>NC_080748.1:35470570-37970570 GCF_020826845.1 Diceros bicornis minor | reverse complement strand
CTATGTACCTTGCACCGTGCATTGTCTTGTAATCCTCAAAAAAATACCCTTACAGGCTGTAGTTCAATTACATATTGTATATAATTCAATAAAAGGAACAATTTGAATATTCCCCAAACCTTTGGAAATGGAAAGATACAGAAGGCAGAATCCAAGCTGTGAGTAATCTCACAATCCATTGTAGTAAATAAAAATACGAACAACAACAACAAAATGATGGAATACAACGAAGTGCGACATAACATGAAGCACAAACAAGAGGGAAAAATTGTGATCCTCTTGATTTGGGAAATTCTTTTTTTAAATATGGAGCACTGTTTGCACCAGATGAAACCAGTTTCCATATTGTTTGAGGGTGCTGGTAACGATCCTGTCCGCTGATATTGATCTATTAGCTAGAAACTTCCCAGAAATTCCAGAGCTTCAAAGGAAGGGCAAGGGAATTAATATTTTGTTTGTTTGTTTTTACCTCATTAGGGATTATAGTTTATCGTATGGTGCTGTGGGTTATCCACCACTTATTGATTCAATATTTCCTGAATATTCAAATCCTGACCTCTTATTTCTTTTTGCTTTAAACTCTCTTTAGGTTATTATATCTGCCTAGTTGCTTTTAATTATCATTTGTGAAAATATGAGTCTCAGATTTATTTCTCTAGCTTGGAATTCTCCGAGCTTCAAATTTACATGCATAATCACTCTATTTTAAAAATCCATTTTTGTATGGTAGATATTGCAAATTTTCAATGAGTAATACAGAATTCTCATTTTCATCAAAAAATAGATCCTCTTTAACCAAAGATTATATTTCATTGCTCTGTTGAAGATTGATTGTTTATTTTTTTCTAATACAACGATAACATGAATGATCTCATACACAGTTATTTGCATTTGTACTCTTCCATTTCTCTAGGGTACAAACCTAGAAGTGGATTTTCTGGGTCAAAGAGGATGCTCATCTAAAATTTTATTAGATTTGTCAATTTGTTTTCTAAGCAATTTTTCCAATTCTAATTCATATTGTTAGTGTATAAGATCCTCATCCTAGAAAAATTTGGTGTTGTCGGAATGAATTTTGGCTACTCTAGTGGACATGATATAGAATGTCATATGGTTTTAATTGGCATTTCTCCAATCACTAATGAATTTTAGCAACTTTTCATATGTTTATTTGCCATTCATGCTTTCTGATCTCCCAAATTCCATTTTATATATTTTACCATATTTTCTAGTGTGTTTTATTTTTTCTCATTGCTTTAGAGATCTTTTATATATATGATATTGCCTGGTGGGGTTGTCAGTGTACGCAGATTAATACACATATAACAACTATAACACAAACTTCAGTAGTGGACAGGGTCGAGAGACCTACATCATTGAAAGATTTCTCCATTTTACATGAAACTGTACACTATTAACTCTAAGTTGTCTGTGAAATGTTAGATATTTATAATGTAAATTTTAGTGCAACCACTAAAAATATAACACAAGCAATACAATAAAAAACCCATATAGACAAATTAAAATGAAATACTGAAAGGTAGTTAAAAAAGAGTAAATACAATAGCAGTGATAAATCCAATCACAACAATAGTCACATTACAAGTCAATGCTCTAAAATACTCATTTAAATCAATGAGTAACATAGTAGATAAAAAGCAAAAACTCTTGTATACACTAAGAGAAACATCCCTTAAATTTGATGATGCAAAGTGTTGAAAGTAAACAAAATGGAAAAAAAGCATGGTATAAAAATTTAAGCGAAAAAGGGATTTATTAATATCATATAAAATGGACTTTCAGACAATGTATTATACCAGAAATAAATATGACTATTTCCTAATGATAAAAGGCAAACTTCATCAGGAAGTCACAGCAATTTTACGCAGGTGAATGCATATAACAGAACTTCAGAATAAGTTAAGGAAATGTTAACTTTTTAGATTTAGATGTCTCCTTTTAGATTCAAAAGGAGAAAAAGACAATTCTATCAGAATATAAGATTGTAGCAGGTGGGGAATAGAAATGTCAGAATGATCGTGAGGGGCATGAGTAAATTTGTGGAGAAATAAACATCTTTTATCTTGATTTTGGTGATTACACACACATTTGTGAGAGCTCACAGAATTATACTCTTTCAATTTATATATAAATAAAGTTCAAAAATAAAAAGCGGAAAAAAATTGCCTTAAAATTTTTTTGACCTGACAACAGATGTTATTTGTAAACATGTGAACATGTACATGTTTTTGTACTGTTTGAATTCCATTAATATTCAGAGGAAGAGTTTGGCTTGCTATTTCTTTTTTGAGTTCATTTTTTAAAGTTTTATTTCTAGGAAATGTTTTACTTTTTTTAAATATTTAAATTTATGACATACAATTGATCACACTTTATTATATTATTTTTAAATTTTATTTAATTCAATAAATTAATGTTCATATACCACTTTTCATTTGGTGTAATTTTAATCTTTTTTCTTAATGTTTTCTCCCAAAGATTTATTTTCCAAATAATAAATTATTCTTTTATTCTTTTGTTTCTTGGTTTGTGTTTTCTTTCAATAATTTATTTTCATTTTATTATTATTTTTTGTTACTGTTTTACTTAGTTGTGTTTTCCCTTACTCTTCAAGCTAGATTCTCCACACACTGCTTAAAAATTTCCTGCTTGCTTGAATTGAGCATTTAAGACCACACTTCTCCCTCTAAGTAGTGCATTAGTTGCTTCAAAAATTTATACAGTGTTTTTATTATTCTTAGTTCCAGTTAATTTTAATTTCCATTATGACTTCTACTTGTGTAACTCATTACTTATAAAATATTTTTATTTACATTTAAAAGGCTCTTTATTTTCTTAACATTATGTTTGTTTTATTTTAGTTGTGCTCAGAAAACTTGGGTTGTATATACTGATATTTGGAGATTTGATGACTGTTGCTATCTGGCCTAAGATGCCACCTTTTTTCACAAGTTTCCCAGATACTATTAAAAAGAACATATGTTTTCTAACTCTATTTTACAGGTATTCTAGTGATTAAACAGAACACATGTTTTTTTCAATTACTACATACAAGATTGTATGAATGGCTATTAGATCAAGTTACCAAGTTGTGTTGTTGTTCAAATCATCTATATTCTTAGTAATTTTTATTTCATCCCTCAAAATTGTGTAATTTCACCAATGGCATGGTTGCGGGGCAGGGAGACAGAGAGAAAGAGAGACAGAGACAAAGAAAGGGAGAGAGAGGAAGACTGTAGTATTTCGTGCTACACATCTATTATGGTTATACTTAATTACTCTGTAGTAATCAATATATTTTATTACTATGAAGTGGTGCTCTTTTTTTCAAATTATTTTGTTTTTTTTCCTTAAAATCTATATTGTCTGATTTTTTTCTAGCTTCTTGTAGTTAGCTTCTTGTAGTTAGAATTCATCTGATGTATTTCTTCCATTATTTATTTTCAATTTGCGTGGCCCTATTTACACTTGTTTTGTCTCTTATATTTAGTAAATATATTACTGGAATTTTTTTAAAAAACAAATTTGATGATCAATTTTTGTTATTTTATTTGTTAATTTATTCAACTTATGTTATTTTATGGATACATTTGGATTTTTTATCATGATATTTCCTGCGTTATATTTGTCAAGATTTTTAATGATTTTTTTAAAGTATCTTTCTGCGTTGATTTGTTTTTTTAACTTTAATTTAAAATTCACTTTTTTTACTCTTTTGAAAGTTGTATATTACATTTTTATCAATATCTCACCACCTGTCCCTTACTGGCAATATAGGGCCACTTACATTGAATAATTATAAAATTTGTGAGGTAATATCTTTTTAAAACCAAAGAAGACACATGGGCATTATTTCAGAGATTTAATCCAAATACTAATTCCATGTATGTTTGCCTCTAGTAACAGGATGTTGCTTGTGTTTCACTCCATTTGGAAGAGGGCAAATGCATTCAACTATATATGTGAAATGCCTGATCCACACTAAGGAGATATCTTTGAATGTACAGAAAGGACAGTTTGCCCGTGTGCAGTAGTGGCTGCCTGGCTCCGTCTTTTTGTTCAAGTCTTCCATTAGGCAAGAGTTAGCCCTCAATAGCTCTGTGACTCAGTGCGTGAATCCCACCGCTTTCATACCATCTGCACTCCTGACAGATGGTTCAACAGTACATCTGAGGTATTCTTGATCTTGCTCTCAGGGATTTAGAAAATTTATCTATTAAAAAATATGAATTAAAGCGACATGAAATAACTGAAATATCTCTGGAAATAAAACTAAAAAAAGAAAATGTTTCATAGTCCTGGTTTTTTACTAAAATGTTAAAACCCCTCATCATCAAAAGAAGGTAACTGTTTCCTCCTCATCCTACCCCCACTCCCAGGAATCAATTCAAAATGAAATTGTTCTTTATAATTTCAGTTCATTTAGCAATATCATATAATATCATCATTCTAATTTGCATTTCTCTTATTGCCTTGTTTATATTACACAATATACATTATGGTAAATTATTATCAAAGTGAAAATTGTACCAAACTGAGTGAAACAGTCAAAGAAGACTTTATTCAAGCCTATCGCAATAGAGGAAAGGGGGCCAGAACTGAGTCTGAACACAAATCTGCTGAAACAAAGGGTAGGGGAGATTTTAAAGGCTGGGGTGGGGGAGTACACCATCTGTGTTTGCCAATTGGATTCACTCAAATAAAAAGTGACCTTTCTCTCATGTTCATGACAGGAGGTAGTTTTACAACTTGGAGCAAGGCACCCACTGAAGTTGGGCTCCTACCCTCCTACAGACACTGAAAGATAGAGCGCTATCTTCTTTGATGATTATATTTCAAATGAATGGTTCCCAGGTCCTGGGGAAAGCACTCCTGGGTTGTGAAACTGGCAAGAGGTTTTTAAAAAGGTTTAAATACATCTAAAAGTGACAGAGAAAGAATTTACAATGACAAATTGTCTAAAGTAAATGGTCTAACGAAAAGGAAGTCAGGGCATAGATGCAGAAAGCACCCTATCTAAAGTCTGCTTAAGTTGAGGGAAATGGTAGGACTGTCTTGATCTTGAGGTAAAGAATCTGATGAAAGTAACAAAAGCTTTGAACAATAATTTTGTTTGAATAAGGAGCTGTGAATACTTTATTAACCACATAACCAAAACTGTCATGTAAGAATGGTTCATACCAGAAAGGTTCATATATAAAGAAGACAAAATTAATGTTGGTTGCATAGTCTCAACACCAACTGTCGGAAATGGTCAAAGACACCCTAGCATGCCTTTCAGTAAATCATGTGGTCTTTCCAATTCAACATCAGAAGGCACACAGATGAAACCAGCTCTGTTTATTAGTTTTCCAAAAGTCATTGTTAGGACACTAGGAAGGAAGCTATTACCTTCTTATACACAATAAAAAATATAATGACTACGGCTGAAGAATATTTCCTGACACTATACATGTATTAAGATGTGGTACGAAAGTCAGGAGTACTTGCAATAAGTGCATTTGGATTCCCATAATAAAGCTCAATCTATAATTAATTTTCACAAGAATGGTTTAAACATTGATATATGGGTGCTAAAATTATTACAATGCTTATATTTATTTTATATATGTGTTAATAGTTCTATTCCAGGCAGAATAAGAATAAGAAAGAGAGGCAGAGAGAAATCTAACAGAAAGTGTTTAAACTCTCGTGTGTAAAATATATTCATTAAAAAAAGACTCATTCTAGGGGCCGGCCTGGTGGCCCAAGCAGTTGGGTGCGCGCGCTCCGCTGCGGCGGCCCGGGGTTCGCTGGTTCGGATCCCGGGCGCGCACCGACGCACTGCTTGGCAGGCCATGCTGTGGCGGCGTCCCATATAAAGTGGAGGAAGATGGGCACAGACGTTAGCCCAGGGCCGTCTTCCTCAGCAAAAAAACAGGAGGATTGGCGGATGTTAGCACAGGGCTGATCTCCTCACAAAAAAAAAAAAAAAGACTCATTCTACAAAACTTTCCACTCATTATATCAAACTTTATGTTTGTAGAATGATGATTCCAATTGCTGCTAAACAAATGGATATATTTTATGATATTATCATACTTGTAACAACAAGATCACCTAGTGGGTTTCTTCTTTATTTCCGTTTCTAAATGAACAGTCACTTGAGGTATGATTAAATTTATCTTAGATGCAAAAGACCTCCAATAAAGATAAATTAATCCAAGCAGAGCTATTCTTATGCAAGGAGGTCATATAGAATGACCCAAGAAAAATATTTTGAAAGTAAAAATAGTGTAGGATTTTGAACAGTCTGCTGTTGAAAAGTAAAACTTCTATTCAATATTTTTAGTTCCAAAGCTATACTAAGAACCCCTTATACATTTCCTGTGACCAAATTTTGTCTTATAAGTGCTACAATTAAATGCACATTTTTATACTAAAGTAACTCCACAAAAAAACTAATGATAAATTGATTGAGAAATTTTTACATAAATAAATATATTATACATTCCCATGAGAATTTTGTATTTGTTTTTGAATTGCTTTAAGAATATTAAATCACATATAAGAAATCCATTCTGTTATTTAATTTATTTTTTCTAAAAAAGCACATCCATTTATTGATTAACTTTTAAAATATTTTTAGTGCCCTAAATATAAAACTGACACTTCGTTTTTGAAAGTATTCTAATTATATATAACAATTTGACCAAGTAATAAATTTAAACATTTAGAAACCCCACTTTATGGTGACAATCATGGTTATCATGATGAATATTTTGGTGTATTTTTTCAGATATTTTCATATGCATTAATATATGATTACTAACAGAGACTGAAAGAAAGAAAAGCTTGATTTTAAGAAATGTATTCATATGAAATACAATGCTATACAATTTCACTTTTCTTTTGACTGTATATCATAGATAATTTTCCAGGTAAGTGCATATAGATTTAACTGGCTTTTAATAGTTGAAGAATATTTAATATTTATTTATCAGAATTTATTTAAACTCTACCCAATGATGAACAAATATGATGTTTACAATTTTAGCATTACAAATATTTATTTTGTAAATGTATTGAATCCCTCTGAAGCAAATCTATTTCTGAAACATAAACTTTCAGAAATGTAATTATTGAATTAAGGGGACACATATTTCAAATTTAGTGATATTTCCTAGTTGCTCTCATTTGTTTTACAAATATTTATTGAGTGTCTACCATAAACCTGGTGCTGTTTTGAGCACTTGAGGTCTATCAGTGGACAAAGTAAGAAAGATATCTGTCCCTGAAGAGCAGATTTTCAAGCAGGTGAATTAAATTTTGCATATTTTGTGAAACAGGGACCCAACTTTATTTTTATGTATTTACTATTTAAGTATCCTCATACTATTTATTGAAAAGTCTGTCTTTTCCCCCGTAATCTGCAAAGCTCATTCATTTATTAAGTGACTGTTTCTAAGTTCTCAGTGACTGTTTCTAAGTTCTCTACTGTTTTTCATTTATCTTTATCTGGCCTTGGACCAGTATTAAATGCTATAGTTTATAGAAGATTTTGACATTTGGTGGAGCTAATCCTATGTCAATGCTGTTGAAATAACTTTTATATTCAGAATCTATTTAAATGTTATCACTTCCCCATATATCTGTTTATCTGTTCTCTATATGTTGACTTATACCAGTGCTTCAGCTGCTTTCCATCTCATATTTCAGTTTTATTTTCTTCATAGTACTCATCTATGTTTTTTAAATATTGATTTATGCATTTTAAAATCACATTTCTTCCAGAGAATATAAGCTGCATAAGAACAGGGACCTTGACTGAATAAAGTCATTGCTACCTACTTGTTATCTACCTCCCTAAGAAAGATGCATTGTATATAGGAGATAATAATAATTATTGAAAGCTTAGATAAATAAATGAATTAAACGCTTATGAAATATAGTCCACAACTTCTGATTCCCATTTTATTTTCTATGTATTTGAATGCTTTGACAAAACTCAGTTTCTCAAAATGTAGGCAACTACAGCCACCGCGACTGTTATGACAAACTAGTGGTTTTAAAATTTTTCTTAAAATATTTGTCACTAAACTAAGGAAATTATTGTGAGCATCAGCATATCTAATTCTCGTTATCACAACAGCCTTCTGAAGCATGTGGTTTTGTTCCCACTTTGTTGTGAAATAGTTCACAGGCTGTAAAAGCATATAAACCATATATGTACCGTTTAATAGATAATTATAAGAAGTTTGCTGTCAAATCTAGAAATAGAACCTTGCATTGTAGAAGCCTCTCAAATGTCCCTCAATTGTCAAACACTTCTACTTTCCCTCTAGAGGCAAGGATTATTTTGACTTTTATTTTATTCATTCTTTGCTTTTCTTTTTTGTTCTATTTTATAAGCATGCATCTCTAAATAATACAGTTTTATTTTGCCTTCCTTTGAGTTTTCTATGACTGGAATAGTAGTGTAAGTTTTCTCTTTAGTTTACTTCTTTCACTTATTTTGTTTATGAGATCAAACCATAGTGTTGCACATGATTCTATTTCACTCCTTAACATTGCTTTATAGTAACCCATTAAAGAATATATCTTAGTCTATTAGTCTGTTTCATAGCTGATAGTTCATGAGTATCTGGTTTGTTTCCAGTCGGGGGCTTTTACATACAAGGCTTGTATAAGTATTATTGTGCATGGATTCTGGTGTCCCTGTGCATGAGTTTCTCTAGGGTATATACTTAGTAGTCAACGTGCTGGGAGAAATTTCAACTTTTCTAGATAGTGCCAACTTGTTTTCCACATCAGTTGATGCATTTATACCCCTAAAAGTGTATGAAATTTGTCTATGTTCCACATGATCACCAAGATTTAGTATTATCCAATTTTCATTTTTCTGTCATTCTGAAGTGAATCTAACAGAATATCTTTATGGTTATAATTTTCATTTTATGTTTAATAATATTGAGTACCTTTTAACATATTGTCCATTTATATTTTCTCTTTTGAATGCGAGTATTTTGCTGATATTTCACTTGGTTTGTGAGTTTTCTTCCTTATTAATTCATAGAAATGCTGTGTATACTCTTGATACTTGTCCTTTGTCAATTCCAAGAATGGAAAATATTTCCTCTCTGCTTTAATATTAATTTTGATAAGCAAAAATTCTTAATTTTAGGGCAGGCAAAAGTCTTAATTATTTTTTGAATGCCTAGTAATTTCTATATTCTGTACTAATGTAATTTTTACCTTGAAATCATGGAGATAGTATTCCTTCCTACCTTCTAAAAACTTGTTCTCTTACATATACGTATTTATTCGCTTTGGAATTGAATTTTTCATATAGTATGAAGTAGGATTCCAAATTTTAAAAATTTATTTACTAGCCAAATATTCTAGCACTGTTTATCGGAAAGTCTGTCCTTTCCCCTCTAATCTTCAAACCTGTTCATTCAAATATTAGGTCTCTAGAAATGCATGGGTCTGCTTCAGAGTTCTATATTTTGTTCCATCAGTCTCTTTATCTAGACTTATACTGGTACCTAATAGTCCTAAATACTATAGCTTTATAGAAAGTCTTGACATTTGGTGAAGAAGATTCTTCAAATGCACTCATTTTTTTTTTTTATTTAGAATATATTGCCTACTCTTGGTCTTCTTCATTTCCAAATATATTTAGAATCAGCTTGTTATGTTCCAGTTTGAAAAATGTCATGACTATTTTAGAATTTATTTGAACTTATGGAATCATTTGGGAAAGAAATGCTATCTTTATACTATTGACTATTTAAATCTACAAGCATGATATAGCTCTCATTTTGGTGCTTTGTTTTTTAGGTTACTTTTGTCAATAGTATTTAAAAAGAATAAACTTCACTTGCTAATTTTTGTTGCTTGTAGATAAAAATGTAACAGTTTTTTTAGATTGTCTTTGTATCCTCTAGCTATTTGCCGAATTCTCTTCCTAATTCTAAAAAAACTTTTGTAGCTAAATTTTAGAATTTTTGTTAGCTGTAAAATTATATCATTTGGGAGCAGTGACAGTTTTGTTTCTTTCCCATAAATCTTTATAATTTATATATTTTATATTGCATATCCTCACTGTCTGGGATGTCCAGTAAAAGACGTGAAATGGAAACTGAGAAGCAATGATAATCATTGATGTCCTTTTCTAGTTCCTGGTGTCAAAGGGATGACTTTTAGTGTTTCATCATACATATGTTTTTGCTATACATTTATGTGTGAAAAGTCATCCAGCTTTTCAAATAGATTTCATTAAGGGTAGTTCATTTTCCCAAAAATTTCTAAACATCAGTTATTTTTATTAATTCCAAAATCCACAGTTTGGAGGTAATTCTCTGCTATCTAACTTGTTTCCTTATGTGCTGGGTTTTATTTGACTATATTCTGTTTATTGTCCTGAAATTTCTTCTCCAGAGAAGAATTTTGTTTTCTCACACTGAATGTAGGGAGTACTATTTTAAACCAAATCAGTAGACTAAAGAGTTTTTTGACACACTGGTGATAAGTAAATCACAAATATAGTAAATATGTAGCTTAATTTTGGATCATCAATTGAACATAGCAAAATTTTAGAAACTTCTCTATGTTTTATTCTTCCTTAATTTTCTTTTAAATATTTGAATTTTCAGAGATTTGCTACACATAGTTTCCTTGTTGAATGAAAGAAATAAATATTAATTTCACTGATAACTCAGTGAACACGAGAAATCATTGTATTATTTCTTTTACTCACTATACTTTGGGCTAGAATATTTTTAATAAGGTTAATATCAATACTCAAATTCATTTTTTCATATCTTGTTATTTCCACCTATGATTGATTTTAGTTCATATTAAAGGTTACATAATTGAAAAGACTAATTAGAATCACCTAAGAATGACTAATAGTGGCAGGATAAAAATAGAGACAAATTATCCACTTCATTATACATAATATATACTTCCTATACATAAACAGTCACATAATTAGCTGTTTATAGGAAAAAAATCCAAGCAGTAAAATTTAACTTTTTACAAAGGTCATCTGAGAAATGAACAATGGATGAAGCAGAACGAATAAAACCATTTTGATCAAGGGTATTTTAAAAAGTTCAAAACAGTCACAGAAATCACTTTTAATCTTCAGTATGTCAATCCTGAAGATTATAAAATTTGTAAAGCTCAGGCTGAAATTAATTTTAATAATTATTTAAACACATATTGATATTTTATTGATGTTATATATATCACATAAAAATAAAGAGAAAATTGATATGAAAGAATTGATTTATTAGTTTATTTTCAGAGAATTTAAGGTCCATTAAAATAATCCATTAACAGATTGGGGCATTTAAATTCTGGGATTGTACAGGAAAAGTTCTGCACAACTGAAATCATTTACAATAAGTAAACCAGAATATTAAAACTTTTTTAGAAATAGCCTAATATGTTCACACTTCAAAGCATTATTTTGATGTATACTATAATGCTTTTTATCTATTGTTGCTATTTCTCAATGTTAATGAAAACCAACAAAAACTAGCAATTCAATGGTCATCGTTAATCATAGATATAGGTATTACATGACTTCAGATTAGAACTAAGTGACCTACATTACTGTGACTTTTCTTGCAATTTGGATTCAAATAATCATGAATCTCATGCATTTTTAAAGAATAATTAAATATACTAAAATTAAACATATTTGATATATTATGCTTAAATTATTTGACATGTTTATCAATATGCCTAAATGTATTTGATTAAATATATTTGATCTGATGTGTTTAAAAATCTCCAACTTAAACAAAATCAGTGTACAAATAATAGCACTGCATTTTTTGTTTTGCCTGCCATGCCCAAGTGTAATTTTAAAAGGTTTTCCCTTGTAATCATATAATTTTTTTATGCAAATATTCTTATGTTTTAAAATCTTGAAATTTGTTATCAGGAAGCCATGATTGCCAACATCATTCTAATGTAATAGACATTAGCAGTGTTCACCAATATCTGCTTTTCCTTCTTTCCAGTCGGAGAACACTGAATGCTCTCTTATATTCAGACGGGGATTTGCACCTAGTTCAACCCGAGGACATTAGTAGAAGTGATATGTGTCGCTTCGGGGCAACATCAATTAACTTTTTGTGCAAGACCTTTGCCTATTTCTTCATACAACAGTGAAACTGGAGGAGGCCTTGGTGTGAAGATGATACAGTACTACCACAAAGATCAATAGCCACCTAGATAGATGAAAAGAGCCATTTGTTGTGAGAGCCTTTGGCTCAAATATAAGCAAGTGGCTGCTTTGCCCAAGAGATAAGTAGCTTCTCTACCATAAAATTATAAACATTTTGGAAAGTATTGAAAAGATCAGAAATGTATTGATAAAAAATAGTAAAAGTAGTTAACAACTTATAAAATTAATGATGTAGGGCCGGCCTGGTGGCACGGTGGTTGGGTTTGCGTGCTCTGCTTCAGTGGCCCAGGGTTTGAGGGTTCAGATCCTGGGCGGGGACCTATGCACTGCTTATCGGGCCATGCTGTGGCAGGCATCCCACATAAAATAAGGGAAGATGGGCACGGATGCTAGCCCAGGGCCAATCTTCCTCAGCAAAAAGAGAAGGATTGGCAATAGATGTTAGCTCAGCGCTAATCTTCCTCAGAAAAAAAAAAATAATGATGTGGCTTCATATGTAATTTTGGGTATAACCAATTAGAATGGGGCTGATACAACTGTGAATTAAAAAAAGTGAAGTTCACTCAAAACACAGGTTTCCAAATAGTATGTAAGATTTAACTCTCTGAATCTCTTCTAGTGCACTGAACTGGTTTGGGAACTGTCACACGCTAACTATAGGACAGCTCCAACCCTTTGTGCAGATCTGGAGACTTCGGCAAGCTGAAGGAACTTGTCACCACTAGATGCACCAGCTGGGAGTGAATGGTGGCCTAGGCAGAAAGAAAGAAACTTCCACCTCCTTCCCTCTCTTGATTGCTCACGGTTGCCACTTAGCTAGCTCAAGGGAATAAGTAACTGATAGCTGTCAAAACTGAGTTGTGTAGCATCTTGCTATTGCCTATCCTTCAACAACCTAGGCCCTTACTTTGACATTGGGGTATAATGCCTCAGAATGAAACACTCATACCTGTAAAATACCTTTTACTTAAAAATATAAGTAAATGTGTCCATTTTAGTTTATAATTTAACATTCCATGTATGTGATTAAAACTATAGCAAATCAGTCAAGCTCCACTCTGGAAATCAAACAAAGTTCTGAATCTTTAAAAGACAAATTAAAAAATTATTTCTATCCTATCATTTTAAATGAGAAAAAATATGAGGCATAAAGTCAACCTCTTGTGTTTGAAAAAAATGAATATTAGAAAACACAACAATATGTGAGAATTTTGGATAGTGCACCCCAGTACTCCCTCCCCCCTTTTTTGCATCTATTTACATTCAAGGTCATAAACTAATCAATTGCATAGCACATATGCATTTTTCTCAGGAAGCCAGCTAACTGAGAAAGATGTTACTGCATTCAAGTTTTGATAATCATTCTATAATTAAAGTTCCAATGTATGTTCAAAGGAGCGTGTCTCAACTTTATTTTAACCTATGATCCATTTTGGTAAACATCAAACTCTTATGTTCTCCATTAATGTCATTTGAGTTTCAAAATAAATTAGGTATTGTCACCAAGAGCATGTCAAATCAATGATAATATTAGTAAAAAAAAATTATAATTTGAAAGATAAGATCATTGTGTGCTTAAGGTCTGCCTGTTTGTCACAAGGTTCACTGTTCTAGAAAGTAAAGAAGTTTAAACACAATATAGGTCATTTTCAATGTCAAGTCTGTTTTACTCTTTAGTTTCCAATATAAAATTTTATTATAAAATTTGTTTGACTTTTTACTTCTAGACTGATTGGTAAAAGATATTAGTCCTTGAGAATTAAATGGAAAAGGTTTTGCTGTTGTCATTTTGTCCTTGCAAGTCCCTACTCTTTCTCATATGACAATAATAAAGTTAAACTACTCAGAAATGGTTTCCTCCATTGTTACAAAAAACATCAGCACTCTGTTATATTTGATAATTTCTTACACTGGTACACCATCACTGTATTGATAGTACCAATGATGTACCACTGTGAGAAACAGATTAAAGAGCAAATTTCTGTTTACAGGACAGAAGGTATACTTAGGCTTCTCAAAAAAAGTAGTGGTTACAGAAATAATATATTTTGTATGATATGCCAAGTAAGCAGAAGTAGCTGACAAGAATTAGCTTCGCAGAGGCGTTAGAAATGAAAAACAAAACAAAAGAATGAAAATGGAAAGCAAGGAAGAAAAACAAGAAGGAAGGATGGAAGGAGAAAGGAAAGAAGGAAAAATGAAGGCATGAAGGGAGAAAAGAAGGTCATCTTTTCAGGAAAACAATAATCTATATAGCAAGGAATGCCCAAATCTGAGAAGTCTAAGATTAGGAAAATATAAGTTAAATTTGACTATTTGGAATCTTTCTTTTTGGTAATTATTTAAGTCTGCTCTTAACACATACTTTAAATTTACAAAAAATAAGAACAAAGTTGGCGAGAAATTTCATTAGAAGAACAAAACACACAAAGTAAGATCTGACGTAATGTGAAGCTCCTCATTGTCAATAAATTTGTACCAGTAGAAGCCAATTCTCTGTGCTAATAAGGGTACATTTGAGAAAATGAATAATGCTTTTAACATAGTATTTATACAAGAAAATGCAATTGAAATTACAATGGTAATTCTGTCAAACAATTATATTATTAAATGGTGACCACCTATTTCCTATAACCCTCACATTCCCAATTGAACTTTTCTATATCTACCATGTTACATATGCCCCAGGCCTTGTATTTTTGCAGCTCACCATTGACAGGAAATACAAATGTAAGCAGATGTGAAAGACACTGATACTGTGTGTAGGCCCTGGGGGAGACACAGATCATATTTATCCAGGTGGCTTGATTTTACCTTGTTTTCAAAATGCTTGATTATACGTAAGACTTACACTGAGGGAAATAGGCTTGCTTTGACACCTAAGGGTATTGACATACATCACTAATAAATTTTCTCTCAAAAGTAAGAAAATATTTTACTCAATTTTGTAGCTAAGATAGTGCCATGACCCATTAGTGATTGAATCCATAGTAATATTATAGCATCCCTTCAACCAGAGAGTAGAAATGCAGTAGAATTGGGGCTCTCTCTAAATGTAAATTTATGTAAATAAAATAAAACCACAAAATGTTTTTCTGACAGTGAATAAATATTTTGATTCCCACAGTAACTTTACGAAATAATGCATTGTCCCTGTCTATCTGGAAAGGAAGTCTTGGGAGGAGAAGAATATGAGATTCAAATCAGAAACCTGGAGGAAAAATCCCAGTGCTACACTTACTAGTGGTGCAACTTGATTTATATCATTTTATATTTAAGACTGGTCCTCATCTGCCAAATGAAGATGCTAGTACCTAATTTATAGGCATATTTGAGAATTAAGTAGAAAAAAGTATGAAACTGCTCTGTATATTGATGACCCCATATCTATTTCTTTATGCCAAATTCATCTTCCTAGCATCAGATGCCTAGAGTGAAATTCCAGCTGAGCGTTACCACTTGGTTATTCCACAGATATACTAATTAAATAACTTTCCTACAATAGAAGTCTCTGTTCTCACCTACATTATTACTTCATTTCAATAGCTAATAGAAATTAATAGTACCATCATCTACTTTTTAAAAGTTCCCCTTTCCTGAAAAGCATCTTCCTCTCTCCCCCCTAGCTATTCCACTTTCTTTATGTTCTGACTCCAGTAATAGGGAATTATTCACTATCCTCTGCACTTATATTATTTCCAACCTCTTTAATTTTGTGCGCACCGTCCTGACTGTTCACCACCTGAGTACTCTGAATTACCTGCAAAGCTCTGTGTCTTAGTGTATATTATATTAAAATTATCTATTTAATGTTTTTTTCTTTTAATAGATGTTAGCTCTCAACAATAGGAGGAATATGGCTCATTAAGTTTTGTATCTCCAGTGTTTAAAACATTGCTTGACACATAGCTGTTATTCAAGAAATACACATTGAACTAAGTTAAGTATTTAAGGCTATTTCCCATAGATAAGTCACAATTAGAGACTAGTTGTCTGTTTTATGGAAGCACAGCAAAATTTGATTTTGGGTTCTCCTTAAATTTAATCTAATATTTTGATTAATGAATATTTGAACTCTAGGAAGGCAAAGTTAACTTATATTTCAGTATTCTCCGACTCCCAATACTTGGATATTCTTTTCGTATATAAATTTTCATGGAATGAAGTTTTTTTTTATCCTTTCCTCTCTTCCTCCCTCCCTTTCTCCGTCCTTCCCTCCTTCCCTTCTCTCCTTCCCTCTTTTCTTCCTTTCTCTCTCTTTCTTACTTTTCCTTGTTTTTCAATTTCAAAGACTCTGTAAAGTTAATTCTTCTCCTAATTTGATATGCTATTTCCTCAAGATGCATGTGTGTGTTTGTATAGCATTTAATGAGAATTGTGACTCCCACCGCCAAGGTACCTCTCCTGTCCTCTCATCTCATTACAGTTTATACAGCTCTTCTACTTTCTGCATTTTTTCTCTTTTCTCATGCCCTTTTGTCAATTGAATAATTTTTACATAGAGCTATAACAATTGTATTCTATTTTGTAATACTATCCTCCCAGTAATACTATCCTCCCAGTTTTCTTTGTAGTTCTGTGGTTGTGATGTTAATTTCATGTGTCAACTTGACTGAGCTAATGGATGCTCAGACAGTTGGTAAAACATATTTCAGGCTGTGTCTGTGAGGGCGTTTCTGAAAGACATTAGCATTTGAACTGGCAGACTGAGTCAAGAAGGTGACTCTCACCAATGTGGGTGGGTATCACCCAATCTGTTGGGGTCCTGAATAGAATGGAAGGGCGGAGAAAGGACAAATTTGCTCTCCTTGTTTGAGCTAGGATATCTATCTTCTCCTGCCCTGGGACATCAGCACTTCTGGTTCTCAGGCCTTTGAACTTGAACTGAATTACACCACAAGCTTTCCTGGTTCTCCAGCTTGCAGATGGGCAGATCGTGGGCCTTCTGGGTCCCCATAATTGCATGAGCCAATTCTTGTAATAAATAAATCTCCTCTTATATATAACTGTATATATGCTATTGGTTCTGTTTCTCTGGAGAACCTCAACTAATATAGCAGTTAAATATATTTGATATGTGTGTGTGTAAATATACATATATACTTATATTACTTTTTTTAGCTTTTTCCCTAATATTTCCTGTCACCTCTTGATTGCCTGGAGTTTGTACTATTATAACTTCATTAGTAAGGGTAAAGTTGACCAATATGTTCTGAGTTCTTCCATGAACTTTGTATTCTTTGGAAACTTTGTATTCGAAGAAGAACTTGGTTGGGTGGGGATTAGTTTTCTCATCCCTTCTCTCTTTGAGAATGTTGTAATATTTTTTCATTGCATATTACTTGGAGAATTCTAATGCTTTCCTGATTTTCTTTTCTTTATAAGAGAGTTGATTTTTAGGCTTGCATGCCCGAATAATTATTTTATTACCTAAAATGCCGATAAATTTAGAAGGATATATTAAATTATTAGCAAGTCTAGGTAACTATTGCCTGAAATTAGATGTCTTCAACTATCTGAATTTAGGGTTTTTAAATGTCAGGAATATTTCTAAAGCATTGTTACATTGTTTTAGCTTTCGTTTTCAGGAATTATAATTATCGACATGCTCTTCTCCTTTGCCTGTCTTCCAGAGCTTTCACTACCTCTTCAATCGTTGTGTCTCTTATTTTTGTTTCATTTCATCTGATGACAAATATATTAAGATTTCTATGGTATCTGTCTACTTTACGTTTGCTGGGGTACAGTTTGCCTGTCTGTTAATGATGCACATTTTTCTTCTATGTTTTTTCCTCCTGTTGTCTGGTCAATACCGCCCATTGTCTAGATATAAAAACATTAAATTATTATTTTCATTCTTTGTCGTTGTCCTTCATAGTTGTCATTGTTAGCCATTTTTTAAAATTCAAGTTTAAATATTGGGTTGTAAATTTTCTCTGCTTTGTGGCATTTTGTTTTTTCCTGAATTACAATGACATCTTCAGGAATTTGGTGTACTCTTTCATATGGTTTATTTTCTTTTGATATCTTTGTATGGATACTATGTTTATTTTTGTGTCACTATAATTTAAATGAGTTGGATTTTGCTATATTAATTATTAGCAGGAGATTCCCATGAAAGAGGGTGAAAATCAGGATTGTTTACCAGTTTAATCAGCTTAAGGGCTTCTTTCTGCTACTACAGTGTTTCATTAAAATATGGCTCTTCGTGTAGCTATACCTCTTCTGCTCTCAAATCTTACTTATTTCAAGAATATTCTAGATTCAATGCTGAATTCCCCATTCATTCATTGGCTGTGTCTACCTAAGGCTTCTAAAATGACCAGTCCATTTCTGAGATCTTCCACCTCAATGCCTGCCCCTACAGTCCCTTATTAGACCTTAACTTTCTGACTCCACCAGTCATAATGTCCTGTTAAGTCTTAGTTCTGCTTAGAACTGTTTAGGGTGGGGTTCTCTTGTTCATGTTTAGGGTGGGGTTCTCTTTTCTTGGTATGAACATTTGCTTGATACTGACATCAAGATCTCTATCCTCCATCTTTACCCCTTTATAAGTTTGTGGTTTATAATCTACCAGTTCTGCTGCTATCAGTAACTTTGACTGTAATTTCAAGTAATTTAGAATTTTTAACTGTTCAAGTCTCCTAATTTTGCTTAAGATGTAGTCTGAGAAGTTTTTCTTTTATTTTCCTCTTGCTCTGTATGATCTCCAGGAGAAAAATAGAATATTCAAATGTATTCAACAACTTATTCCTACTTCTCCTGCTTATATGTGAAATATCATGATTTCTTAAACATTTCTCCAAATTTTTATTTATTTAAATGGTAATTGTAAATGATAGGGAAAATCAAACCTGAATATACAGGGGTAAAAACTGATATGCTCAAGTTGAAAAATTTGTTTGAAAACTGTAAAATGTGATTTTATTATGCTTACCAAGATCTGTCATTTTTAAAAATTTAATATCTTTTTTCAGTTTCCTAGGTTTATATTGTTTTAGAAAGTGCACAGATTTAAGATACTATTGAATGCTGATAGAGTCAGATTTATGGAACTAGGAACTTCTTAAAACCATGAGTTTCTCCTGCAACAACATGGCTGGGATAAATAAAAAGAACAGATAGGAAAGGAAATGAACATATCCTGGGCAAAATGATAAATTCCTCTTTAGATTTGAAAGTTACTGTTTATTTACCAAATTATTATGAAGCACCCATGAGCATACAAAGTCTAACAGCAATACTTATAACAGGTATATGTTGACGTAAAAACTGCAACTTAGCTAAAATATCAATCAATCGATCAATGACAAAGGTTTTAGCAGTTTTCCCGTATGTTGCTGTTATTTTGCTAAACAAGATAAATTAGCAAAATAACCAGAGTGGAAATTAATTTACAGTAACTACACGTCACCTTAAGTACTATGTTGTATTGCTTAAATGTCACTTGGTGTGAACTTTATTGTATTGGATAATTTAATTTCTTAAATTAACTTTCCTTCAAACACTATCTTATTACTTTGTTATTTCCCCAAGCACCCAATGTGAGAAAGAAAATCTATTCCTTTAATTTATAAGTAAAGAATTAAAACATATTTAATGAGTTGATAAACATATCCAACATGGATCTCTTACATAATTAAACTTCAATAAAGGTTTATAATTGTCATTCAAGGTTTAGATTTTCAATTTTCTTTTGCCCAATTTAATGTATATTATATCATTTTTCACAATAATTTAAATTGTGCCTTTGAAAATATTTTTTTCATTTAAACTTAATTTTGAAATGAAAAGCAAGAAAGAAGATATGTCTGTCTAGAAACACATGCTCTATTGGTACCTTATAAAGTTATTATTTTCATACTGATCTTGAATAATTTTTAGAAGAATAGTAAAATACACATTTATGTATGAATAGTAATCTCATTTCTATTTCTACTAGCAAAAACAATTGTAACCAAACTGAACATCTTACAAGAGTTAAGGATAGATGTCACCAAGATTGCCACATAGAAGGCTTCTGAATTTCCCTCCTCCCATGAATGCATCACATAGACAGCTACACATGGATCAGTTTCCTCTGAGAGAAATCCAGAAACTAATTGAGTGACTCTTACACATTGGGTAGCTGAGAAAATACCAACATCAAAACGGGTATGAAAGGTTGAGACACTCTCACCACAAACCCCAGTCATGGTGTAGAGGGAATCCTCAACTCCCAACTTCTCCCTAAAGAGTGAAGATTTTGGGCCAAACTAGCAACTCATCTTTTAAGGCTGCCACCCAAGGATTGGACGCCCAAATCACTCAGTTCTGATAGCCAACGGGGCTTGTATTCATGAGTCCCACAAGACTATAGCAAACAAAGAGGCAGTTGTAAAACAGATGTGCAAGCACTCACATGGCTATCACCCCAGGCTCAGTGCAGATGGAGCAGACAAAAATGCCAGTCTCCCAGTTTTTTCCTAGAAGGGGTTTGATGGCATTCTTTCCTAGTTGCTGCCTGACTTTCTGGCTCCTAATTAGCTGGCATCTAGGGGCTTGAAACCGGTAAACAGTTAGCCATTAATAATTAGGTAGCTAGTAACTAAAGTTTTTTTTTTTTTTTTTGTAATTAACAATTACAGCTTTTAGTTGTTTGCCCACCCATTGTTAACTGTGCTGCTTAGGCAATATACTATCCAACTCCCACTAGCGTCCTTTAGATAACATTTCCCTGGCACCTGGGTCACCATGGTAAAGGATGTTTGAGATGTTTTTCAGGAATTAGGGGCCCCTTGTCCAGTTCAGGCTGGTTGAGACCACCAACCCATCAACTGGGCCTGTGCAAGTGCCTGACAAGTGACCTTTTTGACGTCAAGAGGCTGAAAACTCTACCCTCAGAACATATTAACACTACCATTTTGTGAACATGGGTCCTATGAAGAGCCATGAAGCTTGACTATAATTCTACAGATCATCAATTACCTCACTTCTCCTCACCTCCAATCATCTAACCCCACACTTCAGACCACCTTGTCCCCCTACCCCATAAATATCTCTAAATCCTATTTTCTGGGAGGCAGACTTGAGACTCATTCCCCACTTCCTCACTTGGCTGCCTTGTGACTAAAATCCTTCCCCTGCTGCAACCTCATCATTTCAGTGATTGGCTTTCTGTGCAATGGGCAAAATTAAACCTAGTTCAGTAACAGGCTGACTGAGATCCCCCGCAAGAGCAGAAAAGGGCCAGGGGGCCCTTCCGTCCTGCTCACTCTAACAATAAAACCAAGTTGCTAGTTTCTCCTTTGAAGGAGTTGTCCACACATCTACCACCCCAGCATTTATGGCTGCCACCTGAAGGATAGGCCCCCAAATCACCTAGCACTGGCAGTCAACAGAGTTTGCATTCATGACTCCTACAGCACCACTATAGCAAACAAAGAAGTACTTTTTAAACAGGCACGTGAGCACTCTCCATAGCTAAACACCTGGGCTCAGTGCAGAGGGAACAGGCAAAAAGCTCATCTCCCAGTTTCTCCGTGGAAGAAGTTTGGTTGCATACTTTTCTAGCTGCTGTATGAAGATCAGACTTCTAAACAGCCTGTGTCCAGATGCTGATTGCAATCCTCCTGAGAGCCTGAAAGAGCTGGTGGGCACTTCCATTGCATTCTCCTTTAGGCTCGCTCCAACAATAAAAAACAAGTCTCCAGCTTCTCCCTAGAAAGAGCTTTTTTTAAATTTTTTAAATTTTAATTTTAATTTTTTTTTTTGTGAGGGAGATCAGCCCTGAGCTAACATCCGTGCTAATCCTCCTCTTTTTGCTGAAGAAGACCGGCTCTGAGCTAACATCTATTGCCAATCCTCCTCCTTTTTTTTTCCTTTCCCCAAAGCCCCAGTGGATAGTTGTATGTCGTAGTTGCACATCCCGCTAGTTGCTGTATGTGGGACACGGCCTCAGCATGGCCGGAGAAGCGGTGTGTCAGTGTGCGCCCAGGATCCGAACCCGGGCCACCAGTAGCAGAGCACGCACACTTAACCACTAAGCCACTGGGCTGGCCCCAGAAGGAGCTTTTCCACACATCTAGCACCCCGTTTTGGGCTGCCATTAAAGGGATGGACTCTCAAATCACCTAGCTCTGATAGCTAACAGGGCTTGGCCTTCACAAGTCCCACAGGACCATGTTAAAAAAAAAGGCAGTTTTCAAACAGGCTCACAAGCACTTTCTGTAACTGTCCCATCAGGCTGAGCACAGAGGAATCAGGCAAAAATACCTCTTTCTCAAGTTCTCCCTGGAAGGGATTTGACTATACTTTCCCAGCTGCTGCCAGAGCTTCTGACTTCTAATCAGCCAGCATGTGGGAACTGACTGGGATCCTCCTGGGAGGCTTTTAGAGCTGGTGGGCTTCTCCCTGCTGTCTCCCTGCAGCTAGCTCCAAGAGCGAAACAAAGTCTCTAGCTTCTCCCTGGAAGGAGCTTGTTCACATATCTGGCACCTCAATTGTTATGGCTACCACCTGAGGGACTGGTTCGCAAATCACCTAGCTCTGGGAGCAGACAGAGCTTGGCATTCATGAGTCCCCCAGGGCCACACAAAAATAAAGAGGTGGTTCTATTTAGATACAAAATACTCCTAGCAACTTTTCCCGCTGGTTCAGTGCAGAATGAGTGAGCAAAAATACTCAGCTCCTGGTTTCTCCCTCATAAGGAGTAGACTGAATATTAATGCAGTCTACTTTCCCAGCTGCTGCCTGAGGCTTGGGCTTCCATTTAGCCTTCATCAGGGAGCTGAAGGGACAGGCAGACTAGTCCTCCAGGGCCCTGAACAGGCATATGAACATTTCCCATGCACTTGGATAGCATAAAAGTCTGTAAGTAAGATGGTAACTTGCGTATTTTTTTCTATTGCAGTAGATGAGGAATATCGTAATTCACATTCGGCACTGTTTCCATGGGTTTGCATCAATAATAGGGACAAATTCTGCTTCAATCTCACTGTTGTAATTATATTTCTCTCTCTCACTCAAAAGCATATGTTAAGTCAAGTGAGTGAGACTGACTTTATGATAGGGAAAATCTTTTCCCCTGATTTATTTTTATAAATTAATGTTCACAAACTTTGCCTTTTTAACTTGTTTTAGTAAGAGATTTGATATGGCATAAGTCATAATTGATTGAGATATATTAATGAGTCATGCCCTCGTTGTCAAATTTCCTTAATTTGCAGTGCCGTGCACTAAAGCCAATATAGTAGACCATAGAATTTTTTTTTTTTTTTTTTGTAGGAAAGGAGTCACCCTGAGCTACCATCTGTTGCCAATCTTCATTTTTTTTTTTTCTTCTCCCCAAATCACCAGTACATGGTGGTATATCCTAGTTGTAAGTCCTTCTAGTTCTTCTATGTGAACTGCCTCCACAGCATGGCAACTGACAGAGGAGTGATGTGGTTCTATACCAGGGAACTGAACCCGGGGTGCTGAAGTGGAGAGTGCAGAACTTTAACCACTAGACCATCAGGGCTGGCTCCGACCATAGAATTTTTGAACATTAAGGTAACAGGGATGTTTTTTTCCCATCGCTCTCATTTACCACAAGGATAGAGACTTAAAATCCAGAGAAATGTCTTCCCAAATTTAAGCATTAAATTTGTGTCCAAGATGAATCTTACTGAAGCAAAAAGAGGAAGATGGTCAATGGATGTTAGCTCAGGGCTGACCTTCCTCACCAAAGGAAAAAAAAAAAGATTAATATTTATTGTGTATTGCTGTATATTCAAGGCACTGTTTTAAGGCTTTTATAAATAACTGGGTAATTTAATAATCACAATGACATAAGAAGTTATATAATTTGATCAAGGAAACCAGGTAGAAACTGGAAGAGTCAGGATTCTAACTGTCAGACAGATTCGTTCAATAACTCCTGGTTTTAACCACAAAATGCTGTTAAATAATGTGCAGTTATTATGTGAGACATGATATAGGCCCTTTTGAATATATAAAGTCACTTAAGGTAGACCATAAAGAAAACCTAACAGTTATTGAGCTCTTACAATAATTGTCAAGCACTGTGTTATTTGATCCTTACGGTGTTCCTATAAAACAGATTCCATAATTAGTCTCATCTTTACAAATGAGGAAACCAAAAGATAGAGATGGTAAATAACTTTCCCAGAGTGTTAGGAACTTGCCCAAGATTAAAAAGCTAGTAAAAGGCAAACTTGGCATTGAACCTTGGCCTTGGCAACTAAAACACGTTCTTTTTTTTTTTTTTCACAACCTTAGGAATCATTTTTATTCCCAGGGGTGGGGGGCTTGTGAGAAGGTATCTGCGTTTCATCACACACAATCAACCTTCAGGTATAACATAGTCTTTTGATCTTTATCTTTGTCAATTACTATACGAAGCATTCCTTATAGAAAATAAGGAGTTTGAATAGATGATCTCTAGTGTCTATCCAGCTCTAATATTCATTTATTCTATGATTTCTGACATTGTGTTATCTCAGTAGGGTGTTGTTTGTTGGTTTTTTTTCAGGTATATGCACAATGATTCCACGTTTGTATATATTGTGAAATGATCACCACAATAAGTCTAGTTAATATTCCTCACCACACAGTTACACAATTTTTTTCTTCTGATGAGAAGATTTAAGATCTACTCTCATAGCCTCTTTCAGATATGTAATACAGTGTTATTGACTATAGTCACCATGGTGTACATTATATCCCCATGACTTATTTATTTTATAGCTGGAAGTTTGTAAGAACACATGTTCTTATGCATTGTTATTATGATGTATAACCCAGAAAGCTGTCATGACACAGTGACCCATTTTAAGTTAACAAGAAAGTAAAGCAACAATGTGGATTTTGTTATAAGGAAACATAAGACTAAGACTGTATGTGGTGTAACCAATAAATATATTATTTCAAAATAATGTTAATGAATTGATAGTCAATGCAGATTATTATCTGTATTTTAATGGTCATACTCATTGATGTAAGGCAAAGCACTAAGGTAAGGGGAAACTGTGTGCTTTATCAGAACCAGTGAACAAATGAAGAAAATATTACTGGATAATACAGGACTATCAGCTGGTTGCTTTGCCTTCCTTCAAAAAATCTGCAAGTTTCTTTCAAAGACATGATGTTGCTTCTAATCAAACACTTCCTCAAATATCACTCTCATGATATGGTTTACTTTAAATAAATGTGAGTCTCTCAGTACATCTCATATAGTATTATATGAAATATATTTTAAAAATAGATTGCAAGTAATATATACTCGTTCTACCTATGTAAATTTCTCATGCTCTTTTAATTAATTTCATAGTTCCCAATGTATGATGTTATTAACTATCACTATAGGTGAAGAATTATAACTTATCCTAAAATAATATTCAGAGAAATTACTCCCAATCTATATCCTATTTACAGTGGTGTGTGTGCGTGTAATGTAACTTTAAAAAAAGTATATATGTCTTTTAAAAAGAACTAAAGATAAGAATTAAGGGTTGCACTCTGCTTCTTCAAGAGGGCTATACTGTTCAACAACTCTTTCTTCCCTATTTTTCCTTCAAATAGGAAAAAGTCTTTAAACTTCAAGGAAAAGGAAGTTTCTACTTGCATGATGGTTTCTTTCTATTTAAAGATACTTAGTTATTTTCACCCAGAGCTTTCATGCCATTTTCACACTATCTCATCAGCTAGTCAATAAAGAATTATGTAGAGAGCTATAATTCTTTTTTTTAACTTCTGCATGTTTTTTTCTAAATTGAGCCATGATTCATACTTTTGTAATGTAGGCCTTGATTTACCAAACTCAAATCCAGATGTTTGATATTTTTCCATACAGGTTCTTTAGCATTGCATCTGTTTTAAACTTTGAATCAGCAGTATAGAATCCATAGACAGTTGGATACGTTATATCTGCAGAAATTTTTTTTAACACTTCTCATATGAAATGAAAAGGTGCTTTTATTTTATATGTTTGCTTAAATGAGATATAAAAAACTTTAATAATTTTATAAAGTACTTCATGTAGTGGCTATGCTAATTGTAATTTGTAGCAGTTTTGTGAAATAACATAAATGTTTTTTATGAATTACCCAGCCCTTAATGAACTGGAAAATTAGACTAATCAACTCATTAGCATTTTTAATTATTATGGTTTTGAATAAATGTACACTCTTTAAGCTGCCATCTCAAAAAACTCTAAAAATAACATCAACTAAACAAAAGAACATAAAGAAAATAACAATGAAGCTAAAAGAAAAAAAACCAGTGAAATAGAATATAAAATGCAATTGAGAATAATGACAACACTAACAAATTAATCAAATAGATAAACTCCTATAAAATCTGATCAAAAAAAGAGAAAGAATCCAAATGATCATTACCAAAGACCATAGGCATAAAAATAATAAAAGTATTTATAATATTTTGTCAATAAATTTGACTATAGAGACAAATTCCTCAAAAACTCTAATATTAACTCAAAAAGAATAGAAAAATCTGAATAGTTGTATATCTTATAAATAAGCCATCTATTTTTAAAAAATTAAAGAGAACTATCAGGTCCAAATGGTTCCCCATAGATTTCTCCTATATTTTTAAGAAAGAAATAGCATCAAATTTGTGAAATTTTTCCAGATATCAGCAAATAAGGAACTAATTTTATGTAGCCAACATAATCTTCACACCAAAAGTTGACAAGAACTTTGCAAAACTCAGAAAGAAAATATCTGATCAATATCTCTTATAAACATGGATGCAAAATCCTTCACAAAATATTAACATATCAAATTCAACAGTATATAACAAGAATAGCATGTGATGATAAAGAGAAGTTTATTCCATAAGTAAAAGAGTAATTTATCATTTTAAAATTTGTTATATAATTTGCAAACTTAACAGGAAAATGAAGAAAACTCATGATCAACAAGGCAGAAAAACTTCACAAATAAACCAGCAGCAATTATTGATGGGAGAAAAATATTTAGCCATACAAGGGAACTTCTCTTATTTGGTAAAATGTATGGAAAAACATATGTAACATTGAGGTACTGACAGCTTTCTTTCTGAGACCAAGGCTAGTCACTACTAACACTTCAATTGTATGATAATTGAGATCCTAGAGAGTGCAATTAAGCAAGAAAATAAGAAGTAAAAGACATAAGGATAGCTGGATCATATGGTAGGTCTATTTTTAATTTTTTGAGGAATCTCCATACTATTTTCCAGAGTGGCTGTACCAATTTACGTTTCCACCAGCAGTGTACAAATGTTTCCTTTTTTCCATATCCTCTCCAACACTTGTTATTTCTTGTCTTTTTACTTCTGGGTATTTATCTGAAGAACACGAAAACGGTATTTCAAAAAGATATATGCACCCCTATGTGTGTTGCAGCATTATTCACAATAACCAAGACTTGGAAATAACCTAAGTGCCCATCAACAGATGAATGGAAAAAGAAGATGTGGTATATATATATATATATATATATATATATATATACAACGAAATACTACTCAGCCATAAAAAAGATGAAATCTTGTCATTCACAACAACATGAATGGACGTTGAGGATATTATGCTAAGCGAAATAAGTCAGACTGAGAGAAACAAGTACCACAGGTCTTCACACATATGTGGAAGATAAACAAACAAACAAACACACAGATACAGAAAACAGATTGATGGTTACTATGAGAAGGGGATGGAGGGAGGGTGAAAGGGGTAAAGGGGCACATTTGTAAGGTGATGGGTGGCAACTAGACTTTTGGTGGTGAACATGATGTCACCTATATAGACATCGAAATACAATGATGCAGAACTGAAATTTATAGGTAATAAACCAATGTTACCTCAATTAAAAAAATAAAAGACATAAGGATAAAAAAAGATACAAAACAATTTTTCCTTCGTTTTTCTGGAAATATTTGTTTAAAATTTGAGATATTATATAGACATTCACCTGCACATTTTTCCAAAGTCGTTCTTTGTTTTGGGGGAAATCCATAATGGTGATTTCACCATGATATTCACAGATATTAATAATTTTTAAATGTTAATTCATTTGTTAAACATATCCACAAGTAAGAGAAACCTTTACTGAGCTACTTTTGAAGAAGTTTTTTTGTTAGTGTTTTTGACAAAAACAGTAAAAATTATCAGTAGTTGATTAACAGATGCTTTCAATGACAGGCTTTTAACTTTAAGTATTTACTTCTGTTACCAGACATAAAAATGTTTGAACATTCTCAGAATATGTTTACGAACTTTTTCACTTGGTAATACTACAGGAAAACTCAAAAATGCTTCAAGAGGAGATATCTATATATCTTGTTTAGGTTGTTTTGCAGAAGAGGTTCAGGGTAAAACAAATCCACGTTTTATACACTAGTCTTTCCAAATATTTCCTTGAAAGTATCTTTGCGTATTTTTGACAAAATAATACACAAGGCACTTCAACATTGTTGACTTCATGCTTCTATATAAGCAAAATTATTTAGAATAATTGAGAATACTTTAGTCTTAAAGATGGCTAAGATCCTGAATTGGCAACCTATGAAAAACATAGATAATATTTCTAATTTTGTGAAATTGATTTCACTAAGACTTGGGATTTTTTTAATCATGTCTGAGTATACTCAAGTCAATGCTGAGCAAATATCTATGAGGACATTCAACAATGGAAAAATTTGGACTAAATAATTACTAAGATTTCTTTCAGTTCCGAGGTTCCTTTATTCTGAGACTGAGTCAACTCTTCTGTGATTCATTCAGCTTTCTTTACAACAGTAATGGCTCCCACTCAACCAATTGAATCTCTGCAAGGTTGGCCTGATGTAACTGAAAAATAATATATCAATCATGTCTTGGCCCAGCAAGTTCTCCTGTCCAAATGATTAGACAGGCATGGCAATAAACCAATGTATTTTTTTGCATGTCAATTGGCTGTTGCTATGGTCAGAAATACCTAAATATGTAATAAATCGGAAAAATTTTATCTTGACACTTATATATAGCCTACTACAGATAGAATATGACTTTAAATGATATGAACTAAAATGATAAAACACAATATTTAAAATAAAGACTAGAATTTATCAAGAATGGAAGCTGACCTTTGGAGAAAATTAAAGTTTATATGGTTAGATCTCATCAGTCTTTCATTAACATGTATTATTTTACTATGTATCAGATGAAGAAAAAACTTGACTATTTTACCTATTTATAATATACTAATAAAATGAAAAGTACCTGAATTTGAATAGACCCCCCTTGTGTGTGTGGAATTTTAATAATTGTGAATTTATATTAGAAGCAAATAAGAAGTAAACACACTTGTGCTCAACCAAGAATGAGTTTGTCCTCCAACAGATCTCCGGCAATGTCTGGAGATATTTTTGGTTCTCCACAAAATATGGGGAGATCTCTATTGGAAACTAGTGGGTAGAGACCAAGGATGCTGCTAAGCATCTTACAATGCACGGGAGCATCATGCATAATAAAGAATAATCCTGCCCAAAATGACAGTGATTCTGAGGTTGAGAATCCCTGAATCAATACATTAAAAAAGATTGTCATATTGTTTGCAAGCGTGTTTTGTTCATCTTTTTAAAAAGAAATTTCAGTTAATCTATTGAGAGAATGTAAAGTAAGCATGGAACAGAGGAGTTGCACACAGCTGAGATATAGACAATTTTAAAATTTGGGGAGCACTATTTTTGTAATACACATGAACAGATAACAGAGAGGAAAAAGTTAGTAGAAATGAGCTGAGAGGAGAGGAGAGGATGGCAGGATATAATTTATCTGAGAAGGCATAAGCTTCCACAAATGTAAATAGGTTAGGAAATTGTTAATGAGCATTTGCCATTAGGCTAAGATTCAGCAGATAATCATTCTCTTCTCCCATTACTTATAAGCATGCCAGTAGGCAAATCCACAATTGTCCCTGGAACATCCTAGTCCTCAAATGGTCTCTTTAAGATTTTGGAGTTTGGGGGCTTTTTTGTTTGTTTTTATTTTTGTTTTTGTGTTTTTAGTTATCAACATTTATTTAGTCACATAAGTACTGGAATAATTAATTGGAAAGCAAATCTCATTGCCTCAACTCAACATTCCCACAGATTTTCTGATGCAATGTCAAGTAAAGAAGAGTCACTTTCCTATATCCATGTAATTTCTTTCCCATACAAATTAGAAATGAGTTGTTTTTAAAACTGAGTATCATTTGGACAATACATAATCCATACGTTCTCCATACGATGTGTTTACCAGCAAAATAACTCAGAACAAATATAATATGATACAAATTCCCCACGGTTCTTCAGTATGTTTTTTTAAGTGCCATCAAAATTCAAATAAAGTGATGGAAAATTGCAAAAGTTCAAATGAACTTTAAATTTCCAAAGGAAAGTATAATAGCTATTGTGCTAGTCTGCTTTATCTGCCAAAACAAAATACCACAGGATAGATAGCTTAAAAAACAGAAATTTATTTTCTCACAGTTCTGGAGGTTGGAAGTTCAAGATTAAGGTGCCAGCAGTGTTGGTGTCTGGTGAGGTCTCTCTTCCCGGCTTCACATGGCCTCATTTTCACTATGTCCTCGCATGGCCTTTTCTCTGTAGTATACACCCGGGGAAGAGAGAGCTCTTTGGTGTCTCTTTCTCTTCTTGAAAGGGCACTGGTGTTACCATATTAGGACCCCACTCTTATGACCTCATTTAACCTTAATTACCTCCTTAAAGGCCCTATCTCTAAATACAGTTACACTGAGGATTAGAACTTCGACAAACGAATATTGGAGAGACACAATTCAATCTGTAAGAGCTATCTATGATTCTTCTGTTTTCTAAGATTGTGACAATCCATAAAATAACAATAATATAAATAAAACTTCCATGTATTTGTTAAAAATATGATCATCCTATTGGTTAGCAGATATTGTGCTAGTCTGTCAGGGTAGAGTAGAGGGCAAGACAGTAACATACACTGTCATCTTGCTACTGACAGCCTATTAGGAAAGATTTTTAAACAAATCTAGTGATACATAAAATATGTGTTTATTCATACAGGTTTGGAGATTTCAGGGTGGGAGGAAAAAATGTTCTTACATATTGGCTTATATTTATATTTTTAAATACAAGGTAAATTTATGAAGATGAAGAGGGGCAGAGTTAGTAGTAGGCAAGGGCTTGAAAGACAGTAGATAGCATTGGAAATTTAATTAGTTTCCTTGAGAGGGCAAGGATAAAAAAAGAAATATAGTAATATTGTGAATCACTGTTGAAAATCCAGTTAAAGTTGGTGACCATACATTTAAAGTAATCATAAATTTAAACTCTGCCTCTATTTTTTCAGATGCTAGGACAGAAAAAATGGACAAAAATAAACACAATAACAACAATGATAATGATAGCTGAAACAACTAAATATGTTACAGGCGCTGTGATAAAGACTTTTACTCTATTATTTTATTCCTTTTATAGGAATTCTATTAAGTATCTACTATTATTATCCTCATTTGATGGTTGAGAAAACTGAGGCTTACAAAGATGTGAATAATTCTCCAAATAATGATTAATCTAAGATGGGAATGAAGGAATAGTTTGACTTCAAACACAACACTCTTCGGCTCTTCACTGTTTCTCCTAGGGTCAGAATTTTGGTAGGAGCATGTGATATGACATCAGAGATACAATAAAATTAAATCATCCACAGGAGTAATTGAAAAGATAAATCATGCAATATTTGCTCAACGGGGCTGAAAGTAAACACTAAAGAAATATTTAGACAAGGGAAGGTCAATGGTTTTAAGTGTGGAAAGGAGGAAGGAAAATGGCATTTGGAGTACTAGAGTAAGCCCATGGAAAGGAGGAAAAAGAGGTGTGGTTGCATAGTTTGATGTTTAAATTATTGATTATGTTTGGTGACACTATTTCTGAAGAAAAATATAAATTGTGATTGCTGAAATCACAGTGAGGACAAGTGAGGAGAAAGTCATTGGAAAATATGAGGCCAAAAATCCAGAGGCCAGGGTATTCAAGGATTATCAATGATTGTCAAATCCACTAACAATGTTGTTGGGATCTGATGTGTCATCCATACCCAAGTCATCAATAAATTAAAAGATGGGGAGTTGACTAACTCCATGTTAATGATAACGTGCTAAAAAAAATACTTTTTTTTAATACTCTAGGTGGAGGAGAAATGATATGGAAGCAGTAGGGAGTGTCAAAGACAACATCTTCACTCTTGCTCTGAATTATAAAGGGTTTGAATAAATAAATATTTTCACTTGATGATTATGGAAGAAGCAGTGTCCTCTGGGAAAGGTCAGATATCATTTAAAGCAATAAGATGAAGGAAGTGTTCAGAAAATGGGTTATGAATATAATGTTGGTGATTATAGAACAAGCATTTCAAGAGATTACTTGAAGGATGGAGAAGGAAAGTAGTCATGAAATGTAGAGTAAAAGAGAAGTTGAAACGGAGCAAGGGTGTGACAATTTAGTATGTCATAGGTTAAAGAAGCAACTTGCATGATAACTGGCAAACAATAAACAGCAGCAAATAGTAATGTTAGGCATGATGAAATTAAACTTAACAGTCTTTAGAAGGTGCTACATGGGCACTTTACAGACTGTAGCTGTGACTTTGAAATGAGATCTAGTAGATGTGATATAGGCTTGTGGGGTTGGCATTAATTTTCTTCATGGTCTGCTAGTGTTGGCAAAAGTAGTAAGAATAGCCATGCCAGAAAGCAGTAGGAAAGCGAAGATGAGTCGTTAATCCTTCATACTGAGTTTGGGGGCTGAGGCTGATGTTGATAGAGGCCCAAAGGACACATTTCTGGTTCATTCTTTCAGGAATGACAAGATTTTCTCTCAGTGCCCTCTTGGATGGTAGGAAGCATCCCACTCAATAACTTCACAGTCACTGCAGGACAGTCTGAGGTCTTGATTCCTTTCTCCTCTGCATTGCAATGGTTCTGCCTTGGTACGTATGACATATATTTTGTGGAATTCACCAGATTTATTTATAAAATCTACACTGAATAATGTTCCAACAGTTATCTTTCTTCCCAAGTAGAAATCTCCCAGGATTTTTATTCCCTGGGCTTTATTCAAAGCAATGTTTCTCTAGAGAGATACTCTTTTGATTTTCATTCTCTCATTTGTCAGAAAGAACACTAGACTATTTGCTTTCTTTATAATTATGTTTCTAGATCCAATCTATAAGGAAATAAATACAGATAAATCATAATAGTGGCTGAAATTGTACCACTTATGTTTTTATAAATGTATTATCACATGAAGATATAAATTGCATTTATTTTAAAATGTTTTCATATATTTTATTGCATTTGATCTTCATATTAACTGTTAATAATTTATTCATTCACTCATGTATTCCACAAAAAATTATTAAATGCTATATGTTTGGAACGCTACTGGTTACTCTGGATTGAAAGGTAAATTATAGATGACCATTGCCCTGAGGAGGCAGCTTTGTAAATGCACGATGTAATCAGTGTAATAAGAGAATTACGTACAAAAAGTGAAATACTAACACAGAAGAAAGAGTGATAGTCTATGAACAGGCATGCCTAATTTTATTTCACTTCACTTTATTGCACTTTACAGATATTGTGTTTTTTAGAAATTGAAGAATTGTGGCAACCCTACATGGAGCAAGTCTATCCATCCCATTTTTTCAACAGCATTTGCTCTCTTCCTATCTCTGTGTCACACTTTGGTAATTCTTGCAATGTGTGAAACTTTCTTCATTATTATTATATTCATTATGGTGATCCGTGATCAGTGATCTTTGACGTTACTATTGTAATTGTTTTGAGGCTCCATGAACCACACCAATATAAGACCCTGAACTTAATCAATAAATGTGTGTTCTCTGACTGCTTCACCCACCTGCAATTCCCCCATCTCTCTCCCTCTCCTCAGGCCTCCCTGTTCCCTGAGGACCAACAATACTGAAATCAGGCCAATTAATAACCCTACAATGGCCTTTAAGTGTTCAAGTGAAAGGAAGAGTCACATGTGTCTCACCTGAAATCAAAAGCTAGAAATGCTAAACTTAGTGAGGAAGGCATGTAGAAAGCTGGGATACACTGAAAGCTAGGCCTCTTGCGTCAAACAGTTAGCTAAGTTGTGAATGCAAAGGAAAAGTTCTTGAAGGAAATTAAAAGTGCAACTCCTGTGAACACACCAAATCAGTGAACACCCAGATGATAAAAAAGCAAAACCATCTTATTGCTGATATGGAAAAAGTTTTAGTGCTCTGGATAGAAGATCAAACCAGCCACAACACTCCCTTAAGCCAAAGCCTAATACAGAGCAAGCCCCTAACTCTCTTCAATTTTATGAAGGCTGAGAGAGGTGAGGAAGCCACAGAAGAAAAGTTTGAAGCTAACAAAGGTTGGTTCATGAGGTTTAAGGAAAGAAGCCGCCTCCATAACATAAAAGTGCAAAATGAAGCAGCAAGTGCTGATGGAGAAGCTGCAGCAAGTTCTCCAAAAGATCTAGCTGAGATAATTAATGAAGGTGGCTACCCTAAACAATAGATTTTCAATGTAGATGAAACAGCCTTTGGAATAAGATGCCATCTAGGACTTTCATAGCTAGAGAGGAGAACTCAACGCCTGGCTTCAAAGATTCAGAGAACAGGCTGACTCTCTTGTTAGGAGCTAATGCAGCTAGTGACTTTAAGTTGAAGCCAATGCTTGTTTACCATTTGGAAAATCCTAGGGCCCCTAAGAACTATGCTAAATCTACTCTGCCTGTGCTCCATAAATGGAACAACAAAGCCCGGATGACGGCATATCTGTTTACAACATGGTTGACTGAATATTTTAAGCTCATTGCTGAGAATTACTTCTCAGAAAAAACGATGCCTTTCAAAATATTACTGCTTCTTGACAATGCACCTGGTCACCCAAGAGCTCTGATGGAGACGTACAATGAGATTAATGTTGTTTTCATGCCTGCTAACACAACATCCATTCTGCAGCCTACGGATTGAGAAGTAATTTTGACATTAAAGTCATTTTATTTAAGAAATACATTTCATAAATCTATACTTGCCAAAGATAGTGATTTCTCTGATCAATTTGGGCAAAGTAAATTGAAAACCTTCTGGAAAGGATTCACCATTCTAGATGCCATTAAGAACATTCATAGTTCATAGGAAGTAGTCAAAATATCAACATTAACAGGAGTTTGGAAGAAGCTAATTCTGACCTTCAGGGATGACTTTGAGGGATTTGAGACTTCAGTGGAGGAAGTAACTGCAGATGTGGTGGAAAGAGCAAGAAAACTAGAATTAGAAATGGAGCCTGGGTCAGCCCTGGTGGCCTAGTGGTTGAGTTCAGCGTGCTCCGCTTCGGCAGCCTGGGTTCAGTTCCCAGGTGCAGACCTACACCACTAGTCTGTTAGTGGCCATGCTGTGGCAGAGGCTCACATACAAAAAGAGGATGACTGGCCATGGATGTTAGCTCAGCGTTAATCTTCCTCAGCAAAATAAAGAAGTAGAGCTTGAAGATGTATCTGAATTGCTGCAATCTCATGGTAAAAATTGAATGGATGATCAGTTGCTTCTTATGGATGTGCAAAGAAAGTGATCTCTTGACATGGAATCTACTCTTGATGAAGATGTTGTGAAGATTGTTGAAATGACAACAAAGGATTTATAATATTATATAACTTAGTTGGTAAAGTAGTGGCAGGGTTTGAGAGGATTGACTCCAATTTTGAAAGAAGTTCTACTGTGGGTAAAATGATATCAAACAGCATCACACACTACAGAGAAATCAATCATGAAAGGAAGAGTCAATCAATGTGGCAAACTTCATTTTTGTCTTATTTTAAGAAATTGCCACAGCCGCCCCAGCCTCAGCAACTCCCACCCTGATAGTCAGCAGCCATCAACATCAAGGCAAGACCCTCCACCAGCAAAAAGATTACGACTCACTGAAGGCTCAGATGATGGTTAGCAGTTTTTAGCAATAAGATATTTTTTAATTAATGTATGTACATCGTTTTTTTAGATGCGATGCTATTGCACATTTAATAGACTACTGTATAGTGTAAACATAACTTTTATAGGCACTGAAAAACCAAGATATTTGTGTGACTTGTTTTATTGCAATATTTGCTTTATTGCAGTGGTCTGGAACCAAACCCACAATATCTCTGAGGTATATCTGTATATAGTAGTGTATCTCAGCAATATTTTTGAGAAAGAATTGACATTACAGTGGGATTATGAAATATGAATAAGCTTTCACCAAATATGACGAAAAGAGGTAAAAGCCAAAATGGACCAACGCTTGCTAAGGCACGAACACATGAAGTTGCAAGCAATTGCAAGTCAGTTTTGTCCTGTTGAGGGATGGTTGTATTATTTCCAAAGAACATACGTACCATGCTAACAAGCTGAAGTATATCCTTGAAGCAATTGGGAGTTTATTGTTTCTAGAAGGCAGTTCTGATGTGCAGAGCTCTAAGGTAGGGAGAAAAATCAGGCTTATGAATAGTTGTGTTTTGCTTCCTTTCGTTTCAAATCTTTGGAGAAAAGATTGATTTTTTTAATGAATTTAAAAAATGCTACCTGAAGATAATTAATTCAAATATCTGTTGTAGTCTATATGCTTTTTATAAATTCTTGGCTTGATTTTTTTTTCAAGTTGTATCCTTCAATTCCTATAGGTAGGCAGACAGGTAGGTGGATAGAAAAATAGATAGATATACAGATATAACTATTATCAATAATACAACATTAATATTATATATAGATAAAGAAGCCTTCTGTATATCATTAACCAATACAATCTTTTTTTTTTTTTTTTTTTTTTTGGTGAGGAAGATCAGCCCTGAGCTAACATCCGTGCTAATCCTCCTCTTTTTGCTGAGGAAGACCGGCTCTGAGCTAACATCTATTGCCAATCCTCCTCCTTTTTCCCCCCAAAGCCCCAGTAGATAGTTGTGTGTCATAGTTGCACATCCTTCTAGTTGCTGTATGTGGGACGCGGCCTCAGCATGGCCTGAGAAGCGATGCGTTGGTGCGCGCCCGGGATCCGAACCCGGGCCGCCAGTAGCGGAGCATGCGCACCTAACCGCTAAGCCAAGGGGCCGACCCCTTAACCAATACAATCTTAATGATTCCCTCAGTTTGACTAAACTTCAAACATGTCTCTTCCTGACATAGGCCTCTCACCACTCTTCTCCTAGAGCATTAACTTCAGAAAACTTGCAACTGTAAATTCTTTTTCTGCCCTTTTGAGACGTATATCTACAACTCAGAACAGACTTTCTCAAGAACCTGGTAGCCATTCCTTTGAAATGTAGTCATCAAGGAAGAGAGAACCCCAATCTCCCAGTCTCTGTGGGAGGATAGAAACCTAACTTCAATAAGTGCCAAATAGCAAACACAGATGGCCTCATCACATGGACTAACCTCCCCACTAAAGTCTTCCGTACTTTCTTATTAACTCACACCAGTGCTTATAAACTCTCCTGCCTTCCAGGAGAGTTGAGTTTAGTATCTTTCCCCTATTGCAATAGTCTTGAATAAAGTTTTCCTTGCCTATTTAATTCCATCCAATGCAATTTCTCTTTGACATCATAAGGCTAACCCTTGAAGGCCCTGAATTAGAAGCCTTGGTAGGTTTCTTTCAACGCAGCTGAAATTCTTTTTATATGCAATGGATATAGATCAAAGAGAATGGAAGAAGGTTTTTTTCCTGATTCTTAATAATTGGTCATGGTGTAATTTTTCATGAGTTTTCTGTCTTCACACAGATTTTATTGGTTAAATTGCAGTGGCTGCATCAAGAGTACTCTGCAGATTCCACTTCCCATAGTTAAGCATTACCTGTTATATAAAGTTCCTTGATAACAGAGAACATGACTTGGATTTCTTGCTATCCATCATCACACCTGAAAAAGAATGTTGAAACAAGCAGACATTTAATAAATGTTTTGCATGGTTGGGAAATTCTGGTAACAGCCAACTCATGGATGGGGAAGATCATTGGAATAGAAAACAGGTGCAGGGCCACACTAAATACAATTATGGAGATTATTTTATCTGATTATAATCATGATGGCTAATGTCTAGTTATATCTACATAATTTCAGTAAATGGAGTTGATCACCATATGGCAGAATTTGACTTACTGACTATGAAAAGAACACACACATGCACACATACACATACACACAAAGAAATATTCCTGTGATGGTGGTGCCTTTGCTTAACATACAGATGTGTCCCTCTAAAAGATGTGTATCTATATTTATAGCTATGTAAATACAGCTCAATATACATGAAAATTTGAAATTGCAAACTAGTTTAAATGATTACTTCTACAGAATTTAAAAATATTCTTATCTTCACAAATTACAAAATGATTTACCACTGAGTACATCTGAATAGAGGCATATATTGTTACATTTAATTGTCTTATGGATCATTAACTACTTGTCCAATGGGAATAGGTTAATAGTCATTAGCAAAAGAGGATCAAAGTGAACAAAGATAAAACTTATCCAATATATAGTATTTCACTTATAGAGATTTTTTTTTTTTTTTTTTTTTTTTTTTTTTTTTTTTTTTTTGTGAGGAGATCAGCCCTGAGCTAACATCCGCCAATCCTCCTCTTTTTTTGCTGAGGAAGACGGCCCTGGGCTAACATCGGTGCCTATCTTCCTCCACTTTATATGGGACGCCGCCACAGCATGGCTTACCAAGCAGTACTTCGGTGCGCGCCCGGGATCCGAACCAGCGAACCCCGGGCCGCCGCAGCGGAGCGCGCGCACTTAACCGCTTGCGCCACCGGGCCGGCCCGCACTTATAGAGATTTTATTTACAGAAATTTTACTTACAAGAATTTCATATGCAGATACATATTTTTAACAACACAAAATATGTACAATGTTTTCCACTAGAAGAGTTTTAGGAGTTTTTAAGACCTTATATTGGAATTATTTAAAATTAAAAAAGAAAATTATTTGCACAAATTTAGTCCCCTGGAGCAGTCATCTGTGATATGGCATCCTAACATCTGAAAAATTTGGTGTCTTGTCCAAAGACATAGTTCAGTTTGGTAAAAAAGATAAACATTTTCTATATTACTCATAATTGTAACAAAGGAAAAACAGAATAAATTATTTCCATTCTTTCTTAAGATTATATGCACTATCTACCCATTACAAGAAGTCAAATCTATTTGCATATTCTCAAATTTATATTCATACAAGGCAGATACAAATTTAATCGAAGATTTTAAAATAATAAAACATTTTAAAAAGATTATTTCACGATTATTTTGAAGACTCCAATATAAATGACCTTCTTGGTTTAAACTGTTTCGTTAAATTACTTCTTTTTATTCATAAATTTTAATAAAATAAAGATTGTTTTAAGTTAACTTTAATATTTTTAAAAGGCAAGTTTTTTTTTTTTTTTTTTTTTTTTTTTTTTTTTTTGCATTTGCTATGCATTCTAGTGAACAATCCAAGGGATTAGGTGGAGACCATATTTAACATTACAGAAGGGAAAATTTATTTTTTTATTTTTATTTTTTTTATAATTTTTATTTATTTATTTTTTTCCCCCAAAGCCCCACTAGATAGTTGTATGTCATAGTTGCACATCCTTCTAGTTGCTGTATGTGGGACGCGGCCTCAGCATGGCCAGAGAAGCGGTGCGCAGGTGCTCGCCTGGGATTCGAACCTGGGCCGCCAGCAGCGGAGCGCATGCACTTAACCACTAAGCCACGGGGCCGGCCCCAGAAGGGAAAATTTAAATACAGAAGGAAACATTAAACCCACAGAACATCAGCTCTGTTCAAGTACTCTCTTCTCCTTTAATCCTGGATCTAGGGCCATTCTTCCTTACACCTTCCCTTTTATACAACTGCTCAGCATTTGGAGCATAAGACAATTCAGGCAAACACGGAAACTCAGCCCAGATCAGTTGGTATGAGTTTCTTTCTCAAGAGAGTTAATTTCTACAACGTGCTCCACAGCCGGTCTCACCCTTGAACATCCATCTCAAAAGCCAGAGAATTAGGTTTAAGAAAGTTTCATATTTGTTTGCTACTATTTAATCATAAACAGCCATTAAGAGATAAACTCACTGGGGTAGGGGATATAACCTACACGCCTTCAAGATCCAGGGTCATTCAGCCTTGTTATCAATTTCAAAACCCTGGAACGCCCTGCTCTGTGATATTGAGTCCTGACTGGAAAGATCTGGAGCCAGCAACTATGTTCAGGCCTTGGGACCAATCTGGCCAGCCCTTGCTGACACATCTAAATAGAGATGGCCTCCTGGCCAAAGAAAAAGCAAAGCAAACATTTTATTATTCCTTACTAGGAAATAGTAGCCAACAGGATGTGAGAATATTCAGCCTCTCAATGAACTAGAAGTTGAGCATCTCCCAGTTTAGAGCCTAAACAGTGAAAATATGAGGAAATAGCCAGAGATTTCTATGAGAAAAGGAAGTATCAATTGACTTATATACTGGAAGGAAGAAAGTGTATATATATATATATATATATATATATATATATATATATATATACATAAAACAGAAAGTATATATTGACTTACATCCAAGGCACACAGGAGACTCCAGAAGGCATTACTTGAGAGAACTTAAGTTTGTGGTCTTGGGATCACCTCTGTCCATTACCTACCCATAAAGAGTGGGCTACCATATCAAATATTACCCCATTCTCCCCAGGTGACAGAAAGGCTTTAAACTGAATGATCTTAGGCATTTTAGTGTGGCACCAGGTACCTCGATAATCAGAGTTTGGGGGTGTTGTCAGGCTAACTGGGCAGTGCCCCAGATGCCTTTTTATCTCTGACTACACTGCAGTTTGTGACACATAAGGAAGTTACTGCAAGTAGTCTTCTAAAAGACTACCAAAGTGGTTCTCAGAAAGAGACAGAGTCAAGATATATTTTTTTTATAGCAAAAACTTTAATGTTTAAGTTGGCTACTATTATCCTGGTATTTTCTCAGTAGCTCTTCTGGTTAGGGATTATTATTCCTATTTTACAGATATGAAAATTGGCTAAGAATGTTTAAAGGTACATTTCAGGCCACATAACTAGTCCATGGTGGACCACGAAAGCAAACAGGGATCTATTGGCCTCCAATGGTGATACAACACATTCATTCACTCTCTGAAGCACAAAGTCATATTTTATGAAGACACAAGGCATCTGTCAAATGAGGAAATCAACATGAAGGATAAGTGTGGAGTCTGGACTGGACCCTTAGTTTTAGTAGGAGTTATTCTGATTTACTTTCTGATTCCTACATTCTCAGAGCATTTAGAAGACAGGAAAAGCAAAAGCACAAAACACTTCTATTTCTCTGATTCCAAATTACTGCAATTCTTTGCTCTTTTTCTTATCTTTTGCCTTTATTCCCATGTCTTATTACAAACACCCTGGTTTTTATTTAAGAAATTTGAAAAGCTAAAGAGGCTTGCTCTCAAACTTGCATTTAAACCTGGTCATGATCTTTGTGTCATTGCAATTTTCACTTAAGGTAAGACATATTTGTAACAAGTCACTCATATTTGAGAAAAAGATACTTATTATGTTTACTTCTCAATAACTATGTAAAGATAAAAAACAAACTTCAGAGATCAGCTGAAATAATCCTCACCATCATTAAGTGGTAAATTTGAATTTACGCTCAGATTTGTTAACTTGAAACTAGTCTGCTTTCTACTACAGGACAGTCAAACAGTTCTGTTAGAATGGAGATGAGAACACTGGATAAAGCTCTAAAGAGGTTTAGATAGATACATTTAAAAAGTTGATAAAGTTAACTCCTAATGACCAATATTTTTTAATGAACTAAATTATGTAATTTCTCAAATTTATGAAAAAAAGAGAGTCGTGTCTTAAAGAAAAATATACAATTTCAGAAAATTCTTTGGTAAATATGAAAGGAAGAGTCTAATCTAAGTAGAAAATCATACTAAGTAATCTCTGCTTTTTTAAAAAACATGTTCATCTTGATAAACGTTTCTGTAAAATATGAAAGTAATTTTAGAATAGCTTACCAGTGTATTTTAAAGTCGTATTTTAGTCAAATGATCTCAATAGCACCTTTAACTAAAGGAATATTCTTATTTGAATATACACTATTTTAATAAAGTCTTCAAATCATAGAAAAAATAATTACATATTATAAATGTATCTACTAATTCATGATTGAGGTTTCATTTTCATTAGGTTTGTATTTTCCCTCCTGAACAATTGCATTAATTTCACTTTCTAAAAAGTTTTAAAACTAAGAAAAATGAAACAAAACCTAAATGCACCAAACACAATAATATTAGAATTTGTGCCTGCATTTCTCTAATGAATTATATAGATGGAAGACATAGAAAGCACCTCTCCAGTGACGTCAGGTCGGTGCATTCATTTTCATCTTGGTTGGAATGCTACATAAAAGTGATGTGAGTAGAATAGGTGTTGGAATAAATAGAGATCTCTATTCAGCTCCATTTTTAGCTTAGTTGTTTGCAGAAAATCATAGTTCTTTAGAATGTTATTAACTTACCTAAGGTCAGGCCTCAGTTTGTACGTAGAGAGTGGCTGAAAAGAAAGATATTACATATGAATTAGAGTTTGCTGGCTCATTTCTCAGAATACATAATAACTAAGTGCAAAAAAGCAATGTCAACCACTAATGTCTCTATGTAAACATATATTTGTAAACATCGGCCATTTACAAAATAGAAAACAAAAATAAAACAAAAAATTCCAATGTTTGCCTCTTTCAAAAAAATATATCATTCTTATGACATGCTGTTACTCTAAATTTCTTTCTTGAGAGAGGAATTTTACAATTCTAAATTTGATCCCAGAGATTTACTTGATAGTAATGGTCTCTCTAATGAATAGGCCAGAGTGCTTGTGTTTAGACAGCTAGTACTTGGCCACTTCAGAACATACACGATCTATATATAACTCTTAATTAACCAATTGACGAACAGCTCATAGCAAGCATTTTTTTTTTTCCAAATGGAAGCATAGGTAACATTCACTTGAACCGAAGTACTAAGTGGATGTTCAAATTACAATATCAGTTAGGATGCCCTTTTCAATGTATTTTTTTTAAGTTTTGGGTTTATGTACATATTTTGAGGAATCCAGCTCCTAGTTAAAAACCTATATAGTATAATTTTTTAAGGACCCCCCCCACAGACAGTTACAAAGGCTTTACCTGACAGGCCTCATGGGGAAAGCTGCCTTCCCCACACCAGTCTTGGTGCAAAGCCCCTGCACTGCAGTCTCTTAAGGTGGTCGCAGTCAAGGACTCAGGGCCGCCTGAATGGTCATGTTCTTGGCATGTTTGCATTCCTAGCCCCAGGACCTTCATTCCTGAATCATTTAATCTGAGGCCTTAGACAAAGTTCTAATTCAGGATCCTCTGCTGAAGCCTCCTTTTCAGGAGGAAGGGAAGTGGAAAACTTGAAAACACTTTTCCCACACTCTGACTCACTATTCAGGGCTTTTCCACTCCTTGCCCTACCCCCTCGACCTCCCTGTGACCATAGAATCCGTAAAACCGCTGGAGCCTTTTGTTCTGGTTCCCCTTAACAGTGAGATGACCCCCGCAGCTGTGCAGATCCGTCTGACTCTCCACCAGTGCACAGTTCCATGGGGGAAAATAGAACAGAGGAAGTTGGTACTTTCTCCATTTTAGCCTCTTGCTTATATCATTGCAGTAAGTAATTAAAGGCTTTAACACTTTCATTTTTTGTCTTGTTGCTTTAATCTGCTACTCGTACACCTCGCAGCTCAGCTCTCTCTCTCCCAGCTCAGCTGAGCTCCTGACAAATTAGCACAGTGGACAGGATAGCCAATTACGCACCATGGCTTTCTGGAAGAGCAGAAAGCCTGAAGATCCCGCAGTGTACCTTTGGGAGTTGCTGGTGGAGACTGAGAGGCATTCTAGAGGAGTGCTAGCAGATTATTTCAAGAGTCTGAAAGTCAGGGGCACTTCACCACTGGGTCTTGGGAAGTGCCAGTGGAGTCCACGGAGCTCTTTGCCAGCTGGTCAGTGGGTCAGGGGGAGTGCTTAGCAGAAGCCTTGGGCCACTCTTGGAGGATGCTAGCAAGGATTGTTTATATAAATGTCTCAATTTCTAAGGGGACCTTTTAGTTCCTCTCTTCAGCCCCTAAGTCCCAGGCTGAGCTCACCCTGTGGGTCACATTAGAGATCTAACAAGTTTTTGGAAAAAGCTAGGGAAGCAGTTCCCTAGGCATTGCTTGTGGCCCTCCAACAACGGGACCAGAGAAGGTCAAGATGCTCCCACGAGCTGAGTATTCCAAGGGGCCCAATAAACACTTCGCAGTTGAAACTTCAAAAGAGAAAAAGAAGTGTAGAGATCTTTAGGTTTGCTTCTGCCTCAAGGAGAGCTATGAGACTTAATCAGATCCCCTCTGGAGGCAACCTTGCTACAGCTAGCAACGGGGGGTGGCAGAGCGTGAGGCTATCAGCACTAACCCTCCCTTCAGAGTGTCATGGCAGCAGAAAATACAAGGCAAGCACAGTGGCGACAGCAGCAAAACTGCCTTCCGGGTGCTGCCCTCTTCCAGGGAAGCTGGAGCTCCTCCCCAACCAGCCCGCCCTGCGCTGCCCCTGGGAGTCCTGGCAGGTGGGAAACAGCTGTCCGCCCGGCCTGCTCCACCTAACTTTCCTTTGCCTCCCTCTGCTTGTGACCAGATCCTGACAGGCGGCCCCTGTGACTGACAAGGGTTCTATTCCCACTGCCCCTCTTCTGCAGGTCTGCAGATGGGTCAGAGGGCCCCACTGACTTTTGCCCTGACTTCTCAGCTTTCAGAAATAGACAAGAGTAGGGGAAAATCTGATGTCCCTAGGTCCCCAGGAGAGACCAGAGGCCCTATGCCAAGATTAGAATTCAAGAAAAAGATTATTTTTAATTGCACTTCTTGGGCCTTTTAGGAACCAATGCGCAGGTGACTATGATTTTCACAAACCCTGGCACCAAAATGAGGAGAAACCAGATAATGCTCTCTGGTTTTGAGTCTGAGGCCACCATCACTCAGAACTTTGCCCAAGTCTGACGATGGCTGGGTCTCCTCAAGATCCTACAAACTTCCATTGTTATTGCCCCCACTACAAAAAGTAATATTGGTATTGAGGTATTGTCTATGTACATCCCTGCTAACCTTTCCCCACAAGCCCTGACAGAAATTACTGCAGTTAGGGACATTATAGAGGGACTGTAGGGGACTGTAAACCTGACTCATGGGCTACAGTTGATAGTCTGGACATTCGATTTGGGCCACTATCAAGCCTCCGACTGACATATAAAACAACCCCTTGCTGTGGGGATGGGACATTTGGATAAAAATCAATTCTGCTTCTAATAAGCTGTTTATTACCCTTGTGGATACTCACCAACAAGTCCCTACACTGACAACGGGAAACAACCAATGAGCAGACTATGCTTGTCAACTAAACACAGAAACTGAAGTGTCCTCCCACCCAGAGCAAGCTGATGTGTGACTGATTGCTTCCTGGATCCACAAGAGGACAGCCCAGGAAAATTGAGACACCATCCAAAACGGGGCCAGTGTCCTTAGAAGATACCACAACAACATGGAAAGTTTTGCTCACCTGTCACACCCTGGCCAAGGCTAAAAACATCATCCAGGGACAGATTTCTGACTCAATGAGTTAGGACGTTCTTGGCAGATAAATCACATCAGGTCTCTCAAACACATAATACATTGTTATGGGTTTTGTTTAAACAGTTGTCTTTAAGGTCATTTAAATAATAAGAGAACTTATCAAATAATATACTCATATATTTATCATTTCTATTATTATTCTTTCCTTTTTATGGATTCACATTCCCTCTTTTTTTCCCTTCTTCACAAGTATTTCTTTTAACCTTTCTTAGCATGCATGTCTGTCTGCTAGTAATAAATTCATAAAATTTTGTATGTATAAAAAAGTCTTTCTTTTGTCTTTGTTTATGAAGGATATTTATGCTGGGTATAGAATGCCAGGTGCACTGTTTTTTTCAGTACCATAAAGATGTTGCTTCACTGTCTTCTCCCTTGCGTTTTTTCCATCATAAAATATGCTTTCATTTTTATTTTTATTCCTCTGTACACAACATGCCTTTTTTCTTTAGCTGTATTCAAGTTTTTCTTTTTACCGCTTGCTTTGAGCAGTTTGAATACGATGTAGCCTGGTTAGTTGTCTTCAAGGATCCTATGTTTGGGGTTCATTTGATTTCTTGGATCTGTGGATTTATAGTTTTCTTCAAATTTGAAACATTTTTACCTTTTATTTCTTTGTACTCTTTTCTGTTTCTCCCTGTCTGTCCTCTCACTTGAGGATTCCATTTATACATATACGAGGCCTCCAGTAATTTTCCCTCAGCTCACTGAATCTATTTTCATTTTTAATTTTTTTCTCTCTGTTTAATTTTTGACAGTTTCTAATGTTATGTTTTTAAATTCACTAATCTCTTCTTCTGCAATACATAATATGCCACTAATACCATTCAAAGTGTTTTCCTTTGCACATATCATAATTTTCATCTCTACAAGTTGGACTAGGGTCCTTTTTTATATCTTCCACATCACAATGATAATAACTGTTTTAATACCCATACTTTGCAAGTCCGTAGATGTTCCACCTGTGAATAAAAGGCAGTTCTTTGAGTCCTCATCATTGACTGCCATGAAGTGAGGATTTTTATTATGCTGGTATAATTCTGACATGTGCAAGTCAGCTGAGTGTTGGCGAATCTAGATTGTATTCTTTAGCCTGCATGTTCAATGTTTTGACTGAAAAAACTATAGAGATGTTAGGATGAGGAGTAAACATTTTCAAAATTATTATAATGATTGTAACACTGTTCTTATTATTCTTATCAATGTAAAGAAATTATAATGCCAAAAGTAATAGATAATCAAACTCCAAAGTCTAGAGTCAGTGATCTTAATGACTGTTGGGTAAAAGGCAGAATATAAGGAAATTAATAATACCATTCCACTGCCACACTGCCCAAATCAGGGAATGTGTCATTGAACTAATCATAAGATCTGGAGTTGAGCATGCAACTGCTAAATATAAATATTTTTGTAATAGAAGACTTATGTTCCAACTCTGGCTGTTACAAATTCACTATTTGACCTTGGCAAGTCCTTGTTTAACAAAAACGAGTCTTCATTTTCTGACCCTCCTTAGTGTAAGATAATTTTTACATAAAAGGGTTATGTAAAGCTTAAAATGACTTATACAGAGCTTTTAATAAACTTTGAAATCTATGTAAACTTAAGAGATTATTCTTATTTATGTATTTTAATTAAGACACATTAAATTCTATGGTGATGAATCGTTTGTGTGCAAATAACGGCTATATTATAAGTCCTAATCAGTCTTTTGTCTCAAGAAGGCAACTGCTACTCCTAATGCACATTGTCTTGATTAACAAAAAAATACTTTACACCATGTTTACTCCAGATTTTTTTACTCCTTTCCATTTCTTTTGCTTCAGAAACTAAAAGAATCTGCATTTAGAGCATTCTTTATAAAATGTAATTATGAGTGAAAAAAATCAAAAAATGGCAAACTGGTTATATATTAGCATGCTTGTAAAAATTTTTTAAAGTTGCTTTTATAGATATACTTGTTTTTTTATCGACACAATTAAATACCCTAAATACCATACTATATAAAATTATTATGTCTTAGGAGCCAAAAGAACTGGATTCTTGCTTTAACCCTACCTAAAGTTAAATATATAGTCTAAGCAAATTATATAAATTCTGATCCTGTTTTCTCATCCGTAAACAGAGGGATTGCGTTATATGACTTCTAAGTAACTTCTAATTAGTGTAATTATATATTTGGGATAATAATGGATACATCAAAAAATTGTGAGGATTAAAACTTGTTCTTACTGGATGTTTTAATTCTTTATTATGGAGTATTCTAAGCCTAAAGAAGTAGAGAGAATATAACGATGATCTTCAATGTATAGTTTACCCATCTTAAACAATTATCAACTTATGAGCAATTTTTTCTGTACATCTACTGGTTTCTACCTTTCACTTTTGTATTTTAAAGCAAATATCACACATTGTAATTTTATCCAAAAATATATTGACATATACCTAGAAAACATGCCATGATACTATTAATCTATCCAAAGATGAAGAATTATGGCTTAGTTAAAAGTTAAGTTGGTGTTCGAATTCCTTTAATTTACCTGAAAATTTTAAAATATTTTATATTGTTTAATTTAGAACTTAAATAAGGCCCATAAATTTGTATCAGTTGCTGTCTCTAAATTATATTTAACATATAGGTTTTCTCTCCATATCTCTTATTTGTTTAAGAAACTGGATAATTTGCTCACAGAGTTACCCACAGTTTGAGTTTTACTGACTTCATTCCTACCTGTCGTTGAATACGTGCTTGTGTACCCTGCCTTTCCTGTATTTTGATAATTAATGAAGTTTAAAAATCAGATTCAGATTTGACAAATCAGATGAATCAGGTTCAGGTTCAGGTTTGATTTTCTGGTAAGACAACTTCATAGATTGTCTTGTAATTGTCTCCATTTTGGAGTGTAAACAGCCACTGAATTTCGTTGTGTAGATCCATTACTTTGTGGGAAGTTGCAGAGCCAGCCCTGATGGCCTAGTGGTTAAAGTTTGGCACCCTCTGCTTCGGTGGCCTGCGTTCGGTTCCCAGGCACAGAATCACACCACTCATCTGTGAGTAGCCATGCTGTGCTGGCGGCTCACACAGAAGAACCAGAAGGATTTACAAGTAGAATAGACAATTGTGTACTCGGGCTTTGGGGAGGGAAAAAAATAATGCTGTGAATCATAACATTCTGTCACTCCTTCTTCATTTATTACCTGCAATTTCTGTAAACACTGTAGAGTAGGCAAAACTTTACCTCTAACCTCCCAGAGTCTCCACTGGGCCTGAGAATTCAATTGACATAGGACAGATTAACAGTAGAAAAGCATTCAGATTTTTAGATGGATTTGGGATCCCCACAGGCAAGTGAAGACCCAAAGAAGTGGCTAGGCCTAAGTGTTTATATACTAGGTTGAACAAAGAGAATTAATTATGGGAAAATAACTAAAATAAATGGGGAGCCTATAGGAAGATAAGAGTTATTTTAACAAGGTCCATTTGTGTAGATTTCTCTTGGCTTCAACTCCCTGTCTCTGGTGATAAGAATGTTTCTTTCTTCTTGGTATAGGGACAGCATCTTTCACATGGGAGTTTTATCTCCTACTTTCAGGAAGAAAAGGGGAAGTCAGAGTATTTATCCTGTACCTGCTATTTTTCAGGTGCCTTTGGCTCAAAATAATCCTTATGCCAAAGTGGCATATTTTGAGGGCGTGTATTCTGCCACCCTTCAAATATATTTACCTCATCATATTGGAATTCATATGGAAAGGCAGAATAAATGCTTAAGTTGTCCCCTTATTTACCAGCTTTCAGATTAATGTTATTTGCCTAATGTTTTCCAACTTTGTCCAATGAATTGTTGTCATTGTTGCTTTATCATCATTATGAACCTCTGATGTTAGACATATTTGGATATGTAAAACATACCCAAATACTTTACAATTATTATTCTTATGAGGCTCAAATTGTTCTTTCTTTGGTCAGTGGCAGGTTTTTCAGGTTGGTTCCTGAATCCTTTTGGAATACCCTTTGTTGTTTTTGGAAAAAATAACATATGTTCTGCCTAGGATCTGCAATCGGCACTTTATTTAAGCATCTCTGGCTCCCTTCTTTGGGAAATGCTTCTCAGTGATCACAATCCATGCACTAGGGATGTTCACACTGACTAGATTGACCCTGGTTTCTAAGCTTTTTCAGCAGAAAGGGGAGATTAATAAATTAATATTTCTTATAAGGTAAAGTCATACTGAAACTTCCAATTCAAATTCAGGATGACAAAGATTTTACTTTACTTAACCCTTTAGACTTATTTCTCATCTGTGCCATTCGGAAAATCTGGTTCCCAACACCGCCAATATAAATACTTATTTGTTTTATCATATAATAAAGATGCAACTGTCTTACAATTATAATGTTAACACTATCTCCAAACTTACAACAGTCTTTAAATAACAATACCAACACTACTCCAACTTGACGACTAAAAGCAGATTAAGATTGTTTTTTGCTTTTGTTTATTTGTTTGTATTGTCCTTTGGATAACTTAGAGTGTTTGAAGACATTTGAAGTAATTTTTCTATTAGTTATCCCAACCACTGGATGTGCAGTTCAGGTCATTTGCCTAACTTGGATTTCAAATTCTGTGAAGTTATTTTTAAATAAAATTTTATTGTATTGATATGTAAAATAGATATATGGTTCCAAAGCTAAATACACAACGTGAGATTTATTCAGAGATATATAAACTTTATTTCTGCCCCATCTACTTTTTCAGTGTTATTCAAATTATCCCACCTTAGACAAACAGCAGTGTACTATTCATACATGTCTCCATCTTGCTTTACCAGGTAACAAGCTAAACTAGAGATGAAGCTGTAGTAGTACAAAGAGATATTCTTCATTTCTGTTAAGACCTGAATAGCATATTCCATTGTGTGAAGGTACTACAGTGTATTCAACCATTTCCATGTTGCTGAATATATACACTGCTTTCAAACTTTGATATTACAGATAGTGCCACAATGAATAGCTTTATGTATGCTTTGAGTACACTTAGCATAGAATCCTGGAAGTGGAATTGCTGTGTTCAAGTTGCAGGTTTTTGATAGATTGTCAAACTTCCTTCCATAGCTATGGTACCATTTTGCATTCTCACCAGCAACGTACGAACATTCCTGATTCCCTCCCACAGAGACAATAAGTTGTATTGTGAAACTTTTTGATTTTTCCAAATCTAATAGGTGAGAAATGTTGACACATGTATTTGTAATTTGCATTTCTTCATTAGAAGGTGAAGCATTTCTCATATCCTTGGAGGACATTTGAGTTTTTTCCCCAGTAAACTAAAAATCGATATTTCTATTGAGTTATTAGTATTTTTCTTCTTTAATTTTAGAGCCCTGTTTTACATTGTGGATTAACACTTTATCTCTAATATAAGTTGCAAACGTTTCCCCTATTAGTCATTTAACTTTTGATTTTCCTTAAAGTGTTTATTTATTTATTTTGTTTGGTCATATCCAAGTTTTATTTTCTGCTTGTAATGTAGTCATTAAAACTCATTGGCAAATGGATTTTGAATCACTGAGGTAGGTTTCCAAGAACTTTATAATTCACTTTTTTGGCTGGTATTTTTATAGAGATCATGTTCATTTTATATATTAATTTATGCAGGATGGGCACCTTTATGATGTTATGTAATTCTATCCTAGAACATCAATATCTTTCCGTTTGTTCAGCTGTAACTTCATGTAATTTATAGGTGATTTAAGGTTTTTCTCAAATTGATTTTTGGAATTTCTTGAAACATTTCATATTTATTTGATCTTTCATATTGTTGACATAAATTGAGTCTTCTTTTATTACATTTTATAACTGGCCTTTGTTATTTTATATATGAATGCTATTGACTTTTTAATATTAATTTTATAACTTGATATTTTCCTAAGTTTCTCTAGTCTTTTCAGTAATTTTTACATTGATTATTTTGAGATTTTCAGATGTAAAATACTTTCTTCTTTAGATGTACTTTACCTACTGCTTTACAATATTTATCTGTCTCATTACTTTCTCTTATCTAATCACATTAGTTAATTCAGCCACCAAAATACTACAAGGTAGTTGATATAGTATGCATCTTTGTCTTGTTCCTGACTTGAATGAGAGGCCTCTAGTGTTTCCCCATTAAGTAAGATGCTGGCTATTGGGCTAGTGTATATATTTACATACCATAAATATGTATAAATATATACACATAAATATGTGTATTATGTATATCATGAGTATTAACCATTTTTGTGAATACGTATATATATCCACTTATTTAAGGTTTTCAAATGTATTTACACAGAGTTGTACAAAATCTTTATGAATATTTTTTTATTTACTCAATTTTGATGATTATTTCCTCTTGTCATTTCTACTTTTGTTTTTGCTTTCTGTATTGTTTCTTGATTAAATTGGCTAATGGCTTTTCCACTTTTTTTTTCCTAGTAATGAAAATTAAATTTTCACACACAATACAGATGACAAACCTATGTTTGAATTCTGACTTGGTTACGTACTTGGATTTTGTCAGATTATTTAATCTCTCTAAGTTTCTTTATCTGTAAAGTATACACATTGTAAATATGTAAAGAAATAAGAAATGTAAAATTCTTAGCTTAAAAATTAGTACCTGGTAAACCATCAATATTACCTATCATAATTATTAGTAACTATTGATAACAAGTAAAACAAGAAAAACATTTTTATCATCATATGTAGTTTGAATTATTTTAACAATACCACTTATATAACAATTGTCTTATTTAGAACAGCTGTGCAGTGAATAGAAGTAGGGTAAATCACTTCATAAAATTAGCATTGCTAAAATTATTAGTATTATAATCCTCAATGGTCAGATCTATAGTGTTGGTCATAATGATAATTTTGTTTTTAAATTTAGACTATTTCCTATAAAAAGTAATAATTAAAAAAATTTTTTTTTTTCCCTGCTTAACGATCATTCAGTACAAATAGACAATAAACAAAACTAAAAAAAGTTGATTAAAACTACAAATGCTGACACTGGAAATAACTGTGGTATAATTTCCTTATCAAATTATTATGCAGCTAATGTTTGAAATACTATCAATGTCTACTTTGAATGAAGCAGTGACCTTCAACAGTATTTTGTAAAGGAGTAAGTAAAAATGAAAAGGAAAACAGAATACCAAATAGATTCAACATGCTAAGGAGAAAAAATAATTTTTATCCACACCCTACAGCATCATAGAAAGGTAAATAGATTTGGTACTTGTATAGAACTGCATAGTAAAACTTACGATATCTAATTAGAATTATGAGAAATTCTAATAAATGTAGAAATTAGGAAACTCTAAAATAAACTTTTATTTCAGTAACTAGAGTAGCTTCATTTTTAATAAAATTGCATTATAAGTCTTACATTTGCAATATGTGAAGACCAGATTAACATGAGGAATGTTGTCTTGCATGTCTGCATGTAGTGTGGGGGGAGGGGGAATGGGAGAGAGAGGGCTGTATAGTTTTAGGAAACTTCAATGTATTAACAGGTTATTGTTCTGTTATATTTAAAAACCTTGTTAATTGCAAATTTCCTTTCAAGAGTGGGTAACATAACTGCTAGTTTATGTTAGTCATTCAACAACCATTTCTTTAGTTACTACTATGTGCCTGTAGAATGTTAGGATCTTGCTATATTAAAATAAAAATGATAATATTTCATAGACAACTAAACATGTAAATCTATAATTAAAGTGAAATGCAATTAGTACGGAAATACTTAAAGTTTGAATGCCTTGAAGCTATTTCTAATAGCTTATCATCACATACCACATGTATACATATGTATATATTTTAGCCTTTACCAAAAATTTATAATTCTAAAACTAAACCTACTATCATTCCATTGTTTAAAAAACTCCGTAATTTTCTTTAAATGTAAAATACAATAAAATCACAATGACCATGTCCTGAATAGAGTAAACAATTTAAAATGCCTTTCACAAATGTTCATGTTACGTGAGTTTTTACTGTGGTAAAATGACAACTTTTTTCTTTTAAATCTTGTTCTCTGATTTTGTGTGTATTAAGCTATGGAATCTAGCATGTCCCTGAGGCCTAGGGCACAAGATCTGTTTGAGAGACTGGGGGAGGTGGTATCATTGTGAAAAGGAAAAGTGAGCATGGTAAGGTACAAGGAAGGGGACGACACACCCAGGATATCACTTTGACTTGCAGAATAAAACACTTTGTGTAATTTATTTTACCAGATTTCTCCTTCCCTTTTTCCCATTCCAATTATCTCTCTCATTCAACTCCTATTACAGATCTCAGCCGCTGGCAATAGTGGCGCACAAGAATGATTCCTCTGAGGCAGAAGCTCATGCTCGTCCCTGGATTGCCCAATAGTCCCTCTACATTTTGTGGCTTGAATTCCCAAAGCACATCACCCTTACAATAGCAGCTGGTGACCCCAAAATGATAAGTAGAAACAAAATGTCCCAATTGCTTGCAGTAACATTACTTGCCCAAGGTCAGAACAACCCAGTTATCTGTTTAGGAATCCCTGATGAGAATTTGGACCAATTTTACCTTTCTTCTGAATGAGTCTGAAACTCCAAAATGCCTTGTAAAAACAGAACTGTGAATTTGAAAATACAAATCATCTTCATGACAGCGTTGTCTTTAATCTTAAGTACTAACCTGAGCATTCTTTAGACTAAAATGTAAGCAATGATTTGCTTGAGTAAAAGTAGCTAAAAAGAACATACATTGTAGGCCCTCTGGGGTTTGCTGACTGTTCTTCATAAATAAACCTGGCAGAGAAAGTTGCAGGGAGGAGTGGATAAGTAGAGAATAGTCTAGAAAGTAGCCCAATGAGGTAGGTCTAATCATCACACTAATCAAATAAATGGATCAAACTTCTCTTATTATTCCTGGAAGATGGCAGCTTCTTTCTTAGAAAACTCAATCATTACAAATTTTATCCTCACCTAACAAAAATTAGTGATTATCCAATTAATAAGTAGCTCTACTGTTAATGTGCTTAAAGATGTGATTTCTCTTTCTTAGGTCTTAGAAGCTTAAAATCTTAGGCTCGATTTTGACCAGTCAGCAGCTACAGAATCCTAGGCTTTTCCATTTCTCAGCAACTCCCTTCCCAAGTAGCTGATGGGCTCCTATCAATTATAATAATAGCCATAAATAATTGCATTTTTACTATGAGACATGCATTTTACATACAATCATTAAATTCTCAAAAATTCAGAAATCTGGTATTATTTTCTTATGCAGATGAAGAAACTGAGGCTTAGAAATATTGCATAATTATTCTATAGTCTCATTGATAATAAATAGACAGCGAGCATTCGAAACCAAGAGTTTTCTGGCTTGAAAGCCCCTTGTCTCTGCAGTCTAAAACCATGATTCTCATTGTTTGATGATCAAACCAACCTTGTGGGTAAAGTAAGCATTATAATAAAGAAGATATTCAGTGTGGTGTTGCCAGGGTAGAAGTTTATTGGCCCTTAGTAGGGGAAATGTTGACTTTATAAATTATCTCAATATTATAATCACTCTTTAAAAAGCACACGCTAAGATAAAATATTGGATGTGAATGAGAACACATAATGTTCAAAGGAATTTATGGAGGAAAATAAACTGAGGAGGGATGTGAAACACCCAGGTGGCATATTGATATATTATATAGTATAAATATATACTAATATATATATCCTCATATATACATATATGTATTACGTGTATATAGATATAGATATACATATACACATATATATACTTTGTGATACACACATACAAAAACTTTAATATACTTCTTTGATATTGTCCCATTTGTTAAAGAACATGATTACTGAGTTAACTGATGGTTTATGTTGCAATACACAGCACTCAGGTTAATTAAATAAAATAAATAAGCAAATGAATTAAAGGTTGCATGTACTTACATATAAAATTATTATAAAATATGTAAGATATCTCGAGTTTCTATTGTTTCATTTTATCCAGTAACACTTCCAAAAGTCACTAGAAGTAGTTGCTAAAAAGGAAACATTTTGTTTATAATTATTATATATTGCTTTTGAGGAAAATAGGTGTATATGCATAAAATATGGCATATTGCTTATCTAAAAGCATAGAGAACAATTTTTGTTAACAAATTACTGTTTTATTTTTTTTTTATATCTTGAAACACCAATGCTGTACTGGAAAACAGTCACCAATATTTTTGGTTAGACAATGATTAAATCACTATTTTAATGGCCTTGTAGTTGATCTTTAATGTAATGGGGCATTGATATAATAGCATGTACCGCACTATAAAATATAAATTTATAAGAATCTATATCTCATGTCAACTGGAAATATCTTGAGTGAATAGTTTTGAATTTATCTATTTTCTTTTTTTGCTCTTTACTCTATATCTTATCTTTGAAAAGTTCCTTCTCTGCAATTTATACACCATCATATTGTTTCCTGGGTCAACTTGCTATCCTAAACTTAAATTTAAGCTGCAAAAACAAAGATGCAAATTTTAAGTAAGAATTTTCTTGAAAAGCATCAAAGTAGTATGCTTGTAGAAAATTTGAAAGTTTTTTGTGAAAAAAAACTTCATATATTTCAGCTGTATATTTTGTTAAAAAACTATTCCTGATAAAATAATTCTTATTATTATTTTGAAATATAATCTAGACACTTTGATCTGACAATATCTAAAAATGCATAAAAGGAAATCATTTGATGCCTGGACATTCAGTACCTAAAGTGCATAATACATGCTCTTGGTGAGCCAATGTGCTGCATCAAATTAGTCATATACTGCTGTGTAAAAAATCACCCCTAAAATTATTGGCCTAAAACAAAAATATTAATTTGTTATCACTCATGCTGTTTGTGGGTCAAAAATTTAAGCACAGAAGAGCAAAAATTTAAGCCTCTCAATGTATGAGGCTTTAGGTGGAAGACTCAGAATATGGTGGTTAGCAGCATCTGAAGGCTCGTTCACTCACACGTCTGGTGGTTGATGTTGGCTCTAGGCTGGGAGCCTAACTGGACATTTGGCCTGGAATAATGTCTCTCCACGTAGTCTGGGCTTCCTTACAATGTGTTGGCTAGGTTCCAAGGATAAGTGTCCCAGATGAGAGAGAGACTAGGAGGGAAGCAATATTTCCTTTTCTGTTCAAGCTTTGGAAGTCAAGCAGCATCACTTCCACCACATTCTCTTCCTTAGGCAATTGAACAGATCTGTCCAGCCTCAGTGGGGAGAAACAAAGACCCCTCACCTCCTGACAGAAACCTGTCAACATCACACTAGAGCATTAAGTAGGGTAGAATATATTATGTCATGGTAATTTGCTTTTTGGGCCATTGCTTCCCACAAAACCCTAATATTTCTTTCCATTATAACATCCACTTATAGTCCAGGATCTTATCATGTAAATAAGGTTCAGATGCAGATGAATCTCCTGTGTTGCAGTTCCCGGAGTACAGCTCTTCAAGTACAGTTCCTTACATTTTAAAGACCTATAAAGTTAAGAGAAAAATGAATATGCCCCCACACTTGATATACAGTGGTCATGCAGACATGGCATAAATGCTACAGAGCCCTTATTCAATGAGGGAGAAAACTGAACACACAGGCGTCACTGGTCCACAGAAATTATGAAATTCAGCTGAGCACATGATGCTTGCTGGCTACTTGATTAGGGTTCAGTCCTATTTCCTGCGAATGATTTTCCACAGCTGTTTGATACACATTCCCGTTTCTTGGCTACCTTATGAGTCATTATCCTGTCCCATGAGAAATGGCCAATGTTTACAGCTGCGTATTTTTATCAGCCTGCTTCTGTTTATAATTTGGACTCCAAAGGCGTATTTGTATTTTATACTATCTCTGCCTTTTGATTCTGATCTGGTTGTATTTCTGTCAATATAATGCTCTTAAAAACTTTGTGTGCTTTCTATGGAACTTATAGGGATTTTTTCCATTAGAAAAAAGCCACATATAATAATTTGAGTGTAATATACTCTTTTCTACCTTGGATTTCCTATAAACCTGCTGGAGGATAACATTAAGATTCTTAGAGGCACTTATTTTCTGTTTGAGGAACCAACTTAAAACTTTCTGAGATCTTAACCAAGACTTTTATGGTCACAGCATCAGTATCATCTTTAGATTACGTTTTTTAACAATGTCTTTGATGTAAGATGAGCTCAGAGGCCGTTTCTTAATTTTAGCATCATTTATCATCTGCAGAGGCTAAGAATCAGAAAAACAATTTATTCTCAGACACAGAAAGCCATAGATCCTTTATGTGTATTCACTCATTCTTTAGCTTATCTCTCTGCATTCACATTTTACTAAATGCATTTCAAAGAAGCAAGCCAACATCTTCAACAGAAATCTCCTTAACTATATCATATGCTTTGGCAGTTTCAAGTAGGGTAAGGGGCATAGCCTCACCTTTTGGTGGAGGCATGTCAACATTATAACGTAAGAAGAGTATGTGGGATTGGATATATATTGGTGTGGTCACATTTGGAAAATATAATCTTCAGCATCCAGCAATATGCATTGACTCAAAAAATACCAAGAAACTGAGGAATTCCAGAACTTTTGAGGAGGAACTTACAAGAATGGCAAGTTGTGCAATAAAATAAAGTAGTGATTACAGCACTGATTTTTCAGAATATATTGAAGTATGAGGTAATTTTCTGTCAACAATTATATAAATGATGCTCTTTTAATGTTAAGGATAAAGGCACAGGAGAATATGTACATTCTCAAATTACTCACAATAAAATTTGACTTAACCAAGTGATTCCTGGCTACTTTATAAAGAATGGCAAATCTTGCAGGTAAAATTTCACAGGTGTGTATGCAGTGTGTATTTTTTTTTTTTTTTTTGATGAGAAATATTGGCCCTGAGCTAACATTGGGGCCCATCTTCCCCCATTTTGTATATGGGACAGCATGGCTTGATGAGCGGTGCGTAGGTCTGTGCCCAGGATCTGAGCCTGTGAACCCCAGGTTGCCAAAATGGAGCGTGCGAACTTCACCACTTCGCCACCAGGCCAGCCTCAAAGTGTGTATTTTTAATAGTACATAATTGATCACTCATTGGGTCTGGGCTGTGATCAGGAATAAAACTGATTAAATTAAATTCTATCTGGAATGGTTTGATTGAAGTATTTTTGCAAGATGTCAATATAAATTATCATAGTTTACTTGGTTTTCTGCCAGCAAAAGTCTTCAGTTTGTGTAAGTTGGGTTACAGTCTTTAGCTATAGGTTTGAGATAGTAATGGTAAATCATGAATGAAAATAATGCATACTCAAAGTTTAAAGGCATACGAGAATTTCATTCTTTATTCATTTCTTTCTATAATTCCCAGGAGGTTAGTGAAAAGATACTGAAATTATGGCCAGAAGAAAGTTCCAGAAAACAGAAATGTGAGCCACTTGTCCAAAAGCTGTCTGGTAAAGAGACTAGAAAATTTGGATGATCTAGGGCCTAAAATTTTATACTCTGGTGGAAAATGTAGGCTGCAATACAATTTCATGTGAAGTCTGTATACTTGTATGCATACATACATAAAGGCGGACCAAAAAAAAAAAAGATTAAAGATTAAAGGCAATAGAGTTACACTCTGGGTGAACTGCAGATAAAAAGTGTTTTTCCAGTGAGAAGACTTCATTTTTCTCAAAAGAAGCTTTAACAATGTCTATCATTTATCGCATCCTTGGCACTTAAGATAGGTGAATGGCAGGCAGAACAAAAATCAAGTAGCCATTATCATTACCATCATTCTATTCATCAACACCATATCAGTGCTTTGTGCATATGCTGAATGAAAAAAATCCACTATTAAGTGTAGATTGATGGATAATTTTAACTACCTCATAGCTTTCCCAGTGAACGACTTCTTAGAAGAGATTAGAACTCATCATAAACTCTATTAGTGTAATCAGTAGAATTCCATTCCATTTGCTACTTATTTATCAAATGCGTTCCAACTGAAAGCTTTAAAAAAAAACGCCTCATGTTCTTTGTAGGACACCTCATGTCCTACAGGTACTCAATAAGCCAGCAATCTTTGTCACATCATGAATGACAGATTCATGGGGATAGTCAGACCATGTCTGGTCTATACATCATTCTGTGTTCTTCCAGAAGAGTGAGCAGAACTCCACCGGAATTACCTGGGCTTGTTTTTGCTGCAAAATTTTGAAATTTTCCACAAGTGCGGTGGGATAGAATTGTTTTCACAATGCATACCCAGAAAGGCATTGGTAAAGCTGACAGTTTTAAAATATTTGCTTTTCTACCTGCTGACTTGCTAAGAGGCTCCAAATACCTTTTTCTGATTTTCCAATGATCCATGTAGGAGTGTAAATGAGAACTGTGAGTTAGTGGGGTTTGCTTGAGACCTGCTGAGTCCTATGTTATCAGCGGTTATTTCAAAGTCCAGCATTAATAAACATTCAACTCTATTTCCTATTAATGATAGTCCTTTAACCTTCACAACAAGCCTTAGGACTGCAAAAGAAAAATTCATTGCTGCTGACTTTGAATTAGAATAGAGGACATTAAAATTTGAAGCTAAACTCTGTGTGGGCAAATTTATATACAAGTGGCAATAAAATAGCGCATTAAGGAAGACTTTCCTGCTGTTATTTTTTTCCTTTGCTGATTATTATCCTCCCAGTATTTCTATGCGTACTGAAATACAATGTGCATATAGATGTGGGCCATTTGAGAGTAATATCAGCAAGAAGTGAAAGCCTGGACAGTCTATCATCCTTACTCCATCCCCATGAGCAAAAAAGGAGGTAAAGCCAGGGGTTTTGCTCAGGATATTAAGAAACCAACTGAAAATCAGTGGATTATAAATAACCTTCTATATTTTAAGATTTTTCCAAAACAAGTAAATTTTATATCTTGATATTTTAGGAAGAATATTTGTGGTTAAAAGTATGTGGAGAGTAACATTAATCAATGATGCCATGGTACACTATGTTATCTACATATCAGGATGCATAAGAGCAAGAGACACTGATATTTGCTGAAGACTATAAGGATTAGTCATTACTTCAAATGAATCAGTAACTTCATCATACATGTGTGGAATACTCCCAAGTAAACGTAGTGTGAAGTGCCTTCGCATCAACTAAATTTATACAAGTAAGAAGTCTTGTGTATCATTTACATAAGGTTTCAAATAGAAACTACATTGAGAATCTCTTCTCTTTTAAAGTTGTATAAAGCAAAAAAGATTCTCATTAATGAAATATTAGAGTTGACTGACTTAAGTATATGAAGATTAAAGTTATCACAGCAGCAGTGTTACTTATTTTCCCTAAGCTCCACTTGGCTTACCTATATAGATTCTTTTTTCCCCAATCAGTGGATCTTCACTCTTGAAACTATTCCGTGGCTTTCAAAGAATGAAGGGTAATAAGTCCTCAGTGTTAACCAGCTCACTAACGGTGAATTAAAGTGTCTGATATATCATCTCCATTCAGTTTGAAGCAACTATCAATATGGTTGCTAAACTCTTGATGAAGATAAAACCACTTCACCATCTTATGACTGCAAAGCTACATGAATTTAAAATTTTGTTAGGACATATGGTAGGCAAAATAATGGCCTCCCTGAAGATGTCCACATACTAATTTCCCTAACCTGTGAATATGTTTTGCCTCACACGGCAAAAAGGGATTTCAGAGTTGTAATTTAGTTAAGGATCTTGAGATGTGGAGATTATCCTGGGTTATCCAGATGGGAAAGATATAATTACAATAGTCCTTTTAAGAGGTAGAAAGAAGGTCAGACTCAGAGAAGGAGATGTGAGGATGAAAGAAGAGGTCACAGTTACATGGCCACGAACTCAGGAATGCCTTCAGTGTCTAGAAGCCGGAAAAGGCAGCTCTGCCAGCACCTTCATTTTTGCCCTTTAACACCTATTTCAGGCTTCTGACCTCCAGAACTCTAAGATAATAAATTTGTATTGTGTAAAGCGACTAAATTTGTGGTTATTTGTAGGAAACATACAGAACACACACAAGTCTCTAAAACAGGATAAGTATTTGCTTTAATTTTTGATCTGGCATCTCCTCTCACCCTATAAAAAATAAAATTCAAGTCCTTTATTATTAAAATTATGGGAGGTAGAGGAAGGCCTATCTATCATCTTGCTTTACTATTGGACATATTCAGTATTTATTGTTCACCATCAAACTATTTCAAAGTGATTTCTAAAATTACAGCATTTACTCGTGCAGTTTCCATTCATTCCCATATCAGTCACATGATTTCTGTCGACAGTACTCTCCTAAAACTTATCTCACAATCATGAAATCTGGTATGTTCCTCACAGTACATATCCTACTCATCTTATCTGCAGCTCTGAATTAAAACGCTCATTCTCTCCTTGAAATTCCTTTCTACCCTGAATTCTGTGACTCTGGATGTTCATGACCCTGCAATGACCTATCAACAGTTTTTTCTCCATTTCCGTGGCTGTTCCAACTTCCTTTGCTCAAATTCAAGTGGTGCATTTCTAAAGGTTCTGTTCACAAACATGCTTTCTTCTTGCTGTATGCCAGAGTTTTTTTTTATCAGTTTGAAACTTGCTCTGTGTGCATCTTAATAAAATCTAATGCAAAACACCAATATATAAAATATATAATTATGGAATGCATGTCTGTTTTGAAAATTTAACAATATAAAACACAGATTGAAAATTGAACCTCTCCTTTTATTGCCTTCTACTTTTCCCTTATCTGCTCTCTTCATAGGAAACTACCAGACTATTTTTTGTAGGTTCATGTATATATTTTTCCTGTTTCTGTTTCCATTAGTTTTGTTTATATTAATGGATTCATGCATACAATTCTGCCATTTCTTCAGGTGTCCAATCAAAAGCTCAAATTCAATACATGAAAAATTTAATCAAACGTGTTTCCCACCTGTTTCTGAATCCCTTAAACATTAAAGTCATCATGTGCTCCAATTTATCAAGTTGTAAAATGTCAGAATTATGTTTGATTTTTCTTGTGTATATCCACATTCAACAGGTTATATCAATTTTTCAAAATGACTCTTATTTTTCTTCTTCCTATTTGTTAGATTATTTTTCCACCTAAGGCCTTTATTAATTCTTGTCTAATTTATGTCAATACTTCTCTTTCACCACTAATTTATCTGTCTCCTTCCGATTTATCATTCTCTAAAGGTCAAAGCTTCTTTCCAAAACACAGCTTTGAACACAGCTTTGGACACACAAGGAAACACCAGAGGTGCACATGCACCGAGTTACGACCACGGGAAGAGGCAGCTAGAAGGCGGCCATCTGCAAACCAAGGAGAGAGGCCTCAGAGGAAACCAACCCTGCCAGCACCTTGATCATAGACTGCCAGCTTCCAGACTATTACAAAATAAATTTCTGTTGTTTAAGCCACTCAGTCTCTGGCATTTTGTTATGGCAGCCTTAGCTAACCTAATACACCTCCAAAGAAGAGCGTGCTTGTCGTATACTCCATGGAATCTGTGCCATAGCTGAGTGTACAATGTGAATCCAAACTGGGTCAATTTTGGAAATTAAAATAGAAAATAAAAAAATAAAATAAATTAATCTTGAATTGTATATTTATTTAAATATTTTTATTTTAATGTAGACCATTAAATATCTTATTTAAAAATAAATTAAAAATTTTTTTAAAAAAGAACTCATATAAAAAAGTTAAGGAACAATTTAAAAATTATTTTATATATATTATGATTATATAGCACAAATATTTAGTAGTCATATATTTAATTAGCTTCTTAGATGCATCTATTCCTAATACTATATCATTGGATATTAATGAAAATTTTATATTTCAATATAACCTTATTATTTATAACTTTTCTTAAAATTACCTTCAGTTATCATCCATGTTGCATATTTAGTTTAGATTTTTTGATGTTAAATTGTCTCTTTTCTCTATTTTTATTGCAAAAATGAATAGTTTATCTGCTGTTCTTGAGGATTTAGAGCAAATTTTGCTTAGATCAAGATATTTTTTCATTCCAAGTTTTATATTTAAAGATATATTTTATCTCCAATATTTTCTTTGTCTTTAGTCAGATTGTCTTTATTCATTTCTATGTCTTTATTCAGATTACCTTTCTTCAATAATATTTTATAGACCAAATCTTTTCAAATTAGTTGCCTTTTGCACATTGTGGGTTCCTTAATTTAACTTTAGATTTTTACAGAATATAAATTTATATAAATAGAAAAAGTAGCTCCAACAAAAATTCTTGACACAAATAGAGAATATCCCAAAGCGTGATTTCAGAATTAAATTATGAACATCATTCGAGCCCTCATTTATTTGTTTAGTCCCTCCCTTGCTTTTGGAGGGATACATTTCAAAGTCTTCCTGTCAATTACGTTTGTTTACAAGAGATGCATTTAGTTAAATGCTTCTGTGAGGACTTTGCAACGTGTCACCTCGACTAGGCTGAACTAAATCTGCTGGAATTCACTTTCTTCTATTCTCAAATTAGAATTCCCCACAAGGAAGATTCCTGGGAAACTTGGAGGGTAGAAGTAAAGCAGCAGCTGTTTTCAATAGCCGCAGACTATGGCTAATTTGCTGGCTCATATTGCTGGCATGAAGCAGTAGGTGGGCCTGCCATTGCTCGCAATCACTTGGATCCTCCTTTAAGGTCACTGACTCCTGTGCCGGGTGCTTATGTTTAGCTACTTGACAAAGCACACCAGCTTCTCAAGAATAGCTTCATCACCAAGCAAAGGTAAGAAGAATCGACATGGATTTCAATGTGTGTTCCTCGTGGGGGTTCCAATGTGTACTCATGATCTTTCCTTCCTGATGGCCCGCCCTGTGTGGACTACAAACTCCAGTTTGTAGCCTCACAGAGATTGCTTAACCGGCTCACACAATTGTGTAAGCCAATTCTTGGTAACAAATCTACACAGACACACATACAGACTTCACACATATTTTCACTTGTTCTGCTTCTCTAGTTAAACCTTGACTTTGAAAGTTGGATTTTTTTACTCACTGTGATGAATATTTTAATATCATTTCCTATTTATTTTGAACAAAATCCAACCAAAATTTAGATGAATTTTTACAAAGGAGTTCAGATAATCATAACATACAAAAATTTAATTGAAAAATATTTTTCAAAAGCAAAATTAGGGGCCATCCTGGTGGTGTAGTGGTTAAGTGCACGTGCTCCACTTCAGTGGCCCAGAGTTCGCTGGTTCAGATCCCGAGTGCACACCAACGCACCGCTTGTTAAGCCATGCTGTGGCGGTATCTCATATAAAGTAGAGGAAGATGGGCACAGATGTTAGCCCACGGCCAATCTTCCTCAGCAAAAAGAGGAGGATTGGCAACAGATGTTAGCTCAGGGCTGATCTTCCTCACACACACACACAAGAAAAGCAAAATTATTTCTAAAACCTAATTGATAATAAATAGCAGAAAGACAAAATACTATCATGCTGAAGTATTGCTTTGTTTTCAACTTTAGCTTATTACCAACAATTTCGTTCTTCATTTTCTTTAAGTAAATGTACAAATATTTGTATATACACCCATATGTTTATAATATATTTGCTTGTTTATAAGTTTAGTTTCTAATTCAATAGGGTATTTTACCTTGCTTGGATGAATTTATGAATTTGGTATATATTTATGCAACATTTGTTCTTTCATTCAGTAATATTTTTTCAAGCATAGCAATTTATGTTTGTATTTTCACTGTAAAAACAAGCAATGTTATTTTCAATTTTAACTGTTCAATGAATTTAAAGTAACATTCTGCATAATATTACCATTTCATCTTCCACAAAATGAATTTCCAAGTTTTAATTTGATTCTACTAGTTGAATGAAAAAAAATGAACTATTATTGAAATTAACTTATTTCATATTTGAAGCATCTGATTTCACTGTTACGAAACTTGTAGCATTTAACCATTTGCTTAGTTCTCACTTTGTAAAGGAGTCATTCCTTTAATAGCTATTGCTTCACTTTTCATACTTGCACAAGAAAATTTGGAAACCAGTAAGGAATAAAATAACTTTAGAACAAGTCATTTGATCTAAGGGAAAAGTCATATACTAAAGAGTGACGTGTAAAAACATCTTCTGCAGCTTTCTAACTTGTCTTCGTTGGGCATAGTACTTCTAACATAACCACCTGTTTTGAAAGGGATGCTGAATTTTCTTCAGCGAGTTTGTGTCTTCTAAGTGAAGATCAATGATCATCATGTGATCAGTAATAATAATATAAACTCAAAGGTGAATGGGAAAAGGAAATAGACATGTGTAAGTTGAAAATTTTTATCGTTACTTGAAAAATGGAAGTTTAGTATATCATATTTCATTAAACATATATTTTCATTTTTTCTCCTTGCTCCAAAAGTGTTAATTACAAAATAAAAGATGTTGCCAACAATAACCTGAATAAATAGCTTTACATTTGCTGATTTTCATAGATATCAAAATGACTCAAGAATGTATGTTCCTTCCCTTCTTTATATACTCTATTTAGGAAATGTTCAGAGTATATTCCATTACTTATTTACCTTTTTTTTAAAAAAATTTCTTTTGTTTTCCACAGACAACCTCCCTCCACATCTTGGGGACCTTGCAGCTTCTTGCATTTAATGGCACAACTCTCTGGTAAATGAAAGGACTAGTAAGGTCACTAGCATCACATATTTTCCCCAAACCACCCAAAACATTAAGACACTAGGAGAAAACTTTGTTTTGTAAGCACAAAAGTTCTCTATGTTTTTCTGGAAATGTTACTGAGCCCATTCCAGATTATTTTAATGCAAATAATCATACTTTATTGAAAATTAAAAATCTGGAAATATTAAGCTAGATGGAAAATTGAAGTCACAGCATAGAATGGAAATATCATGGACAATCCTGAACAAAAACCATTAACAACAATTGTTCCAGCCTGCCTTTTGGTCCACAGCTCATTTTGCTTATACCTTTGTGTTTGAACTTACCACATTATACTTTTTTTTTTTTTGTGAGGAAGATTGGCCCTGAGCTAACATCCATGCCAATCCTCCTCTTTTTGCTGAGGAAGAACAGCCCTGAGCTAACATCTATTGCCAATCCTCCTCCTTTTTTTTTTCCTTTTACTCCCCAAAGCCCCCGTAGATAGTTGTATGTCATAGTTGTACATCCTTCTAGTTGTTGTATGTGGGACGTGGCCTCAGCATGGCTGGACAAGCTGTGCATCAGTGCATGCCCAGGATCCGAACCCAGGCCGCCAGTAGTGGAGCGCGCGCACTTAACCGCTAAGCCACGGGGCCAGCCCCACATTATACTGTTTAAATTTAATGTACCTTTGTAAATATTTGACATCTCCAATAACTTTTAAGCTCCTTGAAGAACAAAAGATATCTTTAAATTGCCAGATTTGGTTATAGTGCCCTGCACATAGTAGTTCTATACTAAACTGACATTGATTTTAAATGGATTATTTCATTCTATATTTAGTATGTTTTAAGAGACTGAGTTTTATACTCATCTTTCCTTTTAAATAGAGAGGTCTTTTTTTTTAGTAGACTGAATATCCTAATGTTGAGAATGCTTCTAACATTCTATGTCTCATCTATATCTCCGTTATATACCTATCTATCTATCTATCCTATCCTATCTATCTATCCATCTGTCTATCTATCTATCTATCTATCTATCTATCTATCTATCTAATCACCCCACGAATTGTAAAAATAGGCAGCAATTGGGAAATTTATGTCATGGAAACCTATTTTCAAAAACAAATATTATCCTAGATTATTAATGTTCTTGGCTCATCCCTTTACTTGCACCTAATAAAATGATGTTGAATATAGTAGGTGTTCAAATATTTAGTGTTTGTAGGGTGATATCAATGTACAGAAAGAAAGTATTCTAACTTAATTTGGTAAATTACAATAAAATCCATCTTAATCATCAATGTCAGAAGCAGTACTTGGTCAGTTAATCAGCAAAGTCAGTTAAAGCATGAAACTATAAATAATGAGACATACACAATTTACAAATTTTATGTTAAATCCTCTAAACACACATTCCCTGTATATGATCTTGTGTCACCGAGGGTGTTTTCTTTAGAGAGTTGTGTGTTTTGTTTGTTTTTTGCAAAACAATACACATAAAGTTTCATCTATCATTCTAGCTTTTTATCTACAATACTCAATAGACAGCAGTATTTTAGCTTTTCATATTTATAAAGTTTTGCAAAATGTTCAACCTAGTTTTCATGGTAATGATAATTTGATTTGTAATTAAAATTTTCATCTTGTTAAAAATGTTCAATTAAAAATGGAATTATGGAAACAATAATAACTGGAATATAGTGGCTTAGAAAGAAACACAGCCCACTTATAAGAGCATACAGCTCAATAGGTTGGAGCAGAAGTGCACACGGAGTCATGAGAAAAGGAATTCATTATTATTTCTCAATGTATCAGATCCATCCACCAGTAGGTTTTATAAAAGGGAACCCAGATAATTTCTGACACTGAAGGCTAATTAAGCCAGTGATTTTGTTAAATTGGGTTTCTGATGTTCATATTGATAAACATAACTTCCTCTGGTCTCTAGAGACAGCGTTGATCACAGTCCAATGTGTAAGGTAGGTGTTCAGTAAAAGTTTGGTGAGTTATTTAGACATCGCATAATGGCTACTGACACAATGTAAACAAACGAGAGATGCACTCTTTGACATGTTTCTATAAGCAGAATTGTCTATTTTCAAGGTCTTAGAATGGCAAACTAACACAATCATTGAAAGGCACTGGATCTTAAGCTATTTGGAGTTCTCTGTCATTATTTTACTTTTATCACTGTTTCTAAAAATTGAAATAGGTGAATATTGTTTGAAATCTCATTCCATGGAGACACATGCAGTGAGTCATTAAATTTCTTTTCTATGCTAATCAAGGTGCTAGAAAAGGAACCAAAATATGTATCATGCAAGGATTTGAGAAGACAGTGGAAGAAAGTCTAATTTTACTAGAATTTCTATACTCAGCCAAAATATTATTAGAGCATGAGGGGGAAAAATTCAAGGAATTTTCAGACACATATGAGCTCAGAAAATATACCTCCAACACACACTTGCTTGTGAATATAATTGAATAGAATTTAAATAATTTTTATCCCCATTGTTAAAAGAAGATAAAGATAAGACAAAGATAAAGAGATAAGATAAGATAAAGAAACAATAAAAAGGAAGACAAGTGATCCACAAATTAAAGGAACAATCTAGAAGAATAGTAAAAAGGAATTCCAGGATGGCAGATGAATATCTGTCCTAGTGAGTAACCAGTCAGATTGGACAAAGATGCCTGGAACTTCAGAAGAGAAGTTGTCACCAAAAAAAGAAACTGATTGCAAAATGACATGAACAAGTTCAAAAATAGAATTGAATAAAAAGTCCTGTAATAGAAAGAATTGCAATTAGAATCTTCAGGAAAAAGTAAAACCATGCAAGAACAGACATGTCATCATAGTTTATTACTACTGCAGTATTCCTTTCTTTCTTAAGCTTCTAAGTAGAAAATTTTTTCTAATTTCACTATATTTCTTGAACATATCCACATAAATTAAAAACATTCTTGGATTATGGCAACTCTGGAAAGCTTTGCTTGCTATCTATATAACATATATTTTCAAAGATATTTTTTCCTTGCAATTCCATCAAAATAGTCTCTGAGCTGCAGTGCCATCAACACAGTTTCTGAGTGTGCTAAATAAACCTCTTTCAATTGTCTAATGATCCCTGGTTGATGTCTGGAAATCCAACTTGAGTTCTTGAAGGTTTGTGTGTACTGGTGTGAACAATTGTTCAACAAATTTTTCCTTTATGTGGATTAGATATCATGCTTTGAGACTCTGTAAGCTAGGGTATAAAATCCTTCAGTTCTCACAAAAGCTACTCCATGATTTTACACACAGTTCGTATAATTTATTTAGAGTGAATTCTCCTTTATTCACTTGATTTATATGTATACATTTATATATATATCTCTGTGGAGGTGGTGTCAGGGGTGGAGGGTGAGTGATGGGATTTGTTACATCCTGGATTTACACAAAGTTCTCTATACAGAGATAGTGCAAAAATGAGGAGGAATGAGCAACCATTCCAGCTAAAGTATTTCAAATAATCTACAGGTTTTTGTTTCCATATCTCACTCTGAGACTCTTCAACTCACCTGGCTTTTCTAACCTTTTGTGTCTGAGTTTCTAGAACTCAGATCAGGTCCCTGCTGAAAAAGGATATGCAATTATGTAAGTCCCAGATGGAGAAGATAGAAAGGTCAGAAAGAGTACTTATAGTAATAATGGCTGAAAACTTCCCAAATCTAATGAAATACATTAATCTACAAATCCAAGACACTCAGTGAACTCCAAGTAGGACAAACCCAGAAACCCACCCTAAGAAACATAATCAAACTGTTGAAAACCAAAACAAAGAATCTTGAAAACAGCAAGAGAGAAGTGACTCATCACATAAAAGGGATTCTCAATAAATTTGTCAGCCAATGTCTGATCAGAAACCTGGAGGCCAGAAGACAGTGGGTGATATGTTTCAATGGGTAAAAGAAAAAAAAACAACACCCACCTAGAATTCTGTATTCAGCAAAACTGCCCTTTAAAATGAGGAAGACATTAAGACATTCCCAGGTAAACAAAAGCAAAGGTAGTTCAATACCACTGCACCCACCCTCCAGGAAATGCTAAAGGAAGTCCTTCAGGTCCAATTAAAGGACACTAGACAGTAATTCAAAGCATATGATGATATAAAGATCTCCAGTAAATGTAAATACATAGGAAAACTAAAAAGCCAGTATTATTGTAATCTTGGTTTGTAATTCTACTATTATCATCTACAGAATTTAAAAGACAAATACATAAAAAATAAGTTCTATGAATCAACTTCTATACACTTATTAGCTCTTTTCCTCAAACTGTGCAGCAAAGCTTAGCTATCCAAAGGAATCACTTGGTTAATGATTATAATTCCTACATTGCCTGTTATACCTGTAAAGGAGAGCTGATCAAGCCAATAATGGTGTCAGATTATCATCATACCAACCCTCAGGTGAAAACAGTGCATTGATTTCTGAGTGAAAGCAAATGTTATATGTGTTCCTTCTTGATCCTTTCCTCTTAAATTTTTCATCTGTCAGTGGGATTCACCATAATTTCCCAAAAATGCATGGTGAAAACTGTTAATTCCCTACCCAAAATAAATTCTTCCTTTTTTTTCTTAATGACAGAACTCTCATTTTATTTAGGTAGAAATGTAAACTGCTTTAAAAAGTTTTTCCCAGTCTACCTTACAGGTTGATATGGCCATGTAAAAAAAATGTCTTGCCGATATGTTCAAAACGGCATGTATTGCATGGGAATCTTAAATAAGCCCCTTAGAAAGGGGCAGAGAGCTCATGCGTGCAACTTTTTGCTCTCCCCACTTCTTGCTTTCCTGCTTGGAATCTGGAAGGATCATGAGGCAAATTTGAAAGTGGAAGCCTGGACTAAGGATAGTGAAGCAAAAATAAAATAGGATACTTGGCCCTGGTAAACAAAGAGCTATTATACCAGGTCTAGAATGCATATTTCTGGATCTCTTTTACATATGAGAGAAATAAATTAACATATTTTAAGTTCCTATTTTTTCTGATTGTTGTTACTAAAAAGTAAATGCAATTCCTGTCAGATATTTATTAGACAATCCACTTTAATTTCAGAATGTTAATTCTTTTGTTTTTATTTTAGAAACTATTTTCTCCCTCTCTAAAATGGTTTAAACTACTTTCTCCATCTTTAAAATAAATTTGCCCTTATTGTTCACCTGGAAAAATGTTTTTTTAATCATGTTGGGCCCAGCTGGAATATCATATAAAATATAAAGTTTTCCCAGATGTCTCTCATCCACTCAAAGCCACATTTACAGTTGCCTTCTCTGCTTTGCACTCATTAATTTCACTACTTGCTGCTATAAACTGATTAGATTTTGCATGTGAGAATTGTGTGAGAATTTAGAGGATGTAAATCATGTTATCTATTTTGTGTATCTAAAGACAAAACACATATCAATTTATATCATCTGCACATGCACAAGATATTGACTCAACATTAAATTCTAATTATTAAATATCAAAAAAGTCATCTAGAGAAGCACTCTTAGAGTGTCACCAATATTTAAAATATTTTACATATATATATATATATATATATATATATATATATATATATATGAAATCACCATTGCCCCTCAAAAGAACCAAGATTTTGGTGAGAATCTTGAAATAATAATACCTAATCATAGCTTATTCACTTCTAATCATTCCTAAATTTGAACCAAACATACTTAAAATGTTAATTAGCCACCTAGATAGTTCATCTGGTTAACCATCTCAATTTAAAAATGACATTTAATCAAGGGAAATGTGAAAGAAAAATAACATTTGAGTATATTTCTTTCCAATGTTTTTCTATCTTGCATAATAAAGTACTTAGGGAACTTCATACATGAATTAATTCACCCATGATTTTCCAAGATCTAGTTAACACACATTTCCACTTGAAACTCATCCAAAGATCTCACGAGTCCAAACCAAAGTTAACATTTTATTCCCCCAAACTAACTCATATTCCATTTTCTTAGTTTCTGTATTTTACTTTTTTCTAATTCCCAGTCTATAACATGAAGTATCACTTTTCTTTGTTACCTAAATCAAGTTTGTCCATCACATCTCTTTAACTATCTTCCATACTTATCCGTTAGTGTCTATTTCCACTGTTACCACACTGGTCCATGGCCTCAATTATTACACTGTAAGAATTTAACATTAGCTTTTTGCCATGTTACCTGACCTAGAATTTACAATGTCTGTCTATTGCATAAGGATAAAATTCCTCTGGTTTAAAAGGTGTCCCTAATTTCTTCCTTGTAATTTGTCACCAACTGCTAATATACACCCTGTGTTGTAATCAGATAGCAATGTCTCTGAAACTTTCATGTGACTATTTTATCCCAAAATGTATATGTTGCTGTATTTTGTGGTTTATAGCCTCATATACTTTCTCTTAGGTCTGTTTGTCTTTCCAGTGAGGATCTCAGATCTTTGTGCTTTCTTAAATTCTTCTTATTCCCTAGTCATTTTTTTTTCTTTTTTATTGTGTTAGGAGTCATATTTCATTGTTATCAGGACTTCCTCACTGCTTCTAATCAGTAACTTTATTTTGCATATAATGATATGTGAGTGGTTTCATGCCTCTTTAATGGAATTTAATCTGTGCACTTTGTGAGCCTCTCATTTAGAAGCTTTTGTCTCTCGATGCCTGTTTGGATGCTGTACTGTTTGGTTGCCTGTTTGGAAACTATTAGATGTCTGAACACTTGTTTAGAAGAGAATGGCAGAGTCAGTTCAAGATCAAAATTATATTACTTAATAATAGGAATAAGAGTGATATTAAATTCGTGGACATCTCTTTAGCAGTGGTAATATTCCCAAGGATCTTTAACATTATCTAATGGAATCTTCACAGTAATGTTTGAAAATAGGTATCATAATTCTATATTTACAAAAGGAGAAACTGAAATTGCTTGTCATAGTTCACCTATTCTGCAAAAGGCAGTGCAGAAATATATACTCAAATCCATCTGACCTGAGAGCCCATTTTATTCCTATAACAGAGCTTCAAGTTCTTAACAACAGTGAGGAAAGATTTTGGTTTGAAAATAAGAGAAATCATTTGAAAGTCATGTTGAAGAAGTTGTTTTCTCATATCACTACAGTAGCACAGTAACTTGAAATCCTAGAAAAGAGAGACATGAGATACTCTATATTTAATACAACAAATAGATCAAAAGGAAGTATTTGCACCAGAATTTTCAAGGAGTTGAATCTTCAAGGACAGTCTCAATCTTGCCCTCTCACTTTTGGAAGCAACAGCAAAGCATAATAAACAGCTGTGTGGACTTGGCAGCAGCTCATTTGAAGAACAGAAATTTCTCATTTGTTTTGAAAGTAATAACCCAACAAAATCCTTTAATTCTTGATGGACAATTTAGAAATATGATAAAAATAGGATCACTGCATAATTAATTTGTCTTGTGCCTAATAGACACAGGTTGATTGTACTTACAAAGTCAATCACCAATTAACAAGATAACCCTTATGTAATTAACCCAGTACAGATACATGGATTAATCAATCCTTTCCATCACTGACAACCTTGTTTGAAAAGAAAAAAAATCCCTCCCATCAAAAACCAAACAACAACAAAAGAGAACATGAAGAGAAAGGTACTAATTTTATTGCTTTTCTAAGTCATTTTTAAATGACATATGAGACAGTATAGATATAAATATTTTAAAATTTCTATTATGTCTATGGTTGGTATTCTGCTGGGAAGTTTGGATTCTTACCAAAATATTAATGGAATTTTATGTAATAAAACATGAGATTAGTCATTAGATTTGTAATATAAATCTCAATTATGCTTGAAGGCGCTATGAGTCATTTACCTGTATGGGCAAAGTCAGAATTGGAGGTAGCAACTGTAAGATATCCACATGTCGGGATATGGGAAGTGTAGCTGATTTGTGGAAATATCTGTTTACTTATGCTTATATACTTTTTTTTATTTTCCTTTTTTCATGTATTTATTTTACTTCATTTAAGTAGAGTTGAAAAGAAACTTTAGTGTGCAGTGCTCTACAGTCATGCAGGCATACTGAAGTTTCAGTCAAGGATGGACTGCATTTGTGACAGTGGCCCCAAAAGATTAGTACCATGTAGTCTAGGTGTATAGTAGGCTCTTCAATCCAGGTTTGTGTAAGTACTCTAGGGAAGGAAGAAATTATCCTCGACCTTTCTAGGTTCTTTTGGCTGGTCTAAGAATTAAATTGACATGAGACAGATTAACTGGAGAAAAACAAACAAAAGTTTAATAATGTATACATGAGAGAAGCCCAGGAAAACCAAGTAACTCGCCAAAATGGCCAACCCTTACTTTAAATTCCATCATCAGCTAAAGACAAAAGAAGATGTTGGGGGTGGAGAGAATCAGGGACTTCAAAGAGAAGGAAGGCAATTCACAGGTAGGTGAAAAGAAGCAAATGTTTGGAAGACAAGTGTTTGGCCACACAGAAGAAAGAACACAGAGGGGAGACCAACAAACATGCTTTTCTAGGTTCCTCTCAGCCTACCACCTAGTTCATGTTATGCTAAGGTGATACTAGCTTCCTGAAACAGGTTGTTTTTGTCTGAATTCTTTTAGGCAGTTAAAGGAGATGTTACAAGAAAAAATTTCTGAGGCTTTTGTTTCTTTTTTTGTGTGTGAGGAAGATTGGCCCTGGGCTAACATCTGTTGCCAATCTTCCTCCTTGTGCTGAGGAATATTGGTTCTGAGCTAACATCTGTGCCCATCTTCTTCCTTTTTTTGTATGTGGGATGCCTCCACAGCATGGCTTGATGAGTGCTGCGTCAGTCCGTGCCCAGGATTCAAACCAGTGAACTCTGGGCCACTGAAGTGGACTGTGCTAACTTAACCACCATGCCACCGGGCCAGCCCCTGTTTCTTAATAACAATCAACCTAAAATAATCTTCATGTTAAAGAGACACATTTTGAGGTGGTCACTTTTTTTTTCCTCTTCACTACACTCTGATGTTTGTACAACAAGGAAATCGCCTAATGAAGCATTTCTCAGAACGGATCCCTGTTAAGTGATATGTGACTGTACTTAAATTACTCCTTTACAATCTCACTCTTTTACCTAATTGCCAGCCTTTAGGGAAAAGAAAAAAATCACAAATAAGTAAAAATTGCACCTAGACCATGAAAATTATCACTGACATTTTTAGGATTTGAATTTAGAAGTTATATCCTGCAAGTCATAAGGACTCAGCATCATTGATGATTCTCTCATGAAGAAAGATATTCTATATGTATAAAAATAGATGCCAATTCCTTTTGATGAGTTAAATATAATTCAAGTTTCAAAAGTAAACACAACAAGAAAAGGAATAACAAATAAACATGTAAAAATATATTCATGCTGATGACATTTACTACTCTTAATTTGGTTTTGGTACATTTATATAAATGTTAAATATTAGAAAAAAATGTGGTTGTTTTCCAGATTTTGCTTACAATTATTTAAACCTAACTGGCTTACTCAGTGCTGCAACTAAATTAATTTTAACCTCTTGTAGTCACATCACATTCAGTTTGGACAGTCCAGGCTATTGTAGGAAACAGGAGTATATAGTAAATAACAACAATTTAAAGTTGGAAGAACCCTGAGAAATAAAATAGTATCCCCTTTCATTATGAACATGACAATACCCTAGAAAAGTTAATCTGGCCCACGTCACAAAACTATTTATTGTCCTAAACCAGCACCTCCTAATTTCTTTTGCCTTGCTCTTTCCATCATGCTGCCTACTGAATCTATTTGTTCTTTTGCCATGATTAAGAGATTTCAATTTTTAGCCTATAGTAACACTGTAGTTAAGTAAGTATTTTGATTTGGAAAATCTTAACTGAAAGCAATTATTCCATTTTCTGGCAACACGTATCTGTATGTGTAAAGGCATAGTCAAGTCCTGAGGGTGGTACCTCATTATGAAGTGTGCTGAAGTAAAAAATAATCAGACAAGAGACGAAGAGAAAGCTGTAAAGTCCAATATATTTTTAAGTAATGTGTTATTTTTGTTAAATGCATTTTTTGATCAACACAGCATGTCAAATTATCTCATTTTTAACTTGCTATAATATATTTTAGAGTGCACTAAATTAAGACATTGATGTTGAATTTAAGCTACCTTTATAAATTCAACTCAACTGTTACCTATAGAATAAATATGTGTGCAATTTGTATCAAGATGATCAAATATTAAGCATACCTTAGATTATAAAAAATTCATAGTCATCTAATTAAAAACAAACACACAGTTGATGATTTTCCTACTCAAATTAGAAAATATTTACTTCTCCACCCTAAATAACATGTTTTACCTGGAAGATATATGCGTAATCAGATATTATACAGCTATCTAATTTATTTCAAATCTCCTTGTTAAATAGGAAGAATGGCAAGCAAAAATAACCAGAGACAATCTCATATTGCATGAAAACTCATGTCTGTTCTGCATAGCCATTGGGGATGCGGAGGAATAAGTCCAAAACGAACCACTTCACTTAAGGGAAACAGAATTCCTGAGTAGTATCGCGTTGCTCTAGCACTTATATAACAAGGTGTAGCCAAATAATTATATCAACAAATATCCTTTAAATAAAATATGCCTCTTTAACAGCAAGGCCTGCAATAAAATATTCTCTCGAGCATTAGACCAATGTGAAAAAGAATGTAAACTAATGTTGGAGTTACTGACCTAAATACTGCTGTTGACAGAAATGACCTAAATTTTCAGCATGGTGGTACTGTCAATAGAAGGTTGAGAAGTGCTAATTTTTGTGTAATTAAATTTTACTTACCAGTACTCTCATCACATTTTCTGTATGCATACAGTTTTTTGAACTTGATCTAAAAGCTGTACTTAGTCACTCTGTCACTTATCTGTATTAAATACACAAATCTGATTATTGTGGTAATCTTGAAATATACCAAAACATCATCAAAGTTATTAGGTGAAATGCATAGAAAAAATTTTCTGAAATATATTGATAATAAGCCTGTCTTATAATATAGAATTCTATCCAAGGATACGTTTCCTCCATATCTCAAAATACTGTGATTTCTAAGGTTTAATCTCCAGCATTAGAAGTATAACATCTATCTACAATCCAAAACTCACAAGAAAATCAAATAAATATAAGGACAGTTAATCTTTAAAATGATATTTACTTAACTCATGCTTATTGCATTATATATGATCAAAACAAATCACTTTATCTTCCATTGAAAAATAACCACAAAACAAATTAGAGCTTTGCATTAAATTTATGGAAGTTTGAACGAGGCAATGCAGGGAAAAGGCCTTACATAGAGTATGTATTCTATTTGAAAGAAGAAACTACATTGTGATGATAAGATTATCGAATCATGACATGCTTCCAAATTTTCCTATATAATATCCTCCTTTGTGTACACATGTATTGAAAAATCAACAACAATCAATCTTCATTGAGTTAAAATTTATCCTGCATAAAGAAAAGACTTAGACCAGGTCCTGTGGTTCTTTTTAAATTCTAGCGTATTTTAATTTCTTGGAATATGTTTATATCACCCAAAAAGCCATCAAAAGTTTAGATGTCTTCAAATGGAAATAGTTTCAAATTATCATTTTTAGTGGTTGCTGTTGCTTGATTACAGTTGTTTTGTTAAATAAGGAAAAGTCTTAGGGTTGAATAATGAGAATATGAGATCCTGAGGATATGAACTCAATGTACAAAATCAGAAAGATATGAAATAGTTTATTATGTTTAGAGAAATGCAATAAAATTCAGTATGACTAGGACATGCTATGTTTGTGTTTGAAGGTATGTCTACTGGGTTGGAGCTGGGGATTTGAGGAAATATAGTTAGGGCGATAGGAGGCAGCCAGATTATGACAGACTTTGTGTGCTTTGCCAAGGAGTTTTGGACTTTGTCCCCAAAGCCTGAAGGAAATAGTGAATGATTCCAAGCACCAAATCAATACATTAATATGGTCAGGTTTTAGTTTTTAGTTTTTTAAAAATATGTTCACTTTTAACAAAACTTAAAGGAAAGCAAAACATAGAATAGAATAAAGTTGACTTGGATTATTTGTTGGGTTTCATTTTGTTAGAAAAAGAAATAAAATGGAGTAGTTGAATCTTTTGATATCTGCCCTTGAATACATGCATTTGCTACCACAGGAGCTAAATTTTACCTGAGATTCTAATTTACTTCTGGCTACCCATATACCTATATTTTTAAACCGTTGCCTTCAAAATAGAAATGGGAAATTTTATTAAAGATTCTATAGACAATTATATATCCTTAATAATAATTAAAATTATAATATTAATAATACTAAGTAGCATTGTTTAGTTGTTTAAAATCAACTAGGCACAGTGTTAAGTTCTTTATATCAATTTATATCCATTTAATTGTTTCAACTACTCTAAGAAGAAGCTCTTAGAGGTTTAGTCTCCCTGCATACTGCCCATTATACTGGCTGAAATGAAAACACAGTTAACCTTTTCTCAAGATTGATACATTTGTGTATAATCGGACATTCTGTAGAACATAACTACCACATTTATATATTAGTTGACTCTTTTTCACCACCATTCAATTCTTAGTCCATTCAATTTTTATGCTATATGCTGCTAGGAAATCCAGCAGTCTAGGGGAGCCCCATAAGAACATTTATTTCACTGCTAGTTGGGTGAAAACAAAGGGGCAGAAAGATAGAATGAATTCTTCCTTCTTCCAGGGAGAATAATAAATTTTCTTCTGGATAAGGGTGCTGCTGATACCCGGAGCTTTCTGTCATCTTTCTTTAATTCTCACTAAATTTAGATTTTGTGGTAGTACAATAGCTCAATATTTAGTAATATTTTAAATTATTTAAACATCCTTTAATATAGTACAAACATTCACACCTTATGTGTTTCTATAGTGCCCAACTCTTTAAAGATGAACGCTGAGTGATGGTGGAGGAAGGTGAAGCCATGGTCTATGGAAACTTTATTTTTGAGCCCTGCATGTGGAAGCAGAAAATTTGAATTTGTAACCATATAAACAGTTCTTTCTGTGGTTACCAACGTCCTCCATCTTCCTAAATTTAGCATTCTTTTGTGCTCTCTTCTGATGTGGTTTTTATCCTTGTTGCTGATTTCTACTTATTTCTAGTTCATAGTTCTCTCAACGCCAGAGCTAACTATCCAAATACCTACTGTGAAGCTCCTCTTTGACATCTGAAAGGCGTTTTTTAGGGGAGTAAGTAATTCCCTACTCTTGATATTTCCTTATATGTGCTTAGAGATCCAATAGTGGTACAACGCCTGACCTCATTCCACATTTTATTCCATCACAAAGAAAACGAAGCAATGTATCTCATTGGTAAACCAAGGAAGAATAAACTAGCGCTGTATAGGCCAGATCCAGCTTTCTTCCTATTGGAACCAAGGAATCACCAGGGAGCATGTTTTCCACTGCCCGTGCCTAGTCCTGTATCGTGTTCTCTTTCCATTGTCACACAGTGATATACAGGGTAAAATTTAAATTCATATGTAGCAGTAGAAGAGAAATGGTTTTTTAGGCTACAACTTGCTTTAAGATCTAAGCAATCATAGAAAAGCAAAACAAATCTTGCATAAAAAGAAAACATATTTTTAAATCCTGCAAACCTTAGCAATCAACATGATTAAACAGACATTATAAAATGATACATTCAGCCTTCAAAAGGTTAATGCTTTACGCTGTCAAATAGACATGAATTGATTAAATAGGGATAAACTAAGATAAATTAAAAGTTCAGCCTTAGCATGATATTTAATCCTGCTCAACCTGACCTATCTATTCATCTCCCATTTCTGCAAAATGCACTGTCAAAAGTAGAGAAAGTATATTCAAAGTTAGCTCTAACAATAAGGGTCAGAGTTCTATTCTAAAGATTTTAAATCAACAAGGATACAAAAGTATTTCAAGGGCATAACATTCCCCACAGGAGATCTAATTAGTTGCTTGTGGTCATCCTGAGCATTCTACTGAATACATCTGTCCTCCTAGATGTCCAATACTCCTCCATCTGCTTTGTCAGCTATATTCTTAAGGGCACAACGTGAAATATTGAAATCAGCAAATTAAAAGCTTGAGTCTTAAATAGAAAATTCAGAGAACAGAATGAAACAGAAAGAAATGATGAGAAAGCTCTAATCAACGAGATAGTAAAAAGAATATGAGTTAACTGTCAACAGCATAGAACTGATTGAATGTAAAAAATTACAAAAATATATATATGTATATTCAAGATAGAACCAGGGGTGGAAAGAGTGCCTGGGTTGTAAGTGTTTTATTTTTTTTAAACAACAAACTAATTTAATGGGACAGTTTATATGTCATTGGGTTTGATGACTAGAGCTCTAGTCTTACTATTTGAATTCCACAAGAAGTCACATCCTGATCCAGTGTTAGATTCTGTTAGTCACACAAAAGAGAAAAATATTGTGCCAAATTCTGGTACAGTATGCGAAGTCTCTTTCCGCATACAGTTCATCCTGCCAACAAAACACTCAGTCCAAATCAATAAGTAAATAACTCCAGGAGAATATAGTTGGAGATGAATTGAAACAGAGTTAAAGTGCAGAGGACAAAAATAAATCCTTTCACAATGCTGAGAGCTTTCTGCGTTATTTCAATCATGGAATGCACCTGCATATAACTCACTTAAAATTGTGGCATTTGTGAATTATAGTTCTTTCACACATGTGAAATACTGGTAAAAAAATGCACATACTTGACCTTATTTCATTCTCCTTTTAAGAGTTCTTTAAAAACTAAACTGTAAGTGGCTTGATTTTCTGTTGCTTTTTTTTTTTTTTATCAATCAACAGTTGACATTACACAATACCTGTACTTTAAGAAATAGAGGTGAGAATGCATGGTTTTCTAAGAGTTTTGTGGAACTTTTTGAAAGGATAATGAAACTTCTTGAAAGGATCATATGAAACAAACTTGAAAGTCTTGTCTATCTTATAGCCAAGTAGAGAGTTGACACATTCATATGATTGATGAAGAGCCCACACATTTTAGGGAGGGCAGGGCAAGAAGGGAGGAAACAAAATTCTATTTGAAAATCAGAATATCAATTTTCCTTACTTAACCAAAAACTGGCATTAGATATTATTATAAGCTAATTGAGAAAGGTTAGAATAAATGGTAGAAACCTACAAAGAAAATAAATGAATTAAATTGTATACTATATAAAATTGTGACTGTATAGTCTGATAAATAAAAGACAAGCTATAGGATATATTGGAGTATATGAGGAAGCAGTTTGGTGTAAAACTCATTAGGCTTGAACTTGTTTTTCCAAAAGGGCCTGACGTGGCTGTTGAGCATGCATTGTATATCTGCTTTAAGTATTTACTATGTCCCAAAGACAAGAACAATGCCCTTAAGACAAGGATGTAACTTCCCCCATGTCAGCATTTCCTTAAGGATAAGTATCTCTCCCTAAACTAAGGATTTGTTGCTGACCTGCTGCACTTACCTTGTGACCACCCACCTTGAGACCACCGACCTGCTGTGTTCACTGAATTGCTGTGCCGACAAAGCAAACTCATGACTATTGTAAAAGGGAAATTCCAACATATGTGATGCATGCTCTTTGATAGTATATAACCACTCCGTATGCCCCACTTCTTTGGAGTGCTCCATTCCTTTGTGAAAGGACTCTCCTGGGCTATATGGTCCTCAGGGTTGACTCATAATAAACTCACCCCAATTTTGATTTATAGATTGGTTTTGGATTATTTGCATTGACAGCCTAGTACAGAATTATATTACTGGAAATTTTGAACTATATATCAACATAATTATGATGATAAAATTATAATCTAGGTCACTAGCCAGATTATCTAAATGAGATTGCCAAATTAGGTCAAGTTGTAATAGATTGATGGAAGTCTTCATCCTAACATGTTTTTCATAAGATATGTTTGCTTCCAAAAAGTTAAAACAACATTGATGATATTAACTAGGGGAAAATAATTCTTAAAACAACTAAAAAATAAATAAAACAACAAAAGAAGCCTATAGAATTCTATGATATCATTCCATATTATAAATGTGCTACACTTTTATTATTATAAGCATCTAAGAAATTCTTTATGATTAAGAAAATATATATATACACATATATATGCCCACATATATATATATGCACATGTATGGATATACATATATTCATGTGTAATATATCACATGTGCATATATGTATCAGTGTGTGTGTGTGCACACATATACATATGCATACATATACATACATGCAGACATATATACTTATACATAAGGTGTAGAGAATTGAATATGTACTGAATACTGTTAAAATGTCACAGGACAAGTAAACTTATGTGTCAGGGAAAACTGGCTTAAAACAATATATTAGATTAAATATAATTCGAGGACTTGCTATCTTTGTAGTGAAGAACAACTTTAAACACTTTTAGAAATTTACTATTATTTGGTCCTGCCTTCTCCCTCAGCAAAGCCATATTCAACAAGAATTGATTCCTAATGTGATAATTTAACTACAAATATGTTCAGTGTACAGGTGAATCAGGTACTTGCATTTCTATGATTTGGAAGAAGGGAAAACCCTTTCTACTTTACATCTGGTCACATTCTCCTAGTTTAATCCTCAAATTAGGAGTATTGCCTTCTAAATCTCTGTCTTAAAATAGTATATTCCTAAAAAGCAAATAGGTATTTAGTAAGAGTAATATCTGACCTTCTAGTCATTTCTCATCAGTATCAATTATTTCAGGCTTTGTGCTATGGAAGTCACAAAAAAATTACTTTAATTAGTTATAGGAGGAGAATGGAGCAAAAACACTTTATAAGTTCTTTCTCAAAGGTTACTAGAATGAGGTGGAAATTGCTGTGATGATGGCATGCACAGAGCTAGAACCCAGGTAGTAAGGAAATTCTAGAAAAGATGAGAATAACATTCAAATTCTACTCAAATAAAAAAAAAATTTTAAATAACCAACTCACAGGATTTGGTTTTTGTTATATCTGTTCAAGGGCCCTAAATATGGAAGGATTCCCATATTCATTGTTTAGTTCAGGTCCTATTCTCTATAGTAAAGGGAGCCTATAACAATATGGTACATAAAATGTGATATTGTGTGAAGAGCAGATTTTAAAGAATAATCTTGGTTTCTACCAGTGCCAAATGGTGTGACCTCACATCTTCGAATTTCAGTATGCCTTCCTCCAAACTGGGGACAACAGTTACTAACATTCAAAGTTTAAATTTATAAAAATATGGAAATTCCTATGTTTTTCTGGTTAGATATTTAACAGATAACAACCTAGTACCATTATCCTTCAAAGTGATGGATTGCCTTGTGAAAAATTAATAATTTAAATGAGCATTTTAAAAAAGTTGTAGTATTCAATTATAATACAGTTATTGTTTAGTCTTTAGCTTTTTAATACCAAGTTAAAGTTATTATTTTTTCTAAGTCTCCATGTTTGTTTATTATGATGTTATTTCATGTATACCAAATGTTGGAACTCTCAGGATTTATTCCAATTCTATACTTAGATATTAAATAGGAAACACATTCCTTGTAATTTTTAAGTCCTATCTCTTCTTAATTCTTACTTTTGAATTTTCTGTATCTTTAGTGCTCTTGCATTTCCATTCAGAAATAAAAATTAACTGAAGAATAAATAGCAACTACTGATTTCAATTTCTAACACTATCTGCATAATCACATCACATTATTAAAGTCATATTTGGATGTTAAATTCCATAAAACAATTTTGGTGAGTTAATGCTTTTATTTAGTTTTTATCCAAAGAATTGACGCAAGCCTAGAGTACTCACTGATTAAGCCAAATATATACTTTGGAAAAGAGTAATAAGAAATGCCCTGTGTGGTGTGTATCGCCATGTGCCAATGAGAAAAAAATGTGCATGCATGCATATGTGTGTGTGTGTAGGTTTCTTTAAAAATCTGCATTTAATTATATAAAAATAAATTTGGTAGACTCCTTTGTTATGCTTGTTTTCAATAAGCCAGTAGTTCAAGATCTATCTGAGCTTTTAGTTATTTTTCATCTTGTTCTCTTCATTCTATTTGAAGAGAATTTAGGATATCCATTTGTGTGTGTATTTGTGTTTGAGTGTGCGTGTATATATGTGTGTAGGTTGGCAGCTTTGCTTGAGGACATTAGTTTGAATAAATATTTATTAAGGGTAAACTACTTCAACTGCTACTAGTTTGCATAAATTGTTCCTTAGGGGTTAAGTGCTTAGAGTCTCCTTCAGGGATATTGCTTTGGATAAGCTGTTTGCATTTAGATTCCCTTTAGGAGATGTTAATTGCTTGAGCTGTCATTAAAGTGTAGAGATTTAGATCCTGTTAAAGTAATACCCTTGGGTGTGACTGAGAGGAACTACTGAGGTGAATTTGAATATGTTTGAATCCTGGAGGTTGGCTCCAGGATGGATAAACCAGGAAGTGAACGGTCTCACTGCACCACTAGAAGGTATGCTCCATGCAAGCAAGCATTTTTTCCTCATTATTGATTCATATGGACAACCTAGAGAATGTACCTAGATTATGGAAAACACTTGATTATCTGCTAGATGACTGAATGAGCATGTGGATTTTGAGTAAGAACTATTTATCTCCTGGTTGTTATTCATTTATGAAATAAAAAGTTCTTAACAACAGAGATTTTGTACTTTAAATATTCATTATACTCTAAAGAATATGTTGGATCTACTTCTGAGGTCTCCATCATTCTGTGCTATAGTGAGCATACTCATCTTCCCCCACCCCCCCCAATATCCCTTACTGTGATGGTTAATTTTATGTATCACTTGGCAAGGCTATGGTACCCAGTTTTTGGACAAACATCAGTCTAGATGTTCTGTGAAGCTGTTTTTTTAGATGTGATCAACATTTAAATTAGTAAACTTTGAGGGAAGATTACACTCCACAATGTAGATGGGCGTCATCCAATCAGTTAAAGTCCTTAAGAGAAAAGACTGTAGTCCCTTGAAGAGGAAGGAATTCTGTCTCCCAACTGCCTTTGAACTCAACACTACATCAACTCTTGCCAGACTGCCCTGCTAATTTCAGACTTGCCAGTCTCCACAATCACATAAGCCAATTCCTTAAAATCTTTCTCTCTCTCCCACCCTCCCTCTCTTTCTCTCCACTATTGGTTCTGTTTTTCCAGAGAATTCTGACTAATACACTTAACCTGAAGTGAGTTTTTGGCAGTTGGATCCCCCTACGTAGGAAGGATGTGCATATTGAGATTTTTTTCTTGATAATTTATTTTTAAAAATAATAATCTAATCTGTATTGTAGTCTAAGTTTGACTAGGCTTAGGGAGGTAATAGGACAAATTTTTATTTGCCAATGAAAATCTTGGCCAACCTTCTGTCCCAAATTAGTGAGATAGGGCATAATAGCCATGATGAGATCTAGAACTAGATCAATGCCAGCTGGTTTTACCTCTACCACCTATTTCAGTAATTTAGTCAGACTCCTCCTTAATTAATTAGTCACTTAACAATTTAGCAATACATTGGGATCAAAATATATCCAAATTTTAAAATCTGAAAATTGAGAAATATTCCTTATAAGAATGATAACTGTGGTAAACTGAATATCCCCCCAGAGATATCCATGTTCTGATCCCTGGAACCTGTGACTATGTTACCTTACGTGGAAGAATGGTATTAACTTTGCAGATAAAATTAAGGTTGCTTATCTGATATGGCCAAGATCGTTAAAGAAGGGAATTATCTCTGTGGACCGAATGTAATCACAAGGGTTCTTAAAAGTGTAAGAGGGAAGCAGAAGTGCAGGTAAAGTGATATGACATGAGAAGGATTTAACCGCCATTGCTGGCTTTGAAAATGGAGGAAGAGTCTACAAGCCAAGGAATGAGATCTACAAAAATGTAAGATAATAAATGTCTGTTTTGATCCACTAAATTTGTGGTAATTTGTTACAGAAGCAATAGAAAACTAATGTAACAACTATGATTTAAAAAGTAATGATTATAATTAAATAAATATTTTTGTATAAGTTTTGACTACATATTGTGTGCCAAGCATATTTTAATATTATTTGAGGGAGTCCTTATCTTTGCAGACCCACTTTTATTCCTATACTACTTATTAAGCCTTATAACAAAGATAGCATCCCTCCTTTGGGGGATAAGTTTAATTAAGTTGCTATATGCCTCAATCAATAGGCCCTATTTGTTACTTCTTTTTAAACAATATTGCGTTGGTCATAATAGTGTCTTACAATTTACAAATACGTGAAATAGCCCAGATGATGTGGGATTCTATTATTTTCTATAATATAGTTTTCCCAGACATATTAGTTTAGGGATACATGTCGTATCATGATTCACCGTAACCTAACACACATTGTTCCACTGCACCTGCACCCATCTTTAGGTTTAAGACTTCTAGTTCTTCTCTCTAGCATCTTCCACTCTAAAATTAATTTGGGGTATTTTTCTTTCTTTCTGTCTATCATCTATCTATCTATCCATCCATTCATCATTTCAACCATCTTTTGCTCAGTTAATTTGAATGCATTTTACTGTTGTTTCATTCATGAATCCATTCATTAATTTATTCATTCAAAAAATACGTATTAAAGATTCATTATGATCCAAGATTATTCCAATTGTTGAAGACAGAGCAGTGTACAAACTAAGCAACGTCTCTACTCTCAGGAGATTAATATTCTAGTAAGAGAAACAGAGGATAAACAAGTAAATAAAGAATTCAGTTCAGATAGCAATTATTACTGTGAAGAAAATAAAAATGTGTAACAAGTAAGAACAGGTGGGTGTACTTGGGAGATAAAGATAGACACTTTTAAAAAGAATGAGTTTATGAAGTAAAATATAGTTTGTTTTCTTTAAGATTTTGGATCTAATTAGTCTCAACAAATATTTTGGTTATCAGAGTAAAACGATTCCTCTTGTTGTTATCGTAGACTCCAGAATCGCATGGTCCCTATCTGTTGCAAAGAACTGACAGGGCAATTACATCGGGTCTTGCTACTTCTTTTTTATAGTATTTTAATCTATTCATCCTGAGATGTTAAGCATGCATGGGTAGGCAATATAATTATTACCATTCCTGTTTTTAAAGCATTCTGTAGTGGGCACTCTTATTTGCTCTACCCACCACCTTTTATTCTTCCGAATATTTCCCCAATTTTCTTTGAGATGTTCAGTCTGCTCTGAAAAAGCCTGTATGCTTCAGTGTGTACTGATTTACCGTGGCCTCAGAGGGTGTCTTCATTCATCTAAGAGTAATTCCGTCTCCATTGCACACGACTTATTCTTGAATGTAGATGTAAGGCATACAGGCCACAGGTATACTTGATATTGTTCTTGAAGGGATAAGATTGTAGAGACTGCTGGCTGTCTAACAAAACCCACTATTTTCTTTCTTCCTGGGCACATGGCTGAACTACATTTCCAAGCTTTTCTTATAGTTGCGTTCATGTCTCTACTCTTAAATGCCAAAATTTAATTGGCATTAAATTTTTGCCAATGATACATGAGCAGAGGGGCTGGGTGCAATTCTACCTCTCATATTTAAAGGATATTCCTGGCCTTGGATCTTTCCTTTTTTCCTCCATTTTACTGGTTGTAATTGTGGCTAATAGAGTATAGTTAAAAGAATTTTGAAGTGATGTGTTAAAGATAGCCAAGGTGCTTTCATCCTTAGTCTCTGAATATACCTTGTGGAGGAGAGATAATTGCCTGTCGTACATGTTCACTGTGCACTTGTTAAATAAGAGTGAAATAGTCTCCATAGTTTAAATCTACTTTAAACCACCAAACTTTTATTGGTATTTTGTTATCCCAACAAATACAACTGTGATAATGATGCAGTTAGTAAGATCTAAAAGGAATTTTTCTAGAGGTCTCTGGAAAAAAATGTTTTCTCCCTTTTAAGAGAAGGTGACCGAAAAGACAATTTGTCTTCCAGGGGATATTGCCATATGTGAATATAGCCCTAAAAGTATAGTCATTTTGCCACCTGACTGAAAATTAGGAGTACATATAGATATCTTAGTTTGCTAAGGCTTCCATAATGAACTGACTGGATGGCTTAAACAACAGAAATTTGTTTTATCACAGTTCTGGAGGCTAGAAGTCTAAGATCAAGGTTTCGGTAGGGTTGGTTTCTGCTGAGGCCTCCCTCCTTAATTGTAGATGACCATCTTCTCCCTATGTCTTCACATGGGCTTCCATCTTTACGTGCCTGTTTCCAAATTTCCTCCTCTTATAAGGATGCCATTCATATCCGATAAGGCCCATCCTAATGACCTCATTTTAACTTAATCACCTCTTTAAAGACCTTATCTTCAAAAAGACCACATTCTGAGGTACTGGGAGTTAGAACTTCAACATAGGAATATTGGGAGCGACATACTTCAGCCCATAGCAACAAGAGAGCACAAAAAGAAAACGTAGCAGAATGAATCCAGAGACCTAATTCAACTACGTTACACTAATCACATTTCTATCTAAAAAATTTTCAGTGATATTAGCTAATAAATATTTCCATTTTTATTGAGTCTGTTTGAGTGTGTTTTCTTTTACTTAAAAATAGTTGTTTCCAATAAATTTAATCAAAGAGGTGAAAGACCTGTACACTGAAAACCATAAAATTTTGTTGAAAGAAAATGAAGAAGACACAAAGAAATGGAACGATATTCCATGCTGTTGGATTGGAAGAATTAACATAGTTGAAATGTCCATACTTCCTAAAGCAATCTACAGATTCAGTGCAATCCTTATCAAAGTTCTAATGACAATTTTCAAAGAAATAGAACAAAGAATACTAAAATTTATATGGAACCACAAAAGACCCTGAATAACCAAAGGAATCCTGAGAAAAAAGAACAAAGCTGGAGGTATCACACTCCCTGATTTCAAAATACACTACAAAGCTATAGTAACCAAAACAGCATGGTACTGGCACAAAAACAGACACATAGATCAATGGAACAGAATCAAGAGCCCAGAAATAAATCCATAAATCTGCGGACAGCTAATTTTCAACAATGGAGCCAAGAACATACAATGGAGAAAAAGAAGTCTCTTTAATAAATGATGTTGGGAAAACTGGACAGCACATGCAGAAGAATGAAAGTAAACCATTATCTTACCATACACAAAAATTAACTCAAAATGGATTAAAGACTTGAATATAAAACCTGAATCCATAAAAATTCTAAAAGAAAACACAAGCAGTATGCTCTTTGACATCGGTCTTAGCTGCATATTTTCAAATACCGTGACTGACTAGGCAACAAAAGAAAAAATAAACAAATGGGACTACATCAAACTAAAAAGCTTCTGCACAGCAAAAGAAACCATCAACAAAATGAAAAGACAACTTAATGACTGGGAGAAGATATTTGCAAACCATATATCTGGTAAGGGGTTAATATCCAAAACATAAAGAACTCATACATCTCAACAATAACAACAACAAAAAAAGTAATTAAAAAATGGGCAAAAGATCTGCACAGACATTGCTCCAAAGAAGATATACAGATGGGCAACAGACACATGAAAAGTTATTCATCACTAATTATTACGGAAATGCAAATCAAAACTACAATGAGGTATCACCTCACACCCATCAGAATGGCTATAATTAACAAGACAAGAAATAACAAGTGTTGGGGGGATGTGGAGAAAAGGGAACTCTCATACACTGCTGGTGGGAATGTAAGCTGGTGCAGCCACTATGGAAAACAGTAAGGAGATTCCTCAAAAAATTAAGAATAGAAATACCATATGATCTAGCTAACCCACTACTGGGTATTTATCCAAAGAACACAAAAATACTAATTTGAAAAGATATATGCACCGCTATGTTCAATGCAGCATTATTCACATTAGCCAAGATTTGGAAACAACCTAAGTGCCCATCAAGGAATGAACAGATAAAGAAGATGTAGTATACACACACACACACACACACACACACACACACACACACACACAGACAATGGAATACTACTCAGCAATAAAGAAGATGAAATCTTGTCATTTGTGACAACATGGATGGACATTGAGGGTATTATGCTAAGCAAAATAAGTCAGAGAGAGAAAGTCAAATACCGTATGATCTGACTCATTAAGAGAAGATAAAAACAACAACAAACACACACATAGAGACGGACATTGGATTGGTGATTATCAGAGGGGAAGGGGAGAGGGAGGAGAGCAAAAGGGGTGACTGGGCACATGTGTGTGGTGATGGATGATAGTTTTTGGGTGGTAAACATGTAGTTTTTGGGTGGTAAACATGATATAGTCTAAACAGAAATTGAAATATAATGATGTACATCTGAAATTTATATAATGTTATAAACCAATGTTACTTCAATAAAAAAAAAAAGTACGTGGTGACTAGCCAGAAAAAATAATAATAAATAGGAAAAAAATAGTTGTTTCCAAACTTGGAGGATCATCAGAATCAACTGGGAATCTCTAAAAAACAAATGATGCCCAAGTTGCATTCCATATCAATTAAATCATAACATCTTGCAGTGGGAGTCAGTATCAGTATTTTTTAAGCTTTTCAAATGATCCCAATAAACAGCCAAGTTTGGGAACTATATCTTAAAGGCTAAAACGTCTTAACTCATGCAATTTCTTTAGCTAGTTTTTATTTCCTTCAGAAGTCACATTATATTTTCAATAATCTAATATCTTTTTCTCAGGTTTATTGAGGTATAACTGACAAATAAAATTGAAAATATTTAATGTACATCATGATGATTTGATACGTGTATACGTTCTGAAAGGATTCCCCCATTCAGTTAATTAACATGACCATCACCTCACATATTTACCTTTTGTGTGTGTGTGTGTGTGTGTGAGGAAGATTAGCCCTGAGCTAACATCTGTTGCCAATCCTCCCCTTTTTGCTGAGGAAGATGGACCCTGGGCTAACAGCCATGCCCATCTTCCTCTACTTTATATGGGATGCCGCCACAGCATGACTTGACAAGCCCTGCGTTTGTCCACACCCAGGATGCGAACCTGCAAACCCCGGGCCGCTGAAGCGGAATGCATGAACTTTTAACTGGTACGCCACCGGGCGGCACCTGTTTACTTTGTTTTTTTGGTGAGAACATTTAAGATCTCTCTTAGCAAGTTTCAATTATACAATACTGTGTTATCAATTATAGTTACCATGTTATACGTTAGATTCTCAGACCTTATTCATCTTAAAAAGTTTGTACACTTTTACCAACCTCTCCCTATTTCCCCTATCCCCCTCAATAATCTAATATCTGATAGGTTGTTGTAATTTACCTAATAATATTAATACATTGGAATTTTTTTAAACCTATAGAGAACATTTTTAAGAATAAAGGAAGTATATATTTTGGCTATTGATTTTCTAAACTTTTATATTTTTTAATTTTTGTATTAAAATATTTTCTAATTATTGCTTCAGACATTTTGGGCATGTCCCAGTTCCCAATATATGGTAATATATTTTTTGCATAATATTATAGTTGATTATCTTTCATTAAACACCAATATATGAGTTACGATAACTGTAGGAAAGAGTGTTAATTGTTCCCCATGTTTGTTTTCTCTTTTTTTTCTTAATGGTAGAATCCTTGATATTTATATGGGCACAGTCTGAATGGTCACCCAGAATAACGACATTTCCCAGCTACTCTTGAACTCTATTGCAGCCTCATGATTAAGTTTTTGCCAATGGGCTTTAAACTGAAGTGCTGTATGCAATATCTAGAAAATGTAGCTAAAAAGAAGTGTAAGTTTCTTCTCCAATTTTTCCTTCCTGCTTGCTGAAATGTGGTTAAGATGTCTGAAGCTTGAACAGCCACCTTGGACCATAAGATTAATGCCATATGTTAGGGAGGGCAAAACAACACGATTGAAGGAGACTTTGTTTTTGATGATTGTAAAGGTGCGCTACCACTTGGCTTTTATGAAATTAGACTTATGTCATGTATAAGCAACATTTAATTGAGGTTTCCTTAATGTTGCAGACAATCAGGGCTTGTGTATTGCACACTTCTAAAGATACCATTAGACAGATGGAGAGAATATGTTGAGATCTATGGAAATTTCACCCCTCGTTTTTAGTGGATAGCATTTATATGGAGTCCATTGTGAAGACATTCCCTGGAGTTGTGCATTGCAGAGACCTTATTGCCAAACCAAATCTTAAAACAATTAAATTATTATAATCAGTTTTTACCTTGTTTTGTGGTGACATATTGGACATTAAACAAGATTGGTTAGACTCTAAGAACCCATCAATCCTATAAAATTTTAGTGATTGAATTCCATGATAAAAATTACTTTGAAACCTTCTACATTATGTTCTGTGTTTCACTGTCATTACTGACCTGTAACTCCTATTAAGATACAATTTACTCTTCTTCAACTGCCCTGGGACCTAGAATAGCCATTAGTGAATACTTCAGCACTGATATCCATCCCCAGTATTGATCTGCTGTTGGCAGTTTCACTTTACTAACAGAACACATCATCAGGGTTTTGTGTTGTGGCCATCATAAGGAAAAGCACCAACACTTTGCACACAGATTGCTTTGAAACTCTTTGCCAGTATATCGAATGGCATGAGTGTCAAAGATATTTCAATGACTGTGTTTTCTACTCCACTGGTATGAATGTTACTGAAGCAAAATAATTTTAAAAAGATAATCTAAACCTTCCTCACACCCTCATGAATACAAAATCATCCAACCTGTTCACTAAGAAAATTTAGAGATTATTCAAATACACATTCATTTCCTAGTCCCTATTTGTAATTTCTGCTCACTAGTGATTTTAATTTCCTACAATCACTGGTTATTGTGAAATGATATTTCAATAATGTGACCTTTGCTGTTTTCTTATTATGCAAATATGTTTTTAACAAAGATTAGATAGAAGAGAAACCAGAATAATCAGAATTTATGACGAACAAAAAGCACCAATATTTTTCTCCTTTAGAATATAAAATAAGTGTTTGGAACTTGATACCTTGGAAACTTTTCTGTCCAAACTTTCTTCAATTTTCAAATCACTCGTATCAGAGAAAAAAATTACCAAAATCAATTCAGTTCTGCACTTTCAGAAAGATTTTTCACACACCCTACAATCTCTCCATACTCTCGTGAGCAACACGTTATGGTCATTACTCCCTAAGGAAGCTAGAAAAGCTAATAACTCTACAAAAGCAATAGTTCATATTAATAAAGTGCCTATTATTTCCCAAGCTCTGAATTTAGCACTTTCCACTACTTATGTGAATTATCTCTCAAAAAACACTGTGTGGTACATATTTTTATTATCATCACTGGATAGATGAAGAGGATTGCAGCTTAAAGTAAATAAATACAAGCCTGAGATCATATTTTTGGTAAAGTTATAGTGCTGGGATTTAAATCCAGACTGTGTTAACTCCAGGCTCTTCTTATGAACCACTGCACCAAGAATCAGGAGCAGCCTAGAAACTCAGCAGAACGGTTAGCAGAATTATTATTTGTTTTTTGTCTAGTTAAATAGCTTAGTGGTTTTGTTGACTATGCAAGTAATGTATATGTTTTATAAAATAGATTATGATAGAGAACTAATTAATATATATCAGAGGTTAGTAAAATATGGCCCCAAGGAAAAATCTGGCCTCTTGCCTGTTTTTATAACTAAAATTTTAGTGGAACACAGCCACATTCATTAATTTAAGTATTGTCTATGGCCATGTTTGCACCACAAAGGCAGAATTTAGTAGCTGTAGCAGAAACCATATGGATCACAAAGTCTAAAATATTTCTACCTGGCCCTTTATAGAAAATGTTTGCAAATGTCTGATGTAGATTATTATTTTTCATGTCATATAAGACTTCAAAGAAGCTATTTAGATTCTATAATAAATGAATGAGATAAATAAAACTGAAGACACCTTTCTAAACTATCAATAATTTAAAAATATTGAACAATCATATTAAAGGAGTGAATTATCTTTCTTATTTTCCTATAGAAAATGATATTACACAATTTTTGTCATATAAGGAGATAAAAGATGATATAGTCAGAATGTCAGCAGTATATTATACAGGTATATTCAGAAGTTTATCTTTATTATATTATTTTTCAGAATTTATCATCTTTACTTGTTTATAACATGCTTTCCCCACCCAGACTGGAAGGTAAACTCGGTGAGAACAGGCTATGTTGTTCTTATTTACCACTTTATTTACATCTACCACTTTTTAGATGAACACCTGGCACATAATAGATGCTAATTAAAGTTTCTGATGAACAAATACATTTGTTTAAAGGCATCATACTCCACTATATTCATATGCAGGCTAAATAAAAAGAATAAATTATTCAGAAAGGATTAGACACTACCAATATACTTACTATTAAAAATAGGACATTCTAAATTAGTGAAAAAATTAAGAAATGTAATTTCTACTACTATATACAATTGAAGCTACATAAAGTTAGGAAGAAGAGAAAAAAAGAATCCTTGTGAAGAGGACTTGTTTGGAGTAACTGGTTAAACAAAGATAAACATAAGGGCAAAGCATAACAGACACAGGAACAACAGAATCAGCTGGAGAAAGCCATTGAAGGATGAGAAATTTCATTCAAAATCCAAGAACATTTCCACGCCTCACATAACAAACAAATTGTAAAAGTCCTTATCTGATTAGACATAAATCAAGAATATACACATGTATATATACACTTGCATAGAGAGGTAAATTAATTTAGAAATTAGAAGTTGTTTTATGAGGCCCTAGATTCAGATTAACAGTGTACACAAACTCGATTTTAGAAAAAGATTAGGGAAATGTAATCAGAAAACCACCTCAATTTTCTACTGTGCTTTGACTATAGAGAATTTCTTTAATAGCACAGACTATTTTTAAGCCATTGATTTAGGAATGATTGGGGAAAAAAAATGAGTTTTGCTTCAGCTGTTACCTGGCCACTCATCTAAAACTTAACTAAAATGAGTTAAAACAACTAAAACGCTTATGAAATTTAATCAGATCCTAGCCAATTGTGAACAGTTTAGAAAAGCCAAGAGGACATTTTAAAGGGTAACGTTTTACTTAAGGAAAGAGGAAAAGGAAGAGAAATAATTTTTTTAAAATACATATTTTATTGCTTTGTTTTAAACCCAGGTCACCAAAAGACAAACTCCTCCGCTGCACTGAATAATGACATCCTAAGCTTCAAAGAAAATGCAACCATTTGTTTGAGGAGCCAATAAAAACCCCGGGGTAATTACAGTTTGTTATAAATTGTTCTCTATGCTTATTTGATATTGCATTTTCTGGTGCTGAAATATTTCCTATTGAGCTCCTAAATTTTGTCTCATAAAGATATCAACATTCTGCATTTCATGTATCTATTTCTACCACAAATAATGTGGATTGATTCTATTTGTAAGCAATATAACCATCTACAATTTTAATGCCTGATTCAGAGTATAATACTTGTATATTTTTTCCTGAAGAATTGAAAGAAATTTTATAGTAGACATAGCTTTTAAATCAGAAAAAATATTAATGTGAACTACCCAAAATTACATAGACCTTGTTTTATGTGTAAAATTTTCCCGGAACTTACTTGAGAAACAAGCTTTGTTGTCTTTCTAACATAATACTAATATTTTCAGCTGCAATTTCAAAACCATATCAACTACATGTAAGTTAATTCAGGACATAAGAAAGTTTAAAACATTTGTTTTATCAACATATTTTGTGTATATAGCCTACAATTTTATTTTATTTATTTATTTGTTAGGAAGATCAGCCCTGAGCTAACATCTGCCAATCCTCCTCTTTTTTTGTTGAGGAAGAGTGGCTCTGGGCTAACATCCGTGCCCATCTTCCTCCACTTTACATGGGATGCCGCCACAGCATGGCTCGACAAGTGTTGTGTCAGTGCGTGCCCAGGATCCGAACTGGCGAACCCTGGGCCGCTGCAGTGGAGCGCACACACCCAACCGCTTGCACCACTGGGCCGGCCCCTAGCCTACAATTTTAAATTTTGAATTTTTATTTTTAAATTTTATTTATTTTCCTAGAACTAAGCTAAACCCCTCAATTCAAGTTATGACAAAGGAAAAAAAAATGCACATGGGCTGTTTAGAGAAGTTAGGAAGAAATTATTTGAAAGTATTAGACAACGTGAACTAATTGTCATTACATTTTAAAGATCAAATAGGATATAGCAAGGTTCATTGATTTTGGATAAAGCAAACATAGAACGTATTTGAGTTTTTTGTAATTGTTCAGAATTTGTGATTTATAAGATATCTTGATGCCTATTACAGTTTTTTATTAAAGCCTGACAATTCTGGGAAAAATTTAACAGAGAGGCAAATCATCACATAATTAGCATTTATTTTAAAGACATGTCATTCTGATTATACAAAGTTTACCCCAATTTCTTAGCTCTCTTAAATAATTCATCACGTCAATCACAAGCGTTAGTATTTGAACTTGGGAAAAGCTCATTTTTGTAATCTTTGACTTTAGTTTCGCCAAGAAGGTGTACAAGTGTTTTTGTGTGTATTTTTTGTGTATGTGTATATTATATTGATTTGGCTTGAAATATTTAATCTATTCTGTAGATTCATATCTTTATAAGGAAGGCTTTCATACAGTATATTTCAAATTATTACTATTAATAACTGTTTAATACTTATCAAGCAATACAGAAATCCTAGACCATATCCTAAGAGCTTTACTTTCCCTAGAGTCTGTCAACTATTAAGTTCTGGCTACCTTACCAGATATTACCATGATATGACCCTGTTGAAGTTATGTTGATTGTCTCAGATAATGGAAATGGGAAAGTACTCTAGTTTCTTTTGAATCATACAAAAGTACCAGGCTTTCTCATTTCACTGAATTTCCTTGGGGCCTTTGGAGACATCTCTATGTGGTTAAGAACGAGTTGCTATTTCTTGAGCCTCTATTACAAAGAAGGAGGCGTTGTAGAAGAGCAGATAAATGCAGAGTCTTTGGGACTAGACTGACTGAAGTCAGATTTTAGATTATGCCACTGATTAACTTGGGTTTATATTACTTAACAATTTTAAACCTCCCATTCCTCATCTATTAAATAAAATGAGTATGAGTATTAGATGAAATAAAATTTATAAAGCTCAATACATTTATGACACCGTTAAGCAAGAAATGGAATGTTATGTATTCTTATTTAGAACACCTGCTCTAGTATCATTTTAACCCTCAAGTCCACTTAAATGTAAGTTCTATTTAGAAGGAAAAAAAAAATAAACCAATTCTAATTAGGCTTCACTTTTCTCCGTGGAATTAGCTCCAAGGAAGTTGAGGTAGTACTCTCAGATTTTTAATGTAGTTCTAGATTTATGAGTTAATATATTAAGAGAGATAACTCAGCACTGTGTTTTTTGTTTGACTTTTTGAGGGCAGGGATAATAACTCATTCACGTCTACATTTTTTTAGAACTGCACAGAGCTGGGTACATTTTAAGTTCTCAATATACATGTGAGTGCTGAACAAATAAATGGAAAATTATTTAAATAAATGACTTCCAAATTTCATTTTTACTAAAACTAGAGACACAAGAGTATTATATTTTTAAGCAGTGAGTGCTCTAGAGTCAGAATGCCAGGGGTCAAATTTTTACTTACTAGTTCTGTAACTGGCTGAGTTGCTCACTGCTGTATTCATAACTTTTCTTCTGAAATAAATGACCCCCAAATCTCAATGGCTCACAGACACAAATCTTGATTTTACAGGTTGGCTATGGCTATGGCTCTGCTCTACTCACAGGGTTCAACTGTGCTTGACTCCAGCACCTACATTATGTTCAGGTCTGCTTTATTCACATTTCTTTCTGGAACTCAGGCTGAGAGCAGGAGTTCAATATGATGCAGAAAAATATGTGATGCTGCTTCAAGTCTCTGCTCAGAGCTGGCACATGATCACCCTTTCCCTTAAACTGCTGGTTAAAAGAAATCGTATAGCCGACCCCAAAGTCGGTGGTGTAGAACTATCCTTCACTTCTCTACTGGGAAAAATTTAAAAGCCCGAAGTCAAAGAGTGTGGATATATATTCATATTATAAGGAAGGGGCACAATGGTCCAATCACCAACACTGCTTTGGTATATTTATCTCCCAGATTATTTTAATAAAGTTACTGAATTAAGAAGATTATTGTGAGAATTAAGATAATATACTTCAAGTATATAACACAGTGACTGGCAGAAATCAAATGCAATATTAATAATTCTTATTAATATTATGCCTTATTATTCCATGGCCTCAGTGATATTATGTTTTTTCTTATTTGGCTCATGTAATTACTAAACAGTTTCTAAATTTCGGGGCATGTGGTATGTAGTATTTAAGACGGCCTCATGATTCCTGCGTTCTGATAGTCACGCCCTTGAGTAATATCCTCCTTTCATTGATGGATGTGCAGTATACATGCTGAGAGGAGTTATGATCTGGAATATATTGGCAGCTTTTTGCCTACCTGATAAAAAGAGGTGACATCTAATTTCTTGATAGTGTAACAAAATGAAATATACATTCACTTAATCTTTACAAACTCCATTTATAACACATTTTCCCACATATATTCTGTCATTAATATAACATGTTTCATACCATGTTATATTAAATAGTATTTAATACTATATTCTATAGATACATCTTTTTTGCATATTTAGGAATGCCAAAAATTCTAAATTCCAAGAGGTTTTAATAAGAAGAAAGACCAATAATAATAAAATATATACATAAGCAAGTGTTTCTATCCACACTAAGCAAATTGCCCTCCATTCCACAATTATATTTTGCGCACATTTTTCTATGATTTTTAGATTTTCAGTGTTTATCAGGATCTTAGAATTCATCTCGTCCAAACTCACAGACAAATCATAGTCTAACTTCTGCTTGAGTATCGAAACAGCCAGAGTTCAGCACAGTATCAGGAATGATTGGTTCCCATGATAGGGCCGCACTTAATATTTCTCTAGACTAAACATCACAGTTCATTTAAAAATTTAAGCTTTCTTCACAATCTTGTACTCCATTGTGGGGATATTTCTAAGTTTGTCCTTCTCCCACTGGAATGGATTCTTTCTTATAATGGCATATAATGATCCTGCTGTTTTCTGATGAGTCAAGTTTCTTTTACCATAATTCTTGGTTTCGATTTTTGAGGACATTTGTTTTCACATTCTTCACCAAAGTTTTGAGAAAGCAAAAACAGCATCCCTTATAGTTTCACTTTCCCTAGAGAACTATTTCCTTAAAACTCTTTTTTTTTCAGTTGTACTCTACTGGTTGCATTTGTTCTCATTAACAGTGAAATGACCATTCTTTCTAAATGCCCTTCTGAAGAGGAAAAGGAGTAAAATTTCCCTTGCCTTCCCATGACCTCCTCCATACATTATTCTGCATGCATTTGGGCCTTGCTGCATTTGGAAGAAAGAATGACCTCAGAGATGAAGAATAGCCCATATCCTGGGGCAGGCCTGGTGGCACAGTGGTTAAATGTGCACGCTCCACTTCGAAGGCCCAGGGTTCGCAGGTTCGGATCCTGGGCGCGCACAGACACACCGCTTGTCAAGCCGTGTTGTGGCGGCGTCCCATATAAAGTAGAGGAAGATGGGCACAGATGCTAGCCCAAGGCTAACCTTCCTCAGCAAAAAGGAAGAGGATTGGTATCAGATGTTAGCTCAAGGTTGATCTTCCTTGCAAAAAAAAAAAAAAAGAATAGCCCATATCCAGATTACCCAGCATCTAATAGAGTGGGATGGAGGGGAAGGGGAAGCTACGTTCATGAAAAAAATTTGAATATTAATCCACAAAACGAAGTAGGCAAAAAAGTTCGATTTTTTTTTTCTGAGTCAACTTAATTTGACATCTGAATCCTCATTCTGTGGGACTGATGAGAAATGGGATATTAGTTTCTTCTTTTCAGAAGAAACTTGGACTCTTTTTCTGTTGTATTCAACTGACAATCCCAATCTTTATTGAATTGAACTGTCCTTTGGCAAACACTTAATACCTCTTTTTTCATCACCATCCTTATATCGCCTTATCTTTCACCATTATATTATAAGCCAGTATAATGATGATTATATTGCCTTATCTTTTCACCATCATATTCTAAACCAGTATAATGATGATTATGTTGCCTTATCTTTTCACCATTGTATTATAAACTAGTGTTATCTCACTCATTTTTTCCTATTCTCTTTTGTTAAAATGGATCAAGTGTCTTTCCTCTTGTTAAAAGGCCAGTTCCTCCACCATTCTTTCCTTTTTATATTCTGTTGTTTCTATGCATATTTTCCTAAACTGTCAATCTCTGCTAGAGCATACATCTCAGCATGCAAACATAGTATTCCTACCTATAAGTAAATAAATACATATAATGTATAAATCAATAAACCCTCCTTTGACCTCACATTTCCTTCCACCTATAGCCCTATATCATTTTCTATTCACAAAAAGAGTTCCTAAAAGAATTGGCTACCCTTACTTCTCCACGTCTTCATCTTTCTGTTACTCTTCAATCTTTTGCAATCAGAATTTCTTCCTGAGTTTTCCTCCAAAGCTACTCTTTTTCAAGTCACAAATAGTTCTCACACTTCTAACTGTAAAGGTCAAAACTATCCAAATTTGATAAATTCTTCCCAAAACTCCCTAACCCCTTCCCTTCTTGATTTTTCTTCTTAGAACTTAACATAATCCAACATGCCATATATTTTACATATTTTATGTTTTTCTTGTTTCCTTTCTGTTTCCCTTCTCCAGAATATCATTTCCATAATGGCAGAAATGTTTGCCCACTTTCTTCACTGTTTCTCTGGTGCCTAGCATAGAGTAAATTTTAAGTTCATATTTCTCTGTGGAATGATAAAATAAAGACACACTATTCTACTCTACCCTGCCTTCAAATAACTAGCTTCTTAGGTTTATTGACTACTGTTAAATATTGTTCTCCTTCTTGGCTTCTAAGACAATACACCATTTGATTTCCTAACTCACAGACTTTAACTTTTCAGTGCCTTTGCTGAGTTCTTGTCCTCCAATTCTATTTCACGGTTTAAGGCTATATCATGGGTACTACTTACTTCTGCATATTTTATCCCCAAGTAACTTTATTTGTTACTAAATAGATGGTTATAAATTAATATTCCCTTCCTAGACTTTTCCTGGATTCTCCAAACTCATGTATCTATCTGCCGACTTGACAACTCTACTTGGATGCTTTCTAGGCACCTCAAATTTAGCATGACCATATTAGATATTTTGATTTCCTTCTTTCCAATCTATTCCTTATCCAGCATTCCCTATCAAAGTAAATAATATCACCATTCACCTAGTGTCAGAAACCAGAACCTTTGGAGTCCTCTTTGATTACTCACATAAGCTCCGATCTACTTGGTACATCATCAGAGGCATGTAGTGTGGTATGTGATTATAAGCTTAAATATGAAACTCCCACTTCTACACCAAAAATATTTCAAATGTGTTCACTCCTCTCCATCTTAACTATCATTGCACTAACCCAAACTACATTGTCTTTAATCCTGAACCACTGTATCAATTTATCATTGTTCCTTTTTCCTATTCTTTCCTCTCTTCACTCAGCAGCTAAAGGATATTTTAAAACATAAAACCGATTATTTCATCTCCATGTTTAAATAGCTTCTTATCAAACTTGGAAAAAATCAAAATTCTTTGTGAAAATTTGCGAGATCTTCCTCAAATTCAACTCTTGTTCACCTTCATCTTGTGCTCCCCTTACTGTGCTTGCTTCAGGTACACTGTTCTTCTAGCTGTTCCCAAAAGAAAGAAACTTTTTGGGGTGAGGGGCTTCAGTGAACATCAACTTGTTTTTCCACATGCCTGTAACCTTCTGCCCTCTACTCTTTGCATGGCTGATTCTTCCTTCTACAAATCCTAGAGAAAATATATCCTCCCTGAGAATCCATCTCTGAAAAACCTATTCAAAAATAGGCTTCTCGTTATCTTTCTAGGCAATGATATTCTTAGCACATTAAAAACTGTAAATTTTTAATTGATTTTCTTTATTGCCTGCAGCTAAATATAATGCCAGCTCCATAGTGGAATCCTCAACACCTAACTTTATATTTGACATAAGTCAGGGATCACTAACTAGCTGTTAAATAAAATAATGAAAATATTTCTTATAATGGTGCATTTTAATAATTGTCTTGCAATAATTATTATTTAGAAACCATTTAATAGCCTCTGCCCAGGTAATTTATATTCATGAAAAATTTAACAATCCTAGAGAGTAGACTTGTTTAGCCATGTTTTTACATAATAAAACTAAGGTACAGAGAGGTTCAGTTAATGGCATTCAGGAAGAAAATGGTCCAGGCATGGTATGAATTCAAAGGCTTATGGTGTGGTGTATGATTATAAGCTTAAATTTCAAACCTCCACCTCTACAACAGTCAATATTATTGAAAGAACTTTCGTCCTTCACTCCACCTCACATCTTTATTCTTTTTCTTTTATATTCACAGTAAAAGCAAGTACTTTTATGCCTTGATATTCATTGATATGTGAGGATTGTTATAAATATTTAAAAATGCTAAATTAAGACTTTGGAAAACATTCCATGGCAAAAACTTGCATACTGCTTATATCAAAGTACTGCTATAACTTGATTATCCAGCATGTTGGATGAAACTGAAATGTGAGTTAATCAAATGTTCTGGTTAAATTAAAGTTTATTCATGTTGCTGTAAATGGTGCTATTGCCCACTGTTCTAAAGCCTTTAATGTAAAAAAAGCTGCTTGGAAAAATGAAAATCAAGTTTTTTTGTACATTACTAAGGCTATTGCAACCTACATTTCTCCCACTCGTCAACGTATATGAATATACAACAAAAGGTCCTTAGAGACTAGATGTCTGTAGCTCTCTCTAAAAATAATTGGTTTTGTTTCTTCTGATAAGATTCACATTCAGTGCCAGATTTTACAGTGAAGGATCTGTATTGTGGTATATTACAGAACAGTTTCTATAAAATTAGTATATCATGACATGTAAGAGATCTCAGGATTTTCGGTTTATCCCTACCTCAGTGAAGAATCTACTTCTGAAATAAACCTTACAAGTAACTATTCAATTTCTACTTGAAATCTTTCAGTGCATAGACATTCTACAATCGAAAGACTCTTAGTTTTAATTTAGCGCTATGTTTTGCTAGACAGCATACTAGATAAATTATCAGATACATTATATCAATTAACGTTCATAACATTCCAGCAATATAAATCTGTTTATATTTTGCATGTTAAGGAGTTCATTTCCCAATATCTTCCTTTATGTTCTTAGCTGGAACTTAAAATTTATGTTCTGTGTACAGTTTTTAAAAATATGATTGAGTAAATCAAAATATTCTAGTAAAGTGCATATAACAAAAGTTTCTTAGATACAAAATAATGGAATTGTGACGGATTATGTTATTAGTGACTACAGATATCTGATTGAAATTATTGATGTATTTTCTGATTTTACTAATATAAATCTGCAGAAGAAATTAGAAGATGCCAGTGTTGTCTGCGATAAGATTGAAAGACTGAACACTTATATTTTTTCTTGCTCTCTTAACAGTCCTTGGCAAAAGAATACAAGGACTGAAGGAATTGGGAGATAGTGGCATCAATAGAGAACAGATTTCAACAACTGCTGATAATTGATGACTAATGAAGCAGGAAAAGAAAGATGTAGCTAAACTATAGATCAGAGGAACTAGGGCAGAAATAGAAGCATATTATCCCTGTGAGGACATCATATCAGCTCTTAGAAACTTCAGGTATATAAAAGCAGGTATGTGAGACCGGGAAGAATAAAAGAAGATTCACTGACACCCCCTCCTCACACACACGTTCCCACAGGAAACATACTTCCTCCAATCATTGATCACCCCCAAAAGTGTTAGTTGATAACAGTGGGTTATATTCTAAAATATTTTTTAAAAGTTGGCTAGAAAACCTTGAGCAGCTAGTGTCCTAGAATGAAGACCCTTGTATTTAGACGTTTAGGCATTCTAATGTTTAACTGTTGATTCTCTGCTTTTTCACCCTAAGGGGCAAAACTTCCCAGCCGAAAAGCTGTAACCATCATAGACCAATTTATATTGGCCCTTTTGTATCCTATTGTGTCAATAACGAAGTATCAAAGCTCTTTTGCAGGGGCAATGAGCAAAAACTGCAAGTCGTGTAGCTGGAGCATGCTCAGAAGATGGAAACTTTGTCGTCAGATGATCTCGAGCTGCCTAGGAACCAAAAGTTTCCTAACTACGGAACTCAATAATAAGTGAGGGGTCCGTTGATTTGTAGCACACCAGACTTATAAGACTGTTACACTCCCATCTTCCAATCAGACTCCGTCAAGTTAGCACTTTGCATAACCACTCCCACTCCCAACTCCTTAAAAGTCTGTCCCTGCTTCAGCGTGGGAAGACAGATTTGAGCCTTGCCTCCTGTTGCCCTGCTGGTTGGCCTTGCAATAAAGCTCTTTCTTCTCTCAAAAGCCAGGGCCGTATTGACTTCCATGCGCATGGGACAGTAATCCCTTGCTCAGTAACAAAGCCCAGTCACGACTTAGGCTTCTAATCAGCTTTCTAAGTACCTCACTCCTAAATATCAGTGAATAAGCTATACTTATCATATATTTGAATAAGCCCAGCAATAAGAATATGAAAACCCAGATAAACAAAGAAAAAAGAAAAATATAAGACAACAAATAATTCCAGGAACAGAGCCATCTTAATAATAAACAAGAAAAACTCTGACAGAAAACTGCACTAATAATACAAGAATAGAAAGCTACATAAGAGAATATTCAAGGAATAGCAACAGGCTTTTGGAAATATAAAAATCGGGAGAATGTTTGAAAGAAAAATAAATTAAAATACCTCAAAATGAGGAGATAATATGAAGAGAACAAAACGTGACAGAAAAATCATAAACATAGAGGACTAATACATAACAGAGAATATGTATGGTAAGAAATTATAAGATAATTTACAAAATAAGCATAAAAAAGATTCAAGACCGGATGGAAAGTTTCACTCAGCACATGTATTAGGAGAAAAATCCACATTAAGATACATCTTTTTGAAATTAAAAGAAAGCAAGGATAAAGAACTGTTCCCCAAATCAAGAAAGAACATATCATCACCTTTGTAATAATAACAAGAACAACAATAAAAGATTTTGTTATGAAGGAAGTAAAATCAGACTGACATCATTCTCCTAATGAGCTTTGCCGTGTGCTGGAGACTCTGACTGGAGCAATGTTGTTCTTAACAAGTTGCTTTGGACATGTTAAATAAAAGAAGAAAGTAACATTGAAAGAGGGAAGACAAAGGAAGCAGAAAATGTCAATACAGCACAGAAAGTAATGTAAGAAGCTGTTCAGTAGCCCAAAAAACAATCAATAAAGATGGAATTAACATGGTAGAGCTAACTGGATAAAGGGTTTTCTTGTGTGTGTGTGTGTGTGAGGAAGATCAGCCCTGAGCTAACATCTGTGCCAATCCTCCTCTTTTTGCTGAAGAAGACTGGCCCTGAGCTAACATCCATGCCCATCTTCCTCCACTTTATGTGGGATGCCGCCACAGCATGGCCTGACAAGCCGTGCGTCAGTGTGCACCAGGGATCCAAACCTGCCCTACCAGCAGCCCAGTGCAGGCACTTAAGCCCTCCGGCAGGGGGCCGGCACTGGATAAAGGTTTTGAAGACAAAGAGCGATTCCAGAGATGTGGTTAAGTCTTTGCGTAAACTCTGGGAATAAAAACCAAAAAGCAAAATGGTATAAGAAAATTAATTAATGATAGCTCATTAAGCAGCTTTCAAGTACAAATATGTACCTGATAGTAACAGTGAAGGAAACCAAAATGTGTCACCCTCAAAATATGTCACTTTCTCATAAAAATTATTTGGAGCTAAAGGCACTTAAAAAATAGCAGGCACAAAAAGGGTGCTTTGACTCTCCCCTTTTTCCCTTGAAAGCAGGAGATAAAACCCCCATATGTCCTCTCTATACCAGAAGGAAAGTAATATTCTTATCCTCAAAGACCAGAGGTTGAAACTGAGAGAATTCTGTACAACAGGTCTTGTTAAAATAATTCTTATCTTCCTTAGGCTCCTCACATAGTTTAGTTACTTTTCCGCAATTGCCTCTTTGTTCAGCCCAGTATGAAAGCAAAAGCCTTGCCAAGTCTTCAGGTCTCCATTTCGTTATGAGGTCTCCTGTGTCATGTAAATGTATATTAAACAAATTTGTATGCTTTCTCCTGTTGATCTGTCTTATGTCAATTTAATTCTCAGACTCCTTCAAAACTCCTAAGAGAGTCGAGGTAAAATTTTGCCTCTTCTAAAATACTATGCAGCATCTTTTTATTTTCAACTTTTGGAATCACACGTTATATGTGAGGCTGTAAACTAGTTGCCTAAATGAGAGATTACATTGAAAATATGGATTTTAGTCATTCGTGCATTTAAAATTTTAATTATTGGGATATTTCATATAAAATATATTGTTTCCAAACTCTCGAAAAAAATCAGAAGATACGAATTCATATTTCTGTATGTTAAAAATAGACTTCAGGGGCCCGGCCTGGTGGCGCAAGCGGTTAAGTGCGCGCGCTGTGCTGTGGCGGCCGGGGTTCGCCGGTTTGGATCCTGGGCGTGCACTGACGCACCGCTTGTCAAGCCATGCTGTGGTGGCGTCCCATATAAAGTGGAGGAAGATGGGCATGGATGTTAGCCCACGGCCAGTCTTTCTCAGCAAAAAGAGGAGGATTGGCAGATGTTAGCTCAGGACTGATCTTCCTCACACACACACACACAAAAAAATTGAAAAAAAAATAGACTTCAGTAAAATAATTGCTGTTCTTTTTAGTTCAAATTTGCCTTCCCCAGTTTTCCATAATTCACACACTATTTACCCCCGTAACAAAAGTAAAATAAAATTTCTCATTAATATTGTGCTTAGTTTTATATTTTCAATAAAACAGTTAAAAATGAATTCTTTTCACATGCAAGTGTGTTAGTTTCATAGGGCTGCCATACAAATTACTACAAACTTGGTGGCTTAAAGCAACAGAAATTTATTCTCTCACAATTATGAAGGCCAGATGTCCAGAATCAAGGAGTTGGCAGGGACAAGCTCCCTCCAATAGATCTGGGGGAGAATCCTTCCTTACCTTTTCCAGCTTCTGGTGGCCCTATATGTTCCTTGTCTTGAAGCTGCATCACTCCAATCTCTGCCTCTGTCTTCACATGCCCTTCCCTCCTGTGTAGCTGAGTCCCAAATCTCCCCTTGCCTTTCTCTTATAAGTACACCTGCCATTGGTTTTAGGGCCCATATGATATTTAGGATATCTGCAAAGATTATTTTTCCAAATAAAATCACATTCACAGGCTGGCCCGGTGGCTTAGCGGTTAAGAGCGCGTGCTCCGCTGCTGGCGGCCCGGGTTCGGATCCCGGGTGCGGATCCTGGGTGCTCACCGACGCACCGCTTCTCCGGCCATGCTGAGGCCGCATCCCACATACAGCAAGTAGAAGGATGTGCAGCTATGACATACAACTATCTACTGGGGCTTTGGGGGGAAAAAATAAATAAATAAAATCTTTAAAAAAAAAAAAATCACATTCACAGGTTTCAGGATGAGGACATGCGTATATCTTTTTGGAGCTATCATTGAACCCATTATGCCATACTAATATTACAAAAGAAACTATTGTTAGAGTAAAAGTTCCGAGAAAAATGGGAGACATCATATTACTTGGAGGAAAAGAGATAATTTTTACATGTTTAATTTTTAAAAGCATATATGCAGTGAATGACTACAGCTGGAGTCACCATGGGAAAAAAATATATAACTCATGTACAAAAATAGACACATAATACAAAATTTAATGCTTTAATAGAGAACTAAAATTACAATCTGAAATTCTGTGGAAAAGATAAAATGAAATTGAAGCATATCCTGTTGTAGCTGATGACTACACAGATATAAAAAATACTACATGGCCATAATATTTAACTATTAGCAATTTTTATGTGGTTAAAAACATATTGGACATGATGCCCCAAATACTTAGTATTCTATATGACTTATACCTATTTGGAAACCTACTTAAATCATCATGTAGATTGATCAAAATAAATGTTAATATAGATTAAGGGTAAGCAAAAAACAGCCCACAGGCCAACTCTGGACAAACCTGCTTTTGAAAATGAAGTTTTATTGGAACACAGTCACACTTTTGTTTATCTCTTGTCTATGGCTTTTTCTCATTACAACAGCAGAACTGAGTAATGGTAACAGAAAACATATAGCCCACAAAACCTAAAATAGTACCTGGCCCTTTAAAAAAAAAGTTTGCCATCCTCTGCTATAAATCAGCACTTTACAATACAACTTTCTGAGGTAATGGAAACATTCTATATCTGTGCTCGCCCATAGGGTTGTTACTAACCACATGTGCCTATTGAGTATTTGAAGTTTGGTTAGTGTGACTGAGGAACTGAATTGTTAATTTAACTTACTTTAATTTAAATTTAAATAGCTACATATGGCTAGTGGCTATACTACCAGACAGTACAGCTATAGATGGTATTTCAACTGTGGAAAGTAATGTAACTTTAGTTAAGAAACGTAAATACAGTATGGCTGCATTTTTTCAAGGATTCAGGTTATAAATACATTCATTGCACCATTCACAAGTAATTATTCCATGCTAGAAAGTTAAAAATTGAATGAAAAGTCTTTGAATATATTAATTAACACAGTGTTACAGACATTTAAAGTGTCACAGAATTATTAATGCTTTTCTAAGTATGTTATATGCACAACATGGTTGATTGTTACAAAGAGGACGGTGTTTTAAAATGAGGCTGATGATATTTACATTTTTTGGACAGTTGAAAGAAGTAAAGTTGTCCCTGTCATCTAGTGAAAAATATATGCTTTAGTTTACTGATAAGGTGGGATGAAACACTAGCTTTTTTTTTTCTTACATAAAATCTATCTAAATAGTTTGAATATTTCCTAGTAATTACCTAGGAAGCATGCATACAAAAGTATATAATTCAGTTTGCTCTCTCTTAGTGAAATGGTTTCTTTGGGAAACCTATTTGGTGAGGAATAATCTGACCCAATTTCCTATGCAGATATAAGTTTTCAGAAATGAAAGTAGTACTCTGAACTACATTCTTATAAATTGTGGAATTAAAGATTGCATTTTTGGAAATGTTCTCTGATTTGCTACTTTATGAAAATGAACTAACGTTGTTCAATTCGCTTCTGTCAATGAATATTGATAGTGTGAATGAAGAGCTTCAAGTGGAAGTTATTGAACTACAATAAAATATGATACTGGAAATTAAATACGATAATGCTGGTATATTAGAACTCTACAAATACCTTGAGACACGTTGCCATAAATATAAAAACCATTGTGAAAAGATTATATCCATCTTTGGAAGCACTTACAATGGTGAACAGCTGTATTCTACTATAAAATTGAATATAATTAAATATTTTTCCATGTTAAACGATTCAAAGCTGATTTCTTATTGCATACTACAATCCAGTATAAGTATAAGAATGACATTGATGTTTGTTGGTGTAGAAGAAAAGGAGCCAGGTTTCTGCAACCAAATAAAAGGAGTAATAGATTTGAAAAATAGTATATTCCATCTTTAAATGTGTCTATTTTCAACATGAAAAGTAAAATGCAAAACTCTATATCATATACTTTATAATTTTACTGTTTTTTATACTATGTAAACAAAATAATATATTTTTTCTATATAATAATACATATATCAAATAATAATAATCAACCAAAAAGTTTAGTTTTATTTCTGGCAGTCCATTTTTCTTATTTCTGTCCTTGTTCACTTATTCATGTTTACTACACTGCCTTTGTAGGCATTTGAGTTTCTGAATCTCACAAATAGACAAAACAAAGGTGACTTCTGTATGTTTACAGAAAGAATGTAAATTATTAAGCATGAATACTATATCAAAGTATAAATAATAGTAGTTGCCAGATTACAGGGTGAAGAGCTGTGTTGAGAAGCATAGGAATGCAAATATCTTCATCTTACAAAGGATAATGGACTGGAGGTAACATCTAGGGTTGTTAGAACAATAAACAAAAGGGCAGTAATACTATTTATATTTATAATGGTAATTAATGGAGGAACTGAAAATAGTATTATTATTAAATTAGAAGTGATGAATTTAACTGTGGGCATTAAGTGTGATAAATCCTTAAATTCGAAGTAGGAAATTAACGGAGAGACCAAGAAAAAGTAGAATAAATATGTTATTTAAAAATATGGAGAAACAACTAATATATAAACCTTAAAAAAAGTTAAATCAATTCCCCTTGGGAGGTTGACTTGGGCTTATGAGCAACAGGTCAGGAATTACTGCTGTTCATTTTGGTCATTTTCAGCAGAATGTGACTGTTTAATACAGCACAGCAATGCTTTGATAAAAACTATGTAGAATACATTTAAAAATTTGAATAACAAACCACACCAAAATAATAAGAAACATATCTTGGAATTTGATAAATTTGATAATCCCTCCTCTTCCTGAGAAGAATCAAAAATGGAAGAGCTAGAAGTGAATGAAACAACTTCTTTCCGCTGTAGTAGCTTCTTGACTTTATTTTTAATAATTGTACATAAATTTTGAAATATACATAATAAAACATCTACTCAAACACAGTTCATCAATCATTCAATACTTTGACCTCATGAAACTGACATTTTAATTGGGGACACAGTTGAAAAATAATTACATTAAAGTTTGATAAGCATGTTAGGCAAATTACACAATAGTGTGGGCTTACCTAGCAACGTGTCTCACCTGGCCAAAGCCAGATCAGGGAATATTTACTAGAAAAAGCTATATTTCATACTAAATGTCTTAGAGAATTCCTGGTTGAGGTGTCATGTGTATGACAGAACACTATATCTGGAAGGTATCGTGTAATTCTAAAAATATAAAGCCCCTAGTAACTTTCTTGAACGGTACTTGGTAACCAAATAGAATTTAGCTGCTTGTCAATGGCCTTTAAATGTTGCCATTTGTACATTTGTAGGATCACGGTTAGTAAAGGTTCCCACTCTGGTAACTTCTGGAAAATGAAACATAAATTTCATTCTAATTGCAAATCTATCTTTTTAATGCAAAATTACAGAGAAGTTGAGAAAAGTACAAAGGACTTTTTCTCTTGAGCCATTTGACAGTAAGTTGTAGAATTGATACTACATCAATCCCTCGTTAAGTTAGTGTATTTTTACTACAAGCAAGAGTATTTTTCTGTTATCACAATACAACCTTCAAAATCAGAAAATTAGCACTGATACGTTAATACCATCTAATCCTCAGACTGCATTAAAGTTTTGTCAATTGTTACACTAATTTTTTTTTATAGAGAAAGAATCTAGTTCAGAGTCATATATAGTAAATAATTCTCCTGTCTCTATAATCTCCCTCAAGCTGGAGCAGTCTTCAGTCTTTCTTTGTCTTAATGATCTTGACATTTTTGAAGATCAGAGGCTCGTTGTTTTATAGATTGCCCCTCAATCTGGGATCATCAAATGTTTCCTTGTGATTTGATTCAGGCCATGCGTCTTTGATAAGAATATCACAGAAGTGACACTGTGTTGTTTTTCTTGCACCCGATCAAGTGACATATGATTTTAATCTGTCCAATTACTGATGGTAGTCATCTTAATCACTTGTTTAAGCTGGTGTTTGTCAGGCTTCTCTACCATGTGGTTGATATTTTCCTCATTGAAATTAACATACATTCAGTGGGAGGTTACATTCATATCTTATACATTTTCCATTCCTAATCATACTTTCAATTTATTTATTCATTTATTGATATCGGTATGGAACCCATAGTGTTCTATTTTATTCAATGTATTAGAATCTGTTAATATCATTATTTATTTTGATGTTAAAATTATTCTTGATTGGTCGGTGGGAGAAGCTCTTACAAGTTAGCACCTGTGTTCTTTTGACATGCACCCATGATTCTCTGACTACTTTATTTTCTAGGACAACAAGATGTTCTAGATTCATTTTGTACTTTCCACACGTCAACATTAGAATCAGCCATTTTTACAAGAAGCCTTGGTTTCTTTTGGAAGAAAATAATATTTAGACGTCAAGAACTGTGCTCTAGTTATGCTCTTGGTGAAGTGTCAATAATAATGAGTCTTCTCAGTGAATAGATCTAGGGAATATACTTAGGAATGTATATACAGATATACACACACAATTAAGTCTATATTTATTTACCTCCCTATCTATCATCTCTCTCTCTCTCTCTCTCTCTCTCTATGCATCTATCTGTCTATCTCTACCCAACTACATATTGACAGTCATGTCTTCACCTGATGTATCGAATTTAACACTGCAGAATCCATTCTAGTTTTCTCCCTTTTTATATTTGTAACTTCCTTCTCCACTCCTAAGAAACCTGCTTTTACTATCTTTAGTGTATTTACTTTAATGCATCTTCCATCTCTGCTGCCACCTGTTCCCTGGACAAATACCTTCCATTCCCTGCTCAAGCTCTAACTTCTGTTTTGGAAGCCCCTCCAACCCACATGGATGTCCTCCTCACCCTATTAGATAATTAGATTTTAGTCTTTTCAATGTATAAATACCATCCCTGTGCAGCTCTAATTGATATCATGGACTTTAATTTTTTTCAAAGCTATTTGATTTTCTATTTCAGTTAACACTAATATGCAGAGAAATATTTTGCTGAAAGTATATCATGCATGATTAATACATTATAAACATCACTGTCCATGTGTCACACTATAGTGACACTATTTCAAGATTATATTCCCCACAGTAGGCACATTCTACAACATTTTTTTCATGCTAAGATAGCCTTTTCCTGTTGAAAAGAGTACTGAGACACTGTCTTATAATATCCAAAAAATACTTATATATGTATATGTATTTCAAAAATTAGTATGATTATTTGGTGTTTAATCAGGGTACACATATTTCTTAAATGTCATTAATATTATGGATAGTTTGGGCTTAAAATAGAGCCTTAAATTGTCCTCATGTATATGAACAAATATATGACAATATTTTAGTGCCTGTGTGTGTGTGTGTGTGTGTGTGCAATTAAAACTAGAGCAGTAAGAGAATTACTAAGACTGATCTCTTTTGAAGGAATAGATTTTGTGAGACTCTAACTGCTTGCAGAAATCCATTGAACAGAAAATGACCATAACATGTCGAGAAAGAGAACAGATTTGTGATCAAGGCATCCTGATTTAAAATCCCAGTTCTCCTCTTACTGTTTATGTGTTTTGGGAAAAATTTACTTGACCAGTTTGTGTCAATCCCCCACTTACCAAGTGATGATTAAACAGTATCCACCTCACTGAGTTATGGGGAATGTTAAATGTGTTACTAAGTATAAAAGAGACTAGCATGTGGTATACACCGTGTAAGTGTGAACTATTATTATTGCAATGTAAAAATATTCTTTTCTCATCAATGATATTAAAACTGTGTGTTCTCAGGGAATATAAAATATAGCCCTCTATTAAATTTCACCCTTCACTGGAAACCTCTGTTTATGCCCAAGAATATTTGGAAACCAAATTGGTCATTCCCAACTAATTTAACTTATGTATGCTAGAACATTTGAATGTTATCCAATTTGATTGCTTTGTTCTATGTCGCCCAACTCTTTTTAATGAGTCTCCCTCCAGCCAATTTGAATAAGGAAATTGTTAAGTGGCAAATACTTTAGTGAGTTTAGTAAAAGAAACACATATCTGGATATCTGGGGAGAACAACTTGCATTTGCCAGCAAACTAGCCAGAAGGCACATTTAACAATTTTTTCAATCCTTTTGCATTTGACAAAAAAAGAATACCCACTGTTTCATGTTTTTCCAAAGGAAGGCTTGTCTACTTTTATTCACTCTTTCTCACAGGTAGCTAAACACCTGAGCAATAACTATTTTCTCCTTTTCCTGCCCTGCTTGAGCTACTCATCAATACCTACTTTTTGCTCTCTCCTGTTTTGGAGGACAGATGTCCTTGATTTGAGTAGACTAGTGCTGATTTGTAGTATCAAAGGCTATTCCACTATTTTCTTCAAAGACAATTCAAAGGAACCTTTCATTCCTCTTCCTTGTGGACCATCATTAATGAAACTTGCATTTTTAATGTTACAGTCCTGCTGACCACCACATCTGAAACCGCAAGAACGACAGTGTATGCAAAACTATCCTACTGTGCTTTTGCTTACTGCCTTGTGAAATTGAGATCTGGTGGAGAAAGTCATGGGGTTTTGACGCTTCACTTTGAATGGAAGTTTTGTTGTTCTGGCACCAGAAAAGAAAAACCCAGAGAGAATGTTTAGTTTACAAAGTCGGATAATACCAAAATGTTAAAAAACAAAAGTGCGAAATATATGTTGTGAACATGCTGTAAACCAGGAATCATGGAGTTGTCCCCGGTTGTGAACACGTGATGAAAGCTTTCGTGCACTGCATTTGGTGAACCTCAGAAATTCAGATGTGTTGGGCTCAACTAACATTATTCAGGCTATTCTTTAAAGATCATTTTAATAACAAATTAATTGATTGCAGTGCATTGGCAAACCTGTTGTACATGGTCTATTCAGATGAAATCATTATCAGAATTAAAGTAACGTATGCTCTCATAAAGACCTTTCAAAAGCCTCTGACAAAAAGGGTGGATTTTCTTAGATGTAAGTACATATACACTGGCTCTATTCACCAACAAATAAGAAGTCATCTACGAGTTCATCTGTGTTTTGCAGATCTGGAGAACTAATTTTGGAAATTGGATGAATTTTCAAAATCAAGTACTTATTAAATGTAGACAATAGTATAGAAAGCCACCTTAAAAGGATACCATAATTGCTTTCTATAACAGAGGATGACAGATAGAGTCATTCAAAGGATAAATGAAAAGAGACACAATTTTCTACATATGGGGAGATTTTCAAGCCATACAAATCCTAAAATATACTTCCCAATAAACATAAATCCATACTAAGGTTAAGTTGGTCTTTTGTGATAATGAGAAGCAGTATATCATTTTAGTTCAGAGCTAAATTAAAGTAAAACAAAATAAAACAAATTAGCATTCAGCAGTAATAGTACCATATTTTGTGTTCATTCAATCAATAAATTCTATTATGAATCTACCATGTTCAGACACTATAGCACATATGATGCAACAGTGAATTAAAAAAAAAAAAACCCTGCCTATAAAGAATGTACATTCCACTATCACATTGGGTAAGTTACCTAAACTCTGAAAGTTAGTCTCCCAGTACGTAAAATAGAAGTAATGGGTACCGTATCTGGTGGCTGAAAATAAAATAGATTATTTCCTTGCCCATGGTCAATGATCAATAGTACCTATCATTATTTTTATCATCACCATCATCATCATCATCATTAGAGCCCTAGATAAATAAAATTATTGTATTTGTTCTCTACTACCATAGACAGCACAAATGATAACGAATACATTTGTACAAAATGATCGAAAGGGATTTACATCTTCTTACAAAATGGTTCTAAAGGACAAATATTATTAACTTTTTCTACCGTAGCACCTGTAAGATCATTCCAAAACATGTTTTCTGGATGACTAATATAAAGAATTGCCCCGTATATGTTTATTGATGTTCTTCTGTGGTAGACAACATCAATTAAAATTATTTAAGAAGATAAATGATAGATAGAGGAATTTTTCAGATCACAGCATTTTTAGGTTGGTCTATAATTTGACAATATAGTCTGTCCTTTATTTTTCCAAAACCAATTGTGTACTTTTAGAGTTGAAATCCATCCACCATCCTCCATCCATCCAATTGTACATTAGTTAATTCATTCAATATATATTTTGGCTTCTATGTGCGCTACACTATCTTAGTAGGGGGATACAAAGGTCATTAAAGACATAGTTTTGTCCTTAAAATGGAAATAGTACAGCTGAGGAGACAGGTATGTGCATATATTTATATTGCTTCAATTATATGAAAGAAATTATTATTAAAAAAGTGTCCATTCTGGCATCATATCTATATCTCCTTTGACATGCCCACATCACCCATTGCAGGAACCGTGTAACTCACTTGACACAGCTGCCTACATTTCAAGTGTAGACTGAAGCTGGTTTACTCTTCCATATCTGCTTTGAATCCTCTTCCTCAAGGAATTCCTTTATGACCAGTCTTATATGGCCTAATATCTTTACTTCTCTTCATTTAGTGTGATTTACTAAACTGATTTTGGATTCTAAGACCTGGGTCTGGTTTTGCACATTTTTATATAACTCTGTGAAGGAGTGGCTTTTTCTCATATACTAGGCTGAGTATTTGAGCACATGGTGCCATACGTCCCATGTATGCAAGGAAATGGAAAGCAGACAAAAAAAATACAAAAATCTAAGGAATTACAGGAAGCAGTTGATTCACATCTTACATGGGAGTTAGGTTCTTAGGACAGCACCTGAAGCAAGAGTTGTGCTTAAAAGAAGGCCAAATTGGAGATAGAGATATTACATCTGAATGAGTTAAATAGAACTGATGCTTCCTCCAGCGCTGAAATGGATTTCACAGCAGATGAATGAACTGGCTACTGGTAATATTAATAGTAATAAAAATAACATCACCAATATACCTGCGTCACATATTGTCTTAAGCGTTGTACATATTTTAATCTACATAATTTTCCAATAACTTTAAGAGATAGTTACTCCCCACTCACCCTATTTTATAAATGAGACAATTTAGGCAACAGTGTTACATGGAAGAATGATGGTATGTATGTAACACATTATCCAGGTATATGGAGGCTTTGAATAAAAAGCAAAGGAACTGCCGCCTATACAATGTGGTCATATTCATCTAAGTCTCCCGTAACTGGGAGAGAGTTAACTCTTGTACCTCTAATAGTTAAGTGCAAGTTCTCTGGAGTGAGCCTCCCTGGGTACTAATTCTAATTCTACCACTTACTCTGTGGGACCTTAGACAAATTATTTGACCTCTCTTGTGCTTATTTTTCTCATCTGACAGTGATATTGTGAGAAATCAGTTCATATAAAGCAGTAAAATTGTGCTTGGCAGTTAATAAGCATTCAATAAATGATATCTACTATTGTCAATTAATATCTATTATTATGTGCTGTAAGGACAACAGGTAAAGTTTTCCATCTCAATCTACTGTTAGGCATCCATTCAGAACAATGTTGCATTAAACCAACGGAATGTTTTAAACTGTTCATCTTTATGTTTTAATACTATATAAAAAATTTTACAGAATATAAAGCTATTATAATATAGCTTCAGTGTCAGTAATTTTATTTATGAAATCTGGACAGGTGTTACTTGCCAGACCTTGCAGAGAGATGATATTGTACTTCCTCCTTATACAGTGTAGATGGATGATCCATGTTTTAAAAAAGATATAATAAAGCTGGATTCTTAATAATTAAGAATTCCCATAAAGAGAAGCTAAAGAGAAGCAGGCTATTTTCATTTCCTAAAAATAACTACTTTGTCTATTTTTAATATCTTCTGTTATTAATTCTTCCCTTTCCTATCTTCAAATAGTATGTTTATTCTACTCTATGTACCAACCTAAGATATTTCCACTTATTCCCTACTCAAATGAGTGAGGATTTATCTCAGTTACGGTGCTCATCTGCTGCCCATCTCTGTCCTCTTACCTTATTTATTATTTAGATACTATCATTTGCCTTTAAATTAGGAGTCAAAGACTCATTTGTGTCCATGGAACAGGCCATTAATCAGTCTTTTGGCCCTTCTTTGAGCTCTTGCCCCCCTCACACCTTCTAGCCCTGAGCTTGAAGGTGTCGGGTTATGCTTGTCACACTGACTCTCATTTTTAATAGGACAATCTGGTGTTTCCTCCCACAAAAGTATCCATTAAACAAACGTGCACAATCTTTCTACCTTTCAGAAAATTGTTGAAATCTCTTATTTGCTTGTGTTCTTTCCCGTGTCTTTGCTTATATGGGTTTATAGTCACGTTTTAATTTTCATTTGCTTTACTATAATTTAAAGTGATTCTGAGGAGGAAATAAATGTGTGTACTCATTTCTTATTCTTAAAGTTTATCTTTGTCTCTCTACAGTTGTTAGCAATGCAATAAAATTACCTATTTATTAGGGTAACATCAAAGAAGTGTTCAGAAGTAAATTATTATTTTAAAAGTTTTTTTTTTATATTTTCTATTTTACACAAATAATATGAATGGGAAATTTATAGGATCTTATTCAAGGGAAGTCTTATTGGTTTTCAGGGAATACGGAAATATTTTAACATAGCAATGGATAATATCACTATATAGATGTTATTTGAACTTTAGTTTTTTTTTAACTCACTTAAAATGGCTTATATTCTTTCTTAAGTGTGTGTATACATATGCATGAATACGGGTATGAATGTGTATATATATGCACGTATATATGTATATCAGTATATTTTATGATTCTTTAACAGCAAATATTCTAACAGAAAAACATAACTATGAAATATGTCGTGTCAAATGTATGTTTCTTTATATTTTGTAGAAAAGATCTTTGTTTCTAATGTTTTGTACTAGAAACGTCAGCTTATAATAAAGCAACTGCAAACAACCAAAAAGATACGTCTCTGTTTACACCATGGATAGGTGATTTCAATCAGAGAACATATGCCACATTAGGAGGCGGATCTGGAAATACACTGGGGGAGGAGAGGCAGGTTAAACCAGTATGGTCTTATCCAGTTGATATGTTGCAAGTAGAATTACTAATGATTTTTAACAACATTAAAATTATAAACCTCATTTAAAATTTAACATTTTAAATCTAATACTCCCTTGAAAATACTATAAAATTCCTAAAGTATATGCATGGGGAAAAAACAGCAGACAGGGCACGCTTGTGTGAAAAATATACGTTTTTGTTATTTCTATTGTAAGAAATAGAGAAGTGTTTCAATCAGCCAACTTCGAGAAGGTGAGACTGAGGTCGTCTGTGAAAGTAAAACAGCCCTGTCTCAAAAAGCAAAATATACCTCTTAATAAACTACTTCTCAGAAGGAACATGGCTTATTTAGTGTTAGAAAGTAGAAGTATTAAACACAAACACTCCCATCTGTGTATATTTCCAAGTATATCACAAAATAGGTGTGTCTTTTGTGTCTGTTCTGCTGTTTCCATTCTTTTGGGTGGTTTGCCTCCTGTCTCTAAGCAGCCCAAAGTTGGTTGTTAAACTCCCGGGACCATGCTGTGATTTATAGATTTTAGAATTCTGAACTTCACTGTTAATACGGCTGAAACCATGCGCTGAATGATCTGTCTCCGCACATATCTCATGATGTCCCCACGCTAATTTGAGATCGGATGCAGGTAAGTGTAAAAGAGATGAGTGGTTACTGAATCAATAGTTGTTGTTTGCTGCAATGCAGTGCACTTGCGTTTTGGCCATCATTTTTTTTTTTTTTTATTTACACAGCAACACATTTCTAAACTTTTAAAATCAAATAGTCCTTATTGTAAATGAGAATCCTTGATAAACAGGAAACAATTGAGTTCAGTCAATGGCTCCTATTTCCATCTATGACAGTTACATTTGTGGAGTTTAAGGTAACAACATTTCAAAGACGTGCTTATATCCAAATAGTAGTTGACAAGAAAGCTCAGTATTGACTATTCTTGCTAATGTCTTTGTACTAATCCATAACCATCATTTATATGATATTGGCATTTCGTAGAAACTCAGGACAAATTTCTAGAACAAAATATAAGCAGAAATTAGCTATTCTATGCAGGCCATTTACCATTTCATCACTTGTTTTCCCTACCTTTCATCACTTATTTCCCTCATTTGTGATTTAACAAATGTGTTATTCAAACTGGAGTTGTTAGAGTATGTAGTAATTCAAAGCACAAACCATCCAAAACAAACTAGGCTTTTAGGTGTCTTCCTGCCCAGGAATCCCTTATTTCAGTAGCCCAGAAGTTCCTAGGGCCTATGTGGTAGACAGAGTAGTGTTGAAAACTGAGCTCCAATGTATTCCACAATTATCATAAGAGGTTAATTTCCATTTCAGCTATTAACAATAATTTTTATCCATACAACACAATTGCTAACAAATTCTAGGCAATGTGCCAGGCTTAGAAAATCAGATGTGAAAGACATAGGCCCAATCCTCAATATGTGAATATGTTGTGTGGATTTTGAATTTCTAATTCTCATAGAAGAGTATATTCTAAGTATTTCATTTGGCTAAGTTCCTCTGAGAAAAGAGGGACATTTATTTAATCAGGACGATCTTCCCAGGATCCCTCTGAATCACTGATCCCACTATAGAGCTGGGCTTCACTTTTCAGAATAGATAGTAAGTTTTGCTTTAAAATAGATAATTGAAATTTATTTTAAGAAACTTTTTTTTTCAGTTAAAAAAATTCACAGTATAACTTTAAACTTTTATCAGATTATGACAGATATTTTCCAAACATTTATTACTACAACATGATCCATGAAAATAAACTAAAGAAATTTTAAGATAATATGCAAACGTTTAATTATTAACAAAATGTATATATGAGATTGTCTAATTTTTTTCTTATCTATGAAGTCTAACAATCTCCATTAATAATTGCATGGATAAATAGAGGATTTTGTTGGTTATATTTATTTTGAATTCTGTTTCTCCTACTTAATAGTGACCTTAAGAGACTAATTTATCTGTTTGAAAAAAAATTCTGTCAATAAAAGATCATACACATAGTTACCTCAAAATGCTGTTTAAATCCATAAAATATTCTATTTACAAAATAACACATGTAAAACACTCAACAAATAGTTATTATATATGGATATGTATTATATATATGTATATAAAGGACATACACACATAAACATACATTTTTGTATTACAAGAAGGATTTGAAGGATCTGCAAAACAAATACTGAACAAAGAATAAAAATTACTAGATAGGAGATTCACTCTTGGATATGGTGGGCAAAGATGTGTTACTAACTCTCCAACAGATAAACAAAAAAATTGGAAAAATATTTTTAAAAAATTATTTGAAGCAATTGAAGATTCAACAAATGTAGGAAAAATGGGAAAGCAATCAAAATATTAAGAGGCGAAATAGCAGTGGGTGATATTTGTGTTCATGGAGGTTCATTTTCCCCCTGAGGGCACTACCCACTACGCAGAATATGAGGTTAGTGAAAGTCATCAAAACACTTCCAATTTAACCAGCTTTAGGAGTCAAAGGACAGAGCCCTGGACTGCCAGAGTGTCTGGAAAGTGAGGCAAAGTCTTGTAAAGGAGGGAGCTATAAAGTGAGGGAACCCAAAAATCTGCAACTAAACTCCATTCAAAAGCTTAGCTAGTTCTTGAACTGCACATGCGTGGGGAAGACTTCAACAGGCCCAGTGGAAAGCAAGAGCTGGAAGGCTGAAAACACTGTGGACTGGAGATTTCATTTGCTGCCTATTACAGAGGAAACAGAGTTTGGAATTTGAGTCCAGTCAAGTAATCTCCTTGTTAGAACAGAAATCAATATTCTTTAAATGATGCAAACAGAATCCAGAGCCTCTACAATGTGTCATTCCAAATGTACAATAGACAATCAAAATTGCTACACATGTAAAGAAAGAGACAAATAAAACATACTCAATAGACAAAGAATTCAATTGAGAGTAATGATGAGATGACGAAGAGGTTGGAATAAGAATCCAAGGGCCCTGATTCCAAAATCTGATGAACATATTACAAGAAAATAAACTTGCATACTAGTAACTCTCATGGTTATACATACATTCAACCTATGTAATTAATTCACCATATTAACAGGATAATGACAAAGAGATGATTTTCTCATAGATGCAGAGGGAAAAAAAAATCCCATATTTGATAACATTAAACACCCACAAAAGACATAAACTCTCAGAAAATTAAGAACAGATGGAAACATCCTCAAGATGATAATACTCCTCATCCCCCAAAAAATCTACAGACAGCATCATGCTGATGCTTAATGGTAAAATATTGAACACTTTCTTGCTAAGATGAGGAACAAGATGAGGTTATCCAGTCTTACCACATTGTTTCAACATTGAACCGCAAGCCCTAGACATTGCAATAAGGCCAATAAGAGAAACAAAAGTCATAAGAATAGAAAACAGAGAATGAGGCGGTCTATGTAAAATTAAAAAAAAAAAAAATCTATAAATTAACCACTACGACTAATAAGTGAATTTAGCAAACGACAGGATACAAAGTCTATACAGAAAAATGTTATTGTATTTCTATATAGTAGCAATAAACAGTTGGAAAATTTGATTTTTAAAATCCATTTACAATAGTATTTAAAAACATACAACAATTTTATTAGAATTTAACTAAAGATATACATGACTTTTTCACTAAAAACTATAAAACATTGCTGAGAGAAATTAATGAAAATTCAAATAAATGGATATACATACCATATTCATAAATTGAAAGCTGCAATATTGTTATTTCAATTTTCCATGAGTTCATTTGTAGATTCAGTGCTCTCCCAATCAAAACCTAGAAGGCTTTTTTACTAGAAACTGGTATGCTTATGCTAAAATAAGGAAATTCACATGACCCAGAGTAGTAAAATAATCTTAAAAATGAACAGCATATTTGGAGAATTTATAATACCAAATTTTGATGTAAAAATAAAAAATTTTAAAAACAGAGGTCCAGAAATACAACCACATTTAGTTTGGCCAGTTAATTTTTGACAAGGGGTCCTAAGCAAATTGATGGATAGAAGAAAGTCTTTTCAAAAACACTTGGATATCTATGTAGGAAAAGTAAATCTCAATTCCTACCACTCAGTGTTAATTAGCAATAATTTGTGTTGCACCAGAGTCATAAATGTAAAAGCAAAGCTGATAATGTTACTTGAAGAAAAAATGATAGGAGAATATCTTCAAGAACTTGAGAGAAAGAAAGCATAGAGGGAAATGCAAAAATGAGAAAAGAAAAACTGACTTTTCCAAAGAGTGACATCAACAAGATGTCGGAATAGGAGGTTCCACACACTCATCCTCCAACAGAAACACTAATTTGAAAACCATCTACAGGCCAAAATTTCTTTGTGGGAGCTTCAGGATCTAGGTAAGACATTGCAACACCCTAGTGGAGTCCAAGACCAAGGAAAGCCACTTAGAGAAGTCAGGCCTGTGTCCCCGGTAGCAGCATATAAACTGTGGATCAGGCTGCAGACCTGGATTCAGCCCCATTCCCCTGTGGATTGCCTCCAACTTTGCTCTTCTATCATCCTGCCACCAATCTTGTCAGCTTTGGGACCTGGCAAAAACCACATCTGCCTGTGTCACTGGTAGCAGGCCTGCCAATTGCAGTTCTGACTATGGACCCAGAGGCAGTCACATATGTTTGGGGATCTGGTGCGAGCCATGCCTGTCCATGTTCCCAGTAGCAGGCCCACTAATTGCAGACCTGACTGTGGTCCTGGAGGCATACTCATCTACCCTTGTTACCTAGCTATAGACCTGCCTATTTGCTGACCAGGGAGGGAACGCCCTCCTCCAGCAGACACAGCAAGAGCCACACCCAACTGTGCCTACAGTGGCAGGACCACCCATCATAGACCCAACTACAGTCCAGGAGGCAGCCTCACTCTCCCCCTGTCCTAGTGAGAGCTTCACCAGAGCGCCCATGGACCTGGCTTCAGCCCCAACCGCCTGCAGACATGGCTCCAGTCATGCACATCTGCATCTCAACAGCCCACCCAGAGATATCAGGAGTGGCTTGTCCATGGATACCAGGAGCGCTGTGGTTAAGTCCAGCTGACAACCACAGAACCTATCAGTCAACCAGCCCAGAATCTCTGACCAGCACTCATCAGAGATGAGTTTTTATCTGCTGAAACCTGTCTATAAAGACTACTCCTTTAAATGCACACACACTAATGAAAAGTTATAAGGATCACAAAGAATCAGGCAACATGATACCACCAAAGGAAATTAATAAAGCTCCAGTAACTGATGCCAAGGAAATAAAGATCCATGAACTGCTTGACAAAAAATGCAAAATAATCATTTTAAAGAAGCTCAAAAAGCTACAAGAAAACACAGATAGACAACTAAACAAAATCAGGAAAACAATATGTGAACAAGTGAAGTATTTCTTCAATAAAGAAATAGAAACCATAAACAATAAAAAAGAACCTAAAAGATATCCTGAAGCTGAACAATATAGTGATTGATCTGAAAAGTTCAATAGAGAATTTTAACAGCGGAATCAATCAAGCAGAAGAAAGAATCAGTAAACTTGAAATCAGTTGTTTGACATTAACCAGACAGAGGAGAAAAAATAAAAAAAGAATGAAAATGAATGAAGAAAGTCTACAAACTTAAGGAATACCAACAAGCAAACCATCCGATCCTGGGCTTCCTTTTTGCCGGGAGTTTTTTGTTTACTGATTCAATCTCCTTACTCATTGTTGATCTGTTTAGATTTTCTATTTCGTCATTATTTTTGTCTTGGTAGGTTATACGTTTCCAGGAATTTATCCATTTCTTCTATGTTGTCTGATTTGTTGGTATATAAGTGTTCCTAGTAGCTTCTGATATTTCATTGTATATCTGTGATATGGGTTGCAATGTCTCCTCTCTCATTTACAATTTTGTTTACTTGAATCTTCTCTCTTTTCTTCTTGTTTAGTGTAGCCAAAGTTTTGTCCATTTTGTTTATCTTTTCAAAAAACCAATTCTTAGTTTCAATGATATTTTTTCAATTATGTATATCTATCTATATATATATATTTTTTTTTAGTGAGGAAGATTGTCCCTGAGCTAACATCTGTTGCCAATCTTTCTCTTTTTTGCTTGAGGAAGATTGGCACGGAGCTAACATCTGTGCCAATCTTCCTCTATTTCGTATGTGGGTTGCTGCCACAGAATGGCTTGATGAGTGGTGTAGGTCCACACCTGGGATCTGAACCTGCGAAACCAGGCCACTGAAGTGGAGTGCACCAAACTTAACCACTAGGCCACGGTGCTGGCCCCTTTTTTGATTACCTTTTCAGTCTCTATTTATTTCTGCTCTAATCTTTATGATATATTTCCTACTGCTAACTTTGAACTTAGATTGTTCCTCTTTTTCTAATTCCTCGATACATAATTAGATTGTTTTTTTGAGATTTTTCTTTTTTATTAATGTACACGTTTAATGCTATAAATTTTCTTCTTAGAATTGATCTTGCTGCATCTCGTAATGTTTGGAATATTGTATTTTCATTTTCATTTGTCTCAAGATCTTTTCTGATTTCCCTTTTGATTTCTTCTTTGACCCAGTTGTTGTTTAGGAATGTCTTGTTTAATTTCCTTGTATTTGTGAAATCTTTAATTTTCTGCCTGTTACTGATTTCTAGTTTCATACCACTGTGATTGGAAAAGATACTTGATACTATTTCAATCTTCTTAAATTTGTTAAGGTATGGCCCAACATTTGTGGCTCAACATTTGTTTTCACTTGGAGAATGTTCTATGCACACCAGAGAAGAGTATGTTTTCTGCTGTTGTTGGATAGAATGTTCTGTATATGTCTATTAGCTCCATTTGGTCTATAGTGTTATTAAAGTCTGCTGTTTCTTTATTAATTTTGTGTCTGGATGTTCTATTCAACGCTTAGAGTGAGATATTGAAGTCCTCTACTATTATTGTATTACTGTCTATTTCTTCCTTCAGTTCTGATAATATTTGCTTTAAATATTTAGGTTCTCCAATGTTGGCTGCATATGTTTTTACAATTGTTATATCCTCTTGATGAATTGACCCTTTTGTCACTATATAGTGACCTTCTTTGTCTCTTGTGACTGACTTTTACTGAAAGTCTACTTTGTCTGATATAAGTATAGCCATTCCTGTTCCCTTTTGGTTTCCATTCACATAGACTATCTTTATCCATCTGTTTGCTTTTAGCCTATATGTGTCCTTTAACCTAAACTATGTCTCTTGTAGGCAGCACATTGTTGAATCTTGTTTGTTTTATTCATTAGGCCACTCTGTGTCTTTTGATCAGATAATTTAGTCCATTTACATTTAAAGCAATTATTGATAAGTAAGGATATAGTATTGCCTTTTTGTTAGTTGTTTTCTGTGTGTTTTTAAGTTCCTTTGTTCCTTTCTTCCCCTCTTGCTATCTTCTTGGTGATTTATTTTTTATAGTGGCATGTTTTATTTCCTTTCTCTTTAATTTTGTGTATCTACTGTAGGCTTTTTTGTAGTTACCATGTGGCTTTCATAAAACATCTTATAGATATAATAGTCTATTTTAAGCTGATAACAAATTAGCTCTGCTTGCATACAAAAACTCTACACTTGTACTACTCTTCCCCTTATATTTTATGCTATTGATATCAAACTTTATACCTTTTTATGTTGTGCATCAGTTATCAAATCATTTTAGCTATGGTTATTTTTAATAGTACTGTTTTTTAACTTTTACACTAGATATAAATGTGATTTATACACCACCATTACAGTATTAGGTATTCTGAATTTGACCATATATTTACCTTTACCATTTACTTTTATACTTTTGTATGTTTTCATTTTGTTACTTAGTGTTCTTTTATTTCAACTTGAAGAACTCTCTTTAGCATTTCTTGTAAGGTGGGTCTAGTGGTGATGAACTCCCTTAGCTTTTGCTTGTCTGTGAATGTTTTTGTCTCTCCTTCATTTCTGAAGGACAGTTTTGATGGGTATAGTATTCTTGGCTGGCATCTTTTTTTCTTTAAGCACTTTAAATATATCATCCCATTCCCTCCAGTCCTGCAAGGTTCCTGCAGACAAATCCACTGCTATCGCTTTATAGGAGTTCCCTTGTATGCGAAGGGAAGGTTTTCCTTTGTTGCCTTCAAAATTCTCTTTGTCTTTCTAAATGTAGGCATTTATTGCTATAAACATCCCTGTTTTTTAATAGTTTTATCATAATGTTTCTTGGAGGAATCTTTGGGTTGATCTTGCTTGGGGTCCTTTAAGCTTTCTGTACGTGGATGCCCATGCCTCTCCCAAGATTTGGGAACTTTTCAGCTATTATTTCTTTAAATAAGCTTTCAGCCCCTTTCACTCTCTCTTCTCCTTCTGACATTCTTATTATATAAATGTTAGTTCACTTGATGTTGTCTCATAATTCACTTAGCCTGTCTTCACTCTTTTTCTTTATTTTTTTCTTTTTTTCCTCTAACTGGCTAATTTCAAATGATATGTCTTTGAGTTTGTTGATTCTTTCTTCTGCATGATTAAGTCTGTTGTTGAAACTCTCCATTGAATTTTTTAGTTCTGTCGTTGTATTCTTCAGTTCCAGGATTTCTGTCTGGTTCCTTTATGTGGTTTCTGTTTCTTTATTAAACTTCTCATTTTGCTTATGTATTGGTTTTCTAATTTTTTTTAGTTGTTATCTGTGTTCTCTTGCATTTCTTTCAGTTTCTTTAAGATGATTATTTTGAATTCTTTGCATGGCAATTTGTAGGTCTCCATTTCTTCAGGGTCAGTTACTGAAGCTTTATTATTTTCCTTTGGTGATGTCATATTTGCCTGATTCTTTGTGATCTGTGTAGCTTTGCAATGATGTCTGTGCATTTGAAGGAGAAAACACTTCTTCCAGTCTATACATATTACTTTCAGCAGGTAAAGAAACTTATTTTTTTGGTTCCCTAGGCTGATGGCATTACTACTAGAATCACAGTGGTGCTGAGTTGGAGCCAATTTCAAGACCACCTCTGGGTCTGCAATGGGGTCCATGGTTGCATGCTTGTTATGAGGGGCTTGGGTGGGCGTGCATCCTGTCTGGTACCTGGGCAGATGGAACTGTTTCCACTACCTTGCTGAGGAGGGTGGCACTGGGGTGAGGGTCTGCTTTAAAGTTCACAGTTGGGTCCTCAGTCAGTGGGCCTATTACCAGGTGTACACATGGGTGTGGATCCTGCCAAGTACCTGGGAGGACTCCTTCCTGGTCCCTGTATGGGTTCCTAGGTGGGCAGGAATAGCCCTGGAAGGTGGCTGAAGGGCTGGAACCAAGCCCTAGGGCTGTTTAAGGTTGCATAGTAAAGATTGAGGTCTGTAGACCTGGCTCTTGAGGTACAGATGGATGTGTTTCTCACTAAGTCCAGTGGTGGACTGGACTGCTCCTTGACTATGGCTGGAGGGGCTGGATCCAAGTATAGGGACATTTCTGGATCTTCTGATGTGCAGATATGTGTCTCCTGTGCCAGCAGGAGTGTTTGTGGACTGCAGCTGGGAGTGGCTGGCACTAAGTATAAGGCTCTTTCAGGATCTCTGGGGGTGCAGACAGAAGTGTCTCCCACAGGGTCCTTGGGCCAGCTGTACTGTTTGCGGACTGTGGCTGGGAGAGGCTGGAGCTGAGTATAGGGCCCATTCAGGATCTCTGGGGGACACAGATAAGAGTGTCTTCTACTGAGATTTTCAACCCTCAGGACTCTTGACAGACTGTGGCTGTGAAGGGGTTTGAATAAAATATAGGGTCATTTTTAGGATCTTTGGGGATGCAGACAGGTGTGTCCCCTGCCAGGTTCCTGTACCTGTAGACTGTGGCTAGGATAGGCTGGAGCTCAGTTACAGGGTTCTTTCAGCATCTATGGTCTGATTGAGTTTGGTGGGATTACCTCCAGGGGCTACCAAACCATAGCTGAGAGAGGTTGGAGTCAGATAATGGGCTACTTCAGGGCCCACAGCCAGGATCGAGTTCTATATGCCTATTCCCCAATGCAGGTCATGACTCCTCCTGGGTCCCTTGGCATATGGTGCTGGTAACAAGACCAAGCCAAACAGGCTGTAGTCAAGTTCTCAAGGGTATGGAACTGTTTCTGGGTCTCTAGCTGGGACTTCAGTCAGTGAGTTAGCCTATTGAGTGCTGGCATGTATTGTCAAAATGGCTTTCTTCAATCTTGGACTGCACCAGAGTTTCACAATCTCCTTCCTGGATCCCAAAGTTCCCACAACGGCACTTTTGTCTGTTGATGGATGCAAAATTATTGTTGAGAGGGGATATGAGAGGGGGACGTCTTATTCTGCCATCTTGCTGATGTCACTCAAGAGACTCACTTTAGATTTAAGGCAGACATAGGCCAAAAGTGAAAGGGTAGAGAAAGATATTCCATTCAAATGGTAACGAAAAGAAACAGCAACAACTATACTTATTTCAGACAAAATAGACTTTAAATCAACAACTGTCACAAGAGACAAGAAGGTCATTATATAATGAAACAAGGTCAATTTAACAAGAAGATGTAACAATTATAAATATATATGAACCCAACATCAAACACCTAAATATATAAAGAAAACATTGATAGGTCTGAAGGGAAAGAGATAGCAGTACAATAATAGGAAACTTCAATAATCTGCTCTCTATAACAGATAGATCATCCAGATATAAAATCAATATGGAAACAGCAGTCTTGAATAACACTATAGAACAAATGGACCTAACAGACATATATAGAATATTTGATCTAATAGCAGCAGAGTACTCATTATTCTCAAGTGCACATAGAATATTCTCCAAGATAGATCACACGCTAAGTCATAAAACAAGACTTAACAAATTTAACAAAATTGAAATCATTCCAAATATATTTTCTAATTACAATGGAATGAAACAAGAAATCAATAATAGAAAGAAAATGAAAAAATTCACAAATACATGGAAATTGAACAACACACTCCTAAACAGCTATTGGGTCAAAGAAGAAATCAAGAAGGAAAACAGAAAATGTCCAAGACAAATGAAAATGAAAACACAATATACTAAAACTTACAGGATGCAGCAAAAGCATCACTAAGAAGGAAATTTATAGCAATAAAGGCCTAAAATATAAATGAAGAAAGATCTCAAATCAATAACCTAACTTTATAGCTCAAGGAACTAGAAAAAGAAGAACAAACTAAACTCAAAATTATCAGAAGGAAGGAAATAAGAAAGAATTGAACAGAAATAAATGAAATAGAGAATAGAACAGAAAAACAAGTTAAAATTGATGAAATAGTTGTTTTTAAACAAAATAGACAAACTTGAGCTAGACTAAGAAAAATAGAAGATATAAATAAAATAAAAAAGGAAAAAGGAAACATCACAACCAGTCCACAGAGATAAAAAGAACATAAAGAACTATTATGAACAATTATCTGCCAACAAACTAGACAACCTAGAAGAAATGGATAAATTCCTATAAACATACAATCTACCAAATCTGAATCTAGAATAAATAGAAAGCCTGAGTAGAACAACAATAATTAAGTATATTGAATCAGTAACCAAAAAACTCACAACAACAAAAAAAAAAGCCCAAGACTACATGGCTTCATGTTTAAATTCTACCAAACTTTTAAAGGAGAATCAATACCAATTCTTCTTAAATTCTCCCAAAAAAATATAAGAAAAGGGAACATTTTCAAACTCATCTATGAGATCAGCATAACCCCAAATACCAAAGCCAGATGAAGTCACCGCAATAAAAGAAAACTACAAACCAATATTTCTGATGAACATAGATGTAAAATTTCTCAACAAAATACTAGCAAACAGAATTCAAAATCACGTTAAAAGAATCATATGCCATGACTACGTAGGATTTATCCCTGGGTGCAAGAATGATTTATCATGCACAAATAAATCAATGTGATTCACCACATTAACAAAATGAAGGATAAAAGTCACATGATCATCTCAATAGATGCAGAAAAAACATTTAACCAAATTCAATACCCTTTCATGATTAAAATTCTCAACAAATTAAGTATAGAAGGAACTTAACACAATAAAGTCCATTTATGAAAAACCCACAGCTAAAATCATACTCGAAGATGAAAAACTGAAAGCTTTTCCTCTAAGATCCAGAACAAGGCAGGATGCCCACTCTTTCCTGTCCTATTCAGTGTAGTACTGGAAGTTTTAGCCAGATCAATTAGGCAAGAAAAAGAAATAAAAGAAAGCCAAATTGAACAAAAAAGTAAAACTATTATCTGTTTGCAGATGACATGATCTTATATGTAGCAAACACTAAAGGCTCCACAAAGATCTATAGAACTAATGGGTGAATTCGGTCAAGTTGCAAGATACAAAATCAATATAAAAAAAATAGGTGCATTTTTATACCAAACAATGACCTATCCATAAAGGAAATTAAGAAAACAATTCCATTCACAATAGCATCAGAAAGATTAAGATACTTAGGAATTAATGAAGGAGATGAAAACTTATACATTGAAAACCACAAACACAGAACAAGGATTTTTTAAAAGACAGAAACAAGTGGAAGGACTTCGTGTGTTCATTGATTGGAAGAATTAATATTGTTAAAATGTCCATACTATCCAAAACAACCTACAGATTCAACATAATCTCTATCAAAATCCCAATGGCATTATTTTTACAGAAATAGAAAAAATAATCCTAAAATTCATGGAACCACAAAAGAACCCAAGTGCTGAAGCAATTTTAAGAAGACAAAACTAGAGATATTACACTCCCTAATTTCAAAACACATTGCAAAGCTACAGTTATCAATTGGTATGGTACTGGCATTAAAACAGATATATAGATCAATGGAACAGAATAGAGAGCCCAGAAATAACCCACACTTTTATGGTCAACTGATCTTTGTCAAGGTTGCCAAGATTACACAATGGGAAAAAGATAGTTTCTTTAATAAATGGTCCTGGAAAAATCGGCTATCCACATGCAAAAGAATGAAATGGACCCTTATCTCATGGCATATAAAAAAATTAACTCAAAAGGGATTAAAGACTTAAATGTAAAAAAAATACGAAACAATAAAATTCTTAGAAGAAAACATAGGGAAGAAGCTTCTAGATATAGAGCTGGGCAATAATTTCTTGGCTATGACACCAACAGCTCAGTTAACAAAAACAAAAATAGAAAAATGGGATTACCTCAAACTAAAAAGCTTTTACACAGCAAAGGAATAATCAACAGAGTGAAAAGGCAACCTATGGAAATGGGAGAAAATATTAGCAGACCACATATCTGATCAGGGGTTAATATCCAAATATATAGGGAATTCAATTCAATAGCAAGAAAATAAACAGCCCAATTTAAAAATGAGCAAAGAATCTGAATAGACGTTTCTCTAAAGAAAACATACAAATTGCCAACAAGTATTTGAAAAAGTGCTCAATATCAATAATCATAAAAGAAAGGCAAATCAAAACCACAATGAGATATCACCTCACTCCTGTTAGGATGGCTATTATCTAAAAAACAAAGGACAAATATTGGTGAAGGTGTGGAGAAAAAGGAACTCTTGTACACTGTTGTTAGGGATATGAATGGGTGTAGCCACTATGGAAAATTGTATTGAGATTCCTCAAAAAATTAAAAATAGAATTATCATTTGAGCCAGCAATTCCGCTTCTGGGTATATATCCAAAGGAAATGAAATCAATATCTTGAATATACATCTGCACTTCCATGTTCATTGCAGCATCATTCACTATAACAAACATACAGAAACAACCTAAATGTTCACTGATGGACAAATGGTAAAGAAAATGTGATATATACGTACAACAGAATATAGCCTTAAAAAAGAAGGAAATTCTACTATTGGCAACAACATGGATGGACCTTGAGGACTTTAGGCTAAGTGAAATAAGCCGGACACAGAAAGACAAATACCACATGATCTCATTTATATGTGGAATTTAAGCTAGTCAAACATAGAAGCTGAGAGTAGAATAGTAGTTGCCGAGGTCTGGGGGAAGGAGGCAATGGGGAGATGTTGGTCAAAGAGTACAAAGTCTCAGTTATGCATAAGTTCTGGAGATCTGTTGCACAGCATAAGACCTATGACTTACAATACTGTATAATATACTTAAAATTTTGCTATGAGGGCAGATCTTCTGTTAGTGCTCTTACCACAAAAGAAAAGAAAATAAAACAATATGAAAATCAGAACAAGGGGAGTGGGAGAAAACTTTTGGAGGTGATGAATAATTTTAATGGCATTGATTGTGATTATGGTTTCACAGTGTATACTTATCTCCAAATATATCAAGTTGTATACATTAAATATCTATAGTTTTTGTCTGTCAATCATACCTTAATAAAGAGGTTTAAAAAACAAATTTCCTTATCAAACATACTATCTAAAAATTATGGGCAATCCACCGACTGGGGTAAAATATTTGAGAAAAAATATGTAAACCAACCAATATATATGAAAACCAACATGTATCCAGAATATTTCTACTAGAACTCAATAGTAAAAAAATTACCAAATGGGCAAATTATTTATATTAACTTCAACATGGAAGATATGCAAAATGTCAGCAACACATATAAAAGTGCTTAGCGTCATTATCACCATCAGGAAAATGTAAGTTTATCTTCTTGAGGTACTGCTATTCTTCTACTAGAATGGCTAAAATTTAAAAGATAAACTGCAGCAAGCATGGTGAGGTTATGAAACTCTAGCGTTTTCAAACATTGTTGATAAGAAGATAAAATGACATATTGGAAAAGTTTGCCAGTTTTTTACAAAGTTAAACATACGCCTTTCATATGACCAGGCAGTTTTAGTCATAGGGATTTATCATTGCCCACACAGAGACTACTACTAGAATGAACACAGCAGCTAAATTTATAAGAGCCCCAAACTGGAACCAACCCAAAAGCCATCAACAGAAGATTTGATAGAGCAATTGTAGTATGTTCATACTCAGCGATAAAATGAACTACTAGACTACTGACACATGTAACAACGTGGATAAATCTCACAGTAAAAAATTCGGACATAAAAAAGTACATGCTGTATGTTTCTATTTATATGAAAATCTGGGACAGTCGAAACTAATCTTTTAGGTAAAAAAAATAGAGAAGTAGTTCCCTTTTTGTAGAAATTGACTGGGAAAAGCTATAAAGAAACTTTCTGGGGTGATGTAAATACTCTATATCTTAAAAGGGGTGTGGGTTACGGGCATGTATGCATTTGTTAAAATTCATTGATCGTGAGCTTAATATTTTTCATTGCACTTTGTGCAAAAGTTATCTAAAGAGGATTTGTAAACAAATATTAAACACTAGCTTGCAGCTTTGTTTTACAAGTATATGGGTTGGACGTTCTGAAACTACCCTCTGTGCATCCTAGTCACGAGCAAATGAATGGTTTTCTTGGTTTCTTGCTACTAGGGAAGGAAGTTATAAATGTGCAATGGGGAAAGTCTAGAATGAAGTCCGTGCTGTTGGATTGGAAAAGGAAGTGTTAGTAAGAAGAAATGTTCATGTGTGTGTGTGTGTGTGTGTGTGTGTGTGTGTGTGTATGTGTGAAAGAGAGAGCTCAGCTTTGTCTTCTAACAGGGACTAGAATCAGTAACAATGAATATACCTAGTACTCAGATTTCAGTTTCTAAATAACGTCCTCTTGAAAGAAGCCAGAAGTCCTTGGAGGAAATACTGATTCGAGAGTTGTCAGTAGAAAATGAACCTAAAACTTCTTATTGTTCCAGAAAGGAAGACAGTTCTCAAAGAATGATGGTAATATGGTGCTGGAACACAGGAGCTGGTTTGAAGAGGCTCCCAATTGCCAATTCTGGAAGAATTTGAGCATCAAAATAAATAGTGATGTTTATTGATTATCATTGAATAAAATGAGAACCTATGAAATCACTTATATAAATGAATAAAGGAATAAATGGGAAAAAAGAATGTTCTTCCTTGTAGTAAAATGCTAAATAATAAACATAGAATGTTTGAAGGAGTTATGAAAACATCAATGGATACTATGAAATTATAGTGAGAAACAAGATATTTAAGATTCTCAAAATACCTTCTCTCAAAATATTTATTAATTAAGAGAGGATAAAAGTAACTGTGCAGGCAGAAACTCTGGTAGGCACAACCTTAAACTAATATTGAAATATAACTGGAATAAACTACTATTGTATGCCTCTTAATATGATGCATTGAGAGGAGTAAATATCACTTTTGTGATATTCCTAACAACAATGCACATTACCTGATTCTAATCAAGAGGAAAATTAAATTGAGACACATAGTATAAAATAATTGTCCTATACTACACAAAATCACAATGCAAGGCTACAGAAATGTTCAGATTAAAGCAAACCAAAGAACTAAATATAAAAGTGATCCTAGGGGCCAGCCTGGTGGCATAGTGGTTAAGTTTGGCATGTTCAGTTTTGGCGGCAGGGGTTTGTGGGTTCAGATCCCAGGCATGGACTTACACACCGCTCATCAAACCATGCTGTGGCGGCATCCCACATACAAAATAGAGGAAAGATTGGCACGAGTGTTGGTTAGCTCAGGGCCAATCTTCCTCAAGCAAAAAGAGGAAGATTGGCAACAGATGTCAGCTAAGCACCAGTCTCCCTCGCCAGAAAAAAAAAAAGTGATCCTAGATTCAATCCATACTGGAGGGGAGAAAAATAAAAGACATTATTGGGATAGTTGACAGCATTTGAATATGGACTGTGAATTAAATAATAGTATTGCTTCAATACTGTTTTCTGACTTGGATAACTCTCAATGGGTATGTAAGAGAATGTCCTTGTTCTTAAAAAAGACACAGTGAGTACTTAGGGTTAAAGGGCATACATAATGTCTTTAACTTACTCTCAAATGGTTTATATAGAATGATATGCACACATATGTAAACATATATGGACAGACCATTTAAAAAAAGGAGAAAATATAAACAATAGATGAATCTGGGTAAAGAACATATGAGAATTCTTTGTAAGCCTCCGTGAAATTTTCTGTAAGTTTGAAATTAGATCAAATTAAAAATTTAAAAATATAAGTAAGGAAATGTAAAAGACAAAATTTATGAGAGAGGCAAGATGATGAGATGAGAGAAATACAATTAGCTTCAAGATAATGGAGATATCCAGTTCTTAAATGTCACGGTGGTTCCCAAGTGTTCATTTTACTAAAGCACAACTTTCATACCTGTTTCTTGTATTTTTTATTGTTATCATATCACATATTACACACTAAAAATAGGAAGATTTGAGAAAAAATTAAGATGAAACAGTTGCTAGATCCATATTTTGAAGCTTTTTTTGATGACCTTTATTTTATTGTTTACCACAAAGAGCCACTCTAATCCCACTTTAGCATAAAACAAACATAGAGAGAAAATGAGTAATTTCAAATTACAGATTATAGAACAGAGTGACATTTCTGCCCAGTTGCAGCAATACTCTGAGGTTTGAAAAATCACTTCCGAACACCACAGATACGAAGTTTCTCTTCTGGGATAACACATTAGTTTCTCAATGATATGGTTTTACATATCCAAATTTGTAATATTTTTGTATCAGCTTACATTTTGTTCCTAGTGCCTCAGTTTTTATTTTTTTATTAGTGGAAATCATTTGATTTGTTTTACCATTCATAGTTCATTACCATTGAGCGGCTTATAACAGTAGTGAAAGAAGCAGACCTTCACGCTATAACTCATCTGAAGGGCTTATACATGAAGTTAGTGGCTAAGTCATGTGATTGGAGATACTAGAACATGGTCAAATTGTTATGAAGTGGAAACAAACTTGGACCTAATCTACTAATATCAAGATTTGAAACTGATAGTTTTTGAAATTTTGTGGGGAGCTATTTTGGACATGTGCCCTATTGAGGAAAAGGTGTTCAGCAACCACTACTTGATAAAACTTCATGGTGTGGGTGTGTGCCTTACTTACGGCTCGTAAATAGGTATTAACCTTCCAAAAGTTTGTACAACGGGATTTATGGTAAACTTCTGTCAGAATCTTGACTTCATTGATTGATATAATCAAAATAAAACAAGTCATTTTCCTTCTTTGCTGCTAAAGTAGTCTTTTTGCATGTGTGTGAGGAAAATTAGACCTACACTAACATCTGTCGCCAATCCTCCTCTTTTTGCTGAGCAAGATTGGCCCTGGGATAACATCTGTGCCCATATTCCTCTACTTTATGTGGGACACAGCCACAGCATGGCTCCACAAGTGATGAGTTAGTACGCGCCTGGGATCCAAATCTGCGAACCCCGGGCCGCTGAAGCAAGAGAACACGCACTTAGCCGCTGCGCCACCATGCCGGTCACTTGAAATAGTCTTTTAAACGTAAGAAATGTGATATATATTGATGTTTGAATACTTTCCTAATAATTATATCTCACTGTGGTGAATAATTATCTTAAAACTAATTTGATTTTAGTGTAGAATGAAAATACATTTTTCTCAAGATGCTTAACTTTTCTTAAATAAAGAACTTTTTCTGAGGGAGGTGGTGAGGAAGAAAGCAGACCTTTCGAATTTTGTATATAAATAACAGTACACAAAGCAAGTGTTATATTTTTCCATTCTGAATCCTATTATAATCAGGTTATTCCACCTGAGTTAACACACCTCTTTATTTTTAGCCCTATATAACTAAAAAGCAAGTTGAAAACACACTATTACTAGTAAGTGGCAATTTTCATCAAATCAACATTAAGCAAAATAACATAATTATAAATAAAAGTAAAAAATATAGTGTTTAAAGTTTTTTTTCAAATATCCTATAAAATATTACAATTTTAAAAATGTATGCTATTTTAAGTAGTATTTTCAGATGATCATTGCAAATTATCTTGTGCTTTCTCACAAACTGATATCTCTACACAAGGTAATATATCCAATTTAAGTCACCAAGCCAAGATTGTTCATTATTTTAGCTCAAACACTATGGTTTATTTGCTTTTATTTCATTTATTTTTTTAGGTATGAACCATGGTAAGAAATAATAGAGGAAACACTAGCATACTTTTCACTTTTCATTAAAGAAAAAATACTGTTATAATTTTCATTTTTAGAATTAATGAATAGAATCAAAAATTGTCTTGCCTTCATAATCATTTGAATAATGACTGAAAAATTGTACTATTGGAAAATTTTCTAAAGTTTCTTCTTTATCTCATTATAACTAACAATCACATGATACTATGAGTACATATATCTCAACTATCAGTTAACATAATGACCATGTAATAAGGTCGTTGGTCATACTCAGGAATTATTATGTGTGCTGAGATTGCATATAAAGTCCAACAGATATATATTGCTTAGTAGTCATCCATGGGTCAAATCCTCTCTTCTTTCTTCCTGCTCTTTCTTTCTCCCTCTCTCTTTCTTCTTCCCTTCCTTTCTTCCTTCCTTGCTGACTTTCTTTTTCCTTGTATACGCATATGATGCCAATATATACATGGAATTTGCTACAAGTGCTGCTCAAATTGGCCTTAATTATATGAATGAGTAAATGAAACATCTTACAAAATTGTGGAATTTTCTTTTTTTCTTTTTTCATAATTTTTAACTTTCCTAAAAGTAATATTTTTAAATAAGTAGAACATAAATGAAGAAATCACAGTACTCAGAAGTCTAGTGTTTTTTTGTAGTCAGAGTACAACCACAACATTTTAACAAAGGAAATTGATATTTACTTTAATTATAGCAAGGGGAAAACTGGCTGAGACCTGCAAACATAGTGGCAATCATTTTGCTTGGCAAAGATCCCTTCCAGCCATGCTGGATTAGTTTCCATTATCTTATGAAAAAAATACTTACTTGAAGTGGTGCTGTATAACTTTCAGATCTAGACAGATCCCATAATGATGATGATTGACATCAGAATTTCAAATGGCTTTGTCACTTTAAGTCATTGTCATATGAGAAACAGTCTAACAGAAGAATGACTACATTAGTAACAAATGACAAAACCTCCTACTTAGGTTGTGACATGGAAAATATGTAGTTAATAATTCAAGAAACATTTATTAGGACCTCCTGCATGTCAGGTACTGTTTTAAGTGCAAAAGACTTTTGCTTAATTTGATACTCTAAATGGTTCATAGACAAGTTTGTTGTTGAAGACTAAACTATAATTTAAATAATTAGAAGCATCTATAAAAATTTCTGAATAAGATTTTGTCAATAAACATAATACTAAGGAGGCTGGCCTGGTGGCATAGCGGTTGAGTGCATGTGCTCTGCTGCAGCGGCCCGGGGTTCAGATCCCGGAAACGCACCGATGCACTGCTTGTCAAGCCGTGCTGTGGTGGCATCCCATATAAAGTGGAGGAAGATGGGCACAAATGTTAGCCCAGAGCCAGTCTTCCTCAGCAAAAAGAGGAGGATTGGCAACAGATGTTAGCTCAAGGCTAATCTTCCTCACAAAAAAACAAAACAAAAAACCCATAATACTAAAATGTTTAAAATACTCCAAGTATAACTAACAGGGAAAAAGAGAGAAATAAAGTAGAAACATTAAAATGGTAAGAATAACCAATGAAAGTGGGAAAACAGAGATATCAGTGATTGTAAGATGAAGAAAATTGAATAAAGTACTGAAAGTGGGGAAAGTAAAAAACTACACCAGTGTTACCAAGCAACCGGCTGGTTCTGCTGGCCATGAGACTAGCCAAAAAGCCGGGAGGCAAGTTGATGGAATAGAAAGAGTTTATTTGTTTTTGCCAGCAAAGATGGAAGATGGTGGACTAGCATCCTTAAAGCCCATCTTCCCAGAACAAACACTATAGGCCAATTATATAGGGGAGAGGATGTGCAGGCATGCATTAAACTATTTCTTGAAAGTGATTTCCTCAGACATCTGGTCTCCAGGTGGTCCTCCAAGCCCAATAATCATCCTTTTTTTTTTTTCTCATTTCCCAATAATCAGTTTTTTCTCCCTTATGATTGATGTTCCTGTTTTTCCAGAGACTGGACACATATCAGAGACTGGCTCAAGGCCCTATACCCTGATATAACTTAAAGATAATAAGAACAAAGGTTAACCTCTATGGTAATGAAAAGACTATTGTTTAACTTGTTCTGTTTATGTAAGCAATGCCAACACCAGCTGCATTCTACTCCTGCCTATTCAGTCACTATTCCTTGTTTTACCCCAATGGGTGATAATTTGCTATTACTTCTTTGAGGCATGTGGTATTAATTCATTATTTTAAAATATCAGTACATGAACACTTCTGCCATTAATAATAATAGCACACATTTACCTAGTGCTTATTAGGTACCATTAAGTCACTTCACAAGCATTAGTATGTTTCTACTTAATAATAGTTCTGAGTTTATTCTTCTGAAGTTCAGGCTAAATGTGTATGTACTGTGTGTGTGTTATAAATGTGTATTATATTCAAAGATAAAAATACACTCATATATAATCAATAAATTGTATTACATGTATGATTTATTTACCTATGACATCTATTAGCTGAAATATATTAAAATTTTATTTAAATGTAAAAACAAAAATAATTTTCTAAAATAAGGGCAGCATCAAAGAGTTTTTTTAGCACTTCTAAACTTTGAGACGTTAGATACTTAACAGTTTTTGTTATTTTATTAAAAAACAAAATATGATTTTAAAAACATTATTAGAAATGTTATTTTTACAAATAACTATTTCAAGCAAGATATATGGTTATATAGTAGTAATCTCATTATAACCTTTATGAAATGGTAATTTGGGAGATGGAAATTAGCCACCCTGAAATATGTCTCTTTACCTTGATTATTTTCTCTGACAGACATTTGACTTCCCCCAAACTGCCTAAAGAATTTAACACAGAAAACCTGTTTCAAGAGGGAGCCACTACCATATTATGGCTTTAAATATAATGTAAAATAGATGATACAATAGGAAAGGCACCACCAAGCCCATCTTATCAAAAATTCTGTCTCTCCCCAGCCACATTCTCTAGATGGTCCTGCAAAGGGTTGTCGGATAAACATTTACATTTATAAGGGATATCTCCATTTGTAAAGGTATCTCCCTCTCTGTACTGGGAAGAGGGGAAGATGATCTTATCCCTGGAAACACTTTCCAGCATGGAAAGTGAGCCCTTAAATCTACATAATAACCTTACTCTTGTTTACTGTGCTTTTCTGGTAATCTCCCATAACTGACTCCCCCCACCCCCAACATCCTCCTTTGTCTTTAGCTGAAGATAGTAGTTAAGATGAGAATCTCTGCCATTGTGTTGAGAAACTCAGTTTTCCTGGTTTCTCCCATGTATACATGTATTAAAGTTGGTATTATTTTCTCCTGCTAACCTGTCTTTTAATTATTTGGCCAGGCATAAGAACCTTAAGGGAAAGGGTGGAGGGGGATTCTCCCTCTTCCCCAACACTAACTATAAAAGTGAAATATTTTGAATCAAACAAACACACAAGCAAAGGGTATCTCTTACAGGTATCTACAAGTGAACAGAGTGACATCATCATCATGGCAGAATATGAGTTTTCTACCTTTTTGTCCACAAAGAACACTGGTCTAGACAATCACCACAGATGAGAGAGCCTTTGTGCCAGTTCAGGAGTCTAGTGGAGAAGTTCGAACACACTTTTGGAGCAAAAAGTCTGAAATTGGACCTATTTAAGAGGGTAAGGGAAACAATGTCACTTTACCTGTGTCACCCCTCCCCTAAGGTGGCACAGATCAGTGCCAAGAAAGACTTTCTTGGCCCATGATTTCTCCTGTAGGGAAAAGTGAGATTGTGCCCAGATTCCCAACTGAGTGGGATGCTGCCAAAGATACCCACTTCTTTCTCACCCCATTCAGAATACTGAGGTGTAAAATAGATGTTACAATAGGGGGTGCACACCTGGGGGTGGGGAGGTGTTGGAAGAACAGCAGACAGTGCTCTGGGAGAGCATTAAAGGGATGCCGATTGTTAAAAAAAAGAAATAGACCCGAAATGGAGTCATTTTGTCCCCAGGACAGCAAAATGAAGACTTAATTACAGTTTCAGCCCCTTCCAAGAATGTGACCTTTAAATAGTTGGTCTGGAATTTCCTGAGTAACACTAGTGAGATAATCTGCATGATAAAACCCCTGCTGTTTCCCTCAAAAGAAGATGCCCTGCCCAGTCATAATCCTTTCTTTTCTTTCACTAATACCTTCTTGCCTCACCCTCCTTCAGCCTATATAAAAATCTTCCATCTTGTACAGCTCCTTGGAGCGCTCTTCTAGTAGCTAAATGGGATGCTGCCCATTCATGAATCCTTTAATAAAGCCAATTAGATCTTCAAATTCACTCAGTTGAATTTTGTTTTTTAACAGGATCCTACTAACCACATTGCAGACTCCATAAGCAAGCCTGCCCAAGAGCTGCTGGGGACACCTCGCCTACGGATTCCACCAATTGGCCAACAGGCACTCCCGATGCTCCTCTCACCTTGCACACCACTGCAACTTCATGACTGGCTCCCTGAGCACTGACAAGAGATTCTCACATATTGAGGTACATGGGGTAACTATTCGGGTTCAAAGCTGATTCAGCTTGAACTAAAAAGCCTGGCTTATGGCCTATCAAACATACATTGTACATCTGCTTAACCAATAAAGTAAAGAATGCACTCTCTTAAGATAAGAATGCACCCTTCCGCTCCTACACCCTATTGGTAATGCCCTATTGGTTACGCCCGGATTAGTCCCTTTCCTGCCATCAGGGTCATGTTGACCTGCTAGTTTGCAATTGAATGCCTCTTTGAAATTTTGATGAAAATATATCCTGGGTGTATTTAATGTATGTTCTTTGTTCTAAAAAGATATAAGACTGTACTGAAAACCTTGCTGTTCTAGAATGCTTTCTAAGGCCTTCCCGGGTTATAATCCTCACTCTGGCTCGAGTAAACTCACCATATTTCTCTTATCTATAGGATGATTAATGGTTATTCTGCATCGACAGCACTCTCCATGGCAGAGAGAGCCGGCCTCTGGCTGTCTCTAACGGGCACACACTGAAAGTCTGCCCAACAGTGGGGAACTAGGGAAAGCACAAAATCTTGATCATTTCCTCCCTAGGGAAAACAGAAGGGAAGCTGTCAGCACTTGACCTGACTTTGTAGGATTGAGAGAAGGCACGCAACCTTAGGAACATCCCCATGGGGGGAACAAGAATTATGGAGCGTTGTATCCATAGAAAATGTCTCAGAAAGCATCAGAATCCCTAACAGGGCTGATGAAAGTTATTTCTTCCTCCAGGCCAGTCAGTAAAGACTGGAAGAGGTGACTGCTTCTTCAAATGTGATATAGATATGATACCAAAATCACAAGCAACAAAATAAAAAATGAACAAGTGAGACTAAATCAAACTAAAAACCTTCTGCACAGCAAAAGAAAAAATCAACAGAATGAAGAAGCAACCTATAGAATGGGAAAAAATATTCGCAAACCATATGTCAGATAAAGGTTAATACTGCAAATATATAGGGATTTCATACAACTCAATAGTTAAAAAAAAAACTAATCCAACTAAAAATTGGGGAAGGGACCTGAATAGACATTTTTCCAAAGAAGACATATAGGCCAATAGGTATATGAAAAGATGCTCAACATTATTAGTCATCAGAGAATGTAAATCAAAACTACAGTCAGAAAGAATCTCACACCTGATAGAATGACTATCATCAAAAAGCGAAGAGATAACAAGCTTTGGCAAGGATGTGAAGAAAAGGGTATCCATGTGCATTGGTGGTGGGAATGTAAATTGGTACTGCCACTTAAAAATCAATATGGAGTTTTCTCAATAGAACTACCATATGACCCAGTAATCCCACTTCTGCGAATATACCAGATGAAATGAAGCAGTTATCTCAAAGACACATCTGCACCTCAGTGTTCCTTGCTGCATTATTCACAATAGCCGAGACATAGAAACAGCCTAAGTGTTCATTGAGGAATGAATGGATGAAGAAATTGTGGTACATATATATACAGTTATTCAGCCAAAAAAAAGAAGGAAATCTTGCCATTCATGACAGCATGGATGAAACTTGAAGACATTACGCTAAGTGAAATAAGTCAGACAGAGAAAGATAAATACTGCATGGTATCACTTATATGTGGAATATAAAAAAACCAATCTCATGGAAAGAGAGAGTAGAAAGGTGGTTACCAGGTCTAGGGCAAGGGAAATGGGGAGATGTGGTCAAAGTGTACAAACTTCCAGTTAGAAGATGAATAAGCACTGGAGATCTAGTGCACAGAATGGTGACTATAATTAACAATACTGTATTATATACTTGAAAATTGCTGAGAGAATAGATCATAAATGTTCTTGACAAACACATACAAAAAAGGTAATTATGTGAGGTGATAGAGGTGTTAACTGACCTTATTGTAGTAAACATTTCACATTATATACATGTATCAAAGCGTCACGTTGTACACCTTAAACCTACACAACGTTATATGTCAATTATATCCCAATAAACCTGGGGCAAAAATCCAAAACAACACCAAAAAAATGTGAACAGATGAATAAAACTTAAAGAAAGAAAAATATGCTTTGAGAGGAATTATTATCATATTCTCATCTGCCAAAAACAGTGGAGATGAAAAGAAAGGTTCACTACTATGTACTCCTAATTTGTTAACAACAGGTCAGTATTATAATTAATCAATTTTAACTACATTGAAGGCTTAACCACCATAAGCTAAATGTCTAAGTCCAAGTCCCTGAGAAAACCAGAATACTCTATGTGTCTCAGCAAAAAAGCTTTCATTAAAAGCAGACCTCATATCTTGAAGAAAATGGTCTAAAAATTTAAAAATTTAATTCTCTCCATTTCTATTTGTACAGAACAATAATAGGTATTTTTAAAATTATAAAGACAAGCATGGTAAAACTGCTCTGACTTCTATCAATATTTATATATTTAATGTTTTCTTGTCTATCTGATATTTAGTTTTTAGAAATGCTGACTAAGAACCAGGAAGCCTTCAATTTGACAGTTTTTTATTCATATGAAATACTTTTTGTCATAATCTTCTAAAGAAGCATCTAAAATCACCACAGCAGAAATATAAAAATAATAGAGAAATACAAACCAAACCATAAACCACAACCACTCTAAATAACACATTCCAACTCAAACGTGAGTATTATTTTTATTCACTTGTCAAATATTTACTAAATTTTATCAGGTGTCAAGGTTGTAGATATACAAGTGACCCCTACTTCAGCTGCTGTTTTAGATAATTTTGCTTATCTGAGTGGGGAAAAAAAAAAGAATGATTTCGGAAAGCTCTGCTATCAAGATGTTAAACTAATGCTTTGATTTCTAAAATATCTTACTATTGAGAAGAGAGTAAAAAGAATACAGATCCTCACATTTTAAAGGGCATATTCCTCAAGTTATATAGCAATGTATTACCTATAATAAATTTTTCTGATGGGTGCGAGTAAAATGTAGCTATTACTGGATTCCGCATTATTCACATAATCAGAGTCTCTGAATGAAGGGCTCAGGGATCTACACTTGAAACAAACACTTCAAGAGATTATTAATGAGCACTGCTTTGATCACTATTTTGAGAACCACTGTTTTGGTCAAGATATTACTGACAGCTACATATATTTTACTGGGATAGAAGAGAGGAGAAGGGAAGATAAAATTGCCCCAACTAAATATCTGATCAAATAATAATTCAGTCCTCTCTATTATCTTGAATAAATAGAACTAAGGAAAATCAGTTGTATATTTTAACATATAGTTATATTCTATTTTATTTTATTTTTTGGTAATCAAAGGCAAAAACTTAAGCAGTTGTCAAAATCATGTCATTTTCTCCAAGATGGCCGTGAATGGTTATGCAAAATTAAAAGAATTTTCACTTAAAATATACTGTATTTCCTTTTATTAGCAAAGAATTCTATGATATTTTTCAAATGCATGGATTTTTTTTTTTATTTATCATATTGAGACATATTGTTTTTAGGTGTGTCTGAGCACTTTAACCAAAACTGCTCTGAAATGAGCTGGATTCTCAATTTGCCCTTCAAATAAGTTTGTCATATGTATCCTTTCTGCTCTTTGCTAGAAAATGCTAGCTTCATATCTAAACCATATTCTCCTCTTCTTCCTGGGCACACTGCTAGACTATCTTTCTCCTCTTCTGTTATACTCTGGTACAACAGTATGACTAAATTCTAGCCTATGGAATGTCAGCCAAGTGGTATGGGCCATCTTAGGGGCTGATGTATTAAAGTTTTTCATGCATTCAACCCTACACTCTTATCCTCACTTAGGCTGATGAACTGGAATCAGTATCCAGGGTGACCTTGCAAACCAAGCCTAGGACTTTGGGTGACTGTGGAGAAAAGCAACCCACCGTCATATGCATCCATTAAATACTGTTAAATGAGCAAGAAATACACTTCCACTTTCCTTGAGACATTGTATATTTAAAAGCATGTTTATCATGCCTACTTTACCTAATATTTGCACAAATGGGATTATTGTAAATTCATGGATCATTTTAAACAGTCTTGTATTAAATCATAGTCCTTAGACTAATATTAGCAAATTACTTTTCCTAGAGCAATTGAGGATAATGGAACCATAACATGGAGCTTTTGCTCTACTCACAGCGATATAGAAATCTGGAGAAAGCATCAGCCCAGCCATACAGTGAAAACGAGCTGGACAAACTGCATGTCTGCAGCTTTTCTTAAACATATCAGGTTTCTGAGGTTGCAGGCAAGCACTTGACATAAAAATCTGAGAGACTGGTACTTGCTGAGAGAAATGAAATGGAGCAGTCACTTAACCAGGGCAAGATTCGCCTAGAAACCAGAAAGAAGGGTTCAGGTAGGGTGCCTGGTGAATAAGCGGAGACTGAATGTTCACTGGCAAGAGAGGACGAAACTCCCGAAGTCTGCAAATGTAGGAGGAGTCCGTATCCTCATACAGCCTTTCTCCACAAACCCCACCTGACACTCACAGAAAAGATGGGAAGAGCCCTGAGAAAATCTCCACCATGGTGCACAACTGCAGGAAGAGAAAAGAAGCTACTGTGATAGGGGCATGAAATTCCACGGGGACTCCTCTCCCGTATCTCCCTTATAGGACGAAAGTTTGATCTGTGAGCTCAAGGACAACAAAGACCGTGACGCACAGGGCAGGGGTGAAAATCCATTGCAACTGGGGAAAGGGCACAGGAAATGGCACCTGTACTGAGGAAGGAGCAAACATAAGTGTTACTCGGAACTACTGAGAAGGCCACACCTTGAAACTCAAAGATACTGAGCCTGCCTATGATCAAGACTTAACCAGAAAAACATAGAATATCCTCAACCCCCACCACCCACACAACCAGGCTAAGGAATGTCCAACAAGAATGAAATTGCAACAGTCCGACTTTAGCAAAGGTGCAGCACAAAAGGAAGCCGTAAAACTGAGTGTGGAGCAGACATTAAGGTTAAAAAAACCCATGGCGAGCCAGGCCCCACTTTTAACACTGACAGAGGTAAGTGAATTAATTCCATGCCTCTGAGGCACTGAAGTTCACCATGGGAACAAGAAACCTCAAACCCAGCACAGCTCCTAATTATACTAACTTACCGCTCACTGAAGACCTGGTGGAAGCAAAGCCATGGCTATTAGCAAATATGAAAACTGAACACTTCGGTCTCTACTGTCGTACAAAATATACCTAGTCTTCAACAACAAAAAAATGAGGCATACTAAAAGTTGAAAAATATGCATACTGTGAAAAGACAAAGCAATTATCAGATTCAGATTCAGGTGACACTAATGTTGGAACTATCTCACAATAAGACACATGCTGAGGCATGTCATATTCAAATTTCTAGAAACACAAAGAAATAGAAAATTTTAAATGTAGGCAGAGAAGAAGAGTCATTTCACACAGAGGAACACAGATAAGAATTATAGCACTTAGCTCTTCAGAAACCATACAAGCTAGAAGACAATAAATTAATATATTTATAGTGCTGAGAGAAAAAATAAAAACAAGCAGCATTCTATACCCAGGGAAAATATGTTTCCAAAATGAAAGATAAATGAAGACTTTCGCAGACAAACAAAAACTTGGGGAATTAGTCGACAAATATATGCTCAAGAACATTGAAGGCTAAAGAATATGCGACTAGACAGACACTTGATGTACACAAAGAAATAGAGTGTTGGAATAGAGTAAATGAAAGTAAAATAAAATTCTTTTTAAAAAATTTTAATGGCTCTCAAAGGCAACTGTCTCTCAAAAGCAAAATAGGAACAATAAATCACAGGTTAATAGCATTTTTAAAGTAAAAACTATGTCAACAATGATACAAGAGATGGAAGGGAGGAATTGGAAATTTACTGTAATAAATTTCCTATACTACATGTGAATTTTTATAATTTTATTTGAAGATAGACAATTAATAGTGCATATGTAAACAATATGATAAAAACTAAAATTTTTAAGGATGTATAAATAATAAGTCAATAGAGGAGGTAAAATAAAGTCATAAGACTCCTCAGTTAAACCAAGATAAAGCAGAAAAAGAACAAAGTAAACAAAGAACAAAGAGAACAAAGTAAATAGCTTGCAAGCTGGTAGAGTTAAATATAACCATATTTGTAATCATACTAAATTTGAATAGTCTAAACAGACCATTTAAAGAGAGAGATTGTTAGGTTGAATTAAAAAGCAAGACTCAATTATGTGAAATGCAATTTAAATGAAAGACTTTGACAAGAGTGGGAGAAAGTATCTCTAAAAATTCTCTCCTACATAAAAACAATGAGAAAACTGGCAAAAATGGAAAGAATTAACATTTTCAGAACTCTAATTGTAAATTAAAGAGAGGCTTGTAGCAAACAGAAAAATATTTCTAAAGAAAATTGGCTGAATCTAAGTAAGAATGGTGAATTTTTTGGTGTTACGATGCTCTATTCCCACTCCTTGGCTTCAGTTCTATGATAGCCTTGAAAATTAACAGCCAGCGATCATGAAAACTAGTAGCATAGAAATACCCCACTTTCAAGAATGGATAGGACAACTAGACAGAAGACCAACAAGAAAATAGAAGACTTGAACAACACTATAAACCTAACAGAAGTTGTGGAACACTTCATTCAACAATAGCAAAATACACATTCTTCTCAATCACACATAGAACATTCTCTAGAATACATCATATACTTGTCTATAAAACATGTCTCAATACATTTAAGAGGACTGAAATCATACCAAGTGTGTACCGCAACCAAATGGAATAAAATTAGAAATAATGCAAAAGGAAATTTGAAATTTTCACAGAATGTGGAAATTAAATAACACACTCTGAAATTGTTGAAGAGAAAAAGAAGAAATCACAAGGGAAATTAGAAAATAATTTGAGGTAACTGTAAATAAAAGCACAACATACCATTAACATTAAAGCAGTGTTTACCAGGAAGTTTATAGCTATAAATATCTCTATTAAAATAAGAATAATCATCTCAAATCAATAACTTCACTTCCACCTTAAGAAACTAGAAAAAGGGCAAAATCAATCCAAAGCAAGCACAAGGAAGGAAATAATACAGATTAGAGTAAAAATAAATGAAGTACAGAATCCAAAACCAATAGAGAAAATAAACAAAATAAAAAGTTGGTTCTTTGAAAAGGTCAAAAAAATTGAAATCCTTTAACTAGATTGAAAATAAAGCAGAAAATTCAAATTATTAAAATTAAGAATGAAAAAGGGAACATTACTACCAAGCTTACAGAAATCAAAAAAAAAAAATTATAAAGTCTGTTATGAACAACCGTTTGCCAACAAATTAGAAAATCTAGGTAAAATGGACAAATCTCTAGAAAAACACAAAATACTGAAACTCACTTGACAAGGAATAGAATATCTGAATAGAACTCTAATGAGTGAAGTGATTGAATTGGCAGTTTTAAAAATTCCCACAAAGAAAAAGCCCAGGACTTGATGGCTTCACTTGTGAAGTCTACTAATGATTTAAAAAAGAATTAACACCAATTCTGTTCAAATTCTAAAGAAACATAGCTGGAGAAAGAGGAGAAAACACTTGCTAATGCATTCTATGAGGCCAGCATTACTCTGATACCAAAGCTAGATAAAGACATCATAAGCCATGAAAATTATAAACCAAAATTCCCTATAAAGATAGACACAAAAATTCTCAACAAAATCTTAGCAAATCAATTCCAGCAACACAGAGAAAGGGTTATATACCATAAGTGGGATTATCTCAGGAACACAACAAGATGGGTTCAATGTACAAGTGTCAATCACATATGTCTTCTTATTAATAGAATAGAGGACAAAAAACACATTATCATTTCAATAGAGGCAGAAAAAAGATTGACAAATCCAACACCCTTTCATGAAAAAACAAAAACACTCAACAAACTAGGAATAGAAAGGAATTTCCTCAATCTGATAAAGGACATCAATGGAAAACCCACAGCTAATATCAAACTTAATGATGAAAGACTGAAAGCAAGTAGGATGTGTGTTCTCCCCACTTCTACTCAACATTGACTATACATTCCTTACAAGGAAGCTAGCAATAAAAAGAAATAAAAGGGCCAGCCCCGTGGCTTAGCAGTTAAGTGCACGTGCTCCACTACGGGTGGCCCGGGGTTCAGATCCCGGGCACGCACCGACGCACTGCTTCTCCAGCCATGCTGAGGCTGCATCCCACATACAGCAACTAGAAGGATATGCAACTATGACATACAACTATCTACTGGGGCTTTGGGGAAAAAAAAAAAAAAGGAGGAGGATTGCCAATAGATGTTAGCTCAGAGCCGGTCTTCCTCAGCAAAAAGAGGAGGATTAGCATGGATGTTAGCTCAGGGCTGATCTTCCTCACAAAAAAATAAAAAAAAAATAAAAAAAAATAAAAAAAATATGATCACTTGCAGCTTAAAGATGCCCTTCCAAATTAAAATAAAATAAAAAAAAAGAAACAAAAGGTATTCATATTGGAAAAGAATAAATAAAACTATCTCCATTCACAGAACTACTGGAACTAATAAACAAGTCAAGAAAAGTTGCAGAATACAAAATAAATATCCAAAAATCAATTTTATTTCTATACACTAGCAATGAACAAAACAAAAAAAATTAAATGAGTAAACGATTCCATTTATAATAGCATCAAAAAGAATAAAATAAGGCATAAATTCAACAACAGTAGTACAAGATTAGTACAATAAAAAGTATACAATATCATTCAAAAAAGTTAAAGACCTAAATAAACGGAAAAACATCTCATGTTAAAGGATCAGAAGATTTAATATTGTTAAGATGGCAATACTCTCCAAATTGATCTACATATTCAGTGCAACGTCTCTCAATATCCCAGTTGGATTTCTTGCAAAAATCAACATGCTCATCCTACAATTCACACGTACATGAAGCATCCCAGAATAGCTAGAACAACATTGAAAAATATGAAGGATGTTGGTGGATTGACACTTCTGGATTTCAAAAGCTACTACAAAAGCTACGGTAATGAAGATAGTGTTCTCCTGGCATAAAGATAGACATATCAGTAAGTGGAAAGAGTTGAATGTCCAGAAATAAAGCCATATGTCTATGATCAGCTAATTTTCAATAAAGATACTGAGACCATTCAATAGGGAAAGAACAGTTTTCTCAACAAATGGTGCTGTAACAACTGGACGTCCACATATAGAAGAATGAAGTTGTACCTCTATTTCATACCAGATAAAAAATTAACTCGAAGGGGAATGAAGACTTAAATGTAAGACTTCACAGTATAAAACTCTTAGAAGAAAGTATAATTGCAAATCTTTGTGGCTTTGGATTAGGCAATAGTTTTTTAGATATGACACTTAAAGCACAAAGCAACCAAAAAAAAAAAAGATAAATTGGACTTCATGAAAATTAAAAGCTTTTGTGATTCAAGGATATTATCAAGAAAGTGACAAGACAACCCAAAGAATGAGAGAAAATATCTGTAAATAATATATCTGATAAATGTCTCCTTTCCAGAATATGTAAAGAAATCTTAAACTCAACAATAAAAAGACAAACAGCCCAATCAAAAAATGGGCAAAGGATTTGAGTAGACACTTCTCCAAAGAAGATATACAAGTGGCCAATAATCACATGAAAAGCATTCAACATCCTTAGTCATTAGAGAAATGCAAAAAAAACCCCACAATGCCATACCACTTCACTCCAACCATGACTGCAATAAATTAAAAAAATTAAAAAAAAGGAAAGTAATAAATGTTCACAAGGATGTGGAGATATTGGAACTGTGGCAATTTAAAATTCGAAATTGGAACTGTGCAGCTGTGCAACTGCTTTGGTAAACAGTCTGCACTTCCTCAATAAGTTAAGCATAGAGTTACCCATGAACCTGCAATTCCACTCTTAAGTATATAGACAAGAGAACCGAAAACATATCTTCACACATAAACTTGTATGGAAAAGTTCATAGCAGCATTAATCATAATAGCAAAAAAGTGATGATAGTCCAAATTTTAATTAACTGATAAATAGATAAGCAAATATGATATAACTACAAATGGAATATTATGCAGCCATAAAAAAGAATTAAGTACAGATTCATGCTACTCTATATGAACTTTGAAAACATATGCTAAGTGAAAGAAACCAACCATAAAGGCCACATATTGTATAATTCTGCTTATATAAAATCTCCAGAAACTGGCAAATCTATGGAAACAGAAAGTAAATTAATGGAGTGACTGCTAACGTATATGGGATTTCTTTTGGGGGTGATAAAAATATTCTGAAATTAATGGATGCAAAACCTTGTGAATATACTAAAAAACACTGAATTGTATACTTTAATAGAGTGAATTTTATGGCATGTGAATTATATCTCAGTAGAAAAAAAAGAATGAACAAAGAAACAATATACAGACACAAAACAAAATAAAGCTGAAATTTCTGTATGAATATCAGACAAAGTATACTTCAGAAGAAGGAGCATTATTAGGCATAGAATAAATATTACAAAATGATAAATGTCTATTATCCAGTAATACTTATAAACCCTGTATGTATTTTCCCCCAGAGTTCTAATATGTGAAATAAAGAAATGAAAGGAGAAATAAACAATGTACAAATATATTTCAATATTCAACCTTACTCTCTTGGTAATTAGTAAAGCAAGGCGGCAGAAAATCAGTAATGTATAGATGACCTGAAAAACAATATTAACCAACATGACCTAAATGCTTTTATAGAATACTCCACCCCAAACCAGAATACATATTCTTCTCAAGTGCACAAGGAATATTCACCAAAATCGCCCATAGCTGGGCCCATTAAAAAAAACTTACAAATTTAAAAGAACACAAATAATACAAAGAAGGTTCTCAAACCATAACAAATTAAAATATATACAAACATCTGGAAAATCTCAACATATTTCAGTATTTGGAAAATAATGTACTTTTAAATAACGAATGTGTTAAAGAGGAAATCACTAAAGAAAATAAAACATATTTTGAATCAAATGAAATTGAAAACACAGCATATAAAATTTGTCAGATGCACCTAAACAGTGCATTGAGGGAAATTTATAGCATCAAATGCTTATATTAGTAAAGAAGTAAGATCTTACTTGAATAGGTAACTTAAGTTTTCACCTTACCAATCAAAAGAAAAAAGAACAAATTAAACCAAAGCAAGTAGAAAGAAGGAAATAAATTTAACAACATGAGGCAGTGAAACTGAAAACAGAAAAACAATAGAGAACATCAATGAAACCAGATGCTGTTTCTTTTATAAAAAGTTAGTAAAATTGATACAACTCCAGCCAAACTGAACATGAATGAAAGAAGAAACATCATCTCAAATCCCAAAGTCATTAAAATGACAACAAGAAAGTACTATAAATAAGTATATGCACATAAATTCAACAATTTAGATGAAATGAACCAATTTCTGAATAGACAAAAGCTACCAACATTCAATCAAGATAATCCTATTATGCCAAAAACACGCAATTGGGAAAGGATAGTTTCTTCAATAAGTGGCAATGGGAAAACTGGATATCCACATGCAGCGGAGTGAAATTGGATCCTTATTCACATCATATACAAAAATCAACTCAATATGGATTAAAGACTTAACTATAAGACCTGAAACTGTGGACTACTAGAAGAAAACATAGGGAAAAAAACCTTTTGACATTGGTCTGGGTAATAACTTTTTGCATATGACCTCGAAAGCATGGGCAACAAAAGTAAAAATTGGCAAATCGGCTTGCATCAAGACAAAAAGCTTCTGGGGGCCTGCTCGGTGGTGTAGTGGTTAAGTTTTCTCACCCTGCTTCAGTGGCCCAGGATTCGATAGTTTGGATCCTGGGTGCTGACCTATGCACCGCTTATCAAAACATGCTGTGGCAACATCCCATATAAAGTAGAGGAAGATGGGCACGGATGTTAGCCCAGGGCCAATCTTCCTCAGCAAAAAGAGGAGGATTGGCAACAGATGTTGGCTCAGGGCTAATCTTCCTCAAATAAATAAACAAATAAGAAATAAAAAATAAATAAAAAGCTTCTGAGGCTGGGCCCGTGGCTTAGCGGTTAAGTGCACACGCTCTGCTAGTGGTGGCCCAGGTTTGGATCCCAGGCATGCACCAACGCACCACTTGTCTGGCCATGCTGAGGCGGCATCACACATACAGCAACTAGAAGGATGTGCAACTATGACATACAACTATGTACTGGGGCTTTGGGGAGAAAAAGTGAAAAAAAAAAAAAGGAGGAGGATTGGCAATAGATGTTAGCTCAGGGCTGATCTTCCTCACAAAAAAAAAAAAAGAAAAAAGAAAAAGCTTCTGCATAGCAAAGAAAACAAGCAACAGAATAAAGAGACAACATACGGAATGGGAGAAAATATTTTCAAACCATATATCTGATAAGGGGTTAATATCCAGAATATACCAAGTACTCAAAAAACTCAAAAGCAAAAAAATAAATAGTCTGATTTAAAAATGGGCAAAGGACCTGAATAGACATTTCAAAAGAAGCCGTACAAATGGCCAACAGGTATATGAAAATGTGCTCAACATCGCTAATCATCAGGGAAATGCAAACGAAAACCACAATGAGCTATCACCTCACACCTGTAAAAATGGCTATTATCAAAAAGACAAGAGAAAACGAGTGTTGACGAGGAGGATGTGGAGAAAAGGCAACCCTTGAACACTGTTGGTTGCAATGTAAATTCGTACAGCCATTATGGAAAATAGTATAGAGTTCCCTCAAAAAGTTAAAAACAGAACTATCATATAAACCAGCAATGACACTTCTGAGTATGTAATCCAAAGGAAGTGAAAATACAATTTTGAAGAGATATCTGCACTCCCATGTTTATTGCAGCATTATTCACAATAGCCAAGAAACAACCTCAGTGTCCACTGATATATGAATGGATAAAGAAAATGTGATCTGTATATGACAAGATTTTTCTTTTTTTTAAATTATTTTTTTTTAAATTGCAGTAACATTGGTTTATAACATTGTATAAATTTCAGGTGTACATCAGTATACTTCTATTTCTGCATAGATTACATCATGTTCACCAGCCAAAGACTAATTACAATCCATCACCACACACATATGCCTATTCATTCCTTTCACCCTCCTCCCTCCCCCGTCGCCTCTGGTAACCACTAATCCAATCTCTGTCTCTATGCGTTTGTTTGTTCTTGTTTTTATCTTCTACTTATGAGTGAGATCATATGGTATTTGACCTTCTCCCTCTGACTTATTGCACTTAGCATAATACCCTCAGTGTCCATCCATGTTGTCACAAATGGCTGGATTTCATTGTTTCTTATGGCTGAGTAGTATTCCATTGCATATATATACCACATCTTCTTTATCACTCGTCCCTTGATGGGCACTTAGGTTGCTTCCACGTCTTGGTTATTGTGACTAACGCTGCAACGAAAACAGGGGTGCATGTATCATTATGCATTGGTGTTTTCATGTTCTTTGGATAAACACCCAGCAGTGGAATAGCTGGATCATATGGTAGTTCTATGCTTAATTTTTTGAGGAATCTCCATACTGTTTTCCACAGTGGCTGCACCAGTTTGCACTCCCACCAGCAGTGTATGAGAGTTCCCTTCTCTCCACATCCTCTCCAACACTTGTTGTTTCCTCTCTTGTTAATTATGGCCATTCTGATGGGCATGAGGTGATATCTCACTGTAGTTTTGATTTGCATTTCCCTGATAGTTATACTTGCAAGCCATATATCTGATAAGGGATTAATCTCCAAAATATATAAAAAACTCATACATCTCAACAACAAATAAAGTAACAATCCAATTAAAAAATGGGCAACAGATCTGAACAGACATTTCTCCAAAGAAGATATACAGATGGCCAACAGGCACATGAAAAGATTTTTCTTTTTTAAGGCTGAATAATATTCTATTGTGTATTGTGACAAAATGAATGAAACTGGAGGCCATCCATTCGTTCACTTATCCAAGTGAAATAAGCCAGACAGAGAGATAAATCTGCATGATCTCACTTATATGTGGAATCTAAAAAAGTCAAACTCTTAGAAGCAGAGACTAGAATGGTGGTTACCAGAGGTTGTAGGGGGTAAGGTGGGGTGGGGGAAATGTTTATCAAAGGGTACAAAGATTTAGATATGCAGGATGAAGAAGTTCTGGAGATCTAATATACAGCGTGGTGACTATAGTTAACAATACTTCATTGTACTTAAAATTTGCTGAGAGTAGATCTTAATTGTTCTCACTAAAAAGAAAAGGTAATTGTGAGGTGATAGGTATTTTACTTTGATTGTGGCAAAGATTTCACAATGTATATGTCTGAACATTGCACACCTTAAATACATACAATTTTTATTTGTCAATTATACTTCAATAAAGCTGGAAGCCAAAGCCAATCTTATTAAAGAAAGTAAATTTATAATTATAACCTTTCAGCAAATAAAACACGAAACCCAAGTGGTTTCCTGAGCAAATTCTATCAAACATTTAAGAAAGAAAAAATACCACAGCAACACTCCCTCTTCCTAAAAAAGAAGAGGAGGGAACACTTCCCAACTATTGTGTGAGTCCAACATTATCCAAATATCCAAATGTGTAAAGACATTACAAGAAAGGTAAACTACAGAGCAATAACACTCATGAGCACGAATGCAAAATCATTAACCAAATATTAGAAAAATACATCCAGTAATATATGGAAAGGAAACTACATCATGACTGGCAATCAATACAATCTATCATATCAACAGCTTAAAGAAAAACCACATGATCGTTTCAATAAATGCAGAAAAAGTATGTGGCAAATTCAAGATTCATGCATGGTGTATCTATTTATTTGATAGATATTCAATAAATGTTTGTTGGTTGCATAAATTAAACTACTCATTAAAACTTACAATGGGAAGAAAAGCAAACAAACAACTTTTGCATAAGATAGTTGCAAAAAACAGGAGTCAAGATGGCGGCGTAGGCAGACTCTGAACTCACCTCCTCCCGTGGACACAGCCAATTTACAACTACTCGTGGAAAAATTACCCCTGAGACAGAACTGAAAACTGGATGAGAGGAACTCCTGCAACAACGGACAATCCTAACTGAGGTAGAAGAGGCAGAGACTCCCTTCCGGAGAGGAAAAACGCCGCCTTCACAAGCCGCCAGCTTCACGGCCGCCGGGAGCAGCGCACAGGTACGCAGCCTCCCTGGAGGCGCGGGGTCCTGAGCCGGGGAGCGCCCCCACTGTGGGCATTTTGTGGACCCAGCACAATCGAGACCAGCGGCATAATATCTGACTGTGCCTGCTACTAAAACATTGGGGAGCACCCCCAGAAAACCCGGTTCACAAAGAAACTAAAACTGGCTCTTAAAGGGCCCGCACACAAACTCACCCGTTCCAGAAAGCATCCTAAAATCACCAGAAAGAAAGGTGCACAGTGCTTTGGTGACAAGAGACTCACCTAATAGGCCCTGAGTGCATCTTGGTGAGGGGTGAGACCTCTCCAGGGACTGGGACATTGGCGGCGGCCATTGTTGTGGCCTGGTGTGGGCGTGCTGACACAGACGCCATTGGAGTTCTCCCTGAGGCCTGCTAGCCCAGGGTCTGCTCCACCCGCTAGAGCGCCGATTTAATCCAGCTCAGCCAGGGCAGGCAGCCCACCCTAGAGACTGGTCCCACCCAACAACAAGCCCTCAGGCAACTTGTGGGCCTGCATAGATTGGTGACTGGATTCTCTACAACCTGGCAACTGAGCCGACTTGAACGGGGCAGGGTGTGCACAAGGAGTGGGTGGAGAGTGTGGGGCAGTGGCGGAGTGTGTGGGGCTCCCGCCTTGGAGAGACTGGGTCCGCTTGGGGAGGTCGGGGCGCTCACACGAGGCAGGACTGTGTTGACTGTGTGTGTGGACCTGTGGGCAACAGGGCTTGTCAGCTGCAGACGACTTGTGCTTCTCAAAGACCCACATAGGAGGTTTGCCCCACCTTCCAAAGCCTGAAACAATTGGGTGCTCCTGTGCCTGAGGCCAGCCCCTCCCAGCTGCAACCCTCAGAGAGCTGACAAGAGACCTAATAGGCTAGAGGCTTACAGCAATTGTAAGGCCCTGAACCTAACAACCTGCCACGCTGGGGGCCTACTCAGTTAAAAGAAATACTGCAACATAAATGTGGTATTAGAGTTTACAGCCAACTGTGCTGGGGCTCCCCACACCTGATAAAGAGACTGAAGGGCCCACAACAACTACAAGCAGCTGAGCATTACAACAGCTGGCCAGGAGCATAACTCAGCCTCCCTGGGCGCCTATTGGGAGAGCTAACAGGCCACAATAGAAGGACACACGTAGCCCACATAGGGGCCACCCTTGGAACATTGAGAACTGAGGGAAGCACACTGGAAGGCTCCTAAGGCATCACTTACATAAGGTCACCTATCCAAGAGCAGGAGACATAGTTGACCTACCTAATACGTAGACACAAGCACAGGGAAAGAGGCAAAATGAGGAGGCAAAAGAATACATTCCAAGTAAGGGAACAGGACAAAACCCCAGAAAAGGAACTAAGTGAAACAGAAATGAGCAATCTACCCGACAGAGAGTTCAAACTAAGAGTGTTAAGGATGCTCACTGATCTGGGGAGAAGAATAGATGAACTCAGTGAGAATGTCAACAAAGAAATTGAAGATATAAAAAAGAACCAATCAGAAATGACGAATACAATACTGGAAATGAAAAATTCATTAGAGGGACTCAAAAGCAGAGTAGAGGATACAGAAGAACGGATCTGTGATCTGGACGAAAGACTAGAAGAAATTACCCAAGCTGAACAGGTAAAAGAGAAAAGAATTAAAAAGACGGAGGACAGTCTAAGGGACCTCCGGGACAACATCAAGCGCACTAACATCTGTGTTATAGGTGTCCCGGAAGGAGAAGAGCGAGACAAGGGGGCAGAGAATCTATTTCAAGAAATAATAGATGAAAACTTCCCTAGCCTAAGGAAGGAAACAGACATCCAGGTATAGGAAGAACAGAGAGCCCCAAACAAGATAAACCCAAAGAGGCCCACACCAAGACACATCATAATCAAAATGTCCAGAATTAAAGATAAAGAGAGAATCCTAAAAGCCGCAAGAGAATGTTAAGTTACATACAAAGGAAACCCCATAAGGCTATCAGCTGACTTCTCAGCAGAAACCTTACAGGCTAGAAGAGAATGGCACAATATATTTAAAGTGCTAAAAGGAAAAAACTTACAGCCAAGAATAGTCTACCCAGCAAGGTTATCAGTCAAAATTGAAGGAGAGATCAAAATTTTCCCAGATAAGCAAAAATTAAAGGAGTTTGTCACTAAGAAACCAGTGCTACAAGAAATGTTAAAAGGACTGATTTAAGGGGAAAAGAGAAGACCACAAATAGGAAAAATTATCTATTTCCATGATAAGAGGGAAATGGATATAAATGCACAAAAAAGAGGTTAGATATGATATAAAAAACATAAAAGGAGGGAGGAGGGGAGTTAAAGAGTACAGCTTTCAGACAGAGGTCAAACTAAAGTGACCATCAATTCTGTATAGAAGAAGTAAGGAACAGAGAAGGACTACTAAAACACTGAGGAAAAAAAAAAAGTTAAAAAATGGCAGTAAGTACATACTTATCAATAGTTCTTTAAACGTCAATGGACTAAATGCTCCAATTAAAAGGCATAGGGTGGCTGACTGGATAAAAAAACAAGACCCATATATATGCTGCATACAAGAGACACACTTCAGACCTAAAGACACTCACAAACTGAAAGTGAAGGGATGGAAAAAGATACTCCACGCAAATGGCAATGAAAAGAAAGCTGGGGTAGCAGTACTCATATCAGACAAAATAGACTTTAAAACAAAAACTGTAAAAAGAGACAAAGAAGGGCATTACATAATGATCAAGGGAACAATCCAACAAGAGGATATAACACTTGTAAATATCTACGCACCCAATGTAGGTGCACCTAAATATATAAAGCAATTATTAACAGACATAAAAAGAGAAATAGACAGTAACACAATAATAGTAGGGGACTTTAACACTCCACTTACACCAACGGATAGATCATCCAAACAGAAGATCAATAAGGAAACATTGGCCTTAAACGACACACTAGAACGGATGGACCTAGTAGATATATACAGAGCATTCCATCCAAAAACCGAAGAATACACTTTCTTTTCAAATGCACGTGGAACATTCTCTAGGATTGATCACATATTAGGCCACAAAACAAGTCTCCATAAATTTAAGAAGATTGAAATAATACCAAGCATCTTTTCTGACCACAATGGTATGAAACTAGAAATCAACTATAGGAAGAAAATCAGAAAAGCCACAAATACATGGAGATTAAACAAAATGCTACTGAACAATGACTGGGTTAAGAAAGAAATCAAAGAAGAAATCAAGAAATACCTGGAGACAAATGAAAATGAAAATACGACGTGCCAGAATTTATGAGATACAGCAAAAGCGGTTCTAAGAGGGAAGTTTATAGCGATACAGGCCTATCTCAACAAACAAGAAAAATCCCAAATAAACAATCTAACAATGCACCTAAAGGAACTAGAAAAAGAAGAACAAACAAAGCCCCAAATCAGTAGAAGAAGGGAAATAATAAAAATCAGAGCAGAAATAAATGAAATAGAGACCAAAAAAACAATAGAAAAAATTAATAAAACCAAGAGCTGGTTCTTTGAAAAGATCAACAAAATTGACAAACCTTTACCTAGACTCACCAAGAAAAAAAGAGAGAAGGCACAAATAAGTAAAATCAGAAATGAAAGAGGAGAGGTTACAACAGACACCTCAGAAATACAAAAGATTATAAGAGAATACCATGAAAAGCTATATGCCAACCAATTCGACAATCTGGAAGAAATGGATAAATTCTTAGAATCATACAACCTTCCAAAACTGGATCAAGAAGAAGTAGAGAATTTGAATAGACCAATCACCAGTAAGGAGATCGAAACCGTAATCAAAAACCTCCCCAAAAATAAAAGTCCAGGACCAGACGGCTTCCCTGGTGAATTCTACCAAACATTCAAAGAAGACTTAATACCTATCCTTCTCAAACTCTTCCAAAAAATTGAGGAGGGGGGGAAGCTCCCTAACTCATTCTACGAACCTGACATTACCCTGATACCAAAACCAGACAAGGACAACACAAAAAAAAGAAAATTACAGGCCAATATCACTGATGAACATCGATGCGAAAATCCTCAACAAAATACTAGCAAATCGCATACAACAATACGTTAAAAAGATTATACACCATGATCAAGTGGGATTTATTCCAGGGATGCAGGGAAGTTTTAACATTCGCATATCAATCAACGTAATACACCATATTAATGAAGAACAAAAATCACATGATCATCGCAATAGATGCAGAGAAAGCATTTGACAAGATACAGCATCCATTTATGATAAAAACTCTGAATAAAATGGGTATAGAAGGAAAGTACCTCAACATAATAAAGACCATATATGAGAAACCCACAGCTAATATCATCCTCAATGGTGAAAAACTGAAAGCTATCCTTCTAAGAACAGGAACCAGACAAGGACGCCCACTGTCACCACTCCTATTTAACATAGTATTGCAAGTCCTAGCCAGAGCAATCAGGCAAGAGAAAGAAATAAAAGGGATCCAAATTGGAAAGGAAGAAGTGAAACTGTCACTATTTGCAGATGACATGATTTTGTATATAGAAAACCCTAAAGAATCCACCAGAAAACTTTTAGAAGTAATAAACGAATATGGTAAAGTTGCAGGATACAAAATCAACATACAAAAATCAGTTGCATTTCTGTACACTAACAACGAAGAAGCAGAAAGAGAAATTAAGAATACCATCCCATTTACAATGGCAAAAAAAAGAATAAAATACCTAGGAATAAACTTAACCAAAGAGGTGAAAGATCTGTACACCGAAAACTATAAAACATTTCTGAAAGAAATTGAAGAAGACACAAAGAAATGGAAAGATATTCCCTGCTCTTGGATTGGAAGAATTAACATAGTTAAGATGTCCATACTTTCTAAAGCCATCTATAGATTCAATGCAATCCCTATCAAAGTTCCAACAACATTTTTCACAGAAATAGAACAAAGAATCCTAAAATTTATATGGAACAACAAAAGACCCCGAATAGCTAAAGGAATCCTGAGAAAAAAGAACAAAGCTGGAGGTACCACACTCCCTGATTTCAAAATATACTACAAAGCTATAGTAACCAAAACAGCATGGTACTGGCACAAAAACAGACACACAGATCAATGGAATAGAATCGAAAGCCCAGAAATAAACCCACACATCTATGGACAGCTAATCTTTGACAAAGGAGCCAAGAACATACAATGGAGAAAAGAAAGTCTCTTCAACAAATAGTGTTGGGAAAACTGGATAGCCACATGCAAAAAAATGAAAGTAGACCCTTACCTTACACCATGCACAAAAATTAACTCCAAATGGATTAAAGACTTGAATGTAAGACCTGAAACTATGAAACTTCTAGAAGGAAACATAGGCAGTATGCTCTTCGACGTTGGTCTTAGCAACATATTTTCAAGCACCATGTCTGACCGGGCAAATGAAACAATAGAAAAAATAAACAAATGGGACTACATCAAACTAAAAAGCTTCTGCACAGCAAAGGAAACCATCAACAAAACGAAAAGACAACCTAACAATTGGGAGAAGATATTTGCAAACCATACATCTGATAAGGGCTTAATCTCCAAAATATATAAGGAACTCATGCATCTCAACAATAAAAAAACTACCAACCCAATTAAAAAATGGGCAAAAGACCTGAACAGACATTTCTCCAAAGAAGATATACCGATGGCCAACAGACACATGAAAAGATGTTCAAAATCACTAACTATCAGGGAAATGCAAATCAAAACTACAATGAGATATCACCTCACGCCCGTCAGAATGGCTATAATTAACAAGACAGGAAACAATATGTGTTGGAGAGGATGTGGAGAAAAGGGAACTCTCATACACTGCTGGTGGGATTGCAAACTGGTGCAGCCACTATGGAAAACAGTATGGAGATTCCTCAAAAAATCAAGGATAGAACTACCATATGATCCAGCTATTCCACTGTTGGGTATTTATCCAAAGAACTTGAAAACACCAATTTGCAAAGGTACATGCACCCCTGTGTTCATTGCAGCGTTATTCACAATAGCCAAGACTTGGAAGCAACCTAAGTGCCCATCAAGGGACGAATGGATAAAGAAGCTGTGGTATATGTACACAATGGAATACTACTCAGCCATAAGAAACGATGAAATCCAGCCATTTGTGACAACATGGATGGACATTGAGGGTATAATGCAAAGTGAAATAAGTCAGAGGGAGAAGGTCAAATACCGTATGATTTCCTTCATTAAGTAGTAGATAATAACAACAATAAACAAACACATAGGGACAGAGAGTGGATTGGTGGTTACCAGAGGGGAAGGGGGGAAGGAGGAGGGTGAAAGGGATAATTTGGCACATGTGTGTGGTGATGGGTTGTAATTAGTATTTTGGTGGTGAACATGATGTAGTCCATGCAGAAATAGAAGTACAATGATGTACACCTGAAATTTTTACAATGTTATAAACCAATGTTACTGCAATAAACAAAAAATTAAAAAAAAAAAAAAGATAGTTGCAAAAAGAGACAAAAAGTAAAGCCATAATATTGATTGCAGAGTCACAACAAAGTATAAAATAAAGCCCTAGAAGTCAAAGGAGAGAAACTTTTTTGAAGAAAGGTGACCCAGAGTAATGAGCTGCTGATGTCTTTAATTAGGAGAACTGAGCAAAATATACTTGAAAATTAGGAAATCCATGGTGTTCCTTATAATACAATTTCAACAGAATCTAAAACACAAAATCAATAATAAGAGGCAAGTTATAGAATACCAATTAAAGAATTTTGACATAAAAAAATGAACACAAAATAATACATTCAGTAACCTTAGGGTTGATTGTTTTATTGCAAAATAAAGGTGTCTATGCATATTGAAGGTAGGTGTCACAGCTAGTTTGAAGATTGGCATTAAGTAAAGACTCTTCACGAACATGGGAGAACATCAGAGTAATAATACAGGAAGAATAAGCCATTTGGATGAGAAAAGGTGTCACCTTGTCCTCTGAGAGAGAAAAGAAATATGATATTTCTTATAACATATGATATATATTTCTTATATGTGATACATATATTCTCAGAGGAAGAGGGGAGAAAGATTAATACCTGACAGCTTTCATTAAATCTGTGGAAATAAAACCTACCGGGAGGCAATAGGAAAATAAACTTTGAAATAATTTAAAATATTTTAGAATTTTCAAATATGTTAGGAAAAAAATCATATTATGTTAAAATAATTTTCAAAAGTAGAGGTTTCATTTGAAATTACCGTGGCCTGTCTGGAGTTTGTTTAGGAGTCGACCACCTCAGGAAGTTCTACAAAATGTTACAACAAGGACTCGTAGCTAAAAAAATAATATAGAAAAGATGAAACCTCTGATCTAATGTGTTTATTGTAGTGAAGAAAAACTTAGAAAACAGATATTTGTTTTGCACCTTGCTTCCTATAGAAAGCAATTTAGGAAAAATTATTTTTCGAGCTAGTTCTTCAAAAAGGAAAAACAATTAATTGTATAAACAATTATATTGTATAAGAAATAAATTTTAAGACTGAAACAAAGCAGTGTGGGTTTTAAATGATGTATTTGCTGGGGAGAGAGAAATTTCACTAGTTAACCCATTATCTTTCTTGTCTCAATAGCCATTCATTGATGGATTAGATAAAATTGATGCTATAGCAAATTTTTGTAGTGCAAATGTCTATAGCGAAATTGATGTCAATAGTGAATTAAATGGAACCAATGCTCTATTTCACAAAGCAACAGTAAGTTTACTAATTTTAAAGTAAACTGAGTTCTTTTGGAATAAAAGTACAAAAGAAAAAACTGAGTGTATAAACTATGACTCTGTATTATAATACTCAGAAAACTACATCCAGAACTGAAGAAATAAAGACATGAAAGGCCTGTTCATGTGTATTATATGTACTCAGAAAGTATTTTGTTTTTATTCTATTTAAAATGAAAAAAAAGCTCTTGTCTTAGCTACTTTGTTGAAACTTGTCCTTTGCCTGATTATAATGGTGATGGATTATTTAACACCATCCTCACAACTCTGGCACATTCTAGCCTTAACTTAGCAATATTTGTAATGAGGGATAATTAAGATAATATTGGACTGTGCCACTAACACGACAACCCACGGCGTTAAGTTATCTTACTTAATCAATGCACCAGCAAGGGAACAGAGGCCTTATAATGTTGTGTAACTGATTCAGGAATTTTTCATGCAGTTGTGATAAATCATCCTTCTCTTTCTAAAACATTACCTTGTTAGCTAGTGGCTAAAGTGGTCTCTATGTTAATATCCCACACTCAATTCTGTAGCCTTTCTTGGGGAATTCATTTCATTGGCTTCAGTTATGATTGAGCAAAGGACTGTTGATTCAGACCCCAAAGGCTTAAGGCAATAACTTTTGACAGACCTTGTAACTAATTGCATTGTCCCAATTAATTGCAATACACCACTCAACCTTTGAAATGCTGACCAGTGTTCAAAGCTATAGATCTAGATCAATGTGATTTTACATATTTCTTTGAGGTCCCTATAATAGTGCAAATTCTACATCAAATCAATATCACACACTTATGGAGACTCATGGCTATCCATCCCAACTGTTGGCAGTCCATATTCTGGATTAACGAAACACAGGTTTTGGTCTGCTTTTATTTGGAACAGCTACGTATTGATTAGATAAAACAATCTCAACCAGCAAAAATTTAGATAAAAGCCTAGAAATGATGCAAAACTCTTAAAGAAATCTGAAGAAATTTATTCCTCAAGGCCTTTTAGATAAAATGAAATAACACACAACAAAATATAACTATCCCAAATCTTATCTCATTCTGGTTTAATCTCAGCCACATAAACTAACAATGTTTGAAATTGTCCCAATTTTCCCAATATTGTCAGGAAAAGAAAATTCAATTTTATTGTTAATATCAGTGTCAAATAACTTTTTTTAAACCTTCTTATTATGTTGAAGTAACAAATAAACCCCAAATCTCCGTGGCTTAAAACAACACTGGCATATTTCTTGCTTATGCTACCTGCCCACTGAAGCTTGCTTAGGAGACTACCCTCCAATTTTGCTTCTCTTAGTAAACAATAAAATTAGACTACATATAATAATTTTAACCAATAGTACATGAGGTTTTTTTTTCAACCTTCCCAGTAAATTTTCCATAATCTTACAAGCTTTCCCTTTTCTTCTTCTTCCAGGCTATAACTATTTCCTTAGAATACTTGCAGGTTGTGAATAAAATGACATGGATATATTTACCACTCATCTGCCATTAATTTCAGGCTACTGGAGAGTGGCCATTCATAAAGCTACAGTTTTCTAAACAATCAGCACTATTCTTCCTGGAGTTGCCAAAAGCAGCCTTTGAATTCAAAGACCATCTAGCAAAATCTTGCTTAGCTGTGAAATAAGCCTGCGGATGCTCCACCAAGCATACAGCCAACTAGCTAAATCATTTACTATAATCCACAACAAAGAAGCTTTTAAATAGAAAAGCAACTGAGTTGGAAACTTTTCCTCATGAGCAATAGTAGCAGCAAGGCGAGGGCAAATAAATGAAAGAGGCATGCACACTAGTTCATAGAAGCAAAGCACTGAGGACATTGTGATGCGTAACAATGTAGCACTAGTGCTCAATTTCAAAGGATGTATACTGGAATATTGCCTGAAAACACTGTTATTATCCAAAAGCTACTTACGTGCTACTTCACTAGTGATAAGAATTATTGATATCATTGAAAATGACACTGCAAATAGTAACTTATGCTCTGAAAACCCTAAGCACGAAGCTTTCTCGCTTGTGTGGGCTTGCCATAAAATTGATACAAAACTGATTTTCACTATTGACAGATTATTTTAAGGAAAGAAAGGTACATTTCCATTTTCAGCAAATGCAGCAGTTGAAAGTCGTGATAGTCCCTGGTAGAGCAAGTAATGACTATCATGTGATTCGTAAAATAAACCCTATTGTAAAAAAATAAATAAATAATACAAAATAAATAAATAAATAAATAAAGTTTTTAGTCACCTTTGCTACCCTGACAATAGTGTTATTTGTGAGTAGAGGTAAAATGGAAAGCATGACAAGACTTATTATGCAAAATGACACAACAGATCATTAAAAGAAATACATTCACTCTTGGAGAGGCAACATAAAACAGAGACTAAGAGACAGATTTGCAATCAGAAGTCACAGGTTTTCTACTAAAGGGAGCAATTTCGTGTAAGTTACTCCACCTCTCCAAGCCTCAAGATCTTCACCTGATAATTGGGGAATTAATACTGTCTTCATTGTGTGTGAAACTTTAGATAAAATGCTATAAATATAAAGCCAGCCCACTGCTTGATGAAAAAAAAGTCAGTGATGTTTATAATAGAATAGTATGACAGGATGCCACTCAATATGGGTCAAAACCCTTGGTTTATTCCAATTAGAACATTAAGTCAATGTCTTGGCTTGACTTATCTCCAAATCTTTCACTTTCCTTATCTATAAACTATAAGAGAAGAGGGAAGGTGGATAAGAACATTCATTCATTCATTCATCCATCCATCCTTTAATTCATTCAGATTCTTACACTGAGCACTTCCTACGGGCTAAGCACAGGGCACAATGGATACAAAGACGAATAAGGCAAAAGTTTCTCTCCTCCAGAGATTGACTGTCTAGTGGGGGAGACAGAGAAGCAAACAGAGCAAGTGCCATGCAGCAGGGTAACCATCTTCACAGAGTACTGCTGGAACACACATAAGGGGTTAACTAAAACTGCCAGGAAAGTCAAAGCTTGTTTAATCTGTGAATGCTAAGTGTACTGGATCTTGAAAATATATATATATATAATGTAGTTGAAGAAGAGGGAAGGAGGGAAGTTGAATTACTTTCCAGAAGGAAGAACAAATGCAAAGTCAGGAATGAGGGAATGACACTGTTGTATTAGCACGGCCATAGTGAGCTCAGTGCCACAATGGCTGAAGCAAGTCCAATCTAGCCTGGAGGTCTTATTAAAGGAGGCAACGTGGGAAGCTTCATCATAATTTCGGGATATGAGCTTCAAGTTGAGATTTGGAAAACTATTCACGAAGAACTGCATGAAATGGTTGGATACATAATAAAATCACAGCTAAGTCTTGGAGGACAAAAAGGAAGGGATTACAGTAGGTGGCAGTGATCTGCATCCTGTCAATCTTTGGGAAGAACTGGGATTCTGATGAAATATTGATTCAATAAGGCAAAATGGACACATCAATGTTTGAAAGAGACATTGTAGTCAGAAGGACAGGCACAATGCAAGGAGGCTAAAATTACCTCGGAATCCACTGGCAGATAAATAATATTATATTTCCAGGTCACACTGCATAATCCAGAAAAGGGAACATAAGAAAGAAATGGGGCAAGACTGTGAACACCAAGAAAAATGATAAAGTCATGGCTCTGCTTTTCAAAATTCTTAACTCTAGAATTTCCTTTAGACCACTGGCTTTTATCTCTTCCCCAGACAATCTGTAACTAAAATAATTTACTTTATCTCAAAAAACAATTTAAGAGGTAAGTAAGGTATTTGTATTATTAAGCTTCCACTCTATTAGGAATTTATAAGGTTTGACCTTGTAAATCTGTTCTGAAAAAGCTCTTGTTTAAAATCCCGCTTGTCATTTTTTCTTTATTCACTTCATCAGCTACAAATCAAAATCAAGACATAACTTCTCTCCATCATCTGAGATCCCAATTCGCACCCATTCTCTCATCCGAAGTGAACGTGATTGTGATGCTTAGCAATCTTAGTAATTATCACACAGGAGGGAAGGTGATTTAGTCTGAGATGATCCTTAGAAAGGATGAAAATTGGTAATATACGACTCATAACATTCTGAGAATTCTAAAACATCAGAACTTTTTCTTTTTTTCGAACCTTAGAGAAGGGAAGGTTGTGGTTTTGAAATGCAAAAAACAGTCTCTTCTTTGAAGCGTGTGATGGTTAGGGTAGCATCACGCTGACTAAACAAATCACTGGAAAACTGTAACATCCCACATTTTCAATACCGCATGTAATGGATAGCAATCACACATTAGATTTCAGGTAAGTGAAGTTCAACATAAAAACAGTATTATCTTCTCACTTCTCTGGTACTGTACTAACAATACCTCCCAACAGAATAATTGTCCTGTAGATGTGCAGAATTTAAGATGTAACATTATCGGGGAGGGAGTCCAGAGGCAGCGTATACAGTCTCTGAACTCACCTCCTCCCGCGGACACAGCCCATTTACAACTACTCGTGGAAAAATTACCCCTGAGACAGAACTGAAAACTGGATAAGAGGAACTCCTGCAACAACGGATAATCTTAATTGAGGTGGTAGAGGCAGAGACTCCCTTCCGGAGAGGAAAAACGCTGCCTTCACAAGCCGCCAGCTTCACGGCTGCCTGGGGGCAGCCCACAGGTCTGCAGCCCTCTCTGGAGGCGCGTGGCCCTAGGCGTGGATCGCCCCCGCTGGGGGCATTTTGTGGACCCAGCACAATCGAGATGAGTGGCAGAATACCTGACTTTGCCTGCTACTAAAACGTTGGGGAGGACCCCCAGAAAACCCAGTTCACAAAGAAATTAAAACCGGCTCTTAAAAGGCCCACGCGCAAACTCACCCGTTTCAGAAAGCATCCTAAAATCACCACAAAGAAAGATGCACAGTGCTTTGGTGAAAAGAGACTCACCTAATAGCCCCTGTGTACATCTCAGTGAGAGGTGAGACCTCTCCAGGGACTGGGACAGTGGCGGCGGCAATTGTTGTGGCCTGGTGTGGGCGTGTGACACAGACACCATTGGAGTTCTCCCTGAGGCCGGCTAGCCCAGGATCTGCCCACCTGCTAGAGCACCGATTTAATCCAGCTCAGCCAGGGCAGGCAGTCCACCCTAGAGACTGGACCCACCCAACAACAAGCCCTCAGGCAACTTACAGGCCTGCATAGATTGGTAACTGGATTCATGCAGCCCGGCAACTGAGCAGACTTTAGCGGGGCAGGGCATGCACAAGGAGCGGGTGGAGAGTGTGGGGCGGTGGTGGAGTGTGTGGGGCTCCCGCCGTGGAGAGACTGGGTCTGCTTGGGGAGGTCAGGGCACGCACACAGGGCAGGACTGTGTTGACTGTGTGTGTGGACCTGTGGGTGGGTGGGGCTTGTCAGCTGCAGAAGACGTGTGCTTCTCAAAGACCCACATAGGGGGTTTGCTCCACCTTCTAAAGCCTGAAACAATTGGGTTCCCCCATGCCTGATCCAGCCCCACACAGCAGCAATCCTCAGAGAGTTGACAAGAGACCTAAAGGCTGGAGGCTTATAGCAATTGTAAGCCCCTGAGCCTAACAACCTGCCACACTGGGGGCCTACTCACTTAAAAGAAATACTGCAACACAAATGTGGTATTAGAACTTGCAGACAACTGTGCTGGGGCTCGCCACACCTTATAAAAAGACTGAAGGGCCCACAGCAACTACAAGCAGCTGAGCATTACAACAGCTTGCCAGGAGCATAATTCGGCCTCCCTGGGCACCTACAGGGAGAGCAAACAGGCCACAACAGAAGGACACATGTAGCCCACATAAGGGTCACCCCTGGGACATTGAGAACTGAGGGAAGCACATTGCAGGCCTCCTAAGCCATCACTTACATAAGGTCACCTATCCAAGAGCAGGAGACATAGTTGACCTACCTAATATGTAGACACAGCACAGGGAAAGAGGCAAAATGAGGAGGAAAAGGAATACATTCCAAGTAAGGGAACAGACAAAACCCCAGAAAAGGAACTAAGTGAAACAGAAACGAGCAACCTACCCGACAGAGAGTTCAAACTAAGAGTGTTAAGGATGCTCACTGATCTGGGGAGAAGAATAGATGAACTCAATGAGAATGTCAACAAAGAAATGGAAGATATATAAAAGAACCAATCAGAAATGAAGAATACAATACTGGAAATGAAAAATTCACTAGAGGGACTCAAAAGCAGAGTAGAAGATACAGAAGAACGGATCTGTGAGCTGGACGAAAGACTAGAAGAAATTACCCAAGCTGAACAGGTAAAAGAGAAAAGAATTAAAAAGACGGAGGACAGTCTGAGGGACCTCTGGGACAACATCAAGCACACTAACATCCGTGTTATAGGTGTCCTGGAAGGAGAAGAGAGAGACAAAGGGGCAGAGAATCTATTTCAAGAAATAATAGATGAAAACTTCCCTAACCTAAGGAAGGACACAGACATCCAGGTACAGGAAGCACAGAGACCCCAAACAAGATAAACCCAAAGAGGCCCACACCAAGACACATCATAATCAAAATGTCCAGAATTAAAGATAAAGAGAGAATCCTAAAAGCTGCAAGAGAAAGACAAGTTACATACAAAGGAAACCCCATAAGGCTATCAGCTGACTTCTCAGCAGAAACCTTACAGGCTAGAAGAGAATGGCATGATATATTTAAAGTGCTAAAAGGAAAAAACTTACAGCCAAGAATCCTCTACCTAGCAAGGTTATCATTCAAAATGGAAGGAGAGATCAAAAATTTCCCAGACAAACAAAATTAGAGGAGTTTCTCACCAAGAAACCAGGGTTACAAGAAATGTTGAAGGGACTGATTTAAGGGGAAAAGAGAAGACCACAAATAGGAAAAATTATCTATTTCCATGATAAGAGGGAAATGAATACAAATGCACAAAAAAGAGGTTAGATATGATATCAAAAACATAAAAGGAGGGAGGAGGGGAGTTAAAACGTAGAGCTTTCAGACAGGGGTCAAACTAAAGAGACCATCAATTCTGTATAGAAGAAGAAAGGAACAGAGAAGGACTACTAAAACACTGAGAAAAAAAAAGTTAAAAAATGGCAGTAAGTACATACTTATCAATAGCTACTTTAAACGTCAATGGACTAAATGCTCCAAGTAAAAGGCATAGGGTGGCTGATTGGATAAAAAAGCAAGACCCATAAATATGCTGCATACAAGAGACACACTTCAGACCTAAAGACACTCACAAACTGAAAGTGAAGGGATGGAAAAAGATACTCCACGCAAATGGCAATAAAAAGAGAGCTGGGGTAGCAGTACTCATATCAGACAAAATAGACTTTAAAACAAAAACTGTAAAAAGAGACAAAGAAGGGCATTACATAATGATCAGGGGAACAATCCAACAAGAGGATATAACACTTGTAAATATCTACGCACTCAATGTAGGTGCACGTAAATATATAAAGCAATTATTAACAGACATAAAAAGAGAAATAGACAGTAACACAATAATAGTAGGGGACTTTAACACTCTACTTACACCAATGGATAGATCATCCAAACAGAAGATCAATAAGGAAACATTGGCCTTAAATGATACACTAGAACAGATGGACTTAGTAGATATATACAGAGCATTACATCCAAAAACTGAAAAATACATGTTCTCTTCAAATGCACATGGAACATTCTCCAGGATTGACCACATATTAGGCCACAAAACAAGTCTCCATAAATTTAAGAAGATTGAAATAATACCAAGCATCTTTTCTGACCACAACGGTATGAAACTAGAAATCAACTATAGGAAGAAAATCAGAAAAGCCACAAATATGTGGAGATTAAACAAAATGCTACTGAACAACGACTGGGTAACGAAGAAATCAAAGAAGAAATCAAAAAATACCTGGAGACAAATGAAAATGAAAATACGACATGCCAGAATTTATGGGATACAGCAAAAGTGGTTCTAAGAGGGAAGTTCATAGCAATACAGGCCTATCTCAACGAACAAGAAAAATCTCAAATAAACAATCTAACAATGCACCTAAAGGAAGTGGAAAAAGAACAAACAAAGCCCAACATCAGTAGAAGAAGGGAAATAATACAAATCAGAGCAGAAATAAATGAAATAGAAACCAAAAAAAAAACAATAGAAAAAATTAATAAAACCAAGAGCTGGTTCTTTGAAAAGATAAACAAAATTGACAAACCTTTAGCTAGACTCAGCAAGAGAAAAAGAGAGAAGGCACAAAAAAGTAAAATCAGAAATGAAAGAGGAGAAATTACAACAGACACCTCAGAAATACAAAAGATTATAAGAGAATACTAGGAAAAGCTATATGCCAACCAATTCGACAATCTGGAAGAAATGGATAAATTCTTAGAATCATACAACCTTCCAAAACTGGATCAAGGAGAAGTAGAGAATTTGAATAGACCAATCACAAGTAAGGAGATCAACACAGTCATCAAAAACCTCCCCAAAAATAAAAGTCCAGGACCAGACGGTTTCCCTGGTGAATTCTACCAAACATTCAATGAAGACTTAATACCTATCCTTCCCAGACTCTTCCAAAAAATTGAGGATGGGGGAAGCTCCCTAACTCATTCTACAAAGTCAACATTACCCTGATACCAAAACCAGACAAGGACAACACAAAAAAAAGAAAATTACAAGCTAATATCACTGATGAACATCGATGTAAAAATCCTCAACAAAATACTAGCAAATCGCATACAACAATATGTTAAAAAGATTATACACCATGATCAAGTGGGATTTATTCCAGGTATGCAGGGATGGATGGTTTAACATTCGCCAATCAATCAACGTGATGCACCACATTAATAAAATGAAGAATAACATGATCATCTCTATAGATGCAGAGAAAACATTTGACAAGATACTGCATCCGTTTGTGATAAAAACTCTGAATAAAATGGGTATAGAAGGAAAGTACCTCAACATAATAAAGGCTATATATGAGAAACCCACAGCTAATATCATCCTCAATGGTGAAAAACTGAAACCTATCCCTCTAAGAGCAGGAACCAGACAAGGATGCCACTGTCACCACTCCTATTTAACATAGTGCTGGAAGTCCTAGCCAGAGCAGTCAGGCAAGAAAAAGAAATAAAAGGGATCCAAATTGGAAAGGAAGAAGTCAAACTATCACTATTTGCAGATGACATGATTTTATATATAGAAGACCCTAAAGAATCCACCAGAAAACTTTTAGAAGTAATAAACGAATATGGTAAAGTTGCAGGATACAAAATCAACATACAAAAATCAGTTGCATTTCTATACACTAACAACAAAGTAGCAGAAAGAGAAATTAAGAATACAATCCCATTTATAATTGCAACAAAAAAGAATAAAATACCTAGGAATAAACTTAACCAAACAGGTGAACGATCTGTACACTGAAAACTATAAAACGTTGCTGAAAGCAATTGAAGACACAAAGAAATGGAAAGATATTCCGTGCTCTTGGATTGGAAGAATTAACATAGTTAAGATGTCCATACTTCCTAAAGCAATCTATAGATTCAATGCAATCCCTATCAAAGTTCTAACAACAGTTTTCACAGAAATAGAACAAAGAATCCTAAAATTTATATGGAACAACATAAGACCCCGAATAGCTAAAGGAATCCTGAGAAAAAAGAACAAAGCTGGAGGTATCACACTCCCTGATTTCAAAAAATACTACAAAGCTATAGTAACCAAAACAGCATGGTACTGGCACAAAAACAGATACACAGATCAATGGAATAGAATCGAAAGCCCAGAAATAAACCCACACATCTATGGACAGCTAATCTTTGACAAAGGAGCCAAGAACATACAGTGGAGAAAAGAAAGTCTCTTCAACAAATGGTGTTGGGAAAACTGGAGAGCCACATGCAAAAAATGAAAGTAGACCCTTACCTTACAGCATACACAAAAATTAACTCCAAGTGGATTAAAGACTTGAATGTAAGACCTGAAACTATGAAACTTCTAGAAGGAAACATAGGCAGTATGCTCTTCGACGTTGGTCTTAGCAACATATTTTCAAGCACCATGTCTGACCGGGCAAATGAAACAATAGAAAAAATAAACAAATGGGACTACATCAAACTAAAAAGCTTCTGCACAGCAAAGGAAACCATCAACAAAACGAAAAGACAACCTAACAATTGGGAGAAGATATTTGCAAACCATACATCTGATAAGGGCTTAATCTCCAAAATATGTGAAGAACACATGCTTCTCAACAACAAAAAAAACTAACAATCCAATTAAAAAATTGGCAAAAGACCCGAATAGACATTTCTCCAAAGAAGATATACAGGTGCCCAACAGACACATGAAAAGATGTTCCAAATCATTAACTATCAGGAAAATGCAATTCAAAACTACAATGAGATATCACCTCATGCCCGTCAGAATGGCTATAATTAACAAGACAGGAAACAACATGTGTTGGAGAGGATGTGGAGAGAAGGGAACTCTCATACACTGCTGGTGGGAGTGCAAACTGGTGCAGCCACTATGGAAAACAGTATGGAGATTCCTCGAAAAATCAAGGAGAGAACTACCATATGATCCAGCTATTCCACTGCTGGGTATTTATCCAAAGAACTTGAAAACACCAATTTGCAAAGGTACATGCACCCCTGTGTTCATTGCAGCGTTATTCACAATAGCCAAGACTTGGAAGCAACCTAAGTGCCCATCAAGGGACGAATGGATAAAGAAGCTGTGGTATATATACACAATGGAATACTACTCAGCCATAAGAAAAGATGAAATCTAGCCATTTGTAACAACATGGATGGACATTGAGGGTATTATGCTAAGTGAAATAAGTCAGAGGGAGAAGGTCAAATACCGTATGCTTTCCTTCACTAAGTAGTAGATAATAAAAAGAATAAACAAACACATAGAGACAGAGATTGGATTGGTGTTTACCAGAGGGGAAGGGGGGAGGGAGGAGGGCGGAAGGGATAATTTGGCACATGTGTGTGGTGATGTGTTGTAGTTAGTATTTGTGTGATGAATATGATGTAATCTATGCAGAAATAGAAGTATAATGATGTACGCCTGAAACTTATAAATGTTATAACCCAATGTTACTGCAATAAACAAAAAATTTAAAAAAAGAATAAGTAAATAAAAAATTTAAAAAAATTAAAAAAAAGATGTAATATTATCATCAACGTATTCTTTTTTTTAAAAATTTTTTATTTATTGCAGTATCATTGGTTTATAACATTGTATAAATTTCAGGTGTACATCATTATACTTCTATTTCTGCATAGATTACATCATGTTCACCACCCAAATACCAATCACAACCCATCACCACACACATGTGCTGAACTATCCCTTTCGCCCTCCCCCCTCCCCCCTTCCCCACTGGTAACCACCAATCCAATCTCTGTCTCTAAGATGTAATATTATCATCAACGTATTCTTATTGCAGTCTCTACCTTTAAAAAAATTACACTTGACTTGTCATATCTGATTCTACATGACTTTCCTTTTTTTTTAACCCTAAGTGACAAATTTTACTTATTAAAAAAAAGACTCCTCTACTGGGAATGTCATGTGTTTACTAAACTCTTAGGGAAGTTATTTGTGTCATAGAATGCCTTGCCAGAATTAGTCCATGGGAACATATCTGCCTGTTGCAGAATAATATTCTAGGGATGTATCCAAGCATGCTAACAATATTAGGAGGAAGTTGGGGAGCAGGAGAGAAACAAAAGTAAACAAACACACACACCCTCACATATATTTTAAAAATCATAAACCATTTCCCTATAGCACTTTATGATAATAGTCCAATCTCTAATTCAATTTGAAGTTATGTGTGGTTTCACTTTTTAAATTTTTTTAATTATTAAACTTGAATCAAATTATCATTCATCATAGCATCAGTCACCATGTACTTCACCTTCTTTTCAATTATCATGCACAATTCTGTCTCTGCTCCTAGTTTAAGTCCAATCCTCCAGGTGTGCATAGATTCCGTTTCTTGTCACCTGTTCAAAGACATCAGGACATCACACCAACAATTTTTTAATCTTTTTTTCATCATCAATTTTACCTTTTCTATCCACCAGCCTGAAAACACACTGCTATGTCTATGATTTTAAAGAACCAGTAGTCAAACAACAAACCAGAAACTTTTTGCGGAACTCCTACCCTCTTCAACTTCTGTGCTATTTCCCTATTTTCAATCACAGCAATAATCCTTAAAAGTATTCTTTTCCACTTTCTTCAATTTTACTTCTCACCCTCTCTTGACCTCTGGTCAGTGGTCTTCACAACACTAAACCTAGCAGTCAACTGTCAGGACTCTTCTTAGTGAACTCTCAGCAGCATTTTTCTTTCTTTCTTAGAAATATTCTTTGGCTTCCAGAACAGTGCATACTCTTGGTTTTCCTCCTAGATTGCAGGCTGCTCTGTTTTATTCTCCTTTGTCAATTTTTGTCACCCAGGGTCCCCAAATTCAGAGTTCCCAGGCCCTAGGCCTCAGAGATTTTCTCTTGTCTACTATAGGTACTAACTTGGTGATCTCTTCCAGGGTCATGGCTTAAACCACTAATTCGACAACGTATATTTGTACATTTACATCCCCAGAGTGGATTTCTCTGAGGTGCTGATTTCGTACCCAACACAGAGTGAAAAATACTGCTCATGGGTTAGACAAGAAGAGGACTTAAAATTGGCCACTAGATACAAGAAGAGGAAGCCTTGATATGCATTATTTTAGTATAGAGGTGAGGTTGAAAACCTGCTAAGAACAGATTCAAGAGGAAAAGAATGGGAATTAGTAAGCACTGAGAAATATTTCAAGGAGTTTTTCTATAAAGGAGAGTAAAAAAATGCAGCAATACCTGAAAAAGAGGGTTTTTATGATAAGAAATACTACAAGACCGCGTTCCTGGTGCATATGTAGAATTGGCAGATATTTTTACTTAATCAATTTGAGCACTTTGTCAAATTAAGAGGAACACCTAAAAATTAAATGGACACGATATATTTGTTGAAATCAACTAATTATATTTAAATTCTTCATAAACACTAACAAGAAATGAAGAAATGATTTACAGAAATGATTTGATATCATTGGGTTACATCTTTGCTTAACAGCTTTAAGTTTAATTGAAAAAGCAGGATGATGAGGAAAATATCAAGCACTTACCATTTGTTTGTAAAACGATTCAAATCTGTGAAAAACTGATATAAAATATTCACCAAAATGGTACAAATGATACTTTAAAAACAACGTCAGTGCATTTCTCTTTTGCTTTTTTGAATGCTATTTTTGTCTATCTGTTTCCACCATTTTTTAAATTCTATTCATTTTGCCTATACTATTCTTCTATCTATTCCTAGAACTTTAATAAATTCCATATTTTCTTTAGGTTTTTCCAAAACACTGTCTTTTTATATCTTTGTTAAAAATTTGTATTTGCTACAAGATAAATATATATGTGTTTTTAAAAACAGAATGTAATATAATGCAACAAATTTTGATAGATATGACATTCAGACTCTTTAGGATAAAAAGGAGAAGAGTTTAAATTAAATAATCTAGTTAGCAGAGGGCACATCTATCCTCTAACTGCCCTTATAGACACAATGATCAGTTGTACAATTTATCACATTTGAGAAATTACTTTCACATGTATAATCTTAATTGATCTTCAAAATAATTTAGTGAACAAGATTTTAATCTTGATTTTATAAATAACATAATTTCTATTCTCCTTTTAGTCACAAAGTTAGCATACTTGGGATCAAATGCCAGTCTTTTAACATCAGAACTCTTTTTGCTAATATTCCTGATGATAAGACTGTCCTTATCTGGATTAGAAAGTTTCAAAGTCCTATTAGTAAGAAGCTGCCATAGTTTTCCCTTTTTCTCCTTCCTTGTATCTTTAACTGCTATATCTGGTCTGTAATCCTAAGAATTCCAAAGAGCTCATGAGTGATTACAGACAATGTGGATTTTACGAAGGGCAGATAATACTCATTCAAGGGCAAAATAGGCACGAAGAGTTCTTATGCTATAAACTTATCCAGAATCTTGAAATTAGGCAATCTAGACTTAAATTACTTTAAATTTGTTTCAAAATATATGTCACATTAGGTGATAAAAATATGTTTTTATTTTGAGTTAGTCATTGGGAATAACATAATATTTTCAGGGACAAAATGGATAGGTAAGGATTTTTGAATGAAAAAACAATTTAAATGCTGATTATAAATAATTGCAAGGTAGTCCTAATATTTTGTTAAACAAAGAAAAGTCTCTAAAGTCATCTATAAGCTTATTTTAAGTGTCATGCCATCTTATACATGACTTTAATTTTTGTAAAATCTAATGCATATAGTATCTGTAGCATCAATGAAATTTAGAAGGTTTTTAGTTTCAAAAAAGTTATCAATGCATGAATAAGTTATTAAACATATTTTAGATTTGTTGAATTGAGACATTGAGAATAACTTTATTGACTTACTAACAAGTGATTCTTTTCCTGTGTTTCTAAGTCTTGATGTCCATTATATAAAGACCTCCAATACTTAACCAAAAACAGTGTTAACGGCTTTTCACAGTTGCCCAATATTTTATTGCAAATCTTCATCATAGTAATATTTATTAGTAGTTTGGAATGGTAAGAATCTTAGCTACTTTAAAACTTTAAAAATTATTCTATATTTATAAAAATTTCTCTGGTCTCTGTTCAATGAAGATAAGAAATCCAATTTTTAGGACATTATTAACTGAGTCCGGATACCCAAACTTGCATAACGAATTCCCCAAGGGAGACATTTAGAAGTAGCAGCAACCTTAGAGAGCATCAGGTTCCATCTCTCATTTACTTGAGCAAACTTCTGGCTGCAGCACACAGCAAATGTAAAACAAATGAGTAAATATATACAGAAATGAAACAGCCTCACCAAGCAAAGCATAGCCTCTTGCCCCCAATTTCATGGGGAAAAGCTCCCTGATTTCATTTGGTTGCTCAGTTGTAACGCTACAGTGCTGTTACACACTACCAGCTGCTGCTTGTCAGTTGCTCTCTGCCGTCCTCACTACGCATGCCACCAAAACTCCATGCATGCTGGCTGATATTTACCATTTTAGACTTTTGCTCAACTGTGTATCCCTGTAATGGAGTGCTTCTTCTAGGAGGAAAAGTATGTTTTCAATGCATCCTTTGTGCTCTTGAACTGAATTCCCAGCACATGACAAAATATGTAATATACGCAGATATCATGTTTTTTAAAAGAAATGCACTGACATTATTATTCAGAAGAATTTTTTGTACTGCCCTTTTCGACATCACCTCAGTTGAAATTACTTGGAAACATTAATCAATCTGGTTTACCGGTCAGGGGGAGGTGGCAAGTTGTCAGGGTGAATTAGTGACAAAGTCTGAGGAACTTAAAGACATTTTTGTAAAATGATATTGAAAGGGTCTGAGACTGATTTTTCCCCAATTCACCACTAGTTCGCCATTGAAATTACCAATAATGCAAAAGGAGGAATTATCACTATAATGTAGGCAAGAATGATGTTTAAAAATCAGAAACTTGATTATTTTCTTATAGAAAAGTGTCTATAAGCCAATGTCAGAGTAAGAGGCAGTTGAAAATCGCTGTATTGGAAAAGAAGCAGCAAGCCAAGGAATGAGAGGCAGTGCTTTGAACAGAATCTCAGTAAGACCTCTTCTCTTAACATATGGGAAAAGAATGAATGTGAGGAGTGAAACGGGTTAGCTAATGTGCAACTAAATGTTATCTGACTTTCAGATGACAGTATCTAGGGTTGCCAGATTTAGCAAATAAAAATACAGGATGCCCAATTAATTTGAATTTCAGGTAAACAGTAATTAATGTTTTTAGTATACATACCTCCCATGCCATATGTGGAACATAATTATACTAAAAATGTTTGCTTTTTATCTGAATATAAGTTTAACTGGAAGGCCTGTATTTTTTTGTGTGTGTGTGTGAGGAAGATCAGCCCTGAGCTAACATCTATTGCCAATCCTCCTCCTTTTTTTTTTTCCCCCTTCTTCTCCCCAAAGCCCCAGTAGATAGTTGTATGTCATAGTTGCACATCCTTCTAGTTGCTGTATGCGGGAGGCCGCCTCAGCATGGCCGGACAAGTGGTGCGTTGGTGCGCGCCTGGGATCTGAACCCCGGGCCGCCATAGTGGAGCACGTGCACTTAACCACTGGGGTTGGCCCCTGGAAGTCCTGTATTTTATCTGGCAACCCTATTTTATGTGGAGAGGCTGTCCTAGGAGGCTTCCTGTAAATTAACAGTTGGCTCAATGTTTCTGAGAAAACCATGACTGTGGACACTAATTGAAAAACTCCTGGATTCCGTCTCAAACCACTGTTTTCCCCTCTCTGAGGTGGTGCTTGGTGCTGGGACTGCCTCTAGCCTCATCTCCCCTGGGCTTCTAGATTTCTGAGGCATCCAGTGGAAATTCAGAGGGAATCAAAAAATTTCCCTTTAAATTTTATTCAGAATCAAAAGATTCAGGCAAGGACAAACAAGAATCTTTGAATCCTACGCTAGCCTAGGCATCAGTCTATAAAGATGAACTCAGAGAAAATACCAGACATTAATAGAAACTGTAGTTCAAAGAAATAGACCAAATTTAATTACTCTAAAAATATCATCTTATAAAATAGGTTTTCATAAAAAATAGAACATAGATTCCAAAAGATCTAAAATATCTTTCCAGTAAGATTTAAATTGACATTAAATTTATAATGTAGGATGAAGTAATCATAAATAGATTCTAAATCCAGAGAAGTCATGAAGACAAAATATTTTTAAAGCAATAAAAGCAGTAAATAGCAGAGTAGATATTGCAGAAAAGTAAATTAATAAAATAAAGCTGACTTAAAACATCCTTCCATTATTCAGAGAAAAAATGTGAAGAATTGAAAATGAAGAATGGAAACAGAAAATTTGAAATTAAAGATTTTGAATGGAAGATTGAAAACACGTTGAGGCAATTCAATCATTAATGGGAATTCTACAGGGAGAGGACAAAACAGACAAGAAACACGTAGATAACATTGGAAAGGCACAAATATATTTATCTTTATGTAAAGTGATATCATTATAAAACTAAAAAGCCCAAGTGAATCAACTAATTGAAATAATACATACTACTTCTCTTCACAATTTTATTATTTTTTATTAAAATATTTGTGAAAAAATAATGAATATTTATATATTTCTCTCTATATATTTATATATATTTAGTTTAAAATAAAACATTTGATGTTTTAAAAATATATAAAATATATAATAATGACTTTATATTTATATAAATATTTTAGAAATCAGAATGAATTAAAAAATCAACTTTTCACTCAATATCAAAAATGCAAAAAATAACATGAATAGATAATTCATAAGAGAATGAATGTAAGTGGCTATTTAATAAAATATTAACTGGACTCAGTTCACTCATATTTACTCATTTTTCATACATTTATTTATCTCAATCACTCTAGTTAGTTAATATTATTATCTACTTTTAACAGTTGAGAAACCTAAGGCTGAGAGACGTTAACAAATCACAGAGCTAATGTGTGGAGAAGCTATGTTTCAATCCCTGTCAGCTGGGCTCCAGCATCCTTCCTCTTACTAATGTGTATACCCTGCTTCCTATACATTTACTTTCACTATTAAAGTGGAAGTTATTTTTTACATATATAAATGGTACATAGTGTAATGGGTGGAACCTAGAGTTGACCAGGAAATAATTAAAAAATATTTTTTTCACTGTAATATAAAGGGAGTAATTTAGTATCATATATCATGATCCTTTAATACTTGTACCTTTTTTTTTTTTTTGTGAGGAAGATCAGCCCTGAGCTAACATCCAATGCCAATCCTCCTCTTTTTGCTGAGGAAGATTGGCCCTGGGCTAACATCCGTGCCCATTTTCCTCTACTTTATATGGGACACAGCACAGCATGGCTTGACAAGCAGTGCGTCAGTGCACGCCCCGGATCTGAACCTTCAAACCCCGAGCCACCGCAGCGGATGGTGAGAACTTAACCGCTGCACCACCGGCCGGCCCCAGTACTTCTACCTTTTGATCAAGTAATTTCTATTTTACAGTTTATACAAAAGTAATAAGAATGGTAGACTTCTAAGATTTTACACAGTTTTTAATCATGCTTATTAACGTTATTTAAATTTGGTACAGTGAATAAATATTCAATAATAATATAATAAATAAATGATGATGCATTAATAGAGTGGACAAGTACCCAGATATTAGTGCACTAGGTAGAATTCTAAAATCACGCCCCAAGATTTCCTTTCCTAATCCTCATTACTGTGAACAAGATAAGATATCATACCTGAGATTATGTCACGTTATATGGCAAAAGGAATGCTGCACCTATTATTAAAGTTACAAATCAGTTGACCTTGAGTTAATTAAATGGGGAATTATGTAGTTGGGCCTGATCTAATCACACCAGCCTGTTAAAGCAGAAAGTTTTCTCAACTAGTCGCCCAGGAGAAATTCGAGAGATACAAAGCAAGAGAAAGATCTATTGCGCCATTGCTCGCTTTGAAGATGGAGATGGCCAAGTGCAAGGAGAGAAAAACACCCTCCAGGAGCTAAGAGTGAGCCTCTACCAAGAGCCAGCAAGGAAACAGGTACTTCAGTCCTACAGCTGCAAGGAAGTGAATTCTATACAACAATAGGAATGATCTTGTAAGTCGATCTTCCACAAAGCCCCAGATCAGAGCCAGCCTGACAAATACTTTGATTTCAGTCTTGTGAAACCCTCAACAAACAACTCAGTTGAAGCAGCCCAGACTTCTGATCTATAAAACAGAACTAATAAATGGGTATTGTTTTAAGCTGCTAAGTTTGTGGTAATTTGCTAGGCAGTGATAGAAAGCTAATACCACTAATAATCATGATTTCAATGAAACAATATAAGATAATAGTTTAATATATCATGTATCATGAAATAATAATACAAAACTAAATATATGACTCAAACCAATCTCAACATTGATAGGAAAAATTAATGTTGCTTAACTATGAGAAATAGACTAGTAGTTAAATTATCCAAAAATGCTTTTCATTAAATTTATATTCATTATGCCTGTTTTCAATAATGTATATGGATATACTCATTCTTTATTAAATTTTTTTTTATTGCAGTAACACTGGTTTATAACATTGTATAAATTTCAGGTGTACATCATTATACTTCTATTTCTGCATAGATTACATCATGTTCACCACCTAAATACTAATTACAACCATCACTACACACATGTGCCGAATTATCCCGTTCACCTTCCTCCGTCCCCCTTTCCCCTCTGGTAACAACCAATTCAATCTCTGTCTCTATGTGTTTGTTTATTGTTGTTTTTATCTGCTACTTAATGAAGGAAATCATATGGTATTTGACCTTCTGCCTCTGACTTATTTCACTTTGCATAATACCCTCAAGGTCCATCCATATTGTCACAAACGGCTGGATTTCATCATTTCTTATGGCTGAGTAGTATTCCATTGTGTATATATACCACAGCTTATTTATTCATTCGTCCCTTGATGGGCACTTAGGTTGCTTCCAAGTCTTGGCTATTGTGAATAACGCTGCAATGAACACAGGGGTGCATGTATCTTTACGCATTGGTGTTTTCAAGTTCTTTGGATAAATACATAGCAGTGGAATAGCTGGATCATATGGTAGTTCTATCCTTGATTTTTTGAGAAATCTCCATACTGTTTTCCACAGTGGGCTGCACAAGTTTGCACTCCCACCAGCAGTGTATGAGAGTTTCCTTCTCTCCACATCCTCTCCAACACATGTTGTTTCCTGTCTTGTTGATTATAGCCATTCTGACGGGCGTGAGGTGATATCTCATTGTAGTTTTGATTTGCGTTTCCCTGATAGTTAATGATTTTGAACATCATTTCATGTGCCTATTGCCATCTGTATATCTTCTTTGGAGAAATATCTGTCAGGTCTTTTGCCCATTTTTTAATTGGGTTGTTAGTTTTTTTGTTGTTGAGACGCATGAGTTCTTTATATATTTTGGAGATTAAGCCCTTATCAGATGTATGGTTTGCAAATATCTTCTTCCAATTGTTAGGTTGTCTTTTCGTTTTGTTGATGGTTTCCTTTGCTGTGCAGAAGCTTTTTAGTTTGATGTAGTCCCATCTGTTTATTTTTTCTATTGTTTCTCTTGCCCGGTCATACATGGTGCTTGAAAATATGTTGCTAAGACCAATGTCGAAGAGCATACTGCCTATGTTTTCTTCTAGAAGTTTCATAGTTTCAGGTCTTACATTCAAGTCTTTAATCCATTTGGAGTTAATTTTTATGTTTGGTGTAAGGTAAGGGTCTACTTTCATTTTTTTGCATGTGGCTATCCAGTTTTCCCCACACCGTTTGTTGAAGAGACTTTCTTTTCTCCACTGTATGTTCTTGGCTCCTTTGTCAAAGATTAGCTGTCCATATATGTGTGGGTTTATTTCTGGGCTTTCGATTCTATTCCATTGGTCTGTGTGTCTGTTTTTGTGCCAGTACCATGCTGTTTTGGTTACTATAGCTTTGTAGTATATTTTGAAATCAGGGAGTGTGATACCTCCAGCTTTATTCTTTTTTCTCAGGATTCCTTTAGCTATTTGGGGTCTTATGTTGTTCCATATAAATTTTAGGATCCTTGTTCTATTTCTGTGAAAAGTGTTGTTGGAACTTTGATAGGGATTGCATTGAATCTATAGATTGCTTTAGGAAGTATGGACATCTTAACTATGTTAATTCTTCCAATCCAAGAGCACGGAATATCTTTCCATTTCTTTGTGTCTTCTTCAATTTCTTTCAGCAATGTTTTATAGTTTTCCATGTACAGATCTTTCACCTGTTTGGTTAAGTTTATTCCTGGGTATTTTATTCTTTTTGTTGCAATTGTAAATGGGATTGTATTCTTAATTTCTCTTTCTGCTACTTTGTTGTTAGTGTATAGAAATGCAACTGATTTTTGTATGTTGATATTGTATCCTGTAACTTTACTGCATTCGTTTATTACTTCTAAAAGCTTTCTGGTGGATTCTTTGGGGTTTTCTATATATAAAATTATATCATCTGCAAATAGTGATAGTTTGACTTCTTCCTTTCCAATTTGGATCCCTTTTATTTCTTTTTCTTGCCTGATTGCTCTGGCTACGACTTCCAGTACTATGTTAAACAGGAGTGGTGAGAGTGGGCATCCTTGTCTGATTCCTGTTCTTAGAGGGATAGGTTTGTTTTTCACCATTGAGGATGATATTAGCTGTGGGTTTGTCATATAAGGCCTTTATTATATTGAGGTACTTTCCTTCTAAACCCATTTTATCCAGAGTTTTTATCATAAATGGATGCTGTATCTTGTCAAATGCTTTCTCTGCATCTATTGAGATGATCATGTGATTTTTATTCTTCATTTTATTAATATGGTATATCACGTTGATTGATTTGCGAATATTGAACCATTCCTGCATACCAAGAATAAATCCCACTTGATCATGGTGTATAATCTTTTTAACGTATTCTTGTATACGATTTGCTAGTATTGTGTTGAGGATTTTTGCATCAATGTTCATCAGTGATATTGGCCTGTAATTTTCTTTTTTTGTGTTGTCCTTGTCTGGTTTTGGTATCAGGGTAATGTCACCTTTGTAGAATGAGTTAGGGATCTTCCCCCCCTCTTCAATTTATGGGAAGAGTTTGTGTAGGATAGGTATTAAGTCTTCTTTGAATGTTTGGTAGAATTCACCAGGGAAGCCATCTGGTCCTGGACTCTTATTTTTGGGGAGGTTTTTAATTACTGTTTCGATCTCCTTACTGGTGATTGGTCTATTCAAATTCTCTACCTCTTCTTGATTCAGTTTTGGAAGGTTATGTGATTGTAAGAATTTATCCACTTCTTCCAGATTGTTGAATTGGTTGGCATATAGCTTTTCCTAGTATTCTCTTATAATTTTTTGTATTTCTGAGGTGTCTGTTGTAATTTCTCCTCTTTCATTTTTGATTTTACTTTTTTGTGCCTTCTCTCTTTTTTTTTGGTGAGTCTAGCTAATGGTTTGTCAATTTTGTTTATCTTTTCAAAGAACCAGCTCTTGGTTTTATTAATTTTTTCTATTTTTTTTTTAGTCTCTATTTCATTTATTTCTGCTCTGATTTTTATTATTTCCCTTCTTCTACTGATGTTGGGCTTTGTTTGTTCTTCTTTTTCCAGTTACTTTAGGTGCATTGTTAGATTGTTTATTTGAGATTTTTCTTGTTCGTTGAGATAGGCCTGTATTGCTATAAACTTCCATCTTAGCACTGCTTTTGCTGTATCCCATAAATTCTGGCATGTCGTATTTTCATTTTCCTTTGTCTCCAGGTATTTCTTGATTTCTTCTTTGATTTCTTTGTTAACCCAGTCGTTGTTCAGTAGCATTTTGTTTAATCTCCATGTATTTGGCTTTTCTGATTTTCTTCCTATAGTTGATTTCCAGTTTCATACTGTTGTGGTCAGAAAAGATGTTTGGTATTATTTCAATCTTCTTAAATTTATGGAGACTTGTTTTGTGGCCTAATATGTGATCAATCCTGGAGAATGTTCCATGTGCATTTGAAAAGAACGTGTATTCTTCGGTTTTTGGATGGAATGTTCTGTATATATCTACTAGGTCCATCTGTTCTAGTGTGTCGTTTAAGGCCAATGTTTCCTTATTGATCTTCTGTTTGGATGATCTATCCATTGGTGTAAGTGGAGTGTTAAAGTCCCCTACTATTATTGTGTTACTGTCTATTTCTGTTTTTATGTCTGTTAATAATTGCTTTATATATTTATGTGCACCTACATTGGGTGTGTAGATATTTACAAGTGTTATATCCTCTTGTTGGATTGTTCCTTTGATCATTATGTAATGCCCTTCTTTGTCTCTTTTTACAATTTTTGTTTTAAGTCTATCTTGTCTGATATGAGTACTGCTACCCCAGATTTCTTTTCATTGCCATTTGTATGGAGTATCTGTTTCAATCCCTTCACTTTCAGTTTGTGAGAGTCTTTAGTTCTGAAGCGTCTCTTGTATGCAGCATACATATGGATCTTGTTGTTTTATCCAATCAGCGACCCTATGCCTTTTAATTGGAGCATTTAGTCCATTGATGTTTAAAGTAGCTGTAGATAAGTATGTACTTACTGGCATTTTTTAGCTTTTTTTTTTTCTCAGTGTTTTAGTCGTCCTTCTCTGTTCCTTTCTCCTATACAGAATTGACGGTCTCTTTAGTTTGATCTCTGTTGAAAGCTCTACTCTTTAACTCCCCTCCTCCCTCCTTTTATGTTTTTGATATCATATCTAACCTCTTTTTTGTGCATTTGTATCCATTACCCTCTTATCATGGAAATAGATAATTTTTCCTATTTGTGGTCTTCTCTTTTCCCCTTAAATCAGTCCCTTGAACATTTCTTGTAGCACTGGTTTCTTGGTGAGAAACTCCTTTAATTTTTGCTTGTCTGGGAAATTTTTGATCTCTCCTTCCATTTTGAATGATAACCTTGCTAGGTAGAGGATTCTTGGCTGTAAGTCTTTCCCTTTTAGCACTTTAAATATATCATGCCACTCTCTTCTAACCTGTAAGCTTTCTGCTGAGAAGTCAGCTGATAGCCTTATGGGGTTTCCTTTGTATGTAACTTGTCTTTCTCTTGCAGCTTTTAGGATTCTCTCTTTATCTTTAATTCTGGACATTTTGATTATGATGTGTCTTGGTGTGGGCCTCTTTGGGTTTATCTTGTTTGGGGTCTCTGTGCTTCCTGTACCTGGATGTCTGTGTCCTTCCTTAGGTTAGGGAAGTTTTCATCTATTATTCCTTGAAATAGATTCTCTGCCCCTTTGTCTCGCTCTTCTCCTTCCGGGACACCTATAACACGGATGTTAGTGTGCTTGATGTTGTCCCAGAGGTCCCTTAGACTGTCCTCAGTCTTTTTAATTCTTTTCTCTTTTACCTGTTCAGCCTGGCTAATTTCTTCTAGTCTTTCGTCCAGCTCACAGATCCGTTCTTCTGTATCCTCTACTCTGCTTTTGAGTCCCTCTAGTGAATTTTTCATTTCCAGTATTGTATTCTTCATTTCTGATTGGTTCTTTTATATATCTTCCATTTCTTTGTTGACATTCTCATTGAGTTCATCTATTCTTCTCTCCAGATCAGTGAGCATCCTTAACACTCTTAGTTGGAACTCTCTGTCAGGTAGGTTGCTCATTTCTGTTTCACTTAGTTCCTTTTCTGGGGTTTTGTCCTGTTCCCTCATTGGAATGTATTCCTTTGCCTCCTCATTATACCTCTTTCCCTGTGCTTGTGTCTATGTACTAGGTAGGTCAGCTACGTCTCCTGCTCTTGAATAGGTGACCTTATATAAGTGATGGCTTAGGAGGCCTGCAGTGTGCTTCCCTCAGTTCTCAATGTTCCAGGGTGGACCCCTATGTGGGCTAAGTGTGTCCTTCTGTTGTGGCCTGTTTGCTCTTCCTGTAGGCGCCCAGGGAGGCTGAGTTATCCTCCTGGCCAGCTGCTGTAATGCTCAGCTGCTTGTAGTTGTTGTGGGCCCTTCAGTCTCTTTATCAGTTGTGGGGAGCCCCAGCACCGTTGTCTGTAAGTTCTAATACCACATTTGTGTTGCAGTATTTCTTTTAAGTGAGTAGGCCCCCAGTGTGGCAGGTTGTTAGGCTCAGGGGCTTACAATTGCTATAAGCCTCCAGGCTTTAGGTCTCTTGTCAGCTCTCTGAGCATTGCAGCTGGGTGGGGCTGGCCTCAGGCACAGGAGTACCCAATTGTTCCAGGCTTTGAAAGGTGGGGCAAACCCCCTATGTGGGTCTTTGAGAAGTACAAGTCTTCTACAGCTGACAAGCCCTGCCGCCCACAGGTCCACACACACGGTCAACACAGTCCTGCCCCGTGTGCGCCCCCCGACCTCCTGAACTGGACCCAGTCTCTCTACCGCCAGAGCCCCACACACTCCACCACTGCCCCACACTCTCCACCCGCTCCTTGTACACGCCCTGCCCCACTGAAGCGGGCTCAGTTGCCAGGCTACAGAGAATCCAGTCACCAATCTATGCAGGCCCACAAGTTGCCTGAGGGCTTGTTGTTGGGTGGGGCCAGTCTCTAGGGTGGGCTGTCTGCCCTGGCTGAGCAGGAGTAAATCTGTGCTCTAGTGGGTGGGGCAGACCTGGGCTAGCAGGCCCCAGAGAGAACTCCAATGACGTCTGTGTCAGCACCTCCACACCAGGCCACAACAATGGCCTCTGCCAATGTCCCAGTCCCTGGAGAGGTCTCACCTCTCACCGAGATGCACTCAGGGCCTATCAGGTGAGTCTCTTTTCACCAAAACACTATGCATCTTTCTTTCTGGTGATTTTAGGTTGCTTTCTGAAACAGGTGAATTTGTGTGTGGGCCCTTTAAGAGCCGGTTTTAATTTCTTTGTGAACCAGCTTTTCTGGGGGTACTCCCCAATGTTTTAGTAGCAGGTAAAGTCAGATATTTTGCCACTCGTCTCGATTGTGCTGGGTCCACAAAATGCCCACAGAGGGGGCGCTCCCGGCTCAGGGCCCCGCGCCTCCATGGTGGGCTGGGTACCTGTGGGCTGCTCCTGGGCGGCCGTGAAGCTGGCGGCTTATCAACGCAGCGTTTTTTCTCTCCAGAAGGAAGTTTCTGCCTCTTCCACCTCAATTAGGATTTTCCTTTGTTGCAGGAGTTCCCCTATCCAGTTTTCAGTTCTGTCTCAGGGGTAATTCTTCCATGAGTAGTTGTAAATTGGCTGTGTCCACGGGAGGAGGTGAGTTCAGAGTCTGCTTACGCCGCCATCTTGACTTTTCTCCTGGATATACTCATAATTAGAGAAAAAATCTCATACAGTAAAAGAATAACTAATCTTACATATTGTTCTCATTTAATCAAATAAATTCAAGCATATGTAATCATATAAAAGACTTTAAGAAAATATTTTGAAATATTGACATTAATAATATGTTTATTAGGATTAAGGTACATTTCTGTTTTCATCTCTATAAGTACATGCAGCTCCCTTTATCCACAATGGACATCACCTTCTAGAAATATCAGAAATTTTAAACATTTTGTTATTTGTTCCCATGAATAAGACTGTTATATGGTCTCTGAAAATTTAGAATGCTTCCTTCATTTTTTTTTAGTAAGTCCTTCCTTCTTTCCTTCCTCCCTCATTTCTTTCTTTCTCTCTTTCTTTCATTACAACAAACTGGAATTTCTGGTTGTTGAGATAGAAAGACCAGTCAAATGATTTCTGTCTTTGTGCTTTATGATCTGCAATTTAACATATTACCTGCTTCACGCTCTCTGCCTATAAGTGGATTTCTTCAAGTATCTGAACGATCTCAGAGCCTTACAGTTGTTGTAGATCACTGAGTTGTGGCAGCAGAAGGCAGGAGGGTTTTATCAGGTTGAACAGCCAAGCATAAGTAGGTAACTATTCCAGAGAAGATGCGTTTCAAAAATATTATTACCCCAAAAAGATTGACATTCAATAAAAACATTCTTTTGCTTTATATGGTATGTTGATAGACACGTTTCTGCCCAAATTGTGCAGAGAACTATTTAACAAATGAGCAAATAATTATAATTTCTAAAGAGAGGTTTGTGCAGATATTACAATATGTCCTTCTATAATGCAGCTCAATAAACATTAGCTAATATAATAATTGCTTAGTAATATTGGTCAAAGTATTTTTATGCCATCAGTTACCATAGAGAAAAATATATTGCACTGGGATTCTCCATCCTCCGGTATGACTTTTTCAGTTATAAAATTATTACTATTGCACTCTTGTTAATTATTGTATATGTAGTATTTCATTATATTACATTTTAAAAGTAAAATCAAAAGTTATCACTCTTTATTCTGTCACTTATCCTCAAGTTACTTTACTTGGCAAAAGTTACTTTATTTGGACAAAGGCAAATTAAATATTAATTTAAGTAACTCCACATTCTTCTGGTGCAGTGTCTCCCTTTTCCCATTCATTCTTTTCCACTGATGTATCAAACAAACAGAATTGTTTTCCCTTGTGTCAGAAATATCCTAATAAAAATAGCTATGATTAGGACTTATTTTATTTATTTTTTATTTTTTTATTTTTATTTTTTTTATAATTTTATTTATTTATTTATTTTCCCCCAAAGCCCCAGTAGATAGTTGTATGTCATAGCTGCACATCCTTCTAGTTGCTGTTTGTGGGACACGGCCTCAGCATGGCCGGAGAAGTGGTGCGTCAGTGCACACCCGGGATCCGAACCCGGGCTGCCAGCAGCGGAGCGCGAGCACTTAACCGCTAAGCCACGGCGCCGGCCCATAGGACTTATTTTATATTAGGGTGTCAGGGAAGCTCTCTCTGAGAAAGTGATTTGAGCTAAAGGATAAAGGAATGTTATTGATAAAAGAATAAGGAGGTGGAGATGGGTAAATGAAGGGATTTTCATTTCATTTATTTTCATCATTTGTTTAAAAATTTTGGTGAGTGGATATTTCAAAGTTATCTTATTTCCTTTTAAACTCCTTTATAGACAGCAATCACTTTGTCGTCTAATGAAGAATGTCATCTAAATCTGATTATAAAAGGTGGTGTCACATCAAACTCTTTTTGTGATAATGTATTATGTGTCTTTATTTCCTAACACACTCCTGCTGATTTACACGAAATTATTTTAGCCCCTGATCTCTTGCACATCATCAGTTGCTATAATCCAGGCAGAGTTGTTATTTATTTGTCCAATTAATGATGCAGAAGACAGTTCCTCATTACTTTGTCTATTCCAGGAGGCATATGAACTGTTTACACTTTGCTATGTGGTTCTTATTATTTTGAGGGAGAATAATTACTTATTTAATTAGTAGACTAGATTAAACCAATTTTAAATGTCAATTGCTACAATTTCTAGTCAATGTTTAAAGTTCTTGTCTATTTTTATAGCTATTATTAACATATCAAGTACATTTTTGCTGAATATTGCCTTTATTCATAATTCATGGAATTTTATATTGGTGAAGTACACCAGAATACACTACATACAATTTATAAAATGTTTCCTTTTATCTATTTATTTTCTACTGTACTCATGTTAATAATATTTTTTCCAGAGTATTTTGATGTACATTACACATTTTTATTTGATATTGAGGTGATTGCTATATATTTGTCTGAAATATATTTACTAATATTTGAAATAATGTTTAAATATTTGGAATAGTTTTATTGATCAAACTTGATTATATATTTAGAGAAAGAATATCACTAGTATATACTTCAGTCCTGATTTCCAGATGTTTAAATCCAATCGTCCACTTGACATTTTTATCTGGATGTCCCACAACTCAAACTCAACATACCCAACAGCAAGCCCTTAATTCCCTACCCCTAATCCATTTCTCATTTAATATTAGTATTATGATGAAGTACGTGAACCACCTCCACATCACCCAACTAGAAAACTCTTTTTGCCTTACATCATATTTAATAGTGACCCAGTTCCATTGATATCACCACTGTAACTTATCTCTTATCTAGTCTCACTGTCTTAGTTCCAGCCTCCACTGTCTTTTGAAGCCCTATTACAATAGCTTTCTAACTGATTTTAAAGATTTCTATCAAATTTCATCATTATCTGCAGGATCGCAAGTGTCCTTTCTGCAATGTATCTTAGCAGGTTCTTTTCTCTGTAAAATACTTCAACATCCCCTCATTTATTTATTTATTATCTCTTTCTAAATATATCTCTATATATATATATTTGTGTGTGTGTACGTGTGTGTGTGTGTGAGGAGATCAGCCCTGAGCTAACATCCATGCCAGTCCTCCTCTTTTTGCTGAGGAAGACTGGCCCTGGGCTAACGTCCGTGCCCAAATTCCTCCACTTTATATGGGACGCTGCCACAGTATGGCTTGCCAACCAGTGCGTTGGTGTGCGCCCGGGATCTGAACCAGTGAACCCTGGGCTGCCGCAGCGGAGTGTGCGCACTTAACCGCTTGTGCCACCAGACCGGCCCCAATATATATATGTTTTTAATTGAAGTATAGTTGACACACAATATTATATTAGTTTCAGGTGTACATCATAGTGATTCAATATTTATATACATTATGAAATGATCACCACAATAAGTTTAGTTACCATCTGTCACCATACAAAGTTATTACAATATTATTGACTATATTCTCTATGCTGTGCATTACAGTCCTATGGATGGACCTAGAGGGGAGTAGGTATCATGTTAAGTGAAATAAGTCAAACAGAGAAAGGTAATTACCGCTTGACTTCACTTATATATGGAATTTAAAAAACAAAACAAACCCAAAAAACAAAACAGAAACAAGTCATAGATACAGAAAACAAACTCATTGTTAGAGGAGAGGAGGGTTGGGAGTGGGCAAAATAGGTCAAGGGGACTAAGAGGTACAAACTTCAACCTATAAAATAAATAAATCACGGCAATATCCCCCCATTTATACTATAGGTTACAAAATTCTTTTTCTCAAACATTTATTTAAAGGCTTCCAAGATCTGGAGCTTGACTACCCCTCAAGGTTTCTCTTTTGCCTCACTCCTACTCTGAAGTTATGATGCAGCCCTACTGAACACTCCAAGTTCTATGGAAACATCCCAGATCCCTGCCTGGAATGTTTACCTAAACCTCCTCCACTCCTCCTTTCCTCTTCTTAAAAATACCCTTATTTTTAAGATTTTGCTTAAACAGGTTTTCTTGCCCACCCCTAACCCCCTTTTAGCTACCTGAAAGAATTGACACTCCGTCCTTTACAGTCAAATGCACACTGGTCATTCTGTAGCTTAAGTAAGCTGTACTTTAAAAAATTCACTCTGGTTGGTGAGGAAACAGACCATTGCAGGCCTGCGGAGATTGTTTCCTCTGCTCCTTCCATGGGGTTCCTTCCCTCACCTCAGTAGTTTCTTCACACATGTATACTAATCAGTACTCAGTTGAAGACATGAGGAGCACCCTCTGCTGACATCTGTAACTTTATCCTGTGCAACTTTCTGCACCCCCGGCACTCTGCCTGGATAATTTTAGCCCCCTTAGCTTTCACAATACAAAGAACTCTGTCTCAACTTAGGTAGTTTACCAGCCTTTTTTTAGTCCCTCAGGCCTACCAAACTCCCACCTACTCTTTACCCTCATTTTGCAGCTTGATAACTCTGCAAGTAGGGAGCGGGGACAGTTGTGGGGCTCGCTTCATTTATTCCCCTTCTTTCAGGGATTGTTGTCATGCACTGCTTGTTGTTCAATGTCTAAAAACAATGTTTATCATTTATATGTCTACTTTGTTATTGGTTTACATGGGGAGTCCAAGTCTGATTCCTGTTACTAAAAGACCCCCTGGAAGCAGATGTAATCTCAGTGTTTCTTCCCTTTAAGCATTTTCTGAATTCTTCAACTGCCCAGGGCAAGATTCTAAGAAGTTAAGTACAACAATTTCTGTAAAGCAGAATGGAATGTTCCACTGTCTTGTGGCTCTGAGAAGGCAAAAAAACTATAGTTCAATATTCACCAGCGAAAAAGGGTCCTGTTAAATGATTTGTGCTCCAAGTTGGAATACCCTAAAGGGCTATGCCCCAGAAGTGGAATCAAACTAAAGGCAGAAAAGGTCTTGTAAAAAATGTAGCCCAGGGGGAGGTCAGCTCATCTGATTAGTTATTTTGCTTTATCCTACTCTATCAACTTTCCAGAGCAAAGAGTGAATCTTCTCTGGAAGAAGCAAGCACCATCGAGAGGCTCTGCAATGTTTCTTACATAATGTACAGAATCCAATAAAATATTACCAAGTATACCAAGAAAGAGAACAAAAAGAATATTATAAAAAGAGGTTCACATATGGACAAGCACAGAGGAATGATGGAGCTATTTGCATTTTCAGACATAGGTTCTAAAATAATTGTGATTGATATATTCAAGGAAATAGATAAGAAGATAGAGAATTTAACCAGAGAAATGGAATAAAAATCAACTAGACATTATAGAAATAATAATGCAAAAATTAAAATTAAGGACTTGATAGGTTAATTCAAGAGCATATTAAACAGATAAGAAAGAGCATTAGTGAGCTGGAAAATATTCAAGTAGAAACACCAAGAGCTAAAAGAATAGAAAGTACAAAATAGAGCATAAGAGACTTTGGGGATATAGGTAAAAGGTCTGAAAAACAAGGAATTGAAGTCTTAGAGATGAAGAGAGTACATGGGACAAAAGCAACCAAAACGGGTGGTGTATCCACCCACCTAACTGCCTATGCTTTTATTTACCTGAGTATGTATAGAATATACACTTATTTTTTGTCATATGTTCATTTACTGCCTATTAAAAATTAGTTATATTTGGTCCAAAGTTTAAGAATAATAAAGACATGAGTCCTCAGATAAGAAGTATATTCTGAGAACTGAGTTGGAAAAGGAAAAAGAAATTCATATCCAGAATATAATAGTTGTGTGGAGGAGAGTTATTTTACAGCTGGACTGGGAATGCTCTATCCTTATCTTTGGGGACCTCAGGATTTCTGACCTCGGCTCTTGGCCAAGGTAAGGGCAGTGGGGTTTATGACATGGTGTTTAAAGTCTGAAACTCCCTTGGTAACCTGCAGGGCCAGTTTGTTGACTGACGATTTCCACCCAGCATAATCGGTTAGACAGCCTGGCTTGACCAGAGAGGCATAAAAGACTCCAATGGGAATGTCTGCCTTCAGCTTTCCTGAAGCCAAGATTCATTGCACAGATTTTGGTGCTTCAAACTGGAGAAGTGTGTCCATGTGTGAACAGGACACTAGTAAGCTTGCATCTGGATGTTTCTAAGACCTCTGATGATTGCCTGCACTAGATTTCTCTTGCTGTACCTTATCCTTTGCCTTTAAATAAAAATCTTAGGTTTGTATGCTCTATGGATTCTTGTGAGTCTTTTCAAATATCTGAACTTGTGAAATTTTTGTAATAGTTAAAATGTAAAACATAAAAACTGAAGAGAAAAAAAATCATTAAAAATTCCTTCTCGGAAATAGTAGAAATTAGTAAGTTAAATATTGTTTTGGGTTTTTTTTTGTTTTGTTTCTTGTTTTTTTTTTTTGCTGAGGAGGATTTGCCCTGAGATGATATCTGTTAACAAATCTTCCTCTTTTTTTTTTTGCTTGAGGAAGATTAGCCCTGAGCTAACATCTGTGCCAGTCTTCCTCTATTTTGTATGTGGGTCACTGCCACAGCATGGCCACTGACAATGGTGTAGGTCTGTGCCCAGGATCCAAACCTGTGAATCTGGGCCGCTGAAGCAGAGCATGCCAAAGTTAACCACTATATCATGGGGCTGGCCCCAGAATATTGTTTTTAATGTGATGAAAAAATTGTTTCCTAAGCATTTGTATGCTTAGTTAAAATATATTTTTCTAGAAACAAATAAATTATTACTATTGCCTTAAGACATAATAGAAATACTAAATAAATAACTATTAAAGAAATCACAATGATTATCAAATCTTCCTGTTGTTAAATCTATTTTTTATATATTAATCTTGTATCCAGAAATACCTATTTAAACACCTTGCCACTTTTTTCTATCTGATTGTCTTTTTGTTATTGATTTGTAGTTCTTTTTATATAATGGATGAGAGTCCTTTGGAGGTTATATGTGTTGCCAGTATTTACTACTACGTATTTTGCATTTTCACACACAAAGATAATTCTTGATAGATCCAGTTCTTAATTTTATTATTTAATTTATCATTATTTTCCAATCTGGTTAACACTTATTATGTTTATGTTAAAGAAAATATTTTTACCTAAGGTTGTAAAGATATTCACCTAGTTTACCACTTAAAAGATTTGTGAATTATGAATGCTAAGTTATCATTATAATTTAGACATACAATTTACCTGAAAGTAATTTTAGTCTATGTTGTGAATTAATAGTTAAGATTCATTTTTTTCTGTATGGATATCCACTTGATCTAGCACCAATCTTTGAAAAGACCATCCATTTTCCTCTACACGGTTTTACAAAATCAGTCACAAATCTAGTAATCTTTGACACGTGGGAGAATTTCTGTACTGTATGATGTTCCATTGGTCTATTTGTCTATCCTTCTGCCAACATTTAATGGTATTGTAACTGTAAAATATTTAATACTTAACTGTAGCATGATAATAATTCTTGCTATCTGGTTGAGTAAATCCTCCCAACTTGGTTCTTTTCCTTCCAAGTAAATTTAGGATAAGCTTGTAATTTTCTGGTAAATATCAGAATTTGGACAGTGACTGCATTTAATCTATAGATAAATCTGGGGAGAATTGATGTATCCTTAATATTGAGTATTCTATTTCATAGACGTAGTATCTTCTTATTAATTTAGATATTATCACTTATTCTCAATATTTTGTAGTTTTCTGTCTAGAGTTCTTTCCAATCTTTCATAGATTAATTTCTCCAGTATTTTGTTCCTATCTTAAATGATTTTTTTATATTTTTAATTTTCTAAATAATTATTACTGGTATGTAGAAACTCAGCATTTTCATATATTGACTTTACATATGGATTTTCTTTTTTTTTTTTTTTTTGAGGTAGGTATACAATTTTATTTTTCTCCAGTATAGTAATTCTTTTCTTAATGATTTTGTAGTGATTCATACATATGTATTTAGGAAAGCAATATATAATTGTGAATATAGTCAGGATTTTTAGCACTGAATTCTATCGCATTGGTCTCTTTGCTTATCCCTGCACCAAAATCACATTGCTTTTATTACTACATTACTATGGGTTTGTAGTGTTTTCATATTTTCCTATTCAGTAAGATGACTAACTTGACTTATTTTTCTTTTATAAAATTTAATTAGCTATTTATGGGTCTATATTCTTTGATACACTTATTAATTTTCATTGTTTATATGCAGATTCATCTGATGTTCTATGTACAAAATCATGCCACGTTTGAATAACGGTTCACATGTTTCTCTTCTAATCCTTCTTTTGCCTTTCTCTTGCCTTAATGTAATGAATAAAAGGGAAAAAATCATACGATTATATCAATAAATGCAAAAACACATTCAATAAACTTTAAGAGACACTCAATATAAAAACTTTTGGAAACGTAGAAATTGAAGGTAAATTAATTAATCTGATAAAGGGAAACTACAGAAATTTTACAGCAAAGTCATCCTTTAATGATGAAATAATGAAAACAGTTCTCCTAAAATTGAGAATGAGAAAAGGATACTTCTATCAACAGCACTACTCAATATCATACCAATGATGGGGATTCCATTTGCTAATATTTCATCAAGAATCTTGCTTATATAGGTACAAGAGATATTGAGTTTTAATTTTTTAATGGCATCAAGTTTAAACGGGACTAAATACGAACTGGGAAGTGTTTCTCTTCTCTTAGTTCTGTTAACTATTGTTTTATATGTTGTGAGGATATTTCATTACTTATATATAATTATAGAATTCTAAATTCTATATTTCCATAGAATTCTAAATTTCTACATTTCTATCTTTTAAATTTATATTTTAATCTTTTTTTATTCTTATACTTTAAGCATGTCTTTAGTAAGCAATATATATATTTGATTCTGTGTCTTATCCAGCATAACAAATGTTTTTATTTTAATTCTAATATCTAGTCCATTTACAGTTACTGTTATTATTTATATATTTATGCTTAAATCTCTGATGTTACCATTTGATATTTATCCCTCCTTTTCTCCCTATTTCTATGTATTTTCAGTATTATGAATAGAATACTTATTATTATTTTATCTCCTTCTTCAACTGGATTATTTGTTATACATACTTTATTTTCTATTATTAGTTACCCTAGAGATTACAACATGACCTTGACTTATCAGAATTAATATGAATTAATAGTTTTACCACCTCCTTGCAAATAGCTTAAATGCAAATAACAAAATTTTTATCATCTACTATTCTACACGTTGTTGTACATTTTAATTTGATATACCTTTTAGACTTCACAAATACATCATCATTATTTTAGAGAGTTAGTTTTCGTTCAGTATTCATTTAATACTTTTTCTTAGTTTTCACTTTTTCCTGTGTATTCATGCTGCCATCTGGAATTACTTTTTATCTATAGAGACAATATTTTTTATTGTTTCCTTTGGTCTTTGTTGCTCTGGACAAACACTTTCAGGATTTTTTAAATTTTTTTATTTCCTAAGAATGTATTAATTTCATCTCTAACTTGTTTTATTGGGTCTAAGCTATAGAACTCTGGATTGAAAACACTTTCAACTTATCATCCCATTATTTTCTGGCTTTCATTATTTATGATGGGACAGTTGAAGATAATATGTCTTTCTCTTTGGCTGTTGTTGAAATTGTCTTTTTGTTTTAGTTTTTCTCAGATATGTCTTGTGGTGGTTTCCTTTGTATTTATACAGCTGACATTTTTGAAAAATCTGGAAAATTCTAAGCCGTTATTTCTTCCAATATTACTTCTATCTCATTTTCTCTTTCTCTCTTTCTGAAACTATAAAAATATATGTACGATGTTTTTCATTATTTCCCATTGTCTCTTTTTTTGTCTTTATTTTCTCTTTGCTTTAGACTGAATATATTCTTTTTATCTATATCCCAATTCACATTCAATCCATTTCTGCTTAAGCAATCTGCTCTTACATTCAATTTTTGAGTTCTAAATTTTAGTTATTGCGTTACTCAGTTATATATTTTTAAAATATATTTTCAAATTTTCTACCGCAAATCACCATTTTATAAGTCTCTTGGTCATTATTTTATGCTTTTTAAAAAATATAAGCCTGATAACAACGTTAAAAAATTAAGTTAAAAAATATTACATATATCAAAAGGCACTATTGACGAGATAAAAAGGTAAGCTAAAGTCAGGAAAATGATTTTTGCAATCATTTTGCAAAATGCAATGAATATCAAAATATAAATCCAAAATAAGAATAGTAAATTGTAAAAAAAAGTTCAAAGAGGATATGTAAATCACAGTAGAAAAAACATGTAAGAGATGATCAAATTCATTAGTACTTGCAAAAATTTAAATTAAAACTACAGGACACTATTTCCTGTCCAACAGAATGGCAGAAGTTAGACATTAAAAGTATTGGTAAATTTTGGAAAAAAAATTCTCCTACATTGGCCATAGGTGTATAAATTGATACAAGTTTTAGAGATGATTTGATATTTTATAGAAAATTCAGAGATGCTCATACCCAATAATCCAGAAATTCCTTTTTAAGTATACATCCTAGAGAAATTTAATCATATATGCCAATGAAAAAGTATGGAATATATTTATTTCAGCATTACTTCTTTAGAAAAAAGTGGAAATAATGTAAATGATCATTAAATTAGAACTAATACATAGATTTTGACATATTCTAGAGTACCTCAGTTCTGGTATCAGTTTTCAACCACAGCACAATTGTATAAGGATCCCTCTAATCCTATTGGAACACACCACCCTTTCTCCAAAAACCTTTGCCACACTTCTACACCAATTTTGTAGGAGACCAGTCCAAAGCAGGAGGCTATAATTCGAAGTGATTACTCCTCTTGCCTTGTGTGCCTGCTCATCTCTCTAACCAGGAAAAAGGAGTATAGCTCATGCTCTTCACTCAAAAGCTTGTCTTCCACACAGCTCTGGACATCCACTAACCCACTAAGGGTGGTCATCCACCCATATGTTCCTATTAATAAGGCTGAGTTTTAATATTATGTTTTCCTCCTCCAGCTTATTTTATTTTTTTAAAAATTAACTAGACAAAACATATGAGTATCATGAAGCCTGAGAGCAGTGACAAGTATTGGTCACATTTTAAGTCTGTGGTGTGTAGAAGGAGAGGCTAGAGAAACAGACATGTAATGGAGTTTGCTCTCTCTCCACCTCACTACTCTTCTCTTTTTGCTAGTAAATTCCCATAGATGATTACATTCTCCTTCCCTTCTTCTTTGCTTTGGTTCTTTTTGTGTCTAGGATGTACAGACAGCTGAAGCTAGAGATCAAGGATAAGGAGCACACCAGAGGTTTACTGTTTTCCTTCATTTTTACCTTGTAACCCTTCTTTTGACAGCACAGAAGCAGACACCAGACCAAGAGATTAAAAATTTAAAAAAGGAAAAACAACAGATGGGGAGGGGAATGGAGGTGCGTATTCACAGTCAACAGTTCTATTTTCGTGTAGAGAAGGAATATGACATGGAAGAAAGGTGGGAATTGACAAGTGCAGTAGAAGATATATGTTCTGATTGCCTCTGCTTCTTTGATCCCAGTTTTCTTGTGTTTCTTTTAGAGTCATTTCCGCACTCACCGCTTGCTAATTCATGATGAATTTTTGCTACACCAATCTTTTCTGAAACAACTTTTGGTAACACAGGTCCTCCTCTTCTACTAACATATATTATAAAAGATCTTCCGTAGAAATAGCTCCCAAAAGAGAAAAAAAGAATCTGAAATGATTTAGTTTGGAAGAAGATTGTGGAGAAAATAGGGCGATTTGCCTTCCGGTCCTATTTCATTTTATGAATTACTACTCCAGCAGTGATGTGCTTGTAAGGCAGAGAGAGTCGACTAAGCAGCTTTTTTCTCACCTGAGTCAATTCCTGATGCTGAAGGACGTCTTCAAACTCGAAAGCAACAAAAATGCAGAGAACTGTCCAGACCACAAATCAGTTATATTGATTTGACACCAGTTTGTTATTTTTAGATATAATTCTCCATTTTTCATTTTTCTTGGGGGTTTACAGTGTATAGCATACTTTTGATTAGAAATGATATTGGAAATACTTCAAATTACTGGTCCTAGTATTTGTGGTTCAGATAAACAGCTGTGTTATTTAAGACAAGTTATTTAACATTTTTGTACTCCAGTATTAGTAATTCTAAAATGAGAAGTTTGGACTTGACTCTTGTAAAGTTACTTCAAAACTGCTCTGTGCCTTTTCTTGTTTTGTCAAACACGGTTTCGTGGTTGAACCTATCTTCGCTTTAGATATTTGAAGTTATATAAAATACAATTTATGTTTATGTTATGTTTATAACATAAAGTATGTTATAGTTTATGTCGCTATGTTTTAATTCAATGCTTAAGTTAAAAAATTTAATGGATTGCATGTACACATTATTTAAATAGTTAAACAATTTTCAATTCATCAATTTTTATCTTTATAGAAGTATAGATCTGAAAATAATTCCCTTATTTTCTTCACATGAGTTCCAAGCCTTCAAGAAGTGAAAATACTAATTTATCTTAAAAAATCAGTATGTAGGCATAGAAGCACTCTGAAAACAAAATTTTGTAATCTTAACCTGTTATACTACCAATTTGATCATCTATTAAACAGTTTACTTGGAATTAAACATAGGAAATTCTAGTAGTAAGGTGATTAAAATGTGATATTCTAGAAACAGAAGAGAAGTTTTCATTGTCTAAATGATGTGGACACAGACTTGTGGTTTGGTAGCTTTGGGTTTCTTTTATTATAAAACTGTATTGCATCTCTGTAATTTTCCTTTTTGGCACAGAGGACAGGTGTTTTACAGATGGAGAGACAGTTGTGGTTTTATGGGACCTCCTTTCCCAAGCACATTAGCATTTGTCACTCACAGGGGTCCTCTTTCCAAGAATGACAAATGCTCTCATGCACACTTATTGTCAAAAAAATCTTAGCATCTAGGAAAAAGAGAAGACATGTTTTACCTTTATTGAGTGTAGGATAAGGGGTGAAGAGAGTTTCCTGGCACAGTCTAGATATTGATTATATAATAAAGTTGTGTCTTGATCACATGTGGAAAAGAGCCTATGGTTGCAACATATACTAGTTTTAAGCCAGGAAACATCTAGCCCCCACCCATACCCCCCAATCCCAACATGTACAGACAAAAGGCGGAAGGCACGCCACCCTGCAGCAGATGAGAGTTCTCTGGTGACAGTAACGAAAGTAACAAGATGTTTGTGGAAATTATGAGAAATACAGAAATGAAATATACAGTTCCATTTACCTGCCCACGAGACCACTTTGCAGACCCAGCTTTGCCATCTTTCAGTGAACTAAGTCAATAGCACGGTTTATAAAAGCCCCGTGGGCAGCAGTAGGTGTAGAATAATTACTACAAAGCACTCCTCAGTGGTACAGTTGCTTGGGTCCAATAGATGAATCTGGGGATTTGATTAGTTCCTTTTGTGTCCATAACCCTGACCCTCTCTAGTTAATTGAAACTTTCAGTAAACCCATTTGGAAATGTCTGTGCTGTCGGTGGTAAGAGTATCAGAATGACAATGTTAGGCTAACAACATTTTCATGTGAACTTCATATTTTGCATCACATTGTGGATATAACAATTTTGTTTTCAAATGGGAGACAAATTTGAAATATTAGATATTAATGCAATTTTTAAAAATGTGATTTGGTAATTAGTACCCTAAAACTCTGGAAAATTTTCCACAGGAAAATCATGCTGAAGAAAAACCTTCCTCTTAGAAACTGTGTTTCTTAGCCAGAGCAATACTTTTGATTGAAAATTTAAAAATGCAGGTTTGTTTTCTTGGTAATATCCTTCATCTTAACAATATCCAAAAAGCTAGTTAATTTATGTTTTTGCAGAAGAAATTTAGGAGAGGTGTGCTCATAATAGCGGTGAAAATAAAGATTCAGTACCAGATCTAAATATCCACAAGGAAAAGCAAGCAAACAGATGAACAAAAAACACAAAAAGAAAGATCCTAGTTCTGTTCCTCCACAAAGCACTTAGTCTTTATTCTTGCTGAATAGTAAATAGTTGTCAAATATTTTTCCTGGTCACTGGAGAGGGATCTGGAGTCAAGAGCATAATTACGATCTAATTAGAACAGAGAAATAAAACGTCACTAATAAGAACAACAGTAATTCTTTGGTATTCTCTGAAATATAACCAGTATAAAAATTTGGTACCATGAGATTATTAAAGAAAAACAATAGTGAAAGAAATAATCATCCTCAAATTCATTTCATTTTTCCCTTATAATTTTTAATTCACAGGAGACGTATGATTGCAAATTGCAATTTAGAGAATTTTAAGTTAAAAAATGCAAAAATAAATGCCTATATGTTAAGAATAAAATAATATTCAGTTAAATGAATGGTCTAAATCAAGCAATAATAACACTTTGCTACAAATATAATTTATATAATGGGAAGCACCATAGAAAAGCTGCAGGCTGGAGTGTAATCTAAGCATCCGTTATAAGATGAAATACAAACGTAGCTCTCAAAATATGCTAGATTTAAATAAATAATTAGCATAATAATCATATTAATAATCAAATATAGTACAATTAATTTCCATTTTAATGGAATTTTCCATTTTCCTGTGTCTGGTCTTCTCTTCAATTGTTCAGTATCTAATATCAAGAGGTAATCACTGGCTCCCATCTCCTGTGTCTGGTCCTCTATACAATTGTTCAATATCTAATATTAAGAAATAATCTCTGACTCCAATCTCCAGGTTTCCCTTGAAGTCTCAGTAATAGGGAGCAACTTGTTAGTGTGACACTGTGTACCTAATTAAAGACAGTGCACCTAATCAGAGTCAGCACAGAAAAGGCATGGTTTTATGAATCTGCAGGTTAACCTTTCTGAATACTCATTAGCATGTGAAAGCATAGAGCACCAGTCCTAATTAAGAGTAGATGATCCATAAGCATTATATTATTGGAATGTCTGTTTGATCTGAAATTTTATTTATAAGGAATAATATCACATGTCACACGATTTTGAAAACCAGTCTATATACACTTAATTAAACATCTCCAATTTAATTACTAATCCTTCAAACATTAAAAAAAGAATGTTAGTATATGACAGCTTGATTGATGGTTAAATAATAGCAAGTATTTATTATTTGAGTAATACTAAGTAGCCTGCATGATCAACCAAATCTAAGATTATATATTAAAAATAGGGCTAAATAAAATAGGAAGTAAATTAATTTAAAAGACTAGATTTGCTATGACTATTAAATAGCAAATAGAACATATAATATTTCTCTGAAACCTAACTTTAATATTTTTAAATATTTTGAAATACCCAAAATAAATCTAAAGCACAGCACATTATTTTGGAGTTTTAAAAGTAGTTGAAATTATTATTTATTAAGTAAAAACTATTTTAGAAATGGAAAGCAAAAAATAAAAATCATCTATGCTCAAAAATATTGAAAATTAGTGTACAAAAAATGCTTAAACACAAATGAATTATTTTCTTTGATCCACTCTGCTGGAGTATCTTAAGAACTTTTCCCTTTTTTAACATTAGCAGTATGAGTGTTCTTTATTTTTCTAAATAAAATAAACTATAATACATTGTGATTATTGTTTCTAAAATATGATACAATAAGGCTCCTGATGAATAAATGAAAAGCAATAAGAAAAATTAAAATATTGAGGTATGTAAAGAAACCATTTGGTTTAAACTAATTCGGCCTGAACTTGTTTTTCCAGAAGGCCTGATGGTGGCCTGTTGAGCATGCATTGTACATCTGCTTTCAACATTTCCAGTTTCCCAAAGCCAAGAATGATGCCCTTAAAGATAGAGATGTATGTATCCCCCCATATCAGAATTTCTTTAAAGATAAGCATTTCTTCCCAGAAACTAAGGATTAATTACTGATCTGCTGTGCTCATCTTGTGACCTCTGACCTGCTGTGCTAGCAAAACGTCTTGTGACTGTAGTAAAAGAGATACTCCTGTCATATTTGATGTATGTTCCTTGTTCCAAGACAATATATAACCACACTGTACACCTCGCTTCTTCAGAGTGCTTCCTTCCTTGGTGAAGTTTCTCTCCTGGGCTATAGTCTTCAAAACTGGCTCATATAATGAACTCACCCCAATTTTGATTTATAGCTTGATTATTGATTTTTTGCATTGACACTCTAAACATTCAACAAGAAAGGAATGCATGTAATGTGCTGCAACATTTCTATGGGAATTCTGTCAATCCAAGAGTTATCTTTCTTTATACTTCATTTTTTAATTACAGAGTGAAATTGCCTACACATCAATGCCTGATAGGTTAAGGAGGTTGTGACTGGATGTATTATCATCATGGCCCAATATTTCTGCCCCTGAGTAGAGCATAAAAGAAGTAGAAAACATCAACCCTTTTAGCCATAGAACTAGGCTGGTATTGAGAAAGTGAGGTTTCAGAACTATTCATACCTTTGAAAAGAAATTCACTTCAACAGCAAAGGAACAGATAAGAGCTGAATATTGTTTAACATGTCATGGATAGAGAAAAATGTGATGAATAGATCATTCCCTGACTGGTTTCTGTGACTTGGTGTCCTCTAACGTTCATGAGCTAGATATTACTTAAGCTAGAGAAGAAAGCCAACTTTTCACAAGGTCCTAAAACTGCCACAGTAAAACTGCTTTTTAATTCTAACGCATTTTCAAGAATGCTCTGGAGAGAACCTTGCAAATAATTTATTCAAAGCCTGTGTCTTTGTAGAGCAGGACTGTATGGTCTAATAAATGGGTTGCTTATGTAAAATGAGTTGTTAGTCAAGACTAAAATCCAAATCCTAGGTTTCTTATTTTTTTCTTTTTAATTAGATCATTTTACATTTGTATCACTTTCTTTGTCATTTAAAGTTTTTCACACATACCATTGAGTCTAACATGATCCTCACAACAACCTGTTACACGAGAAAAACATTATTTTGTACCTCTACTAGGTCAACACGGAAACAAATCTCAGAAAGGTGCAGTATATTGTTCGCTCTAAAGAAATTTAGGGTTTATTTTCCGGTATCTCCAAATGTAGTTAACACTTCATAAAGTTTCCCCAAATGGCCAATTCACCTAGGCAATATGACTCAGAAACTAAACTGAATTCTGAGAACAACTTAAGCTTTTTATTTGTAAAAAGCTTTAACCTTGCCAATAACAGTACAAGAAATGTCATTTTTCATCTGGATACAGCCAGCTTCTTATGGATCTCCACAGAACTGTTCCAATTCTCTTTGTCATGGAACTGAGAAAATTGAAACTATTCATCAATCCCAAAGAGTAGCATGCTAGGGTGTGAGACATTCAATGACTTTGTTTTGACCTTGTTTTCTCTGGAGATTCAACATAGGTGAAATAGATCTAGCTGGCAAAGACTTCAAGGTCACTCTCAGATTAGAAAAATAAAAAGTGTGACCTATATTGACAGATCATCCCTATATGAAAAATTATAAATCTAATAAAAAATCAATGTACTTGAGTGGCGTGAGCTATTGTAAAAAAAGTGAAAAAAATGATGTTTATTTATCTGTTTCTAATTACTGATCCTTTTTTTATGTATTTAATCAATTACAATGTTGTATTCTGCCAAATGAATTTGTGAGTATGAATATGTTTGACTGAATCCATTAATAGTACTGGAAACTAATCTTCTGAAAATAGGTGAATAAAGTCATCTCTGCTTATGAAATCAGCACACATCTCAGAATTCACCCAATATCATCATCTTTTGGCATAGTAATCTATCTGAACTCCACATCTTAAATTCCGAGAACCTTACAACCAATCCTTTTATGACCTAATAGAGTATGCTTAGACGACAAATAAAATAACATTTGATTTTTATTGACCAGTAAAATTATGGAGAGTAATAAGCATACCAAATCAATGATTTAACAAATTATACTTGTTATATTAAAATGTTGACCTGGCAAGGAGGTATTATTTTCTTTTGTTGAAAGAATACTGACCAAACCTTTGAATGATTATAGAGAAAAATTGCCTAACACTCTCACCTCTCATAAATATTCTTTAACCTTGAAATATAACTTTCTTAGTACAAAATGATGAAAGTGTTTTAATAGCTGATTAATGCCATTTCTCCACTTATGTTTAAAGATATTTTTCACTGTTGTTTCTTTCTGTTTGTGATCTACAAAAACACATTCACTGTATGTGACACGAAAAGCACTTAGCATTTTAAAGTGTTATGGTTATACATTGTTGAATATTCAGGGTCATATTTCTGTTTTGCATAAATTTAACCTACAGAACATGACGCCGAGATACAACAGAGCTAAGAGAGTACAAAAGAAGTGCATCCTTTCCAAGGTAGAAATTGTAACTCACTTTCCATGAAATATGACCACTGATGATGCCTTCTGAAAGTTTAATTTTGAGTCTTATGTGTTCTGAATAGGAATTGTTTTATTTTCCAAGGTCAGATAGTTGCATTAAACATATGATAGCTGGATAGATGGTTGCATGGAATTATGGAAAGAAATAGGTATGTAGGTAGGTAAGTAGGTCGGTGTAGGTAGGTAGGTAGATGAAAGAATTTCTCATACTCATCTTATTTGAGTAGCTCCCTACTCTTTTTCTAATCTATATATGACTCTATCTAAGGGGAAGCAATAACAAATATGTCAATTAGGTTTTATTTGGATTAGTGAGATAATTCACTTTTTAAAATTTATTTTTTTGTAGAGATGTAAAATAATTACTTTTAAAATAAATTATTTTCAAATGTTTACACATTGATTTTTTTTACATTGTCTTCAGTGAAAATGAATCATTTCATTACAAATCGAATCTTCAAAATTAACACAGTTAACAGGTAATAGATTTGAACACTTTCTTCGCTTCCTCTATAGTAAAATCTGTTGAAATTGTAAATACAAGAAGATATGACTGAAGTAAAACGTTCAGTAAGATGTAACAAACCTTTCCCTGTGGAATGTTACCATCACTCTATTCAAAGAATTTCTTTGAAACACAAATCTTTGCTTTGAGTTTCAGTGACTCAAATTGATAAGCTTCATGAATTTGTCGGCACTTATTTTGCATTTTTCCCTTTAAACTGACACATTCCAAGTGTTTAAAGATTTTATCTATAAACTTGATGGATCAAAAACTGTAATTTTTAAGGTTTGCAATAAAAACTTCAGTAAGTGAGAGTAACTTCGGTATGTTTTTTATTTGGTATGAGGATGTGATATAAAAATAATTTGAATTCTCTAAATGTGCCCAAATAGCAATGTTATTTTTACTACAATGCAACATCACTTCAATATATTATTCACAAACCATCAAGTTTTATTTATTTAACATATACTGTTTGCCCTACATATTAGTATATGAGAAAAAAATAATCTTTGTAGGCATTTACAAATATATGTCTACATATGCTCAAAATAAAGTCATTGAATCTACAAGCTATTACACTTGCTAAAATAGAAAAGAGAACAGCCAGGTGATAGAAAAAAGAACTTTTAAAAGTTAAAATTATTAATTGTTCAGAAGACAATTTGAACAGATTCCATAATCATGTCTGCAGATCACTTACCAAAATGGATAAAGTGTATGTTCAAGTTGTTAAGGACTCTAATACAGTCTTACAAATTAACCAATTACAAAATTTATAAGTCTATGAAATATGAAAGTCTATGAAATTTTACCATCTAGAACAGGTAAAAGATTTTCGTATCAGGAAGGTCTTAACATCATTATTCTACTTCTGTGGCTCCTTCACACCTTTTTAATTGTTAGACCTTAAAGAAAATACAGCTTCAAATCCAGTTAAGAGCTACGTGAAAATACAAAACCTGAATGAGAAAATGTAGGACTTGGCAAGTTCGTTAAGATGAATTCAGTTTGAAAGAGCACGATATTTTGTGTGCTTCTGTTTTGCAATATTCCACAATATATTTGCTGTTAACGAATATAGTCTGTTTAAAGTAAATTGATTGTTGAGTGGGAATGCTGTTCCTAAAGTCCTTTCAGGGTTAGGGAAAGATTTTGAGCAAGTCAATGAAATAGCAGCAGTAGCACCAATGAGGTCTGGACCAGGAAAGTGCCTGGCTTGTTTTGGGAACAGTGTGTGATTCTAGTACAGTTAGACCACGTGCTGTATTGTACAGATGGCAGGCCAGGCTAGGAAAGGTATGGAAAGGCAGGCTAAAGAGTTTGGTGTTTATTTTGTTAGCAGTGAGAAAGAAGATAATGGAAATTTTTAAGCAGAGGAATGAATGACAAGAACCGATCTGAGTTGTAAAAGAACACTATGACAGGATGGTGGATGGTATACTAGTGGAAGAGACTGAAGGCAGGGAGGTTAATGAGAGAACACTGCACTGGCTCAGAGATAAGATGAAACTATCTGATATCTGGGGTAGTGTTACAGGGGCTCAAGAGAAGAGGTGGATGTCACACAGCGTAATATAAAGAGCTGGGTTAAGTATGTGGAAAATTCAAATCACCAAAATCAGTTATTTATTATAATACCCAGTCTAAAAGATATGTGTTTATTTAAAATTTTTCATTATATTTTTTTGTAGTTGATTATATTTTTGCTTCTCTTAGCATAAGGGTAGAAAAAGAAGTTATTGAAAATTCTTTAAAATCAGAACTTTTGTTTAAATGTTATACATACATATATGTTTTATATATATAACAGATGTGCATGCATAACACGTGTCTGTATATATTTATACATAAATTTGTATATTATATATTATATTATAATAAGTACATTATATATATTTATATATGTATTACATACACAAACACACACATGCACACACTATGGGTAGAGTATCAAAACTAGAAATTTAAGAGAACAGAGTCATCTCTTAATTTTTAAAAATTTCTATTTATGCTTAACTGATTTGATTTTCTTAATTAGGAAATAAGACAAAAGTTTTTCATTATGGACTTTATATATATATAATATTATACTATATTGTTTTCTTTTTTCTTTTAGGAGATGCTATCAGGTGTACTTGGAACTACTAAAAAGAGAATGCAGAAAATGAAAACGAATATTTGAAATAGGGTTATTTGCAAAAAGAGGTATAATGGGAAGTAACATAGAGGTAACCTAATAAATACAATTATATATGTATACTATATACAGAATTTCAAAAGCTGTATCTTTTTACTTAAAAATTAATTTTAAGGGAAACTGACACCATAAAGATACAAACATCAAAGTAGATATAATCAAGAGATTTCTGGTTGTTTTATTTTATCACACTATATTAAGCTATATCGATTGATATTAATGAAAGTAGATAATGGCAAGGAATTAAAGAATCAAATAAATTATGATCATTTGTATTTTTTTGTATTTCATCGATAGCATTAGGTGGTAATAATGTTTAATGGAAATTCACTTAATTTGTTCAAGAGGTAATAAGCAAGAGTAATCTGGAACATTAAATATGTGTATGTATATTTTGTGTTCAATAAGTGGTAGATATTACACCAGCTACAGAGTATAAAGAAACTGGTGGAATTCAGTTCTGCTGTTCAATTGAGACCTTTGTATTCAATGACTACATATAATATGCAGTAATACGGGCAGTTGATAAAGTATTGAAATATTTTCCCAACAATTTTGGTAAACAGCCACTTCCTCAAGTCCCCTGAGGGACCCATCACTACTTTCCCCCCATCATCTGCCTTCTGGAAAGGATCTTAGTGGGAAGAATATAAAACACAGACTCTAGTTCAGGTGTTTATCTTTCCCACACCTTGAAAGAATCATTTCTTGAAAAAGTGAATGAATAGAAAATAAAGAAGGCCTGAGGTGGGAACAAATTGACCACATATGAAGAAATGCAAGGCCACTCTCACAGAAGCTCAGTGATGAATGCAAAGAGTGTCACAAGATTGGTGGAGGAGACTACTGAACCAACACACTTAGAACCTCTTAGGACGTGGTAAAGTGTTTTGATTTTATCATGTTAGACGAAAAAGCACAGGAATGTGTAAACAAGAGAAAATACAAGATAAATTTTACATTTTAAAAATATTATATAACTGCTCTATAGAATGGACCAGAAATTTCTCATTATCAATCCTTTTCTAACCTCATATAAGTTTTGAACTATTTAAGACCAATTACATGATTAACTTCCATCTAAAACAGTAAGTTGCCCAAATAATTAATAGTCATTCAATGACTATGGACACTGCTGATTTGTAGGTCCTGTTTTGACAACAACTGTTATTACATTAGATTGGGACATTAGATTTAGCAAAGGAATTATGTGTGTTAATCATGACGACATAAAATAGTACCATCTCTCTCTAGAATCCTGTCCACTGATCATACTTGGTGATTTCTCATGGAGAGTAGAGAGGTTTCCTTTCACTTTTTATTTCCTTCATTGTGAAAACGGGTTTCAAACCCAGGAGGCTGCACAGAGGAAGCAAGTTATATCAAAGAGTGAAGTGTGTTCAATATAATATAGTGAATAGTGAATAGTGACTGGGGTAAATTGCTTATTTATGGCCATAAAAATATCCAGCTATATTTTTAACACATAATAGGGAACAAGGAAAATAACTTTGGGTGCAGTTTCAGTTTGTAATGGTATATACATGGTGGATGATGACTGGAATGTTTGTCCCCTTAGTTTCTTAAATGAAAGTGGACAATGCTGTAGGAAAGCCCTGCAAAGGAAAGTTTCAGCTTCTGAGTATAAGCAGGTGATGACTCCCACAAAATTAATCTGGTACTGGTGAAGAAGCCATAAATGCACAACCCCACAGAATTTTATGGTGGGATGGAACTCTTAAGTTGATTGAGTTTAAACCCTTTTGTTTCCAGGAAAAGAGACTGAAGATTTATGACTCAGTGTTCTCTATAATACACAATATTTGTTTGGTTTTCATAGGAAACAGAACATCTGAAAAAGAAGAGGATACTTGCATTAACTTCTCTTGGTAAATATAAATGGAAGAAAAGGGTTTTCAAATAAAATATGAAACAATATTAAAAAATTAAATTCATGGGAAGAAATCTATTTGGTAGCCTGGGTAAAATTCACAAGAACTAATGTATGAGTAACTTAATATATAACTGTGAGAAAATGTCAATAACTTTGAATTTTAACCATTGACTAATCTAAAGTTGTTTACTATTTATTGCACATGAAAATCTGTATTCTTATATTAAATAATATTGCGCATTTGCAACATGTAATAAGAAGAAACATTTGAGAAAGCAAGATCAAGAGTTCCTTACCAGCTACAATGCCAATAAAAAAATTATTGTCACATTCATTCCAGAATACCTCATTCATAAGGATGTTATGAGGATTCAGTAAGTTAAAATGCATTCAGAACTTAAATAAGTTCCAGGCTTATAATAACATTTGAGAATTTTTTAATTCCAACAATATCAGTAAACAGTGTATTAGAATACCTATTATATGTGTAAATTTGTGATATGATTGTATACTTATATTTTTAAGTGATTTGAGCATAAAAGAAAAATAAACTTTCATCTTAGGTTATCCAACTCAGATATAAATGGTAAGGTCACTTACTACATATATCAATCTGTATTTGCATTTATAAAATCTTTTTTTGTGTGTGTGAGGAAGATTAGCCCTGAGCTAACATCCATTGCCAATCCTGCTCCTTTTGCTGAGGAAGATTGGCCCTGGGCTGACAGCTGTGCCTATCTTCCTCTACTTCATATGAGACGCCGCCACAGCATGGCTTGACAAGTGGTGCGTCGGTCTGCACCTGGGATTCGAACCTGCGAACCCCAGGCCACTGAAGCAGAGGGCATGAACTTAACCGCTATGCCACCAGGTGGCCCCTACAAAATCTTTTAATGTATTCAGAAGTTATTTGACAACAGTATGTCATTTAACAATCGTAAGAACCTTTTTAGATATATAGAAAATCTATTATTATCTTCATTTTCTAGGTGAGGAAACTGAAGTTCAAATGACTCAAGTAGTTGAAATCTGTAATGACTCTGGAAGCAGAAGTCCACTTCTGCCTTCAACATCCTGTGCTGCAACTTAAGATTAACATATTCACATTGCTTCAGGAGAAACCTCTGGTATATGGTCCATTTCTCGTATCTATCAAGATTTTTATACTTTCTGGTTAATTTTATCAAAATTCACATTTCGCTGATTTGTTAGGAAGAAAGGTGATAGGAGAACGATTTCCTTAAGCATTTTTTCAGCATTTGGGAGGTCACCGAAGAGGTTTTATGCTGAATAGGTCCAGTTTTTTAACTGGATTCACTAACATGAAAACAAAATATCTTCAGAGAATGTCTAGGGATGATTTTGCTCACCTATGAATGGCATATTCTCCTGGCAACTCTTTAATTGACCTAAAACACATTGTTCAGCCTTTGGTCATAACGACCTTATCCTAGAACAGACATGTTCTAAAAAAAAAAAAAAAAAAACCTCAATATCTGCAGACTATAAAAATGTGATATCTTTTGAAAAAGGATAGGTCTTTTGTTTTCTATTGTTTCTTCATGCATTATTCTGCTTATAACGAGTATAGCCAATATTCATATTTTCATTTTAGAATTTTAGATTGGAATTGCAGGAACATCCAAATCCGTAGAAAATGAAATTCCTGTTAGCCAATTCTCAATTTGAACCAGTTTCTCCAATTGGATGGCTCTATTTACTATGTAAATAAAAAGTTGGAGGTGCAGGCAAACAGCAAGTTTTAGTTACTTCTATTCACAGGCAGTACAAAGCTCAATATATATCAGAATGATATGTTATTTTTTTAATCTATTTATTTTTTTTTGTGAGAATATCAGCCCTGTGCTAACATCTGCCAATCCTCCTCTTTTTTTGCTGAGGAAGACTGGCCCTGGGCTAACATCCATGCCCATCTTCCTCCACTTTACATGGGATGCCGCCAGAGTGTGGCTTGCCAAGCAATGCATCGGTGTGCGCCGGGATCCAAACCAGCCAACCCCGGGTCGTGGCAGCAGAGCGTGCACACTTAACCGTTTGCACCACCAGGCTGGCCCCCAGAATGATATTTTAGAGACTTCTTAGATAGCCTTATAATAGTGACTCAGGTTTTTACAGCAGTGAACTTGCATAGACTTTGAAATATGTGACACTATCCCCTACGTAAACACCTGATATAGTAAAGAAATTCCAGAAAAGAAACACCAAAGTCAAACTCGGAGACAAGTTGATATATCAATGAACAATGAACAAGGTACATGATATGTCACTTATGATGCTCAGCGCCCATCAAGAGGTCAGGTTCAGCTAGGTAGCTTCAGGGTGTTTTGTCAAAGTTGAAATATTTTTTCACCGATGTCTTAGCGTTCATTGTATAAGTTATTGAATCTATACTAGAGTTTGATAGAGCAAGAAAAAATATTTTCCAATGAGAAATATAAAAAACAATATAAGAGAGCTAAGGTTGAATTTGTTTTTTTATTAACAGAAGGGAATATAATAAAATAAAAATCTTTATATATTAAATTGTAAAATACATACATTGTGTGTAATATATTTTTTTTAAAATATTGTCTTGACCCAGTTTTGAAGCCCTGGCTAATGACTGGTCAGTTCCCCTTCTTGAGCAGCCAATGAATTCCACACCCCAACCTCTTCTCTGGCCAGGCTACCACACTCCAGGGCCAATATACATGCACCTTAATTAGCACTAGGGCCAGGTACCAGACACTTAGGGATAGTCCCAATGTTCAAGAGCCCAGGAAATTATTCAAAATAGCCAATCTGTAACCTGCTTGTGATACATAAGCTGTTCCCTCCAGCTCCGGCTGTACCTGTCCCCAGGTACAATCACCTATTTGACCTTGCCAGACAGCCTTATCTCTTTTGTAAGTAACAAAAAATTCTGCTGTTCAGCTATCTGAGTGTCATTGTGTTGCATCCTGCTATCAAACAAATCTTTAAATTTTATAAAACATTGTGATATGGTATAAGAAGTACTGGATCGGGCCACAGAATACATAAGTCTTAATGAAGGCTCTGTCATTCATCAAGTAGATGACGCATTGCAGATATAACATCCAGATTGAAATTATCCTCATTGAGGCCACATTCTATGAAAGCAAGTAGTACTTCTATTATTCCTTGACTACAACTGTCGGGTGGAAATCATCTTGCTCTAATACACAAAGTGGGGATTCTTAAATTGTGTGTATATAAATATACATGCACACATACATATATTTAGTGGAAAGGACATACACATTTTAATAGATTATCAAAGAAAGTCATAGCTTCCCAAAATTTAGTTACACTAAAATAGAAGTATCTTTAACCTAAGATTTTATGAAGTCAAGAATACAAGAATGATTGAATAAAAAATACTGAAAATAATCTGATTATACTTAAGAGTTAATTCAAGTATAATATTAAATTCAAAAGTATTATTAATTTCTAATTCTTCTCTACAAAGGACCTTGTTAAAACCTTTAATTAAGTGTGGCCCAAAGATTATATTCATCCTGATTCCATCAGCCTTGAACTTTTCCATGTGCTTCCCAGGTTCTGATGATGTTCTTTTAGGTTTTTCATACCATTCATGACCCATTTGGAGATGTTTTTGATTTTCAGGTATTAACATTCTTTTAAAAATGTTCAGTTGCTTCTACACAATTTAACAACATACCCTATCAAGTGGTTTGTTTAGTTTTGCTCCCCCTTGATATAATCATAAAATGGCTTCCTGTAATCCATTATTCTGAGGAAATCACTTCCTCAGACAAACAAAAATACCCTATCAAGTGGTTTGTTTAGTTTTGCTCCCCCTTAATATAATCATAAAATGGCTTCCTGTAATCCATTATTCTGAGGAAATCACTTCCTTTTTTCTTCGTAGAGACAGATGCCATTTGCTTCCTAATGCCTAGTAATTTAAGTATTCTATGCTCAAGCCTACTGCCTTCATGTTCTGCTTATGGAAGGGCTGCTTTATTATTCCCCACTTGTCATGAAAAATAACAACTTGCGCATTTAATATAAACTGAGAAAATAATAATGATTAATATAAATATTAAGACAATGAAACTTGTTTATAAATATGTATTGCAATCCCTTTATAAATAAGTGCTGGCATAAGCAATTCTCATAGTTGACTGTTTGGCTTTTCAACATTAGCAACACATGGTTCATTTTGCTCAAACTCTTAAGTGCTCTCAAGTCTTAGCATCCTACTTTATTCAATTTTAAGTCTGCTTTTGCCTTGAAGGTGTTTCCCAAGCCAGGTCACTAGTAGCCTCTGAGTTTCGTGATCTCACAGGGCCCGGGGCTACCAAAGTAGTTTAACAAGAGGACAAACATCTACATTAAGCCAGTTCCTCCAGATGGGTAGATCATCAGTGCAGTAGGAACTAGAAATAAACAGCACTTTGTGTGTTCCAAGAAACGTGCTGATAATTTTGTTAAAAATGGTCCCAGACCTTTAGTGTCTTGATAAATCTCACAGAAGCAAGTATAGACTTTCTCAGGATAGAGTCTCATAAATTTTAGGAATCATAAATTACCTGTAGATAAAGTTCTAGGGAAAATGAATAACTCTCTCTCTCTCACACACACCACACTACAACATATAAATAAACACAAATTACAAAATATATGTAAACAATCAAAAATAAACTGCAGAATAAGACCTGAAAAAAACTTCTAAGGAATTATTAGACACGTAATTAAAATAGTTCAGAAATAAAAGGAGCTTGAATATATATAAACAATAAATAATTTTTAAAAGAACCAAAGAGAAATTCCATAAATAAAATAAAACAAAATAAAATAATTAAAAAGTAAAATCTAATGTATGAGTTTAATCACGAACTGACATTTTAGGAGGGAATGGTAAGTCAGACGACAAATCTGTGGAAATTATCCAGAATCCATCAGAGAGAGAATATCAAATGCAAAATATGAACAAATTCTTAAAAGATATGGAGGATAATATGAGAAATGGGAGTTGTAGAAAGACAAAAAATGTTAAGTCACAGATATCACTGGAAGATATACAAGCCAAGAGTTTTCCAGAAGTGATGAAATAAAATAATCTGTATATTCACAGAGCTCAGTGAATCCACATAATATTAATAAAAAGAAATCCAGACCTAGACACATCAAGCTAATGACTCAAAATACTAAAGACAAATAGATGATCTCAAAAATAGCAGAAATCAATGGCATATTAACTTCAAATGGTCAAAAATAAAACAGATATCCCATTTTAAGAGCAATGTTGGAAGCTAGCAGAGTAATTTTATCAACTTGTGGGAAAGGGAGAATGTGCTGTTAATCTAAAATATTGTACCTAATGATATCTTTTAAGAATTAAGGGTAATCAAAATGTAGTTTCAAAATCAAAGCAGGTGTCTCTCCCAACAGTTCTTCACTAATGGAAATTCAAAATGCTGTACCACAAGAGAAAGGTGAAAATGATACAAATGGAAGCTCTGTGATTGAAAAAATAATGGGAGCCAGGAATTAATAAAAATATATCTAATCTAAAGTGAACATTAGCTTTATTGGAAAAAAAAAAACCATGATGGAGTTAACAATGTAAAATAGATCTAAAATACATGACCACAGTAGTATTTGATTGGAACGGATAATAGACCTTAAGATGTTTTAAGACATTTTTAGAGTTTAGGTGGGCAATAAAAATGTTAAATAATATTAGAGTGGGTTCAGAATAGGTATTAACTTTTATAACATATATACAACAATTATAATGAGTGTATAAATTCTCAAATAATAGAGAAAGTTTGTAGAATAAGAAAAAAAGTCCAAAGAAACCAAGAGCAAAGTACATGTAAAAAAGGTGTAGGAAAATAGCACAAAATAAGATGGGAGAAATAAATCCAAATATCTTTGGTTACAATCAATCTCAGTGGAGTAAACACTCTTATGAAGATAAGTATTTTCACATCAGACAAAAAGAGAAATCAACTAGATATAGTTTAAAGTAGACACAGCAGAACACTGAGAATTAAAGTTTGAAAGCCAATGGCATTCTAACTATAACAGACCATTACTTAATCATATTTTCAACTTTCTTTTGTTTGTTTAAAAGTATAAAAGATGTTTTTTTCATAATATGGGCCTAAAAACTAATTGCATTTTTTTTTCAGTCTAACTCTGTTTCTGCTATCTCATATATTGTGTATTGTCATTTTCTTATCTGTCTAGTTTTATATTAGTACTAAAACATGCTATTTCTATCAATGCAATTTTTCTCTGAATTTAATTGAACAGAAGCTACTTTATATGTGATTGAAAACTTTATTGTGTTTAACAACAGATAATATTCATTGATTTCATTTTGGCTTCTAGCTGTGCTTCATACATATGTTTAGTTTAGTTTAGCTTAGTTTTGTTGGTTTGGTTCACTCCATCTTTGTTTCTTTAGGAAAAGGGAATCACACCATTTCCACATGCTCTACAATAACAGCTTCTGTCCAAGTTTTCAGCCGACAACAAAGATGGTTACATCCCAAGGCATCTCAGCGTTTCTATTGAACATACACCCGTTTCCTTTTGCTTTTCAGAGTTCACCACAGAATATATCTTTTCTTCCTACTTCTTTCCGTTTTTTTTTTTTTTTTAAAGATTTTATTTATTTTATTTTTTCCCCCCAAAGCCCCAGTGGATAGTTGCATGTCGTAGCTGCACATCCCTCTAGCTGCCGTATGTGGGACTTGGCCTCAGGATGAACGGAGAAGTGGTGCCTCGATGCGCACCCGGGATCTGAACCCGGGCCACCAGCATCGCAGCGCGCGCACTTAACCACCAAGCCACAGGGCCGGCGTTTTTTTTTTTTTTATTGAGGTAATATTGGGTTATAACATTGTGTTAATTTCAGGTGTACATTATTATAGTTCAGTTTCTGTCTAGACTGCATCATGTTCACCACCAACAGTCTAGTTTTTATTTGTCAACATATATATGTGCCCTTTTATCCTTTCACCCTCCCACCACCCACTCCTTCTCTGGTAACCACTAATCTGTTCTCCTTATCTACATGTTTGTTTATCTTCCACATATGAGTGAAATCATATGGTATTTGTCTTTCATCTGTCTGATTTATTTTGCCTAGCATAATACCCTGAATGTCCATCCAAGTTGTCGCAAATGGCACGATTTTGTCTTTTTTATGGCTGAGTAATATTCCATTGAATATATATATATACCACATCTTCTTTATCCATTCATCCATTGATGGGTACTTGGGTTGCTTCCATGTCTTGGCTATTGTGAATAATGCTGCAATGAACACAGGGATGCACAAATCTCTTTGAATTGTTGGTTTCATGTTCTTTGAATAAATACTCAGAAGTAGAATAGCTGGATCATATGGTATTTCTATTTTTAATTTTTTGAGAAATCTCCATACTGTTTTCCATAGTTGCTGCACCAGTTTGCATTCCCACCAGCAGTTATGAGTGTTCTCTTTTCTCTCCATCCTCTCCAACACTTGTTATTTTGTATCTTGTTAATTATAGCCATTCTGATGGTCGTGAGGTGATATCTCATTGTAGTTTTCATTTGCATTTCCCATATAATTAATGATGTTGAACGTCTTTTCTTGTGCTTGTTGGCCATTTGTATATCTTCTTTGGAAAAAGGTCTGTTCATATCCTTCTTTTTTATTTAAAAAAAAAAATGAGGGGCCGGCCCGGTGGCGCAAGCGGTTAAGTGCGCGCGCTCCGCTGCGGCGGCCCGGGGTTCGCTGGTTCGGATCCCGGGCGCGCACCGACGCACTGCTTGGCAAGCCATGCTGTGGCGGCGTCCCATATAAAGTGGAGGAAGATGGGCACAGATGTTAGCCCAGGGCCGTCTTCCTCAGCAAAAAAAAAAAAAAGAGGAGGATTGGCGGATGTTAGCACAGGGCTGATCTCCTCAAAAAAAAAAAAAAAAAAAAAAAAAAAAAAAAAAAAAAAAAAAAATGAATGGCATGATCCTTCTGTAAATCTTTAGCTTCTTCTGGAGTTTAATATAACATGGATGTCAGATTGTTGGCCTTCCAAAGGACATGCTGAGAGTTTTGATTCACTTCTCTGATTCTTGTCTATTAATAAATTCTTTGACAGCATCCTGCTGAGTAGCAAAATTCAGTGACAACTTTCAGATAGGTGTTGCCAAGAAAGATTTTTGAGAGCATGTAGTTTTCATCTGGTGCAATTTAGTACATGACCTTTGTCTTCTTTAGGCTGTCTATTAAACCACAGCACTGTGCTGACTGTGAAAAATGACCCATAATATCAGGTATACATTCTTGGGTGTGATTCTGGGAAAAAAATTTTGTAGCCTGTAGAAATTTTTATAAAGATTGTGCGAAAGTCTTACATTGAAGTTGTTGAAGAGGTAGTATTTTCTGGAGATAAGATGCATATCAAATGCTAATTAATGAATCTTTGCTTATTTTTATTTTATGGTATATCATAGAAAAAAACACAGGTAAATTTATCTCTTTCCTGCACTGTTACCAATGGGCTATGGAGAACATCATCATTATTATGTTTTAAATCCTCACCAAAAACAACATGTCTTTAATGATTCATAGTTGATTGGACTATTTTTATTATTTTATTCTTTTAGTTTTTTTTCCCTTCCAGCTTTATTGAGATATAATTAAAATACAACATTATGTAGGTTTAAGGTATACAGCATTAGGGAGAACATTATTAATGCTTTCCCACCTGCTTTTATTTCTATAGAAGCAACTATTAGAAATTTATGGGGAAAGGAAAACGGAGAGAATTTACCTTTATGTTTCAAAGAATAATGTCCATCTACTTAAACTGAGGATTTAATGATGGAAATTGCTGGGGGGGAAAAAAACAAAAAAAAGAAAACGAGGAGGGAGGAAAGTGGGAGAGAGAGATAGTTAAGATTGACTGAGGAAATTTTAAATGCCAGGAACAGTGTGTTCTAAGCTCTTTATATGAATCATCTTGTAAATGTTTATAATGACCTTATGGGTTAGGTACTATTATTATCACCATTTTACTTATGTAGAAGCTGAGGCACAATGAGATTAAGTAACTTGCTGAAGGTCATCCAGTAAGTAAGTGGCAACTCTGGTGTGTGAATGTAGGCAATGCGCTCCAAAGTACGACCACAGTCTGGTCAAATGATGCTGCTTCTCCCATTCTGATCAGAGCAGAAGGACTGATAAAACCCTGGATAGAGTTTCTTTAAATAGAAACGGATTCTTTCACTAATCATGTCAACTAAGTGTTTATGTCAAGTTCATATTCAAGAGAGGTGTTATATAATTAATATTTTATAGCCAATAAGAAATTATAATATGAACTTGTGGCTTCTGAAATTATGACTATGGTTGCTGTATTAGTTTTCCACGACTGCCATAATGAAATACACAGACTGGGTAGCTTAACCAACAGAAATTTATTTTTCACAGTTCTAGAGCATGGAAGTCCAAGATCAAGTTTGTCGGCAGGTTTGATTTCTCTTGAGGCCTCTCTCCTTGGTTTGCAGATGGCTGCCTTCTTACCACGTCTTCACGTGGCATTTTCTCTGTGGGTGGCATCCCCAGGGTCTCTGCCGCTTCTTATAAAGACATCCATTATGTTGCATTAGGGCCTACCCATATGATTTCATTTAACCTTAATTGCCTCTTTAAAGTCCTTATCTCCAAATACAGTCACATCAGAGATTAAGGTTTCAACATATGAATTTTGGAGAGGCACAATTCAGCCCAAAACAGTTGGAATATAAATATAAATCCGTTTCTATTGTATTTATGTATACATAAGTATTATGTATATATTATATACCTACATGGCATATGTACAAATATATGGTATATAAATATGTATGTGTCAAGGGAGTTTATAAATACATGTTCATTATTTATTTTGTTTTTATTTGACTCATTTTTTATTTAAGTAGGAGACATTTCCATTCGTATGGAATTATTTAGTGATTGTTCTGACTGGATAACCTCAGGAGCCCTTATAGGTTTATCACATAAAGAAATATTTTCCTTTTATATGTCTCACAAATGTTAAATTTACTGCATAATTACCAAGGCACAAGTAACTTGATATCTCTAAATAAATATAGCAAAAAAAATGTCTTGTTAAATGTTGCCGTGAAACCAGAATGACAGACTTAATGTACTTCTCAGAATTTCACTTTGGAAATATGTGCATCTACCAATTCAAAATAATTCCCATAAGGGTATTTTGAGAGAATGAGACTGTTAACAAAAATTTCGGAATCTGAGCTTATGTAGGGAGAGACTTTATTCAAAAGAATTATTGTAGTCAGGGAGGGAAACTTGCAGTGGGAAGAGTGCTCTGGCCATAAGATCTTCAAGAATCTCAGAGGTCAGGCAGAAAGGAATTTTCTTTTACAGGGAGTTATAAATGAGGCTACAAAGAACCAGGTATGGGTGAATGGGATGAGCCAGTGGCGTGATCCGACAGTTGAGCCGGAAATTTCTTTTCCTGAGGTCAGCCTATTCTCAAGAGTGCAGTTAAGAAGGGGTTGTTCCATATTCCACTGCTGACCCAGACTGAGGTTTGGTCAAGTTCAAGAGCCCGGAGGGCAGGAAAGAAGCTTAACTAAACTTTAGTCAAGTCAAATTTGCAGGTATTTTGTCGAGGTTGGTCACTGAGTACAAACAGTTCAACCAATCACTTACCGGGCAAAGTGTCTTGTCTTGTCATAGGTAAACATGAGTTTATCTAAGTTCTATAGGAGGTGATTCTTTGAAGAAAACCTTTTCTCAGAACACAAAAGGGTGGGGGAATTTCTGAACCTTTACTGTTTTTCAGGAGCACAGACCTCAGTAGTTTGCATTGTCACAATCAATGTACACTGGTGGATGTCATCATGAGTTATGTGACATTCAGACATATATTCTAGTATATGCAACCTTATGCTAGTATGACAGGGCACTTCATAAATATTACTGATAATGACTTCACTATTAACTGCAAAAGTACTTAGCAGAAAAAAGTCAAATCTTACATCTATTTATAAACACCACCACAAGACAAATTATGACTGTAGCAGAAGCAGACGTGACTAAATACTTTGTGGATTCATCTCATTTTGGGCATGGGATTGAAAGATACTGGGTTGCCTTCCCTTCACAAGGAGATATGGACTGAAAAGTTTAGTAGGAGTGGTGAACATCTGTGTCTGTCACTTATTTTGGACAAACGCTTCTAGTCAAAGGGATCAAATATCACTTCAATTTCTAGAGTAGGTCAATGGAATTGTTCATAACATATTTTGTCTCCCATCTCTGATGCCAACTCTCTTTCAACAGATGATGAGGTCTCCTTTTTATTTTTTTATACTTAAAACAAGAGAGATAAAATCTTGATACTGTCACAGTCTTTTAAAATCAATACTAACAAGAGATTGCATTGACATTTCCTTATGAAAACTGTTTATCTTCGTTTCTTGTGCCTATTTTCCATGCAAGAGTATAAATACCAGCACAACCGGGGCTAAACTTCATTCTGCTATTGTGCAAACATCAGGAACGCTGAGCTCTATTTTTCTAAGTAATGCAGGTTTTGTGTGTCTATACAACAAATTAAAATACACCTATCAGTTTGGGAAGTATCTACTTGATAAGCAAATCTGTAAGAAGTATATCCATGTAAACATACCTACAGATGAAGGTATTTCATCTGTAGGTCTTTAATTTCCCTACACAAGAAGAAAACTTTTAAGTGCTCCCATTTACAAGGGGAGAATATGTAGCCTGAAATGATGTGCATTTTTACTATCCACATTAAAATCTTCTTTTTCTTGGTTAAAGTCCATACTCTCAAAAATAAATTGTAACTCACTTTGTAACCGAGCAAAGAACTTTTTTAACTAAAAACTTGGAAAATCACTAAATTCCACAAATTAATCCTTAAGTTATTCTATATCACACAGAATTTAATGTATTATTTGATTCAGTATGTTTAACAGGTTGATTAAATTTATATTTTCTTATGGATAAATTTTATAATATATATATACATAAATTTTCATAAAAGTATACATATATATCATATATGTCATAAAATTTACCCATAAGAAAATATAAATTTCCTAATGTCTTTATATCTAATAAAACAATAATGCCTAAGGCAAATCCCTGACCATGTGAACTTAACCTAATACTACCCGCCACACACACCCCCTTCCAAAACTGCAGAAACAAATGAAGCTGTAACCCATTCAGACCCAGATTCAAACATCTTAAGAGTGTCTTATTAAATTATAAGCAAATAAATATGGATTTGAGTGAATATACTCACTAACATGGAATACTACCACAATGGTAAATACCTTAATCCCTTTATTTAATTAAAATCACAAAACTTTCCTGTGATAGTAGGAATGCAGATATCTCTTTGAGATACTAGTTTCAATTCTTTTGGATATATACCCAGAGTAGGATGGCAGGATAACACGGTAGTTCTAATTTCAGGTTTTTGAGGAGCTGCCACAGTGTTTTCCATAGTGGCTGCACCATTTCACTTTCCCATCAACAATGTACAAGAGTTCCAATTTCCCCACATCCTTGCCAACACTTATGTTTTGTTTTTTGATAATAGCCAAAGTAACGTGTGAGGTGATATCTCATTGTGATTTTGATTTGTGTTTCCCTGATGATTTTTGATGTTGAGCACTTTTTCATATACTTGTTTGCCATAGCCAAAATATGGAAACAACTAAATGTCTATCAATAGATGAACGAATACAGAAAATGTGGTATATACATACAATGGAATATCATTCAGCCTTAAGAAAGAAGGAAATCCTGCCATATCTAATGACATGGATGAACCTGAAGGACATTATGCTAAGCGAAATGTCAGTTACAGAAGAACAAATACTGCATGATTCCACTTATATGAGATATCTAAAATAGTCCAACTTGTAGAAGTAGAGAGTAGAATAGTGGTTTCCAGGGGCTGAGGGACAGGAATTACATTGTTCTAAGGACATAAAGTTTCAGTTACGTAAGATGAATACATTACAGAGATCGGCTGTACAATATAGGGCATATAGTTTACAACACCGTATTGTATACTTAAAATTTTTAAGCGAGTAAATCTCACTGCAGGAAAAAAAAAATAGAGAAAAGAAAAAGAAAAGGTGAAGAAGAAGAAGAGGTTATTTGGGGTTGGTAGTGGAGTTAGCCTCTCTGGTATGACCACGCATTTATATGTTTTGCTTTAAAACATGAACATAGGTAAATTTATCTGTAGTATCACAGATGCATTTCTACTAAAACATTTTTTCTATAAATTATTACTCCATTACATGACAGGCTTGTATAACATTATAAAGGGAAAAGTGACAGCAACTCATTTTCTTGTATTGATGCACCAAATTAGCAGATTTTCCCTTTCAATCTGTGTGCATAATGGTGAGAATATGAGAAATCCATTAACAATTCCAGGAAAACAAATCAAAGTAACCGGATCATGTCTGTGTGCTATCATGTGGAAAATAAGTCATGCCAGCCAGTGGTTTTCCCTTATCCTATATTTTTTTAATTTAAGAAACAATGGTTTCAATACACATATTTCACACTTTTCTAGAATGGTTCAATTTTTCCTTCAACACTCTTTCCTACTCGCTTAAATTCACAGCAATACCTACGATAAACTAGTTTTCTCCCAAACTACACCACATCCCAGTGTCCCCAAGGGAAGAGTGGTCTTCATCAGATCAAATGTTTACATGGACACATCCATTTTCTGAATAGTTTGATTTATGAAGAAATTATGCATAGTGTTTTATCTTATGCTAAGTATAGCTATAAATAATAAAATTAATAACCTGATTGTTAACAGTAAATATAATCACGGCTGAAAAATATATTGAAGTAAGCAACATCTGTTCAAGAAATGCTGATCCTTAATCTTTTTTGCCTTTTTAAGAAGAAATTATTAAATATCCCTGCTTTATCACTTAGCATTTTCTGAACAAATTATATTTTTGGCATTAGTATGTCATAAATGAGTAGAATGAAAATTAAAATATTAATATAATTGAGTTAATGAACAATTAAGTACCCAAATAAGAAAAAATGTATTGCCCTGGTCCACAGTCTAACACAGAGACAGTAAACCAGGTAATAGAACTCTGTTGGAAATATTCTAAGCACTCCCTTAGCGAAGTCATTACAGACTGGCCTGCTGCTTCATATAATTTCTGTGATAAGCTACTGAAAATTTAATTGGCTTTAGCTCTAAAATATTTCTTCATAAAGTAAGTACAACAGATGAATAAACCTCTTTGATTCATTTATTTATAGCAACTTGAGGAAACTCATTAACACATTTCCTTTGCAGATATTTGTATTAAATAGGAATGTTGAATGAAATATGGCAAGAATCTTTAAGAACCCATATTCCCTACTATAAAATCATGTTTGTGGATAAAAAATTTGATTGAGTTAAGTATCCCCTTAACTTGCTGCCAGAAATAGCAAGTACTATTTTTGTCTCTTATTGAGATATAATAGAATTTGCTACAGAAATTTATATTTTTCTTGAATTATATTTTTCTCTAAGATCTTAGTAAATGCTACCTACTTATTATTCCTTATAAAGAGATATTCCTTATAATCGTTTTAATTTGAGAATTGGCCACATGCCCATATTTCAAGTGTGGTAACATCATTTACTGCTTCTCTTTACTGTGAGTTTCTTTGCTCATTTTAAGTGGTTCTTTTGCACGAATCATGATTTGTAAGCAAATGAAACAAAGCTCTAGTGAGAGATAGCCCCAACTTTCTCTGTAATTCGAACACAGATCTCATTCAATCAATAAGTCATCCTAAATAGAATTTTTACTGCTACCTTAAGAACAGGCATATCAAATATCCTATGTCAACACATCCATGAGTCACTTTGACATCTTTCCCTTTGAATCTGTTCCTTAACCCAGATCCCACATTAGTGTAAATGATTTCAAGCATGTATTCATTTAGCCTCATGCCCTTATTTTCTGGGATGTTTTCTTTCTCTTGATTCTCCTTCCAATTAGATGCCAAGTCGAATATATGTTTCCTCAGTGATGACTCCAGTTTTTAAATAAATTTCTCTCATATTTTTCCACACCTTTTTTTTACTACCTGGAAACATCTTGTAGGATAAAATAATAATTACACATACATCTAACTTACACATTGAGGATAAATACTAGGATGAGGCAATTTCCTGAAAATATGATTTGATTCTGTGTGTGTGTGTGTGTGTGTGTGTGTGTGTGTGTGTGTGTGTCTCTTCCAGGACCACCAAAGGGCATTCTCTTAGTTCTTCATGGTACAGAGTCCAAATCTCTTAGCCTAGATTGCAGGATCCTTCATGACATTCTTTTAATCTACCTTTCTCTCCTTTTCTATAAACACTAGTGCATTTCACTTAACTTTCAAGTCCTCTTCAGCCTGTTAGCCCACGCCTTAACGTCCCTAGCTCTGATTCCACTTTTCAATTATGCATATAATAAACAAAACAAAACTCTTAAAAAATTACTTACAAATCAAACCAAGTAAGATACTGAAATGTCTAAAAAGATATTATACAATAAATTTCTGATTATTGAGTGTATGTGTATATGGTGCATGTTTATTGATTTATGCTTTTTTCTTATGGGTATTCAGAAAGGATATTGCTAAATATATGTTCTAAATTCTGGAATCTCAAAATTACTTTGTATTGCTTTCATACATGGACTGCAATGTGGAATATGAAATTTTGGGGTAAAAACCCCTCTCCTAAAAAATCCATTGATACCACTATATACATTTTACTTTCTATACTCCTGGATTTTTTTTTTTTTCTGTATTTGAAGTCATCCAGGACAATACTATTTATTATGATGCTAAAAATTATTTGTAGATGTGAACCTCTTGGGTCTCTTGCTAGAATTGCTTCATATCAAGAAATCTCCCTCTCTTCTCTCTCTCTGTATACCCTATGTCATATATATGCATGTATGTATATATAAACTATCTCTATTTTTATTCTTATTTTTGTTTTTCATTTCTCTCACTTTTTCTTTTTTATTTTCTTCATCATTTTATTCCTCCACACATTGTCAGATCTGTCCAATTTGTTATCCACATCATTAATCATATTTTATTCATCATCAGATTTGCTGTTTTGTATCTCTAGTATGGAAGGTTTCCTCCATTTTCTCCTTTTTCTTAAAATGATATATTTTTTATATACTAGAATAAAAAGAATATAACATAATGAATGTTTCCATAACCGAAACCCAACTTAAGAAATCTTGTGTATCAAACCGTAATCACATTTCTCCCTTCCCTCTCACCCAGAAGTAAGCATCATCCTGATTTTAGAGTTTATAACATCTACATATATCTTTATAGTTTTATAATGTATGTTTATGTTGTAAATGATATATTTTATTAATTGGCAAAAATTTTAAGTGTAATTTCCATGGTATCACACTGTATTACCCATCTTCACATTGTATCATTTCCTAATCATTATCTTTGTAATATTTATCCAAGTATATAGCTTCCACTAATTCATTTGCAGTTCTGTATAACATTCTTTTATTCAAAGATGTAGATATTTACAAATCCATTTTCCTAATAGTAAATATTTGGGTTATTCTCAACATTTGCAAGTGCAAAAAATATTCTTGTATGTGTTTGCTTGTCCATATATATGAGCACCTCAAATAAGAGCCAAATTGTTGTGTCAAAGGATATGAACCTCTTCACTTGATTGGGTATTTCTAAATGTGTCTTAATGTGGTTATAGAAATTGACCAGATAGCAGTGTAAAAAAGTTTCGATTGTTATGTACTCATCTATTCTTAATCTTTTTTGACTTTTGACTAGATCAAAAAAATTTAATCTGAGAAGTAATGAACAGTTTTCTTCTCTTGAAATTTGAACGTGTTTGATTATTACAATCTTGAACATCTTTTCCTATATTATTCAGTTTTCATCTAAATGACTTGTCTGATTTTTCTATATTATAGAGGTTAATTACTTTTTTGGGTTTTCAGTTGCACTTATCTTCTCCAAATCTATCACTTGTGGAACATGACAAATCTTTGTGCTGTATTCTTAATTAAAGTAAATAAACAAACACAAATATACACATATATATAATTACACACATTGATAGGCCACATTGGTGTATATAAATATACAATTCTATATATACACACATTATATGATATACACAGTCATACACTTAAATACATATATAAATAGTATTTTCCAGTTTTAACACACAGACACCCAAAACACACAAACACATACACTGGAGAGAAATGTCTGAAAAGATGCTGCTGGAAAAGGTGATTCTGATACTGCTGACAATATATCTGTAAGTGAGGTCTTTATTAATATATTTCATATTTAATTGATGATTTTGTTTCTTTAATAATCAATGTATTCATTATGTAAAAGTATATTGTAAACAAAGAAAAAGTAAGTGTCTATGTATTGTCATATAATTAATAAATGTTCATGGCTAAAACTCAAATTTTCCTTGCAAATAATCAACAGGACGTGTCTGGTACTCTGGTATTCTTGACTTTACTTCTGAAAACTATAGGCCTGATTACCCTCATGTAGTCAATTTGTTTGATACAAGACTATCTTAAAATTACTTCTTCACATCTCTGAGGTGAAGAAATATTTTAGTTTTAAAACATCCACTTCTCAAATAATTTGAATGATTATACATAGTCTCATAGATCAATCCTACAATAAATAAACAATAAGAATCAGAACATCATATATTTGGTAAAAATGTAGATGATAGCTTTTCAAACTTGACTATAATTATTATGAAGTAAAAGATGTCAAGATCTGAGGGCTCCAAAAACTAATTTTTAAATTCAAATTAAGAAATAAAATCATGAAAAAATAAGTGGGAAGAGAAGTAAAGATGGTGGCGTAGGCAGACTAGGAACTTACATCCTCCCACGGACACAGCCAATTTACAACTACTCGTGGAAAAATTACCCCTGAAGGAGAACTGAAAACTGGATAAGAGGAACTCCTGCAACAAACGACAATCTCAATTGAGATATAAGAGGCAGAAACTCCTTCTGGAGAGAAATAATGCCGCCTTCACAAGCCACCAGCTTCACGAACCAGGGAGCAGCCCACAGGTACGCAGCCCTCCCTGGAGGAGCGGGGCCCTGAGCCCGGAGTGCCCCCACTGTAGGCATTGTGTGGACCCAGCACAATCGAGACGAGTGGCATAATGTGTGACTTTGCCTGCAACTAAAACATTGGGGAGTACCCCAAGAAAAGCTGGCTCACAAAGAAATTAAAACCGGCTCTTAAATGGCCCATGCACAAACTCACTCGTTTCAGAAAGCAACCTAAAAATTACCAGAAAGAAAGGTGCACAGTGCTTTGGTGAAAAGAGACTAACCTGATAGGCGCTGAGCTGGACAAAAGACCAGAAGAAATTACTGAAGCTGAACAGGTAAAAGAAAAAAAATTAAAAAGAGTGAGGACAGTCTAAGGGACCTCTGGGACAACATCAAGCACACTAACTTCTGTGTTATAGGTATTCCAGAAGGAGAAGAGGAAGACAAAGGGGCAGAAAATCTATTTGATGAAATAATAGATGAAAACTTCCCTAACAAAGGAAGGAAACAGACATCCAGGTAGAGGAAGCACAGAGAGCCCCAAACAAGATAAACCCAAAGAGGCCCACACCAAGACACATCATAATCAAAATGTCCAGAATTAAAGATAAAGAGAGAATCCTAAAAGCTGCAAGAGAAAGTCAAGTTACATACAAACAAAACCCCATAAGGCTATCAGCTGACTTCTCAGCAGAAACCTTACAGGCTAGAAGAGAGTCGCACAATATATTTAAAGTGTTAAAAGGGAAAAACTTATAGCCAAGAATACTCTACCTAGCAAGGTTGTCATTCAAAATGGAGGGAGAGATCAAAAATTTCCCAGACAAGCAAAAATTAAAGGAGTTTGTCACCACGAAACCAGTGCTACAAGAAATGTTCAAGGGACTGATTTAAGGGGAAAAGAGAGACCACCAATAGGAAAAATTATCTATTTCCATGATAAGAGGGTAATGGACACAAATGAACAAAAAAGAGGTTAGATATGATATCAAAAACATAAAGGAGGGAGGAAGGGAGTTAAAGAGTAGAGCTTTCAGACAGAAGTCAAACTAAAGAGACCATCAATTCTGTATAGAATTCTGTATAGAATTCTGTATAGAATTTAGTTCTGTCTAAAACACTTAGAAAAAAAAGTTAAAAAATGGCAGTAAGTACATACTTATCAATAGCTACTTTAAATGTCAATGGACTAAATGCTCCAATTAAAAAGCATAGGGTGGCTGATCAGATAAAAAAACAATACCATATCTATGCTGCATACAAGAGACACACTACAGACCTAAAGACACTCACAAACTGAAAGTGAAGGGATGGAAAAAGATACTCCACGCAAATGACAATGAAAAGAAAGCTGGGGTAACAGTACTCATATCAGACAAAACAGACCTTAAAACAAAAACTATAAAAAGAGACAAAGAAGGGCATTACATAATGATCAAGGGAACAGTCCAACAAGAGGATATAACACTTGTAAATATCTACACACCCAACATAGGAGCATCTAAATATATAAAGCAATTATTAACAGACATAAAAAGAGAAATAGAAAGTACACAATAATAGTAGGGGACTTTAACACTCCATTTACTCCAACGGATAGATTATCAAATCAAAAGATCAATAAGGAAACATTGGCCTTAAATGACATACTTGAACAAATGGACCTAGTAGATATATACAGAGCATTCCATCCAAAAACCAAAGAATACATGTTCTTTTCAAATGCACATGGAACATTCTCCAGGATTGATCACATATTAGGCCACAAAACAAGTCTCAATAAATTTAAGAAGATTGAAATAATACCAAGCATCTTTTCTGACCACAATGGTATGAAACTAGAAATCAACTATAGGAAGAAAATCAGAAGAGCCACAAATACTTGGAGATTAACCAAGATGTTACTGAACAACGATTGAGTCAATGAAGAAATCAAAGGAGAAATCAAGAAATACCTGGAGACAAATGAAAATGAAAATACGACATGCCAGAATTTATAGGATACAGCAAAAGTGGTTCTAAGAGGGAAGTTTATAGCGATACAGGCCTATCTCAACAAACAAGAAAAATTTCAAATAAACAATCTAACAGTGCACCTAAAGGAACTGGAAAAAGAAGAACAAACAAAGCCCAAAATCAGTAGAAGAAGGGAATTAATACAAATCAGAGCAGAAATAAATGAAATAGAGACTAAAAAAACAATAGAAAAAATTAATAAAACCAAGAGCTGGTTCTTTGAAAAGATCAACAAAATTGACAAACCTTTAGCTAGACTCACCAAGAAAAAAAGAAAGAAGGCAGAAATAAGTAAAATCAGAAATGAAAGAGGAGAAATTACAACAGACACCTCAGAAATACAAAAGATTATAAGAGAATACTAGGAAAAGCTATATGCCAACCAATTCGACAATCTAGAAGAAATGGATAAATTCTTAGAATCATACAACCTTCCAAAACTGGATCAAGAAGAAGTAGAGAATTTGAATAGACCAATCACCAGTAAGGGGATCGAAAAAGCAATCAAAAACCTCCCCAAAAATAAATGTCCAGGACCAGATGGCTTCCCTGGTGAATTCTACCAAACATTCAAAGAAGACTTAATACCTATCCTTCTCAAACTCTTCCAAAAAATTGAAGAGGGGGGGAAGCTCCCTAATTGATTCTATGAAGCCAACATTACCCTGATACCAAAACCAGACAAGGACAACAAAAAAAAAGAAAATTACAGGCCAATATCACTGATGAACATCGATGCAAAAATCCTCAACAAAATACTAGCAAATCGCATACAACAATACATTAAAAAGATTAGGCACCATGATCAAGTGGGATTTATTCCAGGTATGCAGGGATGGTTCAACATTTGCAAATCAATCAACGTGATACACCACATTAATAAAATGAAGAATAAAAATCACATGATCATCTCTATAGATGCAGAGAAAGCATTTGACAAGATATAGCATCCGTTGATGATAAAAACTCTGGATAAAATGGGTATAGAAGGAAAGTACCTCAACATAATAAAGGCCATATATGACAAACCCACAGCTAATATCATCCTCAATGGTGAAAAACTGAAAGCTATCCCTCTAAGAACAGGAATCAGACAAGGATGCCCACTCTCACCACTCCTATTTTACATAGTACTGGAAGTCCTAGCCAGAGCAATCAGGCAAGAAAAAGAAATAAAAGGGATCCAAATTGGAAAGGAAGAAGTGAAACTCTCACTATTTGTAGAGGACGTGATTTTATATATAGAAAACCCTAAAGAATCCACCCGAAAACTTTTAGAAGTAATAAATGAATACAGTACATTTGCAGGATACAAAATCGACATACAAAAATCAGTTGCATTTCTATACACTAACAACGAAGTAGTAGAAAGAGAAATTAAGAATACCATCCCATTTACAATTGCAACAAAAAGAATAAAATACCTAGGAATAAACTTAACCAAAGAGGTGAAAGATCTATACACTGAAAACTATAAAATATTGCTGTAAGTAATTGAAGAAGACACAAAGAAATGGAAAGATATTCCGTGCTCTTGGATTGGAAAATTAACATAACTAAGATGTCCATACTTCCTAAAGCAATCTATAGATTCAATGTAATCCCTATCAAAGTTCCAACAACACTTTTCACAGAAATAGAACAAAGAATCCCAAAATTTATATGGAACAACAAAAGACCCTGAATAGCTAAAGGAATCCTGAGAAAAAAGAACAAAGCTGGAGGTATCACACTCCTTGATTTCAAAAAATACTACAAAGCTGTAGTAACCAAAACAGCATGGTACTGGCACAAAAACAGACACACAGATCAATGGAATAGAATCGAAAGCCCAGAAATAAACCCATACATCTATGGACAGCTATGGACAGCTAATCTTTGACATAGGAACCAAGAACATACAATGGAGAACAGAAAGTCTCTTCAACAAATGGTGTTGGGAAAACTGGACTGCCACATGCAAAAAAATGAAAGTAGACCATTACCTTACACCATACACAAAGATTAACTCCAAATGGATTAAAAACTTGAATGTAAGACCTGAAACTATGAAACTTCTTGAAGAAAACATAGGCAGTACGCTCTTCGACACTAGTCTTAGTGCCATCAGCACCATGTCTGATCGGCCAAGAGAAACAGTAGAAAAAATAAACAAATAGGACTACATCAAACTAAAAAGCTTCTGCACAGCAAAGGAAACCATCAACAAAACGAAAAGACAACCTAACAATTGGGAGAAGATATTTGGAAACCATACATCTGATAAGGGGTTAATCTCCAAAATATATAAAGTACTGATGCATCTCAATAACAAAAAAATGAACAACCCAATTAAAAAATGGGCAAAAGACCTGAACAGACATTTCTCCAAAGAAGATATACAGATGGCCAACAGGCACATGAAAAGATGTTCAAAATCACTAACTATCAGGGAAATGCAGATCAAAACTACAATGAGATATCACCTCATGCCCGTCAGAATAGCTATAAATAACAAGACAGGAAACAACAAGTGTTGGAGAGGATGTGGAGAGAAGGGAACTCTCATACACTGCTGGTGGGAGTGCAAACTGGTGCAGCCACTATGGAAAACAGTATGGAGATTCCTCGAAAAATCAAGGATAGAACTACCATATGATCCAGCTATTCCACTGCTGGGTATTTATTCAAAGAACTTGAAAACACCAATGCGTAAAGATACTTGCACCCCTGTGTTCATTGCAGCGTTATGCACCATAGCCAAGACTTGGAAGCAACCTAAGTGCCCATCAAGGGACGAATGGATAAAGAAGCTGTGGTATATATACACAATGGAATACTACTCAGCCATAAGAAACGATGAAATCCAGCCATTTGTGACAACATGGATGGACATTGAGGGTATTATGCAAAGTGAAATAAGTCAGAGGGAGAAGGTCAAATACCATATGATCTCCCTCATTAAGTAGTAGATAATAACAACAACAAGTAAACACATAGAGACGGAGATTGGATTTGTGGTTACCAGAGGGGAAGTGGGGAGGGAGGAGGGCAAAAGAGATGATTTGGCACATGTGTGTGGTGATGGGTTGTAATTAGTATTTGGGTGGTGAACGTGATGTAATCTATGCAGAAATAGAAGTATAATGATGTACACCTGAATTTTATACAATGTTATAAACAAATGTTACTGCAATAAACCAAAAATTAAAAAAAAATGAATAAATCTGCAAAAAAAAAAGAAATAAAATCATGGTTATACGAACTGTTGTTTTCCTACTGGCCTAGATGCCAAAGAATTGAAAGGTTTCTTTTTCATAATAACAATTCTGAAGTTGATGTGTAATCCTTCTCCCAAATCTTTCTATCAACATTTGAAAAAAATTGTTAGAATGGCATATTGCTAAAACTAAAACCTTGTTCTCAGAAATATATATTAATGCAACAGGAGATTTTTTTTTTTTTTTTTGAGGAAGATTAGCCCTGAGCTACCATCCGTTGCCAATCCTCCTCTTTTCACTGAGGAAGACTGGCCCTGGGCCAACATCCGTGCCCATCTTCATCTACTTTTTTATATGTGGGATGCCTGCCACAGCGTGGCTCAACAAGTGGTGTGAATGTCTGTGCCGATCATCCGAACCCATGAACCCCGGGCTGGGGCCGCCTAAACAGAGCGCGGGGACTCAGCCACCACGTGACTGAGCTGGCCCCCTACAGAAACTTTTTAAAAAGTCCTTTTACTATAATAGAAATTCTAGACACTGTTACATAATTATACATATATTTTACTCTAATCCTTTTGTTCAGGGATTTTTTTTTCAGTGAGATTAGTGAAGCAAGAATTTTATTATATATCTTTAATAAATAAAAATCACATATAGCTCTCCATTTCTCATAAGACAATACATTTCTTCTTACCAGTTTCTGTTTTTCACACTATTTCCCAATCCTCAATCGTATACTCCCAAACACAATATTCTATTTATTGTTGGCCTGAAAATCCAGTTTAGTATCACAGTGAATACAAAGACGGTGAGGTTTGCTAGCTTTTCTTGCATACTCCAAGCATACGATGGTGAGCATATTCTCCTTCAGTCTTTATTGAAACTGTGATAAACTTTATTCCTTTTGTCCAGCAAAATAATATTTATGCAAATGAATATAACACAGTATTTCAAAAATTGCTGATGTTTAGTACATAATCTGGGGCAAGATCTTACTATTCGTATCTAGGTTTTTTTTTATATTTATTGCAATCGCTTCAAGCTCATGCACACACACAAAATAGGTTCAGATGCCACACTTAATCAAGGTACGTGACTATCACAAGGCTGCTTCTTACTGACCCTGGCCCTGTTTCACTTTTGAATGAACTATACAGAAATTAACAAGAGGAATTTATAGCAACTACACAATGGGCTATTCACCTGTATATCCTTTAAGATCTGCTGGTTACACATTCATATATAAATATAGTCTGTTATTTCATTTATTTAATTATTCAGGCTGAGATTTATCTTTGTTTATTATTTTGGGTAAAAGATTGCTAAGATAAGATAAAATTCACTGTAAAGTACAAAATACTACATGAATTTTAAATGCCAGAGACATTTTTTCACAATGCTTATGGTAGCATCCTTTCTCATGTTTATATCTTAAATGACCTAAACATTTATATTAACCTTCAGCATTCAGGCTTTTAAAATGCCTCATATACGTAAAAAAAAAAAGCACTGAAACACAGTCATTGACCTAGTCAGTGACAAGAGATCTGCTTTGAGTTTAGAATTTACCCAAGGAAAGGATGTCAATAAGCAGTGATGAGTTCCACAAAGCAGGTGCATAACAGCAAATAGAACAATCACTCAAAATGACACATTTCAAATCCAAAGAAATGAGAGATCTGTGTCAATTGACTTCAGCTAACAATCTGTAGAAAATGGATTTGAAAACTCCTTAAGGTAACTTTGTCTACAGGCATGGCATTTGAACACAATACTACAACTTTATAGGTAATGCAAAATTTGAGAAGTTCCTGGGGTAGCCAAATCAGAGACTTCATAGCAGGTAGTAGTGAATCTGTACTATTGATTATGACAGATTAATCTTATAATCTAGAGAAGCCCATAATTGATAATGTGCAAAAAAAAAGTATCTGAGAAGTAAAATGTATTAATTCCAAAAGAAATACAATCTCTAAAAGAAGGTACTATCACATTTTAAATGAATCATGGTGTCAGTCAAAGTGCCCCACATTTTAATAATAGCTTAGATTTTAAATATTTATTAAACAAACTCTGGATACTATAAATTATACAATAGATTATACAATAGATTATCTAAGACCACAAACACCAAATGTCAGGTAGCGTCTAAGGGACAGGGGTTGGAAAAAAAATAAAAAGATACAAGGTGTCAGTTCTGGATATATTTTAAGTTAGTAGTGGAATATTTAAGTGAATTCCAGGGAGAGTACAGGAAGTAAAAATGGGCACAATATGCATTTTTATTTAGAGGTCATTTATAAATGGCTCACTTAATTTAGAGGTTCATATTTTTATTGTAAAAATTATGTTAAATAACAGTATGAGAGTATGCTGACTACTGGAAAGTAGCTTTCTATTTATGTTTCTGGAAAGGAGATGAATATTTACTAAGTGCAAACTGTGTCTCATTCTTGGCTTTGGAAAATAAAGTCTCTTTTACTCCTCCGTTCTCCCCTGTTTTCTATAATATGTCTGTTTAACTACTGAGTGATGAGTAACTGACAAATATAACTCATCTGAGGACTAAGAACATGAAAATACACACTTCCGTCTCTATTTTTTTTTATTCTTACCTTATTTACTTTTTCAGAACAATTTGAGCTCTAGTAGATCTACTTCAGACTGCATCCTAAATGAGGTGAATGGTAATTCTATGCTCAATGATGTTGCATTTTATGCAGTAAATTTATAGTGATTAGATCTTCCAGAGAAAGCGAGCGTTTTAGTTTTTAATTTAATTAGCTGGCTAAGTCAGGAAGAAATTTTTGTTTTATTTCAAAGATGCAAAGAATATATCTCTTTTTTTTTTTAATTTAACACATTATTTTTTTGATCAGTTTTAGGTTTATAACATAATTGAGATGAAGGTACAGAGATTTACCCACTGCCCCCACACGTGCATACCTTCCCCTGTTACCAACCTCACTCACCAGAACGGCACATTTTGCTACCAAGGACGAACCTACATTGACACATCAAAATCACCCAAAATCCAGTCTACTTTCGGGTTCCCTCTAGGTCTTGCACATTCTATGGGTTTGGACAAATCATGATTATAATATCATACAAAATATTTTCACTGCACTAAAAATCCTCTGTGCTCTGCCTATTCATGCCCCCTGTCACCCCACAACCACTGATCTTTTTATTTTCTCCATGGTTTCACCCTTTCCAGAATGTCATATAGTTGGAATCATAACAGTATCTAGCCTTCTCAGATTGGCTTCTTTCGCTTAGTAATAAGCATTTACGTTTCCTCCATGGCTTTGATAGCTCATTTCTTTTTAGTGCTGAATAATATTCCATTGTTTGGATGTACTGCAGTTTCTTTATCCATTCACTTACTGAAAGACATGTTGGTTGGTTCCAAATTTTGGCAGTTATGAACAAAGCTGCCATGAACATAGTGTGCAGATTTTTGTGTGAATGTAAGTTTTCAACTCCTTTGGGTCAATACCAAGGATTGTATGGTAAGAGTATGTTTAGTTTTGTAAAAAGAAAATGCCAAGCTATCTTCCAATGTGACTGTACCATTTTGCATTCCCACCAGCAATGTGTGAGAGTTCGTATTGTTCCATGTAGTCATCATCATTTGGTGTTGTCAGTGTTCTGGATTTTGGCCATTTTAATAGCCATGTAATGGAATATGATTGTTGTTTTAATTTGCATTTCCCTAACGACACATGATGTGGAGCATCTTTTAATATGCTTATTTGAGATCTGTATATTTTCTTATATCTTTTCTTTAAGTAATTACTTCAGATCATTATTAGAGTGCTTATATTTACACATAAAACAGTATTTCAAACAATTACTCATTAAGGCTGAACTTTTGTCTCATCTGAGAAGATGGGGAAAACAAATGAATTTTGCCTTAGATACAGATGACACATTTTTCTGCTATTTGCAGAAAGTGATGAAACTGAGCCAAGTAGATTAAAGTAAATACAGAGTGATCAACAGACTCCTCAATCTCAAAATATCAAATATAATGTAATATTCTTAATTTCTATAAAATAGAAACTGTCTCGTGTAAAATGTTTGCCTTTAAGAAGTAGAACACTGTCTGGATTTAAATTACATTTTTTTTTTTAACTTGAGGAAGACTAGCCCTGAGCTAACATCTGTGCCGTTATGGCTTGCTGAGTGGTGTAGGTCCGTGCCCTGGAGCCAAACCTGTGAACCTGGGCTGCAGAAGTGGAATGCAAGGAACTTTAATCACTTGGCCATGGGGCCAGCCCATAAATTACATTTTCTTCTAATTTTCTGAGAATAAATTTAGTTAAATTTCTTATGAGTAATGAAATAATCTAAAATTTGTGGTAGAAAATAAAGAAACTTAAGATGGAAAAAAAACAAAATCTAATCTAGAAAATTCAAGGACTAGTTTCTTTTCCTTTCTTCTAGAAGTTCAATGGTTGAACCATCTTTCTGATTCTGTAGGACTGTTATGAGTCTTAGCGAGATATAATATGCTAAAATTCCTAGCCCAGCACATGGTTGGTACTCAATCAATAACTGTATTTGAATTTACATAGACTTTTAAGAAATCGATTGATCCATACACATTGAATGATCAATAATTTTGAAAGGTAAAACAAAATAAAGTAAGTCTAAACTTTGAAAGCCTCTAGTGATAATTAGTTTTTTACCTAACAAACAAAGGAGATCCTCAAAAGATTGTGATTAGGGCAATTAAAATATGACAATTTTGCTTTAGCATAATTAATCTGACTTGATTGGCAAGTAATTGTGTATATATATGTATGCATTCATGTGAGTGTAAGAATGAAGAATGACTAATAAAATGTCCCTCAAAACTTCACTGGTCTGGATGGAAGGCAAACATCTTGATTCCTTCCATATATATTTCTTTTTTTGGCATATGATGCTGACCAATTTTCTGTATTGAATTTCATGATTTGTATGTGATAATAAGCCTCTCAGTATGCTCAACTGAATAATTCTTTTTTTCCCTGACAGTTCACACAAATAGCAATAAACTTATCTGATGCCTGCTGCTTTCTTTATTTCATTTGGAAATGAGTTACTGTTATACTTTCAGGATAAATTGAATTCTATTCTTTTAAACATGGATTTGAGTGATCTGGTACTTTAGCTTTTATCTTTTATGTTACAGAATATTATTAAGTCCAAAATGACACACTGAATAGTGCCATATAAATCCTGCTGATATTGTAGAATCTGGGATCTGTCTCCATGGACACTAAGCCAAGCTAACATTCAAGGTTTCATAGCCTAACACTGACACTTGAAACACTCAGTTTCAAGGACTGAGAAACTAAGCAGTCTTCACTGAAAATGAAGTGACTATAAATTAAGCAAACATTGCATATATTACATAAAGAAGTAACTTACCAACTTTTCTCTACAGTAACATATTGAAAAGAGATTATTAAAAGTTCCAGAATTTCTTAAAGCCATAAAGATTACTACTTTTTCCAATCTTAGTGTTTATAGATTAATAATTTTGGTGCTTTTACTAACACACACATATGATAATGAATTAGAATGCAAACAATATGCTATGATGAATGATGGCATATTTACTAATCTAGAGTAAAATTAGAAGCCAATATAATAAGCATCTCTATTGACTTCAAAATAGTAAAAATTTTCCAACTGTATTTTTGTCTACACTAAAAAATAAAAGAACAAAATGATGGTTTAAGGTGGAAATATTGAATCAACCAGTTAACCCAATTAAATTATACAAAAAGTGCTATGTTGAGAAGACTTTATTTTTTTCTTGATTTTAGTTGAGTAGTGGAAATATAGCTTTCCAATGTGGGTTGCTGTGAGGGTCCTAGGTGCAGATTTTCTGGTGTTCTGGAAGGAAAGTCATCTTTACTAAATTGTGAATCTACCTTGCTTACTGTTTCACTCACTCATCAGTCTACTCATTGGTTCTAAATAGTGACAGGTAGGCTTGGTTTTATATGGCATAGATAAAGTTTTATTCCATCAATTCTTAATTGACCTTTACTTATTATTTTCCTCAGAATTGTAGTAAAGTAAATCTTAGTCTACTAATGATATAACATAATCATTACTCAATTGCTAATTAAATAAATGTATGTTACTATAACAATTATGCTTAACTTCAAATAAAATAGGATAATAATGTCCATAAAGAGCCTCATGTGATATTCAGCATATAACAAATTTTCAATAATTTTAAATTATATGAAACATGACAATCATAAGTAATACTTTAAAAATAATTCTAATTAAGGCTTATGAAGCCAAAAAATCTATATTTCACACATACTTGTAGTTGTAGCACCCACCCCTATGTTTCCCCAATATATCAACTTGATTGTTTTTGATTTGGCCTTGGTTTGTCTGCACTAGTAATGCAAGGCAAGGATTCTAAATCATTTTGGATGTCTCTGCAAATATTCGGTAAACTGTTTCATTAGGCTCTTTCAGCAAGCCCTTTGTTCTACCCATCCTGGGTACTGGTTTCCGTTTCTTGCCAGTAAAACAATGTGCTGCATTGGCACCACACGAACACTGCCTAAGAAAGCACTAAAACCTTTTAATCAAAAACAAAGAAAGAAAGAAAGAAAGAAAGAGAAAACCTTTCCAAGTCTGCTTTCTTTTAAATAGGAACAACAATAATTATTGATGTGTGTCAGAGTTTCTGTCAAGACTTGAAACAGAAGTAATCAAATGTGACAATATAAAATGAAAATCTGTTGTCTTGCTATATTCAGCTTTAGTAGCTGAAGAACATATTGGAAAATTGTGTGTTGTAGAAGTGGAGGATACATTTAGAGACAAATTTCCAGCTAAAGCACCAGAAATCGTCTGTTGCTTTGTTTAAAGCTGTACTGCAAAGTCCAACATCCTTACAGAATGAGCCTACTTTTTAAATGGAGTAAATATAATTGCTAATATTTAGCAAAATATAAGGATGTTAGATTAATCTATGGGTTGATGTTGGCATTAATTATGTTATTAAAAATTCTAAAGATTCAAACAATAAAAATTTGTTAACAAATTTCCCATTCAATTTCGCGTATTAATGATGTAAAGATTGCTTGTGGACATCTCGCAATGAAATTGCTTGAATTCCTCCCAAAATATAAAGACATTAAACTGTTTTCTAGGTTCTCCTTATCTTCTAACAATTACGGCAAAATGGCACATAAAGTTTACTCTCATTTGTGACAAATCTTTGTTATTGAATGTATGATTATATTAACTTCTTCCTTTAAATAATAATTGCAATAATTATGAAATTAGCTCCAGGAATAATTGCTGGTTGTTTTTTGTGTTGCCAACTTATTTACCTTTCTAAAAAACAGTTATAAGAAAATGTCAAAACATGATTATCTCTGCAGGGTCACAAATGTCAGCAATAATTATCTACCCCATGTGTTCTCTCAGTCCACAGGACTGGGCATCTGCTCACACTCTCCTTGGTTCTAGTTCATTATTAACCCTATTATCCACTTTATCTCAAAAACTGGTGAGGGAATAAAAATGCAAGAGAAAGTGGTGATCATCTTGAAAACAGCCTTACAGACAAAAAGAAAATAACTCAACTTAATGAGATAGCCATAAAATGGAGGAATTCTCTTTTTCTCCAAGATAGCAAAAAAGGACATAAATACGGCTTAATATGTAGTCACGTCTGGTGTGTAAGAACCACCTTGTTGGCTCTTTCTCCAAAGTACAGAAACATATTGATGGGGTTCAAGGCAGGCCGCCCCAAGATGTGCCACTCTGGTATGTAGATTATTTTGAGCTGAAGACAATAAAGGCTCAGAAGACTCAGGAAGAGCATTTGAACTTCCCCCAAATTGCCTAAAAGAATTTAAGATAGAAGGCCTGTTCCAGGAAGGAGCTAGTGCCATGAGATGACTATAGTATAATGTAAAATAGATGTGATAAGAAAGGCAACAACAAGCCCATTTTTATCATAATTCTGTCTATCGGGCCACATTATAGGTGGCCCAGCAAACAGTTGTCTAACAAACATTTGCATTTCCCTCTCCATGTAAATTGCCTTCTTTCCGTTTGAAGTCCCAAACCACTACCCTCAACATCCTCCTTTGTCTTTAGCTGAAGATCATATTTAAGGTGGTGACTTCGACCATGTGGTGAGTTACTGAGTTTTCCTGGGTTTTTCCCATGTATACATGTTATTAAACTTTGTTTTATTTTCTCCTGCTAACCTGCCTTATGTCATTTTAATTGTTTGACCAGCCACGAGAACCAGAGGGAAAGAGGGGGATTTCTCCCTCTTCCTCTATGATGTATAATCAACTGCTTTCTGCAATAATGAGAATGGATATACTACAGTCAAAGATATATTTAAACATATATTTGAAACAAATTCTGTGAGATAAATAGCATTTTTTAAATTTTATGTGAGAGAAAAATGTGGCCACACTTAAATATTATTCCAAAACTTGCATATTCAGTAAGAGTGAAACTTATATTTAAACTTTTAAGCTCATTCACTTTCCAGTAGATTGTGGAGTAAGATGATGCCCCAGGTGTGAGGGTTTAGTCAAAAAGTAAAATTCCATATTTCAAATTTCACAAATGGTGCAGGTTAAGATCTTAGCAGTGTCTTGGTGATAATATTGTTAAAGTGGAATAGAGACAAGTAGAACTATAGATCACGGGAATGCAAGTTATTTAAAATATTGGACAAATGAAAATGAAAATGCATTTAATTGAAAATGAATTTAATGCCTAGGATGCTAGAGAGACAATCTGAACTATGCAAAAAAGTTCCCAAGTTGGGAGTGTGGGAGGTTGTTGCAGTTGATAACTTGATAAGATATGTCTGGTTTTAAGAAAAAGTGTTTCTCTGGGAGATGAGTATGGGCAGAGGATAAGACTGAAAAACAGTAGCCCTGATAAGAAAAATAAATAAATGCATTCATATGATCTTGAGACAGCATGAATATGGGAGTTTGAGAAGCATCAACCCTAAGGAAAATTATAAAGAAAAGCACAACAAAAAGATAAAGTAAAGTAATAAACGAATAGCAAGCATTTTGGAATGCTACAATCCAAGATTTAGTTGTTTGGGCTATGTTTATCGAAGAAGAAGCTGAGTATTTCTTGTTTTGTTTTGTTATGTATATTACACTTCTAGATGTAAATGAATCTCATTCAGGAGGACATACCATGTGCAATGTGACAATCGATGAACTTTTATGATACTAATACTGAACTTCTTAATCTCAAGATCATGTGCCTTAGGAACAGGAAGCCAAACTCTGGGACAGTGGTGCTTGGTGATGGACGAAGATTTTCTTTGAATTGGCCAAGACAAGAAGGTGGAGGATGGGTTCTCTCAAATCTGCCTTCACAAGAGCAGAAAGTAGGGTTTTTATAGAGCTAAGGGGCTTGGCAGGATGAACTTCAAAGAAACAAAGGAGTCACTCCTGATAAGCCCCTGGGCAATGTGACTTCTAGGAGTCAACAGCTGCTGTGGCCCGGCCATCCAGTGATCACAACCTCCCCGAAGGCATTCTCTTTCTTCTGCAAAACAAGCTTACCAATCCTCACAACGCCTGAGTCATCCCTCAATTTAAACAAGAAAACAGCAAATTGAACAAAGTCGAAAGGCAAACAAGTTCTTATTGAATATCTACAGTAACCTCAGGTACCCAGCTTCAATACGAAGTAACATATGATTAACTATAAAGAATGGTTTTAAATTTATTACTAAGTAAAGTATATCCTTTTATAACAAGTACTTTAAAAGTATATTAGGTCCAGCCCCGGTGGCCTAGTGGTTAACTTTGATGCATTCCAATTCAGTGGCCTGGGTTTGGTACCCAGGAGCATTTATCTGTCAGTGGCCATGCTGTGGTGGTGGCTCACATACAAAAAGAGGAAGATTGGCAACAGATATTAGCTCAGGGAGAATCCTCCTTACAAAAAAAAACAAAAAATGGATATTAAATGATAAGAAAATGTTAGAATGAAAAAATATATCGCCACTTTTTCAAAACAAAAATTCTATTTTAATAATCTTTGAGCTTATCATCAGGCATACACTTAAGAAATTTATCAAGAAAACAAATAAAAATGTTTAAGTATCCTATAAGCTAAAGAAAGATATTCAAAGAATGTGTTCTTATCTACAACAATGTCCATGTAATTCAAGTAGCACTGCTTTAGCTATGGTCCCAGTACATACTGTTATTGTCAGGGAAGAGGAAGAATCCCCCTTTGCCCTTTCCCTTAAGGTTCTTATAGCTGGCCAAATAATTAAAAAGACAGGTTAGCAGGAGAAAATAATACCAAATTTAATAACATGTATACATGGGAGAAACCAGGGAAACTGAGTTTCTCAACACAATGGCAGAGATTCTCATCTAATACTATCTTCAGCTAAAGACAAAGGAGAATGTTGGGGGTGGGGCGTGTCAGTTATGGGAGATTACCAGAAAAGCACAGTAAAAAATGAGTAAGGTTATTATGCAGATTTAAGGCCTCACCTTTCACACTGATAAGTTTTTAGAGATGAGGTCATCCCCCTCTTCCCAGTACAGAGAAGGAGATACCTTTACCAATGGAGATTTCCCTTGTAAATGTAAATGTTTGTCTGGCAACTCCTTGCAGGGCCACCTAAAGGATGTGGCCTGGGAGAGAGAGAATTTTTGATAAGATGGGCTTGCTGGTGCCTTTCCTATTGTAACATCTATTTTGCATTATATTACAGCCATCATATGATAGTAACTACTTCCTGGAACAGGTCTTCTATGTTAAAGTCTTTAGGCAGTTTGCGGAAGGTCAAATGTCCGTCAGAGAAAACAATCAAGGTAAAGAGACATATTTCAGGGTGGCCAAATCTTGATCTCCCACACTATAGCACCTGGATAAACAAAACTTAAACACATGAATTTTAAGAAATTAAATACGATGGAATTTAAATTGTGAGGTTCATGGAGATTTGGTGGTATTCTTGATTACAGATAAATGCATAGACCTAACATCTTTCCTGTGAGATGTAAGCTGCTTTACCTAATTTGCTTGAACTTCAGGTCAATAAGATAGACATTTTTTTTCTGCGTTAGTTTTATTTTAATTACATTTTTCTTTAAGTATAATTTGTTTATGGTAAGAAATAAAAACAGCACAAGAGATTATAACGAAAAGCCAGTATCAGGACGTTTTCATATCCAGTCTCAGCCTGACTCTTCAGAATCTACTTCTTTTAACTCTTTTAAGTTTTATTTCTTCTGGTTCTTATCTCAATAACTCAATAAAGTATAAAATAGTTATACCTATTTTTTTATTTAACAACTGTGAAATTGTGATTTATAAAAAGAAATATATATTTGGTCTTCATTCCTGTTTATGGCACAGAGCTCCTAAAACCTTTGGAATTTCCTAAGAGATGAGAGCGATAAACGTCTTTTTTATGTTAATGACGTGACTTTTGAACCACACCTAAGGATGGGAGCTGGTTACCAGGGGACACAACCATGTAATTAGAGGGTTGGAACTTTCATTTCCACCTATTGACCTTGTGGGAGGAGAGAGGGGCTGGAAGTTGAATCAATCGCCAATGGCCAATGATTTAATCCATCATGCCTATGTAAGGAAACCTCCATAAAACCCCAAAAGGACAGGGTTTAGAGAGCTTCCAAGTTGGTGAACACGTGGAGATTTGGGGAGAACGGAGTGCCCAAATAGGGCATGGAAACTCCTCACCCTTTCCCCACACCTTGCTCTATGCATCTCTTCTATTTGGCTGTTCCTGAACTGTATCCTTTTATAATAAACCGGTTATCTAGTCAGTAAAATGTTTCTCTGAATTCCATGAGCAGCTCTAGCAAATTAATGGAACTCAAGGAGGGGGTCTTTAGAACCTCTGATCTATAGCCATTGGTCAGAAGCACAGTGACAACCTGGAATTGCGATTGGTATCTGAAGTGTAGAGGAAAGGCAGTCTGGTAGGCCTGAGCCCTTGACCTGTGGGATCTGATGAACTTCCAGGTAGATAGTTGTCAGAATTGAGTTGAATTGTAGGACATCCAGATGGTGTGGGAGAATCTCTTGGTGGTGTGGGGAAACACCCCCCCACACACATATACATTGGAATGGAATGCAGAATCCAAATTGGGTACAGAATCTTAAGAAGTTTAAACAATGTCCAGTGTATATCATATGAGTACTGAGGATTTAGATGATTTACACTATTGCCTCAACCCAATTTTTGATAAATTATTACTGCTTTAAGTTGTGCTTTTGGTAAGAGTTGTAATGTTATGTATTTAGATACTACATTCAAGCATATATTTCTGACAGTTACATTCATAGTTTTACATTATTAGGCCACTAATACTTATAATTTTCCTAAAATCATAAGCTAAAAATATGAACTTTGAAATCGCTGTTGCATTTTCTACCACTATCCAATGTTGCTATTGGAAAGTATCAAGCAGATTACTGTGCACTGGTTACCAATCCTAGGGGAGGACTATAAATAATTCTGCCCACTGTATCTTGGTATCAGAGTCACCAAGAACACAATGCAGTCAAGCAGCGGGTGGAAAAATGCTTACTCACACAGAGAAGAGACAGAGCAAGGTCAGCTTCCACAGTGGGCATTGGTCCCGCATGGTTAGCAGGTCTCTCTTGGAGGCCAATGTAGGGCAATTTGAGTACATGCACCCTGAAAGACACTGTGCCCTCCCAGCTGAGGACAGACATAACCATGGGGTTGGCCAGGGACATATATCACACATGCTTCAGGCAAAGACAAAAGAGCATTTATTTAGCCTGAGACAGGGAAAGATATTCCCACACAAGGTAACTAGCCAGCACAGCTGTGTAGGTTCTTTACCTCTTGGTAAGGAAGTGTTCTGAGCCCAAGGCCGAGTCTTATGTGGCTGAGTGAGGGCTGACAGACTGCAAGCATAAGGAGACTGCCTTTCCCAACAAAATGTCCCATTGAGATCCACCTCTTTTCTTTTGTAAATGACTTTGCTTTTGTAATATTCTATGAGCTTTTAGAATCTCTTTATTCTTAATTTTAAAATTTCATGAGAACTTTGTGGTTTTGCTTTATTTTTCATTTTGGTCATTCAGCATAACCTTTAATTATAAACATATGTCCTTCATCTCTGAATTTTTTTTTTTTATTATTTCTTTAACATTTTTTCCTCCCAATATTTTCTCATCTCTCCTCTAGAGCCTCCTATTAATTAGGTTTTTAGACTTTTGGATAACATTTCTTACATTTTCCATTTTTATCTTTTTGCTCAGCTTTTAAACAAATTTCCCCAAATTTATTTTTAGCATCTCTTTTTGATTTTTAATTACACATATTTAATATATATTGATGTTTATTATATGCATGTATATATACATATGTATGTCACTATTTGTTTAATTTTATATACACATATATACACACACGTATAAATTTTTCAAAAGTGAAAAGTAGCTTAGGTAACTATCACTTGAAAAGTGGATAAATAAATTGTGTTACATACTTCCACATACACATATCAACATATACCAATGTCAAGAAACTAATGCTGAGTGAAAATGAAGCAAAATGAGACATATAAAATTATTCAAACAATGCCTCATCTGGGAACATATATAAATAAGATATATATATATATTAAATATAATCATTGTTGCCTAAAGTAATGACAGAGAATGACAGGTTCATGTGGATAAAAATTCATTAAATAAAAGAAGTCCTTTCATAGTCCAGTGATTCAACTATCTCTCTATGTGGTCCAAGTAATAAAATATACCTGACTTATGTATTTGTTTTCAGTGAATTTTTCACTGTGGGGTTAAAATTAACACTATCAGAGTAACTAAAGAAATTTCTCAGAGCAATTTTTAGGTTATTAAGATTATTGTGTTTCATTTTGCTTAGAAGTTGTACAGGCATACTTACAATTATTTATAGTTTAGTTTATCTATGACTATTTTTCCATCAATTTAGTCTTTATGTTTTAAGTCATTTTATACAATCTAGTCTATGTATCTCAAGTCTATTTTTCTTATTTGGTATGGAGTTGCTGCATAACAGATTCAAAGAATCATCCATAGGGGTGGCTGACTAATCCATTTTGTATCAGAAATATATAGACTGAATTGAATAGCAATTTTTTATTAACTATATGTTTTTGTTTGTATTTGCTATCATTATTATATCTGGTTTTTATTTTTAATTTATTTATTTTTTGTGCGTGTGAGGAAGACTAGCCCTGAGCTAACATCCAATGCCAATCCTCCCCTTTTTGCTGAGGAAGACTGGCCCTGGGCTAATATTTGTGCCCATCTTCCTCTACTTTATATGGGACGCTGCCACAGCACGGCCTGACAAGCGGTGTGTCAGTGCGCGCCCGGGATTCCGACCTGTGAACCCCGGGTCGCCCAAGCAGAGCGTGTGAACTTAACCGCTTTGCCACCTGGCCGGCCCCTATATCTGGTTTTAAAATTCAAGACATAAAAACCTATTTTATTTTTGAAGATCCCTTGGAGACATTCTCAAATTCCTTCTTTACCAGTAATTTTACATACTAATCGAAGTAAAAAAAAGTACCTCTTAAAGTCAATATATTCTATTTCTTTTTTATTTATAGTGAATAAATGAGAAAGATGTAAACACACAACACAACAACAACATCAGTCAAACCATCAAATCCTAGTTGACTGAGAAAGTATAACTTAGCTACGTTGGTACCTTGCATCACTTTCCGATCTCAGCCTTGTGCTGTCCAATCCTAGAAATATAAAATGAGTGTAGAATTTCAGAAATTCAGAATTCAATGAGATGCAGAGGGTAAGGGACAGGTGGCCATCTAAATTCTTCCTACTATTAATTTGCAATAGAATGCTATCATTCCGTTAGGTGGATTTGCTGAAGCTCTACATGGAAATTACTTTGAGAAAAACCACTCAAGTGCTTGCTTTGGCAGCAGATATGCAAAAATTGGAATGATACGGAGAAGCTTAGCATAGCCCTCAGGCAAGAATATCATGTAAATTTGTGAAGTGTTCTATATTTTTTATTGTTTATTGGGTCCAGAGTTTTTGTTAAAGTTGTAAAAAATTTTGGAAATAGTGGTGATGGTTGCTAGTAATTAATGCCACAGAATTTTCACTTAAAAATTGTTAAAATAGCAAATCATATATATATTTATATTATTATATATTGAAATATATATTAGATATAATTTATATATTATTACATGTTATATATATTTATATATATATATAATAATACCATGCAAATAAACTTACTAAAACAAGATACAGTTAATTTGGAGAGGTTCCACTATATTGAGTCATTGTTCCTTATTCTCCTTACTGTTATAAGAGAAAGTTGGAAATTAATTAGGACATATATAACATTGTATTTCTTTCTTTCCCATTTTAAAGTTGAACAACAAACATAGCAATGACAACATGAAATACATTGAAAAGTAAATAATTCATCTGTAATGAAATCCATGGTAGGACATGGAGGGATAATAAAAAGAGAGACATCCTAGTTTGTAGATATTAGGGTACGGTCATGGAGGAAAAAGAAGCAGGAGAAACAAGTTCCTCTGCTGCATTCGATCCTGCCCAATAATTAGGTACCAAAAGTCTTTAACAGCTTGCCGTGTGTCCTCATGGGATGGTACAGACGCTGGGCATTTACTTTGTTTGCAGTGAGGGAGGAATCTGATTAGTTTCCTTGCCTGATCCTCGTCTCTTCCTGTATTGTTTCTCCTCTTTGTCATTTAGTGTTTTTCTTTCCTTCTTCTTTTTGCCGATAGTGTTTTTCTTCGTCTCCCCTTTTCTTTTTTTAATAAATCCCACAGGGTCATTCCTCAAAACATGTTTCTTGTTTATATGCAAATTGTTTTGCAGTTTAATGTGCTGGTATGTTCAAAATTTATTTCTGAATCTCTTGCCATTTTGCCAGAACTGCCCTCCCACCAACTTCATTTTTCTTACTTCATTTGGCTGAAGAGCCAAAATACCTTTTACTTTCGTATTTACAAAAATGAAGTTTGACGTGTTGCCATCTTTTAATTTGTAGTTGTCTCACAAATAATAAGATAATTCTAGAACTGTTCTAAAGCCAAAAATATGTAAAACATACAGGGTTGTCTTTTCTTTTGAAGTGCTTCACAGAACATCATCATCACTGTCAGAGGTGCCAGATTTAGTGTGATAATCACTTACTACTCTCATACCTAAGCATGCAAACCTAATTAAGGTTCATTTTGTATCTGCTGAATTACCTAAACTACTACCAATTCTATGATAATATCATAGCAGAATGCAGTCATGGCAGCAACACAGCATTTGGGGTACGAAGAACTAGGTTTTAGTTCACACCTCTCTGTTCTTTATTTAGATCTTTCTAACAACTTTTTAAAATACAGAGCAGGTTTTAAATACAGTGTAGGTTAATAATGCTTGTCTGACCAAACTATTTCAGTTAGCCCGACAAATAACTGAAATCTTTGAAATCATTCTGTAAACTAGTGGAAATGATTATTATAAATATTATTTTGGGGGTACAGTGGTTGCAGTAAGTGGATAGAATTTGGGGAGATTAAACACTTCACTGAGAACATATGAAAAAATTTATTGAAATAAAATGAAATTCATAATAAGAAACAGTCTGCAGAATAGTATTTTTTCCTTATACTACCTAAGTTTCTCTTGTCTTTTGTCATTTTCATTTTCTACTCTCACCCCTCAAAGAAAAACAGAGATTTCAATTCATCTACTGATAACAGGGGCTGGTTGTGTCTAGTGAAATTCATTACTGCTTTGATTTTTACATAGTTCTTTTCGACTCGTTTGAGTTGTCGTCCTCTTGTCTTGTCCATTTTTTCCTGCAGCCTAGATCACTCTGATCTCTGCTTTGATTCCATATGCATTTCTTTGCTGCCTCTTGCACATTACATAATGACATGAATGCCTATCATCTTGAAGAAAGAAGATTTTGTTTTTGGTACTTAGGTAAGTGAACTTAGGGTTTTGATGCTGCATATAGAGAAATAATGTACTCTAGAGTGTAAAATTAGTTTTGATTAAGTAGAAAATTTAAATGATATTGAAATGTGTGAGGATAATAAATAATTATCAAAGGGAAAAATCAGAGGCGAGAAAAGAAAAAAATGTACCATATTTAAGAGGTTTAAATCTGTATTTTTCTTGATGCTGTTTCCCTCAATGGTAATAGAAAAAGTTGTAATAGATCTCATACCTACTATTAATGCATTGTGAAGTTGCCCCAAATTGTTTATGTCTATTAAAAAATTAATGTATGGGAGCCAGCCCATCGGTGTAAAGGTTGGGTTCACGGGCCGCCACTTAGGCAGCCTGGGGTGCACGGGTTCAGATCCCAGGCACTGACCTACACACTGCTGGTCAAGCCATGCTGTGGTGGCATCCCACATGCAAAGTGGAGGAACACCTCACCAAAAAGAAAAAAAACAAAAAAATTAATGTATGTGTGACTTTTTATCTGTGTGATTTAGGCATCAGTAATTCGTCTTAACATAGGTTTTAGGAAATCCAAGATATTTGCATGTCTTATTACTCTTATTGAGCAAGGCAAGATAATAATGTGTTACAGTTCAAGTCGACACATTCTTGTATAATGTAATGTTTCTCAAGCTTGATTACCTAAGGCGCTTAGTAAATAACATATCGAGCGCTTATTTTCTGCTGAGCATAAAACACTGTATTTGGATGTCTGGGAGAGTTTCAAAGATATTTCCAAGACTAGGGGGATTTCACAATTTCACACAACGTCCCATCAACATTTGGAATTATTAAGTATTCTAATTTGACAGTAGTTAAGGTATAAAATAGTATCCCAGTGTTGCTTTAATTAGCATTTTTAAATGCCAATGATTCTGAGCACTTCTTCACAGGCTTATTGACTCTTTTGGTTTCCTATTCTGTAAATTGCTTATATATATATTCTTTATCCATTTTCTGCTATAGTTTCAGTATCTTTGTTGTTAATTTGAAAAAATTATTTGTATATTCTACATAATAATCCATTTCTTTTATTAGACATCTTCTATTCTGTCCTCTACCTTTTAAATTCATGTAAACTCTACACAATGTCAACTCCAGGATTTTTTTTTCTTTTTGAGAAACCTGAAAATTGCTCTAAAATGTATAGAGAAGTATAAGCATGCACAAAGACCCCGATCAATTTCTTAAAAAGAAGATAAAAGTAAGACATACTATTGTATATGTCATATGTTTTAAAATTTGGTATGTATGAGGACACACAGATAAACCAATTGGAAAAATAGAGAGCTAAAAACAGACCATTTATATATGGCCATTTCAAATACAATAAAGTGTTACCATAAATCACTGGGGAAAGATGCAGAGTTTAAGTATACTGCATCAGGAAACCTAGCTCTCCGTATAGAGAACAAGAAATTTAATCAAACACGACGTACAAGGATGGAACCTAGATGAATTGAATATTTAATTTTGAAGGTTAAACTGTAAAGTTAATAAAGGAAAATTAAGAAAAACTTTATTGTGTCCCAGAGGCAGAAAAGAAACTTCTCACATAAAACTTTTAGAGAACAAATGACAAGGCAAAAATGGATAGATTTCGTTTATAAAGGACTTTATCATCATTTACCATTTTATTCACTACTGATACAGAATGCAAGAATATATTTTTAAAAGTGATACTAGTAATAACAACAAAAATATACAGTGTCTAGAAATAAATTAAATATATGCAATAAGTTTATGTAAGAATAGACTCAATATTTTAAAGAATCTTTTCTTTCCAACCTGATCTCAGGTTACTTTTAATGAAATTCACAATTTTGTGAGGAGGGATCAACAAGTCCTTTCCAAGGAACTTATACCCAAGAATATGTAAATACCTTCTTTAAGAAGAAAAATAAATAATAAGGACTTGTCCCAACAATTATTAAAATTGATAATAAAGCTAAAGTTTTTAAGATAGCATATAATGGGACAGGGATAGTAAAATTGACTATTTCGATAGAGTAGAGGTCCTACAAACTACCCCACACACATACAGAAACTTTATTAACGAGAGAATTGGAGTGATCAGAGTTGGAAGGGGAAAATCAGTATAATTTCAAAAACATATTTTTTTTTATAGTACACATCAACTTATGAAACCACTTCATTTGGTAGTTGGTAGACAGAGCTAAGCAAGAATTCAGTAACTACTGGAAGCTGTCTGTGGTTCATCAGGACTGTATAATTATTAAATTGCTGTATTTATCAGCAAACTGGTACCACAAAATCTGTTTAAGGCTTGTTCTTTTAAATAAATAACCTTGAAGAGTCGAAGAAAAGATTGAGGTAGAGCTGACAAACTCTTGTGCTGTTTATTTCTTCATTTAGATAAAAGGAAAAATGTTATCAGCCATTTTTAAAGTAGGTCACATGTGTCAAAGGGACTTTTTAATTTCCAGGCTGCTCTTTTCTCTCTGCCCATTGCTAAGTGGATTTTCTTTGGAAAATAAACCCTTACATAATCAGACAAGCAACCCTTATATTAGATGATAAGTTTAATATATTAAGACTGAATATTCTATTTCCTTATCAGAGTACCAAATTATGGACACCTTATGATTATATATTAATATACAATTATAGTGCCATTCCCAGTTTTAAGCAACAAGGAAAAACAGTGGAAAAAAATAAAAACACCAAAATCACTACTTCTGTGGGTTAACATTCTAGTTGGTGAAATGACAATCAAGCTAAAAAAGTGTAACAACTATCTAGTACTGCAAAATCAATTATGCCAAAAGTAACTTAAAATGTTTACTATCTCACAATTTCTGTGGGTCACAAATCCAGGTGCAGCTATTCAGGGTGCTTCTGGCTCAGAGACTCTCATAAGTCTGCTATCAACGCTTCATTCACAGTTGCAGCCAGAAGATCCAGAAGATCAATTGACAAGCTGCCTCACATGACCACTGGCTGTTGGTTGCAGACATCATTTCTTGCCATATGAACCTGACCCTAGGGTTACTCATAAAATAGCAGCTTGCTTCCCCTAAAAAAAAAGATGGAAGCCACCATTTTTTGAAACCTAATCTCAGAAGCAGCATCCTATTGATCATGTCATAGTATTTTCTTTGTTAGAAGCGAGTCAATAAGTCCTCCCCATATTTAAAGGAGGGAGATGGCACAGGGGCATGAATCCCAGGAGGCGGGGATCATTGGAGGTCATTTTAGAGGCTGCTTCCTGCAGTAAGTAAATAAATAGTGATAAAGGCTTAGAAGAAAAATAATGCAGAGAAGGACATAATAAGTTTCAGGGGAAAAAGCTGAAATTTTAGACAGGATAAGAAGACTGCGTTGACAATGACATTTGAAAAAAGTAAAGGGGGGAGTGACACCTGAATATGTGAGGCAAGACCATTCCAGGCTGAGAAAATGGCAAATACAGAGATCCTGATATGTAACAAATCACTAAGGAGAAAATAAAAATTAGCGCATACTGAGAAAGTTAAAATTGGCCGTCTCATTCATTAGGCTAGGATAACAAACATGCCAGCTCAAAGTTAACATGAAACGATATGCTTCTACGGATATGCTGCAGCTGTAAAGTGTCATAACAGCCACCTTCTTTAGTGACTACTGATTTCTTAATCACTGAGAAACTTTGTCCTATTGTGGTTTGAAAGTGTTATCCCTAAGAATGAAACATGCCACTCTTGCCTGGGTATCTAAGTCAGTTTGATACAGAGCAGCAGCCTCGCTTTTCAACTCAGATGCAGAGATGCAGATAATGGTTTTCTGGTTACAACATTCCACATTTAAATTAATGTCTTAGATTCCATAGAAACAGGATTCTGGGTCCACTTTCCAATCCAAACCTCATGTTGACCCCTTTACACAAAGCCCAGCTTTGTTTGTAGCCTGTCAAAACTGTGTTTCATTTAGATTTCACCTAAATGCCACTTGTTCCAAGTCCTATAATAACTTTCTCTCTTCCTGTGTGGAGACATCTCATGGTTCCACCAGTGTACAGCCTTCTCACTGAGATAGGTCCATATACCTGACTTTGTGGAACTGCAGGCTTGTCCCTATTGGACTTAGATTGATTGGGCTGGACAACTAAGGAGCATCGAGAGAGCAAAGGGGATACAGTGGTAGAGGACAGAGAAATACATTTTCCCTCCCTCAGGGTAATAAAGCATCTGCTCAAAAGTGGGATAGTATTATATTGCCAGCATTGCATGACTAATATCACTTAATCTCACGGGAGACAATTGGATAAACTAATTGAAGAGCATTGTTGGAGATATTTTGGATGGATAATAGGAAGAAAGTATATTTTCAGCCTTAGATACATGGTAGGCTTGGAATTAATTTAATGTACTATTTGCTTTCTGGGGGAGGATTCTACACTGCTCCCTTTGGGAACCAGCATGATTAACTAAGGAGCTGTAGCTTCTGTTTTGGAAGCAGCTGACGGAGCTAAGAGTAGGATAACCAGGATAGACCTCTGTTCTTTTTTTCCAAAGGGGGTAACTAAACTCTTGATGACTAAAATTCATAACCAGCAGGTAAAAGAATTCAATGCTGAGTATGGATAGGGGCATGAATACTTACTCTGATAATATTCTAGTAGCTTGTTTTCGTTCTGGTTTTCTGGTGAGTGGGGCTAATCTATTACTGGCTGTGATCACAGGGGCTATCCCACCCACCCCCTAGTGGGACCAAGCTAAAGATTGAGGTATGGGTGTCTATAGAGAAAATTAAAACTTGCCCTCAGGAGCTCTGTTTCAAAGCTTAACCTTTTTTGGGGAGGTGATGTGGGGTAGAGCATATTAGCAAGTTCATTTGAAAGCATACTTTAGCCATATCCTCCAACCTAAAATTTACCGATAACACAATGTTTCATAACAAATATTATTCCATTTATTCAGCTCCTGTGTCTACCTCTAAATTGATTCTAAATTTGTATGGGAAGCATATTATGGACTGACGCTATAAAGCCCCATCAGCCTGCTCAAGCTACCATCCTATTTTTCTGTTCCCCATCTTATCCAAATCTCTGGAAAAGGTTATCCACATTCGCTGTCTCCACTTTCTCATTTCTCTATTAACATATTCCCATCTGGCTTTCAGTACTAAACCTCTACTAAATCCGTTGTGGGTTTTTTTTTGGTGAGGAAGATCAGCCCTGAGCTAACATCCGATGCCAATCCTCCTCTCTTTGCTGAGGAAGACTGGCCCTGGGCTAACATCCATGCCCATCCTCTGCTACTTTATATGGGACACCGCCACAGCATGGCTTGCCAAGCGGTGCGTCGCTGCACGCCCAGAATCTGAACCTGTGAACCCTGGGACGCCACAGCGGAGCATGCGCGCTTAACCGCTGCACCGCCAGGCTGGCCCCTGAATCCTTTTAAAGTGTACAATTACCTCCATGTTGCTACTTACCCAAACTCTCTGCATCTGAAAAGTTTGGTTATTCTCCTCTTTGTGATATGCTTTCTTTTCTTGGCTTCTACATACCTCATCAATATATCTCAGTTTTTTTCTTGATACTTTCTCCTTTACCCAACCTCTAAAACCTCAAATCTGAGGACCTCGGGTTTGGTTCTCAGTCCTTGTCTTCTTCTGTACTCCCTAGAAAGCCTCAGCTAGTCTTATGATCTTAATCTTAAATGTAGTTTATACACGCACCATCCCTAAAATATTTTGTCCAGACATGATATGTTTCATAAGCTCCTTCACACCCAAAATCAATTAAGCATCTACTTGCCACCTTCATCTAGATAACTAACAATACCTCAGGTTTACGAATTTCAAACTTGACTATTGTTATTCTCTCCAAAGCTGTGTGTATTTCAGTTTTCCCTTTCATATTAACTAGTATCCCACTCCATTCAAATCTTCCATTCCAAACCTAAAAGTCATTCTATTCTTTGTTACCTGCCCTATTGTCCTGCCACCCCGATACACATTTAATTCTTGTGCAGAGATTCTATTAATTCACTTCAAATTGCCATCATCACTGTCTTGAAAAAAATGCAATAAACACCTGTCAGACTCTCTTCAATGATTTGTATTTCTCTCCAAACAATTCTATTCACTAGGCTCAAATTTTTCTGATGTAATAGGAATATATTTCTACTCACATGATAACTCTTTAAGGCCTTCTCTTTTTACCTCATAATCCATTTTTCGTAAATCAGAATGATCTTTTCTTAAAAAGGGAAGCAAGTCATACCATTCTCTCCTTAAAATCATCCTATAACTTTCCGTTATGAATGGATACTTTCTGATAATTTTAGGATTAGATTTACGTATCTCCTTAAGAGGGCCTAACTTTTCTTTCCATCTTCAATTTCATCCACTTCTCAATCTCTACATTATGCTCCAGCAACTGAACTACTCACCATTGCCACGAATGAGTTAGGGTTTTTTTCTCTTTTCTTTTTTTGGTGAGGAAGATTGTCCCTAAGCTAACATCTGTGCCAGTCTTCCTCTACTTTACATGGGACACCACCACAGCATGGCTTGATGAGTGGTGTGTAGGTCCACGCCCGGGATCTGAACCCACCAATCCCAGGCCACTGAAGCGGAGCACGTGAACTTAACTGCTATGCTACTGGGCAGGCAAGTTGGGTTTTTTTAAATGCTGTTTCTTAGAATCTCTGTCCTTCTATCTCAATGAGGAAAAATCTAAACCAAGTACTTCAACTTCTAACTCAAATGATAACTCGTCAATAAAGCCTTCTTCTTTCCCTCTGGTCTCTCATGATCTTGTTTGTGGACACTTTTCACAGCACATACAATTTATAAATGGATGAGTATGTATCTAACTTTTCTATTTATTTTGGACTCCTGGAGTTCTAAGACTTATTAATCTACATATCCCCAGGTCCAAGGTGAATATTTTAGATCTAGTGATTGAATCACATTGAGATAATACTGATTATCAATTAATAAGTAATTGATAAAGTTGGGTAATTTAGCCTTGAGATTTTGTACTTATTAAATACCGTGGTCAACTCTTTCTCTTTTTTACTTTTGAGTGTTCATGCCCCAAAATGCTACTGTTGTAAATAAGTAACAAAAGTAAATTTTCCCCCACAGGTTAGACAACAACTATGAAATCATTTTCACATAGATTCTTTTTTTTTTTTTTTTTTTGCTGAAGAAGATTTGCCCTGAGCTAACATCTGTGTCAATAAACTTCTTCTGTTTTCTATGTGGGTCACTGAAACAGCATGGCTGAGTGGTGTATGTGTGCGCCCGGGATCTGAACCTGCAAACATGGGCCACCGAAGTGCAGCATGCCGAACTTAACCACTAGACCAGGGGGCTGGCCCCCTACATAGATTTTTTAATGTATTCAATAGTGCAGCTATCATTAGTATAGAGGAAATTTAAAATAGTAGTTTTTATTTCCTTTACGGGCAAAACATGCCGAAATTTGGGAATTAGTCTCTGCTACTTCGTACCATGATAAACATAACCAGTGAAGTCAAGTTACACGTGAATAAGGCATAGAATTCTTAGAATTCATGCAGTAAGCACATGCTATTGTTAATATTAATATCGTTACTATTAGTCCCCATAGAATTTCCAACCATGTCACTTAGCCTGCAGCATATAGTTGAATAAACAGGCCTAACACATTGTCTTTCCACTAACCACAAATTTCCACTCCCTAGTTCTGCACAGCATGTACAGAAACTGCACATCTCTAACTCATTGCCTAAATAAACTGGCTTCACTTAAGAAACTGAGAGGAATATCTCTATAACACGTAGGCTGGTTAGGATTCATAGATTGCACAATCGTGACTATGGTAATGAAATGAAACAAAAAAGAAAAACAAATAAATTATGCATTTACGCCCTTTAAAAGTTTAATAATGAAAATATGATGCTCTAGGGTGAGGCAAGAGAAGAGAGAAAATCTGTACAATGAGAAAGACAAGATTTCCCCATGCATTAAATGGCCTGAGGGCTGTACTTACAAATATCGCCTAACCAGTCACCCCTGAAGTGTCTTACTGCTCAATCGGGTAATGGTCTTAGTCTGTGTGGCACACAGCCTATTGCCAAATAAGCTCACACTCTTTGATTATACTGTCTCCCTCTCATTGCTTCCATTTTTTTTTGTAATTTCTCTTATCCTAATATGCGTGACTTAACCCCCCCAAATACATACACAATTCCCCCAAAGTGATTCTCTATCAGGCTTGGTAAAAATGCAATTTGTGAGAGAGATTTTGAACATATTTTATAACACTTAGCTGAATTCTGAGGAAAAAAAGTAAGAATACTCTCCTCCACAAGGATTTTATTCAGCCCACTTTTAAACTTGATCCATAATTTGATCGAATGCTCTTGGGCACTATTAAATAGTAATAATGAACTTCACCTAAAGCCCTTAGTAATTTTGTTCCACATTTCCTTCTCTAATTATCCACTATTCCCTATTTATTATTACTTCATTCTCTGCCTTGAGGCTCTCTAAAAATACTAAGAATGATAAATTAAACAATACATTTGGCACCGAGTTAACCTGTGGGGAGGGTTATAATTTAATAGGTTGTCTTCTGAATTAATTATTTCTGAATTATTTAATTGCAGTTTCTAAACAAATTTCTCTATGTGACATAAGAACTTGTAGTATATTTCTAATAAAATTATTATGACAAAATCACAGGTCTATCATAACTATCTGTTGAAGCTAAATTTTACAATAACTTTACTGTACATTTATAAAGATTTACTGATTATATTTTTACTAGCAAACATTATCTTCTACGGAAGTTTAATAATATTTTCTTTAGTATCTCACCAGTGCAGCCATTAAATTACTGGCATTTTGAAGCCAGTGCCCTTTTTCTCCCTAAGTAACAATAGTCATTGACTTTTATCTCAAAATCTTATGTCTCATTACATATTTAGTTTTTAAATTAAGCACTGCTTTAGAGAACATGATGGTACATTGTATAGTATTTACTTACCCCCATCAGTCTCATTAAAGTTCTGTGAAAACCAATTTATAATTCTCTGAGCTAAAAATCTCCTCATTTTATGTGGAAAAATTGTCATTTAGATGAATCCACGCTTCAAAATGGCAACCATACTATTTGTAGTGTGAAATTTAACCCATATTGCATATTTTTTAGTTTTCCTCTCAGAAAGATAGAACTCTGATGAAAGTTTCTTACAACGCCGATAAACAAAAACTTCTCAACCATTTCTCAGCAGCAGCAGGTCCAGAAGAAGTAGAACAGCTCATCTGGTCTTAACCTCTGGAATTTTCCCAAATTAATTACCTACTACATCCGGCCCACAAAAGCCTTCTCAGATTTCATGTATGAATGGCTGCAGTGGCAACCCAAGACTCCTCACAACCTCCTTTAATACTTTGAACTGCTGGACAGCTGCTTTTTAATGCTTTAAAATGCTCAGTGGTAGAAAGTTATTTTTTTGTTGCGAGTTACGATATTATTCAACTGTAAAGTCCTAAATTTCAAAAGTATATCGAATTCTCTAGTATATAGTTTTCTTTTACATATTGTTTAATCTTAACTGTAGATGTAGACTAAGTTCATCATGTGCTGTTAATCATGGACTAGTTTTCTTCTTACTCCTAGAATAATATAGCTCCTCCATGTCTCAAAAATACTGATGGTATAACTGTCTCAGAAAAAATGTTTAGGAAGGTAAATGAATTTCAAAAGGAAAGTGGAATTCTCATACAGTACAGATAAGGAATATAAATTTCTACAAGGGTTTTGGAATACTTGTTGACATTATGTATTAAATATAAACATGCATGCACTCAAATGACCTAGCAGCGTCATAAATGGGTACTCAAGTGTACCAACAGAACTGAACAAGAATATTCATAGAAAAAAATCATGTAAGGGCCAGCCTCAGTGGCCTAGTAGTTAAGTTTGGCACACTCTGCTTCAGTGGCCTGGGTTTGGTTCCTGGGTGTGGACTTACACCACTTGTCTGTCAGTGGCCATGCTGTGGTGGTGGCTCACATACAAAAAGGGGAAGATTGGCAGCAGATCTTAACTTAGGGCAAGTCTTCCTCAGTAAAAAAAAAAAATTGTGCAAAATCCCCCATGCTGGTAACAAAGATCAACAGTAAATTGGAAAAATAGAAATTACGGTATGTACCTACAATGGAATACAAGGTAATCATAAAAATTAAATAACTACAGCTTTGTACAACAATATGGCTGAATCTTACTAACATAGTATTGATTGAAATAAGCCAAACACAAAGAATATATTAATTCCTTTATATAATACTCAATAACAGGCAAATCAATCTGTAGTATTGAAGTCAGGTTAGCGGTTTCTTGCTAGGAGAAGAGAGGTAGTATGAATGGGTGTGGGCAGAGGGCTGGATTCTGGGTGTTTGGCGATGTTACTTGACTAAAGTGGCAGTTACACAAATGTGTTTACTCGGTTCATTCAATAGTATACTTATGATTTGTGCTCTCTTCTATATGTCTGTAGTGCTTCAATTAAAATGGTAAAAAATTTTAACTTGTATTATAAACTTTTACCTATATATTATATATTAAAATATACTTTAATATATATTCAAATATTTATTATATATTTAAATATATGTTTAATATTAGGTATTATATATATTATTATATACTTTAAATATTAACATATTATGTACTATATATCCTTTTTCTTTTATACTCTTTTTCTTGAGCATTATCACAGTCATTCACTCAATTATCTACCTTATAGACTCCAATTTGATTCAACTCTTTCCATCAATTTCTAATCCAAACTGTCATGAATTATTGAATTTTTGGTTTTGGAATATGTTTTACAATTGTCCTTAATATGATCCAATTTGATTTTCATGCCCATTGCTATTCTCCTAATGGAGAATCTCCCAATTCAAGCTTAAACAATTGAACTCCTCCGGATTGATCTCACTGATTTAAATTTCTTTTATCTGTCTTAGATAATTTTCCTGAGCCACTACTTTTAGAATTTGACACTTAAGATCAATTAGCTTCTTGAGTGACTTTGATCACCTACCAGAAGATGATTAAAATATTTTGCCTTGTGTTGGGGGCCCCCCGTTTCCTAACCCTTAAAATCGTTATTATTTACTCAGGTTTTCCGTAGAAAATGCCTTATTCAGAAAGACTTCTATCTTCTATATCTTATGGAAAATATATTTTCATGGCAGTTTCTTTCTTACTCTAGATGTTCTTTCATTTTCTTTTTTTCTGTACTTACACATACTTCAACTGTTCTCCAAAGGTATCTTTGTTTCAGTTATTTCATGAAGTTTTGTTTGATTACACCAGATCAACAATCTCCCATTCTTTTGTAACACTTTTACCATTCTTACAGAATGCACAGTATAATGATTAATTACCTTCTTATTTCCTTGTAAAGATTCTATTAATATTCTGTGCCAGAGTCTATACATAATATTATACATATGGAGATGTGTGGAAAAGTTCTGTGCCCTGTTCTCCAGAATCTCATAGTCATGTATAGGAAACACATAACTAGAGTGTGCTGGAGTGCTAAATCTGGTAATATTCTTGAATATTATGGGAGCATAGGGCAGAAAGCAATATAAAATTTCTCACAAACAGAATTGTGGGCTTCACAGAGGAAGCTATGAACTGAGTTTAGTAAGCAGGCATAAGTTTTCCATTTGTTTGGGTGAGGGATGGACAAGGAAGTCACTGAGGTTAGTACGTGGTGATTTTATTTTCACTTGTATTTGATATGAATTTACGATCATTATCTCATAATTTTTGTGTATCTCCCACATTGTTTGGGGACATTTTCAACCATTGTAGGTACTCAACAGATTATTTTTTAATGAATTATATAGATTGTAGTGGTTATGAATGCAAATTTAAGAGTCAGGTAGCTTCTATCTCTGGTTCTTTAGCTGCATGCCTTTAAATACCCTTAAATGGCGATAATAGTACTATTACATGTCCAGGAGATAGATATATGTATATATACACACACATACATATATATATAAACTATATGAATGCAGATTTTCTTAGTAGTTGTTTTGATATATTATTTTGCATTCCATTATATATGTCAATATAAATAAATATATGATATTGCAAAAATATGATTGCCCTTAAAACGATCTAGTTAAATGAGAAATTGTATGTCAGGAAATTAACACTGTACTCAAAAAATAGCAAGTCAACCAAAAATTATTGTTGTCAAAATTTTTATGCTTGATTTGGCCAATACGTTTATTTATTTTCTATTTAGGTTAGTAGTAAAATCTAATTTTAGGATATAGTACAAATACAGAGATTAGAGCTTTTAATTAATTCTTTTCCATTGCCATTTGACCACTCGTAGACTTTTTTCTTTTAAACTGAAGCAAGAGTTTGCTAACTCTTAAGCCTTAGCACAATTAGTGTGGCTAAACAACGAGGATGAGTGGTTGATCCCAGCAGGAATAAAGAGCACATGCTTGTAAATTACGTGTGTGCAAGGCAAATATTATAAGCTCACACAGTAGATGGATTCTTTTTTAAGGAGTTTTGAAAGACATGAGGTTTAAACTTCCCTTAAAGTATAGAAAGAAATTTAATAATGAAGGAAAGTAAAGAGATAGATACTCTGTTTTTATCTAAAAGATTTATACTTATATTCCCCTGGGTGGAAAAGATTAATTATTCATTAATAAGCTGTATTATATTTATGTTCTGTTAAAATACATATTTTTATCCTTTATGAAATAGAAATGTATTATATTTTAAATATGAAAAATTTTTTGTGCTTATTAAATTTACCAATGCTGAACATATTTTAAATACCTATAAAATATTTTGTAAAACACATATCACAAGAATATATCGTAATATATTTAAAAATTGAAAAATTCATCTGCAACAGATCTTAACTAAGGGGTTTATATACCTGCATATGTTTCACTTTCTTTAAATGACTATGGAATTTGGATTCCCTAAGAAATTTGCAAGGGGAAGTATAAAAAGTAAATCTAAAAAATAAAAGTTTTTGTGTAAAAATCTGTTTTAACTGTTTATTTATTTTTTTACCAAAATGTAATCAACTGATGACATTGTTACGCAAAAAAAAAAATAAGAGACTTTTAAATTAATATATATAAACATCCTCCAGGTGATAGAAATTTCCAAATGCCCATGGATTTTTGCATAACATAATTTAAATTGGTTTTCACTAACAAAATAAGAAAATGACAGTGTGGCATTTGCAGATAACTATGCCTGAGTTGCTGTATTAATTTTGAAAAGATATTCATAATTGTTTTATGTTAATTTTGTTTGAAATAGCATCCATGAAATTATAGTTTTATATTTATTTATTGTACAATTATCTAAAATTATTTTCAGTCAAAGCCACCTAGCGTGTAAATAATGCTCTAAAATTTAAATCTATAGAAACAAATCACGTTCCTACCACTTTATTTATTTCTAAGTAGCATCAAATCTGCATGCATAATAAAAGTTGCTGCTTTTCCCCCAAAGTTAGCAGTCAATTAACTATATGAATGCAAGTTTTTTAAGCAGTTGTTTTGATATGTTATTTTGCATTCCATTTTACAAAAATACAAGTACTATATATATGCTTTAATTCATACCTCTAAGCAGTAATATATGATATTTTGTAAATACAATAATACAATGTATCTAATTCATACCAAATCAACAGAAAGGGATACAATTTATAAACAGAATGTGTTGTTATGAAAGTAGAGAAATGATAAAACACAACTTTCTTACACAGTTAGTTCAATACATTAGAATTTGTTTCTTTTAACAGACATTGGGATTTCATTTTTATTTTGAGATCAGGACATAAAGCTTACTATATTCTCTTATTCAGTGTCTGTGTTTTGTTTTCCTTCTCATGTGTCAGATATCTGATGTATGCACACAAATAGAATGAAGGACCAATCCAATTGATTTTTCTGAGCATGCATTATATTCTTTTAAATTGGAAACTCAAAGCCACAAGTAATTTTGCTATATTGATGTATTTTGACAATTGAAGTATCATGAGTATATAATTCTATAGTAATCCATATTTCATGTGAATTTAATTTAAACATAAAAATATATTTTCTTCTTTACTACTATCTATATGTATAGATATGGAAATCCACATGAGATATATACATAAATATTTATGCTCCATGTGGGCGTAATATAAAGTCAGGTAAACATTAATGGTAATTATATATTTACATTGAGTTAAATTATGTGTGTGTGTGTAAAATCTTTCACAAACTTGGACACTAGGCATACCTGGATTTGCATCCAAGCAAGATTTGGCATTTATTAGCTGGCTCAACAAAGACATACATTGTAAATTTCCTTATCCTCAGTTGCTTAATCTGAAAAATGAAGTTAATGTTGCTATAAGGATAAATAAAATCAAATACATAAAGTGCAAGACATGCAGTTGAATATGTCATTATTGCTCAAAAAATTGTGTAGCCATACATATGTAAAATGTTACAATCTATATCTGGATGCAATATAGATTGTTTCAAATTGATATATTAATTTCCTAGACGTTTAACATGTAAGTATTACAAAAGACATATAAATGAAAAAATTTCACTTCCAAATAGTGTAAAGATATTTATGCAAATTTGAAACATATGTCTCTTTTTCATAGATTTATATATACACAATTAACCAAATTCTCGTTAATATCATTTTTGTGAGGATACAATAAATAAGCTAAAATTAAGATAAATTTTATGAATGCCTCATCTGTGCTAATTATAAGGCTCAAAAAATAGAGACAACATTTCTTAGGAAAATTGTTTAATATAGATTGTACTTCTTTATATTATGCACCAATTCCAACCTCCCTTTCTTTTGTATTATAATACACATGCAAAGAATTTCTATCAGTCTTGATTACATAATTGTAGCTTCTTAGAGCTGATCAAACATGATGAATTTTGAAAATCACAAACAGACCAATTTTAAGAGTCATGGTAGTTTATGTCTATCTTTGGTACTACTCCCCGTGCCGTTGTCATAATACTTGACTTTTAGAGTATCAGTGAAAATTATTTTTTGTGGGGATGAAAAAATACAGAATAAAACAAGGAAAGTGTAAATATAATGATCCAAGTTATTTTATATCTCAAATCTTTGTAATGTTCATCAACTGCACTACCACCACCATTTATTTCCAGTCCCCATTATCTAAATGTAGGTGAGAAATTATATTAAAGAGACAAATGCATAGTTACTAAGGTTCCTACCTGAAATGCAAAGTCAGTCTCTCCACTACACCATTCTCAGGAAATTGCAATCTAATGTGAAAGAAAATATTGGTACCTAAATATGCATAATGCAAGATTAAATATGATAAATTTCTAAGAGAAACACAGAAAAGTATTAAAAGGGTTGAAAGGAGAGAGAAATTGTATATGGAGTGCAATATGAGAAAAAAACATTATTAAGAAGTTTTCACTTTAATAATGAACCTGAATGATTCTAAATAAGGGTTGTTTTCATTGTCAGCTAGAAAATATTCCAAACACTTTAAAATCGTCTCTTCTAAACATCCTGCTAAGCCAATTCCACCTTTAAAATTTAGGGCAACTATTGGTTTCAACCAGACATTTTCAGCTAATCATAAAATCTCTATTTCAGTTAATATGCTTTCTTTATAACACAACAAAGCCATGCTAATTGTAGGGCTATTAGGAAATGCAGATAAGTGTAAATAAAAAAATCAAAATCACCCAAAACTTTATAGCCAACAAAATCACAAAATAAAAATCTCATGCCTTCTAACTTGAAACAGTTTTTTGTGTAATTCTATGCTTTACAAAAATTGGAACCTAGTTTTAAAGTTTGACAATTATGTTGTCCATATATTTTTGAATACATTTCTTCCACACGATTTTAATGTCTGTATGTATATACTATGTTTAATTTATCCACTTCTCTATTGGTGAATATCAAGTCATTGATAATATCTTGGTATATTAAACTAGTTGGAGCTCTTTCTTACTATATGGAGGTAGGAAAAGGCAATTCAAAGCTACTTTAATCTTTAAAATTTTGTATACAGAGGGCTAGATAAAGGTATAATTTGCATCTTCATGCATTTTTTAATATTATCCTCTCAACTGTGATGAATTGATGGCAAAGGGATTATGAAGCTTCAGGGAAGGACAAGTCTCAAAAGTGGTTGACTACTGAAAATGTGGAATTTTACTTTAGCTCTGTGATCCTGGAATACAGGGAAGGTTAAGAAATCTTCCCACCTATCACATATCACCTATGATATGGCCAGACCTGGACCTTTAAAATTCCCTTTCTCAATTTTATAAATGATTAGCTGAACCGCTTGCCCCTATTGTTCAATCAGAAGAAAATGTTTGTTCACCAAACTATGGTTAAGCTTCTCTCCTTCTTCCAGACCCCTGAATTTAGATCCATTCTCAGCCTGAGCCAGCATATAGCCCCTCCTGAGAATAGCCAGGCCTCAGGGTAAAACTCTCTCTGCAACTGTCAATCACGCCACCCTTTCATCCACCCCACTTCCCCAGACCTGGTTCTTCCTAGTCTTGTTTACTCTTCTCCATAAAAGAAACACACTGTTTTGCCTAACTCTTAAGATGCTTACAGATCTTATCGTCACAGCCTCTCTCTACTGCAATAGTCTCTTCCCCATCCCTTTAATATTGTTTTGAATAGAGTTTCTCCTTATTCAGTCCAGATTTGTTTTTTATTTGACACCACATTTGAATGAGATCAATATTTGTGACCAGCAAGATATTCATATTGAGAAAGCCATCAATACTTTGACGTTACATTTTTGTTTTCCATATGTAATTTCATTTTAAGGGCTAAAACAGAGAAAATGTTTAGGAAATCAATATCTTGAATAAATGAAAATGGACGCAATAAATAATACAGAAAATAATTTTTTATAATAAAAGCACTTCAAAGTCAAAACATAAATTACCTTTCTTCACATTTCAATGGAAATACGGATCATTACTTCATGAGAGTGTAATACATGCTCATGTCTGGCTGTCTATACACATTCCAATCCAAGACAGCTCAAGAAATATTAGAATATAAATATATTTTCAGTGTAGCTTAATTAACCTGCAAGAGTAGATTGGAAATGTGTTTATATGAAAAGGACGTAAAAACTCAGGCATATCTTAAAAGATACTGGCTATGTGGAGTAGCAAACACAATGAGTTGATAAGGTTGTAATTGAAAAATTAATCAACCATATATAGGATCTAAAATAAAAAAGAGATAACTTTGATTAGATAATTTTTTATGCTTTAAAATAAAAGTATGATATTATGTTCAAATTTTTCTTGGTCATTACTCCTATTTCAAAACTAAGGTTTGTCATACCTATTCCAAAACATAAGGGAAAAATACTGAAAATAAGGAGTTTATTTTATGGCTCAGTTTTCTTTAAACTAACAGCCTTCTGAGTATGTCTTAACCCCATATTTCTAGGAATCACGATTTTGTTTTTCATTGTATATCCTCTATAGAAATCAGTTATATTATCAAGAGACTTGGATTATTTTATTGCATTTCCGATTTAGGAAAAGAGAATGGATGTGATCAATTTCTACAAATGGCAATATTGATGTTTATATTTTTCAATTTTGCTTGGTTTAACCAAGTAATCAGTATAGTATTTGTTTTAGCAACCAAATATTCTAAATTAATCATAGCATTATATTGCAATAGACTACAACTTTAAAGGAAGAAAGAGAAAAACATAGGATATCCATTTGGTAGTAATGTTACAATGGATAAGCTTCAGAGAAAAGAACATGCATTTCATATTACATTAACTTTACTATTGCACATTCTATGCAAAACATTCACACCGTGGAGATACAAGTATACGTTGCTCAGTAAAGGTACATTAAAGTTTTGTTATGATTTATACAGAGTTGGTTATACTCTATTCCATAAATTATAACTAATAATTTTTTTCTTTACCCACAGAACAGATTTCTATTGTGCATTGTTTCTATATGTGCCTGCTGGTTTTTATGCTCTATAGTTATCAACATTTTAAAGTAATCTTATATTCACACATATTCCATAATTATTCATCTGCAAGTGCTGAAAATATAAGTTACTTAGTATTAATGCCTTTGTGAAAATATGTGAAGTTAATTCCCCCTAAGTATAACGTAAATGCAGGTGAAGAACATGTAATGAAAACTTTTACACCCAAATTTATTGCTGAATTATGTCTCAGGAAATTCTCACCAGTTCATCAGCTGGATGCTAAGGCTGGCTACTAAACCCCACATGCAAAATCCATTTCTCCCATTCCTTCTCCTTCACTATTGTGTTGTTTCCAAGCTAACAGAGCATGATTTCATTTACCAGAGAACAAGAATATTTTTCTAGGGAGCATTCCAAACTCCAGCAGCCTCATCAGAAAACTGATAATCAATGAAGTGTGTACACACAAAAATCTCTAAAGAATTCTGATAAAGTAATACATTTTTACAGCTTGCCTGCCTTCAGAGAAGCTGTACGAATGAAGCCAATTGCTGTCTCCACTGGGAGTTCTAGATGGTAGAGATCAAGGAAGAGGCTAATATTCACCATTTCACAAATTAAAGACTACATGGTAAGTTTAGTGTCAGACAGCTTTAATTATTTTTCCCTGCTTTGTACTTTGGATAGTTTAATCTGGGTTTCCCTGCAGCTGACAATTTGGAGTGTATACCAAGCAGAATGACAGCATTTACTGAAGCAGATAATTTACTCAAAAATGCAGAGACTATTTTCTGGGATGCAAGACAATGTTTGGCATCCCTTTAGCCACCCAGCTGAGTGAAAATTCCAGTATTCATCTAATGCAGAGAACGTGGGTAATGATATGGTTTTCTACACATTTGATTGAGACAAAAAAGATGTGAAAATATCTTGACATAAAATATATATTTGTTAAAATTATATCATTTATACTGAAGTTACAGTATATACAAAGAATGAATGTATATTTTGAATTCATTATTCAGAAAACATTATAGTTTGTATATTATATATAGTTTATGAACTATTTTCATGTATTCCTATTATTTTTATCTTTATCTTTCACAGACAATATTGTAGACAGTTTAGGGAAGTGAAAAAAAAAATCAGGATGGTGTTCTTCAGACGTTAAGAAACAGATTTTTAAAAGCTAGCGAGTCTAATTGGGTGTTGTACATTTTCAAGTCTAAAGGCCTAATTGTTCAGAAACCTGAAAGCAGCCCCATTAGGGACATACCACTCCTGCATCAGAGGGAAATTGCAAGAAGGTGCTTGGTTTGGAATTCTTTGTCCTATCCTTTTCTAACGGTCGCTAATTAGACCTATCATGAGCCATGAGTTAGATTCCTGATCTCTTAATTTCATCCTTGTATTTTTTTTTCAGCATATATTCTTACTAATTCACAAAATTTTCCTCGAGCCTCTTATGATTCCCTGAAGGTACGCATTTCTTATTGAATCTCTACTACCTAACATAATGTTCTTATTTCTGGATGTGCCATTTAGTCAATCATTCATTCATTCATTCATTGATCAATCCATCAGTTAGTGGATAATTATTGATTACTGATTATGTGTCATGTCGCATATCAGACCTTGAGAATTCAAATATAAATTAAATTCAGTCACTGCCTTAGAGAAGCTTATGGTGAAATAATTGCTACTCATCCTAAAGTCCTTATTGATTTAGTTTCGGAACGTACGACAGAGTCTTTGACAGGACTTAACTATATTAGTCGACCTTCCTGGAGTAAAAAATCTCAGTGACTTCTGACGATAAAGTTTTATTCATTGCTTATGTACGAGCTAAATGCTCTGCCCCTGCTCCGTGTTCTGTTCTCACTTCAGAATCCAGACTGAAGAAGAAGCCTCTACTGGGGTCATAACATTAATGTGGTAGAGGGCAAATTGCAAGAGAATGGGCAAGAACACGCCAAGTTTCTTCTTGAAACTGGCATAAGTCATTTTCTCTCCTGTTTTAATGGCCAGATAAAGTCATATGGACAAGCCTGACAATAGGGTAAGGATAAAGACTCTGGGTCACGTGGGAAGGATGCAGTAAGTAGGGATGGGCAAATCCCTCAGCCAAGGGAGTACAGGACTGGGAGTAATCACACAACCTGCCAGTTTATCTAAGGGCGTGCTCTTATGGGCGATGTGATTTTGATATTTCATAATGGTATTTCTAATTAGGCAGTGACCAACAACTGTTTTAAATAATTTAATCCATGACATTTAATTCCTGAGGTAACTTTTAACCAAATCCCTCAAACCAAGTCCTCACAGTCCCCATAGTCCTCATCTCCTCATTAAATTATCAAGAGATGAAAATATTGCATAAGAGCTTATATTATGAAAGAGCATATAAAAATTAGCAGAGGGTAAGTTTTGGTATTTTGTCTCAGAAACAAGTCTGATACTACTACACATAATTCTCTCTATATTAAACGGATCATTACACATGCTAAAATGTGTGCAGCATGCTGTTATATAAAATATAGCTAAGTAAGATGTTTAACTTTTTAAAAAGCAAAATGTTTATTTTTATATATACCTACATATGTACAAATAACTTTATTCAGTGAAAATTAGAGTTTCTGTCTCAGAAAAGCTTATCTTCTATATTCCTCTCAGCTAGCTAGAAGCCTAAGGACGAGAAAAATTCCACGAACAGAATGTTTTAGGTGAAATACAGCTGCAGGGTTGAAATTTCATTAGGATTCTATTCTATTTCCATCGCCCCACAGGAACACGTATACTTAATTCATCAGAGCCCCCTTATTATCTCTGCAACACCCCCAACATTCACATCCACCCCAAACCCGTTAATATGGCCAGTTACAGCATTTACAAAGTGAATCAGGCTTTGAAATAGAACAGTGCTGGCAGCATGCCCCATATGCTTCTAAAACATATACAGAAAACTGCACAGCACAATTTTTCTCAAAAGAATAACAATAGTCTCTTTATACACCTAAAAGAAGAAACCTATGTTCTTGCTGATATAGTTGGGTAGATTCGATTCCCATTTATAAGATGATGTATTGATTTAAAGATGAAATATATAATAATCTCCTCATTTGGAAGAAGTCACCTCCACTGCCAGCTACTATAAAATACTCTACCTTGTGTAGGTAGAATCCAGTTACTCAAAAACAATTCCAAATTAGCTTAGGAAAAAAAATGCGATGTAGAGAAAATGTTACGCTTCGTTGCATATTCTCTTGACACTAACCCACATACATATATTTTTCTTTTTTTTTCTATTTTTAAACATTCAGAAAGTAACATGCTCATCCTCCTAGTAAGAGAATGTCAGGTAATAATTTCATTTTACAAGCCCATTTATGACTTCAGGCTTTTCTTATGTTATTTCCTCAGTCTTGAATAACCTTCTCTATTTTCTTTCTTACGTGATACATCTTATTTTAAATTCATTTATTTATTTTTCTTCTTTTTTCTTTCCCTTCCCTGGATTTTTCCCTTGTTTTTACTCAGTCTCCTTTATAAGTGCTGTTCCTATGCTGGTTTTTAAATGGTATTATATAACAACGTTTTTTTTTTTTTGCAATTTTATCCATAGTAGTAACAATAGTAGCAACAATAAGAACTAACGTTCATGGAACACTTGCTTTGAACTTGGAAATCTCCAATGCCCTTTGTGTGTAGTGATTCACTGACAATCCACTATAACTACAAAAGTTATAAACTATCATTTTCTGTCATTTACACATGAGTGAGGCAAAATGATGTTAAATGACTTGCCCACGGACATTCACCTAGGATGAAGTGGGCCAGGTTTCAAATCCAGGAAGCCTATTTCCAAGGATAAATTATTCAGCACTACATGCTTCTCACACCACATGCTTCCTTGTGTGAACATATCCTGATGCAGCTGACTCCCAAATCTGCATTTCCAACTCAGATATTTCACACGAGCTCCAGATTCGTATATATAACTCACTACAAGAAATATCTACTCATAAAAATAGCTGAAATTCAGCAGGTTGAATACTAAGTTGATTTATTTCCCTCCACAATAGGTCCTCTGTTGGTGTTCCCCATCCCAAAGAGTCACCTCACTAATCTGCCAGTTGCCTTAGTCATAAACCTGGCTTTGCTTCACTCATTGCTTCCAGACAAAAACAAATCCTATCAATGTGGTTTTACCAAATATTTCTCAAATCATCCACATGTCTCTGTGTCCATGGGCCCCACCACTCTCTTACAGGGATCCAAAATATCTTCATTTATCTATTTTAAATCCATTCCATTTTCCACAATTCAATCAGAATGATTTTTCAAAATTTCAAAACTGACTGCGTCATTCCCCTGCTTGTATATTTCAATGGCCCCTCATCGTCTATATAAGATAGGATCCAAAAGTCTGAACGTAGTATATAGCTTCTTCCCTTGATTTTCTCTAGCACATCCCAGTCCCTCAATGTCACAACCACACTGAACTGCAGTCTTGGGTTTCCTCCTCTGCACATCTTGTTTTTTCCTCTTGACTTGCCTCCCTGTGCATCAAGTTGGCTTGATATTTCTTGTAAATTTAAACTACACCTACTCTATGCCATTCAACTTCTAGGTATATACCTAAGAGAAATGAAATATATTTCTAAAAAAGATTTGTATCATAATCTTCATAGCAGCTTTAGCAATTATAGGCAAAACTGAAAATAACCCAAATGTTCGTCAACAGTAGAGTAATGTGGTAGTTTGTCTCCAAAGATGACTGGCCAAGTAACCACACCTCCTGTTATACATTCCCCTACGTTCTCTTATCCCTTGAATTTGTGTTGCTCTTGTAATTTGCTTTTGATTGATGGAATACACCCAATGTGAAGTTTCATGATTTTCAGTCCAGGTTCATAAGAAGCTTTTCAGCTTCTGTTCAGTCTCTTGGAACTTTCTCTCTTGATACACTCTCTCACAGAACCCAGTCATGATGTTATGAGAAGCCCAAGCTACATGGAAAAGCCATCTTTTGGCACTCTGGTTGACAGTCACAGCTAATAACCCAGCCAACATCCAGAATCAACTGCCGATCATGGGATGAGCCATGTGGGACATCCAGTTCCAGCTTCAATCTGACTGTGATTGCAGGAGAAGCCCCGAGTGATTACTGCCTAGCTGAGCCCAGTCACTCCTCAGAAATGTTAGAGGTAATAACTGTTGTTTTGTGACAGTTATACAGAAATAGATAACCTGAACAAAATGATAAACAAAATATTGTATACTCATGTAATGTTATGCTACACAGAAATAAAAATAAATAAACTAGTGTGCAAAAGATTCTTAGCACAAAATAGTACATACTGTATGACTCAATAAAAATAAAGTTTAAGTTAAAAAAAAATACCAACACATCTATAGTGATAGAAATCAGAACAGTGGTTGTTATGGGAGGTAGGGATTGATCGCAAGTGGTCATGAGGCAATTTTCTGACATGATGAACATATTCTATATCTTGATAAATGTGTTTGTTACATGAGTGCATATTTTTGTCAAAACTCATCAAGCTGTACCTTTAAGATATGTGTATTTCACACTGTACAAATGGTACCTAAAAAAATTGTCACTCTGCCAAAAACAGTCTTTTTGTAACATTAGTCACTAGTTGGTCCTGGATAAGTTGTTAAAAACTACGCTTTTTTTCCCCATGTCAATAAAACTAAGCTACTGTAATATTTAAGATAGCTATAATAAATTCTCAAGACTTTCTATTTTGTCAATTCAGCACACTTTGCTTCTTTAACTATTTCTCATATGAAATATTTTCAAGTCTTTTCAATAATTTTACATTTTCCTCTAAGTCGTAATTTTTCAGCCAATATTAATGCCCAAGGGCTGAACATACAATTCTAAAAGAAAGGATCATTGTGGGAAACCATAGAATTATTATCTTCATTGTGTGCAGCAAAATGATTGTACTGGTACAAACTATGATTATTTTAGCTTTGACAAACTCACAATGTCCACAGTAAATAAACAAAACCTTAGGGTCTTTTTTTTAACATGTGTTAATTGTTCTCTCTAATCATTTTTCTTTTCATTCTTGAAATTAGTGCCTACTTCTACATACAGTTCTGAAAACAGTTTGTCATGCTCACATTTGCTGACATCTTCAGCCATGTTATATGCTAATGCTTTGGGCTCCTATAACATCATGTACATATCATTGTCATTGAGGTTACCATATTGTTATGAATCGATTCAGCAAAGGAGTAGTGTATTTGACATATTTTTATCTCTAGCATTCAATACCATCTTCAACATCTCCTGTAACAAAAAATTATTGTTATTGTAATTTTTAGATATTGATCTACAAGTTATAATGATCAAAATTATGCCAGCATGCATACAGACAGATTCTGTCCAGTAGGTCAATATTAGATAAATGAAATAATAACTATAAGCACTAAACACAGGCTGTGGAACATTTCAAGTTTAACTTTTTAGAAATATATGATCTAAAACACATGATACATATATACACTGGGATACTGGGATAATCATAACAACACAATTCAAATTTCTCCACTGTTCCTCAAGGGGATTTTTTGACATTATCTTCAAAAGGCCTTTCAGATAACCATAAAGCCTATGAAAGCCTTGTGTTAAACATACTGAAGAAAAATGCTTCCAGGAATTAAAATACATTTATCAGATTTAGATATTGCCTATTTACATTTCAATGAAATGTAGTTTCATGGTAAATGACAGTTTACTGGTAAATGTTTTTCTCCACATCTGATATGAATCTAGCTTGGTTCACAGTAGAAGTTTTGAATCATCGCTTTCACATCTGTAACTATCCTTGTCTTCTCTTTGTCTCAAAAGACATTGTTCATTTCAGTGTCTTTAGGTCAGTATCCACCCCTCACCCCCAAGTGCATCATTTGAAGGATTAATAAGAGGAGAATATGATTGAAATAGACAAAATAGATTTGAGACTATAAATCAAAATTACCTAAGAATGATACAACCACAATTATCTCTCAAGATACCATTTGAGAGCACAACATTAACTGAATGCTACCCATAGAATTAAATAAAAAAACAAAAACAATCTGAAGAATGAAGGAAATATGTAATATAAAAAAAAAATGTAGCAAGATCTTAAGCGTTACAATTTAATGTGTACATTAAGCCTAAGTAAATACAACAGCTTAAGCTACAAAAGACTTCCAAAACAAAGAACACCCCAAGAGAAATAATTTATTTTGGCAATATTTTTTTTCATGAAGCTTACGCAAAGCGTTATGAACCCGTAGCTCTCCAAGATCATGTAGCATAATAAGGTTTCCATGACATAACTTTTCTTTGGTTTTCTTAATTCTGATGACATACAGGAAAAATAAATAAAAGAGAGAGAGAGAGTGAAAAAAGGGAGGGAAAGAATAGAGGAACAAAACAAAGAAAGAAAAGAAAGCCTGATGTCTGTCTAGAGAGACTTTCGTTAAAGTCTCTACCTATGTATACCCAAATAACAAATTATAAACTAGGCTGGTCTGGAATGGGACTAATTATTTCTCCTGCTAAATTATGAGTGTGTCTTGTAATTTTATACTAATATGCATATACTACCTCTTCAAATTAATAAACTAGATCATTCAAAATGAACTTTTTGAGCTCCAGATTAACACATATTCAATAGTTCATTCATCATGAAATGAAAGTTAATTTCTCTCCCACACCTTTCAAACTTGTTTCTCCCACCAAATCTCCAATCCTATTTAATGGCATACTATATGTCATTCATCTCAGAAGAAAGTCTATAATCATTCTTGGCATCTTTCCCACTTTTTCTTTATCTAATCTGTTACTCTGTATTTTGCCTCCTAAATATCATGCACCATCAATCGTTATAATCTGAGCCACTACCACTAATCTAATAATTTCATACATACCATTGGTCTTCCAAAATTTATCCTCTAAAATGAAAATCAGACCTTGTCATTTATCTCTTGAAAATGTTTGATCCCTCTATATTGTACTCAAACAAAAATTATTTTGTATATTATAAAGTTCCTTTGAGTTGTGTCCTCTGCCTCTTCAGCCCACCTCACAAACAAAAGTTATCTTTTGATTTAACTTGATGTTTAATCTTACTGTCCTCTTTCTGGATCAACTCCCACACGTGAATTCTCCCTCACTTTTCTTTATTGGACTAGCTCCTACTCATTCAACTACCAATTCTAATTAACTCCTTAGGGAAGCATTCCATAGTAGCCCCTGGATGACTTAGAATACTTTCATAATTCTTCCTTAGTCCTCAGTGCCTTTATTTGCATAACACTTAACAAAATATATTATAACTTTCTGTATTATTACTGTTTATGACAATAACTCTAAAATTCTTGAGAAAAAGACCCTGCATTTTATTTCTGAAATCCTAGTATCTATCCCCAAGCTAGGTAAACAGCCAGACCTGGAAAGGTGTTTGTGAACTAACAAAGAAATGATTGAATGGATAAAGGATTGAATAAATAGAATTTTGCATTAAAAATTGATTAAGGGGGAATTCCACTTAGGATAATGACAAACTATATAAATTCGATTATCTTTCTACTGAAGATTTACCAAGGCAAGATAACAGAAGGACAAAGGATGACATTGTTAAGCCTGGCATTTATAACTACTGTTATCATCTTGGCCTTTGCCAACTCAACATGGGCAACCTAGATGCTTAAAGTTAAGCTAAGATGCTAAATTAAACTTTTGACAGTTTTGTGGGCTAATGTGACAGAAACTGGAAATCAAAACCAAAGAAGAGATTCTAAAGGACGGCACCCATGAAGTAAAGGAAAATAAGAGGTATTTCAGATACCCATTGGGGATTGTAGCTCAGCTTCAATTCATACCAATCTCTAAAATTAGACTCTAACTAATAAAAAATAATAGAACAATAAAATTGATTCTAATATTTATATGTAAACTCAGACCTAATTGAAATAGGTTGCTTTGTGTCTAGCAGATATAAATGTAGATCTCATCTGGAGGAAGATAATATCATCATATACCTCAAGTTATTTCCATGGAAATTTTACAGTATAAGATCCATCACACAATAAAAAATAATGACAAAAGGAAGAGAAAAGACCACATGAACAAGAACCAACAGAAATTATATAAAATACAAACAGACTCACAGGGTGTCTCCAGATTTTAGAGTTAGCAAAAACAAATATTGTGTTAGAAAAAATTTTAAACATTAAGAAGGGGAAAATAATAAATTTAAAATAGAACCCTAATCTACAAAAATCAAATAGGCAACTTTGAACACAATGATAATAAAAATTAAAAGAAGAAATCAATAAATGTTTCTAACTACATATTAGACAATGTTGAAAAGAGAATTAGTATAGTGAAAGATAGGTTACAATAAAAAGACTAAAATCAATCACAGAAAAACAATATGAAGGAAATTACATAAAAGTACAAAAGATTTCAAGAGACAAAAAGAAGGTCTAATATATGCAATTCAAGCTCCAAGAGGAGAAAAAGTAGCAGAAGTAATTGCTGAAGATATAATGTCTGAGACTATTCCAAAAGTGATGAGATAGTTTCTTCAAGGAAGCAACAATTAGATTGATAGCCGTCTTCTCAACAGTAACAATAGAAGCCAAAAGATAATGTTTAAAGAAAATAACTGCAAACTTAGAATTCAACATACAACAAAATATTCTTCAGGATCAAAAGTAATATAAAAAATATTATAGGAATTGGCCCCATGGCCTAGTGGTTAAGTTCAGCATGCTCTGCTCTGCAGCCTGGGTTCAGTTCCCAGGCACACACCTACACCACTCGACAGCAGCCATGCTGAGGCAGTGACCCACATACAAAATAGAGGAAAATTGGCATAGATGTTAGCTCAGGACAAATCTTGCTCAGCCAAAAAAAACAAAGAGTGCTTCCCCGCCCTCAACAATTTACTACCACGTTACTAAAGTTCTATTTAAAACAGCTCCTTTTACCCATTACATCCTGTTCTATTATGAAGAAAAAAACCACAAGGCATACTAAAGATCAGAAAACACAGTTTGAAAAGATAGAGCAAGTATTATATCCAGATTCAGATCTGGAAGGAGTGTTGCAATGATCAGACTGGAAATTTAAAACAATTGTGATTCATATACTAATGCTCTAATGCAAAACATGAACAGCATACAAGAACAGATGGGCAATGTAAGTAGAGAGATGAAAACTCTAAGAAAGAATCAAAAGAAATGTTAGAGATAAAAAATATTGTAAGAGAAGTAAGGAATGCTTTTGATGGACTTAGTAGTAGACTGTACACAGCTGAGGAAAAAATTTCTGAGCTGAAGACATCTCAATAGAAATTCCAAAACTGAAAATCAAAGAGAAAAAAGACTGAAAAAGAAGAATAGAATATCTTAGAACTGTGGGACAACCACAAGAGATGCAAAATACACATAATGGGAATGTCAAAAGGTGAATAAAGAGAGAAAGGAACAGAAGAAATATTTGAGGTAATAATGTTGAGAATTTCCCCAAATTAATGTCAGACAACGAACTATAGATACAAGAAGGTCAGAGAACACAAAGCAGGATAAAGGCCAAAAAGTCTATGCCTGGTCATATCATACTTAATGTACAGAAAGACAAAGATAAAGAAAAAAATTCTGATGGAAGCCAGATGAAAAATCACCTTACCTATAGAGGAGCATATGCATTCTTCTCAAGCTCACAAGACACATTCACCAAGATAGACCACATTCTAGGCCACAAAACATACCTTAACCAATTTAACAGAATAAAAATAAAATGTTTGCTCTCAGACCACAGTGAAATTGAACTAGATATCAATTACAGAAAGGTAGGTGGAAAACCCCAAAATATTTGGAGATTCAACAACACATTTCTCTAAATAACACATGAGTCCAAGAAGAAACATAAAAAGAAATTTAAAAATATTTTGACTTAGCAAAAGTGAAAACACAACTTGTCTAAATTTATGAGATGCAGCAAAAATAGTGCTTAGAGGGAACTTTATAGTATTGAATGTATATATTAAAAAGAATAAAGATCTAAAAATCAATAACCTAAGCTTCCACCTACTTAACTAGAAAAAGAAGAGCAAACTAAATCCAAAGTAGGCAGAGGAAAGACAAAATAAAAAATAGAAATTAATGAGAAATTAAAAGGTATCCCTTTAAGAACAGGAATCAGACAAGGATGCCCACTTTTGTCACTCTCATTTAACATAGTATTGAAAGTACTAGACAGAGCAATCAGGCGAGAAAAAGAAATAAAGGGGATCCAAATTGGAAAGGAAGAAGTAAAAGCACCACTATTTGCAGATGACATGATTTTAGATGTAGAAAAGCTTAAAGACTCAACCAAAAAACTATTAGAAATAATGAATGAAAACAAAGTTGCAGGATACAAGATCAACATACAAAAACCAGTTGCATCTCTATACATTAGCAACGAAGTAGCAGACAGAGAAATTAAGAAAACAATACCATTTACAATTGCAAAAAACAGAATAAAATACCTAGGAATAAACTTAACCAAATAGGTGAAAGATCTGTACACTGAAAACTATAAAACATTGGTGAAAGAAATTGAAGAAGACATAAAGAAATGGAAAGATATTCCATGCTCATGGATTGGAAGAGTTAACATAGTTAAAATGTCCATACTGCTAAAGCAATCTACAGATTCAATGCAATATCTATCAAAGTTCTAACAACATTTTTCACAGAAATAGAACAAAACATCCTAAAATTTATATGGAGCAACAAAAGACCCAGAATACCCAAAGCAATTCTGAGAAAAAAAGAACAAAGCTGGAGGTATCACACTCCACGATTTCAAAATATACTACAAAGATAGAGTAATCAAAACAGCATGGTACTGGCACAAAAACATACAGATCAATGGACCAGAATCAAGAGCCCAGAAATAAACCCACACATCTATGGACAGTTAATTTGCAACAAGAGAGCCAAGAACATACAATGGAGAAAGGAAAGTTTCTTCAATAATTGGTGTTGGGAAAACTGGACAGCCACATGCAAAAGAATGAAAGTAGACCATTATCTTACACCATACACAAAAAATAACTCAAAATGAATTAAAGACTTAAATTTAAGCCTGAAACCATAAAACTTCCAGAAGAAAACATAGGCAGTACACTCTTCAACATTGGTCTTAGCAGCATATTTTCAAATATCAAGTCTGACCAGGCAAGGGAAAAAAAGAAAAAATAAACAAATGGGACTACATCACACTAAAAAGCTTCTGCACAGCATAGGAAACCATCAACAAAATTAAAAGACAGCCTAAGATATTTGCAAACCATATACCTGATAAGGGGTTAATATCCAAGATATATAAAAACTCAGAGGGATTACTTCCTAACTTTATCCTAGGGGCCAGCATTATCCTAATACCAAAAGCAGACAAAGGTATTACAGGAAAAGAAAACTATGGCCCAATAGCACTCATGAAAAAAGATGTAAAAATCCTCAACAAAATATTAGCAAATCAAATCCAAAAAAAGTACAAAAGTAATTATACACCATAACCAAGTAGGGTTTATCCCAGGTATTTAAGGCTGGTTCAATATTCTAAATCAATTAATGTAAACCATCACATCGATAGCCTAAGAAGAAAAACCGCATGATCATATCAATAGATGCAGAAAAAGCATTTGACAAAATCCCACATCATTCCTGAAAGAAACTCTCAGTAAACTAGGAAAAAGGGAAACTTGCTCAGTTTAATGAAGAATATCTAAAACAGCTAGGCTAAGATCATATTTAATGGTGCAAAACTAGAAGCTGTCCCACTAAGATTAAGAGCAACTGAAAGATGTCCCCTCTCATCACTCCCTTTCAACATCATACTGGAAGTCCTAGCTAATGTAACAAGGCAAGAAAAGGAAATATACTGATCAGGAAGGAAGAAATAAAACTGCCTTTGTTTGCAGATGACATGATTGTATAAAAAATTGACAAAAAACTTCTGGAAGTAATATGTAGTTTTAGCAAGGTTGCAGGATATGAGGTTAATATACAATAGTCAATCTTACATATTTGCAATGAACAAGTGGAATTTGAAATAAAAAACACACTATCATTTACAATAGAATCTCCAAAATGAAATATTTAGATATAAGTCTAACAAAATATGTACAAGACCTATACTAGGAAAACTAAAAACTGATGAATGTAATGAATAAACAAGTAAATAAATGGAGAGATATTCCATGTTCATGAATAGGAAGACAATATTATTAAGATATCAGTTCTTCCCAAACTGATGTATAGATTCAATGCAATCTCAATCAAAACACCAGCAAGTTATTTTATGTATATTGACAAGCTAAATCTAAAGTTTATGTGGAGAGGGAAAAGATCCAGAATAGTCAACACAATATTGGAAAACAGAGATGGAGGACTGACTTACTGAAAAGCATTGGCCTGCAGCTTCCCCCAGGAGCCTCTGAGGTAGCTTTGTAGAAAGTGTCAGCAGCGGGGAACCTCTCTATGAACGGCTTCTCCTAATGTGGCTTTGCCTTCAGTTTTCTCAAAAATTACAAAAAATGTCTGGAGTATCATAGGGCTCTTAATATTGAACAAATATATGAATGAATATTTTGATGATTATTTAACATATGAACTCATCTATCAAAAATTGTATTTTAGACTGAAGTGGTAGTGTGGCAGTATAAGTTATTCATAGTAATTTTCAGTTTACATTAGAGATAATTAACTCTATTAGGTCATGGGGAAATTTTAATAATTTAAATATCTCCTAACTTCTTCAACTGATTGCTCTATATATTAAACACAATTTATTTGATTTTCTGATTAAAGTGACAATTAGCATTATTGCTTGAATTTCTATCTAGTGTCAAAATATCAGTTTTGAACCTGAGCATGGATTTGTACCCGTTTCCTGTTTGCACATGTAAAATGAGAAATAAACTTAAATAGATAAACTAACCTACTTTTGCAGCATTTATTGTGTATTTGCTCTATGTATGGTCATTGTGCCAGGACGAGGACTAGAAAAATGAATGGAGCATAGATGCCTTTTCTCGATATGCTCATCATCTAATTCTGTCAAGCTATTGTATACTTCAGAACTGCCAGGTTGAATTAAGTTAATGAGCTGATTATTAGCTGCAATAAACCAGATAAATTATTCTATTGAATTTAGTACTTCTTTTCCAAGCTATTTTATAGAGTTAGATACAGACAAAATCAAAACTGATCTACTTAGAGACAAATAATTTGAACTATAGAAATTTCCTTCTATAAATATTTGTGTATATGCTAAGTGACAGATACTATAATGGAGATAGTTCAACGAATAAGTCAAGGAAATATCTTTCATTTATAATGCTGGGTGAAGTGCAATACAAAAACTATGTGGTAAAGAAGATAATTTTGAGTGGATTGTATTCTAACGAATTAGCAAATATGTTGTCCCCTCCACATCCTCTCCTACGTAGCTCTTCTAACCCAGGTTACTAAGCATACCATGCTTAGAGTTTCAGAGAAAAATAGTCACAGAAGAAATGTCAAGAGGAAATACAGGTTCAATTCTTAATTTCAATTTCAAAATGAAGATCTTGTAACTTGTGACAGAGATAAGAGTTGAGAAAAATATCTTTGCATTTCCAAAGGCTAAATTTTCAAAAGACAAATTCTGAAGGTCCCAGGGCATAATGTTTATAAAATAAACCTTAAAAAGAGGCAAACTACAAGATAACGTAAATTAGTTTCTCTACCATAAGAAAAATGAAATTAATTGGGAAGATAAAGAAGAAATCCAGAAGAGCATAAGACTTAAGACAAATTTAAGGAGTTACGAGATAAGACCAATTTTCTAGTATCCATACTAGAGTAGAACATTAAAATTCTCTTGCGTCCTACCTTACAAGGTCACTTCCTCTCCCTCCAAGAACTATATGCTATTTATTCTCCTCTCTAAAAATCCCCAAGAATTTAGGTTCAATGATGGGAAGATAGGAGATGGGAAACATGCACATTGACTGAGAAAGACTACAGAATGACTTGGTTTCCCCTTGACTACATTGAAATTGTCTTCCTCACAATGATGCTCGAGATAGAAACTAAGTAGCAATCACAGGACAAAGTTACCTTTCAGGAACAGCTGAGTTTATAGTCTGTGAAATTTATACTCAGTTAATAGTTAAAGAAATGTGGTCATTGCATTCAAAGAAATACACTGGTAATGGAATGAAGAGTATTAGAGAGGCCTATGTTAGCTATGTTGGTTAGGCAGTGTTGCATCAGGATTCTTAATTGTAAGCAATAGAAGCTTACTTTGACTGAACATATAGAAAAAGGATACTGGCTAGCTCAGAACCTTGGAAGATTGAAGAACTAGGTTGCTGCCAAGCTTCCGGAATCAAAACAAAACATTATAACAAAATATGGCCAAAGAGGTCTAAATAGGAAATTGAGAATGCCAAGCAGTTCTAAGCCAGAAAGTAAACTTGACCCCTTCAGCTGTAAGCACTGAAGCTCTTCTGTACAACAAACAATAGTGGAGCAATCTGCTATCTTAAGAAAATGGATACCTCAGCTACAGCTTTTGCAAAATGAACAAAGAGCAAAATAGAACAAAACTCAAAGAAATGCAAATAAAAAGATTCTAAGCAGCAGCTTTTATATTCTCATTTTGCTCATATCTAAACTGAAGAATATTAATTAGGGTACAGATCGCAGCTGCTGCAACAAAGATGCAAATATAAAGAAAAGGGGCTGGCCCGGTGGCGTAGTGGTTAATTTCGCATGTCCCGCTTTGGCGGCCCACATTTGCAGGTTCAGATCCCTGGCTCAGACATACACACCACTCATCAAGACATGCTGTGATGGCATCCCATATACAAAAAAATAGAGGAAGACTGGCACAGATGCTAGCTCAAGGACAATCTTCCTCACCTTAAAAAAAAAAAAAGATGCAAATATAAAAGTGGCTCAAGGAAGAATGAAGTCTCTCCTAGGCATAAAAATCCAAGTACAAATAGGCTTGGGCTGACATAACAGCTTCATGGTTTCAGGAGACCAAATTCCTTTTATTTTGCACTCTAGTCTTCTCAATACAGGGCTCCATTATCATGTCTACTAGTTTAAAGAGACATAAAAGACAGGAAAGAAAGGTATATTCCTTTCCCTTCAAGGCACTTCTGCTTACCTGCCAATTGCCAGAACCTAATCGCTTGGCCCCAACTTAACCACAAGGGAGCTTGGACAATGAAATCGTCAGATATGCTGTGCTGTGTGGCCAGGTAATTTCTGCTATTGAAGAAGGAGTAGAGTTGGGAGGAAAAGTATCAGCAATCTCAGGCATGAGAAGTCTTAGAAGGGCATATTTAACTGGTGGGATTGAGTGACATGCCTGTGACTCATCTTCAAGGGAGCTGAGAAAAGTGTGTTTTCTGGTTTCTGTATTGAGGAAGTAGAAATCAAAAGTAGGAAATTCTCCAAACAGGAAATGTGTTCAAAATGTACTGAGCAGCTAGGAAAAATGGCAAATATTCACTTCATAGGAGAGTTTAAGAAGGTAGCATTTGCAGTGAGACCTAGAGGGACAAAATGAAGCAGCTTTGAAGATTTATGGGAAATCATTATAAGAAGAAAGGAAATCAAGAGCAAAGAATATAACATAGGAGAAAGGCTTGATGTGTTTAAGGAACATCATGTAAATCATGGTTGATAGAGCATCATTTCTGAAGTAATAGAAAATGAAGTTGGAGAGATAGGCAGGGGCCTTGAGAATAGGGTAAGAAATACAAATTTATTCTAAGGTTAATTGAAAGCCACTAAAGATTTTTATAGGAAGTGACATGATCAGATTTGTTCTTTAAAATAATCACTCTGATTTTGGGGTGGAAAATGGATTATTGAGGGGCAAGAGAAGAACTGGAGAAATCAGATGGGAGAGTAATGCAGTAATCGTGGTGAGACTTGATAGTAGTTTGGCAAGTATAATAGCATATCAATTCTACCCAACTGAACAAAAGTCAGAGAAGGTATTTTTAAAATATAATACAGCTCCCCTTGTGTTTGTCTTTATATTCTCCATGTTAATGTAAAATATCTTTTGATTCACAATATTCAACTCAAATGATTTTATTCTGAGCTCCTAACTGGTTGATAGCCACAGATGAATCCTAAAAAAAAACAAAAATAAAAAAAAAAAAAACACAAATGGATACTGAGTGCTTCTATTGTGTCAGATGTTATCATTTAAATTATATCATTTAATCCCAGAATAAATGGGATTATTCAATATCAAACCAACTGTCTTTAAGTTCAATATTCTTTCCAGGGAACAAACATATCTCAATAAAAATAATTTGCTATTTACATGTGTTGAAAATATTTTGGAAGTTAGTAATTCAATTCTCACCCTGCCTACGTTAGCAATAATTTTATGATGATTAAGACATATAAAATAGATTATTATAATAGCAAAAGTTATGTATGCACTAATAACTCTTCATTATTAATAATATTAAAATTTTAATGTTAAACCAGTATACAGTATAGGAACTGTTTTTCTGAATTATAGACCAAAGGAAAGGGTGTATGTGAATATGTGTGTATAGAAAGAGTGAAAGAGAAGGTTCAGAATCTGTTTCTTTGTCCTAAAACAAAACAAAAAAAGAAGCAAAATATACAGGTTAATTCATAGCATCTGGTTTATTAAAGTTCCTTTATCATAATAGGGTAGTATAATTTGGAAAAAAGGCAAATATTTACCAGTTTTTCTACCATGTCACATAATAAGCCATTTATTCGTTTGTCCGTCAATTCAACAAATCTTTATTGATTGTCCTATGCACTAAGAGAAATGGGAAAATAAGTCAGTCACATTCAGGAAAATAAATAAGTAAAGAAACAAATTAAAAACTAATTAAAATTAAGGGTTCCAAAAAAGGATAAGTTCTAGGAAGAAAATAAAGCTGAATAATTTATTGGAGAGCAGAGTAAAATATGTCTCACTAGATATTTTAGATATTGTTGTTGAAATTCCATTCTGTTAGGTGACAATTGATTAAAGTCCTAAAATATAAGAGATGCTCCCTGAAGATTTAGAGGAAGAGTGTTTCAGGATCTGGGAAGGTACTACAAGAGCAACAGGAGAGGGAATATGTTGGACAAGACAGAAATAGCAGGCAAGTGCAGGGGGCTGGAGCATAGGGCAAGGATTAGAGTAACAGATGAGCTTGAAGAATTAAGAGAATTGAGACCATAGAGAAAAAAACATTTGAAATGTATTTCTGCTTCATTAGAAATCCTTTGGCAAGTCTTAAGCAGAGGAGTGCTCATGATTTATATTTTTAAATGCACACTCTGGCTGTTATGTGGAGTGTGGAAGCAGAGCAACAATTTAGGGGGGCTACTGGAATTGTCCTAGAGAAGAAATGATAGCCAGAGACTGGGTCAATGATGATAACTTTATATGATATAGGAAAGATGGGACAAGGAACAGATTTCGTCCTGGAGGGGGTCGTGAGTGAGAGGCAGGTGGGGATGCAGTTCAAATGATCTACATGGAAGCTATTTAGACTGAAAATCTTAGGTAAATTATGATTGGCTACCATAAGTGACTAAAATAATTGTAAATTTTTATGCCATTTTAAATGCAAATTAGGCACATATGCGTGGAACAAATTATATTAACGTTTAAACCACAGTTTCAGTACAAACTATTCAAATATAAGAGCATTCACATGTTACTCCCTCCACACATTACTTAAACTAAATGCACAGAAATGACAAATACATAATCTCCAGGAAGACTCTAATCCTTTGCCCCACTGTCATGTGAGGCATTAGCCTGTTATATCCTTCAAATAGAATTCTCAACAGTGCCAAAAGGCTAGCAGGTATATTCACCATATCAATTCTACACAACTAAATAGAGGTCAGGGAAGGTATTCTTTAAAATATAATACAAATCCCCTTGTGTTTGTATTTATATTCTTCACGTTAATGTAAAATATCTTTTGATTCACAATGTTCAGGTCAAATGATTTTATTTTGAGCTCTTAAATTCAGAGTTGAGATTAAACCCAAAAAGACTGTCCTTTGCTGAAAATTACATATTTAATATGATATATAAAGAGAATTTACTTGGCTATATTGATTTTAAAGGCTTTTGGCTGCACAACTCATGATTTCTCTCATCGAGATTACTGTAAAGCAGAACAGCACATAAAAATATTAAGATCATTTTATTTTTTGAGACATGAAAAACTATTACTCCTTCACAAATTCAATAGCAAATCTAAATCTGGCATGATATTTTTTTAACCCTTCTGGTATTTATGAATGCTTTTTAACTCATAATACCTAAGTAAATCTATATTCTGTTCTGTTTTCTGATTTCCATAGTTCATAAACATTCCTGCTTTTACTTTTTAAAAAAAATTAAAGCCTCAATTGACTTCACATTTGAATTAACAAAAACCAACATTTAAGATCCCAAATTTTTGTTTTTGTATTATGAGTATTTGAGATAGTTTTACTGACACCAGTATAATAAATTCTGTTATAATCTGCTATTGGCATATGGGGGAATTTTAAGCAAGCAATGTAAGACAGATAAAATTTCAAATTGATTAGAATTTTTCAAGGTGATTATTATAATGGTAGTTATATTTCACTTAGGAATGTACATCTTTAGGAATAAAATTTTACCAGACTCTTTGTTTCTTGTGTCCCCAATATCTTTGATAACATTCTTTGCTTACTATTCATGACTATGTTTACCTTCCAGGAATAGCCTCACCAATCACTTTCTTTATGAAGTCTTTCTTAATTCCTTTAAATAAATTTGTCTACTTTCTCATTTGTACTCCCACAGTAGCATATAAAATTTCTATTTTAGAAACTATAACATTTAGCTACATTTGGGCAATCATGTCGTTTTCTTCCCCACCAGACTGTAAGCTCCTTGACAGCAAAGCATATAACTTGTTTTTCTCTATACCTCCAGAAATAAACACTATTTCTGGTAGATGACCACTGAGTAGACAAAAATCTTATATTTAAATACCTCAGTTACTGTGACTAAGCATAGCATATATATTAGAATGGTGAAAATTTTTATAATTTCATAAGAAAAGTATCAGAAAATGATAGACAAAGAACCTTGAAACAATTTTTATGTATGTATTATTTTATCTTTTTATTCTTCCTATTCATAAATCCAACTAAACATTAAATGACAGCAGCTTTTGTTTTTCAGAAATTCAGGAAAAAGAAAAAACTCTCTGCTTGTCCATCGTGATCATGGATTCCCAGTTACTGTGTTTCCTTGGAGAATTGTGACCATCACTATTAACATCTAATACTACTGCATTTAATGAGTACCTGCATATTCAAGTATCTCATTGAATTTTTATACATCTTTGCTGACTTCACTGGGGTTTTCGTTCGTTTGTTTGGTTTGGGAACTGTGATCATCACACCATTGATCAGTTAAAATAAATAGTCTAAGTGTGATATACAGTGGTTATATATGTATAATCTGTATTGGACACAAATACCAAGCTATTAAAATACTTGGGTTATTAAAATATTTAGTTCTTTAACACATTGCCCTTCATTCTGAAAATGCAACTTATTTCAATGCTATTGTTCGAATTTGATTAGAAATCTTTCTCGGGCCGGCCCGTGGCTTAGCAGTTAAGTGCGCGTGCTCCGCTACTGGTGGCCTGGGTTCGGATCCCAGGCGCGCACCGAGGCACCGCTTCTCCGGCCATGCTGAGGCCGTGTCCCACATACAGCAACTAGAAGGACGTGCAACTATGACGTACAACTATCTACTGGGGCTTTGGGGTTAAAAAAAAAAAGAAGGAGGATTGGCAATAGATGTTAGCTCAGAGCCGGTCTTCCTCAGCAAAAAGAGGAGGATTAGCGTGGATGTTAGCTCAGGGCTGATCTTCCTCACACACACACACACACACACACACACAAAAGAAATCTTTCTCATGTCCTTAGGAATCACCAGGCATTCTGTAGCTCAGGTCATCTTATTTACTAAATTAAACCTCTTAGGTGTCAAGAAGACTCAATAGCATTATAGTTATTATGATCATATTAAAATAACAGCTGTGGAAGGCACTGGGACTTTCAGAGAAGGTGGCCATTTGCAGTATACTAGCTGCCTCTTTTACTTTGTTCTAAGCTTTTAAACTTTTCTCTGTCTTTTATCTTCCTAATAACAGAATATTTTGGCATTATGATTAATTGAAATGTATGCTTCAAAAATTAATTTTATAAGCTGCATCATGATAATGTGTTAATGAATTATTTTGATAAATTATAAATTACTACTGTAAAACAATTTTCACGAAATGTTTATGTTCTGTATTTATAGAAAGATGCTTCCTTTTAAGAGAAAATATTTGGATTAGACAGTTTCGTCAATAGCTTGCTGCAAATTTAAGACTCTCATTAATGAAAAGCTTCATTAGTTTCATTATTAATAATTAATATTTGCTAAGAACTTTTGCCAGTATCTCATCTAAGTACTTTGACATATATCATTTTATTTAGTTCCATTAAACAAACAAGCAAACACCTATAAGCTGGGTCCTATTATTATCCTAATTTCACAGATAGAGAAACTGAAGCATAGAAAGGTTAAGTTCTTCTCTGATGGTACAGAGGTACCATATAGCACAGCTAGGATTTTCAACTAGGTGGTTTGACTCTGGAGACAACACTTTTAGTGGCTATGCTGGAATACTCATGTCATGAACAGCACATTGCTTTTCAGTGGATTTCCATATAAATTTGAGAAATTTTATCATATTTTTAAAGAATTATAAAAGGGATGGTGGAACATTAATCTATTACTCAACTTTTTGACTGGAAAATGTTTTTCAAAATTATATAATAAATTTCAGGTTTCCAAGTATCATAGATTTATACATCCAAAGCAGTCAGTTTCTGCTTTCAACTGTAAAGACTCTTCTGTGAACCTTGCATCTCTCAAATCATCTGAAAACAACAAACATCTGTAGCACCATCACCTCTAACAAGGAAACAGACCACATCTGAACAACATTATCTGAAGAAAGGCCACCAAGTGCAGCCAAATCACGTCAATAGGAAAGAGAACTCCTCTGTGTCAGATTGACATGACAGGGAATACATGTGTCAAAGTGGTGGGCATGCACAGTGGGTGTGTCATAGGTCCCCACCACCATCTTCAGGATCAATGATTCACTAGAAGCACTCTTATAACTCAAAAAAGTTGTTATACTCACAGTTATAGTTTGTTACAGTCAAAGGATGCAGATTAAAATTAGCAATGGTAAAGGACACATAGGATAGAGTCAAGGAGGGAAGAGGTACAAGCTTCCATGCATCCTCTCCCACTGGAGTCATAGGGACCATACTTAATTCTCCCAAAAATGATGTGTAATGACCACACTGCCAACTAGGGACGCTAACTTGAGCATAGCTGTCCAGATTTTTTATTGAGATTTGATCACATAAGCATGTAGTGCCTGTGTGACAACTTTAGTTACTCAGTCTCCAGCCTCCAGCTCATCCAGATGTCAGAAAGATACAGTGTGGCCCAAGGCTTTTGCCATAAATCACATTACTATCGTAAAGTACCTGGCATGGTCCAAGGCCACAGATATGCAAAGACGCTGTTATGAGGCAGGATATTCTAAGTTCTTAGAAGTTATCTCCCAGGAGTGGGCCAAGGACCATCCTTTCTTTGGAATGAAATCAAACAGTTCTAGCTTTCTAAGTTAATACTTTGCTGCACAGCAGGCAAAACCAATAATCCCTACTTTGGAGCAAATTAATAACTTATTTGGAGATGATAGGAAGCATCTTGATACCTATTTTTGACATCATAAAGGGCAGAGGATGCTTGACTAAGTCAAGACAAACCAAGCAGATATAGTTACAGAAAATTCAGACTCTGGATGTGTTGAAGTAGAGGAGATGCTGTGCATGAAAAGCAGTCAAATGTTGATGTCTGACAGTTTGAGAGAAGTATGTGAGGTGATCTAGACACACACCCAGAGTCATGAAAACACAAATATGTCTGATACAACATTTTTCTATGTGTCATAGTAAGGTCATATACACGTATAAAAGAGTTGTACTCCTAGGATAGATTATTGATAAGAAATTTTCCATAGAAACCTGCATAAAACTCAATCTTACAACTATTTAAGATTTCTGTTACCTTCACACACTCACCCTGGTCCTTTCACATTTGTTTCTCTAACCATAAAAGATTCAAGAAAATTTCCCTTTATTTAAAACAAACAAACAAACCAACAAAAAGCAATATAACCACACAGCAGTATGGAAAAAGCATAAGGGAAGGGTACTAAATAACCATAAAATTACACAAAAACAAAACATACATATATGCATGCACACATGTACACACACATACACAAAAGATTATAGCAGAGAGGAAGTAAAAAATATAAACAAATATTATTATAGAAAATTAAATATATTAACACAAAGGTGTCCTATATGTTACCACACTGCAGAAAAAGAAAGCTGTAGAATGAAATAGTAATTCAAGAAAAAGAAATAATAACTGAGCAGGTAGAGACCAAAAAAAACAAAGAAATTAAGGTCAGAGAAATTAAGGTCACATTAGAAGAATATAAAAGAAAAACAGACATAGATTTAATAAAATATTGTTACATATAGGACAGATATGAGGAAAATGAGCAAATTTTTAAAAAGGAGAGAAGGTTTATGAACAAAATAGAAAGAAATCGATAGATACTGAAGTACAAATATGATCCAAAATATTTAACATCTCCCCAAAAAGAGAACGAATGAAACAAAGCAGTCAAATATGTAATTCAATATGATGTACCTAAAATGGATAAAAACAAATCTTTGTATTAAAAATTCAAAAAAAAAAATGATACAGTTCAAGCAATACTGACATATTGCCTGAGCAGTTAATTGACTTGAAAGATAAAGGAGCCCAAAGGCAGCCAGGCAAATCCTCAAGTCAATTACAAAAGGATGAACCAGGTTTAGTCCTGACTTCCCTATGGTAACATTCTCCACGAGAGGACAACTGGGAAAACGTCCACAGGAATTTTAGGAAACAAAATGTGACCAAAATTTTAAATCGTATCTAAATGTCTATTCAAGTGTAAGGGCAATGGATAAATATTTTCAAAGAATATTAGACTCCAAATTCATACATTTTTATAAGAAATAAATGATGTTTCAGGAATATGGAGTAATCAGGTAAGATTCCACAAAACGTAAAACCTTCCTGATATTTGCAGCAACACAAGCACATAAGTAGCAATTGAAACTCCATTTTCAAGAATATAAATTTGGGGCCGGCCCAGTGGTGCAAGCGGTTAAATGTGCCCGCTCTGCTGCAGCGGTCTGAGGTTTGCTGGTTTGGATCCCCGGCGGGCACTGACCCACCGCTTGTCAAGCCATGCTGTAGCAGTGTCTCATATAAAGTGGAGGAAGGTGGGCATGGATGTTAGCCCAGGGCCAGTCTGCCTCAGCAAAAAGAGGAGGATTGGCAGATGTTAGCTCAGGGCAGATCTTCCTCACACACACAAAAAAAAGAATATAAATTTAAAGCTATCTACAAAATTATAAAAACAATATGATACAACATTGAATCTTTCTTGACTAACTCAAAAAGTTAATCAGGGGCCGGCCCGGTAGCGCAAGCAATTAAGTGCACATGCTCTGCTGCGGTGGCCCGGGGTTTGCCGGTTCAGATCCCCAGGGCGCACCAACACACTGTTTGGCAAGCCATGCCGTGGTAGCATCCCATGTAAAGTGGAGGAAGATGGGCATGGATTTTAGCCCAGGGCCAGTCTTCCTCAGCAAAAAAAAAAAAAAAAAAGAGGAAGATTGGCAGATGTTAGCACAGGGCTGATCTTCCTCACACACACACACGCAAAAGTTAATCAGATACTATTGATACATCAGCCATGAAATTCTTCAACCCTATATTACTCAGATTTGAATCCAGGAAACTATGATAACAAAGATAATACCCAAAATTTAGTTTTCATTCAGAGCCTATCTATTGGTTTTCATTCAGATCCTATCTATCCTGAAACTTTTATTCTATGGTGAACTATTTTGGGTTCACATTCTGTCTTACTATAGAGCTAAATTGGCTTCCAAAATTTCTTTAATTTCTTGTTATCCATAAAAGCATACTATAAAAGAAGTAACCCAAAAAAAAAAAACTTCTTTGATCTGAATTATTTAAATTGATGGTCTTCTATTTCAAGATTATCGTCTTTTCTGTTTTCATAATTATGACCTGCAACCAGAGAAAGAAACATCTACAGATAAAATGAATTATTTTATAACCAAGCAAACTAAATGAATAATGCACAGAAGTGCACCAATTATTTTCAAATGATTATTAAGATTCAAGAAACTCACATATTTTGGATTATAATTTGTTGTCCAAATGACATTTTGAAAGTGGGTTAACATTTAGGCATTAATCCAGATTTTCCAGGGAAAGCTGGGACATATGGTCAACCCGCCTATAAACCATGTTAGATATTTTGCACTTATCATCACAACAATCTTATGAATACATTCTTGTTATCCCCATTAGATAAATGAGAATACGAAGCCCTAGATATGAATCATCCATACTAAGGCTGGGTCAGGGGTGGGGCAAGAATTCTAATCCAGTCCTAATGTGATTCTAGGATTTGTGCTCTTTGAAATAATCTTCTGTAGATCAACAAATCACTCAAGATAATAGATTTTTTAAAAATCATATTGATGACATATCTTTTCTTGTTTATTTTTAATTTCTCTCAAAGCCATAGATAGAATTCTGTGTAAAGAAATGATGCATTTTTTTTTCAAAAGCGGTGTAATAAATTAAAATAAATGTGTATGTAAGTATCAGAATTGTTCAGATATCTGTAGTTACATGGTGGATTATCAGAGGGGAAAGTTAATAAGAAAAGTTCCATGAAATATCAGCTATTTCAGTTTGTAGTATGAAATACTTTAGGGGAAAGTCTATTACAACACAGGGTTCTCATTTGATTTGGCGACTGTTTTATCATTTAAGCTTAAACAAGTCAAATCCCTGGTTGCTCCCAGAGTGGGGAGAGCTGCTCTATTGATTTAACAGGGGTTTTTCTTTTCCTGTTTAATAGAGCTCTCAAGGCCTGCCCTATAAATGAAAAAATAAAAATTTAAGTTCAATTTGGTTAAGAAGGAAATAGGCGATTCTTCAACATGACTGAAATTGAGATTTAAAATTGGTCAGAAATTACTGGGTTTTTTTTTGAAGGGGGATATAGTCATGACTTTTTGCTTTTTGAGTGTTTTGTTCATTTCAAGCATGTCCTTCAATCTCTGCAGCCTTTCTCTGTTATTATCAGAGCAACATCTCAGCTTGTAATGCAGTGGCTATATAAACAAGACAAATAACTATTCTAAACAGCAATATCCACCAACATCACCAGATCTACAAAATGTCTTAGAAAAGAATAGATGGCATCAACATTATTTTTTGTTTAGATTATTCACAGAGCTGGATATCAGTTTAGAAAGTTATTGTACAGTAACCTTTCTAGACAAAAAACATTCCCTTCATCAAATCAGAAGGGCACCAGAGAAGATTTCAAAGAGCTTCAAAACTGAGAGGTTTGGATGGGTGGGATAGGAAAAAGCTAGTATTAAAGGTCTGCCTTGCATTGAAATATTTTTATCTCAAATCTAGCTCTTTGGACTCACAATGGTATACCAAGTTCACATCTCTACACATAGACTGTTCCAAACAAACAGCGATAATAGATAAAATATAAATAGAGATAACAAAAAATACATAAATGTTCTTAAAAAAGAAACATTTCTGAATACTAGAAAGATACTAGAAACACAAAGCAGTCAGCTTTGCTTATTGTGAGCCTGCTGAGCTCCTAGTTCAGAGAGAAAATGGTGAACAGGAGTTCAAATGCAGCATATTAATAGGGAGTAAATTTTCTCTAGTTGTACAGGGCTCCAAAATTCACTTCTTGAAGCCAATAGTTAGGAATTATGAAAGAAGGTGAAGTACATCACTGACAACCCGCTGCTGAACCATAGGTTCTTGGGAAGCTGTGAGTGAAGAGGCGGAAGGAGATGGAGAGGCACCCTGCCAAAGTGTCCTTTCCATTGGAACTACATCTGTGATATCCTGAATATCATCGGGGAGTAAGAGCTCAGTAAAAACACATGGAATCTAAGCATTGCATAATTTTTGGAATCTAAGAGTACATCTATAAAACATAAGAAAACTGCTGCAGTGGGAGAGAGAGAGAGGAAAACTGATACAAAAGAAAAATTACCTACTCACAATTGTCCTGCTTACAAAAGCTAGAGAATATATGGAAAAATAATAAAGCTAATGTCAAGAAAGATAACCCACAAAGGAAAAATCAGAGCAAGTATTCATTTTAATGAAGTTATCTTTATGAATCTGTCTAACAATGGCTTTAAAAAGAGCATGTTTAGGATGCTGGAAGAGATGAATGTACAGATAACGTTGTGAGATAGAACTGATTTTATATTTCAGCAACCTTAGCCTCCTGCAAGTGTGTCTTCCTATATTTTAGAAGTAGAAAATTTTAAAATATTATCTATATTCCTTGTGGTTAGAGTTACAGATGGAAAGTAGGTTTTGTGAATCAGATGCATTTGCACAGACGTGATTCAGGCCTGAGTTAAGTTGCAGAGGCAGCGCAGGAAGTGTCCATTTTGATAACGTGGATTGTAGCAGGCACAGTGTGGCTCTGGACTATCAGTTCAGGCGGTGGATGCCTTAGCCTTTCATAACAAACAGGTGTTTATTCCTGGAGCCAAAGTTAGTCCTATTTCTTGGTCCTGTATCATGGCTGAGCTGACACGATCCTTGGGGCAAGACTTGGGAATGTGCCTTCCTGATTCCTGAGTGTAGTTATGGTTATTCATTCTCTCTGTGGATCACTTGCTTCAATCATTCTGCTTTGAAGTTTATATAGAAACAACCAGCCAAACACACACATACACCAAAAACAAGTAATAATAGCAGAGTAAAGTTTTGAAGAATAAAAAAAAAGTGAGGAAATAATTACTTCTACAATTATAAAAAGTACCCTTAAAAACCAAGTATTAAAAGGTGTGGAATTGGTGCATAACTATATGATGAGACCAAGGGCACAGAACGTAAGGACACAAATAAACCCAAATAACTTTAAGAATTTTTACATATGTTGGCTTCCCAGAGCAGTGGGAGTAATTATGGACGGTTTAATGTGTAAGGAAAAACTATGTATTATCTATTTGGGAAGAAAAAGACAAATTTGTATAATTCATACCATCCACCAGGATAAACTGCAAGACATTATCAAACTAAATGCTCAAAATGAAACAATACAGGTACTAGAAGTAACCATGAGTGAATATCCTTAAAACTTGGAGAAGAGAAAAGCATTCTAACTATGAATTTAAAAAAAGAAGCAATAAAAGAAAAATGTGATAAATTTGTGTAAAAATAACAAGAAAAGTAATTCTGCCTGCAACGTGTACCATAAGAAAATCTTTTACAAAAATACAAAATTGAGAAAAAATTTGCAACACGTATCACACACATATGGCTAATCTCCTTTTTTACAGAAAGAGATCCCTAAACTGAGAAAAAAGCAATAAACATTTTTTTTAAAGGCAAAACACATGGAAGCAGGGTTCACAGAAAAATAAAATAAATGTGACTCAATGAAAGATGCACAACTTCTTTCAATAGTTTTACATTGAGGTACACTTTCTGCCCCCACCAGATAATAAAAATACAAACATTTTTCAAAATACTCTGATGGTAAAGCTGTGAGGGCACTCTCTCATCCATCGCGGGGGAAATACAAAACGGTACAACAAGGAAGGGTGATTTGGTCATATTTACTCATATGATGGAGGTCTTTACACTTTGACCCAGTAATCACACTCATGAGATAAATCCTACATATACTTCTGCCCATACTTAAAATATCATAGTGAAAAAATAAATAAACAATAATTTTCACATTTTCCTATAGGAAAGATTGGAAATAATCCATATTACCATCAAGTACACTGTGGTTATCGACACAATAGAATATCATGCAGCTCTATAAAAAAAAGTGACAAATATCTCTGTATACACAGAACATATTCTAAGGATATATTGTTAAGTGACAAAAGCAAGGTGTAAAATAGCAGAAATATAATATGATCTCTGTGTAAAAAAGAGGCAAATAAGAAGATATTTTCAAGAATCTGTATAAATAGTATTTGGGTGGTGAACATGATGTAATCTATGCTGAAATAGAAGTATAATGATGTACACCTGAAATTTATACAATGTTATAAACCAATGTTACTGCAATAAACAAAAAATTTTAAAAAAAAAGAGAGAAAAAAGAGAGAAAGAAAAAAAGAAGCTGTATAAAGAAATACTGGCAAAATATGCACGAAAATAATAAAAACAACAGAGGGAGAGGGCAAGGGGATGGGGTAGATGCTTACTAAGGTAGAAGCAAGATTTTTCCGTGTGTACATTTTATATAATTTTAGATTTTAAAACACATAAATGTACTGCTTATCAAAAAATCAGATCTAGTTTAGTTAAAAAGAAAATACTAGATTATATTTATATATTTTTTCAGATATATAGAGTTATGTATATTTTCAGATATACAAGTGATATTCTTTGACTGCATTGTAATAAATCCCTCAGGACATCTCAAAAAAAAAATTCAAAATTGGTAATAAATTATAAAATAGTATTAACTTACATTAGTTTAAAACATTCAGTTTTGAAATATACATTCCAATTCTAAGTACCACATGAACAGCACAATAAAAATGACAAAATATTTGGAAACAAATGAAAATAAAAACATATGGAATCAATATAACAGTGAACTTGCAAGTAAATTTATGTCCCTAAATCCTATTGTTTTATGTAAGTGCATAAGCTCAAAAAAGAACATCAAAGGAACACTAACTAAGGTAAAAGAAAGAATATAACAATGAAAGACCACAAATTAATTTAATAGAAAATAAACAAAAACCAAAATTACTAATAGAGTCAATACACAAACGTCTAGTTCCTTTACAAGGGTGAAAATAGCAACCCGACTTCAAGAACTATTCATGTAGGAGGAGAGAGTGAGGAGGGAGGGAAGGGAAAGGAAGAGAAGAATAGTTTTCTAGACAACTATAAATCACCAGGAAGACTCTAGAAGAGTAGAAAGCTTTAATAATTGCAGTAATGGTATATTTATTTTTAAAAAATAAAGGAATTAACTACACAGTATGATTTGATAGAATTAGCAGTTGGTAAATGTGTGTTTCTGTGATATTGTTTGTTTTTTCTGTTGTTTTCAATAATTCATAATAAAAAATTAAAAGCAGAACAAAAAATTATCCAAAATTTTCCCTAAGTCATTCTAGCTCCCAGGATTCTGATGTGGGATGGGCAGTAACTACAATGGGAACAAGGGGAGCACACCTAACCACGGTGCCTCCTTAGCATGCTGACCAATATGTTTCACTTCTGGCTCTTATAAAAAATAAAATTAAGTTAAAAAAAATAATGTCTGAAACTTTTTTGGGTTAGGTGTTCGTTTCTTATAAATCTACCTTTCTAAATAAATATAGCCCTGATTCAATACATGTTACTCTCAGTAGTTGCATTACTAAATATTAGAGAAAATTCATCATTTTCCATTGTTAAATCACCACAACTACTTCTCTTTTAGTGATAAAATTTGTTGCCTAATATAATCTATTTAAATGTTTTTCCTAACATGATAGTCTGTATTGTACACATGATTTATAATTATTATAGAAAATATTACAAATGTGGATGAGTCAATGACAAAGTAAAAGTGACCGTATTCTCAACAGAAGAGACTAATTACTGTGATATGAATATGATCATGATTATTAATTAACTTTTCATACAAAACATAATTATGTATATCGTATATAATAATGTTTACAACAAATGTGTTCATTGTGCCTCAATTGCTTTTTCTTCCTTTGAGATTATTTAGTAAACATATTTCCAATGACAATAAATATACCACTAAACTATCCTTTTTAACAGCCAGAAAATATTAATAATTTATTTAATAGCCCATATTTGAACACTTTGGTTGGTGCTGACTTTCAACATTGTATTAAATTTTATAGTGAACATTTGTCAACTTACATTTTAATACACATATTCTATGCAATTAATTTAAAGCCATGTTATATGTACCTAGTTACATTATAATTTCACAGAATGTATAGACAGAAATCATGTCAAAATTTTTGTAACTCTAATTACAAGTTCTGAAATAATGGTTATTTCTGATACTAGCTTGCATTAAAAAATTTTCATCATATTTGTTCTATAATCTATAGGAAAGTCACTATAAAATTATTATCTTCTATTTTAATAAGATTAATATGACTATTAAAACTTCTCTTGAAAATTACATTATTATAACTATAGCTACATAGAATTAAATTTTATGTTTATTCACTTGACTTGAACGTGTTATTAAAAACATAAATATTGCCAGAAGCCTTATGAGTCATCCCATAAAAATTTATTGTTTTTTAAAGACAAAATATCTCAAAACACTGCAAAATTAATGATCCCAAAGAATAATACTCATAATTTTACTTTCATCTCAAAAATATCTTCAAGAGTTCAAAGAAATAATAATCATGACAACTATACTACCTGCCTGCTCAAATGCCCAGGTCAATGTGAGAACTTTCATAAATATTACAAAATTATTGTGCAATTATCATTAAATTTGTAACAATTATTACCTTGCTCTTAATTTTTTTAATTGTTTATTAGATTTTATGATGTATTGGGAAAAATGTAATATCCTGAAGTCTAAAGTGCATCCACTGATGTCTTAAATTCTCTATCACTTGCTTTATGCCCATGTTTAGCCTACTTAATCTCCTGAGCCTTGGTTTTTCTGTTTATAAAAAGGTGAAAACAATAGTATGTAACTCACAGGCTGTTGTGATAATTAAATGAAAAAATGTGAAAAGTAATTAGCACAATATCTGATAGTCAATAAATGTACAATTATTATTGCAGTTTTAAATATTCATATTCTATAATTACTTGCTTGCAAAAAGGGTTTTTGAAAGCAGTTTTGCTACCCTATTAAGTAACGTATTTAATCTCACATTGTACCAACATTTGAATATAACAATAAATTGAGATCCATGATTAATTAATCTCCCAATCCCAATACCCATTGAAATAGAAAAAAAAATTCAAAAAGTATTAACGTGGCTAAATATTCAAACAGTTCTACAAAGATTAAGAAGCCAATACTGCAGGAGGATGGCAAATGAGGCGAGAGGGCTAGCAGCTGATATCAGAGAGATGGAGGGAAGCAGGTGAATTTAGAATTTATACAGCATCCTAAGGATTTTAGATTCAAAGGAAGTCACTGGCAGTCTTTTAAGCAGGTGAATTGTATGATTTAATTTATGCTATTTTAGAAAATCACTCCAGTTCCTGCTTATAAAGTGGATTCTAGAGAGGTAAGAGTGGTGGCCCAGCCATGAGATGCTGTGTCAAATCAAAAAATAAATCTAGATTTAGGTAAGGAGAGACTTTATTCAAAAGGATTATTTCAAGAGAAGGGGTTGAGACTATTGCAACAGGGAGAATACTTTGACTATGATATCTACAAGTGCGTCAAAAGTCAAGCAGAAAAGAGATTTTATTTAATAGAGAAGAGTAAAGAAGGCTAGAGAGACCCATGTGTGGGGAAGGAGGAGGGAGTGTGAGGAGGTGAGATGAAAGGCTGTAGGTGTTGTCATTGGGCAGTAGATCATGGAATGTTTTGCCCTGATGTCAGACTATTCTCTAGAGAGGCCAATAAGAATTTGTTTTGCTGAGGGGTTCTAAGGAAAGCTAGTATGGCTCAGGCTGATGGTGGGTCAAAGTTTAGGATTCTGGGGAAAGAAAGAAGATTAACTAAAGTTTGATCAAGTCAATTTAATGGGAATTTTATTTCATTTGATTAGTGCGGACAAATAATTCAGCTAATCATTTATATGGCAAAGAATGAGAACTTGGAGAGTCTGTGTCTGGCCTTGTCATATGTAAACAAAAAAGGCATCCATGAATTCTGCGTCAGTCATACGACAGAAGATGGTTCTTTGCGTCAGTTGTTTCACAGAACACAGAAAGATGAAGGGATGTCTTCACCTTCCCTGTTTCCCAGGATCACAGAGTTTCAGTAAAGTTCAACATTGTCAGTTGACAAAGTGAAAGTGGCAGAGCTTAATTAATTCATACATTCAACACATTTTTTAAGAATGTATAATGTTTCAACAACTATTCTAGGTACTTGTTCTATAGAAGTTAGCAAAACAGGAAAATCACTTTCCTTCATGGAGCTTTCATTCTATTGGGAGAACACAGAGAATAGACAGACAACAATATACAATATAAGAAATATTAAGTCTAATGAAGAAAAAATAAAGTGGGGTATAGGAAAATGGGTGGGGAATTTTATTTGAGATAGATTAGTCAAAGAAACCCTATGCAATAAGGTGAGATTTGAGCAGAGATGTGAATGCCTAGAAGGAATAAAACCATAAGGATATCAGGCAAAGACAACAGCAAATACTACGGCTCCAAGGCAGTAGTATACACTTCAGTTGAGATGGTGAAGCAGAGCAACTGAAAGGAGGAATGATGGGGTTACATCCAGGGTACAGATTGTGCAAGATCTTGGTAAAGATTTGAATTTTATTCTAAATGAGATAGCTCTAAGGACAGCTAATTTTCAACAAAGGAGCCAAGAACATACAATGGAGAAAAGAAAGGGTCTTCGATAAATGGTGTTGGGAAAACTGATCAGCCACATACAAAAGAATGAAAGTAGACCATTATCTTACACCACACACAAAAATTAACCCAAAATGGATTAAAGACTTGAATGTAAGACCTGAAACCATGAAACTTCTAGAACAAAATATAGGGAGTACACTCTTCAACATTGGTCTTAGCAACATATTTTCAAGTACTGTGTCTGACTGGGCAAGGGAAACAATAGAAAAAGTAAAGAAATGGGACTACATCAAACTAAAAAGCTTCTGCACAGCAAAGGAAACCGTCAACAAAACAGAAAGACAAACTAACAATTGGGAGAAGATATTTGCAAACCATATATCTGATAAGAGGTTCACCTCCAAAATATATAAAGAACTCATACATCTCAACAGCAAAAAAACTAACAACCCAATTAAAAAATGGACAAAAGACCTGAAAAGACAAAGAAGATATACAGATGGCCAACAGGCACGTGAAAAGTTGTTCAACATTATTAACTATCTGGGAAATGCAAATCAAAACTACAATGAGATATCACCTCACTCCCATCAGAATGGCTATAATTAACAAGACAGGAAACAATAAGTCTTGGAGAGGATGTGGAGAGAAGGGAACACTCATAGACTGCTGGTGGGAGTGCAAACTGGTGTGCCACTATGGAAAACAGTATAGAGATTCCTTAAAAAATTAGGAATAGAACTACCAAACAATCCAACTATTCCACTACTGGATATTTACCCAAAGAACATGAAAACACGCATGTGTAAAGATACATGCACCCCTATGTTCATTGTAGCATTATTAACAATAGCTAAGACTTGGAAGCAACCTAGGTGTCCATCAATGGACGAATGGATGAAGAAGATGTGGTATATATACACAATGGAATACTATTCGACCATAAGAAACAATGAAATCCAGCCATTTGTGACAACATGGATGGACCTTAAGGGTAATATGCTAAGCGAAATAAGTCAAAGGGAGTAAGTCAAATACCATATGATCTCACTCATAAGTAGAAAATAAAAATAACAAGAAACAATCACAAAGAGACAGAGATTGGATTGGTGGTTACCAGAGGGGAAGGGGCAAGGGAGGAGGACGAAAGGGACTATTAGGCACATGGGTGTGGTGATGGATTGTACTTAGTCTTTGGGTGGTGAACATGGTGTAATCTATACAGAAATCGAAATATAATGACGTACACCTGAAATTTCTATAATGTTATAAACCCATGTTACCACAATAATAAATAAATAAATAAATGAGACCGGAAATATTCGGAGAAATTAAGCAGAAGAGTGACATAGACTGACTTGTTTAAGAATTACTGTGGCTGCTGTTGGAAAGAAGACAAAGACAGAAACAAAGAGACAATTTAAGCAGTCTTTGGATTAGAGTAGGAAACAGCTGGTAGCAGTAATTGTAAAGAGAAGTGGTAAGGAGCAGTCGATTGTAAGCCATGACTCAAAATTAGCACATGGTGGTAAAATGATGGTAATGTGGAGAGTTAAGTAAAGAGTAGAACCAGGAATGTCTCTTAGATTTATTATTTTATCACTTCGGTGGATATAAAACCAGGAGTGGAAAGTGTTGGTGATAGGGTGGGAATTCAGAATTTTGTTTTGGGCATATTATGCTTGAGATTTTGAGATGGTTATTAGACTTGCCAAGAGAAAAATCATCCAAGTACGTCTGCTTTTCAAATGATGCATTTCTGTTGCTAAGCATGAAGATACTTAATAGATACATATAATATTACATTCTGGCACTTAGGTAAAATGTCTAGGAAAAAGCTACAATTTTGGATTCATTGGCATATAGATAATATTTATATTCATGAGACTTAATGAGATCACTGAATGGGAGAAGCTAGACAGAAACAAGGTTCCAAGTCTAAGCTGAACATTTAGCTTATTTAGAGAAAAAAAAGAAATAACTATGATGATGCTATCATGATGACAATGATGATTATAATAGTAATATTAGAAATAATATTCATAATGTAGCAGGATGGAGTTCTCTGATTTTTTCTCCCCATTGTCTCCCTCACACAGATTATCATCTCTTCATCAAAATTATACAGTCAAAGAAGAGCACAATTATCAAGAGAAATGCTTCTTTTTCTTAGAGATATTTCACTTTGATGCATCTTCAGCTGGTAAGATATTGTAATAGGAGTTGAGTCAGAGGAAGACTTTATATGGACTGAGAGGTGACCTGATGTGAAAAGTGGTGTGTGTGTGTCTGTGTGCGCACATGTGGGCATTGTTTGGTACCATTTTCTAGATTACTTATTCCTTTGTTTTCTTACTAAGAATTTACTATATTGGCATGCCCTTCCAGAAATATCAGTCAGTGCACAATATAAGGGTAATAATAATAATACCAATAATAATAATATCAGTTAACATTTACTGAGTCCTGAATGACGCTGAGCTCTTTGCTTAAAGCTTTGAATGAAAAAGCATATTTAATCTTTATAAAAAATTTAGTTATGATTATTTTTCCATTTTACAGCTGAAGAAATTGAGATAAAAAGTGACAGAGTCCAATTTGACTCCATAATTTTGTTCCCTGCTTTCATTATCTCTCAAAATGAAGAAGTAAATTGTACTGTTCTTAAATGCAGTAAAATTACGAGGTAGGAAAAGAGACTAGCAAAATCTTACCCTTATTGCGCTGAAGATTACACCAGAAGCCTTGGTTGATTCCAAAGATAATGCTGACTCTCCACATTTCTTGAGTGCTTAATATGAGCCAGGCAGTGTCCTAAGTGCTCTACAAGCAGTAACTCCTTTAATCCTCATAATTACTTCATCAAGAAAATCAGGTCTTGAGAAGATAATAAATTATCCAAGATTATGTAGTTTGTGAGTAGTAGGGCGGGGGATGTAAAATCCAGACTTTAGTTCAAGTATCCGCACTCTTAACCACTACCTCATATGGCCGGTTAAGTGAGTATTTTTTTTATAGATAAGAGAATAGATAAGATAAGTACAGAGATGCTAATCAACTAGATTAAGATCACACAGTGGTCTCACACATGTTTCCAGTGCCTGACAGTGACTGAAGTGGATTCAAGTCTCCAGATGCAAGAGAGCATTAAACATCATCAGTACTCTCATTGACCCTTCCGTAACAGCAGATAGAGCACAATTAAACAGATGGGTCTTACACTCTACTGGTTAGTCCAGAAACATCAAAATTTATGGAAAATCAGTTTTACAACGAAAAGTTGATCACTAAAATATTGAGCTTCCTAAAGAAGACTTTTGGCAAGAACAGTAGTTGGAATATAAAACAGCAATTGTTTCAGCTCCTGTGTTGTCTGTAAGGGATCACCTGTGCCTAATTAATATCTACGTTTTATCAAAATTCTTTGAATCTCTTTTCATTGGACAAAGCCATTTACAATATTCCATGATTTTTTTTAACAAAGATACTGCGAGAGAGGAGAAGTGATCAGAAAATGTATGTCATCATACATCACATCGTCTGTCAGTTGTCAGTTGCCTAGGGCAATGGGCAAGCTGTTATCCTGCTTCTGATTGCAGTTTGTTTTATTTAACTTGACTTGTTTTCTGGGGTCAATAATTAAATGATGTGTTGTTAAATAAAAATATCATTATTTTATACTCTGGGAGGAGGGTAGAGGATGATTTGAGCAATGGATCATTTGACTTACAATTGATTTGTCACCTGAATATCAGTATTTCTTAAGTAGAAAATTGGAAATCAGTTTCAAAAATAATCTATGCTTAAGTGGCTGTGATCTTAAATTTCTAGGGTAACCTCCTTTAATCAAAGTTGTGCTGCTAAATTGAGCCCTTTTCTAGTACACTGCAATGTGTAATGCCCACCCACAATTACTGATTAAATATGATTTGAAGTCAGTAAAGTGTCATATGAAAAACAACTAATTTGTTGCCCTTTGCTAATAAGTGGCTTGAATTCAATTTTTTAATTTAAGAGTTTGTCTGTACATGCATAAAACATTTATTTGTGTCTTCTTAATATTTTATTTCTACTAATGATACATAGCATATTAAAGGCAGCTATTACTCAAAGAAACCGTATCCACTGACTGATTAGAATGTAACATCTTTGTTCCCTAATACTTCTCTAGAAATTATGATTCAATAAATTAGCAACATCTATATTATATATCTTGAAGAGTTTTTTTTTCCTTTTCTATTGGTAAAAGTCTGTTTGTTTATTAGGATTGTATATGTTAGATGAGCAGATATTACGTTATTTTACATGTTATAAAGTAGCATTTTGAAAAATGAGATTAATGGGTCATAATTCTGTTCAATTTTCTTATAGTAAAATCTCCTTAGGCATACTATACTGGAACATCGTCATTTACACACCAGTTTCATTAAAAAGTAAAATAAATGGAAGGTTATGCTTGGGTTAAGGAGTATCATTAATTATAAGACATGCTGGATGGAGAGTTATAAAGATTTAGCTGAAACTCTTCTCATATCTTCTCTCTGTGTGTTTGAATGTATGTGTGTGGGCATTTTTGTATGTATATATGAACTAGTCTTGTTTCTGTGTTTCTGAATTCTTCAAGAGCAAATGGTGTGTCTTAAATCTATCTGATTCAAGTCAAGCAAAGTGAGAAGCTCCAGTTCACAAAGCTTTTTTCCAGGCGCTGCATGGTCTCTACAGAAGCCTCACTTCTTGAACTTCTCATTCAGTTTCAGAGCCATAAACTCAATAGAAGTGATTCAAAATGAGTACTTGTGCAGGTTAAATACTATAAATATTATGATGGTTCTGTCGCACATAACACAAAAATGAAGTTCAAACATAAAAAACAAAACAAAGCAAACCAAACCCCACAATCCATTAGATCATGTAAATAAGAAGTCCATTGGTAGGTCTTTCTTCAGGCACAGCTGGATTTCAGAACTCAATGATATCATTAGAACTTTTCCAGCCCTTGATACGACTCAGCCTTCCCACACGAAATAAATAAATAAATAAATAAATAAATAAACAGAATAATTTTTCCAGCAACCCCAAAAAAGTTCTCACTGTGTCTCCTTAGAACTAACTGAACTCACCTAAGAGATCACTGTGGCCAGAGGAATAGAATATTTTGACTTATCAGGACTGACACACAGATTCATCCCTGAGATAAAAGGAACCAAGCAATGATGTTGTTTGTACTCCAATTATAAGAATTTCTAAGGAGCAATTTTTAAAGACATAGAAACCATATCTTCTAATCAATTGAGTGCAACTAAACAAATGCTAAGTGAGAATCAACAATATGCCTAGGACAGTGTTTGGTACTGCATTGGATATAAAGATGAATAAGAAGTAATTCATAAGTTCCTCATTTAGTTTACTGACAGATACTCACAGACCAGATTGACTGCCGGTATAACAAAAGCAGTACAAAATACTTTGAGAGTTTAGGAGAGAGATAATTTGTCCTATTATAATTTACTATCAAATGCTTCATATTACTTTGAACATAAGTACTCAAATATTTTATTTACTATATTGAGATTCTTTATTTCCCATACAAATGAGATCAAACCTGAAAATGTGACAAACAATATTTAGTGCAGTGTCTGGAATTGTTCCATATAAACATTAGTATTTAAATACCATTTGGTAAAACAATGTTTTGTCATGATAAAGAGCTAGGCATCTATCTCAAATGCACTACTGAGTAGTAATTTCACAAATTAGAGAAGTGAATTCAATTCTTTCAACTGTACCAGTGTACTATTTTACCCATAGCCTTCTCTAAAAGCTTAACTTCAAGTAAATTTAATTTTATGACTAAATTATATAGATGTAATGGAAAATGTAAGTGCCAGTCTAGCTAAAGGCAATTAAAGAATCTTTTCTGGAGAATGAAAAAAATGAGGTGAATGGAAAAAATATAATAACCACTGAAGTGAGAGAGAGTTGCTGTCAAAGACATGATTACCTAAGTCACCTTGCCATGGGTTATAAGTTACAGGAACTCTGAGGCAGAAATAGATGCCTCAGAGGGGAGTTTGGAAGATAGAGGTGTAGGAAGACCCTGAGTTCATCTCCTCCCAGGGACACAATAAACCTACAACTACATGTGGAATAATTTCCTCTGAGGGAGATCTGGCCAACTGGATGATGAGCTTCCACAGCAAGGGCCAACACCCCGTGTGGAAGAGGTAGAGATATAGTCCTGCTGAAGGAAAAAACCACACCCTAGCTTCAGCATTTCAAGGTCAGAAAGATCTCAAAGGTATGAATCTTTTCTGAGGGGAGCAGAGGAATCAAACTCCATGTTAGGCATCCCAGACTTTAGATCCAGCACAGGAGAGAGGAGACCCCCAACACCTGTCTTTGAAAACTCACGAGGAATATGCCCAGAAAAACTACAGAACTACAGAAAAATGAAAACCCACTCTTGAAGGGCTCATACACAGACTCACTTGACCCAGAAACCAGCAGAAAAACACTAGAAAGAAAAATGCGTAGTTCACAGGTAAAAGAGACTCACTTATGAAGCTTGGGAAACCTCCCAGAGAGGCAGGAAGCAACCCTCCCACCCCCACTGGGACACTGGCGGCAGCCATTTTTATGATCTCCTTCAGCCATGCTGAGGAGGCACTGGCAGGCGCCATTTTGGAATACTTCCTCTAGCTTGTTAGCACAGGGCCCTCCCCCACCCCCAAGTGTATCTGAGGTCATTGGGGGCAGCACTGCTAGGCTGTGCCAGGGGCTTGCCCTGTCCACCAGTGAGCCTGCAACTGTGCGTGTCACCAAATTTTGCAGCCAGCCACGTGAAGAGCCAGCTTCACCTACCAGCATGCCCACAGCAAATGCAGCCCTGCCACAACAGAAGGGCATATGAAGCCCACTCAGGGGACATCCCTGGAGCATTTGGCACAGGTGATAAGAGGGGAGTGCACTGTCAGTCTCCACAAGATATTTCCTACATAAGGCCATTTTCCAAGATCACGAGATGTAGCTGATCTACCTAATACATAGAAATAAACAGAAAAATTAGGCAAAATGAAGAGACAAAGAAACATGATCCAAGTGAAAGAACAAGACAAATCCTCAGAAAAAGAACAAAACAGAGATAAGCAATCTACCTGAAAAAGAGCACAAAGTAATGGTCATAAGGATGCTCAACGATCTTAGGAGAAGAATTGATGAACACAGTGAGAACTTCAACAAAAAGTTAGAAAACATAAAAAAGAACCAATTGGAGCTGAAGAATGCAATAACCAAAATGAAAAATTCACTAGAGGGAATCAACAGCAGATTAGATGACACACAAAAAAATCAGTGATCTGGATGACAGAGTAAAGGAAATCACCAAAGCTGAACAGAAAAAAGATTTTAAAAAAATGAGAACAGTTTAAGAGACCTCTGGGACAATATCAAGTGTACTAATATCTGCACTATAGGTGTCCCAGTAGGAGAAGAGAGAGATAGGGGCATTAAACTTATTTGAAGAATTAACAGCTGAAAAGTTCCCTAACCTGGGGAAGGAAACAGACATCCAGGAAGAGGAAGCACAGTGAGTACTAAATAAGATGAACTCAAAGAGGCCCACACCAAGACACATTATAATTTAAAATGTCAAGAATTAAAGATAAAGTGAGAATCTTAAAAACTGCGAGAGGGGCTGGCCTGGTGGCGTAGCAATTAAGTGCGCATGCTCCGCTGCAGTGGCCCGGGTTCGGATTCCGGGCACGCACCGATGCACCGCTTGTCAGGCAATGCTGTGGCAACATCCTATATAAAGTAGAGGAAGATGGGCATGGATGTTAGCCCCGGGCAAGTCTTCCTCAGCAAAAAGAGGAGGATTGGCAGATGTTAGCTCAGGGCTGATCGTCCTCACACACAAAAAAAAGCTGCAAGAGAAAAGAGAACAAATTGGTGGTTGCCAGAAGGGAGGGGGATGGGGGAAGGATCAATAGTTGAAGACGATAAGAGGTAAAAACTTCCAATCATAAAATAAAGTCATGGAGATGTAAGGTACAACATAGGGAATATAGTCAACGATATGGTAATATCTTTGTATGGTGACAGGTGGTTACTAGTCTTATCAGGTGATCATTTTGCAACAAATAAATGTTGAGTGACTATGTTGTACACCTGAAACTAATACAATATTGTATGTCAACTGTACTTCAATAAAAAGAAAGAAAGAAACAGGTACCTGAGTCTCGGCTCTACCAGTACATTGCTATGGGACTTGAGAACATTTACTTTATCTCTGGTCTGCTTATCTATTATAAAATAGGCACTCAAACAAAGGAATCCACCAGAATTTTGTGGTCTTACATTGATTATCTAAAAATTAAGGGTCATGAGGGAGCAAATCCGATTGGCATTGACAGAGATATAAAGATGCTTGCGGAGAATGATCACCTAGAGAAAAATACTTTCCAATAAATCAAATTGAAGTCCAAGAGAAACAACCAAATGAAGCTCATATAAATCTACATACCCATGTTTGTATTCCTTTGTTAAAAATGCCACCACACGTATCTTGTTTTGTATGCAATATCTCACAGCTTCTGTAATAGTCCCATTTCTATAAATGTTTAAAGAGTAGCTGGAGATAAGTGATATCATTTAGCTGGGAAAGCAACTTGAAAATCTAGGCTAAATGTAATGTGCAATCCTGAAGCATTCTAAACAGGAATGTAATTAGATTTTTCTATCCTCTCTAAGAAGATGATATTTGAGGACAATTCCAGAATTGCTTTAGGTGAATTTTTATTCAGAAGGGATACAGATGTATAAAAATCACACACTCTAAATTTAATTGCTGGTGAATGTTAATTCTTTTTTGTTTGTTTGTTTTGTTTTGTTTTTGGAAAAATCAATAGCATTTCTCCAAGGAAGGTGTGAATTCATTCATTTAAACAGATCTTGAAAGGGCAGGCATAGTAAACATAATATACCAAAGAAGGTCAAAGATAGACTGTCAGAGTAAGTTCAAATCCTTCACCTTATTGGAAATATTTTTAAAAAGCATTTTCTGCATTTATTTTTCCTAAGAAAATAGTTAATCAAATTTGGAAGAAGTTGCCAGGCCTTCTATGATTCTTATGTCATCCAGCTCAATATGAGCAATTTAAATCAAATTTTGGTTATCATTCTCAAATATTATCTAATTATACATAATCTTGACAGTCTGAGCTTTATTTTCTTTTGACATATAACGATTAGTTTCAAGTGTACAACAAAATGATTTTATATATGCATATATTGTGAAATAATCACCACAATAAGTCAACATTTATCACCACATATATACAAATTTTTTTTCTTGAGATGAAAACTTTTAAATCTACTCTCTTAGCAACTTTCAATTACACAGTACAATATTACTAGCTATAGTCACCATGCTGTACATTACATCCCCACAACTTATTTTATAACTGGAAGTTTGTACCTTTTGATCCCCTTCACCCATTTCACCCAACTCCCACCCCACACCTCTGGCAACCACCAATCTGTCCTCTGGATCTGAGAGCCTAAGTTTTACATGTGTTACTCAAATAATGCTTTACAAGTTTCATTGCTTTAATATACTTTGATTACGCCATCTGTAACGATGCAGGATAACTCTCACTATTCCTCAGGTGAAGTCCTATCCTGATTTAAGCCTCTATCCCTACAAGAGCCATATAGCATTTCCATATTTATATAGCATAGGCTTATGCCTTGCATTTCAATGTTGTTTACTGGAATTTGAAGTAAGCTATAGAAATACATCTACTGGCTGGCAATTTTATATTGTTTTGATGCAAAATTTCATTGTTTCTCAGAGAGTATCATTTTGACACACTAGGAATTCTGCCTCTATTTACTGAAGAAAACAATTTGACTGCAATCTTCAAAAGATACAACTCATAGTTTCTGTGTTGACAGAAAATCATATTAGATGTAGCTAGCACCTGCTAAAATATTGTTTCTATTTTTCTACTTGTATTGTTTAGCATTTTTTCCTTAGGCCTGAATAAGAAAGTAATTTTTTCTTTCGGTTTTACAAAAGCCAACACAATTAAATAATAGAAATACACATTATTAATCAAACTGAATCTACTTTTACATTCAAACATGCCACATTGTGAAAAAGAAATATACCTTCAAATAAAGAGCAAATTGTCTAATACCATCAATTATTCAAACATGCTATGAATTAGATATCATATATAGCTATAGCATATATTATACATTGGTTAATCCAACATAAATTGTTTCAAGTCAGTGCACTTAGTGTATGTAAGAGTAGTTACATTTTTATAAGCCAATTGAAACTTCAAGTTGATTATCAGAAAAGCAGAAAATAGAAAAGTCAAAATGGATGGAGAAAAACGAACAATGAAAATACCATGAAAACATTTATATACTGTTGAATGTTTTTGGAATGGTTTTGAACTTTTGGAGATTTTAAGAGTTTCACAATGCCTCCATTTTTCTTTCCTATGAAGATGTAGCCTAGGCAATATATGCAGTACGCTACATTCCTCTTATTCTCAATGAATAATGAACATAGAAACTATGAGAATCTCAAAATGGATGCTATACCTGCTTATGTTAAAACTATTAGAAAAATTTACTAATATAATTTCCTATGAGAAGGAGATACAAAGATACCCCCCAAAAGTTTAAAGAGTGGTTTTCTTTACTGGTTACAAACATGTGGGCGCTGAAATGAGCCCTCTTGTTCTTCACTAGAGAAACTGCCACAAAAGGATCAACAAGGTCTCAATACACATTAGATCCAGAGTCTCCCCATCTTAGCTCTTCCCAGGTCGAGTACTTCCAGGCTATAAGCACAGAAGACAAGGCACCTGCACACTTAGGTACAGAGACTCTAAGACTTCTGAGACTCTAAGCCATTGGGAACTACATGGAGGTTTAGCGTAATGTAGGGCACTGTTGAATAGGATATGTATACAGCTGTATTCCAAAGTTTGAAAGCTACTTTTAGAATTCAGGAATTCAAACTCTTCCTCTAGGCAGAATATTTTATTAAATAAAAATTAATCATTGTGCAGTCAGTTTGTAAAGATTGAAAAAAATCCTACAGAACAGGTTATTGACCATAGGCAACATTTTAATATGCATTGTATATTGTAACAAGTGACAAATATTTATGTGTTTATTATTACGACAAATATTTAAATATTTATATTAAAAATTTCAACAGTTTTAAGAGAAAAACTGGAAAGATAAAAAGTTATTTGACTTTTGTGAAAATATATTTTATTAGGTTTTAAATAGGCTGGTGAACACCAATTTCTGTTTTTGAAGAGTAAACATTTAATATTTTCCTCAAATAATTCTGAACAAACAAAAGAAATAATAATTTTATTGAAATCTATAGTTTTGTTTTTCATGTTATATTTTAGTTGATAAATTTGAAATGGTGGTAATATTAATTCACTTCTCAAGATGAACAATATAATTGAAATTAAGATTTTTCTTTAGTCACCCTAATAGCAAGAAAAAAACCTACTTGTCTCTTTTAAAGTTTTGGGTAAATGGACTTTTGCCAGCCTAGCCATCATCTATTGCCTGCGAACATGGCAGAGTATTATCTATCTTGTCATACAAAAATAATGACATCACTCTGAAAAAAGTGATTTGACTTGATAAAGAATAATCAGTCATCTTCAATTAGGTTGAAAGACAGTTATTCTCATTTGCAATGTGGAAGATAGTAACCTTTCTGTAAATTAAAACCAACATTTCCTGCTTAATCCCACTGTAAACCTAATTACATTTTTAAATCTAATGATAGTGCAATGGTAAATGAATACAAGAAACACTTGATATGATTAAGTTTTCTTCCCTAACCCACTTTATTTCAAAATTCTAATTTTATTGAAAGAAAAAAAATAATAGTATAGAGATTACATTCTACTACCCCTTCCTTCATCATTTTAAATACGTATTAAATGCCTACAATTTGCCAAGTCTATGCTAGTCTCTGGGGCTATGAACATGAATTAGACTTACTTATTGATCTTAAGTGGCTCATGAACATAAATGGAATATAATTGTCAATGTGACTTTATTTTCATTGATTACTAGTTTATTTGCTCTTTTGTTTATTTGCACTGTTTACTGCGAGGTTTATATGATAAATGTTGGGGCCTCAAAAATCGTGCATACAGAGTGAAAGAGAAAGAATATTCTTAGCAAGATCCATAAAATAAAGTACTAACTTTATTTATCAAAAGCATACATTTTTTTGATATTTTATGTAAAGAAATAGGAACATAAATTACATGATTTTATCTTCTATAAAATGTTTAATAGTTTCCTATAACTTAAATAAATTGTATTTCATATTTTAAAGCTATACAAAAATTCACTAATATCATAATTTTCTATGAGAGAAAGGTACAAAGATACCTCGAAGGAGTTTAAAGAATGATTGTTTTTTGTTACTCAAGGAGATATTACAAAATGTATCAGATTATCCTGCATTGTTAGAATACTCATCCACAGCCCCAGTGAATATCCAAGTTTCTGTCTAGAGTGTTGTACTACACTGTAGTGTATGTGTTTATAGAGTTAGCATTCTTAAAAATAAAATATACATTCTCCAAACATTTTTTTCTTGAAAAAAATCTAGTTTTAGCATTGCAATATGGGGAAATTTCTAAAATAAATATCAGTAAGGTTTAAGTCAAAACTGCATTCTTTCTGGTTTGTCATGGTTTCAAAGGTATTTTTTTAAACAAGTAATAGCATCACAGTTGTTTTGGTTGAAATAAAACTTCTGACATTGGCTTTGTCTTGCCATTAAAAAAACCAAATTGTTTAAAATAATAAATTTTTCAGTTTTTATTATTTTGGTATACATAAATCAGCTTGGTTTGACTTAATAAAATTCTATTAACGAATCTTGCCGTGGAATTGGCTAATACACACTATACTCCTATTAACAAATTTAAATTATTTATTTTACTACCCACAGAATTATGAGACTCTGGTAAATATAACACAGATTAGAAATTCAATAAAATTCTATTAAACAGTAAAGTATTGTGTTAACAGAATGGAGTTTTATTCTTGTATTCTACAATTAAAGTTTCCATATTTCAATCTTTTAACCTTTTTTCTTTTATAACTTTGAGATTTACAATTGGCATTTATTTTGGTTTAAATCAATATTTATCTGAGCATTAAATGGTATACACATTCACTGGAGGCATTATAATATTAACCCCACTAAATAATCCCCCTCACAAGGCACTCAGGGAATTTCAGATGGCATGTAAATCAGCAATGTTGTTACTAAGAGATCTCCAGAGCATGTCGATATTTCTGCAGAAGCACCTGAAATCTCACCAATAGTGTCTTAGATTATCCGTCCCATACCAGTATCCATAAAAATGAATAATATTTTAAAAATTTAACAGAAATTGCCTCTAACATAGATATCAAGAAGCCCCGAAATGTCTATCAGCTACATTGCCCTTTGTAAGTGAATCTATTGGACAAGATTTCTTATACATACATCACCACAGTTTTGCTCAACTGATCACAATTTTCCCCAACCATGGAGAAAAGACAGTCATCTGATCCAAAGGCAAACTATTGGCTGGAATAGATGTGTACGAGGTGGTCGGGTGCCAGTCCTTGCATTAATAAAGATGCTCTAAAATAATAAAAATATCTAATCCATTTTTCACCCCTGGCGAGTTTCAATGTGAGACACACAAATGACAGACAGACAAAGCCGGAAGAAAGAGCAGAAACCAAGATACACACCATAGACGCTGCAACAAACAGAAAGCCCTGCTTACATCTGTAGCAACAGCAGAATAAGCAGAGGGGCAGAGAGAAGAGAAGCCGAATCAAATGCATCGCAGACAACTCGAACGCTTGTTAGATATTTAGGATTTTTATTGTAGCCTGATTAAAACTGATTTTACTCTATCCTGAGTTTGCAACTGACTGAGCCAATTTCCTGTGCTTTCTTGCTTTCCTGGGCATCTTTACAATCATACCCTATCACCTGAAGAAACCTGATTGTCTCTCTATTTCTTTTAAACTTAGAGCCAAATACACACATTCACCTCGAAAGCTATTTGAGGAAAGCAGTCTGTGCTAAATAAAATATGCAGCTAGTGCATGCTGACCAGTACAGTAACAGAGAAAGGCATACATATTGATGTTTTTAAAAGTAAGATAATGCTAGAGGTTAGGGAAAAAAAGAACCCAAAAAACAAACAAAAAAACCCCACTGGGTTAAGAAATAATAGAATATGCTAAAATGTAAATACCGTAGAAGTCTAAAGAGGATTTTTCTTTTTTTGTTTACAGTTTTATTTATTTATTTATTTTTTTGTGAGGAAGATCAGCCCTGAGCTAACATCCATGCTAATCCTCCTCTTTTTGCTGAGGAAGACCAGCTCTGAGCTAACATCTATTGCCAATCCTTCTCCTTTTTTTTCTCCCCCAAAGCCCCAGTAGATAGTTGGATGTCATAGTTGCACATCCTTCTAGTTGCTGTATGTGGGACGCAGCCTCAGCATGGCTGGAGAAGCGGTGCAGCGGTGCGCGCCCGGGATCCGAACTCAGGCCGCCAGTAGCGGAGCGCGTGCACTTAACCGCTAAGCCACGGGGCCGGCCCTAAAGAGGATTTTTTTTAAGTGTATCATCACTGTATGATATTTTCTTTGGCTAGAATGTAGCAAGTTCACAGTGGTTTCTGGAGGCAGTTTCACTGAATTCAGTACATCTGAAAAATCAATGTAAACTGGTTTTCAAGCCAGTGAGATTCTTTTAGATTAGTACATTTTCAATGCAGTTACAGTGGGGAGCACAAGGCATCACTTATTTATATAGATGGGTGTCTCTCCTATAAAACGAACCATTACAATATATCTAGTCCAGAATCCGAATTTGGAGGTTTGGGACCAAACTCATCTTTTATGGATAGCTATTTTTAGTTATTTCAAAAAAAAAATGAAAGTCATTTGAGAAATGTGGTAATACTAGAAATGAGAGGAACGAAAAGATAATTAAATGCTTAGCTCTAATTAGGATTTCTATCAGTGTTTCTAACCATCAGTGACCTGACTCTGACATTTGATTTCCTCTTGGATTCGACCAGTCCAAAATTATATCCTAAAGGAATAGAAAGACGGAACTATAGACAGAAGAGGTGACTGGAATATTTTATGATGAAGACTATGAAAAGATATGTCTATTGTCCAGGAGTGTGCTGTTTTTGCATTTTCTTGGAAAATCCTACAATCTTCTTTAGAGTTAGAAATAACAGCTAACATGCACAGATATGAAAATAGTTTTCTTTAAAAGGCGTGTGTGTGCGTGTGTGTCTGTATGTGCTGTTATTTGTAAGAGCATATCTGGCATTTCTAATATCCAACTTCGGGTGAAATACCCTGAAATTCCTTCTGGGGAGCACCCTCTCTCTATTTTCAGTCCATGGGCTTTGAGTGAAGCTCTATCTCTGGTTCTTGGATACAGTGAGGGTATTAATTGTGTTTCCAGATCATGAGGAAACATAGCTGGATAATAATAATAATTATTATTATTAATATTATATATATTTCATTATATTTTAAGTACTTTTTTCAGAGTGCTTTATACTTTAAAAAAGTCATCCTTGGCTATAGCTAAGATTCTTAGGTTTATTGTTTTCTTTGAAAATATTCAAAATGGTTCTATTTACATTTTATCATAACGATGATTTCTCATGTGGATGCTGGGATTGTGTTTTGATGCCTAGTTCATTTTACATTGTCTGTCACATAATTATATGTAGACATTTCAGCCTTCATTATTTGGGGCTGGTTTAATTGAATAAATTTTGAATACTTCTACTTGTAAAAACATCAACATCGATACATACCTCTCCCTGTAATGCTTAGAATCATTATTCTTCCTTACAAAAGGGATATGAGTGCTTGCTTTATAATAAGAGGAGGTGATGCAAGAGGTAACAAAACATTTTTTCTCCACTTTCTGCCTCTATTACTCTGTAAGCTTTCTGAATAAAAAGCATCATTCTTGACCTTCCTTATATTCCCGGGACACAGGACAGTTCCTGTCCATTTAGTGGGCATTTGTAGCATGAATGAACATTTTCCACACAAGGAAAGCTATTTTGCACGAGACCAAGATGACTTATATATTAGCAAAACTCGGACTCTGAGGCTAGATTTGTCTTTTAAGCTCCAAAAAAATCCAAGAGGAAATAAATAGAAAGCTGTTGCAACTCTGTTTTTTTTGAGAGGGCTTTGATGTGCTGTGTTTGATGTCCTTCAGGGGACAAAAAAATACTCCCTTGTTTTCACAGGTCTTGCTAAAAATGCGCTAGAATTCTGAAGTCAAGACCCACCGTTAGTACTTAGTCTTCCTTACTCTTCCTTCCAGTAGTCTCAACAAAGTGGGTGCTCAGTTGGATTTTTGCTGATGATTATTGTCCAAGGTACAATTGGGAATAGATTAGTCGTTTTTTAAGATATTAGCAGAGTCAGTACTTTACTGAACTTTACAAAATTTTGAGTTGGGTTTCGTAACTGCATGAGTTAGGATACATATCATAGAACCACCACTAGAGTTGCTTGGTCAAGCAGAGATTTATTTTTTCTCACAAAATATGAACCCCTGAGTAGTCAGCCCAGGACTAAAACAATGGTTCCATGATAACAAAAGAGATGCAGTTTTCTGCTTCCTTTGCACTCTGCCGTCTTCAGGCTGTGGCTTTTATCCTCATGTTTACAGTATGGATGTTGTACCAAAGGCATCACATGCATGTCCCAGGCAGAAGGAAAAAAGAGTGAAGATCAAAAAGTCAATGCCTATTAAGAAATTTAACTCTTAATTAGTCAAACAATTGCTTTCCTCTAATCTCTATGGAGTAAATTTCTGTAAATTTCGTTGTCCAGAACAGAGTCAGGCCACCCCTAAATACACAGGAGCCTGACAAATTGAATCTTTACCAGGGCACATTGTCATTTGAAACAAAATAGGGATATATGAAAATAATGTTGGTAGAGGATATTGGGAGATGAATGATGACAAACATCATAATTTTATCAGTATAACCTATATGCACAGGGCATTAAATTGTTACAATATAACACTCTCACCCAAAGCTTTGGCCCAGGCAGAATCCCCCAAAGTAAATAGCATCAGCTGAGACTGCTCCAATTTCAGAAGCAAGGGTTTTAAACTTTGATCCTGGAGATCAGAAATGCCCATATCAACAGGGTAGTTAGCATTGAAGTGGCAAAAGCATGACATCCAAAGATGAGATACAAGAAAAAAATCAGATTTGGTCAGAGATAAGAGCAATGGTCAAAGCAGGCAGGGGAGAAAGGAATGCTCGAGAGACATAAAATGAAATAAGGCTATCTAAGGAAGCCAATGTGTGCTACAAAAAACATTATTTAAAATATAATTGAAATAAATGTTTCTACATATGGCTCTGCCAACCACAAGTTGTGTGACTTGGGACAAAGTGCCTACTCTTTTTTGCATCCCAGAATTTTTTTTTTACTGTGATTATTATTGTCATATGTCGAAGAATTATAAGTATAGTAACCTTAATGTGGTGACTATTAGTTAAGATAGCATACAAAATTTCCTGGAATTTAATGAACAATAGACAATTTTATTTTTGAGAACTGAGATCATATGCTGAAGTCTCAAGATATTTACAAAATCAAAACATAAACAAATCTTTGCATATAGCAGAACTCTAGTAGGTTGGCACTTTTTTTCATGAACTTGCACCTGACGCAAATTCTAGAGGAATGTCAGGGAACATAATAAAACATTTAATCCATGTCTAATCTTCTTTTAATATTCAAGTAAGTATAATTTTCAACAGCAGCACGAAATAGTCCAATTTAATGACTTGAATGGTTTCTAATTTGGTAACCACCCTCACTAACCAAATGGTTTATTTATTCTTACTTAAGCGTATGTTCTTTAGTTTTATCTATCTTATCTTCTCTATTTCATGGAAACAGTTGCCATCTCCATCCATTGGAATTTCTACTCTTCGTATAGTATATAATATGTATCTATTCAAACTGCTATTTTTTGACACTGATAAGGAAAATTCTAAGCAATTAAGCAACTTTTTACTAACAGACAGAACTGAATAGAAAGTTAAATATCTGACCACCTCTTACCTAAAACATCAAATGAACTGCTTGTGTTTAAACCAATGGTGGTAAGAAGGAAAAAAAAAGGTAAGAGATAGCTTCACACAAATGCGTTTTATTTCAGTAATGTGTTGGGATTCCTGGCTGAAAATTCTTAATTGATCATCTTAATGGATTGTGGTCATGTCTTCAAGTTAAAGATTCAGGGAGGGAAAATTAGGTTTCTTTTGCAAGATGTGTCTAATTCTGTCACCACAAGTAACCTTATCTTGCAATGTCAAAGAGATTTCTTTCTTTCTCCCTTTTTTCCCCTTTTCTTGGGAATTCTAATTTGTCTAGACTGTGGTGAATGCTATTAGTAAAGTCATATGATTTTGAGAGTGGAAAGTAACCTGCCACATCTCATCTAGCTCATGCTCTGTTACATGCTCAGTGAATGACTGCATATGTTTATCCATTGTCAAGACTTGTCAGAAACTTAGGATGCAAGTTGGTGGTAAAATAAGATGTAGATTTTTAATAATCTTGCATTACTGAGTTTATATACGTGACAGCAGCAGAGGAAAATATACAACTATAATTTTTAGTAAAGCAAATCAGATCAGAAAGTCAAGTATCTGCATGATAAATAGCAATCCAGAAACTGATAAGACAGATTGTCAGTTAACAAATTATATACTTTTTGGAAATATGGTAAGTTTTGTGCTCCAAGCTCATGTAGTTCTTACAAAGTAAGCTATAGGTCCCATACTCCCAAGGTACTTTAGAATTTGTGCATGAGATCAGGAAATGCCATCCTCTGTGAATAAAATTGATATACTATCATACAACGTGATTGATTGACCGTCAATAAAGTAGCCTTTCCTAGAAGGATGGATGGCATTGCACAGGCCAGAGGGTACTTGAAATCAAACTGAGATATACAGCCATTAGATTTGATAGGCTATGTAAATGATGCGAAGCAACAAACAAAAATTACAGCCTATTCAGACGCACTGTTACATTAAGTATCAATGGATGCTTTTTGGTAACTCATTAATAAGAGTCTTAGGAAGTAAGAATTTAACCAACTTTACCCATAAAAGAGAGTTTGCACATATTAAATGTTCGGTAATAATAATCTAGTCTGAAGTTTCTCTATTTGTGGAAAGGAGAAATTCATACAATAAAACTAGTTTCATTTTGGTCATCTAACTCTCCCCTGTCCAATTATACTTATGAAGAAGTCAGTTGGTCTCATGTATCCTTACTTAGTTATTTACTACAATACAGTTCATTACTAGGATACCGCTTTAGTCAAATATGTTTGCATTTTCGTTGATATGTTAATCACTTTTTGGCTTTGGTATTTCATTTAAGTTTGGTTAGAGTGATCCAGTTCTTAGTAGTTTAGTTACCTAAGGAAGTAATATAATAACATTTCAGTATCTCAAAAACTGTATCCAAAATGTAGACTCTGTATTAACAACGACCGTTCCTAGTTACTTCAAGTAGCCTGTTTGTCTCCTGCTGTTATGTATGTTTTAGCTACACTATTTACTTCCCTCATCCTTGTCCAAGATTCAATAATTTTTGCCTCATCACCTATTATGTAAATGACACTATGCTAGTTTTCATGAGAAATAGAAAGTTTTAGGATTATTGTAATTCGTGTTTCAAAGTATTTCTATATAAATTTTCTCATTTTACTAAAAATAATTCAATGAGATGCACAGAATACTTATAACCCCCTTTTTATTGTAAATTTTCCAAAGTCACATCATTAATTAGTAATAGAGCTGGGGCAAAAAAACAAAACAACAACAACAAAGCTCCCAAAAAACCTCTGGTCTTTACTTTTGCACTACATAATCACCAAAACAAGAACAACAACAACAAATAACAATATAGCTTACAATAGTAGGGGAACTAATATCCTCACAGAAAAACAGTGTAAGTTAAATAAGTTTTTCAAATATTTTGAAATCTTTTCAAGCATTTCCTTTGGTGACATTAACCTGGGCATATACAACATAGTTAAATATTACTTCTTGGGATTGGGCCACCAATGCCATCTCCCCCGCCTTCTCATATGCCAGTTAGTTTTCTATCATTGCAGATTTGCCTCTAAATTTTATCTGTGTGCTTGCCCCTGTGCTGGTTAAAGAACCTATTTATTGCAGTCTCATGCTGACCTGCTGCTTGTAGATTCCAAGTGACAAGGTGGAACATTTCACCCTTACCATCAGCTCTGTTGTTGGCTATCAGTGCCAACTTTCTACAAAAGAGAAGCATTTTCATTGGCAAGAGGATTCATGCCGCTGGCTTGGTGTTCATTCCTTCTTGCCACCTTGGCTAGCCATTCCTCTCCTCTCCTTTTCACACTTTATTGTAAACTGTTCACACAGAGTTAAACTACACAGGAAGCTTTGATGATTCTTCCACTGCCAAACTTTTCTCCACACACTCTTGTCTCCCCCCAGCCAAAGTCCAAATCCCCTTTCCCCTCTGCTGTTGGTTTGCCTATTGAGTTTCCTCGCAAGCAACAAATGGTCCTCTGTTATAGATCCCCCACTAGCCATCTGCCCCTGAATTAAATCAACATACTTGAACAAAATTTCTTTATGTATCTTTATGATTTATAGTCTATAGTTTAGTTATATCACACATACACACACATGTAAATCAAAAACTATGCTACTATCAAGACCAACACCAGAACAAGAACAATACAAAGTATGGCAAAAATAAGACATGATGCCAATGAATGATATAAGCAATAAGGACCGTGAGGTCAAAAGAAAAAAATAATCAATATGATCGGGAATAGAAAGCAGAAGATTATGGAAAAGTGAAATTTCCCTTCAGCATTGAAAAAATCAGTGGCATGTGAAAAGGTGAAAAAGGAGTAAAAAAGGTAGTCTTGGAGAGAAGAGTATAAGAAGTTTGATTACTTGATTATTTTGAAGTAAGCTGTATTCGTAAATAACTATATTCAGATACACTTTGCGTGGTAAATGGACTAGTCTAAATGAATCAGAGTCTGCATGACAGATAATTGAATGGTTAGGTTGGAAATTTAGAATAGTGACAATCTATAAAGTAATTAAATGCCAACGTGAGAATTTGCTGACTATTCCGCGTCAGGTATTGGAGAAACAAGATGAAAAAGACATGCCCTTGAATATTGTTAGTCTGATGGAAAGGAAAATCATATGGAAAAATAGGAGTAAATTGCCATAGGAAAAACAGGGTGTTAGGGAGAGACATGAGAATTAGTCCATAAGTATGAGTAGAAATTCATTAGGTAGAGGAAACAGGGCAGGACATTCTACGCAAAGAGAAACTCTTCTCTGTGGGTAACAAGAATAGCAGCAGGCAAATTAAGTGGGGAAGAATTAGTAAAATCCTAAAAGCCTGAAGAAGATTGATGTAAAAAAGCAGCATGTAAACTGATGGAAGGAAATTTCCTCCTTCACAAGTTTTATTAAAAGTTCACACTCATATAACCCAATTCTTCCATAACATTTTTTTTATTCATTTGGCAATCCTCTCCCACTTTAATTAGGAAAAAATGGTCTTCACTCCTGCATAGGCTCTTATTTGAACACATCATATGCAAAGAAAATTTAAGCCGTGCAACTCAAGGCCAAAAAAATAAAGGTAAAACAACCTGTTCATACAGCTTCTAAGACATGGAACACTCTGGAGGTAGGAAAAGTACAAAGAATTGCTTCACTATGGGATTTTTCTAAACATAAATGTGAATGTTTCAGCTATTTTTTCCTCTTTCCACATTTCCATGTTCACTAGAAGGGTAAGAATGTGGAAGAACAGGGCTGAAATGGTGTCCTCTCAAGACACTCCTTGTGTCTCTGCTCTAACTGGCAATCAAATAAAATAAGTCTGACCACAAAGAGTAATTGAAAGGACAATTGAAGTCTGTACCTACCCACAACCTCCAGACTATGTAGAGCTGGACTCTCCCTCCCCCCATTCTTGTGGCTTAGCTCTTTCTTACATAAAACCAGTGTAGTGTCTCGCTTCCATCTGTTTGCTTTTGCCTTCATCCACTCACGGCTCAGTAATCAAGTATATGTTGTTATTGAGAGGCGGATGAAAAATGGTACTTATAATTTAATTGTTTTTCCTTTTCATTTATAAAGCAAAGAAACTTTCTGTTGGACAGAAGCTATTAAAATTCTCCAAAATATACAACATACAATGATTAAGTGTATGAAATATATAGTCATATGTTCTTTACTTTGCAACCGTAGACAATTGTTCATACATCTCTGAGCCTAAAGTATTTTCATCTGTATAGTGGAGATAGCCACATCTATATCACGAAGCATTATAAAAGTTTAAAAGAAAATGTGCAAAAAATATAGAGATACATATACATACATGTGTGTGTGTATCTGAGTAGTGGTACGAATACTACCTCATATTTGTAGATAGTCTACTCTATATGCTTGGGTCTTCTAGGAAGCAGATGCTAAGACTGAATTGGAGGTAGAAAATATTTATTCCGTGAAAGATACAGGAGAGGGAGCAGGCTTTATGCATAGAGAGCCTAAGGACCATGATTACAAGGCTGTAAAAGGAGAGGCAGAAGGAAGTTGGATTGGATAGGAAGGGCCTCAGACTGTAGTTCAGCTCTGAGAATGTCCCAGAGAGCAGAAAGGGGAGCTCCTGCGCAAAGATTCCCCCATAGAAGAGCCCCACATTGGAAAGAAGTGGCCAGGCCACAGCAGACCTTCATGCTCAGTCTTTGGCTGATGCAGCCCTGAAGGAGCAAGACCTCAGCCACAACGCTGCAGCAGATCCTGAAGACCTTCAGCTAGAGCACCTCCGCTAATTATACTCCTTGCAGAAAGCTCTCCCTTGAAGTGGAATGCACCTTGATAGTTGCCATTTACTTGTAGAAAGAAGCCAACAGTTACAAGTAGCATTCACGTCATTATTATTCAACAGTACTCTAAAACTTTCAGTTTTATGGAACACTTTTAAAACATGGCAGATTTTTAAAAAACGTTCTTAAATGTGCCTCTTTTGCTCAACATCTAAGGAAATACTGTCAGAGCTGTGCAAACACATATCTGCTTAGGTTTCTTCTTCAACTGCATAATATCCTTCAAGTATGGATTCTGTGATCGGGTCACAATTCAGTTGAGATCCATCTTAAATTCCCTTTCAATAAAACATTACACATTTCAGTATGGTAAAAATGGTGTATTCGAAAAGGACCTGTGTCTTACTTATGCTGAAATTTTATCTAATAGGTCCATACACCCACACAGAGGTATAAAGTGATGCTTCCTTGTAAATTCCATTGAATTGTAATTCATCAGTAGTCTGTCAAATACAGTGGACAGCAAGTTACTTGTCAGCTACCAAGGGGTATAAACCAATTGGCAAGCAAAGTAGGCCTATAGGGATAGTAAAATCCTTTTGACCTTGCAGAGAAGAAAGGAGGGTGGAGAGAATCGCTGATTCATGAAGGAAAACCTTCCTGAAGAGTTGAGTGCTCAGGTTAAACTTCCCTCCTAGGCAGCACTAATTTGGCTGACAGATACCAAGCCATAGTTAATCTAAACTGACACCGACCTTGCTGGCATTACCTGCAAAATCTCATAGAAATTTTCCTCAAATAATTATTCCAATGCCTTATACACAGAAAAGCTGTCCATCAACAAAGCCAGGGATGTTTAATTTGCTTCCAGCTAAACATTTTGCTAGTGAGGAGACAAAAATTCTGCTAGTCTTTGAAAATTTTTTGGCTTTGATTTTGTAGGGAAGAATTAGTGGCCCACTGGAAAACCATGCATTGATTATATGGGAGCTGATTTACAATTCTGTGAGTTGTAGGTGATCGACACAAACAAATTCTGTCCTGTGGAAGAACAACCATCCCTCCCTGTGGAAAAAATGCTATTGCCTGCATTTGTACATTCATTTCCATATTCATGGTCTGTAAATAAGTCTGTTCTTTGGCATCACTTTTGAAATGGTTATAATATCTACATGGTTCCCTCATTGATGGTTCGCTCATGGTTCCCTCATTGATGGTTCCTCCATGGTTCCCTCATGGTTTCCTCATTGAGTTAAAATCTTTAAGATGTGTTCATTTTTATATCTGCATGAGACACATATATTAAAATATTTTTTGAACAATATGCATGTTTTGAATGTCACATATGGATGAATATCCATTATCTTTTTGAATGGTTTCCTTATAAATCCCAATTTTAAATCATAGAGTTGTGTATATTTAATTCACTTTCATTTATTCACCTACTCATTTTTTAATTGAACATCTAATATATTCCAGACACAATGCTAGTATACCAGGAATACACTGATAATTATATTATGTAACACTATCCTTGCTACCATGCAGCTAAGATTTTCATTTGGGAATTTTGTCTTATAAACAGATAAATAACAATGCAACAGAATAAGTATTAAAGGAGACTAGAGAACAAAATGCTTTCACAGGAGAAGAAAATAAAATGAAACAGTCAATTCACTTTCAGGCCTTTGGAAAAGTTATAAAACATGAGGTAAGATTTCAAATGGGTTTTTAAAAGTAGTACTTGATTGGAGAGCTGAGAAGGCATTGCAGATAAGGTGCACACATTTGAATTTTACGTTTGTACTTTTGCCAAGAACTTTAACAACTACAATCAAGTGTTGTAAAAACATAGCAGTAATGGAAAGAGACTGACACAGCATAAATTTTCTCACTTGACAGATTTAGACTTTAAAGCACAGAGAGGTTAAGTGAATTGCAAAAGATCACACAGCTAGGTAAAAGAGTGAGAACTAAAGTTTACCATTTCTATTCTTTCTTACTCAAGAGAATTGTGACATTCATGGGGCATAAGAAATCAGAGCAGACACTACTGGAACACTCAAAGTGTAAAAACACAAGCAACAATACACAATGGAATATTATTTAGCCTTAAAAAAGAAAAAACTCCTGTTTATATATTTATATATCTCACATTTTTTTATTCATTCATCTGTCCATGGACACTTAGGTTGTTTCCATATCTTCGCTATTGTGAATAATGCTACAATGACCATGGGGGTGCAGATATCTCTTTGAGATACTGATTTCATTTCCTTTGGATATAGTAGTAGGATTGCTGGATCCTATGGTAGTTTTATTTTTAATCTTTTGAGGAAACTCTATATTACTTTCCATAATATCTGGACCAATTTACAATCCTACTACCAGTGTGTAAGTGTTCCCTTTTTCCACACTTGCACCAATATTTATTATCTTTTGTCTTTTGATAATATCCATTCTAACAGGTGTGAGGTGATTTCTCATTGTGGTTTAGATTTGCATTTCCCTGAGAATTAGTGATGTTAAGCACTGTATTATATACCTGTTGGCCATTTGTGTATGTTCTTTTGAGAAATATCTATTCAGGTCCTTTGCCCATTTTTAATCGGATTACTCATTTTTTTTGCTATTGAGTTAAATTCCTTATATATTTTGGACATTAACTCCTTATCAGATGTGGTTGGAAATATTTTTCACATTCTATAAGTTGTCTCTTCACTCTGTTGATTGTTTCTTTTGCTGTGCATAAGCTTTTAGTTTGAAGCAATCCCATTTGTCTATATTTGCTTTTGTTGCCTGTGTTTTGGGGTCATATCTAAAAAATTATTGCCCAGACAATTGTCAAGATTTTTTCCTATGTTTTCTTCTAGCGCTGTTACAGTTTTAGGTCTTATGTTTAAGTCTTTAATTTATTTAGAGTTGATTTTTATGTATGGTGTGAGATAAGGGTCCAATTTAATTCCTCTGCATGTGGATATCTAGTTTTTCCAATATCATTTATTTATTTACTTTTTTGTGAGGAAGATTAACCCTGAGCTACATCCATTGCCAGTCCTCCTCTTTTTGCTGAGGAAGATTGGCCCTGGGCTAACATCTGTGTCCATCTTCCTCTCCTTTATATGGGACACTGCCACAGCATGGCTTGATAAGCGGTGCCATTGGATCCGGGATCCGACCTGCGGACCCCAGGCTGCCAAAGCAGAGTGCAGGAACTTAACCACTACACCACCGGGCCGGCCCCTCCAATACCATTTATTGAAGAGACTATCCTTTACCCATTGTGTATTGGCACCCTTGTAGATGATCAGCTGATGGCAAATGTGTGGATTTATGTTAGGGCTCCATATTCTGTTCCAATGTCTATATGTCTGTTTTTATGCCATTACTATACTGTTTTGGTTACTATAGCTTTGCGGTATATTTTGAAATCAGGCAGTGTGATGCCTCCAGCTCTGTTCTTGCTCAAGATTGCTTCGACTATTCAGGACCTTTAGTTCCATGTGATCATTACGATTGTTTTTTCTATTTCTGTGAAAAATGTCATTGGAATTTTGAATGCATTGAATCTGTAGATCTCTTTGGATGGCATGGACATTTTAATGATATTAATTCTTCCAAACCACGAACACAGGATATCTTTCCCTTTATTTGTGTCTTCTTCAATTTCTTCCATCAATTTTTTATAGTTGCCAGTGTACAGATCTGTCATTTTGGTTAAATTTATTCCTAAGTATTTTATTGTTTTTTATGCTTTCCAAAAGGGATTGTTTTCTTAATTTCTCTTTCACATAGTTTGTTTTCAGTATATAGAAACACGACTGAGTTTCGTATGTTCATTTTATATCCTATAAATTTACTGAATTTGTTTATTATTTCTAACAGTTTTTTGATGAAGTCTTTAGGATTTTCTACATACAATATCATGTCACCTGCCGAGAGAGGTGATGTGATAATTTTACATCTTCCTTTTCAATTTGGTTGCCTTTTATTTCTTTTTCTTGGCTAACTGATCTGGCAAGGACTTCCAGTACTATGTTGAATGGAAGTGGTGAGAGTAGGCACCCTTGTCTTGTGCCTGATCTTAAAAGACAAGCTTTCAGCTTTTCACCATTGAGTAAAAATTTACCTGTGGGTTTGTCATAGATGGGCTTCATTATGTTGAGTTACATTCTGTCTATACCTAATTTGTTGAGAATATTTATCATGAGAGCATATTAAATTTTGTCAAATGCTTTTTTCTGCAACTATTGAGATGATCATATGATTTTTACCATTCATTCTGTTAATGTGGTGTATCACATTTATTGATTTGCATTTTTGAACCATCTTGCATCTCAGTGTTAAATCCCACTTGATCATGGTATATTATCCTTTTAAAGTGCTGTTAAATTATGTTTGCTAATATTTTGCTGAGAATTTTGGCATCTATATTCATCAGGGATATTGGCCTATAATTTCTAGTAGTGTCCTTGTCTGGCCTTGATATCAGAGTAATGTTGGCCTCATAAAATGAGTTTGGAATTGTTCCCTCCTCTTCCGTTTTTTGGAAGAGTTTGAGAAGGATTGGCATTAATGCTCCTTTAAATATTTGGTAGAATTCACCCAAGAAGCCATCTGGTCCTGGGGTTTACTTATTGGGTGATTTTTGATTACTAATTCAATCTCTTTACTCATTATTGGTCTATTCAGATTTTCTTTTCTTCATGATTAAGAATCGGTAGGTTGTATGTTTCCAAGAATTTGTTCATTTCCACTAAGTTATCCAATTTGTTGGTATATAATTGTTCATAGTAGTCTCTTATGATCCTTTGTATTACTGTGCTATCAGTTATACTGTCTCCTCTTTCATTTATAATTTTGTCTTCTTTTTTCCTTAGCTATTCTAGCTAAAGTTTTGTCAATTGTTTCTTTTAAAAAAACAACTTAGTTTTGTTGATCTTTTCGATTGTTTCTCTATTCTCTATTTCTGCAGTAATCTTTATTATTTCCTCTCTGCTGCTACTGTTGAGCTTAAATTGTTCTTTTTCTAGTTTCTTGAGGTGTAAAGTTAAGTCGTTTATTTGAGGTCTAACTTTTTTCTTAATGTAGGCAGTTATCACTACAGAATTCCCTCTTAGAACTGCTTTTGCTCCATCTCATAATCTTTGGTGTATTGTGTTTCCATGTTTATTTGTCTTAATATATTTCTTTACTTTCCTTTTGATTCCTTCTTTGAACCATTGATTGGTCATGAGTGTGTGGTTACATCCCGAACAGATGGCAAAGCTGGGAGCTCACTATGCTCTCACTTTCCTACGGGAGAAATCAAGGGCTGAGGGGGTCTCTCTTGGCACTGAGCTGTGCGGCTTTGGGGGAGGAATAATGCAAGCAAAGTGAACTGTCCTTCTTAACCTCTTCAATGTGTCTATTCTTGGATTTTTTGTTCCAGTGGGGTGTTGAGACCTCTCTGCTGGATTTCTGGCCTCCCACACAGGTACTCTATTCCGTGGGTGGTTTTTCTCTGGGTGGGATAAGGGCTGAAACTCCTAGTCTGCCATCTTGCTAACATCTCCCCAAAGAAACTTTAAAATTCACCCTTAAATGTTGTTTTTAGCATGAGATAAATAATGCTTGGTGAAAACCAATCGCTTGGGAATGAACAATTAGGGAGAATGTTAGATCCATACAACATAATAAAATAATAATATGTATCCCACTGTTTCATAAAGTTTTTGACGCATTTCCAAGTTCCTATTATTTGTCTGTATGTTTTTATTGTAGTCAAATTCTACTTGATTAATTTTATAAATAATTATGATTTAAAAATCTCAAGGCTTGTGAAAATAATTGATATTTTTTCTATAATCCATGAGGTAAATTGTTCAGTTGTGTTCTTATATCTATTGAGAAAATAGATATCAATTCAACATTTATTTTAGCCTTGCAAGAACTAGTCATGCCTCAAATATAAGAAGATATTGCTGGTTGCCAAGTGCATAGCAAGGAATAAAATAAAGTGCCATCCTCCAGGAATTTGTAGTCTACATAAAGAGATAGACAACACATAAGTAAACAAACAAACAAATATGTAAATTATAGGTTCTGAAAAATATAGTAGAATAATAGTATTTTTTACTTGATCTTTTCTATTAAAGCCATCAAAAGTCACCAAAAGAAGAAAAGAGAAAATTTATCCTTTGCAATAAAGTCCCAGTCATAGTCGCAAAAGAGATACTAAGAAGCTTGTTTTGTAAATGTTCTGAATTTGGGACCAAAGACAGAACTGATTTTAAGAGCTAATACGTAACCTGTCAGACATCAGGAAGCTCTGTATTTCCCTGAAAGTAAGCTACACAGTGCTGAATGGGCTATTCAGTGGTCCTGTTATTAAAGTAACTAAATCTAGCAGCAGGGGCGAGCTGTGGTAATGGAGAGAGTGTCCCCGTAGATACGTTGTTTGATCACGTTAAATGGAAAAGATAGTGAGACTGAAGAGGATAACTTATTTCCAGTATCTATGGTGCATGCTTCTGACAGAGGAAAGTGACAAAAATGAAGTAGAATGAAGAAGGGAAAGCAACAACACCAGATAATAGTACTAACAGCCTTTGACATAATGGGATTAGAGCGAGCCACTGCAATCTCATTCGTGCTAAAAACTGCATGGAAAATATTTCAGGGCGTTCTCACAGATTTGTGAAAAAGTCTTTAAAATCACAAACCTGAATCAAAACTATAGACTGTCTTTCCTTTACCTTGAGATTCTTTATCATGTAGCAATAATTATACAACAGCTGTAACAATTAGAAACAAACTTCCAGAGTACCTATGTACATGAAAACTCCAAGGATTGAGATAGCTTAATGTAGAATCAAGACAAAAATCTAAACACAAAGAGAAAATCAAGCTAGTTTCACTGGGTGCCATTTAATGCCCTTAAGGTGTGGAACAGTATCTAGAATGTTCTGAAGATAATAAAATCTCAATTAAGTCAAGTTGTCCTCTTTATAAAGGCAACACATAGACATTTCAAAGCGTCGGGGAATGTAATATCATCTTAGCAAATCTTATGCACAACAAATTCAAATAATCCCTAAAAGCCATAATAAAAAAATCTTTGATGAACAAGGCATTAGTGATTGCAGTGTCAAATAGGAAGTGAAATGCATCATTTTTATGACAGATTTTTTAGTTCTAGAAAGTTATCATGGCAGATCGGATATTAATTCGAATCGGATATTGGAACAGGGCATTATGCCAACATCGTAGCATTTGGATATGTGCTTATCTAACCAAGACTCGAAGCTACTGAGGCTAGAAGGTCCTTCTGCTCACACTTCCACTCATGACCACTCTTTTATAGACAAGTCTTTGATTTTATCCAGTGCTGATGTGTTTAGATATCTCCATGTAGCTTACAATATTTGGCTTGTTTTATCCACCTCTACTTATGATTAGCTGCCTGAAACAATCTTGCTCAAATAATTTCTCAGGGGGGTGGAGGTCAATCTCCATTGCCCCCTTAAGGAGCCATTTTCTTGAGACAGAGCATTCATATGTGGCTTTAATTGTTTGGCACATAGCAGACGGATAAGCGCAAATTCTCAAATACAGGTACCCAGCCTCCCCTGGTACATGATACCTGTTTCCATGTTTGCCTTAGATGTTATGTGCTTAAATCTTTTAACCACACTGTTGCAATTTGCTGGATCTTCTCAACAAAGTGTATTAAAACTTCAGTAGGGTCCTAGATAAAAGATGGAAGAAATCTCCCTGTGATGGGAAGTCACATTTGGCTAGATTATGGTCCCAGTCATTTAGTCAGACACTAGTATAGACGTTGCTGTGAAAGCATTTCGTAGATTTGATTAACATTTACCATCAGTTAACTTTAATTAAATAAGGTTACTTCTCACCTTTCAACTATAGTAATTCAGCTTGTGGGTTTCAGGTAAGAAATTGTGTGTGGAAACAGGAGGAAGGAGAAGTTCTCATTCCTAAAAATATTTAGAAAGCCACTACACTAAGCAGAGCGTATCAGAAGGTAAGGTATGGATCTGTCCAAATAGGAGAGGGCATGTGTGCAAGTGGTGAGGTCTGTATGATCATGAGCCCGATAAACAAACTCAGATCTTTTGCAAATCTGGTACAGTCATGAAAACCCCATGATGGGTATTGGCCATCATCACTGGAAATCTTCCAGACTGCCTTGTGCTTCATGTCTTTTGCTTCCTTGTTCCTATATCTTATCTTCTTGACTCTAAAAACATACTGGCCTCTATATTCATCTCCAAAATTTACCTAAGACATTTCTATTTGTAGAGAACTATTTTGAATATTTACTTCACTATGACTTAGCATCTATACACCATTCCCTTTTATGCATTGTAGATATGCAACGCTTCAAGGGCTCTTTGTTCCAGCCCTTCAGGACCAACTGTATAAACCTGTCTCCTGACACCTTAAACATCTTAGTTCTTCAAAAGTAAAAAAAGAAAATTGCATTTTAAATTCTGAACATTCTTCAGTTTTTGGGGAGAACGTACATAGCTTTTGGACACAAGTTCAACTATCTCCATCACTTGAATGTATTTTCAATTGTGTATTTCCCTTAAGATAATTCCCTTAAGATGATGCTTAACAAATTGATGTTATAGCTAATTCATACATTCTTTTAACAGTGAAACATTAAGCTTTTTTTCCTCTTTTTTCTTTCTTCATTACAAATCATGTTATTTGAAGTGACTTGGGTATTTGAAGCTGCTATCAGAAAGAATAGCTAATTTTTTCCTGTGCCTGTGATCACAAGCACCTTTCATTGACCACATTTCATAACCAATTATTCATTGTTTCTGTTTCCTAGGGTCATGACTAATTTACTCACACATTCTCTGGTCATTTTTTCTCTCTCTTTCATTTTTGTTTCTGACATACATCTTTAATGACCTTGTATTCTTTTGGTTCAATATTTTTATATATTTACAGTTCTTACTAATTTTGTGGATATGTCTGACTTATAAAGTGTAAATCTATGGACAATTTATTAACAAATGTATTTAGAGGCTAAGAGAAATTCAATTCCTATATGTACCTTCATCTTTAAAATGATCTCTTCTCTATGTGTGTGTACGTGTGTTAGTGTGTGTGTTTAGATAAGTTTTATATTCATTTTCTTAGAAATCTCTCCAATCCTTATTGATTGGCTTAAATATTTTTTATGTATACTTCTCTTAGAAATATAAAATATATCTTGCTGTTTTCTCCCTCATTCATGATTTTGTTTCTTTCTTTTGAGTATGCCATATAATGCTAATTTTCCCAAAATTGTTAAGTACCTTAAATCCATTCATTGTTTTCAGTTTATATTTCTCTTTTGGCATCTACTAGCTCTACTTTAAGTTATACTCTCTCAGGTTTACAGGCATAGAAGAGTCTGCATATGAGACTTTATTTTATTATATTATTTTATTTTTACAAATTCTAGTGTAATATTTGACTTGCCAACAAATCTCATAGTTGGTTGAAAAGGAAAAACCACATCTCTAAATTCTAACTTTCCAATGAAATATAGTTCATGTTGTTCCCAGTTGGATATTGTAATGTCCCAACAATATTAATTTGGTAACTTTCCAAAGGTAGAATTACTCCATCTCTTTCGTTGGTTTCTGGTTGCCAGAATCCTGTCTACTCCACACTGTACTTCGATTATATGCACAGATCATTATTGCCATTTTACCATCTGATTGTGTAAAGCATTTCATTCTTTCTGCTGTTACAACTAATCCATGCATGCTTTGTAGCACCAGATGGTAGGTACCCACAGCCAGTCCTAGTCAATCTGCAAACGTTCTCCATGCACACTCTATTTTTATTACCATTTGGATGACTTTGGATCAAGAAATCAAGAAATCAACATTGCAGAACCTCACACTTTGCAATCTTCAGTTAAAACCAAGTATGCTGATCTAGAGATTACATTGATTATCAGAAATTCATTATGATTTGCTATCCTAAGGTTTAGGCATTTAAACTCTAGCCCACAGCATTCCAGCGGATACATTTCTGGACACCTACATAAACTTGTATATAAAAATAAAGAAACTATGTGGTGTTGGGAAGAATCTCTGTCTGCATATCCTATGTGTCCCTATTGGCTCTCTGCAACACCACAAGGTGTCTCCCCTTCCCGCCATCAATCCTTGCTCTAGATGCCACTTGCTTTTCTATTTGCCTCTTTGGCTGTTTCTCTGTTAATCATTTCCTGATGTTGATGATCCTGAAACCTAGAAAATCTTGTTGAAGTTTTCTAAAGGTTCTGCTACTTTTGCAGCTGCTGATACAAAAGACACATTAATTACAATAACTTTTAGTAGACTGATACCAGTATAAATCCATGATCTCTGTAGTAGTCCATGAACAAGGCTATCTTTGGTCTATTGTATGCCCCAAAAAGATGCAGTAGGACACAAAATATATATGTACCCAAAAATGAAAGCATGTAACAGTGATGCAGCCAGAAATTCTTTTGTATGGTGCTAGATAGATACTTTTTGTTCCTCCCTCTACTGAAGTGAAATGGAGAAAACTCACTACTTCTAGACAATGGAGAAAATCCAAGTACAAAGCCCCAGCAGAAAAGAGGTGCAGGAATATATCAGAAAACTGAGAATGAGCCCAGCAGGTAGGAGGAACACCAGGAGAGCATGATGTCCTTCAAATGAAGTGAAGAATGTTTTACAAGAATGAGAAATAATTAGATTTAGCAAAGAAGTGATGATTAATGATTTGACAAGAGTATTTTTGATAAAATCGTGAAGATAAAGCTTTAATGGATTGGTTCCAAAAGAGAATAAGAGGAAAAGAATTGGAAACAATTACTACAGTCAACATTTTATAAAAACTGTACAGTAAAGAAGAACAGAGGTGATCACTGAAGAAGGATGTAAAATCAAAAGATGATTTTCTTAAAATGAGAATATAAGAGCATATTTGTATTTTGATGAAGCTGATACAAGAAGAGAAAAATTGATATAGGAGAGGAACAGACAGACAGGATGCTGATACAATGACTCTAAGTAGGTGAGAGGAGCTGGAATCTAGTGCACAAATGGAAGGCTGGCCTTAGATGGGTATCAGAGTTTTTTCCTTGTCACAGAAAAGAAATCAGGGTAAATGGCCACAGATGCAGACAGGTGGGTAGATTTGGTGAAAGACAGTCACGGAAATTTTCTGGGTTTTGCTTCTATGTTCTCAGTCAAATAGGAAACAACATTATAGACTGAGATTGAGGATAGCTGGGAGAAATTGAAAGTTTGAGGAGAGAGGAGAAGGTATGAAATAATCACGTATATGTGCGGGAGACTGAGTGGACTAAAGAAATGCAGTGTGAAAGTTGGCCACTGAGGCTGGAGTTCTCATCAGTCTGGACTTTTTTCCTCAAGTACTACATGCAACTCTTGATGGGATTGGGGGATCAGTGAAGTCAGGAAAAAGTTCAAAGAGTGAGCAAGCTGGAAAAACACCTGGTGGTGTTAGCGAAATGAGATCCTTGAAATTGAGAATATGGAGAGTTTGCAATTATTGATCATGGCAGGATTGTGGCTATGACCAAAGGCAATAGAATTCAGCACATTATTTCTAGAGAAAGGGTCAAAGAACTGAGAATCAGGTTTCAATGGATTGTCAAAATGGAGCTGGAAATCACAAAGAATTCTATTCTGTTCCTTTGACATTATACTAGTCCAGGTAATCAGCATCATGCTCCACACAGGCTACTTGAAATTGTTTCCTAAATTATTTGCTTGGATACAGTTTTTCTCCCTCTCAAGCTATTTCCTACATTACGTCCAGTGATTATTTTTTAATACGTTTTCCCCTTTCTTTTCAAAATGCATATGTAAGCCACAGTCATTTCTGCACATGCACCCTCTTCAACCTAGTGCTCTAACTGCCTACCTTGGGATTCCTAAAAGTGGATCAAGACGCTCTAAAAAGACTGGGTGGATGCTTTGGAGCATAGCTGCCAGAGGCCCCAAAAGAGTAGACTGCTCAGATGCCTCTCTGATTTTGAATGATGGAATCCAGCCCCACTCCTGTGTCCCAGGAAAGACTGCCTCAACAGAACGGAGCTAGTCTTCAATGAGATCCAAAGAAACAATTACAGTAGGCGTCGTGCATCCTGCTAGGAGGAGGGCAGGAGGGGCCAAGGCATTGTTTTCTGAGCCCCTTCCACTATTGAGGAGTTTCTTGTTCCTTTTCCAGACTCTTTTCTAGGTTCTCAAGAGACAGCATCTTTAGGATACAGATTCGTACCTGTCCTGCCCTAGCTGTCTAGGAGCGCCAAAAGCCCAGGTTGGTTCTGGCATAGCCCCTGAAACTGTGTATGTGACTTATGCTTGACAACAGTTCAGCTCCCTAATCTCAAGATGGAGGGGAAGCCAGTGCTTCCACAGAAAGCTTCCGCAGGTGAAGGTTGAATTGACATGAAATTATTTGTCTGATTGCTGTGAACTGAGGGCTTGTCTTCGAGCCCTACTGGGACTCTTACAAGCAGGCTAAGTTAGGATGAATCTAGCTCCTTCCTTTCTCCTCTGCTTCAATGTTCCCTACCGTGCCTCAGACATCAGGCTGAGCACAAAATGGTCTCCATTTGTCTTTAACAAGGAAGAAGAGACTTGAAAGTACAGGTAGTTTCTTAGCTTTGTCTGCAATCACCATAATCTCTTTTTTTATTTTATCGATGTCTTAGTAGTTTATAACATTGTGAAATTTTGGTTGTACATTTTTGTTTGTCAATCACCATATACACGTCTCCCTTCACCCCTTGTGGCCACCCCCACCCCTTTTGCCCCTGGTAACCACAATACAGTTCTTTCTGACCATGTGTTGGTTTATATTCCACATACGAGTGAAATCATGCGGTGTTTGTCTTTCTCTTTCTGGCCTATTTCACTTAACCTAATATCCTCCAGGTCCATCCATGTTGTTGCAAATGGGACAATTTTGTCTTTTTTATGGCTGAGTAGTATTCCATTGCATATATATACCACATTTTCTTGATTCAATCATCAGTCGAGGGACACTTGGGTTGCTTCTACTTCTTGGCTATAGTGAATAATGCTGCAGTGAACATAGGGGTGCCTAAGCCTCTTTGGATTGTTGATTTCAGGTTCATTGGATAGACTCCCAGTAGTGGGATAGCTGGATCATAGGATATTTCTATTTTTAATTTTTTGAGGAATCTCCATACCGTTTTCTACAGAGGCTGCACCAGTTTGCATTCCCACCAGCTGTGTATGAGGGTTCCTGTTTCTCCACATCCTCTCCAACATTTGTTGTTTTTTGTCTTGGTGATTATAGCCATTCTAACGGGTGTGAGGTGATATCTTAGTGTTGCTTTGATTTGCACTTCCCTGATGATTAGTGATGTTGAACACTTTTTCATATGCCTATTGGCCATCTGTATATCTTCTTTGGAGAAGTGTATGTTCATTTCCTCTGCCCATTTTTTGATCGGTTCGTTTGTTTTTTTTTTTTGAGGAGGACCAGCCCTGAGCTAACATCCAATGCCAATCCTCCTCTTTTTTTTTTTGCTGAGGAAGACTGGCCCTGGGCTAACATCCATGCCCATCTTCCTCCACTTTACATGGGACGCCGCCACAGCATGGCTTAACAAGCGGTGCGTCGGTGCACACCCAGGATCCGAACCGGCGAACCCTGGGCCGCCACAGCGGAACGTGTGCACTTAACCGCTTGCGCCACCGGGCCGGCCCCGGTTCGTTTGTTTTTTTGTTGTTCAGTTGTGTGAGTTCTTTATATATTATGGAGATTAACCCCTTGTCAGATATATGTTTTGCAAATATTTTCTCCCAGCTGGTGGGTTGTCTGTTCATTTTGATCCTGGTTTCGTTTGTCTTGTAGAAGCTCTTTAATCTGATGAAGTCCCACTTGTTTATTTTTTCTTTAGTTTCCCTAGTCTGACTAGGTATGGCATCTGAAAAGATTTCTTTATACCAATGTCAAATAGTGTGTTGTCTATATTTTATTCTATGCGTTTTAAAGTTTCAGGTCTCACCTTCAGGTCTTTGATCCATTTTGAGTTAATTTTTGTGAATGGTGATAGCAGATGGTCCACTTTCATTCTTTTGCATGTGGCTGTCCAGTTTTCCCAACACCATTTATTGATGTTCTTGGCTCCTTTGTTGAAAATTAGCTGTCCGTATATGTGTGGTTTTATTTCTGGGCTTTCAATTTTGTTCCATTGATCTGTGTGTCTGTTTTCTGTACCAGTACCATGCTGTTTTGATTACTATTACTTTGTAGTATGTTTTGAAGTCAGGGATTGTGATGCCTCCAGCTTTGTTCTTTTTTCTTAGGATTGCTTTAGCTATTTAGGGTCTTTTGTTGCCCCAAATGAATTTTAGTATTCTTTTTTCTATTTCTGTGAAGAATATCATTGGGATTCTGATTGGGATTGCATTGACTCTGTAGATTGCTTTAGGTAATATAGACGTTTTAACTACGTTTATTCTACCAATCCATGTGCATGGGATGTCTTTGCATTTCTTTATGTCATTTCTTTCAATAATGTCTTGTAGTTTTCATTGTATAGGTCTTTCACTTCCTTGGTGAGATTTATTCCTAGATATTTTATTCTTTTTGATGAAATTGTAATTTCATTTATACCATTTATAATGGTATTATAATTTTGAGCTCTCTTTCTGTTAGTTCGTTATTAGCATACAGAAATGCAACTGATTTTTGTAGGTTGATTTTGTACCCTGTGACGTTGCTGTAGTTGTTGATTATTTCTAATAGTTTTCCAATGGATTCTTTAGGGTTTTCTGTATATAAAATCATGTCATCTACAAATAGAGAGAATTTCACTTCTTCATTGCCTATTTGGATTCCTTTTATTCCTTTTTCTTGCCTAATTGCTCTGGCCAAAACCTCCAGAACTATGTTGAATAAGAGTGGTGAGAGTGGGCAGTCTTGTTTCGTTCCTGTTCTCAGAGGAAGGGCTTTCAGCCTTTCCCTGTTGAGTATGATGTTGGCTGTGGGTTTGTCATAAATAGACTTTATTATGTTGAGGAACTTTCCTTCTATACCCATTTTGATGAGATTTTTTATCATAAATGGATGTTGTATCTTGTCAAATGCCTTCTCTGTATCTATTGAGATGTCAAATGCCATCTCTGCATCTATTGAGATGACCATGTGGTTTTTATTCCTCGTTTTGTTGATATGGTGTATCACGTTGATTGATTTGTAGATGTTGAAACATCCCTGAGTCCCTGGTATAAATCCCACTTGATCATGGTGCAATCACCATAATCTTAACCAGAGCCTGGAACTTGTAACCCCAGCTTGAGATTTCCGCCTGAGAACCCATGCTCTTCCCAAGTCCTTCAATTTCTTTATTAAAGCTTTTCAAGGTTTTAAAAATACATAGCAGATTATTTTGGTTCAATACTTAAAAGCCTTTGTGATTCTCTTGCTTTATTTTCAAGGGAATAGAGGATCTCATCTCTGGAAGCCTCCAAAGATGCCCTCTGAACTTTCTTCCTTCATCCTCTGTAATTCATCTTTGTGGGTTTTGTACATGCCTTTTCCTCTCCATGGGTGAGCCGAGTGCGATGTGCATCATGTTTTTCCTTGCCTGGCAAAATGCAACTCATCCTGACCGTGTCAGCCTATGCTTCACTACTATAGAAAGCTTTCTAAGCAAGGTGAGCTTTTGAGCTTCTCTTGCTCTACAGTTTCATAGTCTCTTCTCCTTACCTCCACTATCTTAATTCTCATCTCCCTTATTGTAATTTATCGTAAAATGTCATTTCTGCCATGAACTCTAAGTGTTCATGACAGCAACAGGAGTCTCTGTCTTCTTGACTATAGTATTTCCTGTTTAGCACATAGTTCCTGATACATAGTTCTCACTTTAAAAAATGTTGAATACATGAATTAAATGGATCAATACATAACTGATTCTACTTGTTTATTTTATAACAAAGTTTATAGCTTCTTATACATACTCAAATTGCTGAATTTGGTGTCAAGCCTTTCCTGTCCAGCTTCTACTAAACTTCTGGCATGATTGTTGCTGAAAGCACAGGGACATTTAGTGAAATAAGTCTTTCATATTTTATTGCACTCTAATTCATTCCCTTCACACCACGTCTCAAACATAAGCTCTAGGAAGATAAGTAAGTTTTGCCATAATTTTATTTCATTCTCTAGTTCTTATTACTTTTGTTTCTAACTACAAAATCAAATTTTCTATAACTTACAAGTATAATCATGATATCTTTATAATAGCTTGGTATGATATTTCAAACTCTAACATTTAGCTATAAATACATACAGATAAGTGTTTAATTTTTTAAACAGTTCTGTCAAAATTTTCATCACCTCTTTCTCTACCTATGGAAATCCGATACTCTGATGCCACTCTTTTCTTTTTGAGACATTTTCTGACCCCCATACTGCTGTTATTTTCTACCTCCCATGTTCTCCCCACTCTGTAGCTGTTGCCAGATTTCCCAATTATTTCAGTGCTTCAGTGACTGATACCCTTTACTGGACCTTAAGGTCTCTGAGAGTAGCAACCATGGGGATTGTCCTAAGCAATGCTTGGTATAATGTCTTGTGCATTGCTCATTTATGACAATATTTTGTTAAATGGTTGAATGTTCTTAACTATTATATACCTGGATAATACTCAGCTCTTGAATAAAAATATAGGAAATTTAATTCTATATATTTAGTAGAGAAAATGGAGGAAGTAGGTTTCATCTTAAATATTTTTTCCAGAGTTCAAGATTTGAAATATCATCTCAATTCCCCTAAGAAATAATGAACCAGAACTGAGTACATTATAGCTAAAACAATGCAGTGTTCTTACGGGCCTATCATTTCAACAATGAGGTCTCAAATTGTCTCTATATAAATTTAATTTATATAAAATTTATTTCATGTAAAAACTTATTTCACATAAAAGCTTATTTCATGTAAAATTTCTTTTCATGTAAACTCTACATTTTAAAAATATTTCATTGGGAGAGTAACACTTTGTAAAAGAATGTCAAGAAAAAAATTACTAAATATCATCTCTGTCTCCTCAAAATTAATGAAGTAGCTAGAACAGTTAATAATGATGAGTGAAGCACACAGCTTCAAAACTGGGAATCAAATAGCAGGATACATCTTTTGAAGCGTGACCAGGTGGGGAGCAATAAATGATAGGTAGTTCTTTTGAACATAGTGTCTGCCAAGCTTCTGGCCATTGAGGTTACTTGGGTATCTAGTTTACTTTCATTATAGCGAAAATACTTTTATTTTACGATGTTTGACATTATATATATTATTTTTTAAATTTGAAGACTATTTTTTTCAAATCAAAATAAGAAATTTATGAATGTGTGGTGTTTATTATTTGCTTTATTATAAGGATCAGTATATATGTAATCATAAAATGCTTTCAATTATTCTTAACACACCAGAAAACTCTCACAGGAAGTTATTTTTTAATCATTAATATCTCTAGCCATTGGAACCTCCAGTCTTATTGCCTTCAGAAATCTGTCTTAAAATTGAAAATGCAACATAAACCTGAACCCTTAGTAAATGGTGTTTTACTAAACTATATTACCAGTTATAGAACACTGAAATTTGAAATGCTTAGCAATTCTAGAAGTACCATTATCATTGAAAGTGACTCAAAGGGAAGAAACACTTCTAACTTTTCTTATTTTGCTAAAAAAGTTTTCTGAAAATCATTTTCCAAACAAAGCTTCCTATATATCACTGTATCAAACACAATATTGATTGCACTAATGAGTTGGGAAAACAAATATGTAAGCAGGTTGAACACGCATACCATGAAAAGCATTATAGGAATGTTTTATATGACAAAGCATATAGGATATTCCATTGTCTTCCAAATAATTTATGCATTTATCTCAATCAAGATACCACTCTTTCAAACATTTTAAAAACTTGCTTTAAAATTGTACTCTAAGCTAATGCAAAAAGTCCTATACGAATCTCTCCCAATACTTTTTAGAAACATCTCTTTTTGGATTAATGCCCATGTTACTTACCTAGAACAGCTAGCTTAGTCTTTAGGGTTAGCTTTATGTAATTTCCATTGTATATTTTTTAATGAAATATGATCTTATATGGATAAAAACTGTTCACTATTAAAGCTTTAACAAGAAAATATGACAAGGATTTTTACTTCTGTTTTCAAAGAAAGTATTCCAAAGTTGGTTGCTTCATAAATGAGAGCATAATTTAAATAAATATTTAGAATTAAAAGCTTTCTACCTCATTGGGGATAATAAACTATTTTTATTAGATGTTTGCCACACTCTATAGATCAAAATTATATTAGTTTTTTAGAAATTTTATACTTAAAACTTGGTCATTGAGTAAGGTACAATTTAAAAGCACCAAGTTAAAAACTGTGAAAAGAGTATCAAGTTTTAAAAAATTTATATTGTTTATTTGTCTTCTTATTAAACAAACCTAATTCACAATAAAAGTTGTAATAGTCTGAAATCAATAAATGAAAGAATCAAGGGAAAATTCTTAAGATGAAATTCACAGTATCAAAAAATACTCAAGGATGCAGGGCCTGGTTGTAAATGTCCTACTTTCTAAATTTAGTTAAAGTAAATTTAGTAATGTTTCTCCTATCTTCAATTTATTAGCTTCTGCTGCTAAATAAATCATTTTTGTACAGGAAACAGTTATTTCTTATGAATATATGTAGTTGATGCCTTAAATATGTATTAAGTGCCTCTGTATGAGCAACTGTATGGAATATAGGAGCACAGATATTTTTAAAAGATTTGAACTTATTTTTACTATGTGGTATACATTAATAGAATTAACAATAACATGAGATAAATTATCTAAATGTTATAAGGAATAAACAAAAAATGTTGTGATAATCAGAGGAAAAATGTGAATTTTGACAGGGTACAAGAAATTAGAGGAGTATACACAGATGCGGCATTTGAGTTGACCTTTGAATGATGAGTGGTTTGAAAGGAAAGAGCAGGGGAGGAGCACGAGAGCACAAACAATGACATGAGGAAAAAGCGAGAGGGCATTGTGGGTAAGCAAGATGGTAAGGTAGTGGGAAACAAGACAACATATCAAACCTCATTTCGGTAGGTTTTTGGATTATGTTAAAGAATTGGCCTACGGAATATATTTTAACATAGAATTCCCAAATATTTTTGAGCAAGAAAGATGCTCTTTAAGAAAGAGAAATGAGTAGATCTGTTTTAATTAGAACTTTCACTAGGATGAAAGTTTTGTAGGTGAAATATTAGAAGCAGGAAGATCAATCATTGGCTTTATTTTATCAGTTTGCTTTATTAACTTTTTAGAGAGCAGAGTTTGGATCTTTTTGATATATTTGTAGTTCTACTTTAGAAGACAACACATATGCATGCACACACAGGCATTTGGAAGAAAATAGTTCTTTAGTGTATATTTATATTTTCATTTAGTGATTCAGTCAAGGAACGATATACTATGATTTTTTTTCTTATACTAATATTATGACCTACTACTTGGGTTGTAGAAGTTGGTCATTCTCAATGACATCTGGGCTTTAGTTTTTTTTAAATCCCTTTATCATTTCTCTGGCGAAATGAAGACACAAATCAGGAAGAAAAGTGTTTAATGTGGTAGCAGCTGTATTTCCTCACATTGTTCACAGATGGGATGCAAACAGCAACGGGAAAGTTAATCTGTAGTTTGGTGAGGAAGTCATATACATTTTTAAATCCTCTCAGTGTTTTCTTGGATTGGCATCAGAACTTCTTTTTGAATATTTATGGCTACAAAATCATCTTGATTTTCAAAAACCCAAATTTAATGATCTAATTCATTTTTAGTTCAAAATTAGCAATTTGAATGGATATTTTGTATAATTTCCATGTCTTTACTTTTAAAGGAAATAATGTTCCTTGATTTTATTTTAATAGACATAAAACACTGGGTTTATTTAACCGCCATCAAACCATTTTCCTAATTCCAAGTTGGGATAACGGTAATAGAAGACTGTTCACCCTACCTTTCATATGAAAGTATATCTCATTAGGCCACCTAACTCGGTTGCAGTTCTGTCAACCATCCCTATTCCTTCCCTTATGCCAATTTCCACCTGCAATATTAATTATTTCAGAAAGATGAGGAGGGTATTAGTAATGGAAAATATTTGACAAATCGTGACTTAATAGTGTTACTGTACCTTGTGGTTTTCCCTTCCCTCCTCTCTCCCCTACTTCTTTTAGCCTTTTCTCCATGACCCTGGCCAGTGGTACATGTTACTCAGTTACTCTCATTCCACCATTTCAGGTTTTCTTAACACTTCTCACTCTTTTGCTGTTACTTTTCTCTTTCACCAACTTCCACATGTGTGCACACATACACCTTACGTGATTGCAGAAGTTAAAAAGGACTTTATTAAAAACAATGAGGTGGTGTGGCAGATAATTTACGTGTAGTTGGGGCTCAACCTTTGTATCTTATTTTGTTTTCATTTTGGAGTACTTCACAAATGCATGTTGATTTAGGAAAACGAATGTCTTTGACAAAAGTTACAATAAGCTAAAACCTGGTATGTATCAAATAAAATATAATTTAACCATTAATTTAATATTACTATAAACATCAAAATGTGTTGATTGCAAAAGAAAATGTAAATAAAGTGATTTTAGATCTAAAACATGAAGTGATTTTGATAACAATGTTTAACAGCATCTTTCCCTAGAAAATCTTAGTAAATAATCACTTAACATGTTTAAAGTAAGTAGAATACTTTAAATAAATCTTTGAATAGATTAAAACTTTCTAATATTTAACATCTACTAAAATCTGGGGAGGACGTTGCTTCTTTTTCTTAGGAAAAAATAGAACTTCTCAGGAAAATATTGCCTCATTCTCCAACCAGCAGGCTACAAATTTATTGGTACTGATATCTATGTGTTTTACTTATCCTCAATAGCAAATGTGTGAACTCTCTCTTCTGCTACATGTAATAAGGTTCCAGTAGAATAAAAATAACCACACATCCTTTGCTATGCCTTCCACTAACAGGTGAACTCTAATTTCCCTTTCCTTGAATTTGATTGGATGCGGGGACTTGCTTGACTAATAGATTATAGCAGGGTGAGGTTCTGTGCATTTCGAGCTAGGTCATAAGATGCTTTGCAGCTTCTACCTAAACTCTCCTGGCCCTATTCCTTTGAGGTCCCTGAACCACATGTAAGATCTTGGACTGCTGTGAGACTGGCATGTTGCATAGGCTACATGGAGGCCTTTTAGTCAGTAGTCCCAGCTAAACCTAGCCTTCTAGCCATCCCTGCCAAGGCACCGAATATGAGCCAGAAGTCTTCCAGATCAGCCTCTCCACCAGCTAGTTACCACCAAGTGACCTAGTCACCATCTCCTAAAGTAAGAAAGCCATCCAGCCCAAGCGTGCTCCAATTACTGATTCACAAACTTGTGAGATACAATATACTGTTTTCTATTTTAAGCCAGTAATTCTGGAGAGATTTGTTATGCAGTAATAGATGACAAGAACAAAACTAGCTACTCAACTTGTGCACTTGATCTCATCCACTTCATTATTTTCAAGTGTTTTTTTCCCTTATCACTGCTTCATTTTTCAGCATTATCATTTTTTTATTGTTATTGGCTACTCATTCCCATCAGTATTCTAACACACTGTGATATTTTTCTTCTTTAAAAAAAAAGTTCATCTTATATACTGTCTTCTTCTGTCTGTTTTCCCTCTTCTCTGATTATTATTCCTTATTTCTCATTTTTATTATATTTTATTCCCAAGTTTTCCAAAAAGTCCATATAAATTGTCTTTACTTTCTCACTTTCTATTCCCTTTTTAATCCACTCCAAACACTCATCAGACTGTCTTATCAGAGATACCTAATATCGTCAAATTTAATATCTACTTCTTAGTTATTAATTCACACTCTCAAGAGTATTTGATAGTCTATACTTATATAAATATTTTTGTACTTATAGAAATCCTTTCTTCACTGTGTTTCTGAGGTTATACACTATCCTGTTTATTCCTCCACATCACTGGCCACTCCTTCTCCACCTTGTCTTCTCATTTTTTCTGCTCTCTTTCTGAGTACAAAACGTTGGCACGTCCCCAGATGCTCTGGTGCATGTTGAGGATTGAATTTGGTTGGAGAATGGATAATCTCTTAGCCATAACAGGGATGGCAGTGTATATGGATGGGGATAGAGGTGGTAGAAGGAGTCAGTGCAAGTTCTTTTCTCGAAGTAGGATGCAAATTCATCAGCTGAGAATGACTATGGGGGAGGAGATGGTGAAGAATAAAAGAGAGAGTAGAGTGTGAAATCATTTTCCAGAAAAGCAGAGAGACTGAAAGGAAATAGGAATGAAAATATGATAGCTAGGAAGAAGTGAGGCCCCATTTGAGGTCAATATTTATAATTTAAGGTTGGGTCAGTCAACACGTTTTAAAAGAAGTTTCATTTATCACCACTTTATATGTATTCACATACAGAGATTAAGATAAAATTGTTTTGTTTTTATCTAAGAATGTTTATTATTTTCTCTAGCTGCTGTATACTGCATAATTGAATTCAGTCAAAAAAGTACAAAGGGGGCCATCCCGGTGGCGCAAGCAGTTAAGTGCACGTGCTCTGCTTTGGCGGCCTGGGGCTTGCAGGTTCGAATCCCGGGCATGCACAGATGCACTGCTTCTGAAGCCATGCTGTGACGGCATCCCATATACAGTGGAGGAAGATGGGCACGGACGGTAGCTCAGGGCCAGTCTTCCTCAGCAAAAAAGGAGGAGGATTGGCATTGGATATTAGCACAGGGCTGATCTTCCTCATTAAGAAAAAGCACGAAGGGCGATATGAGGTAGCATGAAAAGACCTATAAATATGGCATGATACTTCTTTAAGTATATATTTTTTTTCCTCCACACCACCCTTATTGGCACCAATGTCTTCATTTCCTTGTGAAGCAATTAGGAAATTAGATTTGGTAGATAAGCTTAAAATAATAATATGGCTATAACAATGGCAGTGGAACACATATTTAAAGATTGAGCTAGTGTTCACTATGAATTATGAATAAATGTCATCAATCACTTCCCAGGATTTATAAGTAAACAAAAATAAGTTTGAAGATCTTCATATTTTTTCTTCATATTTCATATTTAATATAGCATTTCAAGACAAAGGCTGAGACATGCATAGATAATAACTTCTACAATAAAAATGTAACATCTCTTTTAGTCACTAAGAAAACTTACTCTAATTCTAATATAAATAATACGTTATCTAAATTTAAGAGTTGAAATGTTGGATCCCATCCCAAATCCTAGAGAAATAATGAAAAAGATTCAATACTGAACTTATTGGAAAAACAAATGTAGATATCAAATTTTATGAATCTCCTTGTTAAAATAAATTTCATCACTACTTTATCTGTTGAACTCCTCTATACAAGATGTACAATAGTATAATTTGTGTGTAGTTTCACTTTCAGTTCTTTCTCCCTATCACACTCCAATGTAGTATGTCAGAGGGACTTGCAATACAAATGTACTAAATTACTAGAAATTATGAGATAAGTCAAAGTTCCTTTTGGAAAATTCTGCACAAGATGTTATTTACAGTGATGTAATAAACACAAGGGATTCTATATTTTAAGCTAAGCAGAATTTATGGAATAATAAAGATTATATATCCATCCAAGGGAATAATTGCTGTATAGCAAGACTCTGTATCTCAAATGCGTTAATCCTGGACTTTAAATTGGCCCCTGATCATGTTGTTTAATGCCAGCAAATAGTAGTGCTGCAAGAAAGGCTGACTGCCAGAAAAGGGCGTTTTCAAAGTCACAGCGTGAACATTTTCTCGTCAGGACCCATTACAAGAAAAAAGTAAGTGGTATTTCAACAAATTTTCTATTTTTAAATTTTAATTAGCAAAGCAGAAAGCAACTGCCATTCATATAGGTATAGTCATAAAAAGTAGAAGGTCACTTGCCCATTATGAAGTACCATATGCAGGAATAACAGCAACACATAAAGTATCAATTTGCATTTTTAATCATCTCTTTAAAAAGACAGACAAGCAGACATAAACAGAATTATACCAGGAAAAATTTCATATCTGATTGAATATTAAGATTTAGAACCAGTTATATCTTTATGACCTCCCCCCAAATATTAAGTTATTTTAGTGACTGAGGTATATTAATCACATGCAGTTTGCATGGCAGTCTGGACCTGTTGCAGAGTTTTCTCTTGTTCTGGGACCCTGCAAAACAAGCAGTTTTTGGGGTCCCTTGTTAAATAGATTGGAGTAGTATACCCAAATGAGTGACATGTGGTTCCAAAATCCAAAGAGGCCCACTAGGTGTTGTGCCTCTTTTTTGGTGTTAGGAGGGCCCAGATGCAACAATTTATTCTTTACCTTAGTAGGGATACCCAACAACTTCAGACTTCTGGACTCAGAGATGTTGGTGAGAGAGAAGGCTGTTGAATTTTTGGGGGGTTTATTTCCCACCCTTTGACACAAAATGTCTTAGCAACACATCTAGACTAGTTGCTACTTAGAACTCACCAGTCCAATCAGCATAATAGCATCAACGTAACTGACCACCATAATATCTTGTGGAGAGGAAAGGCAACCAAAGTCCCTGTGGACTAAATTATGACAGAGTGCTGGATAGTTGATATAACCCTGGGATTGGACAGTGAGGGTGTACTGCCAGCTTGTTAGCTGAAAGCAGACTCTTTCTGGTGGCTTACTAACAGGTGTACAGATCAATAGCTACATATCAGGTACCAAAGGTATGTTAATTTGTTCAAACAATGGAACCATCTGGAATGGCAACTGCAATCTGAGTCACCCCAGGATGAAGTTGACCATACGCTGCTGTCCTTCTTTATGATCCATCTGTTTTCTGCCAAATAGGCAAGTTAAAACTTGCAATTGGTGGGAATCACCAGCTCTGCATCTTTCAAGTCCTTGATGGTGGCACTAATCTCTGCAATCTCTCCAGGAAAGTGGCATTGATTTTGGTTAATATTTTGAAGATAAAGGCAGTTCTGGTGGTTTCTACTTGGTGTTTCCTAGCAAAAATAGATCTAATTTCTTGGTCAGGAGACCCATGCGGGGATTAGTTGCTAAGTATTTTTACTCCAATTATAGATTACAGAAATGTGAAAATAATCACTGAATGTGTTTGGAGAGCCACTTGGACCTCTGTGAGATGTACCTGACCAAAAACCTCATTGATCACTTGACCTCTTTAAGCCCCTACCCTGACTGAGCAACCTCAGTGACATTTTGAGGCTTCAGGAATTAGTGTTAGTTCAGAGCCAGTGTCCGGCAACTCCCCAAAGTCTGACTATTTCCCTCGAACCAATGCACAGTCACACTAGAACACAGCTCAAGTCCTTTTGGGAAGGCTGGAAGAAAGTATAACAGAATAAACCTTTACTTGTATAATAAGGTCCTTTCTTAAGGATGCTCAGCCTCCCTGTACTCAAGGTGGTCTGAGTCAACAAACTGGTTCAAGTCTGAGGAACTTATTGAGGGATTGTGACTCTGTTTTGGTTATTCGAAGTTATGTTCACTAAACCTAGAACTCTCCCACCTATAAAGATCAAGTAGGAATTTAATAGACTGCCTACCTACTTATATTCTATAGACACCACGATCACTTAGTCAATTTCATAGGTCTCTGTGAGTCAGACTATTCTGACAACTTCTTTGTTTCTGCTGTCCATTATGGTAAATGCATCCACCTTGTCTTTGCTGATTAAGGGATACCCTTTGGCCCCTACTAACCTGTGATCTCATTATCCCCATTGCATTAGGGATCCAGGTTTGATGTCAGCAGTTTTCACTCTAATTTCTGATCTACAGAGACAAATAACCATAGAACGCTTCAAGGATTCTAGGGCTGGCTCCCCGCGAAAATTTATTTCTCAGTCATGTTAAAAAGTGTGTCCTCTGGAACCTTGCAGGTTGAGTGAAGAGGACTTACAAGATAAATCCACTCTAACATTTCAATCTCCTTAAGTTTTGGGGTACCTTCCTCTATAGTATAATAAGGTAGTCCTGGCATTTCAAGCTATGTGTAGCTTACCCTTCGGTCCGTGTTTCTGGCAACAAACCAAACAGTTGGAGCCCTTTTTAACCCTTCAAGCTAAAACACCGAATGCAGAATCTTTGTTTAGTGGACCTGTATCAATAAATTTGGCTTGATTCAACTTTATATTCCTTTCTCTGTGAGCCAATATTCTTAAGATGCCTTTCTACACATATTCCTCATATTTCTATCTATATAAACTGGAAAAATAATGCAGTTCTTTTAATGGGTGGTGTATGTCCTGGTGAGACACAATTTGTATCTCATCATTTGAAATCTGCTGCGACTTGTGTCTATTTATATGTTTAGAAGTGACATAGGATGGCCGGTGTAGATCTTGAAACAACTCAGCAGTGCCTTGACAGAAAACTTCCTTAGAGGAGGCCATTATAGGTTCCTTGGGCAAAGGATGGCTAACCTCCTTAGGCTGGATGGAAGGGCTACTGCCAGAGAAGACTCAGCAGAAATTAGAAGTTTGATGTTCTCAGCTTCATTTGGATCTTCCTATACGTCCCCATTCCAATTTTCAATATCCTATACCTTCCCAAACAAAGCCCTCCCTTTAAGAGAAAACATCCTGAGAAGCTTATAATTCAATTTGTGTTGTAATTTAAGCACTTGCAGGATGAGATCCTGAGTTTGGTTTTCAGAAATTTCTACCCTGAAGCTTCAGGAGATAAGAGTTTATGTCAGGGCAGATGTAGAAACTTTCCTGTTATTTATGCAGATTTTGAGTTGGGAATTTGAAGTCCTGATCTCATACTTTTCTTTTCCCACTTTCTCTAATGTACTTTGAAGCAACTAGCCCATCCCATTATACCCTTTAGTTTGATTAAAATGATCTAATGGTAACCAAGAATCTCATGTTCTGTAAGTATTTGGTTAGAAGTATCCTATGGCTATATTTTGTGTATCTCTATTGCTACATCATGCCATGAACTATCAGTGCCCTCTTTTCCACTGGAAATAGAATCTTAATGTCTTACACTAAATTCAATTAGAGAATCAATGCCAGAAAACTCAGAACCAATTAAGAAAATTCATACTTAAGATCCTGTAGAACCAATGCCATAACTAAAATCTATATCAGTCAGTGCTCAACCAGAGGAGTAGAGAATATACATTAAGATATTTATTGTACGGGCCAGCCCCGTGCCTTAGCAGTTAGGTGCGCGTGCTCCGCTACTGGCGGCCCAGGTTCAGACCCCGGACGCACACAGACGCACTGCTTCTCCGGCCATGCTGAGGCTGCGTCCCACATACAGCAACTAGAAGGATGTGCAACTATGACATACAACTATCTACTGGGGCTTTAGGGAAAAAAAAAAAAAAAGGAGGAAGACTGGCAATAGACTTTAGCTCAGAGCAGGTCTTCCTCAGCAAAAAGAGGAGGATTAGCATGGATGTTAGCTCAGGGCTGATCTTCCCCACAAAATAAATAAATAAATAAAACTGTTTAAAAAAAAAAGATAGTGGCTCTTCAAAAAAAAAAAAAAGATATTTATTGTAAGAAACTGGTTTATGTGATTGTAGGGGCTGGGTAGGCAAATCCATAGAGCAAGCCAAGAGGAAGGGCAGGAAGGAACTTTCAGGCATGGGATAAAGCTCCTATCCATCAGCAGAGTTTCTTCTTCACTAGGGAAGTCTCAGCTCTGCTTTTAAAACCATTCAACTGATTGAATCAGGCCAACCCAGATTATCTAGGATAATCTCCTTTATTTAAAATCAGTAGGTCCTTTACTGATTACAGACTTTAATCACATCTATAAAATACCTTCACAGTAACACCTAGTTTAGTGTTTGATTGTGTAATTGAGGACTATAGCCTAGTAAGTTAACAAATCAAAAGGCCCTCATATTATAGATATTTTGTTTACTCAATAAGACCCTTCACTGACATGTTGCAATTATGTGATCACTTTTGAAACAGAAGTTCTCAAGACTTTATATAGACAGTCACTTATTCCACCCTTGTTATTAAAATCATCTCAAGATTTGGACCAATAGCTTTATGTCTTAGAAGACTTCACAACTTCTGTTCTTCTTTCTCATTTAGTGATCTCACCCCATCCTCTTAGGTTGCATAAAAGAATCAGATACATTTAAATTCAAATGGCAAATAATTAGGAAGCTTGAGTTGGATTTTATCTGCCTTCTAGTAAAGGAGAATTATTTCTCCTCCCCAGGATTCTGGAAACCCTCCAAAATGATACAAGGACTATTGGTTGAGAGAATGTGCTAGTTAACCACATTGAATAAAAGAAACCACAATTCATATAAAAAAGTACTCTTTTCCTGAGCCAATTTAATTTAAGTATCTAGTTTCTGGAAAGAAAATTAGGTGAATATCTCTCATTTTTAAGCAGGAATTTATGAAACCTATATTTTTTTCCTGAAAATTACCTTTATCATACTTGTGGCTACTTCTACATATTTTGCTGACTTCTCAAGTAAATTTGTGTGTGTGTGTGTGTGTGTGTGTGTTTGTGTATGAATGTGTGCCAATGTTACTCTCTTTACCTGGATAATTAAATGAGTTTTTCTTATAATCTGAAAATACAAGAGTGAACTGGACTCTCACTAAGCGTAACACAGAGATTGATCTCTTAGATTTCACCCCATTCCTATCCCCATTATCTTTCAGTTGAGACAATTATCTATCAGGGAGACAATTTCCAATACATTTCTACAGATTTATCTAAGAGTAGAACAATAAATGGTTGAATCAGTACAGGGAAGAGGTGTGAGACTACAATAATTCAGCCATCATTCATCCTGTGACTTAGTTACTTTTTATTACCCTATATTATATTACTTTGCTGTTCCTTTGTTTGTTTCTCTTGGGCAAATTTACCAAAATGTTTCCTAGATAGATATCATTAGACCTATATAGGCCCTTTGTTCTATTTCCTTTAGTGGGCAATCCTCTTTCTAATAAAACCCAATTTTAAATTGGAAGTTTTGATCAAGGTACCGCGAAGCAAAAAGAAAATTTCAGAGAAGCTATTTGAAATTAATTAAAGGACTGTTCATCTCCACAGCCATATTTAAGATATAGAAAGTGTCAGAGTTTGTGGCGATAACAAAAATTAGGATCTATGTATTTCTATAAATAATGCCTAATAGTTTTAAGTCATCTTCAGATATATGTGACCACCAAATACATACTTTACAAAAATAATGGCAGTGCAAACATAACAGACTACTCGGGTAATATAGAGTGAATGTTTGGTACAAATATCCATTTAATATTAACTAAAGCACATTTATACTGGAGAAAACTTTGAAAACTTAAATAACCTGGAAAGATGATTTACTGTGATTAAATTAATTAGATAAGTTTATGACTAATATTTCCACTTTTTTTCCTTTCTCATTTAGCTAAAAATAGCTGAAAAATGTGTTTAGAGACAACATATGAAATTTCAGATTTTGGTGATGTGAAACTAAAAAGAGTGCCTCATTATACTTGCTTCATCTCGTATTTTATTAAAAAGTCGACATTATCTGATTAATAGTACTAACCTATGTCCAAAATCTTTCCTTTTTGGTAAAATGAAATATTAGGTCACTGGTTCAGTTTTATTGCCTTATAATATTATAAGAATGTTCTTTTGGAGACAAATTTGTTAATATTTATAAATCATTTAAAAGATGAATATCACTGAGCTAATTATATGTCATTAAAGCAGAACCTTTAAAAAACAATGATAATAAGTGGCAAAAAACAAATGCGATACATGATTTTTGAGCAACTTTCCAAATTCACTGCCTGCTTTCTAACAAAAATGCTGTTTTAAGAAATAATTTTTTGACCTTTTCCCCCATAAAACTGATGCTATTAATAGCTCAGGGATAATTATAATTTTCAGGTTTTCCCAAGATTTTATAAAATAATTTTAAATAAGATTACCATGTTTCCAACCAAGGTGGTACAAAATAAATATGTAGTCTATATTTGTGTTTTTCCTAATATTCAATAGGCTGGCTTCTTTACAGATATTTTCATCAACCTGCCTTATGTATATATGTGTTATAAAACCCAGTATAATTTTAGGGAAACTCTCTGAGTGTTCAGTAGTAAACTAGGATATAGGAAGTCAGTGTATACAGATGTTAAATAAATATAACACATTTTTATCAAATACTTCAAATTGATTCACTAAATGAATAAATTTTACTTAATAAATTAGTTAGGTTAAAGCTAGACTACTATAAAAAAAAATAAAAAGAAAAAAAGAGAGAGAGAAAGAGACCCCAAAAATCAATGGGTTAAAGAATAAAAAAGGTTTTGTTATTGCTATTTCTCTTTCAAACAATAGTCTTCAAATGTGCATTGTAAGTCCAAAAAGCAGCTCCATTTCTCTGTTATTCAAAGACTATGGATGCTTCTAATAAATAGTTGTTCCATTATATCCTCTAAGAGATTCTAGTTCTCTGTGCTGGGGGGTGAGATTGTCCAGGGCAAGCAATTTCCTTTTAAGAAAGTAGATATGAAATTATCTACAGCAATTCAGCTTGAACTCCACTGGATGGAAGCCAGTCACATGGTCATAGACAACAGCAAGGGAAGATAGGAAATGTAGTCTACACAGGCAGCCATAAGCTCACAAAGAAAAGGGCAATCAGTCATTCTTTAAAAATTACATTGTTCATCTATTGTATACCAACCTCTGTGCTGGGCACTATATTAGGTACTGCATTATTGTGAAATATAAAGATGTTCAAGAATTGGTTCCTGCCCTATGGAAAAGGGAGGATCAGATTTAATTCTAAGTGATGAATGATAGGACCCCTTATATAATATAGACATATATTTCAAAGAAAGAAGGTTATATGGAACCTGAAAGATCAAGTAAGGATTTATAGAGATGGAAATAGGAATGTGAGGGGTTGAAAGACATCCTTATTAGAGAGAACAACATCAACAATGAGTTAGATGTGAGAAAATACAAGTTTTCATTTTAAAACTGTACATAATACAGTTTTATTTTAGAAAGGGTTCAGTTGAAAATTTAGAAAGTAGAATATATAAAAGAAATAGACAATAGAAAGTATTGAAAGCCAGAATATAAATTTGTGATATTCTGTAATAGCTAGTACTAATAAAGAATTAAAAGAAATAATCAAAATACCGCCCATATAAAATATGGCCTTTCCAAAAATCATGTGTATTTTAATAAATAATGAAAGCAAAAACAAATAAACAAAACACAATTAAATACAACCTGCAAGAAAGAAAATGTTTATGGCTCAAAGTAGTACTTTAAAAAAAAGTAAATAAATAAAAAATTTCCCAAAAATGTATATTTTCCGGTATTCAATTTAAATAATGAGCGATTAGAGCAGATATCTATGTTTCCCTGTGAAACTCTATATACCTTAGTGATAAATAGTGTCACGGGTTAAATTTGTTATCGCATGCTAGGGAATAACAGCAGGGTCCTTAGATTTTATTAGAAATTCTAACTTGCTGCTACAGTAACCTAACGTTTCCCAGTTGTGAAAATCTCTTGATGAGTTTGAAATTAACCCATGTCACTAAATAAAATGTTAAAAAATCATCAGTGATTTAAATAAAATGGAAATAGCCGGTTACTTAAGTATAAAGCATCAAAATGTGGTTAATCATAGCTTTGTGGAAAAAAAAAATCATTTAAGAACTTCTCTGTAATTGAAATACAGCAACATGCCTCTATTCGACCTGATGATGGCCAACTGCAGTAACTGTTGACCCATGCAAAACATGAATATTATTTCACTCTAAACCTCTTGAATCCTCTCCTAAAATGCTACGCTTCTTTAAGACAAATCTGACAGAATTTGACACTCACACAAAAGCCCTGTATGGTAGGCTTGTACCAAGCATCACTGTGACATTCAGAGATATTCTGGTTTTGGCAACTGTTTGAAATTTGTGGCTCTCCTTTGACATTTACAAAGACTCTGTGACTATTTCCGAAAAGGGCTGGAGCGTTTCACTAGATATGTGGTTCCTTCAAAGGCCACTTTCAGATTAAAGTCTCTATGCAACTCTGGATGGAAATAATGTGGGATTGAACTGGAAAGTACTTATTTTATTCGAAATAAGAAAGGAGAAAGTAAACAGATGGCTGGTTCCACAAAAACCTAAGTGAAAGTGAAAAATAAAAAGTGAACATTCCTTTAGTTGTTTTGTCTTTCTGATTGCTAAAGTTCCAAGACACTCCTGTTTGTCTTTGTAGAATAGCACTCATGACATAGAATAATTCACGTGGCTCTTTGAGTGTACTCACATTAATTAGTGCATCTTTTCAGGACATATGTTTTTTGTATTATAACTCATTTAAATTATTATAGAAAACTGTTTTACTTTAAAGGATGCCGAGGTTAAGTTAGAAATCTAAAACTTCCTTGCTGGATGAATCAAGTTTAGGAAGTTTATGTGAGTAATGAGATTTGGAAATACAGATAAAAATCCTGAGAGACTGTGAAATGCAGTGAGGGCAGTAGGTTAGACTTTAAGCCACATTTTTACTTCTTTCAGCCTTGATTTTTTGATCTGTGAGAGTATGATTTTGGTAACTAATAACTACTGTAGAACATCTGCAAAGAAACAAGTCTTTTTTATGTCAGAATTCGATAGGGGGAAGACAGCTTGTAACAGTACTCAGAATTAGTTTTGACAATTAGAAAAAAAAAATATATGCAACGTGAAGAGTCAATTAAGTTTTTGCAGAAGAACATATATATATACAAATTTATATATGTGTGTATGCACATGTGTGTGTGTGTGTGTGAACTTGCACTGCAGTGAAAACTAGAGAGGTATATATTTATGAAGATGCTAATTTGCGTGTTTGTTGTTCTCCTTATAAAACTCACTGCCATCTTTCTAGTAGAGACCAAGCCTATGAATGCCTATTATTTAGCAATGATGCACAGCCAGATCAGATATCAGTCCCGACTCCCTCCCTCCCTCCAGGCCCCTCTCAAGCAGATGTTATATTGGGCTAGAATTACACCAGGTCCACTTGGTGATAAATTTAATCTAGATTAATTACAGATTGGTGATGAATTATAATAAGTCTCTATTGGGTCAAAGCCAGTCTATATTTGAGAGGTGAGTGTTTCTCACAATATGATGCTATGAGTTTTCTCTGCTACTCTATTATCTACCTTAACGAATCATGGTGGTGGGTCAAGCCTAGCTTCATGGCACAGGTATACTGTGTGCACGATTTGTGTATCTGAATGAGATATATATTCCTCTCTTAGAATTTTCATATGTCCTTGCAAATACTCTTGCCTCTAGGCATCTGTTTGCTATCTACAGACTAACTTTAAGGTTTTAGTGACTTTACAATGTTCTAATTGGAGACTCTCCCATGATAAGAATAAAGTACTCCGTGCTCTTAGATGAGCACCATCCAAAGATTTGAAAAAGGCAGCAGTTTTAGTTTTCAATCCCCCAGATACAGACTTTAAAGCAGGATATATGAATTTAAGTAGTATATTTGGGAAAAGATTCAGAGAACATTGGTTAAGGAGTGGAAGAGTGAAACAGAAAAGGAACATCAATCAATAAAGACGCTTTATCAAGCACATTGCCACTGTAGATAGCTGGAGCTTAGTCTTGCTAGTTGCCAGTGCAGAACACAGCCCAGGAAAAGAATTGTGATTACAGCTCAAGTAGTAGAATTACCTCAATTCATTAACACATGACTGGATGGAGATGGACCAGAATTATTGGTCTTTCAAAATACTGGACTAGCTTCCAGGATAAAGCACAATGTTCTATCATCTTGAGGAGGTGAATTTCAAAACCTATGACAGAAAAGGTGAAGGAGAACTGCCTGCAGTATCCTCTCAACTCTATTATTTGATCAAAGAGAAGAAGATGCAGCTCCAGCTTTAAAACATTGATATCTGTTATCGCTGGAATAAATCACAGAAATGTAATATTATAGTAAGTGACCAGAAAACAACGATGAAATAGGAAAACAGAGAGAGATTCAATTCTTTCATCTAAATTTATAAATACGTTACGTAAATTAAAACAAAAAAAATTAAAAATAAAAGACCTAGGTCAAAAATACTACTTAGAAAAATATCTAATGATATTCAGGGAAGACAGAGATGACACGCATTTGAGGAGTCTTGTTTGATGACACTGTTAAAAAAAGTTAGTGCAATATCAGTTTGGCTGAATATAGGTACCATCTAAATAACTGATTGTAGTTCTCCTAGCATTCACTACTGTTATCACATTCAGAGCACTGGGTCTAGGAACGCATGCTCTCCTACTTACCTTCACTCAAGGTATCTGCCCTGGCCGTCTCCCTTACACAGACCATTCCCCCCGAGGCATAAAATATTTGGTTTCTTAGTCTGGTTTTTAGTATCTGTTCCTAACACCTTGGTTTTGGCAAACCATCCAGTCTCATTTTTTATGAACTCTGTTTTTCCACCACATTAAAATTTGTATCATTGATTAATTTTAGTATCTTCCATATCTTTGGATGAAAGATTTTTACTGTTTACTCTAGCACATGAGAACATTGTCTCTCAAGTCGACTTCATCTCTATTATTTTTTTGTTGAGGAAGATCAGCCCTTAGCTAACATCCATTGCCAATCTTCCTCTTTTTGCTGAGGAGGATTAGCCCTGAGCTAACATGCGTGCACATCTTCCTCTATTTTGTATATGGGATGCCGCCACAGCATGGCTTGATGAGCAGTCCGTTGGTCCGCGACCGGGGATCAAACCTGCAAATCCCGGGCCACCGAAGCAGAGCGAGCAAACTTAACCACTATGCTGCTGGGTGAAGCCTCATCTCTATTTTTAAACAGAGCAGAATGCGTGGAGATATTTGACTCAGCATTGGAGATGACCAGGACTTCTGCCCATTACCATCCAGGAAACGATGGGAAAAAAAACAGTGAAGTATTATAGGATCACAGCATGGGGTGGTACAATCCCATGATGGCACTCTCTGTGCTGCCCATGCTCTCACTTTCTGAGGCATTCATGAATTAATCCTACAGACTACCCTGCTTTTTTCTACAAACACAGTTTTACATAAAATCCCCGACTTTGGGGCATGCCATGTGATGAAGGGATGCTCTTTAACTGAAGTGTATTATCAGAGTATGTTAGACAAGTAGGGTATTTTGCATTCTTGAGTGCTAAGGAAAGTGGATACTTTCTTCCAGATCTTAGAGATTAGATTCTAGGACACTGGGGAGCATTGGGAGCCACACAAATTGCCCATGACTCCAACTCTGCTTTCAAAAATCAAGGCAGACTAATGGATTTTAATGCAACAGAGTGTGAAAAGTTCAGTTAAATGGTTTTTGATTGCATATTACAACTAACCTTTTGCTACCGTTTGTCAAATTTTGGTGTAGCATCAAAGCCACAGTTATCTAGAAAGTTTATTAAAATAGTCTTCTCTTTTCTCACTCCTTGAATATATACAGTCTGATTTTTATGTACATCATTCAAATTAACACATAACAAGTGATTGAAAGCAGAAGTAGTTATGAGATGTTAAAGAGGTTTTGAAAAATGTAACAGAATGCCACTCTTCTCACCACATTTGCTTTAGTTTTTGAAAACATACTTATTTTAAAATATCCTCTTTATTTTACCATGTAATTGTTATATTTTTATATTTAAATGATTGAATTTATGAATTCCTTGTAAATTTTCTTCGTTTTAATTTCTAATAAAATACTGTAGAGAGTGGCCTTGTTCCTGCTGGGTGATCGTGAAAGACCTGACAGGGCTCTAGCCCTTCTCTAACATCACCCCAGCAGCAATAGGGACTGGTGCCTGTTACCACTGGGGGAGGCAAAATTCCAGTCTCCTCACATGGTCTGCACCACACCAAGAGAGGGTAGGCTCCTTACTGCCAAGAGAAGATGCAAATCCTGGTTCCCAACTCGGACATCTCTGACATCACTCTGGAGGGTAGACTGGTGTGCCTCATTTAAGCCTGGCTAGGGTGGAAATCTAGTTTCCCTCTCAAACTCTGCTAACTGAGCTATCAGCATAATTTTTTTCTCTGTCATTCTGCTGTTTGGCTGGTGCACAGCAGTTATTGTCAAAAAGTTTTCTCTGCCCCTAAGTTGCCCATTCCTGGTCCTTTGGCCAGAGAGAACATACTTAATATAGGACTTTTTTTTGACTGTGCCCATTCATGTTTCTGTACTGCTGACTTTTCTAGTACCTAGTCTGGGATACGTGAGGCAAAAAGAAAAGCCAAAAAACTTGCCACTGTGTCCTTCTTTGTGTCCCAAGATCCCTAGCTGGTCTGCCTTCTTCTCTCCATATTTCAGAGTCCTCTTATATTTGTTTTATATATCATTTCCAGGGTTTTCTACTGTACTTAGCAGGAAGAATAGGGAAAATTGTGTCTATCTTCCCAGAAGCAGAAGTCCTACAATTATTTTTTGAATTATTAATATGTCAAAGTGCATATTTCTTTTAGATTCTTGACTGCCAATGAAATATCATGTTGTTGAGAATTAATGCTAACTGGGGTGATATCATTCCCAAAAATATGATAAGTTTAAGATACCTAATTATTGAAATGAGGCTCCCAGAAACCTGCGACACATCTGTTTCAAGTTAAGCAGCTTATATTACAATAATGTAAACAACATGGGTCACATAGCTACCCTTTTTCATTAGGAGACCTCATAAATATTAGTAAATATATAGAAAGATTTGGATATCAGACAGGGGTATGTCACAAACTGTATTGAATCAGATCTTGAGCTGGGGAATTCACTAAATAAAGGAGCTGGTGATAGCAAACATTGTGAGCAAACCCACAGAAACTGAAAGAAAAATCAGCACCATGAAAATATTATTTTTACAAGCTAGTCCCTACAATATTTATGAGGTGAAAACAATCATTGGAAGGAAATAATCAGGTTTCAAAAGTTCAGGAATATGAATATTACTCTCTGAATAGAGACAGCATTATATTGCAAATTTTAAAATATTTTGTAGGTAACTGAAATACACATTTAATCTTAATTTCTGTAAGGATATTCAAATATTAAGTACCAGTAAAGTATTTAAATTCTTAATCTCTTAAGAAAAAATTGATGTCTGATTTGTAATTTATTTTCAGAATCCAAGTGTTAGAACCACATGAATTTCAATCAATTAAAACATAGAAGGATTAGGAATGTTGAACGGATCCATTTGTATTCTGATTTCTTCACAAAGAAATATTTTAATAGCTTCTAAAAAACATTTTAATAAAATTACACAATTATTTTGTTAGGGAAAATACTATTAAAATTACAGCAAAGACAAGATGTGTTTTGATGCTATGGAAAGTTTACTATAGGGAAATGTAAAATAAGCTGAAAAATACATTTGGGTGGAAATCTGCAAAACATCAAACTGCTCTCAGATAACAGTGGCTTTTCTGTTACATTGACATTTCATAACAACTTCATCAGTCAATAAGAAAATAACAATATGTTCATTTTGACTTGTGTGAGGGCTTGGATATAGATTATGTATGTGATTAAAACACACACACGCATTGCTGCTAGAAAAGAAAATGGTCAAATTCTCTAAGTCTTATAAAGATTTTGAGTGCAGATAATAAATTAACATTAATCCTTTTGTATACACTTGCATATCCAGATATTTCTATCAATATTTGTTCTTACGTTGCACTATTTTATAGTTGAGTTTTGTTTTTAAGTCTTCTGGCAGAGTGTAGTAAATCTTTGAACATGTTTAGTTATAACTATTTTTCTGAAACAAATGTTTGCAAAAAAATAAAATCTGGTGTACACAATAGACATGCAAAATCAACAATATTAGTCATGCAGGGGTCAAATAATAATGCCCATTGGCTATGCTTCCAAAGGGACTTTCCATGATACATTGAGATGTCAAGGGACAGTGAACAGTTTAAAAGTAATATGCCAAACAAAAAGACATTTTATTCAAGATACTTAAAAACTCATCTCCTATTGCCACTGAGCATTCAGAAGCTATTGCAGCCAGAAAAAACACAGCTGTGAAAATAACACTAGTTTGAATAGACGGCCTCAGTTAGAAAAATGGAAAACTGCAACATCACACAGCCTCAGCCAGGAGTGTGCAGCTCTCTCAAGACACAAATTAAAATGTTTATTTCCTTAAACGTATTGCTCCATAATAAGTGTATAAAAAAGACCAAGACTTAACAACAAAGGCAGGTCACCAATACAGATGTCATGTGAAAAGGCAAGGTGGAGCATCAGGAATACTCTCTAGCCAGGATCATCATGCATTTCTCATGGAATCAGAATCTATTGCACAAGCAATACACTTTCATGCAGGGATCAACGAACTGTTCCTGTAAGCGACTAGATGGTGAATACTTTCAGTTTTCCAGGACATAAGCTCTCTGTCTTAGCTCTGCAGTTGTAGAGAGAAAGCCGTCATAGATAATATGTACATATTGAGTGCAGCTGTATTCCAATAAAACTTTATTTATGGACACTGAAATTTGAACTTTATATGATTCTCGCACGCCACAAGATGATTATTCTTCTTTTAACTTATTTTTCAAGCATTTAAAAATGTAAAGGCCATTTTTACCTCTTGGGCTGCACAAAAACAGGTGGTAGGATAGATACGCTTGTAAACCATAGTTGGCTCACCCCTGCTGTAGGGTGTATCATCATGTCGATTAAAAATGTACTATTTGCTACAAAATATGGGCTGTATTATCCAGAGAAAATCCTTTGTTGTATTTATAACATCTAATTAAGAACCAGTTGAGGTATTGTGATACAAAAATATATCTATTGGATAGACACTATCTGATTACTTTTGTCGATTGTAGTTCTCAGGTGTGTTAAAAAAAAATTATAGGTGCAGTAATCTTGCAGTACAATGTCTTTGCAAGGCTTATTCTGTCTACAAATGAATCATATTACGGATTCATTCTTGAAATGTTAAAAAAAAATAAAACAGGTAAATTATAAAATGGGGTATGTATTCTATGGAGGCTTTTAAGAAATGATAGAATCAGAATCATATTTTGGCAAAAATAGTTCTTTTTAATACCAGTCACAGCTATAAAGTTCAAATAATCCTAGAAGAACTAGCTCCAGAAATGAGAGAGTTGTGCAGGAAGTTTTGCATCTGTCTGGTTTGATTTTAATCTAACATACATTGTTTTTCTCATTATTGAATATATACATACATAGTAAGGAAAATTTATTCACATAGACTGTGTAAAAAATGGAAATCACCCATAATTGCAACAGTGATAAACAATCACGGTTAATGGTAGATTTACTTGTTTGTTGCTTGCCTGTCTAGCTATCTAACATTTCTCCAAGTATACTCATTTCATTAAATTTATAGCTTAAATTGGTTTCCTTTACCTTTTAATATTTAAGCATTTGTTTTCATAATTTATTGAACTGTATTTTTCCTGATTATTAAATAGTACCTGTTACATATGTACAGTCTTGTATAACTATGACCTTATTTTTGAACAATAAGATAATTTCTAATATTTTATTATTTAAAATAACACCACAATACACCACAGGAACATAAGTCTTTTGCTTCAACTTGATTATATATTTAGTATGTATTCATTGAAGAGGAGTGAGGATATGACTGAGAGATTAATAAAACCTTCTAGTTTTCTCACACATATTAAAAAATTACAATTCTAAAATCTTTATACCAAATTATGTTTCTATTAAAATTGGATGAGAGAATTGTTCTTTTGCATCCTCTTTGCCAAATGGATGAGAAAAAAAAATTGTATATCATTTTTGTATTTACTTAATGTCTGAAAAATATATACTGAATACATAAATTTTCTTTTCTAATGAGATCTTTTTCATTTAATCAAGGGCACTTGTATTTTCTACAAATTACATGTGCATTTTATTTTACAAATTGCAAAATAATATATGCTTTATTGATTTGGTCAACTACAAATATGTTAATACATTAAGGATCCTGAAAATTCAAAGTATTTGCCAGATAGTGTGTAGTTTTGGCATTACTACTGTATTTGGTTTAGGGTTAGTTCAAAATGATTTTGACACTTGATATGAGGCAACTTATCTCTAAGTTTTATGAATGAGACTGAGGCAAATATCAAAAGCAAGCAAACAAGCAAATAAACACGAATGACAGTTATAAAGAGAATAGCCCTAGTCTAAGGAAACTTCACCAACCACGAATCATATAAAAAGTACATTAAAATTTAACAGGAGCAATATATCAGATGCTTGATTGACATCTGTACCAAACATCAATTTGTGTATTCCTTTAACACACATAATACTAAAGCAGATCAAAAAATGCGATGGAATAGCACTAATGCTTTTTAAGCTGGTTTTAAAGATGGCTTTAAATCTCATTAGCAGCTAGCTACTGATAAGAGGGGCGCTGATCCACCTTAATTGTAGATGTAAGGTATAAGACAAAAGGTCAGATGTGCAGAGCAAAGTCCACAGTCTGGTTGAGAGATGAAACAGTAGCAGGTTGCTCACTTTGGCTTATTCCTTTTCTTCAGAACCTGCTTTCTAAGATAGGCAGAATTAAATTCAATATTTGGGTAACCTTATTCTCTGAAATGATTAAATATTTAGAATACTGAGCTGCATTTACATTTACCAAAAAAATGGTAGTAGTGGTGGTTGCGGTGGTGATGTGTGTGTATATATACATATATTTGTGTGTATGTGTTGTTGTCTCTGTTAAATCTGGCTTGATAGTTATTATACTGTATAAATTTTATCTAGTCTATACAATTAAGTTATTTCAAAAACCTTCTGTTTCATACACAAAGTTAAAATGTTAGCTATTTAAATAACCATGTGAGAATGTGAAATTTTCCCTCTTCTAATCGTAATGCTTTTCAATTGTCTGCCTGAAAGAAGAGGAAAAAATAAAGGAAACCAAGAGAAAAGGTTAGTGCCTTTGATTCAAATGGTCTTGAGAGTGGGTACTTCTAAATTTAACCGAGTGAAAAAATAACCAACAAGTGTATGTGAGTGATAGAAAGCATAATAATTGATTTTAAAATGACAATTGCTTTATGTGAAGTTTGGAAGCTTAGAAATGCAAATACATCTAGTTTAAAGCTCCTTAAACACTCTAAATGGAAACCAAAGGAAGCAAGTGAAATATCATTAAAGAGTTTAACACTTGGAGTTTACTAAAAAAGATGTTGCGTCCTCTACACTGAAACTACAAATATTGCTGAAAAAATTATCACAAATCTAAATAAGTGGAAGGGCATACCATATTTAACAAATTGGGGACTCAATGTGGTTAAGACATCAATTCTCCCCAAACTGATTTATAGATTTAATTTAATCACAATAAAAATTCTGGCAGACATTTTTCCAAAGTAGAAATTGACAAGCTAATTATAAATTTCTATAGAAATGTAAATTACCTAGAACAGACAAAGAGATTATGAAGAAAAACAAGGTTGAAAGGATTTATATAAATTAATTTCAAGAGTTACTGCAAAGCTACACTGATCGAAACAGCGTGGTATTGGCAAAAGGACAGACATTGGCAAAAGGAATAGAATAGAGAGTCTAGAAAAATACCCAGTTATATATTTTTGATGATTTTCAAGAAAAGTACTGAAGAAATTCATTTGGGAAAAGGGAAGTGTTTTCAAAAATGATACTGGAACATCCAGATATTTAAAATCTGGCAAACATACAAGATGTTATTTGAACAGCATAAGTGCAATAAAATTGACTCTTTTTTTAGTAAATATAGAGAAGTTAGCTAATTATGGTGAACAAAGAATGCATATTAAACCAAAGAAGAGAGTCCTTGACTATCATAGTACTTAAGTGAAATGGTTATAGAAAAATGCCAAATCATAAGAAGTAATAGGATAAGCAAGTGCATATAGTCAGATTAAAAAAAAAAAAAAAACCTCTGGTTTTTGTTCTCTCATCTGGGGATTCAAATATTAGATTGTTAAGGTTTGAACTATATGTGTCATTTATGATCCAATCTAAGCAAAATATTAAGAGGAAAACACATCTTCCTTCTGATATTTCAAGAGGAGGAACAGACATTGATGTAGTATCTCTGGCTTTTCTGACACTTCACTTCTCCCCATCAGAGATGGAGGGAGTTACCCAATTGCTGAGTATAACAAAGTGAATTTTCAGTCACCTAGGGCTTTATCCCTTACTCTATTTTTTCTCTTAGAAACTGGCCCTTGAAAAGAGAAGGCATGTTTTGCACTGTTCCTCCATGGCATAAAAAGTATAGGGACAGATTCTGCTTGTGAAAATGGGGAATGGCTGGCCTGATTCAATGTGGTTACTGGTAGGTAAATTTATCTTATCTTGGGGTGTTCACTTGGGTCTATTTTCCCACAAAAATAAACCACATTCTCCAACATAATCTTCATTAATAATAAAGATGACATTTTGTTTTTCATTTATCCTATTTGGTTGAGTGGGTTCCTAACTCAAGTAGGGTAATGTGCTGCTATTTTGGGTGCATTCACACCTAATAGATGTGCAGGAGGATGGTAGGGTCCTAGCCACACGGAATAATTTCAGAGATAGTAAGAAGGAGAACTAATGTTTAAACTAATTTTATTTTACAAGTGAGAAATCCACTGTCTAAGGAGGTTAATTAGCCTATTTAAGGGCTTACAGTTAATTTGTGGCAGAACTATAATCTCCAATTTATTGACCATCAAGGTCATGTATATTAAGGACTTTTTCCAACTTACTATATTTGAATATCCATGACCTACAAAGACAGAAGATCTCGATTCTATATCTAGCTCCTTTTCTTATTACTTTTTATGCTGTTCAATTTTCTTTTCTGTAAAATGGCACTCAAGTTCACAAGGTTGTTCAGGAATAGGAAGGCATATATACATGAAGAGGACCCTATAAACCTTACCGTCAAGTAGTCGACTAAATATCCAGTTCTTATATTATCTCACTACAATGATTTTTCTAATCTGAGTCATAATGTTTAAAATATAAGCTCAATGAATGAAAATTTTAAAATATTAGCAGCATTTAGCAATGCTGATTAAGATGATAAAGTATAACCAGTTAATTTTAACCATGTAAGATTTAAAATATATTTATTTGAAATGTATAAAAGTAAGGATATATTTTTATAATAATTAAGAAATTACAATTTTCTGTATAAGATAAATCTAAAGGTATTCTAATATATCATATAGATATTATCCAAGCTAAACAAAGAAACAAAAAAAATCTCATTCACACTGCCATTACCAAACCAATTGCTCTAACTTTTGAATCCATCTTTCTTAGATGCCTTGTTTATCCTTTTCTATCCCTTTTCTTCCCTTTCCAAACCACATTCATGGGCATTCACCCAGCAGTACCTTCTATTTTTGTTACTATATTTGACAATCATTTTAGTAATGAACACAAGTCACAGAAAATATTTCTCCTTAAATAAAAATGTCTTAAAATTTTTTATCTTACTCTCAATAAAACGGTTTGAGAAAAGTAGACAAGCTCAAATGAAGAATTGCCACTTTTTCCTCCTCCTTTTCAGCTGTCAGTCTTATCTCTGGGATGATTGTACAGATAGTGTTTCTGCATTCGTGATGATACCCCTAATTCCAACTTTAGTTTAAAACCTCACACCAAACTGAAATGATGTGATATCAAGGAAAGGTCACAAAAGAAACTCAAGCTGAATATATTTAACTTTAAATAACTCTTTGCTTTCAAAATGACCCTTTATTAAGGATATTTAAGAAAAATTTCTAAAAGGCAAATTACTAAACTTTATGGATTATTTTGTAAAGTACCTCTTCTAATTTTGATAATTTATTGTGATTTTTAGAGTAGTCTTATCAGCATTCTTTACCTAATGGTAAATCCCAAAGAAACCCATAATAACTCTTTCTAAAATATTAGAAAATGACAGACAAAATCTCAAAACTGGGTGTCCCCCAGTGAAACATATTTAAATACAATTTAAGTTACTCATGCTAACCCTACTTTTGTGATCACCCAAATTAACTGTATTTATTTCAAAGGGTGCCAATTTTTATTAATTCATTTGTGTATTCACTTTCAACAAATATTTGTTGAACGTTTACTGTGTTAGAAATTGACCAGTCCTGAAAGGGAGTCAGGTGCAGCCTCACTGCTGCCATCACTGTTCATCAATATATCAAAATAGCACATTACATTGGGGGATACATAGAGTTTCTTGAAATCCTAATATCCAAGAGTCAATTTCTTTTTTTACCATTTGTTTTCTAAGCTTATTTCCTAAATGATTCTGCACCATCAGAGGGTCAGAAATGGCTGCCACATGGAGTCAGTCCTGGCTACGAGTAATTGCCATGGAACTCAGCCTGTACTTCCTCTCTTCCTCTTGTGGCCTGAGATGAGGTCAGAGAGGCAGGCAGGGCCAGAACGAGCATAGTCTTCCAGGTCATTGTAAACAACTTGGACCTGAATTGAAGGGTAATATAAAGTTATTGAGAGCATTATACAAAATTACTGACATGATTCTTGTTGACATGTTTTAAATTATCAATATTGTTAAAATTTAAGAGTAGATGAAGTTTTCTACATGTATGTGTCCGTGCATCATTGAGCAGGAGCAAAGAGCTATGTGTTGAGAACATGCAAATGATTTTTAATTTAACTTCAACAGATTGATATTATAATGTGCAACTTTTTGATTTAATGCCTAAATTAATTTCTGAGACAACATTGGAATTTACTATTTATTTGACTCTGGACAAATGTTTTATCCTGTCAGAGCTCCTTTTTTTTATTCATGAGGACTTGAGCTTCCTGAAATGTTTAGCAGCAGAAGCCACAGTGAGTGGTTTGATGAGTGAATGAGTGATGTGGAAATAGGAGAAAGTGTAGTTAGCAATGAAAGAAGAGCAGGTGGGCATGAAAGGAGAGGTGCCAAAGTAGCTGAAGGAGAACTTGTGTCCAGTTATTTTGTGTGTGTGTATGTGTGTGTTTTAGGAAGGAAGAGACTTAACCAGGTTTTAGTGCTGAATTGAGGGAAGCAGTGTCTAGTCAACATTTAAAGTCATGAGAGAAAGAGAGGATAAAATGGAGAAAAAACCCTGAATAAACATTAGGGAATATCTATCATATTAGCACGAGGATCACATAAAATGATATTTCCCAGAAATAATTAAGTTCTCTCTCCACCTATGCTCTCATAGCACTATCAAGACGTTTACCGAGTTGTATTATATTTGTATAGTTACATATATATCTCTCAGATTAAGTTGTTAACTCTTTGAAATTTGGGAATTTATTTGACTAATCCTTTTTTCCCCTGGAACTTAATATCTTTTTATTACATTGAATAATGCAGTGAAAGTGTGTGTGTATAACTATTATAGTTATTACTGTTCAAATCATTAAGTAGAAATGCATATAAAGTGCTTAATGATAGATAGTATAAAGGAAAACCACATTTCAAAGATTTCTTCAATACTTTTAGCATTTAATGGTTTTGTCTTAATTTTGTTCTCGTGTACCCCTTGAATTTTAAGATGTAATGTTCTAGCTTCTTATTGAGATTCTACAGTGGTGACATAACCAGTATCTTCAACCAGTTCTGTGTTCTGAGCCCAATAAAAATCTTAGAATTCCTAGTTCTTAAGTATCAAACTGAGGAGGAAAGGATTAGAAGCATTATGTGGCGGTGATTAACCTGGTGTGTCCATCTGAGAGTGAAGAATAGTTTCCCCGTTGTCAACCAGTTGGGCTCAAACTTTGTGAATGTGTAGGCACTCAGCTTTGGCACAATCACTGCTCTTTCAAATAATGCTCCCATAATGACAGTATCAGCAAATAAAGACCAACCATTTCACTCCTGACAACAGATTATAACACACCATTTTTAAACTCCAAATTTATCAAAAGTAACTAGCTCCTTCTTGGTCTGGTAACCATTAGCACAATTATTTAGCTATTTTCCACTGTGATTTTCAGGTTCTAAAAGTTATAGGTTGTCATTTCAATGGAATTAAAGATAGTTGTCACACAGCAACAAGTGGAAATTTTTTTTTTTGGCTAAAAATATCACTTTACCCATATATATACTTTTTTGTTTCCTAATGTAGAAAATTATTAATTTTCAGAATTAGAGCTTTCCCAGCAGCATCAAAGGCAAACTACAAATAAGGAATTTTAAATTTTGTTCACACCTTTGAAATGCTCAAAAAATATTTCTGATAATTACATCAACTAAGGAGTCAAGAATTGAGTGAGAAAGTGGATTTTAAGGGTTAGATCTTGTAAGAAAAAAAGAAAAGAAGTCTTTCTTTCCTGTATAGAAAGTTCTGACAATAAGAATCTCACTAAAGATGATGAGGAGCGTTAGTCATATTCAAAAGTGGATCAAATCCTATGAGTTTCTCCGAATTGACAGGGAATTCAAAGGAAATAGGCTGCAGGAGAGAACAAGGTCCCCAAGACATCTCAGTCAGGAAGGGGACCCAGTGGCAGGTCTAAGCAGCCCACACAATTACTTCTAGAATTTGCTGCCAGTAAAATATCTTTCTATTTCGAATTCAAGTCCTGTGATTGTCACCTAAATAGAATGTATTCAAAGTAGAATATCAAGCGCAAAACATTCCATTAAATGTTTCTTCATTTATGCTTTGGCATCACCCTCCCACTCTGTCTATGTTTTTATACTAACCATCTTATATACACCCTCAGGCCAATGTGCATATATCCCAGAACAGAAATACACAAGTGATATAGTGCACATAATCATTACACCACAGCCTAAGTTTATATTTTTAGAGTGTGTAAGAGCATGTGAAAAATTCCTCTCCCAAAGATGAAATGCTCTTTTGATATTCAGTTTTGGAAAGGTTATTAGCTCTAATAAAATCTTTAATACTAGGGAAACTTCTATAAAATATTCCATCTATATAGGGTTGGCAGACACATATAGGAATAGACTCTAGAAACCCCAGGAAAAGAGGAAACCCTCACAACATGAAAATGGACCACACTGATGAGACAGTGCTTAACCTGGAGGTCACATCTATACCTGCACCACCACCATGGAGTTATTAGAGGAATTTTGTGTTCAAGTGGAGGACAGGACAAGTAACATTCCTAGCAAAGGGGCATGAGATTCAAACTTTATTCAGAAACTCCAGACAGCAATAGAGTGATGGTTACACACGTCTTATTTCTCTTCTCTTATTTCTTTCCAACCTCCCTCTCAAGAGGGAAGAAGAACAGATTCAATAAACAAATGGCAAACTGAAAAGAATAAAAATTGTCTATTTTTCAACTAAGTTGAGATGAGATTCTTTCAACAATGAACAAATATTCGCTGAGCCCCTTTTTAGTTTCAAGGCACTTGTCTAGGCACCAGGGATACTAGAAAAAAATGACAGAAACAGTTCCTGCTACGATGGGTTCTTCTAGAATGTAGATATGTAAATGCTACCTTTGAATATCAGGGTGCTATAAGAGCACTTAGTCTAACTTAGATTTCGGAAGAAAGTGGAGATAGAGGGATGCCTGGAAATACAAAAGAATGATGCAAGTTAGCCTCTTAAATTACACTTGCATCTGTATTCTGAACCTTGTTTAAATAATACTAAGAGCCTTTATGTTCCTTTCTGTTAAATTCTGCCTCTTTCTCTAAAATATCTCTTTTCTCTTTTGTAAATTAATCAAAACTTTTTTTTTATATTAGCCGGATGTTTCCCTGATTATTAAACTGTGTATTTTGCTGTGAAGTGTGAAGCCACATTCATCACTAATTGATGAGGAGAAGGAATAGCAGAGACAACCTTCACACCCCTGTAACCACCCCTCTCTCCCCCGGGAAACCTCATCTATCAGGGAATAGTTTCCTACATTAGTGTAAAACCCCCTGTGGTCCCTTCTATCCAATATCCCAATCCCTTTTACAAATGGAATAAGAGAAAAGCCATTATTATGGAGAAAGATTGTGGAGCGCCAACACATATGTAATAATCGAATCCTTAAATAAAAAACTGGCACATTTATAAGATCTCTTGTATTCTTCTTAATGTCTTAAGCTGAGTCTACTGAGGGAGTCACCTTGACTCAAATCTACCTCAGTCCTTGAACCGTCATTCACAGTGGAAGCTCACGTGCCGTTCCAGTCCCTCTGTTGTCCAGAGTTTGGATTAAGATGTTGTCCTGCTCTTGGTTCTCAAACAGGGGAGTTCCCTGGGTGAAATGTGACGCTAGCTCCCATAGACAAAGGGCAAGGAGAGACTGAAGAACGAGGCAGATGACTCTAGATGGGTAGGTGGCAGGTTTAAAAGCAAGGGAACTTACCTCTAAGACTTGTCCCTAGTGGCTGCAAGACAAGTGGATCTCCACACCCACCTGCCGGAATCTTAAAAGTCTATAGAGAGACCTACTTGAGTTTAGCCACGCATTCAGTCTGATGGTCTCAACAACACACTGCTCTCTCAAGGCTGTATCCTTGAAACAGCTCCTAGTTTGGGAACAGTGGGTCCAAGGACAAGGGAGAAGGTAAGGAGCCTCTGACTGCCCAGGTCTAGCTCTTCGGTCAGTTGGCAGTCACATCCTCTCGATGACGTCCTCCAACACCTAACCAAAACTATGATTGAAATAAAGACCTCGGGGGTGATCCTTGGGCTCCTGTGTGTCCCTTGAGTCACAGGACACCCAAACTGTCAGTGTGATTTGCTCCTTCAGATTTAGCTTTGTGCCCTGATCTCTACTCCATGGACTGACCAGTTACCCTGCCTTGCCCCAGGCTCCTTTCACAACTGCAGCCTCTTCCTGAATCTTGCTTTGCCTAACACCCTTTGCCCATCCTGACACACACACACATATACACACACAAACACAATTGTATATTTTAGGATGTGATAGCTTTAATTAGAACCTTCAAGAAGGGCTAGATCTTGCTTTCCTTATTTTTCTCTCCCTTGTACCCTGCACATACTGTTGAGGATACTTATAGGAAATAACCTATTTCTTAGAACCCCATTTCAGCTCATTATGTCCTTGCCCTCTTTCCCTGTACCATGAATCCTTGTGTAGCTATATACCAACTCTAGGGAGCCCTTTCTTACTATCTGTGTATATTTAAGTTTTATTTGTCATCTGCAAAATCTTATTTAACATGATTTACTGAGTGCTTTCTATATGCTAGGAATTTCGAAAGACTTCATATCCACCACTTTTCCTTCTAGCATATCCCTAGCAAATAGGATAGTGTCTAACACATATGCCCAATTAATATTTGTCAAATGATATTATGACATTACCCCAATTTTCAAGTGTAATGTTCACTTAGAGAGACTAAGCAACTTGACCAAGATGCAGAACTCCAGCTCTTAGTTTCCTTTTCAAAACTAGTCTTCTCTGCCTCAACTGCCACCTCAGCTTTCTTTATCAACTATTCTGGGTTGTTCTTTTGCTGTTTCTTGTATTTAAGTTCATGTCATGATGATATCTTTCCTTTTTCTCATGAATTTTTACCATCAGGAATGTAATCATTTAACTCCACAGAGCCATGCCTTCTTCCTTGGGAACCAATATATTGTTCTAAAATATTATCTGATATATTTTCCTTCTCAATCATTTTAGCTGCATTTTCACCATGAAAACTAAGCTAATTTATCCAACTGTAAACGTACATTGTTTTATAATTCACTGCATAGAAATTATAAGTCAGTTAGAAAAGAATAGGCTGAGGACCATTGCCCTCAAGAAGAGAGTATAAAAAGAAACTAGAGAGAACCAAGACTCAAACTTTTGGCTTTGAGTTCCAAAAGAAGTCCTTAAAAGCTGATTAAATGAAGCTAAAGGAATAAAATGTAATAAATGATAAGCAGCAGAATAACTTTTTAAATAAATGATTCTCAATTACTTTCATTTATATAATTATTCACCATTTATAAGTTCTTATTTACTAGCACATAGAATCAGATCATTTGAGCTCTTCAAGACCATGAGTGTGTGTGTAGACACATTTCATTTGCAGCATTTTGTACAGACTTTGGCAACATCATTGTTAATTGAAAATGAAATGTCATTGGAAAGTGAAAATAAGTTTATCAAAGAATTCTAAAGAAAACTCAATTACTTATGTATTTTAATTTTTCATTTGGAAAAATTACGATTACAGATAACTTTAGCAGCTCAGTCAGACATTTTGTTTTCATTTCAATGGTTGTATACATTTCAAGTATACATAAAGTCCCAAAAAAAGCTTATCAAAATGCATGTTTCTAAGCCTCATCACCCAAATTCAGAGTCAGCAAGTCTATTTGGTGGTCTAGAAATCTGAATTTTCAACAAGCACCAGAGATGATTCTAATATATGTAATCTAGTATCACATCTGTGAAATATGGAACAGTCAGAGGAGTCCTTGCCAAGGAAAGAGAAAGCCAAACTTACAGATCTTACTTTAACTTTCCTAGTCATCTGATCATTAGAAAATCCTTCATTTATTTTTTTTTTACTGTATTCTCCTTGCCAATAATATGAAGGAGAAAATTAAATTTGAATTTTCAACAAGGAATAAATTCTATTTAAACTTTGAATTTTTTAACCTATAATATTACAATTTTTAATCTATAATATCACATTGCTTATTAAATCCAAAATTAAACACGCAACTTTTCCTCTCTAGCAATCTTTATGATAAAGAATGTGAATTCAAATCATATTTAATTAACAAAAATTAGGTCCTTGGATTTGAACATGAGACTGTGAGGTCTGTGCATTTATGGTCTTGTGATTTGAGGAGATTAAAGGTAATGACAAGAGAACCTTTGGAATTATTAAATAGAAATCCTTATTTGAAAAGTTCTAAATCATATACTACAAAAAAAATTTTGAATAGCCCATATTTCACTCAGCAAAAATGCAATTATATACCTCCCTTGGGTAGGGTGCACTCAAGCCCAACTCCTACACTTAACATCTGCAGAACGATTCTAAGATAGTATGTTTAAACAATGATCCAGGAGCTTATTTATCAAAGACAGCTTGATTTTGACCACAATACTCTATAATATAAGGAAAGCATATTAATACTTGCAAAAAATGTCCAAGTCGTAAAGGCAAAAACAGAGGATGGTCATATCAATTTTTAGTCTACCTGACAAAAAAATCAGTGAATAGAATTCTGGTACTTTACTTGATAGTAAAGTTAGTAATTGATATTACTAACAATATCAAGCTTATATTATGTGCTATACAAATATCAAAATATATTTATAGTATTAAAATTAGAGAAGATATCAATCAGTGTGACAGTGATTATCTCCTTGCAGAGACCTAACTAAGAAATATCAGATCCATCACTGGCATCCGGGGTCTTCTTTCACTAAACCATGCTCCCAGATTAAGTCTCTAACAGTTAAGAAGGATTTTTTTATCACTCTGTGATAAAAAAGCCCTCTCTTAATCATGTTCCATCCAATCATCTTCATTTCTTTCATGGTACACATTATCATTGGTAATTTCTTTCTTCATGCATAACTAGAAAGTGTACTCTGTAAATGTGGTACTGTGCCCATTCTGTTCTCTACTGTATTATCTTGAAGAGTGCCTGGGATGGAGTAGACATTTTTTAGACTTTTTAATAATTAAATAACAAGTGAAAAGTCCTTTTCTCTTTTTTCTTCTTTTTCCTTTCTTCTTTCCTTCCTTCCTTCCCTCCTCCCTCTCTCCTTTCCTTCCTTCATTTCTTTCTTTCTTTTCCTTCCTTTCTTATTTTTTTTAAATAAATAACCTAGCATATTTCCATTCACAACTTAGTTTCACTTCAAGAAAATGAAATCAAGAGAAGATATATTTTTGGTGTAGAGGAGAGGAGATTCTGAAAATATATCTGTTTATAGTTGACAGGAACTGTGAAGGGTCTGAGATTTTACCCTACTTGCTAGCTAATAATTTAGCCTGCCACTGTTTTATAGATGTTGACAGAAGCCGCAAGACTCCTGAGTCAGAGACAAAAGAGTTTATTACTCATGGCACAGCAGGGAGCATGAGCTTCAAGTTCACATCAGTTCCCTTTGCTGCCCAAGATCCATGGTTTGATGCACAGAGGTCTAAGTGATTCTGCACACACAGTGGTGTGTGTCACAGCAAAAGAACCCCAAGCTTAGGAAACCCCAATCTTATAAGAGGGACTGTTGGCAAACTTTGCACCAGTGGAAGACATTACTTTTAGTTTCTTCTTTAGGAAATAAATCCATCCTCTTCCCAGGAGGGAAAGATTATCTCTGTCATCCAAGGCTGTTTGCTATACAAACATTATTGGGAAGATAGTCCAGAACAAGGTTAACAATGCCATGCAGAAATCCAAGACATAGAAGGAGAACTGTCTCCCAATAGTACCTAGAATCAGAAAAAAATATTGCAGATTTATATGGTCCTTGATTTTATTCAGGGTTCGTTTCTTCTCAATTAGCATGAATTGGTCTGCATTTAAATTACAGAAAATGTGCCCCAATTTGGTAAAGAAGCTCTTATAATGATGTTAAACACTAGAAATTGAACAGTGTAATCATTTACGTTTCAAAAATGTTTGTCTCCTTATTTATATTTTTTCTAATCTCCATTGTATGAATCTGATTTTTTAGCTTTTTAGACCTAGTGTTTAGTCTTTTTAGCAACTTTCCAGCAGAGACTATGTCACTTTCTATGTTTTATATTCAGATATCTATTAATAAGTAATCTTAGTAATACACACGTCCAAAGTCATTGTTGGTGAAATGCTTTGTAGATAAGAAATTATTGCTCGTTGCTGTGCCAAATGCTCAAAGTGTGCCTCACATCTGCCATGATGATCTAACCAAACAAATGGAATGAGAAACCAGCTTCAAACAAATTTAATTTGATCAGAGTGTGTGAGGATGGGAGTGGAGTTAGGGAATAAACCGACCACTTATGAGTGGAAAGAATTATTTAAAATGTTGGTAAGATACAATCCATAGATTCAACAACCAAAAAATTCCCAGTATCATATTTCTCATACGAACTATCATTAGAATACAATGAAAGGAGCAGTATTTAAAAGTAAGAGAGCTTATTCAATTTGCAATGCAGATATTTATACACATAAATGGCATCCAAGAGAGCACTGGCATATACATTGCAAATATTGTGTCAAAGTGTATGTGAGTACTTTTTAAGAGATTATGGCTTCTTTACAGGGGAGAATCCATCTAATGAAGAGAAGTAGTAGTTTAATTGACTTAATGAGAAGAATATGAACATAGGATCATAAATGAATATACAAAAAAGTTTAAAAAAGTAAGCGCTGGTGAGCACTCCTAAAGTAAGTGAAATGAAATAAGTAATTAGTCTAAAGAGTGTTTACCTAGGCCTACCTGAAACTCTTTTGATCAAGTTAAACTAGCACAGTAAGCAGTGGAAGAAGCAGAGAGTCATAACACAAGATCTCAAGTAATCATAATATTAAGGAAAAAAGTATGCTTAAAAAGGGGGGGATATATTACTAAATGGAAGTGATTCGACTTCATATATTAATAAGAAAAAAGAAACAAAGTTTACAAAACAAAACTTAGTCACCTGATACAGAAACTGCATAAGATTAGGCAATGAACTATGAAATGGGAATTTATGGAACTAGGAGATGTATATAATAATTGGTTAATTACTAATGTGCCTTTTGGTTAGAAAGTTTCAGTAGCACAAGTGGAGAAAACTTTAGAGTACAAACGAGAATCAGTTACTGCGGCATCATGAGCTGTTTTTGTAGTTGTTGTTTTGTCTTGTTTTCCCTTGGTAAATGATGTGAATGCAGCGATAGGCTAGTAAAATAGAATCACTGTTCACTCTGTAATTATAGCAATTGCTATAATTGACCATTGTAAATAAGTGACTCCTTTTCAAGGCTAAATTTACATTAAAACATTCCCATCACCAAGGAAATGACTGTCACTGTGCCTTTTGAATGTGAAACCTGTGAAAATAATCAGTTTCCCCTATTCACACCACAGCCAAGGGTGAACATAAGCCTAGAATCCTAGCTGAGTCCAGAACCACAAAAGTTTTTTCTAAACTATAAAATAGAAAAGTTAGGCTACATAATCTCTAACTTTCCTTCCAATTAAAGAATAAATCTAGAATGTGACAATTCCTAGTTAGACTAGTAGTTGTAACTGATAGCAAGATATGAACAAGACATAGCGATAATTGACAGAAACAAAATGCAGTTATTCTATGGCTGGAAAAAGTAGGGTAGACACAAGTTTTTATACGGTCATAGTACCCTCTAATTCTCCTTTTATAAGATATATAATACTTTCAATTATTGTTAAATGATTCTCTTCTTCAATAAACTCAATGAAAGCAGGAACTATGCCTGTTCTTTCCATTGCTACACAACAAATAACTATAACCACCTCATAAAATTATAGGGTTTTTTTATTTGCTCCCTTCGTTTTTGGCCAAAAGTGAGATGCACATATGTAAAGTGTAAAGCTCAATGAGTTTTGACCAATGTGTTCAACCATGTAATGCACATCTCTAACAAGATATCACAAATTTCCAGAGTTGCCTCATATATTTTTCCAATCAGTACTTTCCCTTTATCCTCACTCTTCTGAATTGTATCATTATATACTTTTGTGATTTTTAGAACTTCATATTTAAAAAGGGGCCATTAGTTAATACTTTTTAATGTATTACTTCTTTAGCTCAGCATAATATCTCAGCAACTGAACTATGATTTTGCATCTGTCACAAGTGCATTTCTTTTTATTTTTCACTAATATTCCATTAGATGGATATTCTAATATTTATCAATCTCTGGTTGATAGCTTTATTAGTTATTTATTGCTGTTTAATGAATTACAACAAATATAGTGGCTTAAAACAACACACATTTATTATCTCATAGTTTCTGTGGGTCAAGAGTCCTGGCATGGCGTAACTGAGTTCCTTGCTTCAAAGTCTCTCACGAGTCAGAATTCAAGCCATCAAGCAGGTCTGAGGTTTCATTTGAAAGCTCAACTGGGGAAGGAAATGCTTCCAAACTCACACGGTTGTTGGCACAATTCAGTTCCTTACATGTTGTTGGACTGAAGGCCTCAGTTCCTTGCTGGCCATCATCCAGATGCCATTCTCAGCTCCTTGCCCTGTGGGCCTCTCCAACATGAAAGCTTACTTCATCAAAGCCAGTAAGTGAGACAGTCTACAATGATGTAAGTCACAATCTTATACAGTCTAATCATGGAAGTGACAACCCATTATCCTTGTTGTATTTCTTTAGTTATAAGGAAGTCACTAGGTCATTGCATACAAAGAGTTTACAAAAAGGATTACAAAAGGGAACAAATACCAGGAGATGGAGATCATTATGGTTCATTTTAGAGCCTGCCTGCCACAGTGAACATTGGGTTTATCATCAGATGATGATTATTGGTTGGTTAAAATGAAGAAAAAGTCTTTATTTCATGATTATTTTTAAAAGGTTTTTCACAGAATACAGAAATTATACATATATATGTATATATATATATTTGTAAGAAGTAAAACTTACTACAGATGAATTTAAAAGAAAAATAATTTATTAAAATATTGAGAAAAAATAACACAATATCCAATAAATGTTACACAATTCTAAAAAGTGTAATCTGACTTTTATTGGAATACCAGAGATAAAAGAAAGAGAATAGAATAAAAGAAATAGTCAAAGCAATAGTAACTGAGAACTTTTCACAGTTAAGGCAAGACACAAAACCATTGACCCAGAAAGCTCACAGAACACAAAGCAATGTAAATACAAAAAAAATACACCTAGGCATGGAATTCAAATTGGAAGAAATCAAACTAAAAAGAAATCATTAGACTTCGGGTTTTGAGAGCCACATATAAGGAACTCAGAGGTCGCCACTTCATTCTAACACAAGTAAAATGCTAAGGAAACCGAAAAATAAACTCTCCTTAGATCCATCAGCGAAAGGAGGACACAGGGCAAACCACTGCCCCCAGAATTGGAGAGACAGACTGAAGAATACAGGGATAGCACAGAAGATTTTTAGGGCAATCAAAATACTTTGTATGATATTATAATGATAGATACTTGTCATTATATGTTAGTCCAAACTCATAGTTTGTACAATACAAACAGTGAACCCTAAGGTAAACTATGGACTTCGGGTGATTATGATGTGTCAACATAGGTTCACTTCGGTAAAAAACGTGCCGTTCTGGTCAATGATGTTTATAATGGGGAAGGATACATGTGTGTGAGGGCAAGGAGTATATGGAAAACTTCTGCACCTCCTTCTCAATTTTGTTGTAAACTTAAAACTGCTTTAAATAAAACAAAGTCTTAAAAAAATAAATAAATCACTAAAATAATATTTTAAAGAAGCCAGAGAAAAATAACACCTATAGTTTTCCCTCAGAAAAGGAAAACTATAAAAATTACAGTGAGCTTCTCATTAGAAACCATGTAAGCAAAAAGAAAGTGGAGTAAAAGATCTAAAGTTGTAAAAAAAACGTGAAAACCTAGAATTTTCTATTCAGATAAGCATCCTTCAAAAGAGAAGAAGAAATAAAGACTTTATCAGACAAAACAAACCAACCCTGAGCAAATTCAATGCCAGCAGACCTACTTTTTAAGAAATGTTAAAAGAAGTTCTTTCAGTACAAGGAAATGATATGGATCAGAAATTCAAACCTACATAGGGAAATGAAGAACATCAGAGAAAGAATAAATAAAAGTAAATAAAATATTTTCTTATTCTTAAAGTGATCTAAAAGACAACTGTTTAAAGTAATAATAGTAACAATGTCATTATAACAAATGGATAAGTGAAATGAAAGACAAAAACATAAGCCAGGAAGAAGAAATTGGAAATACTTTGTTGAAAGGTATCAGCTCCACATGAGAAATAATATAGTGGTATTTAAAGGTAGTCTTAGATTAGTTAAAAATGTATAATTCAAACTCTAGGGCAACCATTAAAATTTTTTAAAGTATTGTTATTATAAGAAAGGAGACAAAATGTAATCATACAAAATGCTGTTAAACTACAAAAATCAACAACAGAGGAAAAAAAGAGAAAAATGCAACAAATAGAAAACAGTAACAGAAAAGGTGGATATTAATCCAACTAGATCAATAATTAGTTTAAAGGTGAATAGTCTAAATATACCAATTAAAAAACAGAGATTGTCAGAGTGGATAACACATATAGACCCAACAACATGTCTAAAAGAAACCTACTTTAAATATAAGAACTCAAATAGGTTAAAAGGAAAGGGATAGAGAAACATATACCACATTAACACCAATCAAAAGAAAGCTGGAATAGCTATATTAACTTAAGACAAAGTAGACTTCATAACAAGGAAAAATATCGGGGATAAAGAATAGAATACTCCATCCAATAACAGCAGAACACACATTCTTTTCAAAATGCACAGAACATTCACGGAGATAGACGAAATTACAAGGCATAAAGCAGATCTGAACAAATTTAAAAGAATAGAAATCATACAAAGCATGTTCTCAGATCATAATAAATTAAATTTAGAAATCAATAACAGAAAGATAGTGTGAGCTGCAAATAGTGATTTTCTCCAAAGTATACAGTATGGGAAAGGGAAAAAAGAGGAACTTTATAGTGGAGACATCTGACAAACATTATCTCAGCCAAATGATCAAGGTTAACATCAACAATGAGGGTAAGTCATGTTTATAGCATGTACCCTTGATATTCTGTGACAAAAATGGAACTTTACTGTTGTATTCTTCCTTCCAAAACACCATAGCCCTAGTCTAATCATAAGAAAAACATCAGACAAATACCAATTGATTGACATTTGACAAAATACCTGACCACTACTCTTCAAATCTCTCAAGTCATCAAAAACAAGGAAAGTCTAGGAAACGGTCACAGCCAAGAGGAGCCTAAGGAGACATGACAGCTAAGGGTAATGTGTTATCCTGGGTAAGATCCTGGAGCAAATAAAAGACATTGGGGAAAAAATTGAGGAAATGTGAAAAAAAAAGAATCATTTATTTAATTATAAGGTATTGATACTGGTTCATTTATTGTAACAGATTATCATATTAATTTAAGATGTTACTAATGAAGGAAACTAGATATGAGATATATGGAACTCTTTGCCTTACCTTTGCAATTTTTCTGTAAATCTAAAACTCTTCCAGAATTAAGTTTATTTAAAATATGATTATCTCCCAGAATATTTTAAAAGTTTTGAATCAACGTAATGAATATATCCATTATCCCCAAATTTTCTTTGCATCTCTTTGTGATTCCCTGTACCCCTCTCCTCATTTTCTGACCATCACTAATATGCTGTTACTATGGAATAATTTGAATTTCCCGAGTTTTATATAAATGAAGTCTTACAGGAGGGAGGCTTTTTGGTCTGGCTTCTTTCATCTAGCACAATTATTCTGGGATCCAGTCATTTAGTTATGTGTATCAACAGTTCTGTTTATTCCTTAGTGCTTCTGGGTAACATTGTTTGTACGGATGTACCATAGTTTTTCTATCCATGCATCTATTAAGGGACATTTGGGGTTTTGAACTATTACACATAAAGCTGCTAGACACATTATTGTACATGTTTTTATATGTATATATATAATTTTATTTCCCTGTGGTAAATACTTAGAATGACTGCATCATACAGTAGATACAATTTTGTATTAAAATTGGTTAAGAAACTGCCAAACAACAAACTTGTAGGAATATTTTGTATTCCAACTAATAGTGTATGATGAGATTTACAGTAGCTCCATATCCTCTCCATCATTTAGATTTGTCACTCTTTTTTATTTTAGCAATCTAATAGATGTGTTATGCTATTTCATCACTTTTTAATTTGCATTTTGCAAAGGACTAATGATGTTCCACATCTTTTTCATGTTATTTGCCCTCCATATATCTTCTAGAGCCAAGTGTCTGTTCAAATCTTTTGCCTATTTTTGTAATTGAGTTGTTTGTTTTCTTATTATTCAGTTTTTTTACATTGAGATATAATTCACATGTAACATTATATTAGTTTCAGATGTACAACATAATATGGTATTTGCATATAATATGATATTTGCATATATCGTGAAATGATCACCACACTAAGTCTAGTTAACATTCGTCACCATACATAGTTAAAAATTTTTTTCCTTATAATGAGAACTTTTAAGATTTATTCTCTTAGCAACTTTCAAATATATAATTTGAAAGTATTGTTATTAACTATAATCACCATGCTGTACGTTACATTGCCATGACTTATTTATTTTATAAATGGAAATTTGTACCTTTTGATGCCCTTTACCCATTTCGTCCAGCGCCCTCCCTGCTGCACCTCACCTCCTTCCCCTGGCAACCACCAATCTGTTCTCTGTATCTATGAGCTTGTTTTGTTTTTTGTTTTTCTCATCATTGTAACACCGGAAACTATAATGCTTAACAGTTTCTTGTCTTAAATCTCTATTGCTCTTTAATATTACTATTGGAGAATAGAAGACTTTCCCATCAAATCTATCTCATATGAAACAATAAATATGATTGGAAGTCATCAGAGATAACTTTTATTCAAAAAAGGTCATAAGCAGAGTAAGTACACCTTATGACTTTAGAACAGGTTCTGGATCGAGTGACAAATACTTTGAATCCACCCTCTAAATTTCAGGTTTCCTGTTTTGTTTGAAAACATAGGGAAAAAAAAGAATTTTCTTTATAAGCATAAAACTGAAATAACATAATCAGAGGGCTAAAACCCCCAGAGTAATATCTAAATATAGTTTTCACTTTTTTACATAGAGATATAAGGTTAGCCTCTGCTAACATTTGTTGGTGTCCTGAAATTTCTACCCGATTGCTTATTTTAAAATAATGAAAAATGAGGCTTTGCCTAGAGAAGAATACAGCTTCAGACTAGTGGTAGTAACCAATTATTAATATATTTTAATAATCAGAAAAAAATAATTCTAAAATATTCTATATTATATGAAATAACAGATAAATGGGTAAAGATATAATTAAGTATATTGTACTGTTGTGAAAAAACGTGATATTTAAGGCTACACATAGCTTCCAAATCAAAAAGTTCCTTAATGATTCAGCCAAGTCCTTCCTATAGACAAACCATTCAAATGTAGTACTATCTCAATAGAGAATTAAATGCTGTGTTTTATTAAGACAAAAGAATGTGGATTTGAGTACTTTAACAACAGACTTCCAGTGTTAAGTTGGTTGACCAATCTTCAATCTGACAATTATGATAAACATAAAATTCAGTTCCATGTTAATTGGTGTGGAGACCTATGATTATATCTACAAATATGAAATTCAAAGGTATTTATTGATTTTTGGCACAAAACCACAAAGGCACTGAACAAAAATCAGTTTAACTTTTTCAAAGTTATTAAAAACTAACTAGCTCAAATGACTTTTACCAAAAACTATCATCACAGATCATTGCATTGTTTATCCTTTTTCTAAATTAGATATACGGCATGTACTTATACTTGAATGTATTAACATAACAAGTAACTTTCTTTGTAATTAAACCACTGTTTTTTTAAAATGTTGATAGGTGTGTTACATTGTGCTCTCACTTCTAACTTCTCCCTTCCATTCTTTGGCTGTAGGCAAGCTGTCTGGCTGTCTCTGTAATACGAATGTTTGAACATTTCTTGTAAAGAATGGAATACAGTACGCAGTAGGAATTGCATAAAAAATCTTCAGTGAATGGAAAAAAGGCTCTGGGACCTTGGATGCCAGTTCCAGGAGAGACAAATTTATAGGCATAACAATCTGTCTTTTATAACTGACATCCAAGGTCCCAGAGGCCTTTTGCCTATCACCAAGGATTTTTCATGCATTTCCTACAATATGAAAAAACTGTGAGTGTAACATTTAGACATTTTTGCTGCACATAAAAGGAACCTTGTCAATTCTGTTCTAGGCCCATACCCAAAATCAATTTTAATATTAGATTAAAATTTTATCTTTAATAGAAACAAGACTTCTACACTATTGCAACAAAGAAATGTGAAAATTAAGCTTGCTCAGCAATTTAATATTTCACCAGAAACCGATAATAAAGCAGCCATCTGCCCTTGTAGTTTAGCAGGCACCAAGTGAGGTATGTTCTCTTTGGGACTCAAAGTGGTGTGATTATCACTCAGAGAACTGCAGCAGAATTACAAATGACTTGCACTAGTGGCCTGAAGGGCTAAGTGAGCTCTTCAGAGTGACGTTTGTCACAGAGTGTCTAAGGCATTGAAAAAAATAACACCTGTCGCTCAAGGAGCCTAAAATACTGGACAACACAGTAACAGAATTATCCTAAAACTGAAATCATATAAATGAATTGATCAATCAATGGGGCCACGTAGGCACAAGAGCTGATTCCACCTACAGAATAATAATTCTTTTCAAAGATTCATTTCTGCTTATGACCAAAATGGCACTACTTTGTCAGATTCAAGCAAAAGGGTATAACAATATAGATTCCACCAATCCATGAGCATAGTATATATCAGTTTATTTATTTAGCCTTACTTTTGTTTCTTTTAGCAATGTTTTGTAGTTTCCAGTGTACAGTGTAAATATGTACAGTTATACATATTTAACTATATTTATCACCAAATAGTTCATCTTTTGGGTTCTATTGTATATAGTACTTTTAAATTTTAATTTCATTTTTTATTGCTAGTATATAGAAGTAATACATCTTAATAGTGGTGTTGGTTACACATATATACATACTTTTCATAACTCATTGAACTATACACTTAAAAATAGTGATTAAGTCAATAAAGTTGATTCAAGAATAGTTCTGGCAATGTACTTATTATACAGGATTTTGTGGATAAGTAAGGGAGATAATTCCCGTAACATGTTTATTACAGTCCCTAACAAAATAATATGCACTTGACAAAAATTATCTATTACTATTTTTGAATTCTGTATTGATATAGATTTTCTTTCCTATATATTAAATGTTCATTGCAATATACATTCTTAGGAATTCATACAGAATATTATATGCAGATGTAAACATGACATATTGCTGGACATTTCAAAAATATTTTAACTTTATCGCCATAAGATCTTTGTAAAACCAGGAAATGTTACTGGTTTAAATCTGTCAATGTGAGCTCTTTGAAATTATTCTTGGTTGTATGCTTTTTTTTTTTTTTTTTTTGTGAGGAGATTGGCCCTGTGCTAACATCTGCCAATCCTCCTCTTTTTTTGCTGAGGAAGACTGGCCCTGGGCTAACATCCGTGCCCATCTTCCTCCACTTTATATGGGACGCCGCCACAGCATGGCCTGACAAGCGGTGTGTCGGTGCGCGCTCGAGACCCGAACCGGCGAACCCCGGGCCGCTGCAGCGGAGCGCGTGCACTTAACCGCTTGCGCCACCGGGCCAGCCTCGGTTGTATGCTTTTAATAATTCCTGCTCATGCTTCTGTCTTACTTGCCCAGAATTCAATTGTTTCACTTCTAACTTTATAATAGTAACGCTTAGAAAAATTTCATTTGTGTGCTTTGCTCATGTTTTCCCTCAAAGTTATTTGCTGACACAAAATCCCTCCAGTCTTAATCTTAAAGTAAGGTGACTGTGTGCTATCGGACGCCAAGCTTTTGTTGTGTTCATGTGCTTCTCTATTTATTATTACATCAACTGTCTCTTCTCTTTCCATCTACCACATTCTTGGCAGTAGAAATTCAAATCCCTCTAGGGGTGGACTTACCTACAGGTGATATTAATTATAATAATAAAATAGCAGAAATAGTAATAATTATATACATATAATGTACCACATGCAGGCAGTTTTAAGTGCTTTAGATGTATAGACCATTTAATCCACAAAACAAGCAGAGATTGGGTACTCATTATACTCCTATTTGCAGGTGAATTTGTAGGACAGAGTGAGTAAGCGGCTTCCCTAATTTTTAAGCAGACTTATGCCAAGGGAGTCTGAGTCTAGTAGCCAGGATCTCAAATATTATATTCTCCTACCATCAAAATTCTCTTTTTCGATAAAAAGAACTTTAAATTAGTTAGAATAAATTATGGGATTTAAACATTCCATGGTTAAATCAATCTATTTTATATCCTCAAGCTAAAAAATAATGATGGACATTGATTTTATATTCGTAATATTTAAGTTCAAGGTGACTATGTATTCAAAACTCACTATCAAACTTATATAACGTAGCTTCATAATCCACCTTTAAAATGTTAGTCCTCCTTGGGCAATTAACTCGGATTCCAAGTAAGATTGCATGACATTATGTTTTCATAAAACAGGATATGTCCCTGTGCTTCAATTAACTTGTAACCTAAAGATATGCATTAGCTATAGGTTCTTAGATGCCTTCAAGAAGTTTTTGGCCGTATAAATTCTGAAGGTATTTCTGAGTGAGTTGTCTAAATATAATGAATATACAGTGAATAATATTTTATAATTTGAAAGAATGATGACAATGTTTTTGTCTATATTTTTCTTGGTTCTTCAAATTATGGATCTTGATACCGAATTTAATTAGCCTTTAACTCTGTCATGGAATACATGTATGTATTCATATATATATGCATCTTCTAGCTTACAACACTGAAGTATGACTGTCAGAAAAGGCACTGAAGATTACAATCACCTAGATCAGCCTGCATTTTGGATGAATACTTTGGTGTGATCCAAGTAAAACCCTCTCAAGAAGCTCACATGTGATTTCTACTTACGGTGATGAAATGAATTCCAGTTTGATTCAACATACTACATCTGAATTCTTTAAAAAGATACAAGTATGTTTTCCCATTCTTACAAGGTACTTGATTAGTGGCCTATTTGTGCTCAGTTTTGTGACCTTCTTTATTTACAAAATGGATTTTTATACAGCTTTTAAAAAGTTAGTAGAGGTGAGACTCTGTCACCATCATCACATCCTGGGCTATGCAATATGTCTTCTATATTTTGATGATGCTCTGTTTCAGGTGTTTCTGGAAAGGCCACTGGGAACAGCTTCCAGCAAAGAAAGCATGGTGTAATAAACACCTATTTTACATTCATTCCTCATTTTAATTTTGTTGCTGAGGACTACTGAAAACTGGCAAAGAAAGAAATTTTGTTTTTGCTCAATATTTTTAAAAATTCAGTGCCCTGTGCAACCTGGTACATAATAGAAAGCATATATAATGCTTGGCGTAAATTTACAAAAACAGTAAAATTGAGATAGATGGATTCTGTTATTTGGGATTATAGCTTTTTAAGTGAACCACATCTGAAAGAGATAATAGTAACAATAAGCCACTAAAAGTCTGACTAAAAAATAAATAAAAGAGTTAAGAAGGCCAGACCAGTAAGTAGATCTAAAAATTCAGTATCAGAAATCAAAATCAGTAAATATTACTTTGTTGAATAATTTCCAAGTAATGAAACAGGACAAAGGGGAAACAAGAAATAGTTACTTTTTAAATATCTATGCAATAATTCATAAGGGGTAACACGATGCCATTGTGTCTTTACTTGAATTATTGTGAAATTTGTTCAGACCTTTCATTATTGTAACCTGAAGGAAGCCCTTGAGCTCTCTGCAGTCACTTTGAGATTTCTCCCCTCAACCCCTTTCTTCAGTCTCAATTCAAAAATTGGGAAGCATCCAGTCTCAGCCTTTAATTGAGAACTTAATTGGGCCTTTGGCCCCCTAACTATGAATAAGATAATTATAGTAATTATAGATGAATTAGAGTAATAATTAGTAATTATAAATAAAGTCAATCTAAAGTACATTTGAAATATACTTACAAAATGGATGTTTAAAGTGACAGCACCACCTCAAACATCGTGATGTATTCTATTCTGTATCTTTCATTACATGTAGGATAGAATTTCAGAAAATTGAAATTATATAATTATATATATTTCTTGTAATGCGTTTAATTCTTAGCCTATTCCCTCATGCTTTAAAGAAAAATAATATGTTTGCTATTTGTGAAATAGAAAAAGATTTTTTTTCCTAAATTATGTGAATAATTCCCATAAATTACCAGTGATCAGTACATTTGCCTTGTCAGAGGTATTTAAAAGCATGCACATGTTTGGCAACAACTCATTTTGGAGATAAAAATTTCAATTTATTTTAAAATATAAAGTCTATAGTCATAAAAATGTTTAACAGTCCACCATAGAATTTCTCTTGAGCCATAAGGGTTATAACAATTGCATAATTAAGAAGAGACAGGTCTGGAATCAGGTGATTTACATGCATCTAATATCCCATTTAACCTCACAACAAACCTACAGGAATTGGAATGGGTTGATATTATGCCCATTTTAAAAATGTTTTAATAACTAGCCCAGTACCACACAACTAAAACAATGAATGGCAGTGTTGGGATTTAAACATAGATTCAATTCCAAAACCCACAGTCTTTTCAGAATGCCATACCACCATTTTTACAGGTGATTTGCTAAAAATATAAATGAGTGCCTACTCTAGTTAGCTTGAATTTCTAGATATTTTAGAAAATCAAAAAAAAGATTTTCTTTTCTACCACTGTTTATTTAAAATGATAAAATGAATCATGGTTTATTGCACCATTAAAATAATTACTTCTAGTATTTGAATCCCTTTTTTTAGGGATGTCTCATTTATTTTCTAACTTTGTAACCACTAAATGTCTGTTGTTCACTTTTAAAAAAATCTTCTTTCGTAATCCCCTTCCCACAATTATATATCCTTTTCTAATGAAATAGAAAACAATTAGCTCATATTCCAATTTTAACCAAATCTATACGTTCCGATTAAACATAACTGACACACAACCAATCCATTTACTACAACTGTCTTGACTGGAACTTTGACAGAAATAATGATTAAATTAACTGACATTGAATGTAGTTCATCACTTAGACTACTGTCATTTTGTTACTTACTGTCTCTACAGGATTGTTAGAGAAATCGTTATCAAACTCTCAGACAACTAGCAAATCCTGGCCCAGCTACTTGCAGCTGTGTGATACTGAGCGGCAATTTGCTCTTCTGAAAAATGAAGATGTAAAATCTGTTTTTCATATTTGTTGAGAGTTAAAATAAGATGTAATATAAAAACTACCTGACTCTATGCTAGACACATAGTTGGAATGGGTGCTAATAAATGGTAGCCATAACTATGAAAAGATCTTAATGAAGTCTTGATGAGAATGCATCCTAATGATTATTTATAGCCATGAAACCCATTCCCAGTAAAGTTAAACTAGATACTTCTCTGTATCTATTGCCAAGCTTGACAATACTGCTGATTTAATTGAGCTTCAGTGAAGGTTTTCAAACTTGTTTCCAGCTCATGTCTTGAAGGAAATAGTACTTCATTTCATTTAAAATAATAAAACATACCAACAGAAAATATGTTTGTGGATTCTTATTAGAATCACTATCGACATTATGATTGAAGATATTAAAAACTCCTGAAAATACTCTAGATTTATTTCAACTTCGTATCTCAAAGTTTTAAATATAAAGCTTGTAATTATTTTCTATTGACTTCAAACTCACTGATAATTTCCTCAGATTTGTCCAGCATACAACGACCATATCAAAGACATTCTTTATTTTTCTTATTGTTTTTCTTATTTCTGTCATTTTTAAATGTTTTTTCTTAGTTTCCATTTTTCCACTGAAATCATCTGATCTTGCATTTTGTCTACATTTTCCATTAGAAGCTCTAACATATTAATCATAGTTATTTCAAATTTCTTGTCTGATCTTTCCAACATCCATGTCATACCTGAGTCTGATTTTTAGGATTGCTTTGTCCCTTCAGACTGCATGTTTTTCTTGTCTGTCTCTGCACCTTGTAATTTTTGGCTGAATGCTAGAAATGTTTAGGACAGATGATACCAAGGATTGGTTGATTGGTTATTTATTTATTTAAATGCTTGTCTAGTCATAACATGGACTCAGTAATACTAATTATTTGAAATTTGTTAAACTCAGTTTTATGGCTTAGCATATAGGCCAACTTTTATTAATATCTTATGTGTGCCTGAAAATGTACACTCCAGTTGATATATGTCCACAGATCAAGTTTGTTAATGATACTCTTGAACATGTTCATACGTCAGATATTTTTTGCTGTGTTTGTTTTGAGCATCTATCAATACCCTTATAGAAGTTTTTTTTAAGTCTCTCATTATGTTGGTATATTTATCAATTTCTCATATAAAAGAATTTTAAAATTTGCTTTATATCTTTGAGGCTGTTATTCTTACTTGTACATTTAGAACGGTTACAACTTCCTTGTATGTTGAGCAGCTTTTCATATTATTCAGTTACATCTTTTAATCTCACAATGTTTTTTCCTTAAAATCTACCTGTCTGCAATTGTATAATTACATCAGTTTTATTTGCTTATATGTGCAGGGTAATTGTAATTGTATTTATAATTTCAACATAAATCTGTCTTTTAAATTTAGGTGTGTTTCTTGGAAGCAGAATATAACTATATTTTGTGTTTTGTTTAGACAATATTTCTGTGATTTAAAATGAGAGTTTAATTAGATTTGTTCTTCAATATTGTTATGTGCTGTCTATTTGACATTCTTTTTAAATCTTTCATATATTTTCTTCCATTCTGAGTTTGATTTGATTCGTTTTTCTTTTCTTTTTCTTCTTCCATTCGTTCCCTTCAACTTCTTTAAAAATTATATTATGACTATTCTTTTTAGTAATTAGCATAGCTACTTAAATATACATATTCAATCATAACTAAAGATATTCAATATCTTTACCTCATCCTAAAATATACAAGGATCTTAAAATGCTTAAACCCTGATAACTTATTTCCCAAATTATATGCCCCTTTTTTTCCAGTATTTTAGTTCTATCTTGTTTTTCTTCAAAAATTAGAATTTATTTCTGTTATTTATGAAGTCAAGTTTGTTTTCATTTATCTACATATTTCACAATGTCTTCAGTTAATATTAAATCTTTAGATTTCTACCTGTGGCTTCTTTTCTCTTATCTGAAGTATATCTTTTAAAAGCTACTTTATTGAGAATATATTGGAAATAAGCTCTGTGTTTTCACTTACTTCGTCTGAAAATATATTTATTTAAATTTTGCTAATTAAATGTGGAATATTTTAACCATCTATAAAACTGGAAATTAGAGGCTATTTTTGCTCAGAACTTCAAACATATTATTTTTCTGTCTCTGGTCTCCATTGTGCTGAAAAATCTGTTCTCATTCTAATTGCAAAGCCATTGTAGGTTTTTTCCCTCTTTTACTAATTTTAACAGTCTTCTGATTTTCTTCATATTATTTAGTTTCCAATGATGTATTTGTGTGTTAATTAACTATTCTTTATCCCTTTGGACTTTGATAAATTTCTTGGATCTGAGAAAAGATATCTTCAAATAATCCTGTAAAATTTTTATTTGTTATGTCTTCAGATATTTCCACTTCTGCGGTCTCATTTTTATTTCTTATACAACTTCAATAAGTTTTCTGTTGAATCTTGCCATTCTATTTTCCATTTTGCAATCTCTTTTTCATATTAGCATTTATACTGACATCTCTCTTTTCTCTTTCTCCTGAGTGACATATCGAATAATTTCTTCACATCTCCCTGCCCCCTATCGCCTGCCTTTGGTCCATCAATTTTCTACTCATCTTTGTCCAATCTGCTATGTATAATATAATTCATCCTTTGCACACTTTTAACTATTTTACTATTTAACTATTAATTTTATTTAAACTATGTATTTAATTGCATGATTTAATTTTAACTTTATGCTTCACCAATCGCATATTTATTCAATTATTATATTTCATTTTCTAAGTTTTTTCTTTTTTTCCTAATTAATTGACCACTTTACACGTATTTTTTCATCCTTGTTTAAAATACTAAATTACTTTCTTTTAGCACTACATATATTAAAATATGATTTTTGCAGTCTGTATGTGATTATTTTATTCACTAAGGACTTTGTATGTTTCATCCTATTGTCTTTTTTTTTTCTGACCTTTACTTTTGGTGCCTCATATTCTACACGGTTTATGATGTTTTAAAAATTTCGAGTGACTTTTTTCTTGAAACTTTGTTGGATTACTGTGACACAGGGTTTAGGTTAAATTCTTTCAGAGAGTTTCTATCTTTATATCTGTTGGTTACTCAAGGGTGGTACTGACTTGGAAGTCTGTAATTAAATTCTCACCTTGAAGAGTTCGGTTACTTTTTTTAATTCTTTTTGGTTTGTTTAGTATTTCTTTGCTTGTACACTTTTGATACAAAGTAGTGTAATTCTGGACTGCAAAAATCATATGTGGTCCACTAGGTGTTACACATTCTCCAGGGAAACTTATTTCTTCCCTCTCCTAAGTACTAAAAGGTCAAGATAAGCAGGTTTCATTATTGCTCCTTTTCAAGGGAGTTTATTTCTTGTTCACATTCACATTGATTGTGTAGCCCACACTGACCACAGTGTTCAGCATGTGTGCGCATGTGTGTCGTGGGAACAGGGGGATCTTTTCTTAGATTCCATCTTGGACAGAACCTCAGCTTTATCTTGAACCGTTGCACCCCAGACAGCCATTGTGTCAGAAGCTCAAGCTCTCCCAGGATTCCTCCTTCAGCTTTCTTTTTGGACTGTATCTGATCTTTACTTTTTTGACTTCTCAGCAATTAATATAAAGAAGTTTAGTTTTTTCAAATGGCAATTATTCCAAGATATCTAGGTTTACATGGTACTGATAACAGAAGTCACAAATGAGTTTTAAAAATTATAAAACGAGAATTTAAAACTGAAAATTTTTATATGAGAGCTATTCTTAAAAGAGCAAGGTTACTTTAGTAGCTCAGACTAATTTTAAAATGCATGTCAGTTTAGGAACTTATGTGTAAGGCAGTAAAAAATCCAACTGTCACTTCCTATTTACACTCTATTTTAAAAAAATCCGATCACCTTGTGAAAAAACTTGAAAATATGAGTGTTTTCTACCTTTAAAAGCTTTAATTGCTGAGGGTAATGGCTCTGAAAAGAGATTATATTTTTATTGCCTGGGATGTTTCTTCCGTAGCAGATTCTGTTCATCAGAGCAGTGAAAGTCCTAGGGGATTGTGTTAATGGACCATGCTGCCACCAATAACACTTCGTTGAATTGGTACTTAGTTCAGGGAAAAAGGAAGTCACTCTTTTATAGACTGAGTCTTTTAAATGCACTGTGAAATGAAGGGCGCATAAGCTTAAGAGTAATTATTCCCATTATGCATACTTTTATGACTCAAGATACTGAGATGACAAGGAAAATGAATGTAAGGAGGCAGGTATGGAAAGCTCTCCAAAGATGAGATTCTCAATGAGTGTATTAGATGAAGAAATGTGGATAACATATTTATAAAAATTTTTAAAAATCTATCATTTCATGACATGAATATAAGCAGAAATATTTTATTAATTGATATTTAATTTCAATAAGTGACTAAACTGCTTCTTATTGCAAATTATGTACCATCAGGGCGAGGTCATTCCTCTTTTACATCTAGTATATAAGTTCTATTATTCGGGTTATTTCAAGAAGATCAGAATTTTAATATTAAAAATAAATCTCTACCATCGAAGAGAAAAAATAAGTTATTGTGACTTTACACTAAAGTCTCGTAGAAACCACTTTCTCGGTAATTTGATCATCCTCTATTATGTCATCTTCTCACAAGCACTCTTTAAATAAAAGAAGATAAATCGCCAACATGTTCTGTTAAATGAGATGTTTTGGGACACATAAAAGTTAAGAATTTTCTTGCCCTGCAATTATGTACTTTCAAATATACTGTAAATTGAAATCTGGGTGGGGGAGATTTTTCAATATAAAATTATTTAATGTTGAAGGGAAATGAGGAAAATTTTCAATTTATTTGAACAAAGTTCATTGACAACCTAAGTATTTCAAAATGATCAATATACTTAAAAATTATGATAATATACATACGAGAATTTATAAGAGTGAAAACCAATCTCTGTTTGCTGAAGAGGCTGAGTATAAAAGGCAAAACTTAAATTTTTACTGCTTGGATGGCTCTTGTATTATTTTCTTGTTGCTGTGCAGCATACTGCCACAAACTTCGTGCCTTAAAACACCTATTTATTATCTCCCAGTTTCCCTGGGTATGGAGTCCAAGCAGAGCTTAGTGAGGCCTTCTGCCCAGGGACTAACAAGGCTGCAAAACGGTGTCAGTTCAGTTGCTTTCTCACATGGAGGTTGGACTCTGGAAGAATCTGCTTCCACGCTCATTCAAGCTGTTGGCAGAATTCATTTCCTTGTGGTTATCGAACTGGGGTCCTGTTTTCTCACTGGTTATGTGCTGGAGGCTGCCCTCATGTCCAAGAAGCTGCCTGCATTTTTCTGTCAGGAGGCCCTTTCCATAGGATATTCACAACATCTCTGTTTAGTTCTTCAAAGTCAGCAGGAGAATAGCTCTAAGACAATCTGGCAAGACAAACACTTATATGTGTATTATAATCTAATCATGGGAGTTACATCCTATACCTTTGTCATACTCAATACTATTGTCATATTGAGTACTCATACTATTGAGTACCTTGTATTTATATTATCCCTTCCGTGATATAAGTCATCCAATGTAATCAATCTACCACCAGGAGCTTAGCTGGTCCCCCTGGGAAATGGCACCATTTTGAGGACTTAGCGTTATTCTCCATTATTGGAAGATTAGGTACTCAACAGCAGCAGTCATGCTGAACGGGGTTGTAATGCTGAAATTGTCCACTTTCAGGTATTACCAGCATATCTTGCAGACCCAGTTGTAAACCAGGATCTAGTATTTTAATTGGTGGTATGAAATTCTCATGAGGCCATAGGTGTGGATTCATGGAAAGAAGGCAATGCAAAAGGAATCAATGCCAAAAGAGACTGAGACATTTGCTTATGCTACTTACTTGTATATTCTGGCCCTGCCCAAACCCCTTCTTTTATATATTATTTCTACTTGATGATAGATTATTGCTGCACATGTCCAACTTGATGAACAGATGGGTAAGACATGGAAAACTCAGGCTGCATGGTCATCTGATGTCACCTTCTGTTTTTTCTCTTTCTAAGCCTAATAGTAAGTCAGAAGTTGTTACTCAGAATAAAGAAATTTACCTTCAGAAAAGGATATAGATTTGCTCCAATATCCTAGAAGTCATCCTTGTGATTCTTCCATTGGTGCCTACCAGGGTGCTCTCTATACATGGCATCTCTGTTTTGACACTTTTGAGTATCAATAAGTCTACTGAATCATTAGGCCTGTGTGGAAGAGTAGCTTGCACTACAGCCTGGATTTATTGCAAAGCCATTTCTTGTTATAGCTCTCACTAGAAACAGGTAGCCTTAACATGTGATTTAGTAAACACGTTGAAGAAACACACTCAAGCGTGATATATGTTATCTCCAAAATCTCAAAATCCATGCCTAACATTGAGCCTTTATATTTTCTTTGTAGCTTCGCAAGGTGAAGTGACTTGTCTTTCACCTCTAAAGGAAATCCTGACACATTCCAGACCAATGAACCCACATAAACTGTAACGAAGTGGCAGGCATACATTTTTGTGAGGTTGTCTTTCACATTCTGGTCAGCATTTATTTTACCAAGATATCTCACAGTAATTGCTACATCTTACTCATCAGATCCAATCAACCTAATGTCATCAATGTAATGGACCAGTGTGATGTTTTGTTTAGTGTCATGATGATCAAGTTCTCTGCAGACAAAATTATATCTAAAAAAGAAAGTTGATATGGCCCTGAGGCAAGGCTGTGAAGGTTTACTGTTAGCTTTCCCAGGTCAAAGCAACCAATTTCTGGCGGGCCTTACAATACGGAGGAAAAAAGCATTAGCCATGCCAATAGAGGTATACAAAATGTTCAGTGATGTATTGACTTGCTCCAATAAATACACTATAATTGGGACAGCAGCTACAATGGAATCACCACCTGATTAAGTTTGTGATGATCTATAGTGATTCTCCAAGGTCCATTCTCCTTCTGTACAAGCCAAACAGGCAAATTAAATGGCTATGTACTACAGTTATGCTTTGCTTAACAATGGGGATATGTTCTGAGTAATGCGTTGTTAGGTGATTTCGTTGTTGTGCAAATAGCATAGATTATACTTACAGAAACCTAGATGGTATAGCCTACTACACACCTACGCTGTATGGTGCAAATCTTATGGGACCACCATCATATGCAGCCCATTGTTGACTGAAACATCATTATGTGGCATATGATTGTACTTATCACCACCCCTGCATCTTCCAAATCATTGATAGTGGTGTTAATTTCCACAATTCTCCAAAACTTGTGGTTTTGCTTCTGGTTTATCACCTTTCTAGTTTTGCTCCTGGGCCACAGTGATGTCTTGGACCCCCAGAAATTATTGTCAATTCAGAGCCAATGTTGTAATTCCCATAAATTCTGGGGATAACCTTATTTCAGTGCACAGGCACACTTATAAATGTCTGTTGGCTCCTTTGAAGGATTGAAAGAATATTTATAGTATATACTTGCTGCAATAGTGCAGGATTCTTTTCCAAGAGGGACCAGCCTCCCTTTAATCATGATACACTTATGTTGGTGACCTGGCTTCAGTCTAGAAACTGGGTGCAAGGCCATAATTTTTTATTATAGTGACTCAAATCAGATTTTTGGTCACCAGCTCTAGAAGGCTTTTTTTCCGCTGTTACACAAGTCACTCAGTATTCTAGTAGGCCATCCATCTATTTGATTTCTTGGGAGGTCATGATTAATTAGGTACTGCCAGAGATCCCTGTAGGCCAAAGCTTTAATGAGTTACCAGAATGTTCTTGCTGTTCTTCACAATAAATTGTTGGAAGATAATTCCATGAATATTTTCATGTATCTATATGACCCAGACTTTCTAAGTAAGGAGGATGTTTGAATAGTGAAGGCCTCGGAAGCTAGAGATAATATCACTCTGAACAGGTTTAGAGAATCGTCTCCCTGGAGACATTTCCTCGTATTTATGTTGAGATCTGATTCCATTTATGGGTTGAATAGCAATAAGGGGTGATTTCACAGAATCTTCAGAAGAATCAGTACCTCCTTGCAAGTATCTGCCCCAGGGGAGATTATTGCTAGTTTTCAAGCAAAGGAAGGCTAATTTCCTCAAGCACAGGTGGTCAGACTACTTAAATAGAACAGGGAGGCTTAGAGTTACTAAGAGGTTCAAGTTGTCAGTTTTTCTAAGTACAATTTGTTCATAGGGTTAAGATCTAGTTTAATAAAGCAGAACATAAGCTGAGAAGCAATAAATTTGCTAACTGCCACATAGTAGTTTTGATTTTTGAAAACAGAACAATTGGAAACTGAATTATCATAGATATAAACATTTGAATAAGGCTATGCCAGGAAAATAAATTGGTTATTTGGCTCAGAAATAGCCAATATTTCATTCTACTCCCATTGCTTGTGAAGCAATTTATCAATACATTCTCTGTTCTTGAAGCCTATTGAAATATACACATAATCTTTCTCAATAAAACACTATAGGCACAATTGTCACTTCATGTTTAAAATAAAAATTCTACTTTGAAATAATTTAGTATAATAAGATATGTTTTAATACAGATTGAAGGCATTTGCTTGCATTTAATAAAGGCACTCATTAAAGTTAATACTTATAATAAAGTGTGAAGATGGATGGTACCTAACACTATTTACTTTTTGTGGAAACTGAAGAACATAAGAAATTAAGTGACTGACCCAAAACCATTGAATGATTTAAGAATTAAATTCTCATCTGTTCACTCATTGTTGACCAACATATACTACTTCTTTTATGAAAATAGCTATTTTCATGAATTACTTTCATCTTTCTCATGCTGGGCAATGGATACTAATGATCATATTAGTCTGTAATTAAATGATGGTAATATCTTTTCCAAAGTCTGTGGGAAATAGATATATTTCAGTGTGTGAAGGAAAGCAGATATATGTTTTATAGGTAATAGGCTTTCCAAACTTAGGAAAAAATGAGATAAATAACAAATAATTTTCTCTTAAGCCAATTGAAAATAAAAGGTAAAGTATTTCCAATTCATTCTTTTACTCCATCTGCCATTTTCATGCTTTATTGCACCAAGTGTTCCACTCCTTCTCAGTCATTTTTTACTTACAAAAAGTTATCCCTATTCTTCTATATTAACCTAAGAACCCCTGGCATGTGTACTGCTTCAGTGCTTACCTTACCAGGGTAAAAATTTCCAGCAAATTTTGTCTGAATACTGTCCTTCTGCCTTCCCATTCATGTGTGACACCCATTTGTCATCCTGCTAGATACTGGCCCAGTCCCTGCTGTGAGACTCAAAGATCTCTCTACCTTGAGGTTATGATGCAAAGTAACCTAACCATTTTGTATCCATCCATGTTGCTTTTGTCTCTGTCATTCCTAACATCAGAGCATGAATTATGAGTTAATATGTGATTAAAATGAATATTATTTGTACTGGTATGCTATTTTTTATTATATTATTGATGGACTACTTCTAAACCAATGTGACTAGTAGTCTGAGTCATGACAATAATTCACAAAAAGAAAAAAAAGAAAAGGATGGTTTTCTTACACTTAGAGCATCTTTTACTCTTTTGCTGTTAGCTGTGATCACATGCTCATCCCAATAGGTATTTCCCTGAGAGTTATATGTGGATAAATGAGGGGAAACTGTAGTGTCTGGTGAGGATTTTGAACCAACCGTACAAATACAGTTGTCTTTCTGCCTGTCTTCTGGGATTCAGGGTAGAGGAAACAGGAGCCAGAGTATATCAAGCATCTATTTATGATCTGGGAACCAATAACATTGTTAATCCAAATTGAGTTGGAATGTTAATTTTCCATGTTGACCATTGGAGGCCAATTTTCTAATTTCAGTTAAGCTTAAATACAAGAAAAATAATAATGACAATAATAACAATAACAGTATTAATTACAAACAGGTAATGAACCAAGCTCTATGCCAAATGTTTTCCATGAATTATTTCATTGATACTCATTACTTTGTTATTTATCGGGAAACTGAGAATTAGATGTATTAAATAATTTGTTCAAAATTATAATTTACCAATAAAAGTATTGTCATTGGCTAAACCCATGAGCAATTCCTCAAGCAGAGGGCATTCTGCTATTTTCTCAGGATAGGGAAGATGAAGCTTGGGAAGGGCAGGTATAATCTTTAAAAGTAATTAGTAATTGGGATATTTTATGCATGAGAAAAATAACCACCAAGAAGTTAAAGAGGCCAACTAGGTATCAAGATCACCAAAGTGAGTCATCACATAAATAGAAGCCTTAATACACCTTGACTCCCTGTTTTTATAGAGAGATGAAATCAGACTAGCTTCTCTGATTTGCTAAATCAGGTTAAGTGTCTCTATATTCAGACAAGAATTCACAGAAAAAAATCGTTTAACTCCACTACTATACTTATATGCTGTATCTATTTTTAGGTACAGATATATGAATGAACTCCAACTGATACAAGGCTCTTAGAATGTGGATCATGACTGTCTCAGAAATCATCAGTAAACAATCCTTATGTTCTTCATTCACCACTTTAGTAATAATAATAGCTATGTGTCAAGCATTGTACTAAGAGCTTTACATATATTTACATATATTTTCATATTCAGTTCTCAGAACAACCACAAAAGGTAAGTTTCATTGTCACCATTTGGAGATAAGGAAAGTTACGTTCTGGGAGGTTAAATAACTTGCCCAAGACCTTGCAGCTGGTAGGTACGAACCAAGGACTTGAACTGAATATTTTCTCTGAAAAAGTCTTTGGTCTTAATAACCACTATATAACATTTCCTCTTTAACTGCTTTGAAGCAAACTCATTGTTATTCTGAAAAATACATATTATTGTCAAAATTATGTACTGATCCAGCTATTCCACTGCTGAGTGTTTATCCAAAGAACATGAAAACATTCATGCGTAAAGATACATGCACCCCTGTGTTCATTGCAGCATTATTCACAACAGCCAAGACTTGGAAGCAACCTAAGTATCCATCAAGGGACAAATGGATGAAGAAAATGTGGTATATATACACAATGGAATACTACTCAGCCATAAGAAACAATCAAATCCAGCTATTTGTGACAACATGGATGGACCTTGAGGGTATTATCCCAAGTGAAACAAGTCAGAGGGAGAAGATCAAATACCATATGATCTCACTAATAAGTAGAAGATAAAAACAACAACAAACAAACACATAGAGACAGAGATGGCGGTTTGGCGGTTACCAGAAAGGAAACGGGGAGAGAGGAGAGCGAAAGGGATGATTAGGCAACGTATGTGGTGATAGATTGAGATTAGGCTTTGGGTGGTGAACATGACGTAATCTATGCAGAAACAGAAGTATAATGATGTACATCTGAAATTTATATAATGTTATAAACCAATGTGACTGCAATGAAAAATAATAAAATGAAAAAATAAAATTATGTACCATATCCTTTATATACAAATTGTCACATTTATGCATTAAATATATATTTAATAATTTATATTACTATAGAAATTTAGTTTCTTTTAAAAGTGAGAGTTATCAATTTTGATAGTCTATGCAGTTCCTAGATTACCATGGAATCTCAATAAATATGAAATCACAGCAATAGATCATCTAACAATAAAACATTTAGCATCATGCAGTTAAAAACCAAAACAGTAGCATTCACTTTAATGTTGCTATATGAAAACAAATTCTTTCTCTCATTTGGTTTTGATCCACACATGTTGTTGCTGTATAAACAGAAGGACAGATGTTGCAAGATAATTCACCTTTATAGGTAGATTTAATTTTCACTATGCTGGAGTGAAAACGTTTGACAGAGCTCTTTAATTTTTCTGCTATATAGGAACATAATAATCAGGAACAAAATCCTGTCTTTAAATGACAGGTCTTTGCATAGTCTAATTGGAATACCTGCAGGGGGTGGGGGTGATCTTATCTGTTTTATAATACTATAGTGATGTGTGATGCAATTTTAAAAAAAAAGACTTCACATGTGAGATTCCCCAGTGAGTAAAGGCAGAGCTTGTTTCAGGTATAAAAACACGTGGTCTCTGTGTCAAGAGAATGAACTCCACATTGCTTTGAAGCACCCCTGGCAATTGATAATGGAGAGCTGTTGGCAGTGATTATGGAGGCAGATGCTTACCTGTACTCCTACAGTGTACAATCTTGGCTTGATGACAAGGTGAGGAGAAGGAGAAGCTGTCACAGAATGGGGGCAACTGGCAGCTGGAACCCTAGCGGGGAAGGGTAAACTGGTCACCCAGGGCTGCTTGCTTGACTGTAGCAGATCTCATCAATCATGCCAACATATGCAGTTGCCTGAAAATAAACAGGCTTCTCAGACAGGAGACAAAATGAGGCAAATTAAAAGACCAATAATTTAAACAAATCCGTTTCCAGTTTCACAGCAAAGATGGATGGATGAATTCTGCTGATAGACCCAGATTTCTGGTTAATTGATAAAAGTCACTGATACATACTAATGCAATGTTTAAACATGTCATTCTGAAACACAATCCTTTAATAAATTCTTTAAAAGTCAGTATCTTTTTAAAAATATATGTGCAATGTATTTAAAAAAATCTATCAATTATTGTCTTCTCTTGCATTTTCCTAAATTTGTTACTAAAATAAACATTGCAGCTCTAGGTACGCTACCGAAGCATATGTCTTCTTATTCGGTCCAAAGCCTCAACTGAAACTAGTGGGAATTTGGCTGTAACAATGACTGAATAATTATCCTCATAGTGTAAGACAATATTTTTTATCTTCATTTCATTTTCCTTTGTCCTATTAGTCTATTATCCGATCTTGAAAATATTTATGACAACATTGCTTTCATCTCTTATCTCATCATCACACTCTCATTTACCTCTTTTATGCTGATCAGGTTAACATTATTTTGACTCCTTATATATGCGTATGCATTATTTTTTTCTGAACATTCTTTTCTAATTCCTCATAGTCTTGCAGCAACTTTCTAATTTCACAGCAAGAAAACAAATTACTTACAGTCTTTTCCTTTTGGCTTATAACACACCTCTTATGGGATCTCTTGAATAATCCCAGATTCCCTAAGGCTAAATGATGATAAACTCCATCATTAGGTCCTTAGTAGTTTTTACTCCTTGTTATCACATCTCTTCATTGAGTCTGTCCTTTATCCTTCAGCTAATTTAGATTGATCTAAAAGGACCAGAGAGCTCTTGTCCTTCTCACTGATGTGTTTTGTATTCATATGCTTATGATCGTTACCCAGTGCCCTACAGAGAGCACTGAGGGGTCTGATGAGACAATATCAGAAGGTGGTGATTTTCTTTTTCAAATCTCACAGTGGTGCAGAAATCAGAGAAAGACAAAACTAGCCTGAGGTCAATGTAATTCTCTCGTCTCGCAGGCTCATCTCCTTACACAGGTGGCATCACAGCTGCTGTTATGTCTACAGGGGAATCACAGTCACTGGCAGCCCCTTACACAGCTGGCAGCCGGATGGAGGGACATGAGAATCACGTTCGACATTGCTAAATGGGAGGCATCCACCTTGCCTTCCAAATGTCTGCTTTTCTTTAATCCACATTACAAGACAGGTTGTTGTTGTTGTTGTTGTTGTTGTTTTAATCATGGCTGAGAGTTCAAATTTCTCCTCACCTAGTAAATTACTTAATGATCTGTTATCTAATTTCACCAGCTATCTCCACCTTAGGGACAAATGGATATCTCTCAGAAATGAATTAGCTAAAGATTTTTTTTTGTGTGTGAGATCGACTAGCCCTGAGCTAACATCCAATGCCAATCCTCCTCTTTTTGCTGAGGAAGATTGGCCCTGGGCTAACATCTGTGCCCATCCTCCTCAACTTTATATGGGATGCCGCCACAGCATGGCTTGAGAAGTGGTGCGTCGGTGCACACCTGGGATCCAAACCTGCGAACCCTGGGCCATCAAAGCAGAGCGCACGCACTTAACTGCTGTGCCACCGGACAGGACCCCTAGCTAAAGATTTTTAATAATTTTTTTAAGCCAACAATTCTTTTTAACCTTTGCTCAGAATTGGTGATAGCTTGTGATATGCCATAATAATATACCCACGAGAAAAGTAAGTTGAGTTTTAGTACAGTGGTGTTTCACAGTAGCAATTACTGTAAAGAGCTATGGAAAACATGATATTTGGGGGAGGGAAAAGAAGATATGAATTCAGTAACTAAAACATTGACAATGACATTTTGCAACATCCACAGGTAATACTCAGACATCTGGGTACTCTAGTTTTATTTATTGTTTTGGACATCTTCCTAGTACTTATATATCACAGATTCTTTATTGCTTACATTGGATTTCATCTCTCCGTCAGATGGTTACTGGAGTCATTTTAGAATCCCTGGGACTAATCGCCGTAAGCGCATTGACAGTCATGACTTTTTTCAGCCCTCTAATTCAGTACTAGTGGTAACCTGGGTTCCACAAATCTGTCCTTTATCACAATTTTACTTTGACTTCAAAGAATGTCCATGGTACGTGTACACTCTAAGCTTCATTAGCTCTGATGGCCATGTCATATGTTTATAACAAAATGAGATTATGCACATAACTTAGCCAGGCACAGGTTAAAATAGTCACTAAGAGCTGCCCTGCACATTGCCTCCTATCTCAAGACACTTCAACATAAGCATTTTTGCCACATTTTGTGTGACATATAATAAGAGCATCATGAATTGACTCTATGCTACAGTGCATGAAATCCCACTATAATTAAATTAGTGTTGTTATAGCAACACCTTTGATAGTACTGCTCGAAACCCAAAGGATGCCGTGGCATGGGGTAAACCATCTAAAAAATAATCGTGTCAGTTTTATCCTCAACCACTGTCATGCAGCTATCTTGTTTTCTCTTTTTATTTTAATCATTTTTCCCCTCAACTTGGATCTCTCCCTTCTTGCAGGAAGTGAGTAGTCAAACCTCAACATAGCAGCAGGTCCTAATATCAGTTTGCTTGCGTGAATATTGAGAAGCTAGCACTAGTTTTCTGTCCTGCAAAGCAAACACAGTATTTATTTTAGTTAAAATTAACTTTTTATTTAGCATGATTGCATACAGCATGGAAACAGCATGCCACATTTGACTACCAGTAATCATTGCCTTGCATCCAGAGTGTACCGATAGAAGGAAAATAGTACTTTTTTCTTATAATAAGCTCTATGGGAATAGCTATGCTTATTAGCATACTTGTAAAAAAAATATGAGTTGGGAAAGAATTTATAGGCCATTTAGTACAGCCCTCTAATTTATAGGTTGAGATACGGGGAGAAGGAAATATCCAGAGATCTCATGTGTAGTTAACCACACAACTGGGATGTGAACCAAGATCTCCACATTCCCTAATCAGTATACTTTACACCAAATTACAAGCTGCCTCCTGTTACACAGTTCTAACGCACACAGCATCCTTTTTTAAGATCTAAAATAAAATTAAGGACAGCTGTGTGGCAAGGCTAGCTTAAGTGCAGGACAGTCTTTTTAGATGGTGGCCGAAAGGCCATGCTAATGAGTCAATGCACCAGCTATCTGTCTGTTTACTAAGGCTGGATTAATTTCAAGTGATAATGAGCATGAGAGAAAAGAAAGTGTGAACAGGAAGGAACATTTCAGCATTGAGAGAGTATGGCTATGAGCAAAGGGTAGAAGTCTCGAGATATTAGGAGCGTCACAGAACTCCAGAGAAAAGTAACATGTGAATGCTGGCACAGCTCCAAGTCTAGGAATCTGGGAAGATGCAACACACTGCGATTCAGCCAACAGTCAGCATCAAGGAGCTGACATAATAATAGAAGCCTAAGAATTGGGATTTAGAAAGGCAAGCAACAAAAGAAAAACTCTAAAAATTTCCTTACAATATCAGGACCTGGTAACATGTCAGCCTTCTCTACAGGGTTGAGAGAATCAGCTACATAATTTGGGGGACCCAATGCAAAACAGAAATGGTGAGCTCCTTGTTCAATCAATGTTAAGAATTTCAAGATGGCAGCAGTAGAGCATTAAACCAAATGTGGGGTCATTGAAAGGGTGGGAAGGTTGAGAAGCTGAATACGCGTTTCATAAAATTCCTTGTAGCTAGAATTCTGGATGTGACTTTGGTTTTGCCCATTAGATGTATTCACAGTTGATTAAAAAGACAGAAGTAAGGCCAAGGCTTTGACTATGGCTACCAGTAAGCTACTTGACCTGAGTTCCTTGAACCAAAGCTATGTGCTTCCACTCTCCAGCTTCCTTGATAATGAGAGGCAAGTATTATGTGGTGAGCTTTTGCTTCAATCATAACCCAAGAGGTTGCCTCAGAGTATTTGCTGCCCCAGAAGATTATTGTTGTACTAGGAGTTATTCAAGGAGGTTCAGACTACAACTTGCTGACTCGACTTGCCTAACAATTGTGTGAGCATCTAATTCCCTGTGAAGATCTCTTCCTATTTAAAATGCCTAAAGTGCTTTCTGTTTTCCACTGAATCCTATCTGATTTGATGGAATTTAGTTGATTCTAAAGGTAGGGGTTAAGATTCCCCGGCAATAATTTTGTAAGAGATTCTGGTAAGTTTTTCTAACAGATAAGTGACATGACATCAATGTACCTCCATAGAAATGTACTTTGTAGTCAATGAAAGATGGACAGGAAATTTTTAAAAAGACAGATTAATCTATAATAAGTGTAAAAAGTATATTAGTGTCCTAGGGCTGCTGTAACAAACTACCACAAATTTGGTAGCTTAATACAACAGAAATTCATTCTCTCCCAGTTCTGCAGGGCAGAAGACCGGAATCAAGGTGTCCACAGTGTTGGTTCCTTCCGGAGGCTCTGAGAGAGAATCTGTTTCATGTCTCTCTTGCAGTGTCTAGCTGCTGCTGACAATCCTCTGCATTCCTTGATTTGCAGACGCATAATTCCAATCTCTTCCTCCATTTCACATGGTCTTCTCCCCTGTGTGTCTGTGTCTTCTCCTTAACTGTCTCTTATAATTTCTATCTCTTATATTTCATTTAGGGCCCACTCAAATTCAAATTCAGGACGATCTCTTCTCAAGATTCTTACCTTAATTATACCTGCAAAGACTCTTATGGCAAATAAGGTCACATTCTAAGTTATGGGTTGACATATCTTTTGAGGGGACATCATTCAACTCACTTCACTATGGAAGTAATGAAATTAAGCTTATTGATGAGACTAAGTTTTTTTTGTTTTTTGCTGTTTATTTTGTAATAGAAAATAATGTCAAGTTAACACATTGAAATTGACTTTTTGAAAAGAAGGCTTAGGCAGAATGGATACAGAAAAGGAAGAGTCCAAGCTTTTAAAGGACTAATTCTTGAGATAAGAAAATGCAATGTGCATTTAAGCTAAAAAAATTAAAAACAAAACTGCAAAATTATCAAGGTTTTCAAGTTCATGGTGGAAAACCAGCAATCACTTTATTGTTTATCCTCAGATACCAGTATTGCAAAAGTCAGGGATAGCATTGTTTTGCTAAGCTTCAGTAGCTATGGAAAATGCTCAAGATTTTATTAATTTTAAACGAGAATTAGAGATGGTAACAACCTTCTCCCAACCCACACACATACACTCACGCACACTTATCTGTAGCAGGTAAACATACCCACATTGAAAAGAGGACAATATTTTGCTTCAAAAACCCTTACTGATTTTAAACTTCTAGTTTTATTCTAAATGTGAAAATGTCATTTTAAAAAAATTTTTATTTTAAGAAAACATAATAGTGATTTCAAGATACAGCAAAAAAAAGATATTTAGATAATGCAAAATAAGTGGGTTTTTGATTCAAACACTTGAAAATTATTGTTTTAACATCCTCTTTGAGTTAGTAGCTGGTCAATATTACTATCAGTATATTGGCTATTAATAATGTAAAGTCCTAAACTAAATACTTAATTAGAACCCGTATACTTATTCAATATATGCAACACCTCTACCAGATATAGTGGAACAAATAAAGAGATGCTGAGTAAGCATCCATAATGTTGATATTCATGAAATTAGAGAAAACCATTCAATTTTCAAAATTTGTTTCAATTCTCTGGCAGATAACCTTTAATTTTAACAAAATAGTATTATCAATTACTTCAATGTAAATGACATTTAGAACCTCAAATTCTGACCATCTATTTTAAATAATCTAAAGTAATAAGCAGTTACTGTCAACATATATTGGGAAAAGAGGAGGGCAATCAGTTCATTGATCAGCATTATTGCAAATTATATTAGAAAGTATACAGAGGGGGCCGGCCCCGTGGCTTAGCGGTTAAGTGCACATGCTCCGCTACTGGTGGCCCGGGTTCGGGTCCTGGGTGCGCACCAACACACCGCTTCTCTGGCCATGCTGAGGCCGCATCCCACATACAGCAATTAGAAGGATGTGCAACTATGACATACAACTGTCTACTGGGGCTTTGGGGAAAAAAAAAAGGAGGAGGATTGGCAATAGATGTTAGCTCAGAGCCGGTCTTCCTCAGCAAAAAAAAGAGGAGGATTAGCATGGATGTTAGCTCAGGGCTGATCTTCCTCACAAAAAAAATAAAATAAATAAATAAATAAAAAGGAAGTATACAGAAATATTTGTAACATTATTAATTTAAACTATTCCATACTAAATTAAGAATATAAAACTAAACTTTCTTTGTACTTTAGGTGAAAATTATTTGAATTCCTGATATTGGACCAATAGGGAAATACATTTGTTAGGCTTTTGTAGGTATTGTTAATTTTCTTTTAACTTGGCTGGGTTTCATTTCAAAAATTAAGAAGTTAAAGCCTTGATAATAATAAAACAGGATTTATCTAGGAGCATCAATTGTTTAGCACTATAAGACACATAAACTTCTTAAGATTTAACTATTTAAGAATTAGTTCATATATTTTATGTTGATTTGACTGCTAGAGAAAGAGAAATATTGGGTTATATGAGTTATTGTGTATCCCCATATCTATTTAATTATAAATTTATTTTATTCCTGTTTTGTCTTTAAAAATGTTTTTGTCTATAATATTTTATTTTATTTTTACTGCATTCTTATGAGACAGAAACTAAACTCCCCATCAGTGGTCAAAATTTGAGCTTATTTTTAGTTATGTATAATAAAACAAAGTACTTTGATGAAGGGAAACCCCTAGGTGAGAAGATGTGTATTAAATCTTACCTCTTAGTAGCCCTAACACCTAGAAGAAACCAATCTTTTCATGCCTCTCTTTTCTTATTTGACAAGGGAAAATTATAATTAATCTCTTTAATATAAAAAAACTATTACGAAAAGGGTAAGGCAAAAGGAGTAATAGAGCACGTGTATGGTGATGACTGTAATTAGTCTTTGGGTGGTGAACGTGATGTAGTCTACACAGAAATTAACAGATAATAATGTACACCTGAAATTTATACTATGTTATAAACCAGTTACTTCAATAAAATAATAAAATTCTTAAAACTTAAACAAACAAACAAAAAGCTATTACTTGAAACTAAATTGAAGTGATTCATAAATGAATGCTTTTGAAACATAAAAATATCCACCCAATTGCCTTTGATTATGCTTATTACTCTTCTAATGTTGATAAACACTGTTTTCAGTACTAAATAATCAGTAACCATAATTTGCCAAACCAACCATGGAAAAATAATCTAAACCTGAGGCAGAGAAGAAGAGAGAGATGAAGTATATAAAGTCAGAGACAGGGCCTTACCTGAAACCTATTTAGCAATCCCCTTCCGAAGCTTTCATTCAAGTATAGCTTTCTCTGCTGGCTCTAAGTTGTCAACCAGTCCCACAGTATTCTCAAAGATCCTGGTACATATCTTTCTTGAAGCCTATTAACTTACATTTACTGCCAATCTAGCTATCTCCTCTCCTAGACAGTGAATAAATTGAAAGTAGGAATAGTACTTTATCTATCCATCCATCATCCATCCATCTTTCTTTCTTTCTTTCCTAATCTCCCTCCTTTTCTCCCTCCCTGCCATCCTTCCTATCTTTCTATCTGGGTATACTTAGTAACTAATAGACTACTTAGCTCTGGGACAGGGGTTCTAAAACTTTAATGTTTATTGGAACCATCTGGAGGTGATTTTAACAAGTACAGAATGCTGGTCTCATCCTCAGAGTTTCAGATTCAATAGGTCTAGAGATGCACACATGTGGGTTATCATTTCTAAGTTTCCAAGTGATGCTGATGCTGCCTTTGTGGAAACTACACATTGAGAACAACGCTATAGCATATAGAAAGTGGCCAATAAATGTTTGCTAAATAAAAAATTAGACACCTATACTATTGTGCCCCATATTGCAATTTTTTACCTTGCTGATGGAGGTTTTGATCAGTTTGATGGTCAACTCTAATAATTGCTCTTAATGCTCTATTCTGAGAAGGCATTTAATTAAATACATCTGTCCTTTATGTGGGTTTCACAGCACCTAGTAAGATAACATCAGATTTAAGTTAGAGAAATGGATTCATGTACAAGATCAACAGCAAATTATAAAAATTATCCTCAAAAGACTATGAATTCCTTTAAAAATAGCAACAAGAGATAATAAATTTAAGCCTATAGTTTCCACATACTTGTTTTCACTAATGTTTTTCTAAATTGTTTCCCTATGAAACTCGAACATCAGGCTGGCAACACCTGCTGTAACTTTGTTGATTCTCGTTTACTAAGCAAAGCTCTTGATCTTTGCCTTTTGAATAGCTCATTCAGCAAGCAGAGAGAGAAAATGTGAGTTTTATTAGAGCAGGGCTAATATATTCATTGCTAACAAAGCCAAGAAAATAAATAGCATTTCAAATTCCTCATTGAGAAGCCAAGTGCTAAATATTATTTCCACAATTTTTAAAATTTATACATTTACATATAAATGGGAAAACTGGCCATTGATAATTATGCGTAAACCGACCCAATGATTGAAGTCATGGTATTCAACAAGCAGAGTATGATATAAGATCCAAAATTCAAATTCCCATCATGAATTTTATTACAATTATTAGTTCATTCTAAGAACCATAGAAAAATTAAACACATTTTGGAATTTCTAAAGGATTTCTCATGAAAAATAAAGATTAAACTCAACTTTTTTCTCTGTTTTCTTTTAATTTTAATGTTTTTTTTTTTTTTTTTTTTTTTGGTGAGGAAGGTTGTCTCTGTGCTAACATCTGTGCCAATCTTTCTCCATTTTGTATGTGGGATGCCACCACAGCATGGCTTGATGAGCAGTGTGACCATGAGCAATGTATAGGTCTGCGTCCAGGATCCCAACCAGCGAACCCGGGCTGCCAAAATGGAGCGCACGGACTTAACTACTATGCCACTGGGCTGGCCCCTTTAATTATTTTTCTGTAAACCCAAGTTTACATTCTCAATGAGGTATCCATTGGTTCTTACTTATTCTTTGAGAGTAGCTTACTTTCTCCTATTATTTAAGGCTGTAGTTCTCAATTGCAGTGTATTAGAATCAGCTGTAGGACTCTTTAAACCAGAGTGTTGGGCCCCAGTACCAGGTTCTAATTTAGTAGGTCTGGAATGGGGCCAGAAAATTTGCATTCTAACCAGTTCAAAGATGATGCTGATACAGGGAATTTGAGAAACATTCACTGGTTGAATATAAATGAGGGCACTTTACTTCTTATTTCTCAACTTTGTACAAATAAATCTATTTTTTTAAAGAACAAAGCAGAGAATAAAATATAACTTGTTCTTTCCAATTATTTATAAGTTCATAATTGATGCTAAACCATAATTTTTAATTGAAATTACAATTGTGAGTTTCAAATTCATTAGTCATGATTCTGTAATTGCTTATCCATAAGGATGAATAAGAAAGCATATGTCTACAAAAATAATGTTACACTCTAATAATAGTATTGATAAATGCAAATGCAGTTGTATAAACATAGGTTATTTTTAGGAGATTTGACTGAATAGATCAATCTACATTTAAAAACAGACTAAATTTTTTAAAAATTATATTTTTAATCCATCCAATGCCAGCTTGGCCATAAAAAGAAGAATAAACTTTAGAAATAATACTTTTAATAAAATACATAATTCAAAATTACATGGAACATTTTTACGACAAATCTGTTATTCTCAATTCCATAAGTTCAGAGAGATGGGGGAAATTGAAAGTGCTAGTATTTGGAACTTGGAAGGAGTTGTTCCAATTGAATAGGCTAGTAGGAAGTCTATTCCTTTACAGAGCACTATCTCAGAGCATAGTAAATGTCAGCAGCCATGCCACTACCATCATAGAGTTCCACCAAAAGGCATAGATTCTAGAATTCTTCACGCAGAAATATTTTAAATACAAATTAGAAAGTTGTAAACTTAGGGGTAACTGAAGCAAAAGGATGTGATTTGAATCCTTAACAAATTGATTGGAATAATTCAGAGAATCAGTCTTAGAGATATGGAAAGGTCAATAATCAAGACAAGAACATAGTTATTGGGAGGCATTTATTAGACCTGGGAAAGCCATGCGTAATTGGTTTTAGAAGCAAAGAAAAATTTATTCAGTAAAAATAGACCTGAAATCAAAATTTTGTAGTAGAAAATACACCTATTAGTGAGTCCCATTTTTTTTTCTCTGAAATTAGTATTGGCCTTAGAAATTGAGCCTGGCCTAGATTCTCAAGGTAAAAGCTAAATGAGTCCAACCATTACAAGATGGAGACTTCAGGGTCTTAAAACCAACTGGAACCCATAGAGCAGTATTTTAATGTTTTCAAATTATTTACTCTTTCACTACAAGGCAATTTCTAGAACTAATTTTTCAAGCCAAGGAGTTTGAGATCAAGATTTTTCTAAGCAAGGCAGGGAAATTGTGAAAATAAACTTAAAACAAAACATTTGTGCTATTTCAGGGAAATTATGAGTGACTTTTCTGGTTTATGAAAACAGAAAAAGAACAAAAAGATAAAATTAAAAGAAAACCAGTTTAGATCACCACTGTGCAAATATTAGTAACCTACTATTAATAGTATCTGGTTTTGAGATACCACTTGAGAGTGAAAGTATAGTTCCCATTTTCTCACAGGACTATTGGGATAAATAAGACCAAAATCTGAGTAAAGTATTTTTCTATTTAAACAATGACTCTTTAATAGTACAGATATAATAGTTTTAAATGCCTATATCATAAAATAATGCTGGATATTAATACATACATATATTGATAAGTTATTCAGAGTAAACTGGAAAACTGTCTAAATCAGGAGTTAGATTTTTTTCCTAGCTTTTGACTAATTTACTACTCAAAACCTACATCAAATCACGTAACATTTCTGAGTCTCAGTTTCCTCATCTTTAAGTTATACACTGATATATTCAAGGCCATTTGAGTTCTTAAATTCTATTGTTTCTTCTTGGGTATATTAGTTACTAATAAATAATCCATCAACTAGTGTAGACAATAGACTCTATAAAGTAAAACGTATTTGGAAATGCTGCATTCAAACCTAACATGAATGACACCAGACGTGCAGCAGAGGAATTTCAGCTTAATTTCTCATCTGCGGAATGATCAATAATCTAAAGCTCTGTGAGGCCAGCCGTGGAGAGACAGCATGAAAGCGTGGCAGAGTCAGCAGGAGTCCTAATAAAAAGGAGTTTAAAGTGAAAGTGAGTTAGTAGCAGAGTGGGTAAACAGAGGTAGCGACTAGCAGAGGAGGGAGTTTAACAGAGAGGGAAAACAGATCAATGGAAAGTTAGCTTCACCATCAGGGAGCAATTATGCGAAAGGAGGTTCTGAGGGAGTTCAAAGGCATTCGAGTACCTGACGTCGTTGACATTTATAAGATCCTATAAATGAGGGAGTGTACTTAAAGGAAGCTACAGAGAAACTAACAGAAGTCAGAATCAAAAACAGAGAGGTAGGGAAAGCTCGCAAAAGAACCATTCCTGTAGAAAAAGAGCATGCAAAGTGTTCCTTTTTTTTTAAATAAAAGACAATTGAGAGAGAGGGAAAAAAAAAAGCAAGATCATGTCCACGCTGGAGAACAAAATTGAAGATGAAATCATTTTCAATCTCAGTAACTCGAGAAGAAACTGTTGGGGGGAAAAAAAAAGCAAGGGTGTTTCCATTTGCAGTGGACTGCTCTTTGGAACGAGCCTGGGAGTCGTTCCTCTGCATTTACCATTTGTTAAACCTCTCAAGAACAGTTTCCTCCCTGCAGAACATATTGCTAGTTAGTGTAAGATCAATGATTTTCTTCTTCAGAGCAACTTGTATTCATAGTTTACATTTCTTGGTGTGTACCCACGTGCTCTGACGATAGATAGAATGGTTGCCATGCTTTAGAGGAGTTTGTGCTTGTTAGATGAGCACAATGTATATACCAGTTCCTTTGCCCCTGTTTGTGTAGGAAAATTCCTTCCTACTTAAATATTAATATTAAGTAGTTGTTTATTATAAAAGAGATTTATAAAAGACTGAGGGATCATTCACTCCTCTCTTAGAGGCTTTTAAATGATGATCAATGAGCATACACACAGAACTCTCTAGCCAAATGAGGGAAACAATCATTTTATTCACTGGGGGACACACCTTGTAATACACAGTATTTAAGACGGAAGCTGAAGTGGGTTCTTCACACTGCTACCCTAGATTAAATCTTGAAACACATGTAGGTAAGCCTGGGATGTACAAACGGCTGCATGGAAGAAGTATCTATTCTTTTTTTCAATTCAACAGATATTTATTAATGTCCTAAAGTTAATAATAAATATATAAATATTTATGAAAGCAATGGGTTGGGTAGGTACTATGAGAGAAAAAAAAATGATGGATCAATTATGGCCGATACTCTTAACACTGGCAGTTTTGCTAAGTATGAGCTGCTGACATGACACCCAGGTAGAAACGTCCAAAAATATAAATGGAAGTTGAGAGTTGAAATTCAAGGTAGTTGAATCATTGATATATTTGTTTTTTGTTTTCTGTTTCTTTGTTTTAAATTAGATTTAGAGAATTTCTCCAAAAAGAGAGGGTGAGTAAACAAAAGAACAAATGTTTGAAAAGGTTAGTCACCTCATATGTTTCGATGGTGGTAGCTTGTTGTGGTATTTGAGAGCAATGTATATATAACTACAACCTGATTGCCAAAGGTTTTAATATCCATTCTATGTAATTTCAACGTTATTTCATAAGCAATGGAGAATTACAAAAATGTCATTAGCGTAATTAACAACATCAAGATGACTACTTAATCAAAGAGGTTAAAACAGTGATTCTCAAAGTGTGGTTCCTGGACCAGCAGGATCAGCATCACCTAGGAACTTTTTGGAAATGCCTATTCATGGGCATTGCTACAAACCTACTTAATCAGAGCTCTAAAGGTGGAGCCCAGCATTCTATTTTAAAGATAGGGCCCATCACTCACACAATTCTGATGCTCACTCAAGTTTGAAAGTAACGAGATTAATGAAAAATTGTCTGAACTGTTTAACTGGGAAGATATTGATTTTACTGACTTGACATAAGAGATATGGTAGACAGAACAGTTTTGGGGAGGAAAGATAAAGTTTTTAGTATTATACATTTTTAGCTTTAGTTAATATCAGGATGTCCATGTGGAGATGCCTGGGAACATGTTGGAAAAGAGAATTTGTAAGTCAAGGTAGGATTCAATCTTAAAATACTTGTTTTAAAAATCTTAAAACATATAAACACATACATTTACAGGTGAATAAGTATGCATCAGTATGTATAGCTTTGCTGCAAAATATTATAAAGAAAAAAGTTAGGAAAGATAAGTGGAAATCTTGAGAGAGAGCAATATATCATGGCTTGGTAGAGGAGGTAAATCTAATGGAAGAAAGAACAATTTCTATGTCATCTTTAAAGGTTAGAGGAGATGAAGAAATGCTGGGTAAAAAAATAAGACATTTGGGATATATGAGAAGAAAGCATTTTTTTTGACAGAGAAAAACGAATTGTGAGTGAGCTGAAAGTAAAACGAGTGAAAAAATTAGGAACATTCATAAAGAAAACTACAGTTGGGGTTAGAGAACATGAGTTTGGAGTGGATTCAACTGTCACTCCAATTTTTCTAGGAATACCAAGCAGACCTAGAGCAGTAGTAAGAAAAATGAATAACAATTATTCCATAGGTTATCAATCCATGAGATTGATACGGAGAGTTATAAAAATATCAAATGCCCAGAAAATCTAGTGTTTAACCCAGCCTAAAATTTTAGCTCTCCCAATACTCCTATATATCTTCGGCCTAAATTAACTACATATGAATCGAGGATACTTCAGGATTATTTTCTGTTAATACTTCAAATTCTTCCTGCTTCTGTTAAGCTAATAGCTTTCATTCTGTTCATTGTATGTTCATAAATTAACACCTTGCTGTAGAACTTATGTTTATGTGGCACTTCTCCTTTAGACCTGATGCTTCATTTCTTCAATGTGGACCTACACCATACTTTCTAAGGATTTGTTTTATACTTGTCTTCAAATTTTCTCAGACATCTTCAATAGAAATTTGCATTCTCTTTAGCCCCTTAGATATAAATCCCTGAGAGGGACATATCCCAGACCTGCAACAGGGAAGATTTCCTTATCAAGGATGCCTAGGATAACACTGTTGATTGTTACAGCCTAGGAATGTAGGGAGTAAAGTCAAGAGAAGAGATCATAAAGAATTACGAAAGAGTTATACAATTGCAATTGTTGATGAAATCAAATAACAATGAAATCAATGATTTTTTTAAAAAATCAGATTTATACTTTGAAAAGAGAGACGTTTTGGCCACAGTTAAGTACAGTAGAAGATTATTAACTTTGAGAATGAAGATTAGTAATGCCAGGTTGAGAACACACTAATTTTTAAGTTCCTAAGAATCATAGGACAGAAGGTAGAGAATATAATTGTCGACTGCATAGTGCTTTGATGTTCCAAAGCATATAAAAAAGTGTCTTCAAGATAAGTGGATAATGACTGTGAGGTGGGCAAGAGATTGGCATGCCCCATGTTAAGTATTTTATAAGAGGAGTAGTTAACAGGAAAGAGTGATGGAATTGTGGTTTGGTGCTACATAGTGAGAAAAGAGAAACTCCTCTACACTTCTGATACCCATGTTTTTGAGGAAAAAAGCACTGCTATAAAAGAGGAAAGTAACAATTGTAGATTCACCACCTTCTCCCCTATTTTTCCTATTTGGATAATTCCAATTTACCCTTCAAGTCATAACTTATATGTTGCCTTTCCCTGGAAGACTCCCCTGCTCATTGCCACCCTCAGAGAATTCCAATTAATCTAGGGGTTCTTCCCTGTTTACTCGTGGCAACTTGTGATGCCTACATTGACTGTTTCCCTAGCATCAGGTTTAGAGCTTGGAACACAGCATATAATGAATAAATATTTGTTAAATTAAGTTTCACTGAAAGTCTCTTTATTGAATTCAAAAAGGATTTAATCATGCAGAACTTGCACAGAAAGGATATGTGTAAATAAAAGTTAAATCCATCAATTTTGTCCAGTAGTTTAAAAATAAGCTTTCATTTTTTGACATTATGAGAAGATATGAAGGGGTAATAAGTACTGGCCTAAGGTTCCCAAACATGATTTAATCATATGAAATCACACAAATATATTGCTTTTCCTAAAGCTGATTTTATTTTATTTTAATTTGTGATAAATAGATACATTTTCTTCAACAACAACAGATATGATTATGCCACACAACAAAGTAAACATGACAGGATAAGAAAATGACAACTCTTAGATATCTACTCCCATATTAGAGAAGAAAAGGAAAATCAGAATAAATATTTGGGCATAGCTAAGGCCTAAGTGGAGTACACTGATAACTGGAATTTCAAATAGATCAATTCATTACACCTGGCAATGATGAAAACATAAGATGTGTTGCAAGAAATCTCTCCCCATATATCAAAAGTTGTAGAAAAATAATATTTCAGATACAACTACTTAGATAGCTGCTCTGCAAGAATAATAAAAGTATTTAAAGTAAGAATATAAAACATATAAGTTAAAGGAAAATCCACAATGAAGATTGACTACAAACCTGACAATGGCAGACAAAAACATTCTACAAGAACTGTTGGCGTTAATAGATCTCTGATGTTTTTCTTCATGTGATTCAGAAATACAGTCAAAGCAGAATTTCTTGGGCTTCTTAAATAATTTTGCTTTGTTATTTTGCTGTCACTTGAGATCAAATTTCCCTATTGTCCATTTGCTATGGCTTCTGAAGTTTTTCTTGTTAAAAGTCAGTATAATCATAAGGTCAAATAAATAGACCACGGAAAATTAGAATGATTGATTCATGAAATTGTAGAATCTTGGATCTGAACATAATATTAATGACAATTGAGTTTAGGCATATCATTTTCAGGGTGAAGAAGCTAGAGACCAAATAAGGTCTGGAGCTTTGTTCATGACACATATTCAGATGTTGAACTGGTGGCAAAATCGGGATTAGAACTTGGTTCTTCTAACTTTCATGGCAGTGCTTCTTCTGTTATAGCATGCTGACTATGAGTTGTGAACACAACACAGTAGACAAAAGTTGTGTCTAAATTAGCAAATAGAAAATAAAATGTAAGAGATTGTTATGAAAACTAATGTCCCAAATAGTTATATAAAGTATTTTAAATGAAGTTTTAAAAAATCTCTTAAAAAAAAGAAATGTTAAATAGCACATAAAAGAGTTCTGAAAGTATATACTAGAAAAATATTCTGACCTATCAAATTGTTCAATCAATAATCTAAAATATGGACAAGAAAATGTACCTGATTCTTTCTTCATTTGATATTCAATTCTGCAATACTTTAATTCCATCAAAGGTCAGAAAACTGTATATAAGAAGTTACTAAGTTAAAAATTTAGTCAAGAAATAGGAAAAAAAGATTCAGCTTAGAGCATCACAAATAATTCATCAAATGGGGAATAATTCAAACAGCATCCAAAGAGAGAATAAAACAAAAATAAGAATAATCATAGTCATAATAGCAGCGTCCAATTCTAGGAATATAGAGTAGATGTACGTTTCACTACTCCTCCTGCTAAGTACAACTAAAAACAATAGGGATTATACTAAAACAAAACAAAACAAAAATACTCTTGAAAGCAGAAAAAATAAAGCAGACCATCAAGGGAACTTAGGACCTAAGGAACTACAGATTGTGAGCTTGGGGGATTTCTTTTTGCCTCATATATGCAAGACTAGGGGCTGAAGAAGCCAGCAACCCAGAAATGCCAATGAGCACAGGCAGAAAATAAACCAACAAAAGCCTGCTCTCTCGAGGTAAAAGACAAAGAAAGGATTGGCCTAACAAGGCAGATAACATTTAGACAACAACCAGTCTAATCCATCCCAACACTACAGAAGAAATTGTGGCCCCACATGAGTCACACTAGCAAAGGCTGAGAGCAGAGCCTAGATTTCACCCTCACAAGCCTGGAACAAAGCATGCCAGTACCTCTGCACGAGTGGTGTCAGAAAAGGTCGAGTAGGGCCATTTTTTAGCATTTTCACCCCTGTTGGCTCATAATGAGCTCACCCACTGCAGCATAAGGGGAGACCATGTTGGTTGCTTGGACTTCCAGCCTCCATCTAGCATTAATCAGAGGTCAACAGAGGCTGAGGGGGAAACCTAGACTTTTACATTCATCTGGCAGTAATGAGGCGGTATCCTCCTTTCCCCTGCCAGAAGGGTATTAAAGAAAGCCAAATACAATGGAAGATGTAAATAAGATCCAGAGGCTCAGATATATTACAAAAATGTCCAAGTTTCGATTGAAAAATCTCTCATTATACCAAGAAACGAGAAAACCTCAATTTGAATGAGAAAAGCAATCAACAGATGCCAACATCAAGATGACACAGATGTTACATCTAATTTAAAATCTAAACCTAATTTAATGTTAGATTTTTAACAGCCATGATAAAAATGCTTCAACTAGCAATTACAAACACACTGGAAACAAATGAAAAAATAGAAAGCCTCTGCAAAGTTATAGACAGTCTTAGCAAAGAAATAGAAGATATAAAGAAGAACCAAATGGAAACTTCAGAACTGAAGATACAATAACTAATATAAAAAGCGCAGTGAATAGGTTCAACACCAGAATGGAGGAGACAGAGGAAAGTATTAGGGACTGGAAGATGGAACAGTAGCTATTATCCAATCTGAATAGACGTAGGGAAAAAATGAGCAGAGCCTTAGGGACCTGTGGAAATACAGCAAAAGATCTGACATTCACATCTTCAAGGTCTCAGAAGGAGAGGAGAAAGTGTATTGGGCTCAAAAAGTGCTCATAATAATGGCTGAAAACTTCCCAAATGTGGCAGAGATGGAAACCTACAAATCTAACAAGCTAAACGAACCTCACACTGGGTAAAGAAATCCATGCTAATATACATCATAATTAAACTTCTGAACACTAAAGACAAAGTAAAAAATCTTGAAAGCATCCGGTGAAAACTATCACCTTATTTATAGGGGAAAAACCATTAGAAAGACAGTGGATCTCATTCATAAGAAACAATGGAGGTCAAAAGGAAGTGGCATAATAATTTTCAAGTGCTGAAAGAAAAAAACTGTCAACCTAAAATCCTATATCTAGTGAAAGTATCCTTCAGAATGCTTAAGGAACAGAAGCATATCTTTAAAATCACTGGGCAAAATTGTATTTCAAAAAGGCATTACCTGATTTACTTGTCGGGTTAATTTCTCCTATTAAGCATGTCCATTTTGCCACCTGACATATCAGAACAGACAGAGAAGAATGGGAAGCTCCCGGATGTGTAGGAGTGACTCATCCCAGGCATCTTCTGTGGGAATCAGTACATTTTGTGCACAGTGACAGCTCCAGGAGGCCCAGCAGATCATCAGGTTGCTGCTGCATGAGATGGAATGCGAGAGGCCCCAGCCCATCCCCTATGGTTATGGTGGCCGAATCCCGGGGAGGCAGACCAGCTGATGAAGAGTGGGCTTCCAGTACGAGGGCACATACTAGTGGGTGAACCTCCACAAGCTCTGAGCCCTGAGCCCCAGGTCCTCCACCACCTCTACACCTGCCTTGGTCCTGTCTGTGTCTGTCCTTTCCACCTTCCCACCACCCGATCCCACATTGGGGGGATTTGGGGACCACAGGCCTCAGCCTTACAATTCTGCCCTGGGCTTGAGCCACCTGGACCCCCCCCCCATGCAGCTGCTGACCCAGCCCAGCTACATTCCTCAACCACTGAGCACTCGGGACCCTCCCCAGCCGCCGCAGGCCCTGCCTGAGCCAGCTTCTGTCCACGAGACTGAGCCCCAATGAAAGGAAGGATAAGAGTGGCCCTTCCATCTGTGCCAGGCTTCTTGGCCTAGGACAAGAGCTAGGCATGACGAGGAGGGGCAGTGGGTGGGCCTTAGTGGGGCAGTAGCTAATCCACACCCACGCTGGCTGTGGGCAAACTCTTCTGAAGTCAGGGGAGGGGGCGAGCACGTCGCCGTTGCACCAGCCTCAGTGTCACTCGGCATTCCTGGTGGTCAGCTAGAAGGGACTATCGTGCTGCCCAGCAATCCCCGGTGTCTTGCACCCCCTGTATGTCCCTCTGGCCGACCATCTCCCTCCCACCACCCAAACCCTACAATCCATGGCCAACTCCACCCCACCCGACCACAAAAGCTGGTAGCCTCCTCAATGTGGGAAAAGCAGAGACAGCAGATGGGACGTCCCACCTTAGCCCCTTGCCATTAAATCCAGAAAAAGAAAAAAAAAAGTGAAGTCACAGAGTGTTTATTTAACTAATCTGTGTTCCCCGTTTAACTGTAAATTTTATATTTGGTCTGTGTGTATGTGTGTGTGTGTGTGTGTATGGTGTGTATGATTGTGTGTATATTCTGTATCACCAAAACCATGCAGAGTGTCTGTCACATATTAGGAGCCCAGTGAACATTAGTTGAATAGGAGTTTATTTAGGATATGTATTTATCTGAACAGAACTCATTCCACATTTAAGCCACAGGTATAAACCATAGGTACCTTCCTTGCATGTTGAAGACAGTCATCTAACAGAACTGCTCAGGAAGGTTGATTGTTCCAGGTATGCTGCAAAATGTCTGCTATTCCGTACTTTATAGCCTGGGTGTGGTTTCTCTTTCTATGCATAATACTAGAGTTTCAAAATTATCTTTCTGGATTCATTCATCCATTTGATAACTAAACTGAGTACCAACAACTCTGACAGGCATTCTGCGAGGAGCTCGAGTCACAGTGGGGATCAGAGTCACAATGGGATTAAAACAACTGGCATTATCCCTTCCTTCATGAAGATGAGGGCCTTCTGATGGGGACAGCATAAACTAAAGAGTTTCACAAACAATAAAATATGGGTGCTCTTGGACCTCTGCCTTTGCATTATTGTACTCAATGCATTACCTCTTTTAGTAGTATTCCTCAGAGTAGAAACAATAATATTTGAAATTTGATTTTTACTGTATAGGATTTAGGATGGCTTAGCATCTCTTGTGCTATCATTCATCTCCCTTACTGTATAACTAGCACTTGCTCAGTACAGTACCTTTGAAACTACACAGAAACACTCTGACAAGTATAGAAGATTTGTCAAAGGATTTACTCATCATCCCTAAACTGTTTTTCAGGATAGCGATTTCTATGTATATTATAAATGCTAAAAAGTTATACTCTAACCTTTTGTCCTAAAATTATCAGGACCAGCTTTTAAATGGTGAACCTGTGACTAGTATACCCTGATTAAAGGAACAAATCTCTTCAAAAACGTATATACCTTTAATGATTGTGTAGACTTTGACCATATCTCAGACTTTAAAAATTCAGTCTTTTTACCTGGCCTCAGGCAGCTTTATCTACAGCGTGTTAACAAGGTAATTGTACACCTTTTGAATTCCTCCAATTCTATTTTATGTTTATTGTCACATACAGTACTCTGTGTTGAAGCATCATGTTTGTATAAGGGTGGGCATCAGAATTAGATTAACCTAGATTCAGATTCAGGCTAAATAATTTATCAATTTGCAAAAATTACTTGAAAAAAGCTTACTTTCCTTCTCTAATACTCATTTTCCTCATCTATAAAGTAAAGAGAGTAGTAGTTGTATTTCATCTAATCTAAAACCCTATTTATCGTAATTGCTGCTTTACCTACCACTAAGAAAGAATGAAAGCTACCAATTAATGGTGACAAATCATGAATAGTAAAATACACTCTAATTTCAAAGATGTGCTTCTTAAAAAATTACAAAATAAGACATTTCATGTTTTGGTTGAATAATACAATATAATACATGTAAACTATATAACATGGTTCCTTAGAGCTTTTGAATGTTAGTTTCTTTTCTGATTCACCCTCAGTCAGGCTTTTATTACAGCAGTTTTGATGATCAGATGAAATGTAGTTTATAAGCATGATAAGATCCAACAAATCCATTGCCAGTTCTCTTGCTTACTGTTGCATTATATGATCAGAATCAATGAATATTTACTCAAGCACTACTATTAATTTGTCTTGCAATTTTAGACAAGTAACTTGATTTTCTCGACTCAATTTATTAATTAGCAATTGGAAATACAAGCTTACAAACATATTACATATTAAGTTTAAAATATACAGTAGATTCGAAAATAATTTCCAAATATGATATGTTAAGTAGTAGTGGAAAGAATGCCTAAAGCAAATGGAATCTATGTAGCATTGTTAATTCAAAAAACATTTTTGCCTGAGTGCCACTGAATGAGGAATCCTCTCAAGAGAAAGACAAAAGCAAAGAACTTTAAAAATCTTCTCATCCTTTGTAGGTAAAACCTCCAGAGCAGTGGTTTGGGCAGATGGGAAATTTTTACTCCCTGTGCTGTATCTGTTCAGTTGATACAAAGAGGACTTTGATCTCTGAGACTGTCAATCCAGCTCCTTTTATGAAAAATTTGCTTAAAGTAAACAGTAAAAGTAGCAAAGCAGTTGTTAAAATTCCACCCCGACTGGCTATGCTCCCAGTTCCAGAACCCAAAACATAATGCCCACTGATTATTCAGATTATGTTTAAGGCTTTTTGTGTGTGTTTTTGAAGAACACCACTATAAATAACCAATCTAATTGAGAAGATTACAAATCTTCCCTTTCAAATTCTAATCATATTAGATGAGTTAAACTAAGATCCAGCAAAAATCCTTTCTGTGACATTTCTATTGATACAAGCTCTAAGTACTAAATTCTGAGCTGCATCCAGCCACTAGAGTTTTGTGGATAACTATAAAATATTACAGTTGAGCTTAAAACCACTGCCTGTCAATCATCTGAAAAGCACACTGATCTGTATCATTCTTTTATATATATTTTTCAAGCTTCGTATGTTAATCTATTCACTGAGGCAGTCTTTCCCCACATTTAGTCTCCTTCAGATCTTTTTTTTCTTTTTTTTAAGAGATGCCCACTGGGATTTTCAAACAAATTAGCAAAATATAGTGGAATAAAACCTCCACCTAAGATGTCTGTTTATTTGACAATCTCATTCGATATGACTGTATGATAGATACATTAGGTTTTATCATTCCACTTTTTGCTATTTAGAGAAGTTGGGAAATATAAAAACTATGTTTTTTAGTCTCTATTGCAGCTAAGGTTCTGGAAATGAATGAATGAATTCACCTGTTTTACTTACAGAAGGCAGATGTGTAGCAGAGGCTACCTTGCTGCTGTTTCAGTAGTAACAAGGCCAGGAGAAGTGAGTGTTTAAAGACAGCCAGACCCAGCGTTGCAGGCTCTGAGGACGTCTGGAGGCAGAGCTGCTGCAGTGGACGCGGCTGCACAAGTAGCATTCTCCCCTCTGAAGTGCAGCATGGTTGTGGTGGCTCTGACTGCCTCTGTCCACACTTCCAATACTTTTAAGTCACCTGTATTGAATTCCTTTCATGAGAAATACCTAAAGTGGTTTCTATTTCTTTTATTAAATCCTGACTGCAAACTTGTTAATGGATAGTATCTTTACTTTTTAAAGCATTTTCCTAACATATTTAGGCATAAAGGAAAATTAGATTGCTGATACATGTATTTGAATCAAGAATGAAAGAGTAAAAAGTCTAGGGAATCAGTTATATGTTTCAGAGGAGTGAATACTGCCATGTAACTATGAAAACTTTATTAAATTAAATGATGCAGCATTAAATTTTAAATTAAATTAAATGACGTGGCATAATTCTTGACCCAAAACTTATAATCATACCATTCCAGAGGAAAAGAAAATTATAATATTAAGTCATTTAGATTAGATTTGCGAAAAACTGAGATCCAAGGGATGATATGATTGTCTCAATATTATGTAGTTAGTGTCACAGGCATGAATAAAACATACGTCCTAACTTCTTAACACTCACTGTGATTCTCTAAAGAGTCCCACTTTGAGAGTTTCTTCTCACTTCAGTTAAAAAAGAAGAAGGAATAGGCAAAGAGCATGGAGGTATTTCTTAATTTAGCTAATATCCAAAAATATATTCATTGAGTTTCTACATGTGAGAGACACTTTGATAGGCACTTTGTTCGGAAATAAGAAAAACTGAAAGCAAATGAATTATACAAATACTTTTAAAAATTGTCAAAGGAGTAGTAGTTAAAACCTGTAGGAGACAAAAGAAAGAAAGAAATGATAAAATAATAGAAGTAATTATGGAAATTGGAAACAAACAAGAAAAATAGAAAATAGAAACAAAACTAGCAGCTGATTCTTTACAAAGAAAAAGCTAGAGATCTGAAAATAATTATCAGGAAAAAATGTAAAAAATGAAATACAAAAAAAATAAATAGCTACAGACAACAGAGATTTAAAAGCATAAAAATTTGTGATAAACAAATATAAGTAATTCTCACTTTGCAAATCAGTGCAGGACCATAAAAATGACTGCAAGCTGAAACCATACAAAGTAATCCTAGTAATCGATGGGGAAAATTACAATTGTCTTAAGACCTTTCAGAGTATTTGTTAAAACATTAAAAACTCTCTTATGGTCAATGATAAATGTATAGGGAAATCAAAATACAGCAAAATTAATATATTTTAGTGCAGTCAATTTAAAATACTAGAAACATGGAGAATTGAAGTGTTTTATTTCTTTGTAAAAACGTTATGAAGGGAACTTTGAACATTGCTCACCATCGAGTTTACATTGTACAACTTGTAACATGGGGAAACAGTTTTCCTATACTCTGGCAAGTTGTCATGTTTATTTATGAGTCTGAATCAGCTTCCAACATTTTCCCTTTGTATTTTCAATGTGGAGGAGTATCTCTGAGTGTTCCTTAATATGAAATTTTCTGTAGTGTCACTTCTACTAAGACATCTTGTTCCTTTTTGTCACAATCACTTTCCTCACTTATCTTGATAAATTTAATCTTCACTAAGTTCCTGTCTCTGCATATCTGCTCTTTGGAATGGTGGAAGTATCAATATTCCCATGGTCACCTATTTCTTTTACAACAATTCCTTTTATGTTTCATTCAAATTTCACTTTTAGCATTATCACTTTCCATGTTTTTGCTGCACTTTTATCTTTTTTGACCAACATCCTCTTTCAATTATCTATGCTGTAAAGTGTCATCTGGGTTTATCACTGGAAGCCAAGGAGGCAACACAACTATGTGCTTTGCTGTCTGTTTGTGACGTGAATGAATAACAGGTGTATAGTACTGATCATTGACAGAATTTGAAAGTGATGATTAATCACTAATCATGATACACATCTGTTATTTATATAGTGATAAGTGAATTGAAGAGCTTGTAGCAAAATTCATACTTTATGTGATTACTCAAAGTTAGTAAAACTAAAATTTGAACCATGTGGTTGGAAGAGTGGTGTTATATAACCAAACCTTGATAACTAAAATTTGTGCATATCAGAAGCACGCAAAGTGAGGACTTGCTGTATGTATTAATCAATTGGAAAAGCTGCAAAAAATGTAAACATTTCTGAAAAAATATAAAGTGATAAAATTGACACAAGAAGTAATAGAAAAGTTGTCTAAGCTAATAGGTAATAAAAAAATTTAAACTGTATTCAAAACTCTAAGGTCCAGATGCTTCTACAACTGCATAAAACACCTGCTCTCATGTGGTAACAAAAAATATAACAAGAACAAAAGTCATAGTTTTCTATAAACTAGCAAGAGCATTGAATACAAGAAAACCTTGATTAACTGAATTCCAAAAAGAAGCAACGCAAGCCACACATAGCTAAACAGAGAGTGACGGTGCTCTCATTCCGGGCTCGTGCACCTGGCTTGGGTATGGGCCGGCCTTGTATAGACAGAGAGACATTAAAGGTTATAAGAGAAACAAGATATTTTTATTTTTTGCAAAAATTGAGAAGCTAATTCTAAAATTACATGTAATTGAGGAGAACTATAATAGCTAAAACTACTTTGAAAAAGAAGGATAAAAAAGGGAGGATTTATTATATAGGTCCTATAATTTTAAGACCTATTGGAAAGCTACAGTTATCAAGATAATGGGTTTTGTTTTTGTTTTTGTTTTTGGTAAACATAGACGTATACTTTAATAATGAAGCTAAATAGAAAGTCCAAAAGTAAACCCACAATTATATGGTCAGTTAATTTACAACAACGTTACCAAACCAATTCAATGGAGAAAGAATAAACTTTAAAAAACACTGTGCTGAAAAAATTGGATAGCCATGAGCAAAATAATGAACCTCACCTTTTCCTTATACAAAATTCAAAAGTAAATTGAAATACATCACAGAAACAAATGCTAGAAATAAAACACTAAAACTTCTATAAGTAAACATAGGAGACTATCACAGTGGTCTTGGGTCTAGCAAAGATTTTCTAAATATTACACAAAAAACAAGACACTGAAAATAAATAAATTTGATTTCATAAAAATTTAACCTTTGTTCCTCAAAATCCACTGCTAAGATAATGAAAAGTGAAAAAATGAACATTGTTAAATGGTAATGAATAGTGAAAATAATATTCTCAGAACGTATCCAACAAAGAACCTGTATCCAGTATTCCAGTATATGTAAAAAACTTTCACCCGATTATAAGACAAACAGCCCTATTTAAAAAAAAAAAAAAAAAAACGAGCTAGAAAATAAAAGAGCAATAGATTTGAACAGAGACTTTGGTAAAGAAGACACTTGGATAAAAAAATGTGCAAGATGTTAACATTGCCAGACAGTAGGGAAATTGAAATTAAAACCCCAATGCGATCTCACTACACACACGCACGACAAAAGAGCTAAAATGTAGAAGAGTGAGCATACCATGTCATGGGAAGGATGTGGAGCAACTAAAGTCATATACAATGCTTACAGGATTGTAATAGAGTACAACCATTTGGGAAAAGAATTTAAAAGTTTCCTAAAAATTTAAGAATATATCTAACACACAACCCAGTCATTTTACTCCAAAGTATTTAGAAAAGAAAAATAAAAGCATTTGTACACATACAAACTTATTTGTATTAAAAACCCGGAAATGATTACCAATAGTTCGATGAATGAACAAATTGTAGTATATCCATACAATAGAATATTACTAGCAGTGAAAGGAATGAACTACTAATGCATGCAACAATATAAGTGCATTTCAAAATAATTACCCTGAGTGAAAGTAGTCAGGGAAAAATGAGTCCATTCTGTGTGATTCCATTTAAGTAAAATTCTAGAAAATGCAAACTAATCCACTGTGATAGAAAGTATCTCTATGTCTAGGAATGAGGGGATGGAAAATGGAACAATGAATTACAATGGCACACAAGGAAACTTCTGAGGTGTGGATATGCTGATTTTCTTGGTTTTAGTGATGGTTTTACAGGTGTATACATATGCTGAAACTCATTCAGTTGCATACTTTGAATATATACAGTTTATCATACCTCAATAACACCTCAATATATTTGTTTAAAATATAAACTGAGTTTTTAAAAGAAGCAGCAGAATGAGGTCTATAACAGTGTACTATCCATGGAAATTAAAATCAACTTAAAAGAATAATACATAATTTACAATAACACAATAATACTGATGCACAAAAAAACACATTAAAATGGCCGTCTATAGGAAGAAGAATGGCGTAAAATCTTCAGATTAGTAAGTATATATCAATAAACATACATACATTTATGTATGAAAGAAGTTATTTTACAGCATGACAATTATGATGAAGTTAAAAATATAGGTCCTAAATTAAAACAATAACAATAGCACTTACCATATGTAAACTGTCCTAATTCTGAAAATTCCTTTTCTTTCCAAATTAAAGAAGTTACAAGTTAAAGGAAGTGGTCATAGTGATGAGCATTGAAGTATTTCTCCATTCATTTAAAATTCATTCCACAAATATTTACTAAATGCCTCTTCTGTAGTGGGCACGAGGCTGGGTCAGTGGTACATGGAATCGCGGTGGTTCATGCTCATATCGACAGTGTGTGCATTTCTATTTCAGGACCTTCTCATTCCTGCTAGTCCTTCTGCCTGGTGTTGCATTCCTTTTGCTTTTTGCATAGGCTGATAACCGCAATCTTTCTGGTTTTGACTTAAACATCATCTCCTCAAAGAAAGTGATGCTGATGACCCAGCCTAAGGAACATAACCTACACTTCCTGCTTCTCCTCGCTCCTTGTCTCCAGACTGCACTGTATATACTGCCATACTTGCTTATCTTCTTTACTTTATGGCAAACTCCACAAGGGAATTACATGTTTGCTAACATACAATACCCACTGCCTTAGAAACCAGCACACAGCATGCATACAATGGATTTTTTTTAGTAAATGTATGAAATATATGCATTATAAAAATTAATTAGATATTAATAAGCTGATCACAAAAGAAAAAAAGAGTATATTGTGGTTTTGAACAATGGTGGAGAAAATAGTACGGGAGTTAAGGCACTGGTTGGGGAGGCATACATTTATCTTCAAAATGAGATAATACCTGACTGAATTCTGAGTTCGTTTCTGAGTTCAAGGTTAACTTGAGGAAAAAAGGAAAAAAAACTTACTGTAAAAGGTTAAAAGGCACAGCACGGAGAAATTGCAATAAATGCCATCACAGATATGAGACTTTTTTCTCATCAGGTGATATAATAGACCAAAATGCACTTCCCACTGGCGAGAGTAAAACCCCTAAATGAGGCAGTGCTTAGATACAGCACAGAGAAACTCTCCCAAACAAATATTTAGATATTCTTGTAACTTTGAGATTCCTAGAATTTTAAAAGTACAATTACATGCCACGTGCTTCACAGATTAGATATGCATTAGGTGAGAGATATTTATGACTAAATTCTGCAACATGAATTGGTAAACCGGGAACAAAAATATACCTCTGTGGACACCTTTCCATCAAGTGTCTCTAAATGTCTATTTTCCTAGTTCCTGCACAAATGAAATTGCCCAAAATTCTACTTTTTATATACAGTGATTGTGACCACTAAGCTTGTGAATTTTATTTTAATGTATTTTTATTGTATTATAGCAACTGAGTCTCTAAATGTGGCAGTCAGATTTTATTTTCTAAAGGAGCATAATCAATGCTTTGGTAAACTATAATATTAGAAAAATCTATTATACTCATTTCACATCAACTAATAAATATACCTGCACATGCTTCCATGTACACATGCTAAAAACAATAGGTCTATTTGTAAATGAGATATACTAAAGAACATAAAAAATAGGTGTGTGCATACACACACACATTCACACTTACATCCAATTTGTATAGAGTCAGTCTTTATTCAGCAGAAAATTCTGTTTCATTAGAAAATAAATGAGAATAAAGATATAAAATCAGTGGAAGGATAAATGATTTTAAAAATCCAACAATCAAATAACGAAAAAACTTTTGCTGCACATGGTAACTGCTTTGCTCCTTAAAGCAACCAAACAAACCCTAAGGACTAGCAGATAAATATCACTAACAGTTTCAATTCAACACAGATTGGGTAGTTCCATAATGAGTCATAATTATAATTTAACTTTATCCAACACACAGAATGTTTAAAAATTGCTAGGCACAATTGGTAAAAGATAGCTCTCTAACTCTACCAGTCTTGAATTGGCTTTACTTCAAGAGAATAAGTGAGAGAATCGTGAAAACTTTGGAAAAATAAAATATATAGATGCATATATTTCGTGAAGAGTTAGGTTTTTTAAAGTACTCATTTGACAGCAAAATCTTAGCATTTCATATGGCTTAAAGGCATGCACATTTATCTATCCTGTGTAGCTGCCACATTTTAATTGAGACATATGGGAAGCTTCTGATTGGGCACTTAATAGTCCTAACAGCTTGCTATTCTAGAGAAATTCAATTACAGTAAATATAGCAATGCTAGTAGCCCAGCACTGGTACTACTCGAATGACTGGCACAGAGATACAGCATTTTACAAAATGAATGCTTAATGATTTTCATTTTATAAAGATGAAAAGCTGTATCTCAACAGCGGCAATTTGCATTATAATAAATGTTGCCCTTAGAGGTGGTTGAGATGGAGTAGAAACTAGATAATTCTATACTTATTTCAATGTAAACAAATAACTCTGATGGATTTTTAAATAAAATTGTTGCCTAGGAGTTTTATTTCCAAAATGTACTTTGAAAGATTTAGCCTAATAACAAAGACTGAGAGCAAAAATACTCAGATTCAAGAATGTAGAGCAACAACCTATTTATTTCATATTTAAAGAAATCTAGACATAAGACAGCAGAGATCACTGTTGCAGTAAGCACGGAATAAGAATTTTAATTTCCTTTATATAGGAAGATTACTTGGGCAAAGAAAATTGCCCTTGGTGGGAGATTATAGTTAAGTATAGTCCACCAGGATAAAAAATAAGAAGGATGCCAACAAATAAAGAATAAATACAATTCAACAATGTGGGATTTTGGGGTATTTTTTTTTTTATTTGATACTAGACTTGGTAAGGAAATTTGATATGAAAAAACTCATAGTCTCAGACCTCAAAGATATTGCTATCTGACCTGAGATTTTATACAGTTTGGAATATACATGCACATATTCTTATCTACTTCCTTAGATTATGAATTCCTTGAATACAGGAACTGCGCTTTAGTTAAGTTTATGACCTCAGAACTTTATGATATTTTGTATCCAGACATTAGGAGGTATTTAAAACATATTTGAACACCTTAAATTATCTACACAATCTGGGTACCATGATTTTTAATGTAATAAACTGTCCATCCAGTATTAAACGTTCATCTGTATAAGGACCTGGTGTATTTGGCTGTGGGTTATTGACTAGCATTTGTTGAACATCCACCATGTGACACTGATGCATTATTGCTTTACTTATGTAACCAACACTCATGGAGTGGGCACTGATCTAGATACTAGGGAAACAGAAGTTTACAAAACATATGGAACTCTCATAGAGCTTATGTTTTGGTGAAGAAAACAGAGAAGTAATAAATTATATGATTGGTGAAAATTGGTGCTCTGATGATGAGTAAAGCAGGATGAATGATAAAAAATGATAGGTAGGGAGATCCTTGTTTAAGAAAGATTGTGAGAGAAGGCCTCTCTGATTAAATGACGTTGGAGCAGAGGCTCAATGGATATTTTGTTTAAAATCATTCTGAATAGAGATGATGTTAAGTACAAATGCTCTGGAATGAGAGTGAGTTTGGCGTGATCGCAAGAAGACAGGAGTGGCTGGGGCCAAGTGGACAATGGAAAGAAAATTAGAAAATGAGATCAGAGAGTTTGGAGTGAGTTGCAAACCTTTTAGTGTCTTTTAGACCATGTCAATCGTCAGTCAAAATATAACTCTGGCCTAATTTTTGCATCTGTGTTGTATTTTTCTCTGAAATTGAACATATCATGGAGTCAAATAAAAGGTAGAATACTTGACTCAAAATATACTGGTCAAAATAGTCTGTCTTCTCTACTATTTCAGAACATCATAGAGGACAAACCAAGAAGAGACGAGAGTCTTCATAATGTTAATTTTGTAAGGCAGACAATTTTTTTGCACAGGATGCTATTGAAGCATACAATATGAATACTTGACCCAGCCGGTGAGAGAAAGATATTAATGTAAAAATATAGTAAGTAAAAAAAGGTTTTTATGATAAACTTTAGCCAAATAGGGCAAAAGAACCAAGGTAAATGTGTGAGTGAGGAAAAAGGAAAATGTTTAAATACATTACTACATCAAAAACAACTTGCGAATTTTAGCCAGAAAACAGACACTAATTCTATAATATTTATTTTTTTAACAAAAGTTTTTGAGGACATGAAAGATCTTTGCTTTCATGGAACTTGCAATCTAGTATGGAAAACAAAGTATAAGAAAGAAAAAATCATAAATATGATGATATTAGCTCAGACAGAAATAATATTTTAATATGTTGAGCTATACTTTTTGATCAATTTATTATAACAGTGTAGTCTCCCCTAATAGATTCAGGAAACAATATAGTGTAATAGGAAAAAGAAAAAGAAAACCATCAAAAAGAAAGCATTCTATTAAAAAAAAGTGTCAGACCTAATACTAAACAAATGTTATTTCAATAATTGAAAGTGGAATAAAGTTATCTATTGCCAGAAAAAAACATCCATATTGGAGTATATGTTGCTCAGAAGTGATACAATAAAATAATTAAATTAAAAGATAGGCAAAGACAGCAATATGCAAACAAAAAGAATGCATAGGCCATGTACTAATATTAGAAGGCAGATAAAATGAACTAAATTTATGAATTAAGAAAAGCATATTATGTAGAAATACAGAGATAAACACTAGGGGAACCAACTATAAGAATTGAAAGTCAGTCTACCTGGGGAGTGGGGATCAGCTAAGAGTTTCCTACTTTTCGTTGTAAAGCTTTCTGTACTATTTGATATTATTAACAAAGTTTATGTATTGATTAAAAAAATAAAATTGAAAAAACAAGGTCTGTTGCAAAAACTCCCACTAAACACTGTCAATATACCATGACAAATACACAGAAAATGTTTAACAAATTCAAGAAAGGTGCTTTATTCATCTATAAAATTTTTCATCCAATAATATGTGGGAAATTTCCATATTCTCTTATCACAATGCAATGAAATTAGGAATAAAAATTTTAAACGTAGAATAACAATAAAAAATTATAGCTAGTAGCACATTGAAAATATAAAAAGAAAATTCATTTAATGCTTAAGAAATGTTTACAAATAAGTAAAGCAATGATCTCTCAACAGAAAATATGCACCTGGCAGTAATAGTTTGTTCATAGGAAATATATGACTAGCTTATAATGGCTTATAAAATCATCACCTCATTCATAAATAAACACAAAGTTAAATAATAACAATTTATCCTTTCTACCTATTGGATTTCAGAGGTTACAAAGTTTTAATGCAGAGAACCAATGAGGTAATTCTAACATGACTTCACAGGAATGTAAATTGGTCCAACGTTTTATTGAGGAAAATTTGGCACTATTTCTCAAAACAACTTTAGTAATTCCATTTCTAAATATTTGTACTGCTGCCATGTTAATGCATGCATTTAATTACTAGTTAGCTAGCATATTTCAGAATAAATTATACTATCATAAAAAAAGAAAAGAGAGAAATTTTGTTTATACTCGTCAATATGAAACTCTTTAAAAATTATAATATTTTCATACAACAAATTTTTATTTAGTTGTTGAAAATAATGTGATTAATGTTTATTGCCAGAGACAGAAAGTTATTCAAGACATATCACCAAGTAAATAAACCAAATGTTTGGTCCCTATTTTTCTTCAGTAGATAAATACATAATATATGACAAATATTTACAAGTGGGATAAAAATTTTCTTTCAGAATATGAAAGAAATTGTGGATTATGGTTAAATGTAATGAGTAAGAGCAGAGATCTGGAGTGAGATGAATGCTCACCTTTTTTTGTAACCCTTTTGCATTTAATTTTTTCAGCCTATGAATGAGTTGCCTTTTTCATAACAACATTTTAGGAAGCAAATATGCAAGACTCAGCGATGTCAAGAAAAAGTGAAATTCTTAAAATAATTAGCATTTCTCGTATATTTATGGTATAGATGACAAGGTCAGAGGTGATGTCTTTGATAGAGAAAATAATGAAGATACAAGTGTTGGTAGAAAAGAAGTTTGAAAAAGGGATATGATTGACAGGCAGCAAAATTCTAAATTATTGATATGTTTTTTTCAGACTCCTTATAATAAAAACAGGAATTTATACTTTTAAATTTTTTCCCTAATTCACACTTTATGAATCATCACTGCACTTAAGATATATTGGAATGAAGTCAAGATTATTAACTTAACCTACTCTCTATATTTGTTTATTCCTTCGACAAAGATTTATTGCGTACACACAATGTGCTAGGCATACTTGTAGATACCAGGATAGAATAATGAAAAAAAAAATACATAAAACCCCTGCCCCCAAGGAGATTATATTCTAGTGGGAAGAAAAGAAATAAACAAGCGCGTTTATAATGTTATGTCAGAGATAAGAGCAATGTGAATTTAATAAAATTTGTATAAGTGTAAAGAGTATAAATTGTGTAGAGAGTAAAGGGCAGAGTGGTCCAAGAAAACCTCTCTGAGGTTTTGACATTCATGTAGAGACTTAAAAGAACTGGGCCTGTGAGTATTCGTAATACCTGTACTTGGAGGAGGAGGGTTCCAAGTAGATGGAAAAACCAATGCAAGGGTCATAAGGCCGGGTAATGCCTTTTGCGTCACATTCTAGGAATAGGAAGAAAACGTGGATTGAATACAATGGACAAGAAGAGGAGAAGTGAAAAATGAAGTTGAAGAGTAGGTTTGGGACCAGATAACATTTGCCTTTGTACATCTTAATAAAGACATAACAAGGGTGATGCAAAGTGCTTATGGAATTATTTTTTAGGAATATTAAACCCATGGCACAAGCATACAAGAAACAATGGGTTTCTTTTCTTAATTGTTAGTTAAAGGAGATAATTTCTTCCTTTCATACTTATTTCTTTTGTACCTCTTTCCTTCCTCCCTCCTCCTCCTCCTTCCTCCGTCCTCCTTCCTCCCTCCTCCTCCTCCTTTCTCCTTCTTTCTCCCTCCTCCCCATCCTCCTCCCTCTTTCCTCCCTCCTCCTCCTTCTTCCTTCTTTCTCCTCCTCATTCTCCTCCTCCTTCTCTTTCTCATTCTTCTTCTTTTCTCTCTCTCTGTCTCGCTCTCTCAACTGCCAACAAAGAATACAACTACTTTCTGAAATTTTTCAATGCCATCAAGCTTATGATAAGTTATTATTTATCAAAATCTCAGTTGAGAGTAAGACATTTTAGGGAAGATTGCATGAAAGATATAGAATTCATTTCCATTACTTTGTTTTATAATGTGTGCTCCTACATCCTGACAGTTCAGGAGACAGCTGGATATTTAGGCCACAATTTATTGGCCACTAACAGAATTCATTTAATAAAACGCAAGTTGCTTATGTTGTGGGTCAATGTAAGTGGGATATTCAGTATTTTCTTTACAGAAAACCCAGAAGAAACCTCCAATCGTATCTTGTTACCAAAAGTAATATAGTTCTCCCAAGAAACTTTATTTTTTGTTGTTGTTGTTGCTTTTAAGCGCACATCATTTTGAATTATTTGACTGACAAGATTTCTCTTTTTGATTTGTCCTTCAGAGGATGAATCTATGAACCCAAATTTAGTATACATGAAATCATATGTTTAATAATTTTAGCCTTATTCATGCCTTCACTTTTTCTTGCTGTTATTATTTTCTCTTTCTTCCTACTTTCAACTCATTTTATAATGAGTTAATCAAAGCTGACTTTCTGAAATAAATCTGGACGTGAATAAAATATCTTAATTAAAATTTATAAAAATTAAATAACAAAGTAAATATACATAGGGTTACCTAACAAATTAGCATTGTGGCAATGGCATTCACTATTTAGGATTTCCAATATTTAAAGCAAAAGCATTTTCTCTCAGGACATTTCATTCTTGTTGAAAATGCACGTTGGTATTCAAAGCACGATAGCACAATATTACTTTTCAATATTTTTCTATGAAAGTATTTATGAAAACAAATGCCATATATTGAATTACCATGTTCTAGTTCTGAGAAATTTTAATAGAAATACCTCTAATAATTACACTTAGATAAATAATTTTATTAAACACCAAAGATAATATGCTCTTAGTAGTTAAGGAACTGCCTTTAGCAAAGCATAATTGAAAATCAAAATGATATTTATTTCATATCCATCAGTTGCTTATTAAGCAAAATGAGGAACAAATTTTTGCTAATAAGAATCATCTAGTGAATTCTAATAGAGATATAATTTAATGTGTCAAAGAAAATAATAAAGGCCTTTTTTTCCTTATTTACATTATATTCAATAGTCTTCACAACAATATCTGAATAGTTTCTAAAATTTATATCTCCCACCACCTTTCTGACATGCCTAACCGTTGGCTGAATATGTTAACCATTTTTGGCCTCTTGATCTTTTCTGAACCGTTTCTTCACTCTCTGCCTCCTCACTTTGCTCAGGTCTTTCTTTCTTTCCTGAGTCATGTAGTTCCTCGTCTACTGGGTAAAATTCTACTCATCCTTCAAAGTCTAACTCAAAGGTCACTTTTTTGAAGTCTAGAAAAACTGTTTTCCACATTCTAACTCCATCCACAGAAAATCACTCCTATTTTATATATTACCATATATATTTAATATTGAGCTGGCTGTTATTGTTTTTTTATTTGATCAAAATATTTGTGCACCTCTAAATGAATCTAATAGCTCTTGTTACATCTGTTGTTTCTTTGACTGAATGCTCTATCATCCTGTGCACTAATTGAAGACATATTTAAATGTTAAAGTTATCAACAGTTCCTAGCACGGTGCCTGGTACAGGTAAATGTTTAATGCACGCTTTATTGAATTGAATTAAATCCCCAAATTGTGAAAAACTGAAAGCATGGTGAGTAGTGATCTTTTTGGTATTAAGAAATAATATATTTAGCCTTAGACTTGTAAAACTAATAATTTCCTCCTATAAATTAGAGAATTCCACTATGTTAGGATAAACAAATATGCAGAAAAATCTCTTTTCATAAATCTCTCCCCCATGTTTATATGAAAAGCAAATTAATCTGCTATTATAGAAGTTAATAAATGAAGTGTCAAAAATCTCAGATTGAACTTACAAAATAACCAATGACTGTGTATGTAAAAGCCATTGTCAACTTGGAGAAACAGAAAATTCAGTTTGTGTCTGGAGACACCAGAATTGAATCAAGACAGAAACATCTTAGTAATCAATTCAAAATTAACATTAAAAAGTTCAGACACACATCTACCACAGAATTGTGTAAGAAATCTCTAAATTCCCCATTCCTTTAAATTTACTGTACTAAAAAATAATATTTTTCTAAATAATTTTCCTATATTTTATTGAAAATCCTTAACAATATTATAGTGATAACCAAGAATTCCCAACATATAGATACTTATTTTATTATTTTTAAATTATGTGTAGATATAGCTACACTAACATATTACCTACCTCTTGCTATTGGAGTAACAGTAGTCCTCCAACTAAGAGCTTATTAGGCAAAACTCTAGACCTACCGAATGAGATTCTGCATTTTAGCATGATCCGCATGTGATTTATATACACCATAACATGTGAGAAACACTGATCTAATATAAAGTCTGAAGCTTAGTTTATATTAAATAAATATTATTTTGCTTCTTCCCCTTATCATGTTCCTTCTTGATCTTTGTAACTTCCAGATTTAGAGGAAGAAAAGGGCTTGTGTCTCCCATCCCCATAGTCATATGACCTCTGATGCAATGAATGTAAATCTAAGACCAAATTTTACCATATAAAGAAAGTTTTTCAGCAAAGAAAAATGTCACTATTTTTGTTGCGTGATTAACTACATCCCTAGTTGATTAAGTACACGAATCCTTCACCTTAGTGGTGGGATACAGGATTGAATGGGCTACTTGGCCTCAGGAGCCACTGAAGTGTGTTAAACTGCTAGAGTATCACATTATTATACCATATTCATACAACTGTATGGATGCTTGTACAATATTTCTAGTCAATTTATGTATATTAACACCTACTTGTATCGCCAATGATGAATTATTTGTAGCATTCTGCTAATGCTTAGGATCATCATGTTTAGTCTCTCAAATGCTAACAAAACCATCTCTGAAGTGTGTGTTGCTAATTAGAGTATCTCAAAGTATAGACTCAGTGTATTAAAACTAAGGCAAAAATCTATATCACATTCTGTAGGACAAAGCAATTTTAAATAAATCATAGCACTGTTTTCAATCTCTAATAAATTTCCGTGGGGGAAGTTCACCTAAAATGAAAATATGTCTTCCTTTCTTTACACCGTACCAAGTTTTCTGTAGAAAATTGAGATAGGCTCAGTAAGTTTCCTTAAAGAGCAGTATCACCGGATTAGGTTTGAACCATGATTTTTTTTTAAGTATAGACAGGAAACTGCAGATAAGGGATTGCCACAGATGGTTGACAAATGTTTTCTGCTTTACTGGAGCAACGGAGCTTTAGTAAGCTTTCCAAATAATAAATAACTGGAATCCCCTGAACAGCAAACCTTTTTATTTGCCTGTACTAACAGTCATCTCTGGAAGAACTTCAATGCCTTCAGGGATTAAGAAGAGAACTTGCTGGCAAAGTAGCTCATTCTAGAATTGTTCCAGGAATGAGACAGTGGAGAAGGGTAAGAAAGAGAGAGAGGAAGCCTCACGGGCCTGGACATAAGACAATCAATTTTCTGATGAAATAAAATACTGAAATATTTCCTCAAGAATTTATGGGGGTTGAGGGGATTCAGGTTAATTGTAATACTCATTTCCAAATGTTACAATGTTTGCTGTGGCAATTGAATGCACCCTGTATTATTTTCCACAGAAAGATGCTAAAGGTTCTTGCTGAACAGAAATATGTATTTCACGTTTCTTGCAGAGTGTACTGCTGGTGATTGGATATGGAAATTTGAATGGAAGGGAAATGGTGGTATAGGGCTTTTACTCTAAGTAAGGTATCTTTTACATTGCTGAATTTGCTATATTAACTAAGGGGACCAAAATATAAGACTTGTCCATTAACACTGTTGCCTGGAATTTAAAGCATGACTTTCACTGATTAAAACACACAAACAACAAAGTATGTCATCCAGAGAGGCAATTAATTAATTTACAGTGAGACATATTGCAGGAGGTAGGTCAGAAGTCTGTGTTTGCCTAACCGCTAATTTGTTTTCCCTATAGACAACTTACATGGGAAGAAAAATTATCACTAGGAGATAACTGAATGGGCATGAAAATAAGGCAAAGGGACCTAGTAATTGGATTCAGATATTTAGTAGTATGAAGTCTGGTAGCTTTCTCAGTTCATCTCAACACGTTTTAATACCACTCACTCATGTGCTCTGACTTAAAACTTTGGCCTGGTCTATCATCGTTGTATTTCTCTTTCTAGCCCACAAAAATTGCATTACTATGTCTTTTCAATTCTATCTCTAATACAACTTATGTCCCTGATTACTTCTCACAATTTCATTATTCAACCCTAGTTAAAGCCACCATCATTTCTAAAATGAACCACTACTATAGACTAGCAATTAGTCTTCCATTTGCCACACTTAGCCTCTATTCCCATCTCCAAACTTTATTTTTATAGCAGCTGGGGTGATTTGTATAAACAGTAAGACAGATCAAAAGACTACTGTGTATATAGATTTCAACTGCTGCTCATTCCCTTTATAATAAAATGAAAAATTTTTGCAAGAAACTCTTTACATTCCTCTCTTATCACTCATCTCCTCATTCAACACGCTCAGACGCTCACTCTTGCTACTCTACTGTTGCTACGTTACATTGGACCTGGCACCCTGACCATCGCATTGATTATCAGAGGTTGATAGCATCCATAGGGTTTGTTGGGGGAAACGAGCACCAGATACAATGAATGTCTCTTCCTTCATCTCACTGAACTTTTAACAGGAGCAAAGCAGCAAGGGACAATCAGTTCTAATCTGTATTCCTCTTCTTTTACTGGCTTACCCCTGAGACTCAATGTTATGAATTTGTCAAATTTACACTTATTAAGTGGAACCTAGGGTGCCTGATGGTGATCCTCTGTTCAACAACAGACCACAATAGGAACTAGAGGACTTTTGTTATTCACAGATCCTGGAGGAAGCACCCAATAAGCCTTGAGGGGCCCCATGGGGAGGTCAAGGCAAAGTGCAGACAAAGACAGGACCGGGGAAACATGCCTTTATTAGGGTCCCTGGATGGAGTGCTTTGGGGTTCCCAGATTAAGGCCAGATTGGTCAATTCAAACCAAAAGTATGGGGTTTGGTGAGCCCCATGGGAGTCTTATCTGAGAGGCATATGTCATACAGGCAGAGGGGAGATTGTTGATCACAAAGACTGTTGAGGAAGTCATATCAGAACTTACATCTGCTTATTATTACTCTGTGGGCTGCCATCTAGGGCATTTCTTTGCATGAAGGGGCTAGTGTTAGTTTAAGGTCACTGCAAAATGGATGTCTGGCAGCAATACCATGGAGTAGCTTAGCTAAACACTTAATACTCAAAAAAATGTTTTCTCCCTCATGCTGTATGGTTAGAATCCATGTCATAATTCATATCAGTTTGATGGTTTTATTGTATAGATGTTATAGCCTATAGTCATCCAGACTTGTCTTATTCTTAGAGTCTAGCTTTGAGCATTTAGAGAAAATTCATTTCTCTCTTAACAAAGTCATAGTTTTTCAAATTAAACGTGTTTGCTCTCAAATTACTATCTCCAAAGGACATTAAAAAAATAAACCTCTATTAAAAAATTAACACCCCAGTTCTGCTCATAGCCTATCTGGCTGCTCATAGGCTGTATCTTTCCAACTCCAGACGCAGCAAATGCTATACATTCATTAGGTGAAAAGATGTGGGATAATTATGAACATTTGGTGGTGGGGGTGGGTAAAGATCAGAAATATTATCCCTTTGTTGCTGCAGAACTCTCAAGGTGTTAAATATCTTTATTAGTAGACAATATGAGCATGTAGGGAAATATGGTTATGTGGTTATGTTGATTTATAAAGCTTCTGAAAGTTGCAGGTGAGTGATATAAAGTATCAAAGAAATAAAAGGCAGATATGCAAGGTAAACCAGAGTAGATGAGTAACTGTCTGATTAGATATACCATGAACCAACTAGTGCAAGCAAAAGAATTCTAAACGTAAAATAGAAGGCAATAACCAAGAGTCATCAAAGCACATGAAATAATAGTGAATGGTATTTCAGTATCTAAAGAAGCTAATACTGATGTCAGCATCATAGTGGATTGAGTTATTCCCTTTGTCTCTTCCTGCTAAGTTACAACTAAACGGACATTCATTAACCAGCAGAGGATTCCCTGTACAGCACAACAGGATGTCTAAGAGATCCACACAGCCATGCACCTGAAGGTGGATGGACTGGATCCCTGGGAGACAGTGAAACTAGGTGAGTGAATCCCTCCTCCTCGCCAGTGTCAGTGAGCCAGGTTGCAGATCCTCACACAGCATCTGGCACCACTGTAAGAGGAAGTGGGGGCAGCCTGACCGACATGAATGCTCTTGGAGTTATAGCCTGGCCCAAGGGAATGTTCACCACACTGTGGTGGCCCTGCTGGTAGAAATGCTCTACACCAAGTGGGCATGGCACAGCCCCCATGAAGGTGCCTGCCCACTCAGAAGGCACCCCACTCATGGAGCATAGCAGCCCACAAGACCCATAGAGTAGTGGCTTAGCCCCTGCATAGGCACCCCTCCCACCTAGCATGCAGCAGCTCAACCAGTCTCCTGTCAAGCACAGAGGCCCTGCCTGTGGTGCCTGACCAGACTGCCTAGCGCAGAGTCCCTGCCCACATGAGCACAACAGGCAGAGCAGCTGCAGCCAGCCCCCACAAATCCAAAGCAGCCGTACCCACACAATTTCCAGAAGATGGAGTGGGATCAGAAAACACTGCTCCTGCTCCCCCTCAGCAGTGGCAGATGGAATCTGCCACCCAATACCCCCACAAATGCACCAGCAAAGGATCAATTCATCAAACACCATGAAGAACTACAGCAACACTACAGAGCAGAAGGAAAATGACAAGTTTCCAGAAACCAATCATGAAGTCACAGAAATTTACAATCTAAATGACAGAGAATTCAAAATAGTTATCTTAATGAAACTCAATGAGTTACAGTAAAACTCAAAAAGACAGCTCAATGAGCTCAGGAATAAAATTAATGAGCAGAAAGAATACTTCACCAAACAGATAGAAGCTTTAAAAAAGAAACCAAGCAGAAATTCTGGACATGAAAAACACAATTAATGGGAAAAAAATAATATAAAAAATAGAGCTGACATTATGAAGGACAGAATTAGTGATTTAGAGAACAGAAATATGGAAGTGCTTCAGGTGGAGGAGGAGAGAGAACTAAGATTTTTAAAAAATGAAGAAATTCTTTGAGAAATATCCAACTCAATTAGGAAAAGCAACATAAAGATTGTAGGTATTCCAAAGAGAGAAGGGAGGGAGAAAGGAGAAGAGAGCTTGTTCAAAGAAATAATATCTGAGAACGTCCCAAACCTGAAGGAACTGGACTTACAAATACATGAAGCCAATAGAACTCTTAATTACATCAATGCAAAAAACACCTTCTCCAAGGCATATAATCGTAAAACTGGCAACAGTCAATAACAAAGAAAAAATATTAAGAGTAGCAAGGCAGAAGACAATAATCTACAAAGGAATCCCTATCAGACTGTCAGCGGATTTCTCAGCAGAAAATTTACAGACTAGGATAGAATGGAATGATGTATTCAAAATACAGAAAGACAAAAACTTTCATCCAAGAATACACTATCCAGTGAAATTATCCTTCATATATGACGGAGAAATAAAAGCTTTCCCAGATAAACAAAAGCTGAGGGAGTTCATCACCAGCAGACCTCCCTTACAACAAATGATGAAGAAAGCCCTGCTACCTGTTACAAAGGCAAAGGTTTACAAATATTTGAGCAAGGAGATAAATACACAAAATCAGAAAATTGCAGCTCTCTATCAGAACAGGTTAGCAAACACTTACTTATAACATAAGAGATAAAGAGAAGGAAAGCATCAAAAATAATTACAAACTCTTCAACTTAGTCACAAACTCACGAAACAAAACAGAATAAATTGTGACAACAATAACTCAGAGAGGGAAGAGGAAAGGGATGGAACTTTCTTAGGCTAATGGAGATAAGAGGCTATCAGAAAAATAGACTGTTTCTCCTCTGAGATCTTGTATACAAACCTCATGATAACTACTAAACAAAAAATTCACAGCAGAGCCACAAATCAAAAATAAAGAGAAAATTGAAAAAACCATCACAGAAAACCACCAAACTGAAATGGCAGTCAGAAATACAAAGGAAAAGAAACAATGAACATATAGAACAACTAGAAAACAAGAGATAAAATGGCAGTATTAAGCCCTCATGTATCAATAATCACTCAATGTAGATTGATTGAATTCTCCAATAAAAAGACACAGAGTAGCTGGATGGACTTAAAAATAAGACCCAACAATATGTTGCCTCCAGGAAACACACATCAGCTCTAAAGACAAACATAGGTTCAGAGTGAAGGGATGGAAGATGATACTCCAAGAAAATGAAAAACAAATGAAGGCAGGTGTTGCCATACTTATATCAGACAAAGCAGACTTCAAGATAAAAAAGACAATGAGAGACAAAGAGGGACAGTATATAATGATAAAATGGACATTCCACCAAGAGGAAGTAACGCTTATGAATATATGTGCACCTAACACAGGAGCACCAAAGTATATAAAGCAGCTACTAACAGACCTAAAGGGAGAAACTGACAGCAACACAATAATAGTAGGGGACCTCAATACCCCACTTACATCAATGGATAGATCATCCACACAGAAAGTCAACAAGGAAACAGTGGCCTTAAATGAAACACTAGACTTGGACTTAATAGATACATATAGAACATTTCATTCAAAACCAGCAGAATACACATTCTTCTCAAGTGCACATGGAACATTCTCAAAGATAGACCACATGTTGGGAAACAACGCAAGCTTCAATAAATTTAAGAAGATTGAAATCATATTAAGCATCTTTTCTGACCACAATGCTATGAAACTAGAACTCAACTATAAGATAAAACCTGAGACAGTCACAAATACGTGGAGACTAAACAACATGCTACTGAACAACCATTGGATCAAGGAAGAAATCAAATGAAAATGAAGACAAGTGGAGACAAATGAAAATGAAAATAGAACATACCAACTGTTATGGGATGCAGCAAAAGCAGTTCTAAGAGGGAAATTTATAACGGTACAGGCCCATCTTAACAAACAAGAAAAATCTCAAATAAGTAATCTTAAATGGCACCTAATAGAATTAGAAAAAGAAGGACAAACAAAGCCCAAAGTCAGCAGAAGGAGGGAAATAATAAAAATTAGAGCAGAAATAAATGAAATAGAGACCAACACATACAAAAAAACAGTAGAAAGGATCAATGAAACTAAGAGCTGATTCTTTGAGAAGATAAACAAAATTGACAACTCTCAGCCAGACTCACTAAGAAAAAAAGAGAGAAGGTGCAAATAAATAAAATTAGAAATGAAAGAGGAGAAATTACAATGGATACCACAGAAATACAAAGGATTACGAGAGAATACTATGAAAAACTATAAGCCAACAAATGGATTGCCTAGAAAAATTGGATAAATTCTTACTCTCATAAAATCTCCCAAAACTGAATCAAGCAGAAATAGAGAATCTGAACAGACCAGTCACAAGTAAAGAGATTGACACAGTAATCAAAAACCTCCTAAAGAAACTAATATTTATTTAATTTGAATATTATGGCTTTGGTCAACATTCTGGGACTGTATACAAAACTATTTTGTGTTATGTTTTGTCTTAAAGCCTACAAATTTATCTCTGCTAAAAAAAAAATTTCCAAATTTGCACTCTAACCTCAACTTTTCTTTTATATTATATTTCTAATTGTCCTTAGATGAATAGCCAAACCAAAAAATATATATATAATCAAAACCCAACTCACACGTTTGTCCTCAAATTTTGTTCTTACTCTTATAATTCCATGTTTTATTAACACTATCACTATTTGTCACTCCAGCTTGAAACCTTAGGACACTTGTCAATTTCCCCCTGATTTTTGTTACTATATCCATCACCAAGTACTCTACCTACTCAGCATGAGCCTATATGAACACACACACACAAACACACATACACTCTGTCTCTCTGTCACTCTCTCTCTCTCTTTAAATATACTAACTCTGGAGTCAATTGTCTGTTTGAATTCAGGCTCAGCCACTTACTAGCTACATGGCCTTACTTTAGGCATGCTACTTAGTCTATTTTGCAGAATCCTCTTTTGTAAAATGTGAATGGTAACAATAACATTTATCTCTTGGTGTTATTATGAAACTCAGATGAAATTATTTTTGTAAACTGCTTAGTGTCCAGTAACCTCTTATGAAATTTTTGCTGTTATTATTTATGCGTTTTCTCTGGAATCAACTACTTTCTTTTCATGTCCGCTGATAACACACAAAGTATCCTCATTATCTCTCACCTGGAATTCTGCAATACCCTATTTGCTTTGTGTCCATTTCCAGTTTTATTCTAGTTTCCATTCATTGACTTCTGTGTTAATAATAATAATGCAATGCTAAAAGGTGTCTTCAAATAAACTTGAAAGAACTAAAATAATATTCAAGGCTCTCAGTGATGTGGTAAAAAATATCACTTTTCTAACCATTGGTTCTCTTCACTTCTTTCTAAGTTCCAGCCAAACAAGAAAACTAGTTTGCGCTTTGCCACATGTATGCTTTTGTGTATTAATGCTGTTGCATATATCTGAAATGTCATTTCCTACTCTTTCTGGTTGTTGGAGTCTATAATGGATATTGTGATTATGTCACTCATACTTTTCTTTATTCCTTCAAATGCTGGAAATAAGGTTTTAGAGCCTTCAGCTATAAGCCCTTATAAATTTCCGAATTGCCTTGACCAAGATTACAATCCCTTCTTGGCGTAGCCCACATCCAGTGAATGACCAACAAAGAACTACACATGCCCAGCTTCACTGCCCTATCTCAGGATAATAATGAAAGGCTATTCCAGCTCCAGAGACCTCCTTGGCTTTGGTTGAGAATTTCTCGAGATGCTACAGCCTTATTTCTCCGTCTATGTAGCCTTGTTTCCTCCCCTTCCCATCTACAGTAATAATGCCCAATAATTCTCCACCACACTAATATCTATCTCACAATCTACTCATCTGAGCAGCCAATGTGTGACAAACCCCTATCTACCTTTCAAGGTCTAGCTCCAATGTAAATTCTCTTATTTTCCATTACAAACAACTCTATCCTCCTTGATTTCATAGAACTCTGTATTGTTCTTATGATATTTGCCACATACTCTTTATATTCTATGCAAATTATAAATATAATAATTCCATAGTCCTAGTAAACATGATAAGTCTAGGTTTATCTCTATATCCACCATAGTTCCTAGATCAGTAAATACACTATTAATTTTTTAAACTTATTTTTCAACTTGAAGGCTTTCAAAGTATCTCCAGAGCTCTGTATTCTTTTTAAGGAATATTTTCTAATCATGCAAGACACAAAAAATATGTAAAAATATTTTATATATATATGCATGCATATATGTATATTATGTATGTACAAGTTACCTGTCATATAACCACGGGGTACATTCTGAAAAATGTATTCTTAGGTGATTTTGTTGTTATGTTAACATCATAGAGTTTACTTACACAAACTTAGATGGTATAAACTACTACACACCAAGATATGTGGTACTAATATTATGGGACTACTGTCGTATATGCGTTTTATCATTGACCAAAATGTCGTTATGCAGCACGTGACTATGTATGTTATATATACGTATATATGTGTGTGTGTTTTGTCAAACAATTTTCCTGTGTTAACTGAACTATAAATAAAGAAATGTGTTTGTAAGAAGGGATTCAGAACAAATGTGTTCTATTCAGAAAAATTAGAAATATATACATTTTCTGAGATCGTTTAATTTAAATTTCTGAGTAATACAGTTGAAATTCCCATTTTCATATCTGACTAGATCTAAAACTATAAATGCATTCTGGAACATATTAGACCAGAATATTCAACATATGTAAGCAACAATCTTTTCACTGGGTGAAAAATTCCTGGATTGTTAGCTACTCCTATATCAATTTCTTTGACATAAGTTTCACAGATTAGGGTGAAAATCTTCTGAGTTTACATATCATCATTCTGTTTTTTATACTCCCACAGTATTTTGTGCATACATTTGTTTTAGCATGAATTACACTACAGGATAGTCATTATGTTGAATCTATTTCCCTCTATTAATTTGGGAGACACCTAAGGTCACAAGGTACGTATTTTTCATCTGTTCTAACTCAAATAAAGGCAAAATCAGGTTCTGGTTCATATTATATGTTCAATAAATATGTGTCGAATGAACTTTTTACTGTCATACTTTTATTTAGATATCACACAGACATGCACACACACACACATATCTATGTAAGTGTTATACCTACATATTGAAGTTATGCTTGTTAGAGTCCTATAAACATAAGCATTAGAAATGTAAAAAGTTGACTCTATTTTTCTGTCTATAATTTGTCATAAATTCATTTGTTTTTAAATCCCATAGTTTGTTTAAAAATAATTTAAATATTTTTAAAAGTTAATCAAATTACCACTTACTCAAATTAAACCACAAGATACAATGAAATGTAACATAACCATTGTTTTTTTTCAGTCAATATATTTTTCCTTTCCTAACAAATGTACAATATTTTAAGAAAAATTAAGTCAATATTGGCATGTATCAGTTTTAAAATTTGTCTACCTTAGTCAGGAATTACACAATATACCTTTTAATGTGTAGAAAAAGTTGCAGCCATCTAAATGTTGCTTGAGGAAGTGTACCTAAATATATATAACTTCATTTAAACTTTTTACGTAAATGACAGGAAAACCTGGAGGACATATGTATACTATTTCTAGAATAGCAAAGGCGCTGTGAAAAGCAGAAGTTATATTGACAAACCAAACATTAGACAAGATTGAACAAGTTAAGAAAATAATTTGAATTTACCCTGAGGAAGAAAAGCCTAGAGGCGAATTTTAAGTCAGGAATAAGTATGGAACATTTTTTTTATTATTATTTTAGAATTATAAAAATTCTAGAAGTCTGTTTCTACTTTCCATATCAAAAAATATGTAAGGGCCTTCATTAATGTGAATACCTCTCTGATGAGGCACACTAAATTTCACCGAAGTGTATTTTAAAGGAAAGAAAGAACAAGCAGGGAGTGAGGGGTATTTTCCTACCAGATATCAAGACTTATAAAACTTTAGTAGTTAAGGTACTTGGTATTAGTACAGAGATTGACCAATGTAACAGAATAGGGTATCCAGGGGAAAAAATACGTATGAGGAAACTTGATTTCTCAGAGTGAGTTTGCAGATTGCTAAGAGAATTGATTGGTACTAAAAATAATTAACTATTTAGTTATATGGAAAATAAATAGAATAAGACTCCTACTTCATTCCATATACAAAAAATAATAATTTAAAATCAAAAAGATAAAAATAAAACTATGAAACTTTTAGAAAACATTACAGAGAAATAACTTCTTAGGTAATCTAACTTTAGATTGAGTCTGAAACCTGAATTAGATTTTTAATAAGATGCAAAAAAATATAAAATATAAAGGAAAAGTTTGACAAATTTAATTACATTAAGATTTAAGAACTTTTTCTGTAAACAGACCCTGTAGAAGAGTGAAACAACAATCCATAAACTGGAACAAGTTATTTACTACAGATATAACTGACAAAGAACTGATATTCAACATCTCTTTTTCAAAAATCTCCTAAAGTAAAGAAAAAGAGGAGTGCCTCAATAGAAAAATGGGCAAAAAACCTCAATAGGCACTTTAAAAAAGGAAGAAAAAAAATAATCAATGTGACACAAATTTTAAAATTGTATAACATCAAGAGATAACAGGAATGTGAAGCAATGTTTACATTCATTCACTGAAGTGCAAATTAATAAAACCAATTTTTAAAAACTATTTGGTATTGCCTAATAAAATCAACTATACACATAAATTATGACCCAAAAATTGCACTCTTAGGTATATCTTCTAAAGAAAGTCTTGTAAACATGCACCATGATTTATTTTCAAGAATATTTTTAGCACCATAGTTCTCCAAAACAACAACAACAAAATAACTGAAAGTAAAACAAATGTCCATTAACAGTAGAATGGGTACACTAATTGTGGTATATTCATAAAATAGATCAGTGTAGAGCCCACTAAATGAATGAACTACAAGTAATAGTGATAACATAAGTAAATATAAAAAATACAAGGTAGATTAAGAAAGCATGACAAAAAAAATTACCTAGTATTAATAGTATGATTCTATTTTCACAAAAATTTTAAACATGCAATTTATTGTTTAGATGTACAAATGAATACAACAATAAAGAAAAGTATTTATATATAAACTATAAATTATAAAATAGAAAATTATAAAATAGAAAAAATAAGGCAATAATAAACAAAATATTCAAGTTAATAATCATCTCTGAGTTTGGGGAAAAACAGTATGTCATTAGGGTGGAGCACACAGAGAATTCATGGGGCACCACTAATGTTTAATTTATTGTCCAAGTCTGTAATAATAATAATTATAAAAATAAAAGTAGCAAATATATAACACTTACCATGTGCCACAAACAAAACTATGAGATGTGTATTATTAGTCTCCTATTCTTGATGAGGGAACTGTGACACAGAGCAATTCATTGGCTTCTCCCACTTCACATCGATAGTAAGCCCTAAAAGCAGGATTCAAACCAAGGCACTTTGGTCTAGACACCCTGCTCCAGTCTAAGGCCTGGGACTCAATCATGGCTGTGCACAGCAATCACCAGTGAAGCTGTAAAGATATAGATGTTTGGGTCTCACCCTCAGAGATACTGGTTTGGCACGACTGGCATGAATCTTGGGTGTTTAGATATTTAAGAGCTCCCCAGTTGACTCCATCCTACAGCCAAGTTAAAGAATCACAGCTTAGGCAATGCTTCACATTAGATACCCAGGCGCTTATTCTGTTTTATTTCTTAGATCTTTTTTCAGATCCATCAGAGAATTGAGGTAACAGGGCAAACCGCCCTCCCCAAACCTGGAGAGATAGATAAATAAAGAGAATTACAGCTGAAGTTAGCTTAACTGAATTGGAAGCCACTGGAGCCAGTAGAAATATTTAATCAATAACTTTGAAGAATTGCTAAAGCCGAATGTAGACTACCTTGAGACTTAGAAACTACAGGGAGGTTTCCAGTTTTACATGTAAGGGACACAGAAGTTGCATTCTGCTTAACAACAAATAAAAAGCTGAAAAAATCGACCACTATTCTTGGATTCATAAGAGATGGGAGGACACAGGGCAAACTGCTGCCTGCAAGTCTGGAGAGACAGGCAGATTCAGAAGCCATGGCTTACCAGAGCAGAGACTCATGGTGGGAAACCACCACAGGACCCAGTACCAGGGAAAGAAATCATGAAATGTAATTGACACATTACTGGAGGCTCAGAGCAGACAACATTGAGAGTCAAAAAATCTAGGGAGACCCAGTCACGGGTTGGGGCATGGTTCTCACACTATTGTGAGATTTACCCGCAGGAGAACTACTAGATTCTCACAGTAAATATTGGAGAAAAGTCCTCTCCTGAATCTGGCAGAGGAAGGGGAAAAGGAACCATTTTCAAATATGTCAGAGCACTCTGTTCTTCTTAACAAGGCCTGCCCTTAGGGAAAACTAGTTAACCAGAGTCTAATCTGCTGGGTATTATCAGAGCCCAGCTGAACTGGGAGAAGAGAAATACCCAACTCCTGCCCTCTATAGTCATCTTGTTTCACCTAAGAGAGGAGAAAAAACTGAGAAACTTTCATGAAGATCACAATCCAGGGGCATAGGTTCATCAAAAGACTTAGATCTAATTATAGGACTGTAACACTTTCCACCCCCTCACACTTCACCACCACATTACTAAAAGGCTATTTACAGCAGTTTCTTTCTCCTGGAATATCAAAACTGACTACAAAGAAAAAATTATAAGACATACCAAAAGGCAAAAACAAAATTTGAAGAGATGGAGAAAGCATCAAAACTAGACATGCGGGGATTTTGGAATTATCAGACCAGAAATTTAAAATAATTATGATTAATATGCTAAGGGCTCCAATGGATAAAGTAGACAGCATGCAAGAACAGATGGGCAATGTAAGCAGAGATAGAAATTCTAAGAAAGAAGCAAAAAGAAATGTTAGAGATCAAAAACATTATAACAGAAATAAAGAATGTCTTTATTGGGCTTATTAGTAGACTGGACACAGTTGAGGAAAGAATCTTTAAGCTAGAGGACATATCAATTGAATCCTCAAAAAACCAAAAAGCAAAGAGAATAAAGATTGATAAGGGAATAGAGTAGACAAGGTACAACAATATGGTACAATAACAAAAAGTATAACTTACTTATCCTGGGAATACCAGAAGAAGAAGCAATAGAGAAAGAAAAAGAAGAACTATTTGATATAATAATGATTGAGAATATCCCCAAATTAATGTCAGACACCAAACCACAAATCCAGGAAGCTCAGAGAACACCAAACAAGATAGATCCAAAAAAAAAAAAAAAAAATGATACCTAGGGATATCATTTTCAATTTGCAGAAAATCAAAGATAAACAAAAAAATCCTGAAAGAAGCCCTAGGAGAACAAAAAACAAAAATACACCTTATCTGTAGAGGAACAAAGACAAGAATTACATAAAATTTCTCCTCAGAATCCATGCAAGCAAGAAGAGAGCGGAGTGAAATATTTAAGGTGTAGAGAAAAAAAAACAGAATTCTGTATCCTACAAAATTATACTTCAAAAGTGCAGGACAGGTATCAAAACCAGATAAAGACATTTCAAGAAAAGAAAACTACAGGCCAATATATTTTACAAACATAGATGCAAAAATCTTCAACAAAATATTAACAAATAAAATCCAGCGATGTATAAAAACAATAATACACCACAACCAAGTGGGATTTATCCCAGGAACGCAAGGCTGTTTCAACATTCAAAAATAAATTAAGGTAGTCCATCACCTAATTATATCAATAGATGCATAAAAAGTATTTGACAAAAATCCATTACCCATTTATGATAAAAACTCTCAATAAAGTTGGAATAGAGTGGAACTTCCTCAACTTAAAGAATATCTACAAAAAACCTACAGCTAACGTCATCCTTAATGGTGAGAAACTCAAAGCTTTCCTACTAGGATTAGGTGCAAGACAAGGATGTCTCTTCTCACCATTCCTTTTCAGTATTGCACCAAAAGTTCTAGCTAATGTGACAACACAAGAAAAGTTAATCAAAGGTATACATATTGGGAAGCAAGACACAAAACTCTCTTTGTTTGCAGATGATATGATCATTCATGTAGAATATCTGAAAGAATCAACAACAACAACAAAAAATCCTAGAACTAATGTGTTTACAGCAAATTTGTAGGATACAAAGTTGATATATAAAAGTCAATGCTCCTTGGTATTTACTCAAAGGAGTTGAAAATTTATGTCCACACAAAAACTTGCACATATGTGATTATAGCAGCTTTATTCCTAGTTGTCAAAACTTGGAAGCAACCAAAATGCCCTTCAGTAGGTAAATGGATAAATAAACTGGGTACATTAAGACAATGGAATATTATTCAGCACTAAAAAGATAATAAGCTATCCGTCCATGGAAAGACAGGGAAGAATCTTAAATACATATTACTAAGTGAAATGGTCAATCTGAAAGGCTACCTACTGTATGTTTCTAAATGTATGATATTCTAGAAAAGGCAAAACTTTGAAGACAGTAAAAAGATCAGTGGTTACCTGGAGTTTGGTGTGGGAGGAGGAATGAATAGGCAGAGCACAGAAGATTTGTAGGGCAGTGAAAATATTTTATATGACACGAAAATGATGGCTACATATCATTGTATATTTGTTCAAACCCACAGAAATACAACATCAAGAGCTAACTGCATGAAAATAGAAATACAACATACCAAAATCTATCGCATGCAGCAAAAACAAATCTAAGAGGAAAGTTTATAGCAATACAGGCCTACCTCAAGAAAAAAGAGAAATCTCAAATAAACAATTTAACTTTACATCTAAAGGAAATAGAGAAAGAAGAACAAATGAAGCCCAAAGTCAGTAGAAGGAAAGAAAGAATAAAGATCAGAATGGAAATAAGTGAAATAGAGACTAAAAAGACAATAGAAAAGATCAATGAAACAAACAGCTGGTTCTTTGAGAAAATAAACAAAATTGACAAACATTTAGCTAGACTCATCAAGAAAAAAGAGAAAGGGCTCAAATGAATAAAATCAGAAATGAAAGAGGAGAAGGTACAACTGATACCACATAAATGCGAAGGATCATAAGAGATTACTATGAACATTATACACCAACCACTTGGATAACCTAGAAGAAATGGAGGAATTCCTAGTAATTTGAAATCTTTCAAGACAGAATTGTGAAGAAATAGAAAATCTGAATAGATTGATTACTAGTAAAGCAAATGAATCAGTAACTGAATACTTCCAAAAAAACAAAAGTCCAGGGCCAGATGGCTTCACAGGTGAATTCTACCAGACATTCAAAGAAAATTTAATACTCATCCTCCTCAAACTCTTCCAATAAATTAAAGAGAGAGGAAAGCTTCCAAACTCATCTTACCAGGCCAGCATTACCCTGATACCAAAACCAAACAAAGATACCACAAAAAACAAAACTGCAGGCCAATATCTCTGATGAACATACATGCAAAAGTCCTCAGCAAAATATTAGCAAACCAAATTCAACACTGAAAGGATCATACACCATGATCAAGTGGAATTTATTCCAGGGATTCAAGGATGGTTCAACAACCACAAACCAATCAATGCAATACACCACATTAACAAAACAAAGGATAAAAATCATATGATCATCTCAATAAATGCAGAAAAAGCATTTAACAAAATTCAACATCCATAAAAGCTCTCAGCAAAGTGGGTATAGAGGGAACGTATTTCAACATGTAAAGGCCATATATGAAAACCTACAGTTAACATCATACTCAAAGGTGAAAAGCTGGAAGCTTTTCCTCTAAGATCAGGAACAAGACAAGGACACAGAGACACTCTTACCACTTTTCTTCAACACAGTATTGGAAATCTTAGCCAGAGCAATTAGGCAAGAAAAAAAAATAAAAGGTATCCAAATCAGAAAGGAATAAATGAAACAGTCACTATTTGCAGATGACGTGATACTATATATGGAAAACCCTAAGGACCCCACCAAAAAACTGTTGAACTAATAAATGAATTCAGTAAAGTTGCAAGATACAAAATCAATATATGAAAATCTGTGGTCTTTCTATATACTAATAACAAAATAGAAAGAGAAATCAAGAAAACAATCTCATTTACAATTGCATCAAAAAGAATAAAATACTTAGGAATAAATTTAACCAAGGAGGGGAAAGACTATACACTAAAACTGTAAGACACAGATGAAAGAAACTGAAGAAGACATAAATAAATGGAAAGATATTCTATGCTGATGGATTGGAAGAATTAATATTGCTAAAATGTCTGTACTACCCAAAGCAATGTACAGATTCAATGCAATTCCTACCAAAATTACAATGACATTTTTCACAGAACTAGAACAAAATAATTCTAAAATTTGTATGAAACCACAGAAGACCCCAAATAGCCAAAGCAAACTTGAAAAAGAACAAAGCTGGAAGTATCACACTCCCTGATTTCAAACTATATTACAAAGCTATAGTAATTAAAACATTATGGTATTGGCATAAAAAGATACACATAGATCAGTGGGACACATAGATCAGTGGAACACAGTAGACAGACCAGAAATAAACCCATGCATATATGGGCAATTAATTTACAACAAAGGAGCTAAGAACATACAATAGAGAAAGGACAGTATCTTCCAGAAGTGATGTTGGGAAAACTAAACCACTACATGCAAAAGAATGAAACTAGACCACTATTTTACACTGTATACAAAAATTAACTCACAATGGATTAAAGATTTAAATGTAAGACCAGAAAGTATAAAATTCCTGGAAGAAAACATAGGCAATAAGCACCTTGACATAGGTCTTAGCCATGTTTTTGTGGATCTGACTCAAAAGGCAAGGAAAACAAAAGCAAAAATAAACAAATGGGACAACATCAAACTAAAAGGCTTCTGCATAATGAGGGAAACCATCATCAAAATGAAAAGTCTATCTACTTAATGAGAGAAGATATTTACAAATCATAGATCTGACGAGGGGTTAATATCCAAAATATATAAAGAACTCATATAACAACAACAGCAAAAAAACCTGATTAAAAAATGGGCTGAGGAACTGAATAGACATTTCTCCAAAGAAGGCATACATATGGCCAACAGGCACATGAAAAGATGTTCAACGTTACTGTTACTAATTATCAGGGAAATGCAAATCGAAACCACAAAAGATTACTTTACACCTGTTAGAATGGCTATCGAAAAAGAAAAGAAGGGGCCAGCCCCGTGGCATAGTGGTTAAGTGCGCCCGCTCTGCTGCTGGTGCCCGGGTTCGGATCCCAGGCTCCAACCGACGCACTGCTTGTCAGGCCATGCTGTGGCGGCGTCCCATATAAAGTGGAGGAAGACAGGCACAGATGTTAGCCAAGGGCCAGTCTTCCTCAGCAAAAAGAGGAGGATTGGCATGGATGTTAGCTCAGGGCTGATCTTCCTCACAAAAAAAAAAAAATAAGAAAAGAAATAGAAAGCATTGGAGAGGGTGTGGAGAAAAAGGAACCCTTGTGCGCTGTTGGTGGGAATGTAAATTGGTACAGCCTTTATGGAAAACAGTATGGAGATTTCTCAAAAAATTAAGACAAGAACTACCATAAGATCCAACTATTCCACTTTTAGGTAATTATCTGAAGAGTACAAAAGCACTAATTCAAAAAGTGTTGTAATGTTGAAAGAACAGTGGACACTTCTTAAATAAGGTACACCGTTACATGAAATATGCCTTAGTCTTTTTGAATTTTTTTTCTTTTTTTTTTCTTGTGAGGAAAATCAGCCCTGAGCTAACATCCGTGCTAATCCTCCTCTTTTTGCTGAGGAAGACTGGCTCTGAGCTAACATCTATTGCCAATCCTCCTCCTTTTTTTCCCCAAAGCCCCAGTAGATAGTTGCATGTCATAGTTGCACATCCTTCTAGTTGCTGTATGTGGGACACGGCCTCAGCTTGGCCAGACAAACCGTGCGTCGGTGCGCGCCCGGGATCCGAACCCGGGCTGCCAGAAGCCACGGGGCCAGCCCCTGAATTTTTAAATTATCTAATAGTTGATATTTATTTGTGAAAGCTCTCTGAAGTTTGTTTCTTCCTTTAAAGTAAAATCTGTTCTGAAGTTCATTTCTTCCTTTAAAGTAAAATCTGTTTGTTGATATTAATTTCCATATCCTCTTTCAAGAAGAATTAATTAGAATTCTATTTTTACAAATTCATTAAGTTTCTTTGTTTTATACCTAGGATATATAAAATATCAACTCCTGCTTAAAACTCTTACATAACAAATAAAAATAATATAAGGTTCAATTATAAAAATAATAATTCTTAATTGCTATTATATTCTAATAATTAACACATGAAAGCTTACTGTCTCTATGACTTAAAAAATATCATTATAAGAATAGTAAATTAAACATTTTATTCTAAAAAATAAAACTTGAAAATATCTCTTTTATTACTCTAATAATTTCATAATATCAAGAGACATTTTGAGTTTTTTAATTTATAAGGAATAAACAGGAAGAGGAAATTGATAAACCCTTCAATCACAAAATGTCTTTGAGTATTCACTAAAATGAGAGATCATATCAAATAAGTCAATACTTATCTGAAGTAAAATATAGAAAATTACAATATTAAGAGATAATGGATTCTAAGTAACATAAATCATCCATGCCCCGTATACAATATAAAACTTGTATACATATATTGAAATGTTTTTCTAGAAAATTATATTTACACAGTCTTTAGTTTGTTTTACACAAATAATACTAAAATATTTTACTCATAGGTAAAGAAAAAAGAAAAAAAGAAAAGCAATTGTGAGTGTTGTAAGAAATAAATAATGAACAATTTTACTTAAAAATAAAATTATTATAAAATACATCTTTAATTATAAAAACATATAAATTTGTCAATGATGACATATTTTAAGAATAACAAAAAATTAATGTTTGAGGTATAGAGTGTGAGCATGTTTTAAATAAAATGAAAGAGCTTTTTGATATATAAATATAATTAAAAATTTTCAGTATTGAATTTTAACATATTTAGGCTTTAAATTCCAGTTGTTATTTTTAATCTAAGAAAAGGCATTTACATCACATATGAAATGTTCAATCTTTTCCAAGTGAAACATATTCATAAGAGAAATACAGACATCTATAAAGTAAGGATGTACTATACACCAGCAACCTAAATCTACTCATACTACATCCAAAATATAATAGACTTTTTCTAATATGAGTTGTCCTTTTGAACTCCTCGCCATACTTAGTAGTATTGAAATAAAAAATTAAATTGAGATCAATCCAGTAATCACAGTTCAATTCAATAATCTAAATATTCTCTTTGACTAATTCAACCTCTTTTGTTTAAATATCAGCATCCTCCCCTTTCTCCCTGTTTCTGGTGATGTATGTGGAAGGAGGGCTTGCATGACCTCTAGGGAATGGCAAAAATATGACCACCCATTTTAGATCCGTATTAGATGCTAGGAGTGTCCTTCAACTCCTCTAGCTTCTACAGCAATAGTCTTTTCCACCTGCTACTCTCATCCTCCTGGAACTAGTAGGTTTACAATTGTGCAGCTGGTTACCTTGAATCTACTCTCTCTCACCTCAGTTGGGCCCCATGATTTTCCCTGAGACTCCACCCCAGCTATTGTTGGAGTTGCCTAGACCTTGGATGTAAATCATATTTTCCTACATCTCATTGGCCTGCCCTGAATTTTGTAACCGCTGAGCAACTTTGACACTGGAAAGAGGATCTTTCCCTCGGGAAAGATCCTCTTTTAGGTTCAGCCAATTGTCACATAAACTCCTTGAGGGCATATGGAAGTTCTGGATTTTTTGCTACACACCTCATTTGCTTGCTTATCAATACCAGCTGGATGTAGTCCTTTTTTTCATATTCAAACCAGAGCACACTTGAGTATACCTGAGATTTTATAGGGCATGTATTGTTTGTTATACAGACCTAACCTACCTTGTTGTTTTCTCATATTGAGAAATGTAAATCTATTCTGCTTTAGTGGAGCTATTTTGGTAATGTATAAGCAATTTTGGTTCTGTTTAAGAACTGAATTTGCTTTGGGAGCAAAAGGATGAGAAGCATTCTGCAACTGATTTGGGGATTCTTGGAAGGCTTCCTGGAAGCGATGGTGCTTGAGTTTTCCCAAGCTTGACAGGAAATTAGTCAAGCAAAGAGAAGGGAAAATGGTATTCCAGAAAGAGAGAACAAACTTACAAAAGTTGGAAAATAGAGGCACAATCTGGTGGGGTTATAACAGCAAACTTCAATGTTTGGAATGATTAAAGTGAAAACCTGTGCCAGGGTTTAGTGGGAGGTGAGATGGGCAGAACATCATTAAGAGCCTTGTATCCAGGAAAAGGGAGTTGAACTCTATCCTGAAGGTATTGGGGAGCCACTGATGAGTTTTAAGCAACAAAGTGACAAAGCCAGATTTCTGATTTTTGCCATACGAACACGGTGAGTTATTAAGAAGATAACTTATATTAGCACTGTCTCTGCCTGCCCCAATCTCAGAAAAGAAAGGAATAAAGGAAGATGATGTCTTATGCAATAATATTGTAGACTGAAATTCCTACCTACTATGGAAAGCACATCCTGGCTGCAATGTGAATACAGGAAACAAGAGTTGCCCCTTATAGGTAAATCCAGGCCCTAAACGTTCTCTTCTATAAAATTTATTCTAATCCTAGGTTGATTTTTATGCATTTCCTAGTATCTTAAACTTTTTTTCCTAGAATTACCCTTAATTTTGTAACACTTCTCCCCAGGAATTATGCAGAATGAGAAGATTGCAACACTGTGTCTCAATTATGCAGAATGAGAAGATTGCAACACTGTCTTGACATGTTCTTATCCTATTTCTGTCTTTCTAATACATCCCAGAACAGGCTGGATCAGAAAGGACAGGTTTTCTCTATACATTGTGATAAGAACTTTCACTAAATGATTTTGCCTATTTCCCTGCGCTAAACTTACAGCCAGGCCATTTTAGTGATGGAGGAATTGGCAACACCATAACCAATAGAACATTCTACCACAAAGGCGATTAAAATTAAACTAACAAAGCAATACTTAGAAACAAAGTTGTCTTGTTTTTAAATTGTACATCTATTTTGTATTTTCCCACAACAATAGCAGAGAAGATATTCCCTTTGTTACATGATCAAGTACACCAGACTTCGCTGTTATATTTTTACTGACATTTAAGGAATTATAAAATTTAGGAAATTATGAAATTTTCTTTCTCAGAAAATCTGGATTTAAAACTATGATCTCAATGTAAAACTTAAGTTTTGTCATCTAAATACGAATGTCTCATTTCACTTCTGCTATACCAATCTCATTGAAAATTCCCATTTCCCACATCCCCAACATGGCAGACAGATGTCTTAGAATGTCCAGAAAGGAAATCATGCCTGGAAAAAAATGCAAAAAAAAAATCATATTGACATAATTTTAAAAATACTACTTTATGAAAGTTTCAGATTTATTTTCTATTAATCACTTATACACTGAAATTCCTCTACCTTTTAAAGGAAAACTGACAAATGGAGTTAGCATAATGGAAAAATAAAACAATTAGTCATCATTAAAATCATATAAAGTTTGAATTTTATAATTATATTACATTTTATGCACCTGATACTTCAGAGTAAGAACCAACTAAATAAAAGTATTCACATACTGGACATTTTCTCATAATTAAGCTGAAAATATTGCTTTTCATAATAGTAGTCTTCAAAGAGAACTAAAATTAAAGAATTTCTGAATTTATTTTTTTACTGTTCTACTATAAATATCTACTACTATTCAGTTCTCACTGATTGTTATCTCACCATAACATAGTTTCCATTTAACATACACTTGGGTTCATTATGTGCAAAGTTTTTTGTTTAGGTAGAAGAGACAATTTCCAATCTCTAGAGAGAGATAGTAAAGAAGAGATTTGTATTCAAAATCTATAATAAAAACTATAATGTTGTATGTGGCATAATCATAGGCAGGCATTATACCAACAGGAATAGAACAATTATTTTTTTATTCTGAGTTACTAATTGAGTTAATCAGCCAACATATGTTTTCACAGATGCATAATATCACATGAAGACCACATATACCCACAAACACAAAAGTTGAAAACTATTCCTATAATTCTTTAACTGTATAATTTTTAAAATTTAGGACATTCTTCCCTTTAACATAATAGTCTCTATACATTCCCCTTTCCTTCAAATCTATAAGTGCTTGAATACATGATCTTTTTACTGATTTTATGCACATAACCCCCAAAGTACCTAAAATACTGTCTTGTATGTATATACTCTCAATAAAGATTAATATTAAAAAATAATATAAGTAAATTTAAAATAGAAATAATGTAATATAATGTAATGCAATGCAATATAATGTAATATCATATAATGTAATATAAGTAAGCCTTTGGGGCCAGAAACAAAGTGCTAAGAATTATTCTGTCCATTTAGGGCATTTTGCATGTTTTTACATTTATTCTCACAAGTTAAATTCTTGGTTAGTTATTTTAATCTTTATTTTCAAGTTCTTGGAGTATATGATATTGCCCAAGTAGTAATAACACCCTTTAATTATAGCATTCTAAAATTCTTTGAGTTCTTGAAATTATAAAATGGCAGTGGAGGGAAAGAAAAGCCCAATAGAAGGAAGATATACTGGCAAAATTTTAAATGTCAAGTATACAGGAGAATAGAGCCCTTTTTAATATGGGAGAAAAGTAAGACAGACTACATTCATAGAAATAGAAGAGTAAATATTTAGAAATAAAGTGTGAATTTATAAATATTAAAAGTTTGTTTAGCTGGAGATGTTTAGTAGCAGTTAAAAATATATGTCTAATCCAGTGTTTCTCAAAGCAAGAATAATAGCTTTTGGAACCTGCTAAAAATGAATATTTCTGGTCCCAGCCAAGGCAAATGAACAGGAATCCTTTAGTATGGGACTCGGAAATGTGCATCTTAGACAAACACCATAGGTGATTCTGATGCATATTAAGCTTTGAGATTCATTGGAAGTGTACACTTGGAAGTGATTCAATGAGCAATTGCATACAGTCATGCATGCACTGCTTAACAATGAGGATACACTCTAAGAAATGCATCATTAGCTGATTTTGTTGTTGTGCAAACATCATAGAGTGTACCTACACAAACATGGATGGTATAGCCTACCACACACCTAGGCTATATAGCACTAATCTTATGGGACCACTGTCATATATGCTGTCCGTTAGTGACCAAAACATCATTCTGCAGCACATGACTGTACTGAGTACCTATTATATCTGTGCAGACACTGTTCCTGGGACACATGAGTGGGGGAAAAAAAAAAAAAACTATGCCCTGGTGAAGCTTGTGTTCTAGAAGGAAAGAATCATATACAGAAAAAAGATAGATGAAGCCATGGGGTGGTTGAAACCACCAAGACAGAATCAAGCTAGATAGACAAGATGGTGGACAAGAGAAGTCTTTGAAACACTGTATGTATAGTGTGGTGTAATAAACAATACTGAACAAAAATAGAGAGTAGGAGGAAGTAAAAAAAAAGGACAATGCCATAAAATTCAAAGGAGGAAAAATTAAGAAAAAAAATGAGATGTGTTGGTCAATCTTACCAAATACTGTAGTTAGGTCAAAGTGGATACAGACTGAGAAAAGGTCTCTGGGAAGAGCAGGATGGGAAGGATGTGGAATGTTAGTGAAAGCTGATTAAGAAGTCAATATACCAAGAGCCTTGACAGCAAGTCTTGTGCTTTCTCCATAAGGGAGTAGCAAATTATACTTAATAATGGTGTGCACAGGTATGCTATGAAAATTGAGTGGTGGTGTTGTGAAAATGAATAAATAAGTGAGTGAATAAAATATCCAAAACACTAGATTTACATCTGTCCCCTTTTTGTGGGAGCTTTACCTAACACAGAGAAGAAATCATGAAGAGGTTACACACTGAGACTGTTCTGTACATCAGATTCTTGCTATCTATGTTGTTATCACTGTTAGCATAGAGTCAAAAATCTATAAACTATGATTTGCATTTTAATAGCATACATGGGAATAATGAGGAACACAGGAAAAAAATAGAATAATGTTTGTTGACAAATGTCATGTCTAAATTGATGTCTTCTAGTCCAACTATATTTTTTTTAAAGAAAGAAGTATGCTATTAGAATTGAAATTAAATGATGGTAGACATCTGCTTTGCCTTCTCCGTGTAATTAAAAAAATAGCATAAACTATAATACACACAAGAATAAAATGAGATGAGAAGATACTACACACCAGACTTCCATCTGTTTTTAGAGATTACTCAGCTCATCTCCTCCTCAAGGCCATTGTACTTTCTGTTTCTTCTGCCCAGAACACATTCCCAGCATCCTTAGACGCCTCATAGTAGTTTTCTCATTCTCATTTAGGACTCAATTCAAATAGTACCTTCTCAGATAGGCTTATTTTGACCACTTTATCTAAATTTCATGTTTTCCCAACTTTGTTCTAATTTCATCCTGTTTTATTTTATTCTTTCACATTTTATTATTGTGTTCATTGTCTATCCCCCAAGTAGAATGCAGCATCTTAATGCAGGGTGCTTTCCTAGCTTACCAACTACATATGTTAGATGCTAGATAAAAACCCCTTGAATAAAGAAATTTTCTTTTTACAATTAAAAATAGCACGGAATGTAAGGAAAGAAAACTAAAATATTAGTTGATATGGCTGAGAGGAAAGGGACACTGAATTTTGAAATGAATATAACACAATGAAAACAATATGGTAAAAAAAAAAAATGACAGAGGAGGGTGATGTCAGCAAGATGGAAGAATAGTTTTCTATAGTCTTCCCTGCAAAGAACGCCGAGTTAGGGAATCACCCGGGAATGAGACAACTTTTGCAGGAGTACATGAGTCCAATGGAGAAGCTCTAGTACACCCCTGGAGCAAAAAATCCAAGAATAGATGCATTGAAGAGGGTAAGAAGAAAACATCACCTTACCCACATCACCCACCCCCCCAAAAGACGGCACAACTCTGTGTCAAGGGAGATCCTCTCAGCCTATGATTTCTCCAATGGGAGAAAGTAAGAGCATAGTGAATGAATGCCTGGCTTCCCCAGCTGTGTGGAATGCTGCCAAAAAGGACCATTCTTTCCTCACCCCACCCAGAATACTGAGATGATCTGCATGACTGAGAGATGGGAGAGGCTAGGAGCACAGCAGCCAGGGCTCAGAATTCATCCAAAGGAGGAGGGTCCCACTATCTTATGGACTCAAACAGGAAGCCCATCCATAAGCTGCCGGGGATGCTTAGCCTGTGGCCCACCCCAACTGGCCCGTGGACACCCCAAACGCTCCACGTGCCTCACCCACACACCCCTTCTTTGGCCAGCAGCCTGTGAGCACCCGTTGTGGGCAGCAAGTGCAAGCGTCTGCAGACGGCTACTGAGTATGCACAGAAAGCCGGCCCCAATCTGCAGGACTGAGAGAAAGCACACAAACTTGAACTTTTAGTAACATCCTAGGGAAAGCAAACAGGAGGCTGTCAGCATCCAGCCAGGCTTTGCAGGATAAAGAGAAGGCATACAATCTTAAAAATTCCCTCATCCTAAGACAGAACAGGAAGTGGGAAGCAGGTACATCAATAGAAAAGCCTCAGAATCCATAGCAGGGCTGACAGGTAAAGGTATTTCTCTTCTGAAGACAGTCAATAAAGACTGAAGAGGTGACTGTTCCTGTCATATACTTGAGATCATACAGTATGTGGCCTTTTCAGATTGGCTTCTCTCACTTAGTAACCTGCATTTAAGATTTCTCCATGTCTTTTCATAACTTGATAGCTCATTCCTTTTTAGGGCTGAATAATATTCCATTGTCTGAATGGACCACAGCTTATTTATCCGTTCACCTATTGAAGGACATCTTGCTTGCTTCCAAGTTTTGGTAATTACGAGTAAATCTGCTCCACATCCTCACCAGCATTTGGTTTTGTCGGTGTTCTGGATTTTGGCTTTTCTAATAGGGGCATAGTGGTATCTTGTTGTTTTAATTTGCATTTCCCTAATGACACACAATATAGAGCATCTTTTCATACACAAGTATTTTAAAATGTACCTTTTAAAGGAATTAGTTTGAATAGGTCAGGGATTCTCCTTCTATACATGAACTTTATGATCTTTATGAGACGACTCGATGATTTCATTATTACAAATTGATAAAACACAATCTGTAATTCTAAATCCACCTTCCTCATTCCATTTTTATAGTTGTGTCATTTTCCCCAACATTTTAATATTTTATCTACTGTTCAATTAGAAGTCATCTTTAATAACATGGGCTTGATAAGATAGATCTTTTTTCAAGTTCTTACCCTAGCTCTTTCAAAGATGAGATGTCTATAAAGGTTAAATGAAATCATACTTTTAAATGCTTAGTGTAGTTTATGACGTGGAGGATACCCTCTTTGAATGGAAGCTTTTATACTTAGCATTGTTGTCATGCTCATCATCATCATCCCTTCCCACATCATCATCATCATAATGATAATTTTTATACTTTGTGAATTTTAACTTGCTAAAAAGTTTCATACCAAAATCTGACCCCACTCCCTATAATTTTGAGCTAAGGATTTGAACTCTATTAGTAATACATTCCACGTGTCCCCTAACTCTGTGCCTTGTTCGCACATGAATCAGAACTCTGTCACAGTGAGCAGTTTGATGAGCCTTGACAGGCTCATTGTCCCTCCTGATATTGATGATCAAGAAAGATGGCTCACTTCCGTATCAGACATTCCAGGTACTCATCTGACTCTCACAAAGCTACGGATTGCTTAAAACTGTCACTCATTCTTTGAGTGTTAAAGGTTTTCTGCCACTGCTTAGGAATCTTCATCAGTGTTCATTGGTTTCAGAAATTTCAGATTTACATTCCACTCATGGAGTCTTATTCCTATTTCAGTAAGAGTTACTTCCTACTCTATAACCCAACCCACATTACAAAGCAAACTCAGAAGGATGTAGTATAATTTCCCCCAAATTTCTCCTTGGTTTGGGCTCAAATCATATTTCCATAAAGTGTTAGCTGTATAATTTTGAAAATTTACTCTCTCTTCTTTGATATCTGTAAAAAGGGGATATGATCTTTTCTTCTTCAAAGTTTGTTGTAAGTAAGGATTAAATAAATTTGTAAATCTGAAAGAGCTTGTCAAATAATTAGAACTCCATTGAACATATGCTTTCGTTCATCTCCTTGAATAGAATGTAAGGGGTGCATGTTTTATTGTAAATTCTGTGTTAAGGGGAATGATGATTCTGAAACGTATTGACACTGCCTGAAGATTTCTAATATGGCTTTGGCAATTGTTGTGTTGCCTTTTTCCTTAAAATAAACTTTCTTTTTAAAAATAGTTTTAGATTTACAGAAATATTGCAAGATGTTACAGAGAGTTCCTATAAACTTCACATTGTTTCCCCTATTATTAAACTCTTAAATTAATATGGTAAATTTGTTACAATTCATGAGTCAAATATTCATACATTATTATTAACCAAACCCATATTTTTATTTGGATTTCCTCTATTTTTAATTATTGTCCTTTTTCTGTCCCAGTATCATCCAGAAAACCACATTACATTTAGTCCTCGTGATACCTTAGGCGACTCTTAGTCGTGAGTGTCTTAGACTTCCCTTGCTTGTCATAATCTTGAGTTTTGAGAAATACTAGTCAGGTATTTTGCATAATGTCAATCAATTGGGATTCGTCCGGATGTTTTTCTCATGATTAGGTCAGGGTTATGGGTTTTGGAGAGGAAGACCACAGTGGTAAACTGTCATTTTCATCACATCATATTAAGGGTACATACAATCAAAATGACTTACCTCGGCTGATGTTAACCTTGATCACCTGGCTGAGGTAGGGTTGTCGGGTTTTCCACTGTAAAATTACTCCATCTTTCCATAACTGTATATTTTGGAATGAAGTCACTATGCACAGTTCACACTTAAGGAGTGAGATGTTATGTTCCACCTCATTGAGGGCAGAGTGTACATATAAATTGTTTGGAATTCTTCATCGGAGATGTATCAATTCTCCAACACTTATTTATTTATTCAGTCATTTATTTTTATCAGTATTGACTCATGAGTATTTATTTTATAATTTGAGTTATAATCCAGTGCTGCTTTATTTATTTTTTGCTCAATTTGTTCCAGTTTTGGCCATCGAGAGTTCTTTCAGTTGACTACTGTGTCTCTTTGACATATCCTAATCAATATGTGTGTGTGTGTGTGTGTGTGTGTGTGTGTGTGTGTGTTTTAGCACTCTCTTATTTTATGGAACTACAAGATGCTCTGGGTTCATCTTGCATATTTCCTGTCTCTGCCCTAGAAGTGGTCATTTCTCCAGGAAGATCTGGTTCCTTTTATTGGAGAATGGTATTAGAAACCAACACTGGGTGCAAGGTGTGCTTGTTGACACTGGGTTGTCACTGATTCTAGGCCCTCTCCACTGACAGAGCAAGGAAATATATATGGTTATATTTCTATATGTAACCGTGTATATTTTTATAAGGTAAACATGAATTCTTACTGATGCCTCTAACTCTAATCTGTTACCACACAGATTATTCTAGTCTATTCCTCTTGCCTATCTGCAAACTCCTGGTCAAGAAAACTGCCTTCTTCCTTCACCATCTATTTACTTAAATGTTCAATTTCAGTAGACATATATAGCAATATCAGAATTATTAACTTCTTCTCCCACGAGATACAGTTTTTATCAACTAGAATACAGTCCCAATATATAGGGTTTTCTTTTTTTGGTTTTTGTCGTTTTGTATGTTTTTGCATTTAGTTTTATAGACTCCACTCATTTTCAAAGTTACTTAGGTCAGTAACAGTTTTCCCACCCCATTTAGTGAGATTGTTTCACGTATTTGTAATCTTGTCACAGTCTGAATTCCCTCCTGGTGTTCTCCAATTTTCCATTTTTTTTTTTTAAATTGCATACATTAAAGTTGCTCTTTGTGCTGTAAAGTTCATTGGATTTTAATGAATGCATAGAGTCATGCACCCACAATTACAGTGTCATACAGTATTATTACAGTACCCTAAAAAAATCCCTGTGCTTCGCCTCTTAGATTTTCCCTCCTCTCCCACCAAGCCCTGGGAACCACTGACTTTTTTACTGTCATCATGGTTTTGTCTTTTCCTGAATGTCTTACAGTTGGATCATATACTAGATAGGATTTTCAGACTGGCCTCTTTCAATTAGCAACATGCATTTAAGATTCATTCATATCTTTGTGTAGCTTAATAGCTCATTTCTTTTCATTGCTGAATAATATTCCATTGTACAGATGTACTGTTTATCTATTCACCTATTGAAGGACAATTTGGTTGTTTCCAGATTTTTGTGATTATAAAAAAAGTTAATATAAACATTTGTATGTAAGTTTTTGTATGGACATACTTTTCAAAGCAGTTGGGTAGAATCTTAGAAGCATGACTGCTGGATCATATGGTAAGATTATATTTAGCTTTGTAAGAAACTGCCAGACTGTCTTCCAAAGTGGCCACACCATATTCCATTCCTACCAGCCATGAATGAGAATTCCTGTTGCTCTGTGTACTAACCAATACTTGATGTTGTAATTTTTTAGATATTAGATAATCAAGTAAGTGTGGAGTGATGTCTTATCATTTGCTTAAACATGCAATTCTCTAATGACATGATATTGAGCATCATTTCATATGCTTATTTTCCATCTGTATATCTTCTTTGGTGAGATATCTATTCAGATCTTTTGCTCATTTTTAATTGGGATTTTTGTTGTCTTATTGTTCAGTGTCAAGTGTTCTTTGTGTGTTTGGGATACAAATCCTATATTAATTACTTTCTGCAAATATTTTCTCTAAATCTTTGGCTAGTACTTTTTTTTCACTTTTGAACAATGCCTTTCACAGAGTAAATATTTTAATTTTAATAAAGTCCAATTTGTTTATTATTCTTTTGTGGATCATGTTCTGTGTTATGATGTTGGCCTTGTCTCTTCACTCTGTGACTCATTATCTTGCCTTTAGCATGCTTTGCAATGTTTTGTTGAAAGCCAGATATGATGCTTTGGATAATGGAAAATGAGGTAAATGGGCCTGTAGTATTTAGGCTATTTTGACTGGGATTTCTGCTGTGATTCATGTTTGCTACAGCTGTAGGAGCTAGAGGCATCAAATTCTTCTGGTACCCTTGGTTTTGCCTCCACTGTTGTCTTTGGGTTTCCATAAGAACTTTTACTTTGATTGAACCTGTTTCTTGCTGCTCTTTCAGCTGTCATCCAGTTATTATACTGGAGCCCTATTGGCGTGGTGGTAAGGTTTCAGGAAAGTGAAGCATTGTACTGTCTTATGGTTTAACATTAGTGTTTTAACGGCCCTATGTCCCTTGACTATGCCTTGTACAATTTTTTTAGTTCCCCTCCCGCCCCAATCCCCTTAGGTGAGACATGAAGGCTAAAGAGGGATGGAAACAAAGAAATGCCTCTCCTCTAAGTGAGATAAGGGTAAAGTCTTTTTCCATGAGGAGTAGCTCTTTGTTTTGAAGAATACTCTGGACATATTTCATAATAATTACTTTTTCCACTCCCTTGCCAGAGCCATGGGGGAATCTTTCTCTGATTTCACTGTAGAAACTGTTGGGATTCCTGGAGGTTAAACCCTTTAAATTATGGGGCCCTCCTAACTGTGGGCACTCCAAAGTGGTTTCTCATTCTTATGCTCGTCCACAATCAACCTCCAGCAATTTGTCAACAGTGTTACTTAAGTGTTCCTACCAGTTAATTGCTCCAGCAGCTCCTGCCCCCATCTGATCTCCGACTGTAGGTCTCTGAATTTGCCTGTCTCCCCAAATTTTGGGGTGGCAGTTTTACCCAAAACCTCAGTTCTTTTATTGGTCCAAGAAAAGTCATTGATTTTTCAGTTTATTCAATTTTTTCTTCTCAGAAGAATGGAGTGATGACTTTCTGTTTCTTTACATATTGGAGCTGAAACTAGAAGATCTGAATTACCTTTTTAAGTGATATTTAATTATTATTGAAATAATACCTGAAAGTATTTTTTATAAAGACTTAATTTTTTAGAGCAGTTGTTAGGTTCACAGCAAAATTGAGAGGAAGGTACAGAGATCTTCTATATGCCCCCTGCTCCCACATATGCAGAGCTCCTCCCATTACTAACATCTCCCAACAGAATGGGACATTTGTTATAATTGATGAACCTATATTGACACATTGTAATCTCCAAAATCCGTAGTTTACATTAGGGTTCACTCTTGGTGTTGTACATACATTCTATGGGTTTTGATAACTCTATAGACATGTATCCATCATTAAACTATCATACAGAGTATTTTCACTGCCCTAAAAATCCTCTGTGCTCCACCTAGTCATCCCTCCCCCAACCACCTGCACGTATTTTAAAAATAAATTTTTATACTCATAGTCATGTAATTCAGGTTCCATCGTAGACATAGGCACTAGAGTAATTATTCTGTTTCTGTTAAACTTGAAATTATGCATCAATTTATTTGCTGATTTACACCTTATTTATTTAAATCCAAACTATTTAAAAAATAATGTTCCAATGAGTTATTTTTCTGATAAATGTTTTCATAAAGCATTTGTCCATTCTCATTATGCAATCATAAGAAAAGTATATTTGACATCCTGAGGCAATTTTGTCACTTAAAAAAAGAGGAAATTTGAGGAAAAAGAAACAACTCAGTCACACAAACATGCTTCTAGCAAGGATTGTGCAATTTTTTATTGTTTCTATATTTTTCAAATAAAATGAAACAATTGAGGGAAACATGTTTGGGTAACAGCTGCTCTCTTCAACTTGTATAGTATGAAACAAAGAATGTGCTAGAGTATTTCCCATTAATTGTTTCCATTGTGTGTGAATTACCCTGAATATCCAATACATTTTATTCCACAGTCTCTCATTAAAATCAAAGCAGCTCAAGTTTGTGGGCCATCATTTTCTATGCTACATTTAATATGCAAACTAATTTTGAAAGGCATGAAGCACCTGCACCACAGATTTCAAAGGAATTTGCATAATAAATATAGTACAGACTTAAAGCTTGCCTTGTAGAGGACAATGACAGATGTGTAGGCAGTTTTGTGTGAGAGTCCTGCATAAGAAAATTTGCTTTAGAGTTGAATTTCAGGGTCGGAGTAGGACAAGCAATCTATTATAGGATAAACATTTTATGTAAGCAAACATTCTATATTAAAGCACCCAAGGCTTATTCTCTGCGCAAACTGGGGACTACTTTTCTTCTATCAGCGAATCTTGAATTCTCTACTCGAATGTGTGACTGGCTCAAATATGGAGATAAGAGCCTGTAACCTCTTTTCAACATGGCAAGATAAAGATCATTAAATTCTGATATTGTCCTTTTTTCCATTTAGTTTATTTATTTTGTTTACTGTTATTTAATCTCCCTGAAAATTGCATCAATTATTTTTGTGTGTACGTGATTGTGACAGCCGTAAATATTAATCAACAAATAACAAAATATTACTGATCAATAGGAAAAAAATCCTGTCTATAAATTTATTATATTTACTGGTTTTTCCTCCCCTCAAAACTATGATAACGCACAAAACTATTTGGCTAACAAGTGAACTTTCTGGGATAGCTCAGAAGAAAACTTTCTCTCAAAAGCAATTTGTAAAATGATTGATTTGTGATTCAGAGATTTATCAATCCCATTTTTATAGATATTAAATACCTGAAATAAAGAATAAACAAGGCCCAACATCTGCTTAATGGTAGCCCCAGGTAAGTTATAAATTATAAGCCAGAGGAACTCGGGAGAAGACATTTGCTTTTCTAGAATAATGCCCATGCATATTGTAATTTAGTGGTGTCTTACAAGTGGAATTTTCATCAGAAAACAGAAAGCTCTTTCCACATACCCCTCTCCTAGAACCCCACAAAGGTGGGGAGAAGACAAATGAAAACATACTGTTTTAAGGTTTTTATACTGTGTGAAGTGGTATAACAATACTTGAAGGTAGACTGTGATGAGTTACAGATCTGTATTACAAACCCTAAAGCAGCCACCAAGATAAAATGCAATGTTATATTTAATAAGCCAAAAAATAAAATAAAATGAAATTATTAAAAAATAGTCAATCAAGAGAAAGCAGGAAAATAATAAAGGGGGAACAAAGGAGTTGGAACAAATAGAAAAAAATCAAGCTGACAGTTTTAAATCTAACCATATCAATAATCACATTAAACGTAAATTATTGAAAATTAGACAGAAGTTCAAGTTGTCTTTGTACATGGGGCAGCAGACAGGTGGCTTTCCCTCAGCTCCTTAAGGCAGCCCCACGCACAATGTCTTATATAGTCTACAACAACGGGGCTCTTAGGTTCAGGATATACTGGTTAGACTAATTCTTTGATTAATAATTCTCTTCCTCTCTTTTTCCTTTCCCCACATGGATAAAAATCCTTTTAAGCAATGGAGGAGCCAAACAGCAAGTAAATTAACAATTTAATTAAGTGATCTAAATCATTAGCCCATAGCAAATCCTGAATAATGAAATGGTGACTAGACAAGAACACTTCAAGACTGTCATTAATTTCTCCTCACCTCAGAATATTTTTTTTTTTTTTTTTTTTTTTTTTTTTTTTTTTTTTTTTTTTTTGTGAGGAGATCAGCCCTGTGCTAACATCCGCCAATCCTCCTCTTTTTTTGCTGAGGAAGACGGCCCTGGGCTAACATCCGTGCCCATCTTCCTCCACTTTATATGGGATGCCGCCACAGCATGGCTTGCCAAGCAGTGCGTCGGTGCGCGCCCGGGATCCGAACCAGCGAACCCTGGGCCGCCGCAGCGGAGCGCGCGCACTTAACCGCTTGCGCCACCGGGCCGGCCCCGTCCTCAGAATATTTTTTTAATCCATTGGTCATCAAATGCTATATCTGTAAGATCATGGCATTTAATATTGGAGCAACATTAGTTTTACCTTCATCATTATACAATTTAGTAAAGGATTATGCTAAGTAAGAGAAAAGAAAATGGACTGACACCATAAATAAAATAATCATTTTCATTTATTTTTTTGTGTGTGAGGAAGATTAGCCCTGAGCTAACATCTGTTGCCAATCTTCCTCTTTTTGCTGAGGAAGATTAGCCTTGAGCTAACATCCGTGCCCATCTTCCTCTACTTTATATGGGACACCACCACAGCATGGCTTGACAAGCGGGGTGTCAGTGTGTGCTCGGGATCCAAACCTGCAAACCCTGGGCCACTGAAGCAGAGTGAGCGACTTTAACCGCTATGCCACCAGGCCAGCCCCTGAAATAATGATTTTTAAATAAATAAAGAGATATTATTTAAAAAGTGACAAATAGATAAGGGGATACAATATGGGAATATAATTATTTTCATAAATATTTTTATGTACTGAGCAATTTTAATAGAATGTCAAGTGACTCTCGCTATAGTTTGGCACTGAATCTAATAGTTTGAGTGTTTGAGTTAGATGAGTGACAACTTTCATGATAGAGTTGGGTCAAAAAATGACTAAGCTATTGCCTGTGAGATCCCATCACTATTTGCATAAAATCCAAACCCTATGCCATGTCCCAAGAGCTTGCATCACATTGTCTTTCCCACAGCATCCCATACTGCTCCTCTCTCCCATGTGCCCTGAACACTGGCCTTTTGTTCAGTCTCTCATTGTGTCTTAGGGCTTTGGACTTGATATAATGTCTACTTAAAATGTCCCTCTTCAAAAATCTCCCATTACTAGCTTTCTCTCCTCCTTCAGGTCCCAGCTCAAATACTGCTCTGCATAGAGACCGTCCCTGAACTGCCTATATGAGTTTCACCCCCATCATTCTCCTTACATTACCCTGTTCTATTTTATCTCTATCACTCATCTCTATTTGAATAATGTTTTTACTTTAGAGAGATATTTTTACTCCCTGCTGAGAAAGCAACAAAAGAATAAAGACTCACACATCTTCACCAAGCACTTAAAACAGTGTTGGGCATAGAGTAGATATTCCATAAATTTTCAGTGAATGAATGATCAGCCGCAGTCTCTAGTATTTTATGATTTAGGAAATTTATAGGAAATTGTTAAATTTGAAGATATTTATTTAATTGTTAAATTTGGGGATATTTTTCAAACCCTGGAAATACATTTAAATGTTTAAGAAGCATGGGTTCATTCATAGACGGACCACTATGCTTGAAATATTCTCATAACCTTCTAGAAAAGTAATTAGCATGCAGTCATGTCCACATTCCTTTACAGTTTAAAGTGGACAAAAAAGAGTGTCTACTTGAAGCATCTCCAAAGCAACTTAGACTATGTTAGTTATGCCTACAATATATAATTATACAAGAATAAGCTGAAAGTCAGTTGGCTTTTAGAGTGTAACTGAGAAAATAAAGTGACTCAGATCTGTGAAAATCAGTATACAGATGACTATCACTGAAATTCCTGAGGATAATTATTAGCTAGGAAGCCCTGGGAAATAAAAGAAAATGAAAATGCATTCTAAAATCTCAGTTAAAGAATGTCAATTCTTTAATAAGAAAAACAATAAGAAATGTGAAAGAAATTCATATTTTAAAAGTTTGAATCCAAACATTTCAGGCAAAACATACATACGTAAAACATAAATGTGTGTGCATATATGCCCATTCCCTAAAATCTCCCAGCATAATAGACAGAAACAAAGGAAGCCTGAGGAAACGAAGATGGGAAACATTAAGTCAACAAGCGTTCTCTTCTATGACTCACAAGCTAATGTCATGTGAACACACGTAAAATAAATTTTAAATATATTGCAATGAAGTAATGAATTGAGCCTGAAAGTATATTTGTGTCATAAATCACAGAATTTTAAGAAAAAATCAGAAGACCTGAATAACCTGAATATGCTGCAGCTCTATATTTAATTTTGATTTTGTACATATTGATGATTCAAATTAAAAAATGTGAAATCTTCATGCATTCCTACTAAAATTACATTCATACATACATATATGTGTGCACATGTGTGTGACCTATTATTTTATTTCTTATCAAATACCTTAAATGTTATTGTATGGATTGAAAGGCTAAGTGAAATAGTTATATATTTCTGCCATGATGTACTCATTATAGAAAATTTTCATAATCAAAACTATTTTAACGATACAATTCAAGGAATTGAGTGATAGTGTGATTCTGCAAATATACTAAATATTCGACTTTTTTTTCTGGAGGAGAATGCATAGTAAAATATCTGCACAGAAAAGTGAAACAAAGTATTTGTCAATATGAGTAGCTCTTAATTGGAACCGAAATTTAATTAAAAGGATACTAAAACAGTTACCATGTTCTTAATGAAATCCTGTACATTTTAAGCATAATCAAATGGAAAAAAGAGGGCAAAATTAAAAGTGCCTTTACTTAAGTATAAAAGTTACATCCTACAGTGACGTCAGCGTCATGGTGGAGTGAGCTTTCCTGTGAACTCTTCCCCCAATAAGATACAACAAAGGAAGTCACAAACCAACAACAGAATCCTAGACAGTGAAAAGCAGGATGGGAAAGACCCACACTGCCGCACATCTGAGAGCGGAAGGTGCTGGGCCCCCTGCGGAAGTGGGGAGAGGTAAGGAGAACTCCTCTCCCTCTGCATCAGATCAGGGATCCTGGTCCACGCGACTCCCAGAGAAGGGGGAGGGGCTGCGCTCTGCAGGGAAACTGTAGCTCTTCAGGCTCTCTCAGCCAGTGGGAAACTCCCACACAGAGGACTCAGAATTGCTACAGGGTACCATAAACATCTGGGCAACCCAGAGAGCAGATAACAAAGGGCGAATGAGAAGCCTCCCATGCCAGGGACCCAGCAGGCAAAAGAAAGAGCCCCCCGGCCGCCCGCAAACCGGACCTTGCAGCTCAGCCGACCAGACCAGACCAAGCGACCCATGGATCACGGATCGCAGTGAACAGCCGGCGCAGAGTGCAGGGGGCTCAGATTACAGAGCCCTTTACCTCCACACAGTGGTGGCAGGTGGAAATTACAACCAGAGATTTTTCAGGATGAGGAGAAACAAAGCCAACACAGGAACCACAATGCAAAGATACATGAAATCACCAGACCAGAAGGAAAATGACAAGCACCCAGAAACCAACCCTGAAGACACAGAAATCCATAACCTAAATGACAGACATTTCAAAATAGCTATCATGAAAACACTCAATGAAATACGAGACAACACAGACAAACAATTCAATGAGATTAGGAGTTTCTTCACAAAAGAGATTGAAGTCATAAAGAAAAACCAATCAGTGCTGATGGAGATGAAGAACACAATGGAGGAGATAAAGGAGAATCTGGAATGTTTAAAGAACAGAGATGACAATATGGAGGAAAGAATTAGCATTTTAGAGGATAAGAATACAGATATGCTCCAGATAGAAGAGGAGAGAGAACTAAGACTAAAAAGAAATGAAGAATGTCTCTGAGAGGTATCTGACTCTATTAGGAAATGTAACATAAGAATTATAGGTATTCCTGAGGGAGAAGAGGGGGAAAGAGGAACAGAGAGCCTATTCAAGGAAATAATAGCTGAAAATTTCCCAAATCTGGGGCAGGAGCAGGAAATACCAGTAAACGAAGCTAACAGGTCACCTAAACATGTCAACAGGCAAAGGCCCACACCACAACACCTAGTGGTAAGGCTATCCAGAGTCAATGACAAAGAAACAATATTAAGGGCAGCTAGACAAAAACAAAAAATAACGTACAAAGGAACTCCCATCAGGCTCTCAGCGGATTTCTCAACAGAAACTTTACAGGCTAGGAGAGACTGGAATGATGTATTAAAATACTGAAAGACAAAAACTTTCAGCCAAGAATACTCTATCCAGCAAAAATATCCTTCAAATATGATGGAGAAATAGTAACTCTCCCAGATAAACAGAAACTAAGGGAGTTCATGGCCACGAGACCCCCACTACAAGAAATACTCAAGAAGGCCCTCACGCCTGAAAAAAAGAAGAGAAAGGGAATACAAAGCTTGGAGCAAGGAGAAAAATAGGTAGATAAACTCAGAAAAATAGTAGATCTTTACTGGAATAGGTTAGCAACAACTTAAATACCAAAATCAAAGATCAAAGGAAGGAATTCACCAAAAATAAATTTAACCTCATCACTGTAAACACACACCCAAAACACAAGATAGAATAAGGTATAACAAGAATGACTTAGAAGGGGAAGAGGAAAATGATTGAATTGACTTAGTATAAGGAAAGAGGAGGCCATCAGATAATGGACTACCTCATACACAAGATTTTTTACACAAACCTCAAGGTAACCACTAAACAAAAAATCAAAACAAAATCACATATGATAAACAAAGAGAAAACTAGAAGAGTCATAAGACAGAACAACCAAACTGAATTGGCAGTCTGAAACAAATGGGACAAGAAACAAAGGAAACGCAAAAGAACCATAAAATAAGTGACAAAACAGCAACATTAAGCCCTCATATATCAATAATTACCTTAAATGTAAATGGATTGAATTCTCCAATCAAAAGATACAGAGTGGCAGGATGGATTAAAAAGCAGGACTCAACAATATGCTGCCTCCAGGAAACACATCTCAGCTCTAAAGACGAGCACAGGCTCAGAGTGAAAGGATGGAAGCCAATACTCCAAGCTAATGGCAAACAAAAGAAAGCAGGTGTTGCCATACTCATATCAGACAAAGTAGACTTCAAGATAAAACAGGTGAAGAAAGACAAAGAAGGGAAATATATAATGATAAAAGGGACACTCCACCAAGAATACATATCACTTTTAAATATATATGCACCCAACATAGGAGCACCAATATACATAAAGCAACTATTAACAAACCTAAAAGGAGACATTAACAACAACTCAATTATAGTAGGGCATCCTAATATCCCACTTACATCAATGGACAGATCATCCAGACAAAAAGTCAATAATGAAATAGTAGACTTAAATGAAAAACTGGATGAGATGGACCTATTAGACATATGCAGAGCACTCCATCCAAAACAGCTGACTACACATTCTTCTCAAGTGTGCATGGAACATTCTCAAGGATAGACCATATGTTGGGAAACAAAGCAAGCCTCAATAAACTTAAGAAGATTGAAATCATAACAAGCATCTTTTCAGACCATAATGCTATGAAACTGGAAATGAACCATGAAAAAAAAACTGGGAAAGTGACAAAAATGTGGAGATTAAACAACATGCTACTGAACAACCAAAGGATCATTGATGACATTAAAGGAGAAATCAAAAACTATCTGGAAACAAACGAAAATGAAAATATGCCATACCAAACCATATGGGATGCAGCAAAAGGGGTCCTGAGAGGGAAACTCATAGCAATACAAGCCCACCTTAACAAACAAGAAAAAGCCCAAATAAGCAACCTTAAATTACACCTAACAGAACTAGAAAAAGAAGAACAAACAAAGCCCAAAGTCAGTAGAAGGAGAGAAATAATAAAAATCAGAGCAGAAATAAATGAAATTGAGCCCAAAAAAACAGTAGAAAGGATTAATGAAACAAAGAATTGGTTCTTTGAGAAGATAAACAAAATCGACAAACCCCTAGCCAGGCTTACTAAGAAAAAAAGAGAAAAGGCTCAAGTAAATAAAATTAGAAATGAAAGAGGAGAAATTACAACAGAAACCATGGAAATACAGAGGATTATAGGAGAATACTATGAGAAATTATATGCCAACAAATTGGACAATCTAGAAGAAGTGGATAAATTCTTAGACTCATACAACCTCCCAAAACTGAACGAAGAAGAAATGGAGAATCTGAATAGACCAATCACAAGTAAAGAGATTGAAATAGTAATCAAAAACCTCCCAAAAAATAAAAGTCCAGGACCAGATGGCTTCTCTGGTGAGTTTTACCAAACATTCAAGGAAGATTTAATACCTATCCTTCTTAAATTATTTCAAAAAATAGAGGAAGATGAAACACTTCCTAAATCATTCTACGAGGCCAACATCACCCTGATACCAAAGTCAGACAAAGACAATACAAAGAAATAAATTACAAGCCAATATCGCTGATGAACATAGATGCAAAAATCCTCAACAAAATTTTGGCAAACCGAATACAGCAATACATTAAAAAGATCATACACCATGATCAAGTGGGATTTATACCAGGCATGCAGGGATGGTTCAACATCCGCAAATCAATCAACGTGATACATAACATCAACAAAACAAAGAATAAAAACCACATGGTCATCTCAATAGATGCAGAGAAGACATTTGACAAGATACTACATCCATTTATGATAAAAACCCTCAACAAAATGGGAATAGAAGGAAAGTACCTCAACACAATAAAGGCCATTTATGACAAACCCACAGCCAACATCATAATCAACGGGGAAAGACTGAAAGCCATTCCTCTGAGAACAAGAACGAGGCAGGGCTGCCCACTCTCACCACTCCTGTTCAACATAGTACTGGAGGTTTTGGCCAGAGCAATTAGGCAAGAAAAACGAATAAAAGGAATTCAAATAGGTAACGAAGAAGTGAAACTCTCACTATTTGCTGATGACATGATTTTATATATAGAAAACCCTAAAGAATCCATTGGAAAACTATTAGAAATAATCAACAACTACAGCAAAGTTGCAGGGTACAAAATCAATCTACAAAAATCAGTTGCATTTCTGTATGCTAATAATGAACCAATAGAAAGAGAGCTCAAAAAGATAATACCATTTGCAATTGCATCAAAAAGAATAAAATACCTAGGAATAAATCTTACCAAGGAGATGAATGACCTATACAATGAGAACTACAAGACGTTATTGAAAGAAATTGATGATGACATAAAGAAATGGAAAGATATCCCATGCACGTGGATTGGAAGAATAAACATAGTTAATATGTCTATATTACCTAAAGCAATCTACAGATTCAATGCAATCCCAATCAGAATCCCAATGATATTCTTCACAGAAATAGAAAAAAGAATACTAAAATTTATATGGGGCAACAAAAGACCCCGAATAGCTAAAGCAATCCTAAGAAAAAAGAACAAAGCAGTAGGCATCACAATCCCTGACTTCAAAACATATTACAAAGGAATAATAATCAAAACAGCATGGCACTGGTACAAAAACAGACACACAGATCAATGGAACAGAAGTGAAAGCCCAGAAATAAAACCACACTTATACGGACAGCTAATTTTCGACAAAGGAGCTAAGAACATACAATGGAGAAAGGAAAGCCTCTTCAATAAATGGTGTTGGGAAAACTGGACAGCCACATGCAAAAGAATGAAAGTGGACCATGTGCTATCGCCATTCACAAAAATTAACTCAAAATGGATCAAAGACCTGAAACTATAAAACTCATAGAAGAAAATATAGGCAACATACTATTTGACATTGGTCATAAAGGAATCTTTTTGGATGACATGCCTACCCAGACTAGGGAAACTAAAGAAAAAATAAACAAGTGGGATTTTATCAGATTAAAGAGCTTCTACAAGACTAACAAAACCAGAATCAAGACGAACGGACAACCCACCAGCTGGGAGAGAATATTTGCAAAACATACATCTGACAAGGGGTTGATCTCCATAATATATAAAGAACTCACACAACTGAACAACAAAAAAACAAACAACCCGATAAAAAATTGGGCAGAGGAAATGAACAGACACTTCTCCAAAGAAGATATACAGATGGCCAATAGGCACATGAAAAGATGTTCAACATCATTAATCATCAGGGAAGTGCAAATCAAAGCAACACTAAGATATCACCTCACACCCGTTAGAATGGCTATAATCACCAAGACAAAAAACAACACATGTTGGAGAGGATGTGGAGAAACAGGAACCCTCATACACAGCTGGTGGGAATGCAAACTGGTACAGCCTCTATGGAAAATGTTATGGAGATTCCTCAAAAAATTAAAAATAGAGATGCCCTACGATCCAGCCATCCCACTACTGGGAATCTATCCAACAAACCTGAAATCAACAATCCAAAGAGGCTTAGGCACCCCTATGTTCATTGCAGCGTTATTCACCACAGCCAAGAAGTGGAAGCAACCTAAGTGTCCCTCAACTGATGATTGGATCAAGAAGATGTGGTATATATATACAATGGAATACTACTCAGCCATAAAAAAAGACAAAATCGTCCCATTTGCAACAACATGGATGGGCCTGGAAGGTATTATGTTAAGTGAAGTAAGCCAGAAGGAGAAAGACAAACACTGTATGATCTCACTCATATGTGGAATATAAACCAACACATGGACAGAGAAAACTGTATTGTGGTTACCAGGGGTTATGGGGGTGGGGATGGGGGTTGGGCACAAGGGGTGAAGGGAGACATATATATGGTGATGGACAAACAAAAATGTACAACCCAAAATTTCACAATGTTAAAAACTATTAAAACATCAATAAAATAAAAACAAAAGTTACATCCTAGGCATGCAAATGGAGCTTAACCATTTGGGTTACATTTGAATCAAGATTTTTTTCCAAAATTAACTGCTTCAATCCTTAGTGCTCCTATCACTCAAATGGAAGTTGTGATTGGATTTTGACTCAGTACAAACTAAAGATTTGTCTGATTAAACTGAGATATTCCAATAGGGTCACTCAGGCAAAACTTCTGGTGTCTCATTTGAAAGAATATGGATGGTAGTGATCAAAAAATTCCATGTAATGGAACTAAAGCCAGCCCTGGTGGTCTAGTGGTTCATGTTCAGTGCTTTCACTGCCGTGGGCCAGTCAGGGAACCACACCACCCATCTACCAGCTATCATACTGTTGTGGCTGCATGTTGCCGTGATGCTGAAGGCTGTGCTACCGATATTTCAAATACCAGCAGGGTCACCCCAGGTGGATGGTTTTCAGGAGAGCTTGCAGACTAGGAAGAAGGACCTGGCCACCCACTTCTGAGAAAATTGGCCCTGAAAACCCAATGAATCTCAGTGGAGCATTGTCTGATATAGTGCCAGAAGGTGAGAGGATGGTGCAAAAAGACTGGGCAAGGTTCTGCTCTGCTATATACAGGGTCAGTATGAGTACACTCGGCACTAACAACAAATTGAATCAAAGGCAAAATAATTAAGATGAATATCTTACTGAAAACCTTAAGCTTTGGGGGGTCAGGTGGAGTCTTTGATTATTAGCACCAGGAGAAATCAAGATATTTAAACAGCAGTAAATAACTACAATTAATATTTCTAGTTTTATGAAGACTTTATTATACAGAGAAGAAACTACTTCTAAAATATTTAATATGGTTTTCTTTCTTGTTCAATGCTAAGCTAAGATATTCTGAATAAATAAATTTCAATTGCTCAAACATAATTCTATTTTTTATGAAATAGTTTTATAGAATGACATTAGATTAAAGGCAATAAATAATAAAGGATTGGACAAATAAAAGATGCAATAAAAATACCAGCACATAGGGGGCCGGCCCAGTGGTGTAATGGTTAAGTTTGTGTGCTCTGCTTCGGTGGCCCGGGGTTGGCAGGTTTGGATCCCAGGCGTGGACCTACACACTGCTCATCAAGCCATGCTGTGGCAGGCATCCCACATATAAAAAACAGGAAGATGGGCACAGATGTTAGCCCAGAGCCAATCTTCCTCAGCCAAAACAGGGGGATTGGTAACAGATGTTAACTCAGAGCTAACATTCCTCACCAAAAAAGGAAAAGAATACCAGCATATGAAAAAGTAATAGTTAAATAAAAGAAAAAAATATTACTCAGGAGCTAGTAAAGGGGTGTAACTTATTCTAGCATTATAATAATGTAATATCAAGTAGTATTCTAGATTTATGAAAATAACTGACTCTAAAATGATGGACTTTCTGGGCCAGCCCCATGGCTTAGCAGTTAAGTGCACTCTGCTACTGGCAGCCTGGGTTCGGATCCTGGGCGCGCACCGACACACCACTTCTCCAGCCATGCTGAGGCCACGTCACACATACAGCAACTAGAAGGATGTGCAACTATGACATACAACTATCTGCTGGGGTTTGGGGAAAAAAAAGAAAGGAGGAGGATTGGCAATAGATGTTAGCTCAGAGCCAGTCTTCTTCAGCAAAAAGAGGATGATTAGCACGGATGTTAGCTCGGGGCTGATCTTCCTCACAAAAAAAAAAAAAATTAGGAAACAAATATCCTTGAGGTAGTAAAAAAATAAAATAAAATAAAATAAAATGATGGAATTTCCTATAAACAAATTTCTTGAAATTATGTAATGTGTTTTATGGGCAACACAAATAAGATAATGACTAATTCAGAGAGAAACATGAAAAGCAATTGTTCATAATGGATATTTTAAAACTCATGAAAATAATAATGATGAAGCATGGAAATTTCAGTAACAAATTTTTGTTAAGTAGAAAAAATGGAGTGTAAAAAGTCCAAAATTTCTTTTTTCATGGGTTTTTCCAGAAGTAATTAATTTGCTTCAGAAAACTAAGTGTGTCTGTCTAATAGGTAAATAGGAATTATTCTAATTTAGATAAGCACATTTGGTAATCTGTAGAAAGCTAAATACTTCACATTTAAGTTATTGTTGAGAACCTAAAACAAATTGAGAAGTTCGTCAAACACAAAAATGATATAAAAGCTTTCGTTTTGAACAACCAGTCTTGTCTTAGTAGTGTATTTTGAGAATAGCTAAGAGACTATGGGTAAAATCTTTATGAAAACCATTAAAACTAATCTTGACATCTCTGGGAGACTTGAGCATATCACTGAGTTGAAGAAGTCATAAATATTTCTTATACGCTTTTCAATTATTCTATTTCTACCACACACATACATGCTTTGTTTTATTTCCCCTGAGAATGATCTGACAAAATAAAGATTAAACTAAGAGAAAGAGAAATAAGAAGAAAGTAAACATTTTAGGGTGAGAACTTTAATATGTAATTTATCATTTTATGTTTCAAGTAATAGTTATATGTATATAGTACATCATAACACTTTTTTCCCAATGAGGAATTTATGGATTTGGAGGTTAGGGAAATTTCTCAAAGCAGGAATCTACCTATGGACATCTGTGAACTTATCCATAGTCTTCCTGTAATATCAGAGTGCCTCACAGCTCGCATTACTTAAAAAGAATGATTCTACTTTTTTGTGTGTGTGTGTGAGGAAGATCAGCCTTGTGCTAACATCTGCCAATCCTCCTCTTTTTTTGCTGAGGAAGACTGGCCCTGGGCTAACATCCATGCCCATCTTCCTCCACTTTATACGGGACGCTGCCACAGCATGGCTTTCCAAGCGGTGCGTTGGTGTGTGGCCAGGGTCCGAAAAGGCAAACCGCAGGCTGCCACAGTGGAGCGTGCGCACTTAACTGCTTGCACCACCAGGGGGCCCCAGAATGATTCTATTTTTTTTGGCTTTAATAATACTAATTCATCTTTTTAAAAAAGTTATTGAAATTATTTTTAAATACATTCATTATGTAAACCAAAAATCACAATTAATTGTATGAAATAAGTAAAATGCCATATCTTTTCATCATCTTGAAATATATTTTGGAGAAATTTTTTGACATGTTGTCTACATATGTATGATTATATATTTGCACGTTCACAAAGAGAATCCCTATTTCTTAAACACAAATTAACTTATACTCTATATGTCTTGTTTTTTTTAATATAAGAATATATAAAACATATTTCTGTAAGATTGCATGCAGAAACAACTCATTCTTTCTCATCTTTAGTGACTTCATTGTCTGACTCAACAATAATTGAATTAATCTGTCACTTTGTGTTTCTTGTTTTTTTTGGTTAATTGTATTATCTATCAAATCTAGCAAATCTCAGTGCAAAAGAGATGAGTTTTAACAAATAGACACCATACTGTAACAAATACCAAAATCATGAGATAGAATATTTTCAACACTCAAAAATGTCCCCTCTTGCTCCTTTGAATTCAGTCCTCTCCCCTTACCACCTGGCCTGTGATAACACTGATCTGCTTTCTGTCATAATTTTGCCTTTTCTAGAATGTGTGATAAATGGTATTATACACCGTATGGTTTTTTGTAACTGGCTCTTTTCACTATTAGTATAATGCTTTTGAGATTCACTTATGTCTTTGTGTGAATCAGTAGTTTACTGCCTTAAATTTCTGAATAGTACTCCATTGTATGGACATTCTACAAATTGTTTATAGGTTCACCAGTTGATTGATACTTGGGTTCTTTCTCATTTGTTTTTGCTGAGGAAGACTTGCCCTGAGCTAACATCTGTTCCCAATCTTCCGGTTTTTTTTTTTTTTGCTTAATGAAGATTAGCCCTGAGCTAACATCTGTGTTGTTAGCTTCCTCTGTTTTGTATGTGGGTCACTGCTATAGCATGGACGCCAATGAGTGGTGTAGGTCCGCACCCAGGAACCAAACCCCGGCCACCAAAGCGAGTGTGCCAAACTTAATCACTAGACCGTGGGGCTGGTCCCCGGGTTCTTTCAAATTTTGAATAATGTTGCTATGAACTGTTGAGTATAAGTGTTTGTACGGCCATACATTTTTATTTCTCTTGGGTAAACACTCAGGAGTAAAATTACTGGGTCACATGGAAGTACACACTTAACATTATACAAAAATGCCAAAACATTTTTACAATGTGGTTGTGCTATTTTGCATTCTGACCAGCAATGTACCTGAGTTCCAGTTGCTTCACAACCTTAACCTTTAACCAAACTTAGTATTGTTAGTGTTTTTAATTTTAGCCATTCCAAGGAGTGTGTAATGGTATTTCATTATGGTTTAATTTTCACTTTCCTAATGACTAGTGATGTTGAGCAGCTTTTTAGTGATTATCCCTTCATATATCTTCCTTGGCGGAAAGTCTGGTCAAACTTTTCACCCATTTTTATTTAGTTGTTTTTCTTATTATTATTGATTCGAAAGAGTTCTTTATACATTCCGGATACAACCCATTATCAGATATGTGTTTTTCAAATATATTCTCCCACTAGATGGCTGGTATTTTTATGCTCAAAACATTGTCTTTTGAAGATAAAGCAGTTTTTAATTTTGCTGAATTTCCTAATTGCACTAGCTGGGATTAGAAGTACTGTGTGTGGATATCTTTGCCCCTTTTCCCAATCTTTGGGAGAAAGCATTCGGTCTTGCACTATTCAGAAGTATGTTAATCTTAAGTTTTTTGTAGATGCCCTTTATCTGGTTGAGGAATTTTCTTTCTATTTTTAGATGGTTGAAATTTGTTATTATAAATGCATGAAATTTTTTCAAATGCTCTTTCTTGCATCCCTTGGAATGATGACTCTTTTTTTTTAAGTGTCTTTGGTTTCATAGCAGGGTAGCAGAGTGAGGCTAGCCTCATGGATGGAATTGGGTATTGTTCTCTTGCCTTTGATATTTTGAAAGATTCTGTGCAGAATTGGTATGATTTCTTCCAAAATATTATGGAATTCACAAGTGTAGCTATCTAGACCTGGGGGCATTAATTTCATTAATAGATAGAAGGCATTCACTTCCTGAGTAAGCTTTGCTAGTTAGTGTATTTCAAGGAATACCCAATTTTATCCATTTGTTGAATGCATTGACATAACACACTCATAATATTTTTCATTATATTTTCATATTTTATGTTATATTTTCTTAAAGTTTTTCATAATATTTCATGATTATACTTTTAATACCTGCGGGATCTGTAAACAAGCTCTCTCTCTCATTCCTGACATAGTAATTGGTGTTTTGTCTGCCTTCTTTTCTTCCTTCCTTCTTTCCTTCCTTCCTTTCTCCATGTATCCTTCTATCCTTCCCTCCTTCCTTCTTGGTTAACCTGTCTGGCCAAGAGTTTTGTCAATTTTATTGTCAATTTCAGAAAATCAGCTTTTGAATTCATTGATTTCTCTCTATTTTCCTGTTATCTATTGCACTGATTTCTGCTGTTTTCTTCATTATTCCTTTCTTCTCCTTGTTTTGGGTTTAATTTGTACTTCTTTTTCAAATTTATTAAGATACAATCTCGGATCAATTATTTGAGACCTTTCCTCTTTTCTAATATAATTTTCTCCTAAGCACTGCTTTGGCCGCTTTGCACAAATTTTTCATACAATGTATTTTTATCTTAATTCAGTGGAAAATATTTTCTAATCTCCTTTGTGATTCCTTCTTTTACCCCTGGGAAATTCATAAGTTTTGTTTATTTTCCAAGTATTTGATATTATCAAGATATTTTTATTTTTATTGATTTTTAACTCCCTTTTTACCCTTTTAGATTTTTTTGACATGCTTTATTGCTCATAATATGGTATACCTAAGCAAATGTTTCATATTCACTTAAACAAATTATGTCTTTTGGAGTAGATTGCTTGATAAATATCAGGTTGATTGACATTCTTGTTCAGAACAACTGTATTGATTTTATGTTTAATTATTCTATCAAGTGGAGGGTTGAAATTTTCAGATATAATAGAGAATTGTCCATATCTCCTTTAAGTTTTATTTATTTTTGCCTTATGCACTTTGAAGTTCTGTTATTAGGTACACGAATGTAAGGATTTTTATGTCTTATCTATTGAATTGATCTTTTTATCATTATGAGATGACCCTCTGCATTCCTGGTAATATTCCTTGCCCTGAAATGAACTTTTTATGATTTTAATATAGCCATTCCATCTTTCATTAGATTAATCTTAGCATTATATATATTTTTTTCTAGGACTAAGGATTTTGTATGGATAAGGACATTTTATGCTATGTCTTTATATTTAAACTCTGTTTCTTGTAGGCAGTATATAGTTAGGTTTTGTTTTTTTTATACAATTGATAGTATCATCTTTTTTTGAGTGTTTAATTCATTTATAATTAATGTGATTATTGATATGGTTGGACGTAAATCTGCCTGCTATTTTTTTCCATATATTCCATCCATTTTTATCTCTTCTATTTTTGGATTAAATGATTATTTTACATCTATTTTATCTTCATTTATGGCTCTTTTTCCATGTATTTTTTAAAAAAACTGGTTGCTCTATTTACAATGTATATAATGTACATCTTTCTATCACCACAGAACTCCCTCAAATATTATATTATTTAGTATAATATTATTTAGCACCCATAAAATTTCTAAAAAAATATAAGTTCTCCTATGTTCTACAATTAAATCCAAAAATTTAAAAATATAGCCATCACTTTGTAAGCAGATAAGGATAAAATTTTGTTTAACTAACATTTTGTTTATAAGTTCAAGTGCAAAAGTCATTTTTAAAAAACACCTTTACTGATATATAATTAATTCACATAGTATAGTTTTTAGTATATTCACAGACTTCACAGAATTGTGCAATCATCCCATAATCTATGTTTAAAACATTTCATCAGCCCACCAAAAAAGCCCCAAACCCATTTGCAGTGACTCAACATCACCCACCTACCTCAGCTACAGGCAACAGCTAATCTACTTTCTATCTCTATAGATTTGCCTATTCTGGAAATTTCATATAAACGAAATCATGCAGAATGTGGTCTTTTGTGTCTGGCTTCTTTCACTTTGCACAATGTTTTAAAGGTTCATCCATGTTGTAGGGTGTAACAATACTTCCTTCCATTTTATTGCCAAATAATATTCCATTGTATGATATACTACAAAACTCTTTGCAGTCGCTCTGTCTACTCAGGCACTAGTAGTCAGTTATGACAGCTGGAAGACATCGGGAAATTTTCTGATAGGTATCTGGCTATGTTGGTTCTTACCTGTGGGGTGATACACTATGGCTGGAGCCCAGCAGCAGAGTTTGAAAAGGAAGTTATGACAAGTGAAAACTCTGATTACTTTTTTCATCTGTAATAGTAAACCTATTGGTTACTTTAACTCATACATTGTCTGTATGAACAAGGGCAGATAAATTAGAGCTATAACCATCATTCATTATGTTAAGAAATTTTAAAATAATTATGAAATACTTTATTAATCATGATTTGTTTTTATTTGTATTTTTCTGCTTATTAGACTAATTTGCAACTTTAACAATATATACATATATTTTGTTTATTTGTTTATCCATTCATCAATTGAAGGATATTCAGATCGTTTTTGGTTTTTGCTATTACGAATAATGATGCTGTGGAAATCTGTGTACATGTTTTGGTGTGAATTTATGATTCCATTTCTCTTAGGTGTATAGCTAAGAATGGAATTACCAGCCCTAAGATAACTGTATATTTAATATTTTGAGGAACTGCCAAACTGTTTTCCAAATCAGCTGCTCATTCCTACCTGCATTCTACAGTATAAGGGTTCTAATTTCTCAACATTTTTGCCAACACATTTTCTTGTTTTTATTTCTAGATGTCCTAGTCAGTTGAATTGTTATCACATTGTGGTTTTTATTTGTATGTATTTCCCCAACAGCTAATGATAATAATAAGCTTGTTTTCATGCGCTTGTTGGCCATTTGTTTATCTTCTTTAGATAAATATCTACTAAAATCCTTTGCCCATTTGTAAGTGTGCTTGTCATTTTTAAAAATAGAAATGTGAAAGTTCATTATATATTCCTGACATCTGTACCTTATGAAATATAGGATTTGCAAATGTTTTCTCCCATTCTGTGGGTGGTCTTTTCACTTTCTTGATGAGATCACTTGAGCACAAAAGTATTTATTTTGGGTAGTTCAGCTTATCTTCTTTTTCTTTTGTCTCTTGTGCTTCTGACATGTCTGACAAAACATTGCCTATTGTAAGGTCGTGAAGATTTATGCCTAAATTTTCTTCTAATAGTTTTACAATTTAAAATTTTATAGTCTATGATCTATTTTGAATTAGTATTATCTTTCCATTTATTTGTCTTCTTTAATTTCTTTTAACTATATTGTGAGATTTTCAGTGTATAATCTGCATTACTTTTGTTAAACTTATTCAAAAGTTTTTACTCTTTTTGATACTATTATGAATGGAATTCTTTTATTAATTTCTTTTTCATATTGTTTATTTTTAGTATAAACTAGGAGATTAGGTAACACAAGGCCAGGACATTTATTTTCAAGATCATACCCGTACGGAACTGATGACAAGGTTGCTCTAAGTGTTTCATCAGCTATTTGCATTTGTATTTCAAAGAAGTCCTAGTGGTATTTCCCACAATTATTTTCTAAATTAACTTTGGTCAGATGCAGATCAATTATCCATATCACTATCTCTGTTAAACAAAATGCAAAGACGATCTATTTCTGCCTGTAACGGCATGATGCCTGTACATTTGTTTATATTTTCCCCTTTTAAGTCAATGTGATTTCTAGGCAACTTCCTTTTTTTGTCCTGCATATTTTCATATTTCCCCTTGACATTCTGCTCTGCTTGCTGTTGGATTACATACTCTGCTTAACCTTCAATTGTGAATTTATTCTTCCTTTCCACCAAAATAAAGTTTTCTTTAAAAAATATTATCCATTTATATTTTCAAAGCAGTTGATTTTAATTTGTGAACATATTCTGTTTTTAACTAGTTTTTTTTTTGTAAAATTCCTAAAAAATAGGAATGCAAGTGAATACATTCAGGTTTTTTCCCTAATCTTTGTTCAAAAGAGAAATAATATCAGCCCTAGTAATGGGTACAGTCCAATCTTTTTCTAACTTTTTATAAATAATTTGTATATATAGAATAAAGAAAGAGGAGAATTTCATCACAAATAAATTAGATAATTAAATTAATTTTTAGAAATGACCTACGTTAATCACTGAACTACTTAACAAACTGAAGAAAAACAAAATAAATCTACTGAAGTACAGATTTAATAACTTTTCCAGATTTATTATGACATTTATTTTGTTAACTTTTAGATGGTGCACATAACTTGTAAGACAAAATACATTTTTTAACAATGAGCCATTGCTCCTTCATATGAATCAGAACACCGTATAAATCAGGACAAGTATTTAGTGTCTATAGAAAGAATAATTTTACATCAAATCACAAGGTACGGCAGGTGGAAAAGGACAAAACAGAAATGCTGACAACAATGTTTCATGAACATGATATAAGCAGAACATTTACAACCCAAAACTAACAATCAGACTATCACTTCTGGTCTTGCAGTAGAGTCAACGAAGGTTTCTCATATTCTCTAAAGACCCCTACAGAGTGTCTGTAACCTCTATTTCCCCTTAAATAGTCAGAACACTTTTGCCAACATATAAATGAGTTGTCCAATTTCCTTTTCTTTTTCTTCCATCTTAACTCCGTTATGACTTCCTCTGACAGAGGCATAAAACCAAATTCTTTGAATATATATCTTAAATCAAGGGAAAACACTATCTATAAGCAATAGGGTGTTTGAGGGCATTGAAGATAAATATGCTGAAAATATTTCCTCTATCTATCAAGATTTCTGAAATTATTAAAATTTGACTCTTTTCTTTAGTTTATTCATTTTTCTACCGAAAGCAGATATCACTTAGAGAAGGTAAAATAATATAACTTTACTCTCACCGAGCAAATTAGCCAGTATAATTGTATCATATAAAGAGCCATAAATATGGACATTGAGGGAAAGAGGGCAGGGACAAATAATATTTGGTAGAGGATGTAAACAAAAGTAGAATTTGCCTTTCTGCTGCTATATTGGGAAGTGATACTCAGGCAGGACAGAACAGAAGACCACTTTCTGCCTAAAGCAGAAGGGAAATATAAAGTTGACCGAAACAGAGCTCATCTCATCCACAATTTTATTAAGGGCCAGCTTAGCCAGTGCCTGCTAAATTGAGTAGTAATTATATTTGTCCAGATGCTACCAAATCTGTCAAGTCTTCTTGAAGCACATAGAGTGTTGTATCATAATTGTCATGAGTCAAGTTGAAAATTGATCCTAAAAGATGCTATCTGGGTCTCAGTGGTCTTACAGGACATAACATCTGGTTGCAATATAAAATGATTTGGATCCTGATTCACACATACAACTGTAAAAACAAATGAACAACCAAAAACGTTTATAAGACAAAGACATGTTAGTATAAGTATTTACTGAATAGTTGATAATATTAAGAAATTTTAACTGAGGTAATAGTATTGTAGTTATGTTTTATTTTAAAAGGTGTCCATGATTTTAGGAATGCATATGAAAACTTTTATAAATAAAATGATGTTATGTCTAGGATTGCTTCAAATAATTCCAGAGGAAAGAAGATTGGGTTACAGATAAAACAAATTGGCCACATATTGATAATTATAGACGATAGATGATGGGTAAATCCAGTTAGTTATTTCATCCTCTCTACTGTTTTATAAATTTGAAAATTTCTTAAATAAATAGGTATTTTTTAAACATTTCTAAAGGTGCTAGGTTCAAAGGAATGTAAATAGTAACAATATTTACTTATTAGGAGTAGAAAATCCCCCATAGAAAATACGTTCAATTATTATATATGCATCGCACCATCATAGAAACTGTTCTTGATATATATAACCAATAAATATCAGATACTGAATATATATATATATATATATCTCTAGCAAATCTAATTCTACTCTTTAAATTCATTTGTAGTAAATCCCTTCATTTAGAGTATAACAAGTGGTCTACAGTGAGGATAGAGAAGTTGAAATAAGTGTGTTAATATTCTCAGTCCTGACTAGCATAATATGAAACACATTGCCTTTCAGGTGTCTGAAGATACAGTGATCCGAAATGTTTAGCATAACTATAACAATTTTTAGCTACAACTCACAGACAGATAAATGAGAGTGAACATCACCCCTTCACAATAGAGTCACTCCTTTAAGAGATCTGCAAATACATGCCTCCTCCTCTAATATGTAATCATAATAATCAATCTTCCCTTTTATGAAACACAGTGAAGTAGTGGGAACATACTGCTAGAAGTATGGTCTGGTTGCTTTGGAGCACTATTTTTTTTTACTAGTTTTTTTTTTTTTTTTTTAAACTTGGACTCATTTGCCTATGAAAGAAAGGCATTTCTTGCACCAGTAGTAACTGAAAAGTGCCTCAGTTTAACTATAGTGTTAAATTTTGTATAGTTTTCTACCTTATCTGAAATCTTTCAACAATATAAGATTGTTTATTGAGTCTATTGAGTGCAAACCTTTGCTCATGAATCAGGCGAATTATAGGTCTGAGCGCATGGCATATTTACTGTAGAGGAAAGCTTAGACTTCCCCGCTTTCAGCTCTAAGAAATGCAGCAGCCTTTCAGGGAGAGCTCTTTGTTTGCTGTTAGCAGTCTGGGCAGCAGCACTTTGCCTGGCAAGCCTCGTGTCATTAGGTACATAACTCTTAATTACAAAAAATCATCACGGAGTTAAAAACCTATAGGAAAATTAAAAGACCTGCAGCAGAAAACCCTGATAGGGAGATCTACTTTATGCAAATCAAATTGACTTATATTACCCAAAGAATCCTGATGATTTAGAAAGTCTGTCTTTTTAGCATTGCAGACTAGTTATAACTACGCAATTCATTAGCTTAAAAGATATAGGCGTGTCCAAATTGAAAAACTGCAAAGAGCACCTGGTTAAGACATAAAAAATAATGGTGGATCGACTTACTTTAACTAGACTGAATTTCTGGAATAAAGAAAACTTCATGTACACACTTCCTCTTCCTAACTCTTTTTCAAGTGCTCTACACTTGAATCTTTAGAAATAAATTTTTTCCTCTCCAGTCCAAGAATAAAGTTTCCATGTGACATCAAAAGGGTCCTGCAAATAATATTTCATATTAAAGTTACAAAAGAAAGTGAAAAGTTAGTGGCATTTTGTTCTTGCTATCAAGTTTAATTTTGTAGGCATGTGTACAATTATAATTCCTGATCACTTGGCACACTGTGGGGGATGTATAAATCTAAATAGTAATTTTTTCATTAAGAAAAATATATATGTGTAGCACATTTATGCATGATAAGAAGATTGAACTATCAGGGGGAAGAAGAGAGAGAAAGAGTAGCATGGGCCACAGGGTTTAGGATAAGGAAGGATGTGAAATTTAGTACTCAAAGCGTAGGGGGGCAACATGGACAAAATAAATGTGACTCAAGGTTTGTAGAGAGAAGAGCTGAGCCTTTATGGGGCTCTATAAAATTTGTGACAAGGTCGTTTGCAAATTGTCTTGAACATCAGAGGGATCGTTAGGCAACTGTGCCTACAAAAAAAAAAAAGCCGAGTGCTTGATATTCATAGGTAGTAAAATACATGGAAAAAATACAGAAACAATTGAAGTAGAAGAGTGAGTTAATTAAAAAAGGTGGATTCAAGTCCTGGAAAGTTTTAGGTGTTGGTCTTAAGAGAGAGTCAACTCCACCAAGCTGCTTGCAGAAACTTGGCTTAGTGCTGAGACTCAGCACTAAAGAAAGAATATAAGAATGAGGAGCATAGCAATAACTAGGAATCAAGTTGTTTATGGCAAGTGGAGGAGTTGTGTTGGAAGGAAATAGCCTGAGATGTCCTTCTTCACAACGTCCACTCAGTATCATAATCAACCTTAAAGGCCAGCTCAAACATTACAACAACTATAAAGTATTTGCTTCATTCCCAGAGACTTACTTAACTGTTCACCTCTTGGTGTTTGCGTAGTAATATTGTTTTTCCCTTTAGGTTATCATTTGTTCACAAGTCTTTTTCTTGCACTGGGCTATGAGCTTTTCAAGGTTGGAGATATCTATTTAATCACTCAACCACCAGAAACACACACACACATAGTTGATAGCATTGTACCTAGGAAATAGTCAGCCCTAGTAATATAGATATTTGTTGAATTAATTAAAGAAATGGATTACATGTTTGAAGAATTTGACATTGAAAAATAACATCAAATTCCAAGTTATTTATAGTCAATTTTTGTAGCTGACATAATTACTGGTTTTTGGAAGCCTTCTCTTTGAGTATCCCCCCAAAACACTATACCTGCACCCCTCAGTATATTACTCGCCAACAATATTTACAATAGTGAAAATGAAAATAGTGTGTCCTTAATCTATACTGTAAATTTATATTGTTCACCTGCAACCGAAGAATGTGAGCAAATATTAGAGTTCGACAATATTAGAGACGACTTTTGGCTATGCACATAGTTACAGCCACGTTATAAATTATGAGAGATAATAAAAGGTCTCTTTTTTGTACAAGAACTAAAGCAGGGCCACACAGATATTCCTCCAATTAAAAGATGAATCTTGTAACCTATCAGCATGATCTCTAACTCACCTCTTTTTACTTAGTACACTTTAGAAATTATGCTATATAAATATTCATATTTTTCCTCACAACATTGCAAATTCCTCAAAGGCAGATGTGATTAATACATGAAACCACCACCTACTTTAGTATTATATACGCTAAAGTTGCTCATATTTTTAAATTGTGGCCACTTCCACTTCTTTTCTCATGATTTCTAGTTGATTTGAAACAAGGTTTACAAATTTCAAAGGCCAAACACTTCTTTGTAGTCAAAATTCTCTACACACACCAAGGCAACATTTAATTGTGTTTCTCTTGTTTCTAACAAGTAACCCTTACCAATATGCCAATTTTACCCATCACCTGGTTCCACTGGCATTTCCTTTTTGAAGTCTTTCTCATTGATTTTATTTGCATTAAAATTCTGAGTATTTTTATGACTTTCATTATAAAATGTAGAACATGGTTTTTATGATATGTTCAGTTGTTTGGTCTCTTCACAGGCCGTATGAAAATTCATCTCTCCCCACCAAAACAAGATACAAAGTAATAGTGGTACCCACAGCACCTAGATTGTCTGTGACAGCTGACAAACAAGCTCTGGGAAGATTTCGCAGAGGAGGTCATATATCACATTAGTGTGGTAGAATCTTTGGATGAGAATGTTGATGCTAAAAATGATCTGTGATGTCCCTGTCTTCTTTCACTAGATCATAAGCACTTCGAGGACAAGGAGAACAAGGACTATGTCTTTTTCATTTCCTATCATCTGTGAGTCACATGGTGCTGGGGATACAAAAGGTGTGTAAGACGAGTTTGTTAAATGAAACTGTTGAACTAAGAGGAAGCAGGAGGTTGTAACATGAAGGAATTTGTCTGACATACAAAGGAGTGTGACTGAGCACGCACTGCAAGTCAGTCAAGAAAAGAGACTCACAACAGAATGTGACAACATTATACAGTGCTGAGAAAATGAAAGTAAAATGAAAATAAAAAGAGACAACTGAATTTTGTGATTGCAGGTCGCATGCCTTGTTATGTGTTAATTGGCCATGTGTGCTTCCTAGCCTTTGAAATATATGTTTACATCCCTCATCCATTTTACTCTGCAGTTCTAACGCTGCTTTTATTGATTTGTGGAAATTCTTTGTATATTCTTGATATGAATCCTTTGTTAGTTGTATCTGTTTAAATATTTTTCCCAGTTTATAACCTATATCTTTACCATCTTTAAGTGTTTGTAATTTTAATATGGTCAAATTCTGAAACGTTTCTTTACATCTTACTTATGAAATCCTTTCTTACATCGCATCCTAAAATTATTCACCTACATTTCTTATGAGTTTTAAAGCAACATTTTTGCCAAAAAAAAAACTTGATTCTCTCTGGATTTGAATTTATATATTTCCATATCTCTAGTTATGTATCTATATGTCTTTGGAGTAAAATGATGAAGAGTAAACCTAATGAAATATATTAGTATTTACTTCAAATAATGTTTTAGAAATAAACAAACTTCATCTGAGGTAAAAGAAGCTTGCACAATAAAATAAATCCAAAATAAGAATAGCGAAGGTCAGATTAACACTAACTGGTATTTAAAAGACATAACAGAAAGTAAACATTTGGTTGGTTCCTTGCATAATTTTGATCATAGAAACATATTTTCTGCACATTTGGAAGAAAATACTAGAATTAGAATCATCACGACGAAAGAAGTACACAGGTTTCAAAGTTTGGGGCTTGCAGGCTCCCAACTCAAGTTATAATGACACTAATGACACGTACATAAATGGCGGAGGGAAAAGACTAATTTAGGAAAGAGTGTAGGCAGTTTTTTGACACAGGTAGTCCCAGAAAGACAAGTTAAAAAGGCAAGTGGAGCCAAAGATGGACTTAGATTTTGTATAAATATGAACCTCTAAACATGAGTGTTTTTGAAATTATGGGGTGTTCTGTAAAGCAGTTGGTTTTCCTGTTGATTCTAGATAGACCAGTGACATTAATAAACTGTATAATTCTATATCAAATTTGCTTTGCTTGTTTACCAATTAGTATGGATGCATGAAGGAAAACATGATGGGGAAAGAGCAGAGTTCACTGTCTGTCTCAGTATTTGAGGTAGCTGATTCAGATCAGAGAGAAGAGCCCACTGTGGTAGCATGTGGCTTAGATCGCTCTCCCGACATTCCCTCAGGGTCGTGCCTGCCAGAGGCCAAGGACTATTGCAGACAGGAAATTTTTCTCTCTGTCTCAACCCTCTCCACATCCAAATTATTTCAGCACAACTGTCAGATAGGGATGAGGATGAGGGTAACAGGCAGAACCTGTGAGAAAGAAAAGTGCCATAAAGATCTCATCTTTTTCTTTCTTTTTACATATCCCCAATTATTAATATTTATGTCTCAATATAATATTGAATGTAATTTCAAATGTGTCTTTAATTTAAGGGCAGCCACTACCATAACAGAAGGAAGGTTTCAAATTGAGAAGCAATGTAGAATAATGAGAGTGTGGTGTCTGGAGCCCCTCACTCACTTATGAGCTGAGTAACTGCGACATGTTTCTTCAACACTTTGTACCTCAGGTTCCATATCTGTATAATGGGGCTAACAATGAAACCGACTTCATAGGGCTATTGTGACATCAAATGAGTAATACATGTAAAGAATTCAGAGATGTGTCTGGCATTTATACATAAGAATTTATTATATATTAAAAATTATTATTAGACTACCCAAATGAATAAGAGAAAACAAAAGGGGAAGATTTAATCAGTTTGACTAAAGTCAGAAGAGGGGAAAGAAGAAAGGTAATCATATTAATCTCAGATAAGAAGGCAAGATTCAAACAAAATATATTAATAACCACAATAAATATGAATAGATTACATATTCCTATCATTTATTCATCTACTCATTCATTAATTTCACAAGTATTTTATATACTTGCTATTGCTAAGTATAAACATTCCAAGTACTATGTTATCAAGGTGACCACTTTACACAGAAAAATTTTTTGTCGTCATGGAATTTTGGCTTTAATGGAGGAGACAGAATTGTGATGTCGCCCAATACAGAAACCACCAGCCACAGGTGGCTACTTAATTTTAAATTTAAATGAATTAAAATTAAATAAAATTAATGACTTAGTTCCACAGTCTCACTAGCTACATTCAAGCCCTCAGTAGACACATGTTGTTAATGGCCACTGTGTTGGACAGTGCCGATATAGAACATTTCAGTTATTGTAAAACGTTCTATTAGAGAGTGCTAATACAAAAGTAAATCATAACGGAGGAAATTTTAGATACTGATGTAGGCTATGAAAGAAATAAGGGAGGGTAACGTGATAGAGAGTGACTGGAAATTTAAAAAACGGGCTGGCAGCATGACAGAGAGAAAGGTCACAGAAAGTTTCGGGGGGTGAAAATATGCGACCTGAAGCCCTGATGATTAGACCAGGTCAACAAAGTCACCAGCCTGTGGAAGTTCATTCCAGTAAGAGGTAACACTATGCACAAATTCTAAACATAGAACTTGGAAAAATTGAGAACAAAAAGGAGATCTTTGACACACAGGCATGGTGAATGAGGGAGAGTGTTAAGAAATGAGGTTAGATAGGTACTGAGAGGCTAGATCGGGTGGGGCCAGGGGGGCCATGGTAAGGGCTTTGGATTTAATTTTAAGTGCAATGCAAAGCCATTGAAAGTTTCAAATGACAGAAGTAAAACAAAAAATCAACAAACCAATGATCAAACAAACTTTCAAAATGAGTTAAAAAAATTCTTCAGTATTCTATTGTTAAGAAATTTAAAAATAATGGCAGGCAGCATTGAATATCACGTAATGGATAAAGAACTAGGCCAATGAATATTAAAATAAGAAGAAGGCATTGCTAGCAATCTTGTTAAGATGAACTGAAAACCAAGACAATAAGAAAGGATAAAAGACAGTATTTTATAATGGTAAATATACAACATGCAAACCATCAAGTGTAACCTAAAATGTTCCATATAAAGCATTCCTGAGTATTGCAAAGATAACTTTTTGGAATAGAAAAATTAAACACACTCACAATCATGGTGAAGCGCTTGTTATGGGATGAATTGTGTTCCCTTCCAGATTCCCATGTTTAAGTCCCATCCTCCAGTACTTCAGAATGTGACTGTATTTGGAGATAGGGTCTTTAAAGAGATCATTAAGGTCGCATGAGTCCATATGGGCCCTAATCTCATCTGACTGGAATCCTTATAAGAGGAAATTAGGACACAGACACACACAGAGAGAGAAGATGGTCATCTGCAAGCCAAGGAGAGAGACTTCCAAAGAAATCAGACCTGCCATCACCTTGATCTCAGACTTCTAGCCCCCAGAATTGTGACAAAATAAATTTTTGTTGTTTAGGCTACCCAGCATGTGGTACTTTGTTTATGGCAGCCCTAGCAAACTTGAACACATCTGAGTGTTGAGCTTGAACACATTTGAATTTTATAGAACTTAAACACATTTGAATTTTAAAGAAAATCAGGTCCTATCTTCCCCTAACCAGCTCCCAAAATCAGAGACTTTATATTGTAAACATATTTTAAAAAAATTAGAAATTGTCAAAATATATGCCCTCACAAAAGTCAACACATTCAAAAATCTTGACGTCTTTGTTTTTTAATTAATAGTAGAAATGATTATTTTTCAATAAACAAAATACAAATTTTGAGTTCATCCTTCCCATTACTTCTTTGAATATCCAGCTGCTCAGAACAAAGGTTGGTTATTGTTCAACCATTACTGGTCACACCGGGTTTCTTGGTATAACTCTTATGAGTGTTCCCCCATCCCCACTCACATCACCAAGTTCTTAAGCTGCCTCTAATCTATTTTAGAAAAGAGGAACATAATCTATTTTCTCTTTTAGCACAAAATTCATGACAGATTTGATGCTAGGTATTTGAACCTATACTTTAGTAATTCTACAAATATGTGCATACACCCTCATTTTTACAAATTAAATTTTAATTCAACTAAAATATTAGATCTTTTACGAAAATATTTTTTCATTGCTTGTAATTGGTAAGTTGTAAATAAAAACGAAGTCTGTATTACTCCAAAGCTCTTCTGTTTTTATTGAATTGAGATGCTGTTCTCCTTTTGAATGCATTTAAATAAGAGTCAACTGGTACCACTGAATTTTCTTAATTGGTATATCTTCAGTGTTAGAAGTCTGCACGTAGATGGAATTGATGTCAAAAGGTCATCTAGTTCACCCTTCAGCCTCTAAACAGGATTCTATAAAAATCAATTCTAAAGAGATTCAGTGTGAGAAAGTGGTATCACCTTGCATAGGAGATCACATGCTCTGCTTCCAATTATTCATTTCTGTAAAAATAATGCATAAAACGGTGTCTTTTCATTATAGATTCAAGTCATCCCAGAATGATGACTGAATGACTGAATCTGAAATAATATAATTTAACCTGATATCTACTTTAAACAAAGTACATAAATGGATTAGTAAAAATGAAATAGAAAGTATCTCTATAGTGGTTCAGAACTGAAAAATAAAAAGTCATTGAGAGGTCTATCTTTACCATTCATCCAAATTTTAATTAAGATATGTGTCCTAACTTGAACGATGTTCATTCATAGCTCAGGTGTCACACGTATTATTCTTAATTTAGTCTTTCTTGCAGTTCACATGATAAGAAGGATTATCACTATAAAGGGAACTAGGAAAGGAAAAAAAGAAAAGCATACAAGATGAGTTCACCTTTTGGTTTTCATGTGAGTAGGGCAAATTACTAAAGCTGTAGTTGCCAAGATGTGCACATATTGGTTAAAGGAGCAGCTGGTAATGTTGTATACAAGCTGCTCTCCAGAAATTAATTGTGAATATTAAGAATAATCCTGACCTGGGTCACAGCTGCACTGATTTATTTTTTCTCCTAGACATTTATCAGGCCTGTCTTTTCTTCCACTTAACTGAAAAGCAGGCTATCTCCGAGTTCATGATGAAAACCCGCCAATGTATTATGGACCTGTACAAGTAAGACGTCTGTTTAAACTCCATGCTTTTGGTCTTTTCATGATTGTCGTAAGCCAAATTGTGAACACCATATGAAGCATAAAATTGTTCTGGCTCACCTTCCCTTTGCAGGTAATTAAAAAAAAAGTCTCATTTAAATTATCATATTAAACAAAATTTAGTCACATATATTCAAGGGTAGAAGTAGGTCTAGTGATAATAGTAATTTGGTGTTCGGACAAATAAAAATTTGTATGAAGTATAATGTCCTATGGTGGCAATAATATCAATCTGAGAAAATTATTTCTGGAAGTTTTTACCCAAGTTAGGTTCTATTTTTGTTAATATAGTTTTTAATCTTCATTTGTAATGAAGCAGGCACTAGTATTTTTTTTTCCAAATAACAGTAGACTTGTTAAAGGCACATAATTTTAATTTTACTATTTCTTGATATATAACAGAATACGGCATAGGTACTGACCTTCAAATTGTGGGATTCAGTGATACTTCAACATTGTCTTAATTTCTTCATTTGTAGAATGGGAATAACTATACCAAGCTAATAGAATCTTTGTGAGATCACTAATAATATGTGTAAAGCACCTAGCATATAAAAACCCCAAACATTATAAATATTGTTTTTAGTAGGCATAGAGAATCATTTAAGAACATGGTGACTGATTTCATTAAACACCTAAATCCTACACCAAGATATTGTTTCTCTTGTCAGTTTGCTCTTCAACTTCCCAAAACATTTCTCAACGTTCATTCTCAATTGTGCATATTTGCTATTCATTCTCAAGTTCTGAGCCCACAAACTTCCCCTCAATTCAGTACATAATGGTATCATCATCACAGTTTCTAAAAATGGCATTAGAGGCACTCTCCCTCAAACTTACACCATCGATGTCCAAAATTGCATTTATTCTTACTCCTTTCCTACTTCATTCCTGTTATATTGGAAGATCTGTCCCCCCTCTTACTGAAGGCCAATACTGCTACTCGAGTCATAACTTTCTTGCATTTTTTCTCTCTGATGGCTTCTATATGTTTGTATTTAAAGATTTTCAAGTTTAGCTAATTTTGAAAGTAATTTTCTGTGAGCCATAATGAAATGACTGGTTGTGGCCATTAAAACTACAAAATGCAGAATCAAGATTAATCAACCATGAAAACCATGGTAACAAATATTATGACACTGACAGTTAAGTGTAATAAATATAACAAACACAAATCAGACAGATAGAGATAAGATGACACATAAGTGCATATTTTTCCATGTTTTTCTTGCAAAGGTTTTGGACCATAAAAAGTATCTAAAGTTAATAGAGTTAATTATAAACAAGAAAAGGTCTTGTAATAACTTTGTAAAGAGACCATTAAAAGCAGTAAAAATGATAACAATAATAAATATTGGGAAAAGAGAGGTTGAAGGAGAGGTGCAAGGAGGCACTTATACTTCTAAATTTCTAATCTTTCATAATGGAAAATAAAAAGCATTAATATATTATCTTAAGTTAAAAATGAATCAATGGAAAGAAAATTAGAATATGAGCCTTGGAAAAATATCACAAGGAAACATTCACATAAAAACAAGACAATGGAAAGGCAATTCCTATAGCAAAGTAGGAAAATAAGTCATTAAAAATAGGAAAAAAAAAATTTTACTCCCAAATGAAAGATTAGGTACACATGCTAGACTCTGTCATCCATTGGGAAACCACACTGCAATTAAAGAACAGAAATTCAGAATGGAATAAACTCAGTTGATGACAGGATAATGGAAGAAGGAGGCTGGAAGACAAAAAAAACGGGAGATTTTAATAAATTTATGGAAGATGGAAGATTGAAAGTGCATAATATGAGGTTGATGTTTTAAAATGTGGGGAATGATGCAATCATGCAGTCTGTGGAAAGGAATGTGATAAAACCTTGGGCTCAAATTTAGCAGATACTAGAGGGAATGGGAGGAAAATTAATAAGGTAGAAAATAGGGGGAATAAATTGAATGCTTCTAATCGTCCCAGTCCAATTCCACAGACACACTCAGGTCCCTGGCTGTCTTGCCTGTGCTAAGAGTCCATTGTAGTGAGTTAAACAGTTTCCCCCCAAATTCATGTCCACCTGGAATCTTAGAACACGACTTATTTGTAAACAAGGTCTTTGTAGATATAGCTAGTTAAGGATCTCAAGATGAAATCATCCTGGAGTTAGGTAGGCCCTTAATCCTATGACTGGAATCTTAATAAGAGAAAGGAGAGGGAGATTTAGACAGAGAGATGAACAGAGAGAAGGATGCCATGTGAAGTCGGAGACAGAAATTGGAGTTATGCCGCCTTAAACCACCAGAAGCTGGAAAGATTCCCTCCCATCAGAGGGAATATGGCCCTGCTGATACCTTGATTTCATACTTCTGGCCTCCAGATTTGTGAGAAAACGTTTCCTCTCATTTTAATCTACCCTATTTGTGGTAATTTGTTATGGCAACCCTAGGAAACTGATATATTCATAGACTATCAAAAACTCTCTTTTGGAAAAAGAAAAGAAAAAAAAAAATCCTCTCGGGTTCCTTTTCCCTCTCTCCCTCTATTTACTCTGGTAGAGGTGGAGAGGTAGGGACAAAGCATGGCTGGAAAAAAATTACCTACTGGGCAGATTGGATCCATCTCAATTCATAATCTACAAAATCAGACCAACCTTCAGCTGGCTCAGCAATTTATTCTGCTTCTTTGGAAAGCTATGAGCTCACCCTCACATTCCCCAAGGGAATACTTCACATCACTTGCTGTCTTCTCAAATCTTTTATTGCCTTTTCACCACTTCACTTTCAGCTCATGATTTTTCATCAGACTATGTTTAATAAATGGAAACCATCTATATTTTCCTTCTACAAATCCAGTAGACTACTGATCTGTGCTCTCATTCTCTTCTCCCATTCCAGTGAGGAGATTTATCATCTTCCATCAAAAATTAGTCCCTATACATGTATCTTGGATGCCATCCTCTTTTATTTTTGCAAGAACTTTTCCTCTTTGGTTAACCCATCATTGTACTGCACCGTCATACTCGGTACTCCTATGGTATCATTACCCACCACTTACAAATGTGCTTCTGTGTCTCTCATCCTTCAAACAAGGCAAAACATAAAACACAAAAATATGTCTTCTCCCCACATCATTCCTCAACTACAGCCCATTTTCTCTATTCCCCTTAGTAGGCAGTCTTCTCAAAACTCTTTTCTCTTATTCCCGAATTCTCATTCATTCTCTAATCACTCAGTCTTCTTTCAGTTTCCTCTTCTCAACTTTTCTAGATGCTTATTCTTTGACCTCTGAGCAACATTGAACAGAATTGACTCCTCTGTCCTACTAGAAAAATATTTCTCTGTTGAATGAATGACAACATATATAATTCCTGATTTTTGTCCAATTAGCTGATGCTGGTCCTCAGACGTGTTTGAGTTACTCTTCCTTCTCTACCCAAACGGGAGAGTTACTTTGGGATAACTTTACTTTTTTATATCTTCATTTTCTTCATAACTAATTAAATCCAAATTAAGCACCTCATCCAAATCCCTCTTATTCTTACTCTAGCAAAAGAGTTGTCTCCTCCACTGGAAAATCTCATTGCATTAAACTTAAATTTCTCAGAACGTTTTCTGTGGAAAAGCTTCTGTCTGATTCCCTCACCATGAATTTCTAGCATTTCAGAGAATAACTAGTTCAGAGGAGTCACTCAATAAAATTCTTTGCAAGAAAAAGTGGTTTCTATAATAAATATGGACAGTAAATTGATATTATATTTAGTAAGATCATTGGTCAGGTTTTAATGGTCATTAATATGAGATTTTATATAATGTCTAAATTTTAGTTCTGAAAAATTCTGGGTATTTATAAACTGATCACTAAAAATATTATTTATTGTCTTGAAATTGTTGATGTGGCCCAGAACTACTGTTTTTAGACAATCAATTCACCACTTTCTGCACTATTTCTGATGGGGACCTCTAATATTAGCAGGTAATCACTCCTTTATCCTCTTCTTTATCACTGGATATATTAGCTACTTGTTTATTTCTTACAATCTGACCTCAACTACGCTTAGAAAGATCTGTCTCTTGAATACTTCTCAAAATTCTCTCTTCTATTTTATTAGTCATTCATGAAAGATCCTGAGTCCACTCTTATCACCAGTCAAGTACAAATCCAAGTCCAAGATAAGCTTTACCCCCAACTCTCAGGTATTATCTAAACATCATTTCCAAACTACCTTAAACTCTTTACATCTGTTTTATTCTTTTTAAAAGTCTTGCTTGCATTTTTTTTTAACTTATCCCAGGTATTTTATAAAACCTTAAAGACACTTAATAAAATTAAGTACTATATTCCATAATAAAAAATAAAGTTAAAATATGTTCAAATGTAATGACCACTAAATATTTCCTTAATTTTGTTTCTCATAGTTTTCCTTACAAACTCATCTCTGTCTAAATGGTTTCTACTTAACGTGCTTCTAAGCAGAGACATTAAATAATAACACAATACTGTAAAACATATTAAAATAGCCAGATCATGTTATATTTATTACTCTACATTCAGCACTGGCTCTTCTACATGGCAAGTGTAACACAAACATGATTAGAATTATTTATTTTATCCCTAGTCAAAAACATTATTTATTAAGATGCATGATAATGATTGCTCTGCTGTTATAATCAGCGCTAATATTCTCATAATAGACACTTCTTTCCATCTAAGTAAATATTTAGGTTGTTGATTTGAAGCACTTAGACCTAAAAAGCACTGAGAGTTCAACAGATCAAGAACCACAGTCAGCATTCCACTGGCCTTGCCAGGTTTCAATTTCTTTGTACAATTCAAGGCAGCTAATAGCTTTATGTTGTGTGTGAGGAAAAAAAAAAAAAATCAGACTTGCGTGGTATTGCTAAAATCTGTCCGGAGACCCACACATTAAGGACAGAAAGATGAATGTCTTTAGTGAGTTAAGTTAGTTACAGAGGGATAAGTTAGACGAATAAAAAGAGCACAGGGGTGTTTATTTGTAGGTATATAGAAATCAAATCTTAAATGCTGCAAATTGACTTTTTAGTTTAAAGTAAATGTTGGTGACTCTGTGATTGCTTGTATTGACATACTTGATATTTTGGACATCTTTGGTTAAGTTATCCTTGATTTAAAAAGTATTGAGGGGGCCGGCCCTGTGGCTTAGCAGTTAAGTGTGGGCGCTCTGCTACTGGCGGCCTGGGTTTGGATCCTGGGCGCGCACTGCGCACGGCATGTCTGGCCATGTTGAGGTCACGTCCCACATACAGCAACTAGCAGGATGTGCAACTACCACATACAACTATCTACTGGGGCTTTGGAGAGGAAAAAAAAAGAAAAAAAGGAGGAGGATGGGCAATAGATGTTAGCTCAGGGCTGGTCTTCCTCAGCAAAACGAGGAGGACTGGCATGGATGTTAGCTCAGGGCTGATCTTCCTCACACACACGCACACACAAAAAGTATTGAGTTCTTTTAGATGATATTGTAATAGTTTTAAAATTTTAGAGTACAATTTTAATATCTGCATGGTACCTAAGAGAATGCTTGAAAAACTGAAACCCAACTTACTGGCAGCCAGGAGGTTTTATTGGGAAATTCATAACCTTAAGAGTGTGAAATAAATATTTTGGAGGCCAACCCGGTGGCACAGTGGTTAAGCATGTGTGCTCCGCTTCAGTGGCCCAGGGTTCACGTGTTCGGATCCCGGGCACTTGCCAATGCACCGCTTGTCAAGCCATGCTGTGGCGGTGTCCCATATAAAGTAGAGGAAGATGGGCACGGATGTTGGCCCAGGGCCAGTCTTCCTCAGCAAAAAGAGGAGTATTGGCATCAGATGTTAGCTCAGGGCTAATCTTCCTCACAAAAAAAATAAAATTTGAAACCAAACTAGAAGGCAGGGAGAATGAAACTTGAAAGTACGGGCATTAAACTGTTAGCTACTCATAACCGTTCTTAGTTATTGATATATTTATGTTGGCCATTGCCAGCTTTCTTTACAAGTTTTTTCACTATTATGTTTATTTGTTTTGTGTTTGTTCAATTTATTTATATACACAGAGCTGGCATTTTTAGTGCTTCTGTTCCTAGACAGCAACTACAAAGACACAGAAAATAAATCTATTGAGAGTGTTCTTGAAAACTAGGACAGATTTAATAATTGAAAGGCTCTGCTGAAGTCATAATTGGTTTATGTTGCATAATCCATAATCTTAATCTTCCTAAAAATGTATACATGTTTCTTTAATAATGAATAGTTTGTTTATTTGTATATGTTTATTCACACCTCATTTCATAAAAGACTTTCGGTGGTTAAATGTACTCAGTTGTAAACCAAATTAGAGCATGAAGAAAGCATAAAACACCATTGTTCATGTGAGCATAAAAACCTCCTGCTTAAATTCTTTAATCCATTCCATCCTAATAATATTCACCAACTTCCCCATGGTTAACTACAGTCATTAATTATCAATGTCCTTTTTTGCAGCTTTAAATGGAAAAATGGTTATCTTAGATATTTGTAAAACTATAAACAAAATGGCTTAAATACAGAGTATTAAGTCTATTCTTATGCTCCTTGGGATGAATGGATTACGGACTCAGAACTATCACATTGTAAGTCACAAATTCTGAGTTTTGGCTGCCGTTAAAATGTCCATTTGTGCTATTCACTATAATTTCCCATGTGAATAATACATAGTAAGCTTTAGAAAATGAAAAGAACATTTAATAATGGCAGGGGAGTGCCTGAATTCTGTGAATCATCAAAAATTTTAATTATATCAAAACAGTACTCCATTGTTACTGAAAAATATATCTGCTTTATCTATTTAGAATTTACAATCAATTAGTTTCCATTAATTAGCCGTAATTTAGAAAATTATGTTCTACTCCAGATCAATAACATGAACTGTGCACCTTGGCAAATTGTCATCAAAATATTAGAGCAGTTCAGGGGCCAGCCCTGTGGTGTAGTGGTTAAGTTTGCACACTCCACTTCAGCACCTGGGCTTCGCAGGTTTGGATCCCAGGCGTGGACTTACACACTGCTCATCATGCTATGCTGTGGCAGGCATCCCACATAAAATATAAGAAGATAGGCACAGATGTTAGCTCAGGGCTAATCTTTCTCACCAAAAGTAAATATATATATATTAAAGCAGTTCAATTCATTTAGTCAAATATTTAGTCTGAGTTTTCTATCATTGTGACTGAATGTGTGTATGTGTTTGTGTGTGTATGTATGGGTTTCAATGTCATACAGTTTGATATCAAACTGATATCATATAGTTTTTTATGAGATGGTATGTCCCATAACTAGTTGTTACCCTGGTTTTATCTTCATATAGCCAGATTACAGTCCTTATATTGTTATGTAGGTAGAGGTAGAGCAAAATAATTTTTTGTGTATAAACACAATCTTAACCATGTTAACTACTATAATGAGGTGAAGAAGTTATGAATGAGGGCCAGATTCAACCCTCTGCTTGATTTAACTTAACCATTATAGTGATAAAATACTTTTATCACTCATATTATAACTCCAAAATAATTAGACTTGATAAGATATTTCTTTTACTACATCCTTCAGCATAATATTTCCAAGACTATGGGTATAACAGTTAAAGAGCTATGAGCAATAATTAAACAGCTAATCAATATTGCAAAAGTGACAATGTGATATACTAAAATGTAATGATTGTGACTAATGTGCGCTTCAGAACCCAGTTTGTATCTTGCTTTCTGTGGTTCCTTTTTATCTCTACTCTTTTTCTGTGGTCTTGAGGTCTTCCTCAAGATTCTTCTCTGTGTCTCTCTCTCCTTTAATTCTGAATGTGTTTTTCTTTCATATATCTCTATTGTCATCCTTTAATTACTCCCACAATTTATCTATACCTTTCTCTTTCATATTCTCTGTCAATACTAGTTGTTCTCAAATTGTATGCAAACAGCCATATATGCTTAATGGGAACAAGTCTGTGGATATACTGACAATAATTAATCCCATGGATTTTTTTTTTTTTTTGTGAGGAAGATCAGCCCTGAGCTAACATCCATGCTAATCCTCGTCTTTTTGCTGAGGAAGACCGGCTCTGAGCTAACATCTATTGCCAATCCTCCTCCTTTTTTTCCCCCAAAGCCCAGTAGATAATTGTATGTCATAGTTGCACAATCCCATGGATTTTGAAGACTAGGAGAGTAATTTAGCACAATGGTTAATCATTTGCAATGGATGACTAACCCTGACTTTTCTCCTTATGTCATTTTTTTCAATTACTTGCTACATACTAATAGACAGTAATTATTCCAAAGGTACTCAGATTCAACATATCAATATTAGAACACCTTACTTCTCCATTTTGTTCTTCATTATCTATCCTTCTCATTGATCTCATTGTATATCCAGGTATACAACTTAAAAAACCTTGGGCTATCTCTAACTGCTTTCCTGTTTTACTACTTTTACCAGTCACGGAGATTTTAATACACCTTCCTCTTTTCCATTTTCAATCGCACTGTCTTAGCCATACCCTCTTTATCACTTGACTAAAGTATCATACTTACCTTTTCAATATTAATTGCCTCCAATGTCTACTACTTTCCAATTTAGTCTTTATCCCAGAATTATCATTTTAAGGTATAGATTTCATCATGGGCCACACCCCCTCCAATAACAATAGTAGCAGTAGACGGCCTTTGCTCTTTGGTAGAAGCCAAGCTATTCTAAGTGTCCTGCGTGTGTTTTACGTGATTTAATCTTGACAATGCTCCTATGAAGTAGGTGCTGCTATTATTTTACTTTACAAGTTGACTGATATAAATTTAGGCCAAAGAATATTTCCTTTACTCTTTTTTTTCACTATCGAGATATAATTGACATACAGTCATGTGATGCATAACAACATTTCGGGTCAATGATGGACCACATATGATGGTGGTCCCATAAGATTATAATGGAGCTAAAAAATTCCTATTGCCTAGTGATGTTGTAGCTGTTGTAACATCATAGTGCAATGCATTACTCACATGTTTGTCATGATGCTGCTATAAACAAACCTACTGTGCCGCCAGTCATATAAAAGTATAGCACATACAATTGTGTGCAGTACTTAATATTTGATAAGAATAATAAATGACTATATTACTGGTTTATGTATTTACTATACTAAACTTTTTATCATTATTTTAGAGTATACTCTTTGTACTTGTAAAAAAAAGTTTACTGTAAAACAGTATGCCATGTTACACCAGCAGCAGCCTCATACATCTCGTGTTTACTGTGTCTCTTGATTGCATCATTTTCTCTTGCGTTTGATTTAATCTTGTATTGTTTGGCTCATCATGGCCCCTGCGTATACAAAATCCACTGCTAATATTGCCAGTAAGAAGCCAGGTCAACTGATTGACCTGGAAATGTAATTAAAAGTGATTAAGGACAATGAAGGTGAAAAATCAGTGATTGTTATGGCTCAGCAGTCAGGCATGTCCCACTCCACCATAGTTACAATCCTGAAGAACAAGAACTAAACAGATGGAAGCTGTTAAAGGATCTGTTTCATTGAAGGCAATGAGAATAACAAAAATTCAAGAAGGACCTATATCAGACATGGAGAAACTTCCAATGACCTGGATTGAAGATCAGACACGGAAGTGTATCCCTCTCAGCATCATGACAATCACAGCCAATGCAAGAAGTTTATTGAAAGAAAAGGCTGGACCTGACTACGATGTTGAATTTACTGCTAGCTCTGGGTAGTTTAAATGAGTCAAGAATCGTTAGTCCTTCCATAATGTGGAAGTGAGTGATGAGCCTGGGAGTACTGACGTGAAGGCAGCTGAAGAATTTTTGGAAACTTCAGATAAGCTGATTGTGGAGGAAAATTACTTGCCAGAGCAAATATTCAATACGGATGAAACCTTCCTATTCTGGAAACATGCCTGAAAAGACTGTCATCAGTAAGGAGGTCAAGTCGATGCTACGTTTCAAGGCTTTTAAGGACAGGATAATAGTCTTGCTTGGGGGCAATGTTGCAGGCTACAAATTGAAACCTTTTGTGATTTGGCACCGTGCCAAGGCCTTCAAGTATATCCATAAGTGCACACTGCCAGTGTACTACAGGAACAATAAGAAGTCATGGATAACCCAGCTCCTCTTCCAAGATGCCCTCATGAATTGTTATTCCAGCAAAATGGAGAAGTACTGTTTGGAGAATAACATAGCTTTCAAGATTTTGCTTATTATTGATAATGCTCCCAGACATCCTTCTTTTATTGCTGCTTTTCATCCCAATAGCAAAGATGTGTTCCTCCCTCTAACACCACTTCTTTGAACCAATCAATGGATCAAAGAGTTATAGCAGCTTTTAAGGCCAACTACCTGAGGATGACCTTTGCCCAAGCTATGCTGCAACTGAGGAAGACACTGATGCAATTCTGGAAGGATTACAACATCTATAACTGCATCAAGAACCTTGCTTGGGCTTGAGGTGATGTCATCAAAGACTGTATGAATGGCATCTGGAAGAAGACACTCAAGAGGTTCTTCCACAACTTCTAGAATTTACCAAGGATGAGGAGGTTGCAAAAGTCAACAAGGCTGTGGTTGAGAAGGCAAACAACTTTAAGCTGGGTGTGGATGAGGGTGACATTGAGGAGCTCCTAGAGGCGGTTCCTGAGGAATTGACCAATGAGGAATTGTTGGGACTGAAACAGGAACTCATAGCTGAAGAAAAGGCAAGACAGAAGGAAACTGCAGGAGAAGAAAAATAAGAACCCCCAAGAAAATTCACAGTGAAGGATTTAGTAGAAGATTTTGAAGACCTTAACAAGCTCCTTAAAAAGTTTGAAAACATGGGTCCCAGCACCAAGAGGTTTTTATTAATAGAGAAGAATGTTCATGGTGTATTATCTGCTTACAAGCAAATCTATGATGAAAAAAAGAAATAAACCAAGCAAGCCATCATGGATATATTTCCGAGAAGAGTGACACCTCCTCAAGAAGAGCCTCAGGCAGATCCTGTAGGAGTATCCAGGAGAAGACATTGTTAGCACAAGAGACGACAGCCCCATGTATTTTATTACCCTGAAGACCCTCTAGTGGGACAAGATGTGGAGGTGGAAGACAGTGATATTGATGATCCTGACCCTGTGTAGGCCTAGGCTACTGTATGTGTTTGTGTCTTAGTTTTTAACAAAAAATTCAAAGAGCACAAAAATAAAACATTTTAAAAATAGAAAAAAGCATATAGAATAAGGATATGAAGAAAAAATGTAGTTTTGTACAGCTGTAAAATGTGTTTGTGTTTTAAGCTAAGTGTTACTACAAAAAAGCCAAAAAGTTTTAAAATTTTTCGAAGTTTATAAAGTAAAAATGTTACAGTAAGCTCACGTTAATTTATTATTGAATAAAGAAAAATACTTTTTAATAAATTCAGCATGGCTGAAGTGTACAGTGTTTATAAAGTCTACAGTAATGTCCTAGACCTTCACATTCACTTAACACTCACTCACTGACTCACCCAGAGCAACTTCTAGTACTGCAAGCTCCATTCACAGTAAGTACCTTATACAAGTGTACCATTTTTTATCTTTTATGCCATATTTTTGCTGTACCTTTTCTATGTTTAGATACGTTTAAATACACAAATTCTTACCATTGTGTTACAATTGCCTACAGTGTTCAGTACAGTAATGTGTTGTATGGGTTTGTAGCCTATGAGCAATAGGCTATACCATATAGTCTAGGTATGCAGCAGGCTATACCTTCTAGGTTTGTGTAAGTATACTCTATGATGTTTGCACTAAACTAAATCGCCTAATGACACATTTCTCAGAACATAGCCCCATTGTTAAGCAACACATGACTGTGTAACATTGTGTAAGTTTAAGGTGTACAATGTGTTGGTTTGATGCACTCATATATTACAATAATATCACCACTGTACTGTTAGATAACACTTCCATCACATTACATAATTATCACTTCATTTTTATGGTGAGAACATTTGAGATCTAACCTCAGCAACTTTTATGTAATTATACAGTATTGTTAACTATAATCACAATGCTGTACATTAGATCCCCAGAACTTATTCATCTTCTAACTACAAGTGCATACCCTTTAACCAACATCTCCTCAATTCTCCCACACCCTCTTATGCTCTGGTAATTACCATTCCACTCTCTGTTTCTATGAGTTCAGCTTTTTTTAGATTCCACATATGAGTGATATCATACAATATTTGTCTTTCTCTGTCTGACTTATTTTCACTTAGCATAATGCCCTCAAGGTCCATCTACGTTGTTGCAAATGGCAGGATTTCCTTCTTTCTCATAGATGAATACTATCCTATTGTGTATATATATCACATCTACTATATTCATTCATCCATTGAGAGATACTTAGGTTGTTTTCATATCTTGGCTATTGTGAATAATGCCATAAGAAACATTAAAATGCAGATATCTTTTTGATATCCTGTTTTCATTTCCTTTGGATAAATACTGAGAGTGGGATTGCTGCATTATATGGTCATTCTATTGTCAATGTTTTGAGGAACATCCATAGTGTTTTTCATTGTGGCTGAACCAATTTAGATTCCCACCAACAGTGCACAAAGTTCCCTTTCCTCCACATCCTTACCAATCCTTGCTATCTTTTGTCTTTTTGATGATAGCTATTCTAATTGATGTGAGGTGATATTTCATTGTGGTTTTGATTTGCATTTCTCTGATGATTAATGATGCTGAGTATCTTTCCATGTACCCATTGACCATTTCTATGTCTTCTTTGGAAAAATGTCTTTTCAGTTCTTTGGTCCACTTTTTAATTGAATTGTCTGTTCTTCTGTTATTGAGTTACATGTGTTCTTTATATATTTTGGATGTTAACCTCTTATCAGATATATGATTTGCAAATATTTTCTCCCACTCTGTAAGTTACCTTTTCATTTTGTTGATTGTTTCTTTGGCTGTGCAGAAGCTTTTTAGTTTGATGTAGTTTCATTTATTTATTTTTGCTTTTGTTGCTAGTGCTTTTGGTGTCAGATCCAAAAAGTTATTACCAAGACCAATGTCATTTAGATTTTTCCTTATGTTTTCTTCTAGGAGTTTTATGGTTTCAGATCTTATGTTTAAGTCTTTAATCCATTTCGAGTTAATTTTTGTGATTGGTGTAAGATAGGGGTTCAATTTCATTTTTTCTGTCTGGTTATCTTGTTTTCCAGCACCATTTATTGAATATATATCCTTTTCTCATTGTTATTCTTGGCTCTCATGTTAAATATTAGTTGACTGTGTATGCAGGGGCTTACTTCTGGGCTCTCTATTCTGTTCCATTTGTCTATGTGTTTATTTTTATGCCAGTATCATACCATTTTGATTACAATAGCTTTGTAGTATACTTTTGTGAAATTGGGAAGTGTGATGCCTCTATCTTTGTTCTTCTTTCTCCATATTGTTTTGGCTATTCAGAGTCTTTTAAAACTCCATACAAATTTTAGGATTATTTTTTCTATTTCTGTGAAAAATGCCCTTGGAATTTCCATAGGGATTTCATTGAATCTGTAGATTCCTTGGGGTAGTATAGACATTTTAGCAATATTAATTCTTCTGATCCACGAACATGGGATATCTTTCCATTTGTTTATGTCTTCTTCAATTTCTTTCACCAAAATCTTGTGGCTTTCATCATGTAGATCTTTCACTTCCTTGGTTAAACTTATTCCTAAATATTTTATTTTTTATGATACTATTGTGAATGAGATTGTTTTCTTAATTTCTCTTTTCAACTGTCTGTTGATAGTGTATAGAAATGCAATAGCAAGTAAGCAGATTGAATCAGTAATCAAAAACCTCCCAACAAAGAAAACCCCAGGACAAGATGGTTTTACTGGTGAATTCTACCACACATTTAAAGAGAAATTAATGCCAATCCTTCTCAAACTCTTTCAAAAAATTGAAAAGGAGGGAACAGTCCCAAACTCATTTTATGAGGCCCACATTATCCTGATACCAAAGCCAGATAAGGACACTACAAGAAAAGAAAACTATAGACCAATATCCCTGATGAATAGAGATGCAAAAATTCTCAACAAAATATTAGCAAACTGAATTCAACAGTGTATTAAATGTATCATATGACATGATCAAGAGAGATTTATCCCAGGGATGCAAGGATGGTTCAACATACACAAATCAATATATGTGATACACCACATTAATAGAATGAAAGATAAAAATCATATGATCATCTCAATAGAAGCAGAAAAAGCATATGACAAAATACAACATTCTCTCATGATAAAAACCCTCAACAAATGGGGTATAGAAGGGACATACCTCAACATAGTAAAGGCCATATATGACAAACCCACAGCTAGCATCATACTCGATGATAAAAGATTGAAAGCTTTTCTTCTAAGATCAGGAAAATGACAAGGATATCCACTCATCACTCTTGTTCAACATAGACTGGAAGTTCTAGGCCAAGCAATCAGGCAAGATAAAGAGATAAAAGTCATCCAAATAGAAAAAGAAGAAGTAAACTTGTATCTGTTTGCAGATCAGATGATCTTATACATAGAAAATCCTAAAAACTCAACCAAAAAAATGTTGGAACTAATCAGAGAATTCAGTAAAGTTGCAAGATATAAAACCAACATCCAATTACTCTTAAATGCTCAACTTAGCACACAGCAAACACTTAAATGCCTATTAAGATGAGGATCATTTTGGATATATAACAATAAGCCAGACGTCTGTAATATGGATTTGTAGCAGGACACTTTGCAATATTTATTTTTGTCTACAGAAATTTTTATAACTGCTGCTCTATTAAGGGGTTACCATAGATTCAGAAGAAGTCAAATAAAGTTTGTAACGCTTAAAGTTTATTACAATAAATTCTTAATTTTTGTAAGATGAAAGAGTTATAAATTATGTTAGCATAAAAGTAGATTCTTTTAAAAATATTATATCTCACTGATTATTTCATCAATTTATTTCAGTCATATAACCAGCTAAGACTTCTGTGATATTAATGCAACCAATGAAATATTTCAGAAATTTTGGTCATTTGTGTTTACATTCATGATTTTTAATATATCTTCATCTATGTGGGAGTATATACTTAATGCTTTTCTTTGAATCAACACATTTTTTGGTCAGATGAACTTATTTTAAATGTAAACCTGTGTCACAATCAAATATTAAACAGTACAATTTTCATTATAAAAATGTTTGTATATATATATTTTTTTCATTGATGGTGGAATAGTTTGTTTTAAACAAATCCTCTTATTCTAACAATGGTAAATTCTGGACAGAAATTTTAAAAAATGAAACAGCCACTCAGAGGCACTGAAAAGTGACAAAATGCATGTAGATACTATAGGGCATTTGATGCATGAAAGAGGAGCCATATTGGGTAAGATCAAGTTCCATAATGAGAACAATTTCTTGTCTATTCAGAGCTGTGTGGTTAAAATAAAAAAATGGACTGAGAACTTGAGTATACATTTCTCCAAAGAAGATATACAAATGACCAACAGGTATATAAAAAGATGGTCAATGTCATTAGTCATCAGAGAAATGAAAATCAAAACTAAAGGGAGATATCTCCTCACACTTGTTCAGAATGACTATTATCAAAAAAAAAAAAAAAAGACAAACAAGTGCTGATGAGGATGTGCAGAAATTGGAAAACTTACACGCTGTTGGTAAGAATGTAAAATGGTATAGCCACTGCAAAAAACAATATGAAGTTTCTTCAAGAAATTAAAAATATAACTACTATATGACTAGCTGTCTCACCTTTGGGTATTAATCCAAAAGAATTGAATTAGGATCTTGAAGAGATATTAACACTCCCATGTTCATTTCAGCATTACTTATAATAACCAAAATGAGAAAACAATCTAAACCTCCATCAACAGATGAACAGATAAAGAAAATATGGCATATACATACAATGGAGTACTATTCAGCCTTTAAAAAGGAGGAAATTCTGCAATATGCAACAATATGGATGAACCTTTAGGATACTATGTAAGCAAAATAAGCCAGTCACAGAAAGACAAATACTGCATGATTCCACGTATATGAAGTTTCTAAAGTTGGTAAATTCGTAGGATCAAAGAGCGGAATGGTGGTTGCCAGGAGGGGAGAGAGAAATGGGGAGTTACTAATCAACAAGCATAAAGTTTCGCTTAAGCAAAACGAATAAGTTCTAGAGATCTGTACAACATTGTATCTATAGTGAAAAATAATATATGGTAAAGAAAAATTTTTTAAGAGAGTAGATCTCATGTTAAGTGTTCTTACTATAATAAAATCAAATTTTAAAAATGTAGAGTACCAGAATGGATTAAAAGAAATGCAATCCATCAATACTCAGATTATCATTGAAACACTTTAAATATAAAGACGTAGGTTGAAAGCAACAGAGTTGTAAAACACATATCACACAAGTATAAAGACTGAAGCAGCTATATTAATATTAGACTATGTGGACTATGGACAAGAGATATTATCAGGAGAAAAAAAAAACATTTCATAATGATCAATGGGTTAATTTACCAGGAAGAGATAACCAATCTAAATATGCAATCGCTTAATTAAGACACAATATTGGTGTTTGGTTAGGCAAATACATAAATGAAGAGAACAAAAGGTCCAGATAGAGAAATAAACCTATGCAGATAACACAGATATCAGGGCAATTCTACGGGAAAAAGAAATATTTCCCACATATGATGTGGGAACAACTGAATAAATATATGGAAAACAGGCATTTGGACTCCTGTCCCAAACCATATAAAAATTAATTCTAGATGGATCAGTGATGTAAATGTGAAATCTACAGCTATAAAGCCTCTACAAGAAAACATAAGGAAATATATTTGAGAACTCGGAATATGCAAAAATTTCTTAGGGAGGATATTAAAACACTAAAAATGAATAAAACATTGCTAAAGAGAACTTTCACAAAATTAAAAAAATTCTGTTCATAAAAAGACATTGTTAAGAAATGAAAAGGCAAGTACTTTTAAGAGAATGAGAAGACAAGCCACAGACCTGGAGAAATTATTTGCAAAAGGCACATCTGATAAAAGACTGTTATCCAAAATATACAAAGAACACTTAAAACTCATCAATAAGAAAACCACTTGATTAAAATATGGGCCAAAGATCTTAACAGACACCTCACCAAAGAAGACATACACATGACAAATAAGCATATGAAAAGATGCTCCACATCATATGTCATCTAGGAAAAGCAAATTAAAACAACAATGAAATATCACTACACACCTATTAGAATGATCAAAATCCAGGACACTGACAACACCAAATGCTGGTGAGGATGTAGAGCAACAAGAACTCTCATTTATTGCTGGTGGGAATGCAAAATGGTACAACAACTTTGAGAGAAAGTTTGACGGTTTTTTACAAAACTAAACATAATCTTACCATACGATCCAGCAATTATGCTCCTTGTTATTTACCCAAAGAAGTTGAAAACTTATGTCCACACAAAAACCCACACACAGACATTAATAGCAGCTTTGTTCATAATTGCCAAAACTTTCAAGCAATCAAGACGTCCTTCAGTAGGTGAATTGATAAATAAATGGTGGTCCATCCAGACAACGGATTATTATTCACTGCTAAAAAAAAATGAGCTATCAAGCCATGAAAAGACATGGCAGAACCTTAAATACATATAACTAAGTGAAAGAAGCCAATCTGAAAAGGCAACATACTGTATGATTTGAAATATACAACATTCTGGAAAAGGCAAAATTAGGAAGATAATAAAAAGTTCAGTGGTTGCCAGGGGTCGAGGGTGGGAGGGATGAATAATCAGAACACAGAGAACTTTTAGGGCAGTGAAACTATTCTGTCTGATACAGCAATGATGGACATGTGTCATTATACATTTGTGCAAACCCATAAAATGTACAAGAGTGAACTCTAATGTAAACTATTGACTTTGGGTGATTATGATGTGCCAACGTAGGTTCACCAATGGTAACAGATGTCCCACTCTGGTGGAGGATGTTGATAATAAGGGAGGTTGTGCATATATGGGGTCAGGAAATACATGAGAAGTCTCTGCACCTTCCTCTCAATTTTCCTGAACCTAAAACTACTCTAAAAAAATAAACTCTTAAAAACAAAAGGCAAGCAATAGACTTGGAGAAAATAGTCACAATACATTTATATGGCAAATGATTTCTATCTAGATTTTACATCCAGAATATTGATTCTAAAATCAATAACAAAAAGAAAAACACGTACACCCAATGGGCAAAGCCTTGAATAGACATTTCACAAAAAAGATAAGTGAATGGTCAATATCACATGGAAAGATATTCAACATCATTAGTCATCATGGAAATGCAGAATAAAACTTCAATAAGATATTATTTCCTTACTACTAGAAAGGCAAAAAAGAAAAACCAGACAGATAACCATTGAATACTGGCAAAGCAGCAGAACAAGTGAAACTCTTCTCAATTGCTAGCGGGGATTTATATGGTACAACACTCTGGACAACATGCTGACAATTTCTTATAAAATTAAGCAAACATCTGTCTTATGAATCAAGAAATCTATTGCTCAGAAGGAATGAAAGTCCACAAAAAGACTTACACAAAGTTAAATCATAGTAACAAAAGCTATAAATAACCCAATTGTTTTTCAATTGGAGATGTATAAACAAATTGCATTGCCTGTGTTATAATGGAATTCATACTACTCATTTATTTTTTTTAATGATATGTGCTGACTATCAACAACATAATTCTTACAAAGTCATAACTAGTAACATGGCTTTATGTTAAGACATTACATTAAGCGATAAAAGCCAGACACAAATGAATACATGCTATATAATTCTTTTCATATGTGAAGATCAGAAATAAGCAAAACTAATCCCCAAGGATAAGGAGTAGAACAGTGGTTGTCTGGAAAGGGAGGAGTGTTGGGGATTGAGTGGAACATGATGTGAGAAACATTCTGAGGTGCTGAAAATAGTCTATAAGTTGACAAAGGTGTTGGATATACTTTTATACAAACTCCACAAATAATTGTGCTCTTAAGATCTGTATATCTCACTCTCTGTAAATTTTACCTGAAATAATTAATAGCATCTGTGTATATGTGTATTTATTTCTTTTATATTTATATAGCTATCTCTCTGTGTCTGTACTCACATAAGTATACATATAGACAGATATGTATATGATATATATAAATTATATATTATGCATAGATCTAGTTGTAGATCTAGTTGCAAATACAGATATATGTGTGTATAAATGCTATCAAAGGGCCCTTCATTACCATTGTTCTTCATAGATATGTGTGTATGTAGTACACACGCATGTGTTTGTGTGTGTACAATAATGATGTGGACTAGAAGATCATGATGATGATCGAGTCATTTATCCATGTTTTCTGAACTGCGTTAGAAGTTGGGTAATGATGGTATTACCAAACTGTAAAGTTCATATACAGACCTGATGACAAGGACTGCATATCTCTGGAGACTTTGGAGTTGGAGCTGCAGTGACTGAGTGAAACTTTGGGTTCTGTTCCTTGGAGGAGAGTAAGCGTGTTCTATGTGCAGGAGGAAGACTAAAAAAGTTACTGATGACCAAAATATAAGGCTTTGACAGGGACAGTTCTCTGCAGTCACCCAAACTCTCTCTTTTCCTCTTGCGTGTGCCGTTAGATAACAGTTCCCAGCATTTTTTTTTGATTAGTTGAGACCAGGTCGCTGAGATCTGACCAATGGAATATGGATGGAAGTGAGGCATCATTTTAATGCAGAGGCCTAATATTTCTCTGTGATTCTCTATACTTTGTAGATTATCTTGCTGGACACAGATGATCTAGCACAGGTTCTGATGCCCAAGAAATGGCAAAGCTGTACAATGGAAAACTTGTGAGGCCCTGAATGACAGGGAAAAGCACTCATCCCAGGGATTCCTATGATCCACATGGAGTATGCTGTGAGTAAGAAATAGACATTTATCATACGTTTTGGAAGTTTTATGTGCCAGTTACTATAAAAAAAGGGAGGGATTTTATATTTCAGTTTTATGTTTGCCTTTTTTAGCATTTGTAATTATGCCCTTGTAGAGATAGAATTCCTTGCTAAAAATTTCCTAACCTTTCAGGCATGAGAGAAGAAATATTATTATAAAAGTTTTGTACATACATACATATATATATATAGAGAGAGAGAGAGAGACTGTATGTATGTAAGACTTTACATAAAAATCAATACTATCTTAAAAACCAAATAAATATTTATTTTAAATTGTATAAGTGGAGAGCCTATCAACGTGAAATTCCCATAGGAAACTGTCTTAGTGACTTTCTATGTACCACTTAGTCTTAGGTTTTTCCTCAGATTTAAATGTATAAACTCTCACCAGGTGCTCATACTTCATCTATTTCTGTTATGTAAAAAGCTCGTCAAAAGTAGGTTCTACTACTACCACCACCACCTCCCATCACTTATATTTTTTAAGGCATCAGCTTCTTAATGCCCTGATATTTCACATCAAAATTAAGCTGTGTCATTAATGCATGTAACTAGCATCATACAATTCTGAGTTTATGAAAACACTTAGTGTCATCTCTATAGGAGCCCCTAAGGATAATGCCAAATCTAAATAAATTAGAGCCTGTCATAGGCAACCTGCTTAGTGACAGACAATTTTTTAATTAGAGAAGACTCCAAAATGCAGCAGCCTACATTGCCAGTCAAGTGGAGATGTGTTCCCAGGTAACATATGGAAACTCCTTTGGGGAGAAGCGTCTACCACAAAATTGCCTCTGTTTCATCCTAAACTATGGTCATGGATGGAGTTAAGGAATTTGCCACCACAGGTTATGCAGCTGGACAAATGATACCTTGGTCATGGAGAAGAAAGTTATTTTGCAGTACGGTAAAAGCCTTAAGAGAAACAGATGTTGTGGCAGAGGTTTGATAAAGGTAGCAAGATGGCAGCTTTGGCTCATCCTGTGAAGAAGCTCTAGGCCATCTGAGACTCACATCAATACATTTTAAATAAAACTGCAGGGAAGGTGTCACACAACTACGTCTACCATCATGGCAAGTAATGAAATGTGTGAGTAGCCAAAATATCCATGTGCCTGAAAATAAAAAGAGCACAAAATGCCAAAATTGCCATTTTAGTTAATTTTCTTGTATCGTTATTATAAATCACATTATTTGAAATCCAGTACATAATTTTGTTATTTTCTAACATTTATTAGAATTCAACAATTGGAAGTGTTTAAGAAGATTAAAGAAGAAAAACTTTTATGTGCTAATATATGTACAACACTTCGTACCCTCTGTTGCTATGAGCTACAGCCAGTGAGATTTGCTCTGGTTGATTCTGACATAGTTTATGTCCATAAAGTCCACATTCCATTACACACAGGAATAACCCAGTTCATTTAGACATTTACCTCCAACAAAAATGCATAAATGAAGCTCTAGATTAAAACGAAATACAATATGAGAACAAGAAGGAAGTATTTTCCATCAATCCATTTCAAAAGGTGCTGGATTAATCTCAGGAAAATAATGAAGGACATATAAGCATAAACTTTTATCAAAGAATGCTGCAGCTATGGGGTACACTCAGCATGGATAACTAGAGTCAATTATTGTGAGAAGTGAAAAGACATCAGATATCAAAGAAAACAAAAAGAAAGACATTTCAAACTGATTTTTAAAAATTTCTTACAAATTCAAGATTTCTATGAGAGCAATAGCACTTGTCTTTGGCCTCTCCTTCCTCATTTCCAATAACAATTTTCCTAACAGAGAAGTTAAAAAATTTTCAAATGAAATGCTACACTGAAAAGTATTGGGAGAGTTAGAGGAAAGAAACTGAACTTCAAATGTAAAAAGAGACATCGTGTTTCCTGAGTAATCTATACTTGAACATCACCCTCTGAAATAAACCATAGCATTTGTTAAAAATCAGGGTACTTGGTTGTAAAACTCAATTCCTCCTAATCTACTTCCAATTATTTTTTACACATTTTGAACCATAGATTACCTCCAGAATATAAATTCTTAACAAAACCTCCTAAGTAAAGAAATAAAAATATAAAACACTGTAAAACAGTATTTTGCTCTTATGGCCTATATAGATATTTCAAAGAAGGGGAAAAATTATATTGGGCACATGCTTTAGCACAGTGGCATATGCCAGATTTAAATCATTTCCCAAACATTTTCCTATCATTGAGATTAAAACCAGAGAATGCTAGAAACACATTATTCACTATGCCACCTTGAAAAACTAAAGTGGAAAAATGGGTCACTTACTCAGATAAATGTGGCCCAGAAGGTTATTTTAATGAGAAGAAAGTTAGATTTTTGGTCTGCATTATCCAAGGGACTGTCAACCTCAATCAATCTCACTAAGAACTGCACCATTCTCCTCTTAGTCTAATGACAAGCTCTCAGTGGTACCACTGGACTAGACTGGCTGCTCTTTAGCCAGAACTGATAAGTTTTAATTTTTTCACACAATGCCAAAAAAATCAATATGAAGCATATGGCATGACTGCATAATATGTAAGAGAGGGATTAAATAACTCACACACATTCTCAAAAGCTCTAGATGATCCTCATTTCTATCACTTGATGGCCATCAGGGGCCTAAGTTGAATATACAAATAATAGTGAAAATCACAAACAGTGACGATCAGATGAGACTGGGCACACACGACATTTAGCACCATGCCTGGCACATGTTTCTCTTTCATTTTTTCCCTCCTGCTCCTCTTCCTCCTCCTCTTCCTAATTTTGGTTGAAGTGAAGCTTATTTTCAGAAAGAATGATGGTTTAGATTTAGGAAAGATGTTAATAAAATGAACAAATCTAAGTTAGAGAAAAACATCATGATTATTTTAGTAGATTTTAAAATATGTTAGACAAAATTCCTCATCCATTCTCACATTAAAAAGTAAAGTAAATCTGAAGTAGGAGAAAAAATTTGTGCAATGTAATGCAAAATAAGATTTTCATAGCAACATTTAATTTTATATGAAATAGATAAATGCTGGTGGCATTCCTAGTATGCATGGTATATTTTGCACTATTACAAATTCATGATTTCAAAGTTAGCTTTTTGACGAGGTAATGAGTCCATAATAGGCAATCTCTTTCTTTTCTTGAAACTACTATTTCAAGTCTCCGTCATTCTCCCTGAGATTCTTTCTAGCCAACATTTCCTACTCGCTCTAAGCAAATGGCACTGCCTATTTCTTTGCAAAGGCAATAGGAGTTCCTACATGGAAATTCTCTCCAGTTCTGATTTAATCTGCAAGTAAATCAATAATCTCATTTTATTCCTCCTGTGGATAGTGGATAATCTCATGCCTGCATTCTTTCCAGGAATTTTGTTCCACTCATGACCTTCTCTTCTTTATATCGTAAACCAATCGCTCTTTACTCTCTCCTCCTCCCTCCACTTATAAGCACGCTATCGTTCCCCTTCCCTTTACAGTAAATCTCTCACTATCAACATATCTCCCTCCTTCCTTTATAGCCAAGCTGCTCAAAAGAAGAGCTGATATTAATTTTTATGTTTTCCCACCTTTTCAAATCACTTAAATCTGATTTCTAGGTTTATAACTGAAAGCTTCTACCATGGTTAGCAATCACTTGGTAGTGCCAAAATTAATTAGGTATTTTAGTTCTTGCAATTGACCAATCTCTTTTTCTTGGCCCCTAGAACATCACTTTTTTGATTGTTCAATTTCAAATGCTTTCGTCTGGTGAAACGCCTGACATCTAAATATTAGTGTTTTAAGGTGGGGGCGGAGTGAAAGCATTTGTGGTAGACAATGTCCTAACTCTCTAGACAATGTGCTCTGCCAGGTTTTTGGGAGGGATAATGGTAAAAATATGTCAGGACTACCTGGAAACCCTTCCCAGCACAGCAACATGTCGGGACCCACCAACTACAAATCTGCACGTATACACCATCCTTGCTGAATCCTATCCATTCTTATTGCTTGAATAAGAATCTTCTGCTGTGGAGTGACGTCAGCATCATGGCGGAGTGAGCTTTCCCGTGAATTCTTCCCCCACAAGATACAACAAAAGTAACAGCCACAGACCAACAACGGAATCCCAGACAGTGAAAAGCTAGAGCGGAGGGATCCACACTGCCGCACATCTGAGAGCAGAACGTGCTGGGCCCCCGGAGGAAGTGGGGAGAGGTAAGGAGAACTCCGCTCCCTCCCCATCAGATCAGCGATCCGGTCCGCGCGGCTCCCAGAGAGGGGGGAGGGGCGGCCCTCTGCGGGAAACTGTAGCTCTTCAGTCTCTCTCAGCCAGTGGGAAACTCCCGCACAGAGGGCTCAGAGGAGCCACAGGGCTACCATCAACATCTGAGCAACCCAGAGAGCAGATAAAGAGGGGCAAATGAGAAGCCTCCCAAGTCAGGGACCCAGAGGGCAAAAGAGAGAGCTCCCCCCTCCCCGCAACCCGGAGTCTGCAGCTCGACCAGATCTAGTGGTCCGAGGCAGACCTGAATAAACTGGACTGGACCCGTGGATCGCAGTGGGGAAAAAAAACAAAACAAAACAAAACAAAACTGCGGATCGCAGCAGAAAAACTGGGGCAGAGCGCAGGGGGCTTAGACTACACAGCCCTTTACCACCAGACAGTGGCGGCAGGTGGAAATTGCAACCAGAGACTTCCAGGATGAGGAAAATCAAAACCAACACAGGAACCACAATGCAAAAATATATGAAATCACCAGACCAGAAACAAAATGACAAGCACCCAGAAATCAACCCCGAAGACACAGAAATCCATAAACTAAATGACAGAGATTTCAAAATAGCTATCATAAAAACACTCAACGAAATACGAGACAACACAGACAAACAATTAAATGAGATTAGGAGTTTCTTCACAAAAGAGATTGAAATCATAAAGAAAAACCTATCAGGGCTGATGGAGATGAAGAACACAATGGAGGAGATAAAGGAGAATCTGGAATCTTTAAAGAACAGAGCTGACAATATGGAGGAAAGAATTAGTACTTTAGAGGATAGGAATACAGATATACTCCAGATGGAAGAAGAGAGAGAACTAAGACTAAAAAGAAATGAAGAAAGACTCCGAGAAATATCGGACTCTATTAGAAAATGTAACATAAGAATTATAGGTATTCCTGAGGGAGAGGAGAGGGAAAGAGGAATAGAGAGCCTATTCAAGGAAATAATAGCTGAAAATTTCCCAAATCTGGGGAAGGAGCAGGAAATACCAGTAAGCGAAGCCAACAGGACGCCTATATATATTAACAGACAAAGGCCTTCACCACGACACCTAGTGGTAAGGCTAGCCAGGGTCAACGACAAAGAAACAATATTAAGGGCAGCTAGACAAAAACAAAAAATAACGTACAAAGGAACTCCCATCAGGCTCTCAGCGGATTTCTCAACAGAAACTTTTCAGGCTAGAAGAGACTGGAATGATATATTCAAAATACTAAAAGACAAAAACTTTCAGCCAAGAATACTCTATCCAGCAAAAATATCCTTCAAATATGATGGAGAAATAGTAACTCTCCCAGATAAACAAAAGCTAAGGGAGTTCATGGCCACGAGACCGCCACTACAAGAAATACTCAAGAAGGCCCTCAGGCCTGAAAACAAGAAGAGAAAGGGAACACAAAGCTTGGAGTAAGGAGAAAAGTAGGTAGACAAAATCAGAGAAATAGTAGATCTTTACCGGAATAGGTTAGCAACCACTTAAATACTAAACTCAAAGATCAAAGGAAGAAATTCACCAAAAATAAATTTAACCTCATCACTGTAAACACACAGCCACAACACAAGATAGAATAAGGTATAACAAGAGCAATTTAGAAGGGGAAGAGGAAAGTGACTGAATTGACTTAGTATAAGGAAATAGGAGGCTATCAGATAATGGACTATCTCATACAGAAGATTTTTCGCCCAAACCTCAAGGTAACCACTAAACAAATAATCAAATTAAAACCACATATGGTAAACAAAGAGAAAACTAGAAGAATCATAAGACAGAACAACCAAACTGAATTGGCAGTCCAAAACAAATGGGACAAGAAACAAAGGAAATGCAAAAGAACCAGAAAATAAGTGACAAAACAGCAACATTCAACCCTCATATTTCAATAATTACCCTAAATGTAAATGGATTGAACTCTCCAATCAAAAGATACAGAGTGGCAGGATGGATTAAAAAGCAAGACCCAACAATATGCTGCCTTCAGGAAACACATCTTAGCACTAAAGACAAGCACAGGCTCAGAGTGAAAGGATGGAAGACAATACTCCAAGCTAATGGCAAACAAAAGAAAGCAGGTGTTGCCATACTCATATCAGACAAAGTAGACTTCAAGATAAAACAGGTGAAGAAAGACAAAGAAGGGAAATATATAATGATAAAAGGGACACTCCACCAAGAAGACATATCACTTATAAATATATATGCACCCAACATAGGAGCACCAATGTACATAAAACAACTATTAACAAACCTAAAAGGAGAAATCAACAACAACACAATAATAGTAGGGGATCTTAACACCCCACTTACAGCAATGGATAGATCATCCAGACAAAAAGTTAATAAAGAAATATTAGACTTAAATGAAAAACTGGACGAGATGGACCTAGTAGACATATACAGAGCACTCCACCCAAAAACAGCTGACTACACATTCTTCTCAAGCGCGCATGGAACATTCTCTAGGATAGACCATATGTTGGGAAACAAAGCAAGCCTCAATAAATTTAAGAAGATTGAAATCATAACAAGCATCTTTTCAGACCATAAGGCTATGAAACTGGAAATGAACCAGGAAAAAAAAACTGGGAAAGTGACAAAAATGTGGAGATTAAACAACATGCTACTGAACAACCAATGGATCATTGATGAAATTAAAGGAGAAATCAAAAACTATCTGGAAACAAACGAAAATGATAACATGCCATATCAAACCATATGGGACGCAGCAAAAGCGGTCCTGAGAGGGAAACTCATAGCGATAGAAGCCCACCTTAACAAACAAGAAAAAGCCCTAATAGGCAACCTTAAATTACACCTAACAGAACTAGAAAAAGAAGAACAAACAAAGCCCAAAGCCAGCAGAAGGAGAGAAATAATAAAAATCAGAGCAGAAATAAATGATATTGAGACCAAAAAAACAGTAGAAAGGATTAATGAAACAAAGAGTTGGTTCTTCGAGAAGATAAACAAAATAGACAAACCCTTAGCCAGGCTAACTAAGAAAAAAAGAGAAAAGGCTCAAGTAAATAAAATTAGAAATGAAAGAGGAGAAATTACAACGGATACCATGGAAATACAGAGGATTATAAGAGAATCCTATGAGAAATTATATGCCAACAAATTGGACAATCTAGAAGAAATGGATAAATTCTTAGACTTATACAACCTCCCAAAATTGAACCAAGAAGAAATGGAGAATCTGAATAGACCAATCACAAGTAAAGAGATTGAAATAGTAATCAAAAACCTCCCAAAAAATAAAAGTCCAGGACCAGATGGCTTCTCTGGTGAGTTTTACCAAACATTCAAGGAAGATTTAATACCTATCCTTCTTAAATTATTTCAAAAAATAGAGGAAGATGGAACATTTCCTGAATCATTCTATGAGGCCAACATCACCCTGATACCAAAACCAGACAAAGACAATACAAAGAAAGAAAATTACAGGCCAATATCGCTGATGAACATTGATGCAAAAATCCTCAACAAAATATTGGCAAACCGAATACAACAATATATTAAAAAGATCATACACCATGATCAAGTGGGATTTATACCAGAGACGCAGGGATGGTTCAACATCCGCAAATCAATCAACGTGATACATCACATCAACAAAACAAAGAATAAAAACCACATGATCGTCTCAATAGACGCAGAGAAGGCATTTGACAAGATACAACATCCATTTATGATAAAAACTCTCAATAAAATGGGAATAGAAGGAAAGTACCTCAACATAATAAAGGCCATATATGACAAACCCACAGCTAACATCATACTCAACGGGGAAAGACTGAAAGCCATTCCTCTGAGAACAGGAACGAGGCAGGGCTGCCCACTCTCACCACTCCTGTTCAACATAGTACTGGAGGTTTTGGCCAGAGCAATTAGGCAAGAAAAAGGAATAAAAGGAATCCAAATAGGTAACGAAGAAGTGAAACTCTCACTATTTGCAGATGACATGATTGTATATATAGAAAACCCTAAAGAATCTGTTGGAAAACTGTTAGAAACAATCAACAACTACAGCAAAGTTGCAGGGTACAAAATCAATCTACAAAAATCAGTTGCATTTCTATATGCTAATAATGAACTAACAGAAAGAGAGCTCAAAAAGATAATACCATTTACAATTGCATCAAAAAGAATAAAATACCTAGGAATAAATCTTACCAAGGAGGTGAAGGACCTATACAATGAGAACTACAAGACATTATTGAGGGAAATCTACGATGACATAAAGAAATGGAAAGATATCCCATGCACGTGGATTGGAAGAATAAACATAGTTAAAATGTCTATATTACCTAAAGCAATCTACAGATTCAATGCAATCCCAATCAGAATCCCAATGACATTCTTCACAGAAATAGAAAAAAGAATACTAAAATTTATATGGGGCAACAAAAGACCCCGAATAGCTAAAGAAATCCTAAAGAAAAAGAACAAAGCAGGAGGCATCACAATTCCTGACTTCAAAACATACTACAAAGCAATAGTAATCAAAACAGCATGGTACTGGTACAAAAACAGACACACAGATCAATGGAACAGAATTGAAAGCCCAGAAATAAAACCACACATATACGGACAGCTAATTTTCAACAAAGGTGCTAAGGACATGCAATGGAGAAAGGAAAGTCTCTTCAATAAATGGTGTTTGGAAAACTGGACAGCCACATGCAAAAGAATGAAAGTGGACCATGTGCTATCGCCATTCACAAAAATTAACTCAAAATGGATCAAAGACCTGAAGGTGAGACCTGAAACTATAAAACTCATAGAAGAAAATATAGGCAACACACTATTTGACATTGGGTTTAAAGGAATCTTTTCGTATCACATGCCTACCCAGACTAGGGAAACTAAAGAAAAAATAAACAAGTGGGACTTTATCAGACTAAAGAGCTTTTATAAGACAAATGAAACCAGAATCAAGATGAACAAACAACCAACCAGCTGGGAGAGAATATTTGCAAAACATACATCTGACAAGGGGTTGATCTCCATAATATATAAAGAACTCACACAATTGAACAACAAAAAAACAAACAACCCGATCAAAAAATGGGCAGAGGAAATGAACAGACACTTCTCCAAGGAAGATATACAGATGGCCAATAGGCACATGAAAAGATGCTCAACATCACTAATCATCAGGGAAATGCAAATCAAAACAACACTAAGATACCACCTCACGCCAGTTAGAATGGCTATAATCACCAAGACAAAAAACAACACATGTTGGAGAGGATGTGGAGAAACAGGAACCCTCATACACAGCTGGTGGGAATGCAAATTGCTGCAGCCTCTATGGAAAACGGTATGGAGATTCCTCAAAGAATTAAAAATAGAGATGCCCTATGATCCAGCCATCCCACTACTGGGAATCTATCCAACGCACCTGAAATCAACAATCCAAAGAGGCTTATGCACCCCTATGTTCATTGCAGCATTATTCACCATAGCCAAGAAGTGGAAGCAACCTAAGTGTCCCTCGACTGACGATTGGATTAAGAAAATGTGGTATATATATACAATGGAATACTACTCAGCCATAAAAAAAGACAAAATCGTCCCATTTGCAACAACATGGATGGGCCTGGAGCGTATTATGTTAAGTGAAATAAGCCAGAAAGAGAAAGACAAACACTGTATGATCTCACTCATATGTGGAATATAAACCAACACATGGACAGAGAAAACTGGACTGTGGTTACCAGGGGCAGTGGGGGTGGGGGGTGGGCACAAGGGGTGAAGGGAGTACAAACAAACAAACACATAGATATGGAGAACAGATTGGTGGTTACCAGAAGGGGCGGGGGCAAAAGGGGTAAAGGGGCACGTGTATATGGTGACGAATGGCAACTAGACTTCTGGTGGTGAATATGATGCAGTCTATACAGAAGTTGAAGTATAATGATGTACACCTGAAAATTATATAATGTTGTAAACCAATGTGACCTCAATAAAAAAATAAAATAAAAAATACTTTGGCCGAGATGAAAAAAAAAAAAAAAAAGAATCTTCTGCTGTGACACCAACAATCACTCTCTCCTTCCTGACTCCAAATGTACATATTGAATTGCCTACTCTATATCTCTCTGCACTCCAGTGCAGTGCACTCAAAACCAATATGTGAAATGAAGCCACAATATCCCCTCCTCTCCTTCCTTTGCAACCCTTAAAAAGGTATTCATCTTGATAATTTTCATCTCTTGATGAAAAATACCAGAATCTACCCATTCCCTCAAGAAATGTGGAAGTGATTTTTAGTTCTCTCTCCTTCTCTCTCAAGCCCCATTTTCAAATTGTTCAGCAAGTCTAGTTGATATTATCTCTTCAGTATTTTACTTTTTCTCTTTACCATCACTACCATTGATGTCCCCACACACATGCACACTTAGGCTTCATAATTTTATACCAAAAGTCATATTAGGGCTATTAGTTACTAATATTCACTAATATTGCTACCATCAAATACATTTTTGACATTGCTGCCAGAACGATATTCCTCAATGCAAATCTTATCATGGCATATGCCTTATTAAAATCCTTGATGGCTTCTTACAGAGGTATATATATATTCTGACCTGTAAGTTTTTTTGTAGGTTTTACAAACCTATTTTAACCTATTTTTTTCCTGTAATATCCTAGAACAATATCATCTGACTTTGTTCTCTGTAAAAAGAGAAATATGCTGTGTTTATTTTTCTTTTCCTCTTTGTTACCATCATGCAAGTTTGGAAGTGGTTTTTATATATGAACATCGAATTAAATGCATACGAAATTCTTATTTACACTTATTTTTCTCCACAAAACTACAGTGCCATCTTTCACTGTATTGTAAAGGAGAATATTGAGTTCTGCTTGATTTTCAATTATTTGTAACGTGTTTTACCTAGATGCATAAATTTTTAATTCCTCAAATTGAAAATTTGATTCTTTAAATGTATGTGTGTGTCTGTTTTTATTTATCTTGCTTGACTGTAGTAAGCAATTTGAATCTATGTTGCTAAGGTCTATAATTTTTTTTTTGTGAGGAAGACCAGTCCTGAGCTAACATCTGATGCCAATCTTCCTCTTTTTGCTGAGGAAGACCGGCCCTGGGCTAACATCCGTGCCCATCTTCCTCTGCTTTATATGGGACACAGCCACAGCATGGCTTGACAAGCGGTGCGTGGGTGCGCACCCGGGATCCGAACCTGCGAACCCTGGGCAACCACAGCAGAGCGCACGCACTTAACTGCTGCGCCACCGGGCCAGCCCCCTCAAGGTCTATATTTTTAACCCTATAAAATATTTATGACTTTGACATTTGTTTCTTTTATAGTTTTGTTTCTTCTTTAAGTAAATCTTAGTTTAATTTACTCTTCTTTCCATATATATTCTGTCGTTATTCTCATCATTTTTGTCTTTACAGCAGTCTGTCTTAATTTATTCTTTACATCTGTATTCGATTTCCTCTTTTTCACTCCTGCTCCTTGCTCTCCCCACTGTTAACTTTGCCATTGGATTTTTAGTTAATTCGCAGTCTTTTATTTAGTTTAATGAGCTACCTCTTTATCTAACATTTTGTCTTTGCAATGCATTCTGTTTCATGTTTGTCTTAATTTGTTTTATATCATCTCAATAATCACTTCTCTCCTTCTAGCTCTCCTCTGTCTCTCTCTGGATACAGACACCATGCATGATTTCTTGTTTTTTATTACATATATCAGGTACTTATATAAAAACTTTTTGCAACTTGTAAAATATTATTTTTACAAATATGCTTCCCTCTAAGTTGTCAGCATGGTAAAAACTCTTTTTCCTTCTGCAGTATTTCTCTTCAATCTCATCTTATTTTTTATCTCTTTAATCCTTCTTAGATGATGAAAACTCCATTTAGTGGGATTTCCCTAAACAATATGTATTTTTTAAACTAATGTTATTAGTCTCACTTCCTCAATGAGAAATGGTCAAATTGCCTTCACCCAGCCCAATTAACACTGTGTAGTAGGAATTAAATCAATAAAAATGTAAGTTCAATATAAATCTTCTGTAATTATTCCTTGACATGCAGAATTAATGGACAACATGACAATTCAATCTTGAATTTTTAATAATATCGTAAATTGGCTTTTTGTTTACCAGTTCCAATCTTTATTTTATTTGACCTTTTGAAAAGGATGTATAAAGAAAATAATAAAATACAGATTTATTAAACATTAATGCCACTTATGGTTAAGCATTTTTGGTGCTATACCTACATATTTCTCTTTCTACTTAAGTCACTAATTTAGTAAGCGCAATTCACACAATATTTTTTAAATAAATTACACATCTTTTATAGGATAAATAGTTATTTTTCGGTACATCTTTTTCTTTGCTTTCCTAGGTATGTTAGTAGAATGTTGGGAAATGTATCAAGAATGCTAATCACATTTTTTTCTTCATAAGTATTTGATGATAAAATGAATAAAAGAATTTCAATGCCATATATGAAAAAGTTTATAAAGCTTATAAAATTTTATTAACTTGATTTGAAAACGAAAGCAGATATTCATTCATTCAACAAATGTCATTTTACATTTATGGCAAAATATTAATGTTTTCCCTTTAATAGCTTATTCACACATTTTTGACACTATTGGGCAAAAGAGAAAAATGGTCTTTTAATATAACCATAGAGCACCACCTTTCTTAGTAAAATTAAAAATTTCTGCTAAATTTTAAAAGACCATGTAATTAAAAATGCCTAGTGGGCAGACAATACATCTTAAGATTATTTAAAATGTCCAAACTTTTCTTAGTCCGAACTTAGGGCTTCAAGATGACTAGTGTAATGAAACAGCTGCCTTTTAAATATCTATGTATCAAAAAAATCCAATAAATTTTAAACGATGAAACTTGTAGGTCATAATAGTCTGCCACTTCCTGCCCATGATCCTTTAAACTAAGAGGATTCCCAGTAAAGTAAGGTTAAAACAGTAGTAGTCTTTAGCATGTCATGTTGTTTTGTGTTTTCTTTCCATTGGTGCCATGGAATAATTGTATTCAATATGAATAATAAATCTGCCCTATGTGTTTTCAAATGTTTGCCATGCATTCAGTTTTGATTTTTCAATACTGTTTTTAGTTGAACCGTTATCCAACCTTGACTAAATACAATTTCTTTTGATACTAAAACTACAGGTAAGGTGTTGGTAATATAATTGTAATGCTAATACTTACACTACATGTATTGCTGTATTATAGTCAGTAATAAAAACATGTTGAAGTGTTGTGAAAACTCCTCGTGCCTGCATTGTGTTATGATCTTTGATAACCTTTATTTCTAGATGAAAGTAGTTTATAATACTGTATCAGCTATAATGAGCACCAATAAACAAGCTACTTCGCCAAGGGCGAATATAATTCCAAGCAATAAAATTGGATCTATGACACTGTATCTTCTATTCTTCATTTCAGATTCATTAACTATTATGGAGATCAATCTCTTTGACACAGTACATTTCTAATCACATTTATGCCAGAATATGTACTCATTAGCATGTTTGAACTCCATAGCTAAAATGACAGGGTTTCCCCCTCGCTTTGTCACATTACACATAATTTGAACAGCAAGCCTTGAGCATTCTGACAAGCACCTTATTTAGGATACATTTTTTTCTCTCTGAACACGTGCATACATTTATGCACATCCTGAACATTCTCTAGGTATGTTATACACATGGAACAAAATGACATCATTTTTAAAACTTTTAAAAATTTAGATAAAAACGATGCTCTTAATCTTAAATAGTAGTGCTTAGCAACATTAATATATTTTTATTTTTATTTCCAAATGAAATTATAAATTAAATTATACAAATGTGGATAGATAGATGATAGATATAGAGTGAATTACTGGACTTAAAGCCTAAAGGTTTTGCTATTGACAGCTTCTTGGAAAGGTCACTTATTAAAATTTATAAGGTTTCTTGTAAGTGCCATCACCTAGTTATGATCTTTACAGCTCCAACATTATTTCCTTGACACAACATGTCACAATACTTTTAATAATAAAGAACAAAGAAAGAATAAAATATCACCAAGGACAAGTTGATATCAATTAAGAAATATATTCCCAGGCAATTAAGACTACCAAGTTTTCCTTTTTCTCTCTCTGTACATTGTATTAGAGTTTTAAACGTTGGCTTTTTATAAAAATATTGAGTACACAAGCCAGAATCATTTGAATAGTTTCCCTACCCTTCATGTTACTAGGATGAGGCTAATGTTTAACACTGCTTTAGAAGAAAGGATGTGGCAATTTCGAGAAAAAGTAGGTAGTCAGATATAGCTTGAATACATGTGGGCAGTAGGAGAAAAACGAGAGAAGAAAGGCAAGTTGAGAAGAGCCTTGTTTTGCAAACCAAGAAGTTTATTTGGCATTTTCATTTTGACAATAAAAATCTATATAAGTGATTTGATCTGGGAGTTAACATGATGTTTTACTTAAAAAAAAATCTAGCAACAGTGTGGAGAGGTAGGGTACATTGACAAGGAGATATTAAGGCAGCTTTTGCGTGATTTCAGAGACTGAGTTTTAAGTGAAGCAGGAGTTAGGACAGGATTCCTCATCTTAAATATTTAAAAAGGGGGAAAAAAATCACCAAAAGAATTACATTTGAGGGTTCTCTTTATTGGAAAAGCAGTAGGAAGCTTAGACCTAAATGTAGTCCCAGACCTGTGACATATTAGCTGCATTAGTATATCATTAGAAACTCTGTCTTATTTTTTTAATTTTTAAGATGGATTGAGAATACCTAACTGCATGCCTTAAAGAGTTATTATGTGTATTAAGTGAGTGGATATACAATTAATACAGTCCTACTGTGCTGACAATGCAACTCCAATTTGGCTAAATAGATCCAGTGCAATGGAGAAAAAAATATATAACTTCCTGCAGGATGGAATCCTAGCAGACAGTGGGGCATTCTTTGAGTAGTAACCATAGCATCTGGTCAAGACAGTACAGGTTCATTAGTCCCTCGGGGGCCCAAATTTTGATTAGTGTGATTCTGGATCTAGAGTAAAGAAACAGAGTGCATGATGAGAAATTTCAGCAAGAAAAAGGAAAAAAAATATTTAGGGGCAAAAGTATTAGTATGCCATGAATCTGTTTGCACTACAGAATATTCTTTTGGATGTAATCTCTTCATAGGTTTTTGCCATACAAAATCATAAAATGTAAGAAATGTGGCATCTTAGACTACTGTGTCAAGTTAAGACAACTTTTAAATAACTTCTCTCCTCTGGACTCTGTGGGGCTTTAACTATTTTTTTATTTGCCCCTTCAACTTTATATTGTTATTTTTCCCTTTGTAATTTGCTGTAGCAATTACACAGGACTGTAGTGATGGTGAAGACAGGATCCATCTCTAACGGGTCTTTGTATATTTCAGATGAATAATGCTTTGCATACTGGCTTGTTTAGAGAAGATGTGGCACCATCAAGAGTTGACTAGGCCAGCAAAATGGTGGAATAGGTGTTCCCTGCTACATTCTCCCCAAAGAACACTAATTTTGACAATCACTCACAGACTAGAATAGCTTTGTGGAAGTCCAGGTGTTCAACAGAGAAGTTCAAGTACAACCTTTGAGAACAAAAAAAACAAGATTTGACACACTGAAGAGGGTAAGAGGGACAGTTTTACTCCACCCGAGTCACCCAACCCCCAAGGTGGCAGAGCTCAGTGCCAAGAGAGATCTCAGCTCGTGATTTCTCCAAATGAGGTAAAGAGAGAACATACAGGCTTCTCCAGCTGTGAGGGATGCTCCCAAAGAGGCTACTTGTTTCTCACCCCATCCAGAATACTGAGATGTGCTACATGACCAGAGGCAGGAAGAGGCTGGGAGAACGGCAGCCACCGCACTCAGAAGTCATCCAAGGGACTGAGACCCTACTAACCACTTTATGGACTCCACCAGGAACCCCACCCACAAGCCGCTGAGAATGTCTTGTTGGCAAACTACGCCCAACTGGCCACAGGGACCCCAAAGTGGGCTTTACCGACATACCACTCCATTCCATGTAAAAATATTCCATGCTCATGGATTAGAAGAATTGTATTGTTAAAATATCTATACTACCCAAAGGAATCTACAGATTCAATGTATTCCCTATCAAAATTCCAAAGGTATTTTTCACAGAAATAGAATAAACAATCCTAAAATTTGTATGGAAAAACAAAGACCCTGAATAGCCAAAGCAATCCTAAAAAAGAAGAACAAAGAACACAACTGGCGACATCACACTTTCTGATTTCAAACTATGTTACAAAGCTATTGGAATCAAAACAGTATGATATTGTTTAACCAATGAAACACAATATGTGATCAATGGAACAGAACAGGGAATTTAGATATAAACCCAGGCATATATATGGTCAACTAATCTTTGAAATGGGCTCCAAGAACACAAAATGGGGAAAGGATAATATCTTCAATAAAAGATGTTAAGAAAACTGGATGTCCACATACAAGAGAATGAAACTGGGCTCCTAATTTACAACACTCATAAAAATTAACAAGAGACGGATTAAAGACTTAAATATAAGACCCGTAACCATAAAACTCCTGGAAGAAAACATGGGGAAAAAGCTCCTTGACATGGGTCACGGCAGTGATTTTTTTGGGTATGACACCAAAAGCACAGACAACAAAAGAAAAAATAAACAAGTGAGATTACAGCAAACTAAAAGCTCCACAAAGCAAAGGAAAAAATCAAAAAAATGAAAAACCGCCAATCTAATCTCTGTCTCTGTGTGTCTGTTTGTTGTTGTTTTTATCTGCTACTTATGAGTGAGATCATACAGTATTTGATCTTCTCCCTCTGACTTATTTCATTTAGCATAACACCCTCAATGTCCACCCATGTTGTCACAAATGGCTGGATTTCATTGTTTCTTACGACTGAGTAGTATTCCATTGTGTGTATAAACCACATCTTCTTCATCCATTTGTCCCTTGATGGGCACTTAGGTTGCTTCCAAGTCTTGGCTATTGTGAATAATGCTGCGATGAACACCGGGGTGCATGTATCTTTACCCATTGGTGTTTTCATGTTCTTTGGATAAATACCCAGCACTGGATCCTATGGTAGTTCTATCCTTAATATTTTGAGGAATCTCCATATTGTTTTCCATAGTGGTTGCACCCGTTTGCACTCCCACCAGCAGTGTATGAGAGTTCCCTTCTCTCCACATCCTCTCCAACACTTGTTGTTTCCTGTCTTGTTAATTATAGCCATTCTGATGGGCGTGAGGTGATATCTCATTATAGTTTTGATTTACATTTTCCTGATAGTTAATGACGTTGAACATCTTTTCATGTGCCTGTTGGCCATCTGTATATCGTCTTTGGAGAAGTGTCTGTTCAGGTCTTTTGCCCGTTTTTTAATTGGGTCGTTAGATTTTTTGTTGTTGAGATGTATGAGTTCTTTATATTTTGGAGATTAACCCCTTATCAGATATATGGTTTGCAAATAAAGGGAAAGAGAGAGAGAGGAGGGCAAAAGGGATATTTAGGCACATCTGTGTGGTGATGGATTGCAATTAGTATTTGGGTGGCAAACGTGATATAATCTATGCAGAAATAGAAGTATAATGATGTACAGCTGAAATTTATGCAATGTTATAAACTAATGTTACTGCAATTAAAAAAAAGAAGAACAAAACTAAAAAAAGAAAAGGCAACCTATGGAATGGGAGAAAATATTTGCAAACCATCTATCTGATAAAAAGCTAATATCCAAAATATATAAGAACTCTCTGTACAACTCAATAGCAAAAAAAACAAATAACCCAATTGAAAAACGAACAAAAGACCTGAATAGATATTTTACTAAAGAAAACATACTAATGGCCTACAGGCACATGAAAAGCTGTGCAAATCACTAAGCATCAGGGAAATACAAAGAAAAACCACAGATATAACCTCACACCTGTTAGAATGGCTTTTATCAAAAAGACAGCAGATAACAAGTGTTGGTGTGAATGTGGAGAAAAGGGAACCCTTGTACACTGTTGGAGGGAAGGTAAATTGACACACCCATTATATAAAACAGTATGGATGTTCTTCAAAAAATTAAAAATAGAACTACCATATGATCCAGCAATCCCACTTCTGGGTATATATGTGAAGGAAATGAAATCAGAATTTTGAAGAGACATCTGCACTCCCATGTTCATTGCAGCTTTATTCACAACAGCCAAGATATGGAAACAATCTAAGTGTCCATCGATGGATGAATAGATAAAGAATGAATAGATAAAGATCTATGTACAATGGAATGTTATTCATCATGAGAAAGAAGGAAATCCTGCCATTTGTGACAACATGGGCAAACCTAGAGGACATTATGCTAAATGAAATAATCCAAACAGAGAAAGACAAATACCATACGGTCTCACATATATGTGGAATATTAAAAAAAAAAAAGTCAAACTCATTGAAAGAGAGAGTAGAATGGTGGTTACCAGTGGTTAGTGGGTGGGGAAGACGGAGAGATGCTGGTCTAAGAGACAAGGTTTCAGTCATAAGATGAATAAGCTCTGGGGGTGAAATATACAGATTGGTGACTATAGTTAATACTGTGTGGTGTACTTGAAATTTGTTAAGAGAGTAAACGTTAAGCGTTTCACCACACACACACACACACACAGACACGTGCACACACATACACAAAAGGTAACTATGTGAGATGATGAATGTATTAATTAACCTGATTGTGGTAATCATTTCACAAAGTATTTGTATATCAGTCATCACGTTGTATACTTTAAATATATATGATTTTATTTGTCTATTATACCTCAATAAAGCAGAAAAATTTTTTTTAAAAATCGTTGACCAAATAAATGAAGGGTGAATATGCATTTTTTAATCCATTATGACACTAAATCAAAAATGTGTACTTCCTTTACTATAACCATATTTTCTTAATTCTAAGAAGTGCTAATTCTGATCTCTTAATTTAATAATAGCTTTTCACATAAAAAATACATTTAAGTGCATGCTGAGGTCACAGTGTAAATGTGTAACACTAAGTGTCTTTGGGGAATTATATTTTACCCTATAATTTTTTTGTCTTTTTATTTCAGAAGACCATAATTTTTTTATTATAGGAATGGATAAAAATTTTGAAGTTTCTAGTATTGTAAATTATGTTCCATAGCAAGCACACTTTGATAAACAAAAGTGAACAATGAAGACATTGTTTGGAGACATGGGTATAATATATTTTCTGTGCCTCTGAAGATAGGGTACATATACATTTCTCTGATATTAATTATTTGGAAGGTCACTTTATTCCAATAGTTAATATGGTTTCTGAAAATTCTGAATTCTAGGAATTGACTGTAATCTTTAGGTAAGTGTACTATAGCTCTTTCTTATATCTCAATTTGGTCATGCAGAAAAGTGATGTTTAAAAACATTTAAGTTATTTCTGAGGGAGGAAGAGTATCTATGCAGCAACCTACAACTCAAGAAAAAAAAAAACTGAACTGAATTGAAGATAAAACATAAAAGAGTCAATACAAAATTAATGGTCTTACCCCAAATTTCATGATGAAAAGGAGAGGTTGCATTCCAGGCTATTAACAAAGAAGACTGAAGTTTAATTATGGGGATACAGAGCAGAGAATGTCACAGAATCAAGTCAAGAACAAAGTCCTATTAAAGAACGCTATAGAGAGTGAAAAATACTGTAAGTAAATTTCAACGTTATTAAAAGTCTAGACAGGTGGTCAAAGGTACAAATTTCCAGTTATAAAATAAATAAGTACTAGGGATGTAGTGTATAGCATGGTGACTATAGTTAGATAGAAGAAAGTTGTTAAGATAGTAAATGCTAAGATTCTCATCACAAGGAGGAAATTCTTTTTCTCTTTTTTCTTTTCTTTATATTGTATCTATATGCGATGACGGATGTAAGCTGAAACTATTGCGATAATCATTTCAAAATATGGAAATCAAACCATCGTGCTGTATGCCTTAAACTTACAGTGATGTATGTCAGTTATTTCTCAATAAAACTAGAAATAAATAAATAAATATTTTTTTAAAGTCTGGAATAAAGGGAGACAGTAGGATGGATCTTTGTTGATCAATCAAAATTTCTGGTAAAAGACTTTGCTTCTCCAGACACCATACACAAGAAACTCAGAGAATAAATTGCTTTCTGGTAATACAGACTCCAACAAATAAGTTTTGAAAGGTGGTCAACTCCAATAAATGACACCCGCTTCCCCTCATCCTGACTCTAAATATTGGTAACAATTTGGGAAAACTTGGTCTTAATACCTATGGACAATTCAAGCATAGAATAAATGCCAGTGAATCATACCTCTATTTTACTTCTGATTGGAAAAAGTCTAGAAATAGATGGACATCTGGATTATGTGATTATGAAGGGTAACTAAGATGGTGACCTGCTTCTCATTAGACATAGGAGACCTATAAGTTGTCAAGATTAAACATTTCACCATTAGAAGGAGTGTCATAAGTAGAAGAGAAATTCTTATTTAGTTCCACCTCGAAAACAATACCTTCGCTTGCTCTATCATTCTGCTTACACACACAAAGAAATCCATGGCACTCTTTAATAAGTTCCAAAACCATGGCTCTAAGTTGATCATGAGGATGGAGGAATGGCCATAGTAGAACAGACTATCTTGTCAGAAACGAAGGTGAGAAAATAATGACTTGTAAAAACATAACACTAAGTTCAGGCACATAATAAACATTACAAATACTTCTGATTGGACAAAGTAAAACTTATGGCTAAAATAAAGAAAATCTCAGTCACCAAACCATGTAATAGTGTACAATGAGCACCACCTTTGAAATATGGAAGTTATTTCCTAGAATTAGAGCAATATTTTACAATTACTTCATGCTCTGCTGGTAAAAATGATTTTACGTAATCTTATTTTATTTGATCTTCCCTCTGATTCTTTGAAACAGATGATATCATGGACAATATTATTTCAAAAATGATTAAACTGAATATCAGAGAGTGTTATTGAATTTGCCCTGGGTGTATGACTCTCAAATGAGATCCATTGCTTTACATCCCAGAGCTTCACTACTGAAATGACTTGTCTATTAACATGTCCATACGGGGTTGGAATTGGAATGGGCTGAGAAATCATTACAGCTGGAAAAAAATGAAGCTTAGGGAAATTAAGTAATTTTTCCAAATTTATATACCAAGTTATTGTCAGAACTCAGATTAGGATTTAACTTAACCGAATTCTACTTCCAGAGTAGCTTTAAGGCAGATAAAATAAAATGTTGCTTTGTAAGTTAGTAACAAACTTAACATTCATTTAATTTAAAAAATATAAACATAGACATCTATATCTATCTATCTATCTACTATCTATCTATCTATCTACTATCTATCTATCTATCTATCTATCTATCTATCTATCTATCTATCTTTCATCTATCATCTAGCTAATTTATGAATGACCAAATATAAAAAATATAAATATAGATATCTATATCTATCTGTCTATCTATCTATCATCTACCATCTATCTATCTAGTTTATGAATGATCAAGCCAGTAAGTGTAGCAAGAGATATAAGAAGTATTCTGGTACCACTTTAATGTTTCAAAGTTGGCCTCTAAAAGGGAAAAATGTTCCATGTAAAATGTGCATTTTGTAACGGTTAGAAAATACTTGGCTGGATAGGTTAGCATGTGGCATTTATTGTATTAAATAATTAGGATAAAGCTAAATAGTATTAATTGGATATAAAATTTAATTGAAAAATTAAATTACTCTTGCATGCTAAAATTTCAAAAATAAATAATGAACTCTTGTTTTGTTAAGAAGTCTTACAATTGACTAATAGGCTCATACAAGAGAGATACAGAAATACAGGAAACTAAACAATAATTTGCTCGCAAAATCTCTGGTGAGTATTCTTGTCAGCAGAACACCTACCATGTACAAAGTCATGAGGCTGCTTCTATTAAGTTAAATGCACCAATTAGTATTTTCTTTCAAATCGATCTACAGAGAAATAGTACTGAAAGTGTTAGGAAACTGGAGGTTTATAAGATTGTGTTAAATGAAAAGTGTCCTTTTCTGCTCCCCCTCAAATGTTCAGTTTCCAGTCATTTTTCTCTTTGTTTTTGTTTGGTTTTCTGGGAAATGTAACATAGTGTAATTTCTGTTGAGGGGGTAACTTTTGTACCCCCATTCTGATGTTTTGTACCTGGTGCAGACCTTTATTAATCAAGCATGTCTGCCTTCTCTATCTCTTTTGTGTTCTCTCCCTGGAGGTGGAGGTTGGGGGTGGGAGGGCGAGCTGCACGAGTCATGACTTTGGAAGGAAAAACTGGGCAGGTGCAGCCCGGTCCCTCACTCTTTCTCTTTCCCTTAAGAGTTTGCTGAGCACAGAGAACATGGATTCTAATCTTGAAGCTCAGTATTATGGAAATCCTTGGTTACATAGAAAAAGCCATATTCTCAATATCAACTTTATCGATGATAAAAGTAACATCTTTGTCCCCAGCAGCTTTGATTACTTGTCAGATTTCTCAATTGGATGAGCACTCACATAGAAAAACAGGATGATATTTACTGGGCTCTTTAAACACATTAGTTGCATTGATCTGTGATCCTCAAAAATAGACATGGAAAGTAAAATTTATGGAACAAAATATAAATGAAGTAGCGAAGGCTTCTCATGTAGCTAAGGTTTTGGACTTGGGTGTGTTATGAGGGATCTTTGATCTTGATAGTTTATAAAGGCTTCAATTGGGCCATGTTACTTTGTGTTATGTAAGTGGCATTTCCTGTTGCTCTCTAGGTGAATGGCTGTAAGCCTTAGATCATATGTGATCTTGACCTTGTCAGTTCACCGCAGCTCATATCAGTCTTGTTTACTGAAAAGTAACCAAATTCATAGAAGAGAAGGATGTACATGTGGGTCCTAGTTGGAAGGATCAGCAAAAGTGTGGGGCCGCTTGTGCCTTAGGAAGAAGTGAAGAGCACCCCTTGGCAAAGTGGATGGCCAAGTGGTCCTTTGACAAATTCTGGCTGAGTGAGGTACCTCAGCAGATGCTAGCCTACTTAGCCTTGGCAAGTAAACCCTGGGCATTCATATGGATGGTCTTAGCCACATTATAGGAGATTTAAGATGCAATCTGCAACGGTACCAGGTTGAGCTTGCAAAACCAGACACAAACCTTACTATGTGAATAAGGACAGCGAGTTACTTTAGCAGATAGTGGGTGAGAAAGACCTTAGTATATAGTGGCAGCTGAGGCCAGGGGAAATGGTTTTAGTAGATGTCTTTTAGATATTATAGTGTGGAACAATATTTCTTCCTTTAAAGATCTGGGCACATAACTGTAGCACTTCTTCACAGGTGCTACAGAGTGGGCTCAAGTTGGCTCTGTGTTCATTTACAGAGGGACACAGTCTTAGGAGGTGAGGTTCTTAGGCATAATACATGACACAGCAAAAAGTATAGGTTAAAATCTGCACCAGCCTTAGACTTAGAGAATAGGTGATTGTACCAAAGCACCCATTCTGGCCCTTTATGAGCTACACACAAGGCATATTCAGAACCTTGGAATGTCCTATCCAAATGGTCCTCTATCCACTTTCAAGAATTGCACAGAGCCCTTCCCTGGTTCCCCCTTCCTGAGGGTGCAAGGAAACAGGTGCACATATCCCTACATCTACGTCATAGCCAAGTGGTGGCTGTTTACTGGTGTTGAAATAAAAGGCAGATGGGTGGAGGGACAGAGTAAGAGTCCAATGGTCAAGAGCTGGCTTTGCCCACAAGCCCACGTTTTGGTTTATACTCCTTGAATTCTGAGGTCCAGGAGAAGAGTACAAAACAATCCCACGTAGCATTTCCCTAAGGCTTCTCCTCATCCTGCAAGTCTGAACTTGACAACTTTCTCTGACAAAGTGCTCCTCCATGCCCCACCTCACAGTTATTCCCTAACAGCATCATATTTTAAGTTTCTCAAAGGAAACTGAGGCTGAAAGGCAAAACACAAATTTAAAATCCTCAGAATAACAAATTGGGAAGGATGGATTTTGAACTTTGCTTTGTTGAAACATTGGTTTCAGATTTTAAGTCTAAAATATTTTATTTTTTAAACTTTTCCCTGGGAATTTATTAATGGGATATAAATTATTTTAGGTTTTTGGAATATTATGTGTTATATCTACATGTTGCCATTTAATCTTATTTTTAAACTTCCAATGACTTTATTCAACAATGAGCTAGGTATAATTTAGGATGGAGAACAAAATAATTAATTTCAGCTTTGCATACAAAGGGAGCTAAGCATTTATTAATACATTAGTCTGAGTCTTTTCAGAGTCTTATGTGATCAACATATCTACTAATGCCCAGTGGTTCCAAGAACAACCAAAGCTGTAGGGATTGATATTGGGAATCGGTTTAATGAAGGTGGAATCAGGCCTGTCTTGATAGAATTTTGACCTCCAAAAAGAGAACAGTGATAGGTCTGATTGACCACAACATCAACATTCAAACTCGATGTATTAAAAAAGTCCCACTTCAGTGAGACCTGAAACTATAAAACTCATAGAAGAAAATATAAGCAACACACTATTTGACATTGGTTTTAAAGGAATCTTTTCAGATGACATGCCTACCCAGACTAGGGAAACTAAAGAAAAAAATAAACAAGTGGGACTTTATCAGATTAAAGAGCTTTTATAAGACAAATGAAACCAGAATCAAGATGAACAGACAACCAACCAGCTGGGAGAGAATATTTGCAAAACATACATCTGACAAGGGGTTGATCTCCATAATATATAAAGAACTCACACAACTGAACAACAAAAAAACAAACAACCCGATCAAAAAATGGGCAGAGGAAATGAACAGACACTTCTCCAAGGAAGATATACAGATGGCCAATAGGCACATGAAAAGATGCTCAACATCACTAATCATCAGGGAAATGCAAATCAAAACAACACTAAGATACCACCTCATGCCAGTTAGAATGGCTATAATCACCAAGACAAAAAACAACACATGTTGGAGAGGATGTGGAGAAACAGGAACCCTCATACACAGCTGGTGGGAATGCAAATTGCTGCAGCCTCTATGGAAAACGGTATGGAGATTCCTCAAAGAATTAAAAATAGAGATGCCCTATGATCCAGCCATCCCACTACTGGGAATCTATCCAACGCACCTGAAATCAACAATCCAAAGAGGCTTATGCACCCCTATGTTCATTGCAGCATTATTCACCATAGCCAAGAAGTGGAAGCAACCTAAGTGTCCCTCGACTGACGATTGGATTAAGAAAATGTGGTATATATATACAATGGAATACTACTCAGCCATAAAAAAGACAAAATCGTCCCATTTGCAACAACATGGATGGGCCTGGAGCGTATTATGTTAAGTGAAATAAGCCAGAAAGAGAAAGACAAACAAGGTATGATCTCACTCATATGTGGAATATAAACCAACACATGGACAGAGAAAACTGGACTGTGGTTACCAGGGGCAGTGGGGGTGGGGGGTGGGCACAAGGGGTGAAGGGAGTCATATATATGGTGATGGACAAACAAAAATGTACAACCCAAAATTTCACAATGTTAGAAACCATTAAAACATCAATTAAAAAAAAAAAAAAAGAGAAAGAAAAAAAAAAAGTCCCACTTCACTAATGACATAAGCCACATGTGCCAATATTCTCTTTATCAGTAATAAAGGTGATAGTTTACCCAAATGTGAGGTTCTCCTGTCTTTATTTCACAGTTTGTCAGAAAATCTCCAGTTAAGAAGGCAGAGGAAAGAAGTACTCAAAGTGCAATGTTGTCTTTGTTGGTATTTTTATTAAACTTATTAAACTTTTTATTGAAAACTAAAATAAAAATTTTAGAAAATTAGCATTAATAAAACAACTAACTCCACGATACATTTACACACTTCACCAAGGTTGAACATTTTGTCTCATTTGTGTTATAACCCTCTCAGTCTCTCTCCCTATCCCCTTGTGTCTCTCTCTCTTCTCACTCTGTGTGCATGCAACTGTATGGTAAAATATATAGTAGACATTGTACCGCTTCAATTTCTACTTTGTATAGTTAATATTTTCCATTTGTAATTGAAAGTAATCTGGTGGGGACATACATAGAGCCTGTGAAAATTTCTTGTGTCTTGTCAAATGAAAATTTGCACTGGACAAATTAGACCAGTAGGAAGGCTTTGTTTAAGGCTATTGTAAAAAGTAGAGAGGTCAGAACTGAGAATGTTCTGGTTTATACCTATTGTCAAAATATTGTTATTAATAACATATATTAATGTGTATATGTGTGTGATAATGAATATGTGCCAAACTGAATAAATCAGTTGGAAAGTTCAGTAGTATTTCTCCTCTAGTTTAATGGAGAAATGTTCAAGATAGTCTTCAAAACTATGGCAATATCCTCAGAATGTATTCAATGGAAAAGACCAAAATCACCAGATAATAATGATGAAACTCTTTTAATGTGATGTAAATTATATGGAAAATGGAAGATGATCCAGGCAGAAAGGTCATCAAATAGACCTTTATATGACAAGTCTTATGACAGAATCACCAATCATCTGGATATTAATTCCAGTTTACATTAATTCAATGGTAGATAGTGAACAGAAAGAAAGTTTGAGCTTTGCTGATGTTTTGGATAAAAAATAAGAGCTGAAGAAAAGGTTCATAAATCAATGACCGGACATCAATCTCCAGCCATATATCCTTAATATATAAGACAAAGAACAGGTAAAAAATGATAAAAGAAATCTCACCTGTATATACTTTATACTATAGTAATAAAAGTTAAAAGGAAACTTAAAGGAAAACACAAATTTCATGAACCTTGATGTCTTAGAATAAAAGATATTATAAGCAATAACAAATAATATTACATTGCGTTTTCTACCTTATGTGCACAATTCTTCTTTAAAATTGTAGTGAAGTAAAATGTAACAGTGCTTCCTCTTCATATATAACCTTATAATACTCTGGAAATGTCTGAGTATATGCAAGAATAAACACCCTCGAGCCCTTCCAGTATTATAGAGGTTTTGAAATAAGAAATAATGGCTCACATTACTAATTGCCTACTATGTGCCAAAGACTGTGCAAAGACATTTTCCCATTTAAATTTTTCAGTAACTCTGTGTAGCAAATACTGTTATTTTCCTAATTTTCCAAATGAGAAAACTGAGACACAAAATTGCAGGCAAGTTGCTTCAAGTTAGTGGTAAAGTTGATATTGAAACCTTAAGCAATCTGATTCCAGAGATCAGTGAGATTTATCTTGGTTTTGTTTTTTGCTTTTTCCTTTCTATTTTCCTTTGAATCCTTCAGTTCTTATAGGAGAAAAGGGGAAAGAAAACACTCCTCAATATTCTTGAGTCACAAAATGAAAACTTCTAAATTAGGTTAGTAAGCAATGAGAAATTGTTGATGATTTTTGGATAAGTAAGTGATGTGAGGAGAAATATGAGATGATTTATCAATTAGGATATATTACAGGGAGATTTAGATTGGAAAGATGAATGAACAAGGAAGCTATTTTGATAATTTTATATACACCAAGAATTAAATAAAGATGCTGACAATGGAAAAGTTATGGACACAAATTGAACAAGAATTATGAGAGCAGATTTTAGAAGGGCTAACAATTAATACTGGGCAGTCATCCAAACAGAAGATCTTCAAAAAGGCTGATGAGTATGTGTGACTGGAATGGTGTGAGAGAGGTCAGTGAGATTTAGAATTAATGTTATCTAAAAAAGGGTAATGTGGGGTCATGGAAATGGATAAAACAAACAAATAAAACCTTTTTTTGAGGGAAAGAGTAAACCTGAGAACAGAACTTTGGGTAAAAATCATCGTTTATAGGAGATATGCAGAGGAAATAAAGAAGAGTTAATAAAAGGTACAGAGAAAGAACATTACACATGAGAAAAAAATGCGAAAACATGAGATTTATGGAAGACAAGGGATGGAGTTTAAGAAGGAGGAGAAGGCATAATGTCAAATTAGAGGGAGATCAAGGAGATGAATTATTTGACTTCAATGCTTTAATGAGTCATTCAGAGAATTTTAGTAGAGACATGGTCATCAAATATATATTGTAAAGAGTTGTGGATCAATGAAATAAAAATGCATAAATCACTTTTTCTTAATTTGGAATGCATTGGAATTTAATTTTTTAAGTTGAAATGTAAAAAATATCTGTATGCACATTTTATTGGGAAAATAATCCACCACTTATACTTGATATTCTTGAGATCCAAAATCCAAAGTAGGAGAGTTTAGTTTGGGAAGGGATGAAGTGAATACTTCTCTTGTAAACATGAGGGTGGGGAAAGCGGAAACAGTGAAGTAAAAACAAAGAGAATTATTTTGAGATAGAGAGAGGGGAGTTGAGGGAAATCATATTGGCAACTTAGAACCCAGGAAAATTAGGAGGGGAGAGTACGTATAGAGTAGAGGTGGGGTTTTTGAGAAAAGTGGAAGAGACAGTTTGAAAGCTCTAGAATGAATAAGTTTTCAAGAAATCAACACAAGATGAGTAGAAGAATTGTAGAGGATCAGGGAATATAAATTATTTTATGATATTTTCTGGGCTGCTCAGTAGCGGTAATAAAGAAGGATAACATGGGAAGTGGATATTACTGAAGAACAGGAATTAACCAGATAAAAAAGATAACAATTCTGTTTCAGTGATACATTCTAGACTGTGAGTTTACTGTTGAAGTGGCTAACCAAAAGTTGAAAACTGGCATGTAGACAAGTGAGAATCACAACAGGAAAGGAAGGACTGAGTAAATGTTCAGTGTTTGCAACTTTAGCAGTATGATGAGGATGAAAAAGTAAATTGATAGGAAAGAAGAAAAGGACTAGTTTAAAAAACAAGGAGTTACATGACAATAGAGAAGAAATTTGTCCTTGTGTTAGGAAGGTAAACACAATTTTAAATGATAATATTGACTCCACAACAGTAGTTAGCATAATGAATAGGGAAGTCAAAAGACCTGAAAATATAAGGAAACAATAAGTGTTAGCAGTGTGTTAGAAATGTCATCAATGTGGCAGGTAAAATTTTAGAGAATAATAATTTTAAAAAGAGAGAGTAAAAGGAATGGTCCTAAAATACCCAAAACAATTTTGAAAAAGCATAATAAAGTGCTAAGAAGCATTCTTCCTGATGTTAAAGCCTAGTATACAGCTATAGTAACCAAGACGGTGTGGTATTGGCAAATGGATAGACACATGGATGAATCCAACAGAATAGAGAACACGGAAAATAGATCCAAACAAATATGTCCAATTAATTTTGAAAAAGGAGCAAATGTAATTCAAGAGGGGAGAGAAAGCCTTTTCAACAAATAGTGTTGGAACATTGAGGATCCATCAGCAAAAAAAACAAACCCTGTCCTAAATCTCATACCTTACACAATGATAACTCAAAATAGATCATGGACTTAACTGTAAAACATAAAGTTATAAAAATTCTGGAAAAGAATGTAAGAGAAAATCTTTGGGACCTAGCTCTAAGCAAAGCATTCATAGATTTGACACTGAAAGCCCAATTCTTAAAGATAAAAATTGATAAATTGGACTCCATCAAAATGAAATATTTTTGCTCTGTGAAAGATCCTGTTAAAAGGGCGAAAAGACAAATGACAGATAGATAGAAAATATTTACAAATCATATATCTGACAAAGGCCTTGTATACAGAATATATAAATAACTCCCAAAAGTCAACAAACAAATCAATTAGAAAAGGGTAAAAAAAAAAAAAAAAGGATACACAGATGACAAATAAGCACACGAAAAGATACTCAACGTCATTAACCATTAGAGAAACGCAGATTAAAACTATAATGAAATATAAATACACACTATCAGAATGGCTAAAATAAAAAATAATAGCACCAAATGGGGGCAATGGTGTGGAGAAACTTTATCACTCGTACATTACTAGTGGACACAAAATAATACAATCACTCTAGCAGCTAGTCTAATAGCTAGTCTAGTTTACAGCAGCTTCAATAGATAAATGGTTTAAATAAACTATTGTACATCTATACTATGAAATATATTCAACAATTAAAAGGAATGAACTATTGATACATACAGCAACTTGGATGAACCCTGAGCCAAAAAAGCCAGTCTAAAAAGGACACATATGAATTAATTCTATTTATGTGTAATTTGTGGAATATAACATAATTAGAGAGATGGATAACAGGTTAATGGATGCCAGGATTTGGTGGGGAGGTTGAGGGGATGGATATGGTTATAAACTGGCAACACAAAGGAGTCTTGTGGTGATTGTATGATTACCTTGATTGTGGTAGTGGTAATTCAAGGCTAGACATGAGACAAAATCACATAGAGCCACACACACATGAGTGCACACAAATGAGTGCATACACAACTGGAGAAATCCATATAAGCTCTATAGATTGTACCAACGTAAAGTCCCTGGTTTTCATATTGTATTATAATTGTGTAAGTTAACATTGTGGGAGGGTGGGAGAACAGTGTATGAAACTTCCCAGTGCATTTCTTTGCCACCTCCTGTGAATCTATAGTTTTTTTTTCCTTCAAATGAAAAGTTAAATTATAGACTGTGAGAAAAATATATTGCAAAAAAGATGCTGGGAACTTCAGACAAAGCAAGATTTTTGAAGGTTGGAGTTGCTTGCAAAGGAGAAGTTGAGTAGATGTTTTATGAGCAGGATAAATTTTGGAAAAGTAGAGAGGGAATGAGGGAAATATTTGATAAGCAGTCATTAATAGTTATTTGAATCTTATTTGAAGCATGGCTATGTTCATTCTCTGTTTCAGTAATAGGAATAGAGGGCAGTCTCCATTCTGGAAGATAGTGATTTCAAGGGAAATTTAAAATAAAAAATATCAACGTAATTAGGTCTCTGGAAAGAACAAGAATATGTAGAACGAGTAATCTTGATAGTCACTTTAGACCTGAATATTAAATAACACAACACGTTAGTAAGCAAGTAAGTGGACTTAGGTTAACTTATATCAATGTCCTTCAATTCAGTAACCTTTTTTTGCTATTCAATTTGTTAAACTTTCTAACAATCTAAGATGAAAGAATGTCCAAAACACTAACTCAAAAAGATATCTGCACCCCCATGTCCATTGCAGCATTATTTACAATGGATGAATGGGTAAAGAAAATAGTATATATATATATGTATGTTTACATATACACAATGGCATAGTATTCAGCCATAAAAAAGAAGGAAATCCTATCATTTGCATAAACATGAATGGATTGGGAGGGCATTACGCTATGTGAAATAAGTCAGAAAGAATACTGTATGATCTCACTTATATGTAGAATATAAAAAAAGAAAGGAAAAAAAAAAAACTGAGATATAGATAAAAGATTGGTGGTTGCCAGAGGTGGGGGGCAAGAGGTGGGCAAAATAGGTGAAGGAGGTCAAAAGGTACAGACTTCCAGTTATAAAATATAAAATAAATGAGTCATAGGGATGTAATGTACAGTACGGTGACTATAGTTAATAATACTGTATTGTATATTTCGAAGTTGCTAAGAGAGTAGATCTTAAAAGTTTTCATCACACAAAAAACGAAAAATTTCTTACTATATATGGAGATGGAGATTAACTACACCTATTGTGGTGATCACTTTGCAATATATACATATATCGAACATTACGTTGTACACCTGAAACTAATATAATGTTACATGTCAATTATATCTCAATAAAAAAGAAAATTTAAAGGAATGTCTAGCTCTTTCCTATTTTCCTTGCAAAGAAATATTCAATATGATTTAGCTAATTAATTTTAATAATAAATGAATGTTAGTAGAAGAGATTGTTATTACATGGCATGATTTTTTTCATATTGTCCAATCAATGAAAATTTTGTTGGTAAGAAATACAGAATTAAAGAAGACATAAAAATAATGAAGGATAATAAAGATTATACTTTCAGACTGTTGTAATAACATACACTAAATGTGTGATGAAAGATTTCAAATTAAGCTATCTGATGACTGATGGTTAGCTAACAGTGAAAAAAATGAATATAAGTGCTTATAGTTTAATATGTTAATTTTCTAGATTAGATTGATTTTCTAATAGAAAGAAGTTATTAGGCAATTAATATGAGTGTAAAATGGTGTTAAATTCCAAACATAACAGATGCTAAAATAAACAATGCAATTTATTTCATCAATCCTTATTTTTGCTTGAGAAGTTATTTATAAAAATATAAGTATACAATAGATTTTTTATTTAATGCATTTTTCTTAAAAGGAGTTTGTGGAAATCATCTGTCATTTTTCACTGCAAGATTACCCCTACCATCATAAAATTATTAGAAGCATTTTATTAGGCAAAAAAGCATGATATACACCATTTACTACAAAAAGTACTTTGCTAGATACACACTTCTCTGAATTACCAAGTAAAACAACCACAGTTCGATTTGAAACGTTTCAGAAATATTTGATTGCAATCTAATGGGAGGAAGTGGAATGCAGAGTATTGTTAAGATAAACACACCTTCATGGGTGAAGAAACACAAATTTTATTATTTTTATAACAGAGAATTTTATGCATTTTATTATGAGAAACCATTTGAAAATCTTAGAACGTTTTAGTCTTTGGTGCAAATTGAGTATATGTAAAAACTCAGATATATGTAAAAGATGGAATACATTGAACACATTTTATCATAAATTTATGTTTGTATCTCTCTAATTTTCACTGAAATATTCCACAATTTATTACATCATAGACAAATTTCTTTATCAGTATAATGTTTTCAAATGGTGTTAGACTATGCATAGGAGATAGGACAGCTTTAATTAAGTATGGAACTATGGTTTAATGGCAAAATGAGAAAAAAATCACAGAAATTGTAGATTTTCAGTACAAAGTATATTTAATAAACAAAATTAGCTGTTCATGATTTAGTTATTCTTTGCTAGGATCTTAAGAATGTGTATCTATAAGTTTACTATTTTCTATCTGAAATTATAGGATGAAAACAGGTTTCTAAGAAAATATGATTGATTTCATTTAAATTATTTGATCAGGATAAAGGTCTAAGTTATCAGTGACCTAACTAAACATTAACTTGCAACTCATTCCTGATATTGAGTTGTTAGTAAAAAAAATTTAACCATAGCTAATTGTAATAGTACAGCATATAAAAATAAAATTTACATGCATACATAAAGATATACATGCATACTTTCAGAAAGACATACATTATTTGTAAGATGTCAGTTTATATGACATTTAAAATTATTTTATTATTGCATCATATGCACATTGTTTTTCTTGAATATCTAAATAATTTCAATTTACTTCGTTTTGCTGGTGTGGTTTTACCCACAGAAAAAGCTTTCTGCTTCTTCTTCTAATCCTGGTAAAGTTTGAAAATCAATTCCAATTTTTCTTTGATATAAAATATGTCTCTTCTCTTTGACTCTAATCTCTTCTACAGTTTCTTAGTGATATGAAACCCTCGCATAAAATCCAATTTTCACAACATATTGTCTAAACTTTAAGAGCATCTCCACACTAAGAGCTAATTCAAGGTAGGGTTTTCTTAAATGAAAATGAATAGTCTGTTCAATCTTATTTTTTTCAGTCTGAGACATGTGTAATACTTTGGATAATGAAGTTAGTATTTATCCTATTAAAAATATGACAAAAAATAATTATAACGTTAACATGTATGACCTCAGGGATCAAAACACTTATAAAATCTTGCTGACAATAATACCTAACTGCTATTCCATGGCCTATCACAAATTAAAGGCAAGACTAGCAAAAATAAAGAGGTTTACAGCCCCAGCAGTTCAAGGAGCTTGCATTTCCTTCCAAGTTGCTTGTTTTTCTGCGATCTAGTAAAGAATCAACAAGTATCTTAATGATTTTCTTTATAAATATATACTCTGAAACATTTATTTACACAGATTGGTTTTATTTTAAAAGAAATTCCAAGTGACTTTTGATAATTACTGGTAACTTATGAAGTCTAGATATATTTTAAATATTCTTTCTTGTTCTAGGACTCTGTTATATTTTGTCAGACATCTAATATCATTGATTATATGCATAATTGTATACTGTTAAAACTGTCTATTATAATAGCATAATTCACTAAATCTTGTGTAAGTTAGAGGTATAATATACACGTGTAATGTGAAGCTATTAGAAACAATGGCACTATGTTAAACTGCTCCTCTGAAATACATTTTCAAAAAAAAAATACAAAGATTTTACTACTAATAACAGTATGTTAAAATTTTACCACAATATGTAAAAATGCAACATTCCTTGTTCAGCCACCCATCTTCCAAATCATCTAAAATGTCTCATAACTACTGGTGCTCAGGCAAAAAGAACAAGTGCATGTCCATAGCAAAACAAATACTTCAATTATGCACTGTATGTAAAAGAGGTAAAATTAGATAAGAATGATTTTGCATAGCAGTGTATTTCAATTTGTAGAAAATAATCAATCATATATCACAATAGTGTTCAGAAAGAGCACAGAAAATGAGGAAGAAATCAGTTGAAGAGCTAATATTGAGTGTTAGCTAAAAGCAGCAATAGAAGTAAGCTATTGTAATTAAAGGCAAGAGAAGACAAAAATCAACCTTGTAGCTCCTTTCCTAACTGGTTGTGAAATCTCAGGCAAACTGCTATATTCTCAAGGTTTTAATTTTCTCATTTATAAAATAAGAGAGTTGTTCTAGTTGATTTCCAACCATTACTGAAAACAGTATGATTCTACCAAATGAAATGACACCACAATTGGCTAACCCTTATGCTCCACATCTCCCTGGGAAGGAGTGGTAGAACATAAAACTAGGGAAGAGCCTACAACCACCCTGAAAACCAAATGCAGGCTTCCCTCCACATGTTATAAATGAGAGTTTCTGCCAGTGACAGGGCAGTTGCTACCAGATTGAAAATAAACCTGATAGTAAGCTTACAAGGCATGCCTCTGACACCTAAAAGAACCCGGTTTCCTGGGGAATAAGAGACTGAATAAAAGGGCCTTATGTTCCCCTCAGTTTGACTAAACTTTAGACAGGCTTCTTTCAGACTCTAGTTCCTTGACCTCCCTTTCCTTAGAGCATTTACTTTAGAAAACTTTCAATCATAAATTATTTCTTCACCCCTTTGACATGTAAATCTTCTCCCAGCATCTTCCCAGTTTTACAACCCAGGAAGGTCTTTCTCAAGGACTGAGTGAGAGTCATCCCTTTGAAATGTAATCATAGAGAGATGGCTTTCCTATCCTCCAGTCTCTATGAGAAGAAGGTAGGAGTCTAACTTCAATAAGTAATAACTAGCAAACGGCCTAATCACATAGAACTACCCTCCTCCTCTAACATCCTACACTTTCCACTAGCTCACCCCAGCACTTAAAAACTTAAAAAACCTTTTATTTCAAGGGACTTGAGTTCAGTGTCTCTCCCCTATTATAATAGTCCTGAATAGAGTCTTCCTTGCCTGTTTCACTCTGTTCAGTATAACTTTCCTTTGACAGCTCTGACAGAAAAATGGTCTTTCAATGTTAATGATAGATACAATATAAAATAAAGATTTAAAATCAAATGACATTGAAACTTATAAACAAAAACCACTAAATAAACAAGGAAAGATTTTCAGAAACAATATTAGAGGAATGTATTAAGAAATCCCTCACAAATTTTTAAGCTGGAAGAGCCAGAAATACAAGAGGATATGGAAAAGTAGTTCTTTGACTATTTTAGGTCATGGATTCATTTAAAATTTATGTGAAAGTCATACATCCCTTCCTCGGAATGTCACATATACCCATAAGGACAGAATTTTCCAAAGTATGTCACAATAGTATATAGCAGTCTATGAACCATCTTATATTGCCTGTTAGTTATTAGTTTCATAATATATTAAAAATAATTTATTTTTATAAATAGAAAACAAAATTGGCATAATAATATTTTTGACTACCTCAGCACTACACTCTTGATTTCTGACAGACTACATAAAGGGGGGAAAAAAACAGAGTTAAAATTTCACAACTAATAATTATATTGCATATATATATATATACTCTTTCCAAATGCCCATAGACCAACTATAAAAGTGACCAAATATTAGGAAATTAAAAAGAAAGAAAGAAATTGCATAATACTCTCCCAAATTAAAATATTAAAAAACAAAGTTTCCTAATGGTCTCTTCAGCAAAAAAAAAGTCTTTAATTTTAGGATTTTTAACACAAAATTAGGGAAAACAAAATTTATTAAATGTATAGCAAACAGCAAAACTCTACCAAAAGTTAAAATCATAGCCTAAATATTTTCAATAATAAACAAGAAAGAAAGTAATAGCCTAAACATATTAGAAATCAAATCCAAAAATTTAAAAGTAAACTCAAAATATGCATAAGGAAGGAAAGGAAAAAAGGCAATAATAAAAGAGTAAGTTTAAAATAAAAAAAAGATCTTTCTAATTTACAGAATTTGAAAACTTTGGCAAGTGCAGTTAATTACATAAAAAATTATTTTACAAGTGTTCCAAAACAGAGTACAAATGTTAACTAATCTGTTCCTATTAACTGGTGACTCATAATAGGGTACAGGGAGATAAGAAAGACAGTGGAGGTATCGTAGTTTGGGTTCCTGGGAAGTAAACCCTTTGAATGAGATTCATTTAAAAGTGGTTTCCTGAGAGTGTGCCCTCAGGAGAGTCTGGTGAGGAAGTGAAGGAAGCAAGATAGGATGGCAGGAGAAGCTAAACAAATTGTGGTTTCCATTGAAGTCTAGAGTCGGCTTGATCCTGTGGTGAACTCCAAGTATGACCTACCTTAGAGTTATTTCCCCTTAGTTTAAGAGGGCCGTCCTTTCTCATGTCAATCTTGGCTATGATACATCTTCTAGAGAGGTTGTAACCTCCCAGAAGTTTCCAGGTGAGACTGTGCCCATTGGTCCTGGGAAACTCCAGTGGTGAGTGCAGCTGTGAGCTCTCAGCAGCCAATAATCACATCAGATGAGGAATGTGTGAACCTGCACAGTAAAGGGGATCTGGGTAGATACCAACAGCTTCTATTACTGGCCTGTACCAGAAGAGACAATGTGAACATTTTTTTTAGCATCTATTGTAAAGTATCAGGATAATCAGAAAATGTTTTCCTAAATTTCAAAATTTAACAAACAACTGTCAATTAAAAGAATATGCTTTCACTCTCTATTTAATTTCAGGAATGCTTTACTTCAGAGTCACATGAGGTTAAAGGAAGAAGGAAGTATCTGAGCTTTAAAAAGAGGCTGAGAGAGTGTGAAAAAAAGGAGATGTATTGAAAAGTAAAACAACTTATGTCGTTGTGGAATCAGAGACTAGAAGTGAGTGAAGAAGAATGAAGACTACAATTATGAAAAATGAAAGAACATTGAATTGAAGAACTTTCAGAATTGAAAAAACCAACATTTCTGCACTGCTTGAGATTAAATACTCTCAGTTTATCCACAGAGAAGAGAATCTAATTCTCAATAACTTATGGCAATACAAGTAACATTTTCTAAGTGGTAGGGGTAAAAAAAAATGCTATACTCACAAAAAGAAAAAAGACATTATGCTGTTTGAAAGAAGCCTTATGCAAGATTACATGCTCTGATTCCGTTTATACGAAGCTTTAGAACAAACAATACTAACATATGGTGGAAAAGGATCAGAACAGTGGTTACTTAGAGCGGATTGGGGGTAGGGACTTACTAGGTAGGGCCAAGGGCAATCATTCGGGGGTGATGGTAATGTTCTACGTTCTACACAGGAGTTTGGGTTATATAGATTGCACGCATTATCCAGTTACACATTTGTCAAAATTCAACATATGTTTATAAAATGTGTCCATGTTATTATATATAAAATAGAATAGTGAACTCTTGTTAATGATATGCGTATTGAAAGATTTAGGAAGAAGTACACTAACATCTGAAATTTTTAAAAAACTTATAAAAATCGAGATAGATTGTGGAGGGATAGAGCAAAGGATAAAGGGAAATTCTGTGCTAGAACAAGTGTAATGAGGTGTTGGAGGCAGAACTGTGGTGCTGACTTTATTAGTGTTCGTGGTAAAATTCTCAACTTCTTTGTACATTTGAAAATATCCATAAAGGAATGTTGAGAAAAATATGCCTGAAAATTGTTGAAAAACTCATGTTAAATTTTTAAACGGAGTTTTAATCCTGGGTTAATTTCATATTCTAACGTACTGTTCAGAAGAGAGAAGTGGTCATTCATCCTTGCCACATAATTTCTCTCTAACAAGAGATTCTCATTATAAAAGTAATGGATTAAAAAAAAATCAAGGCTCACCTATGACTGATCTCCTTAATGTTTTAGAATATTAATAGAAGAAGAGATTCATATTTAATCCTCAAGGTTTCTAGCAAGTTGAACAATGAGCTTGCACCTTAAGGTATCCCTTAGTGGACTGCAGAACAACACATTGTGCTGAATTTGGCAATTGTGAAATGCACAAACCAGAAAGCTGATTTCATGTACTTAATCGTGTAATAGTTGAGCTTTGAAATTGGCTTCCTGCCATTCATATGGATCTGGGAGTTAAACATACTCCAAATATCAGAAGACATAATGATGTAGTGGAAAAGTTGGCCTAACTTCTCTTATCACTGAAGAGAAAGATTTGTTGAACTTTTAACCTGTCTCCTCAGCTCTCTGATCATCAATTTATTCATCTGTAAAATGTGATTCTCAATCCTTAATTTACATGGCCATAAAAGTAATGAATTACATAGAGTATATAAAGCTCTTGACGTCAGAGCTTTTCTATATATGTTTACTTATTTTTCCATTCTATTAATATAAAGCAATAAGCACACAAACATAATTAAGAATTTAATGTAATATTAATTAACTAATGATTAACACAATGTTAATTAATTATTTGAAAAATTTGCATAGACGTCTATATAATGATTTGAGATCTAAGGTTTGACAGTATTGTTGTCTGTTTTTCCCAAGAGTGTGGTTGCTTTGAGCAAATGGAGTTACATTTTCTGAAAATCTAAACCCATCTGAAAAATTACCACAGCAATACTTTGGGATGAACATAAAGGCACCCAAATGACAATTTCAGCCACTCCAAATTAACATCATAATCATGAACATTATTTTATGAACATCATCAGGACCTATGCCGTGTTCTCTCTACTAACTCTCAAAAAGGGTAAACACACACCACAGACACACACACACACACACACACACACATCAAATAATGAAGAAACAATAAGCAAATGCAATAAAACCTACTGGAATGAAATTGCTCTCTAAAGACATTTCCAATTCAGCTAGTGTAAGTGAGTGTTTTTTCTATTTACCAAAATCAAATCAAAGCATGTTTTAAAGGAGACATAATTAAAAATTTATCAGCTTACTTGTACCTATTTTAGGCAAAAGACACAAAGATGATAGCCCACTCAGCCACGCAGTAACAAAGTGTATGTTTGTGTAGTGTGGGAGTAATATGATTCAGTCACAGCTAACCTGTTTAAATGGCCTCCTGGTACCTGTCTTTTCCTAATGTCAACACAAGTCAAATCCCTCAGTGACTCATTTATCTCTTTGGTAAGTCACATGCAAGAAGACCAATTTAAATTGAAAAAGTTATTTTCTAGCTGTACTAATTAAGGAGGAGAAATAATTGAAAATAGAATAATGAATATAAATATAAGCATAAAAATTGTTTTTTTTCCTGGATTAAAAGAAATGAAACATAAGTGGAAGTTTCTAGCATTAATGATGAAATACAGTCATTCCAACCCATGGAATGAGAACACTTGTGACTCTCAGCAGTGGGTTGACATTTATTTTATGAGGATTTTTCATTTCAGCCAATTTTGCAGTGTTCCAACATTCTAAGTCCATTAACAGATGTATTAAATATAGTGTGATAACCATAAAGAAGAATAAATATGTTCAAAATTATTTTGAGAATATAAAATGACTCATGACTTTAAAAAAAATGGTAATAATCTAATAAAAATATTTAAGTGAGACCTTTTTATTTGTTTTTTTTACTTCTCACCTGTCATTTGCTCACTGTATCCACTTCCACCAGATATAAAACTTCATGAAGTTCACGAAGAACTTTTATATCTGAATCAGTGTTCCTGTTATTTCATTGCCCTCCACTATCAACTTGGCTGTGGTTATCTCAACCAATAAACTTTCTTCACACTTTTGAGAAATTATTTTTCATTTTCAGTGATCTTTACTGATATTTTGCTTCAGCAACCCATTCTGATAGACACATCAGGAACTTGGCATCAAGTACATCTGTTACACTCCTGCAAATTTATAATCTGATATCTAAATTTCTGACTTCATATTCATATTCTTATTTTTGTTCCTCATTGTTACTCCTCTTATGTTTGATCTTTATCTTCTTAAGAGCTCAATTTCCTTTATTACTCTGTTTCCTCTTGGTCTAGCAGCATCCTTTTGGCACCATTTCTTTCAATTAGAGGTGTAACATCCATGATCCGTTTAAGCATCTTCTTTTTAGAACCTTCAGTTGTCTTCATCTCTTTTCTGCTAGTCATGCATCTTGAAAAATATAAAACTTTAAATCTACTCAGATGACAAGTTTTTCCATTTCTAAAGTCAGATTATTACGTACTGTTAAATGAAAATATAAACATGGGCACGACTTGAAAGTCATGATTTTTAAAGTCAACCAGAATATTAAAGATGTTTATTAATCTCTTTTCTTACACCTGGTCAATACTTTCTCTTTCTGCCCACATCTGTCACCTCGGGTTTTTAACTGTACTGCTTTATCTTTTTTTCTCAGCAAACTATACCATTAATCAAGAGTTACTTCAACTCCACGTCTGACGAACAGCTAGTGAATCACAATCTGCACTTATTCTTCCTTTCTCCTTCCATCTGATAGAAGAAACTGTATTAGTCAGAGTTGTCCAGAGAAACAAAACCGACAGAATATTTGTATACATCCATCTCCATATCCATATCCACCCTTTGATTCCTGGACTCATGAATCCTGGCTATAGGAGAAACAGTACCAAATGTTGGATGCTGGATCAGAGCAAATAAAACCTTTTGGAGAACATTGTCCCAGACCTGCAAGGTATTGTCACCCAGCTGGCACAACAACTGAGTCTTCAAATGGTCATTCCATCTTTCTATCAAACCAGCTGCTTCAGGAAAATGGGAACTTGGTAAGACCTGTGAATTCCATGACCATGGGTCCATTGGGTGATGACAGGCATGGCTGGGAAAGAGGCTGAATAGTACCTACAGAATGGGTCATCTTATCCACTTGATTATTAAAATTGTTCTCTGCTGAGGTTGCCCTTTGGTGATACCCTTTGGAATGCCCTTTCCATTCACTTGGAATGGAAATATCTTCATTTATTTTTGCCCATTCATAAGAAGTCCATCCACATACCTTTTCCTTGTCACAAATTTTCCAATCATTTTCCATCCAAATCCCTGACCATCCAGCCAATCCATTGGCACAGCCCATGAATTAATGCATAATTGCACATCTGGCCATTTCATCATCAAAGCAAAGTGAACAATCAGGTGCATTTCTCAAAGTTCTCCTCACTGGGAGGATTTCCCATCACTGTTGTTCTTCACAGAGGTCCTAGAAAGCGGCTGTGGTGCTGTAGCTGTCCACTTTCTGGTGGTACCTGAATGTCTTACAGAACCGTCTATAAACCAGGCCCACGTCTCCTCTTCCTCTGTCAATTGATTGCAGGGAATGTCTCATGGGCCATAGGTACAGGCTGAGATAAAGAGGGCAATGTAGCATGACTGGGGACCATGAACATATGAGGACACATCTTCAAGTAACTTCTTGTGCCTTCACGACCTGCTCAAACCCAATCAAGTATATGCCACTTCCATTTGATGATGGAGTGCAGCTGAGTATGCTCAACCATATGGTTTGGTGGGTCAGATAACACCTAATTCATAATGGGCAGCTCAGATTGCATGGTAACTTGGGGGCCCATGGCTAAGTGTTCAGTATCTACTAAAGCCAGTAGGAGGCCAAGAGATGTTTGTCAAAAGTAGAGTAGGTATCTGCAGAGGATAGGACAACTTGCACCAAAATCCTAAAGGGCCTGCACTGTGATTCACCTATAGGGGCCTATCAAATGATCCAGATAATTGCCCTATCTGCCACTGCCACTTCAAGCACCATAGGATCTGCTGGATCATATGGTTTAAGCAGCAGAGCAGGTCGCATAGCAGCCTCGACCTTTAGCAGTCTTTTCTTATTCTGAGACCCACGTAAAATTAGCAGCTTTTTGGTCATTCAGAAAATGGACCAGAGTAACAGACCCTAATAAGGAATACATTGTCTTCAAAACGCCAAGAGATCCACTAGGAGTTGTATTTCTTTTTTGATGGTAGAAGGGGCCAGGTGCAATGACTTAACTTGTACTTAGAAACGATATCTCAACATGCCCCACACCACTGGACCCCTAGAAATTTCACTGAGTTAGAAAGACTCTAAATTTTTTGGATTTATTTCCCACCCTCTGGCACCTAAATGTCTTGCCAATAAATCTAGAGAAGTTGCTACTTCTTACTCACCATATACCATCAACATAATATCACCAATGTAATGGACCAGTGAGATATCTTGTGAAAGGGAAAGGCCATCAAGATTCCTGTGAAATAATTATGAGATAAGGCTAAAAAACTGATATACCCACGAAGTAGAACAGTGAAGGTGTATTGCTGACATTGTCAGCTGAAAGCAAATGCTTCCGGCGGGCCTTATGGACAGGGATAAAGAAAAAGTCACTTGCCATATCAATAGCTGCTTATCAGGTACCAGAGGATGTGTTAATTTGTTTAAGCAATGAATTCACACTAGCCATAGCAGCTACGGTAGGAGTCGCCACCTGTTTAAGTATACAATAATTCACTGTCATTCTCTAAGATTTATCTGTCTTTTACATAGGCCAAATAGACAAGTAGAATGGGGATGTGGTGGAAATCACCACCCCTGCATCCTTCAAGTCTTTGATGGCGGCACTAATCTCTGCAATCACACCAAGAATGCAGTATTGTTTTTGGTTTACTATTTTCCTAGGTAGAGGCAGTTCTAGTGGCTTCCACTGGCCTTTTCCACCATAATAGTCCTTATTACACTATAATTGGTCAGGAAACCAATGTGGGGATTCTGCCAGCTGTTAATGTATTTATTCTAATTATGCTTTCCAGAACTGAGGAAATAACCATGGGATGGGTAGAGGGACAAACCGCTGTGAGATGGAACTGAGCTAAAACTCCTTTAATCACCTGACCTCCATGAGTCCCTACACTGACTGATGAACCAAAGGGAAATTTTGGGTCTCCTGGAATTAGTGTCAGTTCAGAGCCAGTGACCAGTGGTCCCTGAAAGATGTGAATATTTACTTTTACTTAATGAACAGTTACCCTGGTAAAGATCATGGATCTCTTTAGGGAAGACAGAGAGAAAGATTAACAGGATAAATTTTTGATAGAGTGCTGAGTCCTTCTCCAAGGGGATCCAGCCTCCCTTGTTCAAGGGATTCTGGCTCTATAAACGGGCTCAAGTCTGGGAATGGATTAAAGGACTATGATTTTTTGTTTTTATAATTCAGGTTAGACTTCTGTTCACTTGACCTAGAACTTCTCTGCTTATACAAATCAAGTAAGAATTTAATAGGCTTCCTATCTATTTCACTTCTAGAAACTCCATGCTCAACTAGCCAACACCATAAGTCTGTGCAGGTTAGACGATTCTGACTGCAACTTTTACTCTGCTGTCCATTACAGTAACCATACCCACTTTGCCTTTGGTGGCTGAGTACCACCAAATAGCCCCTGACAGTCCGGGATCCAATTATTCCCATTGCATTTAGGTTTTCCAATTCAGTGAGCACTGTTCTGTAAGGTCTGTCCTACTTACAAAGAAGAGAGATCCCAGAGCTCTTCAAGGATGCCAGTATTGGTGAAATGTATGTCTTCTGGACCCTCCCAGTGTGGGTGAGTAGGTCTTAAATGAAAATTCTGTTCTAACATTCCAATCTCCCTAAGCCTTTGACTTCTTTTCTCTACATTAAACTAAGGCAGATCTGGTAGGCTCACTTTGGGCCATATTTTGGTCCATGTTTCAGCCAACCAGACAAACAATTAGAACACTCCCTAACTCCTGAATGGCAACTTTAAATGTAGAATCTTTTCTTAGTGGACCCATATCAATAAATTCAACCTGATCCGACTTCATTTTCCTTCCACCGTTATCCCACACCCTTAGTATCCATTGCTGGATTTCTGCTTGTGTAAATTAGAAAACTCAAGTAGTCCTTTTGTATTGTAACACATCTCCTCATGGGTCACACTTTGTTCCTCACCTTTAAGGGCTTGCTGGGACTGAAGTCTAGTTATAAGTCTAGAAGCAAAGAAGGGTGGTAGGGGTGGGTCCTCGGGACAATCAATATTGTCCTGCATGGCACTGCCTCAAGGGAAAACATTAGAGTTTCCTCAGGCAATGTAGGATTAATCCCCTCAAATGGGAGTTATAGGCCACTTCCACTGGAAAAGAAGGCTCATCAGGATTTAGGGATCAATATATTTAGCTTCACCAGTGTGTTCCCACCCATGCCCATCTCAACTTACAGGATCCCATTCTTTCTCAATCAATGTCCTCAGTTTAATAGTAGACACTCTGTGAGGCTGGGAATTCAATTTGCATCCTGCCAGTTGCAAGATGAGATTCTACATTTGATTTTTAGCAATCTTAGCTCTGAGGCTATAGGAGATAAAGGTCTCCTTCAGGGTACACATAGAAGCCTTCAGGTCAGTTATGCATGCTTGAGCTGGGGATTCATATCACTGAGCTCAGTCTTTTCTTTGACTACTTTGGTAAAAGTCAGGGACATTAGGAACAACCAGCCAACCTCATTATGTTTATCAGTTTTCCAAAATATTTGAAAGTATCACATACATAGTCATCCAGTTATTTGCTTCTTGCAAGTGGTTGATTAGGAGTACCCAATGGAGATGTTATGTGCATCTCCATTTACTACTGGAAATAGAGTAATTAGTGTTTATAAATCTAATAAGATTGGAGAGGCAATTCCAAAAACCCCAGAACCAATTCAGAAAACTCATCCTTTAAATTCTATTTTTCTAGAATCACTCTCGGTACCAAAATCTGTATGAGTCAGGATTCTCCAGACTAAATAAGGTAGATATAGATAATATAGATATAGATATAGATATAGATAGATATAGATACAGATATAGATAGATATAGATATAGATATAGATATAGACATAGATATAGATATAGATTTAGATATTAAGGAACTGAGTCACATGATCCAGGAGAGCCAGTGGTATAGTTTCAGTCCAAGTCCAAAGTCCTGAGAGCCAAGAGAGCCAATGACATAAGTGTCAATCCAAATGCAGGAGAAGACCAAAGTTCCAGCTCTAAAACAGTCAAGCAAAGAGAGCAAATTCTCCTTTTTTTTTTAATTTTTTTTTTATGAGGGAGATTGGCCCTAAGCTAATATCTGTTGCCAATCTTCTTCCTTTTTTCTCCCCAAAGCCCCAGTAGATAGTTGTATGTCATAGTAGTACATCCTTATAGTTGCTCTATGCGGGACGCTGCCTCAGCATGGCTTGATGAGCAATGCATAGGTCTGCACCCTGGATCCAAACTGGAAAACCCTGGACCACTAAAGCAGAGTGTGCGAACTTAACCACTATGCCACTGGGCCAGCCCCAAATTCTCCTTTTCTCCACCTTTCCTTCTATTCAAATTTTCATTGGTTTGGATGAAGCCCACTCACATACCAGAGGGCAATCTACTTTGCTCCACCTACCAATTCAAATGTTAATCTCATCCAGAAATATCTTCACAGCAGCACTCAGAGTAATGTTTAGCCAAATTCTGGACACCCTATCGCGCAGTCAATTTGACACGTAAGATTAACCATCCAAGTGTTCCTCCTCCATCCACATATAATCTCTTAAAGTATCCATGGATACATCTGTCCTTCCTCCTTTGGGACCCAGAACTCACACTTCTTTCCTCTTTATCTTAACTTTAGCACCTCAATCTGTCCTGTCTTCTATGACATTCTTCTCTTTGGGCTTCAGACCTTTCCTCTGGTCATCCTTCTATTTCATAGTTGTTTTCCTACCTTCTTAATTTTTAAGCTTTCTAAAATTAGAAATCAAATACATCTTGCTAAGTATCAGATGACTCTATATAGAGACACACTTTTAACACATAAGCCCACATGCAACATGCTTTTTAGTGCTATAAAACTGTGATAGGACATATGGTATGATTGATAATACTTGGGGAAGAGTATGCAAGAAAGATACATCAGAATTTAATTAGACTTTTTTATTGAAAAGGGTGAGATCAATAGGAAAAATGAGAAAGAAGAAATTTAAAACATTTAAATTTTAAAAAGCTGTTAAAAGACTTATAGAAGGTGAGTCAAACTTTAAAAACAAAGAATATGAGAGATGACACACAAGACAATAAAAAACTGTCACCAAACATTCTCCTTACAGCTATTTTAAATTATCACATCTATTAAAATAATGGTGGTGAGGGGAGGGTGAAATTCATATTATTAACTCTGGAAGTTGTGTGCATAAGTCACAGATCTGAAATTAAAGACCCTATGTCAACATTATACACAGTGTTATGTTCAGTATAATTAAAATTGTAAAGAATAATTATACCATGGCCTGAGATAGGGGTGTGAATAAGATTATAAATGTGTAATGAGGAAAAAGTACCACTACTCAGTAACACAAAATGTATTCAATATCAACTATTCAGTTTGAACTCCAATTAAGAGATTCTAGGGGCCGGCCTGGTGGCCGGTTGGGTGCACGCACTCTGCTGTGGCGGCCCGGGGTTCGCCGGTTTGGATCCCCGGCGTGCATCGACTCACTGCTTGGCAGGCCATGCTGTGGCGGCGTCCCATACAAAGTGGAGGAAGATGGGCATGGGTGTTAGCCTAGGGCCAGTCTTCCTCAGAAAAAAAAGAGGAGGATTGGCAGATGTTAGCACAGGGCTGATCTTCCTCACAAAAAAATAAATAAATAAAAAATAAAAGATTCTATTGTGCTCTTGACTTCTTACTTCATGAAATTAATTCTAGAAACTGAACACTAAATATAAGGATCTGTGAATCTTTGCCAACAGAACATTCTGGCAAAACCTGCAAAGGTTGTTATTGTCATTGAGCATTTTTGATACTGAAATTAGTATTTGAAGCAATATAGAGATAGATTGACTAAAGAGTAAACGCTGACAAAATTAAGCAATTATGTTTTGTTTGGTGGCAACTTGCAGTAATTGTTCGGTGACTCACTTCATAAATATCTGCCTCTCTACAATGCGTTATACTTTTCTTCTACGGTACATTGACACTGTGAATATGTCAGAACCAATGAAAACCCTTACTTCTTTTGACCCCTACTAAGAGTATCTAATTGGATTTTTTCCCTTTATTTCATTTTCTCGATGTGTTAGCTATCCAGTTCTCACTTGCTCAGCATGAGCATCTCTGCGTCTCTAATCTTGCCTTTAGGAGACAATGGATCATTAGCTAATGACTGTAGTTGACTGTGATATTCACTCCAGAGCAATGTAAGGTAATGAAGCCAGTGACTAAAAACAGAAAATAAAAAAGAGCATATCTTTAATAAATATAGAGTACAAAACACTAAGCAGGATGAAGATATGTAGATGCAAGTAGCAAAAATGCATGAAATAGGCTTGTTGACCTGAATAGTCAGAGGAAAGTTGAAATAGAAAAACAAAACGGATCAAATCATTTTCAGAATTGAAGATTTCAAGGAAACATTAAAAGGACAAATTTATTTTTTAAAAATATGCCCTTAAAATTATATTCATGTTTAAGAGACAAATGAGGAAACAAAAATGTATGTGTTTTGCTATTTTTTAAAGGTTAGAGTAGTTGAACTTTCTATTTGCATTATTATAATTTGAAATAAGTAGATGGAAAAAGAGTTTATTTTTAAAACTCCTACTGGAACACATAGGCATACAATTCAATAAAGGAAGCAGATGAAACAATGGTGTCCCTACTTTATGTCCAAGTGACTGTTTCTATTCAAGGATATGAACCATCTTTGTTTTTAAGCATCAAAGGAACTTGTTCATCTTAATGTTATTTAGTCTTGTGAGACTTCTTTCTCATTTTCTTTCTGTTTTTTATTTACTTCCTTTGCTCAGTATTAGATGGTGAATTTTGCAGATTTGTAATTCCTTGTTGCAATGTATAATTTTGAGATTTTATCACAAATCTGGAGGGTACAACTCTCCTGCAGTCTTGTTATTTTTTTTTTAATTCTCATTTTGCATCCTAAGCCACTTCCCTTCATTTTAATTTTCAACTGCTCAGATTCACACATACATTGCTTTTCGTGTACTAGGGTGTCTGCAACTTGGCACTTACAGTAAGCAGGATTATACAATATGAAAATTGAAAAAAAAAACAGTGTAGCTTATCCACACTCATTAGAGACTTATTTGTATGCCTTGCCATATTGTGAAAGATAGAATTTTATTCCTAGAACACAATTTATATACCTACTCACTTGCTCCAAGGAAGACCCATGGTAGAAACAAGGGGCAAAGGACTCGAAACGTCAGGTTTGGAAGAAGATCTAAACATAGTGAATCAAATTTTGCTCATTTTATAGGTAAACGAATAGGCCCTTTTCTGAGTTACTAAGTGTGGACATTGCAAATGAGAAGATCCCTTTTGATGGAAGAAAATTCACTCTGAACTACCAACATATACTATAATAAAACAAATTAGATGAGAGATAGGTAGATAGGTAGATAGATGATAGATAGATAGATAGATAGATAGATAGATAGGATGATTGATGGACGGGCCCCCAGCATACAAATATTGAACTTTTATTTCAATTTTCAATGAGACATGAACACAATCAATACTGAATATGAAAATATCAGTATCAACTAGCCTGGGGTTCTTGAAGAGGAAGATTAGCCAAAAATTGGCTATTGATCTTGGCCCCCTCATCCACATGGTGAGTAAAAGAGGACTGAATAAAAGAAAGGCTATTCTTTGCGTATTTCTTTGGAGAGGGCTGTGTTGTGAGGACCTATTTTCTAATGGTACAAGATGAGGTAAGCAGAACTTCATTCAGTCAAGAGAAAGGAAGAGCTTGATATATCTCCACTGCATTGAGAGGAATAGAATACACTTGTATGTACCCCCTACCTGGGAAATCTAGAGACCAGGGAACAAGAGAGATGGAGTGGCCCGTTGATTTGGCAGGTGAGTGTAGAAGAAATGCTACTGTTGGAAACGGCATATCCTCCTAGAGTATATGAAACTGAAGTGAATAGCTCTCACGAGTCAGAGCGTGTTTTAGACATCTGGCAGGCCCTGAAAGCACGAAGCTCGTTTATGACAGTATAAGGTGACTGCTTTCCTGTCTCCCTTAATTCTCCTCCCCCCAACTGCTTCAGCCCTACTCTGGCCACAGACTTGAGCTAATTGGATGAGGAGGTGTGAAAACCTAAGAGGAAGAACAGCACCATTGTTTCCTCCTGCAAGAGGCCAGCAAGTGACACAAAGAAAAACAAGGTGAGTCTAATTTTCAATCAGGTACAAATTTGGATTACCATAAGAACCAAAAGTATGTAATATTTCAATTGAAAATGTGTTGTTTCTTAATGCAACTATGAGACCTTTTATTATAAGACTAAGCCAAAAAGCATGGGAATGTCTGAATTTTCAACCAAGGGTAAAGAAAGGACTTTATCACTGAACATATCTTTAAAAGACAACAAAAGAGAAAAATGAAGATGCTTTCTGATTATATCCACGAGTCCTGGTTGCTCAATGCACCATTACAGTGTACAAACTATTTGTGCTTTCAACAACAAAAATGTAGAAATATGTATGTTCAGAGGATATAAAATTTACAGGAGTCCATTAGACTCAAGTGTGTAGTGAAAGAACTATTGTTTTATTGCTCAAATCTTATCGCTAACTCAGCCTTAGCTCTCCAAATGGTCAACGACATATTCTAGTCAATTTAATTTGCTTTCTCACTCCAAATCAGTATTGTTTCAGGCAGTTCAGGATATATAATTCAGTCTTTTATAGGTAAATAGTCATTTCACGATTCTTTCCCCTTTTTCTACCTTTGTTCTTGGGCTGATTTCAGGCCCCAGGAACTGAGGGGAGGGTTGGTTTGTTTCGGTTGGCTTTTGATAAAGTGTAGCTCACCTCCTTTTATAAATGTGTGTGCTTCTCATCCCTCCACATCTGCTGCTGAAATATCTGAATTCATGAACTTATGTCCCCTCCAACAACCAGCTCTAAATATTTCATGATCTTCTTTCTAGCATTGTGAGTCTGCTTCAGGACTGTGAATTCACTGGTCCACTCTCTGCCAAGATCCACATCTCACTTTGTGAGACATAGGAACACTGGTGAGTGCTCTCCTCTCCATGCTGGGGCCATATGGAGTGGAGATTTGCAAGGGCAGTTCTCTCAGGCCCCAGCTGCCAGTGCTATCCTGTAATGAAAACCGGAATTTTTCAGAAGGAGTTGTCCATGGCTTTCTTCTTCTCCAATTTCTAGGCAGGACACTTGACACAGATTGCAAAGCTATCTACGATCTCCTTGGACCCCACCTAAAGTTTAATTTCTGGAATGGGACAGAACAAAGAGCTTTATTCTCAGGTAGTCACAATAAGGTCATTCTAAGTGTTATTCAACTGGATTTCTGTTTCTAATCAAATAAAAATACACGGCAATAATTTTTGAATAACAGTAATGTAAAACTATTCTATTTTAAAGTAGCAAAATAGTAAAAAAGTCACACAAATCATGTAATATTTGAATGTATGTTCATGTGTGTATTTTAAATATGTTGTCAAGGACTTTAAACAGTGCTGTAGAAAATTATAGGTGTGTATAAATACATCCACAAATACATATACAGTGTTACTTTAGGGTAATATGCCTGCTGAATGGTCTTTTCTTTCTATATATATGAAGGAAGTCCTGTGATTCATAAAATATATGTAGATACATATATCATATATATACAAAACTGATTTCCTATGACAGTAACCAATATGACAGCAACCAAAGAAACAGATTAAATTGAATAAAACTAAAACTCCATCACTGAGATGTAAACAATTAAAATATAGTAAATGAAAGAAAAAAATGCAATCACAAAATTGATATTTTGATCAGAGGTGAATGTTTTTATGATTTGCAGACAACATAAAACATTAAGCCACAAGTAAACCAAAATAAATATTCACTATGTTTTGCTGAATTCTGGGCATATGTATGTGTCAGTTTTATACATGTATATAAAATTATTGCATATTTTACATATAAGCATGATCAACCACATTACACTGATTGTGCCTCTGTCTTTAGCATGCCTCTGTTACTGCTGTCCCTTACTCTCTCCACCTCTCTTTTTTCTCAATAGCCCACAGTTGATTATCTTCTCTTTACTAATCCTAGAAAATGTCTAGATGCCTTTGCCTAGTTAGTTTCTTTATTTAAACTCAAAAGCCAGGATGTGGATAAACTGACACCAATATAGGTAATTGACATGGAAGTCTTGGAGATGATAGAGGAAGGTGAAATACTGGGGGAAAGTTGGTCACAACAGTTCTGCAATCCATTCTTTCAATGTGAGGGGTTTCCTGACCTGGGAAAAGAAAGAAGGAAGGTAATCTGGTCAAATGTCCTTGTAAACATGCTAATGACAGACATCTTGGCAAACATATTGATGTTTACTCTCAGAGACTCTTTATCTGTGGAATGCTTTTAGCAAGATGTATCTGGTTTGTCTAGGATTGCTTGTGGTAAAAAAAAATCCAGAATGTGAGGATTTATAGGGCATAGCTCTCTGGAAAAGGTCATGTAAGCTATGTAACTATCTGCATATAAAATGAAGATGTTTCAGGAGGGAATACTGAAGTGTATTGGTGTCTCAAACATTCCTTTTTCACATGTGGCTAGTAGTTACTTATTTCCTCAAAATGATTAGCAAAGTTTGGTACTGAGTAAGATCTCTGATTCTTGTGAGTCTGACTTGACAAGTTGATTTTTTCTGTTATCTCAGATACATAACTCACTTTCACTTCCCAAATATAGAAGCTACTACACAATTTGATCTCTCTGCAGATAGCATGGGTAAAAATAGTCCTTATAGTGTTGATTTAGCTAAGATTTGATTACTTCTAGTGAATAAAGGAGCTAATAAAACTTTGCAAAAATTGAAAAGGAATGTGTTTTGCTGAGCATCTATTATAAAGCAATCATTGTACTCAGGAATTATTGCTTTTTGGGTTTTCTCCACAGATTTTATTTCAAGAAATGTCAAACCTACTGAAAGTTAATAGAATAGTCAGTGAACACACGTACATCCTTCACTTGGATTCACTAATTGTTAACATTTGGCCATGTATATTTTATCTCTTTATATAAATATATGCCTTACTTTGTTAATTCATTTAAAAATAAAAGTTGCAGATTTTATGATGCTTTATCCCTAAATATTTCAGCATGTATTTCGTGAAACCATTGTTTTATATAGCCACACTATGATTATTATTCTCAAGGAAATTAACAGTTATTTAATTATATTACCTAATATAGAGTCTATATTCAAATGTTTCCGAATTTCTCAGTAAAGTCTTTAAAGGTGCTCTTGGTTCCTACTAGTGAATTTTTGAGGGTTCTCTCACTTCTAGCTGACAGACACGGAATTCAAACTAACTAAAGCATAAAAAGAAATGTATGGGCTCACATAACTGAGAAGATACAGATGGACTTCAGGCAGGGCTCTATCTAAGTGCTCAATGTCATCATCAAGTCTCTCTCTCTCTCCTTTCGTCTTTCCATTTTACTCTGGTCTCTGTGCCATTCAGAGAAGATTTCTTTGTGCTGTGTAAATATACCTTACATCCTTCTTACAGTTTGGAATTCAAAAGAAAAGAATGCTTCTCTTCTAAGAACTCCAGCAATCATCTTGAGGATATTTTCACTGGCCAATTCCAACTTTGGGTCATGGGATCATTCTTGAAACGGTCATGTTGGTTAGACCTAGGGCACAGGTCCACTCTGAGTTAAATGTAAAGTTAATTCAGCCTAAATCATGGGACTCAGAAGGGAAAAGAGTGGTTGTCCGAAAGGGAAAAATATTTCAGATCAATTTAAAGACAACGGAGGTATCAGTAGAGCCTTGAGCTGAGAATGTAAAGATGAATAAATGTTCAAGCCAAGAAGCTTGTGCTGTGTAGTTGGGGAGATAAACTTTAAACAAATGAATACAAGATTGCCTATCAAGTGCAAGAATAAAGATATAATTCAATGAATAATCACAACACAAAAATATTCACTTAGATGCTTCTTTTCAATCCAAAATACCTCCTTCATGTATAAAATAGTTATTTCTGCCCTCCATTCAAACAAAATATAACTATATAATTATCACTTAACTTTGGTTTGAGAATTGTTTTTTATATTAAGTGGCTAAAAGACTCCAGAATAGAATAGGCTATCTTGGGGTTAAAGGGTAAAAAGTCCATTACTTCAATTCTACTTTTGAACATTTATTATTTCCAGCCATTCTACTAAGCATTGGAATAAAAGATGGTCCTTGCTTTCAAGAAGCTTCAAGTTCAGTAAGGTTGCAATCGAAAATTGCCTCTGTTGTGATGCCTTTACTTATTTACGGGTCCGAGAGCTTACTCTTCTACTTGATTTCATCTATTTCTCATTTCCTGCCCATGCCCTGCATGCTCTTGGTACCTATTTTGCTCTGGTTTCTGTGTGACGTGTGTCTTCTTGGTTCCTGGCTGTCTACCTAAATTCTGGCCACATCACTTTCCTGACCCCAATTCTTCATGTATGTGCACTGCTTTGCTTCCCCATAACCAGTAAGTTGTTGACTCACTGGCATGAATACCTTGTGTGATAATGCTTGTAAAAGCTCAAAGCAGAACTAATAAAATAAACGTCTCATTACAACCTCACAGGAATAATAACAAATCAAAAACTAATATTATAATGTGCCTAAATATTAATTATGACATCTTGTCTATGTTAGCCAATTGGTTCTAGATATAACTGTTTTCCTGCCCAAAACTTGCTTGATAAACCCATTATTTAAAAAATTTTTATTTTTAGAGTTTTTGTTACTAGAAGTAACGTCAATTTGCACACTTTCATATCTGTCTTAACATCCAACTCTATCAATTTCCTTGGAATAAATTATCAGAAAAAAATTCATAAAATGGGAGAAAATTCATAAAAATATTAAAGACTCTATCATTAATATTGACAAATTGCTCTTCCAAAAGATAGACTAGTCTTCACTCTCAGCAGTAGCATGTGAAAATGTCTTTTTTCCTCTTCTCTCATTATTTATGTTAACATTTGTTTCAAATCTTGGCCAAATTGAAAGGCAAAAGATATTTTAACTAGTTTCAATTTACAGTTATTTGATTATTAGTGACAGCAAACATTTATAGATATATTGATTAATCATTTGCATTTCTTGCTACATTAAATATTTATTGTAACTTTTGCCTAAAGTATATATTTAGATGTTAGTGTTGATTTTACCAATTTATATGTACACTGAGAAACATATATATACTAATCTACTATCTAACATGTTAATAATAAATATTTCCCCATTTTACGTTGTTGGTTTCTAAATATATCATTTTGTTTATTTTTTTTGGTTTACAAATAAACATAAATTTACTTATGGTTGGATTCATGTCTAATTCATCTTCATATTATGATATGCTACTCATAAGAATTATACTGATATTTTTGCATCAGACAAAAATATGTGCACATGCCTATGTAAACATTTCAAATAATGGAGATTTTTTGTTATACACTAAAAATATGGTTGGATTTATCATAAATAAATACAGCTAATAACAGACATAGATAAGAAGAAGAATCTAATGTATCAGGATGGTAGAGGTAAATTACCTCCCCTTTTCATCTACTACTAAGCAGTCTCGTGTATTTTGGCCAAAGTGAAGGACAAGATATCTATTTAATGTAGAAACTCACATCAGTTTGAAAAATTTCATCCTTATTAGAGTGTGGAGTTGTGATTTGGTTGACATTTCTTTCACAAGCCTTTTCAAATATCTTCATTGTGTCTTTAGTGATTAAAATCTCTTTCACCACAGTTTCCCCCTAATAATTTTAAATTTGACAGTATTATCTCTGTTAATGCCATGTTAACACTGATTAGGTATACAATCTACCTGTGGTTGTTTTCTTTCTGCCAATTCAGCCACGACGTCTTATAAACAGAGTTATCAAATAGTAAGAGACCATGAGAGCTTGACAATTGTCTTGTGACTTCTAAAAACCCAAATAAGTGTTTTGCCTTGCACTTTTTAGACCTAGAGGGATATAGAATGTATAATTAAGGAGATTGGTAAACCAAAGGCATTTCCTTTCTCTAAAATTGAAGAAAAGTTTCATTGTATTCCTGAATTATTGTTGGTCTTACACCCGTCAGCTTCTATTCAATTTAGCTTCATGGCAGGTAGACACCTGCAATTCAATTTTCATATCTAGTCCCGTCCATCACTGCTTGCTCTGAGTACTAAAGGGGAGAGGAGATCAAGTTTGAAAAAAGAATCTTAGTAAATCTCAAACTCTACTTGATACAAAAAGAAGAAAAATAAGATAACCAACTCTTTATTGGAGAAAACTGATGATGACAGGAGAAACTACCCAGGTTTCTGAGGTGAAGCTGCAGACTGGGGAGTAGAAGCTGAGTGAGGAGGGCAAGGTTTCTGCTGAATAACTGAGTCTCGGGAGGGTAAAGGCTGTGAGGTGAGTAGCTTATCCAAAGTGTGGAGAATCTTCTCTTAAGCATATTACCTCAATGACTGAAAACATCAGTCACGGCATAATAGATTGTTCTCTGGGCTAAATTGACACGTTATCCTCACTGCGTGTTATAGAAATGGGAGATACCTATAGCTGTAACCATCCATTTGAAAGTGAAAAAAAGAACCATTTTTCACACATAAATACAAGCTTTGGAGTAATACCACAGAGCAATTTCTCAAGCAGGTTTTGTAGAGCAGCCTTTGAAAATCCATTCAGTAATAACTAATGTCTTTAGAAAGCCAAATTTGCATCAAAGGAGACATTTGTTTACTACAAACTCTCCTCACGATACACTCTTAGCTGTCACCATCTTTACTGTCAAAGATTCTTTGAAGTGCCAATTGTTAACAGCCAGAGATTTCAGGCTTTGGAAATTTGCTCTAGTGTTTCTTATCAACTGTGTTCCTTCCGAAAGATCAAAGGATTTATTCACATAGAGAGCTCATATATTGTAAATATTTCAAAATTTATTTAGCTTATTACTGGTTTATTCCACAACTAATATCTAATCACAGGAAAGGTTGTAAAATTATCTACATAAATACATAGAGTGCAGATGCAAAACTGGAAACTGTATTAAGAAGGGAAATTTCAAATATTCTTGTCTTTTAAAGAAAAGTGAAACATAAATGAAACACATAGACAAGGCTATCAGAGACAAGAAATCGAGCTTAATTTTTATTTGAAGTGGAATTTAAAAATCATAAAATTGTATTCATTAAAAAAACACAAAGTAGAACTCAAAATTACTTTCACTCATTAAAATGCAATCAGGATTTTGTTAGCTTTTATTGGAATGTCACTCAGGATATGTCACCTCTAAAACTATATACGATCACTAAATGGATTTTTGCACAGATTTTAGGTACATGCTCAAGTTCATTTCCAAACACAGATTTTGGCTTCACAATACTGACAGAAAATGTGGCTTTCATGGTTTCCTGTAGGTTGTTCAAACTGCAAACTGTTCCAGGAGTTACCATATGTGTTGGCACCTCTTTCTATCCAGTTTTGAAGGACAAAGTAAATCTAATGTAGAACCTCTGAATATGAGATTGTACTGTCTCATAAAAATAAAATTAAAAAAATAAAAACAAATAAATTCAACAGAACTTATTGTAGCTTCCAAAGCAAGAAAGAGAGAGAGAGAAACAGGGAGAGAAACACAGAGAGTCTTAAATTCTTGTTTTCCTGGCTTAATAACAGTGAAATTGTGGGAATAGAAGAGGTTAGAAAAAGGGGTAAATATCATAATTCAATAACAGAGCAGCAGCAACCAATTTCAACTATGCTTTTCTTTCTTAAATAAATGCTGGACCATTTTACCTGAGTATTTGAGGTGGTTCATATGAACCTTATTTGTTCTATATCAAAATGATCATACATCCCTATGTGGAAACCCTGGCTCAAGGAATATGAAACATATTCAATTTTTATGCTTTATCTATGGAACTTAAAGAAAATGATCTGTTTCTAAAACAATTTCAAAATCTCTAAAGAAATTCTAGAGTAATAAAGTTTAGAATCTATATTGTATACCAACCGTGGAACCATGTTAAATACAGAATGAGACCTAATGTGAATCAGCAAGGCAGTATTAGGCATTCAAATATGAGTGAGATACTGACCAGTACTATTTAACATCCAGCTCCCTGCAATTTTCCTTAAATAAACAAGGCTACTGTGTTAATAATCTAAGGAAGGCAGATTAAAAGGCAGAGTGAGTCATTAATTAAGCTGAAAGGAATGTAAGACACAAGGGAACCACCAAGACACTCTAACAGGTAATCAACTGTTAAATTCCCAATTTCTGTGCTTTGCTTGCCTCCCTGTCTTTCTCCTTGCTCTACTTTGACATTTACTCGTTGCCCTCCACCTCCCTGGCTAAGAAAATAAAACAGCAAAATTAGAATTTTAAAATTGACTCACCATTAAAAAGTTTTCCATTACAAAAACCCCAACATTTTAAATGCTTAGAAGCCATATAGAGCATAGATTTTAATGAGAGAATGGAATTCCCAATCTTTGAAAGAGAAAAAATTCATTGCTAATTTTGTGTTTTCACTATCATCATCATTATTATTATTACTTTGATCATTCTTATTCATTTTTAGGAGATCCCTGTAAAAGAATATAATCAATTCATCAAAATTTGACCAAATTATTACAAGTTAAGAAGATGGGCTTTTTTCAAACACAGTTTTCACCACAGATCTGCATCTTCATTCAAATCCTGGCTTTTTTAATTCAATAGGTTTACATTTATGAGTTTTGTTTTCCTACATTTAAAAGAGAAAAATACCTAGCATCAGTCCTGATTTAAGCACACATTGGTAGGCTGCATTATTTTTCACAAGTATTGAATGCTTCTGTGGTAAGGAAGATTAACTTCCTCCCTTCAGTGACACCTGGCTGATGATATAGATTTGCTTTTGCTTGTCGTAGTTGAACAGAAGTTATGTGTATCACATAGGGCAGAAGTTTTGAGAAGCATCATGTGGTTTTCCATTATGCCTCTTTATTCTCTTCCACAAGATTGATAATACTTCAGATAGAGGTGGTCGATCAGCTAGGTACCAGAGTGAAAGGGATGCAGAGCAGAGTTGCAACCAAACTTTGGTAGACATGTGGCATGAGTTCAAAATGGATTATCTTGAAAGATGTAAGCACTTAGCACAGTGCTGGTACATGGTAAGCATGGTAACATGCTTATTAATGCTCACATGATTATTAATAACAAGGAACTTCAACAGAAACCTGTTAAAACAAACAAAAGTTAGTTCTGGGGTGTAACAAAGATTCTTTGCTTGACCAAACTGTAGTCAGACTCCCGTGAACCCTCTCTCCAACAGCATTCACCCTTGCACTTAGTTGTAGAATCCAGTTTGGGCCAGAATCCTGCTAACTCAGTTAGTGAGAACTCTGCACCCTTGGTATCTGATCAAATTCCTAATATCCAGTATCCCCCAGAGGATGTCTGATCATCCTGCCCTGCCTTCGGCAAGCCTCCTGTTAGGTTGGTTCAGCCAGGATCTCTCCAGATTTGATGTGTTTCCTTAGTAATGACACTCACACACACACTTGCTACTTGGCTATAAATCCCACTGTGTTCTGGTCATATTTGGAATTGAGCCCAGTCCTATGCTGGAGTCTCTCTTCCCCTATTGTAATACTTTTTCTTCAATGAAATCTATCTTCACTGCTTTTACTTTTATCTAGCTCTCATTTTCTGTAACAGGTATATGGTGAGTTTAGCACAGATTAATCCTAATACCAGATAGTAAATTTTGTAGCTGAACAGGACTTACCATTTAATTTCAAATATTTCATCTGTTTCATTTTAGAGATAGGGAGACTGACACCCTATGAGCTGAGGGATTTTCTTTTTTTTTTTTTTTTAAATTTTATTTATTTATTTATTTCCGCCCCCCAAAGCCCCAGTACGTAGTTGTATGTCATAGCTGCACATCCTTCTAGTTGCTATATGTGGGACACGGCCTCAGCATGGCTGGAGAAGCAGTGCGTCGGTGTGCGCCCGGGATCCGAACCCGGGCCGCCAGCAGCGGAGCGCACGCACTTAACCACTAAGCCACGGGGCCAGCCCCTGAGGGATTTTCTTAATATCACTGCGTTATTAAAAAACACAGATATAGAATCTAGGTTAAATTATTCTTAGATACAAAGTTGTTAGCGTTGACTCACACAATTAAAGTATAACACTGTCCATATATTTGATGGAAAAGGGAAGGGGGGCATCAAATGCTACATATTTGTGAATCATTAAGAAAAGATTAATTTTTAAAATATTTACTTTCTAACGCAGAAGAATGGAAACACGTTTTAGAAAGACATAGTTTATATATATGCGTTTTTGTACCTATGGCACATTTTTCAGTGTGGTTCATAAAATATGACATAACATATAGCTAGATAACCACATATGTGAAGAAATTTGGGATAAAGAATAAGTAGACTAGAGGTTTCATTTTTCTTTGTGGACAAAACCTTGGTAAAGTCTTACGGCCAGTGCTAGGCACGGAGTCTTATTGGAAAGACATGACCAATGGTGAAGGTTTGAGGTACAGATGAAGCAATCTACTGCAGAATTATTTTCTCACCAAAAATAAGATGAGCAGCCAGAAAATATACGTCAATACACATAAATCATCTATTTAATGACAACAGAAAACTGAGGAAACAGCAAAGAGAGTTTCAAATTCCATTACAGAAGAAAATTGGAGAGGTGGGAGGAAGATCTACAATCGGTTTTATGTGGTATATGTGTAGATTGCATGCCTAGCCAAAGGCTAAGAATTCAGGAGGCATGAGAATGAGTAACTGCTTGGGGATAAAGAAGCTAACAAATTCGGAGAGACAAACTTGAAGACTTGAGGAGCCTCAACTAGAGTACTGACCGATTCTACCATGAGAATATTGTTTTATCTGCCTTTTATCCAAGGTATTTGTCAAAATGCCTAAGGTCAGCTTATAAGATCAGATGGTGTTGCTGCTTATGTACTCTCTTGCTAATAAATTTTGTACATTTTGCAGAATTCAGTCTATGACTGACTTTTATTGTCCATTGTGTGAATTAGGGAACATAGAAGGTAATGATAGCTGCTATAATAGGTAAACCTCCAAATTTCAATGGGTAAACACAACAGAGTTTTATTTGTAATCAATGGTAATGGATTTTCTACCATCTTCAATATGTGTCTTCCAGGGTTGCCATGGATACTAGCATCAAAGAAGAAGAGCTAGACTTAGAAGTAGAATAGATCAATTTGGTCCATATTCCATTGATCAAACATGGTCACATGGCACCCTACAGAATCAAGGAGAATAGAAAATATTGGGTCAGGCTGGATAAAACTACGTACCATAAAGGAAAGAAAAATTCTTGGTGGAAAGATATATCTCTCTGCATTGGTCCACTCCTCTGATCACCAAATATCCTCGTAGTACCTTCCTCCAGCATCCATTTCACACTCCCTCTTCCTCAAGAGGAAAAATATCCTGAAGTCCATCTAGTGTGTTTCCATTTGTGCAAGTACAAGAGGATAAAATTTGTTTTAACAATTGTTAATCAAAGCCTTTTATAACCAGTCTCCTGGTTTCCTTTGTAATACAATTTCCTAAAAAATTTAGTAGGATTGTTTTCAATTTTCTTCCTATTAAATTCATATGCCCGTATGATACTGAAAGTTATTTCTGAGACATAACTCTTAAGTTTTATGTATTTCATTGCTTTCTCAACCTTAATATCTCTTTTATGAAAGAATGGTGTCTATTTTGTGACTATCTAAAATAATTGGTGGGAAAACCACATTTTTTTCTTTGTCTGAGAAAGTCTTTCTTTTCCTTCATTCTTAAGGATTATTTCACAGGGTACAGAATTCTAGGTGAGTGTTTTTTCCTTTTTTCTCTCAACAATTTAAATATTTTACTCTACTCTCTTCTTTCTTGCGTGGTCTATGAGGACAAGTTGAATGTAATTCTTACCTTTGTTTATCTCTAGGTGAAGTGTTTTTTCCCTCTGGCTTCTTAGAAATTTTTTCTTTCTTTGAATTTCTGTAGTTTAAAAATGATGTGCCTAAACGTAGTTTGTTTTGGTTTTGTTTGGCATTTATCCAGCTTGGTGTTCTCTGAGCTTCCAGGATCTGTAGTTTTGTGTCTGACATTAATTTTGGGAAATCTTAGTTATTATTGTTTCAAATATTTCTTATGTTCCTTTCTTTTTTATTCTCTCTCTGATGTTCAAGATATTATATGTATGTTACACCTTTTATAGTTGTCCCACAGCCTTTGGATATTCTGTTCTGTTTTTTTTTTTTTCAGTATTTGTTCTGTTTACACTTCAGTTTTCAAATTTTCTATTGATATGTCCTCAAGCTCAGAGATTTTTTTCCTCAGCTGTATCCAGTCTACTAGTAATACCATCACAGGCATTCTTCATTTCTGTTGCAGTGTTTTTGATCTCTAACATTTCTTTTTTGTTCTTTCTTAGGATTTCTGTCTCTCTGCTCACATTTCCCATCTGTTCTTGCATGCTGTTTACTTTATTCAGGAGAGCCCTTAGCATATTAATCATTGTTGTTTCAAACTATGTTTTTTGCCTTTAGTATGCCTTGTAATTTTTTCTTGATAGCCAAACATCATGTACCAGGCAAAAGGAACTGTGGTAAATAGTCCTGTAGTAACATAGTCGTAAAGTGTGTGGGGGAAGATCAGTGTTCTATAGACCTATGAGTAGGTCTCAATCTTTTTGTGAGCCTTTCCCTGTACACCGTGAACTTCACAAGTGTTTCTCAGTTTCTTTCCTCCCCTCTTAGGTGAACAGGATTGCAAGAATGAGCTGCAGTTGAGTATTTCCCTTCCCCCAGTTCAGTTAGGCTCTGATGATACCCCAGTATTTTAGGTTCTGGTTAACCAGTTTCTCCTGAGGACAGGCTTTCTTAAGAAGAACGTAGTAGTCTGTCTCTCCAATATTGGGGGCAATGGTTTGCCCTGTGTCCTCCCTTCTATTACTAATCCAAGAAGAGTTGTTGATTTTCCAGCCTGTTCAGCTTTTTACTTGTTGTTAGGATAGAGTGGTGACTTCTAAGCTTCTACATGTGGATCACAAAATTGGAAGTCAAGAATCACATTTTAAAATTTTTGCAACAGGACTGAGTGTTACTGGGCCTTGTAGCTCAGACATTTCATACTTATAATTTTCTTTTTGGAAATTATAATTAGTTAATACTGGAATTTCCCATTTTGCAAATCTCCAAATTTCTGGATGGTTTTCTATTTTGATTTATTTTGGCTTGAAATCAGCCTATATTTTCTTAAGTGCATCCCTTTCTCAAACATTTTGCTAAATACTACCAGTAACAACCAACAAACATTGACTTTCTGTTTTTCAGTCTATTCCAATAGAGCTATAGGCTCAGTAGACATATGGTCTGCTTCCCAAGTAATTTCAGTCAGCTTAACCAAACATTTTGCCACTAGATAACATGGGACAGTCTTTGGAAATAGCAGTATCCCAATTAGGTTCCAATTTCATATAGTTAAAGTAATTACAGCTGATGAAATAAATATGCCCTAAAATTTAAGTGGTTTGCCACAATAGTTTATATTTGCTCATGTAAATACCAATTGGTGGTGATGGGGAGGGTAAGGAACAAGTGCTATGCTCAATGAAGACATTCAGAGACCCTATATGGCAGAAAATACGCCACCTTTAATGTGTGGCTCTCAAAGTCATCTTGAGTTTTAATATACAGCCAGCATTAAAAAGAAGAGAAAATATGAGGAATCACATTTGGGTTCAGGCTTGGAAGTAGCATACTTCATTTCTGCCCACAATTTATTGTCCCAAATGTACTTACATGACTCCAGAATATACAAGGAGATGGGAAATATAGCTCTCCACTATCCAAGGGAGGCACAAATCTTTGTTCAATAGTCAGGTAGAACTCATCTACCTGAGTATCTCTTACTGCTCATCTTTCACTGCCAGAGGTAACTCATATCAACCAAAAATACCTTGATAATTCCTCATTAGCCAAATAAGATGAAACTAAGGGTAAGCTAAGTGCTTGAAGTGAATGCTGTATGGTCTTGCTCTGTGAGCCTGAAAAATGGCAAGATACAGCTAACTCAATGCTTCTATGTCATAAAAGAAGGGACATCTAAGAGCAGTAATGAGTCATACAGTCTATAAGATAAAAACAACATGTTGCTTGGAAGTACAACTCCCTCTAAGTCTGAATTCAGGATAAAATTTTATCATAAGACTTCATACAGAATGCTTCTACAGTAAATATGAGTGTCACTGTATTTTTTATAGAGTCCTTCAGTGTGGGCTTAGTGTAAAAAGAAATTAATAGAAAATATTGAAAAATGCAGTAATAGAAATGTTGCCTGCTGATGTTCTGGCTCTGTTCAGTGGAAAATATCCAACCACCTAGAGTTAGAATGCAGACCTTTCAGGAGAACTCCATCCATTTTACTTTTTCAATTGAATGTTATTAGTGGCAGTAAATTTGAGGTGGTCACCCTGATAAAGAACTGAATTACAAATAGCCTATCTGCTCTTAAGTTCAGATACACATGGTTTAAAAGTCTGCTGAGCAGAGAGAATTACCATTTTCTTTTGGAGGTTGAGAATTCTAAAGTAGACACTATTTAAATAGAAAATCCACTTCTGCATAAAGTTGAGCCAAAGAAATACCATCGTTAAAGGAAATATTTTGCAAAATTTGCTGCTTTTCTCTGTCCACAAAACAATAGATAAACAAGGACCCAATAGTGTCTTCCAGGGAGGCCAGATATAAAATTAGTAGTTGAAAAAAAATCTCAAAGTATGCGTTGATCAAGGCCCTATAGAACACTATTATGGATACTGAATTCTTACAGTTTTAGTCCATTGATTTTTATAATCCATTGAATCATAGAAATGTAAAATATTTGAAAACAGCAAGAGTTTTGAAATATCCATGCATTGAGCCATAAGCTCTTTCACAGTCCAAATAAAACCACCTTTTAACATTGGTGAAACATTTAAAGGGATTGTTTGAAAATTATAGTCTTATATAACTAAAGGAGTTGGTTTTCTCCAAAGTGTTCTTTATTCAGTCAGTTAAATACTAGAAAACATATTTCAAAGTGATGTCACTGTCTATTTACTCTCTGTCTATAATTACATAGCAGAGTGAATTGTCTATTAGGTTATTGGTAGATGGTAACAAAAAAAAGTATGATTGCTATATAAAATGTGTATGTATATTTTTCACGTTAAACAAAAAAGTAAGGCAATAAGCAAAACTGTGACAAGCCACTGGGTAGAAGAAAAATTAAAGCCTTCAGGATGAGTGGGAATCCCCGATTTGCATTTTGTGAATTATTACTTGATTCATCCATAGATTCTTCATCCTAATTCTGATTATCCTGGAAGATTTTAGGTGCAATTTAGTAAAAATGTCAACATCTATATTAAGTTCTTAGAGTTTAGCCTATTGATGGTTCTTGTGCATTGAGTCACAGGGCACAAAAAGGTGAATAAGAATTGTCAATGACCCTAACACTATTCCCAATAGATTTCTCCACTAGGTGACAGGGAGAATAAAAATGGTCAATAGCTAACAACTGTGGCAAAACTCTGTGTAATCCATCGTTAGAATGCTGGACTGAGCAGTCCTTGCAAATTATCAAGAACGAACGAACCAGGCATAGTTTAGATATATTAATTCATCTTGTTCTTGCATTTGGTCATTCAGCAAAAATATTTGAGTTAAGTCCTGACAATGTCTATGCACTGTGATAGGACCTGGATGTATCGGGTAGAATCATTTCTTACTTAGGCAACTGCAATAGCCACGTAGCTGGCCTCTGTTTCTACTCTCTAAAGGTTTGTTTTCCATATGAAAGCTAGAATCGTCTTTAAGAGAGCAAACCAGATTATGTCGTTTCCATCCACAGATTTCTCATCATATTTGGACTAAAATCCAAATTCCTAGCAATGGCCAGCATAGATCTTACATGACCTGCCCTTTTCTGTTTCTGGGCCTTCATCTCAGACCACTCTTACTGATTCCCTCGGCTCTAGTGACACTGATCTTCTCGCAGTTCTTAGAATTTTCCAAATAGATTCTCTTGTCAAAAGATTTGCAAATGCAGTTCCTTTTGCCTAGAACTCTCTTCCCACGTACCCTTGTGTAGTTCGTTCCATCACTTCATTCTGATTTTTGCTCTGGTTTCATTAGTCTTGTGATCTTTCCCTGGCCATTCTCTTAAACAGCAGAACCCTGTTCTCCTAGTCAGTCTTCATCCACATATCCTGCTTCATTTTTCCACAGAGCACTTATCACTAACTGATATATACATATGTATTTCTTCCTTTTTGTCTTTTCTATAGAATTTACACTCCAGGAGGTAGGAACATTATCAGCTTTGTTCACTGAAAGTTCTGTAATTCCTACAACCCTGCCTAAAACTTAGTAGAACCTCCTTTTTATTGTGGTTGAATGATTGAATGAATGAATAAATGAAAACACAAACTAAAATGTCTAGTAGGGTGTATAGAAATTAAATATGTGGAAATATGAATAGATTTATAATTATTAAATAATGCAAACGTTATACAAGAAAGTTAAAGAAACTATAATGAGGAGAGATTGATTTATATTGATAAGAGAAGATATATCATAAAGTGTGATGAGAAGGAGATATTTAAATAGCAACCTGAAGAACGAGTGTGAATTATTCAACAAGAGTGGAGAGAAGAGCATATCAGGCAGTCGTAGAAGCCTATGCAGAAGCCCTGAGTCTGGGAAAAAGCTTGGAGGAAGATTCTTAATGAATAGATTAATGATTTGTGGGAAGATTAGGTTGTCAACAAAAAATAAAATTAAACTGAAACACATTGAAATTTCAAAATAACAAATAACAAGAAAAGGAACTCGAGTATCATATTCTATGAAAATATTTTGGATTCCACATAAATACTTACTGATGAGTTAGAGGGCTTAAACTAAAATTATATGTGGCTTAATCCTGAATGAAATTTTAACTTTTTTTGAGGGGTTTCATTGCCCAATACCATATATATAATATATATTTGTTTTTTCTAATTGCTAAAGTAATATATGTCTATTGTAAAATATTTGGAAAATGTTAGAAAAGCATAAAGAATAAATATTGTCTATAATTTATAGTCAATTTATAGCCCCTGTGAGTTGACATTTTGATATATATTATTCCACTTTTTTATGTATTTGTCTCTAAATATCTATTGATATAATTATACAAAGCATTAAATATGCAAATAAATATATATTACAAAATTATATAAATTGTTTCCATATTTTGAAACATAAGTTTTATTTTTTCAGTATAGTGCAAACATTTATTATGTTAAAAATATTCTTACATGAAATAAAATTCTGTGACTATGATAGTCTACCATATTGCATTATACAACATAACTTGAACTAGTTTTCTGTTAAAAATTTGCCTATTGCTATTTTCTCCATGTCAAGCATAAGAAAAATGTGCTCAACAAATATTTTTTAATATATTAATTAAATTTGCAATAAACTTGCTGTGTACATATCTAACTATATCTTTAGAATAAATACTTATAAGTGGAACCATTAATCCAAATATATGAACAATGTAAGAAATTTCAATATAAGCTTTCTCTTACACAACAAATTTTCATAATAAAGTGGATATGGAATTGACTAAGTAATAAAATATCCATTTTTCACACCTCTTACAGCACAAACATGGCCTAGATCTAACAACTATCAAGAACTAACTGTTGAAAAAACCGTTGCCCCAACAATATACATTGTGCATTCTAATTTTGTGGGATAAGGACTGTTAAAACCTTATGAATGGATGTTAATTGTCCTGCCAATGATAATACTGATGATGATAGGAAAAGACAAATTTAAACAAAAAGGAAAATATTTTTAAACTCTGGATTTACTCAGCAGTGTTTAGACTTATAGCAAGAAATGCTTAAATATAAAAAGTATATTTATTGTTGAAATTCCTGAAAGAAAAATAACTGTGTTTGTTACAGTGCATCATAAAAAATAATAGTTTCACTGACGAGAAAGTGGTTAGGAACTAGAAAGTCCAAAGTTCTCTCTTTCTTAACCTCTTTTTACCCGTTTGCTCTTTTTACATCAGATTTTTGGTAATAGAAAATTTCTTAGAAAAATAAATTTGTATTATAAAAGAACACTGTACCTATTCCCAAATTGACTTTCTAAATAGGGGAACTAAATTATATTCTTACTAGCAATACTGAGATGGATGATTTATCTGCTTTCTTTGCTTTTCAAATAATAACATTTTGAAAATGTTAAATAATGAAAATATCTGAGCAATCTGATTTGCATTTCTTTGATTGATGAAGTCCAACTTTTTTTCCTTTTATATTTTGTCCATTGTTATCTGTGCTTTTGTAAATAAATTGTTCTATTTATAAAAATTACCCAGTTTTCTGTTCAATTTTTGCTTTTTTTAAATGGATCATTTTATCTACCCCTTTTATTTAGACAATAAATAATAAGAAAAAATAGTAACTAATTATACGTTATTGGTAACAATATGGAATCACCCAATATAAACAGTGTAGATAAAAACAGAATTTTACAGGATATGTGATTGACTCAATATTATGATTTGTTAGAAGATAAACATATACTCTTATTAAGTAACAATAATGTAGTTATGTGTATGGATATTTGTTTTATCAGATGTTCAAACATGATTAAAAATGCGTACTCCAGTAATTCCAGTGACATTGAATATACAACTGATCTTTCCCATTAGCTCTGGTACCACAAGTTTCATTAAGATCTTGTTCCTTTTGGTATTTGTATTTCTCAGCAAGAAAACAAAAGGAAAGAATGTTTCTTTTTTCAATGCAGTCACTCCATGCTAATGGCTCTACAACATCAATGACCACAAGCTATAGTCGTTCATTAATTGAATGCTCATATTAGTATACAGTAACATAAATATAATTATAAATCATTAGCTATTAATTCATGCATACTTTTTCCCATTTTTCAATAGCAAGTTCAATTCCAATTACTAATATTCTTGGGCCTCCACAACATCTTCTCAGTGTATCGTGGTTGATAATTTTCCCATTGAAGTTCGTGCCTCACGTATATCTGCCAATACCTGAAAAAATTACGTAGCTTCTATCCAATGCAATACTGAACTGCAGTATGCAACCTAGTGGTTGTAAAGTAATGTATTTGAAAAGATTTTATATAGAATGTACATATTTTTTGTAAAATAAAATAGAAGCAAGTTTCGATGGAACATCTACACAGGGTGACAAAATACAATGCGGATAATGAATGGTTCATAATAAAACAAACTTCCTGAGAAATGCATATACATTGCAGACTCATAAAGAGATTCAAAATTGTGTCCTCGATGGAGGTATGGTCATATAATGTTGGAGGATTACATCCTTTTCACACTATAATTAAATTTCGATAATAAAGATTTAAAATAAATACTAAGGAGAAACTGAAAGGAAAATGAATTCTAAAAGGTTGTGATGGAAGGAGAAAAGCCAACCTACTTTTTCCAAAGTCTTAGGAGGTTCAAGGTTTAGCGCATATAATATGTAGCACTCTGGCATAGCTGTTCTGACCCACTTCCCACCGGTTCCCCAACAGACCCTGGTTGGATGCTAAATGTGAAACTGTCACTGAATGACAGTGGGACAACCTGAAGCAAATAATGTTCTTTAATTAAGACATAGAAACAATGAAACAAAGGAAACAAAACCAAGCTCACAAAATCACATTCTGAAAAAGAAAAGAATATTGAAAGCTAGATTTCTTGGATATAGCACAAAGATCTCTTTTGGAGAGCTGTTCCTCTCTAGCCTGAGATTCATAATTGATTCAGCCTAATATTTGTTTCTCTCTGCTCAACTCTGCACATCTTTCTACCTTGAGAGACAGAAACGACTTTTTGACTTCTGTATAAGCTTCTCTTATTTGAAGCTTGAGATATATATTTTATGTAGTTTCAAATATATATTTTTACCTATGAAACCATCACCACAGTTAAAATAATGAATATTTTCATCACTCCAAAAGTTGGCTTTTGTCTCTTTTGTTAACGCCCTTTCTCACCTCCCAGCATTCTCCGTACCCCATCCTAAGGCAACCACTTATATGCTTTCTGTCACTCTAGATTTGTTGTCATTTTGTATAAGTTCAAATAAATGAAATTGTACAATGTCAACTCTTTCTTTTTTTTGCTTATTTCCCTCAGCATAATTGATTTAGACTTACCAATGCTGTAGCGTGTGTACATTCCTTTTTATTACAAAGTGGTATTCCATCGTACTACCAATACGATGATAACGTTGATATAATACAGTTTGTTTATACCTTTACCTATTGGGAGATGTTTTAGTTGTTTCTGGTTTCGGGCTACTACTGATAAAGTTTTTATGAACTTGTATGCACAAGTCTTAGTATGGACATACGGAATATAAAATGATAGAATCAGGGAGTAGTTATGTAGATTTTTAGGGAATTGCCCAACTGCTTTTTACGTAGTTGTATCATATATTCCTGTCAGCAGTTTATGAGAGACTTAGTTTCTCCATATCTCTTCCAATACATTATATGGGTAATGTTTTTAATTTTAGTCATTTTAATAGCTGTGTGTTGGAATTTTATTGTAGAATTAATCACTAGTGATGTTGAATATTTTTTCATGTGCTTATTTGCCATGTGTTTCCCTTCTTTGGTGAAGTGTTTATTCAAATGTTATGCCCATTTTTAACTGAGTTATTTTCTTATTGAATTTTGAAAGAATTTACTTATTCTAGATACAAGTCTTTATCAAATATAGGAATTGTAAATATTTCCTGCCAGTCTATGGCTTATTTTATCATTCTCTTAATAATGTCTTTCATAGAGTAGAAGTTCTTAATTTTGTTAAAGCTCAATTTGCCAATTTAACCTTTTCGAGATTGTGCTTTTGGTATTGTATCTAAGAAATCTTTATATATCCCAAGTCACAAAGTTTTTTTCCTATATTTTTCTTTTAGAAGATTTAAAGTTTATATTTTACATTTAGGTCTGTGATCCATTCTGAGTCTTTTTTTAATCCAGTGTGCAGTATGGATTAAAGTTTAACTTTTGTATAAAGATAATCAATTGTTTCAGAATCATTTGTTGAAAAAAATATCCATATTCCCCTGCATTATCTTTGCACCTGTGTCAAAAATCAGTTGTCTTTATACATGTGGGTCTATTTCTGTACCCTCCGTTTTATTTCAATGATCTATTTGTTTGTTTGACACCAATGCCATATTGTCTTTATTACCGCCACTTTAAAACAATTCATAAAACCAGGTAATTAATTATCTAAGTGTGTTATATTACAGCATCAACTAAAATCCAAAATATCATTTAAATATCATCCACTTAAAAATTCCAAATCTCATCTTCTAAATTATCTAAATCATATGTGAGTGAGACTCTAGGTAAGATCCATCTTGCGGCAAGATTCCTTTCCCTCTATAGACCTGTGAATATAGAAAACAAATTAGTTTCTTCCAAAATACGATGATGAAGCAAGCATAGAATAACAGTTATAGATTTCCCATTCTGAAAGGGAGAAAATGGAAGGAAGAAAGTGATCACTGTTCCTGAGAAATTTTAAAATCCAGGAGGGTAAATTCCATTCGGTTTCAAAGTGCAGAAATAATCCTCTGTGGCTCAGGCTCCACCTTCTGTACCCACAGCTTCAGCTTCTGCGCCTATGGCTCTGGCCTCTAAGAACTTCTTCCTTTTCCTTGACAGGTAGCACATGTTTACAAATAAGTAGTTTTATCAGCCTGTTTCTTGTAGAACTTATGGAGTCTGGTGGCTATATAGGTTAATGAACTTGAACTGGATCTGAGTGGCACTGGCTCTTGAGAACCACTTGTCAAATAGACAGAAATTTGGCAAGCCCATTGTTACACTATTCATAGTTTGAAATTGATTATGTCTGGAGTTTTTATACCACAGAAATTGGTAAATAGCAAAAATCAAAACCTTTTTTTTCTTTCAAGAGAACTGATTTACCAATATACCTGCAGATATACTATAATATCTAAGCTATTTATCTAATTCCAACCACAGCAAACTTAATTACATCACATTAGCGAAATAAAAATCATATAGGAAGTTTCACAAGCTGGTGGACAACTTATGTGGCCCTTATATGGAGAAAAAGCCATGCAAGAGGCAGTGGTCCTTGAAGTAACTTTCTTTGGTTAGCTGACCTAGAAATACAAAATGATCTGCTGGTGTTCTGGTAGCAAGTCCAAAATTACTTATCACATGCCATCTAGAAATTTAATATGTGAAATATAATACGTGTTTATTCCTTGGAGTCTTTTCATGTCATTATTTCAAGTGTTTCTTTGGATAATGAAAACATGCTTTTCAAACTCCATTACTCACATATAAACCTAATTAAAATATGCAGTATCATGTCAGAATTGTTCATTAATTAAATCAACCATTTCTTCAGTTGCTGACAGAAATTAATATAGTGTCCTATGAGCATAAAAGAGAATCTTAGGCACAAAAGATAAAGAACTTCCACAAGGAACCAATATTGCTGATGGGAAAACAATGAATATACATGAAATAAATCAGGAAGAGTATAAAACATAAAACATAATATCCAAAAGTGGAGAAAAAGAAGCCCAAACCAAACCTAAGAGCACAGAGTGTATAGTGAGTTATATATTAATGAGTCTAACTAGCCATCACTGTTGAAAACCAGTGATCATTTGAGCTTGAAGCTGTTTAACTACTGTAATTTAATGCCTGTTCTCAAAATTCTTAGAAATTCCCAAAATAACTGATACCAATCTTTTGGGTAAAACATCATATATGTGAAACATACTGTCTATAATCCTACATATAAGCACTTTTAAGAAATGTTATTTTTCCTGTAAGACATGGTGTTCCAGAAATTCTTTTATAATTGATATACATTTCCTAATTGTTTAAATTCTTATTTTTACATGCTTCTAATATTTTTCTACTACATGGCTGTTCCAGATTTTGTTAGTTAGCATACAACATCTTTTCCCTTGCTTATTTCCACAATAAGCAAAAAGCTAGAAATGGCACTGACTTTTTTAGTTTCCTGGAAATTAGGGATTGCTGTGTGACAAAGTTTTGGCCAATAAGACGCCAATGAAAGTCCACGCTGAGGCTTGAGAAGATATTTGCTTCCTTATAAAAGGGAGAACTGCTGATTTTCCCCCTTTGTCCTGCCCCAAAAGTGAACGTAGTCCTAGACCTTTGGAAGCTATATGATGACCAATCACAAGACATTTAAAGACAAAAAGCCAATGTACTAAGGACAGTAGAGGAGAAAAATAGAAATGATATATGTCCTTGATGGTGATCACGAGCTATTGAAGAAGCCCTAGATTACCTTCATCAAGAATCCTTCTTAAGTACAGTCATGTGCTGCATAATGACATTTTGGTCAATGACAGATCACATATATGATGGTGGTCCCATAAGATTAGCATCATATAGTTTAGGTGTCTAGTAGGCTATACTATCTAGGTTTGTGTAAGCACACTCTATGATGTTTGCACAACGACAAAATCACCTAATGACACATTTGTCGGAATGTATCCCCAGGGTTAAGTGATGCATACCTGCGGCTCTATGGCTTAAGGCACTATTAGATGGGTTCTCTGTTCTTCCAACTATAGCATTTCTAACAGAACATAATTATAGATTGTTATGGCTTGGAAAGTAGGGAGCAGTAAATTTAAGTCTTAAAAAAGAAGGCTTGGGGCTGGCGCAGTGGTGGTGTGGTTAAGTTTGCACACTCTGCTTCGGCAGCCCGGAGTCCACCGGTTCTGATCCCAGGCGTGGATCAACACACCGCTCAACAAGCCAGGCTGTGGCGGCGTCCCACATACAAAATAGAGGAAGATTGGCACAGATGTTAGCTCAGGGACACTGTTCCTCACCAAAAAAAAAAAAAAGCCTCATAATCCCAGTTTCCCCTCTAGTCCTCAACCCTCTAAATTCTCTACCTTCCTTCAAAGCCACAATTTGGGAAAGGATAGCTTATGTAGTCTCCACTTTCCCACATGCCACTCCTACTCACTCCAATCTGGCTTCAAACTCTGTATATTCTGAAAATTTACCAAATCCATTGTATTCCATCTTTTCTCACCTCACTGAAGTATTCAAATATTTGATTATGTAATCCTTTTTGAGACAGTTTTCTCGTTTACAATACATGACACCCTATCTCACTGCTTTTTTTGGTCGCCTTTTTTGATTCCTCCTGAGCTAAAACTGCAATCTCAATGTGGGTGTTCTTCAAAGTTTGGCCCTGGTACTTTACTCTTTGTACTCTTTCCCTAAGTGACATCATACTTCTCTTGGCTATAAAATTATCAATATCCTAATGACTTATAAACTTAAATCTTAAGCCCAGACACTTTCTCTGAGCTTCAGTCATAAGTATCCAATTGTTCATTTGACATTTCTACTTGATTGGCTGACACTCTCTCAAATTTAAGTTTTCATAAGTTGTCTCACACCTGCCCATTTATTCCTCCCAAATTCTTCTCTATTTTATAAAAGGGCCTCCTATCCAACTCCAGTTATTTGTTCAAGCCTGAAATTTGAGGATTCCTGATTCCTCCCTTTATTGCAAACTTCATATTAAATCTATCATTAATTTCTGTTAATTCTACCAGTGACTATTCTCCACCTACATGTCTGACATCTCTATTATGTTACTGCAGTGACCTCTTCACTTATTTCTCTCTTTCAATCATTGCTAGCCTTCAACCAACCTCCTATTGTATAGAAGTCAGAAGGATTTTTCTTTAATGTAAAATACAAAAAAATGAAAATCGAATCAGTTTCTCTCCAGCTTCAACTATTTAATATCTTCACATTGTGGTTGGGATAAAATCCAAACATTACTCCATGGCTTAAAGGCTGTGAATGCTTGCGTTGTTTTACTGAAATAAATCATCCCATCCTCAGCATGGATCATTTTCCTCATTGTGCACTAAGCTCTTAACTTCTCAGAGAGTTAGCTCGTGCTGTCTCCTGTCCTTATAATATTATCTTTGGGTGGCTGGCTCCTTCTTGTTCTTCAGATATTAACTTAAATCCTTCAGAGAATTCTTCCCTGTTTACAATGGACTTCCCTTCCATTTTCTATTTTAGCACTCTATCCCTCTATTTCTTTACTTTGTTACACTGATTACAACCTGATGTATATATCTAAATATGTACGTGTGTGTATGTATGTGTGTGTGGGTATATATGTATATATTTCCTATTCGACCATGAGGTTTACCTCTAACTTGTTCACCAATATATTTTCAGTACTACTTCAGGGCCTGGCAGAAAACAGCCATTCATTTAACAAACAATCATTGAATATCTATTGTGTGCCAGGCACAGTTAGAGGTCCCTATATGATAGGGAAGAAAATAAGTTACCTACTTTCGTTAATTTTGTGTTCTGGTTTTATGAACTTCTCTCCAAAGTGCAGTCAAATACGTCCTTTGTTCAACTATATCTCAATAAATCTGGAAAACAAAAAAAGGCATTGGTGAGAAGGTAAACTTACAATACAAAGACAATAAAAAAACTCTAAATTACGTGTGTTCAAGAGACAAAAAGAAAGTCATATGGCTGGAAATCATGATGTTGTAAAGAGTAGTTTGTAGATAATGTCGTGGAATTAGGCAGAAGACAACTTGCCTAGAAGTTACTGAAGAGTTATAATCAGAAAGTTGCATTCATTGGAAGGAAGGAAGGAAGGAAGGAGGGAGGGAGGGAGGGAGGGAGGGAAGGAAGGAAGGAAAGAAGGAGGGAGGGAGGGAGGGAAGGAAGGAAGGAAGGAAAGAAGGAGGGAGGGAGGGAGGGAAGGAAGGAAGGAAGGCAGGCAGGAAGGAAGGAAAGAAGGAGGGAGGGAGGAAGGGAAGGAAGGAAGGAAGGCAGGCAGGAAGGAAGAGACGAAAAGAGAGGGAGGGTGGGAGGGAGCGAGGAATATATTGGCAGTGCTAACGATATTACCTGCTGATTGAGAATATGGCTAAAAGATAGTGAAGGGTCTCGTGCTGCTGCCTCACATAAAGTGATTTCATGGCATTCTGTAAGTTCATTGAACCTGCTACTTCATGTTAACTGACATCTGACCAACTGGAAATTTCTAAACCCTGGCAGTCACTTCTAATATCCTCATATGATTCTGAAGCTTCATTTTAGTAACTTAATGCTTCAGCTAAATGAATTCTGTATGAATATTCTTTTGACATGGTGATTACCTCCTTATCTCTCATTGGGAAGAGGTCAATGTCAGACAGGTCTAAAAGGAGGGATGCTAGGGCTCTACTTGTGAGAGAAGCCGAAGTAGGAGGCCCCATCATGTCCAGAAGCAAAGCCTGCAGGAACGCCTGCAAACCCACAGGACACCAGAGATTAGGAGGACTCCGCAAGTTAATCTCTTTGCCAGAAACCCCACGACTCCTCCCCACTGTGTTATTTCAGCCTAAGTAAAGCAGAAACATCCTTTAATAGAGATTGTTGACCAACTGTGCTTTCCTATTCCCAACTCGCTGGTTACTGCTTACTCTCTTATTAAAGTTATCTCATTAAAGACTAGTAATTTGAGAACTAATTTTCCTTTTAGGCCACTAACATAGCAGTCAATAATTTGCAAATAGGCAATTTGCTTACTAATTCTTCAAAATATACATTTATTTTGCAATCTGGACTATACAAGTTTCATCTTAAATGTTTTGCTAGTGAAAAAGAAATATTTTGAATAGATTCCTGGATATATATATTTGGATTTGGATTTAAGGAAGCTCTTAGGTAAATATTGACCTTTTTAAAAAAGATAACATCACCTACAATTTCTTTATTCTAGCACATTTTTTATCTTTATGTTTTTTCATTCATTTTTGAATTTATCAACATACAAATTTTTACTGTGTTTGCACTCATAATGCAATTATTTTATTATGACAATAGCTAGCATTTATTCGGTATTTACTATGTGCCAAGCAAGAGTTTAGCACAGATACAGGTGCTAAATCTGTGGCACCTCACTTAATCCTCAAAACAGCTCTGAGTTTGTTATTATCAATTAAACCATTAAATATGTGAGGCAACTGAGGCAGAGAGATATTGAATAACATTCTCAAAGATTTATAGATAATAAAGATTAAGCCAAGACTGGAATTTGACCCCAAGCTACCTGATTCCAGCTGTCTGACTCATTGATTTAGGAAAATTTGATATTTGAGCTTAAAGAATGTTATTACTAACTTTGTCAAAGAAGAAATTATTCTGACGCTTGTTAAAATGTTAAATGTTCAAGAAGACTTTATTCAGGAGTATTGTGACAGATATCAAAACTATGACAATAGGGGAGAGAGATCAAACTCAACTCTAAATACAACAACAAGTAGAGATTTATAGCCAAGGAGCAGGTTGGGGTGTGGGGAGGGGTGGATGGAAAATTACTAAGAGGAGACATTAAGCATAGAGGAACTCCTGCCAAACTGGCCTAACAGGATTCTTGCTGAGAGCAGGCTGGAATGATCAGACACCAATGGTGGGGAATGAGGAATTTGATCAGATATCAAGAGTGATCAGATATCGAGGGTGGAGGGATTTTCTCTTGACTGACTTAGATGGATTCTTGCTGAAACTGAACTCTGTAGGCCTGGCAAAGATAGGGGCCAAGCTCGAGGTCCAGTCAAGAGGAGGGCTTAGAGGAGCCTGACTAAAGTTTGGACAAAGAGAACATCTTGTCAATTCACCACAAGTAAAATAGAGTTTTAAAGATGGAGAGGACCTTAGAAATAATCTTAATCATCCCACCCTCTTTACAGAGGAAAACACCAAATACTTATGTGCATTTGCTTGTCAAAGTTACCCGTTTGGGCCGGCCCTGTGGCTTAGCGGTTAAGTGCGCATGCTCCGCTGCTGGCGGCCCGGGTTCGGATCCCGGGCGCGCACCAACGCACCACTTCTCCGGCCGTGTTGAGGCCGCGTCCCACATACAGCAACTAGAAGGATGTGCAGCTATGACATACAACTATCTACTGAGGCTTTGGGGGAAAAATAAATAAATAAATAAAATTTAAAAGTTACTTGTTTGATGGAAGATATGAGACCATGACTTATCCCTGTGCTCTTGCCTTTACACTTTCATTGTCTCTTATTGGAATATTTACATATTATCCTAATATGTAGGAAATCGGATATGCTATAAATACATAATAGCCCAAGATATAATAGGTAAAATTGGCTTTAAAACCCAATAAAATTGACATTATTTGTTTTAGATTGCTCTTCTTTCAACGATTTATCTTCAGTTAAAAAAAAAATCTATTTCTAGGTTTACTAACAAATAGCATATTTGTTGTTTAAATTGATGTCGACTGAATAGCTATGCGGGATCTTTAAATGTCAAATGGGAATCTATGGAAATATATTGGAATTCCAATCTCTGTACTAAAGGTCTTCTGTGGAGCTGTAAATGAAAAACTGTGTGAGAACATTGTTTCAGCACCTGTTCTATTGCCTGCATTTGGTGTAATTAGTGTATTTAAAGACAGCCCTATTGGTTACACCATATGGTTTGTAATCATTAGGATAATAATAGATGTACCATTTAAAATGGAGCCCAACAACTGAGTGCTATTGTTCCATTCTGCGAGCATAATAGGGGATTTTCAGAGAATTGACTGAATCCCAATTTTGAATCTCTGACACACTTAGGTTCCCTGGGAGAAGAAATTTTAGACGATATGAAAGCAAATTTGCTACTGTTATTTGATTTAGATATTAGTAAATATTTTTATGCCTCCATTGACACGTCTGACCCTAAGATAATGATATTTTAAATAAACTATTATTAATAATGACAATGAATCTCATTAACATTTTCAAATGTGAAGATGTGTTATCTTCTGGTTTACTAAAACTGGACTTCCATTGTCAAAGTTTAATTAGTTCTTTATTCATACTAATTTCAGTTGCTATTAAAATAAAAAACATTTTTTCCTCATGTAAAAAGTTTAACAGGAAATAAGAAAGTGACACAGGACTTTATAAACTATGAAAAAGTACATTTATCAACCTCAAAAACATCCTTTGTGTTCACTCTTTGGCTTCTAAGTGACACCACCTGGAAGTTAAACAGTGCTTCTATCTTCTCAATTGGTGCAAGCTACTAGAGGCGGCAAGCAAAACAAGAATCCATTAGAGATAAGATTGTAAGCAAAATAAAAAGAGACTGATTTCCAGTACTGTTAACCGACACTTACATATGCATATTCACACCTTTAATGACATACTCATCTAAAGAACCTACATTCCTGACTATGTATATATATATATATATATATATATATATAAATATTTTTAAGTATAAATTTAAATTTGAATTCATACTTATTTCTCAAAAAAAAGAGACTAATCTCCAGGCTGAAATTCTAAATTTGAGTGGAAAATTAAGAAAAATACATGTACTCAATAAAGGAAGCCTAAATGCCTCTGTTTTCCTCTAACATATAAAATGTGTTTATGTAGTTATAATTTCTAGATTAAATACATCAATATAATGGTTTTCTGACTTTTTTTTTTGCATGAGAATCTCTTTGAATTAATAAAGACAACAAAACACTTAGGATTCGACTGTCCCATGGTGCAAGATACACGTTCAGCTTTTTCTGATTCAATAACACCCCATCAAAAGAAATGTATGACCTTAGAACCTCTATCCGCTGCCTGCCACCCAACCTCCACTTGTGCTGCTTTGCATTTCCTTCATCTATTTCATATCTGTGGAGGCCAATGCTGTCACATTATATTTGCCAAGTAATGCAGGTTGATTTACTGCCCATGATGCAGCAATCTCATGCTCTGACTTAGATGTTCCCCGCACCACTTCCATTTGCTGCTATTTTGCTCTTGGGTATGCCCTTGACATTTGTCTTTAGACAACACTTCAACCACTAATGGGATGTTGGTCACACATACTAAAAACAGATCTATTCCACCCAAGAATTTCTCTGCTTAGGTTGACACCTTCAGTTGCTCCAGTTGCTTGCTCTCAACTCTGTTTCTCACTCTGAACAAGATAAAATAACACGGAGCTTTCCCACTATTAACTCATTTATGGAGGCATAGAGTGGAAGGCTTGGTCTGTAAGATGTTAATATTCTATAAGCTTAACACAACTTTGGTCAAGTGAGCTAAAAGAAGAGTTATCTATTGTACAATGCACTTATATAGTTTCCTTTATGCCTTATTATAGGTCCCAGTTCAGTTTCCCTACCCTCGATTCCCTTCTTTTACTTTTGTTTTGATTATGCCCCTTGATTGCCACCCCATTTCACTATATGAGTGTATACGGGGTACTGCATTTTACAACAGCAATGGCTGCCACGAATTTTCTGTGTACCTCAGTGGATGTAAATATACATGAGATATGAAGACTGAACAAGAACTCGCTAGCTTAATGAAGTTAGCATCTACTAATAATCAGCTAGAATATTCTGTCTGAGAAGCTTAAATGTCCCACTACTAGGGGAATGATTAAGTAAATGTGGAAATTTCAACTAAAAGGACTATCATACAGTTATTAAAATTACAATTATAATGAATATTTAAAAGAAAAAAGGTAAGTTGAAAATGTGAATTAATGTGAATTTAAAATCTAACAGTTAAATATTAAAATATTTTTTAAGTATTGGATGAAACTGTGTTTTTTATAGATGTCTTTAGTAATGTTTAAATATTTTTTTAATTGAGGATTAATTTATATACAATAAAATGCAGTTTTTTAACTGGATAGTTAGATGAGATATAACAAATATATTCATGTGTATAAGCACATGCCAGTTAAGATATAGAACATTTCTATCAAACCTGTAAGTTCACTTGTACGCTTTCAAGTCAATTACCACCACCTCCAGATCAAACCAGTGTAGTAATTTCTAGAATTTTTCCTGTTCTAGAACCTACTGGAACTAGAATCATATTCTGTTCTCTTTTGTCTCTGGTTTCTTTTACTCAACATGTTTTTGAGAACCGTTTATGTAGCTGCTTTTATCTTGAGTAATATTCCATGACTTTGATTTTACCACAGTTTAATTATCTATTCACCTGTGGATAGCCATTTGGTTTGTTCCAATTTGAGGCAATTAAGGATTAGCTGTTCTGATCATTTTTATGGACAGCAGTTGTTATTTCTCTGGGAAAAATACCTGGAAGTGTTAACTATCCTGTCATATAGTCAGTGTAGGATAAACTTTCTAAGAAATCACCAAACTGTTTTCTAAAGTAGGTGTTTGGTTTATTTTGTTTTACTTTTACCAGCAAATACATAAGCATTTTACTTGCTCCACATCCTCACCAACAGTTATCATTCTTGAATTTTATCCATTATGGGAGTAACACAGAGAAACTACAAGCTAGTATTCATGATGTGTAAGCCATTTATATGATGTCTTTTGAAAAGCAGAAATTTTTATGTTGATGAAGTCCAGTTTATCTATTTTTTCTTTTACTGTTAATGACTTTTGTGTCCTAAGAAATCTTTGCCTACCCTAAAGTAATAAAAATATTGCCTCTATGTTTTTTTATGAGAAGCTTTATTGTTTTTAAGCTTTCATTGAAGTCTATCATCCATTACAAACTCATGTATGCATATGTCATGAGATTTATCAATATTTATATGGGTATCTAGTTGGTCCAGCACCATTTGGTGACAAGACTCTTTCTCAATTGAATTATCTTGTACCTTTCTCAAAAACCATTTGGCTGGATATGTGTTTGCATATTTCTGGGCTCTTTTCTGTTGTACTATATTTCTGTTGACCTAATTATTGATGCTTATGCCAATTCCACACAGTATTGATTACTGTAACTGTATGGTAATTTTTTAAATCAGACAGTATATGTCTTCTAATTTTGTTCTTTTTCAAGATAATTTTGGCTATTCTATTACCTTTGTTTTATTATATAGCTTCTAGAATATGCTTGTCAAAATTTTACGCTTTATAAAATTCAGATCAGCATATAATTGAGCCTTGTCTATTTATCCAATATGATAAGATTACACTTTAATTGGCATCTTTAGTCCGTTTACATTCAACACAATTACTGATATTTTGGGCTTTTTGTTTAACACATCCATTATTCTTTTCCTTTCTTCCTCATTTCCTGTCTTGCATTAGTTGAGTATTTTTTCCCTTCCATTTAATCTTCTGTATTAGGCTTTAGCAATACCACTTTATTTGATTTTTTTCCTTATAGATTTCTCTTTACATCTTGGAATATTTTCATCTGATTGGACCTGTAATGTAAGAAATTTACAACACTATATTTCCATTTACTCTCCTCTTCTATCCTTTGTGCTACTGTCTTAAAACAATTTACCCAGATATATATATATATATATATATATATATACATATATATATATATATCTCCAATACCCTGTTTTTATTTTTTCTTAAAACATTTTTGTAAATTTAGTAAAAGAAAGAAAAACAATCTATTATATTTAGTACCCTCTTATTCATCATATCTAGTCCTTTCTTTCTTTCTATAAATCTAAATACTCATCACATCATTTCCATGATATGGAAAGGAAGGACTTAATGAAGAATCTAATTTTTTACTTCTTTTTAATGTGGGATGCTAATGACAAATTCTCTCTTTTCTTACATATTTGAAAATGCCTGATTTTGCTGTTTTTTGACATTGTTTTCTCCAAGCACTTTAAATGTTATTCCACTGTCTTCTAGTCTCTGTTTCTTTACAAGAAGTCAGCTGACTTTGTGTCATTAAGCCATTCTTATCATTGTTTCCCTGCATGTAATAGCTCTTTTATTATTTTTTGCTTTGCTGTTTTTAATTTTTTGTTTGTTTGTTTTTGGTTTTCAGCAATTTGAACAGGTTGTGCCTAGTTTTTGTTTTTGTTTTCTATTTAGCATATGGTACACAGGATCTTTTAGTTGATATTTTTGTTCATATTTGGTAATTTTTAGGCCAATATTACTATAAATTTTTGGTGCCCTATTCTCTCTCTTCTACCTCACAGGACACTGACTCTTTTCATTTGCTTTTTAAAATGAACTTTTTATTTGATAATATTTTTAGATTTACAGAAAATCTGCAAAGTTAGCACAGTGCTCCTGTATCCTCCATACCCCTTTTCTCCTATTGTTAACATCTTACTTTACTATGGTACACTTCTCAATGTTGATTTACTGAAGTCCACACTTTAACCAGGTTTCCTTACTTTTTAAATGAATGTCCTTTTCCTGCTCCAGAATTCCATGTAGGATATCATATTACAGTCAGTCTGCAGTCTCCTAGGCTTCTCTAGACTGTAACAGATTCCAGGCTTTGCTTGATTTTGATGGTCTGGACAGTTTTGAGGAGGATTGGTCAGATTTTTATAAAATATCCTTCAATTTGGGATTGCCCGTTGTTATCCTTATTGTTAGACTGGAGTTATGAAATTTGGGGAGAAAGATCACAAAGGTGAAGTGCCCATTCTCATCATATTATATCAAGGATACATGTGATATGTACTTATCCTATGTGACTGATGATGTTAACCTTGGTCATCTGAATGAGATATTGTTCCCCATCTCTGTTCGCACTGTGCTGTTTGGCAGAAAGTCATTATATGACGTACACACTTTTAAAGTGGGAAGTTATACTCCATCATCTTTAGTGTGGAGTCATTTATTATAATGTTTCTTTGTGTGTTTCAATGTGGATGATATCCATTGATCTGTCTTCAAGTTATTACTAATTGTTTCTTCTGCTGTGTCCAGGCTACTATTAATGGCATACAAAATACTTATAAGTTCAGGAACTATATTTTCAGTTTTATGATGTTCATTTGGTTCTTTCTGACATTCTCCAAATCTCTCCTGAAATTGGTCATCACTTCACACACTATATCTTTTATTTCTTCTTGTAGAATCTTTAATATATTCTTAACTCTGTGCTAGTTTTTCTTAAGTATAGTTCATATTTTCCTGTTTCTGTGCATGCCTAATAATTTTTGTTGTATTCTGGACACTATGTATCATGACTTGGCGCTATTAAGAGCACTATTAAGCTGCTCTAGTATTGTTCTATCAGGCAGTTAAAATACTAACAGATCACCTTACAATTACATTTTTTTCCTTCAGTCTTTGGCCAAATTCCTTAGTACTTGGACCTGATCTTTATCTTAAAGGCATAAAACTTCTGTTGTTGTCATAGAAATCCTAAGTTACTTGCCAAGTCACTTCAATTTAGTGATACTTGAATTCTGAATATTGTCTCTGATTTAGCAGCAACTGAAATAGCCACCCTGCTCTGCCCATCTTTCCCTGCCTCTCTGGAGTCTTGCCCGTGCATGGACATTTCGCGGTTTACCCAAGTATTTGGGAGCAGTTATGTGAAGTTTCGGGGCCTTCATCCGCCGTGGCTCACGAGCTTCTTGGATTCCAAATTTACAGGGTTTTTGGCTGCCCTGACTTATCTTTCCACTGCTCCATCCATTACAGCTTTGTCTTTATGATGGAAACCAGATTCTCTGCACTATTCACACTTACGTGTGTCCTCAGGGACACACTTACCGTTTCATCACTTGTTTGTATGTTTTTTGCCCTTAAGGGTTAAATTAGTCCAGCTTCTGTCTGATTTTGGTCACTTTCAAAAACTCAAAACTATTATTTTTAATATTTTTGCCAATGTTTATAACTGTCATTGGAGGAAGATTAGTTCAATAAAAAATATTCTATCATTATTTGAAATGTAAATCTATATCTTATTTCTATTTTATTTTTTCTTAAATGTTATCTATAACTCATTATTGTATATAGCTTGGAAATTTACATACTATTAAGGCTAATTTTCAATTAAACATTATATCACCAGTTTACATTTGGGGAAACTGAGTGTCTAATACATGATTTTATTGCCAACAAATAACACCAGATATTAAGTGCCAGAGTTGGAATCATACACAAGTTTATTTTATTCCAAACACTACATCTACAAAAATTATAAAGAGAAGACAAACAAATATTTCAGGAGTAAGTGACATATTTATTCTGAAGCTAATATTGCTATATTTATTGAATAAATTAAGAAAAGTGAATTCACAGTGAAAGTTATTTAAATAAGCCATTAAAAACTCTGATGTTTTTAAATTTAAAAATATTTTAAGTGACAGTCATATATATTAGGCTTCAATTTTCCTAACTAATTTAATGAATGCATAACAAATATTTATTTATGGAAATTTAGCTAAAAGTTATTTAGAATAATGCAAATGATATCATGATAGAATGAAGAGCTCTTTTTTTATTTTAATAAAAATTCTCATCAAGGGACCAGCCCCATGGCCTAGTGGTTAAGTTTGGCGCACTCTGCTTTGGTGGCCTGGGTTCAGTTCCCCGGCGTGAACATATACCACTTGTCAGCAGCCATGCTGTGGTGGTGACCCACAAAATAGAGGAAGATTGGCACAGATGTTAGCTCAGGGCAAATCTTCCTCAAACAAAAAAGAAGGAGATTGGGAACAGATGTTAGCTCAGGGCATATCTTCCTCAGAAAAAAAAATTCTCATCAAAAATAGCTTATTTTAATGTAATGATAAATTTATTGGCCAAATATTTAAAACCATGATTATAACTCAAGTGTGAAAAACCGATATCCATAAAATAGAATATAAAACATGTAGCGCATATGATATATTTAGCTGTCAGAAATATAAGAAAAATTTTGTACAGACTAGGAGAGATTTAATAGTCACATACACATACATATATATGTACTAAATAATCTGTGAAAGGACCAGACCCGGCCACTGATTAGCTGTGTGAATTGGATCAATTACCTTAACCTTTCGGATCCTCAATTACACATATAGAAACTAGTATAATGAGAAAATAAGACACAGTGTTTAAAATCTAGTGGGAAAATGGACAGGCAATTACAACAGTATATGAAAAGAGTGACACATAATGTTTACTTAGGTGTCAGAAAAGCCTACACAGAGTAAATGACATCTAAACTGATGTTGAAAATGTGTGAAATTAAGCCAATGAACAAGAGTAAATGAATAATAAAGATAGAAATAAATCCATATAACATGCAATGGATCAGAAGAAAAACATAGCAGTGTGTTTCAAAATGGAAATAAGTTAAACCTGCTGGAGTGTACAGTGCAAAGGAGGTAGAGGTGAGCTATGATGCTAAAGAGAAGCAGTGGCCAAATTTATACGAAATCTGAAATCCTTAATAAATCTCAGTAACAATTCAAAGTTTATCCTAAGTGCAACTGGATGACACTGAATGGCATTAAGTAGAGGTAGGACAAGATTAGATTCAACTTTGAAAATATCATTTTGACTACAATGTAGAAAATATATTGGGAGCAGGGAAAGTAAACATGTTGCTTTATTGTTAAAATAATATATGTAACTTGCCCATCCAAGCAACTATCATAGAACAACTGTAAATAAATAAAATTTCGCTCACGCTCTCATTTACTTGTTCTAAATCAGTTTCTTAAAATTAATCAAGATGTAGCCTCTGTTAAAGTCAATTACGTCACTCGTCCATTGACAAACTCAATATGTATAGTTGCTTAGCTGAACTCTCTTTTTGTTAATTGGGTTATTTGTTTTTTTTTGCTATTCAGGTGTAAGTGTTCCTTACATATTTTGAATATTAACCACTTACTGAATATATGGTTTACAAATATTTTCTCCCATTCTGTAGGTTGCCCTTTCATTTTGTTGATTGTTTCCTTCGCTGTGCAGAAATTTTTAATTTGATAATAGTCCCAATTTTCATTTTTACTTTTGTTGTCTGTACATGTGGTGTCAAATCTATAAAGTCATTGCCAAGACCAATGTCAAAGAACTTTTCCCCTTTTTCTTCCATGAGATTTATGGATTCACATCTAATGTTTAAGTTAAGTTTTTAATCCATTTGGAGTTTATTTTTATGTGTGAAAGGTAAGAGTCCAATTGTATTCTTTTGCATGTTCCAATGGTACTGCATTGAATGTGCAGTTCATGCAAATTTGCATGGATATGCAAATAATGGGACTCCAATGTTAGATATGAAGATTTGCAAACATCACTTATTGAAGAAACAATCCTTTCATCATTGTGTATTTTTGGTGTCTTTCTAAAAAATTAGTTGACCATATATGCATGAGTTTATTTCTGGGCTGCCTATTCTGTTTCATTGTTCTATGTGTCTGTTTTTATACCGAGACCATACTGTTTTGATTACTATAGCTTTGAAATAAAATTTTAAATCAAAATGTGTGACGCCTCTTCTTGCTCAAGATTGCTTTAACTATTTGGAATCTTTTGTAGTTCCATTCTAATTTTAGGATAATTTTTTCTATTTCTGTGAAAAATTTCATTGAAATTTTGATAGGCATTACACTTAAACTGTAGAGCTCTGAGTAGTATGAATATTTTAACAATATTAATTCTTCCAGTCTATGAAAATGGAACATCTTTTCATTTATTTGTGTCTTCTTCAATTTCTTTCATCAATGTTTTACAGTTTTCAGTGCACAGATCTTTTACCTCATTGGTTAAATTTATTCCTAATTATTTTAGTCTATTTAATGCTATTGTAAATGGAATTTTTTTCTTAATTTCTTTTTCAGATAGTTTGTTATTAGTGTATAGAAATGCAACCGATTTTTGTATGTTGATTTGTATCCTGAAACTTTCCTGAATTTGTTTATAAGTTCTAACAGTTTTTTGTGGAATCTTTGGGGTTTTTAATGTATAAGATCGTGTCTTTCACAAACAGAGACGATTTTTCTCTTCCTTTTAAATTTGTATCCTTTTCTTCCTATTTTTTTATTTTATTTTATTTTTTTGCTAATTGTTCTGGATAGGACTTCCAGTATTATGTTGAAGAGAAGTGACAAGAGTGGGCACTTTTGTATTTTTTCTGATCATAGAGAAAAAGCTTTCAGCTTTCCACCATTGAGTATGATATTAGCCATGGGCTTGCCATATATGGACTTTATTGTGTTGAAGTATGTTCCCTCTACAGCCAGGTTCTTGAGAGTTTATATCATGAATGGATCTTGAATTTTGTCCCATACTTTTTCTGTATCTATTGAGATGATCATATAATATTTATGCTTCATTTTGTTAATGTGATGTATTACATTGATTTGTGGACATTGAACCATCCTTGCATCTCTGGAATAAATCCCACTTTATAGTGTATGATCCTTTTAATGTAGTGTTGAATTCAGTTTGCTAACATTTTGTTGAGGAGTTTTACATCCATGTTCAACAGAGATATTGGTCTGTAACTTTCTTTTCTTTTAGTGTCCTTCTCTGGCTTTGGTATCAGGGTAATGCTGGCCTTGTAAAGTGAGTTTGGAAGTATTCCTTCCTCTTGTAATTTTTGGAAGAGTTTCAGAAGTATTGGTATAAGTTCATCTTTAAATGTTTAATAGAATTTACCAATGAAGCCATCTGGTCCTACACTTTCCTTTGTTTAGAGGTTTTTGATCATTGATTCAATTTCCTTACTAGTAATTGGTCTGTTCAGATTTTCTATTTCTTCATGATTCAGTCTTGGTAGGTTGTATGTTTCTTGGAATTTTACTCATTTCTTCTCAGTTATCTAATTTTTTGGTATTTAATTGTTCATAACAGTCTCTTATGATCTTTTGTATTTCTTGGTATCAGTTGTAATGTGTCTTCTTCATTTCTGATTTTATTTGAGTGTTCTCTCTTTTTCCCTTGGTCCAGCTACAGGTTTGTCAATTTTCTGATTATCACTGACCTTTTCTACTGTCTTTCTAGTCTCTATTTCATTTACTTCTGTTCTAATCTTTGTTGTTTCCTCCCTTCTGCTATATTTGGGTTTAGTTTGTTCTTTCCTAGTTTCTTGAAGTATAAAGTTAAGTTGTTTAATTGTGATCTTTCTTTTTCCTTAATATAGGCATTTATCACTTTGCACTTCCCTCTTCAAACTATTTTTTTTTTTGTATTCCATAAGTTTTGGTATGCTGTGTTTCCATTTTCATTTGTCTCAAGATATTTTTATTTTCTTTTTGGTTTCTTCTTTGATTGGTTGTTCAGATGCATTTTTTTTAATCTCCATGTATTTGTGACTTTCTCAGTTTTCCTCGTATTGATTTCTAGTCTCATACTATTGTGGTCAGAAAAGATCATTGGAATGATTTCAACCTTCTTGAATTTGTTAAGACTTTTTTGTGACCTAACATGTAATCTATCCTGGATAATGTTCTGTTCTGTGTGTGCTTGTGAAAAGTGTGTAATCTGCTGATTTGGGGTAGAATGTTTTCTATATGTCTGTTAGCTCCATTTGATATAAAATGTAATTCAAGTCCAATGTTTCCTTATTGATTTTCCTGTGGATGATCTATCCATTGTTGAAAGTGGGCTATTGAATTGTTCTACTATTATTATATTGCTGTCTATTTCTCCTTTCAGATATGTTAATATTTACTTATATATTTAGGTGCTCCAATGTTGGGTACATAAATATTTATAATTGTTATAACTTCTTGATGAATTTACCCCTTTTTCATTGTATAATGACTTTGTCTCTTATTACTGTTTTTGATTTAAAGTCTATTTTGTTTATAATAAGTATAGCTACTCCTGTTCTCTTTTGTTTTCCAACTGCAGGGAATATCTTTTCCATCCCTTCGCTTTCAGTCCACATGTATCCTTAAACATGAAGCGAGTCTCTTATAGGCAACATATAATTGACATATAATTGGGTGTTGCTTTACCAATATGACACTCTATGTTATTTGATTGGAGAATTTAGTCCTTTATATTGAAAGTAATTATTGGTAGAAGAGGACGTACTATTGCCATTGTGTTAATTATTTTCTGACTGTTTTGAAGGTCCTTTGTTCCTTTCTTCCTCTCTTGTTGTCTTCATTTGTGATTTATGATTTTCTGTAATGATATGCTTTGATTTCTTTCTCTTTATCTTTTGTGTATACTCCAGGTTTTTGCTTAGTAGTTACCACTAGGCTTACATAAAAAATCTTATAGTTTTAACAGTCTATTTTAAGCTGATAACAACTTAATTTTGGTCACATGAAAAAGCTCTACACTTTTACTTCCCCCCACATTTTATGTTTTTGATGTCACAATTTACATCTTTTATATCACGTATCTATTAGCAAATTATAATAATTATAGCTTTTTAATGCTTTTGTCTTTTAATCCTTACAACAGAGTTATAAGTGCTATACATAGTGTAATTACAGAAATAGAGTATTCAGATTTTGACTATATATTTACTTTTATGAGTTAATTTTATACTTTTATATATTTTCATGTTGCTAATTAGCATCCTTTCATTTCAGCTTGAAAAACTCCCTTTAGCATTTCTTGTAAGACAGGTCTAGTGGTAAAGAACTCCTACAGCTACTGTTTGGGAATATCTTTATCTTTCCTTCAATTCTGAGGGACAACTTTGCAAGGTGAAATAATCTTGATTGGCAGTTTTTTTCTTTCATCATTTTGAATATATCATCCCATTCCCTTCTGGCTTACAACGATTCTGCTGAAAAATCCACTTGTAGTCTTATGAGGGTTCCATTGTACATAACAAATCATTTTTCTCTTGCTGCTTTCAAAATTCTCTCTTTGTTTTTAACTTTTGACTGTTTGATTATAATGTGTCTTGGTGTGAGTCTTCAAAGATAGACCCACATTTTATTTGGTGTTCTTTGGGCTTCCAGGATCTGGATGCATGTTTCTTCCCCAGGTTTGGGAATTTTTCAGCCATTATTTCTTTGAGTAAACTTTCTGTCCCTTTTTCTCTTCTCCTTCTAGGACTCCCAAAATGCACTTGATGATGTCCCATAAGTCCCTTAAGCCATCATCTGCAGTTTTTCTCTTTTTTGCCCCCGGAGTGATTTCTACTGAACTGTCTTCAAATTTACTGATTTTTTCTTCAACTTGATCTAGTCTGCTTTTGAATCCTTCTATTGATTTTTTCAATCCAGTTATTGTATTCTTCAGATCTACAATTTCTGCTTGGTACTTTTCATACTTTTTATCTCTTTGTTGAAATTCTCACTTTGTTAGTGAATTGCTATCCTGCACTCCATAAGCATATTTATGAGCATTATTTTGAATTTTCCACTGGGTAAATCCCTTATTTCCATTTTATTATGGTCCATTTATATGGTTTCTGGAGATTTATCTTCTTCTTCTGTTTGGAACACATTTCCTTGTTTCTTCATTTATCTTAACTCTCTGTATGTTGTTTTCTGAGTGTTAGATAAGACAGCCACCTCTCCCTTCCTTGACAGACTGGCCTTGTGTAGGAAATGAACCTTATCAATGAGCCACTGCTCACATTTTTGGGTTCCCTCAAACCTTTGTGTTTGTCCAAACTGCTGTCTTTGCTCTTAGTGGCCTCAGGAGATCAGGGTATGCCAAGTCCCATCAGTACCCAGAAGGCAGGGGAAATGCCCACACACCTGTTCAGGCTTGTAGAGGATTACTAATTGCCTGCCTTATCAGCCCCTAGAAATAAGCTAATTGGAAGCCCAACCTTTGGGCAGCAGCTGAGAAAGTCAGAAATTTAGACATGTAGTATAATCTCTATCAGGAAGAAACTGGGAGCTGTTTGCTCTTACCTACTTGCTCTGTGCTGAGCTAGGGGGAACAGCCATTCAGAGTCCTTCTGCGCCCATATAAAGCTGTCTCTTTATTCTCTGTGCTCCCAGAGTAATCACGAATGCTGAGCCCTGTCAGCCAAACATCATTTTTTTCTCCAAATTTTATCTTCTTCATTGATTCTTTTTATCAGAGAGCATAAGCCACAAACATGTATATTATTCCTTGTTTCTCCAAATCCTTTACCCTAAAAATCAAATTTGTCAACAAATTCTATTGATTTTTATCTTTAAAATATCTCATAAATTCAAACGTTCTTCTTTTTCATTTTCTTATATTATGCATTCATTATTTCCTGCCTTAGCTATTCTCCCTTCTTGCAAGCTCCTACTTCTTCCTCAGTTCATTTCTATTCATTTTTGCATAGCCTTTCAACAGATCTCACTGCCAACATTCATATTGCCACTGGATTGACCTTCCTAAAATATAATTTGGATCATGTCTCTTTTTCTACCATAAATTTCTAATTTGGTGCTCATTTAGTTAAGGATTTATATGTATAGTTTTTGTTTTAGCATGATTTCACTTCTGACCACATATCATTTGTCAGTCCTACACTGTCCTTCCCAAAATGTTCTAGCTACCCTGAACTAACTAAAGGTCCTGAGATATTTTAGTTCTGAAGCCCTTGATCTTTTCCTTCTACCATGTCTTCATGCTGATCACTCTTTCTCTATCTCATTAATAAAGAAGGGTTTATCCCTTTCTATTAAGTAGGCTTCAGAGAGCTCCACAAAACACTTCTGTCCATATTTTATTGATTGGCACTTAATTATATAGATATACTTATCTTTAACGAAGGCTGGAAAATGTAAACATAATCTTTAGTCCTGCCCCAAACACAATCAGTTTTCTTTTAACAAAAAGGAAACTTAATAATAGAGAAAGAATCAAGTAACTATCAATATTTCCATAATTTACTACTTTGTCTGCATAAATACTGGTAAATATGCATTGATCTGTGTAATAGCAGACAATCCTCTTCCATGAGAGAAAAAATTAACCAATTACTGTATCTAGCTCAAATTCTAAAATCTCTGAGTAGAGTAAGGATCTATCCATCAGGTCTCTGTGTGGCTGTGATACAACAATCTATAAACTAAATGCCAATTAATCTGCACCTCACACAGTGGAGAACAAAGATAATGACTATAGTAAAAACACCCATGCGGAAAGAAAAAATTGAAAACAAAGCAGTTCCTACAAATTAAGATACTGGGTAGGAATAGTAGAGATTCCATAAACTGGAAGCAGAATAAGGTAATTTGATAGCCCATCCTGCAGCCTCGCCTTCAATTTACTAGGAAGACTTGCTTGTCCTTTATTTTCTGTGCCTTTATCTGGGTTGGGCATCAGAGAGTACATTCTACATGGGAGCTTCACAGCTGTAGCAGCAAACTTCTTAATTAATTGGAGTTAGCAGATCTGGTGCATTGTTAAACATTTAATAGTCTTGGTTTGTTTCCAGCCAGGCTGGGGTTTCTTTGACATTATAATTTCCTCAAAAACCCAACCAGTTTTTAGTCCGTTTGCTATTTATAAGTTCTGCAGGCAGATTTGACAGTCAAACCTTTTGTAAGATATTGGTTTCAAGTTTTTAGTATCTTTGTATATTGATATTATCCTGAATGTACACACAAGGTTTCTGGTGCAGAGAAATCTCTCTATAGAGAGATTATTATTTACTTAATATAAATAATAACTATGTGGTTTCCTCTGTGCCCAATTTCATATCCTAAGGCAATGAAAGACAGCTGTCACAATCCATGTACGGGTTCTTTATTGCAGGCAAGGAACCTCAATAAAATGAATCTAGGTGTTTATACAGGAGAGTCAGTTGCCCTCCCTCCCTATCTGAGAGAGTTTCCTTGAAAACATAATGGGAACAATCCTGAGTTGTTATTGTAATACTTTGGAATGTGAGTAAATTTCTCCTAAGGAAACATAAGATCAGTGTTTCCAGCTTTGTAATTCATGATGTCTCCTAGTCCCAAGTCTTATCCTCTCTTGAAATGGTCCTTTAAGGATCTAAATCTCTCTGAAGTCCCCATTAGCTAATCAGTCATAAATTAAGTTCCAGGGAGTCTAGGCCCTATGTTTCAGTAAAATTAGCTCCAAAAGCTCCCACTCTGTAAAGGAATAAAAAATATTTTCTCTATAGTCTCACAGGTTTTAAGCTTAAACATCATCATTTTTGCCTGTATATTCTGCTTATCAATCTCGTCCTCAAAAAAGGTGTAGTTCGGGGCCAGCCCCGTGGCGTAGGGGTTGAGTGTACACGCTCCGCTGCTGGCGGCCTGAGACTGAATGGAACTACCATGAAAAAAGAGGATAGATAACAAAGGAAAGAGGTCTGAGGACTGAGGCTTGAGGCATTCCACCATTTAGAGGTCAGGAAAATGAGAAGAAGATAGTCAAGCAAAAAGAATGAGGAGAGTGTGTTTCCTTAAAACAAAGTGAGGAATGTATCTAAAGTGACATTCAAATTTGTTAAATGGTGTTGAGAAGGCAAAAGGTAATTACTGAGAATTTATCAGTGCATTTGACAACGTGGTGGTTATCTTGAGAAAAAATTGCTTTGGTGGAATGATATGGATAAAACTTTTCTACCTTAGCCACTGAAGTAGCTCAAGAGAGAATGTGAAGAAGCAAATTGCAGACAGTGGATAGACAAAATTTTATATCCAAGGAACAGAGAGAAGAATTATTAGCTAGAAAGCAATGTGGAATCAAGAGACGGATTTAGGGCTGTCTCTTTCTTCCTAGAATATGTTACAGTTAAGGGGATTGGTCCTATAGAGAGGAAACTCAGTGCAAGTTCCCATTGCTGGAACCATGTTCTTGTGGAGACTGGTGGGGATAGAACTTGATATACAGATGGAGTAGTAGATGGAAAAATGTAGTTCATTCATAAAAGATGTTTAGATTCAGACACCAGGACATCAAAATCTATACAATGCCAAATATGCCTAAAATTGTGCTATGTCACTATCTTAGTTTCCTGGGGCCACCATATCAATTTACCACAATTTGGCAGCTTAAAACAACAGAAATTTATTCTCTCACAGTTCTGAAGGCTAGAAATTGAAATCAAGTTATTGGCAGAGCTATGCCCCTATGAAGTTTTGGGGGAAGGATCCTTCCTAGAAAGGATCCTTTCCTAGCTTCTGGTAGTCCCCAGGAATCCTTGGCGTACCTTGGTGGTTTGTAGCTGCATCACTTGAATCTCTGCCTCCGTCTTCACCTAGTCTCCTCTGTGTTTCTGTGTGTCCTTTTCTCTCTGTTAAAAGACTGCTTACATTGGATTTAGGGCCCACATCAATCCTTACCTGAATTATATCTGCAAAGCCCCTATTTCCAAATAAGGTCACATTCTGAGGTTCTGGGTAGACATGAATTTTAGAGAAACATTATTCAACCCGCTATAGACACTTATACTCAACTATCATCTTTACCACTGGTTTGATAGAAAATGTTTTTTTATATCAAATTTGATAAAAAGAATAATATCAGCATTGTATGTATTACTTCCTAATTATCAAAATTGACATACCATACCCTCTGCCAAAACCCAGGTAGGACGTATATAAGGAAACAATATTTCTTTTTTGAAGCCAATATTGTGCCAGTTTATTAATTATAGAGATTATGTAAGAAAGGTCATCTCTTTAATTTTTGTGAGTTTAGAAGTAAATAGCAATAGCCAACAATAGAAATGGAGCAATGTTTTCTGAAATAGATGAGCCTGATACAATTGAGTAGATCACATAGACTTTGCTTACTCTTGGTTCAGGATGTAGTAAAATATTTTCAGTAGTGAGACACAATGAAATACTGTCTTTACATGACATAATTTTTCAGCCAACATCTATCAACTAGGATAAATAAAGTGATCAAGATCCTTTGCAAATTAAGTTTCTAAACAGTAGTTGATACACACACATACTATATATCACACTATATAATATATGATGTATAATATAGAATATACAATATAAGGAAATTAAATCCATTTATACAAAGATTGAAAAAGCCAAATATCCACTAATTTATATAACCCTTTAACTAATAACAAATACCTTGAGTAATTTATCACGTAAAACTATGACAAACCACATATTTAACATTAAATGCACATTATTTTATTGAAATGAAAGTTCAGAGCTATTGCCCATTAACCAAGAAAATCATCCTATATTTTCTTTGCTAAGAGTTATCTCCTCCTTCTTATATGGAAATGATAACCTACAGAATAATCTAGAGAATAATATTCTACATTTTTTACATGCATCCCTGTTAGTTCCCAAAGCACTAGAGAGATATGGCAAATACGGAAGAAAACAAAAACAAAACAAACAATAGCAAAACTCTTATTCTTAAAAGTGAAAGGAAGCAAGTAAATCACTTAACAAATGAATACCTAATACTATATAATGTACTATATTTCACTGAGCTCAGAAACAGACTATCTACTTCCATAATTCCAAGATAATAATAACACATATGGGTCAGATTGACATGATGCTACTTGTTGAACTAATTTAATGTGAATTAATAAAACTAAGGTACCCTTCTAAGCTGTTAAATAATCTGGAATAATTAATCATGGGGGAAAACTGCTTAAACATCTTAATATATATTTCCTTTCAGGAATGTTGTATAACTAAAATCTAGGACTAAATCGAGGCTAAACAATTGTCAAGAGAACCAATATATAGAAGTTTTCCTGCAGATAATATTTTTAATGAGTTGACATAGACGTTTCTTTAAGTAGTTCTAAAAATAAATACATATATTGAAAGACTAAAAGGAAACATATTGCACTTAGTAAAATCAGGCAACAAGCCTAAAAGAGATATAATGTGCTTTTCCTCACCATTTGCTTTGCTCTTATTATGTAGTCAATTTAGTCAGAGATACATAGGGTGCTCATTTGCAGCAGGATGTTTAGTTCTTTCCACCAAATAGAAGGATGTTGCTACTTAAGGGAGGTAACAGTGTTATTGACACTTTGAAGAGAGATGCAAATCCAATAGGCCAAAAGAGAAGTACAACAACTCTGGGATACACTGCACTCTTTTAAAGGGCAACTTTTCTTAGTTTTCAATCTCTATCTGTTTTAAGCTAGGGAATTCTCTCTCTATCAGCCAATGAATTCTCTTGAATAAGACCACTTCTGGCATTTTCTCAGGTACCTGCAGTGCTCATTCTGGCTGTACTATATCCCACAGTGTGGGCAGATGGCTCCAAAAAATTGTCTAATGCAGACAGCAGTGGTCTCTTTTGACACGTTGTGAATGGGTGATACTTCAGATCAAGAATAACACTTTTTCTCTTCCCAATCTCAAATGTGAGGAGTTTTTATCAAGTGTTCTTCATAGAGAGTGATATCTCATCCTTCTCAGAAATCCTGCTTCTTTTCAGAATTAGTGATGTTATGCTGAGAAAAAACCCTTTTGAGCACTGTAGCCTCAGGACAGAAAGAGGCTACAAAGACAAGGTACTGGGAAGTCATTATATGTTAAAAAGCTGCATTTGTATTCATGTGGTGTATGGATCAAGGTACGACAACTTTCAGTAGTTAAAAAGCAAATAAGCTAGACAATTACTTTTCCTTGAAGAAAAGTAAGTCCTGAAAAACGAAAATGTGCTGTATGATTCTCCACCTTGAAAGTATGTATCAACAGCAGTATAATTGACACAAATTATGTTTGACAGGTAGCTCAAAGAATGCTTAAAAATACACTTTTCTGCTTTCAGAGAGTGCACCAGGGTGTGCATACAATCACAATAGAATAATCTCTAAATTGCAGCCCACTTATTTCTTTAATCTCCAAAATTTACTGTGGGACAAAGAGATTAAGGAATGTCACATCTATGCAGACGTATTATGGGACAAGTAGAGTCATATAGTTAAGCGTATTTATGAGACAAGGTGGGAACCGCAAATGGGGTTAAAGTTTGTATTATTTCAAAATAAACTCATATAAAAGACCCTAAGAAGTCAGACAAAACAAAAACCAAAAATCTGTTCTTCAAAATCTGTTTATTTGATTTCAAGGAAATAAATTATATATATATATTCTTTGGTGAGAAAATAGCTTAATTTCTCTTTTATTTTCACGTTTAAAAAACTCTACAACATTTGCAGAATAGTTTAAAGAATTTCCTGACCTGTGTTCAGATGGTGTAAGTTATATATATCTCAAAACCAAGAGCATTGTTCAGAGCCTCTGTAGTAAAGGTAACTCAAATAAACAATTAACAATGAGTTACAGAATAATTATCATAAGTAATGCACCTGGAAGTCTGCAGCAGCATATGAGAGAGGTGTCTGTTGAAAGATTATTGTCAAGATTAAGCAAAATATATTCAAGAAGCATAGCTTTGAGTTACTGCAATGGAGAAATTTGCACTATTCACACCTGTATTTTCAAGAATGATGTTATGGTTTGTGATCACAGTAAATTAGTTGAATGAATAAAGAAAGAGTCCATTCTTCTGCTGAGCGAAAGTTAGGAGTAAATGAACCTTACTTAAGTAAGACTTAATGCAACACTTCTAATTAAATTAACTTTGAGATGAAGAAGCAGGAAGTAGTTGGGACCCTCTGAAGACCAGTGAAGAAAAATGAAAGGTACAAAAATGCAGATGTCTGGACGCAGTCAGGACTATAGCAATTGTTGATCCACAAGCTTCCCTTGAGATAACCTCCTGAGATCTACTTCCATACATCCAACATTCTACCTTTCAAGCCCCCCACGACTTCTTGACAGGAGATTAAGAGACTTGGACACAGTTAACACAGCAGAGCCTGACTACAGAAGGAACAATTACTGTCAGCCTCATACACCCAGCCACTTACTTCTTGGGAGACAATAAATTGTGAAAGAGTCTCACGTAGGTGCTGCTCCCTTATACTCTGTTATAGCCCCACCGTCAAGCAAAGAGTTTCCTCTTTTGAGTCTGAGAATTATGAGTGTTCAGTTATGTCTATTTCTCACACCTCCAATTTGAGCCCAATATTTGATACTCATTTAGGTAGCTTATTAATATTTTCTTATAAATAATGTTGCTATTAAAATTCTTGTGCATGTAATTTTATGTTAATATGAAGAGTTCCTTTAGGGTATATACCAAGAAATGGACTTTCAGCATCATAGGGTATATGTCAGCAAGTTTAATAGATAAAGCAAAATTGTTTTTTCAAATTAGTTGTGCAAAACCATATGCTCACCAAGAGTTTATGATTCCCCAATGCTCCATATAATTATCAGTACTTAGTATTATTGAACTTTTCATTGTTTTGCCAATCAAATGGATGGAAAATTGGGATTTTAATAAAGTGGCTCTGCATATACTTTTCCCAAAAGAAGAGCTCTTAAATACTTCTAAGAATTTTCACATAGATAGACCAATTATGTAAGCTTTTTAAATGGTGTGGTACTTATTTTGTGCTCTTCATTTATCTATATCTATACTTATATGTGTGTGTATAAATATATGCATTCGGATATATGTATACATGCAGCATTTTATATTTGAACTCAAAAAGAACAACATTTTATGCTTATTTATAGCCCCTAAGGAGTTCAGTTCTTACATATTCTCTAAGACAGAAACTCGATAGATGTCTATTAATCAGGATATAAACTCAAAAATACCTAGCACAGATATTACTTTCAATTTCATGAAAAATCCAAAGAAAATATATTCAAATTTTCCTGAGATAAATAAAAGATATATGAATATAATCCATCCTACAAGAAATTTAAGCTGCAAGTGAGAACATGACAGCATATATTTGGTAGGTTAGTCAAGCCTTAGCTTAAATTTTTTGTAGGTAGGTGTCACAATTTGCAAAGCGTATTAACATAGATTTTTAGCATTCATGACACTTAAACCTATGAGTTAATAAGCATTAATATTTTCACTTTACAGCTAAGGAAACTAACTTTCAGACAGGTTGAGTTTCAGGATTACATAGTTCATAAATGTCAATCTATATATGTATATCTGTCTGTCTGTATGTATGTATCTGTCTCTATCATCTATCTATGTTATTGAGATATAGTTTATATACCATAAAATTCACCCTTTCAATTTGTACAATTCAGTGGTTTTTAAAATATTTACAGAGTTGTGCAATCATCATCACTATCAAATTTTAGAATAATTTTATCAACCAAAAAAGAAATCCCATACCCATTAGCAGTCACTCCCTACTCCCACTGCTGCTAGCCCCTGGAAAACATTAATTTTTTAAGGATTATGCTGTTTAATTTCCACATATTTATGAGTTTCTTGAACTTCTTTTTGATACAGATTTCTCATTTAATTACGTTTTTGTCAGACAATATACTTTGTATAATTTCAATCTTTGTGCAATTATTTATGCTTTTTGTATGGCCTAACGTATAGTCTATCCCAGAAAATGTTTCATGTATTCTTGAGATGAATCTGTATTCTGTTGTTGGTTGATGTGTTACAGATATCTATTATGTCAAGTCAGTTGATAGTGTTGTTCAAGTCTTCTATTTCCTTGTTTATCTTTTGTCTACTTATTCTATCCGTAATTGGAAGAGATGTACTGAATTCTTCAACTATTTTTGTTGAATTGTCTATGTCAGTTTTTGATTCATGAGTTTAGAGGTTGTGCTGATAGGTGAATATATGTTTATAGTTAATACATCTTTGTGATGGATTGACCTTTTATTATTATAAAATATCTTTATCTCTAGTAACAATTTTTGTATGAAAGTCTATTTTGTCTGATATTAGCACAGTGACTCATGCTTTCTTTTCATTACTGTTTGCATGGTTAATCTTGTCTCCATCATTTCACTTTCAACCTATTGATGTCTTTGACATCAAGTATGTCTCTTATAGATAGCATATGCTTAAAGTATTTATTTTTCCTCATTCTGCCAGTCTGCTTTTCTATTAGAATTTCTAATACTTTATTTTTAATGTATTTGTTGATAAGGTATGACTAAAGTCTGCCATTTTGTTATTTGTCTCATGTATGTCTTTTGTGTTGTTGATCTTCATTCACCCATTCCTCCATTACTGTCCTGTTTTGTGTTAAACAGTAATTTTTGAGTGTTCCATTTAGGACTTTTGTTGTTTCTTTCAGTATATTCTTTGGAGTTACTTTCTTGGTAGTTGTCCTTGGGATTACAAACATCATGCCTTAAAATAATCTAGTTAGATTAATACTAAATTAATTTTAATAGTACACAAAACTTTGTTCCAATATAGCTCCATTTCTTCTGCCTTTGTTTTGTGATTGACATGCAAATTACATCTTTATAATTATAAACTCATCAAAACAGTTCTATAATTATTCCTTTATGCACATCAAAAATATGTTTATACCGTCTTTTATGTTTACCTACATAATTACCTTTACTCACGCTCTTTCTTTCTTCTTATGGATTTGAATTATTGACTTATGTCCTTTCAGTTCAGCCTGAAGGACTTTTATTATTTCTTATAGGGCAGGTCTGCTGGCAACAAATGCTCTTTTTTTTTTTTTCTTTTATTTATCTGGAAATGTCTTAATTTATCCTTCTGTTTTGAAAGACAGTTTTGTTCTATATGAAAGTTTGGTTGACAGTCTCTCTTTCAGCATTTTGAATATGTTATCCCACTGCCTCTGGCATCCATACTTTCTGATGATAAGTCAGCTTATGTTCTTACTGGGGATCTCTTTTGATAAGTTGTTTTTCTCTTGCTGCTTTCAAGATTCTTCCTTTGTTTTTGGCTTTTCACAGTTTATGATGCCGCTAGTTATGGATCTCCTTAAGTTTTTCTACTTAGCATTTGTTGAGCTTCCTGGATATGTAGATTAATGTTTGTCATCAAATTTAAGAAGTTTTAGGCCACTATTTCTTTAAACATTGTCTCCTTTCCTTTCTCTCTTTCCTTCTGAGACTCCCATTATGATGGTACATACACTTGACCATGCTCCACTCTTTTTTGAGAGTATGCTCATTTTTTCCCTTTTTTCTGTTTTCATATGCAGATTCTTATGCTTTTCTTATGCTGTGTCTAAGACTGAATAACATAAATGGACCTATCTTCAAGTATTCTAATTCTTTTTTTTCTGTCAATTCAAATCTACTTTTCAACTCCAGAATATCTATTTTTCATATGATTTTTACCTCTCTATAGATATTCTCTATTTGACAAGACACTGTTTTTTACTTAATTTAATTATTTAGACAAGGTTTACTTTAATTCTTTGAACACATTTTAGTAGCTGATATAAAGTATTTGTCAAGCAAGTCTAACATCTGAGTTTCCACAGTGTCAATTTCTATTAACTGCATTTCTTTTTTCCTGTGTATGGGCCATACTTTCCTATTTCTTCTAAGTTCTCATATTTTTTTTCTGTTGAAAACTGGACATTTTAAACAATATAATCTGACAATTCTGGAAATCACATTTTACCCTATCTAGGGTTCGCTATTTTTCCTATTTGTTGTTTTTATTTGTTTGTTTATTGTCTTTCCTAGGCTGATACAATTTATAAAATTCCTAGGCTAATTTTATAAAGTGTATTCTTGTTTGACGGTGGCCACTGAAATCCCTGCTCAGTTAGCTTACTTGTCCATGAATAATGGCACAAAGCTTATTTTAAATTCCTGGAACCAGTAAGTCTCCCACATTTGCTGAAGGGTTCTGTGTGTGTGTTGGGTCATAGCTTCAATGCTCAGGCAGGCAGCAGACAACTGGACCTTAGCCATTACTTTCTGCTTGCACACATCCTCAAGATCAGTGAAGAGTGAGCAGTTCGGGCATTCTCAGGTTTTTCTTGAGAATGCGCACAGCCCTGCACATGCGCATGACCTCATACATCCTTGGATTATGTTGGAATTTTTCAAAGCCTTCTACGGCTATCTCATTCCCAAGATTTTCCTTTTATGATTTTGACCAGCTTATGTTTGTCCTAACTGGTGGTGTCGCCTCAGACACACATGGCAGTGTTAAATAACTTCCACTGATAGTTTTTTGACAAATGCCCTGGGGTAAGGTTTTCCTCACTTAATGACCTCTGAGTCACCTCAAAGAAAGAAAACACTTGTGAATAGGGATTTTCCAGGGAGCTGCCAGACAGATCAAACAGGTTTTTGGGAGAACTCCAATCTAGGGGCTGCTAGGTTGCTGCTTTTAACAGTTACCTTGTTTCCTGGGATATTAGTTTTTAAGGCTGCCACAGAGCCTGTGGGGAGGGGCGAAGATGAGAATAGGGCAAACATAAATGCCACAGAGCTTAATTTCTTACTCAAATTGAGCAGTTTTTCTTGAACAGATTGTCCAAGGATTGTCGCAAACTTTTTGTTAAATAAACCAAGTTCTGAAAAAGTTAATTTTGACAATTTTTGCCAGTGTTGTCATTGCTTTTACTGAGGTACAGACATTCACATGTTTTTATTTCACCATTCTAGAAGTGCTTCTTGCAGATATTTTTACTTTTAATTTAACTTTAAATCTTTTTGCTATATCACATCAACATGGAGAAATTGCCAGTAAGAGAGGTTGGGTAAACTGAAGAATACACATGGAGACAAAATGAAAGGTGCTTGAGAAAGTCATTGTATTGTGGAAACAGATAAACATTTGAATCATTAATTCAGGTTCCAGTTATTAATTCCCTGACCTTGAAATTTTATCTCTAATCATCAATGTACATAGGTTTTCTCATACGTAATGGGGTTAGTAATATCTTCTAAAAGATTATTGCAAACCTTAAATAATACATATTGGTATTTTAATAAGCTGAACTTTTCTCTTGGATTTTTCAAATACAAGTAAATTGATTACTACTAATAGATGACAGAACAATTTGCCATTAGAATCGTAAGGAAATGCTGATTTCTGCATCTACTTCCATGTTTCTGGGAAGTAGAAGAGTTTGACTCACATCAGCAGGCTTTAGTAGGAATAAGAGTAGCCAACAATCAAAGGCTTTAATCTATGTGATAATCTAGTTTTTATTCAGCAAATATTTTTATCTATAAAATATTTATTTAATGATGTTAACATAAAAAATATGATTCATCTATTGTTAATTAGAATACTAAGCACCTTCAGCATTTTGTAGTTTTACAAGATCAGAGACAGAAAACTGACTCATCCTGGTATTTCCAATCTGAGCTTCTGTGAATCTGCTTATGGATTCTTTGATATCGATGTGACTTGTCTAGAAGCTGGACTTCAAAGAGAAACCAATGTCATTAGGAAAAAAAATAATTTATCCTCCTTCCCCCCCTCGTATGATCAGGTAAACTTTTAAACTCAACTCTGAATAGAAAAAAAAGGGTGTTTGAACTATTTTTTTTTCTCTTTAAAGAAAGATTGAAGGAAGATTTCAAAGAACCTGCCACAAAAGGCATCATACTTTGGGTTGAAGGTGTGATTCCTACAGACCTCAGTTCAGCCCTCAGGGATACATATAGATCTATCTCCGAATGGATGCACGACTGCCTTACATCTAATCATTTCTTAAAAGGAAAAGTAGACTTGCAAAGACAGGATATAGCAAATAGAATTTAAAGCACCCAGTGCCGCTACACAAACTACCAATATTGGTTTAAGTTGTGTTCTTTCTATGAAACGCAACTTCAGTGTCTTGTTTGCACACACTTTCCTCCTTCTACAGAAAACAAAATCAACTCTAGAAAAGCCAATATTTCTACCGCAATTTGGAGAATACCAAGAAATTTATTTAATCCCTGTTGGTTCCAAATTACCAACTCAGGAAGAAAGGGATGAGGAAAGAAGAGAAAAAGAGCAAAAAATGCACATAAAATTATGCAGCAATCTATAGAGATTTGTCTAAGGATCTGGATATTTTTGAAAAATCTAAAGTATCCAGATTTCAATTATGTAAACCGTTTTACTTGGGAATCTCTCACTGTTAAAGCTAGTATTCAAGATTTGGCCTATTAGATTAATTAGGTTCAGGAGAATCTCACCCTCCTCCAAGTTTAACTTTGGCTATTTATTCATTTCTTGCTTTTTAACTGGAAATTTGATCTCATCACAAACCAGCTCCCCTGGCATATAGATGCCTCATCCTATTCCGACCATCTGTTGCCCAATCCACAGCAATAGCCACTACTCAAAACGCACCCAAATGTTCCAAATTTTTTTCAATCTTTTTTTAAATTTAAAAATGTGTAAAAATATTCTAAGAGGAAAAAAACATTTCTGCATCTCTGTCTGTGTCCCCTTTACCAAAACTTGTCCAATTGAGCCAATAACCATCTGCAGCAAGTCAAACTTTCCACTACCAGTTCTTTCTCTCATTTTTTCAACTTCTATGAAAGGCAATAAAGGGGTCACTCATCCTAGTAAATAAATCCTAATAAGTGAGTGACAGGAACACTCACTGCCTATCTGAGCAATAGACACACTAGAATCACTAAATACTCTCTCTCCTATTTCCTCTCTTGGTCAAGGTTTAACACACACTAGTGGGATTTCATTTTCATCATCAAAACCATCAGCAACATTAACAAAATTTTTGCCACAAACAAGGTGAAAGCTTAGGGATTTACTATAGATGTATACTAAATAATCCAAAGGCTCAACAAGTTTAAAAATCAGAAAGTAAATAGACAACATTTATGTAAATTAAAATGGGAAATATAGCTATGAAAGGACAAGACAATAGTAGGCTGACTTTAAAGAACACATTTAGACAAAGTGATTCTTAAGCTAGATATTTAAAGATGGGAAAGGTTAAAGTAGTAATTAATAATGATAATAATAATAAGTATATTTTAAGCTGGGAAGACTTAGAAACTGCATTATGATAGATAGCCTCATTTTTCTTTAAGTCTGATGAAGGCCTGGGTTGCATTATACACATACACCAAAGCTTGATTCAGAATTCTCCCCCTTTTACGTAGTTGTTTTTTCCTTATTAACCTAAAACATGTGAATCTAAAGATGCCTCCCTCCTTTTTCACTTCTTCAATACAATTTCCCAATGTCAATTTTAAATGTTTTCATGCTTTAGAAGCTAACTTCTACTTATTCTTATAAAATTCCTCTTAAGGGAATTTCTAGGATTTAAAAACGTAGAATTACAAACATATTAGAATCCAAGTGACAAAAAAATTACCAATGTTTTCTTTTATAATGAAGGCTCTAAATGAAATTAACAGACATGATACAATATAAAAACTTACTATGAGTTTATACTCTATGAAAACCTATTAAGGGGCCAGCCTCATGGTGTAGTGGTTAAGTTTGACATGTTCTGCTTCAGTGGCCTGGGTTCACAGATTTGGATCCCGGGCATGGACCTACACCCACCCATCAGCCACGCTGGGGTGGCGACCCACATATAAAGTAGAGGAAGATTGGCACAGATGTTAGCTCAGATTAATCTTCCTCAGCAAAAAACAAAACAAAATTAAACAAGCCTATTAAGTAACAATGTCAATTTTACATCTTTCAGTCATTATTCTAAATAATTTTTTATAGTTGTCATAAGCAGTTTGAACATAGGTGGCCAATTCTTTCTATCCAACTTCAAGTGGCATATGGTAAACATTGTTACATTTGCATTTTCTTCCAGCCACCTCCTTTATTATCTATTTCACTTTGCATTACCTCTGTTTATACCACCATTGCCCAAGAATTTTTCTCTGCTCTTTGTCCATTCACAGCTACAGAATATAAAACAATAATCACGTAAACTCATTTGTTCTAAAAGTCCATATGTTATTGTTATCTTTAGCTTGGGTTTTGCAGACTATGGCTTAGTTAATGCCAGTTCCTCTAGAAACATATTTTGTACCATCTTATTATGGCAAAATGCTATGCATAGGAAAGAGAGAAAGGCATAGATTTAAAAAGGGAGAAGATTAAAGAGAAATATGTTACAAAGATTGCATTCCCTTAGTCCTATATCTTATTCACATTTTCCTCTCCTATATTCAGACTTCCTCTTTCTGTCTCTGCATTCTCTTCCATATTAACTTACTTTCTCTATATTTATATATCAGTTTCCCCCTCTGGCCTGCTAATAGAATACTTAACAGTATTACAAAGTTATATCTTAGTAGCTGAAAGAATCAATTCACTTCTCTAAGGACCTATTTTGTTCTCAGGAAGTAACATAGGCTCCTGGAAGATGTGTGATTAAAAAAACAAACAAAACAAAAACTTTGTTTTTGTATTAAACTATATTTTTCTCCGAAAGTATAAATGATAATAATTAAAAACCATAAATTTTGAGCCATGAAAACAACAGTAATCTATATTTCCCATTAAACTTTGTTTAACCTTGGATTCAAGGAACCATAGCTTTTAAGCAATGCTAGATCATAAGGTCTGCTATTTCTGCATAAGTTTAGGGATTTGTAAACTTGAACATTATCTCCTCTCAATATGCTCCTTCCCCAACACACATAGAAAGAAGCTAATGAAAACAAGATCAAGTTCACAGATATCTACCAGTTAAAAAGAAATTAAAATTAAAATTGTCTCCAGATTTATAACCTTCTCAGAAAGAAATCATGGTATGGTGGACTAGGGTAATTACAGATCTTTCTGACCTTTACTTTGAAGGATATCTAGGTCAGGCTTCTGAATTAGAAGGTGTAAAGTTTGAGCAAATATCAACCTTCCTATGGTATACGGGCCCATGAATCCCAATCAATGCTTTGGTGTTGAAATATTAAATTTCTGGGTTACTGAATCCAAAATAGAGTTATTATTGCCTGTGCAGGGGGATTTGGGGGAAAGACCATATTGAATTTGATAAAAATTGATTAGCCCACAAGAAAATCTAATTCTAATAGCTTGGCTTATTAGGTCCAGAATAAAAAATATTTAGTTGATAAGCTTGCAGAATATGCAATAAAAGAAAACAGTCATAAACACATACACATAAAGAAACAATTATATAGGATTGGTGACTATGTTAATGTAAAGAGTTATGGAAGGTCAAGCACGACAATTCTATTATATGTTCATAGATAGGAAGGCAGACTAAAATTAAATCTCAGTATTGTGCCCTAGGTTCTTTATTTGTGAAAGGTCACGTAAGACAACATAGCTATAGCATTTATCACAGTGTTTGAAATGTAGTTAATGATCAATAAGGTGTAATTTATTTTTTTCATTCCTTCAACAAAGTTTTTGAGTTTCTCTTTTATGTTATTATGTCCAAGTATTTTTCTAGATGCTTAGGATAAACCAGTAGACAAAAGAATTTTAAAAAAGTGTTTGATATTATAGAATTCATAATCTGGTAGGATCAGAGAGATAAAAATTTAAATATATATGTGTATCTATCTATCTATGTGTGTGTGTGTGTTTATGCTATATTAGAAATGACAAGTGTTATGGGTAGTGATGTGTGGCAATTTTAAATTGTGATCAGGGAATGTGTCACTGAGAATTTGACATTTGAGCAAAGATCTTAAGGAAGTGAGTGAGTGAGCCATGTGTATATACAGGAGAAAACGTTTCAGGCCCTGAAATGAAATCAACAAAGCACCAGTATGATTGAGAGCTGAGTGAGTGGAGGAGAGGGTGATGGTAAATGAGGTTATCAAGATTGAGAGGATCTGTCCACATAAAAATTTGTAAGGCAATAGAAAGACTTAACTTTGAGTGAGCTGCAACACCATTGTAAATATGGAAACAGATCTTTACAGACGCAAACAGTGATAAAATAAGATATGTTAGACAAAAGAACACTTTGGTTTTTGTTTCTGTTTTTAGAATATAGAGGAAAGGTGGAAAGCAGTGAGACTAGAAGACAAATTGAAATAATGTATATGAAATATGATGATGACGTGCAGCGGGATGGTTGTAATGGAGATGGTGAGATGCAGTAGATTCTGACTATAGTTTGAAAGCAAAGATAACAGGATTGCTGATGTGGGCAAGAGAATAACAGAATGCAGACGTGAGAAAGAGAGAGGAGTCAAGAATGACACTTAGGTATTTAGACTGAGTAACCGAAAGAATGGAAAATATTGTGATTTGAGCAGGTTTGAGAAAAGAATGCCTAGAGTTTAGTACTAGATGTGTTTAGTTTCAACCATCCAGGTGGAGATATTGAGTTCATAATTGGATATATGAATTCAGACATTTTGAGGGAAATTTGGAGAGGATATTTGGATATATAGAGGGTATTAAATTTCAAGGCCCTGGATGAGATCTTCAAGTTAGAGAATAGATGGAAAAGAAAAGAGACATCAGGACACAGCAATGGGAAACTCCAACCTCCAGAAGTCAAGGGTATGAACATGTTCCACAAAAGAGCGTGAGAAGAGGTAAACCACAATATAGGCGTAAGAGCAGAAGAGAGTAGTTTTCCAGAAACCGTAGTGTTGAGTTGAGAAGTATTGAGTGATTAGTTGCATCAAATACTGTAGATAAGGCAACATCCACTAAGACCAATCCATTGGGTGCTGGAGCCTACTCTTCCAGCAAATGAGAGCCAATTTAATGCATTTCTTCACACTCTGTTTATTGGTGTCATTTGGGAAGCTTGAAATTGACCATGGTTGGACTATTTATACCACAGGAATCAGCAGACTCTTAGACCTAGAGATTTTTTTCTCCCCCTAAGAGGTATTGTTAATGTTAACCAGCACACCACTGACACAGACATGATCACTGGATTTAGTAATGTGTAGGTCCCTTGAGATCTTGACATGTGCATTTTCAGAAGAGTACTGAGAGGAAAAGCTTCAATGAAGTCAGTTCAGGAAAAGAGGAAAGAAAGAAATTGCAACCAGTGACTACTCATAACTCTTTCAAGGAAAGTTTATACATAAAAGCCATAGCAAGACGTGGGTCCAAAGAAGGTTTTTGTTTATTTTGTGTTTTTAAAGAGGGAATGTATGTACAGCATTGTTCTATGCTAATGGGAGTGATTGAAGAGGTAGAGGAGAGAAATGATAATGAAGAGAGGAAGAAAACGATGGAATTGTAATCTTGTGAAAAGGGTGGGATATAGTGATCAAGTGGGAGGAGTTTTTTTTAAAGGAGAGTAGACTTTTCATCCTTGACAATAGGTGGGAACTCAGAGTGTATGGGTCACATACATGGTGAGGAAATACCATTTGTGATTGCTTCTTTTCCCAGAAGTGGAAACATTACTTGGACGTGAGAATGGGACAGAAAGCAGTTGGAGTTACGAGAGAAGTAGCAGTCTAATGAATGGACTAGGAAAGTATAGGAGCTCTCCCTGGCAGCACTAAGGGCTCACTTGACGCTAATAGTCAAGAAATAAAAATAAAACCAGTAAATAGGACTGTGATGTTCTTCAGCAACAGCTGACTTCAGGAGTAAGTAGAGAATTGGCTCTAACAATGGATAAGTAGAAAAGAAAGCATGGCTGTGATAAGGGAATTGATACTACAAAACACAGCTTAAAATTATGAACTGTGGAAACAAAACTAGTTAAGGAGGGAAATGAGTACATGAAGGAAATGAGGGGCATTGAAAAGGGAAAAGGTTTTGATGGAGTTAAAAACAGTAGATTTGGAGCCCTTTAAGGGGTAAATTGGGATAGACAAGAAGAAGTGTAAAGTCAGATTCAGGAAATTGAATTTATGAAGTTGTTAGAGAAAAGGAGGTCTAGTTACAGAGAGACCACATTGTTGGAAAAAACATCTTTTTGTTTTTTACAAACACCAGGAATTATGACAGGAAGAGTTTTCAGTAAAATTATAACGAGTAAGAATCTAATCTACAGAGATTGAGGGAAAGTAAATTGGATTAGAAAATGACTGCAAAAAGGAGAGGTAACTAAAACCACAGTGAGATGTCATTTCACACCCACCTGAATGGCTATAATTAAAAAAAGAGAGATAATGACATATGTTGATGTGAAGAAATGGAACTCCCATGCATCGCTTGTGGGAATGTAAAATGATACAGCCACTTTGAAAAATACTTTGACAGTTACTTCAAATATTAAACATAAATTTACCATAATATCAAGCAATTCCACTGCTAGGTCTCTAAGCAAGAGAAATGAAAGCATATGTCCACGTGAAGACTTGAAAGCAAATGTAGATCATAGAATTACTTATAATAACCAATATATGGAAACAAACCAAATGTTCATAAATTGGTAAATTGATCAAGGAAGTGTACGCATCTATACAATGGAATACCATTCACCAATAAAAAGGAGTGAAATACTGACATTCCATAACATGTATAAACCTCAAGAGCATCATGCTGATTGTAAGAATACAGACAGAAAAGATCGCATCTTCTGTCATTCCATTTGCAGGAAATGTATAGAAAAGGCAAATATATAGAGACAGAAAAAAGATTAGTCGTTGGCTGAGGCTGGGATAGGAAAGGAGATTAACTATTAAATAGCATGAGGGATCTTATTGGAATGAAGAAAATGTTCTAAAACTGGATTATGGTAATGGCTGCACGACTTGGAAAATTTACCAAATGATTACTAAAAATCATTGAATTGTACACTTAAAATGGATGAATTTTATAGTATGAAAATTACACCTTAATTAATTTGTTTTAAAAACATAGCTTTTAAAAAGATAGCTCAAGGGGTTTTAAAAAGGGAGGGAGGGGTAGCAGTTGGTATTGGTGACATGAGATTCAAGGCTGACTTCTCTTTTTTATTTTCTGAGTTGGGAAGGAGGAGAAGAAAGGGAGATTTGTGTGGAAGAAGCAATGAGAAAGGGACGTCTTTACTCTACTTCTATCTCCACGCTGTGGGAATAAAAAAATCAGTTTACACTTGAGAGAATCAGTGTCTTCAAGCTAGAGACAGGAGTCAGAGCAAGAAAGTAATGAGCACATTCAGAGAAGGAGTTCAGAATACAATGAATTTTGCAGTCAACTGGGAGCGTTTCTAAGGGCACAGGAGAAGTGTTTTAAGATCTCAAAAGGAATGAGGAATAGGTCAGAAAGGATAGGTACAGAGCTTTAAGGAAGTGAGAACCAGGAATAACCTGTGAGTCTCGGTTTACCTTGACAATTGATATAAGCCAAAATAAAAGAGTATCATGGAGCGTGAAGGCTCTGAGATTTTAGCCTCCCCCTGTTTCGTGAATGTTGGCAGAAGACACTAGATTCCTGTGTCAGAAAGAAAGGACTTTATTACTTACAGTCCAGTAAGCAGCCCGCACTTCATAGTCATGTTGGTTTCTCCGGTCCCACAAGTCCCATGGGAGTGATACAGAGTGATCCTGGTGGAAGCTATACGGGCAGTGTGTTTGTATCACGGACACAGTACACTAAGTTTAAAGAAACTGAATCTTTATATTTGGCTACAAGTTAACCTGCCTGATATTTGCCCTTGAAAAAACATTATACTGGACTCTATACTGGACAATAAATGGATCTTCCCTCCTCTCCAGAAAGTAACATAATATCTATCTTTTCCTGCATTTAACATTTCCATGATTGAAATCAGATCAACTAAAGAGAAAGAATCAAAGATAACGGTACTCAGGACAAAATTTCTAGTTAGATGATGGAAATAAACAAGTTTTAGAAGTAAAAAACAGTGTGTGTGTGTATCGACATTTGGTGAAGTTTGGCAATGATCTGAATTTCTAGACCAGGGTGTCACATTTTGATATTATGCCATACTTTCGCAATTAGATATTTCAATTAATTTATTTCTCATAGAAACTAAATAGAGTAAATGAGCCTGACTAATTTAATCTATTAAAGTAATAATTTATTTATAAATCAAGACTATAATTTTGTGATTAGCTTATTTCGCTTAGCATAATGTCCTCAAGGTTCATCCATGTTGTAGTCTATGACAGGGTTTTCTTCTTTTTTAAGGATGACAAATATTTCATTGTTTGTACCACATTTTCACATCCATTCATCCATTGATGGACATTTAGGTTACTTCCACCTCTTGGCTATTGTGAATAATGCTGCAATGAACATGGGTGTTCAAGGAAGAATATGTTTTTAAAATGCCAAATCTTTCTCATATGTCAAACAAGTAATAGAAGAATCTGGAAATTGCCAGAAATTCTGGCAAGATTCTCTTAATCATCACTTTTGAAAAAACAAAATGTTAAATACTAATTTTCTAAAACTTTGTGTAAACAGGGAGTGCTACAGTTTTTAGCAGTCTGTCTGCCAATATAAAAATGCCAATCTAATATCAAAATATATTTCAATACGATGTATTTTAATGTGAAAGTATGTTACATATTTCAATATGAAAGAAAATATTAACTCTCATTATACATGTAATATACAGGTAATGTAAGTAGGAGGGAAAGAGAAAATATGACCGCCATATAAAATAAATCATATGTTATTCTTAATTTTTGGATGAAATATTTTTACTGTATTCATACATATTCAAGAAGCATTTTTCCATGTCATCATGGGCTAGAAATGCTGATAAGGCATAGAGAATTTAACATCAGTTTAGAAATATTTCCATTTGTAGTGAAATTATTATATCATTAGTTCCCTAGATGATAATCTCAGAACTTACTGGTTTTTAGTATAACTATATGATGCACCTCACCCTTGTGGTACTTGATTTACTTTATTTTCTCAGCATTGCACTAACTGAGACAGTTAGTTGCTTTTGAACCTCTTGCAAGGTTAGAATAAAGAGGTTGATGATAAACCTAAGCCAATTCTCAGCGAACCATTCTTGGGTTATGCCAAAACGTAATTTCTTGGTCAGAGGGATGTGGAAAGAACTAAGAGCTTGAAGTGAACCCTTCCTGAGAGAGTAAGTAAATACCACAATTGCAAATGTACGGCATTCTGAAGAGTGGACCTGTGCCTGTTAGATTTAAGTATTTGTGAGTCTATGGAAGTTTGCATCAGGAGTGAATAGGACGGTTAAAGCAAAAAGAAATACTAGTGAACATAAAAATGGAGACATAAAAATGGAGAATTGAGTAATGAAAAAATACATATGCTCTTAAAAACAGAAGGACTTAGATCACTTCTGTGACAACCCTTTACCTTCTCAAATCAGGTTCACAGGAGAGGCTCAGTTCTTGCTGCTTTATTGTTTCACTGCTACTCTTTTTCCAAACTCAGTGTTTTTTAAAGCATCTGAATTGGTAATGAATTAGTAACTTCTTCTTATGTGTATGCATCCAACTTAATGGACAATGCATTCCCTGAAATGCAAGAAAATCCTGCAAGTTTAAAGTCAGATAATATGTCACTGACTGGTAACTTTGCAAGTGAAGAAATAGCAAAGCCACGACAGGGAACTCTTAGTAGCATTTCTCTTGTGATCCTACTTCAGTAAGCCAGCATTGACAGCGAGTCCTTATGACATCACAGGAAAAGCTGCTTTTCAATATATTCTCTCCATCTGCTTATTTCTTAAGGAAAAAAAAGTCCACAGAATAATATTAAAATTGCTGTATAATAATAGTAAAAGGAGGAAAAATAGTCGTAAGGTAATTAGGTGCATACAACTTTTATTACATATGACCTACCACTAAGCATGTATAAATCCAAACATTTGTAAAGTAAGGAATCAATGCAAAATTCTACACTTTTTCCACAGCATCAGCAATGAATTGCACTAAAGATGAGAGAAAACCAAAGGCATCCTTTAAGATTTGTATCTCCTGATTTAGCTTTTATTAAAGTGTCTTTCCCCTTCGCTATATCCTTATGTGCCCCTTCTCCCTTTTGAATAGTCTTTATTCCTATGGTTCTTAGACTCCATCCTTGATGAGACAAAGTTCCTTGTAGTAATGTTTTCCTGCTCCAGTAGTGATTTCCAAGAATTATGCTTTTGAAATTCCTAACTAGAATATTAAGCTATGTTTTAACCATAGTTAAGAAGAAAAATTTGTAGGAACTTGTGCTGAATATTACATATCTCTTTGGGTTTGATACTTTTCAATGTTAGGTTAATGAGGGAAGGATAGAGAGAGTCAAAAAAGAATTAATAATTTACAATAATCCATAATATAAATTGTTCTTATTAGTTCTACTTTTGTCACTTTTAATACCTAAGGGAAGGTGTATTCTTTCAAAGTCAGTTATACTTGGAGAGTGAAGCTGTTGTAGGGTTGAAAAAAAGATCATTAATATCCTGGGGACCCATGCTTACTTCACTTTTATTTAAACTAACATTGACGTCTAACATTTATTATGGAACTACTGAGAATCTGAAAAACTCCATATAAAATATCAGCCATAGAAATTTTTATAACGAACTGTAAAGGGTATCTCAATGTCTATTTCAAAACTGATTTGATGAATACAGAAAAGGTCAAACTAAAAATAACTAGACTGAATCAGTTATAAGTGTCGCAACATATGCCTCATTTAATAATGAACTCTAAATTTGCACCACAGTTTAAGTAGTATCATGAATGCTAATTCTGACAGCAAAGGGTTATGAACTACCTGTCGACTTGCGCCCGACACAAGGTCAGGCAGTTATGAGCTAATGAAACCCTGATGTACCAGAAGGTGAATGACTGATGTGAGTGGGCTAGTGGGAAGAAACTGCTGTAGCATGGTGGCACATTCAGAATGACAGGGTGTCCTGAAACAGAAACGACTGTGATCCCATCTGTTTATAAAGTCTAACTGCTTAAGTTAAAACCTCCCTATCTAGGCAACATATTTCCTGGGAGATTTTTTTTATATCCATAAACATTCAGATGTTACAAGTGCTAAGCAGTTTCTGGTCCTCCTTACATATGCAGTTAGCTATTTCTAAAAGATTTCATTAAATATTTTTGACACTTTGAGCAACAATGAAGACTTGCATGTGGGGATTGTAGCTTGAATAATCAGTTTTACCCAAGAGCTGATTTAAAATTTCTGAACATGATGATGTCCATGAAGATTTGTTTAAAAACTTTGTGCCCATGGTAGTGATCAAATGGAAATATAACTCATGCTTGTTAAAATTCAGAAAATCAAAGGAAGCCCTAAGCATTAAAACTCTGATCAAGCTAATGCTGCTAATGTGAACATACTTTAAATTATTTGTAAATGTGTATTCTATCAAGTCTACACTTTCATCATATTCCCCAATCATTTGAAACTCATGAAAACAAATCAGTTTTCCATTTGTCTCTGTCTCTTTTGAGGATGTCTCTACAGCGCTAAAGTGCTTGCCCTCTATCTATAGCTGGTTTTTTAATTGTACCACGAGAGTAAAAGAGAAACAGCAACCACAATTAAAAAAGGGGAGGGGGGGTGGCTTTTGCAAAAAGTCCCCTTCCAGAAAGCAATATTATAACAAAGAGATATTAAATAAAGTAAAACACGTGCATGCACACACACACACACACACACACACACAAACACTCTTGCACACACTAACACCAGTGCGTATTTGGAATATGTATTTCAAATTAGTAGTTTCTTGTATGTTTAGGAAATGTTGATAATATTGGTATGGCATAACACTACAAGGTTTTGGTAAAGTTTTTATCCTCTTAGCCGAGGAATGACCTTATGTTGAAACTAGATTTCTACATAACTAAGCTAGGTTTAGTTAGAAGTTGGAAGAAAACCACAAAATTACCAATCCTTAAATCAATTTATATATGCTTTCCTCTAATGCCCCCACATGTAACATGACAAAAAATTACGATAATCCCTATATACGTAACTGAGCATATTTCCAAGTTACCAAAAGAAATCATTTTGAGTAGTTAATTTTCATTAGTCTACAGAAAAAAGTTCATACTTTATAACTAAAGAAGAGATGCTCAAAAATATTTTTTGTGCCTTACTATGTGTTTGATACCAGGAATAAAATGCTGAACAAAATCAAGTATCAATTTTTACAGGAATTACAGTTATGTTAGATATTAATCAAATAACCAAATGAATAAAAATTTAATTTAGACAAATATTTAAATACATAATTTAAATAGCTGTTAATGAAATGGTTGCATGACTTATTGTAAAATTATGAAGTGAGCTATTTTCTACAAAATGTAGGGCAAAGGAGAGTAGAAAACATGATTCTACTAGAAAATGTAACTGAAAAAAATGACCTAGTTTGCAGGATCAGGAAATGCATCCAAAATAAACCAGAATTTAGCTGCTATCTTAAGGAAAAGAAGGAGATAAGTAATCAAGTGAGTGTACTAAAATAAACCTTCTCAAGGAAAGAACTAGTGTGTGTAAAAATTCCATGTTGATGAGGAAAAGGGCATGTTCCAGAAACTGAAGGAAGGCCAGCGTGAGGGAAGAAGAGGAAAACAAGATATTGAAGAAGCTAGAAGGGACCATACTGTGTAGGGTCTTGCCAATCTGTTTAAGGATCTTATTCTTTATCTCAAGTCCAATGAAAAGCTATGGGAACTGTTAGAGTGTTAGAACCAGGTAAGTTAAAGTTAGATACACACATGCCTGGATATGAGAGACTTCTTAAGGACATAAGCTAGTGTGGACAGCGGGAAGGAGAGCCAGATTGAGAAAAGGATAAGGATAAACCAGTTTGGATAAGAATAAGCCAATTTGAGATGAGGTTGGAGAGAAAAGTAGAGATCAGAGTATATAAGCCAGATTGGTATAATACTTTAATGACAAATAATAGTTATCAATGGAGACATTAATAGGGCTGTTTGGGGGAAGTTGTGAAACCAGAAGTCATATTAGAGTGGGCTGAATGGTGAATGGGAGGCAAAGAAAAGAAAACAATTGCGGAAGTAATGTAAGAGAATCATAGGACAATTAGGAAGAATGCATATGTCAAAAGGAAAACCAAATTTAGTGCTCCAAATTCTGACCCTTTTCTTGGAATTTTAAGTTGTATAGAGGGTTTTCCTATCAAATATGTGCCACATGAATATTTTTGTACTTAGATATTGGAACCATTTTTTCTGAGAGTTTCCTTAAGTTATATTCCAAGAAATGAAATTGTAGTATTGATCATTTTTAAAAATTTTAATACCAATTTTCAAATGTCCTTCAGAAATGATAACCAAATTTAGATGACAAATAGTAAAGTAGTTAGATTACCTTGGTATTATTACTGTGAATTCTGCTAATCTGAAAAGACATAGTGTTGTTGCAATGTTCTTTTAAACGGCATTTATTTGACTAGCACTATGGCTGAACATTTTTTCCTATTTTTATGTGCCATATTTTCTCATTTCTTTTAATGATGACTGCTGCTGACCCATCCATTCGTATTATGACTTGGTGATCTTGACAGCACCCACCTCATGATGGCCAGGTCTGCCACATGATCACTTGATGTCTCAAGGTGAGATACTCCAACTCCAGGATCCCTGTAGCATTCTAGGAGCTCTTTGGTTTTTTTTCATTCTCTCTCTTTTCTTTTTTTTTTGAATGATACGTGATTCTCTGTTGCAGATAACTAGAAAAAAAACTGCTGTATTATCAGGCAACGGCTTTGAACAGTAAACAGTGGATCGGATGGAGATTAGCAAATTACTTCTTAGATAAAATATAGAAAGTTTTCACGTTGAGCAATTAGCCCCTTGATCCACATACACCAGAAAGTAAAGAATCACCAGTGAATGTACTTTGTCTTATTTTTCTGCATATCATAATCTTTTATTTTCTCTTTTTCTTGCTTTCTGTTGTTCTTGATCTTCTACTGAGTATGAATCACTGTGGTTGATGTCTGCATAATACCGAAGAGCTATTGTATGACCTCTGATATTTTTGTAATAATATAGCTAGATGTCGTACATGCATTTTATGTATGAATAAGCCCATTACTAAGAGGGCCTCTGCTCATTATATTGCCAGTAATTTGGCTACACAGGTTTCTAAATGGATCAAAATTCCCATAAAAATTTTAAGTTCAAAAGTAAATTTCAGATGCATTCATCAAAGACAATGGAAAAGAAAAATGATCAATTGCTTTATGCATCTCCTAATTTAGTCAGTATACTGAATTTTAATTCACTTCAATGAATTGCTACTCTTTCCTGTCTTTGAACTTTGAGTTTTGTTACTGTTTAACTACCATGCTGCCTTCTAAGAAAAAATGCTAAATGGTTTTGAAAACCTTATCAAACAACACTGCAATGATTTCTTTCACTTCTCTCAGATCTTGAGAAAAGTTTCTTCTGGTTGTACATTATGCATCACCTAAGAGCACACTTTTATTCTAATGATGAGAATATTTCACCTTCAGGCCACAGACAATGGATATAATATATGTTCTCCGATGAATCAAATCATAACGGAATTAAATTGTGTATTTGGAAGTTTCACATCTTGCTATTGTTAACTAAGGAAGGTAAGACCAATATTAAATATTTATTAAATATATAAAATTCAGATCAAATTGGTGGTGGTTTTATTCATTTGTTTTTTAGCACTTGCACACCTTTCAATGAAATCTTTCATCAAATTCAAATTTACGAACTCTATAAAAAAGAGTGACTTTGGTTAAACTGGAAAAGGCAGTATGAAAGCTATCTTACTAGGGTCCTATTGCTCTACCATCATCTATTCTTTGTACAATGGCCACTCCTGAAGATGCATCTCAAAAACCCCTAAAATCAAACCCCAAAAAATAAATTAATAGAAATGAAACAATATGAAAACTACTGCATTGAGTCATAGCTAATGAGACAGTGTTTGGACAGAAGTTGGATACAAAGTAAATAAACTATATTCTACAAGAAATAAAATATTTCCTACTTTCAAATACATATTCCATATAAATATGTAAGAAATCTTGAATGGCAAAAGTTGAGAATAGAGTTATATTATACAAATGAGATTGTACTCCTAGAACATAAAAATATTGTAAAATCAATTATTTTGATATAAATAGTTTCTGTTTCTAACCTTATACTTCAGTTCAGGTTCTTCAGGAGGCAGACTTCAAGATGGAATCTTGATTTATTGGGAGAAGTGGCTATGAAGAATAGAGGGGAGAGAAGGAAGGAGTCACGAGGGAAACTTCAGACCATGATGCAAGTCTGACACTTGTGAAAGGAGAGGAGAGAAGAAGGAGGCTTGGGGGTTCAGACCAAAGTTAAACTTTGAGAAAGTCTTAGCAAGAGTCCAGAGCCAAGAGTGCCTGTTAATGGAATCCCACATTAGACGTTCCTGGTCTGAAACCTGAGAGGATTCTCCTTGACATGAATGCTGTGACAGATCCAAAGTTGTGCAGCAGCTAGAGGCTGGCTGTCTGCCACCCACTCTCCCTCAGCAAATTATCTTGAAGGAAGATCTGAGCAGTGTACCCCATGGCCTTCTTACCCAGACAATTCTATAATAAAGGCAGGATTGTTTAAAGCAGCAATTCTGAAGCACTTTGGTCCCAGAACCCTCGTACACTTAGATAAATGATTAAGAACTTCAAGATCTTATGTTTACGTGAGTTATATCTATCAATAATTACTATTAGAAATTAAAACAGAAATTTAAAAAATATTTGTTAATTTTAAAATAATAAATTTATTACATTAACATAAATAATACATTTTTATGAAAAATGTTTTCTAAACAAAAAAATAATCAGAAGAATGATATTTTTTTACCTAAAAAAAATGTTGCTAGGGGCCGGCCCGGGGGCTTAGCGGTTAAGTGCATGCGCTCCACTACCGGCGGCCCAGGTTCAGATCCCGGGTGCGCAAAGACCCACCGCTTGTCCGGCCATGCTGAGGCCGCGTCCCACATACAGCAACTAGAAGGGTGTGCAACTATGACATGCAGCTATCTACTGGGGCTTTGGGGAAAAAAAAGGAGGAGGATTGGCAATAGATGTTAGCTCAGAGCCAGTCTTCCTCAGCAAAAAGAGGAGGATTAGCATGGATGTTAGCTCAGGGCTGATCTTCCTCACAAAAAAAAAAAAAGACGTTGCTAATGTCTCCTTTGATTGTACACAGCTGGATCCTGCACACAATCTGTTGTGAAATGTCATTTCCAGTTTTATAATTGAAGAACCTCAGTGCTCACAGAGATAAATTACAAAAGGAAGACTTCAGGGACCACATGAAAGAGGCTTTGGGGGACCTCCACACACTTTGAGAAGCATTGATTAAAGCATTAACTACACCTCACACATTAAATATGACAACATGTTTAATTTATATAAATTATCTTGCAGATACAGAATATGTTTATGCTAAGGGTAAGACCCAACTAATAAGTCACTGCCCTTTGAATTCTTCTTTGATTCTTCTGGCTAAAAATATTTCCCAATATACAACAGCTCCAACACAAAATGTAAAATTATTTTGGCTTTAATTGTCTCTATCTTTCAGAAGTCCTACTTTTCTTTTTTACTTTCCAAAGTGCCTACTGCAATGCATTGTACATAATAAGATTTTGGTAGTTATAAATAAACATTGAATATTGATATCTCTTACATTATATCTGGCATCATTATCAGACTATGTGGTTACACATTGCAAGCTATATGCTATCTTTAAAATACAAATTTTACTCGACTTACAATGGGGTTACATCCCCATAAACCTATCCTAAGTTGAAAATATCATGTCGAAAATGCATTTATTACACCCAACCTACAGACCATCATAGTTTAGCCTAGCCTACCGTAAACGTGCTTAGAACTCTTACGTTAGCCTACAGTTGGGCAAAATCATCTGACACAAAGCTTATTTTATAATAAAGTCTTGAATAGCTCACGTAATTTGTTGAGTACTGTACTGAAGGTGAAAACCAGAATGGCTGCATGGGTGCAGAGTGGTTGTAAGTGTATGGGTTGTTTACCCTGGAGATCACGTGGCTGACTGGCAGCTGTGACTCGCTGCTGCTGCCCGGCATCACAGGGAGTATCACACCACGTATCACTAGCCTCGGAAAAGATCAAAAGTTAAAATTTGAAGTATGATTTCTACCGAATGTGTATAGCTTTCACATCACCATAAAGCTGAAAAATCGTAAATTGAACCATTATAAGTCGGAGATGGTCTGTAGTGTGGTTTTTGTAGGTTTTTCTTTCCTTTGAAAATAAAAGATAAATAAGCATGAAGCATTTTAGCAATAACTGTGGATAGAAAGTGCTTTGATCAATGATACATTGTGCTTTGATCTATTTTCTAATAAGGCTTCAATGATAAGCAGGGACTTCTGATTTTATTGCTTAACTGTGTTGTATTAAGTCATTAATAGTAACTTGATTTTTCTTTATGTTAATTATATGACACTGCTTTATATACATGGCATTATATGAATTTTTTTTGGTATTTCCATTTCACTGAATAATTTAACTCATAATCGTGCCCTGACTCAGTGCCCTTTGAAGATAATTATGTCTTGGAGAAACCATCCCTCTCTCCATAAAGTCTATGATAGTTTGTTGAAATAATGAGTATATATGAGAAAGATGATAATGCCTTATGCCAGTGCTGTCTAATAGAACTATAATATGAGCCACATATACAATTTTCAGTATCCTACAAGCCACATTAAACAAAGTAAAGGAAATTAATTATAATAACACATTGTATTTAAACCATATATCTAAAATATTGTCATTTCAACATATAATTAATAAAAAATTAATGAGCTATTAATTCATTTTTATTTGGAAATATTTGATCTGTACTTCGACTACATAAAATTTACACTTGAAAAAGGGGATCATATACTGAAGTAGTTCCTCAAATATTAAAAAGTTTTGCAGAAATCAAACTAAATAGAGGATCAATTTTAAAATTTAAATAAAAATATTTGCAAACCATCTATCTAAGAGGTTAATATCTAAACTATATAAGGTACTGTTACAACTGACTAGGAAAAAAACAAATAGAAATAAATAATACTGAATGCTACTGCTTATATGTAGGATCTAAAAAAGTCAAACTCATAGAAACAGAAAGTAGAATGGTGGTTGCCAGGAGCTTAGGGGATAAGAGAAATTGATAGATGTTGGTCAAAGGGTACAAACTTCCAGTTATAAAATGAATAAGTCCAAGGGATCTAATGTACAGCATGGTGACTATAGTTAACAACAACGTATTATGTACTTGAAAGTTGCTAAGAGAGTGAATCTTAAATGTTCTCATCACAAAAAAAAGGTAATTAGGTGAAGTGATGGAGGTATAAACTAACCTTATTGTGGTAATCATTTTGCAATATATACATATAATAAATCATCATGTTTAGACCTTAAACTTACACAATGTTATATGTCAATTGTATCTCAATAAAGCTCAAAAAAATTTACATTCGAGTTACTTACATTAAAATAAAAAATCAGGTCTCAGTCACATTAGCCACACTTAAGTTAGCCACATGTGGCTACTGGCTACTTATCTCAATACCACAACTTAAAAGTTATCATTTTAGTGTTTATTGACTTATCAGTGTGTTTAACGGCATTTGAATCAAATACTGTCATTGGCATGAAGCCAGTAACTCCTCTGCAACATATTTAAATACTTTAAAAATACACATTGTGGGCCAGCCCAGTGGTGTAGCAGTTAAGTTAGGAAGCACTCTGCTGCAGCAGCCTGGGGTTCACAGGTTCAGATCCCAGGCGTGGACCAATACACTGCTTATCAAGACATGCTGTGGCAGTATCCTGTATAAAGCAGAGGAAGAGGGGCACGGATGTTAGCCCAGGGCCAATCTTCCTCAGCAAAAAGAGGAGGATTGGCAACGGATGTTAGCCCAGGGCTAATCTTCCTCAAAAAAAAAAAAAAAAAGACACATTGTAAAAAAACCCACATTGTTATTGTTTGTAAACATTTGATATAATGCCTTTGAGTAAAAACACTTCCTGTCCTATCTGGAAAGTATTTTCCCCTTAAGCAAGTGCATTTTTCCTTGAACTATGGAGAGAGGAAGAAAACAGAAGCTTTTCCAGGGACACCATTAAATCAACTAAACCAGTCAAGGGGGTGACAGATAATAGTTGGATCTGAATATCATATTTTCTACATGCCCATCCAGTGTGAATTTCATAAATTCTAGCAGTGTTAGATGGTTTTGTAAAAATGCTGATGTAGTACAGGGCCAAGACTGTAAATCTTATTATCTGATAACCTTAATTATAAGTCTTATTATCTTAATGTTTAATAGATTAGTGTGCTGTCATTTAGCTTGGACGATTCTATTTAAAAAACATAGAAAACTTAGAATTTCCAATGTCATTGATAACACTTGCTTCTGAAAATATAGTTTCTTGATGTCACTTTTAATGCTTCCACTGTATATACTACAGTAGATAGATAGATAGATAGATAAGATATGTGATAGATATTTGGATAAATAGGTTGCATACTGCTGCTATAGGGATATGTACAGTAGTGTGCTCTAGAGTTACTTGGTCCAACATGATAGCCACTAGCTACATGTAGTATCAAATGCTTGAAATGTGGCTTGTCTGAATTGAGATGTACTATAAGGATAAAATACACACCGGATTTCAACGAGTTAGTATGAAAAAAATGAATATATGATATCTCGTTAATAATCTTTTATTGATTGCACCTTAGATTGATAATGTATTATTTCACCTGATTATTTTTACTTGTTAAAATGAGGCTACTATAAAATTTAAAATTACTTGTGACCCCCATTATACTTCTATTGGATAATGTTGTTCTAGAATGTTAAAATACACTTCAAAATTCATTGAGCACATGCTATTTCCAAAATATTAGACTATATTTATTGCATACATAGGGATACATGTATGTAATGTAACATATTTAAATATTTTAAAGAACACACTAATAAAAAAATACATTGCTATTATTAGCACACATTTGATACAGTGTCTTTGAGCAAAAACATTTCCTATTTTACCTGGGAAGGATTTTCTGTGCACAATAAGATTTAAATACTTCCTGAAGGCTAAGGGGAACTTCTGCTGTGGTATCAATCACAGACACGCCTCCAAGTTAAGATTCCCGCCTGTATGTCAAATGTAACATACGTAACATAAAACAAACCAAATAAAAGATAAGTAAGCACTTACCCTTTAGGATAATTAGTGTAATTTCCTTTAGTCAGCTTCTGGATACCATGTGACCTTTTGTGTTTTCAGGTGATAATACAGAAAATGATATTTATATCATCCATATCTGTGGAATTAGCTTCAAATATCAGCAGTGTTAAAGTAATAAAATATATGTTCTTAGAATCTGAGACAGAAAGCAATTTAAAAGCTTCTAATTGTGCCCCATCTTCTTAAATCTCCTAGTGATTCTTTTTCTACTTTTCATTACAATAAGCCATGTTGCGAGAACACAGATTTTAGCTGTGACTGCATTTTTGAAAAGTAAAACCAAAAGAATGCCTACGTTAATTCAAGATGTTATTATGACTATGACTAGTATCTCATTAGAATGTTAAAACTAAGGGATCTTAGTGTTCATGGAGTAATGTAATCCGGATTTAAACAATGAGACAGCAGAGACATCATTTTTTTTACACAAATATTAAGAATTGACTATGTGCTAGGTATTGCCATATGGTGACAAAATATTATCTTTTTGTGTATGTGTGAGGCAGATCAGTGCTGAGCTAACACCCATGCTAATCCTCCTCTTTTTGCTGAGGAAGACCGGCTCTGAGCTAACAACTATTGCCAATCCTCCTCCTTTTTCTCCCCAAAGCCCCAGTAGATAGTTGTATGTCATAGTTGCACATCCTTCTAGTTGCTGTATGTGGGACGCGGCCTTAGCATGGCCGGAGAAGCGGTGCGTCAGTGTGTGCCCGGGATCCGAACCCGGGCCGCCAGTAGTGGAGCGTGTGCACTTAACCGCTAAGCCACTGGGCCGGCCCCAAAAATATTATCTTTGACTTCAAGGGGATTACAGTTTATTGGAGAAACAAAATGTAAGTTGAGTTTATTACAGTGCACGGTAATAACAGCTATTACATAGAGAAGACCAGGTTGCTACAGAAGCACATAATTAACATGTAACAAAGGGAGCTGGCTCAAGCCGGGGAGGGCAGGAAAAGAATTGGTTAGGTTTCCTCCTGGAGAGGTTATCTTGAAAGGCAGGAGTTAGTAGACATGCATATTTGGGGCAAGTCAATGTCTATTAACCCAGAAGGGATGTGATTTGTGAGGAAATTAGTGTCTAGCTCTGCTCACCTGGAGGAGCAGTGGGATCCTGGATTTGTGGTTAGAGTTTGGGGGGTGCTTGTTACCCCACGAGTTCTTTTTGTGGTCGCCTCAGAGACTGTATTGTAAGACTTCAGGAGATATTCACAATGCTGGTGTAGTGATTTAGATGCTGCTTCCTTGGCCTTTTGCTGACTTTTCTTTCTTCATTCTTGTCACTCGCAAAAGAAGCAGGATCTGTCTTATTCTTAGTGTTTAAGAATCAAAATCTGAATATGCTTCCTCCCTGATTCCTCCCGTGGCTAATCGAAGTTAATTTGTGTTACCTTTTTAACCCATATTCTTCTCACCTCAAATATAGATTATGTTTAATAATTGTGAATGACAGAGGAGAGTTATTGTATTCAAACACTATACCAGGTACTTCACTCCTATTTTATTTAATACTCCCAATCATCCCAGGAAATAGATATAGACAGAATCCCCATTTTAAAAAGGGAGAAATTTAGGAATAGAGTAACTCTCTCATGCTCATACAGCTAGTAAGTGGTGGAATTAGAACTCTGAAATATGTCTTCACTAACATAATGTCTCTTTGGGCCAGAATATTTGTGATATTATTACAATGTATGTTAGTGAATACGTGTGAGTGTGTGTGTGTGTGTGTGTGTATCTATCTATATCTATCAGTAGAGAGATATAGATATACACAGATAAATACATAGATCTCCATAAGTTTGCAAAGTGCTTGAGAAAAGAAAAGATGTCTATTTCCTTGCTTTTCCTCTGTCTTGCTTTGCATTCTCAACACATTTACTGACTGAATTTCAAGAAGAGCCAAATAAAATCTAATCCAAAAAACCAAAATAAAATAGAAGTCCTTTTGTACCTTGAAGATAATATTAACTATGGATAATGTAAAGTGTTCTAATGAAAAATCCTAAATAAATCTACTCTCAGTTTGGGAAACCAGACTGGAGGTGATGTGTCATTGTACTTTCTGGAGGAGAACGAAAATAAATAAACAAAAAAACAAGTAAACAAATAAACATTACTAAAGCAACAGACTTTTACCTGGAGAGATAAAATCCTGCACTAAATCTTAACACTTACAGGTAAAAACTCATGACCTAAATCTTGTCATTAATCTCATGCCCATGCCCACCATTTACTTTAAATCTATTGGTGACCAAGACTTGTACTTTAAGAATCTTTATCTAATTTCTAGTATCTATTCTATGAATAGATTCTCCATGGTCTTAATCGAAATTGTTGACAAAATGCAAAAGAAAGTTGTGAATAAATGACGAGATCTATCTGTCACTAGTAGGTTTTTGAAGAAGGGGAAAATCTGCCAGTGCCTTTAAATGAATCAAATAGATTGTTGCTCCATATAGGCTCAGGGAAGAAGTCAGGGATGTTGACATTCCTGTCGTTGAGATATACAATAGATATAAATGACTTCCAGTTGCCGATGGCATTTAACCCATATTGTTAGTACATTACTAGCTAATAATAAGAATTTAGCAAAGTGGAAATCATTTGAAGACAAATAAAATCAATGTTCATGACTGTTCCTACTGACAGCTCAAGAAAAATGTGCTGTTAGTGGTTTGGGCATAGCTGCTACCCATTTATAATGACTGGTACATGTCCATTTTAAATCTCTAGTCATTATGCTAGAAACTACGTGCAAGTACAACAGAAACCCTGCCTAGTAATTTCTGATGGCATTGCAGAAAATGACTCAGTAAAGCCTCCTGACCTGTGGATCACTTTAGTTTGCTTTTCAACCTCCTCCTTTCATAAGGTCAAAATGTATGTGATTTATAATACTTTCAACTTCCCATCTGAGTGCTTAAATCTGAAACCTTGAACTATCTCATTACACAGGATAGTCATACTAAGCCTATCAAAACATGTTCCTGGAATGGACATCCCATTCCGGCTGTGTATACAAGATTTGGCTCTCTGTATTGAATTAACTACATGTGTTTTCCAATGTGGACACAAAAGCAGAAACTAAATCCTTATCTAAACTCACTGTACCAGAAATGTCGTTTTAGAGAGAAAATGGACCTTAGTTATAATCTAGTGTGATATTTTCAGCGTGCAGATGAGGAAAGCAATACCTGGAGATGTTAAGTAATTTTAAAGTTCTATCATTAGATAATGACAGAGAAAGTACTAGAACACAAAGTTCTTTTCATTGATCGTGTATTGTTACATAGACCACAGCTTTGGTCAAGGTAGTCCTATGTGGTCGCATGTCACTGAAGGCTCAGCCTGCACACAAAGAGTCTGGGCCCCCAAGGGTCTTGCCTCTTTGCACTGACTTGCAACCCCTGCATCCTGGGCCATGTGATGTGTCCAATACTTTAAATTGAAATTTAAAGTTGGGTGCTATTTCCTTAGCATATTAGTAGCAGCAGTCAGTGCTCTAGATATAAATGAAAGACCAGCTAAGCAGTTCACTGCATTCGAGGCCTTGGAATTCTAGAAAAACCTTCTATACAACCTGACACCACAACCAGCACCTCCAGCTCTAGCCTTTTAGTCACCAAAGAGCTTGGAAGCCCCCAAACCAACACCCATGCCTAGAATCACCTTTGAACTTGGGAGAACTCAAAGGATATCAGGAGTCCAGTGAGGCATCAGACAAGTTCTGTGGCCCATAACTATTCCATTTCATTTTTTGGTATTATTTTCTCTTAGCAAATGAGAATGACTCCCCACCCTCACCCAGCCCTTGTGTTCTGAGAATACTTTTGCTGAGCTCGTACCCCTCTTCTCCTGTTTGTTTATCTGAGACTCACTCCTACCTCAGCACATCTGTGCCTGGAAATCCAGCACACAGTAACCTCTATGTGAATATACATGACTGATTACACTAGTGAAGGCAGCTGATGTCAATCCAAGTAATGGAAATAGTAACAGTAATTGTAATAGTAATAGCCAGCAATCATCAATTGTTTGACAGCCAGAGAGTGTGTATGCTAAACTGTCATATTCCTTATAAGGACCTAAAAATCAACAAGAGGCAAAGTGTTAAGGTAATCCAGTGTATCAGTTATGGTTAGGTTCAGCTATATGCAAGAGTAAACTCAAGTTAGCAGTGGCCTGAACACAAAAAATTTTATTATCTCATTTAATATGATGAAAGATCAGCAATCCAGGGCTTATATGAGTTTCACAAAGTTGTAAGAAACCCAGCTCATTACAATAGCCCCTCTTTATCCACGGTTTCACTTTCCATGGTTTCAGTTACCTGCGGTCACCCATTGTCCAAAAACCTTCTAAATAGAAAATTTCAGAAATAACTAATTTATAAGTTTTTAAATTGCAGCCCCATTCTGAGTAGTGTAACAAAATCTTGTGTCATCCAGCTCTGTCCTGCCCAAGACGTGAATCACACCTTTGCCCAGCATATCCACACTGTACTGGCTACATGCCTTTTAGTGACTTAGTAGCCCTTGATTATCACATTGACTGTCATGGTATTGCAGTGCTTGTGTTCAAGTAACCCTTACTTTACTTAATAATGGCCCCAAAGTGCAAGAGTAGTAATGCTGACAACTGGACTATGCCAAAGAGAAGTTATTGTTGTTAATCTCTTACTGTGCCTAACTTACAAATAAAAGTTTATCATAGGTATGTGTGTATAGGAAAAAACATAGTATATATAGGGTTCAGTACCATCTGTGGTTTCAGGCATCTGCTAGGGGTCTTAGAATGTATCCCCCGTGGATAAGGGGGGACTTGTGTATAACATTTAGTTTCACCATTCCTGCCATGGTCATTTTCTGCAAGGCACAGAATAGCTGCTGGAGATACAGCCACTGCATCTGCATTCCAGCCAGGAGAAATAATGAAGGACAGGAAATTCTACACAATATTTCCACTTTTCTAGAAATTAGTCTTGTGGTCAAAATCTCTTTAAGGGCTGTTGGGAATCCAAGCTGACATATACTTGACCAACATTCGGGGATTTCAATGGGATAAAAGTAGCAGAATTTGTGCTACCATTTAAAACTTTTCTGGACGACAAACATTAACAGGAAGTATCACAAGGTCAGAATATGGAGATTTCAGCAACGAGAGATGCAAATTATTCTCTGAGGAGAAAATTATAGTAAAACCACAGATCTGCCCACACGAAAGCTGCCCAGTCTATCACTTCACTGAAGAAGTTTGCCCCTGAAGCATGCAGGCAAGGATTGTTTAAATTTCAGGAAGTAAATATAATAATCTGCAATCAGTAAATTATTATGTTGTGTAAGTTTTATTTTCATGAATTCTCGTTTTCCAATCCTGCGTGTATACCAATAATTGAGACTCAAAGCTCACAGAGGATATCATCTCTAGACATGAAATGGCCTGTCTCACATGTTTTTGTCGTTTCCCTCACATCTAGAAAGTCCTCAAACTGAAATACTCTATTACCACAGACATCAATCTGCCCCACATAGAACCAAGTATACCACGACAGAGATATAGGAAGGGCGACGTGCAGACGTGAGCAAGAGCTTCATGTTGACAAGGAAATCAAGATCTATTCTCAATTTCCTAGGAGGGGAAGTTCCCAGCACGTTGCTAGATGGCCTTTTGCAGTACTGACTCACCAAAGTATGGATCTCAGGCAATGTTTTCAAACATTTATTTACAGCCTAGCTACATCAGAATTGCCTGTGGTGCTTTTGAAAACAGATTCTTAGATCCCAAAACAGACCAACTACATGTGAATGGGTGTAGGGAGATGGAAGACCAGATGATTCTATTTTTTAGTCTGAAAATATTGGGGAAAAAATAACATAAATCAAAGAACAAAAGAATTGTGAATAGTAAATATCTATACATAGCTTGTAGTTCAGAACATAGCTAAATACAAACAGTAATCTGAGTGATTTCACACGGGTAGCTCAGAATTGCAGTACTGAGAAGAGAGACTGGAATAATGGGCCAGGGCACATTTATACTTTTTTTCTGAGAGTTTCATCAAATATTCCCTCCTCCTTTATTTTCTCACAGTGCTGGCATATCATGCCCTTAAAAACTGCTTTTATCTGTCAACCAACATATTTCTCCAATCCCTCCTTGTTTGTTAATCAAATATTTTATGTTGTGTATTATGATACAGCATGGTAGTACATTTATATTTGAGCCTGAGATAGCTTTAATAAATCATAAGAATATATTATGTGGGTAGTTGTATAAGTTATGCAAATTTGCTCTAGACCAGAAATAAAACAATATATGGAAATAAGACACAATTTTTAAAAAGAAAATCTAAGTAAGTAATTACTGTCTTTTTGTATGCAATAGGCAAATGTATTTGACTAGTATTTACCAACAAATGAATATTATATAATAAGTTGAAACTTAAAGGAATTTTTTAAAAATGTCCCCGTCTTATTTCAGTTTCTCCTTGTTATGCTAGCTATTTGTTCTCCTGATCACAGAAAACAGACAGAACACTTCAGATGTATTATTCAGTCAACAGATTTTACTGGGTTCCTCTAACGAGCTAGGCATTGTGCTATATTCTGAATATGCAAGTAGTAGGACATCATTTAGTTGCATAAAAAGAAAAACAACTAAATAATTATAAATTTGTTCTTGGAGCTATAATGAAGCTGTAAGTCAAGTGTGAGCAGGAAAAAGAGGAGAAACTATTCCTAAGAGCATTTAGAAAAGCTAATCAGAGTATTGGAGTGTGGTCTGGAAATTAAGTTGGTGAGTTGATCAAGTAGAGAAAGGAAAAAAGACACATAAGAGGGAATTGCAAGGGACATGGGTATATGTGGGTGTATACAAGAACATGATGTACTTAAAAAATGGGCTAGGAATTTATTTTGACTAGATCTTAAGTTGTAAGGAAGACCTGTACTTCTGGACAAGATGAATTTACAGGGACAGAAATTATCCCTGAAATTAGCCTGAAAAAACTAAAAGAAGAGACAGAATATATGAAGAAAAAAAATAGTTCTGAAGGCACTCAACATCAGGTAGCAAAGTACACTGATTCCTGAGAGACGAAAAACAAATGTGGTGAGACGCATGACGGTCCCAGCATGCGATACGTATATAATCCCAGGATGTGGTGCAGGAAGGAGCAACCCAAGCAGAACCCTGCTGGCTCTGTGAATAGTGGGGTGGAGCTGAGAGTCTGGTGAAACCAAAGAGGCTGGGGTACTCAGAGCAGAGCACCACAGAAGAGAGAGCTTCCTATACAGTGAAATCCTGCGATCTCCAGAGTCTCCTTTGAGGATTCAGCACAGTGCTGATCACCACAGCATGTGAGGAAATTATCTGAGGCTAGGAAAAGAAAATACCTGCAAGGATTAGAGGCCACAGTCTCTGGCACTCACACAAGACTGAGCAATAGTGCCTATTCACTCTAGCCTGAGTGAAAATCTCAATTTTCAGGGCAGTGTATAATCAGAATTATTTTGCTTAAGTAGTGGGGACAATTAGTCCTAGACCAAAGCCTATTCTCCTAACTGACACAGCTTAAAAGCAAGACTCAATAGGATCAAATTGTTTCCAAGGAGCTTGACTGCATCCCAGAAAAAGGTCAGATATATATTTTTATAATTTTAGAAATACAAAAACGTCCAGTGCATAATAAGTAAAATCAAAATTACTAGCATCCCATCAAAAATTAGAAGGCATACAAGGAAGAGGGAAACTAATATCTACAACGAGGAGAAAAATCAGTCAATCGATACTGACCCAGAATTGACATAGATGGTAGGATTAGTAGACCAGGACATTAACTTGGTTTTTGTAAATATTTTGCCTTTTGTGGAAGCTAGACGAATGATCAAACATGTTAAATTGTGATGTGAAAGATAGAAAAAGTTCCACATCATAATTCCAGGTCTGAAAACTACAGTATCTAGGATGAAAAATATACTGGATGGACTTCACAGTCAAATAGACATGGCAGGAGGAAATATTAGTGAATTTGAAGACACCAATAAAGTCTATCCAAAATAAAACACACAGAAGAAAAAAAACAATTAATAAATGAACAGAGCTTTCAGTGAGCTGTGGAATAACTTCAAGCGATATACTTGAAAGAAATAGAGGGGCACAGAAAATGTATTTGAACAAATAACAGCTATAAAGTTTCCAAATTAATAAAAACTGTAAAAGCACTGATTCAAGAAGCTGCATCAATCCCAATCACAAGACACATGAAGAAAATTGTGCAGTTACATCATAATCATATTGCTCTAAACCAGCAATTATAAAAAAACAAAACAAAACAAAAAAAACAACTTAAAAGCAGCCAGAGGGAAAAAAAGACACATTACCTACAAGGGAACAAATATGAGGATGAGATCATGTCTCATATTTCTCATTTAGAACAATGTGAGCTAGAAGACAGCGGAGCAACGTCTTCAAAGTACGGAAAGCTTAAAAAAACAAACAAACAACAATGACAGCAAAAAACCTGTCAATCTAAGGATTTTTTTTTTTTGCCTGGGGGAAAAAAATAGACTGTTTCAGACATACGAAAGGTGAAAGAATTTATCACTAGCATGCCTGCACAAGAAATGTAAAAGGAAGTCCTTCAAACAGAAGAAAAATTATGGCCGATGTAGCTATAGATCTATACAAAGGAATAGAGAGCACTGGAAATTGTAACAACTCTCATAAATAAATTTTTTTCTTATTACTAAAATCCACTTAAGAGATAGTCAAGTGTTTATGATACCAGCTCAAGACAAGGTTGACATAAGAGAAGCCATATTGTAGAAAAGAAAAACTCTATTGTAACTTTGAACGACCGCTGACACGCTAACCCAGCTGGATATGCACCCTCCAGCAGATCTAACTGCTATGTAGACTGTAGGACCCCTGCTTGTGTACTTGCCTCTCAGCTGCAATAAGGTGATAACTTCGTTTTTTTGAGTTCCTTAGGAATGTGATGACACCCGAACAGTGAGTCTATGCTGATAGCCATCATCAGGGAAAACTGAAAGATGTGGTGTGGCACTCCCAGTCTGTAACACCAGAAGGTCGACATTCCTAACCCCCTCCCCAATAACACAATGGGCTGTATAACTGCTGTAAGATTTCATGCTCCCTTAAGGTGGTTCTTTTGGACATGAGTCAGCCATCTTCCCTCTTGCTAGCAAGCTGCAATAATAAAGTCCATTTTCTCCTACCACCTTGCCTCTTGACTATTGGCATGTCTTGCGGCGAGCAGAAGCCCCCACATTGGGCGGTAACGTTTAAAGTAACAGTGATAAAAATGTACTTTATTTTTATTTATTTTTGTGTGTGTGAGGAAGATCAGCCCTGCGCTAACATCTGCCAATCCTCCTCTTTTTTTTGCTGAGGAAGACTGGCCCTGGGCTAACATCCATGCCCATCTTCCTCCACTTTACATGGGACGCTGCCACAGCATAGCTTGCCAAGCAGTGCATGGGTGCGCACCCGGGATCCGAACTGGCAAACCCAGGCCGCCGCAGCAGAGCACATGCACTTAATCGCTTGCGCCACTGGGCAGGCCCCTGTACCGGTGCTTTATATGTTGAAATAAAATGTATGACAGCAAGAGCACAGTGGCTGGGAGGGGAAGCTCGAAGTACGTTGATATTGACGTAGAGTCCTTATCCCGTAGAGGAGGTGGTGTAACATCACTTGAAGGTAGACCTTGATGAGATATAGATGTAGACCATAAACCCTAAAGCAACCACCAAAATAGTACAAGAGTTTTAGCTAACAGGCCAACAAAAGCAATAAAATTAGACAAAAAAGTACCCAAAAGAAGGCAGAAAAAGAGAAAAAAAGTGAACAGAACAGATACAAACATAGACAACAGAATTCTGCTATATGTTATTCTAAAAAAAAGAATCTATTTTAAATAAAAAGGCACTAAAAGGTTGATTTTAATAACTAAAACCTCCAGATAACCCAAATGTCCATCAACAGATGAATATAGAAGCAAAATGTGATACATCTGTGCAATGGAATATTATTCGGCAATAAAATAATAAATTTCTGATACATGCAACAACACGGATGAATGTGTTCATCAATTTTAAAATTGTTTGGCAAAAGCACCCAGGCAAAATTGAGTACATACTGTATTATGTCATTTATATAAAATTCTAGAAAAGTCAATTAACCTATAGTGACTGAAATGAAGTCGGTGGTTGTTTAAGGATGGAAAGGTGGAGGATAAAGAGAGACAGGGAAGCTTTTGGGGATGATGGATATGTTTATTATTTTGATTGTGACAATGGCTTCGTGGGTGTATACATAAATCAAAAATTATCAAGTGATATACTTAAAATGTGTGTAGTTTATTGTATGTCATTTATATCTCAATACAGCAGCTTTAAAAAAGCTCTAATGGAGAAAGAGAATGGAGATAAACCCAAATGTACAGACTGGAAAGATTGTGAAGGAGCCTAGACTAATATGGAGTTTTAACTTTGTTCCTTGAGCCAAATATTTCAAACTGGGAAGGCAAGTGGGCCTGGCTGTAGGCACACCATTGTTTTAATTGCATTAGCACTGCCTTTACATGTAGTGGTAAGATTGTTTTCAGTAAGAAATTCTGCAGTTAAAAAGGCAGTTTTGAAAAGCATTACCTTGTTAATGAGGGAGAGCATAGCCAGCATTGCCTGAACGTGAGAATAATGGTAGTCTGTTCATTTCTCCATTCCTCTTTCTTCTTCTACTTGCTCCATAATCCTTCACCAAGACAGCTAGGAAAAATGACTCCCATGTTCTCTGTGGCCCTAAAACACTATTTATTATTCTTTTAAAAGAAATTGACCTTTTAATTTATGTGTTTGATTATTATTCCTAAAACTTGTGAGGGATCACTTATTCTTGATTTTTTTTTTCTTACTTACCTTGGTGTCTATCAAAGTGTATATGCAAGTCTTGCACAAAAGACTTGTTTTAATAAATTGAACTAAATTAAATGCTTCGTCATCCTAGAATAGAGAATACATTATAAATTCACCCAGACATAAACTACTATATATCATCTTTTCTTTAAGAATGGATGTGCTTAGAGTGGGATGGAGATATATAGAGTGAGGGGTAGATAAAATACCTTAGAAAGGGTAAGCAAAAGTATAAAATTGACTTATTTACTTATCAAATTTGTCAAATGTTAATCCTATTTTTAAATATTTTCCATTTCATAGACTATAGAGGAGAGAGAGAGAGAGAGACTAATTTTTTGCACTGTAACTATACTCAATCTCATTATATTAACAAATTTAACCTTCACAACAGCCTTTCAATCTATCCTTAGTAGCCTTCCTTCAGAAAGAACTTGAAATTTTAAGCAGTTAAATGTATTTTCCAAAGATCACAAAGCTAGAAAAATACACTAGGTTAGGATATGAGCCTACATGTACATAGTTTCTTCCTTCTTCTAGATCAATGTTGGCAAAACTCAGTTTCCTGGGTCATTATTAACTAGATAATTACAATGAGTTTCATGCAATAGGATTGCACTTTCAAATTAGCTTGCAAAAAAAAGCTGAATAGTAAATTGGGTGTTTGCATATTAAAAGCTTAGTTTACTCCTAAAGAATAAGAAATCTGCTTATACTTTTTAAACTTAGCATTTCCTAAACTAATTAGATAACAGAGTCCTTTATAAGACATCATTTATTATAGCACGGATTATTAGTTTTCTGCAGCATACAGTTTGAGGAACATTGATGCTACAGCATTTCAGGGTATACTATTTGCAAATCAACAATATATGAAAATTTGGATACCTAATATTCCAATTGACAAGATGATTGGCATTAATTACCTGTAGGTGAAGCTCCAAATACTAATTTTAAGAAGTACGACTTTTCAAACTTTTGACAAACATGCCCCAATCATCACTTCTTAAACCGGGAGAAAAAAGGTGTCACAGACCACAAGTGAGGTAACATTTCAAGTAGAAAGAAGTGATTAAAAGAGTCAACTGTCACTAAGTCAAATAAAACTAGAAAGAAAATGTTCTAGAGCATTTAGGATATTTCAATGGCATAGCAATGGTTTGAATTGAGATTTTAGGGAAGTGAGGAAGTAGGGAGAGTGAATGAAGGAAAAAACTGGGATAACCCAAGAAGGGTTCCCTTTTTAAGATGGAAAGATTTAAGGATGGCTACTAACAGAGAAAGCGTCCAGGAGAGAGGCAAAGATTAAAGATATAGAAGACAAAAAGAAAAAAAAGGAAGCAAGCTCTAGCAAGGGTCAAAAATGAGTCGAATGAGCGTCTTTTTGATGAGGAATAGAATACTCAATTCTTTTTTGTACTTTGTTAATGTACAATTTATTAATAGTAAGTAATTCTAAACAATCAACATTTTAGATACCTTAATCAATTGTATTCTAAGTAGAAATATAATTATATTCTACATGAAACTGATATTTGCCTTTATATTGTAATCAATTTTTAAAGGAACTAACACTTTAGATTTAAATGAGATATTTTAGCATTTTATTCTTATTCTGATTTTATTATTCTAATGTTAATTCTTTCATTTTTACAGATTTTTCCTAACAATGCAACAATAATTTTACTAATTTATCTTCATCCTTGGGATTCAATTAAAAATATAGCTATCTCATGTCAGTCAAGGTTGTAGGATCTAAGTTATTCTTTATCAGGACACAGGGTATTCCAACTGCATTATTCATAAACCACTTGCACTGAGTTCCTTGGGCAGGTCAATAGGTCAATAGTTTTACTGCTTACGTAGCATTTGCTAACTTTATATATAGTTCATTTTCATATTTTGAAATCTGGTGGTTTACATCAAAATATTTGTTTTTATGTTTTACATGGCCAAAAGTACCTAATCCATGGTTCTGTCATTATGATATGTGGACCTAGTTTGTTGGTGTAATTGGAAATTTATGTGTTTTACCAGTATCTCATTATAATTAGCGGGGTCATCTAGAGGTTTTATTTACACGGAGATGAAGGATAGAGTCTGCATTGTTAGTGCTTTTCTTTAGGCTATTTGGCTAATTCATCACTTTGTAACATACACTTAACCATCCTCCCCCAGCGTGGTTGTGGTTATTGAGAGTGAGTATCAATGCCGCCTCCACTATCTCCTCCTCCAACAACAAAAACAGTTTTTACCCCCTCACTATGATTTGTCTGTCCTAGGAAACATTTACAAGCAATCTGTTAAACTTTTTCTATGCTAATATTATTGTGGATCCTAGTCAGTTGCTGTTTTATGTATTTTACATAATAAATTTCATCTGAAGTTATGCTTAATCCCAATGATACCATGTATGAAAATTTTAGTTAGAAGAAGCAAATCTTTTTGGGCAGGAAGATTTTGTACCTGAAATCACACCATAATAATAATTACCTACTATATCTAAATATAATCAAAATAATGATCATTATTTATGGGGAAAAAGCAAAATATAAAAATATTATGTACCAATTGTAGACTTATTTTCTATTTTCTTCATTTTAAATGAAGTATTATGTCAGGAAATTGACTGACTAGGTTTGACTTTGTTTTTGTCTTAACTGATAAATGTTGTGATTAATTTTATAAGACCATGAAATTGTATTGTTGCCAAATGGCTTGCTTATGCAAATTCTCTAAAAGTCGTTTTTCTGGTGATAATTATAGTTTCCATGTCCTAAGTACCTATTACGTGCCAGGCACTGTGGATAGACTATCTAATTAATTTTCAGACAACTCCATGAGAAAGGTATTACCATCCCCACATGTGGATAAGAAAACAGAAGATAAGAGAGGTTAAGTAATTTGATAAAGGTCATTCATCTAATAAGTGCCAAAGCCAATATTTGAAGGCAGGCATGTTTGAGTCCAAAGTCGGTGTGTTCTCCCGTTATATATTTCTGCATCTGTCTGGTGAGTTTAATCCAAAGAGGGATAGGAAGGAAACATGAAGGAGATGAGTGTTTTAACTTTTGGGGATACTTAGAGGCTAGAGTAAAACACACACACACATTCACGCACACACATACATATTCTTTGAATGTCGAATTAAAAATATATGCATATATTTTCTGTGTGTGCATATGTGTGTGTCTAGGTAAATGTGTGCATATATGTAATTATCAAATGTCGGATTTTTAAATGTTGATAAACGCTTTGAATCGAGCATTAAAATATTTACAGCTGAGTCTAGGTGTTTACTTGACGATACCCTGTTTTGCTTGGACAAAACTAGATTTTTCACAATGCCACAAGAGTGCTTAACATCTCACTAGTCTAAAAGAAACTGATGTTTTTTTAACAGTGTTGCAGAATTTTAGTACACTTTTTGATTATAGATCTGTCTGATATTTAGCAACCTTTTTCAGTTTTTCAGTTTTCTTTCTTCTTTGGTGTAACAAGATACCATAAACAGCATATGCTTCCAAACTGTGGATTAGATCACGTTGGGTGAAATAGGCAACATCTGGGAAGACAGTACCATATTAGAAATCAAAATAACTTCAAAAATTTGGAAAGTAGCCCTAAACAAACAGGATAAAATGTAAAATGTAAACACAAGACAAATAGACTGAAAATTGTATATGATTAGTTACTTGTGCCTTTACAGCAGGGAAAAAAACCCTTAAGATGCCGCTAATGCAACATGGTTGCTTTGAAGGTATGTGCAGCCTTTTGGCATATTAACAAGGGCGTCTGTGGCAGAGGTGAAGGATTGTCCTTGCAATCTCAGTTACTGTGTCAGTGTTGACCTCTTCCCGGTCTCTGGTGATGAACATACAAACACCAACGCAGGACTCGTCACTATGCAAAATTCCATAGAAACACAGTACAGCAGAATATCATGACTTCCCTCCATATTAGCAAATGGAATTTGAAATTATTCTTCCATGATTCTAAGCTTGGTGGCCCAAATAAAAGGAAGGAAACAGAAAGCTCTCTTTTGCCATCGTGTAAATGATAGTGATAATATTAATAATGCTAATAGTAGATAAACATTTATTGAGTGTTTACTGCTGTTTTACTGTTGTCTTTTATGTAGTAGCTGATTTATGTCCCATAACAATACTGTATGATGTCAGCAGTATTTTAGGAAAGAGGACACTGAGGTTTAAAGAGATGGAGTAATTTACTAAAGTCACAATCTGGTAGGTGTTGGAGTTGAGATTCACCACAGGTGTGTTTGGGCTATGGCACCTACATTTTAAACTTCTCTTGCCACTGGCTTCTCTGGAAGCTTCTCAAATCCATTCTTCCTGTGGCAGAGGGATTCGAGTTTTCTGGCTTCCTTTAGATGAGATCTTTCCGACCTTGGGGCTTTCTAATATTCCCAGTGACTCCTCCCTAGTGCCTTACACCCACCAACCCAGTTCTTCCCAAGTAGGTTCTGCCCTCCAGTAATCCCTTCCTCGGATTGGAATGCCTGCCTAAAATTGGAGGGGAGCTTTGCCTCCCTCCCTTTGATTGAGCATTTTTACCTTCCCTGTGGGATTGAGGAGAGATGCTATCCCATCTGCCTTTGAGTTTTCCCTCCTTCTTACTTGTTCTCCTTCACTCTGATGCTACCTCACCTGATCATAAAAATGCTATGGTATATTTTATCCTTCTTTCTGGAATGATTTATATTAACTGAGAAATAGGGTAGGCCTAAAGAAATCAAGGAACCCAAGAATTACATGGAAAAACGAATTCTTCTCAAAGTTTTGGGAAGTGACCACACTGGATAAAAATTAAATATAAGAGGAAACTGGCCCAGTGGCATAGCAATAAAGTTCTCACACTCCGCTTTGGTGACCCGGGGTTCATGGGTTCGGATCCTGGGTATGGACCTATGCACCACTCTTCAAGCCATGCTGTGGCAGCGGCCCACATATAAAATAGAGGAAGATGGGCACAGATGTTAGTTCAGGGCTAATCTTCCTCAGCAAAAAAAAAAAAAAAAAAGAAGAAGAGGAAGATTGGCAACAGATGTTAGCTTAGGGCTAATCTCCCTCAAGAAAAACAAACAAGTAAAAAATTAAATATAAACTCTAAAGGAAAAAGTACCGAGGGCAAATAAATGAATAACTTAAGACACATGGGTGGTGATGGCTACCTGATTTTATTCGCATTGAGGACATGCAAGACATCACAAGCTAAAATTATTTAGTTTAATAAGTGCTTACGACGTGTCAGCCATTTGGCTCGACACTAGGGAGAAGACCAAAGCCCCTGCCCTCACAGAGTCTAGAAGAATCCAACATCAATGAGCAGTAATTAGAATAAAGAGTAACAAATACTATGGTAATGGCCAGCAGAGAATAATAATGGTGCCTATGGGAGGGATATGTATTTAATCCCAGGAATTATAGAGGAGAATTCCTTTGATAAATGATGACTGAGTCAAATCTTTTGATAAACAACTTCAATAACCATGTAGCTGATCCATCTAGCACACTGATCTCTTAGTTGTTTGACTTCCTCATGACTGATGATAAAAATATAAAGTTTGAGGGGCTGGTCCTGTGGCGAAAGTGGTTAAGTGCGGGCGCTCTGCTGCACCGGCCTGGGGTTCGCCAGTTCGTATCCCGGGCACACACCAACGCACCGCTTGTCAAGCCATGCTGTGGTGGCGTCCCATATAAAGTGGAGGAAGATGGGCACAGATGTTAGCCCAGGGCCAGTCTTCCTCAGCAAAAAGAGGAGGATTGGCAGATGTTAGCTCAGGGTTGATCTTCCTCACACACACAAAAATATATATATAAAGTTTGAAAAACTCTTGAGTGTGATATGTAGAAGTTAGAGAAAGTAACCGTTATAGGGATTATTAACAATAATTTTTAAAAAGAGTTTGAAAGTTCCAACATTAGCCCAGCATTATCTTTCTGCATGACTCAGTAAGTACAAATAATGCTGGAGTTCTATCTGGATAAAACTAAAGATCTCAGACTATCTCTAAGGCTGCTTATCTTTTCACGAGCAAAAGAGATTCTGAAAAGTTAGAAGAATTTCTCTCCCTTCTCTCCTCCATATTATGCATGACACTCATTGCTTCACCCTTGATCTCATCATTACTGGAAACTTCTTTCCCCCTAAGGATAAGCCTAAAGCTTCCAAATTTACATCAGTAGCTTGGACATTTTTTTCAGAGCTGCAGGTCTGTAGTTCCAATTGGCTCTTCTACATCTGTAATACACGGATCCCACAAACTGAGAATGTTCAAAACTGAATTAACATTTCTCTGTCCTGAAATCTACTTGACTCATCCCTCGTTTCACCCCCAACAACCCATCGAAGCCAACTACCATTTCTTTCTTTTAAACAGCTATTTATTCTGTCTACTTCACTCCTTTTCCATTGCCAACGCCTTTGTCTTGATCACTAGTCCTACCTATAACAGTTTGCTAATAGGTCTCCTTTTTTCCTTATAGCTAAAGAAAACTTATTTGAAAAATCAAACCTGATCAAGTAAATTTTCTTGCTTAAACAATCTTTAATGACTTTTCATTGTTTTTGGTTAAAGTAAATGTATATAATGAATCACAACTTTTATGTGATCTGAGGCATTTCTACGTCTTTGGGTTTATCTAGTGTCACTGTCCCTTCTGCTTTTCTTTTTGCTCAGGCTTCATTGATCTTCTTTCAATTTCTTGAACATATAAATTTTATTATTTTCTTTTTCAGCCCCCTCAAACATGTTCCACTCTGAAACTTTTTCTGTCCATCCCACTCCTTTCACCTATGAATTCCTATTTAATCCCCAGTTCTCAATTTAGATGTCACTTCCTCCAAAAAGGTCTTCACTGATACCCTAGGCTCACATCACAGCTGCATTTCTATCCATTCATTTAAAAATATTTATCAACTGCCATCTACGTTCTAGGTGCTGTTGTTTTTTTTTTAATGACTATCATAAGAACAGCAACCAAATGTGGACAGGTCACAGAAACTAGAAGAATACGTTAACCATAAGACCAGCCAAATAAGTATTAATAGGATAGATGTTTCGGTTACCAAGAAGTTAGCCAGGGTGAGAAGGGAAATGAGACCATTTCAGGCAGAGATAACAGTGTGAGTAAATCACAGATACATGATTAAGGATGGGGAACAGACTGTGTGCTTCAATATGGTAGCAGTATGGGGTTCTTTGTAGATGACGAAGTGTGTATAGCAAACATACTCCATACTTTTCTCAACATTGGTTGAAAAAGAGGAAGAGAGTTGGGGCAATAGCTACAAAGATGTCTAAAAATAAGGAGAGGTGCATTTGTATAATTTTTTTTCTGTAAAATTTTGAGAGATATTTAACTTGATGGGGAATATCAAGCAGAGAGCTGTAAGTTAAACATAAGAAGAAGAAGATTTAATTCATAGGAAAATCACAGCTCTGGCAGGAAGGGATGGAATCTAGAACCTGGATAGAAGGACTCCTTTGCCAGAAACAGAAGGAAATCTTTCTTTGTAAAACTGGAGGGAAATTGGGAATTTTGTTGTTGTTTCTACTGGTTGCTTGGAAATAAGGAAACAACAGAAAATTTCTTTGTGAAAATTTAATATTTCTGTGAAGAAAACACGGTTGTCTGCTGAAAATAAGGAGGGAAAACATAAAGAAAATGATAAAAGTTTGGAACAGCCAAGGAAGGAAATAGAATGAGGAACTAACAGGAAACACAGGAAAAGCAACAATGGAACAGCACTGAATATTGGGTTGAGGCTGGGAATCATAAATTAAATTAATGTCTTAGAGAGGACTCAGAAAATAGATGACCATGAATAATTCTTGAATTTCTCTCCTATCATCACTTTTGTTATTGGCAAGTTTTTTACAATCTTCTATGATCTATTTAGTCATCTGTGCAAATGGAAGCTATACAAATGCTTTCATAGAGGTGTGAGCTAAATTAAAACTAACAAATGCATGATCAAAAGGGAGAGTTAAAGTGAAAAGTATAATGTAGATTCCTTCTATTTTCGTTTCTAGAAAGTCCTCTGTGGTAACTCGTCTGCTGTCAGAACTCTATTAGTCCATTAAACATGAGTCATAGTTTGCTTTCAATACATTTTAATTTTTGACCTAAATATTTTCTGAAAGCTGGGTATGTGATTTAAAGAAAGTGAAGTTTGTCTTATTCATGGTTGGGAGATTCGCATGTACTATATGATTGACACAGAAAGAAATGTTATGTTGAAAAATTTTATGGCAGACATGCCCAAGGCAATTCAGACAAGAGAATTAATAACAATGCAAGCAAAAGAAATTCCTTATTAAAACTTTGTTAAATGGAAGTATAATTCATTAAGGATTATATCATTATAAAAATCCATCATGCCAATGGAGACTTCTATGGCCTTGCTTAGTAAATTTTACATGACTTTTATGTTCTGAAATTGTGTAAAGTTAAACTTATTTGTGTCCTTAAATGTTAGATATTTTATGGAGTACCAAAATAACTAGCACAAAGTCTATAACCATGTTGAATTCCTCAGACATTTTAACATTTCATAAACAAAATTAAATCATATTCAAAGTTCTTTACAAAGCTTTTTTCTGATAATAAGACTAATGTATTTGCATTAGGAAATTTGGAAACTAAATGAAACATCTTGATTTTAATTGTAGCTTCTCCTCTATATCACCATGCATGTTTTTCCATAGTTGACATCTTACTAAATGTAGCAAATGTGAATTTTATATTCATGTGAACCCAAGCGTGAAATAATTGTATATTTCTTTATTTCTTTTTAACAGACTTTCACTTCTAACTCTAGCCTCTCTTCTGCCTGATGACAGAAATTTGATGTAGTTATATCAGGTTTATACTTGGTCCCTTTTGGGTAAGCCAAGTCAGTTTAAGTTTCTTTCTTTCTCAGTAAGCGAGCATCTAACTGCTGTTGGCTCTCCAAATTCTCCAGGCATTGGTGGGAATGAGTGAGCACGTCCATGACCCCCTTGAAAATTGTAAGACATAACCCATTCTGTCTCTCAGAGAAGAGAGAGCCTTTTACGTTTGCAGTACCACAGAATCATACCCAGGCCATTTTAAACTGAATGGGGAAAACAACTCATTGCTTCTTCTTCTCAATTGAAGAGACTTTCCATAAGATGGCCCTAGATACATACAAAGTGGTACTCTAGTAAGCCCTGTCTGCTGCTACTTTCTACTTTCTGAATACAAAACTTAAAAATTTGGCCATTCCATTGGAATACGTCTTCCTTGTGGAATCACTCTGAGGATTCTAGCTGTGTAACTTCTTTGCATATTCTCAAGTCTTTGCTTCCTTCTATCACTCCCAAGCTCCTTCTCTCCCAGCTCAGAAAAAATTGTCCAGGTCTGAAATGAGGAACTTGAGTTTTTCCAGCAGTTACTATTGACTGCGTAAAATTTACATTTGGCTTCCTCCAGGTTTTAGCTATTTTCAGTTTCAAAATACTCATGATAGCAATTCAAAAATCTCAGTGTTCAAAAATTGTAACCCTGTTATGTCTGTAAAGATTATTTTACATTATTTTTGAGGCATCCAATGCTCTTAATTCAATGAAAGAATAAGCCTCCAGTGCCTAAATCAGGACTCTAACAGGAAAAAAAAAAAAATAGATTCCTGACATCTAGGATAGAAACATTTGAATGAGGAGCCTGGGAATCATGAGCTCCTCAAATCATCTGAATTGCTCAGCAGAAGGCTAGCAGAAGAAATCCTCTTCACCTTGAGTGAGCAGAGTAGCGTCTCTTCTCCCAAAAGCATGACCTCACAGGAGATTTTTTTCTCCGACTCTGCGTTTCTACCCCTTAGTGTTTCTAGCTTGGTAACCAGGGTAAAGTCTTTGCAGAACCAGAGCTCTGAGAGAAAGTAGCTCTCATATTGAAGGAGTTTCAGGACCTAGCCAACGTGTATTTTCAGTAACCCCATGAACATATCTGGGAATGGATCATGAGAGTGTTATAGAAAGAAACAAAGAATTTAAGGTTGATAGAAGAAATTTTATAGATGTGTGAGTGCACAAACATGATTCACAATTTAAAGTTCTGGCCTGGGGAACTAAATTGGTCTCCATATTTTGTTGGATGGCTCTCTGAAACCTCGAAGGTTTCAGAATGACCTACAGTGAATTAGGAGAGATCAAACATTCTTGGCAAATTATAGGATGCATAAGAAGTCTCATAAATATGAGAATATTAGAATTTATTTTTCATGCAAGATCTAAAAGTGTACCATATAAGTATCTTCTCTGTCACGGCTCAGACTATATCTCTTCAGAAATCCAACATCGAATATACTAAGGGAGGGAGTGGAGGAACTGGCACTTTTGAGAAGCTTGGTGGTAGCTGAACTTTGTAAGCTAGAGTTGCCTATAGTAGATGCTTACAAAAGAAAAACAAAAGACTTCCTTGCATTCCTAGCACTTAGCCATCAGACACAATGTGGATATAATTGCCTCAATAGGCATTGAGGCCACAATGGCAATCAGTATCTTTATTCGCAGGGATCTGTGGCAGTAACTAATAGATGATGGTGTTACTAGGGTCAAGATGGACAGCCAAATAAGTTGGTACTCAACTTGTCTAATAAAAAACAACTAATAGTTGGTGAACAGAGGCTGATGTCAGCTTCTACAATGGACAACTGAAGCTCCTAACTTAGTTCTCAAACCAATGCTACTTCATCATCCCACAGTCCTTGAATAGAAAAGCTGTAAATTCAGAAAGTGACCTAAGGCTTAGGGTAAGGTCAAGGTAAGGCTTCACTGGGTAGGAAATATCCAGATTATTTAATAACAGAAATAGTTTCTGAGCTGACACTGGAGCCAGGGTGCCCAATACACCATCATGCTCCTTCATTTAGATTGGGAAGCGTAGTAGGTCAGACAATACATTGACTACTGCCCTAAATTCAAATGACTCTACAGTTATTACCTCACCCCCCAATTATATAATTGGGCTAGATGTATTTAACAACTGGAAGAATCTTAACATTGGTTCCCTAACCTATAGAATAAGGTTATGATCATAGGAAGGGCCAAGTGCATGCCTTTGAAATTGCAAAACCTAGCCAAGATATTAATTTAGAATAAATGACAGCTGTTCGGAAGAATTATAGGTATTAGTGCCACTCTTAAAGATTTGAGGCAGTGGTACTTAGTACATCTCTGTTAATTGTCCCATTTTATACCTATAAAAACTAGTTGGCTATTAGTGGAAGATGATCAACTACTGTAAACTTAACCAGGTGGCAACACCAATAATAGCTGTCCTGTATTAGGTATGTTTACTGGATAAACAGCATATTGGAATATAGCTATTGTTCTGGTAAAAATGTTCAATTCCTGACAGTGAGAGGGGAAAAAAATTCCCCTTCACAAAGCAGAAACAGAAGTATACCTTTGGTATTTGGCCCCAGAACTATGTCCTCTCTTGCTATCAGACATAATCTAGTCAGCTGAGACCTTGATTGTCTTGACATTCCACCAGCATCAAGCTGTTCTATGATACTAATTGCAACATGCTAATTTGACCTGGTAAGCATGAAATGTCAAGTACACTGGATGCCCTGCTAAGATGCATGCCTGCTAGAGAGCTGGAAACAAATCCCATGAATTAGGGATCTGCCACCTGGGTGAAGGTTCTATTGCAATAAATGTTATACTGGGACATTCTGTCTAAGGTAAATGAAAAGTCATTGCACCTCGTACCTCCCAACACTAAGAAAGAGTCCCAATATTTTGGACACAGGATGTACTATACTTGGTCCTGGGGATATATACTATACTTGGAGCAACATACCATTGCTCCAAACCATTGATCAGTGACTTATGAGGCTGCCCATTTCAAATGAGGGCAAATAAGAGTTTTGAGGTAAGTCCAGGCTGGAACACAAGCGCCTAACCCACAGGTCTTATGATTCATCTTATGACCAGCTAACATCCAAAGATATTCAAGGTATCAGTAGTGAATAAGTGTGCTATGTGGAGTCTCTAGCAAGTCCCAGCAAGGGTGATGAAGTGCAGACCCACCTAGAGTTCTAGAATAAGTTTGTGTTTTCTGTGGAATAAACTTTTCTCTCCAATTGAAAAATTGCTCTTGACTTATCTCAACCTCTGCTGAGCCCAACAAGTGAATTTTTCATTTCAGTAACTGTACATTTCAACTCTAGAATTTCTACTTTTTTATAGTTTCTAATTTTCTGTTGAGATTACCTATTTTCTGATTCATCATCATCATTTATTGTTTAATTCCTTGAACACAGTTTAATTGGGGGGGCATTTATAACAGACTGATTTGAAGCATTTGTCTGCTTAGTCTAACATCTGGGCCTACTTAGAATCAGTTCCTTTATTTGCTTTTTTTTTTTTTTTCTTTCCTGAGTATGGGTGACACATTCTTATTTCTTTTTGTGCCTTTTGATATCTTGTCAAAAATGTAAATTTTAATACCTTATAGCAATTCCGGATTCTGAATCCCCCCTTTAGGGTTTTTTGTTGTTATTTTGTCTTGTGTAACATGCCTAGATTTAAATCGTAAAATTTGCTCCCCTATGGTATACAGCGGGTGCTGATTTTGCTCAGAGTTTTTAAATTATTTTCTTCTTTTTAAAAAATTAATTTTTTTTTTTTAATTTTAAAGTTGGCTTCCTAGGGGTTGTCACAGTTTCTGCACTGCTTAGTGATCAGCCAAAAATTTGGGCAGAGGATATGCTCAAATACCTCAAGGCTTCAACCCTCTGCTGATCTTTTGTGTGTAGTATGGGGAATGCATTCAAAGTAGAGTCAGTTCTCATATCTACCTCAGCCTTCATTTTCCTCTGGAATTTCTCAGGTGTCCCCTGCATTTGTATACAGTTTTCCAGAGATGTGTGGAAAGCTTACCTTGCCCTTCTGTTGCTCTCTCGTTTTCCTGATCGCCTCATATTTTCCACCTGGTCTATTTGCTTGCTCTAACTGTGACCAAGATAACAGGCTTTCTGAGCTATGGATTTTCTTGTTCGTTTGCTACCAGGTTCACCACTTGTACTGACAACGACAGCAGGTTTTTGCCCTCCATCCACCCAAAATAAAGCCTGTCTCCTCTGACTACAGTGGTTGCTCGTTTTCGCAGTCAAACTTACAGTGAAAAAAATTGTTCTTACTAATTCACCTGGAGGAATTGGGGGTGGGGGTGGGGGTGGGGAGAAGAGCTTCAGGCAAAAAGGGCATAGTCCCAGCTATTCTCACTTGAATATTTTTTTATGAATAAACATTTTGCAATTTGATGTTTACTTTATGTCAATTTCTAGAGCCCCCAAATGCTTGTTTTAGAAAATTTTGTCCAATTTTTTTCTTGATTTTTTTGGGAGAGGATTTACTGACATCTGGATTCTGTCATAGCCAGAAATCCCAACTCTTCATTGACTTTTACTTTTCACCATAGTCAGGAATCAAGAGATCTTAACTGTTAAATGGAAAGAAGTAAATTTATTTTTCCATTAAAACACAGGTTCTGAGGTTCTTAAGCACAATGTGAATAAAAAAGATACAAGCTGATAAAAATTATTTCAACTCACTGCCAGCTTTATTTCATTTGCATTACTATAATTTTACTGATGCATTTATCACCAATACAAATCTGCTTATTAGGTTTCCTCCAAAACAATTTGCTAATCTTGAACTCATCAAGGAGCTTAGCAATTGATATTGTTGGGACAACAGCATTCTGGACTACTAATGGTTCCAATTCACAGAAGAAATGTCTAAAAACAAAGTCACGGTGAGGTCTATGGAATCAGGTCAGTTCTGGTGAGTACTCAGGCATGGTGAGAGAAGTGGTCATTTAAAATGTAAAAAGGCAGAAGTTCATTTAAAATAGAAGAAGGGTAGGAAAGATATGGTGCATAAAAATGCAGGGAGAAGTTCAGATCCGTAGTTACGAAACTTGTTTCTGGGAAGGCTGTTTATTTAGGTAAGGCAAATTAAGTTCCCACAATTTTAATTGGCCTTCAAGTCAGACTCCTGTTGAATATTTGCAGCCATATTCATAGAGTAAATTAGAGACAATTGTGGCACATTGGAGTAAATATGCATTTTCTAGAAAATCTGAGTCCAAAATACAGCCAAATTTATCTTTTAAAATTTCTTTGGTGTATGTCTGTTTACATTTAATACATATATATACAAATGTAACTTGTGCCTCACCACTTCAAGATTTTAATATTACACATAAAATACTAAACTATAGAAGCTTATTTATTTGCACTTATAATAGGTATCTGAAGTTTAACCCACTTACATAAAAAGTGCCCAGTTTAATACAGTGTAACATGTTGTTACATTTAAATAAGGTATACATTATTGTTTCAGAGTTTAGGAAAAAGCACAAGCCTCAAGCCTACTTTGTTTCAAATAGGGCTGAGAGCCATTCATATTTTATAAGGCAAACTCAGGTGATATCTACTGATACATTTTCAAATATAAATTGTTATAGTAATCACATGAGAAAATCCTACAATTGTTATGAAGTTTTATGATCATCTATGTAAAAAGCATGGTTGTCACTTACCTTGGTTTCCGGGGAGGCAGCACAGACCTTGACAAAGATTCTTTCCCATTTTTATCAGTCTGAGTACATTCATGCATTTATGAACTCTCACTCTATTTCTTTTTTTTTTGGTTGATTAGTTTCCTAAGAGTCAGATTCCAAGGGGCTAGAGTATAGTTAATCCTTTTTATATTGTCAATCAGCTACCAATTTGATGTCTTTTCATAAGTGTTAAATGCTTAAGGAAATCACTTAAAGGTCAAAAACAATGCCAGTTCTGAAATGCAATTGAAAGCGTGTCCTTCCCGTTCACTTGTTTAAAATGGACTCTCTCTAAGACCTGTTTTCCACTGGGACTACAAAATCATTCAATTTGAAAGATGATCTTAAATTTCTACAGTATTCCTTTTCCTTTAAAGGCAACACCTAGAAAGATTTCTTTTTTGGAAATGAATGAAGTACACATTTGGTAAAGGTGACATCAAATTGGCTCACATGGCTAGGGAGAAGCAGTTGGGCATAACTAATGCCTGTTTAGCCTCCATCTTTATGTTTCTCAATCATCTTTTTTTATTAATAGAGACTAAGTAAATGAATATATAAACATAGTAATCACTCAGAGTCACTTATGACAAGGATTCTAGAAACGGAAAAACATACACGTTCAATTGATGTTTTTTTTTCTGTTTCTGTCAGTTTTTGTGCCAGTGTTTTGATAATTCTTTCACTCTGCTGACAAACATGCCTCTACAAAATAAAAAAAATAAAAGATTTATTTCCCCAAATGGCAGGATCTTGCTGTGTTTTAAAATGTTGAAATTTGCTGATAAAAAATGCACTGTACATAATTGGTTATATATAAATCACTTGACCTCTGAGATCCCAAGGTACCCACTGGAAATGTGTAGCATTTCCTCAGGGGAAAACTAGCTCTGCTAAGTACTAATGGTTAAAATAGTGAGTTTGTGTTGGGCAGAAATTATGTTTACTGTGAGTACTACAAGCATCTATCATTGTAGTTTGCCTATAGTAACTGCTCAGTGAATGAATAAATAATCAAATATTTGGTTTCTTATATGGCTAATAATACAATTATTATGAACCTTTTTTTTCTATCACAAAACACCACAAAATGAACAAAAAATGATTCAAAAGATTCAAGATTTATAAGAATGAGAAATGAAAGAGAAATGATTCAAAGGTATCTACAAAATATTGGAAGCTAAGGAAAGTAGATGGTTGAGCAGTAACTAGCAGAGGGAAAGCTTGAGCACTAAACTTGGGTATGAGTTAGGACAGGAAAGTCAATACTGATCAGGCTGCTCTGCACCACAGAACTATGGAGAGATGGGACGAAAGGGTGGGAACAAAAGCTGGAAAATAATATTTGAAAGTTTGTGAAACAATAACATATAGGTTTATAATCTTACTATGCTTTAGCCAAGGAGATACAAGCAAATTGATGAGTGTGATTGCTGGGTTATGCCATTAAAGAGAAAGAACATGACCTCCACTTCCCCTTTTCCTCTTTACACTGGCAGGATGCAGATAGGGCAGTGAAACACCTAAGTCCATGAAGCCACCAAACCAACCCAGCAAGAGAAAGAAGTAAACTTCTATATTTTATATATATTGAGTCTCTGTCATTGCAGTGAAACCTATGCTTTAACTAATATAACCATGAACAATAACTGAATATAGAATTTATACAGAATATTCAAACATAGTGAAAACATTATTTTAAAGATTAGATGGTATAATTCATATTGGAGAGTAACGGAAAACCAGGTTGCTTGAGATCAGATTCAATATCTAAAAATCCAAACAAAAATTTGTAGATTTAATGTAGTAAAGAAACAGGAGCGACAGAAGATTCTTAGATAGCAGAGTGATAAGATGAAAATTATATGTTAGGAAGAATAATCCTCCAGTGATATGCTATTTTTTAATATATTATTGGATGAGAAGAGAGTTTTAAGTCAGAAAGCTCAGAGGATATTGAAATTATAGAGACTTGAACAGTGATACACTCATTTCAGTGGCTATTACTGTGAATCAGCTATGGACTAGACAGTTTCAGCAATTCTGGAATTAAATTGACATTTTTGGAAGGAAAGTTGATATGGAAGGCATATGATCAATATTACTTAAATATATATTTGAAGTGTAGGGGAGCAGAATTTGCCACCCCAAAATGTGTCTCTTTAGCTTGATTATTATTTTTTTTTTTTTTGAGGAAGATCAGCTCTGAGCTAACATCTGTTGCCAATCCTCCTCTTTTTTGCTGAGGAAGATTGGCCCTGGGCTAACATCTGTGCCCATCTTCCTCTACTTTATGTGCGACGCCACCACAGCATGGCTTGATAAGCCATGTGTAGGCCCTCGCCTGTGATCCAAACCTGCAAACTCTGGGCTGCCAAAGCGGAGTGTGCGAACTTTACTGCTATGCTACTGGGCTGGCCCCTAGCTTGATTATTTTTAAGAACTAAAGACTCAGGAAGAAACTTTGACCTTCCCCCTAACTGCCTAAAAGAATTTAAGATAGAAGGCCTGTTCTAGGAAAGAGCTAATACCACAGTTAACTATAGTGTAATATGAACTAGGTGTGATAAACTGGGAGGAAATTAGTCACATTCGTTTGATGAAAGTCCTCTCCATGTCCCATTGTTTCTGCAAGGTATGGCAAACATTTGTTTATGAAACATTTGCTTTTCTATCTCCATGTGAATTATCTTCCTCTTCTTTGAGGTCTCAAACCACTACGGCCAATATCCTTTTTTGTCTTTAGCTGAAGATGGTTTTTTTGTTTGTTTGTTTTTTATTTTTATTTCTTGTGAGGAGATCAGTCCTGAGCTAACATCCGCCAATCCTCCTCTTTTATTGCCCAGGAAGACTGGCCCTGGGTTAACATCCATGCCTATCTTCCTCCACTTTATATGGGACACCGCCACAGCATGGCTTGCCAAGCGGTGCGTCGGTGAGCGCCCAGGATCCGAACCGGCGAACCCCGGACCGCCGCAGTGGAGCCCACGCACTTAACTGCTTGTGCCACCAGGCCAGCCCCTGTAGATGGTTTTTAAGTGGGTGGCTTTGCCCATTTTGGTAAGTTACTCACTTTTCGTGGGTTTCTCCCATGTATACAAGTTATTAAACTTTGTTTGATTTTCTACCATTGCTCTGTCTCATATCAATTTAATTCTTAGACCAGCTAGAAGAACCTAGAAGGGTAGAGAAAAATTTCTTCCTCTCCTACAGTTGGTGACAAGAGTGGAAGAAAACTTAACTGGCTGGAGGCTGCTCTCTCCAGGACTGCTGCAGCAGAGAGACCCTGGACCTCTGACAAGAGCCAGTAGGAGGTAAGAGTTCTTCCCACATCAGCCTCCCAGATCTCTGCCTGCAGGGTCCAATGGAAGTGAGAGTGGTGAGATTTTTCCTTTTCTAAATTCAGATTAGCAAGAGAAAATATTTGTGAAACTAGTTTCTGGGACTTAGTAACTGTGGGAAACTTGGTACAGTACACTTTGGGTTTTATTGATCCTTGTCCTTTCAAAGATGGTCATTGTTTTTCCTTGTCTCTGTCATTTGTGTCATTTGTCAAAAAAAGGAAAAACCATAGGGCAGGACACAGGCATAAGTGCTATAAGCCTGTTGTCCAGGCTAGCCCTGCAGTCTGGTGACAAACTTTGCTGTGGTTAATATGGACATGAGGTAAAAGGTATTGTTAACGGACATCTTGGAAGTCAAAGCCTCAAAACTGGTGGGCATAGGTCGAGCACTTAAGAGCCACTAAGGTGCTTGCCACCTCAAGAAGACTCCGTGATAGGATAAATTGGTCACAGAATGGGTTAGATGGACACCTACCAACCTCAAGAAAACTTCCATGCAATGAGGTACACTGTAAAGACAATACACAATCCCCAACTCCATGGCACATCCCTCTTAGGCATTAGTTTGGCTCCCAGAGACCCAAGGCTTAGCTAAAAAAAAAGAACAGGATGACGTTTTTCCTTTTGTCTCATTCTATGCCTTGAGAGCTTGGCTTTTTTGACAAGTGAGAGTATTCTCCTTGGTCTCCACCACCTAAAAGGTGCATTTCTGGAGTGCACCTTGGTGGCCAGTTCAATAGACTATGGTTCTGAGACACTCTTTGTCCGGTTGTGTTAGCTCTCAGGGGAGTTTGTCATAAGGAGTCCTAGTACATAGGGGACATTTGTTGTCTCAGTTTTCATTGCTTGTTAGTGCTGAAAAAAATCCCCAGTAGTGCCTGCCCAGTGTCACAGATTAGAAGGTTTGTGGCTGGAGACATCCCGTCATGCCACGGGAGACCAGAGATACCGTTTTTACTATACCATCCTTATTGCCTGTGCAATGAAGACATTTGCTTTCTTGAACTATTTTTGAGAGGGAACTTTTTGGATCTTGTGAGAGCTGCTTTTTTTGCACTCTCTTTTGGGGATGTCTCTTTCATCCATGGTTTAGCCATAAAAGGCTTATTGGTTTGAGTCACTACTAAGATCCTACTCATCAATGATCAGACAGTAAATCTTTAAAATTGGAAAAACTTCTAAATTGGAAAAATTGTTTAATGAGCTCTCGTCATAAACACCTCTTTTACTGGTATCTATGGAAAGGTTACTACACAAAATTGGGGTTCTCTGCCCAATGCGCATGAATAAGCCAATTAATTGTGGCATCAACCTTTGCGGGGAGAAATCAGCTTTTATTTTGAGAGATTGATCTGCAGGGAGACAGGGGTCATGTGCCCTCAGATCTGTCTCCTGATTCAGGATTTGGGGCAAAATTTAAGTGGTTAGGGAGAACAGGCTGTCATGTGGAAATGCTGGTGGGACAGATTTTGATTGCTGGGCTTCGAGCATTTACGGTAATGTTTCAAACATTTATGACAGGATTATAAACATTTATGATGGGGTTCTGAACATTTTTGATGAGGCAGGGAAGGAATTTTAACACTGATCTTCCTGAATGAGGGACCCCTCACTTCTGATAAGAGTCTGACTTTCAAGTTCCTGTCATGTCTCAGTCCTTGCATTCCGTGGGGAGGAGGATCTTTAGTTCTAAGGTCATTTCAGGTCATGATTTCTTCTTTTATGCATACTCTGGCTATCTGGTTTTGTAGTTTTTCTAAAAGACAATTCTTAATCACTCTGTTGATAAGAGATGGGATCAGTTGAATTGGTCCTAGAGGGCCTGTGGTTACAGAAAGACCAAATTAAAAAGTTGGATATAAGGAAAGAACAACTAGCCTTAAGAATTTAATCAAATCTTGGGTCTCAGCTTCCCCTCATGGTCTTACAGGTGCTAATGGAAACATTAGGTTAATTAATAAGAGAACAGGAAGAAACTGAGAGAAGGGTCAAGGGACTGTTCTCAACAAGTTTGAAATCTCTAAAAGGGTTATTAAGAAACAAGGTAAATAAAGCAAATATTGAAAGGGGGGAAAACAAAAAAGAATCAGAAAGGGAAGAGTCGTGGGACTCATCCCAGTAGGATGGAAATCTTTAGATGATTATTTAAAAAATGAGATTAACAGGACAGACATTGATGGGGTTAAAACAAACGTTTTAATACAATACTACCTAAGGTTGGGCAGGCCAAAGGGATCCTCCTCCCCTACTGTCTCCTTAACATTAAAGGGCCCCAAACAGGTGCACTCTATTTACCCCAGTTTGGAGAAATTTAAAAAACCAGAAGGTAGAGATCACAATGAGAAACCTGGCCAACAATTGCTTGGGGCAACAGTTACTTGTTAATCAAGTTAAAGATTGAAAAAAGGGCCAGGGTCCCTTGGCTTCACTTCACACTAGACTCAAAGCCGTTTGCCTAGGAATGGATAAAATGACTGGGAGATGGAGAAGACAAATTTCTGAGACTCCTTGATGCAGGAACCCCACAAGCTGTGGTACCAAAATCCATTGATGGGACACTGACTCAGGCTACAATTAGATGGAGAAAATGTAAAAGTGTAAGTGTTGATAGGATCATAAAGTTTCGAATGTTTGAGCTAGTATTATATGAAGAGGTGATGTCAACTTTGCCTGAGTGTTTCATGGGAATGGATGTTATGTCTAGCAGGGAATGCTTCTCCTACCAGTATTATAAGACTGAGACTTGTTGATGGAGGCTCAAGGGAAGCTATGGTTAGAGGCATAAGAGTTGATGGACTTAAAATGAAAGTTTGCAGGAGAATTGATGTGAAGTGCTTGCAGCTCTTTTGTTTGATTGTATTATGGGTTGTATTATGGGGATGGACATTGTGTCTCACTGGGGAATGCTTTTCATTCATTTCCTTTTAGAAAATGAAAGAAAATTAAGTTCTACACTTACATAAGTGCACTATTGATATTAAAGCTTAATTTTAAAACACATAATAATAATTCAACTTGAGCCAATTTGACTAACAAAGTAAATCTCTCTCTCTCTTCAACTTTTTGTATACATTTAGTTTTGTCCTTCATAATGAGAAGTTCCAGTTTAAACAAATTACTCTCATTTCCCTTAACAAAATGTATCTTTATATTAGAATGTTTAACCTTTAAAAACCTTGATTTCTAGTGAAAAATAAAGAAGTAAATAATTATGAACTGTCTTTTGCATTAGCATTCTGTGGCTTGAAAAATTTATAAACACTTTTTAAAATTTCTAGAAACATATGCTACTTAATAGTACAATTTTTCAATAAATCTCAAGATATGTTTACTAATAGATCCTTAAATCTTTAGTTTCTCTGTAATAAGAAAACAAAAGTAGGTAAACTTAGACTTGTTTAGCAATTGTTATTTCAATATTTCATCCTATTTGAAAATCATCTAGATATTCAATGAATTTTCTATCATTTTAATTTAACCTAACGAAACTCTAAAGTTTGAAGTTACCAAAACGATTTTGGAAGCTAATTTTTAAGTACACATACCATGAAACATAATTATCACTAAAAAGTTTGTCTATAACCTCTTATCTCACTTATATCTATCTAAATCATTTGCGCCTCACAATTATGTTTAGATTACCCACGAAAACTTCATAAGACATTAGACAAAATTAGCTATCATTCTAAGTTATTATTTTTGCTGACAAATTTTGTAACAGAGGTAACATGAGCTTATTCGACTAATAATTCCAGGTAGAATGAACGCTCTATGTCCATCTGCATCATATCCAATGCTGATAACTCTAAGATTCCTTATGAAAAATTCTAGCCAAGCAGATTTAGAAGAGCCTATATGATCAATCACTATTCTTCCTGTACTTACATAAATAAACAGGCCAAGTTTATTGAAACTAGACTTATTTTGCAAACAAACTAGTCTTACTTTGGCTATCTTTGGTGGAAATGAGGGTGACTTTAGAAAGAAAAATTATGCTTCACTGTTAACTATAATACACACTTGTGTATATTAGATTGTAGTTCTATTAATTGTCTTTGAGCTTTTGTTTTTCACGTGTAACCTGGGCTGGATCCTGAATTCTTCTAGTGTCCTCAAATATTTGGCTACAACTCTCCAAACTAATGTTTCTAATTTTTCTCCCACTTTTGACTTGAAATCATTGAGAACTAAAGTTGTCCTTTTTCTGAAGCCTAAACTAAACTAAAACTGAACAACTTGATATAAACTTAAGAAAGATCACCACAATAGCCCATGTTTAGAAAATTTTCATGCCTGTTGCTATATAAGCCACTCAGAAAGATACTTGAACACCTGAAGACATCATCAGAGACATTTCAAACTGCAAAAGATGCTTCTACCCTAACATCTAGAAATCTTTCTGACTGGCTGTCCCCTGGGCTCAGAAACTGCTCTATAGTTTGCTCTAACCACTAACCTTTGTTTTTCTTTTGTTTCCATAGAAATGTCTCCCATTAAATAGCTGATTTCTTGCTTACACAATAGAGGCCTAACTTTGGAAGCCCAGCTGCATCACTGCCTCCTGAAACAAATTTAACTGGACTGGCCTATTGTCAGGACTAAGATACGGGGTTCGGTGAGATGGAACAATCTACCAACTCAGCTTCTTTGAGAAGTTTCAAAGGTGGGACTGTTGTGGAGCAGAATTTGCCACCCCAAAATGTGTCTCTTTGGCGTGATTATTTATTTAATTTTTTGTGCATGAGGAAGATTACGCTGAGCTAACATCCATTGCCAATCCTCCTCTTTTTACTGAGGGATACTGGTCCTGGGCTAACATCTGTGCTCATCTTCCTCTACTTTATATGGGAAGCTGCCACAGCACAGCTTGATAAGTAGTGCATAGGTCAGCTCCCAGGACCCGAACCTGTGAACTCAGGCCTCTGAAGCGGAGTGTGTGAACTTAAACACTACGCCACCAGGCCCGCCCCTGGCTTGATTATTTTTAAGAACTAAAGACTCAGGGGGAAACTTTGACTTTCTCTCTAACTATCTAAAAGAATTTAAGATAGCAGGCCTGTTCTAGGAAGGAGCTATCACCATAGATAACTATAGTATAATGGGAACTAGGTGTGGTAGACAGCGAGGAACTTAGTAAGGCCATTGATCAAAGTCCTCTCCATGCCCCATTGTCTCCTCAAGGCATGGCAAACATTTGCTTACCAAACATTTGCTTTTCCATCTCCCTGTGAATTGCCTTCCTCTTCTTTGAAGTCTCAAACCACTATCCCCAACATCCTTTTTCATCTTTAGCTGAAGATGGTATTTAAGGTGGTGGCTTCAGCCATTTAGGAGAGTGACTCAATTTTCCTGGGTTTCTTCCATGTATACATGTTCTTAAACTTTGTTTGATTTTCCTGTTTTTCTGTCTCATGTCAATTTAATTCTTAGACCAGCTAGAAGAACCTCGAAGGATAGAGGAAAATTTCTTCCTCCCCTACAGGGGTGAATGTGGAAATTTTAAATATGTATATACTACAAAATGTTGAAAAAATTAAATTAAATTTCACATAAGAACAAAAGTCAGAGACATTAAAATAGATGTCAATAATGTCATGGCGTCGGCACTTTGAGGAAATTTCCTAAGGATTACAAGCAGATCAAACGTTTTCAGAGGAGAACGCAGAGGAATTAGCTCTGCACCAGTTCTCCTGCCTTCATTTCCACCTTTTTGACACCACATCAAAAGAAGAAGTTAAAAGGTATCAAATGATCTCCCAACGTGCACCAAAATTACATCTTAGCATACCTATGCCATGACAATTTTGTGACTGAAGAAGAGAGACAGGTGGCAAGATTTAGCATGCTGATGAAGAACAGAGAGCTCAAGACCTATGTGACTGTTATGGTCATGTCTACTGGCCCATTGGTGCCTCAAAATCAATCATCAGAATTTGTGTCAGAGTTTGAACTATTTAAAGACTTCTCTATTTTATAAATGACTTTATAATGAAAAGTGTGGATTTGGTGGGTTAGGAAAAACAAGATGGATAATTTGAAAATCAATGTAGCTTATGATTAATACCTCTTGTATGGCTGCTAAATAACAATGTGTTAGCTAGCAAAAATCTGTCTGAAACAATAAAAATACTATTGAATTGAGTTAGTTAATTGTGACAATTTTATAAAGACTATCGATATATGTCACCTCCTCTTAGCTAAACAAATTACCAAGAAGCATTGGCATAAAGATTATGGAATTTTGTCCAATGTGGGATTTACTGAAAATACTTTAGGCTGAAATCCAGATAAAATTGTGAAGTGAAAGTATTCAGCACTTTAAATTTATCTAGCTGGTATTTTTTCTTTAGGTATCATTTTATGTAAGTTAAAATGAAATATTTACGGGCCGGCCCTGTGGCTTAGCGGTTAAGTGCGCGCGCTCCACTACTGGTGGCCAGGGTTTGGATCCTGGGCACACACTGACGCACTGCTTGTCTGGCCATGCTGAGGCCGTGTCCCACACACAGCAACTAGAAGGATGTGCAACTGTGACATACACCTATCTACTGGAGCTTTGGGGAGAAAAAGGAGGAGGACTGGCAATAGATGTTAGCTTAGGGCCGGTCTTCCTCAGCAAAAAGAGGAGGATTGGCATGGATGTTAGCTCAGGGCTGCTCTTCCTTACACACAAAAAAAATGAAATATTTACTTTACTTCAGTAGAGATTAAAGTGTCTTCAGCTTAGTTATTCTTCTATGTAGCAAGATTTTTATACATATTACTTACCTAAATAATACCACCTAATATATGATAGACGTGCATTCTATATGTAGTACATATATAATATTATCCATACAGTGTTATAAACATGGATTAGATATTCTCACAATATTACACATCATATAAATTAAAAGCCTCAGAATAACATGATTTGCCTCAGATTCACATCAACAGTTTCATGTAGATAGACTATGAGAAGTAAAAGAACTATGTTTCAAAAGCAAGAGTCATAATGAAGTTATTAGAAAGATGGGCTGGGCCGGCGCCATGGCTTAGCAGTTAAGTGCGCGTGCTCTGCTGCTGGCAGCCCGGGCCTGGATCCCGGGCACGCACCGACGCACCTCCTCACCAGCCATGCTGAGGCCGCGTCCCATGTACAGCAACCAGAAGTATGTGCAGCTATGACGTACAACTATCTACTGGGGCTTTGGGGGAAAAAATAAATAAATAAATAAAATTTAAAAAAAAAAAAAAAACATGGGCTAAGGAGTTTTAGGCACAAAAAATCAACATTTTATCTAATATATAATATGTTTATATAATAATTATATTTTTCCTTGGAAATATTTCCTTCAGTAGTAAATATTTTTATTTTTAAAAAAATGAGCAAGTTTTAAATAGATAAGGGTTTGTATAACATTAACTTAAGATTCTACAGTTATTATGTTATTGACAATATCAGCAATTAGAAAGAAATACTTTATAAAAGTTATGAATGTTGAGACATTCTTCAGCTCAGATGAAACCATAAAGATGTTGCTTCCTATGTTGCTCAATTTATCTCATTCCTTAAAAAAAATATTTATTTTCCATTGAACAAAATCTTTTACTATGTTTTTTATTTTAAAAAAATCAAGTACATCATGGCAACTACTAATAAAATTTTGAGAATGGATTTAACAATTTAGCATTTTTAGTTCTTCTTATTATAAAGTAAAGTTTTGCTACAGTGGTATAATTGCAACTATGCCAATATACTACATTTCTCAGTTCAATAGGCTTTCCCTTGAATCTATTAGTTTCCTGAAATGGAACATCTACCGTGCTTTGGAAGATAATGTTTCCTTTCCCAAAATGATTCCAAGATAAATTTTGTGAGTAAGTAAATATTTATTCAACATCTTCTAAGAATTGGATATGCAATGTAGATAACAAACTAAGTTATAACAAAATTACTGATTCAAGTAATTTACGTATCTTTCAAATAATCTAACAGGACAATGTTAATACTAATAAGTACAGATATGTGCTAATAAGAAAATAAAATGTAATGTGAGAAAGCATGAATTGAGTAGCTGCTCTAAAAAGAACAACGATTATAAATGTCCTGAAAGGGGAACCCACTTGTGTTGTTCAAGCACAGAAAAGTCAGGGTGGCCAGAGTAGAATGAATGAGAGGTAGGAGAGAAGGGAGAGAGAAATACTTGACATCATAAAGGCTTTGGATTTTATTTTAAACATAATGAATATCTGCTGGAGGATTTTAAACTGAAGAGTGGCATGATAGCATTTAATCTATAGAAAGAGCAGATGGACTAGAGGCAGACAGGAATGGACAAAGGGAAACGTGTTAGGAGACTATTGTAAACATTTGGAAGACAGATAGTGGTATCTTGTACCCAGCAGTGGTAAGAATAAAATTTAAGATATATTTTGGAAGTAAATTCTAAAGAACTTAGTGTTGAATTGGATGTGGGGTATGAGGGGAAGGGGGGAATAAAAGGTGACCTGATAGGCAAAAGAGGATGCCACATATTGAGATTGTGAAAGGTCTGGTGATAGAAGATGGGATGTGGTGGAGGGAAAATGAGTCATTTCTTATTACATCTTTTAAGTCTTACATGCCTAGTTAGTTATCCAACTGTGTCTTAGTCCATTCGTGCTGCTATAACAAAATATTGCAGACTGGGTATTAACAGCAGAAATTCATTTCTCACAGTTCTGGAAGCTGGAAGTCCAAGATCAAGGTGCCAACATGGTCTAGTGAGGGCCCTCTTCCAGGTCGAAGACTTCCCCTTGTGTCCTCACATGTCAGAAGAGGCAAGGGACTTTCCTCGGCCCCCTTTTATGAGGGCACTAATCCCATTCATGAAGGCTCCACTCTCATGACCTAATCATATCCCCCACCTTCTAATACCATCACTTTGGGCATTAGGTTTTTTTTTTTTTTTAATAATTTTTATTTATTTATTTTTTTCCCCAAAGCCCCAGAAGAGAGTTGTATGTCATAGCTGCACATCCTTCTAGTTGCTGTATGTGGACGTGGCCTCAGCATGGCCGGAGAAGCCGGGATCCGAACCCAGGCCCCCAGCAGCGGAGCACGCGCACTTAACAGCTAAGCCACGGGGCCGGCCCTGGACATTAGGTTTTAACATGTGAATTTTGAGGGGACACAAACATTCAGACCATAGCAAACTAGAAATGCTACAAATGGTAGGACTAAGCTATGGAGAATAATATAACTAATTAGTAAAAATGGAGCAAGAGTGGGGCCAGCCCGGTGGCACAAGCGGTTAAGGGCGCACGCTCTGCTGCGGCGGCCCGGGGTTCACCAGCTCAGATCCCGGGTGCGCACCGCTTGCCGAGCCATGCTGTGGCGTCCCATATAAAGTAGAGGAAGATGGGCATGGATGTGAGCCCAGGGCTAGTCTTCCTCAGCAAAAAAGAGGGGGATTGGCAGATGTTAGCTCAGGGCTGATCTTCCTCATCAAAAAAAAAAAAAAATGGAGCAAGAAGTCATGATTAATTAGAAGCAGTGATAACTGCCCCTAAACCGAATGCATTCTGCTCAGAAAATATCAGTGAAGCTTTCACCTGAAAGTCCCATAAGACTCTCTTAACACTACTTAGTTCTAAGTGTGGAGAACAAAGAACTTCAAGGCATTTCTATTTGTACTCTGCTTGGGAATGAAAATTATACTCACCTCTAAGTATACTGAATCCCCAACATAGCTTCCCCAAAGATATAGAACATAATGTAAGTGGAGAAACCAGATAATAAGGTTGTGAACCAGGCTCTATACAAACTAAGGCTCCAAGAAATTAAATAACTCCTTGGTCCTAGGAGAAAGCTGATAAATTATCAGAGGAGTCTGAAGGATATTTAGTGTATTTACTCTTTTTATGGATATCCTTGGTGAATTTTCAAAGCCAAAAAAATTTTTTAAAAATTTTAGAGATGAATAAAAAATTGGCAAAAAATTATACAGATTTGTATTTGAAATGAAAAATCAGAAGGCATAATTTCACATTTGTAAAATGTGGGTAATGACAGCAGTATTTTAAAAATCGAATAACAAAAACAATAACAAATATCCCCTAAAGGGGAGCAGAAATATCATCCCCAAATATGTCTCTTTGGTATAAGGATTATTTTGACCTGGTTATTTTTTGGAAAAGCAGACAACACAGGAGAAGCTCTGAAAACTAAGTAGAAGTTACCGTTTTGTAAGATAAATTAACATTTAGAAGGGAAATCTCCATTTGTATAGGTGTCTTCCTCTCTGTACCAGGAAGAGAAAGATAAGTCTAAATCTCTAGAAACTTGTCAATGAAGAAGGCAGTGACTTAAATCTGCATAACAACCTTACTCTTATTTTCTGTTCTTTTCCTGGTCACCTCCCTGTGACTGGCCTCCCCTCCAACACCTTCTTTTGTCTTTAGCTGGAGATGGTATTTAAGGTGATGGCTTGGGCCATTTAGGGGAATTACTCAGTTTTCCTGGGTATCTCCCATATACATAAAAGGTATACATGTTATTAAACTTCCGTTTGTTTTTCTCCTGTTAATCTGTCTTTTATTACAGGGGTGTCTCAGTCAAGAACCTATAAGGGTAGAGGGAAAATTATTTTGCTTCCCTCCCACCCCTAATTCCTTCAAAAATATTTATAGAAATTAATCATAGAAATGTGGAGTTGACATGTTTCCATCATCTCTGGAAATCTACCATGTAATTAAATTGATTTCAACATACTTAATTCATGCAATATCTTATATAGTGAGGAAATTTTTAAAAAGACACACTTACTTAATGGATGGAATTAAGCTAAAGGATATTTTGAGTTCTAAAACTGTAAGCCCAGAGTGCTCTATAGTAAGAATGTGTTGTTACAGCCCACCTGAATATGCCTTTGGTTGGTTGTTATGAGTTATTTCACCCGAATTTAAAATTGCCAACTTATTTATCTATAACCTTTCCAACTGAATCCCAGCCTTTTAAAAGATTGCTATCCCATGAGGTTTGCTGTTTTGAAGCCCAGGTACATTTAAAAATGCTAAATAAGCCCATCACTGACTATAACAGAGAATCATACTCACAGTACACAATGTCTTAAGGTCAGAAGCCGGATGATACCATGAGAGTTTTCAGAGAGAAGAGAAGCTTTTCCTGTTGATGTTAAACCTCTTGCATATCATTTTATATATTCTAGAAGTTTTAATAAAGATGGTATGTGAGTTACCTGTGTGAGTTACTGAAGTAAACATTTTTTATATTTATGATTTGATATGACAATCTTTCTTACGGTATATCTGTAGCTGTGTGTTCACTATTTTTATGCCATTGTGACTCTATATATCCTTTATTTCATCACTCCCTTGACGTTGCAGCTTATTTTTCAAGTTAAATAAAAACACCAGCAAAGAAACAAAGAAAGTGCTGTAATCTCCTGACTCTCGTGCTGACAGTTCCATATATTTTGAAGTAAATAAAGATATGGAATCAGGATTATGAAACAAGCATGTACTTCAGAGAGATGTTTCGTAAATTTATTGCCTGACTGTGTAGAGCAACTGCCAGAGTTTCTGATAGACAATGACATATATCTGGAAAATGAAACAAAGATAGTGGCTCACTGTAATTCAAAGATAATGACTACGAGAAGACACAATTGTTCAGCAAATGTGAGATTATTGGTTTCCCAGGGATTTATTAATTTGATGTATTTTAATCTTTGCCTGCTGTAGAAGAGGAATATTGTCACTCCGATGATGGGGTCTCACTCATTTTGTAAATCATTCTCATGATCTTTTTCATTTATATCTAAAATTCATCTCGCAGTTGGAAAAAGGCCCCTACCCCACAGCAGTCAGTCACCTACAACGAATGTAAGAGCCCACGTCCAGGCTTCAAATGTCACCACATTGCCATCTTACTGTGAATGACTGAAATTTACTTCCCGTTGTTAGTGGTGCTGAAAATTGCCACGGGTTTCTACAGTTTATAACGTATTGTCTAAACCGAAAACATTTCCCAGATTGAATTGACCTTTTAGAAAACAGCACTTTCATCCTCAAAATGCAGGACTGTTGCAATATTTTATTTAAAAAGGTTATTTAGTTATAAAACTTGGAGAAAGGGTAAGGAATTAGAACTGAGTATCTCTCTCCATATAATGCATTGCTGTCAAAAAATGCAAAACAAAGACCACTGATTGCTTCACCTCCCAAATGCTGCTGAGAATAGTGCACTGGGAAAACCACATCTTTCCTGTATGGATAGAAAACAGCAATGTCAGGAGTGAGTGACTTTTTTATTCTGTACTTTAGTTTGTCATTTTGTTATCAAAGAAGGAGTGGAACATTGTCAAGTCTGTTGGACTCCTCTAAAGAAAATACAAGTTTTAGAAAACTTATCCATAGAGTAGAGTACTTCCTTATCATTTGTGTGTGTGTGTGTGTGTGTGTGTATGTGTGTGTGAGAGAGAGAGAGAGAGAGAGAGAAGGCATTATAAAAAAACACATAGAAAGAAATATTAAGACTGTATCAAAAACAATTATTTCACTAGGTGGACAAATAAGTAAAGGAAAAAAGTTTGACTAACCCAAGTAATTTAAATGAAGTGGATTTTATGTGGTAGTATCAATATGGTTCATGAGGCCAGAAGAAAAAATACTGTAAATCATCCAAAATCAGAATCAACTTGAAAAAGTATAGCCAAATTGAAAATATTTTCATATTCTCTCTCTTTTCTTCTCGTTTTTTTTTTCTTTCTTGTTTTCTTTTTTCTAAACTCTCGAATGTCGACTATGGTAAAAGAATAAATAGGGTGTCTCATTGAGTCAAATATCTGGATAATAAAATTTCAAAGAAATTTAAAAGATGTTTTAAATGCACTGAATATTAAAACTAATTTTAATAAAACTAATAGTAAGTTAAATTACGATTAAGTGCCTTTTAATATTCAGAAGACTCTTGAAAACTTCTTAGTACTTTAGGGCAATTTTTATAAACATAATTACCATTGAATCATCATGGTGCTCAAGTTCCATTGCATTTCATTAGTTTCCATTTCATTCTTTCTAAAAGAAAGAAAACTCTCTTCTGCCTCAGCGTTTGAATTGCATTTGGTTTGATGGAGTACCCTACAATGTCATGAATACATTTGCACGTCTATTAGAACTCTGGTTGTTATCTCTTTGGAAGCAGGAGTATATCTCTCTGCTTGGTTTTATTCCAAAGCACAGAGAAAATACGGGACTTTGATAAAACTTGATAATGGTGAAGTTGATGACAGGAAGTGTTATTGTGATTTCAGTAAAAATTTCATAAAAGAACTTCTTAAAGATCAATATAATATTGATGGTTTAGGTAGACAATAGTTAATAAATGACTACTATTATAATTGCATATACAACATAGAACAGTATTATTCTACATAGATCAGCTAATATTACATGCAATCCTTTAAAATTTTTTGGAACCTTTTAAACCCATATAAAACTAGCAATTTATATGACTGATATAATTACTAGGGAATTCTGAGGCCACATAGATGAGTTTCTGCAAGAATCCATGTATTCTTACAGAATTCTTACAGGTCAGTGTTTTCTGTAACACTTTTAGTAATAGGAAATCATCTTCTACTGGAGAAAATAGATTATTAAACAGATCTAACTTATATAATAAGTAACATTCTTTTTCTTGCTGAGGAAGATTGTCCCTGAGCTAACATCTGTGCCAATCTTCCTCTATTTTGTATGTGGGTTGCCCCCACAGCATGGCCGCTGATGAGTGGTGTAAGTCCATGCCTGGGATCCGAACCTGTGAACCTGGGCCACCAAAGCGGGAGGTGCTGACCTCAACCACCAGGCCATGGGGCTGGCCCAAGTAACATTCTTAATACTCACTTTCTGCTGAAACCTTGTATTAGGTGTTTTTGTACAAGCTCTTGTTTTATTCACATTATATATTCTCAAACCACCAAGAATATAGTCAGGGAATTTATTTTAAGATCTTTCCTGTATCCTATATTAATTTTATTTGATTGGGGATCATCTCCTTTAATACTTCCACTTGTTATTTATTTTCACTTTATTTACTCATTTATGTTAAATATTTGATAGTGTTAAAAAGTGTATACCAGGGTCAGCCCCAGCGGCCTAGTGGTTAAGTTCAGCACGCTCCACTCTGGCAGCCTGGCTTCGGTTCCCGGGTGTAGACCTACACCACTCATTAGTGGCCACGCTATGGCAACAGCCCACATACACCATATAGGAAGACTGGCAAAAGATGTTAGCTCAGGGTGAATTTTCCTCAGCAAAAAAAAAAAAGAAAAGGTATATACTTAGACTCAGTAAAAAGAATATTTATTGAAAAAGATACTTTTTACTGAAGTAAATGAGGCAAAATTAAAAATTGGTAAATAAAAATATGATTTATAATAATGTAATATCAATGCAATGAACACAGTTAAGATAAATTTAACAATCCAAAACAAAATCAGTAAGTAAAGCAGGATATGATGCAAAAACAGAGTAAAAAATATGAAAGTTATATTTAAAGCAGAGATTCAATCCATGACTTGATAAGATTTATAGAAGCATAGAATGTAAAACAGAGGAGATGAAACTGAAAAGCAATTAATAACAAAGAAATTATAGAAGAAAATTTCCCAGATCTGATGTGGCTTGTGACGCTTCAAATGGAAAGGCTACACTGAACACTGAATAGAATGAACATGCAAAGATACCCAGATTACAACAGAAAATAGATCTCTAAGCAAATCAAGAGTGATGCTCATTTTTCTAAGAGAAAAAAAGTGGAAAGAATCTGATTAACGTGAAGATTCTCACGTGCAACACCGGATTCCAAATAACGATGCAGTGATACTGTTAAAGGTAAAAAGGCTTTGAATGGCATTTTCTATACACAGCCAAGCTGGGGTCAATGTTGGAGAGTAAAAAAATTTCAACCCACTGACCTTCCCTGGGAGATTATTCCATGTTTCCCTATAGCAAAATTAAAGAAAAAAATCCAAGATTAAAAAATGTGAAATATAGGCAATAATATTGCGCAAAGATATCAATAAGAGCTAATTCTAAATTAATATTGATTCATAATGTAAAATAATTGATAACAATCTAGATTTAAAAGTCAAGATGCTTGCAACAAGGGTAATGGTTATGGGAGAACAGAACATTCTTGTCTTTTTTGTGAGGAGGGTATAGGCCATGACTAATTACATACTTTGACAGAAAAAATAGTGAGGTTTTCAAATGTGTTTATATATACAAGGGTAAACATCACAGGGATATAATAAGAAAGTATAACACACAAAGTAAGAAGGAGAAAGGAAATTTTGATAGTAATTATTTTTTCTTAATACTTAAGTATTTCTCTTAATACTTAAATTCTTAAGTATTTGTTAGAGTATCTTTCATGAGGATTTGTTGGTGATAATCTCAGACAATGGTGAAGCAGTCTTTGTTTATCTGAAAATTACTTACATTTCATTTTTTTTGGTTTTTAATGAAGCAGCATCAGCGTCTATTCAAGACACAATAGAGAGAGAATCTGGTTGTGTCCCCATCTCCCTTGAGAGGGCGCATCTTAACAAGTGATCCAGTAGAAATCTCATAAAATGATACATTCAGAAAAACCACTGCCTTCATCTAGTCTCCAGCCAGGCATGCACTGAGACGTGCTGGTTGCATCGCCCTCTGGTGGCAGCGTGGAAAACCACAGTCTGAGGCCGGCCGAGAGCTTGCACCCTCATGGGAGGCCCAGAACTGGCCAGGCCACTTGGCCTTTTGCCTTGAGTAACTGTCTCTTGGCAGATGGCCCAGTCATTGGCGCTCCTCAGGAAGCTTGAGTTCCCGCTCTGTGGATGACCCATTTGAGCGCGAGATTTCCAAGCTGTTCTGCTGGCCTCTTGGAAACGGAGTTGGGCTTTTAGACTACCGTAGAGAAGAGGATGCTTTGTCTCTTGCTGTTCAGGACAGGGATGGCCTCCAGCTGCGAGAAGTATAGAAGCATCTGGACCTGGGACATGACCTCCAGGGACCAGCTATTGGTAATGGAGATGGGCTGGCTGCAGTTGGCAGGGAGCTTGCTTTCTTTTCTGAGCAGCCTGGGGCTGGAGACCATGGCGAGGTTGTGCAGGGTCATCTTGTTCACCGTCTCCTCTTCTGCCTCCGTTTCCAGGTGGTCCAGAAGGAAGAGGAGGGTCAGCAGGTTGGCCTCTGGGAGTGACAGCGGCAAGTTAAGCATGCGGCTCTCGTTTGCAACAGAGTCTGAAAGAGCAATGCCCTCGGGGAAGTTGGGTTAGAACTCATTGGTGAAGAGGGGCTCGGGCAGCTCATGGAAGTACAACTTCAGCATCCCTGCGATGGCGTTGATGTCGCTCTCCCTCATCATCATCGACACATCCTTGTTATTGACATCAAAGCTTCCCTTCAGCTCCTGGATGTCCGTGGCCACTCTGGACACGCAGTAGATGCTCACTTCCTCCATGCCCCAGTGCTCCATCTCCTCCACGTACCGGCGCATCATGTAGGGCAACTTGGACCTGTCCCTCTTCGTGAACACAGCAATCCTGCCTCTGAAGACCCCCGTCTGTTTTCAGGAAGACATTCTTTTCAAGTTCAGCTCTTTGCTGGTGAACTTGAATGAGAGTTTCACTTCAATCCCGTTCATGGAGATGACAGTCCTCTGACAGTCTCTGTCCTGCAGGGCCTGAGGATCCAGCTGGATCTGGCTCTTCCCCATGATACTGCTTGTGCTCTTGCCATCCTCCTTGGTGATCTTTGTTTCCTTATGCTACTTTTCATAGCACAGTAACCTGAAGGTCTGGGAACCTTCCAGAACGATCTCAAACTTCTCTTTCTAGTTTGTCTCAGCTGCATCCCTATAGATGCACATCTTTGCTTTATTCACAGAATACCCAAAGGGATATATACATTTGCAACATAGTATTAAAGGATCAATAATTCCAGATTGATATTTCTCTTAAAACTTTGAAGATATCATTCTATTGTCTTTAATTTTTATTGTTGGTATAAAGTCTATTCTCATTATTTTTCAGGTTACCAATATTTTCTTTTTCCTGGCTTAAGGTGTACTTTTTTCTTCTTTTTTATATATTGTAGTTTCACTAGAACATCTCTGCATGGAGACTTGTTTTAATCATCCTGCTTGAATTAATTTGTTTTCTTAATCTGACTTGCTTCAAATCCAAAAAATTCTTATCTCCTCAAGTATCCCCTCCCCCAATTCTTTCATTGGTTCCCTTTAATCCCCTTGGAAAAGACAGAATTAGTGTTTTCATTCTATACTCCGTGTCTTTTAACTACTCTTTCAGATCTTCTATTTTTTTTGTCTCTTGTTCTGTATTTTGGGTAACTTCTTCAGATCTAGCTTACATTTTATGAATTCTCTCTAGAGCTTTCTAAACATTAGCTGAGCTTTAAGTTCAATAACTATATTTTAATATGTAGAAGTCCTTGTTTGTTGTTATTCATATATTTATGGTTAATTTTTATTTCAATTTGTGAATCTGGTAATGTGAAATATTTCATATATACAAAAATGTACATAGAACAAAATGAATCTTGACCTATACCTGACACTGCACACCAAAATCTATTCCAGATGGATTGCAGATAAAAATATGAAAAATAAAGGAATAAAATTTTTGGACGGAAACAAGATAATATCAAATAACCTTGTAGTACACAAAATTTTCTTGAACAGGACACAAAATTCTACTCTTACTCGTAAAAGTCAACCAATTGGATGATGTTAAAATTAGAACACCTATTCATAAAAAGTCAGAGTGGGAGATTACGTAATGAACCACTGCAAATGAACAGAAATGGATGCAGGACAATAGAAAAGACTAACAAGCATTTTACTAAAGAGAATACCCAAATGATCTATACAGATGTACTCAACTTTGTCATTCCTCAGGAAGATATATATGTATGTATTTTTTTTAAAACAAAGATCTTATTTCTAGGTTAGATTGAGTAGTTCATTGCAAGCCAATGCTCCCACTGAGAATAGCTAGAAAGGCTAGATAAATCACAGAGTTAATATTTTTGAAGACATCAGAAAGCTATGGAAAAATGGAAGATGAAGTAAAATTCCAGGGAGGGCAGAATCTTTCAGAATTACAATGAAAATCTGCATCTGCTTTTTAATAGAAGAAATTTACCAATTTTATGTGCAGGCAAGAGCCTGAACATCTGGTTGGGTCCTAGGCAGAAAATGAAACTGGAACAGAAAGAAATCAGCAGTGCTTTAGGTAGTTACATGAACAAGTAGCCATTTTGTTCCTCAAGACATGTGCCAAGATCAGAACTGCTTTGGGCAGAATTCTAGAACTAAGCTAAAAACATGTTAAAAGAAGGGTGGAAAGGTTAAAAAGAATGAGTGCTAAGCAGCTGCAAAGTTCTCAATTGCAAACTGTGTAAGTCTGAGCCCCAGAAATAGGAGAGAGCCAGAAGTCAACTCAATGTTATCAAAACTTAAAGTTAGTCTTAATCTACCTCAGTTCCTGATTGGATTAAGGTGATCAACCCCCTCATTCTATCTGCCTAATAAGGGAAATTGTGGACCCTCTCTGAGGAAAAATCACTGGAGCCCTTATGATCCTTTTAATCACAATGCCTATCATTCATGAAAAACTTTGTAGTCACGTAAATATACAGGACCATATGACCAATATTCAAGAGAGAGAAAAAATATTTAGAAGACAATAGAAGTAGACCTCAGGTGACAAAAATATTACAAGTAGCAGAAAAGGACTTTAAAATATCTATGATTAATAGATCCAAAAAAAATAAACAAAAAGATGGAGAATACTAATGAAAAGACAGACTATTTCAACAAAGACATAAAACTTTAAAAAATAAAACATAGACATATGTACCTATAACCCAATTCAAGAAATAGAATATTATTAGTACATAAGAACCCCTTGTGCATTCCTCCCAGATTGTATCACCCTCCCCCAACAAATATCATCCTCATGTTTCATACTAATCATTACCTTCTACAAATTTATCTCCAGACAATACAATATTTAACTTTGCCTGTTTTTGAGCTATATATAAATAGGGCTTAACTTTTCTCTGACTTTCTTCCATTGTTTAAAATTTTGATTTTGAAATCAACTTTGTTGAGTTATATAGTTAGCATTATTTAATTTTCATTGCTGAGTAGTGTCATTGAGTTAAAATACCACTCAGTGTACACATTTTCTTTGTGACAGCTATTTGGGTTGTTTCCAACATTTATTTTTGCAAATAATGCTGCTATTAATATTTTTGTACATATCTTCTGAGGCACATTATAAGAGTTTCTCTAGGGAATATATTCAAAAAGCGGAATTATGGATCAAAGTTATGCAAATGTTCAACTTTTTAAACAAATCCCAAAATGCCTTCCAAATTGGTTGTACCAATTTATATTCCTCATAGCAGTAAATTAAAAGTTCCATTGCCTAACATCCTCACCAAAACTAGGAATTGCCCAACTTCTTTTATTTTTCCTGATATGATGGGTATAAATGCTATCTTATTATGGTTTTATTATTTACTTTTCTGATTACTAACGTAAAGATTGAAAGATTGCTTCACAGATTGATTTTTTGATTCCCCTTTCACAAAACTCTGGTATATATCTTTCACATGCTTTTTCTATTTGCTTTTCTTTTGTCCTTGAGTTTTTTTTTGAAAAAATATGTATATATATATAGTTTAGTAATCCTTTTTCTCTGTATATATTCTCCTAGCTTTTTATGATCTTTTGCTGACAAAAAAAAGGAAATATTTTCTTTTACAGTTTTTAAAATTGTATCCCCACCTGGAGTTAACATTCTTTGTATGGTGCAAGGTTAGGAGCCCAATGCAAATTTTTCATGCACACAAACAATTGTCCCAGCATCATTTAACCCTTTATAATAGACATACAATGCCCAGAGTTTCAGGAACCAAATTTACATATTGTCTTAATCTGAGACTCTCTATCTGCTTCATTTGTCTATAGCTGTGCCAAAACTTGTATCATGGACCTTATGCAGCCTATGGTTAACTAAGACTATAGCTAACACTTAAAAGACTTGACCCTACATGATAAAACACATGTAGTCAGATCTTGGTGGTAGGAGAGTTATATATTCAGATATACGGCTTACTCAGCCACACAAGACAGGTTATCACATATCATTGTAGGAGAATGCAAATGGGGTCTTAACTGGGTATAACAGACTCTTAGCTGGAAGAGGCGATGTCAGTAGTCCTGTGTCATCAACTTGGGTGAATATGGTGAGATTATGAAATAGCTCCGTAAGTCCATCAGGGAAAAAATTGAATTTAATTATTACTTGATGAGGCCCCTGAGTTTCCTAGATTTTTTTTTACTAGCTATAGATCCTGTCTTTCCAACACTATCATTGTTCAAACTCTTTTGTGGCTTTCAAACTTTTTTAAGGCAATAGACCCTTTAATCAAGCAAAAATCTCACTCAAAACATTCACCTCAATCACCGCCCCTGACATTGATAAAAGTAGAATCTTATGACCATATATTTATCTTAGAAGGTTACATTTTTAATCCTTATAAAGAATAAGAATAATATAACTAGAGAATAATGGCTACACAGGGCCATAAAGGGTTTGTGGACTATTGTTGCTGGTACATCAGCCTCAGCATCCATTTCCATATCTTGTTTGAATTGCAGAGTTTTCAGAAATCTGGTTCATACAGTTAAGTAGTTTCAAATGGTATTTCTTTTTGTCACTGCCCATTGAAAGCTGAGTATACTCTTAATTAAGCTGAGCTAGATGCTTGAGAGGATAGTAACAAATGTTTGCCTCTAAGTTAAATCACTAACAATATCTAACAGCTGATTTCATGCCATACCAAATAAGTCAGGCAAGAAGCACCAAAAACTACAATCGTCATTAAAATTACCTAATATGAAAGTGACACAAGTCAATGTGCTTGACATTTACTTGTTATTGTACAACTTTCACTTCATGATGAACACACGTAAAGCAGACATGCCCAAGACAGACCTGACATTTCTTCATCATGCACACATGTGGGAACAGTGTTTTTACTTGTGTAACTTTATGTTTTCAGACATGCAAAAGCCTAAATAAAATTAGGAAAAAAGGAAAAGCTGAGTCTAAACAGAGTGACAAACTCAATAACAAGTGAAGCAGAAGAAGTTCAAATATACTAATCAGAATGGCAGGGAAGTTGTGGTAGACAGAATTCTGAGATGACCCCCGCAATGATGCATGACCTTATATAATCCCCTGCCCTTTGAGTGGGAGTAGAACCCTTCAATTACTTTTAGCCAAGAGAATATGGCAAAAGTACTGGGCTATCACTGCCATGATTATGTTATATCATATGGCAAAAGTGAAGGAATTCTGCAGATATAATTAAGGTCCCTGATTAGTTGACTTTAATTTAATCAAAGGGGAGATTATTCTTGGTGGCCCTGATGCAATCAAGTGAAACTTTTAATAGACATGGAGAGATCAGAGATAGTAATCAGGATCTCCTGCCAGTCTGAAGAAACACCATGAGATATACAGCAGCAAAGACTGAATTCTGCTAACAAGCACATGGGCTTGGAAGAGGATCTTGAGCCTCAGATGAGACCCTAGACCCTAACAGCCCCTTGAATATTCCCAAGAGCAGAGGGCACAGCTTAGTGCCCTGAGTGTGTGACCTATGAAAGTTGTGTGGTGATGAACATGTACTTTTAAATTGGTAAGTGTGTGGAAATTTATTATCCAGTAATAGAAAGAATATAAATATTGATATTGATATTGTTAAATATATATATATAGATATTGATACATATATCAAGATATAGACTAATGCTAAAAAAGTGCTTCATTTTTTTAGAAGGAATAATAGTATATGTTTATGTATACATCCATATCAATATAATGCAGTAATCCCTAAATATATGGCTAGAAGTGAAGAATAAAAAATTCAGATTTATAGAATGAGGGATGACATTATTTGAAGATTATTAAAATGACCAGAATAAGCTTCCTTTGGGGGATGATAGCCAATGTCAATTGTGTTATATTTAATTCATATTAGTGAGGAATGTTTTTTTTACAGGGTTTCAAAGAAAGCAATATTTGATTAAAGCTTATTCTATGCCCGTATTCTCGCTCTCTCTCATGCACACACACACACACACACACACACTAATTTAATGTTCATATAAGAGAGTGTGAGATAGTTGTTATTATTTTAGCTCCTTTCTTTCAGTCAAAGAGCTGAGTTGCAGATATTGAGGAAAATCGCCCACAATCACAGAACACGGCACAGCTGGGATTGAAAGCAAAGCAGTCTGGCTCCAGAATAAAACAAATCCTTACAATTAATATAATACTATTTTTATTTTTTGAGTAAACATTTAAAATGTTGAAAAATTTGAAAGTTAATTGTGCTCCAACACATTTAACAAAGTAGGTGATCGAGGTGAATAAAATTGTTTTAGTCTAAAATTACACGTAACTCTAAAATGATTGATTTTCTTGACTCCACTTTAAACTCACATTAAATGCAAAAGATAACTGCTATTCTTGCCCAGCGTTGTCTCTGGTTTTAGACACAGAAAATAAATAATTTAAAGACGAGTACAAGGAAAAAAGAACAGGGAATGGATCCATTGTTGGCATAACACTTAATCTATACCTAATTTTATGGGTGAAATAAGATTTTTAAATATTTTTCAATGTTTTTCAGAAAAACTGGTTCCTCCAAAGAGCACCCCTCTTGATAAACGTTTCTAAATAGAATTTAGTGTACAACGAAAGCCAGCAAAAGAAAGTATTAAAATTTCCTTGTTCTTCTCCAATGAAATGTTATTCTATTAGCCTTTTTCCTACATTGTGGGGTCATTTGAAACTCAACAACGTAAAATAGCAAATGTTATAGTGCTGAATGCGGAGAGTGAGAGAGAGAGAGAGATTAAAATGATCTCTTATAAGATCACTTAAAAGATCTTGTATGACAAGAGACAAAAGATCATCTGTCTCTTGTCATACAAAAGATGAAAGAAAGACATAAAATTGGTCTCCTCAATTTTCATTCTATTTTATTCCAGTGCTCAGATCCTAAGTCTGCCCATATTTCTGGATACAATTGAAGAAATTTCTGGATACAATTTTCACAGAGGATACGATAGGTTTTTGAAAAGATTGCATGATATGATAGATTTTGAAGAGTTTTTTTCTTGATTGTCTTCATTATTTCTTCTGTGCTTAATCATAGCCTTTCTTGAATTGGTATTTTTCCTTTCCTACATGTCTGCTTAAGCAGATTTTAAGCATGAGTCCTCTTAAATTATTTCCTAAATGAATGTAATCACATAGTGGAAAATAATTAAATCTAAAACAACACTTTATGAACAGTAAGGCACATCAGAGAACAGGATTAATTAACTCTTTCTTGCCATTAGTTATTCTGTCACTGTTGAAGTGTTCCAAATAGCATAATCATCTACTCATTTTTCCCTTAGGGACTTGAAAACCAGACAAGCCTTAGTAAATTGAAAGGAAAACAAATTGATGATGATGAAGTACAGCACTAAAAAATGATGGAGAGTGTTAAAAATCTAGAGGACAGCTTTTGTTTTATTCCACAAGAAAAGGAATTTAAAGTGAAATCCCTAAGTGTTTAGAATTACTTTTGACATCCCTTTTATTTCAGAAGATGTTATTGTATGCTATATTGTTTGACTGCTTATATGCAAAAATCTATTTTATAAGCCTTTTAAATACATCTTTGCTATGCACATGCACGCTGTTTGGGGTTTTGATGCTTTATGAGTATAGATACTGTCTCCCTCAACAATGTTGAAGCTTTTTTTTTTTTTAATTTTTTTTTTATAGTTTTATTTATTTCCTTCTTTTTCCCCAAAGCCCCAGTAGATAGTTGTATGTCATAGTTGCACATCCTTCTAGTTGCTGTATGTGGGACGTGGCCTCAGCATGGCCGGAGAAGTGGTGCGTCGGTGCGCGCCGGGATCCGGACCCGGGCAGCCAGCAGCGGAGCGTGCGCACTTAACCGCTAAGCCAGGGGACTGGCCCTACGTTGAAGCTTTCTAAGGGCAGGGAGAATGCTCTATGTATCTGTGATTGTCCCCAGCACCCTGCTCAGTGCTCTGCATGGAGAAAAGCTCAATCATTAAGTATGTATCTGTTATTTGCTTGCTTGAACTTACCTACTACATCTATTTGATCTTTCATAGGCCCACAGTCTCGTAATTGACCTGGCCCCTTTATGTTTCATTAAATTTCAATTATTAATACACAGTCTCATAAACAGAGGATGAAAAAGCCTTCACGTTAAACTAGTGCAATGTGTGAACACTTCAATCATCTCACTCCACGCTCTCATGCTTCTAGAGAAACACTTCTAATCTCAGCTTCTCCAGCAAAGGCGAGGACTTACGTCCAACACTAGGGATATATGCTCATCTAGACTGTAGTGCTCTGTAGTTACCTTGAATTTATTTCAGTGCCAGACAATTGTTACTGCTGTAGATAAAAAATGCCCATCTTACCTAATAAAAACCTTCTAACTTCGTGTAAAGAATGTGTTTATATTACTGACAAAAAATAATTTCCATTAAAACTTACATCAATTTTAATTTTTCTTTTAATATTTTTGTTTCAAAGTCAAACATAAGGGAATAACTCTTATTGAATAATTGCAAAGTTAAAACAATAACAGGTATCACTACCTTTTTCTACTGTCATTTCAGTCTCCTTTTAAATTAGGAGACTGTAAGCCTCAAAGAGAGGTGTGCAGGTTAATATCGTGCTGTCTTTCTAGAACCAGATTCAAATCTCTAAGCCATAATATTAAAAGGAAAGCTATTTTATAAAAAGTTCTGTTGGACATACCAAAGTAACATTTAATCTTCTAAAATTATAAGGATAAAGGTGACAAATTTGCATTTCATACAAGAGACGGGAAACAGGGCGTTAGGTTATCTTTTATTCTTCCCACTTTACCCTGAGATGTGCTGGCACTTGTGTTAGTTAGTTAGTTTTTTAGTTTTTCAGAACTGAAAGACAGTAGTATGAATAAAAATAAAAAACATCAGCCAATGAATTTTATGATAAGGAAGAATTATTTCTGTTTTCTAGAACTTTCAAAAAAAGTTAGTTAATATTTACAAAGCCATAGTTTAATGAATTATAGATAACAGGATACCAGCAAACCAAATGGAAAGACTTTATCAGATCAAGAGGATCAAGTTCAAGATGAAGCCTCATCATAGATCAGATAAATAAACCCAAAAGTATGTATTCATAGATTTACAGTCTTTCCTTCATTCCTTTTAAAAAAAAAAAAAAGTATCTCAATACTTTAATTATTTTCTGGACTAAGTTCCAGCCAATCTCTTCTCTTGTATAATTCAAATAAAATTATTCCTTACTGATCTTACTTCCATCAAATTAAATACCTTCTCTCCTTCCTTCCTGCTTCAAAGAATCATTAAGACATCTCCATTAGATTATAACAGAACTAAATTATGCTGCTCAAATTTTGCCAAACTCTTATTTTTCTGTTATTGGAATTGTAAATTCAAATTATTCTAATGGAAAAAAAATAATGCTACTTATAATATTTTGGTGGACCAACATTACTAGGATATAGTATTATAATTTCACCACTTGGACCAAACATTGCATCATTTTCACTTGTTCTATGTAGCTTTGAATAGATTTTCCTGTCTTGTCTGTGCTCTTACATCTGTGCTTTAGACTGAAGTCTTGAATCTCATTCTTTCCTGAGTTTATATCTGTCTCCTATCCTACCTTTTGACTCCCTCCAGGATGTGAGAAGCCCAATAGTGAATTATTTAGTGTCCAACTTGGCTGAATCTCAAACGAGTCTTAACATGTCAGTTAGAGACGTATGGCAATAGCTGGGCAAATAGTAAGATCATAATAATATAGAATTTAAATAGTAAGACAATATTTGAACATAAAGTAGTCTGGCCTGGATCTGCCTAAACCATGAATTGACATTTTCCATATCATTTGCCTGTGTTTATTTGCAAGTTGGTGGAAGCTTCATTACTAAAATTTAGAGTTTTTTCTTTCTTAATTTTGTCATGTAAAGTTTTATGAAAACTTATTACTTTGCATTCAGATTTATATCTAACATTTGGTGTACATATTAATTTGTACAAGTGAAGTAACACTATAAAAATATCAAAGCTAAAATAAATTTATATATTATAATTAATTGATTTTTTCCTGCAATTTACCTTTATCTCTATAATTGAGTAATTATGATATTAGACCTCCGTGTAATATTCTAAGACTGAGTAAAATGGAGATTTTATTTCACCTCTTCCTGCTACTTCGCCATACTCTACAAGCCAGTTTCCCGACCTGTGGAATAAGCAAGATAGGATGACCGTTATCTCTGGAGTGTATCAAAACACGCCAGAGCAATAAAAACTATGATAGCAAAGATTAAGGTTTCTGACCCCAATAGTGGCATTTCAGCTTTTTAGAGAGCCACTGGAGGATGGCCTTGAACCTGCCCTCACTATCTCGCTCTCTCTCATCAGTGCACAGGGCATTTCACAAACATTTTGAAACTAAGAAATCTCTCTTTCAGAATGGAGCTCTGGGAACGATTTAAATCTTTTAACCCACTGGCAAATTTCTCCATCCTGGAGGATTAATCGACCATTCAGTCAATAAACTTTTGAAGACTTGAAGGGAAAGTTATAGACATCCATATGGAGCATATGAGGGACAAACATAGGTTCTTACTTAAAAGAGATTACAACTGAATCATGGAAATAAATGATACATGCAATCAGAATAGATAAGATCATATTGAGAATTAACTGACTGCTGACATAGCCATTTATTTCCCATTGTGTTTAAGACACTATGTTAGGCACAAAGATGGGTTAGGCACACAGCCTCCCCTCATGAATCCTTACACTAGAAATAAGAAATGGATAACCACGTATAGGATAGACTATAGTCAATGCCAAGTGACATAAAACAGATATGATTCAATGTCATGTAAGCTCACAGAGAAAGCTGTTACTTACAGGCCAAAAGTCAAGTAAGACTTTCTAGAGAGAGTAGGATTTGAGCAAGTCTTGAAGAACTGATAGAACTTAACTAGGGGAAGCAGATAAAGACAAGACCATCCACAAAGAGAAAAATAAAATGTGGCAGAACTAAAAGCTCCTTGAATGCCAGAGTTTTACCTTAATTCTGCCAAACAGGATTTCCAAAACTGCTGTGTAGAACATCAATGCCCATTCAGATGTGAATGGATACTCCATTAGAAATAAACCAAAGATTCTCTGGAAGAATTACATTTATGAAAGATCAAATACTCTGTAAGAGATCTGTAGGGCTGGTGGTCACCTTGTAGAGACGATTATTATGACTACTAACATCACTACCCACTAACACAGCTGTTGCTACTGAATAGGAGCTAAAGCCAATGGCACGTGAAGATGAGGTGGTGTGGGTTTATGAGGAAGGAAGTAGCCTGATGGATGCTGCATCTTGGAAAGGTAATCAGTAGTATTTTGGATAAAAACAGAGTAGATTGGGTAATTTTTTTCTAAAATAGAGATTGGATCATGTCACTTCTCTAATTAATACTTTGCAGTGGCTTTTCAACTCAGAGTAAAAGCCAAAATCCTTATTCTGGCGTTTAAGGTCTAGGTCTAGTCTCTACTATCTCTTTGTCTTTATCACCTCTCTCTCTCTGTCTCTGTCCCTCTGTCTCTCTCTTGAAAATTCTGCCCCACTCTCACTGTTCTTTTATTACTCAGGGCACATTCACATTATGCCTTGCTATTCCTGTTCTGTGAAACACTGTTTCACAGATTTATACATGGCTCACTCTCTCACTTCCTTCAAGGGTCTACTCTAATTCACTTTAACTTGATTGTAAATAACCACTCCATTGTAACTTTCAATCGTCTTACCCTGCTGAAGCCGTATTTATCACTCTTATCATCCTATCATATACTACACGTTTGTATATTTCTTTGCTGCGTGTCTCCCACACTAGAGTCGCTGCTCCAAGGAAAAAAAGACAGAGAAACTTCTGTATCCTCAGTACCTAGAACAGTGCCAGGCACCTAATAATTACTCAATAAATAGGTATAGAAAGGAGTGAATGGAGAGAAAACTAAAGGTGTGGAGACTAACTAGAAAGCGTTTTGTAATATTGAATGTAAAATGAAATAAGGGCTTAAACTTAGATGAGAATAGAGTAGGCAGGAAAGGTTAATACTCACCTACAAATAATTATTTCAGGCACGTATTATAGTGGAGAGGGATGAGCTGTGAAGGCAGATGTCTCTGGTTCTAATCCTAGCCTCCCAACTTGGTAGTTGTGTGGCCACATGCAAAACATTCCATCTCTCTTAACCTCAGTTTTCTCCTTTATAGAAAGGGAAGATGTCCCCTTTTCAGATTGCTATAGGTTATAGAGAAAATGAGTGTCTACAATAGGGCCTACATTTTACCACTGGCCTCTTTACAGCGTCACATATTTGAATACATTTTTAAAACAGGACTAGATTTTTTTTGTTTTATTTTTATTATTATTATTATTACTTTTGGTGAGGAAGATTAGCCCTGAGCTAACATCTGTTGCCAATCCTCCTATTTTTGCTGAGAAAGATTGGCCTTGGGCTAACTCCATGCCCATCTTCTTCTACTTTATATGGGACGCCACCACAGTATGGCTTGATAAGTGGTGCGTACGTCCGCACCCAGGATCTGAACCTGTTAACCCCGGGCTGCCGAAGCAGAGTGTGCAAACTCAACTGCTACACCACGGGCTAGCCCCAGGACTAGATGTTTTATCTGTGTTGAGTCTCCATAGTAGTTTTTAAGTTGTGCAAAATAATGCATCATCTTTACGTTTTTTGTAATGTCCATGGGTCTTAGTATGGTCCTATTACTATTTTTCCCATGGTATTGAAAATTAAATAGAGGTATACCTGGGAGATATTGTGGCTTGAGTTTCAGACCACCACCATAGAGCGAATATTGCAATAAAGTGAGTCACACAAATTTTTGGTTTCCCAGTGCATATAAAAGTCATGTTTACACTGTACTGTAGTCTGTTAAGTGTGTAATAGCATTATGTCTAAGAAACAATGTACAGACCTTAATTAAAAAATACTTTATCGCTAAAAAATGCTAACTATCGTCTGAGCCTTCAGCAAGTCATAACCTTTTTGCTGGTGGAAGGTCTTGTAAAAAATGTGGTATCTTTGAAGCACGATAAAATGAGGTATGCCTCTAATAACAGAAACTCCCATTTCTTAAACATGCATGACCTGATTTTAATATTAACCAAACAATATGCAGTATGTTTATATCTAATATGTTTTAATATACGAGAAAGCAGGCTCAGAGTAGTAAAGTAACTTGTTCATGGTCACACAGCATATAAACAAAAGGACTGGGATTCAAATTCAAATTTTTCTGAAATTCAAATTCATCTCATGTTGTTATCATATACTTACATTTCATAGTTCCTGAATTGACAGCATTTTCTCTGGGTGAGGTCCATCTCTGTCTTATAAGTTTTCAAAACTTTTGCTTACCACATTTTATACCACATACCTAAAATGGCTGTTCACATTACCTCTCTCTTCACAGACTTCTAACAACTTCCTACTTCACTTTGATCCAAAAATAAATGTTAGATTATGACCTTTAAATGTTTACTCCAAATTGTCATTTCTGCCTATTATTTACCATCTAAGTTTATGACCCTTTGGACGGAGCTCCATAAATGCTTCTGCAGCTCAGAACCAGTGACTCTCAAAGTGTGGAGGGGGCATAAATAAAGGAATATAAATTCACATAACTTGGGGAAATTTTTTTCAGATTCCCACCCCATTCTGTTAACAGACATTCCCGGGCCCGGGGCTCAAAGCACCAGAATTTTTGAAACCTCTCCAGTGATTTGGATATTACCCTGACTTGACGCCTCATGGCTGAAAGTAACTGTTCAGGAGAGTAATGTTTTTCACAGTTTTCCACTCTTTACCATCAGTGTCTAACTTAATGCCTATGTGGCAGCAGTGTGACTATAAATCATGTTCTCTTCTGCTTGGCAAGAGAGAAACAGGAAAAGAGAGAGAAGGGAAGCAAAGCTCTCATCGGTGAGAGGTGAAGGTTCATTAACAGATGCGTTTGAAAACTATAAGAGTTTGAAAAGTATATTATGTCTGCCTTTTTTGAGAGAAGGGTTAATAGTTCTCTAGGTAGACATTGGAAGGAAATAGCATGAACAAATGCTTATAAGATTGAGGAGACTGTTCTATAAAGGACAGAGAAGAAATCTGTGTGACTAGAAAGTGGTAACACATATACATATGTTATTAATTTAAATAGGTATGTTGGTAACAAGTATAACTTTTCTGCTGTTCGTTTTTCTAGTTCAGATGTAGCACCATAGGATTCAAGGCTTGATAATTCCCACATTCTAAATATTTTAAAGATGAAGTATTTTTAATACATTTATATACTTTTCATACTACAGTGTATTGATTCCCATCTCAATGAAAGGTACAACTATCTACTGACTACTCTGTTGCACAAACCTTCTCTGATATTTCTTGCCTTAGACCTTTTTTCACATGTTTTGTCTGTCTGAATTGGCCCCCACTCACCTGGCCTCTTATTACAGAATTCAGCAAAGATGTTACCTCTCCAGTGACCTTCCCCTGACACCTACAACTTTGGGTTAAAAGTCTCTTTCTTATGCTCTCATAGCATCACATTATTTGCCCCCATTACACTAATCATAGATTGGGTGTAATCGCCAGTTTACTTACTTGTCTCAGCCGTTAGGGGGTACCCTACTTGCAGTTAAGACATTATTTTTTATTAAATTTGAATCATTTATTTTGCTGCTTGATGCATAGTAGTTTCAACTGCAGGTACAAGTTTTGAGAAAGAGAGCTGGTATCTGAAGTTTTAAAATCAAGCTTAAAAACATGTTGCCATAAATTAAAGGTAACAGGAACCTTGTTGAAGGGAAATTAGTCTCACTAAGTTGAATGTGAAAGAGACACCTTCTCTCTGATGTAGCCATCTGCTCTGAAAAGAAGTTGGGAACATTCTTAAATATCTTTTTAGGTATACAAGAAATAAAATACTCCAATAACCAAGTTTTATGTGCATTCTCAATTTCTACTTAGGTATATTTTAATTTTAGCTCTTTTTTGAGTAGCTAAATGGGTTTTTTTCTTTGCTTATCATAAAACGTATACATTCATTTAAATTTATTCAGTGTTTATTGAGAAAATACTATACAGATTCTGAGAGCACTTGCCTGCATATGAATGATTCGTCTGTGTTACAAGAGGATCCAGATCTTCTTTGTTAGAAACTCTGTGAAACAGAGATATACAAATTATTTGAGATAAAACTGGTCTCAAAAAGTAAAATAGATCTTTTTTTGAATTAGTTTAAAAAATAAAGCAAAATGAACAAGCCACACGTATACATCATCCTGAGTGTCATTGAAGGATGAAGTGCAAGTTACACACAATGTATCACTGTCATTAGGCTTACTGTTTATTTCTTAACATTTTCTCTCTGATCAGTTTTAGTTCCCCATTTAATAATATTATTATAACCTGTCACAACATACGGATGTTGAATTAACTTTATCTTATTGTGGCATCTAACTCAATCTGTAGAAGTTAAATAAACTTTTATTTATTTTATTGGAGAAAAAGAGGTATAATAAAGAACCTCCCCTACCGCCCAGCCCACCTCCAAGGAAATACTGTGGATTAGAACTTGCTAGGTTAAAGTTAATTACAGGGGCAGCAGTTTTATATGCAGGAAAGTGCCAAGCTCTAATAAAGGCACTTCCTAGGTATGATAATTATAAAATTAGATGAAAACATTTATTAGGCTCACAGCAAATTCTTCACGAAACAGAAGATGCTGGAGCTGAAACACAGCCAGATTTGGTAACAGCATGCAAACAACCTTCAGAGTCAAAAATCATTCAAAAATGTCTAATCTCATAACTGTATCAAAGCTGGCAGGTGCTCAATGCACAGAGCATTAATTTGAGAGATTTAGAGGGGATTTTAAAGATAACCTTCTGTGCCAAATATGTTAAGAGCAATGTGTCTAAGGATAAAAATACTGAATATTTCATAATCTGTAAGAAGGATGAAATACAAAATGTGAGTAAAAGAATATTTTGAACTTCAGAGTAATTATACGGTTTTCGATAAGCTTCTCTGTTTATCCTGATGGAGTGGAATCAGTGCAAGAGTATGAAAAAAAAATCAGAATTGTTTCAGTTCATATACAGTAAACGTGCAATACAGTAATCAGAATGATGAATCACAACCTAAGACGTTTGATGTACAGCAGCAAGAACATGGCCCTAGGAAATAGTAATGAACACCTAGGTAAGGACTTAGAAGGATAGTGCTGGTAAAATCTGCTCTTGCGTCCTCAAGTTTCCCATCATTGCAATGAGCTGAGTCCTATCTTAGTAAATTTCCCAGGGCCATGCAAGCCAACTTAATGATCTTATGTGTAGACTCCAACACTTACCTGTGTCTTTCAATGTGTTCTAAATCACTAACTTAATCAACTGAAATCCAGCAGGGGAAAGGGCTTATAGAAAACCAAGAATATATACTGAACAAGATGAAATGACCAAAACGTGCAGCATATATTTGATCTCACTAAGAAATGTCAAAAGTGACATTAATCTGATTTAAAGTTATAAGATTTTGTGGATCAAAGGGGTAAATGATTTTCTAAAATTATATTATCCTTTACTATATATCCTTGGTTACACGAGCTTGAAAACACCAGATTAAAAATGTCACAGAAGAAACTTGCAGAAGAAAGACCTAAGGACGATATAGCACTGATTAGTGATCCAAGGAAAACGAGCAAATGGTTTAGAAAATATCTCATGGTGCTTTTTCGAAATGTGGGCAAAATACTCTCCTATCAGAAGGATGTTAGAAAGAGCATGATTAAGCAAACCAAATAAATTGACAGAAACGTTGTGCGTGTCTGTGTATCTAGTACTTCTTAATCTTCTAATACTTCCTAGAAGTAGACCAACGTGAGTGAGTGCATGCAAAAAAATCTAATTTTTGTTTATTTCATCAGGCTAACTTGGATTCACTTCTGTGATATACAATCAATTATATACAAGATCTTACTTCTACCTCAAATTTACTCTCTTCCTTTTTGGCCTACAAACCTTGGTCGATTTCTTCAACCACGCCTTTGTGAATATTTTCAATTCTATTTTCAATTTCCATTTTTGAACCCACCTAGCAAACCCAAAGCTGAAGCAATCCAACAGATGGATTTCTTTGTTCCTACACCTGGGCAGTTGAATCCAACTGGAGAAAATCACAAAATCCTCAGAAAACTGCCTCTATAAGTTAATGCTCTCTGAGCTCAACAGGGCCATTTACCCTGCTCACCAATTCTTTGCTCTGATAAGATTTTTCTCCATTTTGCATAATATTTAATCAAACCATTTCTTATCTCTTCAACTGTCCTAGCCTATTAACTTCCCACTCATTCTTAGCAGAAAATCTTGTCTCCTACTTCACAGAAATATAGAAGCAATCAGATAAAAACTCCTTAAAATTCCTGACACCCCATCTACAAAAGTGATGGTGTATATCGTAACTAACTTCTTTCCCTCATTACGAAAGTAAACGTCTCCTTCTGACGGAGGCTCACTCCTCTATTTGTTCTCTGGATCCCATGAGTGTTACTTCAGGAATTTCACTCCAATTATTAAAACTTCTCTCATTTTTTCCCATACTTTCTCTCTTTTTCCACTTGCGTTTTTGAAAAATCCTCATGTCTTTCCCAATTGTTCTTACACTTCAAACCTCCTCCAGTTTTATCTCCCTATTACCTGGCTTTGCCAAGCTTCTTGAAAAAGACATCCAAAATCCCTGCATCTGCATCTTCTTTTCCCATTTATTCCTCAGATCATGGCAATATCAAGTTCATCCTTTACTCATACACTGAACAAGTTCTTAGCAAGACTATTACTGAGTTTTTGTTGCTATATCCAATGAATACTTAGTTCTCATTTATCTATTACCCAGGGAGCATTTAACACTGTAAACCGTAACCTCCTCATTGAAAACAAAATTCCTTGAGCTTTCTCAATGTTAAGCTCTTCCGGTGCTTCTCCTACCCCACTCCTTCTCAGCCTCCTTACAGATTGGCCTTGGTGAACTCATCCATGCACAGGACATCCTAACCTGTGTGCTGATGGCTCCTTTGACAGATTCTGCAGCACCTGTCACTCATTCAGGTCACCTAACTCACTCAAGACACTTGTAGCATGGCATTCTGTACCTTAACCAATGAAAGGATGAAAGTGAAATATCTAGATTCACTTCCAATCAGGGATCTGCATTTCATTTTCTCCCACAAAGCAAATTCATATGCAAATCTTAGAACCCCAAGGTTCCTCTGGCAGTATGGTTACAGAGACACTATCCTGTCTTTGTAAGGTTTGAGTGAGAAGCTAAAGCTTAAATATTAAAGGCAAAATTTGAAAATATGAGAAAATACAGGAGAATAACCTCATAGTCTTTGTTAGGAGAGATAATAAAAAGATGAGTTTCAAACTAGAAACATATTCACAACACTTGTAACTGAAAAAAGATTAGTATTCAGAATTTATAAATAAACTCTTTGAATAAATAAGCAAAATGGGCACAACAGGCAAAATACAGAAACAGACATTTCACGGAAAAGAAAATCTAAATAGCCTCCACACGCAAAAAGGTATACAATATTATTACATAAAAGTGAAATGCAAATGAAAGTCCCAAGGAGATGTAAATTAATATACATTTTCAGGAGTTGAGATATCTGGCAACACTAAATGTTGGCAGGAATGGTAAACAATGGGACTATCACATTGGCATTAGACCAATCGTAATAACAGGCATCTTCTCTAGTGAAACCTCCCCTCATGAACAGCAGGAAATGTGCATAAGAATTCTTGAAGTTGTATTGTTAATAGCAAGGGAATAAGAAAATCCTAAATGCTCATCAATATCACAGGAGGTAAACTGCAATGTATTCATACAAAATATATTATGCAACTATGAAATATAACTCTGTGCATCAATATGGATGAATCTTGAAAATCATGTTGCTCAAAACAAAGTTATATAAGTTCATAAATAGGAAAAAACAAATAAAATACAGCTTTTTAGATGTATGTGTGTATGTATATTAGAAAGAAAATCAAAAGAATATTTATACTACTAAATTTAGTATTGTAAAGACTACTAGGGCTGTGTGACAGAGGAAACTTGGGTCTGTGAGGACCACATCCTGGGCTTCAAAGATATTGATGTTATTCTGTTTCTTAAGCTGAGTTGTGAGTGCATGGGTGTTTTCATTTTACTATAATCCTTTAAGTTGCATATATATGTTATTGGCATTTTTTTAAATTTACAAAGTTCATTGGTGAAAAAGAGAAGCCTTAACTAAAAGAGATTAAAAGGTCCAACTGAAGTTTTTGAAAGATGGGAGAGGTCTCTTGAGGTAGGCAGAACGATCCCTCAAAGACACCCATGTCGCAATCCCTGAAACCTATGAAAATGTTATTTCACAAGGCAAAGTTACTTTGCTGACGTGATTAAGTAAGTTAAGGATCTCCAAATCAGACATTATTATGGATTATTTGGGTGGACTCAGTGCAATTACAGGATCCTTAAAATTGGAAGAGGGAGGCAGAAGAGAGAGTCAGAGGAAAATAAGAGTATGGAAGAAAGACACAGAAAGATACAAATTTGTTGGCCTGAAGATGGAGAAAAGAGATGCGAGCCAAGGAATAGAGGCAGCCTCTAGGAGCTGGAAAAGGCAAGGACAGATTCTCCCCCAGAGCCTCCAAAAGCAACACAATCCTGACAATACCTTGATTTTACTCCAGTAAGACCCACTGGGGACTTCCAGCATTCAGAGCTCTATGATTATAAAACTGAGTGGTTTTAAGCCACTAAGTTTGTGGTAATTTGTTATAGCAGCAAACGGATACGTCCCTCTCTTCGGTTCTAAATGACCTTTGGGAACTGCTGGAAAGACAAAGAGAAGAAATTACAGCAAATGCTGTTGCTGCCGGCACCATCACTACCACCACCACTTAATTTGTGGTTAGCTTCTGCAAGGCGTTTTGCAAAAATTGTCTACATATATCCTGTATTTAAATTCAGCAATAAATCCATAGGGCCGGGATCATTATTTCCTGTTGATAAATAAGGAAACTAAAGCTCTGATGAGTTAAGAGAATTATCAATAGTTAAATGTCACATTGCTGGTTAACTTGTATGTGACTAAAATTATTTAATAATAAAAATAAATTTTTGGGCGGGCCCCGTGGCTTACCTGTTAAGTGCGCGCGCTCCACTGCTGGCGGCCCCGGGTTCGGATCCCGGGTGCACACCGACGCACCACTTCTCGAGCCATGCTGAGGCCGCGTCCCACATACAGCAACTAGAAAGATGTGCAGCTATGACATACAACTATCAGCTGGGGCTTTGGGGGAAAAAATAAATGAATAAATAAAATTATAAAAAAATTTAAAAAAATAAAAATCAATTTTATTTGTGAGATCACTAGAGATAAAATGATGTGCTTAATTGGTAATTCAATTAATTATCTATATTGTGTACACATTATTATGCATATGTTATAATTAATATAGCTATGAATATAATTACATATATAAACACATAAGTTTATTGAAAAACTCCTATCTGATTAGTCAACATTTACAAAAACATCAATCACAGGTGAAAATTCCTCAAAATGTGGACATGTGTCCTAAGAAAAGTTAACAATTAACTCTACAGGAGTAGTTTTCAGATTCAAACCATTGTGATAAAAGAAAAAGAATCATTTGTGAATAGTTCTTATTCAAACTACTTTATGCATGTATTGAATTATATGTGAATGTTGGTTTAGTAATTTGCTCTAAATTTCACTCAACTAGAACATCACAGAGAAGAGTGTAATCTAGGTCTCTGAAATATATTCCTCATTTTTCCATCAGACTCAATCACTATAACACTTTTACTTTGATCCCCATACAAGTGAAATTTTACTGAAGTGACAAAGGTTACAAAGAAAGTAAAAATAATACTGAGTGAGTCAGAGAATGAGAGAGAACCGAAAAGGGTGAGTTTGGATTGAGGGAGGAACAACATGGCAACATTGAGGAGAAAAGGTTAAGTTAGTGGCAATTATTTCTCTATTGTAGCATTTATTTTTTCAGGTTTATAAAAACATCAAATCAAGCACTGAGGAAAATGGTTCACAAATGCAGAACTCTTAAAAAAATAAGATCAAAAGGAGATCAAAGACAGCATTAAAAAGATTAAGTTTAGAATGGTGGATGGAGATCAACTTTCCATTTTCACTGTTATTTAGAGTCAATTCAAGGTCCAATTTCAACTGTACACAGAAACACGAATTGATTTTAATGGCACGTATAGAAAAAAAATTTGCCTCAAATACTCTAACAAAAAGATTCCAAGAAAGTAGTTATGCCTATAATGGTGTTATTGGTCTATGCCTCAAAACTAGAACTGTATAGAAAAAGAGAAAGTATTTGAAGAAAGAAAAGTCAGGTTGGCACTTGGAGCTCTGGTGTAAAAATCCCTCTATTGTCATTAAGTCCTAACTTTTAGCCAAAGAGTTCTCAGTTTAAAAAACACACGGTGATATGTTTCTACAGATCAGATCCCTCAGAAGCAAAAATGAATTCACCTGAAAGATACAGGGGGAGAAGTTTAATAATAAATATGGAAAATGAGTGTTTGCTTGTATTTGCTTTTAAAGAAGCTGGCAAATAGTTATAAACTTTTACAAAAATAGAATTGATCTAAATTCAATATATATCTTCAGCTTTCTAAAAGTTCACATGCCCACTGTTTACTCACTTATTCTAAACTTGTTTTTCTTTGCATATTCTTGACCAAATGCTTATGAATTTTCAAGCAGCTGGGATCAAATAAATATTGAAAAGTAAATAAAGGCATTTCTAATAGTATAAAGGTGATACAGTGGATTTGCGCCCCAGCAGAGAATCCATGAAGAAAACGTATTCTCATCAAACAAGACCCTCTCCCAATTTTACTCTCCTTGAGAAACTTACATTCCATAGTTGAAGGCTGGAAACTTCTTTTTGTTGATTCTGTAGTATGTGTAATAGAAGTTAGTCTATCTATTCATGTTCCTGGGTATTAAAATGCTGAAACTCTTCCGAGTATAGTATGTGACATCTGGATGTCGCTCTTTGGGCACAGGCAAAATTGGCCTTGGAATTATTCTGTTCAGACCTAGAAAAATTGTTTTTACCCTGTTTTTTCTTTTTTAAGTTGCCATGCCATATACATAAGAGACATTCTCACTCTATCCCTGAGCCTCGCCCAACTACAAGTTTATCACATCCCTGACTCCCAGCACCACTGTGATGAAGGATGCGATGAGAATCTTTGATTGCTTATAGCGTGGAGAGATGCTGGTCAAGGGTTTGAGAAGAAGCAGAGTGTAAGAAATAGGGCAAGGCTTGGAGATGGCATAAAGTTTAGAGATGTGTGGTTTATATCTGATACAACTCATAAGAAGAGTTTCTTTACATTTTTTTACCAACCATTTTGTTACAGCTGCATAAAAACAGCTGTCTCTTTTAGAGACCATCAGAAAACAGATGGTATCCTCAAAAGGTAATTAAAGACAGTTTAAGGAAGGGGGCTTTCACACCTATGTAGTCAGGGTTAAGGGAAATGACATAGACTGTGGAACATTCCAGAAGTAGCAGCCACGCAAAGCTGAGACGGCCACAGCTCTGAACCCAGAAAGTGTAGCTATAGCTGAGTTCTGAACCCATCCAGTTAAAAGGCAAGGGAACTCATTGGATTCTGTAGATAGAGGACAACTTCTCAGAGCGAAGAAAGTAGTGGAAAGCAGTGGAGAGTGGATCTGGGATGGAAAATAAGAATATCTAACACAGTTCTTTCATTTTGCCCCTCAGGATACACTTTTCTTTGTCTGTCTATCAGTTATCATATTATAACTGGTTGGTATCAATGTATCACAGTTCTGCCTGAAACCTAAATTGAAACTAGCCACCATCAGCGTACTCTTTTATATGATAGAAATGGAGGAAAACAGGCAGGGTGAGGGGAAATACAAATAATTAATAGAAAACATAGATTATCCTTTTAGCAAGAAAATGTTGGTGCTCTCTTATCCTTGTTTTTATTTATTTGTTTTCAGATTTGCAAGATCAGATAATACCAGGATCATGATCTCATGATAATATGACAATACCAGGACCTCATTAGCACACAGTAGCCCATTGTTAAGTATTCAGTCTCTATCAGGCCCAATGGTAGCATGGAGCTGCTTTTCAAACATGGGAACATTGTCTCCTGAAGAGGACATGGCCTTATTCCAAAGTCCTAGGGGTCTGCACTGTGATTACCATACCGAGGCTTGTCAGAGACTCCCGTAATATTCATATCTCCCAGAAACTTCCAGTACCATAAAACTCAAGTAGCAGGCCAGGTTGCCTGCAGCTTGGATTTGCTGTAGCAAGACCTTACACAGATACTTCCTATACTCTTTCAAAAAACAATACAATAAGTGTATTCTCTTGGCAACTGCAATAGCTTCTATATTCAAGGAAATACATTATTTTGAACAGAAAGAGATATCAGATCATTTTAAGGTTTTCTTGAACAAACCCAAAAGAGGGCTTTTTTCTTTGCTTCCACCCGTTTCTCTCTACCCCACTCCTGCTTCTTATTTTCCCAACTCCTTCCCACAAGAAAGCCCTCAGCTCATTGTCATGCAAAACATATGCAAACTCAGGTCACCAATATAGTAGGTTCTGAAATGGGAGCAGTCTCCTCATTCAGGCAAGATAATTGCTTTCTTTGCCTTCCTCTCTCAAAGAGTGATGATAACTCAAATGAGGGTGAAGGCTTTACTTCTTCATGAAGTGACTTTATTTTAGTATTTCATTTTATATTGTGAAGGTCTGTACCACAGACTCTTGATAAAGTACGTTGAGAAACTCTTTGTGGAGTAACAATTTTAGCAGAGGTACAATTCACATGAAGTTTTCTGTATTAATTAGAGCAATATGATTGGCAGGCCTAGGATGATATGTCTATTTTATGAACTGCAGCTTGGATAAAAATGGTTGGATATATAATAAGGAGAAGTAGGGGTTATGCTGTGGAAATTTACTTCATCAATTTGAATATTTATTTTATTGTAGCCCTCCTAGGAGATTTCAAGTTTAACTCAACATATGGTCTGTAAATTTAAAATTAAATTTATTTGTATAAATTTGACACAATAGGAGTTAAGCTCCAATGAAGGATATAAGCATATGGTGGATTTTCCACTAATTGAGAGACTTACACTATGAGGAGTGAGTAGAAGAGGGGTTTGGTAGCTTTAGTTTCATTTTTATGACTATATATAACTGAACAGAATACTTACAGTTCTCGTTGGTTGTTATTCTAGAGCATAGGTGAACAGATTTTTTTACTAACACACATTCAGGGAAATAAGCGTTCCACTTAAAAAAAACAATTTAGATTTGTGTATATATAAATAACTATATGCATATATGCACTCATATATTCATCTACACATGTATTTCTGCTCACCCAAAAGATATTTCTCTTCTTTCCAGTTTTATTGAGGTATAATTGAAAAGTAAAATTGTAAGATATTTAAAGTGTAAAATGTGGTGATTTGACGCACATGTACATTATGAGTTATTCCCCTTTAAAAAAACAGTAAATTTCCATTTTGTGGGAATCTCTAATCTCAGGACATCTTTGGTGGGAGGCATAATTCAGCCTATCACACACTTCCCACTAACTCTTCAGCCTTCTCTAACCTACCTTCTGCTCTCATCACTCCATTAAAATCACCCTGAATAAATTCACCAAGGATCTTAATTTCTTTAGTGTAAAAAACATTTTTAGTTCTCATATTCTTCCCAGCTTTTGAATCATTTGACAACTTTTTTTCAAGAAGAAAAGTTTTCTTCTTGAAACACTTTTCCCATAGCTTCCTTGACACTCTCCTCTCATGGATTCACTGGGTTCACTTTCTCTTTACTTAATCTTAAATATGTACTAATTTTGTGTGTGTGTGTGTGTGTGAGGAAGATCAGCCCTGAGCTAACATCCGTGCCAATCCTTCTCTTTTTGCTGAGGAAGACCGGCCCTGAGCTAACATCTATTGCCAATCCTCCTCCTTTTTTCCCCCGTTTTCTCCTGAAAGCCCCAGTAGATAGTTGTATGTCATAGTTGCACATCCTTCTAGTTGCTGTATGTGGGACACAGCCTCAGCATGGCTGGATAAGTGGTGCGTGCCCGGGATCTGAACCCGGGCCACCGGTAGCGGAGCGTGAGCACTCAACTGCTAAGCCACTGGGCCGGCCTCCCCCGTACTAATTTTTAAACAAAGAACACATTTTTCAGAAATGGTTCTAACTTACAAATATGGTGAGGATATTTTCTTCTTGTCTTATCTTTCCTTCTTGGCTGTTCTCAGAGATGTAGACATAGACTTTAAGCTAAGTGGTTTATTTGTTGTAAATTAAACATTGAGTAAAACAGCTTAGGGCTACGAAATTTCCAAACAGTGAAAAAAAAAAATCAGTATTTCTGCTTGGTGAAGTGACAGAGCCAGAAATAGTTAGATATTCTGTCATCCTTTGTCCTAGCCTCTTCACTTCTGGTTATGTCCAGGCTCCTTCCTGATTTTGCTAATACAACATCATCCAGTGTCTAATATAGCAAGGTCCACTGCATAAAAGAATAGCTCTGGATGAATTTTGCCAGCTTCCTGAACAATATGGCCGCCACACAAACCTCAGGCCTCCAAAATAGCTGTTTCTGAATACTGAGACTCCAAGAGATCTGTTTCCTTCGTGCCTAGACCATTTCCCTGGGCTTTTCTTTCCAAATCAAGAATGCGTGTAGCATTCTACTAAGAAAAGTGGTGATAGTAGAGTTGTACAAAAAATTTCCTCTTTTCTCTGCTCGTTTCCCATGATTCCTCACTCGTGCCTGTGAGAGGACACATGAAGCCACTCTCATTTTCTTTGTTTGTTTGGTTTTTTTAACCTATCATTTCCATTTCTAGCCTACAAATTTTGGGGTGTGAGATGAAACTTTTCTTCCATTTCTGTGGCTGAAATGCGATTTTTCTTGTTTGCTGGGAAAATTGCTTTTGTATTTCAACACAGACCTTGGAATAAGAGAGCTGGCTATCTTTGTTCAAGCTGCTGTTTTTTGGAATAGCACCACACACTAGGAGTCCTTTTTTTTTTTTTGATATATGACTTTTGACATTTCTTTTTTCAATCTGCATGCAGAAGGCAATTAGGAGAATCTCTACAGTCAAACTATGTGACTGGAGCATCAGTTCTTAAATGTGATTTACAGGTTCTCTTTTATGCGTAAATATAATTCACAATGAAACATCTCCCCTCAATTGTTTCAGAAAGTGTTTTGAGATCCACAGGGTAAGGAGGCCCTAGGACTCACACACGAAAAAATTTGTAATATTTGCTTGAGAAACAAAGGGGAAACAGTAAAATACACATTTGAAAAGATATTCAAATGTACATTTTAAAAACAATGAGCAGTAACAGAAAAAAAGATAAAGTGTACATGTAAAATATACATTTACGCTTGAAAAGAAAGTCACATTACTTTTATAGAGATTTTTTATTTTAGAATAACTGAAATCAAATTATTTTTATGGGAGTACTGATTTCCCTCATTACTGCCTGATCTGAAGTTATAGAAAAATATGATTTGATAAGCTGGAGCTTCCATTCCTATTCCTGAGGATACATTGTGGCTCTGAAGTTTATTATACAGATGTAAATAGTGGCTCTCAGAGAAAGAGAAATAGTACATCTCTGCAACAGAAAAAAATCACTTTGTGTTGGAAACTGGTATTTCCCTTCTAGGAAACTTGAATCCAACTGGCTTTGTGTGTGAAATAATGAGCCCAAGAGTCAACAGACACTTTTCTCTAATAGCAAAGGTCACAAGCCTTTGGTAGTCCACACTGGAGCTGTTTCAGCTTTCAGGGTGCTGAGCCTCATTTGAAAGGCCTCTCTGTGATGGCTGCTGTGTCTCCAGTAGTCAGAGCATAGCATATTTCAAGGGTGAGGGTGACACATTCACATGATGAATTTGGGCAACAATCTCAAGAAATATTATTTTGTGGACAATTGCAAAATGGCATTTAGCCATTTCAAGTAACATCTCAGTATGGTTCCACTTCAAAGATGTTGTCAATTTAGACGTTGGTTAAATACAATTTATTTTTTCCAAAATGCCAGGAAGGCTAATTAAATTATGCATTTAAATGACCATTAAAATACTGTGATAGTTAATTTTATGCGTCAACATGAGTGAGTCAGAGGGTATGCAGATTAATCATTATTTCTGGGGGTGTCTGTGAGAGTATTACCGGATGAGATTACCCTTTGAATCAGTGAGCTCAGTAATGATAATTGCCCTCCCCAATCTGAATGGACATCATCCAATCCATTGAGGGCCTGAATAGAACAAAGAGTGGAGGAAGGATTTACCTCCTGCCTGCCTGCTTGAGCTGGATGTCAGTCTTCTCCTGTCCTTGGATGAGACTGCTCGTTTTGTTTCTCTGGAGAACCCTGATTAATACAAATGTTTAAGAATATTATACTTTTAGTGCTAGCCAAATAATATGAATAGATGAAAAATTTAAATATCACCATAGTGCAATTCAAGGAGAACTAAATAGGATATCCTGCTTACAATTATGTACCTGTCAAACCCCTGCCTCCATCATCACCATTGCTTGGCATGTTATCTCACTTTTAACAACTTCAAATCTATTTCTTTGAATCTATGGGTGCATCTCTAGTATGACTATTAAAATACAAATGTAACAACATGTGATATATCCTGTTATTAATTATCACCCTGGGAGTAATTAGAAAAGGCAGCAACCCCAGAGCTACTTAGAGTTATGGGAGCAGAGGAATGTGATAAAAATGCTGAGTGTGTAGATGGCGAACTTTGTCTCTATCACCATTTTACTGGAGAATTAACTCTAGTTGTTATAACCCTGAAGATACAGTGTCACAAAATGGTGAAGACTGTCAGTTCTAGAACCAAAATACCAAGGTTAGAATCTGGGCTAAAATCATTTCTACTTGTGTGAATTTGGCTATGTTATTTCATTCTTTCTGCCACCATTTCCTCATTTGTAAAATGTGCATGATGAGAGTACATACTTTAAAGGGTTATCATAAATATTAAACATATTAATAAGTAGAAAACATAACAGTGCATGATCCATTTTAAGTAAGAGGTAAATGTTAGCAATTTTAAAAAAGTAGTGAACTCTCTCTCTCTCTATGTATATATATATATATTTATTTATGGTAGTACTTTCTGCAAATGCATCCCCAGTGATATTATCCTGAGCTAGTTTTACCTTTGTTGATATGTGAATTTGAAACTTTTATATACATTAAAAAAATCAATGAATACTTACCAAATTGTGTTTAAGTGTGTGCCGTTTTAAGATCTCACTAAGCATCTTAACTCCATAGACTATTATAAATGTGGGCATATGTTCCCATTCCTTTATGACATATTAAACATTTTAAATTTAAATTTAACAGTTTTCAATTAATTTAGCTCTTATATTTTCATGAAGCTTTCGTCTACTTAGAGTTAAAACATGTACTCTACATATGTTTAATTATTTCAAATTCCAAGAAACACATAAATTTTATAGCACTGTAAAATGTACTTTTAATAGTTTCTATTATTTAATTATATTGTTCTATATAATTGAGAAGAAATAAAGCCACAAAAATAAAGTAATTTTCCATTACTTCCCAACCATTAAACCATGGAGGCTTCAATTTTTCCTCATTCTTTATCCAAATGTCATATAATAGTTCTATTAGAAAAAATATCCTAATAATGTACTTATAATCATGATACAATAAATGTAAATGGGGTGTATTAGTTTCCTAGGTCTACCATAACAAATTGCCACAACCTTGGCATAAAACAACAGAAATTTATTCTCTCACAGTTGTGCAGGCCTGAAGTCTGAAATCAAGGTGTCAGCAGGGTTGTGCTCCCTCCAAAGGCTCCAGGGGAGAATCTGTTCCATTCCATTCCTAGCTTCTGGTGGATCCTCGAATTGAGGTCATATCACTTCAATCTCTATCTCCATGGTCACATTGCCTCCTCCTATTCTGTATGTCTTCTTAGCCGTGTGTCTGTCCCAAAACTTCCTCAGGTTTTCTCCTAGAAGGTTATATATGATTCCATTGAGGGCCTACCTGGATAATCCAGAATAAACTCCTCTTTTCAAAAGCCTTATCTTAACCATATCTTTTGCCATGTATGGTAATATTCACAGGTCCTGGAGATTAGGACGTAGACATATCTTTTTGAGGGCCATCATTTAGCCCACTACATAGGGTAACTGCATCAAACAGAAGAGATATTACATAAGGGGGAAAAAAGATCTTACAATATATTGTCTGTAAGAAATTCACTGAACTGAAAAGAACACAGAATTCTGAAACTAAATTGTTAGAGCTAGATATGACAGGCAAATATAGGCCCCAAAAAAATTCTATATAGAAATTTTAATATCAAATGATATATAATTTAAGCTAAAGTTGTCATGAGTAGTAATACTTCACCTGTAAAGAGACAATAGATTCAGAAGTTATAACTATTTTAAATGTATATGCACCTTAATATATAGCCTTCAATTTTGTAAACAAACAACCACAAAATTGGAGAGGGAACAAGAGCAAATAAACTATTGTAGCTGAACATTTTAAATTTCCCTCTCACAAAGAGATATGCCAATCACATAATGAAAAGGAAATACATATACAAAATTATAATAATGTGACTAATATGCTTGAAAGCAGAAAATAAGGAATAGAAAGAATCTTTCTTAACTTGACCTAGTGTGTACATTAAAAATTAACAACAAACATAATTTTCTTTGTTTTGTTTTTCCTTTTGTGGTAAGAGCACTTAACATAAGATCTACCCCCTTAGAAAATTTTCAAGTACACAATACAATATTGTTAATCATAGGCCCTATGTTGTACAGTAGATCTCCAAGTTATCTTGTACAACTGAAACTTTGTACCCTCTGGCAACATTATACTCTCTCCTTCAATGTGTTTGACTAATAAACATGATTCTTAATGGAAAATTGTTTGAAATACTTCCTGTAGGAACCAAAACAAATAAGAATTCTCACTATTGCCACTACAAATAAACATAGGATTAGAATTATTTTTTAGAATAAGATATACAAGTTATAAGGATTGATAGAGAAAAGTCAAAGTCCTATTATTTGCAGACAATATGATTATCTATATAGAAAATTCAATTGAATCAAAAGACATTTCTAGAACTATGAGAAAATTTAGCCAATGTCCTGTATGCAAGATCAACTTATGAAGCCACCTGTGTTTTTCTACATCGTCAATAGTCAATAAAAATTATAATAGAAAATGAGATATTATTCATAACATCAGAAAAAAAGATAGTAAAAATGGATAGCTTCTCTCTTATTAAATACTAAGGCAAATCACAATGCCATGCTTTAAGCAAAACAGGGTACAATTGATTGATGCAGGATCTTACAAATAATATGAGTGTAGTGCGCTGAATAGTGACTCTCCAAAATACGTGTCATGTCCTAATTTCTGGAACTGTAAATACTACTCTATACGGTAAAATAGTGGCTATTACCTTATATGGCAAAAAAAAAAATGTGATTAAGGATCTTGAAAGGAGGAGATTATCCTGGATTATCAAGGTGGGCCCTAAATGCCATCATAAGTGAGAGAGAGGCAGAGGGAGATTTTACACACAGATACACAGAAGAGAAAGTGATATGAAGATAGAGCAGAGAGGGATGTGGCCATAAGCCAAGGAAAGACAAAAGCAACAATAAGAAGAAAGAAGCAGGAATGGATAATCCCCTAGAGCCTCTGAAAACAGTGTGGCCCTACTGACATCTTGATTTCAAATTCCTGGCCTCCAGAACTACGCAAAATATCACACTGGGTTCTCCTAATCAAATATACATAAAAAGTAAGATTCTAGTAACTATTTCATATTTTAGAACATTTTAGTTAAGTTAATTAATATAATGAGACTGGCTGGTTGTTCCTAACTGCACTGAAGAAATTGAGAGAAAGAAAGGATGAACACATCCAATTTCCAGCTCAAGGTCTGAATAAATTACCTGAAATCTTCTATGTCTTCCCTGAAACAAACTCCATCTCCAATAGCTATAGAACTGAGATTCTAAAAAAACAAAATTAAGAGTCTCATCCTATGAGTGGCTGGATCATGACACAAATTGAATTCTCAATCATCTTGATAGGATGGCTTCTGATAAAGTGAGGGCCTTGACTGGGAAGGAATGGAATCCTGAAAATAGGAATGGGGACAACTGGGCAGATCCTGGTGAAGCTGTGAACATTGAACCCCTAAACTCTAATGAGTCTTCTTTGCCTGTAGCAGCAGTCCTTTCACCACTACTGACCAAGAAGGTTAACCCTGATGTGCCTGAAGAAACTCTAATGGCCTTCCTTGAGGTTGTTGCCTTTCAAGACATGGCCGATTCGTCTCAGGACCCACCTCCGCCATCTCTCTTTGCTTCTAGACTTACAACTACACGGTTGGCCCTCCGGTATCCGTGGGTTTTCCATCAGCAGATTCAACTAACCACCTGCCGATTGTGTACTATGTTTACCCACAGACACAGAGGATTGACTAAGGGACTTGAGCATCCATGGGTTTTGGTATCGCAGGTGTCCTGGAATCAATTCCCCTTGGATACCAAGGGACAACCATACTTAAGCCCCAGCAGGCCTTAAAGGATGAGGCAAAATATGTGCCTTACGAGGAGGAATACTGCCTACTAGTTTATATAGACAGAAATCTGGGAAATATGTGTGGGACAGGGTATAAAGAGGGAAGGATAATGGTAGAAGTAACATAAAATTGAATCAGGCTAACTTTCTTGACATATGGGACAATTAAGCAGAAATTCTGAATTAATTTTTCAGCTTGAAGGGTTAGAAAGGGCTCTAACTGGTTGGTTGGTTAGCTGAAAAATTGACCAAAAGGCGGCCTATACTACATGAAGTTGAAATGCAAGAACTTTCTTGATATGCTGTAGAGGAAGGCATTAAAAGGCTTAGGAATATTAGAATGTTAAAGTGCGTTTATCATGTAAGAACTGTTTACCCACCTCAGGAGGGTCCAGAAGACACACTTTTCACAGTACTTTGAGAAATAATTTATGAGATGAGCCCCAGTATCTTTGAAGAGCTCTTTGTTATCTCTTCTCTGTAGGCCAGAAATTGCAGTGGGAACTGCTGTTAGTTAACAGAGATCCTTAAATGCAATGGGGATAATTGGATCCCGGAGCAGGCAGCGGACAAGGGGCAGAGCTCAATCACTAAAGACAAGGTGGATCTGGTTACCATAATGAACAGTGGAGTCCAAGTTATAACCAGTATAGTTGAGAAAGAGATAGTCTATGAAATTTTTACTTTATGAAATGTAATGGAAAAGTTCTAGGTTGAATGCATAGATGTCTAACTTGAATCACCACAACAGAGAGCCATGCCCCCTCAATTAACTCTCAGTTGTGAACCAGTTTATAGACCCAGAACCCCTTGAATGAAGGGAAGGCCAGCTCCTCTTGAGAAAGAATACAGCTACACTGCCAAAAATTTATACTGTTGATCTTTCTTCCAGCCTTCTTGAAAGGGGCTTGTGGCCTTTTACTAGGTTTACCATGGATTGGAGAAAGAAAATATTCAAATTTTTTGAGGATTTCTGGACATTGGCTCTGAAATAATACTGATTTTAGAAGATTTGTATGTCATGTGGTCTATTACTCAGAGTAGGGGCTTATGGAGGTCAGGTGATCAATGGAGTTTTAACTCAAGTGCATCTTACACCGAGTCTAGTGGGTTCCTGAATCCACCCTGTGGTTATTTCCCCAGTTCTAGAATGTATAATTGGAATAGACTTACTTAGCAACTGGCAGAATCCATACATTGTTCCCTTTGGAGATTATGGCACCATCAAGGACTTGAAAGATGCAGGGCTGCTGATTTCCACCACATCCCTATTCAACTTGCCTTATTTGACGTGTACAGTAAACAGATGGATCTTGGAAACTGACAGTGGATTTTTGTAAAATTAACCAAATGGAGACTTTGATTGCAGCTGCTGTTCCAGATGTGATTTCATTACTTCAGAAAATTAACGCATCCCTTGGCACCCGGTATGCAGCAAACACTTCTTTCTTGGTAGATGGTAGTAAAACTCACAAGAAGCAGTTTGTTCTCAGCTGGCAAGGCCAGCAGTACACCTCCACTGTCCCACCTCAAGGGTATCTCTAGTCCTATGTGATAATTTAGTCTGGAGGGACCTTGATCACCTTCTCCTGTCTCAAGACATTACACAGTTTATTATATTGATGATATTATTCTGATTAGATCTAATCAGCAAGAATTAGCAACTACTCTAGACTTTTTGTTAAGACAGTTGCATGTTAAAAGTCAAGAAATAAATTCCATAAAAATTCAGGCAACTTCCACCTCAGTAAAATCTCCAGGGGTCCTGTGGTATAGGGCATTTCAGGATATCTCTTCTAAGGTGAAGGTTAAGTTGTTGCATCTGTCCTCTTCCATAATAAAAACAGAGACATAATGTTTAGTGGGTCGCTTTGGATTCTGGAGGCAACATATTCTTCACCTAGACGTGCTATTCTGGGCCATTTACCAAGTGACCTGAAAGGCTGCTAGTTTTGATTGGGGCCCAGAACAGAGAAGGTTGTGAGTTAGGTCCAGGCTGCCGTGCAAGATGCTCTGCCACTTGGGCCATAAGATCCAGCAGACCTTGAAAATCAAATCACTAAATCATTTATAAAGAGGTGCTCATTATCACTAATGAATAAAGTAAGGCAAATAAAAAGGCAACAAGATACCAATTTATGGTCATCAGATTGGCCAAAAATAGGGGGTCAGATACCATCAAGTTTTGATAAGAATAGGGGAAGAAAGACCCATGCATATCCTGCAGTTAAGAGTGCAACATAGTTAGACAATTAGCCATCGTAGAAAGAAATTGGGGAGTAATTAATAAAATTAAGTATTCCTAGAACCTAGACTACCCTATTAAGGTATCTATCTCAAAAAATAAGTTTGCACTAGTCTGTGAAAAAAATGTATTTGTACATTCGTTGCACCACTTTTTCTGGTAGAAGGAGTTGGAGACAACTCAGATTCCCATCACTAAAGGAACTAGAGGAGCAAATGTGAAGGAGGCAGTGATAAAAGCATGAACTCGATGTACTCTCAGAAGCACCATAAATCTTATAGAACATGCTGTTGAGAATAATAGATAAGAAAAATAATGAGCTCCAGAGCAGGACGTCATTTCTGTAAATCAAAAATATATACAAAGACAAAGAAACATGATATATCTTAGAATGGTGGATATATCTGAAGACACACACCAAATACATTAAATAGGGTGTCTGTGTGAAAGAGGGGGTAGGATTGGGAGCTTGGATGAAGGGAAAATAAGAAAAATTAAAATAAATCAAATGATAATTGATGACTGGTAATAGTGTGCAGTAATCTGAAGAACTGATCAACTTGAATGTGTATATCTGAGCACAAATATACAGGAGAAGAGAGAGAAAGCAAGAGATATAAACTACTGTTAGGAATTTAAAACTTGATAGCATATTTATGTATTTAGCAACATATATTAAGATATTTTAAGTGCATACCATTTACCCAACAATACATTGAGAGCTATTTATCATAAAAGAATAAGGCTGTGGTCAAAGCTTGTGTTATATGATATTCATCAACACACTACCCAGAAAAGTGGAAAGATTAAGAAACGTAACATACACTAATATGGGATTGGTTAATTATGGGAGTGGTAATAAAATATAAAAGGCTTTTTGAAAGCAAAGCTTACAAATTATGTTGTGGAGATACTGACATAGGAAAAAACATCGATTTTATTTTTATACAAAAAAACTAGATTACATACAAACTAGAATACGCAGAATACAGACACACGTATGTAACATGCATAGAGAATGACTGAACATATGGAAGTAAAATTCTGATAGTTGTTTTCTCTTAGTTATGAAACTAAGCAAATGTGCATTGATTCAATAAAAAAAGACAACTGTCGGGGCCGGCCCCATGGCATAGTGGTTAAGTGCACGTGCTTCGTTGCTGGCGGCCCAGGGTTCGGATCTTAGGCGTGCACCGATGCACCGCTTGTCAGGCCATGCTGTGGTGACATCCCATATAAAGTGGAGGAAGATGGGCACGGATGTTAGCCCAGGGCCAGTCTTCCTCGGCAAAAAGGAGGAGGATTGGCGTGGGTGTTAGCTCAGGGCTGATCTTCCTCACAAAAACAAACCAAAAAAGAGACAGCTATATGATGAAACAAAAAACAAATCCGATATATCTCTCTTATCAAAAATCAGTAATTATGTACAATATAAATAGTTATGATATTTAAATAATTTTATGAATATTTAGCTTTATTTCTTCCAAAATTATCATTGCTGTGAACTTTAGACAGACGTACATCTTCTCAACAATTTATTAATTACCACATAACCTGTTATGCAATCAAAGAACAGAAAGTTAATATACTATTTCATTTTTCGAACAAGTTGACAGTAAGTATCACTAGGCAAAGAGACTCTTCTAAAAGGAATACACGTAAGAGTGATTTTTTGAAACGAACAAACTAAAATCTGTTTTTGCATTTCCTAACGATGCGAGCCTAGCAGTTGATTTGGGCTATTTTTTATGATGGTATTCAAGTAGAGGCGATATTTTGTTTTTGTGGAGTATCTTGTTTTCAGCTAGCAGACATGTTGATGTTGTACTGCAAAACTAAGGTTCATATATCTATCTCCAAATACAGTTCTAGCCATAATCCTTCAAAACTCCCTGTAAAATTTACCTTCTTCACTGAAACTTACTTCATATGATAGTACCTAAAGAGTATTATCAAATTAAAATATATCAGCTGTATATAAATATTATGTTAATTTGTTCTAATATGTGGTCTTCTGTGGAATTTCTAAGACTTTCGCTTGATTAGCATTTTTTAATAAAATCTTTCAGGATTTCAAGATTATTTATATTGTTTTATAATATACGTAACATGTCCTCAAAATATATTGATTCTTGTAATAAGATCCATGTATGGCATTTATGCCAGCTTACAGATCCCACTCAAGAGCTTTGATTTCACAGTTTTCCTTGGCACTTAATTTAAAGTTACAACACTCGTTTTCCAAATCTGACATTTGTATGATTGGTGGATTGTACTGCAATTTTATTGACCTTTATCTTGTTTTTGTGCTCACTGACTCATCAGATGTCATGCTGTCAAAAGAAGAGCATTAACAACCTCCCAACTTCTCTGTCAATTAGTGTATCTTTTGCAAGAGCATTGCTGATCATCCATGAATAGTTCCTAGCTTGGCTGGAGCCTTCAACTCCCCCGTAACCTTTATAGCCTGCAGGGAGCTATTTGTCTTTGCATTTTCTAATCTTGTGATTTATATACTAGTAAGCCCAAGGGTTACTTCTTAGCCCCAAGATGGCTACATATACTCTTTATTTCATTGCCAAAGCTGCCTTTTTGCCCTTTTAAAACAACCATTACTTTCTGTATTCTTTGAGGACCCTTTTTTCAAGACTGACTCAATTTTTCTTGCTGGCTCTAAAGAAAACCTATTACTAAGCTACCACTAAGTCCTGTTGTATAAATTCTGATCGTTATGAAGAAGTAGCCGGGGGATGACACATATACATTTAAATATTTTCATAAATATTCTAGATTGCTGAGAATCTCAGCCTCTAGTTTCTACCTCCTGATTCCTACTTCATTAAGAAGATTTTCTTTTAAGAGAATTTAGCTGAGAAATATTACTCTTGCTTTCTGTATTTAAATGTAAATATAGTGTTTACATATGTCTGAAAAATTTTTTACCACTACTTTGAACTAAGGTTTTGTTTATCTCCTCTTTCTATTCATCTCTTCTATTTACAAATGTCCTTCCACTCAACAGTTGCATGCTTCCCCCAAAACAAACAATCATTCCAGAATAGTGAAGGTCTTCTAGGCTTGAGTGGGTAACTTAGATTTCCAAGGATCTTCCGATGGGGTTATCCCATTTATTTGGCCCTTTGCCTTGCTATAAAGGCATTTTATAGGTAGTATGTCAGTTATGATATGTTTTTCTCCAAGCAAAAACAACCCGAATTACACTAGTTTAAGCCACAATGATTTTTAACTTTAACTTCATAAAATTTAGAGAGTGCTGACCCCAGGATTCATTTAGTTGGTTGACAATATTAGAACTCTGGGTTGGCATTTCTGCAATTTATTTCGCTCTTTCACCATTGTTGCAAGACGCATGCAAACCTCTAAATATCATGTCCTCATGTAATAATGTTCCAAGTGAGAAAGAGGAGAAAACAACTCTCTTCATGTAAAAGTATTTTATAAGAAAATAAAATTCCTCTCTGAACAGAATTCTAAATTTTTGTTGGCCAAAATTGAGTCATATGTACACCCTGATCTGATTACTAGCAAAGAAAAATGGGATTACCACTATTAGTTTCAAACAATCATAATTCATACCCCCTAGCTGTTGTATGAGCATACTGCTCTTCTGGGTCCACCCTCTGATATCTGAGCTTAAATGAAATTAGTTTTCCAATAGTTAGGAGTAAAGGAGACTATCCCTTGTGTGGATAACCAATATTGGTCACTATAGGCACCCTGTCCTGCGTTTGGAAACTATCCGTTTGAAGGCCTTTGCTGACTTCCTTAGAATAACATTTAAAAGTGTTACCAGGGCAACAAAATTAGCAAGTTTATATATGTATATATATGTGAACAGGAATAAGACAAGGATGTCCACTCTCACCACTGTTATTCAACATAGTCCTGGAAGTTTTAGCTGGAACAATTAGGCAAGAAAAAGAAACAAAAGGGATCCAAATTGGAAAGGAAGAAGTGAAACTCCCACTATTTGTGGATGACATGATTCTATATAAAAATCCCAAAAGAATCCACGAAAAAACTACTAGAAATAATCAACGAATACAGTAAAATTGCAAGATAAAAAATCAACATACAAAAATCAGTTGTATTTCTATATACTAATAATGAACTAGCAGAAAGTGGAATCAAGAGTACAATCCCATGTACAATCACAACAAAAAGAATAAAATACCTAGGAATAAATTTAACCAAGGAGATAAAGACCTATTCTGAAAACAATAAGACATTATTGAAAGAAATCAAAGAAGACATAAAGAAATGGAAAGATATGCCATGCTCATGGATTAGAAGAATAAACATAGTTAAAAAGTCAATATTACCTAAAGCAAGCTACAGATTCAGTGCAATCCCAACCAGAATTCTAATGACATTCTTCACAGAAATAGAACAAAGAATCTTAAAATTTATATGGAACAACAAAAGATCTCGGACAGCCAAAACAATCCTGAGAAAAAAGAACAAAGTTGGAGGTATCACACTTCCTGAATTCAAATTATACCACAAAGCTATTGTAATTGAAACAGCATGGTATTGGCAGAAAAACAGACACACAGACCAATGGAACAAAATTGAGAGCCTAAAAATAAAACCACACATCTATGGACAGCTAATCTTTGACAAAGAAGCCAAGAACAGATAATGGAGAAAGAAAATTCTCTTCAATAAGTGGTGCTGGGAAAACTGGAGAGCCACATGCAAAGGAATGAAAGTAGACCATTTTCTTATACCATACACAAAAATTAACTCAAAATGGATTAAAAACTTGAATCTAAGACCTAAAACCATAAAACTCTTAGGAGAAAATATAGGGAATATGCTCTTTGACATTAGTCTTAGCAGTATCTTTTCAAATACCATGTCTACTCAGGCAAGGAAAGAAAAAATAAACAAACAGGACTACATCAGATTAAAATGCTTCTGTACAGCAAAGGAAACCATCAACAAATCAAAAAGAGAACCCATCAACAGGGAGAAAATATTTTCAAATCTCATATCTGACAAGGGGTTAATTTCCAAAATATATAAAGAACTCATACAACTCAACAATAAAAAAAGAAACAACTCGATCAAAAAATGGACAAAGGACATGAACAGACACTTTTCCAAAGAAGATATACAGACGGCCAACAGGCACATGAAAAGATGTACAACATCACTAATTATTAGGGAAATGCAAATCGAAACTACAATGAGATCACCTCACACCCATCAGAATGGCTATAATTAACAAGACAAGAAATAATAAGTGTTGGAGAGGATGTGGAGAAAAGGAAACTCTCATACGCTGCCAGTGGGAGTGCAAGTGGTGCAGCCGCTACGGAAAACAGTATGGAGATTTCTCAAGAAATTAAAAATAGAAATACCATATGATCCAGCTATCCCACTACTGGGTATTTATCCAAGCAACATGAAATCCACAATTCAAAGAGATTTATACATCCCGATGTTCATGGCAGCATTATTCACAATAATGTCAAGACATGGAAGCAACCCAAGTGCCCATCAACTGATGAATGGATAAAGAAGATGTGGTATATATATAGAATGGAATACTACTCAGCCATAAAAAAGACAAAATTGTGCCATTTGTGACAACATGGATGGACCTTGAGGGTATTATGCCAAATGAAGTAAGTCAGACAGAGAAAGACAAATACCGTATGATTTCACTCATATGTGGAAGATAAACAAACACATAGACAAGGAGAACAGATTAGTAGTTACCAGAGGAGGAGGGGATGGGGGGAGGGCGAAAGGGATAAAGAGGCACATATGTATGGTGACAAATAAAAACAAGACTATTGGTGGTAAACATGATGCAGTCTATACAGAAACTGAGATATAATAATGTATACCTAAAATTTTCAAAATGTTATAAGCCAATATGACCTCAATAAAAAAAAGCGACGTGAAAAAAAGTAAAAAATAGAAAAAATGAAAGTACTACCAGGGCAACAAAATTAGCAAATGTATATATATATCTACGTATATTAAAATACATATACACACAAGAATATGTATTTGTATGTACGTATATACACATGTATATATACATACATGTGTGTGCATGCATATATAATTAAATATATTTTTATTCATTGATATCTACATGTTTAAGCATGTATGTGCATATAAATACATATTTAATACAATGTATATTCATAAGTATGTACACATGCATATGTGTTCCATTTCCTCTTCTACATGACTATTCATACCATCACACCATATTACTTCCTTTTCATTAACATTCTTTGCTGATAACTTGGTATCTTTTTTTCCACTCTATTGAGGTATAATTGATGAAAATTGCATATATTTACAGTGTACAATGTGGTGTTTTGATATACATGTACATTGCAAAATAATTACCACAATCAAACTAATTAACACACCCATCACCTCACATAGCTATCATTCTTTTGTGTGTGGTGATAACATTTCAGATCTACTCTCTTAGTAAATTTCAAGTATACAATACAGTATTATTAACTGTGGTCACTATGCTGTACATTAGATTTCCAGAACATATTGATCCTGCATAACTGAAACACTTGGTGTCTTTTTTGACTGAGAAAATTGAAGTAAGTAGAAGAAAACTTCCACTTTTCTCCACCTTCCCTCATGTGTTTGTATCCATATACTCTACCTTCTCACCTACTTATAAAGATAAATTGTCCATGTTCCTAGTTAAGGCCAACTTCGCCACTTTACACTTGGCCAATCCTTTCTGATCTACTCTCTCTCCTCCTTCGGCCCTTATTCAATTTTTACCTATTTAATGAGGCTTTTATTGGCCACTGTATCAACTATTTCACCCTCTCCCCTTCCTAGTCTACTTCTTTTCATTATTATTTTTCCTTAGTGTTTATCACTATCCAAAATTCTCTATGTTTGAATGCAATGTTAGCCATTTTGTCTCCTTGACAAGAATATAAGCTTTGTGGAGGCAAGGCTTTTTGTATGTTTTGTTCTCTATAGTATCCTCAGAGTCTAGAAAGTTGCTTGACAAATTTTATATACGTAATAAATGTTCGCTGAATAAAAATTAACAAAGAATCATTTATTCGATCACGTTGTCTCAAAACTTAAAGATTTTGTTTAGCTCAATTTTTTCCCAACTAGACCTTTTAATTCTAGCTTATGATATCCAGAAATGATATGAGATTCCTTCTTACAATTCTGGTATTGGTCGGTACGTTTCTGATTAAATTTGAGACTCTTGCAATACTTTTATTTTGATTTCCTCTCATTTTATCTGTGTTTTATAGAGCCATCATCATGATCTTTTTAAAAGAAAGATGCATTTTGCTATAATTTCTTTCCAAAGTCTCTGTTTGTGAACCATTTACAAATTAAAGACCAAATTTCTAATTTGTAAATCAAGGCCAATTTCTGGTTCTAATTTAAAATTTTCAGCTTCATCTCTCACTAGCTTTCTCCTTAAACCACACATTAGCAACAAAGAAACTACTATCCATTTCTTGTACATACCATTCATTTAAAAATATTTTCCCCCAAACCAGATTGATTGATTTGATCACATCTACTTCAGTATAATCTCTTTCTATTAGTTCTTTTCCCTCTTGCTATCTTTCCTTTGATGAATCCTTGTTTGAAATTCAAAGATTGAAATCTCTTCCATATACATTTGCAACACTTTATCTTTAGCTCATTATTAGCTATTGTATAATAAGTTTTTAAATCTATCTCTTTTATAAAACTGTAAGCTGTTTGAGAACACAGACTATGTCTCAATTAGTGCTGCATAACCTAGTCTATGACACAGCACCCAGTAGATACATATATATGTGTACATAAATGCACATATACATTTTATATATATTTATTGACCAGTTGGATGTATAAATGTACCATCAATTTTGTTGGCCAACAGGAATCCTATTAATCCCTTTAATAAATGTAATCTTTCTTCCTAATTTTGCAAGTCTTAAATCTAAACGAAACTCACTTTATATAATGAATTTGAGTAACATTTATTTTTAACACATTATTTAATCATAATTTAAAAAAATGAAGTCACAGACAGGCTAAATTCTTATTTCATTAGCATCCACCAAAATTGAGTACTATTCAAATACAGCATTCTTACTAATTTTCTGAAACAAAATAGATAATGAAAAGATATATTCACCTGTTGTTAATGTTCCAGTTACTGAAGTGTAAAATTTTAATGAAAGTCTTCTTAGAAAACTTTACATAAAAAATAAGCATACTCAACGGAAAATATGTGAAACATATTTAATGTATTATGTAGTTAAACCCAGTCTATTGTCAATAACATGTTTTTAAAAAAACTTTAAAATACATTATGTACAATTGAAAAAGTTTCAATTTCCTCTCTGCTGGAGGAACTCTTTCTAAATTGTTTATCATTCTTCTAATATCAAATCACTTTATAAACTCTATTAAATTGAAAGCTTTCATTATTTATGTTCTCTGTACTTTAAATTTTAATATCCTCTAAACACTGCCATTATTATCAGAAAACTTCTAATAAAACCTTCCACATAATTCAGTTGTCCATCTCCGTTTGCCATGCTACCAGCAGTTGGTAAGTACAAACTCTTTCTTCCCTCTCTCCTTTCTTCTTTTCTTCCTTCCTTCCTTTCTACCGTCTTTCCTTCCTTCCTTCCTTGCTTCTTTGCTTCTTGGCTTCCTTCCCTCCTTATTTATTGTGGACCAATCTACTTGGGTCGAGGATCTGGGGTAGAAATAGGGATACAATATTGTGCAAAACTGACATGGTCACTGTGCCTCATGAATGTTCCAGTTTGGAGGGAATACATACATTAATCAAATAATCATACAAAATTTTGAAATTGTAACTGTGCTAAATATTATGAGTAGGGAGGTTCATGGATCAATCAGAGGACATAATAGAGGAATTTGACCTAGATAGAAGATTTGAGAATATTTTCCTAGGGAATTGAAAGTAGAGCTGAGATGTGAAAAAAGATTAAGAGTTAATGGGGTGAAGGCGGAAGGAAGAGCACCCCATGAACAGAAATAAAAAGTAAGAAAGGAGAGTGGGAGGAGAGCATGTAATGCTTCCTGGAATTAAGCGTGAAAAAGTCAGGATGACTGAGCCAAAGGGAATAAGAAGGGCATGGTACAAAATAAATTTGGAAAAAAAGGCAGAGTTGTCTGTGTGTAAGACGTTCTAGTGCATGTTTAGTATGTTATTCCTAATCCTCAAATATATGAAGAGGAATTGAATGACTTTAAGCAAGAGAATGAGGGATGAGCATTCTGCTACTAGCCCAAAGGGTGACTTTGTGTAATTAGGAAAAGGAGTTCTTTCTTCAAGACACTTGACTGACGTTTGCTGGAAAATTGTCAGAGACTTACATAAACTAAGAAGAGTACTGAGTGAAGAATACCCCCTAAAGCTGTTCAAAACACAACCTGCACAACTATAATCCACAGCTCCGAATGCTTGGAGAAGACTTTGTAAAAACAGCATTATATCTAAGTGAGAAGAGTACATTAGCTGAGGATGCAGTAGAAGCAAAGAGATGATTGGGAGTCTGTTGAATAGTGCGTGACAAGATTAACTGAGATTTGGCTATAATGTTAGGGATGGAGAAATGAACTCAACATATAATTACAAGATAAAATTAACAGGACAATGTTGTAGATCAGATATGAGGAAGAGAAGGAAAAGATGTTGTCAAGAATGACCCCTTGGTTTCTGGCTCACATAAGAGCATGTGTTATTCACTGTGACCAGAACACTGGAAGAGAATTGGCTCTGGGGAAGAAATGGGGGAAATCATGATTTCAATTCTTGACTTGCAAGTTTGGGGAGGTTTTGAAGCATTTAAGTGATGAAATCAAGAGACCCTGGAAATACAAATCTGAAGCTCAGGGAAGAAATCTTAGCTGAGGATAAAATTGCAAATCTTTGATTTATATGGAAATTTTAGTTATGTGCTTGGAAGAGACAGTCTTGTGAGAGAGTCAAGGTTGATAAGAGTTAAGGGTGTGGCACTTGGAGGTTGTGAAGAAGACATTTATCCTTTGAATGTGACAGAGAATAACCGTAATAAAACAGAAGTGCTATCAAGTCCAGGGAAAGAAAGAGTTTAGAGAAGGAAGGAGTACCAACTGTATTCAATTTACTGAGACATCATATAAAAAGGAAAGCTTAGAAAGCATTCTGTGGCTACCTTTTTTAAGGGCTGCTTTAATTACAATGAGAGAAATGAATCGATTTACTTTGGAGTAGCCTACGGAGTGTATGTGTAAGAAATGGAGGCAGCAAGTAAAGATTATTCTTGAGAACTGCAGTTAAAATGACATAAATAGAAATCAGAGAGATTTAAGAAAGAGTGTGACAATAATTAGTACCTTCTTATTTCATTAGCTGATTTTTGCTGCTGTTCACATTTAATGTGAGATTCTCTAGCACATTTAAAAGAATAATTTTCACAACTACTTTCAACTTCATTTCAACCAAGTGAGTCTTGTATTAAATACTTTATATATTGGGTTATACTATACGTATATTAGGAAGGCAGAAATAGTAAGGTTATCAAAATTAGAAGGAAAAATCAAATAGGTAGCATAAGATTTGACTTTGAAAAATTGTTAGAGTGTTAAGAGCAAGAAGAGGAAAGGCAGCTAAGTATCAAAGTTGTTGACAGAAAATTTGGAGAATCATGAACTCTAGTAGCAGTTTTTATGTTTGTTTTCGCTTTTGTTTTTTCTGCAGTCAGGAGATGTAAGATTGGGATGATAAAATAAACTTTACTAGTTCAAAGTTTTAAATGCCAAACTAAAGATCTATGGAAGAGTAGGGAGAAGAAGGAAGCTAGAATATGAAATATGGGGCTGATAAAAAGAGTCCTGTAGTTCACACAGCTGCCAAAAATTATCGCAATGAAACAATCTTGGTGTAATTCTCAGTGATGCAAACGTGCTTCGAAGCTGCCAGATCTCTGTTCACCTGATGGTGTCACTGGTCTTGTGAAGGTCAATAAATACTTAGTGAAGCTCTTCCGGCTTCTCTTTGCCCTTCCCCTGTGCTTGGGGTGCAGCCAAAAGTATTCAAACAGCTCTCGAAAATTTAAACCTATACAGATATTATCTTAGGCTGAAACATGCTGTACCTGGGAATTTATAATGACTCTGACACATTAATCTACAAATTTAAGTTAAAAAATAAAATTATAGGGACCGGCCTGGTGGCGCAAGCAGTTAAGTGCGCGTACTCCACTGCAGTGGCCCTGGGTTCGCCGGTTCAGATCCCGGGCGCACACCGACGCACGGCTTGGCAAGCCATGCTGTGGGGTGTCCCATATAAAGTGGAGGAGAATGGGCATGGATGTTAGCCCAGGGCTAGTCTTCCTCAGCAAAAAAAAGAGGAGGATTGGCAGATGTTAGCACAGGGCTGATCTTCCTCACACACACAAAAAAATAATAATAAATAAATAAAATTATAAAAGTATCAGTTTTCTTTAAATACATTTTAAAGCATTATATGCTTATTATGGAAAAATTTTTAAATAACAACATTTTAAAAAATCAAAAATTAACACCTGTATTTCCATCATCCAAGATCATCATAGTTGAAAACATATATAACATCTACTTTTTATTCTAGGAAATTCTATTTATAATGTTCAGATAATAAATAAAAACATTTGCATCCTAAAATTTTTATAAACATAATATAAAATATGTATTCTTATTTCACCACTTATTGTCTCCCCTTCCCTCCTAATATAAGCATGGTTAATATTTTGGTGCTTTGGTTAATATTTTGGTGCAAAATTCTAATGGAATTTTCTGGGAAAAACTATAAACATTATAAAACATAATTAAGAACTTGGGCGTTATTATTAACTTGGGATTTGTTTCTGTAGTTATTATGTTCCTCCTTACTAGGCAGTCTAAGAATGTTTCTATAACTCTCAATGGCTCATTTTCAATATAATTTTAGTTCAGATACAAAGACACTTTGATTATGTTTCAGCTATTGGAAAGAATAATCCATTATCCTCTTGTTCATGATGTAATGTCTTTATCTTTGATTTTTCCAATTTTGAATAAAAGAAATATCTCATTTTAATTTTAATGTATTGTTTACTAGTTAGGTATAGTGTTTTCAGTGTAGACATTTGACATTTAAATCTAATTTTCTGGATTGGTTACCCATGTCACTTGTCCATTTTTATTTTGGGGAGTTTGTCTTCAAATTTTTTTTAAAAATTTATATTCTTTGACAATTAATGCTTTATCTATCAAATGTGTTTCTGTTGCATATTGAGTGTATTGTTTACATAATATTATAAGTAATACTTTGACTTAAAAATGCTTCAATTCATGGAATTAAATAAGTCTATATCCAACTTCATTAGTTTTCATTTAGATGAGCTATTGATCTAGAAACTTTTTACTGAAAATTTGCCAGAGTTTCCTTTATCCATTAAACTCTTGAATACAACATGGTCTACTTCTTCTTATATTTTTCCATGTTGCTTACACTTTAATGACTATGTCTTTGTACTGTATTTAGTCTCTGACAAGCCTCTTGATAAAACTCTCTTTTTGTGTGATTGTTTGATAGATATTCTTGTCCATTTATTCTTCCATATTAACCTCAGAATCGCTTCTCAAGTTTGGGCTGAAAATATCGCATGGTTAGCTTGAATTGATTTATTAAATAAGTTGGAGAGAATTGAACTCTTTATAAAAATGTGTTTTCTCAATTAGTGACATAATGACTCTTTCCATTTATTCATCTTTAAAAAATTTTTTCTGGATAAAATAGTGCAATTTTCTTTGAAAGGATATGTAACATTTCTTCATAGGTTTATATACATATATATATATTTTTGGTATTAAAGACACTATTTTGAGAAAATGTATTTTCTCTATGTTTTCTACCTGATTAATCTTGGACCCCATGGGTTCTAACAGGAAGCTGTATAAGGCAGAGGTAAAGAGTACAGATTACCCAGACCCAGACTGTCTGGATTCAAATCTTGGCTCTCCTGGTTTCCACTTAGGGAAAATCATTTAATTTCTGAGTACGTTAGCTTATTTATAAAATTACGTTAATATAATGATCCTAATAATAACCTCATTGAGTTGTGGTATGGATTAGATGAGTTTATATGGGGCAAACAACCTAGTAGAGTGCATATCTTCTATGAAACACTCAGCAGAAGTCAGAAAATACATAGGGAAAGCTTTTTGTTGTATGTGTATCTTGTTACTGAACTGCTTAAAGTTCTTATAAAACTTTTTATTTAATTTTGTTTAATAAATATATCTGCCATCTATGTATAATAATTTTCTTGTTCCTATTTTCAACAGTTACACCTTTTATTTCTGATTTCCGTGATGTTCTATTTACATCTAGAGGTTACTTAAATTGCAATATAATAGCTTGAATAGTGGCTTTTCAGTTGAGGCCCCAGCAGAAAAGAAAAGGTCACACTCAAATTGAGTAACGTAAAAAGATTAATTCAGAGACTATAAATATATGGGTGAGGGGCAGGGAAGCAACAAGATACAATGAAGTTCCAGGCCTAGTAAAAATGGATGTTTATACTACCTTAATGCTAAAGATGCAAGGGAGAGAGTAGTTACCAGGACCTGGAAACAGAGAGAGTGTGTTGTGAAATGCAATCAGTGTGTAGTAACCCTAAAAGGAGCATACCAAGGGAATATGTACTCCACTTAACTCTCTCCCACCTCTGTAACTTCTACTGGTATTGAACTTCAGATAAACCCAAAAGGAAGCCTTAGGATAAAGGAATCCCTAATGTCATTCATTTGAATTGATGTTGGAGGGCACAGAGAAGAAGGTGTATCTGAAGGGGAAAGTGAAAGACACCCAGTTGAGGGGCATTTTTGTCACATCCTGACATTGCTGGTATGTTTCTATTCTTTCACAGTTAAGTATGAGTTCCGCTATAGTTCTACCTAAGATAAAGGTTCTCTATCACTTTAAGTAATTTATTACCCTATTATTAATTAACTATGTTTTTATTGATCAGGAAAAGATGTTCAGTTTATCCAATTTTGTTTGGATTTATTCATTTATTTACATGTTTTCTGAGGGCAAATGATAGGCCAAGCCCTCAGCAGGTGCCCAGTATGCATTAGAAGTTAATTCAGAGTTAGTTCCTGTCTTCATGGAACTTAGTGAAATTCAATGAGACAGGCAAAATAAGGTAAGAAATCAAACCTACAAATAAATGATTCCAAAATGTGAAGTATTGCAAAGAAAACAAACATGTTATATGCTGCAATAAAGAGTGATTTTGGAGGAAGTTGAAGGAGAGTAAGTGGGCGGTGTACTTTAATATGATGCTCATGGAAGTCTTTATTAAAGAGCACATTTAAGCTGAGACCCACAATATGGTTTAACAACGATAAGAACAACAGCAAAAACAGCCAGGACAAGAACTGAGGAAAATCGTTTGTGAAATATTATGCCAAAGACTCCCAGTTGAGGAAAGATTTAAGGGTCACCTTGGGAGGTGAAAGTCCAGTGAAGTGGGGGTCTGATGCACCAGGCCAAGAGAAGAAGAGTGAGTCTAACCAGGCAAGTGAGGCCTAATCTTGTACAGCCCATAGCAAAAAAAATTAGATTTTATTCTAGAATCCATTGAAAGCCATTTGCCCTTTGTTTCTCTGACACTCCTCATCTAATCATTCAGGGAATCAAATTAGGTTTATCTTCAAAATGAAGCCAGTATTTAACCACATCTTATGATTTCTTCTGCTACCGTCTTGCTCCCAGACACCATGACCTCAACAACTTTCTCATCTTCCTCATGGCTCTTCCCCCACCCCCAACCCTTGCACTCCTCTCCACACAGCAGCCAGGGCTTCCTCCTAACAGTAGGATGAATTCAAGCTGCATAATCTCCCCACTGTTCTCAACTCAAACTCTACAGACAAACAAGATAGGTGCACAGTTTGCTTTTTCTTGCTCTCCACTAAATTGGGGTTTAGCTAATTTCATAAAATTAACTAGAACACTTTTTTTTTCTTTTGTCAATGCTCTTGAACTATTTATATGACTAGATATTATTTGTTCTTTAAAAGTTTGAGCTAACAAGTAAATCAAGCAGTTTTGAAAGTTTGATGAAAACATATTAAAATATTTTGAATTTTCTCTGGGCTATTGATCTGTTCAGCTACACATATTGTTCAATAACTATTGATGATTAATAGTTGATTGTTCACTATCAAATTGTAGTTTTATTGCAATGCAGTTCAAAGAATGTGGCCTTTAAATATAGCTTTCACATTAATTTGGAATATCATTGCAGTCTTATTTGTTGATTTTATTGTGGAAAATTGTATCCTCTATTTATATGCAAAACTTTAAAAAAATCATTTCATATAACTATATGTCATTTTATATACCTATATGTTATTTTATATATTTATACTGTCAAAAAGTCTACTGGATTATATTATTCTGACATATATCTTTATGCATTGTAGATTGCTTGTTCTTTTAAAGACAGAATGATTTATTAAAGTCTTCCTAAATAGTTGTTTATGTTGATTTTTCTTGTGCTCATTACATACTTTGTCTTATTTAATTCCATGCTTTGTTACTTCAAGACTGTTATATAACCAGTGGGGCTTTAAACTAAGTATTTTGTCTCATGTAATTTTTTAAGACATATTAGGCCTCTTGAAATATCACAATAAGATTTTCTGTTTTGAACCTGTCTCTGAGGGGCTTTTTTTTTTTTTCTTGGTAAGGAAGATTGGCCCTGACCTAACATCTGTTGCCAGTCTTCCTCTTTTTGCTTGAAGGAGATTGTCCCTGAGCTAACACCTGTGCCAATCTTCCTCTATTTTTTTGTATGTGGGATGCCTCCACAGCATGACTTGATAAGTGGTGTGTAGGTCCGCTCCCGGGATCTGAACCTGTGAACCCTGGTCTGCCAAACTGGAGCGTGTGAACTTAACTACTACACCACTGGGCTGGCCCACTGAGGGAATTTTTATTTTTTGTCATAGAATATAATTCCAATTGTACAAACTGATTAATTTTTTTATGTGGATATTATCTTTCCTGGTTTTCACTATTATGGCAGACTTCATCTAATTTTTATATTGAAGTTCACATTTAATGAGAATTTTGACTATGAGGGGAAAAGGAGATTGTTGATGTACTACTGTTATATTCTTTATTTCCCTCCCATCCATGCAATCTTATTTTTCATAGTCATAATTTTGATTCAATAACATAACATCAAGTGTTTTCAAATGAAGCTAAATTATGAATAAGAAATCAGAGAAGAACAAAGAAGAAACCTATTGGTGGTAATCAGCCTTTCAAATAGCACTATTCATTGTTGTCCATTGTTCTCTCTCTCTCCGTTGCCTCTTATTATAAAGCATATCTTATCATGTGAAATTTTAAAAAGTGATTTAGCAGGCAGTCAAATCGATGTATTGCTCATCTTTAATTTAATAAAATATCACTCTAGATTGAGAAAACTCTAGTATTCTGAAAATGTGGTTTGTTCTTTTTTTCCCATTTTCATCATAGCAATTACATCAACATAAACAACAATTAGATGTTTCAACATGCAGTAAAGAAATTATTGGCTTCCATTAAAGTCAGTTTATGTCCCTCTTGAGCAAGTCTTCTTTGCTGCAAACTATTGTGAGACACAATTTGAGGTTTAGCATTTTTCTGTTTCAATTGTACTGCATATCCCCTTAGGTAATTCTATCTGTGCTACGCACATAAATCAAGATAATTCTGTGATATGGGTTTTATATTATAGTTTCTTATATGCTTATTACTTGGAGGCTGATGCTTCTGAAACTTTTTTGTAACTGCAATGTAAACTGACAGCTTGCCCTGAGGGCATCTTTCTTTGAGGAACAATGACTACAGGCTGTATTTTATTTTTGTAGCCTCAGAACTGTGTTTGTAAATTGATTAAACTGAAATGAATATATCTTATAACCAGAAAAGAAAAACAGATTCCTAATGGACTTGCCAGAATAGATTTAAGCTTTTACTTATAGAGTTTCAGTAACTATATAAACAATAATTGGTATATCAATTAGGATATCTTGAAAACAAAATAAATTATAGTCTAATCTCAAAAGGGGGCAATAAACTTTAGGGAGATTAATCTAAGTATATTTTTTAGGACTCTTCACTTTTTTCATTGAAACCTGAAACAGGGATACTAACATTTTTGTTAACTAAGGACTTCCCCCATATTAAACTGTCATTCTAAAATGTGGTAAACTAAAAACAAATATTTCATTAAGGATTTTCCTGTGTTCTGCAGATAGTTTGTACTATGTATCTACATAAATAGTTATTATTACTCAAGCATATTTCACAAAATGCAAGGAAGCAAATACAAATAAAGAAGACTCTATATTCTTCAAGAAAGGCAGGGTACAAAGGAATAATCAAGGACACTGGAATACAAGTAAAAATCATTATTCAATTGAAAGAATAAAAAAATGAGACAAATTGGAAGAAGTAAATAAAAATTATTTAAATAAATGAAAATTGTAGTCAGATCTTCTTCTCTGGCACAAGAGCAGGTTAGAATGAACCTTGTCAGCCACTGATAGAGGTTTGCATAGCTTTGATGCAAATATTTGTGAAAAGAGTTGAAAGTATTAAAGAAAGAACAGGAAAAAGGAATAGGAATCAGAAGCCCAGAGAGAAATATTATATGAAGAGCTGCTCTAACCTACCAAAGCATGCAATTAACAAGTTATATTAACTGGAGTTAATTAGTCATATGAGAAGAGTGTTGTGAAAAGTCAGCCGGAGCACAAGGAGTTTTGGAAGCAAGCACTCTCAAGTCACTATGCAAACTGCACAAAGAGCCAACAATATCTTTCAAGATATCATTATCAACATTTATTTTCAATTAAGCTTCTGAACATACAGATAGTTTTCACTAAGTATTTACTATTTTTGTCAGATGGGATTTATCCTAGCTTCATGAGAACCATATATATTTTTTCTCACTATTGCACAGTTTGGAATGTTATTAACCGATGGCAATATAGAAGCTATTAACACATAAACAGAATACTGAGTTTTATACAATTACCATTTTCTTTTATTTTTTAAAATATTCTGATTATTTTATTTTATTTTTTGAAAGAATAAAGTAAAAAAACTGTTTTAATGCACATATTATAAGGCTGTAAGTACTTATGGAATATTCAGTAAACGTATACAACTCAGATTAAGGGTTTTATAGTTTTACAAAATCTCAAGCTCTACATTGTTAAAGGCAGCAGTGTCTTATGGTCCTGGGAAAAAGCACTTCTGAAACCAACAAAGCCACCTTTTTTATCAAGTGATATGGTGCTAATAAGCATTAGAAAATACTTTGTGCCTGGATGTCAAGTACTGAGAAATGATACTGTGCCCTCGAATATGTTCTTAATATTAGTTGACTGATAAAGTCACTGCAGGTGGCATTTATTGCTGTGAACTATAGTGCTTCACTTTATCACTCAGACTAGATCACAATGTTCCAACAGCTACAATCTGTTAACTCTCATCCAAATAGCCAAAATGCACTTAAAGGAAGCATTACTTGCCTCTGAAAGTTCCCTAGCAATTTTGAAGATTTCATAAACCCTGGTAAAGCCCCGTATTGGCTATTGGATTGATATTGAACTAATTGTGAAATGGAAGAGAAATATTTTCTTTCTTTTCCACAAGGAGCTGATCCTTGTATCCTACAATATTTGTAATAATTGTACACATATTTCAGTAAAAATCAAGAATTATGCTCTATTGGATCATCCTTTCAAACTACAAAAGCATAATATGCTCCTTGCAATGGATGACATAAAGAAATACATAGTAAAATTCTTCACCAACTGTCTTCTCTCCATTCACCTCCTTTACTCCAGAAGGAAAAGATATTAACTGTATAATGTACATCTTTCCAAGTAATTCTCTATGTCATGTAAATATATGAAAACATATATATACACACACGTAAAAATTTGTTTTTACAAAAATGCCACCTATTATATACATTACTCTGAAACTTGCTTCTTTTACAGAACGTTATATTCATATAAAAAATCATTTTTTTCTTAGTGTCCATATAATATCACATATTTATGGATATGTTGTGATTGTTTTAGTCATTCTCCTATTGATGGGTATTTAGATTGCTTTTATTTTTTATCACTTCAAGGAATTCTCCGGGACATGTTTACATGAAGGGGCTTTTCTTTCCATATTTTTATTACAAAGTAAGAATGTTGAGTCTAATAGAATGCATATTTCAATTTTAGAGTCTGCCAGCTTAGTTTTCCAAATGGTTGCTGTGATTGGCACTTCCATCAGAAATACATGAGAATGCTCTTTTTGATTACCCTCATCAGCATTGGAAGTTATTAATATTTAACTTATTTGCCAATACGATCAATGAAAATTATTGCTCATTAGTTAGCTTTTCCCTGATAAAGAAGTTGAACATCTTTTTACTTACTTACTGAAATTTTGAATTGATAATATTCCCTGCTCTGTATATTCTTGTCATAGCCTTTACCATCTTTTCCATTTGGTTGATGGTCTTTTACTTATGAATTTGCAGGAACTACTTGTATATTAAGATATCATTCCACTCCTTTTTTCTTTCATATGTTTCAGATATTTTCTCCTAGTTATTTTGTGTTTCTCTGACATGTTCTCCCATTTAGTAATTTTTTTTTTTGAGGAAGATTGGCCCTGAGCTAACATCTGTTGCCAATATTCCTCTTTTTCTTTTTTCTCCCCAAAGCCCCAGCACATGGTTGTATATTCTGGTTGTAGGTCCTTCTAGTTCTTCTATGTGCGACACCACCTCAGCATGGCTTGATGAGCGGTTAGTAGGTCTGCACCCAGGATCCAAACCAGCGAAGCGAAACACGTAAACATAACTGCTATGCCACCAGGCTGGCCTGCCCATTTGTAAATTTTTTATTTCTTGTACTCAAATATATTATAAACATTTTTTTCATTTGTATCTTCTATTTTGCAAAATGACTTTGTCATTTTTTTTTAATTTGGATTTTAATCTTTTTGGAATTTACTTTTATAGATGGTATGAAATAGTGGTTTAACTTTTGATTTTTACTCTGAAAGACAATCAATAATATCTGTTTGATGATTACTTGTTAATATTTTAATTCTACAAATTTCCAAGTTTTTAACACCTGATTATAAATTAATTCCAACATGGGTATCATACCATCATGAGTATTCCATCATGGGTATTGTAGCATGATACTTATTTCTTTGTCTCTTTCCTCCTTTCTGGGTTTCAGAGTCCTGAAAATTGTTACTATTTTTAAATAAAATGTCTGTGAATTACCTGCTGTTTTGAACTTTGGTCACGTCTGCTGTTGTTATTTGGGGTGGAGAAGGAAGCAGAACGTGTGTGTGTATGTGTGTGCGTGTGTGTGGTTGTAGCTTTTGCTGCTTTTTCTTTCTTTCCTTTTGAACTGTCGTCGATTCTGACAGTGTAAAGGGTTATGCCCCACTCAGACTTTATCAGAAGGTTCTGTTTGCCATTTTCTTTGTAACATTGTAAATATCTCCCGGCTACAGCAGCACAGGTGATTTTTGATGAACCAGTTCAAGGAATTTCCGTGAAAACTGTGAATTCTAATGTTAAAAATTAGGAATTTGATTAGTTTGTCAAAAATTGGGGCTAAACCACCTTATTTTTTGTTTGTTTTGTTTTGTTTTGAAGTGATATTGGATATACAGAACTATATTAATAGATGTTTGATGGGCTGTGACCTGCTACACTGTCAATGATGACTGGGGGTATAAAATTAGTAGAGAAAAACTATTACAGAAACAAGTGATTAAAAAAAGGGAGATCACAAATCGGGCAATATAACTAACTAATGATCATAATGATCACCACTTAACTCCTGCTATCCAACATTTTTATAAAAATAATCATACTTGAAGTTTAAAGTATGTCTTCTCTGAAGAAAAATAAACATACTTTTTTCATGTGATCTTTTAAGTCAATTCTGAGTTTTCTCTTTCCTAATGTAAATAAATTTACTTATTTAAAATTTTGCCTGAAGGCTATTTTTCTAAGTAGATGGTCAATGTGGATGTTACTGTTAATAAGAATAAAGGAAGGAAGCCACACAAATATTCAACTAGCATTCACTCAGCATCTATAATATGCAAGATTCTGTGCTTCATGCTCAGAAGCTTCAAAGAAAAATTATGAGTAGAGAAATCACACTTCTGTTAACATTTATATAAATAAACATAACTTAAAGGAAACTATTGACAATTATATGAATTATATTCAAACCTTATATTTTAGGTAATGTGTGGGTAGTAATGCTACTCCGTGTGGGCCTTGCTGTCCTTAGCAAACACCGCTGCATTTACAGAACTCAGTCAATGCTTATAGAGAGCACGTTTCATGAATTACAATAATCATAAATCTGTGTTTCCACAATGTAATAGTATTGCATATTTATGGTTTGTCTAAACCTTTTAATTTCCCTGATAGTCACATAAAGAAAAAAAATGGTCATTCCCCTTGGAAGCATTAAGAAAAAGGACCTAAACTGCTAATATATACTATCCAAGTTTAAATCCAAATATTGAGTGCTCAACCTATGTCAATCACAAGTGTTTGAATAAAAGTAGATTCTATGTTATATAGAATATTTGTTCTGAAGTTTTACTGTTTAAAGACACATTTTAATGTAAAAAGAAAGGAAGAATAAGGCTTGTCAGAGAATTCATAGAGAATACAGGACTTAAAAGCAACTCTCTTGAACGTTTTTCTCTGTACACAATTATTTTTTACATTTTATTCTTGCTTATTTACCAAGATATTTATGCATATGATCATCAATAGCTCTATTGTAAGAATTCGAGGTTTTTACATATTAAAACAATGATTAATGTAGTGAATTGAAAGATTTAAGGGAAAAGCATCTGATCATACCAATAAATTCAGAAAAAAATGACATTATCTAAACTCATTTGTAATCAAATTAAAAATTCTTAGCTATAAAATAGGCTAAGTTTTTTTTAACTAATTAAGGAAATGGCTCAAACATACAAACAAACAAATCTGAACCTGGCATCACGTTTACAGTTATTTTAGACATATTTCCAATAAGATCAGGAATAGAATTATACTCACTATCATTGTTTCCATTTAACTTTATAGGCTGTGTGTGTGCTCAGGAAGGGTAGCAGATCCTGGCCAGTTTCAATAAATCTACGAAGTGAAATACGTGATATAAAATTAGAAAAAAATATCAACAAAATTGTCATTAATTACATAGGACAGAAAAACCTTGGAGAATTTAAAAATCATTAGAAATAAAATAGTGAACAGCAAGGTTGTTTGGCATAAAATCAGTATTCAAAAGTCAGAACAATTTACAATAAAAATTAAATAATAAAATGTTTTTGTAAAATATCTCATAAAAACCTAAAACTACAAGGTACAAATGAATTAAGCTATTAAATGATGTATAAGACTTTTATGAGAAAAATTATAAAATTATACTAAACCAAATAAAACAAGACCAAAAAACTGGAGAAACATACCATGTTCATGAATAATACTATTCAAAATTATGAGGATTCCATTTACCCAAAAATTAATTCATAAATTTATAAATTTTCATTTATGTCAGCAAAATTTTCACAGTACTAAACTAGCTAATTTGAAACTATGTATGCAAAGGGACAAACCGTACAAGTGCTAAAAATAGCCAAGGAAATATGGAAGAAGTAAAGTTGGTAAGACTTATAAATGAGTGGATGTTAAAGAGAAAGAGAATATTTTTTCAGAAAGAGATGCTGATAGAATGAGTCACCATTGGGGGAAGCAAAGGAGGAAGTGAAAGGGCAGCTTCCTCTTATCTAAGCCAAGTGAGGAGGTAGTTTTAGGTCAACCACCTAGAGAGCTGTATAAGTGTTACCACATAAAGGGCATGATCTGCTCACCTCTAGACAAAAGCCAATCATCAAGAAGCAAGATGGTGGAAAAGAAAGTGCGGTTTATTACAGCTTGCTAGCAAGGGGGGCGATGGCTGACTGATGTCCTAAATGGGCACAAAATCTTACAGCAGTTATATAGGCCAGTGGGCTATAGAGGAGGGGGCTAGGATGTAGACCTTCTGGTGTTACAGACTGGGAGTCACCACACGAGATCCTTTTTTCATTGATGATGGCTATTAGCATAGAATCTCTGTTTGCGGGTCATCACATTCCTAAGGCACTCAAAAGAACCAAGTTGTCATCTTATTGCAGCTGGGAGGTACACGCACAAGCAGGAGTCATAAAATCTACAGAGCAGTTAGATCTCCTGGAGGGTGCATATCCAGCTGGGTTAGTTTGTCAGAGGTCATTCAAAGTTACAATAGGGTTTCTTTTCTACAATATGACTTCCCTCATTTCAACCTTGTCTTGAGCCGGTATCACAAGTGTTCTCTGAGGTTTGGGAATCATAGAGCCTGGTGTCTGGTTATCATTTGAAGAAAGGTAAAGAAGAAAGGCTGTGGTTGGAGCAGTCTTCCTAGCTGACTGCATTCAGAGCAAACAACACTTTACTAATGGTGGTGAAAGGATGCATAGTGAGTTACTTGAATCTGCAAAGACAGTGGAATTCCAACAAAAGAGTTGGATGGGTCCTCTAGACTCATCAGTGAAGAAAGGAGTGTAAAGCAGCCTTCCGGAAGACAGGCATCACTTGCCAAGGGGCTTCAACCAGAATTCACTGCAAGAGAATCTCTAAAATACAAAAAACACCTAAAAAGAGCAAATAGCCACTATGCGTCTGCATTGCCCAAAAGGAGAGGAGGTCAGATTAAATATCACCCAACAAGTAAAAGTGGGGTCCTTTTTTCTATTAAAGTCTGATTTTCAAAAGGTTTAAACATATGACACAAATACAAAATAAACGTGTCCAAATAAAAAGGTAACTGAAGAGGAAATCATTAAGATATTATATCCAATTAAAAGAACATTTGAAGAATGGAGGTTTGTAGACAATGTAATAAATAAATACTAAAAATGATTGCTTGGTTACTTACAAAACTTATTGATTTCTTACAGAACAACAAACAATAATTTCTGAGAGTGCATTTTCTAGCAGAAAGAAATTATCTGCATCGCTCCTAGGCAAAAATATACAAGTTAACATGTAACTTCACTAAGTCTGGGACTGTTTAAAGTGAGTTGAACAAAGTGCATTTCCCGGGATAATCTTCAGATGAGTCTGTCAAACAATGTCTCCATATGAACTTAAAATGACACATTGTTCACTTTTTAGTCTTATTTCCAAGTTTGAGATAATTTTTATCAATATATTCTCATCCCAAACTCCCTTCACCCTGCCCAATCTCCAAGGATTAAAAATCCACTTCTAGAGCCAGCCCTGATGGCCTGCTGGTTAAGTTTGGCACGCTCCACTTCAGTAGCCCAGGTTTGGTTCTCAGGAGTGCAACCACATCACTCTTCTGTCAGTAGCCACGCCGTGGTGGCAGCTCACCTAGAAGACCTAGAAGGACCTACAACTAGAATATACAACCGTGTACTAGGGCTTTGGGGAGGAAAAAAAAAGAGAGGAAGACTGGCAACAGATGTTAGCTTAGGGCGAATCTTCAAAAAAGAAAAATCCACATCTAATGACATCTCCTAACCATGCTCCACCTTCCACAACAGACTTCCAAGCCTGAAGCTGACCCCAGTTGGAGGAAAAGGAGTTTATTTAATATGAATAATGTTCAAGGCTTTTATGATCATAGCTTATTATACAGATTAGCTATTAAAAAGAGACTAACACTGCATTGTATATTTAAAACTTTCTAAGAGAGTAGAACTTAAATGTTCTCATCAGAAGAAGAAAAAAAGGTAAATATGTGAGGTAATGGATGTGTTAATTAACTTAATGGGGGAATTCCTTTCACAATGTATATATATATCAAATCATCACATTGTATGCTTTAAATATCTTACAATTTGTCAATCATACCTCCATAAAGCTGAGAAAAATTAAAGGAAACTGGTTTTAAAGGCTAAGAATGACATAAAATGCTATAGAATAAGTTTTAGATTTCTTCTGCAGGGCGGATTGAAGGAACAATGGGAGAAAGATAGGGTTGCTTGATAAATACACCTGAGTTCAACTCATTTCATAAAATAGTTATATTTGTAAGAGTGAAAAATTGGAAATAATTACCATCTACAGGAAAATGAACAAAAAACTGTGGCATGTCAAACAATAAAATACACTGCAAAATTAAAACAAATTAACTCTAAATGCAATGCAGTATCTTGGATTGGATCTTAGAAAAATGAAAAAAACCTTAATGGAAAAAATGGCAAAATTCAAATAAAGTAAGAGGTGTAGTTAATAGTTATATACCTATCTTGGTTTCTTGATTTTGAAAAATATACCATGGTAATGTTAGACGTTAACATTAGAGGGTTACGGGAACTGTGATGGTTAATTTTTTGTGTTAACCTAGCTGAGCCATAGGGTGCCCAGACATTTGGTCAAGTAGTGTTCTAGGTGTGTCAATGAGAGTGTTTCTGAATACTATTAACATTTGAATTAGGCAACTAAGTAAAGCAGATTGCCCTCCCTAATGTGCATGGTCCCCACCCAATCAATTGAAGGCCTGAATACAACAAAAAAGGTGACCCTCCCATGAGTAACACGGAATTACTTCTGCCTGACTCTCTTTGAGCTGGGACATCATTGTTTTCTGCCCTCTGACTCAAACTCAAACATGAGCTTTCCTAGATCTTGAGCCTCAGGCCTTCAGGCTTGAACTACATCATAGCCTTTCCTGTGTCTCTAGCTTGTCCACTGCAAATCATGGGACTTGTCAGTTTCCATAACTGTGTGAGCCAATTTCTCTCTATATATACATACATATTTTTTTTTCAGTTGTAATGATTTTTTTTTTTTTTGTGAGGAAGATCAGCCCTGAGCTAACATCCATGCCAATCCTCCTATTTTTGCTGAGGAAGACCGGCTCTGAGCTAACATCTGTTGCCAATCCTCCTCCTGATTTCCCCCAAAGCCCCAGTAGATAGTTGTATGTCATAGTTGCACATCCTTCTAGTTGCTGTATGTGGGATGCGGCCTCAGCATGGCAGGAGAAGCGGTGACTCGGTGCGCGACCGGAATCCGAACCCGGGCAGCCAGTAGCGGAGCGCGCTCACTTAACTGCTAAGCCATGGGGCCGGCCCTCAGTTGGAATGATTTTTAATGTTTAAATACAAAAAGGGATCACTGACTTTTTTTTTCTTTTTTAGACACACAACACAGATCTAATAGAGAAATGTGCAGAGGAAATGACCCCCTGCTCTGTCCTTCACAGTCCCCATCCTGTGACTGAATCTGTTGCCAGCCCTCTCTCCTTTTCAACATACAGAGAAATTCACAGCGGCTGCTTTACACTACAGCTGTGATGCATTGCATATTTCCTATTGTGTGTGCATCCCTCCCCAAAATCTTCCTTCTTAAAAAACAAAACAAAACAGTTGTTAATGGTCAAGGGTACATCATCCCCAACGGCGTCATTTCCTATCTCATAATGAGAAAGAGATGATATCTTCTGGTCAGGAGGTTTTATATAAACATATATATATATATATGTGGATACATATATATGTATGTGTGTATATACACATAAACATATATGGGCCGCCCGGTGGCTTAACAGTTAAGTGCGTGCGCTCCGCTTCAGTGGCCTGGGGTTCACAGGTTTGGATCCCGGGCGAGTACTGACGCATCACTTGTCAACCCATGCTGTAGCAGCATCCCATATAAAATAGAGGAAGATGGGCACAGACGTTAGCCCAGGCCAATCTTCCTCACCAAAAAAGAGGAGGACTGGCAATGAATGTTAGCTCAGGGCTGATCTTCCTCACAAAAAACAGAACAAAACAAAACATACACAATACACCTATACCACCCCCCTCCACACACACACATCTTCTATTACTTCTGTTTCTCTGGAGAACCCTGACTAATATAGAAACTATCTGTACTAGCTTTGCAATTTTTCTATAATACTAAAATTATTTCAAAATAACAAGTTATTAAAAACATTAATTAACTAAAGCTACATATATAAAAAAAGATAAATCACAAAATATGTCTTAGAGGAAACTCATAAACATATGGCTTTCACTTTTCTACTCATCTGTAAGCTACTAACAGATCCAGATACTAAATTCACTGATATTTAGATTTAAAAAATATCATGTTACAATTACATTTGCGTCAATAAAATGTATTTTTCCCCTTAAATACTCATTAGTACACTCTTGATAGAGTGAGAGCTAATTAGAATGGCAAGAAAAAATACCGATGACACTTTAAGAACATTAATAATTACTATGTAACAGTTTTACATTTTTCTTTTTCCTTTTTTTTTTTTTTTGTGAGGAAGATCAGCCCTGAGCTAACATCCATGCCAATCTTCCTCCTTTTGCTGGGGAAGACCGGCTCTGAGCTAACATCTATTGCCAGCCCTTCTCCTTTTTTTCCCCAAAGCCCCAGTAGATAGTTGTATGTTATAGTTGCACATCTCTTCTAGTTGCTGTATGTGGGAAGTGGCCTCAGCATGGCTGGACAAGCGGTGCGTCGGTGCGCGCCGGGGATCCGAACCCGGGCGGCCAGTAGCAGAGCACGCGCACTGAACCACCAAGCCATGGGGCCGGCCCCTAGTTTTACATTTTTCAATGTTAATATACATCATTTTATTTAGTTCTTAGAGTAGCCACTTAAAGTAAACAGAGAATTATACTAATAATGATATTCAGGAATGTTAAATGGCATGACTAGAGTACAGTAATAGTCGAACCTGAATCCAATTGTTTCAAATATTTTATGAATATAGTATGACTATGGAGTCCACTGGAAAGTCAATAAATTAACAGCTGCAAAATATTTCGAGAGTCCTCAGGTGATCCTCTGCTATTTGAAAGGATCCTGTTCTAACCAACTTGCTCAAAATGCATGTCCTATAGAACTCACATTAGCATATACTGGAATAAGTCATTTTATTTCTCGCTATATACACTTCACTTTTTGTTTCACTAAGAAAATAAAATCCAGCCACATATATCATGTACATTTACACCTTCTTGTGCTGCATAATCACGAGGGATCTAACAAATATGTACATTACAGATGAAGCAGGCCCAAGTCCATTTCTCTAAAGCAGTCCAATGACTATTTCAGATAAATTGTTCCTGAAGTCAAACAAAAACCTATTTCCAGGTTAGAGTCCTCTGAATGTACATTAACTCTATTTGACTAATTCAGGGGGTGTTATCAATTATTTTGTTCTTTACACTTTCTCTTACAAGGAGAGAGAATGGTGGATGGCTTCCTACTACTGCCTTATTCAACAGAATCCCACATTCAGTGAGAGATAGGGGAAATTTCAAATCCAATTCGCTATCCATAAGAATTCATTTTATTCATAGCTCTTCACCTACTATCCAAAAGTTACCTACAGTTAGAATCTCTTTCTTTTTTTCTTAATTCTCTAGGATTCCCTTCCTTTTCAAGCACCCTCCCACTCATCCAAAACTCATAAACTTTCTATTTGCAAAACATATGAAGCTATAATTCCTTTTTATTATTTTATTCCAGTCTCTTTAACAGTCCCACATCTTATAATAACATATCTTTTATTTGATTTACGAAAGTTTATCCTATAATAGTTGCAGCTAGTATTGCCAATGTCTTAAATTTGTTGTGTCAGATGGTACAACAAATTACAAAAGTTTGTTTTAGTTACTATATAGATAAACATAAATAAAGAAAATAAAGAAAAAATATGTATTTAGGTAATAATCAAGCCTGTGCAAAACCTCATCTCCTCCTCCGAACCTGAGAAAAATCACTGCTACCATCCTCCCTCAAAAAAGTCTTTCATGTACTTTTCTTTCAACATTTGCCACATTGTTATCATTTGATTAAGTATTATACCTGTGGAACTAGTTGCATTAATAATCGATAGTAAATTCTGGTTTGTACCCATTGCATAGACTGTCTAATAAGAACAGAATGACCTTTCATTCGTCTGTATTTTATGTCTTACTTCTAGCCATAATTTATAAGAAGAACATATAATATGGTCTTCTGGTTTCTTTCATAGTCTATGCAGGTAAGTCTCTCCAGAGACCATCTTTATTTATTTATTTATTTTTTTGTGAGGAAGATCAGCCCTGAGCTAACATCCATGCCAATCCTCCTCTTTTTGCTGAGGAAGACTGGCCCTGAGCTAACATCCACGCAGATCTTCCTCCACTTTATGTGGGACGCTGCCACAACATGGCCTGACAAATGGTGCCTCAGTGCGCGCCCAGGATCCGAACAGGGCCGCCAGCAGTGGAGCGCATGCACTTAACCGCTGCGCCACGGGCCGGCCCACCCAAAGAACCCATCTTTGAGGTAAAATTCCAACTCCCTTGTACTGCCTTGGAGAGTTTTTCTCTAATGCTCCCTCAACATGACTAACAGATTCTTTTTAGAAAGCATCACTTCAATTGTTGCAGAACCTACTTTTTGCTTCAAGAAATGATATTGTTCCCAACTTCAGAATCTTTTTGGCTGGTAATTTTTTCTTTTATTTTCTAATTATATTTAAAATTCTTCACCCAAACACAGCAACTACAAAATTCTTTCTTTTATTTCTTTTTCATCTCATTAACACAAGTAGAATGGAAAGAAAACAATTACTCTTTTGATGGATTTTACTAAAGTGTAAGTTATAATAGGAAAGGCAATCATTTAAAATAATGTTGCCTACTTGAAGAACAATGCCAGAGGAAGCACAGGATAAGAATAAAACTTCAGGACAGAATGCTGCCCTAGAAAATGAAAATTCAACTAATTGAAATCGTTGGGCATCTGGTGACTCTAAGTGAAAATTCAGTATAACATTTTTGCCTTCAGTTCTTCCTATCCATTTAACAGACTAAGCAAAATGTACAGTGCAATCTTGCATAAAGGAAAAAACATAAAAATCATTGACTGAGTTACCCTGTGGATTTGATAAATTATACATCAGGATTCAATGTTAGGAGCATTCTCTCCCTGTGTCCTTTCCTGGAAACAACCCATAGGCAAAGAAAAAGAGCACCTAAGAGAAGCTTGGTTTTTCCTTCTTGATTGCTGTCTTTAACTTCTCCATCTTGGGCCAAGCCTAGAGTCCTGTAGTCTTTCTACTTTTACGGATAGATAGATAACCTTTCAATTTTTTTTGACATATTAAAAATAGCTTATTTCTGATATGTTATTCCATCTAAAATTTCTGGAATTTTCTGGCTATAGGAATAACAGCTCATGCAAAGCTCAGAACTAACCTTTGGATATATTTTACAACTGAAGGAATATTTTATTTATGTATTTATTTGGTTTTATTTTTTTATTAGCAACTCTACGGGTCAGGTAACAAATGTATCACAAGTACAATGTTCTTAGAAAATGGAAGGACATTCAGGTAATCTCAATATTAGGAAACAGGGAGTTCCCAGTTTCATCAATATTCCCAGCTGCATCAATTCTGGGCCAACTCTATCACTCCATCATAGTCCAACAAGAATCTGGACAAATGTCTTCTGTTTCAGGACTTCTTTGCAAGAATAGCTCCCACTTGAAAATTTTCACTGCATTTTTAAGATAGAAAATCATGTGGAAAACACTTTGCTTGGAAAAAAACATGCTCTGAACTGTGATTTTAGTCAAAACCTCCTTCAGAAAAACAGAGGCACGTTATGTGATGGATTTACACATTCTAAAATTTTTAATCATTGGTTTATGATTTCCAGTCAACCTCTAATCAACATAAAGGCTTTCCTGTTTAGACAGAGCAGAGGTCTTCAGTATCAATGCAGCCCATTTTTTGCTATGGCTTATGGTATCCCCACCTAGGCTAAACAGGTCTGCCTTCATTCTCCCTGGAGTCAGTGAATTGTTCCCCAAAGCAGAGAAAGTCTTGCCTCATCATATCTCTAAAAAGTGAGAGAGCAAACAAAAACAAAAGTCAACAACTAAGAGCTGCCTTCTCTGAAATACTCCTTTAATCCAATGGCATAATACTTAGTTCCAATTCTGCTGTTATATTCTCCTGTACTGCCCTTTTTCTCTTCCAGGCTATTTCTTTACGCTAGAAAATGAATCCATCTCTTTGTTGCATCGTACCACGAACTTAATGGATTCATTAAAATTAGTCTCCAGTGGTATATATATTTCCCCAAAGCCAAATTATTAACACTAAAAATAAATCGATGTTTTTTCTCCATCACCTGGTTGAAAATTTATGTGACTTTTAAGTATTTCTGGAACCACTCTCCCTCCTCCTCAATTTACAACACTTTATGTTTATATTGCAGAGATCTGTGAATCTGGCACATCCCTTCATTATTCCGAATCTGTGTTAAATTCTACACTGATAAGATATTTAATAAAATCCACAAGTAAAATAAAATACTGTGAGAAGAACTGACTAAAAATGTTTGAAACAATCCTAGCTAGCTTTGTCCCTGTAATTACCCTAGTAATTCTCACCTTCACTTTTTCTTCCTACATCCACAAAAGAATCAGGAGCTTAGGGGAATTTCTTTGTATTTTCAGTTTCACAATTTAAGATTTCATATTTTCTAAATATCCTTGTCATCTCACTCTGTCAAAACTTCAGGGAACGAGGTTGCAGCTTCAACCCATAGATGAAGACATGTCACTTTTTTCCTGTCTCTTATAAGATTGCCTGCCTCCTTGTTTAGTTCACTAATTAGAATTTTTCTGTACATATATTGTATATCATTCATGGATTTTCCTTTTGTTCAGGGTCTGGAACACACCATGTTTAAATGCAGAGGATTTCTCATATTCTAGTTTAAATAACGTGATATATCACTCCACATTTAACATTGATTTAACAAGTTTGATAAACACCTCTTCTATTTGATACTAGAGAAAAAGTTTGGCACAAAGAAGATTCCTTATTTGGCTCTTTGTCTCCTACCTAAATACCTCCTATTCTTTCAAAAACACTGCTACTGATATAGCCATTTTTTCATTTTCCCCTAAAAGCATCTTCAATAAAAAATAACTTCATGTATCCCTGTAACTCATACATCCAAGAAGCCTTAAGTATCCCAGAGAAAGTTCTAAAAAATGATGATTGTTTACATTTTCTAAATTGTTATTTAAGAAGGGTGCCTCAGTAATTACCTGGTGCTTTCATTATGAATCATTTATGATTGATCTTTGTTATTAATTATAGTTAAACTTGACTCTAAGGGTCTGTATAGTGTTTGAGGCTGTTATTATTTTGAAATAATATTGTAGTCAAAAAACTAATATTAATCAAAATGTGTCATATTGAAATAATTAAAGTATTTTAATGGCTACTACTAAAATTTCAGATAGTTTTGAATCCCAAAGCTACAGGCCTTCTCTACTTTGTGCTTTGATATTGATTCTCAAATGTCAAATTCTATGTTTGTCTTTGCTTCTCTCTTTAGCAGTAAATTCCACACTGCAAATATGATTTGAGCAGATGACCTTCGATTAAGCTCTTGCTCTGCAACTCTCACTGCAGTGCCAATATGTTGGCAGCAATATAAAGGTTTTAGTAGCAATGTTTCCCTTGCATGTGATAAAACAGGTAATAAAGATCAGCTTTCCCTAGGTATGGATTGGCCAATAGTAGCTTTAAAAGACACGAAATGTGCTCTTCACATAAGTTATCTGCTAAATAAGATACTCAGGAAGATAAACACAGGACTCCTTTACAACTGTATCAACCATGTTCTAATGCAGAACTGTATGCCCATTTAGAGAAATCAACAGTACAATAGATTTACAAAAACAAATCTAATGATTTTAATATTAATAATAATTTTAGTGGTGGTAGTGTTATGGTCAATATTTATTGAGCGATTTCTATAATCATTGCAATGTGTTGAATATTTTATATACATGATCTAATTTAAACTCAACTGTAATACCTCTAAGGTACATGTTGTAATTGCTGGGGTTTTTTTGTTTGTTTGTTTGTTTATTGCAGTAACGTTGGTTTATAATATAAAAATTTCAGGTGTACATCATTATACTTCTATTTCTGCATAGATTACATCATGTTCACCACCCAATACTAATTACAACCCATCACAACACACATGTGCCGAATTATCCCTTTCGCCCTCCTCCTTCCCCCCTTCCCCTCTGGTAACCACCAATCCAATCTCTGTCCCTATGTGTTTGTTTATTGTTGTTATTATCTACTACTTAATGAAGGAAATCATACGGTATTTGACCTTCTCCCTCTGGCTTATTTCACTTTGCATTATACCCTCAATGTCCATCCATGTTGTCACAAATGGCTGGATTTCATCGTTTCTTATGGCTGAGTAGTATTCCATTGTGTATATATACCACAGCTTCTTTATCCATTCGTCCCTTGATGGACACTTAGGTTGCTTCCAAGTCTTGGCTATTGTGAATAATGCTGCAATGAACACAGGGGTGCACGTACCTTTACAAATTGGTGTTTTCAAGTTCTTTGGATAAATACCCAACAGTGGAATAGCTGGATCATATGGTAGTTCTATCCTTGATTTTTTGAGGACTCTCCATACTGTTTTCCATAGTGGCTGCACCAGTTTGCACTCCCACCAGCAGTGTATGAGAGTTCCCTTCTCTCCACATCCTCTTGCTGGTTTTTTTTTTTAATGAAAAACAGATTATCTGAATTATCTAGAAATTAGCTAGGAATTGTCACAGCTGTGTTTCATACCCAGGTGTGTCTGTCACATCCAGTTTCCTAGTCACTCTCCTATACTGCTTTCAGAATAATAAGTTTATCTTGGGCCCCTGTTACTAGGATTTATTTTATTTGTACTCTTCTTTTGAATATTCAATTTCATTCAAATATTAACAATCATCCTAATACATAATAGAACTCCATCTTTTATGTTATTATATGTATTTATATTTTTCTTATAATTATGTGCTATATTTGAATATGATACATTTGATCCAATGGTATTTTCTGTGGAATTTTTTTCTTTAACCAGTGTTGTCAAGGTCATTCAACACACACTGAGTGTTCCCAACAAGCTCTTATACAATGCTGCAACTTGCTGATAATAAGGAATGTTGTTTTGAAAACACTGCCAAGAAATTTTGTAACAGTTGCAACATGCATAAAAACTTTATGCTAGGTATCTTCCATTTATGCCTGGAAAGATCTATTCTCCCTCCTTCTCCTCCTGCCCTCTGATCTGATTGGCTGGACTGCGTAAGTATATTAACAAGACACTTGTACTCTAATGGCTTCCAGTTGCTTTTATCCATAGATAACCAGGTAAGAGATTGGGGGAATGGAGGAGAATAGTATTAGCGTACTTCTTTTTTAATAGATTATTTTTTAGAGCAGTTTTAGGTTCACAATAAAACTAAGCAGAAAGTACAGAGAATTCCCATATACTTCTGCTCTCACACGTGCTGTTGACTCCCTCATCGACATCCTACACCACAGTGGGACATTTGTCACAATTGATAAACCCACAATGACACATCATTATCACTCAAAGTTCAGAGTTCATTGGGATTGGGGTTCACTCTTGTTGTACATCCTATGGGTTTGGATAAGTGTATAATGACACATATCCACCATTATAGTATCATACTAACAGTTTCACTGCCCTAAAAATCCTCCAAGCACCCCTTACTCATCTCTGCCCCCTCCCTAACCCCTGACAACCACTGATCTTTTGTTTGTTTATTTGTTTTGTTTTTCATGAGGAAGATTGGCCCTGAGCTAACGTCTGTGCCAATCTTTCCCTATTTTGTACCAGGGACACTGCCACAGCATGGCTTGATGAGCGATGCATAGGTCTGCGCCCGGGATCCAAACCCGTGAACCCTGGGCCCCCTAAGCAGAGCATACAACCTTAACCACTACACTACCTGGCCATTCCCACAACCACTGATCTTTTTATTGTCTCCATAGTTTTGCCTTCTCCAGAATGTCATAGAGATGGAATTCCTTTAGGACCATAGGTGTTAATAGCTTTGCCGCTTCCAGCCTCAGATTGCGACTCTATGCTATGTGGTTTCTTTGTCAGCAATACTCCTTTCCTCTTTTCCTGTGCTTTCTCTTTCTTATTTTGACACTAACTGATAGAAAATCCACAGTAGACAAAGACCCAATGCCTACTCTTCTGTATTTTGCTATTATTTTCACATGTGGAATATTTAGAAGAAAATGTTACAAAGTAAAAATGACATCTTACTGGCCATCTTACTAAATAATCTGCAATATGAGCCTCTTTTTAGTATAGTAGCCTAGAGGGGGAGAAAACAAGGACCATCGACAGCACAGTTTTAGCTCAGTGAAGATATCTAATACCAAAGGGCATTATCTCTGCATCAAAATGATAGTGGAGTCTTTCTCATAAGAGCTTTCTTGGTGCTATATTTATGCAAAGCAGTTAATTACCGTCACCTCATTTGATACCAATAGCCACGTGAAGAACTATTATTATTTCCACTTTACAAATTAGTAAACTGAGGGTCCTTTGCCAAAAAGGTATTTGTAATGGAATTTAAAACTAAGTCTAAATTCAAATGTGTTTGTATTTATTTCAATTCTACCTTTCTTGTGTCAAAGCTAAGTATTTAATGCTCTGTACGATGTTTAAGTGACCTGGTTTTAAATTCTAGACCCCTGCAACTGGAGGCAAAACCATGAGTTCTCAAATGTGTGGGCCATCTCACCCCATTCCTATTCCCCGGCCCCCGGCAGCATGTTCAGCAGATAGTGACGTAGATGTGTGATTCTCCTCCACCTGCTCTCTGTCCTCCCTGTGCCATCATCCTGAGGCAGTCACAAAGCTCAAAGCCCCTGCCTTCCCCTCCCAGATGATGGTCTCCCACTACACATTCTTCGTTCAGGAAGCCATCTCTCTCATGTACTAGATTACCAAATTAATTCTGAAAACTGTTGATGGAAGACAGATTGCTTTTGAAAAGCAATACGTCTGATGTCTTAGCAGCCTTGACCAAAATGAAGTGAAGAGTGTTAGGAAGATTGTAAAGGCACACAAAACTGGCTATGATTATGAAAGGGCAATATTGATAAATTCCCCAAAACAAATTTACCAAAGAGTATTGAAGGCTTAGACAAATATGAGGATGTCATAAAAATGATAACATTAGAACTATATAAATCAATAAAAAGTATCAGAAAAGCTACTTGTCCTCAGGAGTTTTTCAAATATTAGAGTTTCATCTTTCTTGCTGAATATTTGGAATTCTTTCACATTTGGTTTCTCACTTAGCCTCCAAATGTAGGTGTGACCTACACAGACAGATATAGAATTCTGATACTTAGAACATATTTATAGAGGAAATAGAGGTAGAGAAATAATTACCTTGACCAATTGCTACAACACAGAAATAGTATATGTGTTATATTACTTTCAGCCTAGACTCTCTAATGATTCTAGAATATGCTTTTAAATATACCCATGGAAAACGTGAGAAGCATAATTATTCACGTTTTCTAGTGATGGTTATAAACAAAACTCACAAAAAACATCATAAGAAGTACAGGAGAATTAATGATCACAAAAAACTAGATTACAAGAAAACTAAAGACTAATAAAGAATTTAAGGCTAGAAGTCAAAGGGTTATATATAATTAGTAATCACTATATGCAATCAAGAAAGTCCTAATGAGTAAACAGAATAAGATAAAGTTACATGCAATTAAATCAAATAGTAGACTTGCAAATTAGAGATAGTTAAGACTTCATCCAGATTTGGGGGCCAAATTGTTGAAACATGGATTTACTTTACCTCAGGTAATAAAGGGTTGTAATTATTAGTCTTGGACAAAGAAGAAACATAATCTGCATTCTGACATCACAGGATAGGCCCTTTTAATATGTCCTGCTTTTCATGCAGACATTGCCTAATATTAGCTCATAAAAAAAGTGGTCACTCTTCTTTGAGTTACGGCATCCCTTAGAAATTTTAGTTTACCAAGACAGCTGACTAGAATATTTTTGTGTACGAAGAGCTAAAAATATGTTGCCCTCAACTAATCACACATGTAGATCCCAGTAAAATAATAATTTATCTTGCAAATATTTCTTAGCTCTGTCTCCAAAACAGGTTTTTACGTACAGAAGAAAGTGCTTTCACTATATCTATGTTATTAAGCAATATATTATTTTGTGAATTAAATCCACCCGCTCTCAGTATTTAAAGGTCTTAGAAGTGCTCCATTTTTCAGAAAACAATAAAAGAAAAGCATGTTTACATCACAGGAGAAGTCACAGGAAAAAGAGTGATTTTTCTTTATAATAACATTTATGTTTTAAGTTAGCCTCAAATCAGGATCCCTATCACTTTCAAGGTTTGTGTTATACCAGATTGCAGTAAAGGCAGGAAACAATTGAGTAAACAGTCCTCTCTGGGTATCCGCAGGGGATTGGTTCAAATCCCTTATATAGAGTGGCACAGTATTTGCATATAATTTATGCACATCCTCTCGTATACTTTAAATCATCTCTAGATTACTTATAATATCTCATATGATGTAAATACTATGTGTATAGTTGTTATACTGTGTTGTTTATGGGATAATGATAAGAAAAAAAGTCTGCACATGTTCAATACAGATGCAACCACCGGAGGCCTTTTGATCTATAGTTGGCTGAATTTGCTCATGCAGAATTTATGGACATGGAGTGCTGACTGTACTTTTTGATGGCTATGTATTCTGGATTAGTTTCTAACTCCAATCCCTTAAAAAGACACAACCCACACAGACGTAACACCTGTCCACAAATACTCAAACCCAATTGAAATTACCATGGGTTTAACCCCAGGAATCTAGTAGGAACAGCATTTTTTTCAGCCTAGACTCTCTCTCTCTAATGACTCTCCATTATGCTTTTATGTATACCCATGAAAAACATAAGAAGCATAACTATTCATGTTACCTATTGGTGCTTATAAACAAAACTAATAATATTAAATCTTAAGAGTCTTTTGAATGCACTGCATGCCTCACTCACAGCCAACATAACCTATTAACTGATTAGTAGTTAACATTTACAAGGTAATGCTTTTTGATACAAATATTTGTAGATATATCGGAGACTCTTCTTCAGCAAATGTTGAGCAGTATAACACTCTGGTATAGGATAAAAGGATACAACATTTATAAAACCAATTCCTGTACCCACACTACTGTATTGTGAGAATTCCTTAGGAAAAGACCCCGTTCCCCAAATGCTATGAAATTTCAGAGAGAAATAAATTATATTCTGTTTATTGAAAGATTCGCTTTTATAACTAGTTGGTTAATTGGCTTTTAAGGAAAGGGATAGTGGCATTTCAGAAAGGCTCCATTACTTCGGAGCTTTGAAAGTATAGTGGGATTTCAAAGGAAACAAGAAGAGTAAAACCAAAACATTAGAAGTAAAATATGTTTGGATATGCTGAAAAATATCAAGTAGACAAGAGAGATGATACATAAAGTTTATTTATCCATTCATTAGACATATCCAAATATCTACCATATGCTGTGTACTGTATTAGCTTCCAGGCCTAGACTTCCAGGCTGACCAGATGCATGCTCTCAGAGAGTTCATATGTAGTGGGCATAATAGAGCAAGTAAGTAAATACATAAATACATTTAAATAATTACAAATTGTGATAAAGATGGAAAAGGGTACCAATTAGGATCTAAAATAGATACTAAGAAAAGTTTGCCTATCATATTTAGATTTCCAGGGAAGATTTCCCTGAAAATGAGATATTTATGATGAGAGCTGAAAGAAGAGAAAGACTTACCTTGGGAGTGTGAATAAAATGGAACTCTATGCTGAAGCAAATGTATGTGCAAAGGTCCTGGGTCTGGATGAAGCATGGTTTAGTGGAGGGGACCAGGGCAATTGATGAGAACAGCATGAGATGAGGTGGAACAGGTCAGCAGAATCAAGATCATGCAGGGCTTCCAAAAGCATGTTGAGGAATTTTAATTTTATTCCATGTACAATGGAAGCCACTAATGAATTAAAAATAGAGATGGACATGATCCAAATATGATCCCTCTGGCTCTCTGTGAAGAATAGTTTGGAGAGTGACAAGAATGAAAACATAGTGACTAGTTAGAAAAATGTTATAATTCAAGCAAGGAGAGGTGATGATCTAAAGCAAATTGGTGCCAGAAGAAATGAATATAAATCTGCTGATGAATTGGGTTGGGGTGGTGAAATAGAAGAATGAAACAAGTAATAAATATATATTTCTGATTTCAGCAGATGGGAAAGTGGTGTTTACTATGATAAGAAATATCTGAGTAGGGGCACAGATTTCAGAGGTAAGAAAAATGTTCTTTTTGGACCAGTCAGTTCTGAGATATCAATAAAACAACAAAATAGAAATAACAAGTAGGCTATTGAATGTGTGCTCTCTAGAGGAATCAGGCTAGAGATATTCATTTGGAACTCAGCATGTGGATAACTTAAAAGTCATGAGAAAAATGGAGATCATCCAGAGAGAGTATGTAAAGAGAAAAAAGACAGAGAATGAGTATTCATGTAGTAGAAGGAACAAGAATATGTGGCATCACAGGACTCAAAAAACAAAATGTGTCCATATGTGTCATGGAAAAGATGCTTAAACATAATACGTATATGAATAAATTGAATTTAATTTTACAGGCTATGTGGAGTCTTTAAATGCTTTCAGTATGAGTCTTGCAATCTTCATTGTGGTTTCATAAGCCCAGTCATTTAACAATATCTTCTGGGATGGCCTAAAGAAGTAGCCATGGACAAATTAGCAGGTTAAGACTGGGGCACACATAGAGGGAAGGAATACACTAGAAGCAGGGCAATGTTGGATTACATGATGCTGATGTTAGTGGGAATGGAAGGCGGAGGATATATTTAAGATGTATGTAAGGCTAATGTCCCTAATATATTGCAGTGAGGGGGAAAACAAATTTGGCTGCAATCAGTTTCATTAGAGAAATCCTTAGCAAACACTCACAGAAATAAGAAGGAGAAGCTGGAATTTTTTTTAACAGACTGGTGGGGATGTGCCTAATAAACTTCCTGTTGGAGATGTCCATAAAACGTTTAAAAATAAGGGTCTATTTCCCAGAAAGTCAGTTACTGGTAGATTTCAGTGATAAAGATAATATTTAAAAGCATGGGTATAGACACTGTCACCAATGGAGAGTAATGAAACTATATATATCAAATGAAAAGAATGGAAAAGTGGGTGTTTGGTTTTTTTTCTTTTACAAATACTGAGACCGCTTTGCCCCAGCTTTTAATTAGGTTACAGTCTTGACAATACTATAGCTCATCTATAGTAAAAAAAAAAACAAAAAAAAATTGATATGTCATACAATAATGTGCCTCCCACAGAGAACTGAAAAAAGACAAATTAAACAAGTGGCTGATATAGGACCACCATCTCGACTAACTGAATCACTCCCACTATGTGCAATGCACAGTAAGGGATTTATGGAGTGCCAAAAGCCAGTTTGAATCTTCAAGGCTTTTACTGGCTGATAGGAATGCAAATATTTACACAAAAATCAGCGTCTGAAAGATCAAATGTTAGTCTCCTGGAGTTAGCTGCAAACATCGCTGGTGATATTGCAACTTTCCTAAAAGCACCGGTTGAGCCAAGTGCAGAAATGCTGAGCCAGCAATTACAGTCAACCCCCGCTGGGCTGGAGTCCTCAGAGCAGCACAATTGGGGCTGAAGCACCAGCACACTCCACATACACCCATGACTGTAATTTCTCACTGAGCCACAGGCAAGGGCAAGGGGGGACCCCGTGGGAGGGGTTGCAGAGCTAACAAAGGGAGTGAAGGATAGAATGCATGTTCCAAGAGAAGTTAACTAGGAAAGGGTGACATTTTTATAGTCTGGAGGAAAGACTTCACAAAGAATGACAGTCAACAGCAGCAAATGCTGCAGGGTTGGAAAAGACTGCACAGTTTGAGAACACCTCTTTTTTGGTAATAAGAGATGAGACATTTTTGAAAATTTTCTTTCAGGTATTTTTCTTTTACATTTTTAGCTTAATTCTTCTTTTCCTTTTTTAAACTTTTTAATTTCAATATTAAAAATTGAGATGGATTCTATCAAAGATGTTTTGGGTTCAACTTCTCCAAATTAGGCCTATTTGTACTTTGGGCATAAGAAGAATGCTACAGCATTAATAAAACATTTGCCTGTTTTTTTTCCTCTCTTGCCCGCCCTTCACTCTCTCCCTTTCTTCCTTCCTTCCTCCTTCTTCTCTTTCTTTTCATTTTTTCCATTAGATAACTACAATAAGCTGACTTAAAGATCACATTCATTAAGAGGTGGGATTACTCTTCTTCTGAATCAGCAGTGGCCATGCATCAGCTAATTTTTGGTCCACTTTCTGTGGTAAATGGGAGATGGGTTAGGTCAACTTTGAAATTTTGTATCTGTGTAGTTTCCAACATTTGCTAAATATCCAAAGTTGTTCATATAATCTTAATATACTGCCTTCAAGTCTCAGCTTCTCTTAGCTGGGGCGTGGCACAAAGCAGGTAATGGGATTCTCCAGTGGGCCTTTTAATGCTTATTTCTAAAATGGACATCTTCATGTATTTGTTCTTATAATGCAGTCTTGCAAACACACGGTATTGCATTCCTCAAAGTTTTGATTGTATAGAAAGTATATTTTCCCAGTTTCCAGAGATGATACTGATTTCACCCACTTTATGTTGTGTTTATTGTAGCCACTTAAGTTTGGAAGAGGACTGGAGTTTACATATTTAATCATGCTGCTTTCTTGAACATGAAGACTCTTTACCTCTTAAAAATGTTTATACGTTTCTACTAACAAAAGTAGTACATGTTTATTGTAGAAGGCTGGTTGTATTCTGGTGTACAAATATTTATGCATTAATTAGGTTATTGATTTGGCTGCTTCAACACAGGCTAAAATAACTGAGGTTTTTAACAAGATAGGTATTTTATTTCTTTACCAAATATAAGGCAGAGCTGGTTAAAGAGGACTTCGTCAAAATTTAAAGCTTTTGCTCATTTAAAGACACTTTAAAAAATAAAGAGACAAACTTCATATTGGGAGAAAATATTTGACAAAGCTACTGTAATACATATCTATATCCCTATCTATCTATCATCTATCTATGTCATATGTCAGATATATCTGATATATATGTCTATATATATGACAAAGGAATTGTCCTTTATGTAAAGAACACTTACAACTCAATAAGAAGAAGACAAACACAATTTAAAAATTGACAAAAATATGAAGAGACATTTCATAAATGAATATATTAAAATGGCCAATAAACACATGAAAAATTTTCAATATCATTAATCATTAGGGAAGAGTAAACTAAAATAGTAATAAATAACTACTATACATCCAAAAAAGTAGCTAAAAGACAGCTAAAATATTGACAATACCAAGTGCTGGCAAAGACATGGAGAAACTGAAGATCTCATTTATTGCTATAGGAAATGTAAAATGGTGCAACCACTTTGGAAAACGGGTTGATGGTTTGTTAAAAAACAAACATACTTATAAGGTGATCTGGGAATTTCTCCTAGTTATCTATCAAAAAGAAATGAAACATTTGGCCATACAAAGACTTGCTCTCAAATGTCCATAGAAGCATTATTCATCATAGCCCCTAAACAGACAAAATTCAAAGTTCATCAACCAGTTAACAGATTTAAAAAAAAAGTGGTATGTTCATACAATGGAATATACTCAGCAATAAAAAGGAACAAACTACTTATTTATAAAATAATGTGCATAAATTTCAAAGCATTATGTTATATAAGGTATGATTATATTCATATAAAATTCTATAAAAGGCAAAACGATAGTGATAAAGCAGATCAGTTGTTGCCAGAATTTAGGCATCACGAAGAGAATTTACTACAAAAGAACATAAGGGAACTTTTTGGGGTGGTGGGAGTGTTATAAAACTCGATTCTGTTCTAAAACTTGACACATACAATGACTGGTTTGTAATAGACAATGAACATATATTTGTTTAGAGAATAAAAGAAAAAGAATAACAAAAATATAGTATTCTCTAAGGAATTTACATAGGTACATCTTCCTTTTGATCCCATAATAAGAATATTATTAACACATGGCACCTGGAAAGTAGGATAAATTTAAAATGTTAGGAGTAATAAAATGCCTTAACAAAAATTAAACCAAAGTAAAAGTTTCCTAAAGAATCTTCCAGCTTCCTCTTGCAATTGAGACAATGTTTTCTAGTTAGACTTGCGGTTTCCCCGTATGCTATGCTGATTCACATGCATGCTCTCAGATGATAGTCTCTCTGCTTAGAATGCCCTCCAGTATTTTCCACTTGTCAAATATCTATTAAACTTCCAATCTTTAGCATTGTGTAGCCTTTCTCCACCTCTTGGATTTAACTCAGTGTTTCATCTTTTTTTCTTCTTCCTATCCAACATATTTCTCCCAAGTCTCCTGCTACATATTGTGATCCTTATATATTTACTCACGCAAAGACCATAAATTCATTGAGATCAGAACCATTTTTCTTCTCATATTTTATTTCTAGAAACAGGTAGGGTGTCTAGAACACTCTCGGGGTGCAATAAATGTCTGTTAAATTAATAAATGAGGAAGGAATTCAGTTGAAAAAAAAGACTGAGCATTTGCAAAAGCGAAGTGGACAGTGCTGATAACTTGGGGCAATATCAAATTTTGCAAAGAACTTCCCCAGAACAAAGTGAATTGGCTACAGGCACTGGATATGGATATTCAATTCTGTTTTTCTTAGAGTAAAGGGCACATTTCTATCTTTCAAACAAATTGGTGCAATTACTGGAACCAGATAGAATTACACTGCTTGCTATTGCATGTGCTCAGTTTCCCAGAATATGGAATATACCTTCAGGGATTTATTAACAACTTTCTATAGTCAGACTATTTTAATGTTATGAATTCCCTGGACACTGAATCCTCAAGGTATAAAAAGAGTTTTATTTCCAGAAGTTTTTGCATAGCACTCTTGTAATTGTGATAGGAATAATACAAAATTTAACTCATACATGTTCATTGGTCTCTTTTCCTTTCCTCAAATCCTCTGAAGAATATGCTGATATTCTCTGATTTGCCTTCCAATCCTTATCCTGGCATATTGGGATAGTAAATTATGGTTGGGGTGAAGAGTGCTAGGGGGAATGGTTGAATTAGAGAAGTGGAGATATAGAAGGATTTTATGTTTTTATGGGCAGAACATAATTGGCAGGAGAGAGAAAAATAGAACAGAAAGTAGAGAGAGGAAGGGGAAGTAGAGGGTGAATACAGATAAAATACAGGTGGAGTTGCAGAGTTTGGGAGGGGAATTATTAAGCAACTTTGGGTCATCTGCAAACTGTGGGAGAGACTTAAAAAGTGTAGCAATGGGAAAGGTGATTTAAAAATATGACTGAACACAATGAACTTGTTCCTCTTTTAGCAGCATTTCCAGAATACACATTTCAGCAATGCCAGATGTGTGATTGTTACAAACATTGAAGAATACAGTCATTCCAAGAATTTGAGTCTTAGAGAGAATTTCTTAAAATACACCTTCACTGATCTTCCTCCCTCCTTCCTTTCTTTTCTTCCTTCCTTCTCTCTTTCTTTCTTAAATGATTGAATACACATGAAATTATTAGAACAGGAATTGCAATATAATAAGCACTCAATAAATGGAATACATTATTATGTGCCTAGAGTATAATGCAAGGAATATTTCATGATTGTGGTTAAATCAGAATAAAAGAAACATAACAAGAATTTGATCTTTAGAAATCTTTGGTGATGATCTACACCACGGCAAATATCATGCCAAATCTTAAACATAAAATTGACACTTCTATTAAAAATTTTAATTTTTAACCCGTGAAGTTGATAAAATATAGGAATCAGAATACCTAGAGGTATAATGTGTGTGTGTGCAAGTGTCTGTGTGTATTAATTAGAATAAGAGCATTTTCTTTAACTTCACCAAGCTATTTAAAAGAAATAGCCCATGGGTTGAAAAATGGACAATCTCTATGACAAATTAAATACAAATTTTCAAACTAGGACTTTCTGAATAGCTAATATTAACCATAAAAACATGGCTAGATTGTCTTTTCCATCTGTTGTCCTCTCTATCTTAATTTGAGTCATCCTTTTAGGACCAGCCTAAGTGGAACATTCTTTACGAAGTCTCCTCCCATAAAGAGTTTCTATCCTGAAAACTCATAGCCTTTATAGACTGTCTTTGACTCTTGTAATTAAACAAAAACTGCCTTAATTTTTTCATATGTGCATGTGTTTATTCATTATCTTGTCAGAAAATAAAAATTTCTTCAGTGAAACATTTTTTTTTCCCTTTATACATAGCAAATAACCAAGTGCCTGGCATATGGCAGGCATTTACTGAAACATTTTGGACTCATCTAAAGCTTACTGCATTTCTCAACTTCCATATTTAATTAGTTAAAAATGTCCGGTCACTTTTAGTTCTCCAATATCTGTCATAGCAGTCTCTTTATCTTAATTGCTATTGTCATTGTGTTATATTTTTATGCCATCATTTCTCACAAGGGCTATTTCTAGTTATCTAATTGGACTCTATCTCCTTTCAGTCTGACATCCAATCCACAGTCAGAGATAGCATCTTATGTTGTAAATCTTATATTTATCCTCTCTTGGATTGTAAAGGATGCCACTGTTAACAAGAAGATCTGAAAACACAGTGATTGAGATAAGATAAAAACTCAATTCTCTCTCAAGTAATAAGACAGGCTTTTCTACTCACAAAATCTAGCCATTCAGGACCTTTCAGCTGTGGTGTTCACCATTCATTAGGCTACTGTTTCATTCACACCACCATCTCTGTGTTTCTGATATCAGGAAAGGACAAAAAGAGAATGGAGAGAAGGCAGCTTCCTTTTAAGACATGACCTATAATTTGCACGCATATCTTCTCTTTACCTCCCATTGCCTAGCACTTATTCACATGGCCACACACAAATGCAATCTCTAGATGATGAGCGATCAATTTCAAAAGGAAAATTTTTCCACAGCCACCCCTGTGAACATGAAATTGTCCTTCTTCTCATACATAAAACATATCCCCCAACACACACACATACACAAACACACACACACACACGCATTCTAGGAAAACATCCTAACATCCTATCCAGGTTCTCCATCCAACTCAATGTTGGTCTAGGATCTCTGGATGAAGAATAGTCCATTCCATCAGGTCCAAATGTGGCTCGTTATGTTATGGCAGCCTATATTTAACACATGGATTTATTTGCTCTCCGTTATGCTCAATTTACAATGGTGGAATATGAGCAGAGTAATTGCATTAAATTTTTCATTCAGAAAACTGGAAGAATGAGGAACATGTAGCATTCACTGTTCTATGGGAGTTGTCAAATTCTGCTTGGCAAAAATCATGAAGAAACATTCTTTGGCAGCTACTGAGACCATCTGCTACCTCAGTTGCTGCTGTCTGTTCGTTATTTTCTGTGGCCACCTCTATAGTTGGCACTGGAGAGTGTGCCCTACTAAGACCTGCCCAGCTTCAAGCTGGTACAGGTTTGGTATCCCCAACTTGTATTTGGAGTTTGAAAAGACATAGACTTTGAAGGCCAGGATTGTGGTTTCTTTGGCAACATACTTCAACTTTTTAGTCTTCCAAATATATGCTTCCAGTTAGTTCCCTGTACGAGAGTTTATAGCTAAAACTTCATCTACACATGTTTCCTAAGCCTTATATTTCTGTGTTCAGAATATCTTCCTCTCTTTCATGCTATTTGTGGTTACTTTGAGGCCATTTGAAACAAGATGTTTCATAAAACTGGAACAACCTGAACCTAATATTTGCTACTGGGCTAATTCCCATTGGGTAGCAAAGGATATTTGAATAGAAGCTCTGAGACAAGCTTGAGGTCACAATTATAAATCCTGCTGTTTGGGATTAAGAAGTAGTTGGTCATGCCAACACTGCAAAACCTCAAATAACGGAGCTCCCAGTCACTTTATACTGCAGGGCAGAAAGAATGGGCAGAAAGAATCTTCCATAGAAGAACTATATCCCTTGCCATTTCTGCTTCGAATGGTCTAATTCCTTTATGAGTTCATATTTCTGATGATATCTTGCTACAAGCTGCAGGATAAAAAGGAAAAAAACCAGAGATATTCTAACATTTTCTAACCAATTGTAAAGCTACAGATTATGTAGAAATGTGATCCGCCTTCCAAATTGTCATAGGAGACTGCTTTAACAATATTTTCCAATGCTAATCAGGATCAAAAGCTTTCCAGCCCGCGGTGTCTACATTCTTGCTGGCCAGCTTGTGATTACCAAGCCAATTTTATTATGAAAAGACCTCATTGTCAGGTATTATTTTTTTTTCTATTTCACAAGATGTAAAATACATTTCTATAACTAATAGACCCCCAAATATAGTGGTTTAAAAAACATAGATGTTAATATCTTTCTCACATTTCAGGGGATAGTGAATGGTCCAGAAATTTAGGCCATTCCTCCCCAAATTTTCCAAGGAAGCAAATTCCTTCTATATTCTTGCTCTGTTTTCCTTTCAGGTGTAGCTCTTATATACATGACTGTAGCTGGTTCACCATGACCAGAATAACACTTAAGGCCTCAGGAAGAAAGAAAGGGAGTAGAGGCAAGAAGCTGCTTTTTAAGACCATGACTTCGAACTTGCACGTGTCACTTTTTACTCGTATCTTATTGTCAAGAACTTAATTTCATGGATATATCTGTGTGAAAGGAGGCAAAGAAATATAGTCTTCTAGTTTTTCAGCCATTAGCCCAGATAAAAGGGGAGGGAGAATTCTATTACTATAGGAAAGAAGGGGAAAATAGATATTTGAGAGACAATTAGGGATATAGACTCAAGTCTTAGTTCTTTTCATTCCATTGGCTTCTGACAAGATAACAGGATAAAATACAAACCACATAGAATGGTATAGCAATGTCTCCATGACTGTTCTTTTAAATCATAAACTGGGAGAGTGAAATAGTTTGTCATGTATTTCATTATATCAAATTACGGTACTATTAATTTGTCTGATTCTTCTGATATACCAATGAAAAATCAATAAAAACAACAACTTATGGTTCTCTAAAGTTCACAAATAAACTCTAACTATAAAGTGTCTCGATTGGTAATAATTGTTAATTAAATGGAAATTTCTCCAGCTGAGTTTGTAGAGGAACTATGGTGGAGGAAAAAAATATCAAAAATAATTGTTCTAGGTAGGATGACTTCTACAAAATCTATTTCTCTGAGTAATTTATTAAAGCAGTTTTCCATCCAGAATTATTATTCTTCTCTGTCACACACATAAGGAAGTTAGCCATAATTTTTTTTAAGTAAGGTTGAGGTGTGAGAAGCCACTTCCTCTAATGTAAAATATTTTGCCCTGTACGCAGAGAGTCGCAATTTGGGGTGTTGAAGTAGGAGAGAGTAGGTTCAACTTGTTCTTTGATAACACTGATGGATGCAATGGGGAAAGTCTAAAACTGATTTGGTTGGACTGAATTTCCCTTACCATGTTGGACTTTTCTACATTCCAGTTTCTGACAAGGAATCCCAGAGTGCATGTGACACACTTCTATTATAGAATGGTTCTTGTCTGTTAAATGATGCATCTACTTCTTATTCATTGTGTTTGGACTTGGTAGGCTATTTCCATCTGGAGTTTTATGCCCTTGAGTTCTAATAAAGGTTTTTGAAATATTTCATTGGAAATTTCCTTCTCACTGTGTTCTTTGGAACTCTTATTAGTCAGATGTTGTGATTACTTCTTTAATTTTCTGACTTTTCTTCCATACTTTTAACTCTTTTTCTTTTCTTTTACGCTTTGGGAGATCAACTTTAACTTCCAAACTCTATAACTAATAAATTTTTTTTTTTTTTTTTTTTTTTTTTTTGTGAGGAGATCAGCCCTGAGCTAACATCCGCCAATCCTCCTCTTTTTTTGCTGAGGAAGACGGCCCTGGGCTAACAGCGGTGCCTATCTTCCTCCACTTTATATGGGACGCCGCCACAGCATGGCTTACCAAGCAGTACTTCGGTGCGCGCCCGGGATCCGAACCAGCGAACCCCGGGCCGCCGCAGCGGAGCGCGCGCACTTAACCGCTTGCGCCACCAGGCTGGCCCCTCTATAACTAATAAATTTTTATAACATTTAAGCTTTCATACTTTTAATTGCCACTTGATATTTCTTGTTTTTTTTCTTGTTTCTTTTTATAGAGGCTGATTCTTGTTTTACAATGCAATAACCGATCCCTCTGATAAGTAATTAAATTTTCTTTGAAATTTTTCTTTGCTGAATGCCTCTCATGATTTTCTCCCCCGCCTTCATTTTAGAAGTTTTATTTTTTTTAAATCCATATTTAAGATTAAATATCTAAAAATCTGATTAAAAATTTCCCAGAGGTGGACCCAGTTTGTCAAGTGGTGAGATCATTTGTACTGTATGTTTTTTGTTGGGGTTCCTCTCCCACATTGTAGTTCCTGTAAGCCAATCTTCTAAAGCCATTCTCTTCCTCCAGAGAGGGATGCTTTTCTCTATTTTGACAAGATTGAGGGAGGCAATGAGTGGGAAAAAAGGAGAATGAGAGGAACAGGAAAAAATCCCACCTGCATTCTGGGTCTTTGTGAGGGCTGGGACCACGCAATTCATTATGCTGACGTCAATTATTCTCTCTTGGCCCATCCTTTACCTCTGCTCTTCTCTGAAACATCTCAGGTTCAGGCTCTCAAACACAGTGCCTAGGACTGGTGGTGAAGTGGAATGTGTCCAAGACACACTGTGTGTCCTTGGGGACCTGGCCCCCATTCTATTCCATTAATAGGCATTAGAACAATCCCTTTCTTTTTTTTTTTTTTTTTTTTTGGTGAGGGAGATCAGCCCTGAGCTAACATCCATGCTAATCCTCCTCTTTTTGCTGAGGAAGACTGGCTCCGAGCTAACATCTATTGCCAATCCTCCTCCTTTTCTTCTTCCCCAAAGCCCCAGTAGATAGTTGCATGTCACAGTTGCACATCCTTCCAGCCGCTGCATGTGGGACGCCGCCTCAGCATGGCCGGAGAAGTGGTGCTTCGGTGCACTCCTGGACCAAACCCGGGCCGCCAGTAGCGGAGCGCGCACACTCAACCGCTAAGCCACGGGCCGGCCCAGAACAATCCCTTTCTTTTCAGCACCTCCTTCTACCTCACTCTTGTCTTCCACAGAAGTTGTCCCCTCCAATTTCTGAGATTTTCTTAATTTCTGTATTGTGAAACAATTTGCTTCTTATCTGTGTTATCCTCCACAGGCCTCCTTCATCTGCTCTTGCTCTTCACGTAGGTCAAAGTTACAAATATCCTCTAATTTCATCAAATTTTAGAAATATGCTATAATTATGTTTCTGGCTTATTTTATTACTTGTGAATCATTTTTGAGCATAGGAATGATGTTCATATAAACAAGACTAGTTGAGTCATTTGTAAGAAGTATAATCAATAAAGTGATATTTATCTGCTCTTACATTGTCTTAGAGAATTGAAAAAATAAAAATCACATTCCCATTCAAGAATTTTTCCTCTCCCTTCAAAATAAGCAAATCAAATGTCACTTCATGAGTTCACTCATCCATTCTACAGCTATTCTTTGACTAATGTGCCAGGCATTGTGCTGTTGGCTGGGGATTCAAGGGTGAACAAAGTGCTTTACTATCTGGTAAGGGGTATAGACAGTTAAACAGGCAATTACACACCAGTGTGGACGTAGAACAGTGTTTTATGGGAGCTCATAAGAACAATATCTGTCTCAAAATTGTGGTATCAAGTAGAGGTTAGCATCTAGTGTAGAAAATTATGTCTAAGATGACATTTGAATGAAGAGTAGGAGTTAGCCAGGTTATTTTCAGAGGGAAAGAATGTCATAGCAGAAGTGTGGACATACCTGAAGGAGAGAGATAGCACACTACATACAAGAAATTAAAGAAGTTTATTAAGGCTTGTGGGAACTGGGACTCAGAGATGAGGTGGGGAGAGAAGCCTGAAGAGGTAAGCAGGAGGCAGGCTCTCAATGCCTTAAAATTACTGTGAACTTATTTGAATAGTTATTAAAGAGAATGAGGCATTCCTCTGAGGTGAAGTAGATAACGTAGGGTGGAAGGTGTTAATAAAGGTAAGAGACGTTAGAATGTAATTGATGTAATCCAGCCTAGGCACATTGGAGGCCTCTAACAGAATTATAACAAAGATGATAGAAAGAATTATATAAATCAACACCATCATTTTAATAATGTACAATTAGAAAATTGGGTAAAATAAGAATATTTTTTATTTTTTCCCCATTTTTACTTATCTTCATGGTTAGAATTAGATCAATTTCTTCCTTTTGCTAATTGTCAGCAGCAATTGGGGAATAACTTTACCTGGTTAATGGAATTTTCAGGGATCCATAGCTTAATCTATTAACTCTCTTGATCTGACTGTTAGAAAAATAATTCTGAATGGATGGTAGTGATGAGACCTCTGGAACTCACTTTCTTCTGAGTACAGTTTTATAAGTATGCTTCTATGATCATAGATTTCCTATATAAGCAGCAGTTATGATCAATGACGCTTCATGATAACTATATGATCAATGTGCTTCATTGATCATAGATCTATATAAGTAGCAGTTAATGAACTATACTGTCAATAAGTTGTGAAACTAAAAATTGGCAGACTTTAATGATTTTAACTAATCAGAATTACTCCATTCCCCAAACTGTCGCATTCAGCTTCATAATTTCATAAAAATAGCATTTCTCTTAGAAATAATACTTAATAATAAAAAATGTAAAAAATAGAAATGTGTCTAACAAACAATAAGCAATTAAAAAATATTGCACCTCTTAAAACATCAGACATAATATTGGTAAAGAATATATGAATTAAGTTAAATACGGTAAATAGATTCAGTTAATATTCCATTATTATGGAATGGAACAAAATTTATCCAGAAATTCTCATTTTTTATTAGGTTTCAAATCTTTGTTTTAGCATCATTTCCTTCCATGAATTCATCCCCATGATGAGTAGTTATAGAGCAACAGATAAATTAGTAGGAAAAAGACTTGCCTTTATTTACCATCTTCTATATACCTACATAATCAATAGGTTTTAAGAGAGTAATTTAATGCATATTTATGTTATCAAATTCCTAGTGGAGAAAAATGAGATCTATGCTATTCTACGTATCATATCAATTAGAAAATTGACAATCCCCCAAGTCAGTAACTACCTATTATCACATAATGAGCGAGCAGCAGAGTCAGGGTTTGGAGTTGGGTTTGACTGCCTCCATTACTCATGTTCTTTCCACCATCCCCTGCTGCTCAAATTCTTTAAAATAGTAGCTCAACAACCCATAAGCTGGAAGAACAACGTTAATGGCTTTTTTTTTGGCTTTTGATTAACTTTCTTAATTTTGTGTGTTTTTACTTTAGTATCATTTGCATATTCACTAACCATTTATTCCTTCATCAAAAGCATTTATTGAATAAATTAGTATAATACATTGCCCCTGCCTTAAGGAAACTTTAAGTCTGACTTGAAAAGTTAATTAACAACATGAGATGAGAATAATGTGCTATCACAAGAGTGAATATTATCAACAGCTAATGACATTGTACACATAGGAATGGTTTTGGAGTGTAGAAAAGGGCAAGATAACTGTGCCTAATCAGGCATAAGAAAATAATTTTTAAAAAGCAGAAACTTCATAAAAGCAAATATTCGCTAACCCTTTCTAGGAACATTCTTGTATAATTAGCCTGCATAATGAGTCTGAAATATTTTTACCTTTCATCATTGAGCTCTTTTTGGAGTTTAATTCATATTGCATGTGTTATAAGTTGGATTCCGACATTGCATGCTGCCATAATTAAAAGGTCGCCACGAACCGAAGCCTCAAAATGTTGATACTTCAGTAAGTTTTGATGTAACAGCGAGTCTACTTCCACAAATTCACCAACGTCTTCAGTACAAGTACCTAGAATCACATGCTCCAATAAAACGTGATCCTCCTCCCATGATCAGATGGTGGAATATAATAGAACAGAACAAGTAATAGACTGCATATCCTAAACAGGCACACGATGAAGCAAATATAGTACATAAAAGTCCAACTTTGTCAACGACATTTGCATTTATTTCATACAAATTTTATGTCATCAGATTCTCCTAAATTTTCCCACTTCCTTTCCTAATCTATAACTTGCCTAGTTAATCCAATATAAAGAATTGAATCTGTCAAAGCATATTTTTCACACAAACAAAACCAAATTCTACAGCAATTCATATTTCCGTGATATAAACCACAATGAGGATAAGAAAACGAAACTACTTTTAATAGGCTAATAGAAGAAGGGTAACTGAGATGGCTGCTGAGTGAGAATCCTTCTCTCTATCCTTCCCCTTTTTTTCACAGAATTTCTGGCTAGGTTTCTTCTTATGAAACAACAGTACCTCAAGAGAAGAGCTAAACAGAAAACAAAGATTAAGTGAGCTGGCAGACAAAAGATGAGTAGATTTTAAAACTCTAAAAAGAAAAGTTGCAAGAATTGGCCAAATAAATAAAGTCTACCTATAAAAAGATAGTCTAAATTTTTGGAGATAGATTTCATGGGTTCATCAGGCAATGGTAGACATCAAGGGTCTTTGGTGGAGCAGGGTTGTGAGGGAGGGATCTGAGGTTTATTGGAAAAAATTAGCTTCTTGTGGGGATTTATAAAACAGGGACTAAGAAAATTTTGAAACTACATTGCAATGGAGTTGATGTTATTCTTTCATGGAATCATAATGACTATAATTTCCATTTTGAATGTTCACTTCATGCTAGGTAGAATATAGATTGTTACATTCACTATCTAATTTAATTCAATCCTCAAAATACCCCTATGAGTAGGCATTTAACAACATTTTAGAAACAGAGAACCATGTCTCGAAAGAAGGAAGTAATTTTCCAAACTCAACCTAGAAAGTAAATAACAGAACTGGCATTTGAATCCAGCTCTGAATCCTGCCCTTCTATGCTACTATGCATAATCATCAATGAAATGTTGGCCCAGGCATTCTTCCCTAATCAATAGAAAGTCTTCATAGAATGTTAAGACACATAAACGTATTTGATAAATATATAGCACTGATTTCCCATTTGATTCAATTAATGATTTTTAATAAATAAAATTTTAGATTTTCCTTCTTGGAAATACATCTTAGGGCTTACTTTTATTCTTGATGTAAACACCCAACAGAACATGGTACTCTGAGAAATTTTCATTGTTCTATGAAGCTTATATTTCTAATTGTTCAATATTTCAAGGAGATGCTTTTCAGGAGACGGATTTCACTGATCAAGTCTCTTGTCTTAATGAAAAAAATACTTTCATGGGTTCATAGTTCTACATTGGAATGAACTCACAAGCTCTTTCTCATTTGAACCAAAAAATTTATTGTTAACTATTTACATTCTCACTTTGCTTTTGCAGGGCATATGCTGGCACAAGGATTACTTGTAATTCAGGGTAGACTGCCAATCATCCTCATTCAGCTTACCCTGCCATTTTGCCAAGCTATATATTCTTGAAGACCTCCATCTGATATCAGAGAGTTTCCTGAATTGCTGAACATTCACCCGCCAGAATTTAGGAATTACTGACTGGTATTACGGAGCAACTGGTCAAAATTATTGTCAAAACTACCATAATAAACAAGGAGAAATTTTCTCTTAATGTGTTCAAAAGGTTAGCATCTTTATTGGCCACTTTCTAATACTTTGTATAAATAACTGAGATTTATTTTTTCACCCTCTTTGTTTCAGTAGATTCTCTTCTGAGTTCTATACTAATTTGTTTCCTCTATCTATACTTGCTTGTCTCACCGGCTATCTTTCTATACCTTCTTGTTGTATCTTTACCCTTTAATTTATTTTCCCTTCTTTCACAAAATCTCTTTCCCCACATTTCCTATGACAAATTCATGTTTAACTTGTTACAGAATCTTCCTCACAGTCTCATATAATATTCAGGTTCATATGAACTCCTTTCCCCTCTTTACAGAGTGATGTAGATTATCTAGAGGCCCAAGCCAATCTCGTCATTATTGTTCTGGTGAGGACAGATTCAGACACTTCAGACCCTGCTGACAAATTTTACTGCCTAATCCTAACAAAAATCCTCTCATATCTGTTGGCCTTTTTCCATATTTATTTTGATGATTCCAACAAAGCAGAAAAGATACTTACATATTGTGCTTTCCACCAGAGTCCTCAGGACTGTTCCATTTCTCATAGATTTATTTAACTTAATTCTTTCAAATCCATCAGAAAGCTGAGGATTTTGAATCAGAAAGAGGGATCTTAACAGTCTAAATCTAATTTAATCAGGGAAATTTGTTAAAATCCTTCCAAATGTATTCTAGAAAAGGATTTTCCAAAGCTACCCCATTCAATAAAGCTTTATTAATTTTGAAATACATACACTTGATTTCTCCACTAAATATATCGTAGGGTTTTATCATAGATCAATTTAGACAATTATATTCTAAAAGACCCTACGATTAATAATGAACACTATACTGCATGTTTTCTCTTTAGGCTGTTCACAGTGATGACCTATTAAGATGAGAATTTAAAATTTGATAGCGTTTCCTACTCCTAGAGTCTGTATCCAGAGAATTAGCATCCATTTTCTCTTCCTTAGATCAAATATTCCAGATTCCTTAATTAAATTTTTCAAAGACTATACTACCAGATATCATAAAAATATAACTTTTGTTTATTTAAAAATAGCATGTAGAATTATAAATTTGGAAATGGAAAGTGCATTAAATATGATCTTATCCAATTTATATTATACATCATGAAACTAAGGCAGAGAGACTAAGTCATGCAAGAAAGCAAATAGCTCTTCATTCGATGAACTCTGAAAATCTAGGTTATTTTCGCACAAAACTCAATACGTTGATATTTCTAATTATCTTTATTTCCTCTAGCCTGTTTAAAACCAAAATTTAGTGTTTTTATAATTATAAAGTATCAAGTGATTTATTAGATTTCACTATATAGAACATTGAAATAATATCTTAGAAAAAATGATAAATTATTAGCATAATTTTAAATTAATGTTTTTCAGATATAAGCACCTTAATGGATTATCCCAAGTACTTTAAATTACCAAGAAAAAAATTGTATTTCCTAAAAGATAATGCCTGATTTCTAAAAAGTATCTTTGGATGATAGTTACCTTCTTTTTTATATTGCTTTTCCTATATTCCTCTTTTCACTACTTAATGGACGATATTTGGTTGTTGGCATATAAATACAGCCAAATGAATAGCTGTCATTTACCTTGTGATGGTACCCCGAGAGTCTTGGGAAGTGTGATGCTAACACAAGTGAACTAAGGGTTGTGTTGGAATAGATACTATCTATAATAGATACTGAAAAAGGCATGCAGAAGAAGTAACACTAAAATCTAGTCAGATTGAGGAATATTTATAATTAAATTTACATTTGTACTTATACTTACATTTATGTGTATTTATTTGCTGTCTTTAATGGGATAAAGGGTGGTGAGTTAAAAGTGCCTCTTGTTTCGTTTTGGGATACACAGGCCTAAGCCTTTAAGATGTTCTCTTAATATTATATGCATTAAGGAAAAAAGAGAAATTATGATACTCATTTTTGCTTTAACTTAAATTTATATCTGTAGATATGTAATCACTACCATGCTTAATCAATAAGCCAAATATTATAGTGCATTTTTACATGAAAAAATGAAAACAACATCCCCATCAAATTATCACAAAATGTTGTGTAATTAATTTTTGAAAAAATAATTTGACTTTAATAATAATAATATTAATAACACTTGTTGGATTCTTATGGTATGCCAGGAAGTATGGTACTCACAGGAAATAAGCTTACTTCAATCTGAAACATTGTTATGTGCTGTTATCAACTCCATTTTACAGAAATGAGAAACCAAGGTTAGTGCAGTAATTTCTCTAAATTTAGATACTTTGTAAGGGCTGAGCTGAGATTATAATTCAGGCTGTCTGACTCAGGGTCCATGATCTGTCCTCCAAGCGAATTAAGGTAAACATTATTTTATTCTTTATAGTTTTAAGAAAGTCGTGTTTTTTCCAGTGAGCATGTATTATTTTGAAATTGAAGGGAAAAGATCAACAGTGATACAAACAAAAATTTTCCAGGGAATAAAAAGGAACTTTGCTCAACTGTTCATAGAATTCTAGATGTTTAGATTCAAGCTGAATATGTGTGTTGAACAGATGGCACTGTGGAACTGGTCTCATTTCTCTTTACTAAACTACCTTGAGTTTGAGGAAATAATAGATTTTAAAGAATTACACACCTCTTGCCAGAGAATGAATTCTCGATTTCAAAAGTGGTTAGCGATCATGAAATGTGCTTTATTTTTTGTGGCTATGTTTTGGAGTACAAATCTCAAGAAGTGTCTCTGTAAAGTATCTGCATCTTCAGAGTGTCTTGATTTCCTAAGGAGCTGAAAATAAGCTAGATCCACTAAAAACTCACTAAAATAGGAATCTCAGGTACAAACGGCTGTGTTCCTGAGACTATAAGCAATATCCAAAAACTACAATTTGTATTTACAATTCTTCATGAAGTTTCCTTTCTTTTATGTAATTTCTGAAAATGAAGTTGAGCACTACTGGCAACAACGTAAAACTGGAGATATAATTGAGATTTAGAGCTAAGTGAATTCACTTCTTAGCTCTTATGATTGTTTCAGAATATGAAGATATTTGTTGAGTTGCCTAGAAATGACCAGTGACTAGTACATTGCCAAGACTCTGCACTCAAAGTTCACTAAATGTTCATAAAAATACAATGACATAAAAATAATATGTGGTATACACAAATATTAGGCATGCAATGTGTAGATATTTTGTTGAAATATCAAGTGATGGTAATCTGACTGTATATTTTTAATCTTCCCAGACATGTACACACACTTATAATAAAACATCTGAAAATAAAATGACAAATACATTTGACTAAGTATCTGTGCTTAAAGTATAATTCAAATTTGATAGAGACACTCCGAATTCAAGTCTTAAGGAACCACAATATGTGTTGATTATTCTAAATATGTTGAATAAAAAAAAGACTCTACCAAAGGTGTTAGGTAGACTGAGATGTACAACTTTGAACTATGACTAAAAGGCTTTGGAAAAAGGAACTAATATGGAGGCTGAAAGGGAAATAGAGATATAAAAGAGCAGAGAGAGAAAGTGAAGCAGGGGCTCAGGTTTTCTTAATGGTATGCATGTGTGTTTGAAAAAGGAAGGGCAGTAGAACCACATTTCCTGCATTTCTCCGTACCAGCCCATTTCGTAGTTCATTCCCAAACCTTGCTCCTGCCCAATTTATATTCTCTATGAAAAATAAATCTCATTAGCAAGATATGAATGTTAACAAGTGCTCCGGGCACCTTGCAGAAAATACCACCAAATTAAAATCTCGGGAAGGAAACCCATTTCCTATCCTCACATAACTCCACCAACTCTTGTCTATATTCTTAACTGGTAGTTCACATTTTAGTTTTAATATGTATAAAACTTTGCTGTTCAACATCTCTGAAGAGCTGTTAAAGAGAAGCAAGATTTAAATTACATGCGTTTGATAGGAACTAAGGCCCAGTGTATTTGGAGGCCAAATGGTAAGAAAAAAGAGGGAGAAAAAGAATAGGCAAGAATGCAGAAAAGATAACTATGCAATTTTGAATGACCTAGTGATAGGTCTTTATTAAATTACTATACTTATTTCAAATAAAGAAATGCAAAACATGAGTAGGTGCTCCGTTTCACTCACTTTGTTTAACAGAGATTTTCATAGAGTAGTTCACGTTTCTCCACTCCAAAAAGTTTTATGTTATTTCTTGGCTTTTTTTCTGGGAAAATAATGAGGTAACCTAAGTGCATCGGGTTATCAGAATACAAACAAGGTATATATATTATTGAAATATAATAATAAAGGTATAAAACTGTAGCCACAAAGCAGCAAATTGGTATTTTGTGAGTCTTCATTTTTCAAAGGAATCATTCCTAATAGAAGAAAAACATTCTATTCTCATATTTTTTTGTGTGTGAGGAAGATCAGCCCTGAGCTAACATCTGTGCTAATCCTCCTCTTTTTTTTGCTGAGGAAGACCACCTCTGAGCTAACATCTATTGCCAATCCTCCCTCTTTTTTTCCCCCAAAACCCCAGTAGATAGCTGTACGTCATAGTTGCACATCCTTCTAGTTGCTGTATGTGGGTTGCAGCCTCAGCATGGCCAGAGAAGCGGTGCATTGGTGCCCACCCGGGCTCTGAACCCCCGCAGCCAGTAGCGGAGCGTGCGCACTTAACCACTAAGCCACAGGGCCGGCCGGCCTTCTATTCTCATATTTTTAAACAGTAGACCAAATAGTAAGCACAGATTGAGAATTTTTTAAAATAAAAACTACATGTTCTGGATTAGTTGTATGGCCTAAATCTGAAAAAAAATATAATTCAGCTTTGTGAACCTGGTAGGAGGAAGTCATTGTCAAAGCAGAAACAGTCTCCTATTACGTTTTTGGATGTATGATTACTATGTTTTGTTTATAGCATTAAGGAAAACTGAACAAACCTGCAAGTACCACTACTTATCCTAGAACTTGAAGATGGAATTTAATGTCGGTAGAGGAATCACACTAGGGAAAAAAAGGTTAAATGCATTTAACTCTTTCTTTAAGGATCCAGTGTTCTGTGAGTTTCAAGATGGTCATCTGCCAGAGCAATCAGACTTCTTTCTAGAGTCTGTGGAACACTTTCCTAAGGTGCAGAGATAATCAATAGCTGCCTTTACTTAGGAAATCTGCCTATTGGCTCAAAGGGAAACTGTTCAGGCTACTTTAAAGAAATCACTGCTGGGCTTGGCCCGGTGGTGTAGTGGTTGGGTTAGCACGCTCCGCTTTGGCAGCCCGGGATTCGCAGTTTCGGATCCGGGAGCCGACCTATGCACCACTCATCAAGCCATGCTGTGGCAGGCATCCCATATATAAATTAGAAGATGGGCACAGATGTTGGCTCAGGGTTAATCTTCCTCACCAAAAAAAAAAAAAAAGTCACCACACCAGGACATCGATACAGGAGGTGACACAGAGTTCAATGTCAGCTCGATTTTACAGTCCTTGAAGCCTGTGTGCCTTCATGGGTTTATATTTCAGACTCACAATTATCTTGCTTAAATGGGAGCACTGACTTCCCCTTTTCAGTTTACAATCTTCAAATCCCAGACTCTTACAAGTAAGAAAAATTTTGAGGAAAATATTTATCCAAAATGTGTTTAATTTTTCAACTCATGCCCAAAGAAATTAAGGTAAACTATTATGTGCGTTTTCTATTGCTACAGAACAAATCACCACCAATAAAGGCTTAAAACCACACGTTTTTTATATCACAGTCTCTGTGGGTCAGGAGTACAGGCACGGCATAGCTGGGTCCTCTGCTCAGAGTCTCACAGGCTGCAATCAAGGTGTCAGCCAGGCTGCATTCTCATTTAGAAGCTAAGCTGGAGAAAACTCTGCTCCAAGTTCATTCAAGTTGGTAGAATTCATTTTCTCTCGTAGCTATATTCCAGGGACACTGGCATTTTGCGTTCCTAGAGGCTGTGTGCAGTTCTCTGCCACATGGGATTCTCCAAAATGGCCACTTACTTTATTAGGTCACAAGGAGTGTCTCTTGTTTCAGTCTGCTAACGTCGAGTCTTATATATTGTAACATCCTATCACCTTTGGCAAATGCTGTTAGAAACAAGTCACCGATTCCCCCCATACTCAAGGGGAAAGGATTACCCAAATCCTTATGTGTTGCATCCAGTTGGTCCTCCATACCTGTTAAACGTCACAGAGCAAGTTAAAGGAAAAACTTGAATAGAAGCACAGTTCTCTTGCCAGGCACACTGCTGTATCCTCTAATTTACTGCCTGTCTTCACCATCTCTGTTGTTCCTATGGCTCCATTAGCTATTACAGTAGATTGTAATTGAAAATTCTCTCATGTTATTTGGAATCAAAAATCAAATCCCATCACAACAAATCCTAAATTATTCTCTATTTTATGACTCTAAGGTAAATTTTTACAAACTGTTTTTTCTACCTCTACACTAAGGTAAAAGTATGAGACAAAGTAAGGGTAGAAAGAAAATTAAAACAAGCAAAATAAATTATTTTTATTTTATGATATATAAATATATATCATATATATGTATTGTATTTTGCTATCTACTGCAATAAACATCCTCTTTTATGGGCTCTGGAAATTATGGAAATTGAATCAGGAGAGTTTTAGCCTTGTCTCCACTACATTTTCTCATATTGCTGTGGTATTGAGAATGAGATGCTTCATTATAATGTTTGAATTTGAAATCCACTGCCATCTGGTTAAGGGATCTATGACAAATCCTTTAAGCACTTTGAATCTCATGTTTTTGTCAATAGAATGGGACAATAATATAAATTTCATAAGGTTACTTTAAGGATTAAATAAGTTCCACTGTTGAAATGGTTGTTTCATTTTTTTTTCTGGTATATTTTTCCTTGTATGTATGAAATGGCTGAACTGCATTTGTACTAAATTTTCTTTTAGCTTCAGTTTTCCATAATTCTATAAGAATAAAAGTTGAGACCTAGGATCTCCCCTGGGATTGACAGAGGTATTCTGAAAGTTCTTTGATCATGCTAAGTGGTCTAAGTCTATGTTCTTATGGAATCTGGACAATGCCAAAATAGAAATTGGGGCTTCCAGAAGTGTATCTGACAGACTTTTTCATTTTGCAAATGCAACTAACATGATTCTAAGAAATTCAGTAATGCATTTTTATGCTTTCAGATTCTTTTTTTTATTCTGGGCAGAAAATTATTTGGTTATGTATCAGTTATATATGCGGTTACATCTCTAAAGGGATATGTGCCACTTCTAGTTCATGATCTATTGTGTCCAGGAATACACTAAATTGTTGTGTTATATAACAGAAATTCTTTAATTTTTATTTGTAATGCTCAAAACCTTTCTTGTATTGTTTTATTCAAATTCAATGTCTTTTTCTTTAAATGTATATCAAATATTTCTATATATGCATGACTTTTTTTTCTGCCCACTTTCACATTCTTTGAGCCTCTGTAGACCATTCAAATAGCTCCAATATCAAAACCCTTGACTGATTTATCTTTCTTCTAATTTAATCTTTTATAGTCCAATCATACCTTAAGTATTTGGAGAGGTTCCTGAAAATAAAGTCTGAAGAGGTTATGGTTTAAAGTAATGAAAATTTTCTTTGAATATGATACCTCATCGCTATTAAATCCCCTAAAAACTATTTTCTGTTTTCTGTCACTATGTTTTGCCTGAAAGGAAGAAAGTAATTACTATGAACAAGATTAGATTAGTTTGGGAAATATTTTCATGGCACCCCTGTAAGCATTTTAGTCAACTTTGAAACTATAGCTAAAATAAATTAGCTTTATTTCCCTTCCTTATTTTGTAGCTTTCTCGCTCCCAGAGAGTTATAACATAGTGACTGGTGTTGCTTACACAAATATTGGATTTCATTGGGTGCCAGATCATACTGTTCCTTTTTAACCATGTTACTTTTCATAGATGATTTGCCCTACTGTAAAATCATTAAAGATATTCATTAAGCATGCCACTCTTTTGTAGGGGATCAATATTTCTAAAATAAAAGGCACAGTTGTTTGCATTTAATTTCAGTCATGTTTTCTTTTAGGCTTCCAGTATTTTGTTTTAATATGCCAGAGTAGCTCCTCATGTAATGAGATGGCACCTTGTGTAATGAGCTCCTGTTTATTGTTATTCCTGGCAACAGACCATCCAAGGGCAAGGCCTGCTAAATACAAGTGCATACATGAGATACTCCTTCAACCTACAGTGAGCGCCTATTTGAGCAGAAGAAGGGCAATATTTTGTCTTCTGTTTAGTCTCCAGGCAGATTACAGTGGCTCTAGCCTCTCTGTCTAGAGGCCTGGATCTGCTATGCTTGGTGACTCTTTCCCCTGCGAGTTGACTGATATTCTGCAATCCTCACAAACTGAAAAGCACAAAGCAGAAAACATTTATTTCTTATTATGTTAAGTCAAATACAAAAGTAGGACCAGATTTAAGGCAGCTTAACCCAATCCACTGTGAACTCAACTTATACCATACCAAAGCAGCACAGGCTTTTCAGCCAAACAACTTATGCTTAGTCAACTGACCAATTCTTTGCTTTCACATAGTTACTTTTTCCAAGCACTGTAAAAAGTTTGGCTTTAATTTGGGCTACCTGAAGTACGAATGCTTTTTAAAAAATGTTTATTTTTACTGAATGCAATTTTAATTGACTAGACCTCAAAAATATTGAAAATATTCAAATTATTTTGTTACCTATTAGTGATTGACCACCTACCGATTGCCTAAGTTGAATGAGGTGCAATATTTGGTAAAGTAAAATGAGCAGGGCAGAGGAAAAAGAGGACCTATAAAGGCACAACTCAAAATGAATTTAGACAGAAAAGAAAATTGCATATACAAAATAGAAATCATGTGAATTGAGAAGGAAGAAAACCCATGGGAAAATCACTATGTATGTCATTTAAAGGTTTTTAAAATGCTATTCTGTATTTTGAATATTTGAAAAAATTGGTAAAAAATAAAATCTGGTTACAATTGGTTTTGGCCTGGTGAAAAATAGAAAGAAGGAGGAAAATGGATTTTTTTTTGTTCCAATAAATTTGACATCACATAGGCTCAGTGCATTTTAAATAGACACACATTTTAGTAAAAAACATATTCTATTGATCTTCTGTTGGGGAGCATAACATGTGAGTATTCAGCGTGGATCTTAAGTAACATTTAGCACCCCTACTCTGTCTCTCTCAAGTGGAGACTTCGAATAGATAGATTCTAGATCTATTACAGATATGACCGTAATATTATTATTACCTGTGAATACATACGCAAACCCAAAAACCAAGTTGGATTCTCAATCTAATGCCGTCAGGGCTGCTTTCTGCAGAGTAAAATGATTACATTGCTTAAAAATCCCAATGAAACCCTGAGATGAATACAACTTTATTTAATTTAGTTCTTTAACAAGCAAAACAAACATATGCAACAGACGCAACTTTCATAACTTTTCCCTCTAGACTTTTCCAAACTAAGGCAAAAATAGATAGCTTACTGGCTAACTTTAATCTATTGACTTTCATTCTATACACTTTAAGGTGGTTGCTAACAAATGAGTCAAAAAAAAATTTAAGATCTCTTTGCACATGCTGCTCAGAACTTCTATTAGCTTCCTTCACCATCTTTCCATGCTAAAAAAAAGTGTCAGATATATCACACAGTATAATACCTATCCTCTAAAAATGTAACAAATATTTTTCAATTTATTACAGTATACACTTAACTACAAGCTATACACAAACATAACACCTGGGTTATTAGAGCCTCCCATCCAATATGTATTGAGGAATGTTACTGAGAGGCATTACATAGACAGTGGCAAATACATAAGTATATGGAATTTGGCAAAGAAGATAGGAGTCTCATTGCCAGTAATTGAAAATGAGCGATATAGCTTTTTACTCTGTTCTTTTTTTTTTTTTTTTTGGTGAGGAAGATTAGTCCTGAGCTAACATCTGTTGCCAATCCTCCTCTTTTTACTGAGGAAGATTGGCCCTAGGCTAACATCCATGCCCATCTCCCTCTTCTTTATATGTGGGATGCCTGCCACAGCATGGCTTGACAAGCAGTGAATTGGTCAGCTCTTGGGATCTGAACCTGCAAACCCTGGGCCACTGAAGCAGAGCAGGCGAACTTAACCTCTATGCCACTGGGCTGGCCCCTACTCTGTTCTTTTTTAAAATATAACATTTCATAATATGAAATTATTCCTTTTCATAGTATTTGTTGAATGATACATAAAGTTTATCATTCCATTTTAAAAAATTATATTTTTTTAGATTTTTAAAATGCTAATAGGATTAGTTTTCATATTGAAAAACATATGTAAGAATATAATATATCTGTCAGAAGATATTTCTTTGGGAAAAACAAGGGGTTTTAGGAATTAAATAAGTAAAGTGCAGGTAAATGATAATGCTAATAAGGGGGAAAACTGGGAGAGAGTTCTGTACTATTTTTGTAACTTTTCTATTAATCTAAAATTAATTCCAAAATGAAAAATTTATTTTTAAAGAAGTAATAGGTAAATAAATAAAATGAAGGTAGATAGAAGGGAAATTTACCACACTATTACAGCACATCACGAATTGTGCTAACCATCTTAAATGTATTATTTCATTTATAATATATTAACAATGCTTTTATTGAGAGATAAAAAAGCATATCAATGCTAGAGATTAAAAAGAAATTGACAGCATTGCAATAGCCTTGATAATAGTAGTCAACAAAAACCAGTCCTTTATTTTAACAAATTAAACTATTATGACTTACCAACACTGCTGCATGCAAAACATCTTCCCGAAAATTAGCTGATATAACTGTTATTTTAATGTTTTCTTGATAAATTTACTATAAGTGTAATGCATAGTTATGACAGATATTTTGGAACATGCAGACAAGAAAGAAGAAACTGGAAATCACCACAATCCTACCATTTAGAGATAATGTATGTTTTCATATTTATCTTTAAGTCTTTTTTTATGCCTTTGCGTACATACAAAGAAAATGGAAATTTTACACTATATATTGTTTTGTGTCCTACTTTTGTGTGTTTAATTTCTAATTACAGAAATTATATGTAAATGTATTTCATAATTGTGCATTTTTTCATTTCATTTTGTGTAGATTTATATAATATATACATACACAGCATATTTTAACATAAATTTGATCACATAACTTTGTTTTTCAGAGTTGTAATTTTTCATTCATTACTATAGTGGTTTATATTAATGTCTCTCTTACCCATGAACTCTAAATTCTACAAAGGCAAATACCAAGTCTCTTCTGTTATCTTTGTATACCCAGGTCTGAGTATCAATCCTTGCATGGCTGTAGTGTCAATAATTCCCCATAGGTCTGGAAGTTAACTTCAGTTCTTCCCAGATAAGTCACTAGATTTGCTCACTTTGTTTTTTATTTGTTTTTTTTGTTTGTTTTTGTGTTTGTTTGACACTAAAATACTTGATCTTTTCTAATCCTTTTTAAAATATATTTTACAGTTATAATTTAGAAGAGGCTGCACTGTGAGCTACTAGATACCATGCGAGCTCATATACATCATTTCTTAATCCAAAATAGAATATTCTTTTGAGAATAATCTGTATTGTTCTGTGTTCTTAGTGTTCTGTTACAAGTAAAATTACTAAGAGTGTAAATTTTAGTAGTTGTGAGGACTAAAGAAAAATATTGTTTTTTTATTTAATGTCCTAAAAGAGTAATCAAGAGAGATTGCTCCTGAAACCATAGTTATCTCTATAAAAGTCTTCTTCTCATTGTCCTCCTGTTGTCAAGTTTCCTGTAGGAAAGCATTTGAGGCTGATCAGAATCTCCCAATGCACACTGTAATTCTTTCTTCATAATACTCTTCCTGCTTGTACTTACTTATCATCTGTGTTCCCCACTAGACTGTAATTACAGGAGAACAGAGACAACACTAAGTTTTCTCACCTCTGTAAGCACTGCACCGAAAAATCTGCTTGACACATAGTTATTTGTCAAGCTGCATTGAACAGCACAGTGCCATCCTTGGGCACCATACTTAATCTTCTTGATCAGTACTTCCTAGCCAAGAAAAAGTAATCATGTCAAATTGCAAAATCAGGAGGTGTAGAGAGATCAGCTTACAGAATTACCAATATATATCCTATAAATCTTCATGTAAACCTACCATGACAGTACCTACTGGCACACAACTGATGCTTTATAAGTATTTATTGAATGATGTGTGATTTATCAAATGATGATTAAATAAATAAATAAAATACTTGCATGTGTTAGTGAATGAGATAAAATATCAATTGTGAGCCATTGTCCCTGTATTGAGCCCTTTCTGTCACTTGCTGGTTATGACCTAGCTGAGATTACTTAAGCAGGGTTTCTTCATGTGGAAAATACAAATAATACTTGTGTCACTGGATTGTAATAGAACTTTAATAAGATTATACCTGTGAGAGCCCCTAGCACTATGCCTGATACATAATGAATACGAGGTAGATATTCTGAAGATTCGGGCCACCATAAGAAATTCCACTCCTGGTGTGGATTCGAAAATTCGAGATACGTTTGTTTGTTTTCATTTGTCTTTGAGAGGAAGCAAGTTGGATTGTTTTTTTAGAGTAAATAATACCTAATTGAATAATACCCATAAATTTGATGAAATAATATTATTCTTATTAAAACATTTAGAAAATGCTTTAAGTTGCATCTTGTGGGGTTATTTTTAACTTACAAAACCTTTTTAAAAATTTGCCTTGCAAAGCTCTCTAACTATATAAGTTTATAATAGAACATATTATTCCTAAGTAAATATATCTTCTTGATGTCTTTTTACCAGTTATTAAATTTTCTGCTAACTTTTCCCTCTTTAATCATCAATAATTCTTGAAGCTTACTCATTGATTTACCTATAACAGATTGGTCCAATTGAAATTTTGAAGATCAAGTTAGGAGGGAGTATGCAGAGGTAGTATTTGACTTTAAATGCATTATTTTATATTTAAAATAGTTATTGTTTCAGCGTCTTTTAGGGATATTTCATGTTGTTATCGATCAAAGAAAAATATGAATTTTTGATATTTTACTATCAAGTAGGATATTTTTTAAAAAACTTGGAATTATTTGCCTTCCTTTACCATCAAACTTCTCAAGGAGGTATGTGCTCACTTTCTTCACTTCCCATTCACCCCTGTGTTATTGCAATATTCTGATTTTCTCCCTAAATTTCCAGTTGCTCTGTTTTTCTTCTTCATTTGGAGTTCAAAGTCTGTCTTTACAACCATTAGTCTCTCTAGACCTCAGTGTCCTCATGCAGAAAGGGCACTTCAAGATAGTTACCAAATCCAGGAGTTTACGATTCTATTTTTGTGTGTGTGTGTGTGTGTGAGGAAGATCAGCCCTGAGCTAACATCCGTGGCAATCCTCTTCTTTTTGCTGAGGAAGACCAGCCCTGAGCTAACATCTATTGCCAATCCTCCTCCTTTTTTTCCCCTTTTTCTCCCCAAAGCCCCAGTAGATAGCTGTATGTTATAGTTGCACATCCTACTAGTTGCTGTATGTGGAACACCACCTCAGCATGGCCCGACAAGTGGTGTGTCAGCTGTGCGCCCGGGATCCGAACCCCAGGCCACCAGTAGTGGAGCATGCACACTTAACTGCTAAGCCAGAGGGCTGGCCCCGAATTCTATTTTTTTTTTAAGAACCTTATTTCTTATATCACCTAGGCTTAGCTTAACCACATTCTGTCTTGATTAAAACCCTTCAACCTGCTGTGTCTCTGAAACTCTTCAGGAGGCAGAGTTGAATAAGCCACACGAGACTTCTCTCAGTGTTCTGAACATGTCTGGCGCATTTCCTCTGTTCCTTTACATCACTCCATCCATCAAGTAAAATAAACCTATGTGAATAAAAACCCAGTCTTGCTTTCAGCACCAGAATAAATCCACCTTTCCCGTGAAGCTTTTGTTCTTTCACTATTCAGCTAGAATATTGCCCAGCCCTTTGTAAGGTAGTTGGAATATAAGGCAAATAAAATATAGAAGACCGCTGTTCTTACAGAACACATAGTCTAGTTCTCAAACTCAAACCCAGTTGGAAGAAACTCCTTCTCCTTTCTATTCTCAAGCTTAGTATCGGCATCTCTCTTCTGACACTTAACCATTCCTGTATTCCTTGCAGGGCATTGTACATATGAGGCATTCATGTAGCATTTGGTAAATAAAAGAAATATCTAATTTTAGATAGTATGTGAAGCAGAAAATAAATTGTTTAACCTGTCTGATCATGTTAACTGTATAAAGCAATTAGAAAAAAAAAATAGGTCACATGTGTAGACCTAGATGAGCATGATAGGATGATGAAGAGTGAGAGAGGAGAAAGATGGACTATCGTGGGACAAGGAATAACTTGTGTGTGGATTTGGAGGAAGGCAGAGAAGAGAGCCAGATATAGGAGTCTCTATTACTTCCAGTATGGTTTCAAAAAAGATAGTTTAGAGTTGGATTAGTTAGATCTAGCATCGGTTAACAGTGTGTTCCCAAGTTCAGACAGAATAGCTCCAGGGTACAAAGAGACAAATCTATTAGCTTCCAAGTAGTGAGTAACATTGAGAGAGATATGTCAGGAGTAAGTCCTCAGGCCCGTGGCTGATATTCAGTGACAGATTTTAGTTTTTAGGAAGGAAATTTTTTGAGACTCAAATAGAGCTCCAGGCCTTAGGACTAGGACTCTGAGTATGAGACCGAGACAGGGACTCAGGCATTGTGAACTAAGGCAGAAACTCACTTATCAAATTCCAGTTGAAAGACATAGATGTTTTTAGAACAAGATATATGTTCAATTATGGGGACACTGGGTGGTGTGTAGGTTCTAACAGTAGTGGCAATGGTTTGATGTTGAGTCTATGGAAGCTGGGCTATAGTTGCTTAAGTCCTTCCTATCAGATGTCAGGGTTAGTCTACCAACCTGAGACTGCTGGTTGAGGTAGTTTTCTTTAAAGGATGAAATGAAAGGGATGCACAGGTTACAAACATTAGGGGAAAAAACAGTTGATGTATACGTAATCAAAACAGGCAAATAGTCTAGCTAATAATTTTTAGAAAGTGAAACATTATGTAAGTTCAAAGTAAAAGTTATTTTACTAGTGTAGTGTAACATAGAACTATTTATATTTACTAACTAAAGTTAAATAATTTAACAAGAAAAATAATTATTTTCAACAAAACGTAGTTTCAATTTGGAGTATACCCATGTAAGGTAGAATAAAATATATTTGGAGCAAAATATCTTATGTCTTATGTTAAATATTTTTCAATGATGTGTTATGCTATAAAATGAATAATATAGTTTTCTATTAATATCTATAACTACACCAAAAGAATTTTAAAATAATATTACTTATAATTTTCACACTTATTATGTGTCAGTGTCTATGCTAAGAATTTTACCTACACTCTTTCACTTAATCCTCTTCTATTCATATATGGCAAATATTATTTTCCCTTTTAAAAAGATGATGACTGAAACTCAAAGAGATTAAAAAACTTGTTCAGAGTCTTGCCGTTAGTGAATAGAGTTAGGTATTCACCAGGTATCTGGTGGATTTCCAAAGTCCTGGGATTTAAAGAACACACTACTAAAAACAGGTCAGTGTGAATACTCACAGCATCTCAGAATGGGGATGCCATAAAATTCATCAGAAGGGGCAAGAGCTTTTGAAAATAAACCAAAAAGAACAGTTTTCAAGATAGCACAGGCTTACTCATCAATGAAATGATGAGATAAAATTGGGATTTATCTTTAGAGTTGAACTATTTCTGCACGTTTGCCCAGAAGCTTGAGGTTCTGCTCCCTTTGCATAGGTCAACAGGCAGAGGTGAGGGAATGTGTGGGTGGAGGGTAAGGCTATTTTATAAACCTCCACCACCGGCCCCGGTAACATTACTTATAGCTCTATAAATTTTCTTCAGTACCATGGCTTGATGGGGATTTACTTTACCATTGTCATAAAATAATTTTATCTTGCTACCTACTATGAAATTCATACTCTTTGAACAATACTTTGAAATAAGAAAACACAAAATATTACCCAAAAAAGTGGCATACAGTGAAGAACTTGCAAAAAATATAGTGATTATTTAATTTGGTGAGGAACTTTTATAATTAACATAACTTACACTATGATATGTAAAGCAATTTTGCACAGCTATGTACAAAATTTTGGAGACAACAGTATATCTTTAAATAGTAGAAAGAAACAGAGAGTGTAAAAATGAACTTGTTTTAGTTTTAATTAACTCATGGACACAGAAGGAAGGAAAGGGATAAATTTTCTAATAAATGTTAGGCTCTACTCATCAAAGGAATAATGTTCATCCTAGTCACTATGCTGGGAGTAATATGAAGAAAAGCATTTCTTAAATATATATAATGCTTATTCTAAAATATTGTGCAATGTTATAAAATTTAAGTCTTGCTCCCACACGCACATCTGGTTCCAGGAAAATGGCACTATATTGGCTTACACACATTTCTAGTTCCTTTAGTGTTTTTAAACTTCCAAGTCAAAAGATTACTTAGAGCTGAAGACATACAAGAAGTGTATATTTTTCCAGTCACAAATGCAGATAACTATCCTTTTCCTCAGTATTTTGAAGAAAGAAAGATATTAAAGAAATAAACAAAAATCTTCCTTTGCAATGGAACATTTAATTAGATTGAGCAGCAGGCTTTCTCAGTACCGATAACACGCATAATCCTTTCCGACTCTGAATAGAAGAATTGTTGGAGTTTTACTAATTGCATAAACTGTTGTTGTTTTTCTCTTTCTGTCTTCATTTAACTTTACTCTCATATTGTCCAAAACACCCAAAAGCTTAGCTATATGTACGAGAATATAACTCACTTTTCACAGTTAGCAGCCAGGTGGTTTGCTTCTGTTTTGGTTATAGCTCAAGTCCAAGGAAAGTGCAAGTATGAAATTACGAATATGCGTTTATAGGAAAAAACAATTATGATGAAGCATGCATAGCACTGGCTTTGCAGGCTGAGGGAACAGGTTAGGAGGCCAAGATCTGCATTTACTGACAGTGTGGCTTTTGCTAAGCTCCTTCATTTCTCTAAACCTCAGTTTCCTTATATGAAAAAATGGCTTCATCACACCCCAGGGTTGTTTTGAGGATTAAAAGATACATGTAAATCACTCCACACAATATCTGGCTTATAGTAGGCACTCAGAATTGTTAGATATCTTCTCCTATGGGGAATTAACATTAGGCATTACACACTGATAGATAAAACTGGGTCTCATTTTGGTTTTGAAAATCGGTGGTTCATATTATGAGTAACTGATGGGAAAACCTTCTAAGCAACTCTACAAATGCTGCCAGGTGATGACATCTACCCAGCTACCATTTCTCTGTACACCCATGTTTTGCTTTCCATCTTATACATAGATTAACTCTCAGAGTAATTATTTAAAGCCAAACCCTTCTCTTGGGCACCAGGTCGCAAGCCCTCTTACCCACTAAAAGTCATTCTCTAAGTCTCCCTTGTCTGTCTTAGATTATCAATTTTTCTCCTACGTGCTAGATCATTCCCATTGGCATACATTGTAAAACAAATTTAAAAAGTCTTCTCTTGAGCACAGTGGTGTACCTAGGGCTGCAGTGGAAGCAGTTGGCTCAGGTGCAGGCAATATTAGGAGATGATTTATATAATGTTATATATATAATATGTTGTACAATATGTATGTATGTGCTGTTAAAATTATTTTAAAATATGCTTTTAAAAAGCATATTTACTATCTCTCCTTTCACAAACATCATATTTACACAGGAGTTAATTTCTAAAACTCTAGGTATACAGTCTTCACCGGACACATGAGAACTCTGGTGCACACATTCATGTTGAGGACTAATTAATAACAGTTTGGAATTCTTTGAGCTTGTTTCAGATGAAATTCATGTCTCCAATGCCAGTAAATTACAGTACACAAAAGGGAAGAGGTAATAGATGAATGCATTTCAATTACTGCAATGAATTATCTAAGAAAAGGAAAAAAGTAGATGAGGAAATGCTTCTGTAAGTCTTAGGAAATGATCTGTATTTAGAATGACAGAATTGAGGTAACTCAAGTTCTGATTTTCGTGTTTACAGTCATTGTGTTCTCACTGTTCACTTTGAGTGTCCTGTTTAAACCCAGGAATATATCAGAGCCCTGGGGTGCTCCACTCATTCGAGAGCAGACAACAAAGTAGGTATTTATTTACTTAAGGAAGTGATGCAATAAAAAACTCTCCTCTCTATGAGATTAAAAAGTATGGTCAAGCAGGAGGAAACAATTCATTATTTCTTTACAGCCCTATGGATGATCTCTTTGTTCTCTTTTTAGCTAAGCGAAGTGTTTCAAACTTCACAAAGAAAGAGAACAGCTTATCTCGGTAGGCCATCTTTGAGAATTATACTTGTCAGTGATGTGAGTGGATGAGTCTGGATCTTCTGAAATTGTTTTACAAGATCTGCATACAGAAAATATCTCTTGGGAGCATACTGATGATATCAAACTACAAGCTTAAGCTTCTTCTGCTCTAGAAGAGTTCATTTACTCTGAGGTTTGTTAATTGATACATTTTTGCAAGATTGTCAGACTGTCCCAAGTATTCCAAAAGAAAATTTCTTTTTACTCGTGAGAGTCTTAAGAATGTATTCCATATCTTATCCATAAGAGGACTATTTTATTCTTATCCATATTTATTATCTGGCCTCTGTACATTTTGTCACTCTAAAACATTTTGCTAGCACGATCTCATTTATCATTTATTGCTTTTCTTATCTTTTTGCTACCGGCAGGGCACTCGCTGAATTGTGTACCTCTTCAATGTAACACATGCTCCATGAGGCAAAGTGCCAGATAGCACTCCCCAGGTTACCATCTCTTTCTCAGAATATTGATTTTCCTCTCTGAGGTTGATCCAGGAATCCCATGATATTGGTGGCTGTCTCCTGATCTCCCCAGTGAGGAAGAGCCCCTCGCCCCTCCCAGGATGCCAGTCATGGCAAGCTGTCATGGCTTTAAAAACTCACACAGGCTCTGTCAGGAAAGAGAGATTAAAGTGTAACCTTGCTGTTTCATACTTCACTGCTAGCACCATGGTCATCTATTTAAAGTGCTCTTTCTTTGGAGATAAAAGACTGCTGTTTCTGCTATAACATCACCTGTGTGTTGTTTAACAATCTTGTGGTATGGAAAATTGAACACGAGATAATAGAATGTATGGGGAAAATATAATTGAGGAAAATCTGTGCAACTTTGTAACTAGAACACTAACAGATAACTTTTAACAATATTAAAACAAACAGACACTACCACAGTTAAAAACACATATTGAATTACTAATGACTTTCCCTTTAAAGCCACAACCCTTAATGATAGTTTGATGAAAAGTGTGGAAGGAGAGAATTGCAATAACTGAGTTGCTTAGACAAGGACAAAATCTACAAATATAGTGGAGAACCCCCAATCAACACTTCTAGAATAGAGTACGTAGCAAAAGAAAGAATGGCAGATGAATGACATCTTATGCAGCAGGTATACCTCTGTTATTTATGATACTCAGCAGTAATAGTTTAATATGGGTTCAGCTGCCCTCTTAGGAGGGCAAAATACGAATGCATTATGAAAAATCACAAAGAACCAACACAGTTTCATTCCTTAAGTGTTGGAACTGACAGTTTTCTCTGATGAACCAGAGAAAGGTAAGTGGCCCTACCTTCTTATTCACAGGTTTCCCTGAAAAGAGCTGTATTTTCAGGAGTTACCATCATTGTGGGTAAGGAGACCATAACATGTGTAAATATAAATTCCCAAAAAGTGAATAAAAAACAAAAATTTATAAGAATTGAAATTTTAATTTTTTTATATTTATATGTATTCATTTACTTAAACATTTTATATTATCTCATACTCAGCTCATTATATTTTCAATTTAAATGAGGCTGAATATGGGATATTTCTTTTTTGTTTTTTTTTGTGAGGAAGATCAGCCCTGAGCTAACATCCATGCTAATCCTCCTCTTTTTGCTGAGGAAGACCAGCTCTGAGCTAACATCTATTGCCCATCCTCCTACTTTAATTTCCCCAAAGCCCCAGTAGATAGTTGTATGTCATAGTTGCACATCCTTCTAGTTGTTGTATGTGAGACGTGGCCTCAGCATGGCCAGAGAAGCAGTGTGTCGGTGCACACCCGGGATCCGAACCCAGGCCGCCAGTAGCAGAGTGCGCGCAATTAACCACTAAGCCATGGGGCCGGCCCTGGGATATTTTTAAATTTTAACAAAAGTACAAATGGTCAGGATTATTAATGATGATTTTATAACAAAATTAAATATGTGTGAAGTTTGAAATTATGGATCCTTATGCTGATGTTTTCATTTTTTGTCTTTTGAAATATTTGCAATGTTCTCTTGTAATGGAAAAACAAAGATTTGAAAGGTCAGATTTCAATAATTGATAATCCTAATTGAGAGATTCTGTGGACCAGTAACAATGTAACGTGCCGATTTTATTTTATTTCAAAGGTCACAACTACTCTATGCAGTATGTACTATTATTAGCTACATTTTACAAATGAGACAACTGAGGCTCAGAAGTATTATGTAAAGCTCCTATGTTACAGCTAGTCTAATAAGTGGTAGATCTGTGATTGGAATGCAAGCAATTTTATTCACATCCTATGCTTTTAGGCAATATAACATATTAAAACATGGAACTAAATATTGATTCTAAGTGTAAACAGAATACAGAAATACAGGAATAGGTAAATGAGCTAGAAAAGGTCCACAGGGAGAAGATGACTACAGAAAATGGCTCCAGAAGAAGCAGAAAGTCAGTGCCCTAGGAAAAGAGTAAACTTAGGGAGAAAAGAAATGTATGGAGGACACAAGGGGAAGAAAATATATTCTCTTTCCTGTGGCACAAACAGCAAGAAATTTGGCACCATGTGACCTTGGGGTTCAGAATTAGCCTGACTCATTCACAGTCAGCATGCCTGGAACGTGAGTAGAATAAGATCCAAGAAGATCAAGAAAATTTAACAATCTCAACAATCATATCATAAGAGCTATGATCTACCATAAACACAAGAAATTCAAATTGGAAGATGATCTCGTACTGGACAAGGTTTATACATAATCTGAGAAGGTCAGACGTAGGCACCTTACGGCCTGGAACAGGCTTATCAGATACATATATCAATTACTAAAATTAATGATGTTTTGTATTATTTAATGGTATTATTTATCAAATAAGTTCTATATTTTAAATATTCTTGGAAGAGTTAGGAAAAAGGAAACTATTCCAATACAGCTATATTTCATGGATATAATTAGCTAGAGAAATTCATATAAAGACATCCTTGCTAAAAGTACTTAATATAAATAGTGAATATTTTTTCCATCTCCAAATCAACTATTAGCTTAACCTCACTAAAGAAATTTCTTCATGGAAAGACACTAAGATAAACTGCAAGAGACAATAATGTAGTTGCATTGATAATATAGTTAATTGCTTAGACTATGCATCACTTTTTAAAGTTGTACTACTAATTTAATAACGTCTTTTCCGTAAAAAAATAAATTATGTTTTCCAATTCATTAATTTTAACCTTGGTCTCAATTTCAGAAACATTAAGTGAAAATAAAAAGAAAAAAGAGAAAATCTTCAAAAGAGGAAATATATTAATATCTAAACTTTTATTACTGCAAACAAGTCTATTCCAGTAATTTTATTAATATGAAAATTTATATAAATCAACTAAAATTAACCAATATACATTTAAATCACTATTAACTGCATTATACAGGATTGACATTTTATTGAGTAGTCTTCTAAAACACATGCTATGTGGATTTGTAATAGGTAGGTAGATAGACGATAAATAGATACGTAGACAGATAGATGATAGATAAAGTACTGATATTGATCTGTTGTCTGTTGCCTCAAGATCTCCCTTCTGTAGTCTCTTCTGTATCATAGAAGTTTAGAAGCCTTAAAGTTGCATCTTTCAGATTCCCTTGCTATCTGGATTCTAGTTGATATTGACCAATAAAAGATTGGCATATAAGATAGCAAGAGAAAGCCATTCTGCTTCTTGCTCTAGGAGTGGCAGAGGCAGCAGCAGAGGCCAGTGACTGAAGGTGGCTGTGGCCTCCAGCAGAGCTGATTTCCCGGTAGGGGCAGTGAGGGAGAGGCCGGTCCAGTGGCGGCAGCTGTGCCGCTAGCAACTTGGACATGAGTATGGACTTCTGGGCAGCCCAGGGACAGTGGCAACTTTCTGATCTCGGAGTACCAACTTTTTAGGTTTATTGCTCTTCTATCCTTTTCCAAGAATTTTGTAAAATTTTTTGTATAAATCTCTCTCCACTTGAAACGTCAAAAGTGGATTCTGCTTTCCTGACTAGACATTGACTGATATAGATAATAGAGAGATGAAAGAAAGGAAGAAGAGAGGAAGGAAGGAAGGAAGGAAGGAAGGAAGGAAGGAAGGAAGGAAGGAAGGAAGGAAGGAAGGAAGGAAAGAAAGAAAGAAAGAAAAAGAAGAAAAGGAAAGAAAGAATGAAAGAAAAGGAAAAGAAAAAACAAAAGAAAAGAAAAAATTATTGGTGAATCGTATTGGCAGCCTTCCACCCTTCTTCACTTCCTTCTGTTTTTCTCTGTAGGTTCCTGAGACTTTATGATATAATCCAGAATTTGGTTAAACAGAAAATGCCATGCTAAATTATGTTGATCTACATATTAAAACGTTGACTGCATAACGTACAAGAAGGCAAAATTAAAGGGCCACTCAGTCACTGGAACATCAGGAGGAAGGTAAGAAAGAGAGGTAAGAAAGTCATGAGAAAAAAGGGACAAGACAGACCAGGTGGAATTTGGGTGAGGAAATGTGGAAGAAATATTGGGTACATCTCTGTCAAATTAATGCTTTTTGGCTTGAATTCTACTTTGATATCAGAATCATAAAGCTACTATCTTATTGTTTGCATTTGCCTAGTTAAAAAAAATCCTTCTTTTACATGTTTAGCTTATGTCACTTGAATTTTATTTTCTGTTTTGCTTGTGTATAACATATAGTTGGCTTTGATTTTGAGTCAAACTGAAATCTTGTTTTCTTTTAATAGGTAAGTTTGTGGACTCTGTTAGTTGATAACATTGATGTGTTTGGTCTTTGGGTGTGTAAAAATTATTATATATATTATTTTATATTTGCTGAGTTTGTGTAGTTTCTCTTTTTAAAAAAATGTTTTGGTAGTTAGAAAAGTTGGTATTTTGTTCAAGTGGTTAGCTTAGTGCCTTTGCTACTTTTTTATCCACCTTTTAACACCTTCATAACCTACTATCTTTTACTAACCGGTTTGGCAGATATTAAGCAAATCCTTTAACACTCACCTATTACTTAATCAATGGGTTAATTCTTCTAAGTTTTTATTTTGTCTCTTCATTTTTAAGCTATATCTTTTTGATTTTCTTGGGATTACAATATGCATCTTTAATCTATCACAGTCTACATTCTCACAATAACAAGCTACTTCAAACAGTACAAGAACTTTTCAGGGGTATAAAATTTTTACCCCCCCACCACCAATGTGCTATCCTCAACAATGTATTTTCATTATTTTATTTTAAATGGGCAATCATATTTTAAAGAAGTCAAAGATAATAAAGAGTTGTTTTATATTTAACGAAATATTTCTCCTCTTTGATATTCTTCATTACTTTCCAAACTATGGGAAATCTCTTTCAATTTATGGCATATCTGGCATCTTTTTGTGTCATTGGAAATGTCTCTTTGCTCTCCAATCCCAGCCTCAGTTTTCTGCCCCCAGGAATTCCACCTTCTTTCCCAGACTCCAGCCTTCCTGGGGCAGCTGCAATGCACTCGGTGAAGGTCTGGAGGGCTTTGCAGAGATTTCTCTCGGCTCCCTGCCTCCAGTTTGCACTTGGTGAAGGGCAAGTGTGCCCTGTAAAAACTTTTTAAGTCTGTTCCCCAGTCTACAGCTCAAAATGGTGGCGAATATACAGGATTTTGCTTGTAAACATGCTCGGGAACAGACTAAAAAGAACTACTAGAGGAGAGGCTAGTTATATATCAACTGGCAAAATTACACAATCAGATTTGCTGAGGTGAAAAAAATTATAGCTAGTCCATACTTACTAAAACAATGCATTTTTTAGTGTATGTTTCAAACCCAAGTTTTTTATAGAGCAGCACTTACTTCAGAGTAGGGTGAGAAAAATGCATTTTCGGGAAAAGATGCATAAGTGAAGAAAGCAGCCTTGTGAGAGGCATGGTTAGTGTGACTTATGAGATCTTGTTGGCTGATATTGGGGTTTAGTAAACAATGCAAGAAACATTTGCTGCAAACTTTTTCATTCCACCCCAACATATTGAAGCAAAAACTCTGGAGGAGGGGTCAACAATTTGTGTTTGAAAAAGCCCTCCAGGTGATTCTGAAGCACGTTCAAGTATGAAAACCACGAAACTGGGACAACTTTTAAAAATCTTTTAAATGCTTAACTTTTAATGTCATTGAAAATGTAATGTAGAAAATTAGTCACTACAAAGCCTTCAGAGTTTAACCAAGAGACTTTAGGTACCTAGGAAGGGCTATTCTCCAATATTTTGCAACGAATCCCTAGGAAGTAAAAAAAGAAATTCCTAGTGAGTCTGCATTCTGTCCATATATCACATAAAACTGACACAAGATAATTTCTCCATTTGGGGAAAAACTGGTCTTTTCCTTAAAACTCTCTGAATGAAATTATGAAAACCCTATATGATTTATCAAAGATGAATGACAAAGCAACAATCAAGTGACAGCTTTAAGTGATAGTTTATATAAAGACACGCTCATTTCTTGCGTTGAAAGACTGGAAGTTATAAAGATTCCCCTCACACATACACATTATACTTTGTTCCTTAGGCTATAGCACTTTCAGCTGATATAATAGATGCTTTGGGAAATCAGGGCAATAGTTGTTTTCTGTTTTTGTTTATGGATGATTTTATGATTTGACCAAAATCTTGGGAGTCAGTCCTATTCCTAGCAGTCAATATGTTGAAAAAAACTGTTTTGTAAACATTCAGTGTTTCTTAGATTTAAAAAATTAATAAAATAGCCTGCAACACAAAGTTGGAAAGTAGTATTATTGGATGCGTATCCCTAAATCTATTTAGTTGTAGTTTTTAACTCATACCAAAGAGAGTGATAGAGGGAAAATTTTGACATATGATATAAGCTGAATAAAATTAGAGTAGTGGAGATGAATAAATAGTTTCATAAGGAGGTTTGGAATTTGGAATTGCTTTGATAGAAATTTCAGCATATTGCAGAAGATATTAAAAGATCATCATCTACAGAAATGTTTGCTTAGTGCAAAATGTGAATTGGAAATAAATCTTAGAACAGACATCAAAATCTCATTCTTCTCTACCCAAGTTCTAATTTACTGCCCACTTTTAAACAATATTTCTCTGTCCCACCTCATTTCATTTACCATTCTGCTTTTTTACTACCTCCTCTGCCACCACCCTGATCCAAGCCACCATCACTGCTCACCTGGATTATTCCAGAAGGATCCGCCCCAGCATTCCTTGCTCCACTCCATTCAACTACTCTGCTCCAACCCCACTGGTGTCCGTGATGTTTCCAGGACACATCAGGTACGCTCCTGCCTCAGTGCATTTGTCTTTTCTGTTTCCTTTGGCATGTTTTTTCTTCAGATATTTGCATGTCTCCTTCTTCTTTCTCTTCTGATCGTCAATCAAATATCAATTTCCCAAAAAAGCCATCGTTGACCACTATCCAAAATTGAAAGCCCCTTTTTACCTTATTTTCCCTTTTATCACTTATCACTAACTATTCTTTAATCAGTTATTGATCTTGCTTATTGCCAGTCTGCCCACCCCACTTCTGTGCATGTAAGTTCCCGAGGGAGTAGTTCTCTTCTGTACTGTATGGTACCCACAGTGCCAAGAAAATGGTCTAGCATAGAGTACACACACAGATAAGCATCTATTGATTAAATGAATGAAAATATAAATGGTAGTGATACAAAAACTGGACACAGAATATCAACAAAACTTTATAGAATAAAATACCACAAGGAGACAAGCATATAAAAAATAACCAAATTCACACACAATCAAATAAAAGAATATTTAAAAAATCAGTGAGAATAATACTTAGTGGGTACAGACTGAAGAGATTCTAAGATTTGCTAAACAATGAGAAACCGTTATTTGCAAAAGCAAATAAAACCTCCAATTCTTTGTCATGTGTACTTTCTTGTAAGGATGTTAGAGTAGATACAGAGCAATTCTTTCAACCTGACATGGCCGACAGAAAGAAGAAAAACCCGTAAAAACAGAATTTAAAATACGAGACTGTTGAATTATATTCTTCATTGATTTTGGAAAATCCTCAGCATTACAGAAGACTGCAAAACATTTATAAGGAAAAAAAAAGAATTCACAGGGACTTAAAAGTTCAACAAAGCAGCCAACGATGTGAAACAGCAGCAAAGCATTTTGCATGCTGGTGAAAATTGAGCTCATTAGCAAAGTGATGGCTTAGAGATGACTCGAGGGGAGGATACAACTAAACTTCATACAGTCCTTCCTGCAGAGCTGATGCTGAAACATCCTTGGTCTCACTTTGTTGGAAGGTGCTCAGCACACTTTTTTGCCTAAGGTAAGATATGAGTCAGTACAAAGGCAGGTGGAGAGAGATCAGCATTTTGAAATAAGCAGAATGAAAGGCCATCATACAAGTTGGCATAATATAAAGTAAGATCTCAAATTCCTATGTGAATCCTTGGAACACAGAAAATGCCAAAGCACACTAAAAGTCTACACATAATCCTAAATAAATATGTGTGTGTGTACACACACATACATAATATACACCAACACAATCATTTGATGCCACTAATTCTAGGAGAAATTTCCTAAAAAAATTTCATTTATAAATTTTGTGACTGGGTAAGGATGTAGAAGGTATCTAGTTTTAATCAGCTTAAGTTAATTAGAATCAGGACAATATATAGTCTCATGTTTTAAAGACAATTCTTGAACAATTAGAGTAAACAAAACAAAAATTATGATTGTAGTTAATTGTTTTGTATATTCATAGTCAAAGGGAAAATTGCTAACAATAACAGAAATGGCATATAAATTTTAAAAAATAAAATGAGCAGAAATTCTTGAATTATCCTTGAGATTTCCATTCTTTCTGTAATTATTTAATAGTTACAAATTTCCCAAGATTATCAACTCTCAGATTTCAGAAAAAAAACAGTTGTAATCATATAGTATTTATGGACTAATAATATTAAATTTTAAAACTTGAAATTCAATCAGATGCTGCATCAGACAGTATGAGAGAGCGGAGGAACAATGGAAGTAATGAGCAGCGGGAATTCCAGGGGAGCGGGGAGCTAGTTAGAACAGGGTGGCTGGGATAGCCACAAGATGCTGAGCAAAGTAGCATCGTTGAGGAAGAGCTCTATGTGTGCAAATTATTTTCTAATCAGCTTGTTAAAGTGTTTCAAAAGGAATCAGGTCAGTTTCACAACAGGAGCCAAAGAAGAGAAACAAACCTGACAGTAGCCTGGGCAATAACAGGAGCAGGAAACTGGAAAAGGGAGACTGTATTCTGGAGCCCCGAGGCAGGAAGAGAGGTGGATGTGTATGTTTGGGCGGGAGATGGGGTTCAAGCCTTGAGAGTGGATCTGGAAAGTCTACCCAAGCAGAAAAGAAGCAGATCGTCGGTGAGAAAGGCAGATGGTAGGAATCAGAATTCAAAAGGCAAAGTTAACCCGATCAGCATGTAGTATAGTAGAACCCTCCTTCATAGCCCTACGCAGCTTTTTAATTCCGACAGAAAAAGAACACCTCTTTTGGATCTCCATTTTTCTCCCTATCTCTCAGAAAACCTCCCTGAGGTTCTACACGTAGGGTACAGAGAATGAAATGCATTGGTTCTGAAGGACTTGCTTTTTGTTTGAACCACTCTCTCACAGTTAATTCACAGAGGAACAGCGCCGGGTACTAGCAAGTACTTAAAGCATATATATTAAACTGCATTCATAGCCCATGAGGGCTGGTCCTTGGTCTGACCATAATTAGTTCCACCAGTGATTTTGATATTAAAATTTAGCACCTTCTCATTACATTCTCCAAGAACATCAATATTGTGACATAGCAGCTACCTTAGAGAATAGTTTTAAAACTCAATTTGACCATGACAAATTGTGGAAGCAAGCACAAACAAATCAGATAGAGCCTGAAAAAGCAGAGGCATGCTGCAGTTTTCTTATTGAAACCCACTTACTTAAAATGGTTTATCATTAGGCACATTCTTCCTTTGATTTATTAATTAATGCAATGTGAAGATAAAATAGCAGGTTCTATCACTGGTTCCCAGTAAACCGGTGTCACAGATAGAACTTTATTTTTACTTTCAAAATGGCTCATCTAAAATTGCTTGTTTGTTTGAAGTGAAAACATTTATTTCAAGCACTATTTTCAGTTTAGCCAAGATGAGAAACAACTTACTCCATGTGTTCATTCAGATTGCTCTGAATATATGCTTTTTTTTTTTGGTATTTTTTTTTTTTGTTCATAGAAATTATATGAAGTATTAAAACGTGTGATTTTAAAAAAAAAATCACACATGGTGTATCACCTGTTATAAAATCAAACCATAGAAATGACCTTTTTTATTCTTTTTTGGTGAGGAAGATTCACCCTGAGCTAACATCTGTTGCCAATCTTATTTTTTTTGCTCAAGGAAGATTAGCCTTGAGCTAACATCTGTGCCAATCTTCCTCTATTTTGTATGTGGGTTGCTGCCTCAGCATGGCTTACGAGTCGTGTAGGTCACGCCCGGGATCCGAACCCGTGAACATGGGCCGCCAAAGTGGAGCTTGCCAAACTCAACCACTACACCACAGGGCTGGCCCCGACCTTTTCTGTTCTTTATGGATGTTTGTTAAAAGTTAAAAATTTACTGCATCATAGGTGAAACATCGGTGATTCCTCTGTAAAGAAAGACAAAATAATCACTGAAATCACTGAAAAGATGTTATTATTGAAATAATGGAAAGATGAAAATGGTTGGTCAAAATTTGGAAGCCATCTTGGCTAGCAGTTGTTCCAGTCTTTCTAGTCAAGAACATTGTCAAAGTGTCGCTGTCCAGAGCTATCTGAAGTGGTTCATATTCATTGCATTTTATTGTCAAATAAAAATCAAATTCAGGCTTAGTAAGGAGAGGCTTTATTTAAAAGTATTGTCACAGAGGGCAGGGAAGAGACCATTGCAATGGTGGGGGCAGGGGAACTATTTCAGTAGGGAGAATGCTCTGACCATAAGATCTGCAAGCATCTCAAGGGTTAGGCAAACAGTTTTTCTTTTATAAGAAGGAGTGAATAAGGTCAGAAAGAACTGGGTGTAGGGGAGGGAGATGACGGGTTGGTCTGATGAGATAGTAGGTCAAAGAATGTTTCACCCTGAGACCAGCCTATTTCAGAGGGGGGTGCTGTATAAGGAGGATTGGCTACTGCTCAGGTTATGAGTGGGCAAAAGTTCAGGAATCTGGCAGAAGGAGAGAATTTTAACCAAAGTTTAGTTAACAAGCATTTTGTTCCAGTTGATCACTAGGGACAAGTAGGTCAGCCAATCATTTATGAGACAAACAATGGGAATATGGGGAGTGTATGTCTGCCCTGGTTCTAGGTCAGCAAGCAGGGCATCCTTTAGTCTCTTCTAAGTCATATGGGAAGAATGGTTCTTTTCAGTAAGATGTTTTCCAGAAAACAAAAAGGTGAGGAGATTTCTTAACCTTTGGTGTTTTCCAGGAACACAGGACTCAGTTAAAATTCAATACCCTCTATGTGTTCAAGATTACATTTTTGGTAATATCACTGTTTTTACTGTCTAGGTACTACTATTTTAAATATGAAATCTATTCCGAACACAAATAAACCCTTATTCTTTTCTACCTCTGTAAATAACCTGGGATTTTTATATCTTTTTGAAATAGAAAAATAATAATAAATATATTATATGCTTAGTTGCATTTCATAAAAAATGATATGCAGGGGCCGGCCAGGTGGCACAAGCGCTTAAGTGCGCACGCTCCGCTGCCATGGCCCGGGGTTTGCAGGTTCGGATCCCGGGCGAGCACCGACGCACCGCTTGGCAAGCCATGCTGTGGCAGCATCCCATATAAAGTGGAGGAAGATGGGCACGGATGTTGGCCCAGGGCCAATCTTCCTCAGAATAAAAACAGGAGGATTGGCAGATGTTAGCACAGGGCTGATCTCCTCAAACACACACACACACAAATGATATGCAAACAAGTAAAGATATTATTTATTAAAAGATTTATATACCTTCTAAACTATCAATATGCTAAGGTGAAAATATTTCATTGTCTGACTTTTCTCAAATTTAGCATGCATGAAATGCAGAGGTACTCATAATTTACTGCTCAGTATTTCATCCATCTTTATCAGGAAATCTGCAAGAGATGCAATTTAGGTGAATGCATAAACTGGTCAGTTTAATTTTTTTTTCCAGGTGCAGGCTCATACCACTTACTGCAGATATACAGTTTGGTAGAGAATTGCCAGAAAGCTACATTGCTGAATACACTTGCAGACAAAGTTACTAAAATGTAATTTAAATGGCTTTTTTTCCAGTAGAATAATTGACAGCCTCTTTCAAGTAGCAACTTATAACTTAGAAATACTTATAATTTATTCCTTGACACTTATCTAGTTCACTGAGAAAGTTTACCAGTGACCATGGATATCTGTTGGCACATGAAACAAAACCAAAGGCTGGATTTGGAGAATCAGTTTGACTGTAGCAAAATGTTCTTGGGTAGCTTTTGCTCTCTTCTGGAAGAGTTCACTAACAGATGGCAACTTGTCATTGTTAATGGAGTGTTAGCCTGGAAAACTTCAAGGATCCATGCAGAGCGTGACACTTTTCCCCTCCTCTTTTCAAGCCACCTCACAGAAATAGCCAATAATGACCTCTTTCTTTTCACAGATGATTCCACCTTATGTCGGCTGATTCCTTCCAAGCCACATCGTGGCTGCTCTAATCCAAATATGACAAAAGACTTTTTGTTGTTTGACAGCTAATTTATGTACTAAATAGCTGAGGCATCGTGATGCAGTGGGAAGGGTATTGCGACCCAAAGGTAGGGGTCCAGAGTTCTTGCCGTGGGCTCTTGGGGTCCTCTGCCAGATAACTTCTCCACTCTGGGTTTCATTGTTGTCGCTGAAACATGAGCACATTGCTTTACACAAACAAGGGGCTCATTTCAGGTAAATTTGTGAGATTTGAAATTCCTTTAATGTAAACAAAGAAAGCATCAGTTAGCTGAGTATGTGCAACTATTTTACATTCAGTTTACTTTATTCCACTAAAATTAGCTTTTCATAGAAAAATTGGCAATTTGCTTTCTAAAGTAGATAATAGCCATAAAGCAACAATAAAAAACACTTTCTCTTCCAGTATTTTTTTTGCACTACATAGATTTAAGAGCTCATTCACACCATAATTTTTTTTATTAGTAACGTAGCACTTCAGAGATGACAATAGAAAATGGTAAAAACTTGCCCAAGATCATACAACTTGAAGCAATTAGTGTGAACCATAATCCAGATGATATTAATCCTGGCACTAAGCTCTGTTCACTTATTAAACCAGAAGTATCTATTTTATCTTAATAATGATAATTATTATTTGCATTATACTTTCTAGTTCATGGTGTTTTATACTTTTAAATATAGAAGTATTTATATTTTCAGATAAAATTTTTTCAGATAAAATTTTACATAAATCTTGGCAATAATATCCAAAAGAAAAGAAAGGTAGAAAATGTGTCCAAGGTCAGACAATTAATCAGTGATACATAGGGAAGGATAATCAGTTGTAGGGGAGGAAGATAATTCCTCTGCCCTCTAGGTTTTTCTGGCTGGTCTTAGAATTAAATTGACATGAGACAGAATAACAAGAGAAAATTAAACAAAGTTTAATAACATGTATACATGGGAGAAACCCAGGAAAGCTGAGTAACTTGCCAAAATGGCCAAAGCCGCCACCTTAAATATGATCTTCAGCTAAAGACAAAGGACGATGTTGGGGGAAGTGGTTCGGGACTTCAAAGGGGAGGAAGGCAATTTACATGGAAATGGAAAAGCAAATGTTTGGTAAACAGACTTTGGTAAAAATGGGCTTAGCAAGGACCCTCACAGTCTATGGATACTCAGAGTTACCTATGGTGATGGCCCGTCCTGGGGACAGGGCTTCTATCTTAAATTTCTTTTAGGCAGTTAACGGGGAGAAGGTCAAAGTTTCTTTCAGAGTCTTTTGTACTTAACCAAGGAGATACATTTTTGGGGGGCCAATTCTGACCACCCACACAGTAATAGGCAGGTAGAGGGCAGTATCCTGATTCCTCCTCCCTGGATATGCCAAATCCCACTACACTGTTGAAATCAGCCCCTCCTCTAGAAGAGAATTAGGTTGGACATCAAATGCCTAGTGAATAATTAGAAATCAATTGTTTTAATCAGACAATTTTGTTACTTAAATTTGCTCATATTTCTAACCAGCCTTTTTCTTCCATTCCTCCCTTCCTCCTTCCCTCCCTTCCTCTCCTCCTTCCTTGACATTCCTTCCTTCTTTTCCTCCCCCTTCATTCTGCACACTGCTTTCCACACGGTTGTTTCATGCAGGTCCCATACACAGTTAAATTTGTCCCTTTAAGAATTGTTATTCAATGAATCCAACAAAAGCACATAATATTTAATTTCCTTTGAAAGTAAGAACTGATACGTTTGCTGGTTTTCTTTTCTGTGATCAGAAAAATGCCAATACCACCTCCTGCAAATATATATTAGCAACACTGTGAGAAAATTAACATTCTTATTGCATGTACTTTGTTACTTCCCTGAATGAATAGGAAGATAGCTAATGCTAATGCAGTTTAAAACTGAAATGAAATGTAAATAGAATTGGAGTTTGATTTTCTGAAAGTATTCTTCTTGAATAAAAAGAATGCTTAAAGACAATACTTTTAGTTTTAGACAAGACACTCTGCTCAAATATTAGCAGTCACTTTACAATACCTTACATCGTAATAAACAGCAATAAGTATGACAGTTATATTTTACATTTGCATTGTATTTTATGGTTTCCAAGACATGCCAGGGCAGTTGGGGTTATGAGATCCATTTTTCTCTAGCAGTGCAGGGAAAGTACCTATGGGCTCCAGAGTGACTCCATCTGTTCAAAGAAATCAAAAAACTCACTCACACAAACTGTTTTAGCACAGTTTCAGAGAAAAAAAAGATTTTTTTTGATGGTGTAACCAGCTTCATTTTACAGATCGATTGTATGTTTATCCCTTGTAAATCATAGTGTCATAGCATGGTAAGCCAGGAAGGTACCCTGAAAGTTCATTTTGAAAATTCCAGACAGGTAAACATCTATGACATATCATTAAGAGAGATTTTTAAAAAAACAGATAAAATGATAAAAAAGCATTATGTATTAGTATACATTTCTTTTTATACTTGGATACTACACAAGAAAAAATCCAATATAAAAGGCAATGCGAAAAATTATTTTTAAAAATTATATAAACTTTATTAAAATTCCTAGCTTTTCAAAGGGGTCTCAAAATGCGTTACATCATGTTTTCTACAATTTTGAAAAACGACTACTTTTGTGACTGCATTTATCACAAATAATATATGTGACCCATTTGGGTAAAAAGATATTTTTTTAAAAGATGGTTGAATTGTGGAGATTAATTTATTGAAGGGTAATCCATGCAAGCTAGCATCCCAAAAGGAATTCTGTCCACACAGAGCTCCATAGTTACTGAGTAGCGCTTAATGCAGTTGAACCTAGTCACCTGTGTAGATTAGTGGCAGCCCCTGGTCATGCCAGGGAAGTAGCTGGTACTCAGTCCAATGCTGAATGCTGAGCTCCTAGGGCACACCTGTGACTAAAGCTCTGTCAGATCATACTGTAATATCAGGGCCTCTGATCACACAAGGGCAGAGCTGGTGGAGCCCTAAATCCTGTAGTTTGAAGTTCCCAGAACTCCAGGATTGGAGCCCTTTCTTCCAAAGTGTGACATCTGGCAAGTGGTATGCCTGTAAATGTTTAACAACCAGCTCGGGACTGGGTGTGGTGGTGTGCGATTTATAATGTGTGGTGCCAATTTCCACGGTAAAAATATTCTCACCCATGGTGATTTTAAGCTACCTACATAATGTCACTGAACATGGAATTAGGAAGAGACACTCAGCAGCACACAATTATGTAGTATTTTCACTACACAGATATGAGAGGCATAAATAAGCTCAAGAACACAGATCTTAATAAAATGTAGTAGGCTGATTAGGAAGTGAAGTATTTTGTGTATTTATTACCTTTGCTTTTAAAGAAATTTATTTAATTTTAAGTTTATATAATTTAACTTTTAATAATGGCTGTGTTTGACCACCAGGTAACAAAATTCCTGAAAATTTATCAGTCAGCACAGTATTTGGCCCAGCTAGAGCTTTGAGGGCTACCGAAAAATTCAGTGGGCATTAGATACCTGCACACTGACTATGCTCCCTTCTCAGAGAGAGTCCCCAGGGAACTCTGCTACTGCTAAGGTTGCCATGTGAGTGCTGCCTGACATTTAGCTTTTATTTTCACAAACAACTGTGAGAAAAGTATCAGCAGGGGTGTGCATTATTGTCTCTTGTTTTCTTAAGTTACCCAGAAATCAAAAATTCCAAAAAAATTTCTTTATTGACCTAAAAATGATATATAAAGATTAGCAGCGTGTCAATCTTGAAAATACAGATGACATTTGGTCCTATGAAAATTCTACATGATTGAAATTAAATTTCGGTGAAATTGCAAATATAGACCTGAATTGTCTCACAAGAAAACTTTATTAAAGGTTTTAAGTGTGGTAAAAAACTTTATTAAATGTCTTAAGTGTGATTCCCACTAATCCACATCTATCAATAGACATCTTGAGCAGAGATCACATCATTTTTTTTCCTCTCCAATGCAGACAGTGTTCTATGAAATATTAGAAATTGCAAACCTTGTGCTGACTATCAAAGATTACTAATGTGTGTAGCAGCTTTTCTATATCTATGACTGGATGTATTTGGAAAGACTAAAAGACACTTTGATTAACTGGTTCTAATATAAGAGATACTTTTGGAAACCATTTCTTCTGACTCTGGGTATGATTAGGCACTATTGCTGGCAAAATACCTTCCAACCCTTCTTTCCCTAATTTGTCAACATTACAGTGAAGATATGGCTGACTACATTGGTTCTAATGCCTATAGCAGTAACTATTAGAGCAGATATATCAATTCTCTCACCCGTTATACTCAAAATGTGGTCAGGGACCAGTAACATCAATTTGTTAGAATCACAAAATCTCACGCTTTACCTCAGACCTACTGAATCAGCACCTGCATTTCGTCAGGGCTCCTATGTGATTCTAATGCAAATTAAAGCATTAGAGGCACTAATCCAGATACTATCCATGGCCACAGGGCCAGTTCCGACCAGTTCTGATCACTGTTATACCTTCAGCACCTGTCAGCGTGCCTGGCACTGGCATGCACTCATAAATATTTTTGAATGAATGAACATACATATAATATATGTACTGGCATTTGTATTAAACTGAAACAGATTGTTTTCAGGTTTTCAATCTGTTTTCTTTATGAACATTGTCATAGGTAGCTTAAAGATGGAATCTAGAAAAAGCAATGGAAAATCACTAACATAAAAATAACCAAATTTCGAACTTAATCTAGAATTATTAATAAAGACTTGTCAATTATAATCAAATACTGAAGTATTATTTTATTTGCACTTCTTTCCTTTATTTCAGACAGTATATTAAGATATCGTTTCTTAATTTTAGTGCTATTACTTTACGCTCCCCTAAAATATTTAAGCATAATTTTATTATCTAATTCCAATGTTTTCAAAGTGCTCAACATTTGCATTTCTTGGAACCCTTCTCAAAATGAAGGTTCTTGGATCTTACTCTGCACCACTGAATAAAATCTCAGAAATATGCTTGTGAAAACACTTACCATGGGTAATTTTCCCTACTGTTTGGGAATCATTTAATCTGATGTAAAAATATATGACAGTGTTTTATGATGAAATATATGTGCAACTATATTTCTTTCTTTCTCTAGGTGGCTAACACGTAAATAAACAAACATTAATCTAATTGGTCATGCTTCAAGGGTAGTCTGACTATGAAAGGTGGCAATTACAGCACTCATAATAGCTACCTTCTTAAAACCAAATTAAGAGAGAATAAGCCTCACTTTAAAATAAATGCACAGATATTTTAGAATGACAGTGATTAGAGTTTAAAATTATAGTTTGCCTTAAATTTAGTTCATGTTGAGAGTCATTTCAGCCAAGCCAGACTTCTGAATTGTTTTGATGACATTTAAAGAGCTAACAAAACAAAAAGTACCCCTTACCACTCATAGATCATGATTCTACTTTTCCTGTCACTTCTTTATTTTTTTTCACCAAAACTACCTCTAATACTTTATAAAATCAATGTACCTGTGTTGCCCTAGTGCAGATGCATATTGATGGACTAAAGATATAATAATTTAATCAACGCACAGCTAGTAATTGTGCGAAGTTTTTTATGACTATTGGCTTATTTAAGATTATCTTTGTCTTGCTCTCAGATGGGAAGGATGAGGAGAGACATCTGATCACCTTCAAACCCTACAGAGCAGAATGTTGATTCAACGATTCTAAAGAATGAACAAAGTACATACATGATCAAATATATATGTATAATTATATATAAAAAATATATAAATATATATGCAATTAGGTAAACAGGCCCTTTACGTTTAGTTACTGTATGTGTTAATATTTCAGAGTTAATGAAGCAAGGTGATAAAACAACCATAAATTAATGACTTAGATTATATTTAAAAGTGATAAATTATTAGGAATATTTATTTATCCATAGCTCCTTCTTTCAATTTATTTATTTATTTTTAAGACTGAAAACAAAAAATATTTGTCATGAAGATGTTTGTTTACTTATTTATTTGGTAATAATTTGAACTTAGTTAAAAACCCCATGAATTTCTCCAAAATTCATTATTCAATTATTATCCTCTACTGTACTGATCATATATTATATTATGTTCTATATGAACACTCTTACCAAGAGAAATTTTTACTTGCTATCTATATCAAAATAATACACATATTTTAGAGAACTACTTAGGAGACTTAAAGGCAAAAATATGATTTTTAATATATCAAACACCAATAGCACAATTGAAGCTGCAGATTAAGATTGCCTGAGCTGTGTTAATAAAAGTTATATTAATAAATTTTACATATTCACATAAAAGACATGATCAATTTTTGTCTTTCTAGGTGAAATCTACTTATAAGATTCATATAAACCATATTATATAAAGTTCATTTAAATATGTTTAAACATACTTAATTTAGTATTAAATTAAGCTGTATAAAAATATTTTATTGTAAACTACAGTCCTATAGTTCTATATTTGTATAAACTTTAATTATTAACAATCTTATAACATGTAACAGTCTGTCAAGTGCTTTCTCTTACACCACCTCAACACTGGAACAACTATGCTGCTATGCCCGTTTCAGTAAGGAGTAAACTAATTCTTGAAGAAGTTAAATGAACTGCCTAAGAGAAGTCAGTGAATAACTGAAAGAAGAGGGATTCTTTTGATATTTTGTTTTTCCAATATCAAGCTTTGTACTCTTGTACCGCGTTGCAATTTCACCCATTCCTTCAGAAGGACAGGGCAAACAAGTCCTCATCACTGATTTTCAAAAAAATATAGCCACTTCTAGTCACGCTCTTCTTTATTTCACATACTCTCAGGGTAGCAGAAAGACAATTGAGACCACATTACTAGAAGAGTTGTGGCAGTCTGTAAGGAGTCTTCCAAAGCAAGCGGCCAGAAGAATTCAGAAAACCGTCTTTGGAAACCTATTAGAACAAGCATATATTAGGATAAGAGAGGATTAGAAAGCGGAGTTTCTGGCTTTGCATCTCTGCTCTTCATTTAAAAGCAGTTTAAGTTGGAGGCAGTCACTCCATCCATCTGTGTGTTGGTTTCCTCATCTGTAAAGCATGACTGAGATTATCCCTAGGGCTACTTCACTTACCTGTTAATAGTATAAAATGAGGAAGGTAATATTGTAATAATTGAAAATCATAAAATGTTGTAACATTTTAAGAAACTTATAACATTTATATTATTTATAGCATATTACATTATAACATTATTTATAACATTTTGTAGTGATGGAACAACAATGCTGCCCTACCTAGTACTCAATCCTCAGACGACTTCTCTTCTCTTTGTTCTTTCACTCCTAAGGTCATCTCCTGTCTGAACATTAACTATATGCTACTAATTTCCAAAATTGTATTTCCAGTGTCCCATTTCACATGGAGTAAACTCCTAATTTATTACCATGTTCCATCCACACACATCCCCCTTAACTCTTCTTATTGCCCACTCTCTCATTCTCTCTACATCCTGTTGTTTCTTGAACAACCTAGGTATTCTCCTGCCTCAGGGCCTTTGCTCTCTGCTCTGCTTCAAATGCTCTCACTCAAAGATTCCTTTGAATTCCCTCTTACATATCACTTTATCAGAGACATCCTTGAAAAGCCTACATAAAAATACCACTTTCCTCCTCTGTTCCTCTCTATCTCTATTACCCTGATTTATTTTTCTTCATAGCACAAATCTCAATCTAGCTAGCACCCAAAATATTAGTTAGTTTATTTGCTTATTGTTTATCTTGTCTTGTTAGAATAAGGATCATAGGAACACAGATTTTTGTCATTGCCCCAGCTCTAGGTAGAATTATTCATTAAATGAATTATTGAGCAGAACAATATCAAATGCTGGCAACAGTGGCTACTTGATTATTAAGAGTTGATTCATCTAGTTTTATGGCAGTTATATGGACAACTAGAGATGTGTAGACTCTATTTGGGTCCCAGTATTTACAGATCCATCACTTGTATCTAATGATGACAGTGGGTGGAATAGTTTTCGGATGTGTTCCTCTTCTAGGTCTATTTACCAATATATTAAATTTTGATTGAATACTTGTGTGCTGTGAAGGGTGACTATATTCACAATCAAATAAATACAGCAATAATACCACTAAAAAATTTACCTTATATTATCCTTCTATTATATCCCAGAAATAGAGTGGAACTTTACATATATTATTTCTACCCCCACTAAGCAATTCTGCAAGGTTCACATATTTCTCTCCATCTTACAGATGACAAAACTGAGTTTCAAAAATTTTAGCTAACTTAGCCAAGTCAACAAACCTTTTCATTGTACTATTTGAATCCAAGTTTGTCTCACTCCACATTCTGTATCCTTTGCCACATGGCTTGTTATTCTACCTTCAAGTAGGAACTATTATGAAAAGAAGATGATGTAGTTATGCCAGAGTTTTCTCACTTACAACATCTATTGCACGAGATTGTATTGATTCATAAGCTCATTTGTTTTAGCCATCCTTAATATGTTTCTGAAATCTGTTAGAGTCAGAAAGAATCTCTGAGTTATTTAGTCTGACTCTTTCATTTTATAGATCTAGGACGTCTGCCTAAGGACTGATTTTTCACCCAAAATCACATGACTGTGCTGTTGCCCAAACTCTTCTAACTCTCTGGTCAGTGTTCACTATGTTGGGCCTTCCCCAACCCTGATTTATACTCTACAAGATTTGAAACAAAGTAAACTGTTGTCAGTGACCTTTTTCACAGGTTAGTTTGGAAGAAAGTGAACAAAGCTTTCACTTCAGGAAAATGGACTATATACACTGTAGGAACTGTATTTAGTCCAACAATAGTACATTACTAAAGGAGGGGAGAATGGGGTGGGTGGGAAAGCCAGGGAGAAGAGAATGGATTATACATGATAGCAATTGGAAGCCACTGTCCAGCTCAAATGACAGGCTAATACCAATGACCCCAAAGGCTGTTTATGGCTAAGGTAGCTGAAGCAAGCCCTAAGTTGTAACAAATCACGATCATCAATCTCATCAGAGGTATATTGGCAAATATATTACTTAAAAATGCCAACAATATTAATATATCAAAGCAGTAAATTTTATGAACTAGAAGTGTATGCACTTATTACACACCCCCCCAACTAATATATATATAACATAAAAACATAAAAATATGACATGCATACACTTAAAGACATATTTTTTCAACTTAAATATCAAACATTCAATTCTAGTATTATCTGGGAAAAAGTCTTAAATAATAAATTAAATAAATATTTAATAAGATTTAAATAATAATATTATTTAAAAATAATAATATTTAATAAAAAAATAATATTATTTAAATAATAAATAAATAAATAAAAGTCTTAAATAAAAGTCTTAAATAGTATAAATTAAGTATGCTTTTCCTATATTTACTTACAGATTGATTGTAACCACCTCTCACTTGATCAGAACGCAGAGTTTTGTGGCATAAGTAAGTACCATTGAGCTCCTTATTTTTATGTGTTCGATCAGTATTTCAACAAGATGTTCTACTGAAACAAGTCTTAAGTGACTGTAAAAATCTATACTATGGTCAATTTATGTCTTGTCTTCATTCACTTATATTCCTGAAGCAAATAGTTAAGAAGCTTCCCAATTGTTTCCATTCTATAATTTCTTATTCTAAATGTTTTGAAAAATAAACAGAAATAGGAGTAAAGAATTTTGCAAATTATAGAGTTAGAAGAATTATAAGCAAGTATTTTTGGAAAAAAGAATTTCCCTTAGCTGTTATAAAGTGTGGTTGTTGAAAATTGTTTAAATATATAAGGTTTACAGTACCTATAGAAATTGCTTAAACTCTGTTATTGACTTCATCTTTGTTTTATATTACACAGTTGGAGTTTGGAATGCCAGAGACAGACTTTAGTAGATAATAAGAATTCTGAAACCCTAAATGAACATTTTTCTTTCTATGTTAAAGCAAAACGATGATAGAAAACAAGTTCAGCTTGTAAGGAAACAAATATAAGTGGAAACTACAATGTCTTAGAATAGCTGATTTACATTATGAAACAATATTTTTGCTCCTTTGTTGTTATTATTTAGGATATACTTTGTTTTGAATACTAGGCAATCATTCCCAATTCCGCTTGGGACAAAAGAAAAACAAGGTCAGTATAATAAATTATTAAATAGCAACAGTTACAAGTTATTAAATAGTAAGAACTATGAATAAAATTATTTTGTCAGCATTGGAACTGCTTGAAAGTAAGTGTTCTAAAGACCAATATACATAATTTCATTTTTAGGCATATTGTTGTCTGAATAAAATTGTTTGTGAACTAGTCAAGGAATCCAATGTCCATTTCTAACATTGTTTCTATAATGGAGAAAAGAATTCTGAATTTAAAAAATAAATTAAAAAATAATAATCTGTAGTATTTTTCTGCCTCCCATCAATTTTCAATATAATGCACGTTATGCCTAAAGCATAATTTACCCCAAAAGAATTTTTTTCTTATTATAAAATAAAAATTTAATACATATGTTATCCATTAAATCATGCTACCTATTTGAATATTCTTTAAAGTGACTCCTTATTTCTTTTCTCATTAGCCACTTTCAAGGTTTAAGATTATTAGTTGTCTTCAATAAGCAATAAAATTAAATGTCTCAGGCTTAAAATAAATTATTTACATCAAAAGGTAGTAAGGGAATGGAGAAATATGGATAGGTTTAAGATTCGTTGTAGAGGTCAAGTCAAGAGCTATATGTTGATTCAATATGGAGCATTTTTAGAGAAGAGGTCAATGATTAAGATTTAAAGGATGAGCAACTAAGAGTAGTGGTAACATACATGTAAATAAAAAAGTTAGGAGATATGGTTTATTCAGGATTGGGAAAAGAATAAGCTTGGACTTTGGCAAGTTGGGTTTGTCTTGTCAGTGGGCCAAATGGCAAATGGTTGGAACTGCAGTTTATAGTCTAATGGAAGAGGTCAGGTGTCAAAATATATAGATTGCATTTAATTCAACAAATTCTTATATAGTACTTATTCTGTGCCAGATAATTTTGTGAGGAATGTGATTCAGACATAGAATTAAATGAAGCCCGTCCCTAGGGATTCTTCTGTTTTAATAAGGAGAAATAGATATATAGATAACTATTTATAAAGAGTTATATGGTAGTATCTATAATATACTATGGAAATCCATATGAAGAAGCAATTTAATTTGCCTTGGTAGCTTAGGTAAAGCCATGGAAAGCCATGGAGTTGCATATGGTAAAGTTGGCAACCAAGTGTCATCCTCTTCAGCCCTAGCTATTGCCACTTCCTATATTCTATCACTTTGTGCAAAGATAATTTAATGACAACATGAAACTTCTCTATATATGCTGTTCTCTGCAACGCTGTCTTTTCTGACTAATTCCTTCTATCCTTATGGACTTGGCTCCACTACTACTTTCTCATTAAGATCTTCCTTACTCTCTTGTCTTATGTTTCTCTTTATGAATTTTCCTTATGAGAGTTTGAAATCACTGCTATTTTAATATTATTAAACAGTGTTAAAATTATCTGTTTGCTAAATATCTTATTAGGCTCTGAACTACTTAAGGGAGAGGCTGATTTTATCTCTGAATCCCTAGAGTCTAGTATAATACTTGAAAACTATGAGATGCTCAATAAATCTTTGTGGAATCAGAAAAGGGAAATGAACAGAAGGGGAAAGTATAGTAGGAAGAATGAAGAAAGGCAGGAAGACACAGATTAAGAAATTCTCAAGACAGAGCCTAAAATTGTCAGGGTGATATAAACAGATGCAACAGTGAAATAAATAGAAATGATGTAATTGCCTAGGAAAGGAGTGTAAAAGAAAATTAGAGAGCAACTTAGAGTACACCTATTTGAGGAAAAGAAGGAAAATCCTTTTATTTCGATGCATGTATATGTACATATTTCAATATTGTGGGAGCTAGGGGACTGAAAGAGGAATATGGTCCATAAGTCAAATATTATTCAGATTTTTATAGAGATGAGACTGGATTTGGTTACTAAGAAGTCACAAGTTGGATCTTAGTGAAAATGACAGATTGGGAACGCTAACAGATTAATCTTCAATAGAAACACCAAAAACAAAAACAAAAAAAGCAAAAACTATTAAAATCAACTTTGTTAGAACTCTGGAAAATAGTAAATGTTTTACAGCAGCCAAGCAAATGCTGAATCAAGATAAAGGTAGCTTCAACCTGGTAGGAGAACTTTGTGACATTTTAACACTGTTTTCCCCCATTCATCCTTGTACTCATCATGACTATGTTCTTGGAGATAGCAGCCCATGTTCCCATGTGAGTGTGTCGTTCCAGAGGCACCAGAGCAGACCTTGTTTCCAAAAAATTGTGTTTGTCTGTTTGGAACTGTTTGGGAGTTCCCTAAAGGACTTATGCAATGTGCTTGCCTTTGTTTGTCCTACCTTGGAACTCTTTCAGGGTGGAAAAGCAGCTAAGCAGAGGACATTACTCAAAAATGTTGAAAAACAAATGAACAAGCCACAGCCACCTGGGACAAAAGATTACGGATGGGGACAAACAATAGACATGCTGAGAGCCCAGGGGGAAAACCTGGGGAGAAAATTACTTTGGGCATAAAGGGTTTGAAAATCTCTTGCCTATAACAGGAAAATCTGGAGAGCTAGATGCATAATCAGGGAAAGAAACATGCTCAGACAAGACCTTAGAAGACCCTAGGGTTTCAAGTCCACCTGATCTTTATGCTCAGCACAAATAGGAAGTGAATGCTAAGGCAGAATTGTAAATGTCCTGACTAAGCATTGAAGGAGCACTCCAACAAAGAGCCAAACTGCACAAGATAAGGAGAGCATTGTTGTTTGTTTGCTGTTTGTTCCAAGCATTTAAAGCAATCTCTGTCAAATGACTAGCTAAAGGAATTGAGACATCAGAGATTACATATGATAAAGAATAAAGTCTTTAGGGTCCGGGCTCGTGGTTTAGCGGTTAAGTGCACACACCCCGCTACCGGCGGCCCCGGTTTGGATCCCAGGCGTGCACTGATGCACTCCTTCTCCCGCGATGCTGAGGCCACATCCCACATACAGCAACTAGAAGGATGTGCAACTGTGACATACAACTATCTACTGGAGCTTTGGGGAAATAAAAAGCAGGAGGATTGGCAATAGATGTTAGCTTAGAGCCGGTCTTCCTCAGCAAAAAAAGGGGAGGATTAGCATGGATGTTAGCTCAGGGCTGATCTTCCTCACACACAAAAAAATTGCAGTTACTTAAAAAAAAAAAAGAATAAAGTCTTTAAAAAGAGTTTAAGGCCAGCCCCAGTGCCCTAGTGGTTAATTTCAGCACACTGTGCTTCAGTGGCCCAGGTTCTGTTCCTGGACATGCTGGATGGTGGCTTGCATACAAAATAGAGGAAGATTGGCAACAGATGTTAGCTCAGGGTGAATCTTCCTCAGCAAAAAATAATAGTTTAGAAAAGTTGCTAAACAAATGACAGCAAGTAACAAAAACAAACCCTGAGGAGGGAGAAGAGTCTGATTCACAGAGTTACCATATTAAAATATTCAAAATGCCTGGTTTTCAATATAAATTATGAACCATACAAAGAAACAAAAAAGCATGGGTCATTCACAGGAAAAAGAAAAATTAACAGAAACTTTCCCTAACAAAGGACAGACGTTGGATTTTCTAAATAAAGGCAGTAAGTGAACTGTCATAAATATGATCAAGGAGCTAAAGGAAATCATTTAAAAAGAAATAAAGGAAACCAGGAGAATGTTGTCTCAACAAATAGAGAATATTAGTAAAAATATATAAATTTTAAAAGGAAACAAATAGAATTTCAGGAACAGAAAAAATACCATAACTGAAATAAGAAATTCCTTACAGGGGTTCAGCAACAGATTTGAGGAAGCAGAAGAAAGATTAGACAAATGTGAAAGGATGCAAAAGATATTATATGCAACTAGTGACCAAAAGTGAGCTGGGTGGCTTGCTAATGTCAGAAGAGATAGACTTTAAGTAAAAAAGCATTAAAGGAAACAAAGAAGGACATTATATAGTGATACAAGTGGTAATTTATCAAGAAGATATAACAATTTAAAACATACAAACCTAATAACGGAGCCCCAAATATATAAAGCAAAAATTAACAGAATGGAAAGGAGAAATAGTTCTACAATAATACTTGGAGACTTCAATATTCCACTTTCAATAATTGATAGAACAACCATACAGAAGATTAGTAGGAATACAGAGGTCTTAAATAACAGTATAAACCAACTAGATCTAAAAGACATACGCAGAACACTCCACACAAAAACATCGAAATACACATTCTTCTCAAGTGCATATGGACATTCTCTAAAACCAGTCTTAATAGATTTAATAAAATAGATATAAAAGTATATTCTGTGATCACAGTGGAATGACATCAGAAATCAACAACAGAAGAAAAGTTAGAAAATCCATAAATATGTGGAAATTAAATATCACATTCTTAAACAACAAATGGGTCAAGTGAAAAATCAAAAGAGAAATTAGATAAATGAAAACCAAACAGAACATACCAAAATTTAAATGATGCAGCAAAAGCAGTGCTAAGAGGGAAATTTATAGCTTTAAAAGACAACATTAAGACAGAAGAAAGATCACAAATCAAAAACCTAATTTAAATCTTAAGGAACTAGAAGAAGAAGGGCAAACTAAAGCCAAGTTGGCAGATATCAAAGAGGGGATTTTACTATTGATTTTACAGAAAGAGAGGGGATTTTAAGAGAGTAATTTAATCAATTGTCAAAAACTTAGATAACCTCAGTGAAATGCACAAATTCACAGAAATGCATACATTACCAAAGTCAATGAAAAAGAAATAGAAATATAAACAGATATATAAGCAGTAAAGAGATACATCCAGTACTAAAAAACCTCCCAACAAAGGAAAGCTCAATACTAGATGGCTTTACTGTTGAAATCTACCAAACATTTAAAGTTAAATTAACACCGGTTCTTTTCAAACTCTTTCAAAAAATAGAAGATGAGAGAACCCTTCCTAATTCATTCTATGAGGACACATCACCGTGATACCAAAGCCAGAAAAGACATCACATGAAAAGAAAACTACAGACCAATATTCTTTACAAATATAAATGCTAAAACCTTCAACACAATACTAGCAAACTGATTGCAGCAATGAGTTATAAAGGATTATACACCATGATCAAGTGGGATACACCATGATCAAGTGGGATTTATCCTAGGATGCAAGGGTGGTTAAATATACAAAAATCAATAAATGAAATACACCATATTAATAGAATGAAGAAACACACACACAATTATCTCAATTGATGCAGAATAAGCATTTTTATAAAACCCAATACTTTCTTATGATTAAAAAAACACTCAACAAACAAGGAGTAGAAGGAAACTTTCTCAACCCAATCAAAGGCAACTATAAAAAACCCACAGAAATGTGGGTTTATAGATTCTCAATGGTGAAACACTGAGAGCTTTCCCACTTTGATTAGGAATAAGACAAAGATATCTGCTTTCACCAATTCTATTTAGCTTTTTACAGGAAGTTCTAGCCAGGACAATTAAGAAAGACAAAGAAATAAAATGCTCCAAAGTGGAAATAAAGATGTAAAACTATCTTATTCACAGATGATATCTCCTGTTATATAGACAATCCTAGTCACACACACAAAGAAAAACTACTAGTGCTAATAAATAAATTCAGGACAGTTGCAGAATACAAGATCAACAGGTAAAAATTGGTTGTATTTCTATACACAAGCAATGAAAAATCTGAAAATGAAATTAAGGAAGCAATTTTATTTCCAATAGCATCAAAAAGAATAAAATACTTAGGAATTAATTTAATCAAAGATATGTAAGACTTATACACTGAAAACTATAAAACATTGCTACAAGAAATTAAAGAAGTCATCAATAAATGGAAAGACATCCAATGTTCATGGACTGGAAGAGCTAATACTGTTAAGAAGAGAACATTTCTCAAAGCAAGCTACACATCCATGCAATCCCTAGCCTTTTACACAGCTCTCGTTCAGAAAAAAGGAGAGAGAGACTATCAAAGTTTCCAAGACGCTGAGTTACCAAGAATCTGTATTGGCCCCAACTAGTGTGGTTTTGTAACCTTCTCCAGCTGACATGATTTGTGAGGGAAGGTAAAAAACACAGAACAGAAGGCGTCCCATGGCCCAACATTGTCAAGTTGGGCTAGGAAAAAGAGAAAAGACATGGAGTACATTTTAGTGAATCCACTTTTTGGAAAATACAAACAATTGACTTCAAGTGGATTAGAGAATTTGGTGGATTCAGAGACAGAGTGATGGACTAGGAAGATAAAAACGAGTTAGAGTCGTAACTATAATAATGAGGGAGAGAAGCAGATGTAGATGAGGCAGTAAGAAGAGTAGAAGTCATTGTAGCTGGAGTGGGCGAATTCAGAGCTCAAATCGTTCAGATAGAAATTTCCCAAGTGATCAAGAAGACTTGAGTTAGGTGTTCTTGGTAGGTAATGGAACAAAAATTTCAGTTTAACAAATACTGACTGCAAACAATGTGCCAGAAATTGTGAGAGGTGCTGAGACAAGGGCATATAAGAAACAAAAACTACCCTCTAATAGCTAACGTCTAAGGGAAAAGACATACAGAAAGATGTAAAATTTCAATATAGTGTGGAAAATGTTATGATGGAGGGCATGCAAAAAGTGCTATAGGAGCATATAGGAGGGCTCACTAGGACAAGCTAAGTCTCAAATGAGTCTTACGGGATGATTTATATCTATTCAGAGTCAGAAAGGATGAGGTTTTCAGGCAGCATGAGGAAATTTTTAGAGATATGATCAGTAAAGCTGGGAAAATGGAGCTGGGTGAGGGAACTACTAGAACTTCAGTACAAAAGAAGCACCTTTAATCAACGTCTTGACCAGATTAATTCTCTCCATTCCCTTTATAATATATACCAACTTGTGCCCACAGCACAGTAAATATTTGCAACTATTAACTTTCCTACCCAACAGGCTTGTCCAGAACGTTGTTTCCACCAGTTGAGTCATTCGCTTGCTAAGAGTCAGTTTGTATTTTGTGTCAAACCTCACTTATAACAATTGTTAATGCATTAATATAATTATTTAATTAAACCGAATAAACAAAAATACTCATTCATACAAAGAGTCACTAAAATGACAGGAATCACTAAAGAACTATGCTGCTGGATTAGATGTAGGTAAAACAAGTAGAAATTATTGGAAAAACATTAAATAACTGAAAATCTAGGTTTCTTCTCAAATGCCTTGAAGTTGTTCTAATTTAAAGAATCTGAAACTAGAAATCTAGATATTTTTAGCCATGGCTTATGCAATAATATTAATCAGCATTCAAACCAACTGGCTCATATTTAAAGAAAAGATAATAGCTCTACATTAAAAGATAAGTAAATGAATGCATATTTACAAGCTTTAAGTAAAATGCCTAAAATATGCATTTATTTTCAATCTTAACACCTCCATCTTTAGCTGATTTTTATAACTGAGTAACTATGTGTCTTCACTGTGTTGGATAAGGGGTGCTTCTATTCTACTAGTAACTGTCAAGTAAAAAGAGAGGAAGTGAGATAGGTTAGTCAGTCTTGTCCTAAAGGGATTTGATGAAATGCTGAGCATTGTAGCACAGTGCTCTGCACGGAAATGTAACTAATAAATATTTGCTAAATGAAAAAACTACAGAGTTTGGAATTTAACTTGTAGACAATGGCAAGACATTAATGGATTTTAGCAAGAGAGATTGTGTTTAGATGGATCATTCTTTTTTGTAGAGTGGATAATACATTTAAGATGTGACAAAGTCAGTGGCAGAAAATGAAGAAGACTATTATAAATACTTGTGTAAGATCCAATTAGGGTCTAAAGCCAGTTAAATTTAGTAGAGATTCATTTCATATATCATACACTTAACTAATAGTTCATTTCATATTTCATACACTAAACTAATAGTTGTTGCACAGCTACCATTTGCCAGGTTTTGGATTAGGTGCCAAGTATTTATTTATGAATCAGACAGCTTGGACCATGTGTTTATATGTTTTTCATCCTAGTATGGAATACAGCTAAAAGTTGTTGTTATGCTATCACATGCAATGGTGGAGGAAGTATAGTGTGCTATGGATTCCCATAGGAGGAGAATCTGATAGAATGATGCAGGTCAGGAAAGGCTTCCTTAGAGGAGATGAGCTCTCTGGTCAAGTTTAAAGAAGGAGCATGATTTAACCAAGCAAAGAGAATGCAGGGAGAAGGGTCTTCCAGGCAAAGGCTGTGTGACAAATCAGAGATAAAGGAAAGCAAGAATGAAATCAGCAGAATGGAGTGTATGGATTGTCAATGGGAAGGGGAAGTAGTGGCAAGAAGTGAACATGAATATATCGGCAGAGGTCAGATAATGAAAGGTAAAATTAGCTTTGCTAAGTATTTAGGGCTCTATATTGAGGAACATCAGCAGTCATTGAAGTGTTTAAAATAAGTATGTGATGTGGTTAATTTCAATTTATGAAGTTCACTTTGGCTAGAAAGAAAACAATGGATTAAAAAGTAGCCAAAGTATAGGCAGGCAGTTTAGAAGGTATTCTTATAATCTGGTCAACTGAAGATTGTGGCCAGAGCTGAAATATCTATCATTAGTGGGTAAAAGAGATATATTAAAGGCTGACATTTATTGAGCACTTACCATATACCAAGGAAATGTTAACCACTTTTAAATATGTTAATTGGGGAGAAGATATTTGCAAACCATACATCTGATAAGGGCTTAATCTCCAAAATATATAAAGAACTCCTGCATCTCAACAACAAAAAAACTAACAACCCAATTAAAAAATGGGCAAAAGACCTGAACAGACATTTCTCCAAAGAAGATATACAGATGGCCAACAGACACATGAAAAGATGTTCAACGTCATTAACTATCAGGGAAATGCAAACCAAAACTACAATGAGATATCACCTCACGCCCGTCAGAATGGCTATAATTAACAAGACAGGAAACAACAAGTGTTGGAGAGGATGTGGAGAGAAGGGAACTCTCATACACTGCTGGTGGGAGTGCAAACTGGTGCAGCCACTATGGAAAACAGTATGGAGAGTCCTCAAAAAATTAAGGATAGAACTACCATATGATCCAGCCATTCCACTGTTGGGTATTTATCCAAAGAACATGAAAACACCAATGCATAAAGATACATGCACCCCTGTGTTCATTGCAGCGTTATTCACAATAGCCAAGATTTAGAAGCAACCTAAGTGCCCATCAAGGGACGAATGGATAAAGAAGCTGTGGTATATATACACAATGGAATACTACTCGGCCATAAGAAACGATGAAATCCAGCCATTTGTGACAACATGGATGGACATTGAGGGTATTATGCAAAGTGAAAGAAGTCAGAGGGAGAAGGTCAAATACCGTATGATCTCCCTCATTAAGTAGTAGATAATAACAACAACAAATAAACACATAGAGACAGAGATTGGATTGGTGGTTACCAGAGGGGAAGGGGGGAGGGAGGAGGGAGAAAGGGATAATTTGGCACATGTGTGTGGTGATGGGTTGTAATTAGTATTTGGATGGTGAACATGATGTAATCTATGCAGAAATAGAAGTATAATGATGTACACCTGAAATTTATACAATGTTATAAACCAATGTTACTGCAATAAACAAAAAACTTTTTAAAAATTTATTAATTGGTCTTCAAAATTAACCATGATGTAGTCATTGCTATTATCTTTATTTTGAAGATGATGATATTGAGATTTAAAGAGATTAACTTTACCAAGATCACACAATGAATAAGAGTTAAAGAATATGAATATAGTTATGTTAAGGATATTTTTACAGAGAGTAAGATGTTTACAAAATTGTTGGAAGAGCTGAAGAAGCTGATGTAGCTCAAGCCATCAGGAAGGAGGACAGAACAATAGAGAAATGACCAACCAGGGACCTACTCCTAGGCCACCACTAAAGCTATAATGAGATCAATGACCAGCTGCTGTTCCAGGAATCCTGCCATTGCAGTTCCATCTGGGCATACAGGACACTGGCAAACAGACACCCACAACTATTCTTCGGGGACCAGGAAGGCAGATCAAAGCACTACTGTCTGCCGCTGCTCTGATTCTTCTTATCACGGAAGAGGTTGGGGAACGAATGCTGGAATTCTACTGTGGAGAAATCTCAGAGATCCATGGCTTTACTAGTTTCCCAGAAGATAATTCAAGGAGAAGAGAATATGGTATCTGTCTAACTATCATCTTCCAAATTTCACTGTGTGCATCTAATTGAAGGAATGTAATCCCAACATGTAATGGCAAGGGAGTGTGGCAAATGTGGTTTTTAACTTTTCAACATCTCCGTTATGAAGAAGGACATGGGAAAGGGGTTAAGTAAGCCAACCAGAGAGGGACAAGAGGGAAATCATGGAAGATACCTAAGAGGCTATGGTAGAAATCCAAATAAAAGATAATCATGATCTGGACCAGAATGGTGGCAGCAGAGGTGGTGAGAAGTGGTTTAGCTTGGAATATATTTAGAAGATAAAACTAACAGGGTATGCTGGTTCATAGAATGAGGAGTATGAAAGAAAGACACTAATCCATGACAACTAATATTTTGAGCCTAAGCAAGTGGAAAACTGGAATTGCCATTTGCTGAGATGGGAAACCTGAGGAAGCAGCTTTGGATGGGGAATAGACGGAGAAAGCTTAGGAGTTAATTTTCAAATGTTAAGTTTGAGATACCTTTTAAACATCGAAGGGGAGATGTGTCAAGGAAGCAGTGAGCAAAGTATGTCTGAAGTTCAGTGTGTGTTCAGTTGCAGAAAATAAATTTGGAAGATATGTCCTATAATTTTTTAAAAATTTAATTGAAACTTTTAGGCTGCATATTTTTAAGAAATCTATCCTCTCTTTGTTTTAGCATCAGCAAATTGTCACTGCAATGATAGTATACTATTCTGTCTGACAGTGCAAACAGAATGACTTAAATAACATTGAATGCTACATATGACTGAGTAAGATATCCCCATGTTAGAATGAAGCAGAGTCTGGAACAACTCATTACCAAACATAAACAGAGTTATTTCCCAGGACAATATACAAATTATGGTAATCTGAAATTATTCAAATTCGACAAAGGAAAAAAGAGTTAACAAGTCTCTTGGGGCAGGAGAAGTAAAGAAGATGGTAGATAGTCTGTTAAAAAGTTTCACAAAAGAATCAGAAAGGAAAGAAAAAGCTAGATTCTAACAATGAATTGCGAAGAAAAGTCAAGCAAAACCACATTGATTTTACGCACGTTGTCATGCAATGTTTACTAAAGGAGAGAAGGGTTTACCAGCTCTTGTGAAAGACCAAAAGATTATTCTAGATCTTAATATTCTCTCTTTGTTGAACATGTAAAAATAATAAAGATTAAAGTAATTTATCGTGGATAATATGATAAAAAGTTCATAGATCACCCTGTTGCATTTTGCGCTCTGTTGCTTTGATTTCGCTGCTGTCTCCTTTCCTTGCAGTATTATTTATTCAATCTGTTTAGTTTGCTTTACAGGCTGTGGCAGCATTCACAGTGTGGACCTATTGAACCAAGCCGTAATAGATGTAATACATCAATACATTTGAGCTGAACAGCTTTAATTAGGCCTTCCCGGTCATTTCATCAATTCAGTTGAGTACCATTGGGATTTGGATAACAGCGAACCTCCTGTCGAGCATGAGAATTACAGCACTCCAACAGGGCTCCACCAGTCACAGCAAGAGGTTAGGCAATCAACAATAACTCACACAGGGAAGTGCCCCACGCCCAACCCATAAACTTACCCTTACAGTAATATCTTTGAAATCCTAAAACCTTTAAACCCAACTGTCAATTTGGAATGCAAACTGCCTTAAAACTCCTCAGACACATAAAGCTCTTTTCCTGCTTCACAGAAGAGCAGGAGTTTACTTTGTTACTTCTGACATACATATATAATCAAGATCCCATTTCTGTAGGAGTTAGGTTGATGGACAGGATCTAAGAAGACGCAGAAGCTGTGCCAGATGTAAAATTTAATGTATACCAGTTGAAGTTTCAATAACACAGTTGGTTTATATCTTGCACTGTACTTGTCACATACAGCCCAGAATGAATATGCTCAAAGTAACATGATACAGCAATCTATACAAATGAACATTACAGCAGGGCAAAACCACTTATATCTGGAAGAGGGTAGACTATTTTACATGCAATTTTGGGATGTCTTGTCACTAATTCATACATACACATACAAAATATCTTTAAAAGGAAATTTTGAGAAAAAAGAGAAACATGGGTCAGTATGGTTGGCCAAAATCCAGGTGACGAAGACGTTTACATTTATGTAGAAAGGCGTCCAAATAACTATCTGATTTCCTTTTTTCTCTAATGTGTACCATGTGGAGACATGAACTTGTCAGAAACACCCAATGAAGATGTAGTGGAGAACAGCTAACAAACACTCTAGGTGCAGCCCCACAGGCGACCAGCACGGAAAACTGACCTGCAGTGCTCTGCAAACCCACATCAAGGAAGCCATTAGATTTTGAAAAGAGAAGGAATGCGGCCAAGTGGATTAGACCGCGGGCTCCAATTTCTCAAATGCCAAGGAGCAAATCAGCAGATTAGTTGGAAACACCATATTCTAAGAGAAGTAGTAATCTTCCCTGTACGTGTTCATCTTCCCTGTACACGTTCTCTATATTCACATTCCTACAACCTCTAAAACTCACTCTTTTATACCTGGATAAGTGAAAGTCACCTGGTGACAGGATACTAGTAATGATGATCACCATAAAAATAATTGTGATAAAAACTAACATTTGTGGAACACTTACTGTGTTCGATAATACCACGTGGTCTAACAAGGCCCCTTCATTCTTTTTCAGCCAAATGGTATATTTCCCCCAGGGTAAATATTCTGAAAGCCTGGCTGTTCTGCAGCCACAGCTGCTAAAACTTGGGAGCAGAGCCTGCTCATTTTCCAGGACCATGAGTCAACAGGCAACCAGGTCAATTTATTACGACTACGGAAGTATTCAATTACCTAGGTTTACTGAAATGACAAAAGGAATGTAGTGTTCCTTTAAAAAATTTAACCTTGTTAAAACTGTTTTAGCAAAAAAAGAAAAAGGTAAATGTGCAAAATTGGAACATAGGAACCGGCAAAAGAATAAGTGGTTTTGTTACTTTAAAAAATTAACCACATAGCTACGAGCTTAAAGGGTTATGCCATTTGCATTTTAAAATAATACTAGACATAATATAGGTTAATTTGAAATCTTCTTTCTCTCAGCAGCAGACAAGAAGACCAAATTAGTCTTAATTGTGTTTTGTTTAACTTGACCATTTAAATTAGAGATTCTTTGCTAATCTAGATGCTTTTATAGTTACCACATCCTTTTATGTGGAACTTTTTCTTATTTGACTTCTTTGACCCATGAAATGTTTTCAAGTGTATTTTATCTTTGGAGATGGTAAGAGTGATGCTATAATTAAACTTATGGGGCTCTGAATATTTGAATCTCTACAATGTTCAACTCCACAATATTGATATTTTTCATTCATATACATCAGTAGCTAACATTGTTAGCTCACTTGTTTTAATATAAGAGAAAATGAAACAGTTTGGTTATAAGAGAGAGAATATAAATCTAATAGATATGAATAGTACAAATTGATAGAAATATTAAGTTAACTTGTAGAAGAATTTAACTCCTCATATTTTAAAGTGCTTTATAAGTTTTGATGATAGATTGTCTAGACAATAAATGCTGGGTTATTATACTTGGAAGAGGCACTATATCAAGAAATGTAATTACAAAGTTTATTAATTCCAATAATGAAAATATATTCTTTTAAAATGATGTAAGATGGGTTTTCTAATGCACACTAATGGCTTGGAGCAAGGACAATTAGAATATATAAACCATAAGTATTGTGCAGTTGAATCCAAAGATCCTCTATTCAATATTTTCTTCTCCAACCTTTTCCAGAATGCCCTTCCCACTCCACCAGGGTCCACGGGCACATGCATTATTGTGGCTACTTATTGGACTCTAAAAGAAGATTTAGATGTGGACTCAACATCTACAGTACGTTCTTTATGCAACTCCTAAAAATCCCACATTCTCTGTTTGTGTGGAAATATATGTATCCTATCAAAATACTATGTAACTCTTAGTATATAAGAAAAAACATCAGAGTGATAGTGAAAAACTGAAGTTTTACTTACTTCTTAACCTTAAGGCAAATTAATTAATGTAGAAAAATTCTCTTAAATATAAATTTTAATAACTAAGTCGATATTGGTTGTAGTAAGAATTCAAAGAATAGTAAAATGCCTAGAAAAAAAAAGTAAAAGTTTCCCCTCCTCAATCCATACTGGTAGGAACAACCACTGCTATCAGTTTAGTGTATATCATTTTAGATATTTAAAACACATATTTTGTATTTAAATAAGTAAAATATAAATTGTATATATACATATATGTGTTGTTTTGCAATTATTTTCATTAATAATATTTTTTATGGGAATTTAATGTCACAACATCTAGATTTATCTCATTCTTACTAAATATATTAGTATTCTAATATGTGCATATATGACTATAAATTTACCTATTTCCCCTGCTTTTGAAAAATTTAAGGTGTTTATTTTATTTAATTTTTCATTTATTTTTTTATTTTTACTTTGCTATAACACAGTGCTATAGTATATATCTTGGAATACATAACTAGACATTTTTGGAATTATCTCCGTGTGTTAAAATACTACATTTTTAATCAGTATGTCTAGTTTTTATGTAATAGAGTTCCCATTATACATTAATAGATTTCCTAATTCTGCTTCAAAAATCTAGCACTAATTAACACTACTACAATAAGTATATGAGTCCCATTTCTTCCAAATTTGCAAGTGTAGCATATTAATAATGCATCTGTAAAATACATTGCAGATATTTTCTCCCTGTGTGTACTTACTCTGCTTCATTTATTGTTATCTTTTCCCATATCAACTAAAAAATTTTTTCTGATCAATTTAATTACTATACCCCTTTATGTCTTCGGAGTTTATGTCACATTTTAGAGGGTGCTTTCCATTCCAAGGTTATAAAAGTATTTTCTTAGTTTTGATTATCTGAAAGCAGAGTCTGAGAGGGGGCTTCTAGTGTAGGTGCTGTAGTAGGGAAGATCTTTCTGAAGAAACCTCTAAGGGCATGAGGGAAGCAGGACGGCGAAAGAGGACAAGCTGAGCAAAATGTGGCTTCAGGTGATGCCTCCTTCATCCTTAGATAGAGCTCTGGAATGTGAATTATACAGTAAAGTCTGTCCTACTTTGAGACGGGTGAGTAGAGCCTTAGTATCCCACCATCAGTAATTGGTTCCTGGCTTCCTGAGCTGGGGAAGGCATAAATCCAAGGACCTTTCTGGCCAAGCGACATATTTGCACAGAGGAGGATAATTCTCCAGAGAAGGCTACCAGTGTGAACCATTAGCAACAGACACTACAAGAAAGTCATCAAAACTCTGGGCAGGGCAGCAGCACTTTTTACTGCAAGTGCACTTGTACATTTGCTTCAAATAGTTTCATTTATTTGTGGATATAATAGCTTTTCCTTTTTTTCTTTTAGAAAGCTATTCCTTTTGGAACATTTTAAGATGTAGCATGAGGTATTAATATATCTTTTTTTCCCCCAAAGATATCCAATTGTACCAATAGCATTTATTAAATAATACGTTTTTTCCCATAAATTCAAAATATGTCATTTACCATATATTAAATTCTCACATACATGAAGGTCAGTGTTTAGATTCTAAATTGTGGTCTGCTGATCTATTTGTCCATTACCGTGCCCACCCCATATTGCCTCAATTATTAAGCTTGTAGGTAAGTCCTCCTACATTATCCTTTTTTACCCACATCTGGCTATTCTAGCTTTATTCTCCTGGAATAATATGTATTGCAACTGAAGTGTTTATTCAGATAAAATTTGATTTATTGTTCATGCTTAGGTTGGAAATGAATCACCTTACACAGACAACAAGGAGAATTAAAATATAAAAAAATAAAAAGTTCCATTATAGGTGGTGCTAGGACTGAGCATCTGATATCTGCACCATGCTGAAAGCCCATGAGTCACACTAACATGCCTATTTCAGAGCTCGAGAATTTTAGACTTCAGCAACAGTAATATTACACTATTGTGTGAGTCACAATCCAGGACACAAGGAGTAACTCACAGGTAACTCGAACTCAAATATAGCAGGAGAAATCTCCTATGGAGTGATACCATGGACAAGAATTATAAAATATATGGGAAAGTCCAATGCCATGGAAGACCCCATACAACAACCTGGAGAATCATATCTAAGCAATTGATGTTAATAGAAAAATTTGATAGAGCCTATAAAATATGTAGGTTTAAGTATTCCAAAAAAGAAAGAATGAATGAATGAATTTTCATAAACAAGACTATGAATATATAAAATAAAAAGATCTAAAAGAGAACAAGATAGAAATCATAAAGATTAAAATACCATTCACTGGGAAAAAATTCAAATTATTAGTCAAATATTGACTAGGCAGTGTGAGAGAGGGAACTATAAATTGGAAGAAAGGAAAAAGGAAAAATATCATAGAATATAGTCAGGATTTTTTAAAAAATCACAATACAAGGAAAACTTAAGTTACACAGAAGATGGAGCGTGAAGCTCCAGTATTCCACTAGTATTTGTACTAGAAGGATTTCAGAAAGAGATTGTATGAGAGTCAATGTTAAGAGTTAATAGCTGATGAATTTCCAGAAACAAAAAAAGGCATGAGTTCTCAGATTAAAAAGTTCTATCTGGTGATAGGATAGGAATGATGATATTTGTAAATTTATACCTGGTCAAATCACAATGAAAATAAAGACATCAGCATAAGGGAAACATCCTAAAGGGAACTAGATAAGTCTGAATATCTACAAAGGATGAATTAATAGGAAACGTATCCTTGGCAACTACAGCTGACAGAGAAAATGGAAAAGTACCTGGAACCTGCTAAGAAAAAACAGTCTTATTTTTAACACATACGCAACCAAATTATAAAGATGAAACAAAGATTATATGTGAATAACAGTAATTTACAAAATTTACAGTCCCTAGAGCATCAATGAGAAAATATTATGGAATGCCCCTCAGCTGGACAGACATAAATTCAGAAAGGAATGGGAAATAGGAAAAAAAACATGAGAGACAGGAACAAAAGAAAACAGTAAAAGACAATGGTAAATCTAAGCTTTAACTATAAACAATTGGGTCAAATTAACAGTAACTTGGGGATATATTTAATGAAATAAACAATGGAAAGGATATTAACATTATCTGGGGGTATGTTTAAAAAGTAAGATGGAAATAGACTAAAACAGAGAATTTTGTGGGGCATTTAGTAAGAAGCGTGATAAAACCTTACCTAATTTGAGAAGAGTCTAGAGATAATCTTCAAATTAGGCTATGTCAAAAAATATAAATTTAAATATCTGTGTTAAAATATTAAGAGGTGCTATTAAAAGAATAGATACGAAGTTTATTGTTTCCATCCAGTAATAGACAATGAGAGAAATGAAAAAAACTCGACCAACACAACAAATAAAAATCCTAGAAGCAAAGAGAAAGCATAGCAAATTAAAGCCACAAAATATGATGACAGAAATACATCAAACAAATCAGAAACACAATTTTAAAAAATGGGTCAAACTTGTCAATTAAAAACCACTCATGAGGGGGTGTCACTTAATCCTCACTCCTGATGTTTCCTTCTCTTTGAAGGGACATCCATTAATGTTACACTTCCAGGTTCTCTCCATTCCTTTGTTCATTCTGCTTGGGGCTTTTGAGTCTGTGGCCTGGAGGTTTGCAGCTCAGCCATGCCTCCTCTTCTTTGACTTGGTGAATCTAGCTTCCCTTAGGGTTTGTGTCTTCTGGCCTTTTGCCCCAGGCTGAAGTTAAATAGAGGTATGAACTGTTAAAAGATAAACTGAGGCATATTAAAAGTTTTAAGAGTTTATTTTAGTAAAAATCTATTGGAATTGGGCAGCACCAGAATGAAAATGGTTAGAAACACTCCACTAACAGGAACGAGGAAGGAAAAGACTTTTATAGAGAAAAGGCGGAAGCAAAGCAAAGAAATTATTTGATTGGCTATAGCTTAAGAATTTGCCTTATTTGGAAAAGCCTAGTTGGCTGTTTGGGATTGGTTGTCCTTGGGTTTTGATTTCTTAACCTTCAGGCATTGATAGGCTTAGGTTTTGGTTTGCTGACATAGGCTGCTAAGGGATTAGAGCCACTGAGTCTAATAGCCTCCTTGTTTAATTAATTGAACAGAACCAACACAAGAAGGCCTGTGGTTGTCCAGTACTACCCGTGATTAGGTAGATACGATGATTCATCTGTGAGGTCCAGTATTACGAAGTTCATTGTTTTTCTTTATTGAGGTAATATTGGTGTATAACATTATATAAATTTCAGGTGTACATCATTATATTTAGATTTCTGTGTAGATTACATCATATTCACCACCCAAAGACTGATTACAATCCATCACCACATGCATGTGCCTAATCGTGCTTTTCACCCTCCTCCCTCCCCCCTTCCCCTCTGATAACCACCGATCCAATCTCTGTCTCTATGCGTTTGTTTGCTGTTGTTTTTATCTTCTATTTATGAGTGAGATCGTACAGTATTTGACTTTCTCCCTCTAACTTATTTTGCTTAGCCTAATACCTTCAATGTCCATCCATGTTGTCACAAATGGCCAGATTTCATCATTTCTTATGGCTGAGTAGTATTCCATTGTGTATATATACCACATCTTCTTTATCCATTTGTCCCTTCATGGACACCTACATTGACAAAGCTCATTGTTACTGAACACCTGGGCCACATTGCCAATATCATCATTATAGAGAACAAATATTTTTATATTTATTTAGCTTTTAATATTTTTGTTTCTAACCTCATTGACATTCTTTTGTCTCATTAATATATTTTTTTAAATCCCAGGCTACTAGAAAAATCAAAATTTAAACTATTAGTAATCTTTAATATTTAGCATCAGATTAATATTCTAGTATATAAATTTTTGGTACTAGAAAAATTCTCTTCAAGTTTAAGCAAACTTCATTCACTTTACCTTTCCTTTAAATATATTTTGCCAACTCCCAAGCTGAGTCTCTTTTTTTTGGACTAAGACTATCAGGACAAACTTAATATAAACTGCTATGCAATCGAAAGAGGTCACATGATAGATATTTATAGGATGAGATGGGTATCCTGCGGTGCTTGTGACTTTTTCAAAAGCTGTTTACTTTCTAATATACAAAGAAGATATTTTGTCTTTTAAATATCACATTATCTTTTGAGAATGGGGCACAGTTCATTCTAAAAAAATGTCATCAACTTTAAATTAATGGCAGTAGTTTACAAAAAAGAAAAATGAAAGCAAACCCCCATAATTTAGCTTTTCTGCAAGTGGAACATATGGTCAAATTTATTGGAAATTAAAAGGGAAACATCTGAATTTGGCTGCATATTCTGAGAAATTTTGCACTATACTTATCGGTTGGCTGAATACACTACATGTCAACTCTAATTTATTCTAAAAAAGTCACCTTGCCAAATGCCTGGGTTTTCATTTTGCCCACATTTAGTAATGTAATTCTAACAACAGGCACTGTAATTCTACCATCTCCTATACATGTTGTTCACGATAATGCATTTGTATATTCTTTCTTCTGTTTTGCTTGTACTATATTCTCTTTGCCTGTTTTTTTATGTGTAGCATAAATGTGCATTGATTCTGGGGAAACTTTGGGTTAATCATATTTTAAGTTATCAAAAGTCAACTGCATGCACCAGAAGTATAGCATTGCATTTAACAGTGGAAATTCTTAGCAAGACGTTGAGAGTAGCTTTGGCAGATGCATGATGTATTTCTGGAAATAGGAAGATGTCCTAGAAGTAACTTGTGGCTGTTCCTAAAGATTTATTAAAACTAAGCTGACACTTGCATCATTGATAGAGGTAATTTTAAAGCTCTTGAAATTCTACTGACCCTAAGATAATGAAAACACCACCTTCTACACATTTGTATTCTGTGGCATGTAGTGTGGTTAGTGGTATGGAATGTGAAATGCTATCATTATCTTCCAGAAGAATTTACAAAAGTAACTGAGGGCCAATACACAGACTAAGAGACACTGCAAAGAAAGGTAGATACAGTGCTGAGTACCTGATGAGTGGTTCTGTATAAAAAGAAGCGATAATGATTACGGATTATTTAGGCAGTTAATAAATCATGGAGCTCGGTGATGCACATAGCCTCATAGCCAACACAGATTTCTTAAAAAGTGTTTCCTTTATCGTGTATCACAGCAGAGAATTTATATTATGCCCTAAAACAAATCAAATCCAGTGCATATGAAAAATACCATGAAATGTACTTAGAAGAGCCTTGCTGAGGTGAAGATATGTGCATATTTATGACACAGACTGCCATGGGGTCCACAAATGAAAGCTCTGCTTATAATCCAAATAACATTTGTAACAGTGTTTTCAGATAAGGAGAACGGTGTGTTAAACTGTGCTTAGAAGCTTCAACTCGTTAGGCTCATTCAAAATGCGGATTGTCCATGTGAAATAGGATGACTGCTTTATATTGAAATCGGCAGAAATATTAATGAAAATCTATGGGGATGGCTAATGTTCAACTGCTTTCAGAGAGTCAGCACTTAACTATGATTTATTAATCACATATTCATGGAAAGAGTATTACACTGTTCTAGTCCTTCCCCTCCAATACTGATATTCACCAGTGCCAGGTAAAAAGATTAGCTTTTAGGAAAAAAAAAAAGTATGAGACAAATGGAGTATGGGGAGGTAGGAGGATGTACAAAGGTAAAAGATATAATGCATAGATGAGCTTAGTAGAAGCTACAAGTTAAAGCTGTGAAACAGAATTTCACTTTTTCTTTGGCAACTTCATCACCACAGTTATTAAGCATAATACTGTTGTGTTTCCCTGGTCAGATCCCTCTCCCATTGTCCAGGATAGATAGTGTAAATCCATTTCCCTATAATCAAATCTCTTCTTTCACCAGTGTCCCCCATTTTCAGTAGATGACTTCATCTCCAAATTCACCAAGACAAGAACTGTCTTAGTTAAATGTCACAATCATTATACAACAGCTGAATTCATAGTCATCCTTTCCTCCTTCTTTCTTCAATGGAAATTGTATTTCTCTAGTCTTGTAGGTGTGATCCTACCTCTTCCTATTGCTTCATTAATTATCCACTTTCTATTCATTTCTCTTTATCTCTTGGCTCCTTTTCTCTATTCTGTTGACTATCCATTCTATTTCTGTTTTTTCCTATCTCATGGCTTATTGCCATTAACATTTAAGTTTTTGTAAGTCTCCCATATATATATATTTTAAAAGTTTTGCTTTGAGGTCATTTTCCTCCAGTTACTGCAACTTCTTTTTCTCCACCACCTCCCCATTCCCTCTTTCATAGTCAAACTTACAGGAAAGCTTTTTTCACGTCCCAAGGATCCCCGTACATCACAGTCTCCTGCCATCTGATGATCTAACTAATCCATTAAAACTATTTTCCCCAATGGATCCTTTTCAAGAGAAATTCTATCTATATGGCTCCTCTGTTTCTTCCTTCAAACGATGTCTTTCCTTTGCTTTCAGATATGACATAGTCATTTTTTTTTTCTTTTTCTGTGACAGGATTTCTCCACTCGAGCGTGACTGACATTTTAGACTAGGTAATTCTTTGTTATGGTCCTGTGCACTGTAGGATGTTTAGCAGCATCCTTGGCCCATTCCTGGCCTCTACCAACTAGATGCTTAGCACACTTAACACCCACCCCTCACCTCCATCGTGATAATACAAAAAATGACTCCAGACATTGACAAGTATCCCCCGGGGTGCAATATTGGCACTATGGCCCCAGACTGAGAACCATTGGTCTATATAGACTCATATTCTCTGTCTCTCTTTCTTCACTTAGCAGTTAAACGTAGGTGTTCTTTAGGTTCTGCTCTAACCCTCTGATAACTTCACATGTGATCTATATTCCTGTGGCTTACTGATACATACTGATATGTCAGAATGGTCCTGCATCCTATGTATTCTCACCTACTGGACTACAGGACATCTCACAAGCACCTTACACTCAGAAGTTATGAAACTGAACTCATCATTTCTCACATCCACTTCCCCCAACCTGAATATTCCCTGATTCTCAGGATGAAACAACTATCTAGCCAATTTCCAAGGCAGAAATATTGAAATCATTCTTGATTCCTCACCCAAAAATACCACATATCCAATCAACAAAACTTCAAACTGTGTATTTAGTTTACACTGTTACTCTCCCGTTTCAGACGGTCATCATCTCTAATATATGTTACTGCAATATTTTCTATCTGCTTCCAGATTTGGATATCTTCAGTGTATTTACCACACTGCAGTGAGAATGCCCTTTCTAGAATGAAAACCTTATCTTGGAGTTCGTCTGCTTAAAACACTTATGGTTTCCTATTATACTAAGGGAAAAAAAATATCACAAACAAACTTCTTAGTGTTCTTATATGCCACATGCTTCTTAGTGATCTGATTCCTATTGTATTCCCCAATCCCATGTGTTGTCATTTTTATCCATATTGAATTACTTCCAATTTCCTAGAATATATCATTCTATCCTATTTATAGACATTGGCATATACTATTTTTTTTCTCCTTGGAACACTTGTACTTCATGACTTGCAGCCTCTTTAACTGCACACACTGATGTGTTCTAAGCTGTCAGGATGCTTATTCAGGAAGCTTCACTTAGTCTTCAGGTTTTTATGAGACAGTTATTCACAGTGTTTTCATGAAACACTGTACACAACCACACTATCACATTTTATTGAAATTGTGTGTTTACTGCTCTGTGTCCTCAGCTGGACACAAAGCCGCTTGAAGCTAAAGTCAGTGTTTTAGTCACCACTGTATTCGTAGTGACTAGTACAGTGCCTGTCACCAAGTTAATGTCCATTATATATCTATTGGATGGATAGTAAATTTGTGACTAAACTTTGTCCCATTTATAACATTTTTCAGTTGTTTTACTAAATCCCACGATTGCTTCCAATAATTGATCTATTTCCTTCTTTCCCTGATTTTTTAGATTAGTTGTTGTATTCATTCATGCAGTGAGCCTTAATTTATCACTTACAGTGATGTGTGCCGTGCTAAGAACTGGCAGCACGATGAAGCCTCCTCTGGTGGGGAAGATAGACAAATAAGTGATATTAATGGAATGAGAAAGTGCCACAAGAAGACAAGCCCAAGATCTATAAAATCTCTATCAACAGCAGCTGAAACATTTAGGAAGTGGGGTGGGAAAGAGGACAAGTGGCAGGAGAACACTTCTGGGTGAAAAAAACAATAGATTGAGACATGATTGTTAAGTGGGAGTTATCCAAGTAACAAAAAAGGTAGAAGGGCAGTGATGTCAGCAACATGGCAGAGTAAGTGGTTCCCTTTATCTCTCTCCCTTCAAACTACAACTAAATGGACATTCATTGATCAACAGAGGATACTCACACAGCATAACAGGACACCTGAAAGACCTGTGCAGCTATACATCTGAAGGTGGATGGACTACTCCCAGGGAGTAGGAGGCGCTAGGTAAGCACTCTTGACCCCCTGGCAGCCCTGTGCATGCTCACAACAAGTCTCCTGGCTGGAGCACCCATAGTACCACTGCGGCCCCAAGGGTGGGAATGTGCCTCAGCACAATTGTGGGAATAGGTGACGGTAGCCCTGAGCCCCCTTATGATCACCTTCCTGTCCAGTGGGAGAGCCCACAGTACTGCCATGGTCCCAGGGAGTGGCCAAGACTGAGACCCCATGGGTAGGCCCCACCCACCAAGCACAGCAGCAGCATGATCCTAAGAAGAGGCCGCAGCAGGTCTATGCACCCAGGTGAATGCTTTCCCAGCTGGTGCAAGTGCCCGTAATACCCCACAAATTCCAGCAGATGGAGTGGGATCAGAAACACAGCAACACAGCAGTAGCAGGTGGGATCTGTGACCTGATACTACCACAAATGCCCCAGCAAAAGATTAGTTTATCAAACACCACAAGAAATTACAGCAACAATTCAGAGCAGTAGGAGAATGACAATTCTCCAGAAACCTACCCTGAAGTCACAGAAATTTACAATCCAAATGACAGAGAGTTCAAAATAGCTGTCACAGAGAAACTCAATGAATTAGAAGAAAACTCAGAAAGACAGTTCAATGAGCTCAGAAATAAAATTAATGAGAAGAAGGATATTTCACCAAAGAGATTGAAACTATAAAAAAAAAAAAAAACCAAGCAGAAATTCTGGATATGAAAACACAATTAATGAAATAAAAAATAATCTAGATTGCTTAAAAAATAGATCTGATGTTATGGAAGAAAGAATTACTGGTTTAAAATATAGAAATATAGAATTGCTTCAAGTGGAGGAGGAGAGAGAACTAAGATTTAAAAAAATGAAGGAATTATTCAAGAAATATCTGACTCAATTAGGAAAAGCAATATAAGGATTATAGGTATTTCCAAGGGAGAAAGGAGTAGAGAGCTTGTTCAAAGAAATAATAGCTGAGAATTTCCCAAACCTGGGGAAGGAACTGGACTTACAAATACACAAAGCCAATAGAACTCCTAATTACATCAATGCTAAAAGACCTTCTCCAAGGCAAATAATAGTAAAACTGGCAAAAGTCAACAACAAAGAAAAAATATTAAGGGCAGCAAGGCAGAAGAAAATAACCTACAAAAGAACCCTTATCAGGCTTTCAGTGGAATTCTCAGCAGACACCTTACAGGCTAGGAGGGAGTGAAATGGTATATTCAAAATACTGAAAGACAAAAACTTCCAGCCAAGAATACTCTATCCAGTGAAACTATCTTTCAGATGTGATGGAGAAATAAAAGCTTTCTAAGATAAACAAAAGTTGAGGGAGGTCATCACCAGTAGTCCTCCCCTACAAGAAATGATCAAGGATACCCTCAGACCTGACATAAAAAGGCAAAGGTCTACAAAGCTTTGAGCAAGGAAATATATAGACAAAAATAAGAAACTTCAGTTCTCTTTCAGAACAGGGAAGCAAATACTTAATTATAGCTTAAAAAATAAAAGGAAGGAAAGCATCAAAAATAACTATAAACACTTCAACTTTTAGTCACAAAGTCACAAAACAAAACAGAATAACTTGTAACAACAATAAGGGGAAGAGGAAAGGGGTGGAACCTGCTTAGGCTAATGGAGTGAAGAGGCGATCAGAAAATGGATGATTTCATCTACTTGATCTTTTATACAAACCTCAAGGTAATCACTAAACAAAATCAGAGCAGAGCCACTACTCATAAAAAAAGAGGAAATTGAGAAAACCTCCACAGAAAAGTCCCAAAATGAAATGACAGTCAGAAAATCAAAGGAAGAGAAAAAATGGAAACATAGAACAACCAGAAAACAAGTGATAAATGGCAATATTAAGCCTTCATATATCAATAATCACCCTAAATGTAAATTGATTGAATTCTACAATCAAAAGACACAGAATAGCTGGATGGATTAAAAAAAAAGACCCAGCAATATGCTACCTCCAGGAAACACATCTCAGCTCTCAAGACAAACGTGGACTCAGAGTGAAGGGACGGAAGACGATACTCCAAGCAAATGGCAAAAGAAAGCAGGTGTTGCTATACTTATATCCAAGAAAGCAGACTTCAAGATAAAAAAGACAATGAGAGACAAAGAGGGACAGTATATAATGATAAATGGGACTTTCCTCCAAGAGGACATAACACTTATGAATATATATGCACCTAACACAGGAGCACCAAAGTATATAAAATAATAACTATTAACAGACCTAAAGGGAGAAATTAACAGCAACACAATAATAGTAGGGGACCTCAACACCCAACTTACATCAATGGATAGAGCATCCAGACAGAAAGTCAACAAGGAAATAGTGGATGTAAATGATACACTTGATCAGAGGGACTTAATAGATATATAGAGAGCATTCCATCCAAAAACAGCAATATATACATTCTTCTCAAGTGTACATGGAATATTCTCAAAGACAGACCATATGTTGGGAAACAAGACAAGTTTCAACAAATTTAAGAAGAATGTAATTATATCAAGCATCTTTTCTGACCACAATGCAATGAAACTAGAAATTATCTACAAGAAAAAAGCTGGGAAACTCACAAATATGTGGAGACTGAATGACATGCTACTGAACAACCATTGCATCAATGAAGACATAAATGGAGAAATTAAAAAACACCTGGAGACAAATGAAAATGAAAATACATCATTCCAACTCTATGAGATGCAGCAAAAGTGGTTATAGGAGGGAAATTCATAGTAATATAGGCTAATTTCAACAAACAAGAAAAATCTCAAATAAGTAATATTAAACTACTCCTAACGGAACTAGAAAAGGAAAAACAAAACCAAAAGTTAGCAGAAGGAGGGAAATAATAAATTAGAGCAGAAATAAATGAAATTGAAATTAAAAAACAGTAGAAAGGATCAATGAAAGTAAGAGCTTGTTCTTTGAGAAGATAAACAAAATTGACAAACTCTTAGACAGAGTCACCAAGAAAAAAAGAGAGAAGCATCAAATAAATAAAATTAGAAATGAAAGAGGAGAAATTACAATAGATACTACAGAAATACAAAAGATTATAAAAGAATACTATGAAAAAAACATATGCCCACAAATTGGAAAACCTAGAAGAAACGGATAAATTCTTATACTCATACAACCTTCCAAAACTGAATCAAGAAGAAATAGAGAATCTGAATAGACCAAGCACAAGTAAAGAGATTGAAACAGTTATCAAAAACCTCCCAAAAAACAAAATCACCAGATGGCTTCTCTGGAGAATTCTACCAGAAAGAAGATTTAAAGATTTAATGCCTATCCTTCTCAAACTATTCCAAAAAATTGAAGAAGATGGAACACTTCCTAACTCAATCTATGAGGCCAATATTACGCTAATACCAAAACCAGACAAGGACAATGCAAAGAAGGAAAATTATAGGCCAATATCACTGATGAACATAGATGCAAAAATATCTGCAAAAAAAATACTGGAAAACCAAACACAAAAATACATTAAAAGGATTATACACCATGATCAAGTGGGATTTATACCAGGGCACAGAGATGGTTCAACAGCTACAAATCAATCAGTGTGACACACCACATTAACAGAATGAGGAATAAGAATCACATGATCATCTTGCATATGCAGACTAGGGAAACTAAAGAAAAAATAAGCAAGTGGGACTTTATCAGATTAAAGAGCTTCTACAAGACAAATGAAACCAGAATCAAGATGAACAGACAACCCACCAGCTGGGAGAAAATATTTGCAAAACATATATCTGACAAGGAGTTAATCTCTATATATATAAAGAACTCACACAACTGAACAACAAAAAAACAAACAACCTGATCAAAAAAGGGGCGAGGAAATAAACAGACACTTCTCCAAAGAAGATATACAGATGGCCAATAGGCCCATGAAAAGATGTTCAACATCACTAATCATTAGGGAAATGCAAATCAAAACAACACTAAGATATCACCTCACGCCGGTTAGAATGGCTATAATCACCAAGACAAAAAACAACAAATGTTGGAGAGGATGTGGAGAAACAGGAACCCTCATACACAGCTGGTGGGAATGCAAACTGGTACAGCCTCTATGGAAAATGGTATGGAGATTCCTCAAAGAATTAAAAATAGAAATACCCTATGATCCAGCTATCCCACTACTGGGAATCTATCCAATGAACCTGAAATCAACAATCCAAAGAGGCTTATGCACCCCTATGTTCATTACATCATTATTCACTGCAGCCAAGAAGTGGAAGCAACCTAAGTGTCCCTCGACTGATGATTGGATCAAGAAGATGTGGTATATATATACAATGGAATACTACTTAGCCATAAAAAAACGACAAAATTGTCCCATTTGTGACAACATGGATGGGCCTGGGGGGTATTATGTTAAGTGAAATAAGCCAGAAAGAGAAAGACAAACACCGTATGATCTCTTTCATATGTGGAATATAAACAAACACATGGACAGAGAAAACTGTATTGTGGTTACCATGGGCAATGGGGGTAGGAGGTGGGCACAAGGGGTGAAGGGAGACATATATATGGTGATGGACAAACAAAAACGTACAACCTAAAATTTCACAATGTTATAAACTATTAAAACATCAATAAAAAAAAAAGAGACCATGACAACATGACAAATAAAAAAAAAATCACATGATCATCTCAATAGATGCAGAGAAAGCATTTGACAAGATCCACCATCCATTTATGATAAAAACTTTCAGTAAAATGGGTATAGAAGGATAATACTTCAATATAATAAAGGCCATATATAACAAACCCACAGCCAACATCATACTTAATGGTGAAGAATTAAAAGTCATCTCTCTGAGAACAGGAACAAGACAAAGGTGCCCATTCTCACCACTCCTACTCAACATAGTACTAGAGGTTTTCGCCAGAGCAATTAGGCAAGAAAAAGGAAATAAAAGGAATCCAAATAGGAAAGGAAGAAATGAAACTCTCACTCTTGGCAGATGACATGATTCTATATAGAAAACCCTAAAGAATCCATCAGAAAACTATTAGAAATAATTAACAACTATAGCAAAGTTGCAGGTTACAAAAACAACTTACAAAAATCAGTTGCATTTCTATACACTAATAACGAAGTAGCAGAAAGAGAAGTGAAGAATACAATCACATTTACAATCACAACAAAATGAATAAAATTTCTAGGAATAAATTTAACCAAAGAGATGAAAGACCTATGCACTGAAAACTATAGGATATTTCCTATATCTTAGCGGAAATTGAAGAAGAAATAAATGAAAGAAATTGAAGAAGATATAAAGAAATGGAAAGATATTCCACTCTCATGGATTTGAAGAATAAACATCATTAAAATGTCCATATTACCTAAAGCAATCTACAGAGTCAATGCAACCCCAATCAGAATCCCAATGACATTCTTCATGGAAATAGAACAAAGAATCCTGAAATTTATTTGGAACAACAAAAGACAATGAACAGCCCAAGCAATCCTGAGAAAAAGAACAAAGCTGGAGCCATCACAATACCTGGCTTCAAAATATACTACAACGCCATAGTAGTCAAAACAGCATGGTACTGGCACAAAAACAGACACACAGATCAATGGAACAGAATTGAAGGCCCAAAAATAAAGCTACACATCTGTGGACAGGTAATCTTTGACAAAGGAGCCAAGAACATAAAATGGAAAAGGGAAAGTTTCTTCAATAAATGGTACTGGGAAAACTGGACAGCCACATGCAAAAGAATGAAAATAGACCTTTATCTTGCACCATACACAAAAATTAACTCAAAATGGATTAAAGACTTGAATGTAAGACCTGAAATTATAATACTCCTAGAAGAAAATATAGGCAGTACACTCTATGACATCAGTCATAGCAAGATCTTTTTGAATACCATGTCTACTAAGGCAAGGGAAAGAAAAGAAAAAAATTAACAAATGGGACTACCTCAGACTAAAAAGCTTCTTCAAGACAAAGGAAACCAGGAACAAAATGAAAAGACAACCCACCAACTGGGAGAAAATATTTGCAAATCATATATCCAACAAGGGGCTAATATCCAAAATGTATCAAGAACTCATACAACTCAACAACAGAAAAACAGACAACCCAATCAAAAAATGGGCAGAGGATATGAAGAGCCATTTCTCCAAAGAAGATATACAGATGGCCAACAGGCACATGAAAAGATGTTCAACATCGCTAATTATTAGGGAAATGCAAATCAAAACTACAATGAGCTATCACCTTAGATGAGTCAGAATGGCTATAATTATGAAGACAAAGAATAACAAATGTTGGAGAGGATGTGAAGAAAAGGGAACCTTCATATACTGCTGGTGGGAATGCAAACTGGTGCAGCCACTATGGAAAACAGTATGGAGATTCCTCAAAAAATTAAAAATAGAAATACCTTATAACCCAGCCATCCCACTACTGGGTATTTAGCCAAAGAATTCAGAATTAACAATTCAAAGAGATTTATGCACCCCTATGTTCGCTGCAGCATTACTCACAATTGCCAAGATATAGAAGCAACCCAAGTGCCTGTCAACTGATGAATGGATAAAGAAGAAGTGGTATATATATACAATGGAATACTACTCAGCCATAAAAATAAGACAAAACTGTCCCATTCACAACAACTTGGATGGACCTTGAGCATATTATGTTAAGCAAAATAAGCCAGAGAAAGAAAGACAAACACCACATGATTTCACTCATATGGAAGATAAACAACCACATGGATAAAGAGAACAGATTAGTGGTTACCAGAGGGGAAAGGGGTTTGGGGGTGGGCAAAAGGGGTAAAGGGGTACATATATATGGTGACAGATAAAAATTAGACTATTAGTGGTGACCATAATGCAGTATATACAGAAACTGATAATAATGTACACCTGAAATTTCACAATGTTATAAACCATTATGACCTCAATAAAGTAAAAAAATAATTCTATAAAGGTAGGAGGAAGAGTCTTGCAGGCAGTCCTATAACACATTATCAATCATTATTTCTCCTATCTACCAAGTATTTTGTTTTCACCACTATGGGTGTGGGCCCATGAGAAAGCACCACATGGTCCTATGCCTGAGATAGGGCTTCACTGGGGCTAGAGTAAGACCTGTCAGGTGCCACACTTGCAGGTACAGGCTGTAATAGATGATACTACTCATCTTTAAGAAAGATGAAGCCTGTAGAAAATGGTACAGCACAGCTAGTGAAACTTTAGAAAGACCCGATATCCTTAACAAGTGCTTGATTAAATTCTGTCTAGAGCTTAGCTTCAGTAGATAGATTGAAAAAGGAGGAACAGAAACAGAATAAAACAGGAAATGCAATAGAAAAAGGAACAAAAAACTTGAATAATATCAAAAGTACATGGGCCAGGAAGCAAGAGCTGGATCTTCAACCTATTAGGAGCAACCAACTGTATAATGTAGAAAATAGGTACATGGCCAAAGGAATTCCAGATATGGAAAGGTCACTGTCAAAATAGTCAGAAAAAACTGCTGAGAAATTCTTCATGAAAGGGCAGCAAGATCTTTTTCATGGTGGCCCTCAGTCCCTTTAGGGATGCAATTGGATAGTTGATAGGTAAATTAGCATCAATTCTCCTTCAGTCTCTTATGCAACATGGCACAGTATACGACCTTGGGCAAGTTAATAAACTATTCTGCCTCAGTTTCCTCATCTGTAAAATGTGGATAAGCCTATGTCATAGAGACAATGTCAGTATTAAGCTCTAACACTAAGTTCTGGATATTATCACTCAATTACTTCTATTGGCCAACCTTTATCAATATGAAATGTGATATGAAAAATAATCCATAGTAAGGTCCAATATTATAATGAGATCATCAAATTTTAAAATATGCTAAAATTCTTTTTTGGCAGTTTATCCTTATATTATCTTTTAGATGTAGCTAAAATATTAAAATTGCTAGAAATTGGAAATCTTGTTTCTGGGTAGCTAAAATAGGTTGCAGCAATCTTAGAGCATAGGACAACATGAAGAGTCTATATATTTCAAGGATTTCATAGTAGTCTTATCAGGAACACTATTAAATATGTCAGAAGCTGTATAAAATATATATTCTCTTTTGGAGCTATCCTAATGAAATAAATCTTCTATTGGCCGTGAAAGAATAATAACTAAAATGTTAGTGCTTGAATACCAAAAATTAAAGATCTTTTGTTAAATAGTCTCCTTAGGTTCATCCTATAGCTAATATATTTTTCATGTCTCATAAATACAGGCAAAATACTTATATCTGTGATATAGTAAGCCAACTGAGGGTTTCTAGAAGTGGGTAGTTATGAATTCCATTTTTTAAAATGGGATGAGATGGCCTTAACCTTCCCCTCATCTTGAGTAAATTTTACACGGGCTTCTTCCTTCCTTAGGCCCCTGATCTCTCTTTTCTTAGAGCATTTACTTTAGAAAATTGTAATTACAAAGTCTTTCTCTGCTCTCTTTGGATGTAACTCTTCTAGCTTTTTGCCAGTTTTACAACCCAGGAATGTATTTCTCAAGGACCTAGGAGCCATTGCTTTGAAATGTAGTCATTGAAGGAGCTAGAGGCCCTCTCTCCCAGTCTCTGTGGATAGGTAGACACCTAACTTAGTAAGCCACAATTAGCAAACACAGATAACCCAATCATATTTTTCAACCTCCCCCACCCCCACCCTCCAATACTTTTCTACTATCTCACCCCAGTGCTAAAAAGTCCCCCTCATACTCCCCTCACCATCTTTTGTTTCAGGGGAGTTGAATTCAATTTCTCTCCCCTATTGCAATTGTCTTGAATAAAGTCTTCCTTGCTGTTTAACTCCCTCTGTTGCAATTTTTTTTTGACAATTGAGAATGGTAATTGTTGACATATTCAAAGATGATTCCACAAAAGTCAATAATGACATATAACTGATAGGATATGTTATTTAAAGTTTCATTTTCTACATTAAGGATTGGGTTATGAATTGAACAGCAATAGGACCATCTTCAAAATTGATTCTTGTATATATCTAAATAAGTTAGTATTAACTTTGGGTTCTTAGATAATGTATAAGTCCAAAGAAAAGTATAACTTTTGGTCTATTTTTCTATCTCTTAAAATATGGCTATTTGTGATATTATTTGAACTATCAGCAAGTAAATTCTATAACTGATTTCTTATCCTACTTCCAAGCAATTGATGTTCTATTCAGGACGGTAGGATTATCTGTTTAAAAATGCATTAACTTTCACATAACCTCAATATGTTTACCAAAATTCATTTTAAATTTATATTAGAGCTGTGAAAGCTTTGAAATTGCTGCCTAACAAATTATTCACAGAGGTATTCCAAATGGCTCACTTCTGTGTTTCAATCCTACAGGGTTGTTACTAGAAAACTTATATGTAGTTGGAACTTTGATTATATTTCCATCTTCCAGGTAAATATATTTTAAAAAAATGGTTTTAATAAAATTAAAGCACAATTTTAACCTACCGTCAGAAATTAACATAATGTAAGGAAGTCTGTATTGGGCCCTTTTAGTAGGTTGTACATAATTCTAGACTTAATGGTTTCCAAGCTGCGAAAATGTGAGCTAACCATCTATACTTTAGAGGACAAGTTGTCCAATAAAAGCAAAACAAACCTTGTGGCTACTTTCTCACCTTCCCACCAATATTTTCAGTAAATAATTATCTAAATGTCCACTGTAAGTCATTTATATGTTAAAATATCTTCATATATCTATAGTTTGGGGCCTAGAGTATACATTTTCCTATAAATTGCCCAAAGTAGCTGTTTGTGGAATCTTAGAGCACCATTAAAGCAGTATCTTCTCACTAATTGTGCATTATAAAGTGGAACTATTCTTACATAAAATACTTTTCAGGAAATAGAAACTTAGGTTCTACAAATCTCCTCATTCAAAATGAAAACTATAAAGAAATAATGTAAAGGGAATGTAATAATAATAAAAGAATATTTTTACCTTGATTTATTAGTTCATATGGACAAAACTAGAATATTACAAGAGGAATGTGTTCCTGAGAATTATTTGAAAAGGTGAGCATTTTTTAAATTAATCATATTTTAAAAGCAGTAAGGTAGTGCTCTGCATAAAGGCAGTCGTTATGAAACCTTCAAAAAACAGAGAACACTTTCAGTAATGGGAAATATCACCAGCTAAAAGTATTTGGTTTGAGTTAAAGATAAAGATCAAGTGGAAAATGATGCATTTAGGTTCAAAATCCATGGCATATGTATGGCATGATGGGATGGTATCATGGGGGTATAAGTAGTAGTAAGTGTTTCAATTGACACGGGAACAATGTATGTCAGCAGTGTGACATTTTTACAAAAATTCAAAGAAGCAAACAAATAACAAGACCTGCTGAATCTTAATGTTGATGGAGGATTAAGGAAAGTTGCAACTCCAACACTCTTTTCAGCGTGGACTATACTTGATAATTGTGGTAATTTCATATGGTCATCAATGCAACATTTCCAGAGTGATCATGAGTCTTGCCAGCCCATAAAACTTCTCTTTCCCAATAATTTAGATTTATATATTTAGCCTAAACCCAAAGACACTGGAAAGATGTTAGAATAGGAAACTGTCTTTGAATAGGGTTGCCAGATAAAATACAGAATCTCAAGTTAAGAAGTTTCAATTTTAGAAAAACAGTGAATAATTTTGTAGTATAAGTCTGCCCAACACTACATGGGAAAAATGAATAGGGCATACTTACAGTAAAAAGTTATTTGTTGTTTATCTGAAATTCACACTTAAACGGATGTCTTTTATTTTTATTTGCTAATTTAGCAGCTCTATATTTTGAAAGACCTTTATGTGGAAAAATGGGTTTGACTTACTCGACATACTTTCTATAAGTAGCATAAGAGCAGGCATTATAGGGGGGTATAATTAGGCTAAAGAAAATCATTAAAATGTACAAGGTTCACAAACTGAGAAAACAAACAAAACACAACAAACAAGTGAATGATGATGAAACAGAGATTTCAACTTTGTAAATGTTCAAGTGATTGTCAGTGACATCATGAAAAGATTCTTTTTCAGATGCAATATTGACTCTGATGATGACTACTAGAGTCTCTTGTAATTAAAAGATTCTATAAATCAAGTTTGGAATGTGTCAGATTTGATCATCAACACTATTTAGTAACATTATTTAGGGGCTATTTACACTTCCTGTTCAAAATATTTTAAATAAATTTCCCACAATATCTATGACTTTCACCTCTTTTAAAATCAATAAAATAGTTCTGTGTAAAAATAGGAATAATGTTCATTGTGTAATTCAAATGTTGTGTCCTTTACTCAGTAAACTTTCATTTCTAAAAAATGTTCCTAACCTTTTTAAAACAATGATTACACGTTCGATTTTCCACTTGAACACTCTTTGACATTAAGGTCCTTCAGAAATGTTTCAAAGTATTTTTTTTTCTTCACGATATTCATAAATTCCTTCCTTGAGGATTAATTGTTTATTTTCTGAAATAGCCTTAGATTTAATAAGGTAAACATAGGAATGCTTTATTTTACATAAAATAAAAAAAGATTTGCAAAATTAAAATAATATAATTTTTAACTCTAATCACACAATCATAAAATTATGTGATTTGAGTGACGTGCTTATTTTCTAAGGAAAAATGAAAGTCTTTCAAGTATTAAAGAATGGATTTTGTTGTAAGACTGTGTGTATTTCTAAAATGAGAGCCCAGATTGGAGAGAACCTAACTTAATGAGCAACCAAGTATAAAATGAATAACTATAGGAATGAGTTATTTAGAATCTATAAAAAAATGATTAAATATGCATGTGATATTTAGAGGAAAAGTGTTTGTGGAGATCGAAAGAGGTGGTGTCTTAAATCCTAATACCATTTTGTTTTTCATTGCACTAAGTAATTGTGCCCCACTTCAATTATATCGAGTATTATTTCACAACATGTATTAGAGCACTTTATACTTGAAAAGCACTTTGCAATCATTTGCTAATGAAAACTATTTATAAAAATTCTTTTTTCTTTGATTGTCACATTGAGTAATAAAAGCTTGAAATCTCTTAGGAAAGAAGGAAACAAACAAAAAAAAAAGGTCCTTATAAGCAGAGACGCCAATACGTAAGAAGAAAACTGTATCTTCCAATGGAAAAAAGGAATAAAAATTTTATTGTATGACATCCTTTCAAATCAAGAAGCATTTACTGAATTCCTATACATGTTAGATGTAGTGAAGGCTAGTACAAAAGATTTTTAAAAAGCATGTTTCTTGTCTAGCAACAGATGATGTAGTTAAGGAGATAGAAAAAAAATGCAAAGTACTATAGGAAAAAAGAAATGGAATGGATCAATTTTAGTTTGGAGCATTGGAGAACACTTCTTAGAAGAAGTCTCATTTGAAGTGTTCCAGGTGGGTGAAAAGATATTTTCAGCAAGTAGAGATGGAGAGAAGCATGTAAAAAAGGCAAAAATACAGGAGTGTGGTTGAAACATAAACACACATAAGTAAAAGGAGGGGAAGTGAGTGTCTTGGATATTCTCAGTAGGTATTGAAATCATCTATGAAGAGAAAGGGAGAGCACTGGTGTCTGCATGACTTCTGCTACCCCTGAATTACAGTCTTCTCTAACAGTTTTCTGATATGCTGGGCAAGAATTACAGTGAAGGTATTGGGAGAGGACCTGAGTGTATTGGGAGAAATTTCCACCAACGAGAAGGCCAAAGTGCATTAAAAGGCAACTGGAATGAGTCTAAGCACATTGTAGATGGCCAACAATTAATCCACCAGAGACAAACTGAAAAAATTAAAGCTCTTTAGTCCTCCAGCAATGAGAAATGTTTGGTAAATGTGACTAAAAATTTCAAGAATATAACTAAATTTCAAGAATATAAGAATATAACTTGAAATAAGTTATTCCTTTGAATGTGAAGCAATTAAATTATTACATGTATGATCAAAAGACATGAAGATAAATATTGAGTTATCTACTGATATCAAATATCACCCAAAGGATTTACTTTATATATCTTTTCACTCTGACGAAATGTAAACAAATGGTTTTTAGAATTATTAACATAACTTCACTTGACATATAAGTAATTATTGGTACACTCCTCTACTGATATGAATTCCCAAAACACTAATCTCATGATATGATCTATGAACACTATCTTATGACTTCAAATAATTTTTGTAAACATTAACCTCAAATAGGGTCTAGAGAACCACTATAAACTCTTGAATCTTAAGAGTTCTCAGAAATTTACAGTAAAAAAAAAACCTGTTTATTTTAATCCAGCATTTCCTAAACAAGAATTATCATTTTTAAGATAACTAACCTTTGCAAATATTCCGTGGAACTACTGCTCCTCTGAACATGATTTGTGAAACTAGTATATTGAATTCAAGTGCTTCGTAAAGCTTATGAAACTAAAGATTGCAGGTTTCGGGTACTCTATGTCTATAGAAAATATGTCCACACTTAAAAATAAACCAAAAAATAACTACTCACCATAGAAAACAAAATAAACAAATCACTTCAACGAATACTTTTTTGGGGAAGATAATATGTCCCAAAGTCTCTCACACGGTTGTTACTTTCCAGATGGTAAAAGATATTTTGTCTGGATCATTTCAATTCCCCAACTTCTGGCTCTGTCAATGTTTTAATCTGCGTCCTGAGTCAGAGAAGAAAAGGCATAAAAAAAATCAAGAATGAATGAAAAGGATGAAAGCTCGACATATACGGCAATGGGAAGAATAATCAGGCACTGATGTGGCATTTACCTGAAAGCAGGAGAGTCAACTCGTCCACTCATCGGATAGTCACTAGGGAATCCGTGACAGTCTATCATTACTCAGAGTGAGAAGGAAAAAACGAGACATTGATCTGGGAAAGGGAAAAGTGAAGTGAAGAGCAAAAACATACAGGTGTTTAGATTCCTGAGCAAATGCTTGGAAACGACTGTCTTTTATTTCATTATCACAGGCTGTAAAGAAATACAATATTCTTATGAAGCAATAATTGGTGGAAAAAATCCTTAAAACCGTAAAGCAGTGTCTTCCTTTAAAAAATAAAAAGCTATTTAAATTTTGCCAATGGTTTAAATGTAACTCAACTACAGCTGTAGAAAGAAAACATTTTAAATGGTGTAATCCTCAACTAATCTTCAACAATTTTCTGAATTAGATAGAAAGGTATTTGAATCTGAGGACAAGAGAAACCACAGTGAGAGAGTCTAGCAGAGAGTGGACAAAAATCACTAACGACCAGAAGGGATTGACTGTGCTTTATTCATACCAAGCAGAATGAAAAATCAATTTAATGTTTCGCCAGAAAGCATAGGAGCTTTTTTCTTGCAGTAGAGAAAGTCATCAGAAGTGTGGGTTCCCAGGAGCGTTTAAGCATCACAGGTCTATAGAATGTGCAAACAATTGTAAAATGTGGAAGGGAGACTAGAATTGAGAGAATTATAAAAGCAGGGAAAATAGTAAAAGACATGTCACAGAAGGGGTCTTAAGTTGATTACTAAAATTTACCCTGAGCAATTGTAGCACTAGTGCAATACATTTGAAACTTCAAAACTTATCAAATAATTTTTGTTGATAAAGCAAACAGCAACTATTTTCTCTTAAACTAATTGGAAGAAGAAGTCAAGAAGAAACTGTAGTACAGGTAATGGGACTGAGAATCATAGACTGTTGAAGCTGGAAGTAACCTTAAAGATAAATACTAACAAGTGGGCCGAGAATTGAGACATTTTCTCTAAACATGGGCCTGAACTAACTAAGCTGAGCATGGGCCTAAACTTCAGTAACTCATTTTATTCTACACACGTCACCGTTCTTTATAAAATGAGAGATTCAAATGAGATGAATTGCAAATTTCCCTTCAGCAAACACTTTCTGCACTCAAAGGTTGAGCCTGTTGCTCACTTACTTTACCCTAAATATACTAATTTATTACCTATATTTTGAGTACCTGTTATGTGTGAGGCATTGTGCTTGATTTGGGGAACACTAAATTAAAATGAAGAGTCCCTGACGTATGAAGCTCAAAGTCTATGTGCTATCTCCATACTAACAGTTGATGTATTTGCCCTCTCTTTTCATTTCTTCTTGTTACTGATATTGATCACTATAAAGTACTGTAATGTGTGTACTGTTTTGTCATATACAATCTACTATTATTTATAGATTTACTTCTGGTGCCTGCCCCTGGAAATAGTAGCATCTAGACAAATACAGTTGGTTATCTTCATAAGTATAGTACCTGAGTACATTGGAACTTAAATGAAGTTTGATAATGATACAGAGTAAGATATGTGATATTGTTATAGCACAGGGATTAAAAAATATGTGTTTTGGAGTCAGGGAGTACTGAAAAAGAACATTGATCCTACCTTGTAATAAAAACCACTAACATTTACTGAGCACTTACAATATGCAAATTATTCTGGTTATCTATTACTACCTAGAAAGTAATATCAAAGCTTAATTGCTTAAAGCAACAATGTTTATTTTGTCCACCAATCTGTAATTTGAGCAGTTCTCATCAGGGACAGCTTGTTTCTGCTACATTCAGTGTCATCTGGTGCCATTCAAAGTCTGGAGTCTAGAATCATCTGAAGGTTTGTTCACTTATATGCCTAGAGGTTGATGCTGGCTGTCATCTGGGACAGTAGCTGGGTCCATTGGAAAGAATACCTTCACATGGTCTGAGCTTCCTCACAACATAGAGGCTGGGTTCCAAGCACCCCAAACGACAGATTCAGGCAGAAGCCATATCAGCTTTTATGACCTGGACTCAGAAGTCATGCAGCATCACTCCTGATGTAATCTACTGGTCTGTGCATTCACAAAGGCTGCTTAATTTCAAGTGAAGGGGAAATAGAATGTCCATGTTCATGGAGGAGTGATAGGTTCTGGAAGAACACATTGACCAGAAACATTTCAGTCCTTCTTTTGGAAAATACAATCTGCCACAGTCCTATAATGTGAAAAATACACTTTCCCACCAGCCCACATCCCCCACAAAGTCTCATCACATTATGGCGTCAGACACAAACTCCAGATCCAGGATCTCTTTATCTAAATAAAATCCAGTTGTGGAAGCAGCTCCTTTGGTGCTGTTCCTCATGTACAGTATTGATTTGAAGAGCTAAGGAGACAAGTTATTTGCCTCCCACCCTTCACCCAACATACAATGGTGAGACAGGCTTTCAGAAAGGGGGAAATCAGGAGGCTCATTGCAAATCTGAAATCAAGCTTGGCACTATTTTTTATTTCCTTCATGAGGACTCAATCCTGTTGCATGAGAATGAATTTTCATGACCTTTGGTTCCACTCTTTGCATTACTCTTCCTTTTCCATAAGAAATTGCCTATTTTGCTGCTCTATAGTTTTGTTTTTTGCTTTTTCTTTTTTTTGTGAGGAAGACTGGCTCTGAGCTAACATGCATTGCCAATCCTCCTCTTCTGGCTGAGGAAGATTAGCTCTCAGCTAACATCTGTGCCCATCTTCCTCTATTTTTTATATGGGATGCCATAACAGCATGGCTTGAAGTGTAGTGCATCAGTCTGCGCCCGGGATCAGAACCTGTGAACCAGGGCTGGCGAGGCAGAGTGTGCAAACTTAACCACTATGCCACTGGGCTGGCCCCTGTGGAGTTTTTTTCATTCTATTTTCCCTTTAAAGTAGTTTAGAGATCCAAAAGCCTTTTTTATTTCATTTGATACCTTCTCTATCCATTTCAATCCAAGTTGGTGGTGTTTCTGTCAATAAAATTCTCTTAAAATTTTGTGAGTTTCCTATGAATTGTATTAGAGTTCACACCATTAGACAAAAGGCATACCCATAAATCTCTTCTCCAAAAATATTGTTAATGACAATTTTATGGATGAATCCAGATATGTACAACCAGATTTTATTCTCAATTGTTTGTCTTTAAAAGTAAACTCTGAGCAATAGAATATTACCAGACTTAAGAGTAAAACTATTGATGAAAAAATATTTTTCAATTATAGATGTGAAATATCTGAGAATGATAAATCATACCTCTCACTCTAATTTATAATGTTGACAGGAGATCCATAATTAAATTTTTGCCTTTTCAAATTTTGCTCTACATATCCAAACAATACTTCAAGAATATAAGTTGGGCTTATGTATATTAAGTATTCCCATGGTTTAATATGGACATATGTGCTATGTATCTTCTTTTTCCCCCTCTGGATCTGTTCTCTATGTTTGTCAACCCTGATTTGTGCCCAGAGAAGCTGATTCAGATGAAATACATTAACAGGACTCTTGTCCTCCTGCTCTCGATTCTGCTAAAATATGTCAAAATCACCAGTAAGAAATAGGATACAAGAGAGTGAAGTCATGTATTTACTTTCCCTATAACCTCCCTTCCTGGTCTCTATAGATTGATTGTATACATTTAAAAACACTACTCAGCACCTTTCAAGGGCCCTCTCCACACAGCTACCCTCTTGGAATTTGGTAATTTCTCCCTCTTTTGATTTCTTTTGGGCTGTCAATGGTTTTGGTTTCTAATATTAATAGAGGACTTTACTATATACTCTGTTGGATATGAGGATGACTAAGGGATATAGTTTCCATTCTAAGGCAGGTAAGTAATTAGCAACAATACAAGACAAAAAATTCCCTCTAAGAAGAACACATGAAGGAGTTTGGGTGAAAGTGGTTTTAACTGGGTCTTCAGGAATAGGTAGGATTTAAAATGCTCTTATAACAGTTAGCCATATTTCTTAAAATCTTATAAGAACATTACATCGCAAACATAAAATTATTTACAGCTGATAATATAATTTTAACAAATTTTAAAGAAAAGCATTCTAGATAGGAGTACTAAAGTGAAAAAGAAATTAACATGCTCTGAATACGTGGTTGTGAAACAAGGGTGAAATGCATTGTGGAATTTTGTGGAACATAGAGCTGGAATGATAAAAATAAAGGAGGACAGTCTCAGGGCATCCATTCATTCTTTTTTTTTTTTTTTTGGGAAGAAGATCAGCCCTGAGCTAATATCCGTGCTAATCCTCCTCTTTTTTTGCTGAGGAAGACTGGCTCTGAGCTAACATCCATTGCCTAATCCTCCTCCTTTTTTTTTTTTCCCCAAAGCCCCAGTAGATACATAGTTGCACATCCTTCTAGTTACTGTATGTGGGATGCGGCCCCAGCACGGCAGGAGAAGTGGTGTGTCAGTGCGCGCCCGGGATCCAAACCCGGGCTGCCAGTAACGGAGCGTGGGAGCTTAACCGCCAAGCCACGGGCCGGCCCCCATTCATTCTTTAGCTCATAATTGCTTGTCACCTTCTCCATGAAGCCATTTCCGAGCATTCCATCTAAATTCTGTTTTCCCATCCTTAAGACTCTCTGTTCCCCTTTCCTCCTTCAGTATTTTTATGTATCATTTATTATAATCTAACCTAGGCTATATTTTACTTTTATTTATTTGCCTTATTGTGTATCTCCCTCTCTACTATTTAGAATATAGAACCCATGAGAAAATATTTTTTTTGATTTGTATAATATTGTATGCCCAATGCCTGGAAAAAGATAGCTTTGAATAACAAGTGGGCACTCCATAAATATTTGTTACGTAAGTTAATTAACGGAGAAACTGTGTTTTTACTACATTAAATCTATGTATACAAAATGACTTTCTTGGGTGCACTGAAGAAAAACTTATTTCTCACTGCTTGCACCTCTAATGAGTGTGTAAATTACTTCTTTTAATTATTCTCCTCTCTTCTATACGTTTTTAAAATTTATTATTGAAATTTTGGAACTTGTCCTATTTCTGGGTTTCCAAAGTTATAGCCATAGACTTTTAGAGCCTCAGGACTACGAGGATAGTACATGTGTTAATTCAAACATGTTCCTTCCATCTGATGATCTTAGATTTTCTCCATCTCCACCAATCACTTGTTTCTTCTGATTTTTAATGTAATTAATTTAGTTTCTTAAAAGATCTTAACATTGTCCTGTCATAGAAATGCGCACTCTAGCAAACATCATTCTCATGAGGCTTTTCCCTCATTTAAATTGATCTTAAACAATACTTAGGATTAGTTTTGGGTGAGATAATTGATCTCAACAAATATTCCCAGTCTTAGCCCCAATTTTTATTTTACTCGCTACTTTGATCATAATTCTCCATTGTCATCTATTATCTGTTGTTGCTCAGAAGCAGCATACTGTCAATCAAGCCATCTTGATTTAAACGAGAGGTCTTCTCTAGCTCTGCTATCTAAGGTCTCTGACCATCCTATCTGTCACATCCTCACATCCCGTGTTGTTCTTCTCTGCTTCATTATTTCTCCATGTTATTTATCAATGTGACTATACTTTACTTGTATACGCAATTCTAGTTCAGCTATTTATTTTCCTCAGTACTTTGAAAGCATTTCTACATTGTTTCTTACCATCTATTGGTGGTCATAAGAAGTTGGCTGTCTGCCAAATCATTGTTACTTTGTAGATTATCTTTTCTTTATGGTAGATTTTAAAATTTTATATTGTTGCCCTATATATTTAAAATATATGTCTAGTAGTTTTTGTTTGTTTTCTAGAATAAAATTTTTATTTTTCCAATTTGCTCCTCAGAATTAACTTTTAATCTAATAACTGATATCTACCTTTGATTCTGGAAAAGCATCAGCCTTTACTTCTATTAATATTTTCCCCTGATAACCTGTCTATTTTCCCCTCCTTAAATATCTACTTGACCTATAATGGATTCTCAAACTATTCTACAAGTCTCTTAGTTACATTTTCATATTTTTGTTAATCTCTTTTTTTCTATCTATGCTGTAATCTAGGTGAATTTCTCAGTACAATCTTCTAATTTATTGATTATTTGACTACATCGTCTAAAGTTTAAATTTCGTTGACTGTTTTTTTCATTTCCAAGATTTAGAGTGTTTCTTTTTATATTCACTTTATTTTTTTAGTGTATGTCTACTTATGTTTAGTGATTTCTTGACCACGTCTGGCCTGGATTTTAAATTTCAATAACTATATGTTTTATTTCCAAGATATCTATTTTTTTTCATATTTGCCCTTCTTGTTTAATGTCTGCTAGCTTACCTTTACAAATTTTTTAATTTATGAATATCATTACTTCATTTATATCTTTGGAGCCTTACATATATTAATTTTTAAGTATTGTAGATGCCTCCATTATTTTCATTTCATTTAAAGGAATTAATCTTCAAATAATGCTCTTGTTAGCTCTATTATAACATATAAAACATATAACATATATATTAATATACTATATATGCTATAACATGTTAGTTTTCTTCATATGTTATATGTTATAACATGTTAGTTTTCTTCACATGTATGGAATTTTGCTTTCCAAGATCATTTTAAGCTTGAGGTTTTTATCTTTAATTTTTTTCTATTTTTCTTTGTGTTTCCCTTTCGTATTTAGTGGTTTTGTGATTTTTCTCCGGAGTCCCCAGTCCAGAATCCGGTTATGTATTGTTTCTAGAGGCTCCCAACCCACAAACACTGGGGACACTGCAGATATGTCCGTCACGCAAATGCCCCGTGAAAGCTTGCCTCAAGGCTTCATTAGACGGCACTCTGTATCATTTCTTCCCACTAAGCACACAGCTTCAGATAAACTGTAGTTCCAAGAAAAGGTGTGTAGCAATTTTTTTCAAAAATGAGATGTCCCACCTCAGCAGAAATCCTGGCTCTAGTTCATCCTCCTGTGTAGAAAGTAAAAAGTAAACTGTCTAGGCTGCCTTACTTTTCTTCTAACTCAGAAATCAGTTAACTGTTCATGTCAGCTACACTCACTGTTCTGTTTCTGTTTCATCTCTGGTCATTAGAAATATTTACTATGGTGAGCATAACTATATTATTTTAATATGCTCTTTGTATTCTTAGTTGTATGCATCTAAACAAAGGCAAAACAGTGTGGTCTTCAAATAATTTAATCAGAACACTGTCTTGATCATGTCACCCCTTATTGCATTTTAATATTACATTTATAAAAATCAACATTATAATAAAATTGTCAATAAGATAATTATTCATTGTCTATGTTATAATGGAGACAAAGCCCAAGTCAAGTGGAAATATAGACAATGAAATGCCTACGCCTACTTAGAATAAATTCCTTAGTAAGAATTTGCCAGATGAACAGTCAAAGGCAGTGGATCTAAGGAAAAGAACAGTATTGCAAAGGAATAGAGCTGTAAGAAACTATAGGCATAGTGGCCCAAGACTCACACTCAAATGGCCAGTAACTTGAAGGAAAAAGATAATTCCTTCTTCAGTAAATCTGGCAGGTTAGTCATATGGAAGATTGCATTTGTTTTTTATTTGTTTATGTAAATATCCATGAATCAACTACTGGGATTAGTGATTATCTAGCCTGGATCAAAAGTCCACATCTGTGATATAGAGCTGGAGACTAAACTCCACCCAAATCATACAAATGAGAAACGAGGTCATTTTACTAAAAGAAAAACAGATGGAGATGCAGCAAATACAACATACATTTATTAAGAGAAGAGTGATGTTAAATGTGGCTGTAAACATACATTGATTACATAAAAAATAATACTATTCATTGTCACTAAAAATGAGATTCTATGCACATAATCACATACTTATAACACACACACGTTTTTCCATCTGCAAGTATATAGAACCATGTTTCTAAACACTATGTTTCAAACCACTGTCTTATGTAGTTTAATATAAGTTGTATATTTATCTGTTCATAAATCCCTAATTTCCACATTAAACTCCTTGAGGAAATCCTAGCTTTACTTCAGTCTTCCAGGTATATGCAACATATATATCCCAATAAATACCTGATAAATTACTAGTTAATAGTATTAATATTCACATATATTTCTAAATAAAATATGTATATATTCAAATATATTTCTAAATAAATATATATCTAAATAAACATGGACATATGTATGCATACACACACACACTCCCATATGCTAACCTATTTCCAGATATTGCTGTAACAGAGCTTTCCAAAATGATGAGTACTTTGCATGAGCTGTTTCAGTTAATAATGCTTTAAAGGCACTTATTTCAGGGGAAAAAAAGGCTAATTATGAGATTATTTAATGACCTAATTAAGAATGTATTTTAGTAACAATAATATTGAAGTTGGAGTGAATAGTTAAGCAAGTTTAAGGACATAATTTTATTTTATGATATATTATTTTAATCTGTACCCTTACTTTTGTATTTTCCAAATGTTCTCCCAACACATCAATCTAACGTTATTGACCTCCCTCCTAACCCTGTTGACCAAGATCTCTGGAATTTCTACTTCAATTAAAATGTTTTACTTAACCTCTTCAGAGATTGCTGTCTGCATCTTCTTATATTAACTAATGTTGGCTCTCCTTGGAGATATACCTTACATGGGAACTGCTTATCTTCCACTTCCTTTGAAAAAAAAACAAATGTCATTGTCTTCTTTATGCACTGTCTCTTGAAAAATATTTTTTTAGCCTCATGAAAAAATAGGGGCCGGCCCAGTGGCATAGCTGCTAAGTTCACGCATCCCTCTTCGGTGGCCCAGGGTTCGCTGGTTCGGATCCTCGGCGCATACCTCCCCACCGCTCATCAAGCCATGTTGAGGTGGCGTCCCACATAGAAGAGCTAGAAGGACTTACAACTGGAATATACAACTATGTACTGGTGCTTTGGGGAGAGAAAAATGAAAACAGAAGATTGGCAACAGATGTTAGCTCAGGGCCAATCTTCCTCAAAAATTAAAAAAGAACAAGTAAAAAGAAACTTTGTCCCTTTGAGGTTAATTCTACCTGATAACATTACCATTGTCCTACTGTCCATTTTTTTTTTCTTGTCACTAACTTGTCTCCAGTCAGTCACTTATGTTTTTTATGAGTTTAATTATAATTATCTCCACCTTAACCCTGGTGAGCAAACTTCTCATTTCTTCTTAAACATATCCTTCCTTTTGCCTCAACAAACCCATGGTAGCATCGAAGAAGGTCACCTAAGCTTCATGGATGCCTAGCTCAATACTGCCTATGGTAAGCTAGAATGGGACTCAGAGAGCTCTGCATCCTTATGGAGAACCACTCTTCCCCTGGCCTCAACAATTCCACAGAATGTGTGAAGGGTCCAAGAACTTTGCTTTTGCTGAATGAACTAATTATCCCTCAGTCTCAATACTTCCCAACATTGGATTTGGGGAGGAGGAAGCTTAAATCATTTTTTACTGTTGAGTAGACCACCTATCTTTACCATCCCATCTGGCCCAGACATACAGAATACCTGCCTCATTATTATAAGATCAGACTATAATTGGAATTATGTTCTTCCCCTGATAGAACAGTAAAACTAATTACCTCATGCTGTAGTCTTTGGTATAAGTCATCATGGAGAGTTCAAAGCTCCCACGTCATCCCTCATCATCCAGACTGTAATTCCTGTATGGTTCAGTACATAGTCTCCATGATCTGTTGTGTCTCTAGAACTTACTCTTTGTCGTCAACAAAATCTCTTATATTCTGAACTTCTTTTCTGAGTGCTCTGGAGATAGTGATTCCTATGCAGCCCTATTAAATGATGGCTTTTTCTTTTTCTCTTCACACCTGGTGGCACAAAGACATGAAAATAAGGTACATTATGTACATTATGCTACTTCCAGACTATTATTACTCCATTCTAATTAAAATATGAAGATAAAAACAACAGCAAAAAATAACTCAGCTTCTCTGAAAGCCACTAGCTTTCATATTGCAGGAAATGACCACACTGCTAATCACTCCCTCACTCATTTTAGTATCTGTTTTTTTTCTCTCTTTTTATCTCTCTATGATCTATCCAAAAATGTGACCTCTCAGTTCCTTGATCTTATTACTTTCAACAGTATTTTGTTCTCCTCTCTACCTCAATCATTTTCTACCACACACACAGCCTAGAACTTGCATTAACAACAGTGGTACTTTTTCCAGAATAACACTTTTAAGAATTTCTCCTCTTCTACAATCTTCTTTCTCTCCATCATACTCTGTAGCACTTCCACTCCAACACTTATTTGATTCCATTGCAGCCTCCAATCCATTGGTCTTACCTTCTTTCATCCTCATGTGCCTCCGCTCAGTCTGGAGATCTCTTGTTTTTCTACATTTACTCATTTTCTAGGTGCTCAGCCAGTCTCACTTATATAATGATAATTAGTAAATTTACATCTTCAGCTCTGATATTTCCTCCCAACTCAAGATTCACATATCCTGACATCTTTACTTTGGTGTCTAATAGACATCTCAAATTTAACATAACCAAAACAAAATCCTATACTCTCCACTCTCCTCCTTTTGCCTCAACAAACCCGTGGTAGCATTGAAGAAGGTCGCCAAAGCTTCATGGATGCCTAGCTCAACACTGCCTATGGTAAGCTAGAAGGGGGACTCACAGAGCTCTGCATCCTTATGTAGAACCATTCTTCCCCTCACCTCAACAATTCCACAGAATATGTGAAGGGTCCAAGAACTTTGCTTGGACAAAATGTGGTTTTACCTTCAAGGTTTTTCATTTTAATAAATAGCATTACTACTCACGGTTGGTTAAACAAGAAATCCTTGAGTCATCTTTGACTCCTGTTTTACACATTCTACTCATGAGCATATTTTGTATGTTCTATTATTTAAATTTTTTTTAATACTATAAAAATTTTATCCCATCTCACTTATTCTACTGCAGTTACCCAGGTCAACATCCCTTCTTACATGGGATTTTGTAACACTCTCCTACCCAGTTTCTCCACATCCTGCTTTCTGTTCCCTACCCCACCTATTTATATCACAAATTTTCCTCTCACTCCCCTGTTCTCAATACTCCAATGGTTTCCCTTAATACTTACAATAAAACTCTTACTATGTTCTACACGTTTTAATATGATTGAGCCAGTCTACCTCTCTAAACACATTTCCAATCACTTTTCAATAGCTACATTTGCTGCACTGAAATTGTGAGTAGGCCCAATGATGCAACCTGAAATAAAATGGAAAATTAACTATGTTGAATAAATGTGGTATATCAAGAAACTGGGATTCTAGAATGTGAACTTTAGGGCTAGGCTATTTGAGCTGATTGATGTGCCCCCATCCTCCCCTTTTCCCTTTACCTGCCTATTCTATTCTTGTATAAAAAACAGTAATGTCAACGTTATGGGCTCTTCTGACCTGGTAGATTCCTCCATCTGTATATGTCACTGGAAACCGAGAACTTTAGGCATGTACCACTGAAGAAGGAGGATGGTGGCCGGGAACTGTGCCCAATTGCACTATCATGTATCCTTGAGATCGTATACCTCTTTTTGCACTACTGTGTCCTGTGTAGGAGCCAAAAAGATGTTTCCTGAGCTGAGTACAAGTTATCATTCTTGCCAATCCTTAAGCCCTTTATGTTCTGGCCTCATCAGGCCCTTGTCTGTTCTTCTAACACACTAAGCATTCCTGTCCCTGGGCTTTATACTTGCTATAACCTCATCATGAATGTTCTTGCTCCAAATAGTCATATATTTCATTATTTTTAACTTCATTCAGGTCGCTGCTTAAATGTTACCTTTACAGAAGTGTTTTCACTGGACATTGAAGAAACTTTTTCAGATCCTATATATCTACTATGTCCTTCCCCTGATATATTTACTAACATAATACATCAATATGTTACTTGTTCACTTGCTTTGTGGCTGACTACTTCACTAAGCTCCATGCCTCACTAAGTTCTGTACCTTGTTTTTCTCAATGCTGTGTCCCAGCTCTTAAAATCATTCCTAGTACATATAAATTTCAAATAAAAAATTTTTTGAATCAATTCCATTGTCTAAATATAAACCTAACATAACTCAGTCTTTCAATTCCTTGCACCTCTAAGCTCCAATGTCTTTATAACTTCTCTAATTTGTTATTACTGCTCATGTTGTTTTCACTATGAACATCTATAGACTTGAATTCTTAAACACAAATATCTGACCACAACTTATCTTTCTATTTACTTCCTTCTTTCACTCCCAGCAATCCTGATCTGCTACCTTATCAAGTCCTTACATCTTTTAAAACCCATCCCCATATATTTCTTGCCTAATACACCATCTCACCCCACCCTCCACGTTCAGTTTTGTTTTTGTTTTAGTTTTTAATTTCCGGGCCTTCCTACCATGGTTGTTTACATGAATTTCTCATTATTTCTTTCAACTCTCTCAATATGTCAACTTTCACACATCTTTTTCTGAAAGTCCCAATCCTGAATAAATTCTACAATTGTATTTCTCCTCTTCAGTGAAGCAGTCCTCAAGTACAATAGGAGAACCATCTGAGCAGTTGAGTTCACTCAAATGTGTGTTGAATTCCCATCCCAAGTGAGCTATCAACATGGCTCAGAAGATCATTTGCGTCTTGTTCATCTCCTTTCATTACCATTAGCAGATATGGTGAAGTTTAGAGACTAACATCAAGCTATATATCAACCTCACCCCCAGTAGATTGTTTCACTTGTTCTTTCACAAAGGATAAATAAGAGACCAGAGTCTGTAGTTTATAAGTGTACAATCCTCAAATCGCCTAATCATCTTGATACATAGCTCTTCTGTTCCTTTCCCTTCAATCTCAGAGATAGGGATGCTCCTAGTTTCCCTCTTCATTTTACTTTGCTTTCCATATTAAGCCATAATTCTTTAATTTTGACTCTTTTCTATTCTTTTTTATCTATTGTACTAATTCCCCCCTCTCTTTTAAATATTTAAGCTCCCAGCCCACTGGTTCCTTCTTATCTGCTTATTCTTCCACCAAACACAAGTTAAATACAATAACTTGTTAAAATCTTTTCTGATCTTACATGGGTAGCTTTTCTCTGACTGTGTGCCACTATGCAGAAATTATATACTCCTAGACCAAAGTGCAATGAGCAGGCTCTATAGGTACAGTCATATAAATGAGTAGCTCAATCAAAATCTCTTCTCATTGATTTGCGTAACATTTCTGCTTTATAAAATGGATTATAATTAGATGAATTGTGCCTCAGTATATGACTTCTCTCAACACATCATGAAAGATCTCAAGGATGAGAATTTCTCAGTCTGAGTGCCATTTTCCAGATAGGTTGTTCGAATAATTTCTCAAAACTATATATAGCATAAGAAAGAATAAATGAATACATTTTCCACATCTCAGGGAAAGCTGAAATCAGCTCCCGACCACACGAATTCCCTACCCATCTTTTGTGTTTGGGTTAATGCTTTTAAAAATAATTTCTGACAACAGAATATCCTTGACAATGTTTTAACCTACAAAATATAGAGGTAGAGACTTTCTCCCAAGATAACAAAATAAAAAATTATTGTTCGTGGTGAACATGTTGTAGTAGTCAATAAATTAAACATGTGGTATATCTATTTAGGGACCACAGAAGGATCTTCATAAACATTTTTGTTCCTTTACTCCTTACCTCTGTCTGGAGACCGGTCTGAGTGCATCACCTATTCCCAACACTGTAAATCATAAGAATTAATTTTTCCTTTCATCTGATTGCAAAAAACAAAAGTGACTCTCCACACCTACATACATTAAAATAAAGAGGATGAGATAATTTTTAACACAAATATCTTTGGTACAATACGACTAGTATCACAGATGCCAATTTGATTCATCAGGGCTTTGGAAATGTTTTCTCTTCCATTGATGTCTCATTGTCATCCTGATTCAGCAGCCAAACTTTATGCTAAGAAACGAAGTTACAAGCTAGTATTCTGCTTGTGAGGTGACGTATATTTTCTCACTCTGGAAATTTCACTAGATGTATATTTTTGCAGAATTATAGCTGCTCCTTGAAATGGTCACCATCCATCCCCACACTCCCACACTCTCCACCCCCCACTCCTGGCCCAGTTTTGGGTCTTGGTACCATTTCTCTTCCACTCTCTAGCAAATAGGCAACGAGAGTAAAAGGAGTCATTTTGGTTTGATTGTTGGAAGTGAGGAAAGTCTGGGAGATATTGCTGCCAACACAATCAATATGAATAACATATGATACTTGTAATCAAGGCTTTCTAAAATGTTGGTGTAATTGGCAAATAAGTACAAATCAAGGCCAAACAATGCTAACTGCCGGAATCATGTAAAAATAAGTTAGCTGCATACAGAAAAAATATATTGTGACTTCAATAACAGGGACATTTATTTCTCTCACAAATAAAGTAGCCTGAGGAAAGACAGTTCAGGGTTGGTAAAATGGATTCATAGCCATCAGTGACTTTGCATCAAATCTGACCAAAGTTAGCTTCTTTAAGACAGGATATTTAAAGATCACAGTGTCTACTTATGGATCATTCAAAATGATCTGGGTACATAACAGTAACTACCCTTTGGGTTTATACTTTCTTTAATATAGTGTAGTTTGCTTTTAACACATGATCTAGCAATGCGATTTCCCTAAGCATCCTCGCATCTTATGTGTATATTAATAGTGAAAATTTAAAGAACTAGTGAGCTATAGCTATATAATTTTACGTTGAATTTAATGATGCATCAAACCACCTAAGGTCTCAGTCTTTTCATATTTAGGCAAATTCAAATGTGCTAGGATTCTGAATTAATGCAATGTAATTGAAATGTTCTGAGACAGGCCATAGACACATTAGCTTATATCTTACATGACTTTTCATATATTTAGGAACTGTTTCTAAAGGAGTGCAGAAGTTAGCTCTGTACATTAACTGAGGCTCTAGAATTTAAACTTTAAGTTCCACTAAAAATAAGCAAATCACACACAGATAAACAAGAATTTCAGTTAAAATAGAAAACATATTCTGTTTAACTCAAAGCTATCATTCAATAAATTCTTAGAATTTTGGATCTTAAAGGACTTATAACTGGTTAGAATTTATTAGACTTTTGTATGTGGTTAAAGTTTTGCAACAAACATTGCATTCTGGTGTAAATTTATTTGGAGTGAAACTCTAAGTTTGTCTTTCAAATAAACCCTAGTGAAACTATTCTACTATTTTTTTTGAGAATCTATGTTTTTAAATATCAAGTAATTGCATCAATGGTGCAATGGACATATATATTAAGAAGAGAAACATTGAGACTTTCTTTAAATTTTATAAAATAAATTTGTTACCTAGTGATCTAAATTTTGAATATAATCTTATTATTTGTTATGCTTTTAACATCTATCAAATGCATTGGAAAACGGACAAGCAAGTAAACATTGACAGCCGATAAAGTTAAAGATAAGATATTTTGTGTGTTTTGCTGTTGAAAGGAACAGAGAAAAAAATTATAACCAGGAATTCAGAAAACCTTTTGAAGTTCTCTGATATATAACAATAAATGATTTTGCTTAAGTTCAAAATAGCATTATTCAAATGGTCTGTAATTAATCTAATCCATGACATTAATTGTCAAACGTACTTCATAGTGGGAGAGCTGTCACAGCTTAATTATTATACTTTAGGTAGTACTATCTCCTTCACATATTAACTTCAGTGGATTTAATAAGAAAAAAAAGGTACTGCAAAGCATAAGTGATCAAGCCATCATCAAATTTCTTTGCTTGAGTACTCTCTTTCAAGAGTCAGTGATTTCATAAAATTCGGCTCATCAGAACTCTCAAGGAAAAGTGCATCTGAAAGATACCTTTCCAAATTTGTGCGTGCTCCTAGTCTTCTATTTTCTTCTCCTTATCAGACCTCAGGTCTCTCCTTGCATTGGTTCTCCAGATTCTTCCCATTGACTGTACACCTGAGCGCCACACTTTTTCTTGGTGCACATCTTCCTTTTTCTCCAATTCTTCTGTATAATCACCAGAGATCTTAAAGATAATGGAGCTAATCTAGCAAACTAATAGAAAGGGCTAATAAATTATATGAGTTTGATATTTTTACTTTGGTACTGAGAAATTTACCATTTAATGGAAAGCCTCAGGCAAGGCAAATAGAGAAAAGACATTTGGGGGCAAAAAAGCCTATTGCAGTCACACTTAACTCAAACCATGAAGGCTCTTGCCTACACGTTTGAGTCTTAAGCTGATCTAGGAAAAAATTTGGAAGTTACATTTTCAAAGTTAATCAGTCAATACCCTAACATAGAGAATATTTTTTTCTAAAGTTCTGCGATTTTGTATTTTGTGAATAATAATGAAGGAAGGATGCCACATTGTTTAACGAAACAGAAAATAAAGTGAGGAAGATTACACTGAGGACTTTGGTTGAATATTTATAACTGGACAAAAAAAATTTACACAATAAGTGACTTTTTAAGTGTTGCAGTATGCAGAAAGCATAGCCAAAGCTACTTCTTTAGCAAGACAGCTCTTTCAAGTTTACCTCTATAGTCTTCCTATGCAAAATGATCTTTGTACTCTTCAATCTCAGTGGACATGTAGAAGAAGGTGTGCCTATCTACACAAGAGGCATAAATGCCATGGCTGATTCAACCCTGCCTAAGAAAGTAACAAAGTGAATTTTTTCTCCTAAGTAACAATGAATACTCCCTCTGATAGGCTGCCTTGCTTTAAAAGTCCCTAAGAATATATATACTTTTGTGCATAATGATGTAGCAAGAAGCAGCAAGTAGATGTCATATGTGTTATAAATAAAAGTGATAGCGGTGGTAGACAAAAATAAAATTGAAAGAGACAATATATTCAGAATAGCTCTGTATCATTTCTAAATAGGCAGTCCTGGTCTCAGTTAGGGCACAGTTTATTGACTTGGAAAGACCCTGGATTGCTGTGACACTTTAATAGACATGGAAGTGGCCTTCTAAGCATGCCTGCTGTGTTCCGGTCAGGAGACGTCCATACTTAACTAGCTCAGGGTTTGAGAAAAAGGCTTAACCTTACCACATGTCATTACAGTTAGTGAATTGCTGTGACTTGTATCATGGATTGTGATCATCATTGATATTTTCTGTTTAGAAAATAAAGAAATGGCTAATGAAATATATTGTAATGAATAGTCATGAGAAAAAAAACAGTTCAAATGCAGAAGACCGTCCTTTTCTGAAGTTGCACTTCGAAAGACAGGCCGTGGAAGTGATTTTCTCAGGCCCCCTTCTGGCCAATTCATGGACCAACAGTAATCAATCACAATTGTTTTATAGAATTGAGTTGCTGGTACCATGTCACAACAAACTGATTAAAATCTCCCAGAAGAAATCATCAACTTTATTGGCACTAATGGTATCTAAGGTCTTAAGTTAGAAAGCTGTTTTCATTCACCCTTCAAGGAAAATTCTTGCTTTTGAAAACTCAGAAAACCTGATTTAATAATGTCAGAATAGACCTTATCCAAATGGTGCACTACACCATTTTTCACATTTCAGGATATCAAATGATATTGTGTTCTTGGTGTAATAGTGACAATTAATCTCCCTTTCAAAATATTTTACTAACTCATCTTATGTGTCAAGTTATAGTCTCCCTTTTCTCACATACATTTACTTCTCCTCTTAGGTTAATATATTTAATATGACTATTTGCTCTGATCTTTGTTCTTAATTATATGACCTGAAAATCATGTATGTGGTGTCAAAACAGGAAAATAAGCATGATAAATTTTTGATGCCTCATGATATTCAATAAATGTTATTTAACAATAGTTCCTCAGTATGCTGACAAGCTCAAGGTGGGATTGAGTCAGATTTTATCAGTCATTGTAACAAAGAGAAAGTCAGGGAGGTACTTGGGCTCAGACCAGTAGAACACTTTTTTTAATTTTGCTTCTTTCTTCCTTCTTTCCTCCCTTCATTTCCTCTCTTCCTCTCCCCCACACTACTTCCGTCTCCCTCTCCTCTTCCTCCTCCTCCTCCTCCTCATTCTTCTTCACTATGGGTATTTATAAATGCTTTGAAATAACCAGTACATTTTCCTATTCTATATACATCCTTGATCCTGATAGATGCTGCAGAGGCCATCTGAGTCCTAGAATCTAAACTAGTTTGTGAAAACTTAATTGTGTATTAAAAAATGCTATTGCAGGCCAGCCCCAGTGGCCTAGTGGTTAAGTTTGGTGCATTCCACTTCTGTGGCCCTGGGTTGGGTTCCTGGAGGCAGACCTACACCACTCATCTGTCAGTGGCCATGCAGTGGCGGTGGCCCACATACAAAAGAAGAGGAAGACTGGTAGTTGGTAGTGGGTGTTAGCTCAGGGTTACTCTTCCTCGGCAAAAAAAAACAAAGAAGGAAAGAAAAAATGCTATTGCATCTTCAACATTGAAATTTTAATGTTCATAATTCTTTAGGAAAAACAAAGTATAAGTATAGAGTCCTCACATACCTGATATTCTAAAAAATGGCTAGCAGCTTACTCAAATGAAAATGATCAACTTCATATTTAAAACAACAGAAGCATTTAAACGGGGAGGCAAAATGATTGTGATGGTTAATTTTTTGTGTCTACTTGATTGTCACACAAGATGCCCAGATTAAACATTATTTCTGGATGTGTTTGTGAGGATGTTTCTGCATGAGGTTAACACTTCAATCAGAGAACTGAGTAAAACAGATTGCCCTCTCCAACGTGTGTGAGTATTATCCTATCCATTTGGGACCTGAATAAAACAAACAGATGGAAGAAGGGGGAATTTTCCCCTTCTGCCTGACTGCTTTAGCTAGGACATTGGTCTTCTCCTGCCGTCAACTTACGCCATCAGCCCTCCAGTTCTCAGAACTACACATCAGCTTTCTTGGGTCTCTAGCTTACAGACAGCAGATTGTGGAACTTCTAAGCCTCCATAATTGCATGAGCCAATTCCTTACAATATATCATAATAATATGATATCAAAATAATTCCTTATAATTATAATTATAATCCTTTTTGGGATTGTCTGTGTTTTTTAGAATAATATATCAGACAACTCTTCTACTGGAAGGAGCAGAAACTAGGCACTAAGAGATCAATTAGAAGACCATTATAATAATGCATTTGAGACATATAAAGGACTATGACTATGGCCATAGGTCAGGAAAGAAGATATAATTTTCAAGAGGGATTTATGAAATATATTCAATAAAATTATAGAAGGCAAATCTACAAATATAACAAGCTACTATAAAAGAGAATTAACAAGAAGTAAACAGTGGTGAGGAATATAAAACTGCAATATGTAAGTCCTAGATCCTGAGAACCGAAAATAGGCACTGGGAATGATCATTGATGGTGATAGATGTGAGATTATAATAAGTTGAAATTGGGATAGACATTGACAAGGTTAACAAAAATTATGTGACATATTTATTACTTTACACATAAGGAGATGAGGCTCAGAGACTTTTTTTTTTTTTAACTCACTTAAGATCATACAGCATGTAAGGACTGAGATAACACTGTCTCCTGATCTTATGACTCCAAATCTGTGGTCATTCTACTAATAAACTTCATCAAATATTAAAGGCAAGACAAAACCATTCTAAACATATCAGATCTGAAATTTGCTAAAATTTAACTTTGGTATGATGATTATAATGTGAGTGTGGGATGAAAAAACTTACTTGAGAATCAGCTGACCAGTGGATCCAAAAGAAATTTTAAGAAATGTTATATGTTATATAAAATAATGACATTTACCTTTGAGTTATAACTGTAGAAAGCAGAGAAACTACGGTGGCAAACAAATTAACTTCTCATGCAGAAACAAGACATTTTGTAGCAAGACGTATACATGTGTAACCATGAAACAAATCAAGATTAATTTCACAAAGCAATAGATTCTAGATATGCAAAAACACATATTCAATTATATAAATTATATGTATATTCAATTATATAAACAATAGGAAAAAAATGTTAGACAAAGATCTTTTATGTCCTATTTGCAGACAAGGATAATGATAATATAAAAGAAAGTAAGCAATAGTCACATACATAATCATAATAATTCTAAGGATAGTAAGTAATACGCACCTTGTGAGTTAGAGTATAAAGCATTTTCAGTTACATTTTTATAATACCTTGCAAGATATGAACAGCAGATTTGTTATTTTTTTACCATTTTATAAATATTTTTTAAAAAACTCAACAGAGAAAGTAAATTTTCTCAGATTACATAGCTATTGTGATCTCAGGACTTGTTCCAAATTCTTTGTTTAAGTTATAAACTTATAGAAGTGCACAAACACACTGGGACATATCCCAAATGGCCAGTTGGGTATAATGTAATCCTTTGAACAAGTCTTTAGGTATAACTGAATAACTAATATGTATATTCTTTGATTACTTTTAGCCATTTTAATAAGATTTTCTAGACAGAGTTCAAGCTTATATTTTGATGTAACCTTTTCAGAAAGAGACCTTTATTTTCTATTTTCAAGTTCCTTTTTTTCCCTTGTTGACGTTATACAAGTCTCTAAGTTCATTTCAAATCTTCATTCAACAAGCAATAAATTACCCCTGTCTCTCATCAAATGCATGCACTAAAGTAGTTGGTGTGGGTGTGTGTTTGTGTGTTTGTAATTGGTGTACTTAATACATGACTTTCCAGCATTCCTTTGCTGAATTACTTGGTGCCTAAACTTTATCATCAATTGGCATTTGTAACATGCTCAACTGCCTATAATGTATCTAAATCAAATTTTATAAAGACAAATGTTTTCCAAAAGATAATTCAAATGATTTTGTATATAAACACTCACCACTAATGCACCAAAAATGCACATGTATATGCTAATTTTTATTTTATTATTTAATTTTTTCTTACTGATTTGGAAGGAGGACTTATGGTTGGCTATCAGAATCCTCATCATTGAACAAGGTTGTTGACTCTGCACCTACCTCTGTGTATTTCTATATGGTTTGAAAAGTAAACCCAGGTATTGGAGCCTATGACGTATAAGGCACAAGTTTCAGCTGAGGAAGTATCTACCTGAATTGGGCATAAATCTACCTTTAATAGATAACCAGTTATGGTTTTTTGTGTGGGAATATTGCTGCTCTGGAAAATACGTTTGAGAAAGTGTGTGGTTTTGGCCCTAAAATAGTAGAACTAACTATAAAAAGGAAGAGTGGTCCACTTTAGCTAAAAATATCTTTAGTGCCCAGGGTTTTTCCTTTGAATACTCAATATATAGGGTTTGTTACTGGTTTGCTTTGTTCTCAGAGCAATAGTATAAGTTACTAAAATGAATGGAAGGAGGAAAGACTACTGTTGTCTATTATCTATAAAACTAAATGTATATTTCCTGGTGTTATGCATTTGTCTATAGCTTTTCATTTTTAATGCTATTAATCACACTTAAGGAAATACAGAGCTCATCATCACAAATCTTGCTGTTTTTTGCTTAATTTTTATGCTTAATAAACTTTAGAAAAAGACAGTAGTAGTTTCAGCCTTTTCATGGCTTGAGATCCGTATTCAAGTTGAAATTTATAATCAAAGACAGTTGCTAAGCTTCACTTAAAATGGCATCTTTGTTCTCTTCCTTTCTGAAAATATTTAGTTACTTCTTCTTTTTACTCAAACATTTATTTTATATATACTTTTATACATAGAAATTTACATTGTTCATTAAGAAACTTTGAGAAAAAGTTATATTAAAAGCATCCTATTTTATACTATCACAATCGAATGTCCTCCATTAAAAATATTAAACGTACATACTCATAGTCACATGTTCATTTGAATAGGGAAATGAATAGCTTGTATATGGCTAAATTGAGGTATTAATTTTGATATATTATACTCCCAATAAATGTCTAAAATGTTAGGAAAACTGGTTACATGTAGGAGAAATATTAAAGCTTTACACTATTCCCATTTGCATCATGTATCATTTAATCATTTGACTAATTCATTCATCTCTATCCCTGTGGATTTCAGTTTGCAACAAGGAATATGTTTTTTCCTGTGGGCAAAGCAACAAGTAGAAAACAGGTATTTCTGCTTCTAAAAATAGAATACTGTCACATTCTTAGACCTTAATTTAATTAAGTTCCCATTCTTTTGATAGACTCTTCTGGTGGCAAATATTAATATCAAGAGTATGATGGTTATTCAAATATATAGAACAGAGAATAAAAAGAAACTAAGATTTGTTGTGTGTCCCATATATGCCAAGCACTCTGCTAGCTGGGAATTTTAACAAAAATAACAGCATTCATACATAACATTTATATACTCATTTCAATTAGCCAGGTAAGTGCTTTATATTTATTGACTCATTTACATCTCACAATAACCCCCTGACATAGGAGTATTTTTATTAGGTGTATTAGATTACACCATACCAAATTAATCACCAAATCTCAGATTCTTAATACAGAAAGTGTTTATTTCTGTCTTATGGTCCATATCCAAAGTAAATTCAAGCCTGGGATGTGTGTAAAGGGTTCTGTTCTACACAGTCACTCAAAGCCAAGGCTGTCATAGCTGCTACCATCTGCTCATTGTCCCAAAAGTGACACATATTACTTGTGTCCACATCCTTTGGCCAAAGCTAGTCTCATAGACCCACAAAAGAAGGAGTGAAGAAATAAGGGGCACATGTGGAATATTTGATGAACACCACTCACCTTGTCACAATGTGTCCTTCTGATGTGTAAACTATTTGATTCTACAAATTATGGAACAGTTCTATGTTCCCTAACCATACCTTTCCTGGGGACTATGCACATTTATTATCACTTTTCCTGCCTGAAGTAAAAAAAAAAGTTGGGGGAGGGCGAGATTGTTTTAGTCAGGAATGTAGTTTCTTTGACAGTACGATGAATGCAGATCCTTGCATGAAGTCAGCTTTCTAGTTGGAGGACTACAATGGGAGACCAGAATATAATTGAATCTTTTCCCTGATGCACCTTTATCAATGGACTTCTTTTTTAGCAAAAAGTGTTCACGTCATAACCTTAATCTGGTCTGTGCTATAAGAGTTAGTTTTAATTTGTTGGTATTATTTAAAGGAATATTTAATGTCATCTCCTAATATTTAGGTTCTCTAAGCAGTTAGAATCTCTAACTCTGCAAGCCTCCACATTTCTGGAATCTACCTTTTTTCTTTTTATCATGCTGGCAAACTAGCCCATCTCTTTCTTAAAACACCTTGCCAAAAGCAGGCAATTAGAACTAACACAAATGAAAAATGCTTTGTTTTTCAATCTCCTCTCCTATAGCAGCAAGTCCTTTGGTCACAAAAATTCTCTCTTCTATAATTTTAAATGACGGTTTAACCAAATAATTTGGTACTGCATAACAATCACCATCCCTCCAGCCTCCAGTGTTAGTTTCTTTGCTGTCTGCCTCCAGCTGCTAAGCCAACACCACAGTCAAAGTCTATGTTTTTGTTTAGGAAATACTCTACTTGTAGTGACAATTTTGGTAGTATGCAGCAATACAAATGGTGCTTCAGCTGTTGTTGTCTTCTACCAATCAAACAAGATTCTTTTAGCCTCCTGGTCTAGCACATTTCTTTGACCACTCTTGAAAAGCTGGTGACCTCCTTGGTTTTATCATCTTCTGCTTCTTTTCTTACTCTACCTCCTTTTGTATCCACAGATGAAATGTTTGGTAAGCACCATGACTTTTGCCACAATAGCTACTACAGTCATCCCATTTTACAGATAAGAAAACTGAGGCACAGCATTGTTAAATTTCTAGCCCAAAGTCACACAACCAATAAAGAATGGCTTTCCTGAGTGCAGGATCATAACTGAAACTCTGTTAATTAATTTATTTCTCACAACTATGGTCTTAGGTATTTTTTATTTCTCATTTTACAGATGACAATTCTCAGTTCCAGCTAAGTGTCCAAGACAGAATTGAAATCTAACTATGCATATATTTTTTTTTTATTCTCCAGCAGATCTTTCAACCTTAACATTTCCCAAACTGGAATCAGATGGTATATTCTCCTTCCTAAAATCTGCTGCTCTCCCTGTATTGTCTGGTCAAGTTAACGACACCACCATCCACAGAGTTGGTAAAGCTCAAAATGGTTCTTTCTTTTCCTAAATCCCTCTTATCAAGTTGGTCAGAAACCCAAAATAAAACTGGAATCTGTACTCACTCTGCAGCATCTATTTCATCTCTCTCTTTTCTAGTTTAGACCCTTATCTCCTATTTTCTCTTGGACTATGGCAGTGGTGTTCCACGGGTTAACTTGTTTACAGTCTCTTCTAATTTCCATCCAGGCTTTGAATTCCTGGAAATTATATTGCTAAAATAAAGATTTGATATACTATTTCCCTTTGTAAAAAAAAAAAAAACAACGTTGATAGTGCCTTGCTTCCCATCGCTAGAGAATAAACTCTAATCTTTAGCTGAATTAATGGGAGTTTATAGTTGCCTTCAGGTGAGATGGGAAGACTGTTGATGGAAGAAGTTTCATGAGGAAAGATCAGTTTAGGCCGTATAATGTGTGCATTAGACATCAAAATAGAGCTGTGAAGTCAACATTTGGATGTATAAACTTGGAGTCATTATGATATAGATCTTATTGAAAGCTATGAGAGCAAATTAAATCACCAAGGGAATGAGGACCAAGAGGGAATCACTGGTGAGGTAAGAAGAAAACACAGAGAGAATGGCATCCTGGAAGATCAGTGAAGTAAGTGTATCAAAGAGGAGGACATGACTAACTTTGTCAAATGCTGCTGGTAGGTCAAGTAAGATATTCATTTAGGACTGAAACTTGAATTTACAAAGCACCTGGAATAAAAATGTGGTGAACTGGTGGATTCTAAAGCTTGACTGAAGTGGATATAGGAGAGAATTAGAGGAGAGGATTTGGAGGCAGTGATCATAAACAACAATTTTGAGTGAAATTTTGATGCAAAAAAGGAACAAAGAAATGGTGTGGTAACTACTGAAGGAAGGCAGGTCAGGTATTCTATTTAAGAAGGAAGAAATATACGAAAGATTGAAATTTCATACTGAGGGTAACAATTCTTTTGGGAGAGAAAAATGAATGATGTGAAAGATTTAGTGACTAGGAGAGAACTGATAGATTCTTCTCAAATTATGTCTTTGAATAGGTAAGATGATATGGAGTCTTGTACCCCAACTGGCTTTAGATAGTAGCTTGGAAATTTCATCAGTGGTAAAAGAGAAAAGGCAGAACATGTCTGCAGATACTGTAGGCCAGTAGGTATGGTAGCTAGTGTCAGTGGATGTTCCCTTCTGAAAATTTTTTATTTTTCAGTGAAATAGGAAGCAATGTTATTAGCTGAAATTAATATGAAAAAGAATTATGAAGGGAATTAATGTGAAGAAAGGAACTGATGAGTGAATGGGAATTTATGAGCGAGGTTATAATATAAAATGTTACTTTTTTTGATTTTTTTTTAAATAGCAGGCATTTATTTATTTATGTACTTTTTTTCCGTTGGGAAAGATTCACCCTGAGCTAATATCTGTTGCCAATCTCCCTCTCTTTTTTTTTTCCTCCCCAAAGCCCCAGTACATAGTCGTATACTCTAGTTGTAAGTCCTTCTAGTTCTTCTGTATGAGCCCCTGCCACAGCACGGCTACTGACAGACAAGTGGTGTGGTTCTGTGCTCAGGAACTGAATTTGGGCCACCAAAGCAGAGAGTGCCAAACTTTAACCCCTAGGCCATCAGAGCTGGATCTGAATCTTTAATTCTTGTGAATATGTTTAGATCATGGATGGTGTGTCTACTAATTTTGTATGCTCAGCCCATCTAAATACCTGGGACATATTAGGCTAACAATCATAATAGCAATAACAATGCTAAAATAATAATAGCTTACATTTCTTGGGAACTTATTTGTCAGGCACTGCTCTAAGTGCTATACATGGATTAAGTAATCTAATCTTCACCAAAAAATCCTAACAATTAGGCAATGTAATATTCTCACTATAGAGATGAAGAAATCAAGATGTTAAAAATGGTATTTTACCCAAGATGACATGTTTAAAGAGAGAAACTGGTGAAAGAAATAAAGAATTTTTCTCAAGTATGATTTCGTTAGAATGCCAAGACGATTGAGAGACTTCAGAAGTCAGTGTCGATATATCAGGGACTTTGGTAAGTCAGGGTGTGATATTTTGGAATAGGATTTAAGGACCTGCCCAATGCCCTGTGAGTGGTCATTTACTTAAGCTCCTCTTAAGGATCTTTCTATATCTATAAACTAGCACCAGGGCCAGTGTGGTCAGATGTCCCACATTAAACAAAGTCCTCAAATGTTGTCTGAAACCATCCAACAAAGAAAACCTTAGATATGCTCCTTGAGGTTTGGGTGCGCACCTTAGAGCCCTTTATGTTTCCAGCAAATCGCAAATAATAGAAACTTGTTGTTGATACTGGTTATAAGGATGATGATTTCACGGCTTTTGAAATTCACATCTCTATATGCAGATAGAAATCACCTTGAAAGACTGATTGCTAATGTTCAAATTGTCTTTTGTGCAAAGCTGACAAATTTTAGACCAAATTGCTGTTGGCGATGTTTTCAGAAAAGTAGATCTTAATAATGACATTTAATTTTTCTTTTTCGAACAAATGAATGAGTTTCAAGACTGTTTCTACAAAGACAGAGCACTATATAAATTCCACATGAAAGCAAGCCCTAATTTAAAAAATAATACCCTAATGATGCCTAATTACTTCCTTGAGAATAAGCAGCAACCTAATTAGTCACCTTTATCTTCATATGCACCTGGAATTGCTATTGTGAATAAAGCATACAGAGCACAGTCCATTTGAAAAACAATACTCTGCAGTGGAGGAAACGGAGAAGGTTAGGTTAGGTAGACAAGGTAATTTATGACAAATCATTACAATTTCTAATGGTATTTGATTCATTTTTTGAGGAAATTGATAAAATAATTAACAGAGTTTGGAAAACTTTTCATTGCAAGTCACATAGAATTATTTTAGAGCTTAACATAAAGCACTTCCTCTAACGCTAGATAAAATGCAGTTTCCGGAGACAGCGTGTCTGTATATGTCAGACATTTCTCTGCCATAGCAAATGGCAACTATTAACTCCAAACTTTGAGATTTTATCCAGAAAAAACTTGGAAATCTCTTCTCAGTTAGATAATGTCTTCTCAGAAATGGGTTGTGGACAGAATAGATTAACCAAGCTGACAACCACTCAAATGAGTTCCTGGAGGTGAGCCTTTGTAGACAGAAAGGAAAATAAAAGTCCCCATGTTTTCACCACTGCCAAGTGAATGGCTCAAAAATCAGTTTGTACTATCTTCCATAAAATTTGAAGTGAGAAAGGCAAGGCACATTCTCTCCTTAGTCACTGCAGAAGAGCTAGTCCTCACCTGTATTATTAATACTGTAAATCTTTAGAAATGTTCAAAGTAGTCATTCCACCCAAGTAGAAACAATTTGCTTTCATGATACATTGCAAATAAGTTACCAAGGCAGGTAAAGGGAATCTTTCTAATTACTATGGGGCTTTTCTAAGGAGTTACTTTTTATACTATTGGACTCTTCTGAATAGTTGCTTTTAGAGATACTTTGTTATCAATTGCTTTGTAGAAAATTACCACAAATTTAGCAACTTAAAACAACACACATTTATTAACACACAGTTTCTGTGGGTCAGGAGTCTGGGAATTGCTTAGCTGATTCCCACACTTAGGGTCTCGCAGGCTTCAATCAAAGAGTCAAACAAGGATGGGTTCTCATCTGGAGGCTCAACTAGGCAAGGATCTGCTTCTAAGTTCCCTCTGGTTGTCGCACAAAATTCATTTCCTTGCAGCTGCAGGACTGAGAGCATTAGGTTTTTGCTTGCCAGAGGCTGGAGGCCAACCTTAGCTCCTAAAGGCTATTCAAAATTTCTAGAGGCCATCTGCAGTTTTGTTGCCACATGGGATTCCCCAACCTGACCACTAACTTCACCAAGCCAGCAGGGAGAGTCTCTAGAACTAGTGGGCTAGCAAGACCAAGTCTTATATAAAATATAATAATCACAGGAGTGACATTCCATCACCCTTATGTAAGTTAGAGGCAAATCACAGGTCCTCTGTCACTTAAGGAGAGGGAAGAGAAGGCCATGAAGACAAGGTGGAGGGATCTGGGGCAGGAGTACCCTAGAAACTGTCCAGTCTTGTCACCTATTTACCACGGTGCCTTGTTTCCTTTGTTTCAGCATATTTTTGAAAAATTGTTTTTGTTTTGTTTTGTTTTTTGGTGAGGAAAATCAGCCCTGAGCCAACATCCAATGCCAATCCTCCTCATTTTTTTTTTTTTTTTTTTGCTGAGAAAGACTGGCCCCAGGCCAACATCCAAGTCCATCTTCCTCTATCTTACATGGGACGCCACCACAGCGTGACCTAACAAGCAGTGCGTCGGTGCACACCTGGGATCCAAACCAGCAGAACCTGGGCCGCCACAGCCAAGTGCATGCACCCAACCACTTGCGCCACTGGGCAGGCCCCCTGGATTTTTGAAAATTTTTAACTACAACCAATGAATTGTTGAGACTTTTACATAGGAGGAGATTTCTTTAACCCAGTCTACATGTCTAAATTCTCAGCTTTCTGTGATGACTTTTATACTCCATTGACCTCCAGTCTCTTGCCTTTTTCGCTAGGATAAAGAGCTCATTGTCAATTCAAAAAAAAGGATATTACATCAACTTTCAGGTTCTTAACAGCTATGTATAGTCAAGATAAGTTAGAGTCCAAGAGGCCCAGTTACAGGCATAGCCTTTAGGTCTGAATCAGTCTCTTGATGATGGTCAGACTGCTGTTTTTCCTTACTTTTGTTTTAGTGCAACCTCTGCTAACTACATTTCTTTAGACTACTGAATTTCGCCTTCCCTTTAGTAACTGGGGACAGAATATCTTTTTAAATTTGATCCTTGGAATGAATCAGCCATGCAAGACAATGCTTCAGTACTAAGAACTTGCCCCAAACCCCTGCATTCCATCCTCCGCCACCCTTTTTGACTAGTAAAGTTAGTCAGGCTTTCGAAATAATTTGACGTTTAAGGTTTTATACCTGCCTCTGCACATGGCACCCAGGGACGTCTTGCTTAAAGAAATTCCTCTCTTCTCTCCAAATAAGCCACAGATGGCAGGAAAATCCTTTGGTAAACTATAGCTTTAAAAGTATACAAAACTGTTATTTTCTGATTTTTTCTGATTGCTAAGAAGATTATTTTGATTTCTAGAAAAAAGTATGCCCATGTGACTTCAGTTGCTATGATGACCACTTACAGCAAGCATTGCTTACTGGTCTGTTCCTAGATATATGCCCTCAGCCACATTCTATGCCTACAAGCAGCACTGCACTTCAGTCTGAAAACCCTATTTAGCCTACCTTCTCAGAAGAAAAGGCATTTTCTGTCTTTATTGACAACGTGATCCTTTGGGTCTTCAACAATTTGGCACTAACTTCACACCCACCTCCATTAATGTTCCCCTGTTCTCCCTTCCCACCTGTGCAGGTTCTCTGAGCACCTTTTTTTTTTTTTTTTTTTGTGAGGAAGGTCAGCCCTGAGCTAACATCCATGCTAATCTTCCTCGTTTTGCTGAGGAAGACCGGCTCTGAGCTAACATCTATTGCCAATCCTCCTCTTTCTTTTTCCCCCAAAGCCCCAGTAGATAGTTGTATGTCATAGCTGCACATCCTTCTAGTTGCTGTATGTGGGACGCGGCCTCAGCATGACCAGAGAAGCAGTGCCTCGGTGCGCGCCCGGGATCCGAACCCGGGTTGCCAGCAGCGGAGCGCGCGCACTTAACTGCTAAGCCACGGGGCCGGCCCCTCGGAGCACCTATTAGATATATCTGAAGCACTCATTTTCTGATTTTAAAAGCTGATTCTAGTCATTTATATCATTTCTTTTCTCTCTGATTTTCTAAGATAATAGCTAGGTAAAATTTCTCCAGTGATTACAAAATCTCCATCATGGGCTTCGTCTTTACTTGGAGACACTGTTTAACACTGATATCTTTAAATAATTGTGTGCAGATTCCTTTTTCAGAGACTAGTCTTTCTGCATATGATATCATATATTAATGTGCTTATGCTCTCAGTAACTGAGAGAAGAATTGCGGATTTGTCTATGTCTCCTTTTATTTCTATTGAGTTTTGTTTTATAAATTTCGATGCTACATTATTAGTCACATGCAAATTTAGAATTGTTGTATCTGCTTGATTCTTTGAACATTTTTTTCAACTGGGAATAAATCTCTTTATCTTTAGCATTGCTTTTTTTCTCTTAAACTCTGCTTTTGCCGATATTGATGTAGCAACACCAGTTTACTCTCGGATAGTATTTGCACAGTATAACTTTTTCTATCCTTTTACTTGCCTCATCTCTGTATCCTTGTATTGGACGTGTCATTCTTATAAACAGCATATGATTGGGATTTTTTTTAATCCAATGTGTTAATGTTTGTCTTTCAATCAGAGTATTTAATCTGTTTACATTTAATATAATTGCTAATATATTTGGCTTTAGGTCTCCCATCTTACTGTTTGTTTTCTATTTGTCCCACTTATTCTGTTACTTTTCTCTCCTTTCTTGCCTTCTCTTGCCAACCTGAAATTACATACCCAGCAAAAAATATCCTTTGAATATTTTAAATATTATCATTTTAGCTTGTTGGAGAAATAGCTCCAACTGTACTTATTTGCAGACCACATAAAATTATTACATCTATAGCTCACTGTAAAATCAAGTTCATCAGCTCCCTTTGCTGTGTTTTTATTTCATTATGTCATTCTACAATGACACATGAACCTATGTGCTCCCATTAGAGTGACTGAGTTGAAGACACACACTCTTTGGTATCCTGCTCTATATGGCTCCCCTAACAATCACTGACCTCATCAAGTAGACCAGTGCCCTTGGTCCTCATGAGCTCTCTCCAAGGAGCCCTACTGGCATGCTGTAACTTATTTTCAGTCCTTACACTTAGGTCAGTTCCCAGGCTCCATATGCCCTACAATTGATACAACATTGGCCCATGGTCCTAGGTATTGCTGAGGTCTACTTTTAGTAATTACCAATACTTGCATTAAAAATGCACAAATTATATGAAACCTTGCCTAAGACTGCCATATTACGTAACTCCATGGCGTGTATATACTATAGGGAATCAGTCTCTGTGGAATTATACAACACAGTGGTCCTGCTTGAGCAGTATCCAGTATATGTTATTTTTAATTGTTTAAATCCTCAGTTAAGTTTGGATGGAGAATTTAACAAATTCATTTTTTTGCATATGGCCTGGCTCAACTAACTAGTCAGTCTTTTCCAATTATCTACGCTTTTTGGTCACCCCTTCAACTTGACTAGGAAGGTGAAATCTCAACTAATGTTTCTGTCCATTGATTAAGAAAGTTCATTAATTTATTAATATAGGAGGCAATCTAATTATACATTATTAAATGAAATTAAGAGTATTCAGGGTTCATTATTTTCCGAATGTGGATGCATACAGGGTAACAAAGAAAATGAAAGTCTGTACTATTACTACTTATAAACATTCATATGTATACTATTTCATATCTTTCTTAGTCTCACAAATACATTGGATGCCAAATCCAAAATTGCTGGACTCCATTAACCTTATTTCTGAAATGAATAGCTCTTCAGAAAGAGAAAAAAGTTGGCTACTATATGAATCTTGTGTAGTATCTGGTCCCCATGGTAACAGAGATTTGGATCCTGACATCAGGATCTAACAGGCCACAGAGCTACAGAGCATTTCAATCTATGTTAAAGAGAAAAAAGGACAAATCCTCAGTTCCTGAAAAGATACCATAAAAACGGCTCAGGTCCTATGGACGTAGACAAGAATTACAGTAATAATCTGTGCCGGTGTGATTTCACATTTCAGTTACCGGCCTCTCCATTTGGGCTTATATTTTCTTGTGAATCACGTGGCCTTCAGTATATCTTCTATTGAGCTGTACTGTTCCAAAATCATAATTTCAGTACATTTTAGCATGCCTTGATAAATAATTGTAAAATATGTGATTTCAGGATTTACTGAATAATGTTTCTCTACTGAATACTTAATTTTGTTCCAAATTAGTATAAGGAAAGGATAGTCAGTTCAAGAATGTGAGGAATCTAGTCTCTACTCTCTTTTTAATGACTGTTTTTTGAGTAGAAGCACATTTTCCCCTCACTTCTGTTTTCTATGAGGAAGAATTTATCCCTAAACCCATTTCAGGCCAGTCTCTTCACTCTTTTTTTAATGTGGCCAATGAAGAAGTAGGTTGACTTCTCTAACTAGGAAATTTGGAAAAAAAATAACTTAGAATGTTATTTTTGAACTCCACTCAGCTCATTCCTCTTAGGCGTTAGCTGTTCACAGGGAGCAAGTTCTCCTCAGCGTCTCCTGCTCCAAATTATGCAAAGGCCCAACTTACAACACTCTCCAGGGTGTCCACGTAATGTAGAATAGAAGTGACTAGAATTTTGTCATCTTCTGGACTTTAAAGTGAGTATTTTTAGCATTTTTAATTGAATATAATATTTGCCGTACGTCTTTGGTGGATACATCACATGATTTCCTTTCTATTTATAACTTGGTAAGTGGTATTCTTTTAATAATAAAATAATGCTGAATTTTATCAAATGATTTTCTTCATCTGAGATCATCTTTTTTTTCATTTCTTAAAATAAGCTAACGTGTTAAGTTGCAAAGTTGCATTAAAAGTTTTTTTTTTTTTTGTATTTAATTTAAAACCTACCTAGCATACTTGGAATAATCTCAAATACATCATAATATATTCTTTTTTTTTTTTTCTGGTTTTGCGTTGATAGCTTACGTTGTTTTAAGAATTTTCCAATTTACATTTGTGAGTAAAATTGGTCTATTATTTTTTTCTCATATGTTTTGTTTTTTGTTTAGAACTATCTATTCCTTTAAAAGTATGTTGGAAGGCATCTGTAAAATTGAATCTAGACCAAAATTTATCCCTCTATCCTGGCCTTTTGACTCATCCTTACCCCTCTCCCCCAGGCAACCACTGATCTGCTATGGATGACTATAGATTAATATACATATTATGGATTTTTAAAATAAACACTAAAGTATGTACTCTTCTTTTTTTGTCTAGCTTCTTTCACTCAGCATAATGATTTTGAGGTTCATCTATGTTGTTGCATTCATCAATAGTATATTCCTTTTTATAGCTGAGTAGTATTCCATTGTATGGATATACCATTATGTACTTACCACTTTACTTCCTCATGGACATTTGAGTTGTTTCCAGTTTGGTGATATTACAAATTAAACAATTATAAATATTTGCATATATATCTTAGGTAAATACCCAAGAATGGAATGATGGGGCCATATGGTCATGCATGTTTAACTTCTTAAGAAATTGTAGAGTCAATTGTCAAAGTGATTGTAGCATATTGCAATCCTACCGGCAATTTATGAGAGTTTAAGTTGTATCACATCCTCACCAACACTTGCTATGGTCAATGTTTTTATTTTAGCCATTCTAATAGGTGTGTATTGTCGCACTATGGTTTTGATTTCTGTTTCTCTAATGACTAATCGTGCCGACTTGCTTTTTATGTCTTCATTTGCAAAAAGAATATCATCTTTGGTGAAGTGTTTTCAGAACTTTGGCCCATTTTTTACTAGGTTGTTTGCTTTCTTAATGTGGAATTTTAAGAGTTCCTTATATATCCTAGATATAAATCCTTTATCAGATATGTGATTTGCAAATGTTTTCTCCCTGTCCCTGTCATAGTTTGTATATTCCTATCTTAACAGTATCTTTCTTAACTTTGATGAAATCAAATTAAAAGATTTTTGTCTTTTATGGATTTTGCTTTTGGTGTATCTAAAAACTTTTTGCATTACCAAGGTCAAAAAAGCTTCTTCTAAGTTTTCTGGTAGAAATTTTATAGTTTTATGATACACGTATTTAGGTTTAAGGTCCATTTTGAGTTCATTTTTGCATATGGAGGAAGGCATGGATAGAAGTTCATTTTGTGTACATATATATTGAATTGTTCCAACAAAATTTGTTGAAAAGATTTAGTTTCTCCACTGAATTGCCTTTTCATCTTTGTTGAAAATCAACTGAATATATATATAAGTAAGGCTTTTTCTGGGCTCCCTATTCTATTCTGTTGATCTTTTTGTCTATCTTGACAGGAACATGACGCAGGTGTGATTACTGCAGCTTTACTATAAGTCTTATCATTAGGTGATACAAGTCTTTCAACTCTATTATTCTTTTCTCAATGTTGTTTTTGCTATTCTAGGTCCTTTGCATTTTTATATAAATTTTAGAATCAACTTGTAAAATTTTTTTTTTTTTTGGTGAGGAAGATTGGCCCTGAGCTAACATCTGTTGCCAATCTTCCTCTTTTTGTTTGAGGAAGATTGTCGCTGAGCTAACATCTGTGCCAATCTTCCTCCATTCTTTGTATATGGGATGCTGCCACTGCATGGCTTGATGAGCTGTGTGTAGGTCCATGCCCAGGATCCCAACCCACAAACCCTTGGCCGCTAAAGCAGAGCGCGTGAACTTAACCACTACACCACTGGGCCAGCACAAATCTTGTAAATTTTTAACAACAAAAATCCTGCTGAGATTTTGATAAGGATCACATGGAATTTATAGATCAATTTAGGGAGAATTGTCATCTTAGCAAAATCGAGACTTTCAAGCCCTAAAGACAGTATAACTCTCCACTTATTCAGGTCTTCTCTAATGCCTCTAAGCAGTGATTTGAGCGTACATGTCTGGCATATCTTTAATCAGATTTATCCCTAGTATTTCACATTTTTGATGGTATTGTATTTTAATTTCAATTTCTTTATTTTATTGTTTGTCTGTAGAAATACAGTTGATATTCTTATAAAGAACTGGCATTCTGCAAACTTGTTGACGTAACTTAGTTCTGGTTTTTTGTTTTGTTTTGTTTTGTTTGTTTGATTGATTTTTTAGATTTAATAGACTTTCAACTTAGACAATCATGCAAAGCCTAGATGCCTTGGCTTCCCGGGACTCCCCTCTCTATCTCCTCAACTCAAGACGATCACCAGCCGCTGCCTTTGTTATCTCTCTCTGCGTTGTTCTTGGGATATTCCCCCACTTAGTAAGCTGGGGCAACAGGAAGTTCTCTTGTTTCGTTTCTCTCAGAAAACACTGCTCTTTTTGCCTAATATCCAAAGTCATCTTGAGAACTGTTGTTTCATATATTTTGTCCAGTTTCATAGTTGTTGGAGGAGAGAAGATAAATCCATCCCCTGTAATTCCAATTTGGTCAGAAGCAGAGGTAGGTAAAATATGTTTCGATTATACAAACATCCACCTCTTGTACTCACAATTTTTTTTTATTAAGATATAATTCACATACCATAAAGTCCACTCTTTTAAAGTGTACAATTACATGGTTTTTAGTATATTAACATAACTGTGCAACAATCGCCACTATCTAACTCTAGAACATTTTCAGCATCTCAGAAAAGAAACCCTCTGGCAAACCACTAATCTGCTTTCTGTCTCTACGGATATTTTTTATGGCCATTTCATATACACGAAATCATGCAATATGTGGCCTTTGCGTCTGATTCTTTCAATAATATTTTCAAGGCTCATCAATGCTATAGGATGAATCAGTAACTTATTTTTATGGCTAAATAACATTGCATTATATGGATATACCACATTTTATTTATTCTTTAATCAATTGAGGGATATTTGGATTGTTTGCTCTTTTGGTTATTATAAATAATGCTGCTATTAACATTCTTGTACATATTTTTGTGTAGACATATGCTTTCAATTATTTTGAATATGTGCCTAGGAGTTTATTGCTGGATCATATGTTTACTTTAGGAAGAACTGCCAAACTATTTTCCAAAGTGACCTTGTTTTCCCTCTGCATTGCAGCCTGGAATCTTTCTCTGCTCGGTAACCTGAGGCTAAATTTTGTAGCAACAGTAAACACAAGGTTTACATGACCATATACAGATGGCACATGATAGTGTGAGCAGAAATGGAGGAAAAAAAAGAAAATGATGGCACTAAATAAATATCATACTAATTTTTCAAATAAAAAGGAAAATCTTTGTCATTACATAGCTAAGCAAACTCTGGGGTCACACTGCTTTACCTCAGTATTCATGCGGAACAAAGCAATGTGAATACTTAGGCTGGTGAATTTAGTCTGCAATAATATTGTTCTCTAGAGACAAAGAAACTAATGAAATGTCTTCTTTGTATAGTATATGAAAGCTTGTCTGTGGCAGAATCATTCTAAGTGGACCTAGAGGTAAGAGAGTAGATTTTAAGTGTTCTCGCTGCACACAAAAATACATAAATACAAGGTAATTGTGTGAAATGATATGTCAATTAGCTTTATTATGGTAATCATTTCAGATGTATACATATATCTAAACATCATATTATACATCTTAAATATGTACAATTTTTATTTGTCAGTCATACCTCAATAAAACTGGAGGGAAAAAAAAGATAGGCCTAGAACCTCTTGCTGCAAGAAATCAAGGTTGCTTTAAAAAAAATGTCTATGTTAGCTCTTAAAAATAAAAAGGAAAAGGAAATTTCATTGTCTTAATTGTGATAAAAAATAGTGATTACATGATTTTGCTGAAATAGTTGAGCAAATTAAAGGAATCATGCATCGTTGATATTTACAATGAAAAGGGAAAGATAGCGAAAAGTGTGCTAAAGAGTGGTTGTAAAAACATACATGATTTCCCAAAAAAGTCCATCTGTAATGCTATATATTGGTCGGCCCAAGTTTGTCTTTTGTTGGAGGTAATCTAATTGTAAACCACAGGTTAGATTTCTATTATATTCCAATTGAATATTTGAAAGGACACATGTTAATGTTTGTAGAATGTTAAACTGTTGGAGATGTTCAGAAGAAAAATATTTGTCCTAGAAGAGGGAAAGACATTCATATTATATTGTTGGAATAGAATGTGTGAAGTCAGTGAGTTCAGGAGAATAAAGCTCTGGTTTGCAAAGAAATGGAAAATAAAAGGATGAGGAAATTTCAGAATTATAAAGAATGAGGTCATCTAAGAATCTAGTTAGAGTTATCCAAACAGAGCTAAGATCTCAGTAAAGGCTGAAATTGCTCTTGTCCATTCCTTGTTCTCAGCTGTAAACCTCCCCTAATGGTAATAGTATTATAATGAGAAAGCCCATGTGCAAAGAAAAAAATGCATTAATTACAGGGCACTCTCGTTTAGTTTGGATAGCTCCACATTCAGGGAGGGTTTGGTGTGGAAATTGGAGGAATGTGTGACATAGAAAATAAATAATGCCTTGAGGAAAATAAATTGAATTTTTACATAAAAGACAACATCACATTGCCCACTAAAAGGAATTTCGAGGTATGCTGTATATCCAGTGACTCCAGTCAGAACCTGTGTAAGTATAAATCATGTGATTGCATGTCCATATCATGATCACTTGTTGTTTGTACTTCATCCTCTCCAGAAGCCATCTTTGGATTTGGAAAATGTGGAAGCTCATGTCAACAACACACACCACTTTGCATTGGAAATCTTCTCCATGTGTCAAATCCCAACTGTTACAGCATAAATTCCTTGCATGCAGACACCATATTTTGTACAACCGCTTATGGTATGCATAATGTTGCATGAGGCTATACACATAGTAAGTGTAAAATAATAGTTTCTGAAGAATAAAGAAATAGATGAAATTTCAGGACACTTAGATTCTACATGCAGAAAACTGAACTTCCTTGTAACTCAAAAAACATTAACATGCATATTATTTTGTATTTTATAATCAGAAAAAATCTTTAAAATTATGCAGTACAGCTTGAATCAAAAACATATTTTCTTCCAAGTTACCATAACAATGTAAGCATATAGCGTGCCAATGTTATATTCAAACTGCTAACACATCATTTTTCCAATTTTTTTCCAAAATACGATATATAGAATTTTGCATTGAAAGAAAAAAAAAGACAATTGACAGATAGGGGCAAGAAATGATTGGCTTTCTTCTCTAAATATCTAGATGGGCAGAGAAAAATCATGACATTTCTGGACAGGAAATGACATCTAAAATGATGTGTCAAAGTGTTAAAATAAATGAGAAATGAATATGTGACTCAAATTTGTTACAAATGCTTGAAATAAAAATGTTTCATTTTAATGCATTTCATTGCTTCTATAATTCATTAATTGTTTCTTTTCCATTTTTTTCTTTCTTTTATTTTAGTATTGCTACTTTCTGCTCTGTGTGTTAAATCCTAAGCCTAGCAATGCCTCAGAGATATTTCATAAATGGATAGGAAATTGCTAACAATGCAAGTCAACTTAAAAAGGAAATAACAGAAATAGGCCATGACCATGACTGTCATAGCATATGTTGCCCTGGGCTTTATCCTGCCATCTCAAGAACCTTCTGCTAATAGGAGCAGAGCTGTCAGGCAAGGCCATGGTATCAATCTTCTCATTTTACTTTAATGCTGCTGTCCTATGACTTCTGCTTTACAAAAGATATTTCAGAGCTGACGCAGCTATGTTTATGAGAGTAGCAGGAGTGGAGGTAAATGTTTGAACTGGGAATTTAGCCTCACAAATAGTTGGAGAAAGAGAAAAGAATTAAGGTCTCAGATGATGGCAATTTTTCATAATAATTTTACGTCCCATGGTAAAGGTATAGTCTAAAGAACCAAGGAGAAAACGTCTCCTACACTTTTATGTAGGTTCATTTTGAATAGAGATCCCACATAACCAGAGTAGAGTATGTAACTGTATTTGAATATTACTGATTACTGATGCTCATACTGACCAAAATCAGGAATATGATGTTAATCCTGATAGTGACTTTCTCACTCACCGATAGTTACTCACTTACTTATCTATTAGGAACAGTCTTTAGACCTGCTAATTACTCTCTTATTGTTCATTATTTTGGTTATAAATGAAGCTTCTGCACACAGATATTGTTCTGGTTGTATAGATGGGGAAATATAGGTATAAATTAGTAAACTGTGTGTTAGCCATCCCAGATAAAATGCAAGAATAGAGATCAAGATTTTGTTTTTCTTTCAAGAAATATATGAGTTCATTCTACATGCTGGCACTGTTCTAGGCACTTGAGATTCATCAAATGAACAAAATTGACACAGATGCCTGCCCTCATGGAAATTACATTCAAGGAAGTCATAATCACCAAATGGACAGTTCTCTTTCCTATTAAATTTGATAATAATTGTCCCTGTGGTTCAAAACGCTAAGATTTTGTGAGTTTTCCAGCAACATATCATTTGTATTTTAGATATTCACAGGAAAAAATAATATTTTTTAGCCTATCAACTGACAACATAAATTTATATATGCAGTATAAGTGTAACAACTCAAATAATGATATTTATTTTTCTTAAATATTCTTCCTTCTGTTTAATTCTAAGAATAGTCAACAAATTAAAATCTCTAATGAAATAAAGAACTAGGGAACAAACCTAAGTTCATATTCAAATGTAGTTGTGATTAATTCCTAAGGTTTTCTTTAGCTATTAACATAAAAATCAAAATGAAGATTAGGATTTATTTTTCAGTATCTCGTAATAGAATTCATTAGGGGAAATGAATTCAAAGTCTTTGGAAAAAGAAAATGTACCATAGATTTCATCTTCCATTGACTGGTGTTAACATATCATCATAGTCAAGCAATTTATTTTATTTCCTTCCTTCTCATTATCTAGCTATTTCTTTAAAATATCTTATTGGTAGTTGTTAAACTAGTTTCACCATATATTTTACTCCTGCAAGTTTTTGTTTATTTATTTGTTTTTGTTTTTTTTTATTGTCATAACCAGTATCAAGTTTTCTACCTTTTAAAGAAAAATATGTATATTTACTTATTTTACCGTCAATTTCAAAACAAATGAAAAAGAGAAAAATGCAATTATGTAATAAAGCACAATTATTCTGATGACAAAATATTCCTGGGAAAGTTTAAGCTTTACTAAGTAAATGCAAGAGTTTTTTCAGGTCTAGCACATGGCAGATACATTATGGAGATATATAAAAATATTCATCAAAATTGTGTTTTCCTGATTGACCTTCAGCTCCTCCCCTCTTAGCAACAGTTTACCCTTACTTAATTCTTCTTGTAGGTCCATTTGAGATATATTTTGACAATCAGCCAAGCCTATTAGTTTGCAAAGGGTCTCTTAATGTGTGTAAGATGATAACACAAGATGATGAAATATTCATCTTCAGGGCACAGAAGGCATAGTACTGCTTGAGACTAATAGTCTGAGGACTAATATTTGGGAGATATAATGCAATAATTCATAAACATGAATTGAGGCTGTAGTTCATAACAATTTACTTAACCAATGTTCTTAGAGTCTGAATGAATGGACAATGTGACAGATGAATTTCTATAGGGAGAGAAGGAGGAAATTCTTTTTTTTCTTCTTTTGGTGAGGAAGATTGGCCCTGAGCTAACATCTACGCCAATCTTCCCCAAATTTTGTATGTGGGACGCCACCACAGAATGGCTTGACGAGCAGTGTGTAGGTCCACGCCTGGGATTAGAATCCTCGAACCCAGGGCCGTTGAAGCAGAATGGGCAAACTTAACCAGTATGCCACTGGGCCAGCCCGCAGGAAAGGCTTTTAATCAGCTAGAGGGCAGCATGATTCTCTGAAAATCTGAAGTTAAGAATATCAAGAAATCTGAATATGGAAGCTGTGACATGGGAAATAATAGGCTCTGAAGACAAGCTTCATCTTCATCATATTTCAAAATTTGGTCTAGATCAAGTTCAATTTGTGTGGTTCAGCAGGTAGTGTAAATGCCTTTTTTGCTGATGCATATTCTTAGACATAACTGTCATAAGATTTGATTGAAGAACAATGGTAAAGGGCAAACATCTCTGAAACCTTTCCTTTGAAATAATAACCTCCTTGCCTCTTCTCATTAATTTTAAGCCATCACTACCACAAAGAAGCAGAGGCTCCATTCATCTGTAGTCTGGTTGCTGGTAATTGACATTTCTACCTAGGTTCATCAATTTTAAGACTTCTCAGCAACAAACAAATGGCCTCTGCTTGACTCTAGTAGATAGTCTTGAAATTTATTAATTTACTCCAATAACATCCCATTACCAGAAGAAGGTGTTCTGTCAACATCTCCACCTCCACAAGTGCCTTTTCTATATTCTCACCTAGGAAACTGCACCTAGTAGGTATTAAAACTATTTATTTAAATAATGACTGAATTATAAAATTAATGAAATATATTAAATGTGGCACAAAAGACTATTAGTTCATGTAGTTTCTTTTGGGAAAAAAAAAACAATATTCACTTAAGAAGTCTAAATACTATTTATTTGACCCAGAAATTCCATTACTTGATATTTGTTTTCCAGATATACTTGTATATGTGTTCAAAGACAAATGTATTTGGATGTACAATAGAATTGCTTGTAATACAGAAAGACTAAACACAATGTGAATGTTCTTTAATAAGATACAAGTTAAAAATATGTTACATCCACAAAATGGAAACCATGTGGCCATTTAAAAAATATATTCATGTTAGATGGTGTGTGTATGTGTGTGTTTGAGTGTGTGTACACACACCCACATATATAACATGTATGTAAATATGCATCACATTTATATATGTGTATATAGTCTGTATACATACCATACATATGTACTTATCATACATGTGATAACATATATATGACACACGCAAATATGAAAAGATCTCCAAGATACATAAATTCAAAAATGCAACATACAGAGCAGGATTATATACTACACATAAGGGTCAATCCTAGAAAACATTCAAATTTCTGTCAACCCAGAAATGGGTAAATAAATTGTGTTCTATTTATATAGTAGAACAGCATACAGCAAAGAAAATGAATGAAGTATAGGTGCACACAATATACTTGAATCTGAAATACATTTTTTTTTTTTGGCCAAGGAAGAGTCACTCTGAGCTAACATCTGTTGCCAATCTTCCTCTTTTTTTGCTTGTGGAAGATTAGCCCTGAGCTAACACCTGCACTAGTCTTCCTCTATTTTGTATGTGGGTTGCTGCCACAGCGTAGCTGATGAATGGTGTATGTCCCCGCCCAGGATCCAAACTCGTGAACCTGGGCCACCGAAGCGGAACTCACCAAACTTTAACCACTACACCATGGGGCTGGTCCCCCTAAAATACATAATTTTGAACCAAAAAAAAACCTTGGACACCAAAGGATATTTTTAATAAAATTAAAAAACAGACAAAACTAACCTATAAGATTTAATTATCACACATTGGTGAGAAAATAAAGAAGTGAATATCATAAAATTCAACTTTGTGTTACCCATAGAGAGAGGTGGGTTATCATTTTATCTGCAAGGATTGCATGTGTGTGTACGTATTTGTGTGTGTGTGTATTGGCAATGTTGTATTTATTGAATGTGGTGGTGATTACTTTGTAGTTCATGTTACAATAATTTATTACCTCTACATTAATGTTTTATATACTTTTTATGTCTAGTATATTTAATTATTAACAAAATATTAATATGACATGTGGTGCTAATCCGTATGCACATTGTGCCTATGTTTGTGTTAAAGTGAGAGTATGGTATATTTGCAAATGTCTGTGCTTATATATACATAGACGATTTTCTGAAGGACAACCAATAAGTTGAAAAGAGTAGTTAACTAGAGAAAAGAGGTAATAAAACAGAAATTGTGCCCATACTGTCATCAAGCAAAACACTAGCCTGGTGAGTTTACTTTTTCCTTTGAAGAACTGCCTTTCAATTGTTTGATAGATGGGCTAAGCTTTTGAAAATATATTTTTCTTCTTTTGTTAAATCAGCAAAATATCAGGTATCTCTGGTCTTTCTCAATTGTATAAATTCCAACAGTTTTAGCTGATGCAAAAATATTTGAAGTCTAGCCTAAAGAAGTTTTCAATTAGCTACTTTGAAATATGGCATTTGGTATTAACCAAGTTCCACTACATAAAATTTGTAATATATTGCAGCACTGAAAACAGCAAATTGACCTAGCCACACAAAAAGATGAATTAGCAGAACAAATTAAATGAATTTATTCCTTTCTAATTGAATCCAAGTTACATTTCTTAGTTTATTAGGGGGAAATGACAGCAAAACAAAGAGTGAAATAAATATCAAAAATAAAATACTGTTATTCTAATAAACATGTACAATTACTTAAGTGGACAAATCTCTTTTTGTAGCAAAGGAAGACATTTATCAATACAATGACAGTATTATAAATATGCTTCGTTTGCATTGGAGAGGTTGACCCACCTCCCTCTTACTTGGCTATAACTGCTGTATTGCTTCAGAATAAGGTGAAAGGCAATCCAGCTGACTCTTCATCCCTGCATTCAGACTTCAGGGAAATCTGAAGTTGTCTTCTGAAGTCTGAAGTCTGTTCTAAAGTTGTTTTATGAGTGCGGCACACAATAAGTAATGATGAATGAGTTTCTCCTTGTGGTCGTGAACTTTTACAGAAATACTCCATTAAGTTTAAATCTTTTGAAAATATCGTGCTTCAAAGAGGTGCTAGCAAAAATGGAAAGTAATCCTGTGCGTCTTAAGGAGATACTTCGGCATTCCAGCATACGGTAAGAATTTGAAAACTTTCTTTAGCTTTAATCTTTATAGGTGTATCGTCCCTAGGACTGCGATGTGATAAACAGAAAATATTTTGCAATGATTCTACCAAAAATGCAATAGCAAAATCAATACAGGAATATTAGCTCTGAATAGACGAAGACTACTTTATTGCCACCAATCTCACCAAAATATTTTAATTTGCAAGATATACTGGCAATTATATTTAGAGTGATTTACTGTGGTCCACGTTGCTGATTAAGATTCAATAAGCAATTGAAATAAAATAAACAAGAAACATGGATCAAAATATGGCTTAGAAACAAGTCCAAAATTGCTGCAAGTGATCCAGTTATTTTCACGGTCAAATGTTTTATAAATCTTCAGTAGATTAACCAGTGATTACTCCTTTGAAATCTCACACCTTCAGTTGCCAGGTCATTCAGCTCTGGACTCCCCAGTAAATGGAGCCTGAGAGAAGCCTGGGAGGAGGAAGATGAGAGTATGGGAGGGTGTGCCTATGTCTTTCTGCTTTCTTTTGCCTTTTCCCGTTTTGGAGACAGTAGTCATTGGTACTCTGCCATTTTGTTTAATGCTCCTTTGGAACTTGTAGATGCAGGTTAGGAACTTAGGAAAACTTGATACAAATCCTAAAAAGGGATTCTTATTCACTCTGTGAACTTGGACACTGTTTTAAGTTTGTAGTGGCTCAGTGTCCTTATCTATAAAATGAGAATGATCACACCTACAGGTTTGTTTTTTAAATTAAAAGAGATCTTTTATGTGCCACAGCAGATCTTCAATGTTGATTTTTAAATGTTGACCTAAAGGCAAAAAATTTCTAAAAAAGTTGTGTAGTAATGATTATGGTCAAATATTAAGAAATAATTATATTTTTCAGTAGAGTTTAGCAGAATGGCAAGATATATGTTAGTTCTCACATACAAAATAATATTATTCCTATTCAACAGAAATAAAAATTTAAAACATAATATTAAACATAATGGATCACATTTACAAAAGCAGCATACCTACACGTATCAAGATGCAAACAAAATAAGAAATGTGTAATATCCTTGCAAACAAAACTATAAACTTATTGATGAATATAAAAGAAAATCTGAATAAATGGAAAGCCACAAAAGTGTATGGATGGGAAGAGTCAATTTTGTAAAACTGTCAATTCTCCTCTTCCAATAAATCTATAAATTTACCGTTATCTTCAAATCCTGGAACTTGACAAACTCATTCTAAAATTTCTAAAATTCAAATGAATTTTGTATAAGTAAGAATATCCAATAAAATGTTGAAACCTAATTATACAGAAGAGAGAGGCTCATCATTCCAGACAATACAATACAGGATAAAGACTTAATTTTAAAAGAGTGTAGTGTTCGTATTGACGTAACTAGGTCTATAGAACAATGAAACAGAGATTTCTAAAACAGAGCTGTATATATACTTGTATTTGAATTTGAAAAACGTGATGTCTTTAATAAATGGTCTTGGAATTCCGATATCTAATTACTCACATATAGACACAAAAAAGAAATCCAAATGAGTGAAAAACTAAACAAAAAAAAGATAAAACTAAAATTACTAGAGTAGTTACAGAAGAATTTGTTCAAGTATTTGGAGTATTGGAAGGTGTGTGAATAATCATGAAGAAATAAATTGGTAAATTTGAACAAAATTTAAAGTTATTCAACAAATAATACTATAAACATATTTAAAATGTATACAAAAGGATGGAACAAAATATTTACAACATGAATAACATTAGTTCCAAGAATATATAAAGCAGAATTTAGCCATATCTGTTATATTTCAATCTGTATAAGGAAAATATATTCAAATTGTGTACTTAAAAACTAAGAATAATAAGATAAAAATTTGACAGCATGAGATAGATCAGGCTGGGTCTAGTATGCATTGTATGAGAGATTTAACTCTAACTATAATGAGAAATTATGAACAATTTTAAACAAGGAAGGCAAATAATCTGATTAACATTTTAGGATAAAAATTCTTGTTGGGTTTTTGGGGTTTTTTTGAGAATACATTTTAGAATGTTTAGTGTGGAAACTTGGAGACTGGTTAGGAGACAAGTTATTGCCCTAATGCAGGTGAAAGATGATGGTAATTTGTATTTCAGAGGAATTAAGAAAGGAAAAGCAACAAATCAATGATGACACCCAGGTTTTTGTCTTGAGCAACTGAGTAGTTGCTGCTGCCACTTAGATGGAAAATCCTGGTGGGGGAGCGTGTGGAATAAACGGCATTAGACAGAAGTTATTACTTCCTAAAGTAACATACTTCATCAGTAATCCTCTAACTGAAACATAATAAAGCTAAATATTTGCTGCTAATAGGAAATATATTTAATCTTAGTTCCAAAAATATAGAAATTCCTAGTTAAAAGGCCGACAGGAGCTGATTAGATATGATATACACTTGTTTGTCAAAAATACTGAGCAATAGCGAATCTAAATTAAAGTGGTCTGAGTAATTAACAAGTGGTGCCCTGTTTATGCATCTTACCACCCATTCTAGATTTAAAGTTTTTTGTGAAGATAAAATCATAGACTCACATCATTCTTTGAATCCTCTATCTGGCAGAGTAGATTCTGTCAATACATACTTGATGAATACGTGTCGTATATGTGTATATATTGTACTAGACTTAACAGTGTATAAACAAATAACTCCAGGGAAGTAAAATAACACATTTGAAACTGCATTACTAACTAGTAGGTTATTACACTTAATAAAATTATAAGGATCTTAAAGGTGATATATATCTTTAGAAATTGTTTCCAAAACTTGCACTCAACTGGGATCAAGTTCCATGACTCAAAATAATTAAACATACCTTTACCAAGAGAAGTTTCATTTAAAAAATCATGATGTAAATGCCATCATTTTTTTTTAAGACCTTATTTTTTTTAGAGTAGCTTTAGGTTCACAGCAAAATTGAGGAAAATGTACAGAAATTTACCACATACCCCCTGCCTCAACACATGCATAGCCTCCCACATTATTAATATCCCCCGCAAGAGTAGTACATTTGTTACAATTGATGAACTTACATTGACATGTCACAATCACCCAAAGTTCATAGTTTACATGATGGTTCACTCTTGGTGTTGTACATTCTGTGTGTTTGGACAAATGTATAATGACATGTGTTCATCATTATGGTGTCGTACAGAGTGTTTTCTCTTCCCTAAAAATCTTCTGTGCTCCATGTATTCATTCCTCCCCTTTCCCCAACCCCTGGCAACCACTGATCTTTTTACCATCGCCATAGTTTTGCCTTTTCCAGAATGTCATATAGTAGGAATCATACAGTATGTAGCCTTTTCAGATTGGCTTCTTTCCCTTAGTAATATACATTTAAGGTTCCTCCATATCCTTTCATGGTTTGATAGCATATTTCTTTTTACTGAATAATATTCTATTGTCTGGATGTACTACAGTTTATTTATCCAGTCACCTCCTGAAGGACATCTAGGTTGCTTCCAAGTTGCTTCCAAGTTACAGCAATCAAGCTGCCATAAACATTCATGGGCAAGTTTTTTGTGTGGACACAAGTTTTCAATTCCTTTGGGTAAATACCAAGGATTGTGATTGATGGATCATACGGTAAGATTATGTTTACTTTTGTGAGAAACACTAAACTGTCTTCCCATGTCGCTGTACCATTTTTCATTCCCATCAGCAATGAATGAAAGTTCCTGTTGCTTCACATCATCACCGGTAGTTGGCAATGTCACTGTTCCAGATTTTGGCCATTCTAATAGGTGTATAGTGGTATCTCATTGTTGTTTTAATTTGCATTTCCCTGATGACATCTGATGTGGAACATCTTTTCATATGCTTATTTGCCAACTCTGTATCTTCTTTGGTGATGTGTCTGCTAAAGTCTTTGGCCCATTTCATAATCAGGTTGTTTGTTTTCTTCTTTTGAATTTTAAGAATTCTTTGTATCTTTTGGATAAATGTCCTTTATCAGATGTGTCTTTTGCAAATATTTTCTCCCAGTTTGTGGCTTGTCTTCTCATTCCCTTAACATTGTCTTTGCAGAGCAGAAGTTTTTAATTTTAATGAAGTCCAGCTTGTTAATTATTTCTTTCATGGATCATGCCTCTGGTGTTGTATCTAAAGAGTTACCTTCATAAACAAGGGCATCTAGGTTTTCCTTTATATTATCTTCTAAGATAATAATGTTTTTGTTTTTCTTTTACTATAATCTTTTTACATCTTCCCTCTCTAATTCCATCAACTACTTACCCTCCACATCTCCCCTCACCTTTTTTTTTCATCTATGATCCTTATGGCACTTTAAGTGTAACTCTTTTCAAAGATTCCTCTTCTGTCAGGCCATTGGTGTCCTCTTGGACGATGTTCAGGCCCCAAGTCCAGGCATATCAAATGCTCTTAATCCAAATTCCACCTCTCCACCTTGATGCTTCCCCATGTTTATTATGTCTGTGCATAGCTCTGGGTAATCTTCAAAATTTCTTTCCTCTGTTCTAGCTTTTTTGCTCATAGAGCATTACTGGAAACTGAAAATGTGATACTGGGCCTACATTAATGCATGTAATGATCCTAGTTTCAGAGCATCATTGAGTTTTGCTTAGCAATTTTGTATTCAAAATTTGCCAGATCCCTAAGGGCATGTCTATATATTTTCTACCCTTCTCAAACTCATACCCACATTCTCACCTGCATACACATCCTCCCTCTCAGTAGATCCCTTTGGCTTCTTTAATTAAAATACTGAGTCCATTTAATGTGAATTGAATTAATTTCTCTCTTTTCCAACTCAAACTTTCCTGATGTATTTAATCACTGTCTCAATGAAAGAAACATACAACCCAGTGTTCACCTTCAATCAGTGGCCTGAAACACATTCTTTGGAATTCTTTTTCCGTATCTCTCCAACACCACCACTGCAAATGGACTGCTTCTTTTCTCCTTCACCAAAAGAAAAAGAAAAAGATGATTTTTCTAAAATTTTAAAATATTTGTAATAGGTCAAAATTTCTCAATAACTTAATGCCATATTTGATATAGAATTTTAATTTGTATATCAATCACTATTTTTTCTTGCCATAGGAAATTTAAATTAGTCATTTCCATCTTGCTTGTGGAACTCAAAATACCTTTGTTTTCAAAATCATTAAATATGCTATGAAATTTCTAAAAATCTATTTAGAAAACCAAAGTAGTTGATCTCTGATTTTTCTGTATTCTTCTGTGCCTTTTCTCCATGAATCAGTGAAGACAAATTTCTCTGACTCAGTGTTTGTTTGGTTGGAGGTGTTTCCACGAATAACTAATGGTCTTAGTCTATTCAGGCTGCTATAACAACATAAACTGGGTGGCTTATAAACAACAGAAATTTATTTCTTACAGTTCTGGAGGCTGGAAGTCTGAGATCAAGGTGGCAGCATAGCCGAGTTCTGGTGAAAATGTCTTCTGGTTTGCAAAGTGTCAAAGTCTCTTTGTATCTTCACATTGCAGAGACCAGAGAGAGGAAGCAATCTCTTTCCTGACTCTTATAGGGCTCTAATCCCACTCAGGAGGAGTCCACCCTTATGATCTCATATAACGGTAATTACCTCCCAAAGGCCTCATCTCCTAATACCATCACATTGAGGGGTAGGGTTTCAATAGATGAATTTTGGGGGGACACAAACATTCAGTCCATAACACTAACTTATTGCCTAATGTAATAGGTGGCCTTTTCTCATTTCTTATCTTCTTTAGCCTCTTTCCACATTCTAGCATGCTGAAATACGTTTCTTCTTAAAACTCTCTGTTTCTCTCTTTCCTCTTTCTGTCTCTCTCCTCTCTTTGTCTCTTTCTATCTTTGTGTGTGTGTGTTTCTCTCTTTGTGTGTGTCTCTCTCTTTCTTGAAGCACTGTGCCTAGCTGATTAGGCTGTTAACTCTCAGGTCAGACAGCGAGTTGTATAACCCATTACCAATATTGACCAGTTTTGGCAATTTGGTCAAGTTAATTAATTTCTGTGAACTTCATCATGGTTTTGCTAACAGTTATTCCATCACAGGCTTTAAAGAAATTTGAAGAATTTAAAGAGATAGTGTATATAAACAGCTTTGACAATATTTAGCCCATACTAGGCACTTGATAAATGTTATTGGTTTTTATTTTAATTTATAATCCATTGATTTTTTTAAATCAGTTGTAATTGCATTTAGCAAAAGTAATGGCTAATCTAATTTAACATCGATTTAAATAAGCAAGTACTGTATTTATCCCACCCCCCAAAAATCCCAAGGTAGATACTCAAGAGATGGCACAGAAATTTAGTAATATACTCAGGGACTCATGCTCATTCCACCTTTCCACTCAACCACCTTATGTGTAGGCGTACAGCTGCTTTCTTGTGGACACACTGGTTTCAAGATGGATACTGTATCTTGGGTATCATGGTCTCTTTTCAATTAGCAGAAGAATAAAGGATGAAAATCCTTATACTTGCATAAATTTTCCATTCAACTTGAGAAGTGACATCTTCCCCAGGGAATTTTATCTAGAGGACATTGGACAGGATTGTATCATATGTCCACCTCTAGCAGCAGGGGATGTTGGACAATTGAGCTTTTCATCTGTAATATAAAAAGACCAGTAACAAGGGGGAAGTGACTAGCCTTCATGCAGCTATTTCATGGTGCCAGCTATGGCTTCCATGACAAAATGTTATTTTGTGAATAACAAATAAGAGAAGTGGCAACTTCTCTGAATGTTTTAGTCCTATCTTCATTCACATCGAGTTCTTCTGAAATCTGATTATAATTACTTTGAGCAGTAATTAAAGGTCTATAAAACCTAGTTCATAAATTAATATATCATCTTATATTTTACATCATTGCATTGTAAATGGTAGATTCCCTTCATCCTTCACCACTCTAGCTTGATGCACCAGAGGTTCGTCATTTTCCGATTCCTCTTCCCTGATCAGATACCAACAGTAACAAATGAGATGAGAAATATTTAGGTCATACATCGTTAGGGAAACAACATAGCCCAATCTAGCTAATGTCGAAATGAGAAACAAACCTATATGAAAGTGAAATTTACTTCTTTAGAAAACCAGGCCATGCCAATTTTCTGGTTGTCAGTTGATGCTGGTTTTCTGGTTTTCATTTATGCCTACTTTCTCTTTTATATTTTAGTTCCCAAAATACCACCTGCAGTACCATTAATTGCTGAAGATGTGTATCTATTTTAATAATGGAAAGAGCGTCATATTCGGAGTCAGAAGTTTTAGTTTTGGGCTTCGTCTCTACCACATTTGAGCCCTATGACCTTAACTCATTTTCTTGTCTTCAGATGCCAGCTTCTTCACGTATAAAATGGTGATGATAATGCTACCCACAGGGGTGGTGTGGATAATAAAGGTGCTAAAACCTGGCACACATAAGAGACTGAACAAATCTTCCTTCGTTTTACATCAATTGAACAATATACATTATTTCTTTAAAGACTATTTTATCACGTAAATTTAAAGGAAATATGTAAAAAATTTGAACTAGAACTTGGAATTTTTTATTATTTCCACAAAGACATTAGTAATGTATCATGTTCTTTTAAAAATATATATAAGTAATTTTTAATCTATTATGATGCTGTATCCCAAAGTTTCAGATTTCTGTATGTTTTTCTATACTCTGCAGAAGGAAGATGTTTCATGTGCCTGATAGGTAATAGAGAGGAAGCGAGAAAAATGATATATAGACTCCCCAAGGATACATAAATACATTTCTTCCAATATCTATTTTCCTCAATTATAATTCTTTATACTACTCTGGAATACTATTACACTTGTGGGGATGTTATATTCAGTAATAAATGATATCTAGTGTGAAGACAAGAGGAAATTATGGGTGATATGGCAATCTTTATGAAAACTCAGGAAGATAACTTCTGTGAATTTTGAGAGCATTGTGGGGAAATAAGTTATTTCCTCTTTCAAGCTCACCTCCATAAATGCCTACAAGTATTTTAATTTCTTAAAAAACAGAAACTACAACTGATCGTCTGACAATTTGTTTTGATAAATTGCTATTAAAAAGTCAGACAAGGGGCTGGCCTGGTGGCATAGTGGTTAAGTTCATACGCTCTGCTTCCGCAGCCCAGGGTTCGCAGCTTTGGATCCCCAGCGCGGACCTTCACACCGCTTGTCAAGCCATGCTGTGGCAGCTTCCCATATACAAAATAGAGGAGGATGGCCACAGATGTTAGCTCAGAGCCAATCTTCCTCACCAAAAAAAAAAAAAAAGTCAGACAAGTTACTCTTTGATTCTTTTATAGTATAGAAAATGTTGAAAATAAAAATATTTCCCCCTTCTGTGTTTTTCTTAATATTTCTCATGTGAAATGCTCCCTTGCTTTCTTTCTAACTCATTTCTTCTAGGATCATCAAATGCCATGCCTCCTCCATTAAGTATGGCAAGCTTCCTTTGGAAAGCAAGTACATCCAACTCTTCTCTGATATGTGGAGTTGTACTGACCAAATTAGCACCTAGTATAAGCCAGCTTAGATTTTTCACTGCTGTTTTGAAAACGTTAATCTTGTCTCTTTTCATCTCAGACTATGTACCATTTTGCTATCTTTATTTTGTCAAATGATCAATGTTTCATCTTACCACCTAGAATTTGTTTACATGGTTCCCTTCTGTCTGAAATGGTCTTTTCCTCCTATTGGCATAGCTAACACCTACTCAGTGTTTAGATTTCAGTCAAAGATTATAGCTTCCAGAGGGATTCTCTGACCTTCTACACCACTTAGGTCTCCTGAAATATGTGTCCCCAAGGCTCTGTGCGCTTCCTCTATCATAACACTAAACAAAATTGGCCATAAGTATAAAGTTAGTCATCTGTCTTTCCAAGAAGTTCTGTGAAGGCAGAGACTGGATCTGTGTTACTCACTGTCTGAAATCTGCCACCTAGTACTGTGTCTGGCAGAGATGATACTCAATAAATACTTGTTGAACTAAAAAAGTGGATTTTTAAGCTCCCTAAGTGCAGAGATTGCAAATTCTACTTCCTCCATATCCTCCATATGGCATTGCACAAGTTTCTGGAGTATATTAGAAGTCTTCAATACTTATTAAGTGGCTTCCAAGAATCCTAGAGCTAGAAGATGTTTTATAAACAGTCTAATACAAAATCTTCAACTTACAGTGAGTTGCAGAAACAAAGGATCCAAGGCGAAAAAGCTGGTTGGTTTAATAGACCACACTGAGACCCAGATCTTCTAATCCTCTGATAAGGATTTTGGCGACATACTCTATTGCCATATTGGTGGATCTAATTTCAGAGTTAAGTTGTATTGTTTAACCACTAAAAGGTTACCATGACTATCATAAACAATTGTCACTTGCAAGTTCTTATTTCCTTAACCATGAAGAATAATGATTCATATTGTATACAAAGCCATTATAGAAACTCCTGTAGAAGGTTGTTAAATTTAGAAGTTTGTGACTGGGGCTTTGGGGGGAAAAAATAAATAAATAAAATTATTAAAAAAAAAAAAAAAAAGAAGTTTGTGAAGATTTTCTACATTCTGATGTCATTTATACAAGCAGAAAACCTTTCCAAAATCTCGTTTCTTGTTTCCACCTGCTCCACATAAACACATGTGTGTGCATGTACACACATACACATGTACAAACATCCCTCACCATTCAACTAGGCTTCAATTTAGAGAAAAAATTGAAGACAGTAAAATTTGGGCAGTTTTCTAGTACATAAGGTAATGGTCAATTTCCTGTAATGCTAAGTTATTCCTTTGGCTTTCAGTTAAATATTGAGAGAAATGACTTCATCCTTTGAGGGAACTGAAGGAGCTGAAAGTATTCTGTACCAGTCATCTGTGAAAGCTATCTGAAAGAGTTAAAGTTTCCCTAAGTAACCTACATACGAAACTGTCTAATTGGATCCATTACATAAGAAAAAAAGATATTTGCCATAAATACTTTCTCTCTTCGTTAAGAATGAAATCACAGAACTTGACAAGATATTTTCTATGTTAATTAAAATTTTGAATATTTTTCCTAATGTAAAATGCTGAACTCTTTTGTAGAAGCGTGGTGCAATTTCACACATCCCTTTGTTATTTTATGCCTGACAAAATAATATGAGGTAAATGCTAAGGGGAATATAAATCCTTTGCTCTTTTCATTACTCTAAAAGTTGCCTATATCTGTTAATGCATTTTTCTCATGTTTCCAAAACCACCATTGTGGTCATAGTAAGCAGTATCTACCTTTCTATGCTTTGAAATTAACTCACTGGGATACCTTATGTTAGGCAGAAACCTTATTTTGATTTATTGGTAAACATATAAATATTGCCATAAGATATATGCCAACATCAAGCCCGAAGAGTTGTTGGTAGAAGCAGTATTAGATGTCTTCATTCATGAGCAGGGAAATAACTCAGTTTCTAAAACACTGTTCTTGAGTGTGCATAGCAAGATGGCAAAATGTGATTTCGTATAACTAATAATTTTATCAGTAATTACAATTCTAGAATGTTTAGGATATAAGAGGCTAATGGTTCGTTTTTATACTGGATAGCTACAGGCAATTGAAATCAACATTGGTACATATCTGAATTTGACATTTTATGCTGATCACATTTCAAAGAGTATATCTGGATGGAACATGACTTCCCAATTGTGTGTTTGCAATGTGTGTGTGTGTTTGAGCACGCGTTAAAAAAATAATAAATCTTTTCCTTCCAAAATTCCAAACATCTCCATCATAAATGCATTCAATTGGAGGAAGAGAGATGAGACTTGCAGCAGGAAAAGAATGACATTTTTTAAATATAAATGTGTAGAGTAGTTTTTAATCCTTTACTCTCATTTAATGAACTTGTGATGGTAAGTTAGGTGTAATTAGAGCCGTCAAACTGAATTCCACATGTGCACTGCACTATGAATTTAATTTAAATTTCTCTATCCCTACTTTTCCTTTCCCATCACCACTGGGAGAAATTGAAGCACTTGACTGCTGCTGTGGCAAATTGGATCCTAATAAGTATGATGCTTTACTGCTTCTTGTTTTTGCTAAGATACAACTGCACTATTTCAGAAGAACTCACCTGGGCATTAATTCAACAAGAAATGTTGGTAGGAGCATTATATTTTCCACGTTTTGATATTTCAGTGAATGACTTGCATATGAAGAGGTCTGGTAGCTGGTTTTTGTCATTCACTGATATGATTGTCATTTCGGCTAACTCATCTCTGGGGGCTTAGAAATCGTATTTCTCTCAGTGTTTCAAATTGTTTGAGATTATAACTTTTAAATCTGAAAGTAAAGTATAATGTAACTGATTAATAGGCTTAAATATGAAGGAGTTGATTTAAGAAGCAATCTTAATAATATCAGCAACATCACAGGTCATGATAGGCCTTGCGTAAAATTATGATTATGTCCTGAGATATCAACATCTATGCTATAAAAAATTAAAAACAGATGACAATCACTATTTTTCTAAAGTTGAAGATAAAATGTTTCATGAGACAAGGAGTCATTAAATATTTTATAAATGGAGACAATCAAGAGTGATATGAAATATATCAAGTGCTGGAGAGAATTGGAGCATCTAGAACTCTCATTCACTGTGGGTAAGCATGCAAATTGGGACAACTACTTTGGAAGATTTTGGTAGTGTCTATTAAATCTGAATGTATCTATGACTGTGCAACAGAAAAACATAGTGTTGTGGTCCTTACATGTGGACACATACAAGAATCTCCTAGCAGCACTGTTCATATAATGTCATAGTGGAAACAATACAAGTTTTCATCAACAGCAGAATGGATAAATAAACTGTTGACAGGCATAAAATGCAACACCATTCAGCAATGAGAATGAACAAACAACTGCCACACGGATTGATATTAATTGATCTCACAAACACAATTTTAAATGCAATAAACCAGGAAAAAAGAGTCTAGACTGGTCAATTACATTATGTTGAGTTCAGAAAGAGTAAAATCTAATCTAAGGTAGTCGGAGTCAACTTAGTGGTTACCTTTGAGGGAGCTTCTGGAGTGCCAATGGTGTTCTATTTCTGGATGTGGGAGGTAGTTACACACAAGATTTCATTTTGTAAAAATTCCCTGAGCTGCATGTTTATCACTTGCACACTTTTCTGTAGGTATGTCAGATTTCAATTTAAAAAGTTACTTTAAAAATGGAAGAATGAAAGTAGACCACTATCTCATACCACACAGAAAGATTAACTTAAAATGGATTAAAGACCTGAATGTAAGACCTGAAACCATAAAACTCCTAGAAGAAAACATGGACGGTATGCTCTTTGACCTAGATCTTAGCAGCATCTTTTTGAATATGTCTCCCCAGGCAAGGGAAATAAACAAACAAAATAAACAAATGGGACTACATCAGACTAAAAAGCTTTTGCATGGCAAAAAAAAAAAAAAAACATCAACAAAACGAAAAGGTAACCTGCCAATTAGGAGAAGATATTTGCAAATAATATATTCAATAAGGGGTTAATATCCAAAATCTATAAAGAACTCACTAATTCAAAAACAAAAAAACAAACAACCCAATTAAAAAACGGGCAGAGGATCTGAACAGATATTTTTCCAAAGAAGATATACAGATGGCCAACAGGTGCATAAAAAGATGTCCAACATCACTAATTATTAGAGAAATGCAAATCAAAACCACAATGAGATATCACCTCACACCCATCAAAATGGCTATTATTAAAAAGACAAAAAATAACAAGTGTTGGAGGGGATGTGGAGAAAACGGAATCCTTGCACACTGCTGGTAGGAATGTAAACTGGTGTGTCCACTATGGAAAACAGTATGGAGATTCCTCAAAAATTAGGACCATAGTGAAATATGATCCAGCTATTTCACTTTGGTATTTATCCAAAGAACACAAAAACACTAATTTGAAAAGATATATATCCTCCTACGTTCATTACAGCATTATTCACAATAGCCTAAAATTGGAAACAAAGTGCCCACCAATGGATGAATGGATAAAGAAGATGTGGTATATATATATACAACAGAATACTACTCAACCATCAAAAACATGGAATCTAGCCATTTGCAACAACATGGATGGACCTTGAGGGTATTATGCTAAGCAAAATAAGTCAGAAAGAGAAAGACAAATACCATATGATTTCACTCATATGTAGAAGGTAAAACAACAACAAACAAAGATATAGACACAGAGAATAGATTAGTGGGTACCAGAAGGGGAGGGGTGATGGGAGAAGAGCAAAAGGGGTAAAGGGGCACATTTATATGGTGATAGATAGCAACTAGACTTTTGGTGGAGAACATGATAGAGTCTACACAAAAGTGAAAATATAATGATATACACCTGAAATTTACATAATATTATAAACCGATGTTACCTCATTAAAAAAATTAATTAATTAATTTAAAAAGTGGACTTACAAAAATGAGGGGGGATATGAAGGATATCCGTAGTACTCACTATACATTTTTATTTCAGTACATAATATACTTTTATTATATTTTATTTTTATTTAATTATACTGTAAAATTATTGTCTGAAACTATGCATTATTATTCTTGTATACCCAGGCTCTATCACATGTTGAGTTTATTAATAATAACTTTAAAAATTAACATTTGTTGAGTGCTTACTTACTATGTGTCAGGATTGTATTGTTGTAATTTATGTATATTACTTATTTAAGTTTTACAACCATTATTTGGTTTAGTTAATATTATCTCCATTTTCCAGATGAGAAAGCTGAAGTGCATGGTGCAGCAATTTGCCCAAGGATACACAGCTTGCAAGTGGTGAAAACAGGATTAAAATCCACACTTCATGGCTTAATTTCTAAATTACTAGGATATGGAGGGCAGAAAATTAAGCATGTCATAACACAAGTTTGGCACAGAGTAAGTGCTCAATAAACGTGAGCTATGAATACAATATATGACTTAGAAGTTTGTATGACATAGTGATTATTCCTCCCATGGAAGAATAGAGGCCGGATATAGGCAGATACATTTATTTACACACTACACACTGTGGTAGTCACTGAAGAGACAGTGGATTAAAACGTCCAATGAGGTCCAAACTTTCAAAGATTGCAGTTTAGTAGGAAAGACAGGCATTACTAAAATCATCACATTTGTTATAAATATTGTTAAGGAAATCTATTGGATGCATAAACATAACTAACAGGGTGCCAGATGCACTGGAGAAACTAAAGGAAGCCATGGGACTTAACCACAGAAGGCCAAGGATGATTGCTTTGAGAAGAAGGAGGGAGGACGGCAGGGCCAGATGGTGCAGTCACGTGGGTAGAGAACCCGAAAGAATTGTGATTATAAAGACTTAGGGGATAATGATGCTATGTATAAAGGTCAACCTAGTGCCATCATCTTGCATAGACTAAGTTCTATGTTTTTAATAAAATGTTAGCAAAGTTATTTTAATAAAAAAATAAGACTGTGAATTATCAAGGTCACAAAGATGAGATGAAGTGAAAAATACAGAGAAGGTCACCAAGGTGAAGCATTCTGTGTGAATTTCTTCTCTATTTGAAGCCTATCAAGAATGTTTGTTTTAACAACTGCAAGGACAATGGAATAGAGAGTCTTGCAGTGTGTGTGATGATTCAGTCTGAGTATTAACTTATCCTCTTGCCTGTTTTTCAGCAAATCCTAGAAACACAAGTTTTAGATGACTCTGTTATTTCCACTGCCCAAGTCAAAAGTTCGTAGGTGGTGGCTGAATAGTGACAGGATTGGTACTGTTGGGATTCTGAAAGCTTCTTTCCTAAGCTGGATGGAACGACATTGCCTTTATACCATTTTGACATTCATCACTTTTTGTCATTTCTCTAAAATAAAATCTCTGGTGCTTGGGAATCTGACACATCAACATCCAATCATCATTGCAGGACTTGCCAACCACCTTAGTGAATCTAGAGTGACATCGTGTGACTAAATGTCACTGTGCTGAAATACTGGGGTGACAAGCAAGAGTTCGATGTGGGGTTTGGTTTTTTAAAAGTTTGTTAATTTACATAGTAATTCAAAACTCTGAAATATACAGTTTATATTTATAAACATAAATTTGTCAAACAATGCAAATTTATTTCAAATTAACCTATGCACTATCTATCTATCTGTCTATCTATCTATCTATCTATCTATCTATCTATCTATCTATCTATTATCTATCTATCTATCTAGACTAGAACAACAAATAGAACTTGTAACTATGACAGGCAGGGAGACTTTAAGAAAGAAATTTTGGAAACTAGGGTTGGAATGGAATGCGCAGTCTTGTGAAATAGTGGACTTCACTGTCCAGAGGTGATCCAGCAGAGGCTGGGAGGAGATGGGGCAGGAGGACGCCAGCAGGGGAAGTTGTAAAGAAGATGTCTGCTTTGGATAAGAGTCCATGATTACTCTATGATTACTGATTAAAAGCCACACTCTTAAGGTTTTCAAATAACGATAATAGTTATTAACACTTAATATATGCTGGCACTATTCTAAGCAATTGAACACTATTCTAAGAAATCACAGTCATTAAGACAAACGTGATATAATTATTATTACTCCAATTTTACAAAGAATCTAAGGTCTAAAGAGGTCTAATGACTTTAGCTTATAAGGGGAAATACTGGGGCTCAAAACCAAGTCTGTTTGACCTTTTATCTGGTGACTCAAAGCAGAAGTTTATGACATATTATTACAAAGTAATAAATAATAGGATAGTTTGGATGGAGGCAAGACAATTCTTCAAATCTTTACTCAGTCTCTCTGGAGATAATCATCCCTGAAATAAAGCTCTCCACGTTGTATTTTGTTATACCCTCACTCCCCACATCCGGTTCATTATGGCTCTCTAGATTTTAAAGTGCTTGTGTTTAACTAAACTCCAGAAAAAAGTTGTCAGTAAAAATGGTAGTTCCTGAAGTGTATGAAACTAACATTCAAAATATTTGATGGATAAATCTAAGAGAGAGGCTCAGTGACTGCAGGAGGAATCTTACCATGGAATCAATAGAGGAATATTCCAGATCTTATTTTTAAATATTGAGCAAACAACAACAACAACGGCAGCAACAAAACACTATCCCAGAAAGAAACCTGTTACAAGTCAAAACTTTGCGAGGTTTTTTTCGTCTTATCGTAATTCCTTTACAAAGCAAGCATTTGCAGAAAAGTTGGCTGTTTCCAAATTAGAAGAGTTTTTAACATTTATTAATTAACATGGTAGCCCATTACTTTGTCTATTATTCAAATTTATTTTATCTATCTGACTTGGTCCATGCAAAACTGCACTACTTGTGTATATATTTACATATATTCTTTGAGAAATTAAGTATTTTGAAAAGACGGAGTGGGTCAAAAGTTGTAGCAATGATCAAAATAGGCTCAGTGTTCCCCTCAGCTTGATCAAACTGAAGACAGTCTTCTTACTGACTCAAGGCCCCTGACCTTCTTTTTCTCAGAGCACTTAATTTAGAAAATTTGAAAATTCTTTCTCTGCCTTTTTGAGATGTAAATATTTTTGAAAGCCTCTTGCCAATTTTACAACACAGCAATGACTGTCTCAAGGACCTGGGAGCCATCCTTTGAAATGTAATCATTAAGGAAGATAGTGCCCCTATCTCCCAGTCTCTGTGGGAGGGTAGGAGCCTAACTTCTGAGGGTGCTTTGCTCCAAGTTGTAAGACTACTTCCTGTTGAGTCGGTCCTGATGGCCTAGTGCTTAAAGTTCAGAGCTCTCTCTCACCGCTTCGGCAGCATGGGTTCATTTCTCGGTCGCGTAAACACATCACTCATCTGTCAGTTGCCACGCTGTGGCAGCCGCTCACATAGAAGAACTAGAATATACAACCATGCACTGGAGCTTTGGGGAGAAAAAAATAAAGAGGAAGATTGGCAACAGATGTTAGCTCAGGGTGAATCTTTCCCTGCAAAAAAAACCCCAAAACCAAAAAACAAACCAATCCTACATCCTGTCAAAAGATATAAAAAAGTAATTTTTCCTTTGGATAAAGCCAATAAGCAAACACAGATGGCCTACAGTCTCCTCCCCCCACAAGCTCGTTAAAATTCTCCAGCCTTTTGTTTTGGTGGAGCTAAGTTCAATGTCTCTCCCATACTGCAATAGTCTTAAACAAAGTCTTCCTTTCCTGTTTAACTTGTCCAGTGCAATTTTTGCTTTGACAGTAATCAGCAGCATCTCTAAGGAGACTGATAGGGTGTTTCTAACCAATCATGATGCTTCATTAAACAAAGTGCAAAGATAATAAAATAAATATCAATCCTGCTCTGTAATATAAAATGTGGACAAAAGAGGCACTATAGTATAGTGGACTACAATATAGTGCATAGGACTTGGGAGTTAGGAGATCTAGAATTCTAATTATGCCACTGAATGACCAATCAATATATGGCATAGGGCAGGGCTTCAGTTTGTAGCTATGAGATCTTTGGCCCCACGTGTGTTGTGCACATTCAGCAGAGGGTGAGCAAGTATATGAATGATGAAAATATAGAATTAATTCACTTGGTAGATTGCATGTGAATAATAGAAAGAACATCTATAAATAGTGACAAAATATAATTATTTCATATATTCATATTTTCAATATACTTGATGGATATATATTGCAGACCCCTTTTAATGACCTTTTAACAGCCTATGGTTATAGATCTCACAGGAGGGAAATCACCGAAGCCGATGTAAATTATTTGTTCTTTATGACTGCATTTTCTACATCCTAGACTATATGTTCCTTAAAGTCCCTTTGCACTCTAAATTCTAATATTATTAAACTTAGATGAATAGTATTCACATCCAATTACTGAATGAAATATGTATGTTAAATCTCTTTGATCTTTAGATTTTTTTGGTGTCAAAAAAGTTGTACGTTAACAAAATAAACATAGCATGGTGCGTTAGATTTCTATTGACGTGTAACATTAACACAAACTTAGCAATTTAAAATGACAGCTATTTATCATCTTTGGGTCAGAAGTCTGGGTGGGTTTAACTGGGTAATCTCTTCCAGGTATTATAAGATTGAAATCAACGTGTTGACATTAGGAGGCTCTTATCTGGAGGCCCTGGGAAGAATCAACTTCCAAGCTCATTCAGATTGTTGGTAGAATTCATTCCCTTGTAGTTGTAGGACTGAGGTAGCTATTTCTTGGCTGGCTGTTAGCTGAGATCTGCTTTCTACCCCTAGACTCGGCCCACCTTCCTTCTTACACGACTTTCCATCTTCAAAGCAGCAACAGCACACTGAGTTCCTCTCAAACTTCAGATCTTTCCAACTTCTTCTGACATCAGCATAAGAAAGCTCGCTGCTTTTGAGGGCTCCTGTGATTACATTTGGCCTACCCAGAAAATCCAGAATAATTATCTCATCTTAAAGTCACCTGAGCCATATAACATAACGTGATCACAGGAGTGATAGCTCATCGTATTTACAAGTTTTGAAGAAAATGTACAACTTTGAGGGAACATTTTAGAAACTCTGCCTAGCATGCATAGTTATAAGTCATTTTATTTACACTGAAAAACTATTTAGTTTCAGTTAAAAATGTATATTACAGAACAAGCCATGATGGCCTAGTGGTTCAAGTTCAATGTTTACTGCTTCAGTGGCCCAGGTTTGTTTCCTGGTCACAGAACCACATCACCTGTCTGTCAGTAGCCATGCTGTGGCAGTGGCTCACATAGAAAACTAGAATGACTTACAACTAGGATATATAACCATGCACTGGTGCTTTGGGGAGGGAAAAAAAAAAAAGAAGATTGGCAACAGATGTTAGCTCAGAGCAAATCTTTCCCTGAAAAAAAAAAAAAATATATATATATGTATTACAACAAGTTCTATTTTAAAAATTGACACAAAATAATGCCTAAAATAATGGCTTATAATTACTAAGGGATTACTATGGGTTTGTTACTCTGCATAGTGCTTTAAGTGAATTATTTCATTTAATTCTCACACTGAAAAAACACTGTAGTGAACAGCTATCATTCTTAATTTTACAGATAATAAAACCAAGGAAAAGAGACATTAAGAACTTACCTAGGGGCTGGCCCGGTGGCGTAGCTGTTAAGTTCGCGCATCCCGCTTCTGCAGCCCAGGGTTCGCCGGTTTGGATCCTGGGCGTGGACCTACTCACCGCTCATCAAGCCATGCTGAGGTGGTGTCCCACACAGAAGAACTAGCAGGACCTACAACTAGGATATACAACTATGTACTAGGGCTTTGGGGAGAAAAGGGAAAAAGAGGAAGATTGGCAACAGATGTCAGCTTAGGGCCAATCTTCCTAAAAATAAATAAATAAGTGGACAGAAGTCCTGTCCAAAGAAAGACAGTTTAGAACTTATCTAAAGTCAAACACTTAGACATAGTTCGAGCTTTTAACAAAAAGATAAAACTCATTCAGAATCAACAGATCTGTTAAAACTCCCTATAACTCTCTGTAGGTCAGTAATTACTCCATGACTTTCCAGCTTCTACATTTAATTGCCTACATTTAATCCAAATTTGAGACTACACGTGGTCCCAATATACAAACATCCTCTTTTCAAATTGAAAAAATTCTGTTTGGAAGGGTGGAAATTGAATTCTAATTTTCTTTGCATTTTTTTTTTTTTAAATTGTGATGGCCCAAATTATTTTATGTACAATGGGTAGGCTCATGTTCCCATGTTCTCTAGAAATTATACATGACTGATTATATCTTCACCTTTAGTTGAAATAAATTTCTTCATGTTACATAATAATTCTTTTTTCTATCTATAGTTATGCATCGCTTAACAACAGGGATATATTCCGAGAAATATGCCATTGGGCAATGTCATTGTTGTGTGAACATTATAGAGTGTACTGAAGGGGAACAAAATTTGCCACCCCAAAATGTGTCTCTTTAACATGAGGATTATTTTAGGCTGATTATTTCTAAGAAACAAAAGTCTCAGAAAGTTTTTCTTGTTACTTCCTCCTTAACTACCTAAAAAAATTCAGATAATAAAACCTGTCTCAGAAAGCAAGCTATCACCTTAGCATAACATGAACTAGATGGTAGACAGGGAGGAACCTAGAGAAGCCTGGTCGTTGGGCTCCGCTCTGTGTTCTTCTGTTTCTGTGTGGCCAAACAACACTTGTTTTCCAAACATTTACTCCTTTTCACCTACTTCTAAATCGCCCTCCTTTCCTTTGAAGTTCCTGACTCTCTCCACCCCCAATATCTTCTTTTGTCTTTAGCTGAGGATGGTATTTAAGGTGAGGACTTCAGCCATTTTGGCAAGTTACTGGGTTTTCCTGGGTTTCTCTCATATAGACACATTATTAAAATTTTGTTTGTTTTTCTCCTTTTAATCTGTCTCATGTCAATTTAATTCTTAGACCAGCCAGAAGAACCTAGAAAGGTAGAGGAAAATTTCTTCCTCCCTTGCAGTACTTACACAAACCTAGATGGCATAGCCTACTACATACCTAAGCTATATGACACTAATCTTATGGGACCACTGTCATATATGTGGTCCATCGTTGACTGAAACATTGTTATGTGGCACATGATTTAGTTATACCCAGTGATCTAACCAACCAAAATAAGGTGAGGCTTTAAAAAGAAGAAGAAATATAATCAGTGTGTAAATCTTTCTTCTGTGGCTCATTTGCTGTAGGATGTAGTAAATTATTGACTCTTCTTCTGTGATGGTTTTCTCACTGGTGAGATAATGATAACGACCCACTTAAAATGGAGTCATGAGTGAATAAGAATAATAAAGAAATGAAAACTACTTCAGAGACATCAAGTGTTCTAAAAATTAATAATGATAGTAATAATAATTTGCATCTGCCAACTTGGGAATTATACTTCTCAAGCCTCTACCAGCTCATCTTTTAGGTCCTACTCTTTTAGATGTTAAATTTGTGTAGTCTTTTGGCATACCAGGATGTACTTAATAACTAGATTCAAGTGATTCTTATACTATTAATCTTATTGCACCCTTACAATTACTAAGTTCCCTTAAAATATTAAAAGCTTCCCATGAAAAAGGAAAACAAAAGTTCTTATTCCAGGAACATCCTTTAAAACATAAAATAATATAAAACATAAAAAAATAAATATAGTAACCTAGAGCAAATGCTACAGATAATTACTTCATTACTTTGCTTTTAGTGTGATTCAGACTGCTACTTTGTCTTCCATACGTAAAAAATTTAGAAGAATTATAGAATTTGCAGAGAAGAAGGCAAATAGATCAGATTCAGATGCTATTTGTTAAAAGAAAAAACAAATGAATAAATGCATGCATGCATGCAAGAATCTATTCCAACCTTCATCTTAACATAGGAATCTCATCTATCTGGTGTCTGATTGAACCCTTTGTTGGCAGTACTTTGTACAGAATTCAGTACTTTGTTTTATCCACATTTATTAGTGGTCCTTACATCGAACTAAAACTTGCTTCTCTTTAATTCCCATCCATTTATGTAAGATCTCCTTTCTTTTATATAAAATCTACTTTCTCTTCTACAGATGTAGAATTATTTCATGAGATTCATTAAGACTACTTTTTTTTTTGTGAGGAAGACTGGCTCTGAGCTAACATCCCATGCCAATCCTCCTCTTTTTACTGAGGAAGATTGGCCCTGGGCTAACATCCATGCCCATCTTCTTCTACTTTATATGGGATGCTGCCACAGCATGGCTTGACAAGCGATGCGTCAGTGCGTGCCCAGGATCCGAACCCACGAAACCCAGGCCACTGTAGTGGAGCGCGCACACTTAACTGCTGTGCCACTGGGCTGGCCCCTTAAGGCCACTTTTAAATGTTCCCATTTAAAACACTTCTAGAGAGCCAGCCCTGAGGGCCTAGCGGTTGAAGTTATGTGACTTTGCTATATTCTTGAAGATTATTCTGTGCTTCGTAGAACCAATCCCTAGGGAGCCATCTGTAAATAGGAGGCTTGCTGAAGGTCTGAAGAAATATTTGATATGTTGCCATCTAGTTGAGTGACATATCTGATCTGAAATTGTTTTAGCCTTATGAAACAATCATCCAAGGCAAATAGTTCTTTTGACAAAAAATAGCTTACATTTGGGAAAAAATGTTAATTCTACAACACTAGATTTCATGCACCATGACAGTTTTGGCAGAAGGAGATTAAAACAACTAAGTTACTCATATCATAAAAACATCAAATTTCGGAAGAAGAAAGTGTCACTTGTATTTATTTACAGCACTGTTTTGTAAGAATAAAAATATGAAATTGAAAAGTCATTAAAAAATTCAGAATGTGCAATTCAAATGCTCAAATGACCACAGAATTTTTGAAAAAAGTGCAATTTCAGTTTTTAAAAAAATGGATCATGGGCTGGCCTGGTGGCGCAGTGGTTAGGTTCGCATGTTCTGCTTTGGCGGCCCAGCATTTGCCAGTTCGGATCCTGGCACAGACTTATTCATGGCTTATCAAGCCATGCTGTGGCAGTGTCCCACAAAGAGGAACTAGAAGGACCTACAACTAGGATATACAAGTGTGTACTGGCGGCTTTAGGGAGGAAAACAAAAGAAGAATGGAGGAAGATTGGCAACAGATGTTAGCTCAGGGCCAATCTTCCTCAAAAAAAAAATGCAAATCTCTTAACTTAACGTAGTTTGATCATTTTCTTAATAATTGAGATGTTCAAAAGTATAGGAAATTAAACATTAGCCAGAATATTTTAATCAACATACAGACTACACAATAATGATGCTGTTGATAGTGATAATAACAGCAACAGCAATTAGAGCCATTTATCAAGTGATCACAAAATGCCAGAAATTTTTTGAAGATATCTAATAGACGGATACACAGAAGGGTGGATAGATAATCCATATACGTATATATGTATGTGTTTGTGTTTATTCTGACTTAACCCATGTAATAGTTACTACTAGCAATTCCATTTATCAGATGAGGAAACTAAGGTGCAGCGAGATCATTGACTTGTCTAGACCACATGATGAGGTACTATTAGAAAATATATTTCAGTTAAACTTGCAACTCAGATAAGCTGTCGAAATTCCATAGAAAACAAAATCTTTGGCTAGAAAGAATTGAAGTCAAAATTCAATGAAATTTTCTAAGGGATACTTCTACTGAAAATATTTAAATAAATAAAGTAAAAATTAAAACTTTTCAAAGATCTTTACATACAAATGTATTACTAAACACAAGTGTGGTATTAAAATAAATATTTGCAACATTTCTATCAATTATAATAAAAACTGAACATATTCAGATATATGCAATCAAAATTTTGAGCTAAAAGTGTGCTCAAAGGAAAATTTGTAACCTTAAACTAAAAAATGAAATGAAATATAACAAATATCTAACTTTTAGATAGAAGAACACACATAATTTGAACCAAAAGAAAACAAGAAAAAGAACTTAGTAAAGATAGAAGTAGAATTTACTTAGTTAGAGAAAAAAATTACCAGAATAAAATAATAAAAAAGTTGGTTCTTTAAAATTAATTAAACATATTTAACATGAGTTAGCATAATCAAGAAAATAAGAAAAACTAAAATTAACAAAATATAAAGAAAGAAACATAGGAAAAGGAGACGTATAGAAAATACGCATTCACATTATGCAACTCTATAAAAATAAAATTTAAAAACCCAATGAAATAATCAATTTTAAGAAAAATAAATTTTATCAAAACAATTCCAATTTCCATGAAATATAGAAAAAGTATGAAAAAAGTCCCCCTCCATCCCAATCAATGCATCAGGCTCAGAAATTTGATAAAGAAATTCAGCAAGACTATTAAAGAATACTAGTTAATTTTAATGTTACTTTATTGTCTCAGAGCATATAAGAGAAGAAAAATTTATAAATGATTTTAGGGAAGCAAGTGAAATGTTAGTAAGAAAGAATAATGAAAACTGTACAATTAAAGAAAATCAAATAAACTGATATTAACTTATAAATATCAAATTAATGATCAGAAATAAAACATGAATAAACAATATAGATGAGCATTCAATTATAGTGCACCATAGGCATGCATATTCCACACTTGTATGAATGGTTTAATATTAGTAAGTTAGTAAAATTATTCCCATTAATAAACCAAATAAAAAATCATAAAATAATCTTCAAAGAGGCCGAAAAGGCACTTGACAAAATTCAAAGCCCATTCTGAATAAATATGGTAAGAATTGTGTTGAAGGACACTTTGTCAGCCTTATACACACACACACACACACACACACACACTTATGTATATATGTATTTATTTATACCACAAAGTAATTTACTACAAAACCCCATATTGCACATAATGAGGGTAAAATGGACGCATTCCCACTAAAGTTCGGAAAACTGTAAAGATGCCACTACCTCCAGTGCATTTTTACAGCGTCGTGACAATATTTGACACACAATTGGACAAGAGAAAAAAATTAGACACGTCAGATTTAGAAAGAGGAGGGAAAACTAACACTATTTGGCAATTGATACAATTATGTACTGAAAACTCAATATAATGAAATTGAAAGTTTCTACCTACCATAAAATAATATACCAATGTAGCTGGATATAAAATCAATGTGAAAAGACAATAGCCTTCATGACAACAAACGGCAACTGATTAGAAGATACAATGGGAGAGAAGAACCCATTTTCACAGCAACCAAAGAGTTAAAACATCTAGGGAGGAAAGCATAATAAAACATGTATAATTATTTTATATGAGGAAAATTCTAAAATGCTTTTGAGGGACACAAAAGAAGACTTGAACAAATAGACATAGGAATGGAAAATTCAACGTCATAAACATGTCATCTTCCTAAATTAAATTATAACTTACATGTGATTCTAATAAAAATGTCAGCAAACTTTTTCTGTAACTAGACGAGGTGGTTGGAAAATTCATAGGGACAGCATAAACAGCCAAGAGTACCCAGGAAAACTGAGGAAAAAACGTCACGAGCCCTATTACAACTAACTGTCAAGTCTCGTTAATGACAGCAGTGTGATACTGGTACAGGAACAAACAAATCAACCAAAGGAACAGAAAAACCTGAAACAGACCCAAATGTATATAGGACCTTAGTATTTTATAAAGTGGCAACTCAGAGCAGTGGAATAATGTGCTCTTCCTTGTAGTGCTGGAAAACTGGGTAGCTCTCTGGAAAATGACAAAATTGCATTAATACTTCACATAATATACCAGGATAAATTCCAAATGTATCAGAGTTTCAAATATTGAACACACAATTACTAAAATAAAATATTAGAGTGTTCTATTATAAATAAGGAAGCCTTCCTAATTCTGACTACATATCTAGAAGCCAATAAAAAATTGATAAAGTTGACTACATAAAAATATTTTAGGTGGCGAAGGCAAACAATACACTGGTGCAAATATCTGCATCTCAAATCGCAGACAAATGGATAATTTACCTGATATGGAGAGCTTGTAAAAAAACTAAGAGAAAAAAGTAAAAATCCAATAAAGATGGACAAAGGACATGAATCAATAGATCACAGAAAAAGCAATACAAATCACTTCCAAGATATATGAGAAGATACTTGCCCTCAGTCAAAATAAGGGAAATGCAAGTTAACACTCCGGCAATATAGCATTTCTTACTCCTCAGCTGGTATCCTCCAAAAGTTTGTCACCTCCCTCTGCTGGCTGGGATAGAAGCATTCTCAAATATAGTTAACAGGAGTGTAAAGTGTTGCAACTCTTAGGGAGAGTGGTTTGGCAGTATCTACCAAAATTACAAATGTATCTGTTCTTAACTCAGCAACCTCCCTTCAGGAAAAATATTCTAGAGGTACACCTACACTCATACACAATGTGGTATGTACAGTCATATTCATTTTAGCATAATTAGAAATTCATCCATCTATAAGGGACTGGTTAAATAAGCCACACAATGACATACAGTGCTGTAAACAAATAAATAAATGAATAAAGAAAGAAAGAAGGAAAGAAGAAGAAAGACTTCTGTATATCTATATGGAGATAATATATATAATATATATAATATTTTCTATATTCAGAAAATATTAAGTAGTTATTGAGCAGAAAAGTGTAGAGAGCATAATCTCATTTGTGTAAGAAAGTAAGGAAAATAAGGCTATGTATAACCATGTTTGTTCAGAGTGGTAGAAACACTAAATTATTTGCATGAGACTAATAAAAATGGTGATCTGTGCCAAGATAAGTGGGTGGACAGAGGCACGTACGGGAGCAAAATTCTTGACATATTCATTTTATATCACTTTGATTTCTGAACCTATTATAAAAAATAAATTATAACTATATATAATATACATAAATATGTATTAAATAACTATAATATTTAAAATTCATTCAAGTTATTTTCCTTTAAGTATTTCAATTGATCCCTCCTTATTATTCTCTCTGCATTTACTCTAGTTCAGACTTCATTACATATTTCATGGAACACTTAAATAAACTTAATAGTTTCATAAACCTTTAAGTCCCAACTGGAACCCATCCTACATACTAGTCATTTTTTAATTCCTAAATACCTTCCAAATAATTTTAACTTTCAAATATCGCCCCAATATGTTTTTTACAGCCTCATGTCAAGTTATTCTTTCAACCTTCAATATGCTCTAGTCCTTATGTTCCTGCAAAATACTCCTCTTAACCTCTCCCCTCCTGGCCGTTTGTCCCATGACTCCACTATCTGAAACACACTCCTCATGGTTAAGTCCCATCCATCGTATACGGCAGCTTTCAGTCACACCCACTGATGTCTTTCTGACACTCCTAATTTAATATGATTGCATTGTACTTCGAACTCTGGGTATGTTTGTTTTATTCTTTTCTTAAAAGCCATCTTATTACAAAATTTAATAGTACACATATTATCTCACTTTATCCTTCCTCACTTTTAAACATCTTCAGAACAGATTGCTGCCTGCCTCTTTCATCTTTGTCAAATGAAACAGGTTAACATTTCAACACATAGAATTGAATTGAAATAAGGGAGGATTATAAAAATACCGAACAGACAATTAGGAGGTAGGGACTCAAATCTCATCATTTCTCGGCTCTGTGACATTACCTTCTGTTACTCAGTTCTTTCCTGTAAGTTAGGAAATTCAGTAAAATTCATTTAAAGTTCCTGTTAATAATTAAATGTGTTGACTATAAACTAGAAAATATAGACAAAATGAACATGGAGGCTGGCTACTGTAAAGCGAATTTCAAAATGATGCTGTCAACAAAGTTTAAGGTATAACAATAGGTTTGACAGGACTTTAAATATTTATTCTTCATGGCATCCATAGTTGTTATTAATATTAAATAGATCACCATTTGACTTTATCCCTTATCTGGAATAATGGTGTAAAGATACTTTCTGTGTTTTGTGCTGGCCTCTGTCTGCATAGGTAGCACTTTAAATATTTATTGTTTTGCTATACACAATGCTACACCAATTACAGTTAGTGGTTGTCTATACCTATATCATGAGCGCACACATTTAAATAAATTGCAGTACTCCATAGTGGTCCTAACACATTTTGATTGATCAGTTAAGGGTAAGACCACCCTCCTGTAATGATGATTAAGATTTTATCAAACAGTAGTTTTTGCCAGTGAGTATCTGTGTGAATAAAGTGGCTTCCTCAGTCTCAGACTCAGATTTCTCGCAATATTTATGTCAACAATTTAATATTGTATTCATAAGCTAGGGCCAGTTTCAAGTCAACTACCTTGGGTAAATTTTACAATAAAGATTCAACTCCAAAACCTAAACAAAATTTAGACATTATTCAGATGGTGGAAATCATTTAGTTTACTCTAAAGAATAAACACTATATAAATGATGGGCAAGAACCACTTATTTACTTAAGTATTTCAAAGCATTTTGTTACTGGATTTTTAATAGTTGGCAATCACAACATTATGAAGGCAAATTGCATTGTTTATGTGCTTGATTTGTATCAACAAATATTTATAAGCACCAATTTTACGCTAAACACTGTGCCAGGCGCGGAGCTTTCAATAGACACGTCTCCTTGCCTCACAAGTTCATTATCACAGTATGCTCCTTCTTATATAACTGAACATGTCTTCTAGCCTGAAAATTCTCTATCTTCTTCCTTCCTTGCAAATTTCTTGAAATTCTTGCTCTGTAATCTGAAAAGTCCTCTATATTTAACCTTGTGTTTGAACATTTCCTTCACTTCCCTGAAATGAAAGCTGATTATAACCAATGAAACTGCTGTCCCTGTAGCCCTCTCAAGTGAAGGTTCATATTCCACTCGTGCCTCATGTGTCTCCAGAAAAGAGGTTTGGTATTTTTCTTCTAGCTCCCTTTTGAAACTCACAAATCATTTCTTCTCATTAAAAAAATTCCCTTTAACCCCACGGTATCTGGTTTCTTCCTTACATTAATGGATTCTCCTCTATTTACTCTTCTATTTCTTAAATATTTTAACCCATGATTTTGCTTCCTCATCCCTATTCCTTCAAGTCGTCTTGTTGTCCCACTAGTTGATGAGCTGGCTAATGGCATAGGTGTTTGGTTTACCAACAAATTTATCCTTCTTTCCTCTTCAGCTACCTAATCTCATAAGTCACACGTTGAATAACACATGAAATATGACCAAATACTGACAGATATTTTTCCAAGTATATAAAAGAAAAAATACTATCTGGTGTATTTTAGAAAATTGAATGATAAAAGCTTGATAGCAATTGCTTACAAAATTACTCCTGTAACCTAGACACAAACACATAAACATAACATTATCTTACCCAAAGACTCTCATTTAAAAGATTGAGAACTATATTGCGGAAACCACTACACACGCCCACACACACACACACAACTCTATAACTCCCTTACTTAAAAGTTTTTTAACCTTATAAAAATAAAATGAGGTCATAGTACACAATTTGAATTAATGATTCACTCCACAATATTGGTCCTAGGGATCAGAGACATTAAGTCAGTCACAGAAGAAGGGAAAGATTAGAATAAAGCCCTTCTTAAGTTCCTTTTCTTCCTAACATCAAGTTTTAAGATAAAGGTACGAAAAGTTGATTTGTATTTTTCCCAAAGCCTTTTTCAAGAAAAATAATCAGAAATTTTAAAAAATTAATGAGTTTTTTTTAATGAAAGGCCACGTTTTACATAATTCAGAACACAAACAGAATGCAAGCCCAAAATAATTTATTTTGCATGATTCAATCAACTCAAAAGCAAGGCAGATTCTTTCAGACTTAAGCTCAAGTTTCAGCTCTATTTTCTTTTTTACTAATAATACATACTTTTTTCTCCATGGTTCTTCTCATTAAAGTACAGTAATGTGGAAGTATTTGGCAATCTGGTGTACTAGATAAAACTCATGCAAGAGAGCAACACGGTCAAAGGAATTTCTGCTTTGAAATTATTCACTATTGTTAAAAACTCAATAAGAAAATAAAAGTATATGGATCCTATTTGAAATACTCTTTCAAAATTCTAAAGCATTTGTAATATATTAATCATGCATTTAAAATATTCACTTCACTAAGAAAAGAAGTAGCATCTCAGTAATGTTAACATGTTTCAGAGTACAAAATGTCATTTAAAAGACTAACTAAAAGACATATTTTACTAATTCTGTTCTGTGCTGTTTGTAGATAAGATGAATTATGGCAATAGATTTACTTGCAATACATGCCGTTAAAATAAAACTAGAAAACGTTTATCATGGATAAATTAATTTCTCAATGTTATTTATACACATATTAGATGTTGTTTGTTTCCCTTGAATGAATATGCTTTTGCAGGGATGACAAAATTTTATTTTCAGCCACATGCGTATCTCCTCTAACGCCGTTGCACACTCCCGCTCTCTCTAGGTTGTGACTAGTGCCTGTAAATGTCCTCATCTTTTCTCCTCCATCATCAAAATTCACCTGTACAATACCTAATTCCTTCAGAGATTGTCTCCTCTCTAGGATGACGAAGAGTTAATTTGCTGCCTAACTCAAGAGAGTGTGGCTGGGAGGAATACAAGTGAGGGAACCTCAGAGTGTGGCATTAAAGTGAATGGATTTCTGGTAACAGAGTCCCTATTAGACAAATGTCACCCAGGAAGCTAATAGTATCAATTTTAGGATACATTGTTACATGAAGCTATACAAGAAAATGCTCATGATTACACGTCTGCTGAGACACATGGAGATCATAATATATTCTTTCAATCTTAATAAATATATAAAATATAAGCCAGTATGCTAAACTTCCTTGCCTTTTATTTCCTTCCATGGTACCTGACTGGCAAAATACTAACTCTGGATTGCTTTTCCACCATGTGTCATCTTTGTATCTGTTCTCAGTACTACTACAGTCTAGGGCAACACTGGGTAGATGGGTAACACTCTAAATTCATGATCACCAGCATCAACTGATAATTCTAATGAGCTTCTATTACCATCTTTTCTACCTTCTGCAATCACTATTTCAAACCAGCTCTGAAATCCTGACCCCCTGTTGTTGCTTGTCTCACTCTCAGAAATGATGCCTATTTCACAGAGAAAATAAAAGCTATCAGATAGAATTTATATCAGCATCTATACACCAGATCAAGAAATCTGTCTTTGGATCTATGTTTTTTATCTTCCTTCTTGCAGTATCTTACTCTCCTGTTACCCTCCTTTTTACTCTTCTGCACAGCCAATTTGAAAGAGTTCTTCTATTGTATAGTCTTCATATACTCAACATCCATGCATTCCTCAATCCTCAGAAATCAGAATTACCTCTCCCCTCCGAGTGCACTAAAATTCCTGTAGAAGGAATTTTGAGTTGTGTCCACTAAACACAATGGACATGTCTCAGTCCTTTACCACAGCAGCATTAGGCATATTTCTGAGAAGCTGACTTCATTTAACCTCTTTAACCACATGCTATGTCACTCTTTTTCTCTTAGCTCATAGGAAATTTGTGTCCTGCGATTGTTATTTTTGCTCTTTTCATTGGCCAACAATGGGGAACCCAACAATGTGGAACGTGGAAGTCAGGGCAAGAGACTGTCAAGCCAAGAGTGAACCACAGTGTCACATGCTACCCAGACTTTAATAGGAGTATAAAATGGATCAGTGGATTAAATAACAAGAAGGTCATTGCGAACTTGGAGTTTCAGTGGAGTATTGGGCTCAGAATCAAAATATTTCTGAGGACAGAAAAGAGACATTGGACATTAAACTCTACTAATTAGTTGTTTGACATTGGCCAGGATTCTGGAAACCCTAAGTCTTATTAGCTTTATATGAAATAATGTTAAAGTCATTCATCACTATGGGTCCTCATACATTTAAAATTATCAGAACAAATCTGTGACTTTCAGCAAAAAAAAGAAATTGTTTTACAAACTGAGACACTTCTGAGAGTGAAAAACAATACTTTTAAATAATTATGCTAAGACAACAGGTGTAAGCCAGGCTTGGCCTCGACAAACCAGGATAGAATTAATGGCCTCCAAATTTATTGGGCCTTGTATGATCTGGTTCCTTCCCACCTTAATTTTGTTACCCTCTCAGACTTTTTCTAAATTTTAGTTTCACTAGCCATCTTACAGTTCCTCAAAAGTTTCAAAACCTTCATAGAGCCTTCAGAAATGATCCTCCTTCTGACTGAATTGATTTTCTCTTCCTCTTCTCTTTCATTTTGAAAGTTTATTATTATTCATGAAGAGCCCAAGTATTGAAAATTAGAATTTACAGAATAACTTTGAGAAATTGTTCCCAGATTTGCATCTAGAAGAGAGTTTGGGTTCCTAAAATGAGAATGGAGAAATATTTTTGTTGAATGAGGCTAACTGAATAAATCAGGACACATGATTCCTTAATCTCCTAAAGGCATTCAGAGGAGATATTTCTCAAATTATTTATATTATTCCGGCATCCTTATAATTGCCAGGGAAATGAAAAGGGTATCAAAGCATATCACCACAAAATGGACATTATATAATAATAAAAGGGTCAATTCACCAAGAAGATATAACAGTTATAAGTATTATGCAACAAACTTCAGTGCTCCTAAATATATGAAGCAGACTTTGACAGAATTGAAGGGAGAAATAGACAGCAACAAAATAATCACAGGGTATTTCAGTACGCCACTTTCAATAATAGATAGAACATAAATATAAATAAGGAAATAGAGGATTTGACCAATACTATAGACCAGTTGGACTTAACAGACATATACAGAACACTCCACCTACCACCAACAGCAGAATATACATTCTTCTCAAGTGCACATGGAAGATTCTCCAGCATAGACATAATGCTAGACCACAGAACAAGTCTTAACAAATTCAAGAAGACTGAAATCATGCAAAGTAACCTTTCTAATCACAGTGAAATGAAACTAAAAATGAATAGCACAAAGAAAACTGGACCATCCATATATACATGAAAATTAAATAACATAGTCTTTAACAGTCAGTGGATGAAAGAAGTCACAATAGCCCAATGGGATAGAATAGAGAGTGCAGAAATAAATCCATGCATATATGGTCAAATGATGTCTGACAGCATGCCAAGACCACTCAATGCGGAAAGGACAGTTTCTTAAACAAATGGTGTTGGGAAAATTGGATATCCACATGAAAAGAATGAAGTTGGACCCTTATTTTGTACCATATATAAAAATTAACTCAAAATGGATTAAAGATCTGAATGTAAGACCTAAAACTAGAAAACTCCTAGAAGAAAATATAGGGGAAAATCTTCATGACATTAGACTTGGCAGTGATTTTTTGGAAGGACACCAAAAGAACAGGCAACAAAAGCAAAAATAGACAAATAAGACTACGTCAAGCTTAACAACTTTTGTGCCCCAAAGCACACAACAGAGTTAAAAGGCACCCTATGGAAAGGGATAAAATATTTGCAAGTCATATATTTAATAAGGTTGTTAATATTCAGGATATATAAGAAATTCCTATAACTCAACAATAAAAAGTCAAATAACCAAATTAAAAAAATGGACAAAGACATGAGTAGACATTTCTCCAAAGATGATATACAAATAGCCATCGGGCACATGAAAAGATGCTCAACCTCACTATTCATTAGAGAAATGCAAATCAAAACCATGAGATATCACCACACACTCATTAAGATGGCTACTACCAAAAAACAGAAAATAAGATGTGCTGGTGAGGATGTGGAGAAATTGGAACACTTGTGCAGGGTTGTTAGATTATAAAATGGTGCAGCCTCTGTGGAAAAGTATGACAATTCCTCAAAATATTAAAAATAGAACTACCATATAATCCAACAATCCCATTTCTGGGTATATATCCAAAAGAACTGAAAACAGTGTCTCAAAGACATAGCTGCACACTCATCTTCATGGAAACACGATTCACAATAGCCAAGAGGTAGAAGCAATCCAAAGGTGTATCAATGAATGAATATATAAACAAAATATGAGTATACATACAATGAAGTATGATTTAGCCTTTAAAAGGAAGGAAATTCTGGCACATGCTATGTCATTGATGAAATTTGAGAACATTATGCTAAATGAAACACGTCAATCACAAAAAGATAAGTACTGTATGATTCCACGTACGCGAGGTACTTTGAGTAGTCAAAATCACAGAGCTGGTAAATTGAATGGTGGTTTCCAGGGGCTGTGGGGAGGCACAAAAAGGGAGTTGTTGTTTAATGGGTACAGAGTCTCAGGTTGGCAAGATGAAAAAGTTGTAGAAATCTGTTTCACAACTATTATACACTTAACACTACACTTAAAAATGGTTAAGATGGTAAATTTTATGTCGTTTTATTTTTTACAATAATAGTAATAACAATAAAAGATAGAAAGATATTGGGTAAGCAGCCATCACATGACTTGCTGCCTCTCTTCAGGAATGCCCAATCAATGCCCTGGGCCTGGAACATTCCCCCATATGGAAGCTGGGTGCTGAGCAGCTTCTTGGCCCCAGATTCTTCTTATTAGAAGCCACACCAGTATATCTGCCCTCCCCTCCACTCCTCTCACCCTATGCCCTATTGGAGGAGGGAATCCCCATGGGAGACCCACACACATTACAGACTTTGATCTTGCTGTGTCTTTTGTCCTTTCTGTGAGTAGAGCACTATTACAACCAGTACCTTTGGTGTTGTCTTCCTTGGCGACTCTCAACCCATAGAAGACACAGTGGGCTCCTACTTCTGGTGGTTGGCATTATGGTTTTTGCAGTCCCCCATGGTTGGCATCCTCACATGGGATTGGTGGATGGATCTTCCTACTCAACAAACGAGATATTGGATATTGTAGTAGCCCAGATATCCCTTCAAGAGAATCTACTAAAGGGACCATAGCTGATCGGTAGGCTCCAGCTGCTGCACCTTTTTATCTACCTTGAAGTTCAAACCAGACCACACTTCCTCCAGGCTTCTCCCAGCTAAGGACTGAGCCCAGCAATGGTACTGGAACTGGGACATTTGCTGCTGACTCCAGATTTCTCTAACAAGCAGTTTTGACTCTGGAACTCTCCATCATCCAGGCCAAAATTTTCTCAGAACTACACTGAGTTCTAAGGTTCTTCTCATAGAATTCTTTTTTCCCTCTCTCCTTTCACAGTTGTCACACAAGCATGATCACCTAAGACCCTTCTTGCAGACTCCAGCTTCCTCCCCATATAACATTCACCCGCATTTTCCCAAATAAATATTTGCACTTCTGATCCGGTCTTAGCACATGCTTCTTTGAGGACTCAAACATTTTTGAGGATTTTTCCTATGAAAAGGAACAAAGAAATGAAGCAGTAACCGGAAGGGTTTAAGCAGGGAAGGCTAATTTAAATGTGGGGAATTATAGTGGGGTTTTTTATGTCAATAAAAATAATACAATAGAGAGGGGAAAATATTCAGGAGATAAGACTGAAAGGGGATAAATTTTGGAGTGGTATTTTTTTTTCAATTGCTAATCTGCTTCATTTTTTTTGTTGTTGGTTTTTTGCAGAGGGAGATTTGCCCTAAGCTAACATCTGTGGCCAATCTTCCTCCTTTTTTTTCCCTCCCCCCCGCCAAAGCCCCAGTACATAGTTGTGCATAGTTGTAAGTTCTTCTGGTTTTCTATGTGAGTTGCTGCCACAGCACAGCTACTGACAGACGAATGGTGTGGTTCTGTGCCTGGTAACTGAACCCGGGCTGCTGAAGCAAAGCGTACAGAACTTGAACCACTAAGCCATCAGGACGGGCTCTGGAGTGGTATTTTTGAGCAGATCAGCAGAGATAGAGAATTAGCATAGATAGAAGTACAGTCTGAAATGATTTGTAGTAGCACAGAGAACAGAAGATATGAACACTAATGCTGTTAATTTGGTAGATAGGATAGTGGGAGCTTATAGACTTCTCTTCTAATTGTCTTTATTTTCTCACTCAGCAGAGAATAAGGATGCATATTGGTGTGTTGAAGGTTTGATAAAGGAGGAAAAATTAAACAATAGATAGCCTGGATTTGGGGAGAACTATTGGTATAGAGAAATATAGTGTAATTGTTTCTTAGCACTAAAAGACTTATTTATACATTTGTAATTGTTAATTTAAAATAACATTCTACATAATATGGTTTTGTGTTTCTCTCCATCCAGACTTAGCTTCCTAATTGCAGAAACAGAATGAGTGAGTTGAATTTAACCAGGACTGGGATTTTACCAAGTGAGTAGAATGAACGGGACCAAGGGTGCATGCAAGGGATTAGTATAAATGGAAAATCATGATGAGGTATAGATATAGGAGAAAGCAGGGTCTAGGTATGGCCACGAGACAGAGAAACTAAAGTGGGGTAGAGGATATGATCATTGAAGGAAAAAAATTCCAGGAACTGAGAGGTTGTATGAGTCTGTAGATGTTTGCAACAAAAGAGCTTTGGGGTGGCGTAGTATTTTTGTGTGAGCTTCAAATCTGGTGGGGGTATTAGTGGAGGAATAAGGCATTGTTTAGAAGACACAATGAAGAGAAGGGAGGATGCTTACTTGGTTTCCAGACTCCACGGTATGAGGGATGTGGAAATGAAAATAACCACCACCGAAGTGTTGCTGGTGAATCAGCATTCCCAAGAAAGAGCCATGATTTTATCAAAGGAAAAATATGCAGTGGTTTCTCAGAGACTAGTTTAAGGGTAAAATGTGTTTTAACAGTGACTGACCATGTATTCCAGAATGTACAGTGGTTTTAAGGAGTTGAGGACAGGTAAGATTTTAAATTAGGAAGGGAATGTCAAAAGTCTTTTAAGCAAGAGAATAAGTAGATTCCAGCTAGATGAAGAAGCATGGACAATCGTACAAACGTTTCATTCTGTTTTACAATAAACTGAGAATATCAGGAACATACTTTAGGAACACCAAATATGTCACTGAAAAAATGATAAACTAAAGAGTACAAGTGTTGATTCTACTTGATGCCTCCTAGAGTTTCGATGAGAATGGGATACCCATAAAATGAACAGTTGGCCGTGTCATGTCAGTGACCATAATTTGCATCTCTAGACCATGATTTAAGATAATCAGAATGATGGAAGACTCAAATGATTTTCATGAAGATGGAGAAGAAAAATTTTGCCTGGAACCATGGTTGTCTACATAAGAAGTAGTGTTAAATCAAATGTAAATGAGGGTAGAGAAAATATCTACATATGTTCCAAAACCTGGCATTAAGGTAGACAAAAAATATCATCTGGGAAAAATAGTAAAAGATTGAGAGAGCCCAATACTTCACATGACAGAAAATTGGACGCTAACATAAATAATACTTGTCAACTCAGGCTATAGGCAGTAATTTGTACATCTGATATTATAACACAAGTAGATAAATATAACCTTATAATTTGCATAAATGAATTTAGGCTTCAAATGTGGCAACAAGACGGTATTCCTTGTTTTAAATCATTAGATCTGGGGGAAGAGGGAATGTGTGTGTGTGTGTGTTACAAATTAAATAACCTTGTGGATTAAGAACAAAACATATACATGCACTTAATGAAATAGAGGTTGTCTCAGGAGAACATTTAGGAAAGAATAAGTGAGAGTGGGGAGGAGCACAAGAAGCATCATTGCGGGAGAATATAAAAACCTAACTAACTTGCCTTGTTGGAGAAAATATATAGATGGATGTTACTGAGATAAATTCCAAAGTGGTGCTGACAAAAGATAGAATAGCATAGTGGAAATATCTAGCAAGAATGTGACCTAACTCACGAGGCCTTCCAAAGGCCAAGATTTTTAGCAAACTCTTATTTATTCTTTGTCATCCTACTTTCGTACTCTGATTTGGCAATCCCAAATTTTCTTAATCAGTTTTCCCTACCACCACATTCTTCCAATAAAATATATCTTGCTCAAGTAACTAAGAAAGTAGTGGTCATCAGATATCAATCTTGTCCAGATCTAAACTTACCTAGAATGCTACAATACTACCTTTCACTCTGAAAAAAAAAAAAAAAATTCTTTCTTTAATTTCAAATTCAGACTTTCCGAATATGGATTAATTTCATTTTTTTCTGACTTTACTTGGACGTTGTCCTGTTGGTTATCTCTACTTCCTTTATTTCCATCTCCACTGGCTCCATTTGTAACATACATACACAAACTGGAAGTTAGAGCACCTTCTACCATTCTATGGTATTTCCCTACACATTGAACATTTTGTAACAGTAGTAAACTTGCTGTCTCCACTTCCACAATTCTCATTCACTTCTAACCTATGATTTCTTGCCTTACCACTCTACTGAAAATGTTCATGCTGAAATCACCAAAGACCTCATGCTTAAATCCAAATTGCTATTTTAGTCCTCATTCCATGTGATATCTGCACAAAATTTGAGACTATGAATGATTTCCTACAGCTTAAAATGCTCTCTTTTCTTAATATGTCTCTCTATATTTTTTCCTATAATAATTCTTGCTTTTCTGGCTCTTTCCTTTTTTATTTCATACTCTTTAAATATCTGTTTCCTTAGGTTATATCATTTATTTTATTTTCTTCTTAAGATACTCCCAAATCTACATTTGTATTTTCATTTCCTTTTCTCTTTCTAGTTGTATATCAATTTTTCCAGTGACCAATGGACTATATTTACTTGGATGTCTTGCATGTACCTCACCCATATTATTCAAAACAAAATTTTTCTCCCTTCTCTCTCTCTTCTCAATTTTTGTACTTGTTGACATCAACTTCAATTAAGTTTAATTAATAGTCTTCTACTTTTTCTTCTTCCTCCTCTCAACACCCAATTGATCACTAATCATGTCAGTTGTATAGTTATGCATCACTTAAGGATGGGGATACATTCTGAGAAATGTGTCATTAGGTGATCTTGTCGTTGTGTGAACATCATAGAGTGTACTTACCCAAATCTAGATGGTATAGCCTACTACACATCTAGGCTAAATGATACTAATCTTATGGTACCACTGTCATATATATGGTCCATCATTGACCAAAACATTATGCAGTGAGTGACTGCATATCAGAAATGTCTCTAAAATCCACTCTCTTCTTTTTATATTTACTTATACTGTTTAGTTTGGATTCCAATGATAGTCCACATGAATCATTTCAGAAACCATCTGTCTTGTCTCTGATTCCAAACAGCTTTCACACACTACAAGTAAGGTACTTTTACAAAGAAGCAAAATTGATCATGTCACATTCTAGATTAAAAAATACTTTTAACTTCCACGTTCCTCAGGCCACATTCTAAATTCTTCAGTATTAAGCTACTTCGTAGTATGCCGTCTACCTTGCCTTGTTTCACACCACTTTCTTACATCAATATACTTACATACATTCCTATCTCACAGAACATCTCAATACTCTCAAGTATATCTAGTCTCTGATTATTCTCAACCCTTGTACATACGATTCTTCCTTTCTAGAAGTTCCTACTTTTCCTTTCTTTTGAAAATCTATACCCATTCTTCATAAGCCAGCTCCAATAAATGACAACAAAATACCTCTCCTAAACTCTCCAGACTGTACTAAATTATCTGTACATAGTGCTCTCAGATCCCTTCATCCAAATCTCTTCAATAGCAATTAATCCACTAAGTTTTAACTGGTTATATGATCATGCGTTTGTTTATGTTATATATATAGTGACACGTTGATCAAAATTTTATAACATCCTTGTCAAAGTTTTTCAGTAGTCCTAAGAGCTGAGGTACAATCTGGAAAACCGGTGCTGAAAGTTTTCCTCAATGATCAACAAAAAATTCCAATTAAATCCCTATTTGATTCTGTCATAACCAATTTGCCAGCTGAAAAGGTTGGACCCCATGACATTGGTACTGGGAAAAAGCAATGGTAAGTAAAATTTTTAAAAGAATAACTCTAAATTAATTTAATTTACCTAGTACATATATCTTTCACAGATAATGATGTATTTTATAAAGGAGATTACTGGACCACGTTAGAGATCTTTGAGATATGGAGAGGAAAGGTAATCATGGTAGATTATTAGAAATGCATCAATGTAGCAATTTTTCAAAACAAGAAGCTGGATCATTATTTACTTATTTGATACTTTCTAAGTTCTAGGCTCTGTGCTAAGAATTTACAATATAGAGTTGAGATAAATATAATACCTTAATTCACCCTAAATATTAATACATTATATATGCATATATTTACAAACTATAATATGTGTTATAAATTAAAAACGTATTTACCAAGAAAGTTTAAAAATAGCATATACTTTTTTGATTGGGCACTCAGTAACTATCTATTTGAAAAGTAATGTTTAACTTAAATATCACATTTGGTGTAAAAGTCAATCTATAGGCTCAAATGTCTAACATTTCTGAACACGAGTGTAGAATGGACTATTCAAGTGAGAGTTCATAAATAACTAGATGAGGACACATTTATTATTAAATTATAAAATAATCACCTGATTATATGTCAAGTTGACCTAACTTCTATTTATTGGTGGTGTTACTATTTCAAGGAAATATGATAAACTTAGAAAATTTGGACTTCAAAAAAATCATATAACATGTTTCATGTGAATGGAATACTATGATCTAAACACAAAAATGGAGGAGGGCGGAGTCAAGATGGCGGCGTAGGCAGACTCTGAACTCACCTGCTCCCGTGGACACAGCCAATTTACAACTACTCGTGGAAAAATTACCCCTGAGACAGAACTGAAAACTGGATAAGAGGAACTCCTGCAACAACGGACAATCCTAACTGAGGTAGAAGAGGCAGAGATTCCCTTCCGGAGAGGAAAAACGCCGCCTTCACAAGCCGCCAGCTTCACGGCCGCCGGGAGCAGCTCACAGGTACGCACCCTCCCTGGAGGCGCCGGGCCCTGAGCCGGGAGCGCCCCCGCTGTGGGCATATTGTGGACCCAGCACAATCGAGACCAGCGGCATAATATCTGACTTTGCCTGCTACTAAAACATTGGGGAGCACCCCCAGAAAACCCGGTTCACAAAGAAACTAAAACCGGCTCTTAAAGGGCCTGCGCGCAAACTCACCCGTTCCAGAAAGCATCCTAAAATCACCAGAAAGAAAGGTGCACAGTGCTTTGGTGAAAAGAGACTCACCTAATAGGCCCTGAGTGCATCTCGGTGAGGGGTGAGACCTCTCCAGGGACTGGGACATTGGCGGCGGCCATTGTTGTGGCCTGGTGTGGGTGTGCTGACACAGACGCCATTGGAGTTCTCCCTGAGGCCTGCTAGCCCAGGGTCTGCTCCACCTGCTAGAGCACCGATTTAATCCAGCTCAGCCAGGGCAGGCAGCCCACCCTAGAGACTGGCCCCACCCAACAACAAGCCCTCAGGCAACTTGTGGGCCTGCATAGATTGGTGACTGGATTCTCTGCAGCCTGGCAACTGAGCCGACTTGAGCGGGGCAGGGTGTGCACAAGGAGCGGGTGGAGAGTGTGGGGCAGTGGCGGAGTGTGTGGGGCTCCCGCCGTGGAGAGACTGGGTCCGCTTGGGGAGGTCGGGGTGCTCACATGGGGCAGGACTGTGTTGACTGTGTGTGTGGACCTGTGGGCAACAGGGCTTGTTAGCTGCAGAAGACTTGTGCTTCTCAAAGACCCACATAGGAGGTTTGCCCGACCTTCCAAAGCCTGAAACAATTGGGTGCTCCTGTGCCTGAGGCCAGCCCCACCCAGCTGCGATACTCAGAGAGCTGACAAGAGACCTAATAGGCTAGAAGCTTACAGCAATTGTAAGGCCCTGAGCCTAACAACCTGCCAAGCTGGGGGCCTACTCAGTTAAAAGAAATACTGCAACACAAATGTGGTATTAGAACTTGCAGCCAACTGTGCTGGGGCTCCCCACACCTGATAAAGAGACTGAAGGGCCCACAACAACTACAAGCAGCTGAGCATTACAACAGCTGACCAGGAGCATAACTCAGCCTCCCTGGGCACCTACAGGGAGAGCAAACAGGCCACAACAGAAGGACACACGCAGCCCACATAGGGGTCACCCCTGGAACATTGAGAACTGAGGGAAGCACACTGCAGGCCTCCTAAGCCATCACTTACATAAGGTCACCTATCCAAGAGCAGGAGATGTAGCTGACCTACCTAATATGTAGACACAAGTACAGGGAAAGAGGCAAAATGAGGAGGCAAAGGAATACATTCCAAGTAAGGGAACAGGACAAAACCCCAGAAAAGGAACTAAGTGAAACAGAAATGAGCAACCTACCCGACAGAGAGTTCAAACTAAGAGTGTTAAGGATGCTCACTGATCTGGGGAGAAGAAAAGATGAACTCAGTGAGAATGTCAACAAAGAAATGGAAGATATAAAAAAGAACCCATCAGAAATGACGAATACAATACTGGAAATGAAAAATTCACTAGAGGGACTCAAAAGCAGAGTAGAGGATACAGAAGAACGGATCTGTGAGCTGGAAGAAAGACTAGAAGAAATTACCCAAGGTGAACAGGTAAAAGAAAAGAATTAAAAAGAGTGAGGACAGTCTAAGGGACCTCTGGGACAACATCAAGTGCACTAACATCCGTGTTATAGGTGTCCTGGAAGGATAAGAGCGAGACAAGGGGGCAGAGAATCTATTTCAAGAAATAATAGATTAAACTTCCCTAACCTAAGGAAGGAAACAGACATCCAGGTACAGGAAGCACAGAGAGCCCCAAACAAGATAAACCCAAAGAGGCCCACACCAAGACACATCATAATCAAAATGTCCAGAATTAAAGATAAAGAGAGAATCCTAAAAGCCGCAAGAGAATGTCAAGTTACATACAAAGGAAACCCCATAAGGTTATCAGCTGACTTCTCAGCAGAAACCTTACAGGCTAGAAGAGAATGGCATGATATATTTAAAATGCTAAAAGGAAAAAACTTACAGCCAAGAATACTCTACCCAGCAAGGTTATCATTCAAAATGGAAGGAGAGATCAAAATTTTCCCAGATAAGCAAAAATTAAAGGAGTTTGTCACCAAGAAACCAGTGCTACAAGAAATGTTAAAGGGACTGATTTAAGGGGAAAAGAGAAGACCACAAATAGGAAAAATTATCTATTTCCATAATAAGAGGGAAATGGATACAAATGCACAAAAAAGAGGTTAGATATGATATCAAAAACATAAAAGGAGGGAGGAGGGGAGTTAAAGAGTACAGCTTTCAGACAGAGGTCAAACTAAAGTGACCATCAATTCTGTATAGAAGAAGTAAGGAACAGAGAAGGACTACTAAAACACTGAGGAAAAAAAAAAAGTTAAAAAATGGCAGTAAGTACATACTTATCAATAGTTACTTTAAACGTCAATGGACTAAATGCTCCAATTAAAAGGCATAGGGTGGCTGACTGGATAAAAAAACAAGACCCATATATATGCTGCATACAAGAGACACACTTCAGACCTAAAGACACTCACAAACTGAAAGTGAAGGGATGGAAAAAGATACTCCACGCAAATGGCAATGAAAAGAAAGCTGGGGTAGCAGTACTCATATCAGACAAAATAGACTTTAAAACAAAAACTGTAAAAAGAGACAAAGAAGGGCATTACATAATGATCAAGGGAACAATCCAACAAGAGGATATAACACTGGTAAATATCTACGCACCCAATGTAGGTGCACCTAAATATATAAAGCAATTATTAACAGACATAAAAAGAGAAATAGACAGTAACACAATAATAGTAGGGGACTTGAACACTCCACTTACACCAACGGATAGATCATCCAAACAGAAGATCAATAAGGAAACATTGGCCTTAAACGACACACTACAACAGATGGACCTAGTAGATATATAAAGAGCATTCCATCCAAAAACCGAAGAATACACGTTCTTTTCAAATGCACGTGGAACATTCTCCAGGATTGATCACATATTAGGCCACAAAACAAGTCTCCATAAATTTAAGAAGATTGAAATAATACTAAGCATCTTTTCTGACCACAACGGTATGAAACTAGAAATCAACTATAGGAAGAAAATCAGAAAAGCCACAAATACGTGGAGATTAAACAAAATGCTACTGAACAACGACTGGGTTAATGAAGAAATCAAAGAAGAAATCAAAAAATACCTGGAGACAAATGAAAATGAAAATACGACATGCCAGAATTTATGGGATACAGCAAAAGCGGTTCTAAGAGGGAAGTTTATAGCGATACAGGCCTATCTCAACAAACAAGAAAAATCCCAAATAAACAATCTAACAATGCACTTAAAGGAACTAGAAAAAGAAGAACAAACAAAGCCCAAAATCAGTAGAAGAAGGGAAATAATAAAAATCAGAGCAGAAATAAATGAAATAGAGACCAAAAAAACAATAGAAAAAAATAATAAAACCAAGAGCTGGTTCTTTGAAAAGATCAACAAAATAGACAAACCTTTAGCTAGACTCACCAAGAAAAAAAGAGAGAAGGCACAAATAAGTAAAATCAGAAATGAAAGAGGAGAGGTTACAACAGACACCTCAGAAATACAAAAGATTATAAGAGAATACTATAAAAAGCTATATGCCAACCAATTCGACAATCTGGAAGAAATGGATAAATTCTTAGAATCATACAACCTTCCAAAAGTGGATCAAGAAGAAGTAGAGAATTTGAATAGACCAATCACCAGTAAGGAGATCGAAACAGTAATCAAAAACCTCCCCAAAAATAAAAGTCCAGGACCAGATGGCTTCCCTGGTGAATTCTACCAAACATTCAAAGAAGACTTAATACCTATCCTTCTCAAACTCTTCCAAAAAATTGAGGAGGGGGGAAGCTCCCTAACTCATTCTACGAAATTGACATTACCCTGATACCAAAACCAGACAAGGACAACAGAAAAAAAAGAAAATTACAGGCCAATATCACTGATGAACATCGATGCGAAAATCCTCAACAAAATACTAGCAAATCGCATACAACAATACGTTAAAAAGATTATACACCATGATCAAGTGGGATTTATTCCAGGGATGCAGGGATGGTTTAACATTCGCAAATCAATCAACGTAATACACCACATTAATAAAATGAAGAACAAAAATCACATGATCATCTCAATAGATGCAGAGAAAACATTTGACAAAATACAGCATCCATTTATGATAAAAACTCTGAATAAAATGGGTATAGAAGGAAAGTACCTCAACATAATAAAGACCATATACGAGAAACCCAGAGCTAATATCATCCTCAATGGTGAAAAACTGAAAGCTATCCCTCTAAGAACAGGAACCAGACAAGGATGCCCACTGTCACCACTCCTATTTAACATAGTATTGGAAGTCTTAGCCAGAGCAATCAGGCAAGAGAAAGAAATAAAAGGGATCCAAATTGGAAAGGAAGAAGTGAAACTGTCACTATTTGCAGATGACATGATTTTATATATAGAAAACCCTAAAGAATCCACCAGAAAACTTTTAGAAGTAATAAACAAATATGGTAAAGTTGCAGGATACAAAATCAACATACAAAAATCAGTTGCATTTCTGTACACTAACAACGAAGTAGCAGAAAGAGAAATTAAGAATACCATCCCATTTACAATTGCAACAAAAAGAATAAAATACCTAGGAATAAACTTAACCAAAGAGGTGAAAGATCTGTACACCGAAAACTATAAAACATTTCTGAAAGAAATTGAAGAAGACACAAAGAAATGGAAAGATATTCCGTGCTCTTGGATTGGAAGAATTAACATAGTTAAGATGTCCATACTTCCTAAAGCCATCTATAGATTCAATGCAATCCCTATCAAAGTTCCAACAACATTTTTCACAGAAATAGAACAAAGAATCCTAAAATTTATTTGGAACAACAAAAGACCCCGAATAGCTAAAGGAATCCTGAGAAAAAAGAACAAAGCTGGAGGTATCACACTCCCTGATTTCAAAATATACTACAAAGCTATAGTAACCAAAACAGCATGGTACTGGCACAAAAACAGACACACAGATCAATGGAATAGAATCGAAAGCCCAGAAATAAACCCACACATCTATGGACAGCTAATCTTTGACAAAGGAGCCAAGAACATACAATGGGGAAAAGAAAGTCTCTTCAACAAATGATGTTGGGAAAACTGGATAGCCACATGCAAAAAAATGAAAGTAGACCCTTACCTTACACCATGCACAAAAATTAACTCCAAATGGATTAAAGACTTGAATGTAAGACCTGAAACTATGAAACTTCTAGAAGAAAACATAGGCAGTTCGCTCTTCCACATTGGTCTTAGCAACATCTTTTCAAACACCACATCTGACCGGGCAAGAGAAACAATAGAAAAAATAAACAAATGGGACTACATCAAACTAAAAAGCTTCTGCACAGCAAAGGAAACCATCAACAAAACGAAAAGACAACCTAACAATTGGGAGAAGATATTTGCAAACCATGCATCTGATAAGGGCTTAATCTCCAAAATATATAAAGAACTCATGCATCTCAACAACAAAAAAACTACCAACCCAATTAAAAAATGGGCAAAAGACCTGAACAGACATTTCTCCAAAGAAGATATACAGATGGCCAACAGACACATGAAAAGATGTTCAAAATCACTAACTATCAGGGAAATGCAAATCAAAACTACAATGAGATATCACCTCACGCCCGTCAGAATGGCTATAATTAACAAGACAGGAAACAATATGTGTTGGAGAAGATGTGGAGAAAAGGGAACTCTCATACACTGCTGGTGGGAGTGCAAACTGGTGCAGCCACTATGGAAAACAGTATGGAGATTTCTCAAAAAATCAAGGATAGAACTACCATATGATCCAGCTATTCCATTGCTGGGTACTTATCCAAAGAACTTGAAAACACCAATTTGCAAAGGTACATGCACCCCTGTGTTCATTGCAGCGTTATTCACAATAGCCAAGACTTGGAAGCAACCTAAGTGCCCAGCAAGGGACGAATGGATAAAGAAGCTGTGGTATATATACACAATGGAATACTACTCAGCCATAAGAAATTATGAAATCCAGCCATTTGTGACAACATGGATGGACATTGAGGGTATAATGCAAAGTGAAATAAGTCAGAGGGAGAAGGTCAAATACCGTATGATTTCCTTCATTAAGTAGTAGATAATAACAACAATAAACAAACACATAGGGACAGAGAGTGGATTGGTGGTTACCAGAGGGGAAGGGGGGAGGGAGGAGGGTGAAAGGGATAATTCGGCACATGTGTGTGGTGATGGGTTGTAATTAGTATTTTGGTGGTGAACATGATGTAGTCCATGCAGAAATAGAAGTAGAATGATGTACACCTGAAATTTTTACAATGTTATAAACCAATGTTACTGCAATAAACAAAAAATTAAAAAAAAAATAAATAAACACAAAAATGATCAAATGGATTAGTAACTTGAGGAATGATTATATTCAAAGAGTTTTCATCAGTGGGGCAATATCAGCTTAGAGCTGTGAGTGGCAATCCATAATTGGGTTATAAAAGTATTTTGATAGAGATGGTATATTCCTGCTATGACACCTCCATAGTGGGAATATACTCCTCTCCATGATGTTGGACTTAGTCATGTGGTTTGCTTTGGGCTCATGATGAGTGAAATGTATTTCCACATTCTAGATTTTAGGCTCAACCATATGATTTTTGGCAATGAGAGATTTAGCAGATAAAAAAACAAGCAGAGACATGAAACACACTTTGTGCACTTGGGCTTTCCTTTTATGTTTCTGACATTGTTATGAGAAGAATGTGCCTAGGTTATTCCACTTTTCCACCCTAGAATATATTTTGCGTTTCATCCTTTGCTGTGAATACAACATGCCCAGTTTAGCCCACTGATCAAGAAGGGTCAGAGATGTGTGGAACAGAGTAGACCCAACACAGAGTTTGGAGCCAAGCTCAGCTCAATCCAAGCTAAATCAGCAGAATCCAGATCATGGATATACGAGCAGGAATAAATGAGATTTGGGGGTGTTTTATCACATGGCAATGGCTACCTAACAGTGTGAGCAACAACCAGTAATTTACATAAAATGAAATAGAGTAAAACAAAATAGAACAGAAAATATCAGTGATTAATTCACAGTAGGAAAAAATTATTAAACAATTGAATTTAGGTATATATAAATATTTAAATACACATATGTGTATTCAGGGTCTCAATATAGAATGTAGTTCTTATTGTGCCTCATAATTTTTAAAAAGTTGAAAGTTTCTGACCCAAATGAAATTCTTGAAGTGTGCCACAGTATTTGGTTGTTAACCCTGCGTAGTCAATATTTTAGCAACTCAAGTAAGATATAAAATAAATGCTCATGAAATTTGTAAATCACTGAAACCTGGGTAGAAAAAATAATAAATAGTTTAGATAAAAGATTCAGGATTCAAAAAAATCTTTCTCATTGGTGCCCAAGTAAAAAAGATTTAGTTCATAGTAAACTGAGTACAGGTCAATAATGCAGTATGATCAATAAAATACCCAATTGTGTCACACAATGCAGCATTACAAAAATATGTAGAGAGATGAAAGACAAGATAGTTTAATTCTACTCTGTCTGAAGGTAGACTATACTTGACGCACTATGTTCAAGGACGTACTACCTTTAGGACACTGGAATGCCTGTACTGCTTTGAAAATCCCTAACCCTAAAAGAGTTCGGTTGCGTATAACATTAATGAAGTGGCTTTGACCAGATACTATGAAGACTGTCATAAATAACTAGAAAAGTTTTCCTTATAGTAGGAGAAACTCACCAGACAAGTGTATAAAAATGGTTTTCACGTGGAAGGTGAATGAAACTTCTTTGGTATGGCAATCGAGTATCATGATAAAGCTTGCTTAGCACAAAGTTTAATTATGTGGAATGATACAAGATAAGTTTAATGGGGTGTTAAATCAAAAAAGAAACATATTAGTGGGGAGTTATCAACATCACTTTGATGGAGAAGCCTTTTTTGGGTGACGTGATTTCAGAAGTTATTTTAATTATAGATCTAAGAGGAATACCAGCTGTACGAAAGGTGGAATAAGAAAAACATAGGAAGGAAAGTGTAGAAAAGACAGTGTGTTGACTTCAAGAAAAACAACTGTAGATTAATTAGAAAATGAAAGAGCAGACGCTTCAAGAAATAAAGATAAACACCACTCAAAGAAGTTTAGCGAAGAGAACAAAAGTCCTGACCTGGAAGAAATGATAGGATCTTGTATAGAGAGGCAGCAAGGGTATCTAATACAGGAGGCAGCAAGGGTATCTACATTGAATAATGGATGGACAGGCAAAACTGGGGGCATGGAATCTGATAAAATGTTTGCAACATTTCAAAACGTCAAAAGCCTTTCAAAAATTCAGCGTATTTGTTTATTTTTCAAATAGTCATTGTGAATATATGTATTCTTAAATGTGAATTCAATACTTAGAAATGTCCTAAGGGTGAACGTTTATGATGTTTGCCATTTTAGGACATTTGCCAGTGACATTACGTGACTACTTGATGAAGAGATCATAAATTTAAAATGGCATAAGATCAATTTTGTGAGTTACTTGTTTATCTGTTAATTTATCTTGAACAGTGACTGTTTGTTTTGCTGGAAAATTTTGAGGGACGTAACACGAGACACAGCCAGCCCTGCTGGTCAAGTGGTTAAGATCCAACACTCTCACCATTACGGCCATGGTTTGTTTCCCAGTAAGGAAACCACACCACCCATCTGTCAGTTGTCATACTGTGGTGGCTGCATGTTGCTGTGATGCTGAAAGCTATGTCACTGGTATTTCAGATACCAGCAGGGTCACCCATGGTGGACAGGTTTCAGCAGAGCTACCAGACTAAGACATAGTAGGAAGAAGTAAGTACGGCCACCCACTTCCAAAAAAAAATTAGCCATGAAAACTTATAAATAGCAGAGGAGCATTGTCTGATATAGCACCGAAAGGCGAGAGAAGGGTGCAAACAGGCTGGGCAGGGTTTCATTCTGCTGTACCCAGGGTCACTAGGCATCAGAATTGACTTGATGGCACTAACAACAACAATCTGAGACATATTTCTTGTAACAGTTCCTCTAAATGCTCATCTATGTTTCTGGGGTTACTGAGCATCTTGGAGTTAATTAGGCCTCAAAGATCATTTACTGTAACTGTCTTCCAAAATCAGAGTACCACCTATGCTCCTCACATGTGTCATCCATCCTCTGCTTGAATAGTGTCATTGACTCAGTTGAAATTAGTATCCACTGTCACATCATTATATTGATGCAACTTACTCCTTCATTTTATAAATAACTATCACTTAAAACCAACTGACATTTTTTTGCTAAACGAATCTGCCAATTCACTAAAATGTATCCCGAGTGAAAAATAAAATCAATATACTATCTACTAATAATAGAAACGTGCGATTTAGAGTTTTCTTCCTTGGATTCTGGATGTATTTTGCTCCTAAAGAGAATTTCTCCACTAGGTCCCCCTGTAGCAAGACACATTCTCTCAGTACAGTGGTACTTAATCTCTTTAATATTCTCGAACCATTGCAAAGTTAATTCCATAATTTGAAAAATGTTGAAAGCTATGGGCCTTTATTTCAGATAAAATGGCCATAAGATTAAGATTTGCATATCCTATTAGTAGGATGGCAAATTAACTGAGACCACTTGTGAACGTGGAGTGAAGAATTCCTACTTTTGATTTACACGATGTTGAAATCTTCCCACTGGATCAGTTTAGAGAGAAAGATTGGTCTCTCTGTTTACGAGACCATTTCCAATGTCTCTCTTTAGGTCATCTTTTTGTTCCCATGAATTTACATTTCAAAAATAGTGATGATCTTTTTCAAAATGAACATCTGAGAGTACAATATTATTACTCACTCTAGGTAACTGTGTCATAAACTTATTCACGCAAGAGAGTTTTTCTCTTATTCCTAATGCGGAGATTTGAAAATTCAAGGTGGAACAGAAACAAGGCAGAAGTGAACTATTACCCAAATGTAAATGTGGAAATCTTTCTTAATTTCTGGTCCAATAATTACAAAACTGATCATAGATCTGAATACAAGCTTTTTGCTGTCTAAGAAAAAATGTAAAATAAGAACAAGAGTGAAATTTTAATAATGAAAGTAATTTTTTATTTAAAAAGACAGTTAACTGTAGCCCTATGTGCCTCCTCAAGGGAGCAATCACCCATCTTCATAGTCCTCTCTTTCCTTTGCAGAAGTTGTGGGGAAAGAGTGAGACTTGGAGGACATCTCCCATTGCTTAGGGAGCACACAATAGGGTGTTCTTTTGTTCTGGTTTGTTTTGCTTTGAACATGCAGAGTTCCAGATCTTGAGAATTGGTGGTAGCAGAAAAAGTTGAGTTTTTTTTCTCTATTACAAGATGGGAATGTTTTATTTTAATTTTCATTATCTTCTTTTTTTTTTTTTTTTTGGAATCCTGGCAAGCATAGACAAGGAAAAGAGAGGCAAAAAAGAGAGAGAGAGAGAGAAAATTTAGTAACATAAAGCACAAGTAAAACTGAACGTTTATTGGCTTAAAATAAACAGGTTAAGTATTCAATTCTAAGTTGTTTTCATTCCTGTAATGTGAACTCCCTTCCCCTCTCTAATGCCTGATATAAATGGCACTTTATAAAACCAAGGGCCAAAGGATGGAGTAATCTATCTGGATTAACAAGATGTACACAGAAGGTAACAGTTATGGGGAGTATGATAGGATTGAGAAGGATACCTAATGAAAGCTAGAACTTGAGACAAAAATGACCACAAGAAAGTCAACAATAGAAAATATACAGAAATCTTGGAAACAAAAGGATTGGAGGATCTGCACTAGCAACTGGGTTACATATAGATAAAAATGTATACATAATATTAATTAATCCATCATAACTATTCCATTTTATAAAATCATTCAACATGAGTATTATGATTTTCCAAGTAATTCAAAAATTCCATGTCCTTATTGAAATAGTAAGCTACCTGTCACAAAAGTTGGTCTGTAAGAATCAGGCAGTAATTATAAAAATAGGTTATTTTTTAAGCTCTACCAAGAAATAAGGCGAGAAACATCACTCAGAAAAATGTTTCATTCAAGTCTTCAAAGGTAGTAACTAACATTCTGAATTATACCCCAAAAAGAAAAATAAATGGAAGTTTATAGATCTATATACATATCTATCTATAATATATATGTCATTATAATCAATCTCCCTAGTTTTAGGAATCTTCTGGAAATCCCTTGTATATAGCAAGCTTTTTGTCTGAGATTTTTGAAAAACATAAATACTTTATTATTTTACAGATATATTTAAATGTAAAAATATTTTACTTTTTGGATACATCATATGTTGCTCCTATAAAGATTAATTTCTAATTATACTAGCACAGCCAAAATACATTTAGATATTTTTCCTGAAATGAACAACATTTTTGGTTGTATTTCTTTTTTAGTGAATAAACTCTGTGATGACAAGATTCAACATGGAAATAGAGCAAATGTGTTTTTTTGGGAGGAACTAATTTTGAGGAAGTTCTGGACATAAAAGAATTAGCAGACACAAAATAGGCATTATAGTACAGAGAATAGCAATTGCAAAGGCCCTGAGATGTCGTGAGGGGAGATGGATACTTCTAAAGGTCATGTAGGACCTTGTAGGACAAAGTAGGACATTCATATATATTTCTAAGTGTATTGGAAAGACATTAGACGGTTTAAATCAGAAGAAAGACATAATGTTTTTAAAAAATTAGTTTTCTGAAAGAAAACAAGAGTGGAAGAATGAAGACAAGTTATATTCCAATGTGTACATTATAGAGTATAGTGTATTAATATTAAATATTAATATACAACAATCAGTGCTGGGACAACTGGATATTCACACACAGAAGAATGAAGTTGGACCTCTACTTCACGTCGTATACAAAAGTTAACTCCAAATATGTCATAGAACTAGATGTGTAAGAGCTAAAACTATAAAACTCCTAGAAGAAAATACAGTGGTAAAATTCTACGATCTTGGATTAGACAATAGTTATGACACCTTAGACAATCTTAGTTATGGCACCAAAAGCAAAAGTGAAATAAGGAAAAAGAGATAAACAGAACTACATAAAAATCTTTAAAAAATCATTTGTGCTTTACAGGACACCATCAAAAAAATACAAAGAAAATTTAAAGAATGAGAGAAAATGTTTGCAAATCGTATATACAGTAAGGGATTTATATACATCATTTATAAAGAACACTTACAATTCAAAAATAAAAACCCAAATCACCCATTAGAAAATAGTCAATAGATATGAATAGACGTTTCTTCAAAGATATGCAAATGGACAATAGGCATATGAAAATATAGTCAACGTCATTAGTTATTAGAGAAATACAAATCAATATGAAAATGAGATACCACTTTGTACCCAGAAGCATGACTAAAAGAAAAAGGCTGACTGTAACAAGTGTTGGAGAGGCTGTGAAGAAATTGGAATCTTCATACATTGCTGACAGGATTATAAAATAGTGCAGCTGCTTTGGCAAACACTTTGGCAGTTTCTCAAAATGTTAAATACATAGTTATCATATGATCCAGGAATTCCACTCCTCAGTATATAGTTTAAAGACAAATAAAAACATATGTCCACACAAAAACATGCACACCAATGTTCATAGCAACATTATTCATAATAGCTAAAAAGTGGGAACAACTCAAATGATCATTAATAGTTAAATGAATAAACAAAATGTAGTATATACATATAACAGAATATTATTCAGCATAAAAATGAATGAACTATTGATACGGGCTTCAACATGGATGAACCTTGAAAACATTACGCTAAGTGAAAGAAGCCAATCGCAAAACACCACATATTATATGATTCCTTTTAAAAGAAATATCCAGAATAGGCAAATCCAAACAGTCAGAAAGTAGCTTAGTGGTCTCCAGGGCCTGAGAGGAGGGGCAAATGGGTATTGACTACTAATGGATATGAGGTTTCTTTTGGGGGTGATGAAAAATGTTCTAAAACTAGATTAATAGCGATGGTTGCAGGACTCTATGAATCTACTAAAAACCATTTAATTATATACTTTAATTATATTATATTTAATTTAATTATATTATATTAAATATATATTATATTTAATTATATACTTTAAAGAGAAATTTTATGGTATGCAAATTATATTTCAATAGAAGTGCTATAAAAAATTAAACAAACATCAAATATATCACAGGCAAGGTGAAATCCTGCAATCCACTAAAATCAGACGTCTCATGGCCACTGATTTCATTCACAAACATTGCTGTGATTATGAATGTCATGCCGTGTGCTCACCATCAATTAAAATATTTAACATTTATAGCCTAACATATAATAAATACAATAAAGCAAAGACATATTTGTGATAACAAAGGGATGAAAAACATGAGAGATGGATAAATCTAAAGATACTTTTACCATTCTTTGGAGTTTGGCCTTGATAGCTGTTTTAACTGCATTTTCTTTGAAGTGCAATTAATCCATGTAAACCTCAAAGAGTTCAGCATAAGGCTGTTGTACTTCTTAACAAGTTTTTAAATGTGTAGACCTCTAGGGATGCCTATGCATGCACGCTGGTCTAATTGTACATGTGAGCTATGTACTCTACAAGATAGTCAAAATTTATACAGTGTGTGCTCAGAATGGCATTTGCAAATGGTTATAAATTTAATTGTTTTATACTTATAGTTTATGTATATGTATATATTTGTATATGTATATTTTAACTCACGCATATTGTCTTCAACAAAGTATAACTTAAGTATTATAACTGTTGCTCTGTTCTTATTTTTTTGATGGGAAAAGTATTTTAATAATAGGAATTATAATATTTTCCTTTAATTTGTTTCTCCATCTGTGTTTCAGAGGCCTTCTTTGTACAATACGTAAGGATCTTGGCAGAGAAAAGAATGAACAACAAAAATACTTTAGCATTACCTACCACAAAGCCTTAAAGGGTTCTGAAGTAGTGGCTGGATGAAGCTGAAGGGCAGAGGAGCAAGATGGTATCTGCATCTTTTTCTTTAGAAATGATCAGATCAATTAAGAAGACAGGATAGGATACTGATGCCCTCATTAGCATTAGACAGACTTTTTTTTTTTTAATTTTATTTATTTATTTATTTTTCCCCAAAGCCCCAGTAGATAGTTGTATGTTATAGTTGTACATACTTCTAGTTGCTGTATGTGGGACGCGGCCTCAGCATGGCCGGAGAAGTGGTGCGTCAGTGCACACCCAGGATCCGAACCCAGGCCGCCAGCAGCGGAGCGCGCACACTTAACTGCTAAGCCATGGGCCCGGCCCTAGACAGACTTTTGAAGGGGTAATTACATATGTGTGTGTTATGTATTCTTTTTTATTATAAATATAAAGTGTGTTTGAGGTATCAGGCAGTTTTAGAAGGCTAATAAAGATATAGTCACTTTCTTTTGTCCCTATTCGGCCAAGTGACAAAGGCAATATTTGGAATCAGACAAATCTCCCTTTGACAGACCATAGGCTCACTTTCTGAAATGAAGCATCCTTATAGGACAAGACATGGAAATATCTTCTAAAGTCTCCATATTCAGAAAGCAGGAATTATCTTTTCAAGATACGTTAACTGAATGATAGGTCCCACACCCACCTAACCAGAACACACACCAATTTTCCACTCAAGTTTTCTAGCACCACGAAAACTACACTAAAAATAAGGCTACAAATATATAACACGGTTACATGTATATCACAGGTATTCCCAAATCTTTAATTTCTCATTTTAGTTTTTGGCATTTTGAACATAAATGTCTCATTAAAAAATTATAAGCTTTGGGGCTGACCCGGTGGCACAAGCGATTAGGTGCACGTGCTCCACTTCGGCAGCCCAGGGTTCGCCAGTTCGGATCCCTGGCATGCACCGACACACTGCTTGTCAAGCCATGCTGTGGTGGCGTCCCATGTAAAGTGAAGGAAGATGGGCACAGATGCTAGCTCAGGGCCAGTCTTCCTCAGCAAAAAAAAAAAAAGGGGGGGGAGGATTGGCATCGGATGTTAGCTCACACACACAAAAAATTTATAAGCTTTCTCCTCATCCTCAAAGCCACCCACACAGTCACACAGAATTACACACCTACACACATATACATGCACAAACATGCACAAACACACATCTAGATACACACATGTAGACGGGCACCACTCTCTCACTCATGTCTTGGATTTTAAATGGAGACTAACAGAAAGTCAGTAGAATGCTTTACTCTTACGGGGCCTTGGCTTTTAAGTGGACATTGCAAAGCTAGCATTCTCTCTCTTATTAGCCTCAGTTTCCATAGATTGAGGCCAAACATACTTTAACTTTTTCTAGCTTCAAGAGTAACAAAATAGATAAATTTTTGACTAACATGGCTTTGTGTTAACCCCTTGATTATTGTACCACTTCTCTGTGCCTAACCAAATCCTATCTGCCACTCAGGACTAGCTCGAGTGTGATTCTGATGAATCCTGCTCTCACGCCCACATTTAAGGTGCTGGGAATAGGTTGCACTATCTAGTCTATCATAGCTTACTGTCATATGATTTTCTAAGAATTTCATGTTTCTGACATTTTTCTTTCAAAGATAATTGATTGCATCCCTCAGTTTACCCATTGTCCTGGCACAGAACTAGGTATACTGTAGGGATTCAATATTGAACAAAGGAAATCCATTATTTCAGAAAAGTCAGTATCTTAATTTGATAATTTGAAGATTAATGCAGGTATCAACAATTAGTGAACAGAATCTACTAACTTTAAAATTATAAATTTGAAGGTAAAGGATGACTTTGTGACATAACATTTTGCTATAAATAAAATGAGTTACACCTTTGGAAAATACTAACATTTCAATTATCAAACACATATATGGTTGGTCAAAACAAAGAATTTCACAAGTAATTTTTTAATATTTTGCAAAGGGTTATGTTTCATCAATTAATTTATGCTTCCTCACTTTAAAAAAAGTAAAGAACAGAAAAACTATCACCACATTATTTATCTCAGTAAACTTGAAGATTTAAATTTTGATAACGGGTTCAGTACCTAGATCATTGTTAAAGGTTGACAATTTTTAGATATCTTATTAGACTGGGAATTCTAAAGAAAGCTTTCAAAATATTTTGCTTTTATTTGATTAAGTCCCTTTCTGGTTTTGAAAATAAAAAAAAATATTAAGCTAAATGTTCCACCTGATTTTAACTATTAAGTGAATACAGATGCTGCATTCAATGTTTTCAAATTTCAATAGATTGCGTAACATTTAGGGGAAGATGAATTAACAGTGAAATTATTTGTTTTTAGACAAGAGCCATTTTCTTTTTATAAACTCAAGTCCTGATGAATGATATATTTATTACTAGAGACAAAGTTTCTTAGAAATTACCATAAAGTGGGAAATATTGCTTTACTTTTTTCTATCATAGAAACAAAAATAAAATATAATACACTGCTTTGCTTAGGAGGTTTTAGCATCCTTGTCCACATACTGTAAAACTTTTCTTGGATATAGCTTTCCTCTATTCATTTTTGCTATTTGATTCATTTTTATTTTATCTTAAAAGTCAACGATCTTTATAAAAATATTTTATAAAAATCAGAAACAGAAACTCATATATTATATTAAAAATATAGTTGTTGGATCACTATTAACATCTTAATATAGGCTCAAATACGTATATAGTTATCATTTTTCCAATTATGTCACTATTAAAAATGATGCACAAAGCTATATTTCTCAGTAATTCCCTTGTTTACATGCCTAGGTAACCCATAATTCTCTTTTGAAAATACAAAAAAAAAAAAAAGACCAAAAAAAAACCTGAATCATATAGACAGTATTTAATAATCTTTTATGTTCTCACTGACGACCCATTTTGAATTTGGCAATTTAAGAAATAAACTGTTAACTTCCTCTGGACTATCGTTGCATGCTTTATTAGAACTATATTTTAATTATTTACCCTATTATAGAACATGGGAGAACATAGGCTGTATGTTTGACGATTTTGTTCTTGGAAGAAAATAGTAATAAAATATGTCCTCATAACACACCTTAGCTATTAAATATTGGCTATAGACTTGGGTCAGGGAATTAAAAGTCATAGTTAGTACAATTTTACCAGTTTGCATTGGCTTTGTTTTCACTTAAACATTTTTCATGAGATTTAAGTATATAATCTAACAAGAAGCCAAGAGTCTGGAGATCTCTAAGGTGTATAAAAGTGCTAGATTTCGAGTACAAATCATTCTGCCGCAGAGACTTCTAGATCCTGGCCCCTTTCTTTCTTCTCTAGCTGTAATCCTTTCCTGCATGATCTCATTTGGTCTCTTAAATTTATTGTTAACTTTAGGCTTATTATACACACACACACACACACACACACACAAATATATATTTTTTTCAGCCTTAGGTCCCAGACCTCTGCATTCCATTCTCTACCAGATGTGCTTATTTGAATGTTGTAAGTGGATCCTGATTTTATTTTCTGCCTGACTAGAGTGCCTTCCCCCTGATTTTTAGTAAAAGTATTCTTTTACTTTTGGAAACTCCCTAAGTAAGGTGGCACAGTAAACTTAATAACTCACATTTGCCACCACAAAGGAGAAAAGGTGATGATCTTAGCAAGGTTAGCAAGGTTAATCATAGTTTCTTTCTTTGTATACTCATCAAAATCAGTATTGCGATAGGTTTTGTTAAAATCAATCAAATGTATCTTACCAATTATACCAGTATTACACCAAATAATGGTTACAAACAAGAGTAATGTTAGACTAAAATAATTACAAAATAAATCAGTAGTATTTTCTCAGCATTCTCAACAAAATCAGCCCTTGCCTATATACTAAATGCTGCCGTGGATTGCAGTATAAATCAAGGGCTGACTCCAGTTTACTGTAGATTTCCAAGTCTCCTGAGGGCATATCCATATGCTTTGTTTCATACTGCAAAATTGTATTGCCGGTGTTCCCATTGTGTTTTATCTTTAAGTAAAGCCTATCTTTCCCCATCACTAAAATCCTAGTAAGTTAAATAGCTTTCTAATCTCAACTTACTGCACTATTTGGTAAATCTGTTTTGTGTTTATTTGTGGGACTTTGGCAGTTAGAGAGCACCTGTGCAAATTATACTTTCCATTTGGAAATTCTCATAGAATTCATGAAGGGGACCATAATTCTTCCATAAATTTATTTCTTGTGCTTTCACAAGACCCTACACCATTGTCTTTGAGCTACCTTAGCTCCTTCTGGAGGATCACACTTATTAGCCCCTGTTGGGTCAGTGCACATTTTCTGTTCCATCTTTCTTCTTTAGCTACTGTTTAACTATTTGTTATCTGCTATCCATTATTTTAAAACATAGTATGTGTCTAGGATGTTTGTCATCCTGTCTCTTTCTCCTGAAAGACTCTTTTAAGTGTCCATTATGAGCCAATAAGTCTTTTTCCTCAGAATACCTCCTTTCATTAAAGGCAAATGTGGTTTTCATAAGACATCTAGATCTGTGCCAATTCTGTCCAAATCACTATTAGAGCATTTTGACCAATGTTGGTTTATTCAACAAATATGCTGTTGTCATTGAGTGCTTATTGAGTATATTTTGAGAATAAATTTTGGACCACAAAAATACTATTTAAAATTCAAAGTTCCCTTAGAGACATTCTGTAATAGCTTGCCTACAATGTTTAGGGAGGTGTAGATTAATGGTTCCCCCTGGTTTATCTGGTTACACAGCTGGCTTTAGCTACGTGACCAGTTGGATATGGGACTCTCCAGTAAATTTATGCCAGAGTGCCTGCTCCCTGAAACTGAAATATGTCTCACTGACCTCGGTGGTTCACAATCCAAAGACAAAGAACATTCTGTCTGGCTGAGAAAGGACTCTGATGAGCAGTGCTTGGCAGTCTGTTGATAGGTCTGTGATTGCCTGCTCACTCTTTCTTCTGCTGTGCTATATGGGTGTTAAAGCCTTGAATATATAAAACATGTGTCCTTTCAATTAATGTACCCAGAGTAAATGATGTAAAATTCTGGGAGGTGACTGGTTTCAGACATAGTTTGAACCAAGAACTTGAACATCTCTCTTGATCTTTCAGATTTTGAAGCAATCTCAGAAAAAAAGAAATATCTATCTCTGTACCTTATCCTATGCAAGAAAGATTAGAATGATTTTGAGTTCCCAGGAGAGTGAAATATAGGTAATAGACATTCACAAATATACTTGAGTTTGAATATCCCAAAAAGCTTCCCATAGGTATCTTCAGTGATCATTGCGACCTTGTTTGGAACCCCTTTTCTCCTTTGTGGTGTGAAATATTGGTTATTAGATTTATTGTCCTAACTGGTCTTGGGGGAGTGTCCCAGAGTGAAACAGAAATTTTTTTTCTAGAGATCAGGGGAAAGATATGCTAGGCAGGCAGAAAAGAAAAACAGAAATAGAAAAGTGCGTATCTGCTACAACATTCAAGTAAAATGGTCATGTAGAATACGAGATATAAGGGTCTAAGACTATCAGTGGTAAGTATATAAGCCCATCATGTCCTACCTAAACTGACAATGGTTTCAACTTTCTGAGTGTTCTTTCCCTTCCTTGTTACCCTGAATCCACAATAGCATGGTCTACAGAAGTTAGCGTATACACTATTATGACAAATATGGCACACAACAGATATTTGGTCATATTTCACAATAGATCATCATCTAGTTTAATAATCACACAGTGGCCTGTAATTTCGTTGATGAACAAAGTCTTTTGCATGCATTTGTGAGGCAACAGTTTCCGCATGTTACCTCCCAAAAGAGTTTTTCTGTAATAGATGAAACCTACAAAATGAGAACCAAAAGAAAAAAACAACATCGGAATTATTCCAAGTGTTAATGCACATGGTAATATTAATGCCATTGAGATATATCACACAAATAACTCCAGGTTGAGAGTTTGTGAACCTTATTTTCCTCGGTTTATAATGACTGCAAAGAACAAGTTTGAAGAGCAACAATGAAATGTGTTGAAAATTTGACAATGTTAGATTAATTTTGGTGGATTTACTCGTAAGATGGAAAAAAGATTGGCGAATAATTTTCTGCAAAATGTTACATGGATGATATACAGAAGGACGGAAATTAGAATTTAATTTTTCTTCATTAAAATAATAGTGAAATCATTATCTTTTAAGGGAGAAGGTAGACCAAAAACCCTATGTCATGGCAGGTTTAAAATTGTGATCAATTCAAGTAAATATTGATTATTATGGGAAATATATTTCGCCAGTGGAAATTAAAATTGATGACTGTAAATACATCAGTCCAAATTGTTTCTCCTTATAAATGACTTATACAATTAAAAGCACAGACAGAATTTTTTTTTTAAGTGCTTCTTACAACCACTAAGACCCATGCTGGACATTCAGCTTCAAATAAAGGGAGATTTCTGCAGGCCAAGACCCTCACCCTTATCAGCATCTGCAAATACACCAAATCATCACAAGAGGTACAAAGTATTATTGGCTTTTCTCCTTTTTGTGTAATCCATTTATTGGCTTCATTTCCATCGGCAATCATTCCTCTTCTTTCTATTTATCATTTATTTTTACCCAGATCTTCTCTTCTAGGATAGGACTGTAAGGTCAGCAGAAAGACTGATCCATAGAATTGGTAGGATTTAAGTCTGGCTAATCCAGAAAATGCTATATAGAAAACAAACGCATGTAGTTTAATATGTGTTTATGTCGCAACTATGAGAGTCCTATCAGATAGAAATGTCCACTAAACTTCTTAAATGTATCTCATCAAAAACAAAACTCTGGGTTTTCTCTGAAAAATCCCTCCTTTCTCAGTCTCCCTCATCTCAATAAATGGTATTATCCCCTAATTAGTTCCTTAAGCCAAAAACCTACGAATCCTTTTTGATTCCTACATTTCTTCGGGAACCACACCAGATATATTAGCGAAGCTCCTCAGTCCAGCCTACAAATATAGCTAAAATTCATGACTACTCTTGTGGTCCCCTGCCGATACTGACACTAGAGTAGAAACTCATCGAACATATATTAGAGTGGAAAAAAATTACAAATAACGGACAAATAACATATAGGGAAACAAAATAATTTCAGATTGTGACAAGTTTGGTGAGGAAAATAAAGAGTGATGGAGAAAATAACAAGTACGCTTCTTTGTGCAGATAACAATTGGGCATAGCTTGTGAAAAGAATTCCAGAAAGAGGTAATAGCAAGTGCTAAGTTGCGAAAAAGTGGTCAGATTAGATGGAGCTCACCAAGAAAAGGGGAGAATAGTCTGAAGTAAGACAGGGTAGCAGGTGGAAGCCAGATCAAGCAGAGCCTGGGGAGCCTGTTAAAGAGTTAAGATTTTATTCTAAGAATAATGATAACTCATGGAAGAATTTTAAGCATTAACATAATATGATCTGATTGACGTCAAATTTCCAAAAACATAAATGGCTACATATTTACATGTGTGTTCACACGTGTGTGTGTGTGTGTAACGCTTAAAATTATGTGTTTACATATATATATACAGTTTGTCAAACTTCTTCCAAGACCCTTAAAACATTCTGTGCATTTCTGTTATTTCTTCCAATTCTCTGATGAGCTTGGAGGTTACTTGCTTTAGATGACATTCCTACAACATAGAGGAAGCTCACCAGTTCAAAATCAAACTACATATAGCCAATAAATAACTCTATAGGGTTAAGTCACTGAAAATTTATAGTTGATTTGTTATAACCACATATTCTAGCCTGACCGTGTTCATACAAAGTCCCCAATCCACTACATATCTTAATGACTTTACTCCTTTTGATTATCTCGCTCAGAAAGTAAAATGTTTATTTGATATTTCTTGTTCTTCCTACTTAGCATTCATAGTTAAATGCTTAGTTCAAACCCCTGTTCCTTTAGAAAGCCTCCAATAAGCTCTCAAGTTAAGGTAAGAGCTAGCTTCTCATTTTTAAATATATTTTTTCTCTTTTTATTGTTGTGGTAAGAGCACTTAACAAGAGATCTATCCTCCTAAAAACATTTTAAGTGCACATGTGGTATTGTTAACTACAGGCACAATGTTGTACAGCAGATCTCCAGAGCTTATTCATCTTCTATAACTGAAACTTTATACACGTTGGAGAGCAGCTCCCCATTTCTCTCTCCTCCTAGCTCCCAGCAATCACTATTCTACTTTCTGCTTCTATATGTTTTGTAAGAGACAATACTCTTAGCATCCGCCAGAATTTAGATAAATTATCAATTTATTTGTCTACAGCAGCCATTAACTCCAGGGCAGGGCACAAGTCAAAACCTTAAAAACAAACTTAAGGTGAACTCTGCTTCTGACCATGAGGGAATAAGTGGGAATGGATTAACCTGTCTTAGTAGAAAACTGGAAAAGTGGATAAAATACATAAAACAAATATTTTCACATATTAGACATAAAAAAAAAAGGACTCTGATTCCTAAGACAAGGGAAACAAGAAGGTAATTCCTATAATTGCCCTGGATTTCCTCCTGGAAGAGGTTTTGGGTTCATGGTACAAGAAGGGGAAAGTTTGACTTGAGGAAACAGAGATCAGAGTTCAGGGAGAATTAGAAGCTGGAATTTGTGAAACAGAGGCTGTAGGGAGAGGGAAATGGGGAGTTGTGGTTTAATGGGTATAGGATTCCAGTTTTGCAGGATGAAAAAGTTCTAGAGATCAGTTGCACAAGAATGTGAATATGCTTAACAATACTGAATTATACACTTAAAATGGTTAAGAAGGAAAATTTTATGTTATATATATTTTACCACAATTAACAAAACAACAACATAGAACAAGAGGAAAAAAGAAAACCTCAACAGATGGAACAAGTATAAAATGTAAGTAAGATGGCAGTTTTGAACCCAACCATATTGGTTAAGTAAATTGAATATAAATGATGTAAACGCTCTAATTTGAAGGCAAAGATTGACAGACTAAATAAAATAGCAAGACCCAACTAATGCAATTAAATATTAAAAAAAAAAGATCAGTTAAAAGTAAAAGAATGGAAAAAGATGAATAATTCAAACAGTAAACATAAGAAGGATGCTCAGAGTCCTCTTCCAAGCTCACTGATTTTTGGCAGAATTTGGTTCTTTGCAGTTATAGAACTGAAGTTCCAATTTTCGTGTTTGCTGCTGGTCACGAACTGCTCTTATTCCTAGAGTTGCCCCAGCGTTCCTTCCACATGCCCTCTCCATAGGCCCTAAGTTGACAACATGGTTGTCTGTTTCTTCAAGACCATCAAAAGATTCTCTCTCATTCTAAATCTCTCTGACTTCTGTCTCTGACTTCTCAACTCTCTTTTCAAATGTTCTCACCTGATTTCAGGCACATTCAGGACAGTCTTCTTTGACTACCTTAAGGTGATTAGGGACTTTAATCACATTTGAAAAATCCCTTCGGGCCAGCCCCATGGCTTAGCGGTTAAGTGCGCACACTCCGCTACTGGTGACCCGGGGTTCGGATCCCGGGTGCGCACTGACGCACTGCTTCTCCGGCCATGCTGAGGCCGCGTCCCACATACAGCAACTAGAAGGATGTGCAGCTATGACACACAACTATCTACTGGGGCTTTGGGGGAAAAATAAATAAATTTAAAAAAAAAAAAAGAAAGAAAAATCCCTTCATCTTTGTCTCATAACGTAACCTAATCATGGGAGTGATATGTTATTATACTCTCACACAAATGGAAAGGATTATATGTGCGCCATATAAAGGATGTATGTGTACAGCAGAGGTCAAGAATCATGGGAGTCATCTAAGGATTCTGCTTACCACAATTATTATGTTTATCTTCTGGTCCTGATTAGGTTTACTCTTTTCCCCTTTCTCTATATATGCCTCCTTTGTGTTCACCAAATCTTAAACTTCTTTTGGAGGAGGCTGGGGATTGAAATTTCATAAGAAACCAATGTTAGATTTGAAAGAAGAAAGTACCTAAAGTTTAGTAAGTGGGTTAGGGATAATAAATGTAAAGATGGTAAATAAAACAGCAAATTCTCTAAAACATGTCAATGTTTCTGAAATTTATAATAATGTTTACTAGCCCAAACCACTTTGGTCTTATGTGTTATTGAAAAATGGTGTATGGACTGGAAAGTACAAAATTTTTAAGATTATTCTTATACCAGACAGATTAAAGATGGGGAGAGAGACAACTGGACAATTTCCAATCTCCCCATTCTCCTACTTCCATTTATAGGCCAACCCATTTCTCTTTTGGAACATTCTCCCTTCAGGACTGCTGTCTCATATGCCAAATGCAATGATAATGGAATTGAATCTCAGATCTTCTGGGTACCCCGGCTCCTTTGTATCATGCATATGGAGACTAGGGGAGAGAAGGGGACTTGAAGAGGAGTGCTCAGAGGAGTTGGGTCTCATAGTATCTTGTGCACAGGGTGAATATAACTTGAACTGGAACTTGGTTTTTTTTTTGCTGAGGAAGATTTGTCCTGAGCTAACATCTGCTGCCAATCCTTCCTTAATTTTTTTTGTATGTGGGACGTTGCCACAGCATGGTTGACGAGTGGTATAGGTCCACACCCAGGATCCAAACCTGCAGCCACTGAAGCATGCAAACTTTAACCACTTGGCCACAAGGCTGGCCCAAACTGGAACTTTTCAAAAGAGCTACCCTGTCTCCCCCTGTGTGTCACAGCAAGGCTAGTTTTCTATTGGTCCATGTCACCACATGTTATATCAGAAGTTATAACTTATTATATATCCTTGAACTTAGCGAAAGACTCCCATTAAAACTGATTTTTATTTTCTATTCACCATTTAGATACTATCTAGACTGAAGAATTTATATGATAGTATATAATATTTTTAGGCTTTTTCTATTGAATTTAACTCACTCATGATTTTAAATACTAGCTCTTCCCTCTTCTTACTTATTATACCCTCTACTCCTTCTTATACATTGGTTCATTTTTTATGACTTCAATAATTCTGTCACTTTTATTCTTTTTTTCTTCCCTTTTTGATTCATCTTCCTTATTATAGCTTTTCCTTCAATTTGTTGCCTTTTATTACCACTATCCCATCCATTTGATGAATATACCTCTTTTTCCTCTGGTTTAGACTTTTATTGGAGAGGTTGTATACTTTCGGAGATGTCTCTCCTAAGACAAGGGTATACTTTAAATAAGAAATAAGCAATTTCATTTTCCAGCTCTTTTATGAGACTCACCCACATTTCTATTGATCCAAGTCAAAGGCGGACCTCACACATATAAAACTTCATGATCCAAATCTCATCATTGGAATCACTAATTATTTATTGAATGCATACTTTGTGCCTAGCACTGAGTTTTTAAGTCTAGAAGACTTAAAAAAAAAAAAAAAAAAAAAGGTATGAGTTTCTCTCCTTTCATGGAATTTGCTATTTTATTTGAGAAAAATGAGGAAAGCTAGTCATATACCAAAACAATTTGAGATTCATTTAAGTGTTTAGGTGATTATTGTGGAGATTATAGGTCACAAAAAATATTTATGAAAGGAGAAAATAGCTACGTGTCACAAAATGCAAATATCACAGCCAGAATCAACTAAATAAATGTTCCAATGCAACTAAAACGATGAGAAAAGAAATGCATCAAATGGAAAATTTAGAGACATTCCTTGCTGGAAGCATGGGAATAGGCTGAGGATGAACATTCGAAGATTTTCTCAGGCCCTAGTTTTGTAAAGGATATGTGATTTATTCCAATATCTATACATCGTTTCCCTTGATTCAATTTATTCTCAAAGAGAACCCAGATACTGAAGAATAGAGGAAGATAAAGAAATCAGAAATGCTTACCTGTGCCAAAGAGACAGGTGGACATTTTGTGAGTACCTGGGAGCTCTATTAATATCAAAAAGGACACCGAATGTAACGTGGCATTCCTCCCGAGAGTGCTGCAAGCAGATCGTCCAAAATCTTTAATAAAAATATGGAGATAACACACACAAACACACACACACGTAACACACACACTCGTTATCACTATCTACACACACATAGACTCCCACACACCTATACTAACAGCACAGATTACACACACATATACACACTGCGCACCACACACACAGACACTGAGACCTACACTAGACACCACACATCACACACTCGCCCCTTAATCCCAAAGAGATCAAATAACTAAGTTCAAAATATACACTTCCTCCCGGTTGTAGATGAAAAGTCAGTCGTTTTACAAAGTCAAGTAGACAATTTTAACCAAAAGTGCATTAATACTTTTTCAAAGAAAATGTATTTTATTTTTTGTATATATTAAAGAGGTAGGTCTAAAGTGTTAACCATTTCTTTTATTATTGTGATTTTTAAAATAGATCTGTACCCTAAGTATCTGGATCAATAGAAATAGGACACTTTGAAATAAATGATACAGGCAGGTACTCAGTCAGTCAGAAAAAAGAAGTCTTATTAAACAGATAAATATCAGATACCATGTTTTCATGGTTGAGGGCTTTAAAAAGCTGTTAGGTCAGGAGGGAATTTATAAGCTATAACTCTGGCATAGCAAGTTATTTTTTCATTGTACCTTAAAGGCCAGAAGAGTTAATGGAAGTCTTAGAGAGTTGTTTAGGCAGTAAAAGAAGTTCAGGTCAAGAATTCCTAGGTGCCAGCCGAAGGGCAACTCTTATTCTCTTTAACAGCAGTTTCCCAGTTATCGTGGCCATACCATGAAACTGAGTCCTCACCCAGGCAGCTTAGATTAATTGACTGCAATCTAAGATCTAATGTCAGCAAATAAGATCTCAATTCCCAGAATTTCCCAAACTAATGTGAGCATAAGAATCATCTAGAACATCTTAAATATGTCAAGGCCTAAGAGTTTCTGATTCATTTGATCTGAGTAGATCATAGAAATATTTTTAACATGTTCCCAAGGTAATTCTTAAAGCCAGGCAAGTGTGATCACACATGAAATAGCTGTTATCAGGTGTTGAGCAAAAGAATTATGAAATTAGTATTTTTACCTAAAATTCCAGCTCTGGCTCTTCTCTCTGTGCTCATTTCTGTCCTACTGCATCCTTCACTCATTTTTTTACTTCTTTCAGTGTTGGTCTGACTGTTGATCTGATAGATTGTCAACAGCCTCTCAGACTCACAAAGTTATTATCAAGCTATCTTTAAAAAAAATCAACTGAAATTTGATAATGTTGTCTTATGAATCCAATGAACTCCCACTAGATGGCTATAAAGATGAAAGAGAATAGTGATACAGTCAAAACTCTTGGAGATTGGAGGATATAAGGACAATTATCATTATTTTTGTCTGTCCAATGTTTTAATCCCTACTCTACATTTAGGAAATACCTCACCTTATCAGATAGAGACTGGCTCCCACTATAGATGCAGAGAGTTACCTTTTTAGCCAACTTATAATGAGGTCCCAGGCACATGAATGAGGCCTCTCCAGTCAGATCCACCACTGTAGTGCGTGGGTGATAGTGGCCACAGAGGTGGTGGCTACATCCTGCTTCCAAAAGCATCAGGGACATAGGTTCTAGCAGCAGCATCTATGTATTGTGTGCAGTGGTACCATTTCCCAGCCTCTGGGGTAGACCTCACTAGGTAGTAATGGAAGGAATGTACCGCTCAAGCTTCAGGAGCAAAGATGTAGATTAGTACTTTCCTTCTCAACTTAATTTCTCTCCTTCTCCTGGAACCTCATGCTTTTCTGAGACATGCAACCTTTGTCGTTTGCCCTCTGATAAATCTTATAATTGGTTACCCAAAGGTAAATTAGGCTTCAATGCATTGTATGCAGCAAACCATAAGGGCGAACAAGTGCTCAGTTTAAAAAGAAAAACTATGTTTTCAAGTGACAAACTGATAAAACAATAGGCAATGAAAGAGAATTAACTATTGATGTTATTACTGTTAATAACATTTTTTAGTTTTTCGAAATGTTATTTACATATATACATCATATTGATTGTCTATAGTATTCGGGTTCATTAAAAAATTGCCAGATCATTGTTTATGTTTTTTCCTTAAAAAAAATGAGTCACAGAAAGTTTCTGGGTGCTTCAAAGAATATAGTGTTGTTTTTCAATTCTCATTCCAACTTGATTTCAATTTAAATTAAAAAGACATCCAACTTGGAGAAGCCTAAAAATGTATTCAGAAGAAATATTCAGTAACAACAAATTGGCTATGCTGATTCTAGTCCCTAAAGTTATAAATATTGTAGTCGTAAGAAAAACTTTTAATATTCACTCTTGACCTTCTGAAGGGTAAAACAAAAAGCCAGCATCACTGGCATACTCGTGGATTTCCATGTTCTGCCCACCCGACAGATAGCTTTGTGTGTTGAGGCAGTGCTCCAAGTCTTAATACTGAGGTCTCCTGGCCCAGTGTCTACTGTGTGGGCTTGATAGAAATATACAAACTAGCTTATGTTGTCCCTATACTGTTGACTACAATCAACGTTTATTTGTTTGAACGTGTCCTGAACCAAATTAAAAAACACCACAGGTTATGGTGGTAGTTGATATTAGCGCCACGTTGGATAATAATCCTTTTCTTTACAGCAACATATTTGTTGGAAAACATGATATGGTCAAATGCACACAGGAGACTATGAGATGAAATTATCTTCCAATTTAGGAAGACTGTGGAATATAAAACGATGTATATACAAGGAGCTGCTCTCACTAAGCAGAGCTCTGCTAACCTGAGGGAATCCAGAGAAGAGAACAAGTTTTACTGAATGAGATGAGTCTCTGCATTTATATAATAATTCACAGGTGATTTCCTCTGTGATTGCTTTATAAAAACTCTTAAAATGGTTCCATTGTGTTTTTATTATTACCAATAATATTTTTATTATTATCAATAAGGGAAAACAAACACTTTCCTTTGTATGAAAAATATTGTTTTGTTTGTAGATCAGATTCCTTTTACATAGTTTCTAGTGTTACCTTTAGTTATTACTATGGTAGGCTTATTGTCGTATAGATGTCCTGGTAGTAACAGATAATATTCCTATTTAGCAATGATTCCTATTCCTTTTTAAAATTTTCTTTCTTCCTTACTTCATTGCACTAATAATGGATCAGATTCTATGGAGCAAACAAATGAGTTGGACTCAATTTCTACTTACTCAATGGCTTAGTAAGACAGGCACTGTAAGGTTTCTGGGGTAATAGAGACAATTTAACAGGTTATTTAAACTTAAATGAAGGAATTTGTCAAGCTGTGTAATACTTTCTTTATCTCCAAGTCCCTGTACCAGGGACCTGCTTGAATGCTCCCATCTCATTGGGCTGAGTGGCATTCTTTGTCATTTGCCATGAGAGAGCGATTGGCTCACTTTTGAGCATGCATAATTTGTAAACCTCCATTAGGAGAGCTCGCTACTTCAAACTTGAGGTAATTTATATGTTATAACAAGACAAAGTGAATTTACACGATATGGTCTTTAGTTTGTATAACTTGGACCTGTCCAAGAGATTGCTTGCATGCTTGTTGCTTTGTAATATCTTTATTAAAGAATACAGAAAGCTTCCCAGTGAAATGAAAAAAGAAACATTATGATCGGGTGTTATCAATGTCGAACAATCATGAGCACAGAGTAGAGTCAGCAGGAGAAGGCGAAGTGGTGACCAGGTCTTATTTGCGGAGCTCAACAGAAGTCCCTGCTGGGACAAAGGATGGGGAGTGATTACCTATTCTGCTTAGACCTTGGAAGCCATTTGAGGAGAGAAAGCCCACCACCAGAGACTTGAAAAACTACTGCCAATTATTATCTGATTTTTATTTAATTAAATTTGCATACGGAAGTAAAGAGATTTTACTGAAAATTCCTTTCGATTAATGTCTATCTCTGGAGTTTAAAACTTTCATTTACTGCTTTTGATTAAATTGTGGCCTGGCAAGGAACAAGTAGTCTGTCTTGATCTTTGGCCAAAAATATACCTATATATGCAATTTGTTTCTGAATACCTAGGGATTTCCTGAAAGTGAGGAATGTTAAGCTGGGGGAAAAAAGATATTTTAATTTTTTGGAAGAAAGAAAGAAACGTGCTTGACTACAGAATACTCGACTAGTTTGGTCCCCTGATCTCACTGCATTGGTCTCCATTGTTGTTTTCTTTTTATGTACCTCCTTCGCTCCATCATCTCTCTTTTTTCTTCCTCATTACACACTGAATTTCTTCCTGCAAGTTGTGGTTCCATAAACCTCTGTGGCATATTATATAAATATTAACTTAAGGTATGTCCATGAAACTCTCACCAAATTTTGTGTGTTTGTGTTAGTATATGTTAATACATTCTCTCTCTCTCTCTACATATATATATATATAAAATTCTTATGTAGATGTAATTTTTCCTATGAAGAGTGTCAATATTTTTCATCAGATTTTCAAATAGGCTCAGAAACAAGAACAAAATTTTAAATAATTCCTGTGAGAAATTGTGAGGAATCAATACATCATCTACCCCTATAACTTAAAAACGAAAGAAACGATATCTGCAATTGAAAATTAAGCTTGAAGAGCAGCATTAAATGTATACACTTGGAAACATAATCTTAAAGAAATAGAAAATTTCCCCGGCCGGAATATGACTGAATGACGTTTTTTCAGATGTAGAAAAAGAATATGTCTTTTGAAAGGAACTTGGTCAAGTAGGCAAATATTGAGTGTGCTCATCCATTCACTGTCCAAGACCCTGGACTGAAGAACTCCATGCCCTCGATGCTAATGTAGAAATGGATGTGAGCAGAAGCCGTAAGCTACACTTTGCGATTAAATACTTGACTCATGAAATTAACTTCACTTTGCAAAAAACGTCTTTGTCACTAAATAATTTCACCGGTGGTCATTCTTATGTAGTAATCAGTGTTCTGAACAATATTAGTTTCTTAAACCTTTAGAAGCTGAGGGCCATTCTGATTAAGAATTCACAAATGTTAGTCTCACCTTCAGGGAACCAAAGATAGCCGGCCACTTTAGGCAAAAGCCTGGCATTCTGGAACTTATTTCAAATGCTAGACTCTCCTTGAGAGTAAGCTTCTTATAGTAGTTTCATATGATTTATACCCTTGCTTGTGCATTTATTCACTTAAACATTCAACAAATATTTATTGAGTGCCTACCACAGTGAATAGGTATTGAGGATACAAAATTGATTAAATAAAATATATGTGGTCTGTGGGCATGGTGCTTACAGTCTTTCCTTCTCCGTTTCTTTTTGTCCCTGTCAAAGAAAAAAGAATAAATAAGCGTGGTTGTATTTAAATAGTCCACTTTGATTATTTGTAATCTAAAGGGGGAGGGTAAAAGAAATAATTACATCAGTTTTGTTTATATTGAATACTATCTAGGCAAATATACTTTGATTCAAGAAACCAAAATAATAGCTTTAAGTGTTAATTTTGTGTGTCTGTGTATGTGAAGAAGATTAGCTCTGAGCTAACATCTGTTGCCAATCCTCTTGTTTTTCCTGAGGAAGATTGGCCCTGGGCTAACATCCGTGCCCTTCTTCCTCTACTTTATATGTGGAACACCTGCCACAGCGTGGCTTCATAAGGGGTGTGTAGGTCTGTGCCTGCCCGCAAGCCTCAGGCCACTGAAGCGGAGTACGCGAACTTAAGCACTACACCACTGGGCCGGCCCCTTTAAATGTTACTTTTTAATGGATTTTCCAAAATGCAAGATCCATTGGCAAAGCACAGGAACTCTAAAATGTAACTTGGAACGAATGTTATGAAATCCTTCTTTCATACAAATAGTTTCTAAAATACACTGGATTAAGAAATGAAAAAATATAAGCAATAATTGATCCAAGTAAGTTCAGGTTAACAAAAAATATGTAATTATATATTCTGATTGTTTAACACATCATAAGCACTATTTAACTAGACAATTTTTATATTTGTAAAATTATTCTTTATAATCTTTGAATCTAAAGTTCAAAGAGAGAGACGGCTGTTAAAAGAATGAATAATAAAATTAATGCCTTTCCCTTGATTATTCTAGTTCTTGGTTATTAAGATCATTATTATTTCATTATTATTTTAAAAAGCTTCTATAATTTACTCATCAACCTACTAAATACACAAAAAATACGATGAAAACATTTCAGATCAGATTCCACTGAAAAATTATTCTGCATTAATATCCATATTTACAGAAGCACTTTTGATTCACCTTTTCTGTACGTAACATATCACCTCCTTGACCAATGTAAGAATTGCCACCATTAATTTATATCAAATTCTATTCCATCCTTTCTATTGGACTTCTTGAGTAAATAATTTAAAATATTTTTATCTCATAATATTTCAAAAATTATTTTACATTATATTTGCTACTTTTATTTTAACCATGACTCAACATTAATTATGTGGTATGCTATTTCAGAAGTGCCATTTGGATAGTCCTAAGCATTTCTATTGAGATCATTCTGGCAAAGATACGTTTCTATTGTTGCACAGATAGCCAGTCAGCCTAGTTCAAGTCATTGAAAATCACTACTTTGAAAATATAATCCTGGGAGCATTCTCTCTTTGTGTACTCACTAAACTCTTTCAAATTCTCTATTTCTTTATGAAGGATTACTGACCAAAACAAATTATCCGGTGAGGGTTTGTGTGTGTTATGCATTCATTGTTCTTTCTGCACAGCGCCTTGATTACCAGGTAAATATTGGTTCCTGTCTTCCCTGAGCACCTTTCATCCTCCGCAGTATAATTTTATGTTAAGGTTTAGAGACGCCACAATTGAATAGCATAAATCTACTCATTATATCATTTAAGCTTTGACTTTCTATTGCGGCCTGTGGGAAAGGCCTTCCCTACTCTGCAGTCTAAATTTAAAATCTAGAAATACGACCAGATGTTCTCATTAGGCATTAAATGAATATCATACATGTATATCATTTCTTCCTTACACATAATATGCCCTGCAATTTTAGTTTTAATTAAATATGGATTTTCTTACTTAGCTCATTCTCCAGATAGCTACACTAACTGTAGTAATATTCTCAGTATTCTCCAATGCCACTGAATTTTTATAGAGTCAATGTATCATTGTGAAACCTCAGCTAGAAATGTACGACATTTGTGATCTCTTCACACAAAGTGAAAGGTCCTAAAATAAAACATTCCCTTCAAAATCGAACCCTTCAAGTATTACTAGCATGAGAAAGAATTCGTGAGATTTATAAAATGTATATATTACGATTCAGACCAAAGGAGAATATTTGTCCATCTCCTCACAGGTATTCTTAAAATATGTTCTGGTATGAATGTAATGACATAAAACTTGTTCAGGCTTCAGTGTAAGACTTCAACGTACAGAATGAAGGAAACCTAGTTCATAGAGATACCTCCAGTCATTCATTTTTTTCCTAAAGTAGTTACTGAGCATCAAGTAGTTACTGTGCTGAGACTTGGGTTACAAAGTTCAAGGACACATGTACTGCCCCTTTTGTGCAAACAGGCAAAACAAATAGACAAAGAATATAATCATGACTAATGTAGATGCATGTGCAAAGTACTAAAGAAGTTTCACAGAGGAGGTTAAACTGGTTAAAACATTTTGATGGGGCAGGCCCGGTGGCGTAGTGGTTGAGTTTGTGTGCTCCGCTTGGGTGGCCCAGGGTTCAAGGGTTCAGATCCCAGGCGAGGACCTACGCACCGCTCAGCAAGCCGTGCTGTGGCAGCATCCCGTATACAAAATAGAGGAAGATGGGCACAGAGGTTGGCTCAGGGCTAACCTGGCTCAGCAAAAAGAGGACAGCTGGCAACGGATGTTAGCTCAGCGCCAATCTACCTCATCAAAAAAAAAAAAAAACACTTTGACTTTTCCACTTGAATAAGCCGATAGTCAGGAAAACAGATATTTACTGAGAGAAAAGAGACAATCTAGAAGCCAATGTTAATGTTTGGAAGCATGGACTTTGGGACCACATTTTCTAGGTTCAAATACAACTCTACATCTGACTGAGAATTTAGAAAAAGTCGTGTTAACTTTCTATGCCTTAGTTTCTTCACTTGTTAAATAGAAACTACAACACAGGGTTATCAGGAGGATAACATGAGTCAATACATGTGAAGTGCTTAGAATAGTGTCTGTTTAAGTGCTTGCTAAATAAAATTAGAAACTTCAAGTTTTCTGAAATATAAAATTTCATAAATGAATGGACGAGACAGAGTGCTCAGATGGTAATTATTTTACACACCTTTAAAAAGATATATAGAAAAGTTATTTTGAGTAGAGGAGTGATGTGGTAGATTAAAGATGGTTCAAATTCTTTGTCACTTCCCCTGTTTGAGAAATGGAGTCCACTAATTCTACTCCTTTTGAATCTAGGCTGGTCTTAGTGACAACATTGATGAAAAGAATAACAGAAATGATATTTCAGTTGCTGGGCCCATACAGTAAGAGACTGCCAGAATCCACTTCACTTTCTTTGGAACACTCTCTCTGGGAGCCCTGAGCCCCCTGTAAGAAGTCTGACTATGCAGAAGAGGCCTCTCCTAGATACTCTGGTTGATTATCTCAGCTGAGCCCAGTCTTTCAACTGTCCCCACCCAGGCACCAGCCATGTGAGTGAAGCTGCCTTCGATCCTCCAGACCAAGCCAGATGTTTAGGGACATCTGTCCCTAAACAGCTCACAATGTCACATGTCCACCAATATCAGATGTAAAAGAGGAATCATTCATCTCATCACTGCCTGGAATTCTGGACCAAAAAAATCATGAGAAATTATAAAAATGGCTGTGTTTTAAGTCACTAGGTTTTGGGTAGTTTGTTACTCATCAATAAATAATCTAACAGGAACAATGACAAGGTCAGATTTCATATTTAAAAAATCCCTTGGGCTTAGTGATAGTGAGGAGCATTTAATAACTGGGATTGACTCTGCAAGCTATAGAATGGTAAAGAGATTTTCAGATGAATCCAAAACAGAGATTATGATGGCCTAAACTAGATTAGTGTTATTAGATATGAAGAGAAAAGAGTATTATTAAATTAAACATTAACATTTTTCTTTTCTACCTTTTTACCTTTTGCCTCTAGTTTCTCTTTCTATTGAGATACAGTTTAGGAAAAATGAATTGAGTGGCTGAAATGGAATTACAGACAGTAAGTAAGCTAAAAAGCCAAAGTTCATTTCTTGTGCTCTAAGCGATTCTTGAAGAGAAACATCATTTTGGTATTTGTTTGTTTGTTGATTTTATACATAGATATAGATGTAGATGATATAGATATATAGATACAAATATAGATATAGATACAGATATGCCAAGGATCTTGGAAGATTCAAACTATAATATTTGCATCATAAACCATTGAGTAGGGAAGGATGCAAGATGATTTAAGGCCTTGCCATGGTGAGAGGAAAGAGGATACACCAATGAGAGTAATATGGGAGAAGAACGATGCCTTTTGATTGCTCCTGGGTGAGCCCAACAATATGGCCACCACTATTATTAAACTCTGAAGCAGGAAGTGGTCTATATCATCTTTTTTTCCCAAACTTTTTTGGTCAAAACTAAGAATTAAAATTCATCTGATATTTCAACTTAATATAGAAAACACATATACTCAAAACTGAAACAATCATTTCAAAAAACGTTCCCGTTGTCTTACAATGGACAATGTGACGTTTTCTGGGCTATTTTTAAAGTTCTGGCTAAATCATATGACCCAATAGATTGATGTCACCAGCCACAACTTTCACTTTGAAAAGGACTCGTCTCCAAAAAAAAAGAAAAAAAAAAATATATATATATAAATTTAGATAGAAAAAGAAAAAGCATTTCCATGAATATAGCCCAAGGAACTGCAAGTCTCTTGAAGAATGTTGGCATGAAGCATGGCATCAGTGCAATTGGATATTTGTTTCTGAAAGATATGCCAAGGTCACCAAGAGAACCTCTCAGCTTGAAGTGGCAGAAGCAGCCACAGGTTCCTCCAGCCCCCTGTGAGAGGGATGTGGACATATTACAGAACGAGTGAAGAGATGTAATTGTCTGGGCCCTGGTTGAGCCAGACACAGATTGCCATATGGGCATATATGCTCATATAACTGAGCATCATGTCAGGACCCAGCCATCTCTGTAAATGCTGTGAAATCATTTTCAAGGACCAGCTACATCTCAGCAGAGGCCAGCAGGAGAGTGCAGACAAGAGAGGACCAGTGACATACCCTTTCTTCATAATGCCAGGTTGATAAAAATGTCCTTACTACCTGCCCCAGAACTTTATGTAAGTTTGGGTGTATGAGGGATATTATATATAAATCTTTCTTTCCCAGCCAGATTTGGAATTGTTTATGAGACAGACTAAGAAGTCTGACTTATAAAGATCAAAGTATCATTTTTATTATGGACAAAGCAATAGGAAAATATTATATTAGATCTGCTGTGCAAATGTACTTCACTTCAATTAATCAGTCTTATCCATCCAATTGCAGTCAGTATTGCAAAACCATAGGCCTCCCTAAGGTGGCCCTACATGGAGAAACAGAGGATTCATGCTTCCTGAAGGCAAGCTGAATGTGTGTGTGTGTCTATGTGTGTGTGTGTGCGTGTGTGAGAGAGAGAGAGAGAGAGATGATATGAGCACAGAATGCATAATTCTTTTACAGAATTCACCAATCAAGTCATTCTTCCTCCCATGGAATAGACATTGAAAGAGACACAAATTCTTCCTCCACACATGAAAATATGGGGATATGAAAACAGTGTTCCAGCTCACACATAGTCTTAGGTAACATTTATTGAGCCCTTACTGTAAACCAAACACTGTTCTAAAATGTTCTCAAGTTTCTTGTACTTTTAAAACCCTACTATAATTCTATATTCCCCTCTGTATTCTACTCACAGGCAAACCACTATAAAGAGTAATCTCTCATTATTTTGTCCATTTCAACATCTTCTACCTCTGCAATCTGGCTCCTGCCCGCAACATTCCACAAAAATGGCTCTCGTTGAGGTCACCAGTAACTTCCTCATTGCCAAATACAATGGCCAACATTATATATTTGTGTTCTTTACTTTTTCTCTTTAGTCTCATTTTTAATTATTCTGTAGAATGTGTCACTATTAATTCCTCTTCTTGAGGACTTCTTCCCCCTTGGTTTTCATGACAACAGCATTTTTGCCCGCTTCCATATACTAGGATATCAACCTCCTTTATGGAGTCCACTTCCTTTGCCTGCTTCTAAAATGCTGGAAGAACCCTGTAATTTATTGTAAAACTTATGTAGGGTCAACTATTACCTACATGTTGATGATGATTCTCAGGTCTATACATATAGGTCAGATTTCTTGCATAATCTTTAAACCAATATACATAACCATTATGTCATGTCACTACTTGGAATTCACAAGGGCATTTCAAATACAAAAGATCAGAAATAACCCATTAGTGTACTTTAAAACCTACTTGTCCCACCTCTCGTCCATACACCTATCTTAGTGAATGAAAACACCATCCAAGCATTTGCTCAAGCAATATTTTTGGAGGAGAGCATAGATTCTTGCTTCCCCTTACCAAACATCTCCTCTATGTCTTGTAAATGTGTGGTCTCACAATTTCCACATAAAGCGTTGCTGACACTGTGCCACCTTAACCCTAAAGTCCTTCTAGAAGTTCTTCAGAGAGGTAAAAGTTGTGTACCAGAATACGTGAAAAAGCATGTTGATGTTTTCTAGACGATCTCTATATAGAAAACATCATCTGGTGAAACTAATTTTGAAAGAGGATCTACATTAAACTAAATGTAAAAGAGTCTACATTAATGTGTATGTATATGGGACAAAAAGAGATGTGGACCTTTTTTTTTGAGAAAAAAAGCAAAATATCTCTGAACTTATTGGGAAATTGCTGGAATACTGGTATTGAAGGAAAAGCTGAGTTTATAGGAAATGAAGCAAAATTCCAAACAAAATAACAAAACACTTAATAATCTTTTCTTTGACAGAAACTAGGCTTTCAAATCAAGAAATCAATTAAATGTAAAAAATTAAGCCTTATTTAAAAAGATATGTGTATCATATGATTTATTTTTACTTCAAAAAGTTGTTTTTAAAATCATCTTTGAGTGTATCGCTTACAGTTTAATAACTGTTTTTAAAGGTTATATAGCGCTTTGGATATAAAGTTACACACATTATAATATCTAACATCTTAGGACCTATTCACTCCCATCTGGCGTCAATGTAACCAAATGGCAATGGTAGCTCCTTAGACTAACGTATTATGAGTTTAAACAAAGACAGACAATTAAATTATTTTCTTGTAGTGCTTTACAATGAGGCATCAGCTCAATGAAGTAACATTTATGTTACTGAAAGGTGGTGGCACAGTAAATCCTACTTCACTGCCAATAAACTGAAGATCAAAACAATCAACTAAGCTCCACTGGTAATAAATTGAAAGTCAGTGGAGCACAAAATGTATTACTGTTAGAATTAATTTTGGCGAAAAATAGGTTGTTAAGTTTTCCCCTTTTCTTAAGGCAAATCAACACCTAGCAAAGAGTTAATAGACTGTTGAAAGGTAAATTCAGTGTGCTCATCAAATTCCTTTGATGGAATTTGAATTTTATATTTGACTTTTGAGCACAATGTAATCATCTGGACTCCTTTTTATACGTATTTTGGAGAGTTTTTACAAGTTTCATGATTAAATTGCATTTTTAAAAGTCTATTGGATTACAAATGGAATTTTTTCACATATTTACCAAAAAGCTTTTCGGGACCAGCAGTCAGTCCAATCATTGGTTATAAGTTGGATTGATATATTATGGACTTATATGATTTAAAAGTTACTAATGGAATTGGAATATATCATAGGAAGTTGATTAGATGTTGAGAGAATTTATAGACATACAATAAGGTACCAAATGAAGGAAGCTGACTTGTTTTAAGGGTACTCTGGAAGTGTGGGAGTGAGAGAGCTAAGTCTACATGTGGTGCTGATCCAAAAGATTCTGGATGGGAATTGCAGAAATGAGGCAAGGTCATGGCTTCCCTGTTACAAGTTATCACTGGATTCTAATTGCTTCTAATCTCTTTTTTCTGCTCCCTTTAGACTAGCATTTGAGCAGAGTCATTTTTAAGGAGTTCCACTGTTTAACTTTTACATTAGTAATAACTGTAGCCATTGATGACAAGAGATCCTTTCATATTTAGGTGATAATTTCCTCCAATATCTGAAAGAATGGATACATTTTTTTATCTACTGGGTTTTAAGTCAACAAAGGTGCAGGATCAGTATTTATTATTAATATAATTTATAAACCTTGATCAAATAATCTATAGATAGAGAAGGTGTTTTGCTGTAATTTTCTTCTGACACTGTTTGGCTACGTCTCTTTTTCAAAGGCTTTATGCAAGGGTAGAGATTTCTAAGTATATAACTCAGTTCCTCATTGACCCAAGTTCCCTAGGTCCATAAAAATCACATAAGACCATGTTTAAGGTTCATAAACATGTCATAAGAGTCATAAATTTTCTGTGTGCATCTCACTAGACCCAATGGAAGAATCATGAGTCTCTCAGAGATTGTTGCATGTTACACTGCCTGGGCTAGGTTCTCCAATTTAACTGTCAGTACAAGAAAGAGCCTTCAGCAATCAGTGAAGGTGCGTTTAATTTTTCTTATTGTATCACTTTGGGAAATTAAGACTGTCATTCAAAAATTCTTAAATATTATAGTGAGAAGATTTACTACAGAACTTCATATATTTTCAGAGTAGGAATAGATTTTCATTCAATACGTCCATTCAGAATGAGGCAACTAACTTATTCAAGATCAACTGGTAGTAGAATCAGAATTTTGCCTCAAATCTCATAACTCATACAAAGGTTTCTTTCAACTACAAAGCATTTTTATGCAATATTCTTCATTCAGAGGATATCTTAAACCTTTTGTAGCACTTGCTTTTTCATAATAAAGATTCATAATGTATAATTTGGCTTCAAACTCCTTTTTTCTCATCATCTGAAGCAGAATCTGTTGCCTGTGAATCTTCATAAAGCACAGAGGAGATTACTATCATTATATAAATCCATCTGAAATCATTTATGATTTTATTTCTTCAAATCTTCTAAGTTAAAGCTGTTCCTTAATGCATGTGGGAGTTGACTTTCATAGTTACATAAGGAGGGAATTTAATAACAAAAACATTATCCTTGTTAGAGATAGAAAGCAAGGTTTATTCTCTTACTGATAATTGGTACCACAGTCAGTCATAAATAATCTTTACTGAGAGTATTCTGTAAAGGAAGTAGTATTCCTAGTTTTCCTCAGAATCTGAATGCTATGGCCCAATAAAATATGTAAAATTTATCTGCACCTACAAGGTATAAATCATTAATCGGGGGTTTTTTGACTTGGTAAAATTATCTTTTAAGAATGAATCCATACTCTCGTGTTGGTAATGATGATGACAATAGCTACCAACGATAAGATGAATTTATCCTGCTAACACGTAGATGAGTTTCCGTATGCTCAGCTTGTATGATTTTCAAGCAATCACTTTAAGCAATCAATAAACAAATATCCAGAAATCATATAAAAATATTCCTACTAATTGATAAATACTGGCAAATATTGGTGGGTATGATTCTTTATAAGAATTATAGGCATTTCACAGCATTTTTGAGTCATCTATTTTGAACAAAATAGGAGATATTAAAATGTATATAAAATGGTATGCCTTTCAGTATTTAGTAAAAATTTGTGTTTGCATTTTAAGCCTTTATTTATTTAATCAAATTGTAAATGTTTTAAGATGAGTGAAAATGGTTGAAATGAGCATAAGAAATCTGAGAAATCATAAAAGTAATGCTAACAGGGCATTAGTGGAAAGATCAAATTGAGTACTATTGAAATAAAAGCCTAAAATGAATGAAGTTGAACAAAAAGCAATGAAAAATGAGAAAAGAGATTAGAAACAAGGTAAAGAGCAAAATGTAATAAGGTTAACTGAATGACATACTTGATTTGAATAACCAAGAAGCTGTAATCAATGTGGAAGGGCACAACATGGAAAAATGGTGTTATAACCATAAATATTGCAATAAACTTACGTACAGTTCTCATAGCAACTAGTTTGCATTTCTATCTGACAAAAGTATGAATATCATATTCTACAGGCCATCAACAGATCACTTTGACAGACTCTACTTATACATTCCTAAGCTTGTATTTGATCACTTTACTCTCTCAAGAGAGTGAACATTGTACTCTTTAGGTGTCATGTTTGAGTAACAAATTAATGTGCTTATGAAGAAAATCTAAATTAATAAATTCTTAAAGTTTTATAAGTGCCCATTCAAATCTGCTGGTATTATGTATGTTACCCCAGATACAGTTGATTATACACATCTACAAGTATAAATGTAAATAATTATAAATAGTATACTTTGGTGTTCTGATAACACATTTCAATTCCTCCTCACCGAAGATCTGTTGATAGGATATGATAGCATACTTTAACAAATGTGGCTATGGAAAAGTCACCCATTCTCCAAATTCCTTTCTCCCAGGTTTGGTAGATCCTCTTGATTGCATCTTACTACAGAGTAGGCCCAAGAATGAGATGTTTTTTATTTAGTGCCATTATTTGGAAGAATCATTAGTCATGTCATTTGCTATTGCTGTGTATGCTGTAAATGCTAGCTTTAGACATGGTTTTTAATAAACTGTTTTTTATGAGTTTTGCTCCTATCCAATAAGTGATGAAAATGTTGACTTCCTTTATTAAGTACTAAGGCGTTGATTGCTTCTCTATTTCCATAACATTTTCACAGTTCTTTGTCTATGCATTATTTCTGTGCTATCATCAACATTCCTGTCTGATGAAGAGCATTTATAAACACTGTTTCCTATCTTAAAATCCCAAAATGAAGTTTTATTATTTAATCATCTTAATAGAAAGAGTTGGATCTTAAGATCTCAGCTAAAAACAGATCCCTGAGTTGTTAACTGACTTGACACTTACATAATATGATATAACATTTCACTGGTGACAGTATTTCAGAGTTATAATTATTACATTATTTCATGCCAAATATCATGTGGTCTCCATTTGGATAAGTCCCCCTCACTCAATAATCTTTAATAGGGTCTCTTTTAGCTTGGTTAAGTATGGTTCCTATTCTAGTAGCCTCGACATTTCTTGGAAGCATACAGAATACACATCTTAAATAAAATAAAATTAATTCACTCAGTTATTATGTCTCTCATCCACTGGACACATACATACAAACATTCACACACACTCTTGTACATTCTAGAGGAGAGGAAGAGATAACATATAAACAAATGAAAAACTGAGCAAAATCATTTTAAATGATAAATTCAGTGAAGAACTAAAACGTGGTGATATAATACATAGTGATTGGGTAGAAAGTAATTTAAACTAAACGGTAAAGAAGGTTTTTTATGGGAAGGTGCCATTTTAAGACTGGTATCCTACAAAGAGGCCACAAGACAAAAATCTGATGGCGGAGTATTTCAGATTAAACAAACAAGTTATAAATGAATATGTAAATGACAAATAAAAATTTAAACAAGTAATTAAATCAATATAACATAAATAATGCAATGTAGGATTTCTATCACTCTTTGGCACTTAATTCCTTTTACAAGGTACTTGTTTTTCAACCCATCTGGAAATATTCTGTGGATCTACACTATCTGGCTTTGGTAGAGGTAGCTTAGCTCCCAATGTGGAGATGAGAGCCTGTCATCTGTTTTCTGATTTTGGTCTTAAAAGCTGTGGTTGTTCCCATCTTTGTGTACTCAGATGATGTAACTATCATGTCATCATTTCTCTATTGTCTCTTCCAAGTTGCATAAACCCGAGTGTCCCTGGGAGCACACAGCTGAAGAACTTTGCAGGTTTCATACCCTTAGCCACATGCAATCACAACTGTAGCAGAAACTGTGTTTCAGTCACTTGCATCTACCTCGTTACAAGAAAAGAAAACTACAGACCAAGGTATTTTATGGAATAAGATGCAAAATCCTTAACAAGATATTAGCAAATATATAAAAGTAACATATAAGTAAAATACATCCTGATCAAGTGAGAATCACCTAACAAGTAATAGTTTATTTCAACACTTGAAAATAGATAGATGTACTTCACTACATCAACTCAGGTGGAAAAAATGATTGTCTAATAGATACAAAAAAATGTATTTGAAAAATTGACCATTCATTTGTGATAGAAATTCTCAGCAAACAAATAAGAGAGGGGAACTTCCTCAATTTGATAAGGCGCATCTACGAAACACCTACAGGTAATATCATATTTAATGGTTAAATACTGAATGTTTTCCCCAAAGATCTAGAAGAATATAGGATGTCTGTTCTCACCAATTCTATTTAACATTGTTGTGGAGATTCCATCCAGTGCAATAAAGAAAGAAAAAGAAACAAAGGACATACATATTGGAAAGAAATAAACATAGTTTTTTTACAGATAACATGATACTCTATATGCAAAAATCCTTAAAAGCCAAAACAAACTTTCCTAGAACTAATTAATGAATTCAGCAAAATCACAGGATACTAGATCAACATATATAAATCAATTGTATTTCTATATGCGAGCATTAAGCAATTAGAAATAAAACTAAAAGAAATACAATTTACAACATCATCAATAAAATAAAATACATGGGGGTAAATAAGAGCAGAATTTATATGCTGCAAACTACGAAGACTGTCATGAGAGATTTAAATAAGACCTTAAAAAATGGAGATATATACCATGTTTATGGGTTTAAGTAAAGATTTTTTATACAAGAGATAATTTTTTTTAAATTGATAATTTGGATAAATTTGATTGAAGTTAAAACCTCCATCTTTATAAGACATTGTTAAGAAAATGAAAAGAAGCTACAGATTGAGAGAAAATATTTTTAAAACACACACCTGGCACGGAACTTGTATCCAGAATATTAATGAACTCCTACAACTCATTAATATAAAGACAAACACTTCAATTAAAAAGGGCAAATATTTGAATAAATATCTCACTAAAGAACAGTAGAGATGGCAAATAATACATGAAAAATAACCAACAGCATTTTTGGTGGAAAAATACAAATTTGAACAAGAGCATAATAGTTCTATACACCTACTAGAACAGCTAAATTTTAAAATAAGACTGACAATACCAAGTTCAGACAAGTATGCGATGCAACTAGAACTTTCATGCATTGCTGGTGAGAATTTAAAATGGTATAACCACTTTGGAAATTGGTTTGCAGTTTCTTATAAAGTTCTATATACACTTACTATATGACCTAGTGAGTCATCTCTATTTATTCAACAGAAAGGAAAACAAATGTTCATAAAGAGCTCTATGTGAATGTTTTATCAGCTCTCTTCACAATACACAAAAAATGGTAAAAATCCAAAGAACCATCAACTGGTGAATGAACAAGCAAATTGCAATACACAATTCATACAGTGGAATGTTACTCAGCAATAAAATGGAACAAACTACTGATACATCCACAGCATGGATGATTCAAATTCACTATGCTAAGCGAAAGAAGCCATAAGTGGCTACATATTGTATCACTCTATTTATATGACATTCTAGAAGAGATAAGAATATAGGGACAAAAGTCAGATCAATGTTTGCCAGAGGCAAGCGTGGGAGAAGGTGACTGACTGATAAGGGGCCTGAGTAGAATTTTTTGAATGATAAAAATTTTCTATAGCTTGATTCTGGTAGTGGTTACATGACTATATAGTTTTGTATTGTATATCTATTGTATATTCAAGAAGGGTGAGGTATAAATCATACCTCATTGAATCGTACATTTAAAATGGGTGAATTTTATGGTATACAAATTTTAGGTTAATAAACATGACTCAAAGGAAATGAATGAAAGAAGGAGGAAGAGCTGGAGGACAAGGTGGAGGAGGGGGAGGAAGAAGAGACAGAGAAATTGAAGATTGGAAAATAAGATTCAACATATAGATAACAGGTGTTTTGTTTTGTTTTGTTTTGATGAGGGAGATTGGCTCTGAGCTAACACCGGTGCCATCTTCCTCCATTTTGCATGTGGGTTGCTGCCACAGGGTGACTTGATGGGCAGTGCATAGGTCCTTGGCCAGGATCCAAACCCGCAAATCCTGGGCCACCGAAGCAGAGCGTGCAAACTTAACCACTACACCACTGGGCCAGACCCTGATAATAGGTGTTTTTGAAGAAAACCAAAGCAAGGAAATTGAATTAATGCTAAAACTTATACCTCAAGAGAACTTCCAAACAGGAACTGAATTACGTATTGAAAGGCATAATACCTACCTGAAAATACTGAACCAGAACAACTATTACCGGGAAATATGCTATCAAAATTACTGAATTTTAAAGGAATATTTTATAAAATAATTTGTACATCTAGGAAAAAATAGTACATGATTTATAACGCAAAGAAAATATTTTGTCGTTAGACTTTACAAAAACACTTTAATACCAGAAGAAAGTGGAATTACATATTTAAGTTACTCAAGGGATTAAAAATGTGAGTCAGACTTTATGTCCAGTAAAACTGACTTAGAATGATAAAGGCAAAGACATATTGCTATTTCTATGTGACTCAAGGAATACTGCTCCCATGAGCTCCTCTTATAATCTTACTAGCGTGTGATCTTTAGATACCATGACTACATGACGAGTATTAAACCTATAGTTATTTGTAGAGTTAAGACTAAATAGGGGCCGGTCTGGTGGCATAGTGGCTAAGCTCATGCCCCCAGCTTCAGCAACCCTGGGTTTGTGGGCTCAGATCCTAGGCGTGGACCTACATACCACTCATCAAGACATGCTGTGGCGGCGACCCACATACAAAATAGAGGAAGATTGGCACAGACGTTAGCTCAGGGCCAATCATCCTCACCAAAAAAAAAAAAAAAAAAGAATAAATAAAGGATAAAAAACATAAAAGCTATATGTTCTGATAATGTAGACACAGTACAACTATGAAAAATTAGTGGAAAACATAGAGAGCACATGCAAAAAGAATCTAACTCTTCTCAGCAATTCTATTGGAGGAAGTCATGTTAAGTTTTATAATTCTAAGACCATTTTGTGTGTAATATGCTATAAAGCAAATTAGTAATTATAGGTCTCTCTACTTAGACCATCCCTTCTGTCCTTTAAAATCAGAATTCTCGGTATAGAATAATGAGGAAATAGATGGAATACTAAAGCAGTTAAACAAAAACCGTGTAGTCCTGATTGTGAACGGGAAGTTGCCAAATAAACTTATGAGACATTTTAACATATATAAAATATGTATAGATATATATAAAGATATAACATTATACATGTATTAATTTCCCTATACAGCTATAGATCTACGTATTGTTTAAACTTAGGTAATATATATTTTACACCCTAACTCTCTTTAACTAAGACTGTAACTGGGATGGGACACATGGATGGGGTTCTGGGATTGCCAACAAAGTCCTGTCTCTTTACCTGGTTACAAGGGTGGTTGCCTTATAGCAACTCATAAAACTGTACACTTGTTTTGTTTAGTTTACTATATCTGTATATTATTTTTCAATAAAAGGGCTAAAAACATCTAAGGTGTTTTGACTATAATAAATTAGCCATAACAATGATTATATCCTTCCAATATTTTGATTGCCCCATTATCCCATTCTGGCTCCATACTGAACAGAATTCATAAGAAGAAGTACTGAGCTGCACGCTGCAGAACATATCTGGTGTCATATCAACATTGAAAGGAATCCACTTGAGTAGAATTGCCAGATTCTACACCCAAGCATCACACTGAAACTAACCAATGACAAGCCAAAAAGACACCATAATTTCTAAATGCATTTTCTTCACATGTTGAAAAACAAATATTTATCCTTTTTTATAATAACTGAATACCTATATTAATTTTGGCTGCATAATCCTTTCTCTGTGAATCCTAAGAAAGAATTAAAACACCATTTTCTTCTCTTTTCCTCAGTGGTTTAATATTCACTGAACATTACCTTAGCCAACTTATAAATCTAAAAATTAGAAAACTGTCCAACCTCAAGAGCAAAGTCAAAAATGGACTGTGCCTAACAAATCCAAACCTCTCTTGAGATCCCATAATGGAAACTAATTTTAGCTATAATCCCCTGTAAACAGAAGCTACAGTACGTGTAATTGTATACCAAACCTCTTTTTAAACTTATTTTTGTTTTAAATATAATGTGTTTGGGGCCGGCCCGGTGGCTTAGCGGTTGAGTGTGTGTGCTCCGCTACTGGCGGCCAGGGGTTCTGATCCCAGGTGTGCACGGACGCACCGCTTCTCCAGCCGTGCTGAGGCCGCGTCCCACATACAGCAACTAGCAGGATGTGCAACTACGACATACAACTATCTACTGGGGCTTTGGGGAGAAAAGGGGAAAAAAAGGAAGAAGATTGGCAATAGATGTTAGCTCAGGGCTGGTCTTCCTCAGAAAATAAATAAATAAATATAATGTGTTTTACTACAAACTATGCAAGCATAACAATGGGCTCAGAATGAAAGTACTATTTTACAGTGATATGTACCTGATAACATTCTGTATGAAATGTGTGAGATATTCAATGCTGTGATTTGTTTGGATAATGGTAAGCCTCTTTTATAGCAGTAAAATATAGGTCTAGAGTGAACAATTCTAGTTATTTGCCTTCTAGATTTACAGATACTGGATAACATTTCTTGCCCTAAGAAGTCTTGCTAATATTAAGTGAGAGAGAGAGAGAGTGGCCTCTTGCTTCAGAATAGAAATTGTCTTGTGTTCTTACATTAGATTCAGTTGTGCAATATATCAGATAGGCATATTATTCAATTCATAAAAGATTTCTAAATATCACAATAGACTGAATTGTGGAGAATGAATTATAACAAATAATTACAGGAGCTGGTCTAGTGGAATAGTGATTCAGTTCACTCACTCCACTTCGGGGACCTGAGGTTCCCGGACCTGCACCACTCATCAGCCATGCTGTGGCGGCGTCCCTCATACAAAATAGAGGAAGATGGTCACAGATGTTAGCTCAGGGTCCATCTTCCTCACCAATAAATAAATAAATAAATAAATAAATAAATAAATAAATAAATAAATAATGATTGCAACACCCAAAATGTGTATTTCTCACCCCAAACTATTTTTATCCTAAACTAGTAACTCATTTGTATCTTGTTAAAAAGAGAAAAAAAGAGCTGTCAGTGTTTTGTAGCTGCCATTTCCTTAAAGGATAAAATTTAGTGCTAAAAAGCTGGTTTGCTAAAATTTCTAATTTAAACATTTGAACAACCATGTACTTGTTAGCATAACTTTGCCTTTTACCATTTCTCTCTGCAATGTTAATCACAATTCTGGGCCCTTTAACAATTTAACATGCCAAGTTCTATCAGTTTGTGAAGTAACTGAGGATGGCAGCAAGAAGATTTTCTCAGAAAGTACTTTGTGATGAATTGGAATTTTCTAAAATCTTATCAAATTCAACATGTATCTCTCCTAAAATATATGCATATATGGATAAAATGTAAACATATATGATATTTAGATTTTATGACATAATAACACGAAAAGCACAGCTTTAATATATTAATTCACAATCAAATCAACCAACAGCAACTATAAAATAACATGCTCTCTCTGTAGGAATTATAATAAAAGTAAATCCTCAATTTTGGCACTTTTGTGTTTTCTAAGTATCATAATGCCTTTATATACTTTCGAAGAAAGGTAAAACATTTATTTGTGGGTTTTACTTATATATAGACATCTTTAAACATATGCTAAAACGGGATATATCTTTTTACTGAATCTTATGACTTTATCATTCCTCGATGGAATTTTATTACCAATTTATGAAAAAAGTTCATGTTTAAGTTTCCATGATCTAGTGTTCAAAGACATCATCTACAAGCTCTAAGGTTCCTTAGAAAAAATGAGGAAAACGTTGAAGCGAGAATTGGAAAGTAGATTTATCTAGGCAGTGTCCATATACGAAATATACAGTCCCAGTGGATGGGAACAGCAGCCAGTAGTGTAGATCAGCTAGGAAAATGATGAGTTAAAGAAAAGTTTGTACATAGACTATTGTTTCTACGGAGGTCAAAGATTCATTCAACCTTTGACTCTTAAAAACACCAGTATTATGATGGATTTTGGAAAAAAGTTTTGCATTTCAGAAAAACCTCAGTTTGGCAAATAAAGGAGACCATAAACTACAAAATTCACACCTAAATACCCTAAAGTCCAGCTATAACATGACCTACTACAAGATGAATTTCTGTCTGAGGTATTTCTATCTCATACTTCCTCCAAGGGAATTCATTAGAGTAAGCAGCATGAGAATCCAGTTGTAACATTTTTTAACCTGTAACAGAGTAAGGTGGTGTTGACCATGTTGTAACCTCCAGAGTCCTTTTTAAAAGAGAATATACCAGCAGCAGACATTTTTTTAAATTATAGTCAAAAGAAGAATTTATAAAATTGCCATGTATGATTTGTTTATTTGTTCCTTATCCACTAGTCACAGTATACATTTTTAGTTGCTACACATAGTTTGCAAGACATAAACAATAAAATTCTACTGGAGATCCTTAATGAAGGCATCTTTATTAGCAAAGTGAAATAGAAAATGAAGAAAATGATTCTCCTTTTATAAGCACAGACCTAATATTCTCAATTATGTTCAAATCTTCAATGAATGAGATGAATTCAGCACGCGTAAGGTAGGCCACGATTCCAGCAAGATGAAGAATTAACAAAAATCTTTCCTTATATCGAATCCTAATATCAAATATTTAATACCTGAGATAGTTATAGGAATGGAACACAAGAAGAAAGTATTTCATCACACAGGATCAGGCTTTCTCTTACGTAAAGTGAGAAAAATAAGGAAACATCTATTTACATTGCTAGATAACAGAAAGCAAAAGGCGCATTCCAGTTTATGTAGACGACCTGCCTAAACCCACAAACAGATAAAATCAATATTTAGCAGGAAAAATGTTATTTTTCTATTGTTTTATTATGAAATCAAAGTCAGAGATCGTGAATTCGTTCCTGATGACAATTTCATTAGATTCACCACAATCGAGGCCCAGTAGTGTTCTTCTGTCTTTTATTACACTCTCCTTAGTTGTGTAACTAGTTCAGGTCCTCCCTGTATTCAAAAATGTGATTACTTTCAAATTTCTTGCTCCATGAAAGAAGTCGTTCTTCTGCACCTGTTCCCTCAATTTTATATTTTTTTCATGCTTCTACAAAAATTGAGTAAAATATTATTTATTTCATTTATTTCCAATTTATTTTTATTACTGAAAAAATGTCACATCATGGTTAGTATTATGCTTTCAGGATGAAATGCATAAATTGGTAGATATTTTTCATGTATTTTCTGCCTGAGACACTACCAGATGGTACTGTGCTGGTCTCAGGTTGATCGTGATGTGAAAGACCTGGGCTCACAGCCAGACCAACGTACCATTGACTGAGAGAAAACAATGTAATGCTGAACCGTACATAAAAATCACAAGTGGCACTTTTGTAATTTAAATAGACATCTGCTTTCACATGTTATGTTTATCTGAAATATATATATATAATGTGTATACGTGTTTTCTCTGATTTGATCCAGTTATGAAACTGAACTTCAGAGGGTCATTAAAAATATGTGTACTTGAGATACAGATAGACTTGATATATGTGTGTGTGTATATACACATGTATATGATATATCACACACATATATGTACACACATATGTGATACAAATACCTGCCAATACAGATATCAGCTACTCATTTCTCATACACACATATACACCTGTCCTTACACATATATATTATAATACAAAAATTTTTGGCATTTCTCTGAGCTCTCCCTGTGTTACCAGAGACATACCCAGGTTCTTCATCCACCACACAAGAGGGGCCAAATAAAACTAGAACGCCAGGCTTATGGCGAGGAAAGTGTTTTTATTTCGGGTGACATCAGCTGAGAGACGAGAGCTCTCAAATTTGTCCCGTCTCCCCGAAAGACGGGAGGCAAGGGGTTTTAAAGGTTGTGAGGGAGAGCATGTGCTGGGGTTTCAGGTAAGGGAGAGGGAGCATGGGGACGTGCTGGCTGGCACCTTCCCACCAGCTCGCATTTTGCCTTGAAGACTGAATTTCTTTCCCTTGACTGTCTGGACTTTTCTGGTTAGTTTTCATCTTCAGCCTGCGTTTGGCCTTGTGAGGCTGAATCTTGACGTCTGGACCTTGATTTCCTGGGAAAGACAGCTCACTGGCAGGAGGGACAGAAAGACCTGGTTAGTTTTAAACAACAGTTGATTATGATAAATATGCACAGCTGCAGTTAGCAAAGCTTATCTTAAAGTTTTTGCTCTCTTCTTCCAGCCCAGGCAAGATTTTTTAACCTCTTCTTGCTCGGTTTCACCTGTTTGTTTCCTTGCTTGTTTCATAAGCCTTCCCTGATGCTTCCTAAGAGTGAGGTTATTGTTTTTACCTAGGAAAAGCCTCAGCTTAACAGTCGTCAACTAGACATAGTGCATGGGTGAATACCCTGCTTTCTGATTGGGATTTCCTTTATTTGCTTTGATAACAACTTCTCCAGAGACAACAACTCATCTGAAATTCTTGAAAAGTGCAAATATTTGTATTTTAGCAAGCAAAAAGAGAAGATTGTTTTCTTTTACGTTCCTTCCTTCCTCCTACTCTCTATCTCTCTCTCTCTCTTTCTCTCTTCCTTCCTTCCTTGCTTCCATCCTTCCCTCCCTCCCATCCTTTCTCTTTCTTTTTTACTTTCTACTTACCTTTGGGCGGTGGTGTTGAAATATCCTCAATAGCATCTCTGATTTTTTTTAATTTTACATTTAGTCATCCCATTCATTGTAATTCTTGTCCAAATTTCAAGAGGTACAGGCCTCAGGGATTTTGTTTTATATCTTTCTCTTCTTCCATCCCTTCATCTTCTAGTCTCTCTTAAATTTTTGACCATCAGTAACACAGCTCTGAGCACACTGTTAGAATTTTACATAACAACTGCTGGCAGATTTAATAGCTCATGAAAGACATTTAATAAGTACAAAAGCATCACAAGAGAGTTTTAGCTTTATGTTTTAGCTTTATGTTGACTAGTTTATTATGGAGAGTTCCTTCACTTTGCAAAATATTATGTAAATGATTTGGTTAACCTGGTATAATTTATATCTCTTATGTATACATATTTCTAATTACCCTCTTAAATTCAGTTTTCTAACTAGACAAATCAGAAAATAATATATTGTTGAAACTTTATAGAGGGCATAAAAATCATTTGCAGTAATAAGAACTTAATATTTACACGGTAATATAAGTACAACACAACAAGGAAACTAATCCTAAGTACGCACAGTCCATATCAAAGACTTTAAGCTTATGAGGGCTGACTGCAAGAGCAAATAAGCTAGTCTTATTTTTTAGGATCTCTGCTATTATTAGTTTCTGCCTGTGGTAGATTAAATTAATAGGTGTTTTATATATAAATGCTTATATCACATTATACATATTATATAGTATGTGCACTAAATTACACATGTCTATTTATGTGTGGAGATATATATATATACATATATGTAATATATTATCCCACTTTTTACACTGCTCCAGGCACTTAAGTTTTTGGTTATGTGGTAAAAGGAAAATATAGTATTATACTATATTAAAATACCTTTATACATGCAGATAACTTTTATCTAGGTAGATTTCTTCTTTTTTTTTTGAGGAAGATTAGCCTTGAGCTAACATCTGTTGCGAATCCTCCTCTTTTTTGCTGAGGAAGATTGGCCCTGGGCTAACATCCATGCCTATCTTCCTCTACTTTTTATGGGACACCACCACAGCATGGCTTTGATAAGCAGTGCATAGGTCCGCACCCAGGATCTGAACCAGTGAACCCTGGGCTGCCAAAGCAGAGCACGTGAACTTAACTGCTATGCCACCCAGCCAGCTCCTAGATAGATTTTTTAAAAGAATCTTTTAAAAATGTACATTGTCTGAAGAACTTTCAAGAATTATAGTTAAGGTTTAAGGTTATGCAATAAACTGATGAAGTTCATTCCAGTAAATGAAAAATTACATTACCTTCAAGATGTAAAATTGGAATGGTAAACCCTGAAATAAAGAGACCAAATGGAAACATCTACATTTTTATTAAGTATCAGTTAATAGCTTTATTATCTACTACTTGAAAGACCTGTCATACATTTTTTTAGGATTATTATCATCTTACAAAAAATTACTAAGGTATGTTCATTCTCATTTATGGTAATTTCTGCAAAAAAAAAATGGCTATAAAACACAATGGAAGAAGAACATGGAATAAAATGATTGTGGACCTTTTGGGAAATTAGAAGAAGAACACAATGTTAATTTTCTCTATGATAAATCTCTTTAATGTTTTCATGTTGCTTGGGTAACTAATATACTAACATAACTAATCTCCCAAAATAAAGTACTGTGTGGTTAGTGCTGTTCTTATTATCAGAATTTAATAGATGAGAAAACCTGAAATTGAAAGGTCATAAACCTTTCAGAATCCTTTAGCTAGCAAGTGAAATAGCCGTGATGAGAACACTGGTTATTTATTTTTTCTTTATTCCAAATCCAACTTTCTTTTCACCCCTCCATAAGACATTTATAGCTTTCCCCTGAATTTATAAATAATATTTTTAAATATTTATTTTGTATTTAAAACAGCATGGCATAGACATTTTATAAATGAAGATTTAAAACTACTCAAATATTTGCTTATTCCACAATATGTTTTATTGCGGAAGCTCCTAAATATTGTATATGGATGTTTAATTTTAACATGACCAATTCTTTATATTATGCTATTTTATTTGAATACAATCTCCATGAGAGAAATTATTAGGTATAATCTTTATTAGATACTCTTAAGTACTTACAATATTTACCTTTTAATAGTAACCAATAAATATATTTGATTATATATGAATGGTAAAATCATAAGACATGTTATTATAGTCCCTCTTTATCCATGAGAATTTATACTGTAACAATCCATAATAACACATCTTAACTAATATAAAAAATATGTATCAATATATATCTCTAGATACATACATAAATCAGAGTTTTAGTTGGCTTCCCTGAAGTACAGGTACTTTCTTTCAATAATGACCAAACCAAAGAAAAGAAGACAAACAACAGCAAAAAGAATCTTAAATGTACTGTTGATCAAATAGACAAAGAGAAAAATAAAACTAGTTTCACTACAGGTTTCACAGAACAATGAGCCTTCTTACTGAGCAGACACTTGGTCTTCAGAGATGGGCTTTATGATAGAACTGATCATCATTTCCATACTTCATTTACTGTTCCTTCTACAAAGTTTGAAAAGTATTTCCTAATTCCTTAGATTTAAAGTGAAAGAATAAGAATAGAACTACATATAAATAGTAATAAAAGCATATGTTGAATTTCCTCAAGAGGACTGCAAATCTCTCAAAGGTAATATAAACCCCACAGCACCTGGCCAGAGCTCTTGGCGTGATGAGGGCCTATTGTAGTGAGGACCACAGCAAGGCATGCATGCATCTATCCAGGCCAGCTCCCTTCAATGGCTAATCAGCTCCTCTGATTCTAAGTCACTCATCCAGTTCCCCACTTTCCTCAGTTTCCTTACAGCTAAATTTTCCTTGCCTTTCTCATAGCTACTTTCTCCTCACTACCTTTCTTCCTAACGTCCGAGGCTACTACTGCTAGACTATATATATATGCACATCATATATTTGGATTAGTGCTTATCCCAAGTTGATCTACATATGGTTGCTTCTGTCACAATAACTCATTTCCTAAACCAATATTGAGCTGGATGTTTCCAGCATAGTTATTTCTGAGGAAACACTCAAAATTCAGATTCAGTTTAGCTTTGACTACTGAAAAAAATGATTATGTGTGTGCTGATAAGTTTCAACATCAAATCATGGTAAAGAAAAGTGACATATTAGCCTCTAAAAGCTCTTTCAACAATAGAACCCATGCTTGAAAATCATGTGAGAATAGTAGGTTCAAGGAAATAGTTCCTATTAAAAGCCAAATTAAGTTTTCACTTGGAGGAAATAAGCGTTGGGGCTGTCTTCTTAGATTGCTAATAATAATGGCCACTATCGTAGGTATGCTGAAATTAGTAGCGAGTCATATTTCCCTATTTTATTCTATGGGTTTGTAACAGAGAAAAGACGTCAAAGTCAAGAGGGGATGTATTAAAAGATCAAACCACAGAAAAAAGAAAGCAACAATGCAAAGTCAAGATAATCTGATGAACAGGACTAGAAAAATTCATCTAGATTCACAGATTATGTGCTTTTACTTTCATTCTTCCAAATGTCATTATAATATTAGTAGGATCATGGAAACAAAAAACTTTTAGATCTTAGATAGCATATAAAATATTTTATGGGCAATTAAAATCAAATTCTGAGAGGTCTCCAGAGTTACAATGTTAATTACTGACAGAGCTTGCAGAGTGAGGCCCAGAAAACAAGTGCAAGGTCTTTTTCACTATGACATAGATTGCGCTGCAGCAAGATTGAGAGACCTCCTAGCCATCCTGGCTGGTAAGGGTGCAAACTTTCCTGGGCTGACTCCTGGTGCCTCTGGGAATGTAGAGGAGCTCAGGCCACTCTGCGAGAATGAAATAGGGACCAGGGACCAGAGCCGCTTCTCTGACAACTTAGAATGTAAAATTTCCATGTAATTCAAGTTTATTTTAATTTAAAAAAATCTATGTTTAATGAATAATTATCTTGATTTTGCTCTATCTGTAAGAAGTAGAATATTTTCCAGAAGACATATGAATTTAGTCTGAGATATCTTCATTGTGAGATTTCTATGCAGAAAAATTAAATAGGAATGTATAGATCACTTTAATTTCAGAATTGAGATCCATCCCCAAAGTCCTTAACAACACACATGATACTGGAAGCTACAGACACTAGTGAGGGTGCCTGGGGAAAGAGTTAGTGTAAAGAGAGAGAATAGGAGAGTCCTAAGAACTACTCTTTTAATTTTTCTTTTGTGCCTCTAAAGCCTTAGGATCTAGACAAGGGTTTGGTAGAATGTTGAACCAATGGATGAAACAATTATAATCCACTAAAAGAGGAAGAACCAGAAAAAGAAGATAAAGAGGAAGAGATAGATGGTATAGGAACACCAGAAGAGCCTAGTGCCACAGGAATTCAAAGGAAAAAAGGAATTCAGGAAGTCAATCAGCAGGGCAAAATGTTACTGAGATTAAGCCTGGTGAACTTGAACAAATTACATTAGATACATGGACCTCTGGAATCCTTAGTAACGTGAGTTTGGGTAAAACAGAGGGGATAAAAACAAGATTATAGAAATAAGTCATAATCCTGCTTTCAAGGTAATGGGGGTAGGGGAAAGGAACAGAAAAATAAATGAATTATTGCAATAGACTGAGGAAATCCTACAACAGAAAAAAACATAGGGCACTATAGAAGCCCATTGGTCATAAGATGGCTTTCTTGGAGAAAGTGATAGCTGAGTTGAGTCTTAGGGACCAGAGGAATAGATTACACACAGTAGCGCAATTACAGATGAGCAACGGGGATGGTTATTAGCACATCTCAGGTAGTAGAGATACACAAAAACAGAAATATGAAGGTAGACTTAGTGAACTTAAGTGGTTCCTTAATGTTCTAGTTTGCATAATTAATCACAGTGCCAAGAACTGCCTGGCTTCCTGTCTTATACCTCACTATTTCAGTCTAGTCCAATATATTCAACTGAAAATAAAAATGCAACTTCGTTCCTAAAATTTCTGACTAACTTTGAGCAGGAGTGAATTCCTTTACAGGATCTAAATTAACATTTCCTTTGTATGGAAAGGAAATAATATTAAAAGAGGATCAGACTCTTCTCAACGTATAAAAAGAAGTGAAAAGGAAGATATATCATTTTCAGTCTCTTAATATATAGATATATAAAATGAAGTCAAGATAATGATCATAATAGTAGAAAAGAAATGCATACTAAAGTAAGAGTTACATGTTTTAGGAATAGCTTCCCTGAAAATTATAGCATTTTTACTCACCTATTAGAGTTTGTGGTAAATTGTTTTCCCATCAGTTATAGTAACTGGCTAAAAAAAGAAAATTTGAGAGTGACTCATAGTTATGAGAAAGAAAGCTATCTTAGTAATAGTATCATTATTATAGAATTGTGGGGATACAGCAGAGAAATGATTTTGCATTTATTCTGTGGTGAAGTAGTGAAGAAAATTCATGTAAAATCGTAAATGTTAATGGGCATAGAAAAATGGACAAATACATCTCTAATGGAATATAACAGAAATTTAAGTGCTACTTGGGAACCTAATCAGCAAATATCATTGAAGAAGGGTACTTATAAAAATATGTAGCTCGACAAAAAAAAATGTATTATACCGCTGGATCTCTTGGGCATATATTCAAGTTGCTCTTCATGTGTTGAATTTGATACCAGAGTTACTTATAACTTAGACTTTGAATGTGGTATACTTAACATAAATTCAATAAGTATGTCTAATTTTTCTGTCCATCAGCTGTACATTGTTTAAGGAAGGTAAATATTCACCTACATTTACAAGGAAAAACTTTGTGTGAAATTTTAAAAGATATACCAGAAATGTGTATCTCTAAGTATCTAGGCACAGAAATGAGAAATTATGCAACCCATGTCCTAAGTCAGTCACAAATTACTATATTATTTTTCACTTCAATTTGACATTTACCAAAAATTCAATATTCTAGGATCAAACATTTATTTTAGAATACCTGATGTATATAGCACTTGACAAAGCAATATCACAAAAGTCAAACTCTATGCTCAAAGAAATTTACATGTGGCCAATGAAAGAGAATACTCATCTCTAATGATATGGCTATTTTGCAGGTAATAGGTTTGGGTTTCTGCTTTAGAAAGGTAAACGGAAGACTTAAAACTTAGAAATATTTGATGGAGAATAAAAGAAAATAAAACAGAAAGTCATATTACTATAAATGCCAGGGACAAAAATTACACAGGGATAAGTAGGTGGTATTAAATTTAATTTTTAGAACATTGAGAAACATGATGGAAAGACATGAAAAAAATTCATGGAAATAAAGTCTGAGATTTTTATTAACTGTGAATAGTGTAATATGAACTCAAAAAATACTAAAAATACTATAAATGTATGTCATCCTTATGTCAGTGAAACAAATTATATACTTGAGATTTCAAAGGGAGACTATTATATAATAGTATCATGCAGTGTTCAGATCTCAAACGGATGTCCACTTCTAGGTAACAGATTTTTTAAATGACTTTAAGTAATATAAAAGCATTAAAAATTAAATTCAATCATTGATTTAAATTATCTGTTTTTTGACTAGATTCACTTGACTAGTAACAAAGGTATGTAAAGCAAAATTCTTATCTTTAAAGAAATTTCATAATGTGAGATGACAGATCCATAGACAAATAACTCTTAAGCTTGTGAGAAATAGTATAAAAGACATATACACTGAGAATCAATGTAGTTGACTTGGGAAAGCACACTACACATAGAGTAACTGAGGGTGTTACTATTACTATTACTCATCCCTCAATCCACTATATTCTTGACCTCCTTGAAGTCTGGGATAATTTTATGAGGACAAGGGTCAGTTGGTATTATAAAGTCTCAATAAATGCAATGACTCCATAATGCTTGAAGCGTTAAGGGAGTAGATTAATGCAAACACCTCATACCTACTCAAAGGAATAACTTCAACAGATAACTATGCAGATTTTATGAGTACACTGTATTGTTCTTCTCAGTTCAAAACTACTTTTCTTCCATAAAAATGAAAACCCACTTATTAAAAAATCATCAGGGGGGCCGGCCCAATGGTGCAAGCGGTTAAGTGCGCAAGCTCCGCTGTGGCGGCCAGGGGTTCACGGGTCCAGATCCCCGGCATGCAACGATACACTGCTTGGCAAGCCATGCTGTGGTGGTGTCCCATATAAAGTGGAGGAAAATGGACACGGATGTTAGCCCAGGGCCAGTCTTCCTCAGCAAAAAAAAAAAAAATGAGGATTGGCAGATGTTAGCACAGGGCTGACCTTCCTCACAAAAAAAAAAGTCATCAGGAGTGATTAGAAGTGTAGTCCTACATATGCAACCTTTGTCCCCAGTTTGGAACTGTTTATTTGTAATAATTTCACCCAATTAGAATCTTGTGAGATTTTGGTGTCTTGAGGCACACCACCTAAACCTAATCAGCCTGGTCCTAGCTCTTAGTTGTCTCAAACCTTCATGATGATCCAAGTAACCTTCTTTGTTTTTAGTGGCTTCCAGCAGTTGAGGGTATGCCAAGACCCATTTTGATATGGGTTTTTTCTCATTCACCTGATGTGTAGGAGTTGCTCAGCTAGCTTCTGGATTTCTTTCAGAGGAAACTGTTGAGTATGGAGGTGAAGATTTGGTGTGCCCATGAGCAGAGGTGAGTTCAGGAGCCTCCTATGTCACCATCTTGAACCGGAACTCCTGTGTCCCTGCATTCCTTGACTCATGGCCCCCTTCCTCCATCTGCAAAGCTATCAAAAGTTGGTTGAGTTCTTCTCTAACCTCGCCTTCTGCCACATCTCTCTAATTCATGAGAATTCTACAAATCCTCATTTCTCAAATTTTGTCAGAAAAAATATTACCTCTCTAATGTACAATTTCAGGTAAACACAACCATTTCTTAGAAATATATAAATCTCAGTTTTATATAACTATGCACAAGGCATAAACGTATTTAAAATAAAAAGGAAATTCAAAAAGATAAGTGATAAAAGCACTCTACGAAAGGAATAGTGAGAAATAGAATAGAGGCAAAGCAGATTAGTTCCCAATGCTGTCCTCTTAGCTGGGTGCCCAGTGCAGTCCATCGCCATTCATTTGCATATACCCTATTTTAGAATCTTTGCTAGGGAGGGAATTGTGCATATTTAAATTATGAAACACAGTCACAACCTGATACTTTTCTTGAAATATAAGATGATGTTCATCTTAAAAGAGGATATTGACATATTCTGGGATGGCGTATAGACCAAACCAGTATTAAAAAATATATATTGTTTGGAAACCAGTATCAGTTTTTTATAAGGTAGAATATAATACTAATTATAATTGTTATGCCAAACATTTTCTGGGTCCGGCCCAGTGGCGTAAGCAGTTAAGTGTGCACGCTCCACTGTGGTGGCCTGGGGTTCGCTGGTTCGGATCCCGGGCACACACCGATGCACCTCTTGTTAAGCCATGCTGTGGCCGTATCCCATATAAAGTAGAGGAAGATGGGCACGGAGGCTAGCCCAGGGCCAGTCTTCCTCAGCAAAAAAGAGGAGGATTGGCATTGGATGTTAGCTCAGGGCTGGTCTTCCTCACAAAAAAAAAAAAAAAAAATCAAATATTTTTCTTTTTTTCCTAGAAACAATGAGCACTTTATCACTGGAAGTATTCAAATCCACACAGTATGCTTGTATTTCAGAGTAGTTTAAAGATATTTATAAATTGGGGCAAAAAGGTAGACAGGCTTTAAGATAGCTTCTCATACAGAAAATCCAGGATTCCCTGAATACTGAATGAAAGAAATAAAACAATAAACATTTTTTTCTTTACCAATTTCTCACTATTTTAAGAAATACATTTAAAATTTATGTTATCAATTTTTATTATTATTGTTCTTTTTAAAATATGTTAATAGTAAATTTTCACTAATTCAGCCTGATTAGAGTTTCTTTAACTCAGTAAGGTTGCCTTAAAAATTATGTACAGCAGATAAAGAAAGAGTTGTTAAGGGAAATTAATAAAAGCATAAACTTCAAGGGAATAGTCATTTCATTTGAGAAGCTTATTTCTCTCAAGAGTGTTGTTGTAACTGTTGGCACTATGGTCATAGAAAGACCTTGACTCTACCCACTAACCAGCTAAGAGACCTTGGACAATCTTCCTAGTCCCTCTAGGGCTCAGTTCTTTCACCCATGGCTGAAAGAATTTAGTCAAGATGATCTCTAAGATGATTCCCATCTCTATGACTTTATTATTTCAGGTACCACATACAACCATATCAAGAGGAGAAGATCATGTATTGATTTTGGTAACTTTATCGTAAATAACGAATTACATTAACAACTTCTCTGGCAATAATCTTTTTCATATTATCATAATAGCTGAAAATACATCTTTAAGAATGATGTTTTTCAGTTTTGTTTATAGGCTTTAGTGGAAAAAAGCATTTCATGACAAGAGGCTATAAGCAATATAGCCATTTTTAAAGAAACATAGATATGAAGTTACATATTTTTAGATATTTTCCATCCAATCTCAGCTATAAATGTCTTTATTACCTACAGTTACCTTTGGAATTAAATCTTTTGAGAGATGAATGCTGTAGACTATTTAATGCTTCAGCAGGTTTAGATGCTTATAACCTGTGAAAAGTTAAAATGTTTTTCCTTTTATTTCACATCCATTCTAAATCTTCATTGCCACTTTTGAAACATATTTTAGAACCAAAAAGATATTAGTGATCATCTGGTCCAATTCTGGCACTTTTAAACCAGGACCACAAATTATTTTCATTCCTCCCATCAAGAGGTGATAGCTAGAACGTTTGCTCTTGAAGCTCTGAGGCACCTGTGAGAAGTTCTGCTATGTCGAGGGGGTTGCCATGCTGGAAAGGCCACATATAAAAATTCTGGTTGATGATCGAAGCTGAGTTTAAGCCTTCCTCCCATTCCCAATGAAGCATCATGTGACTGGAACTGTTTTGGACCCTTCATTCCAGCCTACCTGCCAGCTGAATACCCCTGAGTGACTTCCATCAAAGCTACATGAAAGAGAAGAATCACCCATTTGAATGCTGCCAAAATATTGATTCATAAAATGATGAGATATAATAAAATTAATTTTGTTTTAGGCAATTCAGTTTTGGGTGGCTTTCTTTTTTAATGCATCTGCTGATAAAATGAATTTGGTACCTGTAAGTGAGGTGCTAACTTACAAAATCTGAAAGGTGTGATTTTGGTTTGCGGACAAAACAACAGGCAAAAGTCTGACAAGCCTTGAAGTGACTAGTATAGAGGACTTGAAGGAGACTGAAAAAAAAAATTATCCTGAGAGCTGGCAGAAAGTTTGGTAATCCTGCCACCTGAGGTAACCTGGAAAATATAAAATGTACTTAATGAACTTGATAATCTAGCTAAGATGATTTCTGGGCAAAGTGTCGAAGGTACCATGGGGTTTCTTTCCACTGTCTAATAAAATGAGAGAAGAGAGAGATGAATGAAATAATCAACTGTTAATAAAATATGGAGTGAATGTAAAGGGTTTAGGATAATCTTTCCAACCAGCAAGTTGTCCTTGAAGCAAGAGGTGTTCTCAAGGTAGAGATCAAATCTAGGTCACTGCCAGTAGAATACAGCCTCAGTGAATCCAGGCTGTGGTTGTGAGATCCCTTGTTAAGACTTGAGAAGGATTTAAGGTTTTAATGCTGTGTCTCATTTACAAAAAGAAAAAGGGCATGCCATATAGACACTCTAGGACAGACAATAATGCTCAGCATAGTCAAACAACAGCCTCACCAAGAAAACCAGTAAAAAAACCAAGCTAAGAAGGATTTATCTCAAAAAAATTTATGGGTATAGTTTTGTTTAATGGAATAGATTGGGAATTGACACAAAAGAGGCTCACAACACTTCAAAGGAATTATATTAGCATAGATTAAGAGGGACAGAGAGAGTAAAAAAAAATTTTAAGAAGACCTTGAGATAACCAAAATTTTATATGCAAGATGCAGTCTAAAAAAACTGGATTATATGGAAACTAGATTTTATAAAACAGGCTATACTATATGGAAAAAGAAGTTTTCAGAGGGTGGGACCAAAACGAATAGCCACGTAGGATTTTACCCAGAGATCAAGACTGAGCCTCAATTAGAGAAATTAGAACCTCTGCCAGAGGGTATTTAAGAATTGCTGTGGGACAGTGATGGCTATGTATCTCTCATTTTTCCCTTTATGGAACAGGAGTGTTCCTGTCTTATCTTTGGATCTAAGTTGGGGGGAGGGGGTGCAAATAATTTGTCTCTTTATTTCACAGATCTTCAGACCAAGAGCAATTTTACTCAAGGAAAAGAAGACAAGGTACTTCTTCTACAGTTAGACCTGATTTAGATGATGAGATCCTAGACCTTGAAGCTGAGCTTCTTTGCATAATAGGATGAGACTATTGGTGGTTCTTCCATGATGAAGGAAGGTCAATAATTTTGTCAGCAGAGCATGGACTATAGTGGTTTTAAGCATGGAAGTAAATTATTTGAAATTTGTCTCATGAGTATTCACGTCTATGATCCCTCCCCTTGAATATATGCATGGTTGGGATTGCTTCAATCAATAGAGTATGGCAGAAGTGGTGCTAGATTATAAAACACCATGTAACTTTCACCTTCTTCACTGGAACAATTATTCTTGGCACCTTGACCCACCATGTAAGAAGTCTGACTACGTTGAGGCTGTCATATTGAAAAGTCACTTTTAGGCATTTTGCTGACAATTCCAGCCTTTCAGATATACTCTCCAAATCACCGTATGTGTGATTATGCCATTTCCACTTTCCAATCCAGATCATTTAACAGTTGAATATCACTAAGTGAGCTCTATTATGCCACATGGATCAATAGAATTATCCAGCTGAGCTCTGCTGGAAGTCCTGACCCACAAAATTTGTAGAATGCAGTAGAATGGTTGTAGGATTTTTACCACTAAGTTTTGTGGTCATTTGTTCCACAGCAATAGATAACTGGAACACCAAGCTTCTCTTTTAAAAGATAAATCTTTAACAGATAAAGTTACGGGAAGAAGAAATGAAGTGATTTGCACAAGTTCATGCAATTATATCAGGGCAGGACTGGGATGCAAAACCAGGATCTACATCTTCCACTTACTTCTACTACACCTCATTGTCTTGATAAAGTATATTTTTTAATATAGTGCTACCTTATAATGTTTAGAAACCAAATAATCAACTTTATAAAAGTAAAACATGTTTCTCGTTAGTCCTTTCTTCTGCTTTCTTTCCTTTTATCTCATTGTCTTCTACTATTTTTCGTTTTGAGTCTCTGCCCTCATATGAAGATAATAAACATAGGTGAATTCTAATTCTTAGTGGACTTCAAAATAGAGATACATTATTTCTGTGACAAAGGTTTAATGCCCTATTTCCCTGCCCCTATTCACTGTCATCCCCTATAACTGTAACTAGTATCACAATTTCACACCACCTTCCCGACTAAAGTAAATCCTTCCTCAGGATCAAGACAGCTTCTAGTCAGATAGAATCTAAAAGCTTTAATCCAGTAAATCAGCATTTCCACACTGAGGTAACTTTTTGCTAACCCCACTCTTTCCTTGCAGTCACGTTCTCCTTCCCGGATTGGTTTTTGAGATAAAGACATCCTACATTACATGTCAAATCACCAAGTCTCTCTCCCTTGTTTAATCTCATGCCTGGGCCCCGGCTTGGATTCCCTTCCCTGCACATTTCCCCAATTCATGCAGGATTTTAGTCCCACCATGTTCTTATAGATTCTGTATTCTAATCTGTCTTGAAAATCTTAGCCCTGAAACAGGAATTAGGCTACTTCTCTCCAATTTCCTTGGCGTTTCTGTAATCCTCTCTAGAATCTTTGCTTTAGTACTTAGCTGCCTTAACTTAGTTAGAGTTACTTAACACCCAACTCATACACTCTTGTCGGTCTTCCTGGACACCAGCGTGTTGGCCTGCCTGTCTGCCTGTCTTCATCCATTGTTGTCTAGTACTCACTGTTGTAGTCTCCAGATAAAATGCTTTGACAGTCTGGCTGGATTTACAGCACTTGATTCTTGTGCAATTCCCAAGAGCTGATTTTATCTCAGTGTTGGTTTTTAGCCTCTCACTTTTATCCAACTTAAACTCTGCCACCACCAAGTCCTAGATTGGTTAGAGAAGAATTGCTGTACAATTAGCTAGTAAAGAGGCAATTATGTCACTCTGATAATTAAAAATACATTGTCAGTCAGGTGTGCTAATAAAATTTTAATAAAAATTTATCTCTTTTCATATCTTTTAAGAAAATACTCATGCTATGCTTTCTTTCTACTCTTTGATAAGAATAACAACTGAAGGCCATAGATTTAGAAATTGAATTTCAATGTCTTTAATGTGCACATATTTACAAAAGGTCTGACTTTAGGGTCACTCACTATTTAAGGGAAAGGGGTAGTTTTTATACTTGCTTCTAAATAACAGTGTTCTCCCAGTAGAAAGATATCACATACCTATTTATATAGAATGCTGAGCTTTTCTCTGTGATGCACTGAAATAAAGCATATGACCATTATGTGTGTGATGTTTTTATTTAAAAAGTTTATAATTCTGAACTGGATTCCTGATCAAGGACTTAACGTGACTAAAAAAATATGCATATCAACTATTGTAATCATTTACAAAGTAAAAAAACAGTAACACATTGCAAGTTTTTTATATGTTCCTCATTATATTGTATATGGATTGTGTATTGGTCTGGGTCCAATGAGGACAATGAGCCACACAGTAATTTAGACAGGGGAAGTTTGATATGAAGACTGACTTAGTTATGATAGAGTTGTAACTATAAAGAAGAAAAAACTCTAAGGGTACTCTAAAGGATTTCTCCCCCTTTTCCTAGAACTAGGGAAATGTACCTAAGGCAGGACATACTTTGGACACATTCCACCCCCAGCAGGATAGTGTTCAGACCTAGTTTGAATAGTGAAGTTCGTTGAGCCTGGGCCAAAGCTGGTTTACAGGTATTAAGCAAGCAGAGAAAAAACTTCTGTGCTGGGGCTGCGTGGTGGCCAAAGGACTGTTTGCTCTGGGTACATGGATGGCGCAGAGCAACACCAAATGTCCCTACACATCTGCCCTTTGTCAGACAGTGTGTGGCACAAACAAGAAAAAACAAAATAACATTTACCCTAACCAATAGAGGCCCCCTTCCATTCTGCAGTGTTTCTCCAGTGCCCTCTACCGACGGAATTTAAAATCATGCTCGCTGTAAGGGAGAAAATGCTTGAAGAGTCTGTCTGTGACTGAGAGCAAGTATACAAAAGTGTAAATTTGGAGTTGTGAGGTAATACATTGATAACTCCCACAGGTACCATATAGGCTATGTCACTGTGTTGTAAATATACATTAAACACAAACGAAAACAACTCTTTTGTGCCACATATTTAGCCTATAAGTATTATCACAACCATTATGCAATAAAAATTAATAATTATATATATTTTAACATTTTAAAAAATTTAGATGGATACTATTGATGCTTTAGATCTTTTAAGAAGTTTCCCTCCGAATTGGAACTTAGATAACCTTTGTTCTAGATAAGCTTCTCTGTATTGCCAAAAAACAGTTGAAATTATTCCATGGACTTTGTATCAATCTTCATATTTGGCTTTTATTATATGCAAAAAACAGACTTTTGTGTCTTTCCTTTGTTTCTGTTTCTATGCTAGTCTTCAAATATGTGGCAATGGTAATAATACACACAAATAAATGTTAAATTGTGATGTAGCTTACAGCAAATGCCTGTCCACAGACTAATCTCACAGAGCCAAAAGTGACCATTTTGAGTCATACATAATCTTTCTGTGCTCAGAACAAAATATATTTCAGTGTTCCAACATTGGCAAATGAGGAGCTATATGACAGTAGGCATTTGTTGTACTATACAAAATGAAGATAATTCTAAAGAATCTGACCCCTTTTTGGTTATCTGAATTTATTCTGAATGGGAGATTGAAACTCTCCTGGAAGAATGTTTGCTATCATGCTGAATGTGAATTCCTTTAATCTTCTTATATTAACAAAATGCACTGGGTAATTTAATGTAGTTTTTGTCTCACATAAATTAAGGAATTATTTATATTGGTGATCATTAACATAATGATATTTTAAAATCAAAGCTTTGTCTCTAAATGCCTTAGTCTCCCAAGAACAATTGGAACTCATCCTAGATTTAGATTTGCGATCCTCATGTCCATATGAGTGTTTTTGTTCTAGAAGTTTAGTCACATAGTCAGCCTAGTTTACTGGTTAAAGGTGTGCAGTCTAGAGTCAAATTTTTGAATTTTGCAATTGAATTTTATATTTATCTATTTTTTCATCTAGTAATTCTTGCAACCAATACAAGGCCCTGTGCTACATAATGGGAATACAGCGGTGAGTAAGACAGACTCAGCCCCTGCCCTCGTAGAACTTATCTTCTCGCCCAAAATAGACACACATTAAATAAATAAATGTCAGCTGAGTTATTGAAAATTTTGGTAAGTAGCTTGAAGAAGTGTGCAGGGTACTATGAAAGATAGAAGGAAGGTCTCATCTCTCCTGCATATTAGGAAAGTCTTGTCTGGGGAAATTACACTTGACTTTGATCTAAAAAATGACTAGGAATTGATAAAGGAGAGAGTTGTGGGGTTTGGTGAGTTGTCCAGGTGGAGGGAGAGGCCCCTGAGAAAGCCCTTGAAGCATGGAATAATCCAGAGTGATAGAGGACCTAAAAGAAAAACAGAGTTCTCAAGACAACATGCTGTGAGAAGAGTCTGGTGAGGGGGCAGGGGCTTCATCATGTATTATTTAAAATTATTTGAAATTTTATTTTCTGTGACAAACCTCACTAAACCTCATTTTCTTCTTCTGTAAAATGGAAATTTTAAAATATCTTTGTTTCAGAAGTGTTATAAAGATTAAATAATAGAATGTTTACAAAGTCTTTGGCACAAAGTTTTGCCAGACTAAGCAACTTGTGAAGGATTTACAATAGCAGAACAATACAATTTGTTTTTGTTCATTTTTCTAATGGATAGTTTTTGCATAATTTCAACTTTGATCATAAATTTTTTAAGGATAGTATTTTTACATCTTAATTTTTAAAATCAGTCTTGTCATTTATGTATTTAGAAGTGATTAAGTATTAGAGAGATGAGAAAGGCACTATTTATTTAAAGTATAAATAAGTTTTTAAATATATATATATATAAGAAAACCAGACTGTACATAGTTTGGAACACAGGTGCTCGAAAATTTCAGTTAATAAATAATTTAGACTCTAATTTGAAGAATTGCAACCTTAGGCATCTTCCTATTAATATATTTCTACTTTTTTCTGGAATCATGGAAAATAGAATTACCCATGTGGTATCTGTTATGACTTTCCTCACTAGGCTAGCAAAATTGCCTGGTTTTAAAGTACTTTCCAATATTTAATTAAATAATCTTTGAGGTATAAGAAACAACAATGGGCCTTCCTGTACCTCTTTTATAGGAACACTGGGCCTAGTTGTCAAGGTAAGTTGACCTCATTTTCAAGACAAACTGGAACATCACAGGAAGGAGTCATGGTATCCAATAGTTCCTCAGTAAGCATTTTGTTATTTAAGTGTCATCAGAAGCAAGCTTGAAGTGGACATACTGTTTTTCACATTTACGTTTTTTTTTAAGAAAAATCATACAAAGCTCTTTAAACGTCAACTCTTTTACCTCTGCACTTATTTCTTTCCCTTGGGGAGCATTTTAAATGGTATGTTCTCATCCTTCCCTCTCTCCCATTTTCATTGGCCCCTGTAGGGTATTATTCTTTTACACAAGAAACTGACAGTTCTGGCCTTGCTAAAAGGATCCATTGTCTGTTTTTCTCTGATGAAAATCCTCACCCAGTGCTCCATTGACCTTTTGAATTTTCCCTCTCTACCTCTGCTGTATGCTGGTTGCAACATGAGCTCTTTTCCCAAAACCCATAAGAAAAAATATATATGATAATAGAGAAAAATGTCAGAAACATGAAAACCAGGTGCTGTGATTTGGGCCTGTACCATTGTGAAAATCTAACCCCTGGTGACCTTAGAACAAAACGTATATGTCGTGCCTTCCAAGAAAATTGAAAAGGAAAACATTTCAGGGATACTTACTGAAATATTAGGAATGGTCTCATGCATTTCTTTAGGGATACCAGAGAAAGGTTAGCATGCATGTGTATCTGGGGGGCAAAATTTACTTATGGATAAGACCAAAGAGTCAAATATCAGAAATCATCTGATTAAGCCTATAATTTATAGATTCTGAGTGATTTCTATGTGAGTATCCTCAGTGGTAGAGCTGGAAAGATGCCAAGCCAATGACACCATGCAGTCACCTTTCCCTGAGCATACTATGGCTGGCTGCCTCATTTTAAGAAAATGGCTACGCTGCTTGCCTTTTAGCTTTCTTTTTTGTTCATTTCATCTTTATTTTTACAGTAGCACCCTCTATGTTAGTACTTAAGGAAAATTAGTGGGTTTTGAAGGGAACGCTCAGTTACAATTAATTCGTGAACATTGTGTCTCCTCCTGTTTCAGTATCATGGGATGATATGGGACTGATTCTAAGGAGAAATAAAAATTAAAAGTAAAAGACTTAATTCTCTCCTGTGAAAATAGGAGAAGAGACTACTCCCTCCCCACCCAATTTTCTTAGATTACTTATGTTAGAAAACTTGTAATAGTAAGTACTTCTCTGTACATAAATCCTTTTGAAAATTAGATAGGCCTTTTGTCATCTTTATGACCTAGGAATGTCTTTCTCAAAGACCTAGGAGCCTTCTCTTTGAAATGTAAACCTCAAGGGAGATTGCATCACTATTTCCCAGCTTCTGTGGGAGGGTAGGAGTTTAACTGCAGTAAGTGCCTTGCTCCAAATTGGAAAACTACCTCCTGTTATGAATATTTGAGAAGTTTGTTTTTCCTCTACTAGCCAATTAGCTAACACAGATGGTCACCCCAATTACCAGGCAAAGTTAGATGTACATATGTGACAAATGGTGCCTTCAAGTCCTCTTACTTGAGTACTAGTTATTGTTTATCTTGAAAACATGTCTGAAATGAATTGTATCTGCTTGTCTATATAAGGGAATGGGCATTGTTTCCATCTTTGCAATCTCTTGGCAGACTGCCTGTGATGCATATCACATTCTGATTTAATGCTTACTCAATAATAAAAGTGTTTTCTTTCTTCCTATACTACCTTTGTGAAGAGGATTTCTGGGTTAGGAGAAGATTTTATTTTTAATTATATTTCCCCAACACAATATGGTTTAAAATAAATAGATATATGGGGGCCAGCCCTGTGGCATAGTGGTTAAGTTTGGTTCACTCCGCTTTGGCAGCCCAGGTTCGTGGGTTTGGATCCCTGGCATGGACCTACACCACTTATCAGGCATGCTGAGGTGGTGACCCACACCCAAAATAGAGGAAGATTGGCACAGATGTTAGCGTGGGGCTAACCTTCCTCAAGCAAAGAAAAAAAAAGAGGAAGACTGGCAACAGAGGTTAGCTCAGGGTGAATCTTCCTCAGGAAAAAAAATAGATACCCTTTAAAATGAGTATGTGTAGCAATCAACCAGGAAAAATATAATAGACCCAAATGTCTCCCATCTGAAATAAATTTACTTCAGTCTTTTCAAGGCCTTGTCTATAGATAAGGAAGAATTTGTATAGAAATGGAATATCTAATCTATGGCATCAAGAAATTTGTGGAGACAGATAGAAACGCTATTTATCCTCATCATCATGATTTTCTTTCTGAACCTGTCACTATAGTTGGATTAGTTGTAAATAAAGAAATAAACATAGTTAGTGATGATTTAAAAGGATTTTCAGGGTATGATTCAATGAAATATTTCAAGGAGGTCATTAAATGTGTAGGAGAGGAAGAAATTTTCCTCTACCCTGCTAGGTTCTCCTGGCTGGTCTAACAATTAAATTGACATGAGACAGAAGAACAGGAGAAAATCAAAGTTTAAGAACATGTATACATGAGAGAAACCCAGGAAAACTGAGTAACTCACCAAAATGGCTGAAGCCACTACCTTAAATATCATCTTCAGCAAAAGATGAAACAGGATGTTGGGGGTAGTGGTTTGGGATTTCAAAAGGGAGGAAGGCAATTCACAGGGAGAGGGAAAAGCAAATGTTTGGCAAACAAATGTTTGCCGTGACTTGCAGAGACAGTGGGACTTTTGTAGAGGATTTTGATCGAATGGGCCTTGCTAGCTACCTCCCTGTCTACCACACATAATTCATATTATACTATAGTTATCTATGGTGATAGTTCCTTCCTGGAACAGGCTTTCTGTCTTAAATTCTTTTAGGCATTTAGGGAGAGTGTCAAAATTTCTTCTTGAGTCTTATGTTCTTAAAAATAATCAAGCCAAAGAGACACATTTTGGGGTAGCAAATTCTGCTCCCCTACAAATGTCTTCTATTACATCTTGTGAGAAATGAGAACTGTATCAATAAGTAGAATCTAATGATAATTTTATTAAAATGTATCATATGAGGCCATTTTCAAATCAATATTTTCATCACTATGTCCATGAAATGATATACACACTTCCTCACTAGGTGAAGTCAGTGGTGGGTTTCATCAAAACTTCGGTTTGGTATTTATTTGACTATGTTTCTACTGTTGATATAAACAAACAGAAATTACTTAATTCAATTAGATAGGTACTTATGACATGGTAATTATCAAATGTTAAATAATGATAATCCTCAGTTGTAATGCAGCCATGGGAATGAGGAATGGGAGACACAAGGATGGCAATAGGGTATGTGTATGTGTCTAATATTGATTAATTTCTAGTGAGAACTTATCATGTTGGACTTTCCTTAGGAAAGTTTATCTTTCTCACCAAAACCAAAGTGGAATAATGGTATATAATCCTCTCACTGATATGACGTAGGGAAAAATCAAGAGAATACAAATATAATAGTGCTTCTTTTTTTATAATCAAGGTGTAATTAAATAATATATTTCCATAGGGTCATTTAAAGCTCATTTATTATATCTTCTTTTTTTTTGTTTGTTTGTGAGGAAGATTAGTCCTGAGCTAACATCCGCCAATCCTCCTCTTTTTGCTGAGGAAGACTGGCCCTGGGCTAACATCCGTGCCCATCTTCCTCTACTTTATATGGGATGGCACCACAGCATGCCTTGACAAGTGGTGCATTGGTGTGCACCAGGGATCCAAACCCCAGGCCACTGCAGCAGAGAGTGCGCACTTAACCACTACGCCACCGGGCCAGCCCCTATTATATCTTCTTGATTGCATAAAAGATTCTGTAAAATGGGAACTATGACTAGTGGTCTGGTCTAAATCTGCCATTTACAGATGTTGAGTGAGTAGATCCTGAACATTGCCCAGGTTTGCTGACACAATGGAGAATCTTGGAGAAATCACAGACTGAGAATTTTAATTATTAATGAATTCTCTAAAATGAAGGGTCTTTCATTCTATTGTAGATCTGCATGGAACTGACCGAGGAGGTTCAATAAAACCTGAGAAGACAAAAGAAAAGGCTTCTTAGTGCTAGCAGTTAGACATAACTACCTCAAAGTATACTGAACATTTCCAGAATAAAGTGCCATCAATAACAGACTGCATTGTCTGCCTCATTACCCACCCGGGACCTCAGATCTGGTCAATAGCCCAGGACCTCAAGCCGGACATCTGTATCCAGAGTCCTAACTCTCCATGTCAGATATGGAGCTGCCTCTTCTCCCTCAAGCAGAAATATGGCTCTAACATTTTTTAGTACTTAGTCTAGAACAAGTATTCTCCATGGCGTAGTCTTGCTGATATCTCTTGAGGACATCTGAAGAGACCTCTGAACTGGCATTATATATTTGAACAGCACTAAGTACAGTTTCCCAGTGAAACATCCAGGTGTTTCCACTTTCTCAGCAATTCTAGGGCTGCTGTCATATCTGCCTGCATCACATCCATCTCCTTCAGTGACTGACATTCAATTCAGAGCGTCGGTTTTGCTTCTTGGCCCCATTTTTCTATCAGTTTAGTGGCCATAAATCACAGAGTGGGGTTGGGGGAGGGAGCAGAGCTACATCCTGGCTCCTATATAGCTTCTGGGGCCTGGCTCATATACGGTGAGGGGCCTTTGGATACTGCATTAAAGTTCAAAGATTCTTCATGAGATCAGAAAACATGATGTGTATGACAGGATCTTGCTTTTCTGTCCCTCATGCTACACCTCTAGTACTTCTAAGGTATAGAAAACATTCCAGAGGGATCAACCTGTTGTTCTAGCCTAGTTGGCCTCTGTGGTTCATAGTGAGGGAACAACAAATGCCTCTCAGATGGCCATGGGAGACAGGAGGTGTAGGGTACCTTTGTCCCTTCCCTGTTTTATATACCACCTCACCTATTATTCTCCAATGACAATTGCACTTCACTCTGATGAAAGCAAATATTAGATAGAACCCAATGAAATTGTTTCTGTTCAACCAATTTTGTGTGATTCAATTTATAGTTTCTTCACAGAAGTGTTCAGGTAAAAATCATCAAGTCTTGTAGATTTGAGGGAAAAGAAAAGAAATCATGACTTTTGGTAAGGAAAACAGTGTAGATGAATGAGGACATGTCTACTTTCTGGGCTGTAGTTGGTTCTCTCCTAAAATATCTGAAATCAATCAAACACCTTTGCCACAGCAAAGCAATACGATGTTTTTTGAAGGTATACATCTGGTCTATATGAGAAATTTCTTTACCTTTTATTTTCAAACCCTGACTCATTTCCTACAAAATAAACTTAGTCTTAGGGCACATTTGCCTTCTCCTTACTCTAGGTTACATTTTAAACTTTCTTATAGAAAAGATAGCAAGTGGCATTATGCCCAAAATGCTTTTATTTTATTCATATGTTTCTTTTTTCATTGAGGAGTGAAGGATGGAAGTTTCAATTTTCCAACATTCAAGTAATATGCTTATACACATTAATTCATGTTCACGTTAACTGTTTGTTTGTGTTTGTTTCTTAGGGCAACATTAGGGTATCTCTAGTTTCTGGGCGAAGCTATACTTTGAATATTTTAATTATAATGAAAGGAATATTCCAGGATACTAAGAGACATATACCTGTCAAAATGATTGTATTTGCCCTTTTATTTTCTTTCAATTTCAACAGACAGAATATATTTAAATAAAATCTGCACTGTATGACATCGCCCTATATGACAGGAGGATATTTCACTTGTTGCAGAATCCTGAGGCCCCAACCTGGCACTGTTCCTTTGTAATTAGGAGCTGACAACAGAGAGAGCATCAAAGCTGTGGCAGAGACTATCTAGACCACTTCTCTAGCAAAATGGAGAGGGTGCCTTATCTGCTTTTATTCTGTATCTCAGGGAGAAATTATGGCCACCACTTAACTCTACCATGACTTCAACCAATGAACTAATTCTATTAACCATTCTCAGGTAAAATTCTTTCTCTTACTGCGGGACACATCCCCCCAAGAAAATTAGAGAGATAAATATTTGAGCAAGGTATTTGTATGCATTATTTATTTTTCTTCAGTGCCTGTATCCTATGAGGAAGAATGTCATGACTTTAATTAGAACAATCACCCCAACTTAATAGTAATTTCTATTCCCTTAAAGAGGACATGTCATTGCACGCGGGCGCAGGAGATAAAGCCTCAGGAAGAATTCTGGGTGTTACTCCCAAAGTGGGGTCATTTGCTTGCCGCAAGACAAGCCAATAGTCAAGAGGCAAGGTAGTAGGAGAGGAAGAGTTTTATTTCAGCTTGCCAGCAAGCTGGAAGATGGAGGACTAATGTCCAAAAGAATCATCTTAAAACTACAAAATCTCGAGGCCGTTATATAAGGCAAATGGGCTAAAAAGAGGGGGTCTTGGAATGCTGACCATCTGGTGTAGCAGACCTTGAGACGCCATATCCTCTCTTTTTCTGTCATCAGTGATGGATACCAGCATAGGGTTTCCTTCCTGGAGGTCATTACATTCCAGAGGAAACTTAAAGAACAAAGTTATCACCTTAATGCAACAGGGAGGTTTATGTGCAAGCCAGGGTCATGAAACTAGCAGAGCATGCATATTTCCCAGAGGCAGGTACTTAATTACTCAGGTATGTATAAACTAAAACATTTTATCATAAGAACTGGTGAGTCAGGTTCATATATAGTTCTAACATGGCTTTTTTTCTATAAGATGGCTTCTCTTATGCTAACCTTTGGCTACGCCAATATTAGCTGACTCAGAGGCGCTAACATGAGGATCTACCATAATCCCATGTAACAAACTCTATTTAGTCTTAGCTATACAGTGCGAATTGTGTTATTGTCACTAAGTATTTTATTGTCTTTATAATATCCTGAGATTTTAAAAATGACCTTGGAGTATCATTCTAAACAGAATCCTGAAGGAGGCACATTGTCTACCAACAATGATGCCCATAAGCCTAAGTTTCCGTGTCACCAGTTTAGCAAGATCCCTCACAGAACAATAATTTCTGTACAGTGGTGTTACATTGCTCCTAAGACCCTACACTAATCATGCAGGGATTATAAAATGACCCAGAGAGAGGACTTGTGCCCACCTAACTCCAAACTTAAGGCAAATTAGGCAAGTATACAAATTGCATCAATAATATTTAGAGTGAATGAGAATCAATAAGATCTGTGTGCTCTAAAAGCAATAAAGATCTACGCAAAAGAAAGTGAATTGTTGTTGTTCTGTTATTATACAAAGAAGGGAGAAATAACATCCTATATGCATTTGAGGGGGGCAACAAATTTTCCTGATGGAGGATAGTTAATTAATTTGTTAGTTAAATTGTTTGTGTTTGGGGGCTTAAGAATTAATAGATATTTTTCATTAGGAGTGATACTATGGGAATTGCATTCTAGTTTAAAGGAAGGAATGACAAGAAGACATAGGGGCAGGAAAGCATAAGGTTTGTTTTAAGAAAAGAAGTAAGCCAGTTTAGCTAGAGTTTAGAGTGATAGAAGAAAACACCTGGAAAGAAAGCATGGATCTTGAAATGATGGAGCAACATTAAATACCAAGATAAGGTGTTTATGGCCTATTTCAGGAGTTTCTGTAAATTATGAATATTGTTGAGCAAGGAAGTAACAAGACTGGAACTATGCATAAGAAAGAGATTCTGGCAACATGAGAGGGAGGGCCTACCAACCTGGAAAATGAGTTTGAGAAGTGTAGTGGGTTGAATAGTGTCTCACAAAAAAAGTCATGTCCACCCAGAACCTCAAAATGTGACCTTATTTAGAAGATATTATTAGTTAAGGATCTCAAAATGAAATCATCTTGGATTTAGGGTAGGCCCTAAATGCTATGACCAGAGTCCTTATAAGAAAAGAAGACACAGAGAAACACAGAGAAGGTGATGTGAAGATGCAGGCAGATTGGAGTAACGTATCTACAAGCCAAGGAATGCGAAGGATTGCCTGCAACCTCCGGAGGCTGGGAGAGGAGGAGCATGGGATGGTTTCTCCCTCAGATCCTCCAGAAGGAGCCAACCCTGCTGATACCTTGATGTCAAGCTTCTGTCCTCTGAACTAATAGAGAATAAGTTCTGTTTTAAGCCATCCAATTTGTGGTAATTTGTTATGGCAGTCCTAAAAGACCAATATAAGAGGCTATAGCAGACATCCAAGTGAAGCATAATGAAGGTCTGAACTAGACAGGGAGGAAGTGGAAATAGAAAAGAGCATGTGGACACAGGATTTACCATAAAGCTCATGTGTCAGAGACCTTCGCTTGTACAGCCTCCTCTAAGGCCTGAAGATTCTGAAGGTTGAATTATGTGTGAATAATTTGGAATTCTTTACTTAAATAAAACCTCCATATCATATAAATTACTGATTGTACAAAGCCTAGACTAGCCCCTGTGTACATGATGTGGCAACTAACCTATTCAAGTAAGTAGCAGTGTAAGAGAGAATCCAATGTTTCCAGTCTGACAATCTCAGAGGGTGGTGGTATCCTTTATTAGGAATGGCAAATTTAAATTTAGAGAAGGAGCTTTTTTGGAAGTAAATAAAAATCATGTTTCTTAACGACTTGTAATCTATTTATCCTTCGAGATTCAGTCCACTGCTGGATTTGTCCTGCTGTCTGTAGTTTCTGACCCCTGGTATAAAGAAACAAATATAATGAAACCTGGTAAGTGGTATAATGGGAGCATGTGTACGGTGAGAAATGAGTACAAAGTAGGAGAAGCAGTTTACTGCCACTGTGTATTGGGAAAGCCTTTCTAGCTTCTATTGTGAATTGGGTTTATTTGGTCTTTCTTCAGAAAAGAAAAAAAAGTGCATTGACCTGTGGTTTAGACACAAGCTTCTCTAGGAAGAGGTTCAATTGTTTTTTCATCTTTGTATCCACAGTGTTGAGTACAGGGCACATCAAATTGCAGATGCTAATTCATCTTGAAAAATGGAGAACCTGAGTCTTGGGTACAGGTAGGCTATCCAAATGGAGATAGGAAGCAGGTGTGAAAAACATGGGTCTTGATCTCAGTAAAAATACTGGGGCTGGCAACACGGATGTAGGTAATCAACACAGATGCAGTTGCTGAAAGTCTAGAATTGATGGAGGGCCCTAAGGGGACGGCTATTACAAAGGAAAAGACCTGAGGATCAACTTTGATAAATGTAAGTACCATGTTGGTTGCTGTGATGAGTATGGACAGACATTTTAGATATACTAACTGTAGAGCCAGAGAGATTTTAAATAAATATATTCAATAAATTGGCGAAATGGAACTTTGTTGTAACTCTGACTTTCTCTGGCTTTTTCTTGTTTGGCCCATCACTTTCGGGAAATGTCAAGTGATTCTGAAGACCACCTGGAGTTGCTTTAACTTCAATCCCCAGAGAAGCCTCAAAAGGTCAAGTATCATCTCCTACTGCTTCTCAGATGCCTTTACATCGTATCGAGTTCCTGGTTAATCTTTCCCATTCCTGTAAAATTCATATGTGCCAGTGCTCTAGATAGAAATGACACACATTCTTTCATTTTTGGAAACTGAGATTTTTTTCATAGCCTCAAGAGGATAATCCCACATTTTAAAGATAGATTTTAAAATATTGAGAGCTATAAAGATTAGAATAGCTCTTTAAAAATTCCTTAAAAGTACAGTATGCAATAATAGTGCACACTGTCTTAAAAATATATTAATTTAAATTTCAAAAATAAAGTAAGGAATCATTTTAAGTGAATTTAGAGATGTATAATAATCATTATATTATAGTATTTGAAAATATACACACACATACGAATATACACATATAGAAACCTAAATGCACACATATATGCACAAATACCATGTGCATTCATTACCGATAATAGCTCAACAAGAGATCTTACTGTATGCCAAGGATAAACTAAATCACGCCAGATATGAGCTTCTTTGTCCTCCCAACAACTCTGAGGTAGATAATATTATTTTTTACATTTTGCAATTATTTCTTTATTTGGCCAACACAAATAAAATCCCAAAGGAATCTCCAAATAAACCAAAAGCTTACTCTTCAATTTAATTCAACAAATTGTTTATGTAACATCCTCTGTTTGCTAGTCAGTGTGCCACATGCTTAGACAAAATGCCTTACTTCTATGTAAGAAAAGATATATTAATGCAGTTACGGACATCAAAGGAGCTGTTTGCCCCAAAGGCAAACACCATTCTCCACGCTAGAAGACAGAAACCAAACTGTACAAAATCTTGCAAAAGGAAAATTTTCAGCTACTAAAAAAAAAATGACGACCAGTTACCAGTCGAGCACTGTTATGTTTCCTTCTTCTTCTCCTGTCCCTCCTTCTTGCTTTCACTTAGAGCTTGGCCCTATCTTTCCTATTTCAAATATTCCTTGGTTCACTTCAAAAAGGAATCAAGAGAGGCATGGAATCCTTTCAACTTCTTCCTTGCTATTTCCCGAGCCATGCTCTTAACTCTGTTTAAGAGTCTGTCTGCTAATCTTTCGGGGGGAAAAAAAATAATAGATGGAGGGCAGAGGTGCAAGGCTTCAGGGCCAGGGTGCACCAGCGGCGGCCTTCGCGCCGCTGTGGATGCCTGCGTTTCCCCACCGGCAGCTCCCACGGCTGTGCCTACAGCAGCTGGGAAGCCAGGGGGGTGGGGAGGGAGGATGGTATGGCCCGAGTCCCAGAAGGTGGCGATCCTGGGCTGCCTGCCGGTGCTGGGAGTCACGAGGGAATCTTTCCGGGATCTTCCCCGCGAGGACCTGATGCGGTTCCTGGAGGTAAAGCTCACAGAAATGTGAGGACCCCAAGACCGCGTCCTCCATGTTTCTTCCTCTCACGTTAATCCCTCAGCCTCCAGCGCCAGTTTCTGGCTCCAGGAGCTTCTGCTCCGGGAAACTGAAAATGGCCTTTCAGCTATGCTAGGTCTATAACGGGAAGTGTCACAGTTCGGTATTTCTATTACGGGTGTCTTTTTACATCTGTGACCTGGACGACTTCGCTTTTTTTGTTTATTTCAATTTCAGTGAAATGACTCAAATACTTAAGAATGTGCCCATCAAGGGGTCTGGGCCCCATGGACCATTCCCCCAAAATTTTAGCCCTGTTTCACTCAAGCTCCAAGTCTAGTATTAGAGTCACAGTTCAAAGCAAACAAAATTGCGATGTGATAATCATACTGAAGATCCAGAAAAAGGCAATGTGAAATTCCCTTCTGAATTGGATATGATTTTTAATGAAAGGGATCGGAAATGAGGGACCTGGGCTATCAGAAACATGCCTTTGATATGCTTATTAGTAACCACTTGGGCTGACATTGAGATTTGCCAGACGCAAGGAATGCAGCATTTAAAGAAAATTCTTAGCTGACTGATCAGCTAGTCACTAGTGTTGTTATTTGCTTTTGCAATGACTCTTTTTCTACCTTGCTCAGGACAATGCACAGAGTCGTAGACTGCACACCAGATCATCGTCTTCATGAAATCATCTTCATGGATGATGACGACTTTGATGATTTGAAAGGAGAGCTAGATAAATATGTCCAAAAATACCTCGGGCTTGCCCTGTGGCGTAGCGGTTAAGTGTGCGCGCTCTGCTGCTGGCGGCCCGGGTTCGGATCCCGGGCACACACCAATGCATTGCTTGTCAGCCCACGCTGTGGCCGCGTCCCACATCAAGTAGAGGAAGACAGGCACAGATGTTAGCCCAGGGCCAGTCTTGCTCAGCAAAAAGAGGAGGATTGGCATGGATGTTAGCTCAGGGCTGATCTTCCTCGCAAAAAAAAAAAAAAAGAGCAAAAATACCTCCCCAGAAAAATTAAAGTAATAAGAAATACAAAGAGTGAGGGATTGATTTGAGGAAGAATGATTAGAGCAGCCCACACTACAGGAGAAGTCCTGGTGTTCATGTACAGCCACTGGGAAGTGAATGTGTCCTTGCTGGCTGCCATCCAGGAGGACCAGCAGACCACGGTCTGGGTCTGCCCGGTGATTGATATCATCAGTATGGACACACCTACAGCTCGTCCTTTGTGGTACAGGAAGGATTCAGCTGGGGGCTGCACTTCAAATGGGATCTTGTTCCCCTTTCCGAATGAGGAGGACCAGAAGGAGCTACTGTACCAATAAAGTTACCTACAATGGCTGGAGGATTGTTTGCCATGAACAGACACTATTTCAATGAATTAGACAGTATGGCATGGATATCTGGGGAGGAGAAAGTTTAAAAATATCATTTAGGATATAAATGTGTGGAGGTAAGCTCTTCATCAGTTTTTACTCTAGAGTAGGACATGTTTTCCAAAAAAGGTAACCAAGGGCTGGCCAGTGGTGCAAGCGGTTAAGTGCGCGCACTCCGCTGCGGCAGCTTGGGGTTGGCCGGTTCGGATCCTGGCACGCACCGATGCACTGCTTGGCAAGCCATGTTGTGGCAGCGTCCCATATAAAGTGGAGGAAGATGGGCACTGATGTTAGCCCAGGGCCAGTCCTCCTCAGCAAAAAAAAGAGGAGGGTTGGCAGATGTTAGCACAGGGCTGATCTTCCTCACAAAAAATAAATAAATAAATAAATAAATAATAAAAATAAAATAAAAACGTGCTCCTTCTCTAAGTTGGAAAAGCCGTCTTATTTCCATTTCCCCTACAACTAGGTGACATTTGTGCTGTAGGAATTCCAAGGGAGAGCCCCATGAAAGCCCCATTGGTCATTGTACTGGAATCTACTCTGCATTCCCACGTCAATGTCTACCAAGTCTCTTTTTTTCAATAAGAACTGCAGTCAGTTTCTAACACGTGGAACAGCGTGAAGTGGTGATAATACGATACTCTGCCTTACACGGAGTAAGTGCTAGTAAAATTTATTAAAAATTCAAATTCATTTTTTTATGATAAAAGTTAGGGTTTATTTTAGCAGTGCTTGGCTTGTGATTCTGTGTTAAAGAGTGCCAAAGATCCTTTGGGCATTGCTCACATAATTTCCGATTTGAACAACAAACACTCTAAGATTGAATCAGAACTTTGGGTAAACATGATTCAGAAAAATGACAGCATGTTTTTAGCATCTTTTCATCAAATTAGAAAAATAAAGTAGCATGGGTCACTGTTGATAAGTGTGTAGTAAATTAACATGACTTTCATCTTCTAATTATATAATACTGTAGTATTATAAGGCCTGGTTGCCTATTCAGAATAATGCATTTTAGAGCACGGCAGTAGATTATAAATAGAAAAAGATGGGCCAAATCAAATTTGAGAATATGGAAAGTGAAGCTGAATATAGGTGAAGTTTTTTGAATGAGATGGATGAACATCTCTGAATGAAATATTCAAGACTATGCAGCAAACTGTCTCCCAAGGGAAACAAGAAAATTCAATTTCCTGGGTAAATTAAAATTAGAATCAAGTCTCTAAAAGACACACGCATGCATGGACACACTTGTATACACACTTATTTGTGTTTAGCAAAAACAAGTAGATTACTAGTTAAGCTAATAGATCTTTTATATCTGTGTATGTTTTACTTCCTTTGTTTCCATAAATACTTATAATCATTGTCCTAAACATTATTTCTGGACCAAGGTTGATTTTTTTCTTTTAAATTCAGATATCCTTTTTCCTCATCTCCCCCAAATCTAAAGTGTAGACATTGTATATTTTTGAATAATTTATCACGTCAAGGAGCTGTACAAGTATAAGTAACAGATTTAAAACCACAATTGACAGAGAGGGCACTCTGCAATAACGACATCTGGAGTACAGAATTTTAAAGAGTTTTATTCAATTCTAGAAACCTTGTTTCCTTTCTTCTTTTCCAATTAAATAGAATTATTTAAATAAATCTCCTCACCTTTGTTTTCAATATTGCTAACACTAATTAAGTTGTTATATGGTGAGATACTACTGTACTAAGGACTTGACATATCTAATTTTATGTCATTCTACAACATTCTTATAAGATAGATATTATGACGATCTCCATGTTAGATATTTAGGGACTTAGGTGTAGAGGATAATTAAGTGAGTAACTTGTCCAAGTTTATACAGTTAACAAATAATAGAGCCAACATTGAAAATTTTGACTCTAAAGCCTGACTCTGAATCACAACTTCAAAAACTTGCAGTCAATTCTTAAATGCTTCAAACATTAGATGTATACTTTAGATAAATATGTAGTTTTCTCCAAAATGGTACTAGACTTTCATAAAAGATACCCATAGGTTACAGAAAATTATGGTGGGTGTTAATTAATGTTGGGGTAATAATTTATGACAAGAAAAATAGAAAAGAAAAAATCATGATTGATGTACATGATAAACTTAGTGCCAGTGAAGAATAATCTTTTACCGTTGATAAAGATGCTTTCCTTGACCAAACTGTACTCAGGATCCTCTGAGCTCTCTTCTGGACTAGGCCTTCACCTTGTCCCCAACCTTGATGGGCCTGCATAGCCTAGTTTTAGCAAGAATACTTTCAAGTCAGTTTAGAGAGAATCTACCACTCTTGATATCTGATCAAATTCCTCATCTCCCACCATCCCCCAGGTGATATCTGACCACGGCTGGCCTGCCTTCAGCAAGAATCTTGCTAAGTCAGTTTAGCAAGAACTCTCTTACCCTTGATGTCTTCCCTTTAGTAATTTTCCATCTACTAACCTCCTCCCTCCCCCATTCCTTGACTATAAATCCCTACTTGTACTTGTATTCAGAATTGAGCCCAGTTCTATACTGAGGTCTCTATTTCCCTATTGCAATAGTTCCTGAATAAAATCTGTTTTTACCACTTTAACTACTGTCAGGATCTGTTTTTTTCTTTAACACTGTTCACATACAGGGCAGAGAAGCATGAGGAAAAGAATGAGTTTTGAAGATAATGACATTTTATACTCCACAGTTTTTTCTGCCTATATTTAAAGGACTCTTTGTATGGAAGTTTTTAGAACGTGATCATTTCTTTCAACCACTAGCATGAAAGTTATGTTTATTTGCTTTGGCAATATTCCTAAACTCAAGGGAAGAACGTGGTTGTTTACTTAACTTCTTCAAAATATCAACTTTGCCAGGCGGTGATGGACTGAATCTTTTAATCTACAAGTGGTCACTATCCTACTGAAAAATTACAGAATCAACCTGAAGCATGCTTTGGAGCTGCTCCTTCCCACCAGATTCTGCTACTTTGATTAGGATTTACTATGGCTAAAATAATAGCCTTATCTTCCTGTTTGCTAGCTTTTATGAGTAGGAAATAACTTTGGAGAAGAAAAAACAGTTTGATCCACAATCCTTTCCCCGCAGGGTAAACCACTGCTATCACTGATAGTGTTCTTATGGAGGAGATTCTATTGTTCAAAACTGCATTTCATGAAACAGTCATAAAAGATTTTCAAATATTATCAAGTGAGCACTTTGAATACCAGAATAACAAAAGCAAAGAGTTTATCTTTCATTTGATAACAAGTCTTTTGTGATTTCTCTTGAGTACTAGAGAAGTCATTTACATCAACCGCAGTAAAACAACATCAAGACTCCACCTAGCAGCGGGTATTGGAGGGATAAATTTTCACCAGCGAAGTTAGCCCTTTAAAAAGCAAAATGTATAACTTGTGACTTTACAGTTTTTGAATTTTTATAATGTATGATTAAGTTTATAATTTTTGCAGGCCAGGGAAAGCCCCTTCACTCCCACTAAAATGCTCTTAAAATAAGTCTCGGGGCTGGCCCCGTGGCTCAGCGGTTAAGTGCGCACGCTCCGCTACTGGCGGCCCAGGTTCGGAACCCGGGCGCGCACCGGCACACTGCTTCTCCAGCCATGCTGAGGCTGCGTCCCACATACAGCAACTAGAAGGATGTGCAACTATGACATACAAGTATCTACTGGGGCTTTGGGGGGGGGGGAAGGAGGAGGATTGACAATAGATATTAGCTCAGAGCCCATCTTCCTCAGCAAAAAGAGAAGGATTAGCATGGATGTTAGCTCAGGGCTGATCTTCCTCACAAAAAAAAAAAAAAAAGAAAGCTAAAAAAAAATAAATAAATAAGTCTCTGTGTTTTTTCAATGACATGATTATGAAATGTATTCCATTGCCCAAGGTCCTACAACAGAAGCCTTCCCATTATTTTCTATAAGATCCAATAGAACATTCTTGATTTCAATCAGGTCAGACACCCCGTCAGAGTCCAATCTTGCCACATCAATGACAAGGCATATCAGAGCAGTCAAAAGTTTACAACATGTAATAAAAACTGAACTAAAGTCAAGCATGCTATCCTCTCATAGACCCAGGGAGACTCTAGGCAACTAGTGATTTGTTGGCTCCATTACATCCCAAATATTCGATGTATCTAGCCCTTGGCAGGATGTCAAGGACAAGAAATAATCAGTCTTCAGAGATCACTTTAGAAATGCTATGCCCTCTGCTTCCTTCAGGTGAATCATTCTTTCCGTGTTGTCAGGATCCACTGATGAAAGCTGACGACTTTCAATAGTCTGTGACAAGTGCGGTATCCCCCTCTCCATATGTGGAGAAAATGATACTGTGCAATCAGCTTTCACCAGGCATGCTGTGAATGATGAGCTTCTGCAAGACATCATCCTCGTGAACTCCTTTTCCAGAGTCAAAAGTAGAAACCAGAAGGATGTACGTGGTCTTGTACATAAAAGCAGAATGATCACCAGAAGGGTAGACAGAAGGGCATTTTAAAATTTATTTACAGATATTTCATGTCTAGAAACCTAATTTTGTCTTCATGTTGAATCTCTAGATTCAAAACAGTGGACTAATATCAAGTATCTGAAAATGATGTGGAAGTAAATGATGCAAATTGGTGGCAGTGCTCACATTGTAATAACTATTAAATGGGCATTCTTGTCTTAATATGACTCTTAATCCAGCTAATATACACTAATATATCTGTGTGGGAGAGCAAGATTTGGCCACCCAGAAATATATCTCTTTGCGTTGATTGTTTTCTCTGAGGGACATTTGACTTCCCCCACTAACTGCCTAAAGAATTTGACATGGTGGCTCCTTCCTGGAACAGATCTTCTATCATGATGGCTGTAATGATAACGTAAAATAGATGTTACAATGGGAGGGGCACCAAGCCCCTTTTATCAAAAAACTCTATATCTACCTGACCACATTATCTATAGATGACCCTGAAAAGAATTGTCTTCTTGCCCTCTGAAGTCCCAGACCACTACCCACCCCCAACACCTTCCTCGCCTTTAGCTACAATACTTAAGCAAGCAGCTTAGACAGACGGACGAGTTGCTCATTTCTGAGTTTCTCCCATGTATACATGTTATTAAACTTGGTATTATTTTCTCCTGCTAACCTGTCTTGTTGATTATTTGGCCAGCCAGAAGAACCTTAAGGAAAAGGGCAGAGGGAGATTCTCCCTCTCTCCCCACATCTGCAAAGAGAGTTGTTATTGATTTTCGAGTAGCAAATTTTTTTCTCATGATAGGCTTACATTTTTTTTCACTCACTAGAATTCCAACTATTTCAACCATAAAACCACAACAATTTAAGTTTCTCCTACCAATACCCTATAGCTATCAGATTTATTGTAAAAATACTAATTTTTAACAACTGGTGATCTATTTTCTAGTTAATTTAGACTTCTAGTTTCAGCTTGTCTTCATATGTAGTCCAACTTTGTTCACTTCACTATAATTTGAGATTAGAGACTATATAATGTGAATGAGGATAATGAGAAATGTAAAGGGCACCGCAAATTTCTATTTTGGAGAAAATGTGTGAAACAATGTGCTGATAGGGGAGATACAAAAGAAGTATTCAAAGAAAATATCAGCCAGTTATAAAATCTACCAGATGATTTCTGGTTTTACCTTAATGCAATTGTGTTAATGTGAGAATATGACACATTGAATTCATTTCCCAAGTATTCTGGTTTTTTGCAATTGCATAGATGAGAAAATATTGATTATGAAACCTAACTAATTCAATAATTGAGTCACATATATATTCTCAATAACTCATGAAGAGTAGACATGTATATAGGTATGTATAATCTTATATAAAATTTTAATAAAAATATATTTTACATCCTAATTATATAAAATTTAGTAAGTATTTTATGAAATATTGCAAATTGTAGCCTAGTACTGTATTCTTCATGATGGAAAAACTTTCTAAAGTGTAAAAGTCAGTTTGAAAAGCAAATAAACCCAAATTACAGACATTCTGCCAGTGAACCACCTTTAATTATTTTTATTTTTAAGAATGTAAAATATTTCTTTTCTTGCTGAATACTCAATGTTTCTTTTTTAAATATTTCTTCCATGGCTTTTAATATTCTAGTTCAAGTACAATAACATTGGGTCTTCATGTTACAGCTGTTTAGGTTATTTGTGAACTATAATTGCAGAATTTTTGGTAGTATATGCCATTTCTTTAAAAATCTTATATAATTATATATATATATGTAGAAATTTATATTGATACTTAAGTATATACTTTATATAGAGAGAAATAAAGAGATATAGATATCATTATCTATACTACAAAACTTTTGGAAATCTGTGTGGGGGATCAGATTTGAACACCTCAAAATATGTCTCTTTACCCTGATTATTTTCTCTGAAAGAAACTTTGACCTCCCCCTCCTCCACTAACTGCCTAAAAGAATTTAACTCTCTGTATGGGTAGACTGGGAGGGTCCTTGCTAAGCCCATTCCAAGTAAAAGTTATCCTTTGTAGGAGACATTTACATTTATAAGGGACATCTCCATTTGTAAAGGTATCTCTCTCTCTGTACCAGGAAGAAGGGAGGATGACCTTATCTCTAGAAATTCTTATCAGTGCAGAAGGTGAGGGCAAGACTTAAATCTGCATACTCTTGTTTACTGTGCTTTCTGGCAATCTCCCATAGCTGACTCCCCTACCCCCGATATCCTCCTTTGCCTTTAGCTGAAAGTGGTATTTAAGGTGAGAACTTCCACCATCTTGTTGAGATACTCAGTTTCCCTGGGTCTCTCCCATGTATACATGTTATAAACCCTTGTTTGATTTTCTCCTGCTATTCTGTCTCGTGTCAATTTAATTTGTAGCCCAGCCAGAAAGGACCCAGAGTGGGTAGAGGCTGGTCTTCCTCCCCTTCATCCGCAAAGTTTTCTTTTGGGATTAACTACCACGTTTATATTTATCACTGTAAAGAAGAAATTTTTTCAAGTATTCTCTCTCTCAGGCACTTAGAAATGCTACCTATGCTTATTTTCTGGTCCCAGTCTCTTATATCCTTTTTCTCCTATTTTTTTTCTCATATTTCAAATCTCCTACCCATCCCCAAACACACACATACACAATGGGAATTTTCTAATTTCTCCACTACTTTAAATATTAAAAAAAAAAAATTGTATAGTTACATCCTGCTGTTTTGCGCCAAATAACCCCCAAACAAATCAACATAGTCTAAAGACTATTTGGCAGATATCTCAATTGACAACCTATTATAACATGAAAGTACAAATGGACAATGTTTTTGAGTGTGTTATAAAATTAATGTGTCATTGGATTGAAACATCATAGACTGAATACATATGTTTATGTACAATTCTTTCTCAAGTCTACAAAAAACAGTTAAGAATTTTAAAATGTATATATATCCACCAGCAAAAAGCAAACAGCAGAAAAGAGTGAAAAACAGATGTCAACCAAATTTGGAAGATAGCAAGCTGACAGACAAGTCATAACAGATTTGGCAAAAATGTATAGATGATATCAACTGGACCACAGAGGAGAACCAAGAAGAAGGAGACCTGGGAAAGGCTCAGGAATTTGAGCGACTGCTAGCTCTGAATGAAAGTGTTTGAAAGAAGCAGTCGGACCTACAAAACCCTACAGCACTTGCCTCTACACAACCATCTGTACTAACAATGAAGGAAAACCAGTCGTTATCCATCTGGAGAGACCCTGCACCTGGAATTCAGGGCAAAGTTGAGAGTAGAGGTGAGGTTCAGTACTCAATACAGCAAGTTGAGGTAAAGGTGTCTATATTCACTTATAACCCATTGCCCCAACGAAGAATATTGGAGAGTCCAAAAGAAAAGATCTGTAGATCTCTGCATTTACAGGAAGTCCCAATAGGTCAGCTAATTCTCTCTGTTATCACCTTATAGTGAGGCCTGGTAGAAACAAATCTTGTCCGTGAACAAAGAGCTTAAAATCATCCTAGTGCCTCACACTTAAATATAAATGGCAGATAATAATCAGCAGGCACTAGAGGAAAGGCATTGATATGAAAGAAAGAGACAAACAAAACAAAAGAAAAAGCAACAAGCATGCAAACAAAAATAGATTAAAAAAATATATATATATCAATTTGGAGGAAAATGGGACCATGTAGGGAGTAGTGGAACACTTCAAAATGTCTATTAATCTTCAGAGAGCTAAGAGATTACATTTGCATAAATATGACAAAACAAGGCACTATCAGAAAAGAAAATCCAGATACCAAGAAAGGGCTCCTGGAAGTTATAAAAAAGGAGCAAAACTTAAGAAACCACCACCACCTCCACCACCACAGCAAAACTATAGAAGAATGGAAGCTAAAGTTAGGGCTATACTTCAGAAAGTAAGAAAAACAACAGCAAAAGGGAGATAAAAATACAGAAAGAAAAAAGATATTAAAAAACAATTATGTACAAGTTTCAACATTCAACTAATATGGACATAAACAAGACAAAAAATAGAGAGAAAATCATCAAAGAAATAATATAAGAACATTTCCTTAAAATAAAGGATATAATTTTTCATTGAAAAAGGACACATAGGGTACCTAGCATAATATATTATACAAGACCCACACAGAAACATCTTTTTAATGAAATTTCAGAATCATAGGAGCAAAAAAAGAAGATAATCTTACAGAAAGAAAAAAACATACATATATTAAGGATCTAAAATAAGAATACCATCCAACTTTTTAATGGTATTACAACTAGAAGACAATGGAGCAGTGCCTTCTTAGTTATGAGGAAAAATGACTTTCATTCTAGACTTCTACATTAAAACAAACTGTCATTCAAGTCTGAGACACATGATATTTAAATAAAGTTTCAAAAGACTATCCAAAGGCAACTGACCTTGAAGACCACAACATTCCCCTCAGCAACAGTAAAATTTAGACCAGCCTCTTCCTTCCTCTAGGTCCCTGAGCTCTTTTTCTTAGACAATTTACTTCAGAAAACTTGTAATTGTAAATTATGTCTCTGCTTCTTTGAGATATAAATCTTTTCAAAAGACTCTTGGCAGTTTTACAACCCAGGCATATCTTGCTCTAGGACCTGGGAGCCATCCCTTTGAAATGTAATCACCAAGGAAGATAATGCTCCTCTATCCCATTTCCCTGGCAGAGTAGAAACCTAACTTAGGCAGGCACCTTCCTCTGAGTATAAAACTACCTGCTTTGATAAAGTTATGGAGAGTTTATTTTTCTTCAGATAAAGCCAATTAACAAACACAGATGGCCTATGCTTCCCACCACCCTACCAATTAAAAACTTTCCAGCTCTTTGTTTCAGTTACATTCAGAGTTCTGCTCTCACCCCTCTATTACAACAGCCTCGAATTAAGTCTTCCTTGTCTGTTTAAATTTGTCCTGTGCAATTTTTGCTTTGACACAGCTATAGGTGGTGTTCCAAAAGAAGGTGTAAGAGATGGCAGCCAAAACAGAATACGTAACAGGAAAGAGACTAATAGAAGCCTCAAGATGACTATGAAGGAAATCCCAAATGAGAGCTGTCAGAGTTTGAGAGCCTCAGAATACCCAGGGAGAGAAAGATGGAAAGTTTGAGGAGGGTGAAAGAACGCCAAAGGAACCAGTAAATTCCTGGATGAGTTTTACCATATTGAGAGATGCACACTTCTATCAGAAATTTGGTGCTGATTTAGTGCTAGCGTACATGAAAAACTCAGCCAAAGAAGGCCATTACTAACTCCAGGGAAAGTAAAAGGGTAGACAAGAAAAAAAAGGTGCTTTTGCTCTGAACAATATTTACGTCATCAGCGTATTATAAGTCCTAAATAAATGTTGATGCAACCAAGATTATGATAGAATTACGTCGGGAGGAAGAGGAGTGGCAGGCACACAAGAGTTAAATCCTCAACTGCCGTATTAGGAAGAAAAAGTTAACATCTCAACTTTAAATACCAGAAGCAAAGGTTCACACAGATGGAGTATTTGGTTGCTGAGGGACTGGGGGTAGGGATGGAGAGGCTAGAAGACAATCGCTTTTCCTTATAATTCTGGAAGTATTATTTGACTTATTAAATGGCAAATTTGAAAGATAATAAAAGCAGGGTCTGCAAGAGGTAAAAAAGCATATGCATGCTGAAAATAAAAATGAAGAAAAAAGAAAAGAATAACAAAGTAAAGGACAAAAAAGAGAAGAAAGAAAATTTGTAAAAGGAGAAATGTAAAGGGAAAGAGCAAAAAAAAAACAAAAAAAGAAAAGCTGCATTTTCATACTGAATCCTTTAGTGGGCTGTTATGTCTGAAGGAACATGTGAATGATCCTGGGCTTGACCCATACTGTATCAGCAAACAGCAACTTCACTAGACGAACACACCAATCAGAACAGCAATGGGCTTCACGCGTGTGCTGAATCTCAAACTGAACCTCAACTGCTTAATGTTTTGTGACTCACAACCTCCTCCTACCACCACCAGCAACTATTACAGTACTAATAAAATGTATTATGGAATTATTATGAGGTCTACAAAATTGTACTGCAATGTTCTACCATCAACATTTTTTTGTCCCAAAGGAGCTATTTGAAGAATTCACCATTCTCTCTAAATCCTTTAACCACTCTCTGCCACCCTCATTCTCAGCAATTAACTTTACCTCTTACCTTACAGAGAAATTAGACACCGTCAGATCCCACCTGTCTTTCTCACTCTTTAATCCTACACCTTCAAATATATCCTAATTTTCACCTATGTCTTCTCCTTCTTTCCCTTACAGGAGATGCTTGAAAGCTGGAACTTGTGCCCCACTTTCCAGGCCCCTGCTGATCTCCGTAAAGTTCCTGATGAAGTAGTGAGTACCAAGGCCTGTCCAGCTCTATGGACTGTGTAAGACCTGCTAGTGCCCAGGAATATGTGATAAAACACCTCAAGCCCAGCTGTTAGAAAAGCTATTAGAAAGATTTATACAGGTATTTCTATTATTTAAGCATGTTTCCATGTTGCAAATTTTTTCCAGCCCTCACAGTCCAATATCACCCTTCACCTCCACTATTAAGTGATGCTGCTAAAGAGAAAAATAGGACAGATTTTGATTTTGCACTTGAAGATATAGTCTTCTTGAGGGTGTCTGCTATCTTTTATTTATATACTGTCAGTTAGCAAATCCTGGCTATGTCTTAGTTCAAGAATCATTTTGTATCAGGAATGCCTCATTGGTTCATAATTATCCTTTACAACAAACCTATTTTCTGGATCACATTCCCTTAATTCTCATGAGTCATACTCAGTTTTGTTTTTAATCTGTCTATCTTTACCGGTTCTTTTCTCTTAACATACATGTACACTCAAATCTCTCCTAAGATAAAACATAGTATTTCCACACCTTCCCCTCGAAATTTTCCTCTCTCTAATAAGTCCTGTATATTTCACTTCATTGGTGTCTCTTTATTAATCTCTCCTCTCATCTAAATGCTCATCACTACAACCCTTTTCCACTTATTTCAGTTACTACACTAATCTTCTGTTTGCTTCTCTGATCAATTTTCTCTCTCCAACTCTATTTCACAAGTATCTCACCTTTGAGCATCAGACCCACATATCCAACTGTTCATTAAAGCTATTCACCTGTGTATTCCATGGACATCCTGACTCAGTTCCAAACCTTAAAATCAGCTCTTCCTCATATGTCTTCTCATTCTCTTTTCTCCAAACCAGTGAATATCACTGCACATAATTGTCCAAGCAGATATCTGATCATGCTTGATTTCATTCTCTCCCTTACTCTCTACATCCTAATAGTCATCAAATTGTAAAAATTATATTTCATAAATGTCTCTCAAATCTACTCACGCCCTTCCATTCCCACTGGCACTCTCCTTATTTAAATAATGATTATTTTCCATCTGGATTTCCAAAACAACCTCAGGGCTGGTATTTCTGCCATCAGATATGTCCCTCTTCTGTCCATTCTCCTGTGGAGAATACAATGCATTTGTAGTGATTTTTATAAACTGTAAGAATGATTCTATGCTTCCCCTGTTTAAGATCATTTGATGACTCCCTACTGCCTGGAAGATAAAGTTCTAATATCTTTAACTCGACTTGTAAGCACCCTTATTATCCAGTTCAGTATTCCTCTTTTGCTTAGTCTCTTGATCCCACACCTCAATATTTCAACTTATAAAAATATTTTTGGTATTCAAGTGCAAAATCCTCTCTCTCTTTTCTAGATATTTACACATCTTCTTTGATTTTGTTTGAAATATTCTCTCCCTCTACCAACCATTCTCTTCAACTTTCCTCAGCTTTGAATTAGATGCTCTGTTTGATTCCTAGGCTGTGCTAACAAAATACCACAAATGGATAGCTTAATACAACAGAAATTTGTTCCCTCACAGTTCTAGAGGCTACAGTCCAAAATCAAGGTGTCAGCAGGTCTACGGTCCCTCTGAAGTCTCTAAGGAGAAAACATCTCATTCCTCTCTCGTAACTTCTGGTGGTTTCCTACAATCCTAGACGTTCTAGACTTGTAGATGCATCACTCCAATCCTTGTCTCCGTCGTCACATGGGATTCTTCCCCCCGAGTATGTCTGTGTTTTCACATGGCCATTTTATAAGGACACCAGTCATTGAATTTAGGGCCCATCCTAACCCAGTATGACCTCATCTTAACTTAACTAATTACACCTGCAAAGACCCTATTTCCAAATCAGGTCCCATTCTGAGTTCCAGTTGAGCATGAATTTTGGAGGCACCCTATCCAGTACAGTACAGTCCCTTTTACATCTTCCTATTGCAAACTGAATAGCCCTTAGCATACCACATGTAACGTTGTACTGAAAACTCTTACTGATTGTCATTTCCTCAACTCCACAAGGACAGCAAACATGCTTACCTTGTTTACCGTTTTACCTTTAGTGCCTAGAACAATGTCGACAGACAGAAGGGGCTCAATACATATTTGAAAGAAAGAAAAAAGAATGAATGGAGGATTTAAAAAAGAGCTCTTTTTAAAATTCTCGAAGCCTTCTCATGGTTTTCAGGATAACTTGCCAAACTAAAACAGAATCTAAAAGAAAGACTTATGATAAAATTTAAAATTTTCATTCCCTTTTCTCCCTACCTCCTTCAGAGCAAACGCAGAAACAAAAGAAACAAAATTTTAAACACACTAAGGTCTTCGGCGGGTGGCATGCTGCACTTTGACTTTTTTTTTATTGTCCTACTTCTTGCTTCTTCTTGATAACTCCTGCTTCTCTTCCAAAACTCAGATCACTTAATTTTCCTACTGGAAGTAACATCCAATTCTCCCCTGATCCCATTCTTCTTTTCAGGTAGGTGCATTTCAATACATCCCTATTAACAGACACTGTCTCTACCTTGCCAATGCCCCTACCTCTCTCAGGATCCCCATACCACCTGGCTATGTCTTATTGCAAGCACCTACAAGTGCTGGCCTGACTGATGCCTCGGAGCTGAAGTCCTTGAGAAACCCTAACCAAGGACAAATACTGGCACTCGGATGAGCAACTTTAGGCATATCATGCAATCTCTCATCGTTCCAGTTGACCAAAACAGTAACCTATGTAGTCTTTCTTCCCTTCTCTGTTTCACTTTCTCCCTGACCTACTGGTGTTGCTTAGGATCACTAACCAAATAAACCACTAGCCTCCAGTCCTCTCTGTGTCTGTCTGTGGTTAGACCCAATGTGAGGCATTTCCTAACACTCTTCTAATATTATTTATAATACTTTGTAATTTATTTACCTGTCTTTTGTTGCTACTACTATGTAATGTCCCCAGTGGTGTGAATAGCACTTTATTAATCGCTGTGTAGCATAGTGCTTGTAGTACAGCAGAAACGAATAAACATCTCTGGTTCTTTTTTTCTTTTAATGTATGAATAACTTTAAAATTTCATTATTATGTGACCAAATTGAATGGAAATGTAAGGTACAGACATTAGGGAAGGCATTTGATATTAATAATATATAATTTGTAACTTTAACTATATTAAAATATACTCATTTTATAGGAAAAACACATTAAGCATAACTTTTAAAATGTAGGAAATTTTAAGCATAGTCTACATTTCTCTTCAGTTTTAGAGACACTTGTCACTTATGCTGAATTTTTTCCTGATCCGTTTTTAAGCTTGTTTTAAACTCTTGAACATGCTTTTCAAATGTGTTTCCATGTCTATGGCTAGGTAATCATTGCTTGATAAGCTACTCATAATTGATTTAACAGTCTTATCACAAATTCTAGCTTAAGATAATGTCAAAAGGCACTCTTGAAAATTATTAGTTTTACAAAAATTATTAGTCATGTGCACAAATGTACCCATTTAATACTGATCGATTTCATACTACTGTTTTGACAAGAAAACATATAGCTTGTGTTTAGCTTACTTGTTATCTGAACATTCAAAATGCAGTCTGAGCAGATTTTTTATTTAAACCATAAACCTTATCTTGTTTTTTTATTTCTTTACTGTTTATTCCTTTCATAGCCTTCTACTTTTATTACTGAATTGCTTTCCCTTACTAGATTAGCTAGCACTGCATCAAAAGAATACATTGTTCCCAGATGAGATTTACCTGGTTTTATACACAATGTGATGACAAAGCCTTGTGTTTTGTTCCTCCCCCACTGTCTTCTGTTTTCTTACCATGTCTACTACTGTGAGGGAGAGTGTGGTTCACAGCCTGATTCAGTGAATCTTAGCAACGTGAAACGACATATTCAAGTTTGCATTGTGGGCATATTTACGTAAATGTCCTACCTGAAATATTCTAATGTATCTGCTGCTAAAATTAGAGCAACCTTTGAAGGGAAACAATGTTTTCCAGTGGAAAAAAAAAACAACTAGAAAATGGAAAACATTGCTTGAATCTTCAGTTATTGAGATATTGAAAGAAAGATTCTTTTCTTTAATATCCCCTAAATTTGCATTTTGAAAGACATTTGAAACTTTTTCCATACTACACTATATCTTGTAGAAAGCAATCCAAAAATACAAAAGATATAAATTCTGGCAAAGGTTTGAATCTGTGCCCACCGTTAGCTTGCTGATTCTCCAATACAGGAAAACATGGATAGAAGAAAGTATATATAATATATTTATTCTTGTATTATAGAGATTGGAAATAATCAATAATTATCAATAACTACCATAGAGTATGAGGCATTTTTTTTGTTGGAAAAAAATGAAGAATTTTTATTTGTAGCTAAAATTAATTGATAATTTTCTAAGATAATTTAATTTTTCCAATAAGAAGGTGAGGCATTTTATTATTACATGAACTTTTTCGTAGCTGATCATCTCTCCCTGTTTCTTGTCCACAAAATTTTAGGACTCCAATCTTTCTTTTAACTCTCAAACAAACAATTAATTTAGGTCTATGGTTTGTTTGATGTACAATTCTCTCAAAAAGTTAATTGATTTCTTATCTATTTGATTGCTGTGATTCTTGTGCGTCAATAGACACACCAGTTCTGGAACCATGTCTCTTTCCCTGAATTTAATTTGGATTACTTAAGCTTTTCGTGCTTCCATAAGAGAAGAATGCCATTTTTCTCTTTTCTCTAAGCTGTATTTTTCCAACTGAAAGAATTTTCTGGGAAAATTCCCATTACACTGATATACGTTATATCAGTATCCCAATATTCGTTAAGAGTTTTTTAAATGGGTGTGATGACTATACCCTGATATTGGTCCTTAAGTCTGAGTTTTAATTGGCCTTTTTTATTCAACTACTTTGTCACTTTTGTGTATCATAAGTGGAGAGTACCAGTTAAACTTCCAACCCAGAAAGCCATTTGACTCTGTACTCTCTCTATTTTCTTTAAATTCTGCTTGCAAAACAGCTAGGTCTTTTCTGAGTTGATCTGTCTTGCATTATCCTGGCAAGTGCAACAAACAGGAAAAAAACTCATGCAACTAACATTGATTTTTCACCTCTTCATTTAAAGGTAAAGCTTAGTAGGTACAATATCTTCCTTCTAAGTTATCACACATGATATTTTTAAATAAATATTTACTCACTGCATGACATGCATCAGCCTACTTCTAGCCTCTGATAAAAATTTCCTTGCCACCAAATACGTGGCCTCAAAGCCAATGCCACATATTTTAGGTTGTCTTTTAAGGAAGCACTTTTGATCCAGTACTAATTTTTGTATCAGTCCCATGATAGGTCCAGTTATTCTGTGGAAAAGAAAAACCTGAAAATTTCAGTGTCTGAAAAAACAATAATGTCTGTGTCTTGTTCATGAGATGTGTTATATCACATGTCACCACAAGGGCTCTTTTCTAGGCTGATGGAGATTCCATTTTAATACATTGGCAGAGTCAGAAGAAAAGTAAGAGAGCATGGCAAAAAAAGTATTATTAGCTCTTAAAGTTTAAGCCCAGAGTACACGGAATACTTCTGGCCTCACATCTAAATGGCCAAAGCAGGTAAAGTGGTGTACTGGGTTAAATAGTGTTCCCTCCCAAAATTATGCCCATCTGGAACGCCAGAATGTGACCTTATTTGGAAATAGGCCCTTTGCAGGTATAGTTAGTTAAGATGAGGTAATACTGGATTAGAGTAGACCCTAAATCTAATGACTGATATTCTTACAAAGGCCATGTGAAGACACACAGACATACAGGGAAGAAGACTATATGAATGGAGGCAGAGATTGGAGTGATGTATCTAAAAGCCAAGGAACACCAAGGATTGCTGGCAACCGCCAGAAGCCAGGAGAAAGGTATGGAACAGTTTCTCCCTCAGAGCTGCCAGAAAGAACCAAACTTGCTGACTCCTTGGTTTTGGATTTCTGGATTCCTGAACTGTGAGAGAATAAATTTCTCTTGTTTTAAGCCACCCAGTGTGTGGTAATTTATTATAGCAGCCTTAGGAAAATAATACACATGGGAGGCTTGAGTTCAAGAGAGTGAAGATGCATAGTGGTCCCCCGCCCCCTATAGATGAGACATTGAATATAACACAAGTTCTAAACATAGATTATTTCCAGATGGATATGACTACAATGAAAGGATTTTTAAAATAAGTTTTGCTATTTTAGGCAAAAATTTTGAGGTGATAGTCATGATTCTTCTTGGTCCTTTATTTCTGAGAAAACTGAATTAAGCCAGGTTGATCCAAAGCAGTGGTCTACTAGACAAAAATAAATAGAGTTCACAAAAGCCCAGAGATGTTTGGGAAAAGACAAAATATTTCCATTGTGAGTGGGTTTTTTGTTTGTTTGTTTTTATATAACTAAACCAAGCATTCTAAGAGTAAATAAGCTCAACAAATAAGCTTGTTTCTAGCCCTTTTATTCCATGTCATGTTAGTTTTGATATTAGAAAGTAAGATATGCAACCTCTGAATTATCTGTGGTTCTGCTTCTGAATAATAATATGCTCATTTTTATAATACCTGCTATTATCAAAATATGAGTGTTTATTTTGCTGTAAAAAAACACAATTAAAAAGACAATGGAGACCCAAAACCTTAGAGATGGAGAAATCAGTTCAGATAAGAATTTCAGCAGAGTTTAAATAACAAACCAACCTCAGTCAAACTTTAATCCCACCTGACAGTAGGTTAAAAATTATTAATTTAGAGGAAAACAATCTTATGAGCATTATTTCTTTGGAATAGCTCCTCCAAAAAAGCAAACACAATATCATAAAACGTCCATATTTAAGTTGGGAAAATAGTGTATTGGTAAATTACTATATTTATCCTTCTGTTTCCTATTAGTTGGTGTTGATATTACTTACCACAATGGAGGTAGTGCTTGGAAAATGCAATTGTAGGACATAATATTTCCCATTAATGTCTGTGCTCAGTACACAACCTAATAAATCAGTCACTATAATCCTAAATAGCCCATTCTGTCATATAGACCTTGATACCAGGAAATGAGCAAAAAACACTTCAGTGATACAGTGAAGAGGATTCTTTTTTTCTTTATTTTGTCTACAGATAGGACAGAGTAAAGAATGGTGCACTAAGTTATAGCCTCAAAGGTGAAATTGTTCAAGGAGGACAGGAAGGGTATCACATATTGTGTAAACAGTATTTTACCAGGAAAAAAAAATCTTGGGCAAAAATGTGTAACTCTTGGGTACTGGGAAATATTTTTAAGATCATAATCAGCATTGGGGAAGGCAAGTACTGTTGTGAAGCAAATAAATGTTCTTCAAAGCCCATGCAGTAGAGCCACCAAATGTTATGTTTGTAAAAAGAAGAAATCGACTAGAGAATGTTAGGATTTGGCATAGAAAAATCATAAGGTCAAAGATGGGATTCACTGAAAAATGGAACACAGAATTTAGAAGGGGGCTTAAGGGAAAAGAAGGGAAACACACTACTGGGTGATGGAGACAGGTACCTCTAATGTTCTGTCCACTAGTGTCCACTCTGTAGACAGGCTAGAATTTCCATTTCAGGATGAGCTGCTGGCTTTGGTTCTCAGTGGTTTGAGTTACTCTTGGTAACACCTGCTCTCCCTACAACTTGGGTTCCAAGGGAAGACGCTCAGCTGGTTGGGCTTGATTAGGCTAAATTTCAGTTAACAGGACAAGATTTGGGGGAAAATCTGTATAAGATATTTTTGAGATGGAAAGACAAATAAAATGCCCTGAATAAATGAAGAATGACAGAATTTTGAAGAACCATCTTAGATCTAAACCATTTCCAGAAGTATTGGCCCCCATGATTTGTTTTACTGAGTAGAAAAAGGCATTGATAATGATGCTTTACACTTAAAATTATGTTTTCTTTGGTCTATACTTCTTAATTTTAATGAGGCAATTTATATTGGTCATGAGGGTTTTTTGTTTATGTGAAATATGAATATTCTCAAATGCATTTAACCTCTAGTGAATATATGTGTATTTATGATATTTGTACACATATATAGGTAAGTGTATTAATCGTTAAACTATCTGAAATGTATTTGTGCAGCAACCTACTCATGAATCAAAAGACTTAGAATCAAGAAGTAATTAAATAAGGGCTTCTGAAAGTTGAAAAGTTATTTAAAATTTTATGCACTTAAAGTTATAATTTTTCCCAAATAATTTTGGGAGAGCACTGCCAAATAAGTACTTTGTCAGATTAACAAGAGTAAAAGACAATGAGGGCATTGAATGTATGGTACTATGTTTACAGGGGCAGAAAAGTGAAATGTCTCAATTACATGTTTCTTCCATGAGTGGTTAAAGCATGTGCTTTGAAACTTTCAAAACTTGAATTTTAAATTTCCCTTTCAAAACTTTCCAGCTGCATGATCATGGGGAATTTAACCCCATCTGAACATCTTCCTAGTCTGAAAATGGGGATATCTACCCATCTCTTTTTGAGTCTGAGTATTAAAGAAGATAATAAATGTAATAATATGCTTATCACAGATGTTAGCATCTAAGCACCCAGTAAATATTGGTTATTGTTGATCTCTTGTAAAAAATGAACTCAGAACTGCAAGGAGTATAAAACAAGCATTGAAGAGAAGAAATTGGAGCCTAACATAAAAGTAAGAAGATTATAAAGAAAACTCAGCTGCTCTGAGTTCAAGTGTGAGGCTTGTACACTTTTTAAGAAACTTAGAGTTTCACCAGCTCAGGTTAATGAGCTCTACTAGATACTGTAGAATAGATGTCTGTGTGAGGTTGTGTCCTCCTCTAGTCTTATTGTTCAAAAAGGTGAAGAACTCCATACCAAAAATTTCAGAGGTTTATTTTTAGAATTGGTTATTAAAAGCACAGTATGGGGGGCCGGCCCCATGGCTTAGCGGTTAAGTGCGCGCGTTCTGCTGCTGGAGGCCCGGGTTCGGATCCCAGGTGCACACCAACCCACCGCTTCTCCAGCCATGCTGAGGCGGCATCCCACATACAGCAACTAGAAGGATGTGCAACTACGACATACAACTATCTACTGAGGCTTTGGGAGGAAAAAAAAAAGGAGGAGGATTGGCAATAGATGTTAGCTCAGAGCCGGTCTTCCTCAGCAAAACGAGGAAGATTAGCATGGATGTTAGCTCAGGGCTGATCTTCCTCACAAAAAAAAAAAAAAAGCAAAAGCACAGTGTGTAATAATTTAGGAGGAAACAGTGATCATCAGGAAACAACATAAAATCATTGAATCCAGAATAGTAGAGAGGAGATAACAACTCTATTTAAATATATCGAGGGCATTTTTGAAGGTAGCAATATGCCCTGTGTGAGGTTAATCTTGAGTCTTTTTTTCTGCATTAGCCAACAAGATGCCAGATGGTTACCCTCTAATCTATACTAACTTTGAGCCACTACAGACTGCTGAAATGAGGATGAGAGAGGGTTCAGGGGACTGGAGGGGGTGGTAGGTGAAGTGTAGCATGACTAACCATCTCAGTTTGCCTGAGACTGAGGCATTTCCCTGAGTGTGGGACTTTTGATGCTATAACCAGGAAGATCCAAGCCAAATAGGGCAGGCTGGTCACCCAATAAGTGGAAAGCAGGAATAGAACTTCCAGAATGTACTCAGGTCTCCATCCTAAGAAAGGTGTGTGGGCGGCATCAAGGTTTCTTTTGTGATGAGGATGAAAAGGGGGAAGTTTCTTGACTGATGGAGGTACCCTGAAGCCATCAATATCAAAACCTTATTATGATAAAGCACATAATTTTTTCAGATAATATTTTAAATATTTCACACTAACAATTGTACCATTTAATCTTACAGCAACTTGGAAAATAAGCCATTATCCTTATTTTATAGATAATAAAACTGAAGCAGAGGAGAAATTAAGTAACTGCCTGAAATTCACATAACTTTCATAAGGTGAATGTCTGCCCTTGAAAATGGGTATATAGCTTTACCGTACTGGATATCTCATACAATCAACACTTTGGTGTATGAGTTTTTACAAAGAGAAAATGTGGGTACTCAGAAGAAAATAGAGAGAAGAACAGGTGCATTTGGGGTTTTTGGTCCATGAGTTAGTGGAAGCCTAAGTAGCCCCATCTCTTACATTTTAAGAGTAGCTGAAGACCTGGGAGGTAGCACAGGAAAAGCACTGCTGCATACAGCCCTTAGGAAGTGCCTGGATTAGGTGTCAGAGCAGAAATCTTAATCCATTAACACATTCTTGAATTCAGTCCACCCGGGCTACATCTGCAATCAAAACCACAACCCCACGGTCAAAATGGGTGTTGCTCGCTGATCTCACTGGAGACCATGCTAAGCTCCCTAGGCACCCAGAGCTTGGGAAGCTTGGCTTTGAACACAGCCTCTGTGTGTCTGTGGACACATCCTGTGCCATGGTTCCTCTGTGGTCACAGCAAGAGATGCCACTTGCTAAAGAGCTCCCCGCTCAGTGAAAGTCTGTAAGAAACTCTAGTCATTTAGCAATTTAAAATCAACATTCTCCATCCTAGTAGCTTGGTTGCAGGAGAGAGAGAGCATCCTATGTTTCCCCTAGATGGGAACTGGACTTCCGCCTTGCACTCTGGAAACTGAGAATTGCTGGTACGACGTGAATGTATGGATGGAGACGAGGGAGTGCTTACTGGTAGAGGGGATAACCTCCTTACAGAAGACTAGGATTTAACCCCTGTTAAACAGTTCAAAGGATTGTCAATAATAGATACGTGTTTAAAAGAGTCAACTATTACTTCATTATAAGTAAAAATAATTATAAAAACTTTACTGAGCCCAAGAGAGGAAATCCTCTATCTTTGGACGTTTTCAAGCTTAAACTCTACTTCTTTGATATAAGAATGTTTCAAGTATTAGATGAAGATTAAATGGCCTTTTAGTTCCTCAAATGCCCAAATTACATTACTAGGATTAGAAGGCAGGTTTTTAGCAATGTTTTTCACTGTTCTTTCTGTATTATTTTCTATACTTTTCTGTGTGATTGAAATGTTTCATGAAAAGTCTCTTTTATATCTCATTGACCAGATGTCAGGTTGAAAGTCAACCCTTAAATGCCTAGATAATCTGATCTTTATAATACCTTGATTTAATCATTTTGATAACTTCTATCATGTTGGGAAATAGTTTAATTTTTTTAAAAAGAAGCTACCTTTTTTGGGGTTTCAGTTTCCCACCTATAAAATGCAGAAATACCATTTACATCAATTTCCTAATCTCATAATGCTCTGTAGACCAAGTAAATAAAATGCTAAACAAAATTTATCATTTATAATAAGTATAGAATTTATACTGAGTATCATTAAAATATGTAATTTTATTATCAAAGTACATTTTTTAGCAAATATTAATGAAAAGACTTTATAGGAATTTGGTGATTATAATGAAGGGAATCTAAAAGGCAATATTTAATTTGTGGACTCCCTGGAGCCTTTGGGTCTCACTTACTTTCCTCGTTGGCCTTAATGATGAGGCCTTATGATTAGCAAGAGGAGTACTCAAATGCACCCCAAGAAAGAAATGGCAACATAGTTTATTGATTGTTGTTAGCTTTTGCTAACTGTATGGCTTTGTGATAAGGAATTTGGAGAGTATGTGGAATATGCTCATCCACAAAACTATGCAGATACTTTTTAGTTGGTTACTGTTTTGAATCATCATCATCCTATTAGGTAGCCTATTTTCTTTCTCTCATTGCATCTTCCTTTACAACTCTTGAATTATCACCTTCAATTTATTCCTGAAAAAAAGTTAACTGTTGAAAATTTACCAGGTGTCAAGTAATATGATAAGGACCAAGACACAATATTGAACAATATAGACAATCTCCATCTTCAAAGAGCTGCAAATGGATGAGGAGTAGTGAAGAGATACATACAAATAATAAGGTAATTCCTACATTATTAGTGTTAAGAGCTAAGATTGGTAAAGCAGAGTGTAGGGTGCCATGACAGCCCAAAGAAAATCATAGACAAGAAAGAATTCATACAGAATGTGACTTCAAAGCTGAAAATTGACATATTAACCAGAAAAAAAAAGGGCAGAGGGCTTCTGTGGGGAGAAAGAGTTGTTCTATGCAGAGGATATGTTAATATTTAAGAGTAAAACTAGGCATGATGTATTCAGGAACTAAAAGAACTTCCTAACTGGTAAGTGTAGTGAGAGATGGTGGAAAAAACTATAGATATAAGCAGAGGATAAGTAATAAAAAATATTGGATGTCATGTTAAGCGTATTTGGAATTTATCTTGAGGACATAATGAAAAGGGAAGACGTGGTCATGCTTATGTTTTGGGGACAGCATTGTCTCTGTAGGGTGAAGAACAATTTAATAGATAAGAGGAGGGCAAAGCTGGATGAAGGCAGCTTAGTGAAGAGATTTTTGCTGAAATCCAGGTAGGAGGTAATGATGTCTGGAACTAGGGTGATGGACTGGAGAGAATGGAGAATCCTGTTTCTAGAATATCAAAGTTGAAACCAGGGACTTGGTTATTGAAGAGAGAAAGAGAAAAGGAGTCAAATATCATGTATAGGCTTCTGTCTAGGTAATCGAATCTGTGTGATTTTTGTAAGCAACATAAGAAGGTGGTAGAAAATAAGGAAAAAAGTTGGTGAGAAGGTTGACCCATGAGCTGTATGTGGGCAATCAGGAGCTCCTCACTCCCTCCCCTGTCCTTGGAATGGGCATTCTACTGGCCTTCCCCACACTAGAAGCTGTCCCAAGGACACACCCTTGAGTGAGCAATATGTTGTTGAGACTATCTGGATATTATACAGACTGAACGCAGGTAAGGCCTCTATATAAACTTTTAAGATTCTGGTGGGTGGGTGCGGATATCTACTCATCTTGTGGCCACCTAAGACAAGCCTCATATGTAAGTTCTCTTGCTTATTAAACTGCCACCTACCAACCTGGAGTGGTCTGCCTCTTTCTTCGGTCTCTCCCTGCCCTCTGTGTATAGGGGCCAGTTTGCAAACCAGTAACAAGATAGGCAGAGCTAAAAGATCTCTCAAAGAAGTCCAAGAAGAGATGGACTGATATATACATATATATACACACACACATATATTGAGTTCAATTCAACTCTGTATGCTGCAACATGTAATATTGTGTATATATATATATCAGGAGAATATCATATCATGGAAACCAAAGGCAAAAGCACTTAAGGAAGTGGCAATGGGTCAACAACACCAAATGCTCCCACATGTTTATGTAAGGTAAAGACACTCAGGTGTTCAGTGAATGTTGTAACCAAGAGATAATTGTAACCTTGCACGTACAATTTAACTGAAGTGACAGGGAAAGAATCTAGACCACAGTGGATTGCAGAGTGAATAGGAGGTGAGGAAATGGAGACATCAGTTGAAATAAACGTTTTCAATAAAATTTGCCTGTGAGAGGAAGTTCAGAACTAGGACAGTAGCTGGCAGCTGTATGGGAATGGATGTTCAAGGAAGGGGTTTGGGGCTTTTCAAGAAGAGGTGGCTCAAAGAGAGTAAATGCTAACAAAAGGGAACTAAAGGTTGTGACACAGGAGAGGGGGGATAAGAAAAGTGATAAGGCGGAACTAGAAGTCCCTAAGAAGATGTGAGGGAAGGAAAAGTAGAGCTCATTAGAGAATTTACTAAAGAAATTATACCTGTTCCTCTGTCACATTTGGTCTTTATTTCCTTCTTTTCCTTCAGATCCCGAAAGTCCAGGACACAGAGATGGATAGTCTTATAAAGATATCAAAAGCTATCCTGCTATTTATTTGTGATGTACCAGTCATCTTGGGAGCATTTTAAATGCTATCTTTTAAAACATTTTTTGCAGCTTATTGTTTGTTATTTTTCTTATTTTTTTCTAAATGTATTTATTTCATTCACCAAGAACTTTTCACAAATCTATGCCTATAAATAACCCCAGTTACTCTAAGTCTTCTGTTAGAAGCCTTAGCAGTACTTCTATCAGCTCCTTCGTGTCTCAGGGCACTAGGAAGTGCCCAGAATCTAGAGTTTTGCTTCTGTCAGTCTGTGCTCTCAAATTTTCTCTTTTCATGTTTAGTTTATTTATTTAGTCATAGTTTTCAAAGTAGTTCATTTAGAAATATTTTAAAAATCTAACATTTTAACTCATCTGTTTAGAAAATGAATGATATCTATTATACATTTTAGTTACTAATCAGGTAATTCATAAATAACAAAAGATCTCTATTGTGTTTGTTGAAGTCAGACAATCTGAGATGTGGGTATAGGATGGTCTGGGTGTGGTGAAAAGAGGCCCTAAGATCCTGAGAGATAATTTGATGTGGACATTGCAGGCATTAGAATCCACCGGTCCTGGCAGAAGATGAGTTCACTTTCTAGGCATTTAAATTTGTACTTTGAGAGTCAAATTTATCCCAGCATAGACGAATAGCAAATCATGTTCTTTTACTTTTTTTGCTTAGAAAAAAAAAACTTACTCATTTTAGCTTTTACTTGTATATATGTCAAAAGAACAACAAGAAAAATAATAATTACATGTTGCAGCATGTAGAGTTGAACTAAATCACCTCTAGGGATTCATTCTGCTCTCTAATTCATGATTTTAAGGTATATCCTGTCAGGGTCTAACTAGGAAAACAGAAATCAATCTGAGTATTTACAACATAGGGAATTTAATTCAAGAATGTGTTTCACAGGTGAAAGAGCATCTGAGGGCGAAACAGCAGGCAGGGTGGTTACCAAGATAATAGCAACAGCAGGAAACCACTACTCCCTTAGACTCAAGGGCAAGAAAAAGAGGGGGCTTAATGTCCAAGGTCACCCAAAGTAAGCTGGTACTATGAAAAGCACACAGAGGGAGCAACAACCAAGAGAAGATACAGGGGCAGAGTCTGCTGGAGAAACCACCCAAAGCAGAGAGGGGGGAAGGATTACCCTAATTTCTTTCCTCCTCCCCCATTAAAGTCCCATTAGAGCATCCCATTGGCTGAACTAAGCCTAAGACAACATGACACAAGAGCATCTAGAGTATCAGCTCTCCTGTGATACAGAACAGAATGTGGAAGAGGGTTTGAGGAGCCAAGATTGGCTCAGAAATAAAAAATTTTTTTGAGAAATGAAGACAATAATTATGTCTCTGAAGCACAAAGAGGAAAACACAGATATCATTATGAAGATGATGTTGATGATGATGTTATTGTTGAGCAAATTATTGTTGACTCGTTTGCCTTGTCGGGGGAAGAGGGAGAATGTCCCTCCACCCTCTTCCTTAAGGTTCTTCTGGCTGGCCAAATAATCAACAAGACAGGTTAGCAGGAGAAAATAATACCAAGTTTAATAACATGTATACATGGGAGAAACTCAGAAATGAGCAACTTGTCCCTCTGTCTAAGCTGCTTGCTTAAGTATTGCAGCTAAAGGCGAGGAGCGTGTTGGGGGTGGGTAGTGGCCTGGGACTTCAGAGGGCAAGAGGACAATTCTTTTTGGGGTCATCTATAGATAATGTGGTCAGGGAGAGACAGAGTTTTTGATAACAGGGGCTTGGTGCCCCTCCCATTGTAACATCTATTTTACATTATCTTTATAGCCATCGTGATAGAAGATGTGTTCCAGGAAGGAGCCACCATGTCAAATTCTTCAGGCAGTTAGTGGGGGAGGTCAAATGTCCTTCAGAGAAAACAATCAAGGTAAAAAGATATATTTCAGGGTGGCCAAATCTTGATCTCCCACAGCCTCATTTCCCTATTCATTCTGTGCTTAATTGTGTTGTCCACAAATGTCTTTCTTTCCAATCTCTCAATTAATGGGTAATGCTTTGGAGTTTCAGTAGAGTCTTCTGCTGGTTAAACTCTGGCTCATTCAGTTCTTCATAGAAACAAGAAATTCAATGATCTCTCTTTTGGTGATTCAATGGTATGAATATAAATAAGTTCTGTTCTGAAAACATTGGGTTATATCATATAGCATCTACAAAGAGACATTTCTGGTTTTCAGACACAATCTCATCTAAATTTGGACTATGCTATGCTTTTAAAATAATGCTTCCACCCTTTTATGTTTCACACCATAATGTATTTCTAGTGTATTATACTTGCCCATGTATCTTCTATTTCTGTTGTTCTTTCTTCCTTCCTAATGCTCCAAGATTCTTTCATCATTTTATCATTTCCTTTCTGTGTGAAGATCTTCCTTTAGCTTTCCTTATGGGGTAGATCTGCTAGTAACAACTTCTTTTAGTTTTCTTTCTTCTGAAAGTGTGTATTTCTCATTCACTTCTGAAGGACAGTTTCCCAGATATAGAATGAACTGCTGACAGTTCTTTCAGCACTTGGGAAATGTGGCACTTCCTTATGGTCTCCTCGGTTTCTGATGAGAAATCTGCTGTTATTTGAATAGGAGTTCCTGTATAAGTAATGCGTTATTTTTCTCTGGCTTCTTTCAAGATTTTTTGTTGTTGTCTTTAGTTTTCAGCAGTTTAATTATAATGCGTCTTTGTGTGGATTTCTTTGAATTTATCCTGCATTTGCTCAGCTTTTTGAATATATGGTTTATGTCTTTCAACAAATTTGGGAAGCTTTCAGTCATATTTTCTTTGCGTACTTTTTCAGTTCCACTCTCTTTCTTCTCTCCTTCTGGAACTCCAGCAATACTGACGTTATATCTTTTGATATTGTTCCACTGGTCCCTGGGGCTCTGTTGTTTGTTTGTTTGTTAGTCTGTTTTCTCTCTGTCGTTCAGATTGGGAAAATTTTATTGACCTATTCTCAAGTTCACAGATTCTATTCCCTATCATCTCCATTCTAATATTGAGCCAGGATCTTGTTGTGGCAGGATATCCCTTGTTGGTGCCTGGTGTCCCCTGGCTGTGCAGAGTCACAAAGTAGATGGGGTGAGGGGAGCCTCTGGCCTATTGCAGAAGGAGAGCTCTTTCTCTCTCCTTATTGTCAATATGGCAAAAGAATCGATGATTCAAACCAAACTTTGCTGGTTCTGTAGGGATAACCTTTTGTTGTTGGAGGGACTCTCATTGGGTCCTGGCAACGAATGAGTTTACCTGGTCTACCTTCACTTTCTTGGTCACAGGTTGGGAAGCATGGACTTGGATTGTCTTCTTCTTTGGGTGGAATTTTGTAAGTGCTGTGCTGCTATATTGTTGCTCCAGTCTTCGACTCCCTAACCAGCTTCCCTTCCTCTTACTACATTTCAGAGTTCTCCTTTGGTCATCTGTTAAGTCATTAATAGGGTTTATAGTTGTATTTAGAGGGTAGAAGCAGATAGAGAAGATTTGCACCATCTTACACAGCAGACTGAAAGTCTTTTGTCTCTAACTTAAACCAATGGCTCTTAATTCGAAGCAATTTTTCCTCTGATGATAGTTGGCAATGTCTAGAGACATTCTTGATTGTCACAACAAGGGTAAGTGCTACTGGTATCTAGTGAGTAGAGTCCCAGGATGCTGCTAAGTACCTTACAATGCACAGGAGAGTCCCCCACAACAAAGAATTATCCAGTCTAAATGTCGATAGTGCCAAGGTTGAGATATCTTGATTTAAATATTTTCTTTTATTGAGATGAAACAAATTGGCTACTTTTCAAATCTGTTTTAGGATTGGACATTGGTATCACTTCTTTCCTTCTTCATCATAACCACTAGTCCTGAGGTAGAATTTTAGTTCTCTAACATGCAAAGAGCCTTTCCAAATATATGCCTGAGGATTTGTAATTTTTAATTTTGAAAAATGCCATTTTCTTTAATTTGATGCACTTATAAATGAAAAAGATAGTTATTTTATCACATGGCCTTGCAACTGTATACATTACAGTCAGTCAAGGAAATTTTTTAAAAGCTGCTAACGTTTGTCCCTCCCATTACATTTCACAAAATTATATGCACAAAGGTGGTCTGGGGATCTGGGTTTCATTAACATATCTTTCCTGTTGTACGCTAAATATAATTTGGCATACTGTTTAACATTTATTATTCTAGTATCATTTGATGTTCTAATTTACTCTCTCTGTCAGCATCTAATTTACTACTAATCTTTTCAAGGGTAGAGTAAAGATCTTGGAAACCTTGCTTCTTTAAACATTGCTACAGATTTGGGAACTCCTAGAATCAAAGACGGAGTTGGTGTGGCAGCTCATTACTGAACTCTAAACTCTAGATCTATTGAGTTACTGCCAGAAAATATTTGTACTCTATAGTCATAGACTTTATCCTTTTGTCAATGAGATCTAAAATGGAGTACCTGAACATGGTTAATGCTTCCTGATGATCTTCCTTGGAACTGAGGAATCCCTGTCAATCTCACTACAGCTCTGCCCTTTAAAAGTGGTGTGCTGGGGCCAATAAAGCACACAGGTATTGCTCCTGAATAAACAGCTCATCAAAAGTCTGAGAACAGAAGGTTTCAAATATATCAAAGCAATTGGCACAGTTGTTCACTAGTTAATTAGGAACACAAAGGCGCTTTCGTCAAGCTGCCCAGACCAGGGGGCCATCTGCGGAACAGCATTGCCTCTCTGATGATATGTACAAATAGAGCTTATCCAGAGCTCTCGAGGGAAGGCTCACTGACCTTCCTGCTTTAAATACATATAAAGCATATGCAAAAGATGAAAAATTTGAATATAATCATAGAATGAGCCCCATTTTTAGTGCCTAGTCTTCTGAAGAATTTTCTAGGGACTTAGGACCTATTTATGTTCGTTTTGATAATTGCTTCATTTTACAGCTACGTATTTTAGTAATAGTTGCAATTATTCCCAGTCTATGGAGGTCAGAGCACTTCAATGTTATAACACATAATGTATTATAATTGTTTTTAAAGTTTTCAGCTTCTTCCGTTGTGTGTAAGTTTGTGAAGGTAGAAACCATATCTATTCTGTTTAATTTTATGTACTCTCTATTGAGTACAATTCTGGAATGTGGTAAAATAATGTGATGACATTAGAAAGTTTTGTTTACTCTTTTTGAAAAATAATGTTTTTGGTTTACTCTGACTTCCTGGAAACCATATACGCACAGTCATATACCCACATTCAGCTCTTTTCTTCAGATATCTTCAGATATTAGTATCTGAAATCGCTTTGTGTAATACTATTTTTGTTCCTTATCACTCTTATACCTGAACGAATGGAGAAAGCTATTGAAATGACTTCTCTGCCAGACTGATATGGAAATTTGAACATCACTTCTCTTTGTTAATTCTGGCATCCTATTTTATTATCTAAATTGCCATCATCAAAAACACTCAAGTTTCTGCCAGAAAGATGCTATATGAGACCACTGTGTTTGGAACAATTTCCTTGTTAACAGGTCAGTCACTGATAATGAGTAGGTCTCATTCCTGGGACTCCTCATGCCTGACCCATTCATCATCAAGAGACAGAACCAACGCACATGCATCATCACCTATTTTTCTGGAAACTTCTTTTCTGCTTTCTTGATAGAAGTAGATGCTTCTTCTTTGTGTCACCAAAGTTCCTGATACTTCAGTTATAAACCTATGTATTTGCATGTCTATTTGCCCAAATAGACAGTGAACTTGAAGCCAAGGGCCACATCTTATTTCTCATTGCATGCATTAGTCAAATGCACATAAGTCGAGTACACATAAGGCATGACAAAATAACATCATAGGTGATGCTTAATAAACACTTGGTGAATGATTGGTTCTGATTAATCAAATAGAGGCTAAACATGAGATGACCAAGATATATATATATTTTTAGCTGACATTTTTAAAAACTAAGGAGATTTCCGTTCTGTTTCTGGTAAGAACAAAGCACGCTTTCTACAAATAGAAGCTGGTATTCAAATAAACTCTAAATTAATCTCTTTAATCATGACTGTTATTATAATTCCTTCTTTAGAAGTTTTCTTCCTTTCTAAATCTCTTAGGCACATGGCTCACATCCTTCCCTGTCATTAGCCTTTTGCCAAGATCTATCAGAACTATAGACCCCAAAGATCTCTAATTCCACTTTGCTTTAACAATGCTCTATCGATGTAAATAAATAAATAGCTTTCCTTCTTAATTCTGTCTTCTAAAACTATTTACTTCTTTTCTTACTTCATTCCTTATTTCTTATTTTCTTTTTTCACATTTTTACTGAAAAGGCCAAACTCAATCTTGATAATATGCAAGAAAGACCTACGAGACTCAGAAAAAGCCATCATACTCACAGTAACAGGTTATTACTGCAAAAGGATACAGACCAAAACCGGCAAGGGGAAAAAGCATATGGTCAAAGCCCAGGAGAAAACAGGTACATGCCTCCAGGTGTCCCCTCCCAGTAGAGTCACATGAGGATGCAATGAATTCTCCCAACAATGATATCTGACAGCACGTGCAAATTATTGTCAACCAGGAAGGCTCATCCAAGCCTTGCTGTCCAGGGTTTTTACTGGGGGTCAGTCACAAAGACGTGCAGCACCTGTATGACTGGCCTCAACTCTCAGGCTTTAACCACCTCAACCCTCAACCCCAGAGTAAAAACCGCCATTCACCATAAATAATATTGTTAGGTAAATTTATTTGGTCAAACAGGTACAGCACGGGCTACAGTCCCAGGCATACAAAAACAGGTATTCACCGTAAATCCTACATGGCCCACAGCCTCAGGCATACAAAGACTCTCATATCAGGTAGAATATTCCAAGGGCTCATAAACTATCACCCAAGGATGGGTCAAGGGTCAATACTGAAGATATGCTTTTTTTGCAATACGCAGGTTTTGAGCAACTCAGACAAGCTGAATTAACCCTTTCTGTGCAACAGTCAGAGTGAAGTATACAATGTGCATGAACTTTAAGGTAAGAGTTTAATAAATTTTTACACATGATACCACTATGCAATCGCCATCCAGATAAAGATACAATTTAGTTTTACTTTTAATTATCTACATTCTTACATTTCAAGTGAGTTTCTTGTAAATTTCATTTCCTTAGCTATTTTTTTTTAATCACTCTGGTAATCTTAGTTTTCTAGTTAATATGAACTTATGATTTAGCTGGGTTTAAGTCTATCACCTCTCTATTTTTTTTTCTATTTGTCCCAGCCATAAAATTCTTACTTTATATTTATGGCTCTCATGTATTCAAATTTGCCCCCTCCCCATATCACAATTATTCATAAATTAGCCAATCAATATTCTCTCCTTATTTCTGGGTGTAGAGCATACAATTAGAGATTATATTTCCAATTTGGCCAGATATGGCTATGAGATCAATGTCAAATTCATGGGAAATTGTCTTAGACAAAGTGATGTGTGAAATATCTGGACTATTTCTAACTCAAATGCATACATAAAAACATATATAAAATCATTTTCCCTGAACTTAGTCCCATTTTTCCTTCTCAGATTCTAAAATATGAATGAGTTAGTGACCTAGATTTTTCTAGGTAGATGAGGGTAATACTCCAGAGAATGGCAAAACAACAAGTTAGAAAGAACCCAGGTCCTGGAGTGACTGTTCCACCCAGCTGCCCTACCAGCTTAGTCTGGCCACAATATTATGTGAAAGAAAAATAAACCTCTATCATATTTAAGTTATTGTATTTTGAGTGTTTTTAAACGTCATTTAGCTTTTAATTAACACAAATAATAACTGGCATCATATAGCAATTTACAAGGATTATTTAGATTTAGACTTAGATACTGTCATAGCATGTAAGATAATTTTGAGGTGCTTATTATACACAGATACACATTCAATATGTCAACCTTTTACATTTTGAGTGACAACGTTGAGATACTTTCTCTTTTGTCCAGGTAAGTAGACTTCTTAAAACTGAAAAATCCCCCATGTTTTCACACTAAAAAGATAATGATAGGTTTCAAATAACAGAGATAAAGTGTTCTCCTAATTAGTCCTATTTTTTGGATATATAGTATTGATTGTGTTGCCTCCCAAATCTCTTTGAAATCCCATCCAGTGTCACAATGCAGCAGCCAGTCACGGCTTTCCGAGATCCCTCAAGTCTAGCTGGTAAATCACTTCAATTTGCTGAGCGAATATACAAAACAGTGAACTAGTCACTAGAAGTAAATCTTTATATTCACACATTATCTTTTATTCTTTTGTTGTATTGTCTTTGGCTGGTTTTGGTATGAGATTAACACTGATAAGACAAGTTGAAAAGTATTCCCTCTTCTTCTATTTTCTGGAAAATATTGTAGAAAATCGGTGTTAATTCATCCTTAAATGTTTGGTAAATTTCTCTAGTAAAACCATCCAAGTCTGGAGATTTATTTTTCAAGTACTTTTTAATTATAAATTCAATTTCTTTATCGTTATAGGACTATGCAGATCATCTATTTGATCTTGGTTGACTTGATAGTTAGGGGTTTTTCAGGATTAGATTCATTTTTTTCTAACTTTATGTGCATCAAATTTTTCATAGTATGTCCTTATTGTCTTTTTAACGGCTGCCAAATCTCCAGTAATATCTCCTATTTGACTTCTGATATTGGTGGTTTATTTCTTCTCCATATTTTTGTCAGTAATGCTATAGGTTTATCAATTTTATTATATTTTTAAATATTCAGCTTTTTATTTCATTGATTTTCTATTTTGTGATCCTGTGATCCGTTTTTAACTTCATTTATTTCTACTCTTTATTTCCTTCCCTTGGGTTTATTTTTCACTTCTTTCTCCATTTCTTGAGATAGAAGCTTAAATTATTATTCACAGTCATTCATCACTTCTAATGTAAGTATTTTGTGTCATAAACTGCCCTCTCAGCACTGATTTAGGTGCATCTCACATAATTGGATATACCATATTTTCATTTTCATTTAGTTCGATGTATTTTTTAAATTTCCTTTGAAGCTTCGACTTTGACCATAGGTTATTTTGGCATTTTCTGATATTCACATATTTAGAGATTTTTCCGTTGTCTTTCTGTTACTGATTTCTAGCTTGATTCCATTATGTAAGAGAATTAATTCTCCGATTTCAATTATTTTAAATTTACTGAGGTTTGTTTTAGGGCATAGCATGTAGTTATCTTGGTGACTGTTCCATGGGCACTTAAAAAATGTGCTTTCTGCTGTTGAATGGCATGTTCTATATATATGTTAATTAGACCTGTTGGTTGATCGTATTGTTCCGATTTTCTATGTCCTTATTGATTTTCTATCTACTATTTGCATCAATTGGTGAAAGTGGAGTGTTGAAATCCCCAATGATGATTGTGGATTTGTCTATTTCTCTTTTTACCTCTATCAGTTTTTGCTTCATATATTTTGAGGCTCTGTTGTTTGGTTGGTATACATTTAGCATTGTACATCATTAGGCAATGATTTTATCCTTTTATCTTTTTATCATTATGCAATGTCCATCTTTGTTTCTAGTAATTTTCTTTGCTCTGTAGTCTACCTTTTAATACAGCCACTCATTCCTGCTTGTTTGATTAACATTTGCATGGTATAGCTTTTTCCATCCTTTTACACTCAATCTACTTTTGTCCTTGAATTTGAAGTGAGTTTCTTGTAAGACAGATATAGTTTGGTTATGTTTTTTGTCCACTCTGCTAATCCTTGTCTTTTGATTAGTATATTTAGACCACTTATATTTAAGATAATTATTGATATGTTAGCACTTAAGTCTGATATTTTATTACTTGTTTTCTGTTTATTTGCTCTGGTTCTTGTTTATAAATTATTTTATATTGTCTTTCTGTGGGTTACTAGAACAAGTTTTAGGACGCCATCTTATTTATACTGTTTTTGAGTGTATCTTTGTATAACTTTTTTATAGTAGTCGCTCTTGGTATTATAATATACAAAAATACACAAAAATTGGTATAAAGATAGAATAAATAATGTGCATTAAAATTAACAGTAAAATAAAAATATTAGGTAGATGCTAGTGATAATTATAGCCCTTGATTATCCATCTAGAAACCACAATAGTTTGACTTAACCAGTGTTCAGATACTCCTCTGTTTTCCTTATTAAAAAAATAAATAAATAAAATGTTTTATTTGCAATTACAAAACTTCTATTCTACATTAACTTTGGAATAGACATGGGTTCCTGGCCAAAAATCTGTATTCCACTTTTCTCTCCTAAGCCAAGGAGCTAGTTGATGACCAGGGATTCTGCTGCCCTCAGAGAGAAAGGTGATGTACTTGACTAATCAATGTCCAGCCAGGGATCACATTTACCAACTTCCAACTTTGCATGGAGGTGAAGTCATGTAATTTGTTCTGCTTGATAGAATGTGAGCTAAAGTGATGTGTAACTTCCACAGCAAGGCGGTTAAGTACACTGAATGTTTTTGGCAAACATTTTTCTTGTTTTTTTCTCCCCTTCCTGGCTGCAAGATGGATGACAGAACGACAAACTTGAAGATGGGAACAGCCTGAATACCCAAGTCGCTGCTTGGAAGAGAGTCACCCAAAAAGCCAGCAGACCAGGAACATTCACACCTGATTCTGAGTGAGTGAGAAATAAAATTTTTCTTAACCCATAGATTTTGAGATAGTATGTTACAGAAATTAGCCTATTTTTCATATAAATATTTCTTTACAGAGCACTTCCATTCCTGGCATTTTCCCCCCTCTCTCCTTTCTTACACTGCTTATTCTTTCCATATTACATTATTTTTTTTTTTTTTTTTTTTTTTTTTTTTTTGTGAGGAGATCAGCCCTGTGCTAACATCCGCCAATCCTCCTCTTTTTTTGCTGAGGAAGACGGCCCTGGGCTAACATCTGTGCCCATCTTCCTCCACTTTATATGGGACGCCGCCACAGCATGGCTTGCCAAGCAGTGCGTCGGTGCCCGCCCGGGATCCGAACCAGCGAACCCCGGGCCGCCGCAGCGGAGCGCGCGCACTTAACCGCTTGCGCCACCGGGCCGGCCCCCATATTACATTATTATTATGACAGGCTTTTGGTAGATTGGATTATTCTTCTGAATCCTTCCTTCCCTGCTGCCATGTGATATTGCAGTGTGAGAGAAGGAGTGAGGTATATTTACCTCCTCCGTTGATGTTGGGCTTGCAGTATACTTTTTTTTCCTGGTTTATCATATTTGAGCAAAAGTAAAGATGTGCTAGTCTGGAACCAAGGCCTTAAGAAACAGTGTATATTTCTTTTTATAGTCTTGAATCTCTATGATCTCTCAATAGAGAGAACTGGCCCTGGATAGACTAGTCTATCTTATTCACTGGTCTAAGGGAATGAAAGAGACATGTGAGGACAAATAGAATCTGACCTGAAGCCTTGAACCAAGCCCAGCTGATCCTGAGCTGAGATAGAAAAATAAATTATTATTTTTAGGAGCTACAGAATTTTGGAATTTGGAAATTTTATTTAAAGCATCATTGTTTTGGCAATAACTGATGAATATAATGTATACTTAAATTTAAGGGAATTGCCTTTAAAGTTCTCAATATTTGACAGAAGGAAAAAAAACCAAAAGGACAACTGACTAAAAAGGAAATTAAGAAAGTCTCCTCTATTCCTGGTTGGCTGAGAATTTTGATCATGAAAGCGTGTTTCATTTGTTCAAATGCTTTTTTTGTGTCTATTGAGACCATCATGTAGTTTTCTTCCCTTTACGCTATTAATGTGATGTGTTAATGTTAATTGATTTTCTTATGTTAGACAATCCTTGCATTCCTGGGATAAATCCCACTTGGTCACAGAGTCTAATCTTTTTAACGTGCTATTGAATTTGGTTTGCTACTATTTTGTTGAGGATTTTTGTGTCTCTATTCATAAGGGATATTGGTCTATAGTTTTCTTGTGGAATCTTTGTCTGGCTTTGGTATCAGGGTAATGCTGGCTTCATAGAATGTGTTAGGAAGCGTTCTCTCCTCTTCTATTTTTTGAAAGAATTTGAGTAGGATTGGTGTTACTTCTTTAAATGTTTGGTAGAATTCACCAGTGAAGACATCTGGACCTGGACTTTTGTTTATTGGGAGGTTTTTGATTACTGACTCAATCTTTTTACTTGTTATAGGTCTGTTAAGATTTTCTATTTCTTCTTGAGCCAGTTTTGGGGATTCTTATGTTTCTAGAAATTTTTCCATTTCATCTAGGTTGTCTAATTTATTGGTGAACAGTTGTTCATAATATTATCTTATAATCCTTTTTATTTCTGTAAGTTCAGTTGTAATTTCATTTCTAATTTTAGTTATTTGTGTCTTCTCTCTTTTTTTCTTAGTCAGTCTAGCTAAAGGCTTGTCAATTTTGTTGATCTTTTCAAGGAACCAAGTTTCGTTTTTGTCAATTCTATTGTTTTTTCCATTCTCTATTTTGTTTGTCTCCACTGTAATCTTCATTATTTCCATCCTTCTGCTGGCTTTGGGTCTAGGTTGCTCTTCTTTTTCTAGTTTCTTAAGGTACAAAGTTAGATTGTTCATTCGAGATCTTTCTTCTCTTTTGATACAGGCATTTATAGCTATCAACTCCTAACATGATGAGTTACTTATATCAAGTGCTGGCAAGGATGTGGAGAAATAGAAACCCTCATACACTGCTGGTGGGAGTATAAAATGGTGCAGCCATGGTGGAAGACAGTTTGGAACTTCCTCTAGAAGCTAAACATAGAATTACCATATGACCCAGCCCTTCACTCCTAGGAGTATACCCAAAAGAAATGAAAATATATGTCCACAAGGAAATGTATACATAAATATTTATAGCCATATTATGCATAGTTTCCGAAAGGTAGAAACAATCCAAATGTCCATCATGTATGAATGGATAAAGAAATTGTGGTACATTCACACAATGGAATACTATTCAGCCATAAAAAGGAACAAAGTACTGATCCATACTACAATGTGGATGAACCTTGAAAACATTATGCTAAGTGGGAGAAGCCAGAAACCAAAGGTCTCATGTTGTATGATTTCTGTAAATACAAATATAATATATTCAATATAGGCAAATCCATAGATATACAAAGTAGATTAGGGGTTACCAAGGAATGGGGGTTTGGGGAGTGATTACTTAATGGATACTGGCTATTTTTATGGGGAGATGAAATAATTTTGAAACTGGAGAGAGCTGGTTGCTGCACAACATTGTGAATGTACTAATATCAGTGAAATGTGCGCTTTAAAATGGCTAATTGTATTTTATGTGAATTTCATCTCGACAAAACAATATTTTAAAGGTTATTAAGAAACAATGACTTGATTGTAAACTCCTTGAGGGAAAGTATTTTCCTATCTCCTGTACAAGATCTTAGCAAAGTGCTAGAAACTGAGCAGCTGAACGTTAAGTTCTTATTGACTGTAAAAAGCCATAGTAAGCAATGTCATTTGGACAAGGGCAACTTAAAATTACAACTTGCTAGAGCAATAACAAAAATATACAGTAGCCATTCTTCCAAGTTGCCTCTGTCTGTGAACTACAATTGAATATTCAAGTCAGTAGGGATTCTAAAAAGTGTTGGCAACTTCTCCTGTCTGCACTGGAGCTGCCCTCCAGATCCCTGTCAGTGGCTGTGGCTGTTCACCTGTGGTGACAGGCATTTGAGAGGAGTGCTAACTAGAAATATTTGCAGCCACCTGGCACTGAATTCCCCCTGGGCTTTTCATGTTTTGGAGATTTTCTGTAGGTCAGCAGACGTAGTCGTGCTCCTCCTCCCAAGAAAGCAGTAGCCCATTTTCAGAATGTCATTACCATGGCAGAAAAGTCATAAAATTAGGATATATGAGTATTTATCCTGCTACCTGATGCAAAGCAAAATTGTTCCCTACTGCATATTCTCAAATGCTTTGGTGCTAATTTTAAATGATTCCGCTTCTACATGTTTTTTTTTTTTCTTTTTTAACGCCTGCTATGGCACTCGGTGATTTAGAGTCTGCAGCTTAGCTGTTTCTGATGGTTCTGGAGGACATGGTTTGTCCAAGTCCGAATAAAACAAATGCTCTCATTTGCATAGGAATAGGCTCCCAAGGAGGAATGGACACTCCACCTTTGCCAGCTCCCTTTAAGAAGAGGTACTATGTATTGTAGTAGAAAAAAAAAAAAGAAGATAAATATTGTAAGTGACTCTAATTGGGACTAGATCTGTCCTGTGACAGTACAATGTTTCAAACTTTCCAAGAATTGTGTGCACATTTGAGGCATTGCCTGTTCCTCCCTGCTGCTATTTCAGTTAACAGGCTATCGTGAGACCCCACTGCGTCATTCTCCTAGCATGGTACTCCGTGTCCTTGGGCACAGCTTAATTTTCCAAATCCATTTTAGTTATCAATATATTTCTCACTGGCTTAGGGAAGTGTGGGAAAACACCAGTCAATGCTGGTTTGTCACTATTTGATATCAATAATATAAGAACCAGGAAGATTACATAAAAGAAATCTGTTCAGAATCATTCCAGCGTGAAAGTGCAATTGCTTTCCACTTACAGCACGAGGTTCTAGGGATACAAAATGTGTAACACGGGGTCTTTATCCTTATGCTGTTCCTGGAGCACTTCACCAGGAAAATGAAAAAGTGCCGCCTGCGGTACAAGGGGATTAGCAACAACTGAAGAAAAGGCACTTGTGATAAGAAATCTGACTAGTTATACCCCTGTGAAGAGGTAAGATCAGGGTGTTCCAAACCAAAGGAGAACTGAGGGGTAAGTAACTGTGTTAATGTTAGGGGGAGGGGTGGAGCTTTGCTGCTGTGGCTATTCCCCAGAAGAGGTGACAACTGATAGATATGCCAACTAGCATTTACAACAACATGCTTCACCGGGCCGCATTTCTTTAAGAGATGCTGATTTTTTTTGTTGGTGTTATAGATTTTTTCTACATGTGGTACATTACCCTTTCATCCAAGGTGCACATATCATCAAGATACTGGATGATTTTGTTTTATTTGTTAATTAAGAATCTTTTTGGAGAGAAGAACCACACATGTTTAAAAAGAACTCATCGCAAAGTTACAGACATAATTTATTTTTATTAGGCAAAAAAAACTTTAGAAAGTTTAGCTAAGCAGATTGTGTGTGGAAGACGATGATCTAGCAGAGTCGTAGGATTTTGAAGGACCTCTCCCATCAAACGCCCAGAGTCGGGTGTGAGTGCACTGCCTGTCCCCAGGGTCCTTGACCAGCCCTGTCTGCCAAATGCTTGGCTTCTGCTTGTCTACCTTAGGGCACAGTTCATTGCTTCTGCTCAGCACACTCCTTCAACGTCTTCTCTAGCATCGTCTCTTTAGTGCTACAATACTACAAGACCTTTGGTTAATCTATGATCACAGACCACATGAGTTTCTCATGAAGCATTTAGAAAAACCAAAGTAGACGATTTCCAAATTCTGGTTGCTGTAGAATTTTAAGAATATGAAAAGTTATCATAGATTTTTATACAATGTCTACAATAATTATCATATTTTGTTTAGTGTTATTGTTTTTAATTTGCCCGCAGTCTCCAACAATAGAGATTGCAGAACAAGTGTAATATCTTATCTGTTGTATACATCTTAAGATCATACAAATGCACATTGTTTTATTTAGTTGAAATACAATTCTTGAATTAAAATACTAGCAGTCATAAAATAATATAATGAACCACCCAAATCAAAATTAAGTTGATCAAATACATGGCCAAGTTAGTATATTTAGAGACGCCCATAAAACTACATTGATGAAAGTGGTGGAAAGTTGATAAAACAAAAGCACAGCAGAGTCATAGAATCTCACATGCTGACTGGGACTTGCAACTTTCACTAAAAATGCCAATAGAACTTAGGAAAATTGAAATGCAGAGGTCAGAGTTAATTATTTCATTGTACTTTTGCAATGGTCACGAACATTTATTCAATTTTGACTTATGCATTGTAAAAGAGTTGAAAGCTGAGGAGCGTTCAGACAGGAGACATCAATAAGATAGAAAAGATGGGCGTGTCAGAGACTCCTAGAAACTGCGCAGGAGCAACTCAGTCTGTCAACCAATCAATTGATATCATACAGTGCAATAAAAAGGATTAGTTCCTTTAAACACAATGGGCAATTTAGCCTGTGAAAGAGGGGGCTAAAAGATCATTTACTAGATATTTGCAAATGTATAATTATGGATGAGAGGACACTGCAGAAGAAAAGCAGAATAAGAAAGAGCATGTAAGAAATAGTTGTTGATCATATCCTCCAGGGAAAATAAGCAAAGTTAAATTATGGAGTAAGGGATTGTGGAGGAATAAGATCATTATAGCTTAAATCCAGGGAGCAATTTCAATTTTTAGCTCTTAACATGTTATTTCCTATTCTTTTGATGGTTGCATTGAGGATCTCCACGAGATGGGGCTTGAGCAGATGACTGCTTGAAGTAGATTCCAGCTCAAACTCCTTTTGTAGCCCTTCAGTGAGTTTGTAGGGATTTAAATTTTAGAGTTGCTAGGTCATTAGAAAACCAGGTTTTGTGAGTGAACTAAGACAGACAGATGTACACCCGGATGCACTTGTGAAAACGGTTCACAGATGTGACTTCTCACAAAATAATTCCATTCTGGATATAAGATTTATAATATTATTAGCTTCCATTTCAACTGCAGACTTTCTACAAATAGTTTGCATTTGCTGGTTCTATAGGTACCCAAAGGCAGTAGCAAATAGTAGCTTTTCTCAGCCTCTTTAATAAGTGCCTGAAACACAGCAAATAGGATCATCAGTAGTTTTGCCTTCAGCTCTGAGCCTCTTTTATTTGTGTTCTTGACCTATTTGAGATTTTTCAACCTGCACAAACCAAGTGAAATTAAGGTGCAAGGATCCCAAAGAGCTAGAATGAAGGGAAAGGAGAATTGTCCAAACTTGCCTCACATAGTGAGTATGGAAAACAGAACAATGTCCACTGGGGTCAAAGTCATGGCAGAGGTGTTAACACTTTATAGCCAACTCCTAAGGAAAAGAGAGGAAAGAGAGAATGAATAGTAGAGTGGAAAGATATATTCCAGAAAAGGGCAGAAGGGTATGTCAGGCATGGTTTGAGGTGAGCAGTCTACAGTAACAACGTGCTTGCTGGTACTAAACACTGATAACTTCTGTTTATGTGGTGTCAATACATATTTTAGGGTTAAATGTGGCAGCTCTAACTGGATCCTTTCCAATAGTGTGTTTCATAACTTTATTATTGTTGTTGTTGTTTTTTGTTTGTTTATTTTAGTAGCAAAATACTTCCATCAAATTAAAGATTATGTAGAACACCAACATGGAAGTAAATAAAAATCGGACTCCTTGGGTTGAAGCAGGGTGACTTATTTACTCTCTTAACCAATTTATCCTCCTTTGCTTTGGAGAGACCTCTATTTTGTAATATTAGTTTTACATTTTATAAGGTGAATACATTGATTCTGTTCAAGGAAAGAATTAGTCACATCTTTCACAAACACTATATTTTTGGCAAATCTCTCCTTGTTTGGAAATAGCACTAATTTTTCACATTAACTTGTTTCTAAGATTGTATTATTTTCTTCTTTTTTTTCTAATGTACATTCTTCCATAATATCCCACAAATTCCTGTGGTCACAATCAACAAACTTAGGTATATTTTGAATAGGAAACATCTTCCCAAGACTATTAGTTCTGGCTGAAGAAGCTGCTTCGTTTGAAGTTGCCTGCCTCCTGCCACTTCAGATAATAATCAACTATCAAAAGACGCCCTCCAGGAATGTCACAGAGATGAACAGCTAGATGTAAAGAAAGCTTTCAGTACCCTTGGAATAACTGATAGACTCGAATTTTCCTCATAGACTGACGACTCATTACCATTACAGATGTGAATAAATCATGAATTCTACTTCTCTAGATGAAGGCTGTTGCTACACCTGCAGAGTCCATAATCAAGGTAGTTTTCCAGATAATATAAGAAAAAAAAATACACTACTTTTGCTTCAATTAACAAGATATCTAAAGTGTGGGGCTGGAAGAATTTTTTGCTTAAAATATCAACATAGCTCCCATCCTCCTTTTTGCTTACTGTGTAGAAAAAGAAACAATTTGCAAAAAAGGTATTGTTTTTCCTCAGTGGACTTGCAAAAGAGACATCAGAGTAGCTTCTGGGGATGTTATAGAAATGCAAAGGAACTATAAAAAATAATTGAAACTTGCAGAGTGATTTTCAGAGTTTTATTCACTGCTGAAATTTTCAACCTTGGTCTTTGCTCTACTTGAACTTACAGAACTAAACAATTTTCCCAGAATTTCTCAAGGTTACTTTTGTTTCCAAGGAGCATTTGAATCACAATCTAAGGGAAAATAATGACCTCTTAATGGTTTGTTAATCCAGTGGTTCTCAACTTAACTGCACATTAGAATCATCTGGGGAGTCTTTAAAAATAGTTCTGCCTATCCCCCCCCTTCAGAGAATCTGATTTAAGAAGGCCCAGGCATCAGTATTTTTTAAAGATCCCCAGGTGATTCTAATGTACAGCTAAGATTAAGAACCACTGATCTAGTCAATATCCCAGAAGAATTTACTCATTTCCTGATCATAAAATTCAACCTAGTGTATTTGTCCTGTTGGGACTAAATTAATATCCAAATACAGCTTAATTCAGAAAGCCTCAGAAAATAAATTTTGGCTTTGTAGAGACTGATGGATCTTTCTTTTTGCCAGTCCCCAGCACTCCTATCCTTCCCCAACCCTCTTATCTGAAGTCTACTTGTAGACTTATTACAAAAAATGCTGATCTGGGTAGGACATGTATCAGCCATCAAGTCTCACTGTATGGGGAGGCATGGAATTAGTCTCATTTACATAGACCCAATGTATTGTCTCCAAACCTTGATATTCCTTTACCTCCATCATAATATGACAGTTCCCCTACTTAATGCTCTAATGCTCTTCTCTACATCTAAGTCTGATTGCCAAGTTTTTGTCACCCCATTTATCTCTTACTGACCATAAACAAAAGATCCTTTATCTCATCACCAGAGTCTCTCATTAGTGCCTGGTTAATGAACAGATCACCTAAAACTAATTGCACAGAGTCTACGTGCCTCTCGGTATTGCCTGTGCACCAATTCCTGCTATCATGGTTCCTACCTGGTCTCCATCTGCCTGAAGGACACCTGAGAGACTTAACTTGAACTTTCCAGATGTCCCTTCACAGAGTAATTTTCCCCCACCGCCCCCAGCCTATAATTTACTGCCGTGGCTTTCTTGCTTTCCACATCGCTTTATTATGCAGGGATCCCATCTTACTTTATACTTTCCTTTATCGTGAATATAAAGTTCTATAATGTTTATTTTCAAGACTAGTAGTTACCTTTTCTTTTATTTCTTTCTTATTTTCACTAATATTTACAAATCCATGTATTCATTTGTTTGCCTACTATCTACTTGCTGTAGATTACAAGATGTACCAAATGTGTTGACAACCTGTAATTTTAGAATCTTAAGAAAAATGAAAGTTACCAAACAAAAGAAAAAGCCTCCCGAAGGTGACACCCTAGAGAGCAGACAGAGTTTAGTCATTATGTCTGAGCCTGGGGCATTCCAAATGCCTTCTAGCAATTTGTTGTTTTCCTGTTTAAAATTAATTGAACTTGCAAAATGTTTTGCTTCCAAATTATATACTGGATCCAATTATTTAATATTTATATCATTGGGATCTCAAAGGAAATTCAAGGAAAGCAAAGAAAATACATGAATCTTAGTATGTGCCCCTACTTCTTAATTTTGAGAAATACATTGTTTGGGTGCATTATAAAAAAGAATTTAATTTCACTTATTCTTACAAAAAATGTTAAAAAAGGAACTTAAAAAAGATTTTCCATAGATTACTATAATTATTTACTGTGCTTTTTCTAATAGCACACAACAGCCCTCCTTCTGGTACAAAACATGCATCAGATAAAAAAAAAACAAAATTATCATGATAAGTTAATGGATTTCAATAAGAATGACACAGATACTTAGATTGTAATGATGGCATACCAAAAACTCTGCACATTTAATTTGGTAGTATTAGTTTTATCTTACGATGAACATTCCTCTCTTTTTCCCTGGAGTTTAATATTCCACTCTTTTTTCAAAATAAATGCCTTGTACATATTCATTCAAATGACAGATTGTTGATGCATACAGCTGTCTAACTATAGGTATTTAAACTATAAATCCTTCATAACATGCATAATACAACAGAATACTACAGTATCAAATGACTCAGCATAAGGCAAACGATGTTGCAAAAACTAATCAACTATGAAGCGGGAGAAATAAGAAAGGTATGTGTTTTCATTAATTTCTATGCATAGGGAATTCTAGTTTAAAGTGATGTATTGAGCATACCCCTTGACTCTCACTGTCTCCTGTAAACTCACTGAAATGATGATAAAAGATTCAAAAACTGATGAACTCATAAGGCCAAAGAGAATAGGAGAGGAAATGACAGCAGATGAGAAATGTCAACCAAATTTTGGAAGATGTAAAGCAGAGTTACAGTGTAACTCAGCAGATGTGGGAAAGCTAAAAGCTTGGTGACTCTAGGCTGGTAGGTGTCAAGAAACTGGCATGGAATACTTCAGAATGTGGGGTTGAAGAATAACACAATTGGTTGGAAGCCCATATCCACTTATCCACTTTGTGTGGAGAGCTGACTGCCTGCCCCTGGCTCTTAACATACCTGCGGGTTTGCTCTCTGCAGAGGTTGAATGAGTGACTCTGAAATCAAGATCACCAGGGACAGATGAAGGAACTCTGCATCCTAATCCATTTGACCCCAGTCACTTTCCCACATTTGACTCCTAGCAAGCTGGCAGATAGGCTTATATACAAAAGGAAGGAGAATAAAAATATTTTTCACTCAAATAACAGAGAACTGCAACTCCTTCACCAACAAAACAGTTGGGTCTCTCTGGTTGATTCCCTCCTGGTAGGCAGAATAATGGACCCCAAAGATGTCTAGGTCCTAATGCCCGGATAATGTCAGTACATTATCTTACACAACAAAAAGAACTTTGCATATGTGATAACTTAATCAAGATCATAAATTTAGGATAAGGAAATTATCCAGGTAGCTGCAATTTGATCACATGGGTCGTTAAAAGCAGAAAATCTTTCCTGGGAGTACTCAGTGGGAGATATGACTATGAAATTATGATCAGAATGATGTGATGTGAAAAGAACTGGACCCACCCACCATTGCTGGATTTGAAGATGGAGAAAGAGGTCCAGGAGCCAAGGAATGTGAGTGGCATCTTTCTACAAGGTAGAAAGGGAAGTAAAGGGATTCTCCCTCAGAGCCTCCAGAAGGTGAAACGGCCCTGTTAAGACCTTGATGTTAGCCCAGTGAGACTTGCTGGACTTCTAATCTGTAGAACTGTAGGATAATAAATTTGTATTATTTAAGCCACTGAGCTTGTGGCAATGTGTTATGGCAGCAATTGGAAACTAATACATCATGCTTCAAAACCCATCATTCCACACGTCCTGCCCATGCCCAGATCTTTCAGTCTGCATTTAGTTCCTCATTTGAAAATTTGAATGGAAGTCCTGGAATGCCAGGCATTTAAGGAAAGCCTCTAATATAAAAGACAGAGAACAAAATGAACAGACAGAGGAAATCTAAATTGAGGAAACAGAAACAAGACAGGAAGTAGAGAAAAACTTAAAGAAAAAGAACTGTAATTACTATACTCAGATAGGTGGGAGAAAAGTTTGCATCTATGTTATAAAAACAGAATACTTAAACAAAATTAAAGTTACATTCAGAAAACAATCAAGTTTTAATATATATATAAGTATATATAAATGTAAATTTTTTTGAGGAAATCTCTCAGAAAGCAGAAGAAAAAGACCAAGAAATGGAAAATAGAAAAGAAAATTAGAGGATTGATCCAGGAGCTCCATTTTTCTCCTATCCATTATCTTACTCTGTAAGAGAAGCTCCAGAAATAGGATCAGAGAAAACAAGAGAAAGAAATTATCAAAGAAATATTAGATAAAAAAGAAAATGACTTTCTAGATTGAAAGGGCCTATCAAGGGCCCAGCATAATGAATGAAAAATGGCCACACCAAAGCACATAATCAGCAAATTTTCAAATAATTGGAAATAAAAAGGAGATTTTGAGGACATCCATAGGAAAGAAAAAAAAAAAAAAATCTCATACCCTCTAACTCAAGCACATGGATTTAGCCTTCTCAATAGCAAAAAGCTAGATGATAATGGAACAGTACCTTCAACATATGGAGGTAATATGATTCCCAAACAAGCATTCAATACCAAGTTAATCTTTCAGTCATGTGTGAGGCTAAAATTAAAAAAAAATTCAGGTATACACATTTTCAAAATTTTTCCCATTCATCCTTTCTTAAGAAGAAACTGTGTGATGTGTTCTCTAAAATAATAATAATATAGTCATATAATATAGCACAACAACATAATAATAGTAGGAGAGGTCAAAAGTCATCCCAGGGTGACAGCTGTGCAGCAGACCTAGAAAGCAACTGGTCCAGAAAGGAGAAGGATTTAAAAGTCTCTAGAAGGGATATAGTCAAGAAAGTAATAAATCTGATAGATTATGTGGTATTTTTAATGTATTGAACAGAAATTTATACTTCCCTTGTAGAGTTTTGGGCTGAATACTGATAGTGACAAAGAAAATGAAGCAAATGGTAAGCAAGTCCACTATTACCTCCAGGGCCAACAGAAATGTGTTTGAAAAAGCAAATATAATCATAGTAAATTGCAATGACTTAGTGCTGAACAATACGTACATTGTGTTAATAACACAAACACTGGATATAGTTTCAACTAAAAATTGATAAAATTATATAAGGAGCATAGGATGAGGGGAAATGTGTGTAGATATATACAGATGCACACACACACGTGTGCACGCATGCTCACTGCGTGGTAGTAGAAGGTGGGTTCTAGAATTAAACAGGTAACTTTCACAGAAGGAAATTAGTAGAAAATATATTTTTTAAAAATTAAAACACAGCAGAAGAAGCATACTACTTAGAAATATGTAAGTAAATTTTAGAAATGCAAATAGCCAAAAAAGTTGAAAGTAGTTATCAGTCCTCATGGGGCATGGGAAACAGGCATAAGATATAGGGGTGATCAGGAGACTAATTTTTCCTCCTAAATCAGTAAAAATATTTGGATTTTACTATTCAAGAAAACAAACTTTACATATAAGAAGTGTTCTGCATGAAAAGATGTGGTAAAGATGATCATGGATAGTTATACTACGATTTTTGCATTGAAAAGCCACTATAATATAGTATACTTCAGTATCAGGTAGTTATAACTGAAACAAGGATTTAGCAACCAGAAACTGCTTTATAATCTGCACATGGGTTATGAAATAATCAAATAGATAATATTAAACCATTTCTTCTCACCTGCCAGTGTAATTCACTAAGTCTTCTGATAATAAATTAATATTGACTTTTAGATTTAATGAGTTCATTACAATAGTCATTAATATATTACTGAAATTCAGAGTGAAATAGAAACTCGATTTAAGTATAATATCTAAATTGTACAGGGCCGGCCCCGTGGCTTGGTGGTTAAGTGCGCACACTCTGCTACTGGCGGCCTGGGTTCGGATCCCGGGCGCGCACCAACATACCGCTTCTCCGGCCATGCTGAGGCCGTGTCCCATGTACAGCAACTAGAAGGATGTGCATCTATGACATACAACTATCTACTGGGGCTCTGGGGGAAAAAAAATATATAAAAAAAAATAAATTGTACAATTAACCAATTATTGCTCCAGAAAATACACTCGTACAGATGGTGTCTGTTGTCATCCCCTCTGTTACAATACATAGTTCACATCTACTTTAATGCATTTTACCATGATTTATTAGTGTGACAGATATAGGGCCTTAATTGACTTTTTATTATTTTAAAAATCTTTACAAGCAGCTTTATGAGGATTTTATTCACATATTAATTGAGGTATCCCACTACTGTATCCCATGTCTTTTCTTTATATACAACTTCCTAATTTTGCATAAGTAAAAAGAGGTGATGCTTCAAGCCTGTATTTCACTGGAAACAACATCTACACGTACCTTTCTAAATAAGAACTTGCTGACTACAAGTCATTTGTGAACACAAACTGTGTGAAATAACGTTTAGGCAGAAAGGAGTTTAACAGTCACCGACATTCTGCATTCTGTCACTGGATTGCTGTGTGTGCATCTGGGACGTTTCTACAACTCAAGTTTCAGCTTCTTCAGAGATGTCTATAAACTGCTGGTGAGTCAAAGGATAATTATTTCTTGACCAAGCCAGTAGCAGCATTTATATAAGTACTGCCCCTGAACATTGACACATAATCCAAATCCATCTTCAGTTCACAGATTGCTTAATTTGTTTATAATTGTGGATATCTACTTCACTAAATCTACAGGGATTTTAGTAAAACAAGTCTTAAGGAAATTATTCTGTATATTTCTATAGTGAGTTTCGCTTTAGGAAATCCAGATCACCCTCACTCAGTGGCCACAAAGATCTGCTTGGTATTTTCTGGTATATATGCTGCCAAAGTCAGCAAAAAGTTTCATTTGTTTAAAATAAAAGCAGTCACTCAGAAGGCTCACCTTCCATAGCTGTATTTTATATACCAAATATGTAAATATTCTCAGACAATGAGAAAATCATTTGATTCCCTAAAGGATTTTGTAATGGGTTAAATTTTGGATTACATTATATTCAAAGACAGCATTATTTAATAACTTGATTTGTATACTCCAGAAAAGTCAACTGTCCTCTTCAAGGTGTCAAAGGTGGGATTTGAATCCAGGACAACATAACACCAAAGCCGTTAAAGTAATTCATGCCTTAAACAGAGTTGGGAATGCTACTGGCTTCAGCAAGGGAGCTTTCTGGACATTAGCCAGACCATAATTCTCCCTTTTCTTGAAGGAGAAATAGGATAGATAAATCGTCTCTACGATTTATCTACATCCTTAAGAATGTTCCAGCCCAAGAGATATTTTATCCATGCTGTTTAAGGGGGAAAAAAAAAAGTAGTGGAGGTATTTTCTTCTACCTATGTTCCAACTAAAATTTTGTTTGCCTGCTACTTTTAAATGTTTATTTTAGAGATGACAGAAGTCCTCACTTTCAGTGTTTCAAAAAACGGGAAAAATGTAATAATTTAATGTCATCCCTGTTGAATATCTGTCTCTGGGAAGATTACAGAGGAGGACGGGAAGCATCCCCTTTTGAAGCCATTACCACAAGCAGCCATTAAACTTGACTTTGGCAAACCTCTTTGTCAACCCCATTTGTTTTGGAAAAATTCCAAAAAAGACACTTTAAAAACAAATCTTTCCAATTATTTCTGTTTCTTAATGTTCTGAAATCTCATCTCACAGCTTTGAAAATGTAAGTAATTAATTAATAAGGAGATTTGTAAAAAGGAATAAGCTCTCCCTGATTTTGGCGAGGTCCCAAAACAACATAGACTAGTTGTGTTAAGAATTACAGCAGGGGTCTAAGAAAATTAAGTTAGTTTAAGCCATTATAAGTTATTATAGCATAAGTAATGTGGCAAGTGTAGGCTTCCCATTAGGGCTGACACATAGGGCTTTGCCAATTGTGCCCTGCACAAAGATGCCTGGCTGAGACCCTGCAGGCGGGGGCAGAAATCCCTCCCTCATTAAGCGTCCTCAACTTTGCACTCTAAAATGGCCTGCATCTTCTGGAAGGATGGATACCTGTTTCTATTTGGTCTACCCAGACAGGATGCCATTTGGCAAGGCACATGAAAACTTGGTATGTGCTTGCAGTGGGTCCTGCTTCACATTTAGAGGAACATGACAGTAAATAAGGATCAGAAACAGAGGAGGAATAGCCAATCAGACTACAAAGGTATCTATAGAATTTGGCTCCAGCTTACTTTGCAAGAACGCAGCACCCATAAAAATTAGTAGTGGCAGTGGTTGAGAGAAAGAGAGGAGGAGAGAGAGAGAGAGTCTTGGGAAAAAGAGTGGCTACAGTGGCAGTATTTAATACAGTTATGCCTCACAAAAAGGACTCATGACAGGCACCCTGTGTGGGAGTGGACATGCTGCCCCCAAATCCAAGCTGTCTGAGGGTTCCACTGCCCTCTGCCTCTGGATTGGTTGCTCTTCATGCCTAGATCCATAGCCATTTCTCCTTCCTTGACCTCTATGCCTGCTTTCAACTACAATGTCCACGACTTATGATTACTAGGCTCTTTGGTAGCTGCAAATGGTTCCTGGACCCAATTCCTATGTGTGCATAGAGGCTTCCCCCACACTAACAAGCAGTTCTCCGATGCCAGCCAAGAATTCAACTCCATTCTTACACTATTTGATAGAATCAGATTCCACAGGTAAAGGGCTCAGTCCCACAAGACCGCCCTTCACTGCAGGTGCCAGTTGCAAGCCCAGTTGTTACCTGTGCTTCTGACCAACCAGCTGCAAACTGGAGGTTCCAACAACCCCCACCAACTCAGGGTGCTGCCTGCAAGTCCAGGTTGTTACCTGTACTTCTGACCGACTGACTATAAATTAGAGGTTCCCACGACCTCCTCCTCAGATTCAATTAATTTGCTAGAGTGGCTTACAGAACTCAAGAAAATCGGTTTACTTACTAGATTACTAATTTATTACAAAGGATATTAAAGGATATGAATCAACAGCCAGATGAAAAGATACATAGGGCAAGGTCCTAAACAAAGGAGCTCTTGTCTTCGTGGAGCTTGGTGCCTGGCACAGTGGCACGTGGAAGCATACTGATTCCCCAATGTGGAAACTCTCCAAAAAAGAGCTGGTGATCTGTTTTTTGGGGTTTTTATGGAGGCTTCATTACATAGTCATAATTTACTAAGTCAGGGGCCATCGCCAATTAATTCAACCTCAAGCCCCCGTCCCTTTCTGGAAACCAGAGTAGGGGACTGAAAGTTCTAATTCTCTGATCACATGCTGGCTCTCCTGGCAACCAGTCCCCACCCTTGGGTGAGGTCCAAAAATTACCTTTATTAGTGTAAACAAGACACATCACCTTCGTGGACCTGAAGTGTTTTCAAGAACTGAAGACAAGTGACCAAATATTATAACAAAAGATGCTCCCATTTTTTGCTTTTGTTGCTCAGGCAATTCCAAGGGTCTTGGGAGCTGTGAGCCAGGAACAGTAGATGAAGACCAAATATATCTGAGAAATCTATTTAGGTCATCTGAATGATCAAATATATATATATTTCTTATAAATCACAAATCACAAGAGCTAAAATAAAATTTGCAATTTATTCAATTGTGTATAATGCAAATATACTCATGCACGTATATATACTCATGAATGTACATCATACAAACATATGACAAAATGTGTACACACATGCATGTATGTGTTTGTGTGTGAGTGTGTGTATCCTACGCTTGGACTTCTCCTTTTGGCATAAGCAGTAAGACTGACTTTAGAGGAAACCATACTGTAGTAATCTCCTTTTGGTGTATCAATAAGAATTGTCCCTGGATCTAAAATTAACCAAATTGTGGTTTATGGTAAAAAAATTGTAGAACAAGACCCCAATAAGTGGATGTGTTATTGGACCAAAGTAGGTCCGCTTCTTGGTGAGTTGCTATCAGAGCCTTCACCAGAAGTAGTTGTCACGCAAAGTAAAATTTATTTGCCACAAATAAGGAGACCATGTGGAATTTTTTCCAAAGCCATGGCTCCCTGAGCAAGGGAAAGCAGGTATCTTTTATTTTGGTTGGTAATGAATATTTAAAAGGGAAGTTTTTTCATCACATATAGAGGCGGGTATTAGCTTGCACAAGTGCAGTTTAAAGACATGCTCTCACATACATCGCATGCTATGCTAAAAAGGCTTAGGCTCCTCCTGGGGCAGAGATTTTAGTATTAAAATGAAGCAAAAGGTGACTTTAGGTCATCTCCCAGGCTGTCTGTGCAGGTGCTGTTCTTATGGTGGGGCTCAGTTTGGTTCAGGCCAGTTGATGATGGTATCTCTTCCTAATATTGCTCTGAAAAACAACCTTGAGGAAGTGTTAAGCACTTTTAAAACTTCCTTGGAGCTGCTTGGGGCATACACCTGTGACAGATGTATACATATATGTGACCAAATTGTTTCAATTAGAAGATATTTCTGGACTGGTAGGTAATTCCCTCAATCACAGAGAGAAAATTTATTGTCTAAAATAAAATGTAACATGTACCCTAATAAGATTCTACCTTAATTTTCTGTGGGAATTAACCACAGGTAAATACAATTACAGCAGGAAAAAAAAAAGGAGATAACTCTTGAGCCAAGATTACATTGGTGGCCACATGTGTGCAAAGCTGTAGCATGGAGTCTCATCTCATCCTTCAAGGCTAATCCTATAGTGGGTGGAATAGTAAAAGAACAGCGAATCCAATATATATAAGGTGTCAGGCTGCAGTGTAATCCAATTTTATCAAAAGACATTACTCTGGTTTTCTAATTCTAATTCTCTGAATGTGGTTTATATTTGATTTTATGCAATGTCTGTTGTAATGATTTACTAGTTTATTTTAATTGACAGGAAAGCATATATTAATATTTATAACCTGAGAAAAAATAGTTTAAATATCCTAGTTGGTCAACTTTATTCTATGAAAAATAATGTGACTGCTTTAACATATCAATCTATGAATATAAAAAATTAGGGAAGTTTTATGGATAACCCAAACACGTGTCTAAATATAGAAAATCACACCCAATCATGCATAAGTGAAATCTGCTACCATCATTCGTGATGTTAAATGTCAGCAGTGATGGATATTTATACAGAAAAGGAAGAAAAGGTGGAACCGTGGCATTATGGATCAAAGTTTTTCAAAATAACATTGATATGTTTTGACAGAAGGGAGAAATAGTAAAATACTTTAAGAAAGATTAAACAGTAAAAAATAGAAGGCATTTGTACCATGTTCTATAGGCAGCAGCCTGGAGGTCAGCACAGTTCTTTATTCTTGAGTGAGAATTATTTGTCAATTATGTAGAGCAATCCTTTCCAACCAGGGTGCCAAGGGACCCATGGGTGGCCCTGGAGGAACCACTGTTTCCACAAAGTCACCAGTCAGTTGTTTTGGTTAATCATGTAAAACAGAAATGACTAATTTTTGACAATCTAGTGGACACAATTTCTGTTCACAGTTATCCCTTGGGTTGAATTTTATTCAAAGGTGGATGTAATTTCACCCCTTTTAATTAATCAAAGACATCAATAAATTTATAAAATGTAAAATATAAGTAAATACTACAGTCAAAGATGATCTAAAGCTTTAGGAGTGAAATACAATTAAGAAACTCATGAGCTCAGAATTCTATGCATAGTTCTTTGTTGATAAAGACAATATTATCCTGAGCAATACTTAACTGAGCCCAGATTACCACAAATAAATATCAAGGAGTGAAGTTAAATATGTAAAATGCACTTGACTTTTTGTCTCTAGTCCTGGATGGAATTCTGACAAAGAAGAATATTTAGTGAATCTATGTAAGTTACCCTTACTTAGTGAATATAGCTTAGGTACCTATGAATACTATATTTTTCATCCATAATTCATAATAAATATTGAGTGGTTAAAGTGCTTACTTTCAGCCAGACACTGTTCAAAGAACTGTTCCAAAATAATCTATCCTCACAAAAGCCCTGTTGGTTTAATATATGGTATAGTGTAAGTACTATATCTACACATTTTGTAAATGAAGAAATTCAAATTTAGTGAGTTTCAATTATTTGTCCAAAATTTCTCAGCTAGTCAGTAACAGACATGGTATTTAAACTCTAGTTTGACTTAACCCAAAAGCCATGATCTTATATACTATGATCTACTACAGAAATAGTGCTAGTGCTATAACTTTTTAAAAATTAATTGAGGGGAAGGGCAACAGGTTTGGATTGAAAACTTGTCTGTATCTACTCAGAAAGGCAATGTATACACTATGGATCACTATAACTAAATTTAGAACTAACCTATTAAAGAGAATTAAAAAGGCATTATGCCTACCAAATAAAGATCAATGGGATATATTTTGGTCTACAAAGGAACTACAAATGTTTTGGAAAAATTTAACGTTGACAAATCCCACAGTGGGAAATCTTCTTTTAATGATACAAAATGTGGTTAGACAATTTGGTTTATGTCATTCAATTTATTGGGTTAGGAGACTTTGCTTCAATGTTGTCTTATATGTGCCATTAGTGTCATATCTGAGTAACTCTAGATCTTCTGATGAACAGTGCTGCTCAAGTGTCCTGTAAGATTCGATACCAAAGTCATCCCATGTGGCAAAATTCCCGAATAGATGCCTACGCATGTGTCCAAGCATATGACTGTAGTTCACTTGTCATCACATTAGGTAGCCCTTCGAATTCTAAAAGCAGCTAATATTACCCTGCAGCTCACATCTCTGTGTATCTCTCACTGTTAATATGACACCAAAGACTTATAAATAATTTCCAAATGATTCAGATAAGTCTGTCAACTCATCCCATTTCCATTTGGCTCCATGAATAACCCCTCTGAGTCACATTTCTAGAGCCATCAAGGAAAATTATACAAGTCACTGAGAGTATGCTGGTGTGGGAGGCAGGCAGGCTGAGAACATGAATTGCTTAAAATCATTCCCACCAAGGTGGTGTCAGAAGTAAGCCAGTGTCTTGTTGCTGAGATAACAATGATAGAATCTCCTATCTGGTTATGAGAATGTAGCAGTAACTTAATGAAACAAGTCAGTTCTCCAAAGCTTTTCTTTTTTGTTAAACATACATTATGACAGATGTAGATACTGATGAGATCTCTAAGCTGCAAAACCATCAAGGATGCTATCAGATTTCGTGGATCTCCCAGAAGCTTGATAGTCTTTTATTACCCAGGCAAAAGAAAGTGTTTCATTATATACATTCTTTGGACCAGTCAAGGTAAGTGACTACAGCTGTGACAAGGAATCCTGAAACTGTAGCTGCTTAAAACTCACAGAGCTTGCTGTGTGATCCATCACAATCAAAGCAAAGATCGTCTAGCAACTCTTTTAAGGCAAGTACTATTTCTCTGTTTGCCTAATATAGTCTAGTTCCTGAGATGTGCCATAAACTTTCACCTCATAGGAAACCTGGAATTAAAGCAGAACTCCATAATCCTGAAAATAAAATCCCTCAGGAAACAAATGAATGGGAAAAGAGCTTCAGTTTGTGAAAGGAATGCTTCTTACTTGCACCCACGACATGGAGAAGAAATCACATTTTAGCTCTGAGATCTTCTTCTTGAAAAGTTTAGGTTATTTCTCCCTCGGCATGTACTCACTCTTAAGATCACTTTAGGACCAGCACCTTCACCAGCAGTAAGTGGCATTGTTATTAGCGCCAGTGTCGATCCCGACTCCTTGTGACCCTGCGTACAGCAGAGCAGAACCCTGCCTGGTCTTTTTGCGCCATCCTCTCACATTCCGGCGCTGTATTGGGCAATGCTCCACTGCTGTTCATAGGGTTTTCATGGCCAATTTTTTCAGAAGTGGGTGGCCAGGTCCTTCTTCCTAGTCTGTCCTAGTCTGCAAGTTCCACTGAAATCTGTCTGCCATGGGTGACCCTGCTGGTATTTGAAATACCAGTGGCATAGCTTTCAGCATCACAGCAACACGCAGCCCCCGCAGTATGACAAACGACAGACAGGTGGCATGGTTCCCTGACCGGGAAACAAACCCAAGCCAGCACTGAGAGCACCAAATCTTAACCACTAAGCCATCAAATAAGTGGCATGTATGCCACTTATTGAAAATATGGTGTAGATTCTTTCGTGAAAAATCAATTCCCAGGTTTACAGTAGACGCAAATGTGTAAATGACTAGAAGAGAATGGACTTTATTATATAATGATAATCCTTACTCTATACAGATTCTGAGAGAGATGCATGGCAGAGGAACATCATATTGATTTACTAGTAATAAATTCAGGCTTTATGGTTCTAGCTGAGCTGCTGGATTCAAGAGATATAACACTATTGATCATAAACAGTAAGCATCTTATCTGTAAATAAGTTATGCTGTTCCCGTTTGCCTGTATTTATCAATCAGTGAAAAGGCAATAAAATCAGAGGAAGGAAGCAGATATCTCTGAGGTAGTCTGACTTGGAGCAAATAAGGCGGGATGAACAGGCAAGTTGAGATTTTAGATGCCAAAAAATTAAAAAAAAAAAAACTGACGTAAATCATGCGGATTAACTTTTAAAATTGATGTGACATTTTGAATACACTAATACAAATTAGAGTTGTAAAATGAGTACTTTGAGGCCATGAGATTCCTCTTTGAGAAGGGGGATGAATTTTCTTGGTTGCCTGGAACTTATTTCCAAGAAAGGGTCACATGCTGATTGACTAGGGTTCGGAATATAATCACCCATAACAAGATCCTTTGTGTTCTCCATAAGATGCTCCTCTCCACATATTACTTGTTATTTATGGCTAACTGCTGCTTCATCTTCTGGAAGAATTCCTTGCTTCCTTATCCATCCCACACTGATGCCCTTTCTCTCCTTTCATGACTCCTAAGGCTTGCATCACAGAATTTAGAATCTTTTATGTCTCACAATGCATAATACCTTGTATTTGTCATTTCCGTCTATCCAGATAGATTATCCAGCATCTTAATGGCAGTGACTAACACAGTACTATGGACACAGTGGATGTTCAGGAAATACTTGCTCACAGAATTGATATTATTATTTTAGGATTTTGATGTCTTTATGTTCTTCATGTCTAATAAAATTCTATGACTTGGCCCCGTTTTAATTCTGGAGGGGTATTTGTCATTTGACACCAGGCATTTCTTGTTCCATAGAAGGGAAAAGCCTTTGTTGCAGCAGCTGGAGCATCACTTTACTTGCATGGGAAATTAGAGCAATGGTCCTATGGCTACTGCACTCTTTGGCATCTCCTTTCCTGGAGATTGGGACGTATATTGAGCGTTATTGAGTTTGAACATACTAACATTTATTAAGAAACAAACATTTGCCAGGCATTATGCTAAGTATCTGAGTACTCCAAAACATAATTTTAATTAATCCTTACAGCAACACTATGAGGTAGTTCTTAGCTTCATTTTACATGAAGATATTAAAGTTCAGAAAGTTAAATATCTTGCCAACAGTTGCTCAGTTAAGTGCCAGAATCAGGATTTGAATCCAGATCAACGCAACACCAGTGCTATGCTTCTAGCACAATGAGAGAGTAGGAGTGAGAGCTAGAATGAAAGGGAGGGGCAAGGAAAGGAGAGGGAGAGAGGGAACTGGAGAGAAGGAGGGGCGAGGGAGGGAGAGGGAGGGAGGAAAGGGGAGACAGGAAGGGCGGAGGGAGTGAGAGCAAGAATGAGAGAAAGAGACTACTTTCATATACCCTTTCATAATTTGTTGCTCCCAGCTGTTGAACCTATTCTATGAAAAAGATAAGATTATAAGATTCTAAAAGTCAAACCATCTGAATCCTTTTCAAATTGGTTTACAGTGCACATAGTCTGATAGGGCTGAGTAAAACGGTTGTCACCTGGTGAGAATCAAAGTCATGATTACTCCTGGAGAGCTGGCAAACTTTGAAATGTTTTTCCTCACTGTTTGTGAGAGAACAAAGAGGCATTTCATATCTTGAATTAGACATGCTGTTGTCCCAGTGATATATAATCTTATCAACAGGAATGAGGATGAGAGAAGGTGGCTGTCCTCTATGCCTGGCTGGTTTGACGTTGGACAGCATTGGTGTTTTATCACCGCTCTAAGAAGGTGTCATCATCCAGGTATATAAGAATTACTCAGGTAAACTTCAGTCGAGTTAAGGCCAGGAGGCTTGTGCATTCTATAAATCAATGAGTGAGTCCTTACCATTCCTTTAGCTTCTGCAATATGCTCCTTGGTAAGTTAAAAAAAAAAAAAAATTAAAGGCAATATACCTAGGTGAAATGAAAGGAGACAGTTGACTGATGTTAGTGGCTCCAGTTCTCACCAATAAATTTTATCTTGAGTTATTTCATAATGCTTTTTCTCACCACGTACCTTTATTGACAGTTGCATACAGCCCTTGCTCTGGTAATCATCAAAGCATTGAATATATTAAGAAACCTATCTCAGACCCACAGAGTTTCTAAAGGTTGAAAGAGGTCTATTTTAGAAAAAAACATCATTTTTGAACTTGGCTTCTGCTGTCAAAGCATTGATAACAAGTGAGAATATGCTTCACTTTTATTTGCATAAGGACAGTAGTCACTGTTATTCCAATGAAGAACCATTTACTTAGATGGGAAATAGAGAATCAAGGGTACTAAGAAGTAGGAGTCACTCTTCAATTTATGTTTTGTTAAAAATAAACAATTTATTTGAACAGATTGGACCAGTGCTTGTTTAAAATTGTTATTTAAGGGAAATTAAGCTAATAGCGACTTTTGTTTATGTACAACTGCATTGTTTTTCTTCTGTATTATATACACCAAGCCTTCACAACACTTCTTCTTGCAATAGCATAGCTAAGTAAACGATTAACAATAGTTAATAGAACATGGAAATTAGTACTAGAAATGAGCTACCAATCCACAGCCCATCTGTTAAGCAACAATTCATGTACAAGATATTTTAGCATTTATCACTTAGTAGCTATAAATCTTTTCAGGGGATGTTATTGTCCTCATTTATCTGGAGTAATTGTCTTAAAATTCCGATCATAGTTAGTGGCAGGAATGTTTTCCGAAAACTCAATCTGAAGTTTCACTTCCGTGTTAATCCACTTGTATTAGGTTGCTAGGGCTGCCATAACAAAGTGTCACAGACTGGGGGGCTTAAACAACAGAAATTTATTTTCTCATGGTTTTGAAGGCTGGAAGTCTGAGATCAAGGAGTCAGCAGTGCTGGTATCTCCTGAGGCCTCTCTCCTTAGCTTGCAGGTGGCCCCTTTCTCACTGTGTCCTCACATGGCCTTTTCTCTGTGCAGGGACAGCCCTGGGGTCTCTTTCTGTATGTCCTAATCTCCACTTCCTATAAGGACACCAATCAGATTAAATTAGAGTCACCCTAACGGCCTCATTTTAACCTAATTGCCTCTTTAAAGGCCCCATCTCCAAATGCAGTCACATTCTGAGGCTGTGGGGATTAGGGCTTCAACATATGAATTGGGGAGGCACAATTCAGTCCATAACACCCCATTTAGCAACTTTTGTGTGATTTAATCCTGTTGTATTCTTTTCTATCAAAGAACTGCAACATCTTTATCTTTTTGTTTAAGCTGAATCTTTTTACTTTCTTCTTATCTTCACTTTCCTCTGTTTTAAAGGACATGTAAGATAATTAGTTCCATGAGATAGGATGGGTACAGGTGCTTCAAAGTAAAACTGAGAAATAATTAAAATGTGAATGGTAAAATCTTAAAACTAATTGGAGATAATGTAGTGATCTTTGTTACCTGGGAGTGGGGAAGAATTTCTAACAACAAAAACACCAAAGCAAAAAAAATAAAATAAAAAAGGCTCAAATGTCAAAAATTTGATTACAGCAAAAGTAAGCATAAAAAAAAAGTATTAGGCCAAAAAAGTATTAGTAAAAAGTATTAAGGCCAAAGATAACAGACTACAGATTGAAAAGTTATTTTTGCAAGGCTTAAAAATGATGAGGGATCTTACATATGGAGTAAATAATGAACTTCTATATATCAACTTCTGTGTATCAGTTTATTAGAAAAATGGAACATGCAGTTCACAGAAGAGGAAACACAAAAGGCTAACAAGCATATTGCAGACATGCTCAAACTCATTTATTAATTTAATAATTAAAGAATTGAAAATGAAAAGACAATGAGATATCACTTTACATCCATTAGAAAGCTGGATTTTTCAAGTGTTGCTGAGGATGTAGGGATATAGGAATATCCATGCACTGCTGGTGAGAAGGCTGGCATACCCCTTCTGGAGAACAAATTGTTTACAATTTGTAGGAATAAGTATGGACTATAACACAAGAATGCCACTTCTAGGAGATTCTCAGAGATTTCTAACAGAAACAAACGAGTATTAATGATAGCATTCCTGTGAGTGGGGGGAATTAATCATGGTGCCCATCACTGTCGGAATGGATAAATAAAGTGGAATTAATGTACTCCATGGAATTCCAGTAGAAATCAGAAGCAATGGAATATATCTATACATAAAAACATGGATAGAATTTAGAAGTTTAATGTGTAGTGGAAAAAAGTAAGACAAATTGATACTGGCTCAACACAAGGTTGACACAATGGAAGCCATATTATGGAAAAGAAGCCATAATTTAACTTTGAATGACCTTTTATTAGCTAACCCAGATGGCTATGTACCCTCCAGGAGATATACACTCTCTACAGATCTTATGGCCCCTGCTTGTATGTGTACCTCCCAGCTGTGGTAAGACAATAACTTTGTTCTTTTGAGTTCCTTAGGAAGGTAATGACCCTCAGACAGAGATTCTATACTAGTATCCATCATCAATGACAGCCGAGAGATCTAGTGTGGTGACTCCCAGTCTGTAACACCAAGGGGTCAACATTCCTGACTCCCTCCTCTATGGCACTCTAGCCCTATATAACTGCTTCATGATTCTGTACCCCTTTAAGATGGTTCTTTAGGATGCTAGTCCATCATCTTCCGATCAGCTAGCTCACTGCTTAATGAAAGTCCTTTCTCTGCCACCATCTTGCCTCTTGATGGATTGGCTTTTGTCTTACGGTGAGCAGATCATGCCCTTTGTGTGGTAACAAAAAGAGATCTATAGCACAATCAACTTATGTACCTTAAAATATATACACACAAAACAACAATATACATTTTATGACAACACGTAGAAAACTTGCCAGTGGATATGGGAAAGGAGGGACTGCCAGTGTTAAAGAGAAAAAACATATATAATGAGCATAGATCAAACAGAGGAGTATGATCATTTCAACCCTCAGCACAAAATTATAAAAGAAAGGAAAAGAATTTCTAAGAAATCTTCCTGCAGAGTTGAATTTATACTTGAGAAAACTCCTTTACAATGATATATAAACATTGTCCAGATCAACACATTATCTCAAAAAGAACTATAAATGAAATGGTGACCACCATGACATTCTGGCAAGAGGTAGTTTTGATAGATGAATCTTGAGCTTCTTCTAATTCACGTTATTGAAGCTTCTGTCCAGTTGTACATACCAGCCCAGTGTTGTGTATCAACACTCAAGTTTTTCTTGCTTTGTGACAATAGGTTCTGAGTTTTATCATTTTTGCCTCTATTTCTTTATCTAATAATAGAGACTTTTTTTCATTTCCTTTAGTCTTCATATTTTACTTTTATAATTCAGTTCACTTCACTCAAAATCAATTCAGAATTAATTTATTGTTGTGATATATTGTTTTAGTCAAGGCGGAGACATGAAAAAGAATAAGACCCAGCATAGGGAAGTTGTTATTTAAGCCACCAGGTTAGTTCTTCATGTATTCTTTTCTTCCAGCAAATTCCTACAAATCACTATAAAGAAATAGATCCCAACTGTACTCACCCTCTCAAAAAAAAAGAAGCCTATTAGGAAAAAATTTTCAAGTGAGACTCTATTTAGTACACGTTTCTAACTTTTCTTCTTTCAGATCTATCCTACGTGTTATCAATGGAGTATTCATCCTTAAACATAAATTTGAGTCTTCACATGTTCATGTACCTTTGAAGGCTCTTCATTGCTTAGGGAGCAAAGACCAGAGCATGTCCTCTGACACTTATTTCTCTAATCCATTCTAGTCCTGACCCAAAAAAGTCTCAAGTTAAGAATTATCAGAAAAGGAAAAATTCTCACACTTCCCCTAATGATATTTCCCGTATTTTAATTATGCTTCTTCTCTATCTATCTGATAATTGAATCCCTACAGATGTTTTAAACTCAAATGTTTGCACCTCTTCTTAGAGGCCTTTCCTCAGTGGAAAGTCATAACTTCTGATTTTGTGAGGTTATTGGAATTTATTTATAATGCTTTTGTGAACTAAAGTAAATTTGCCTTGTTTCTGGTGTTATGCAGATGAATATATTTGTCTCTACTTCTGGATGAAAATTCAACTCTTAAAAGGTTTCCACCTTTTATGTTTTTATAATTTCTGAGTAACCCCTCCTCCCATCCCTAGCTCTTAATCTGCTTTCTTACATACCATAAATGTTTGATGAGTATTTGCTTGAGTTGAAATGACAAAACTTTAAATGATTTTATAAAATTCTCTTAGCAATTAGATTCAAAATCTGTTGCTCATATTCATTAATTGAGTCATCTATCATAATTGAGTTAAACCTACAGATATCTTTTGTGGTGACTACAGTGAGAAGAAGACAGCTAAGAACTTCTACTATAGTTAAGAAGATATTGACCATAAAAGCCATGGTTTTGGGCAAGGAAGGCACTGTGTGTATGGATCTCCCTCACGAGAGGCAATAGCAACAACCCTAGGGATGTCAGTACAACATCACCAACCACCCTTCAGCTGGCATCAGTCCTGGAATGCAGCTAAGGTAATACTTATCTAGAGCTTGTCATATAACAGGCATTTGTATTAAATAATTGAATCCTCTTAAAAGTCTATGAATAGCTATTATTTTTATCCCTCTTTTACACATCACAAAATCGAGACACGTTAAGTTCAAATAATTTCCCAGTGTCGTATATCTAAGTGGCAAAGCTGGGCTATGAACCCAGGGAGTATTATCTCGCTACCTATGTTCTTAAACTCTACATATATTAGTTCTCATGATGTAATACTGCCATACGTCTGATTCCCAAGATACAGTACCAGAACAAACACATTCTAGTGGACATCTGGGAGGCTCTTTCTCCGCTAAGAATATATGCTTCCCTGCATCCAGGGGCCACTTGAAAAAGGAAGACAGGGAGGAGAACAGAGGACTCTTTTGAAACAGGAGAAGCATCCCTGATTTAAAGGTTTAACTTTAAAATTCTGACTATGGGATTGAAAAGAGACTAAGAATGCAAAGGAGAAAATTTGAAAAATGGAAAGACAGATTTATTATTTGGTAAGTTGAAGTCCTCTAGCCGCCAAGCTATACTCCATAAATATGAATAAAGATTAATAAAGAAATTGACATCAGTTATAGAAAACAAACAAAAAATTAATATTTTGTACATCTGGATAGTAGAATATGAACCACTTCCCCCCGCCCTGCACATACCTATTATATAAAGTAGCCTATGATAACAATAAAGTCACACATTCATTGTATTTGGGTATGACTCTTACTCCACAAATTTCACAGTGTAGGGAATATCGATTTCTTTTTTTACTTTAAATCAAATGTACTTAACTCCAAGCCTGAAACTTCCTGTGAGTCCAGTGGAAGGGAGGCTTGGAGTCAAGTTGATTTCATGAGCCGTTACCCATGCAGACAGTCCTTAATTCTACTCTTGAACTGTCTTTTCTCTTGTTCACTTTTTTCATCCCCAACCTCTGGCCAAAAAAGGGCAGTTCTCCAACTTCCCTCTCTTTTTAGGATGCTTAATATATTCCTCTCTGAGATTTGGTCAGAGATGATAGATTGGTGGCTTGCTGACCAGGTAAGTCTTTTACTAGTATCTCAAAGGGATGAAAAATTTTAAATTAATTGCCTAGATAAAAACCTGGATTCTCCTGAAAAATGGACAGATCTGGCAAAACTGAGCCTGCAATTCCTCCTGATAGCATTAGCAGGAGCAGAACACTGCTTTTCCCTTTCGATGAGCCTCTCAGGCTTCAGTCTCCCTCTTCAGTACCACAGTGTCTCCCGAGACACTAAACCGATGGTCATTGCCATTTATCATCACATTTGCACTGCTGTCTTCCTTGTCCAAGAGAAATATTTCCCTATAGTCATGTCACGGTTGGCCATGAAGGCCTTAACATCCTCCTCAGTTTGACTAAACTTCAGACAGGCTTCTTCCTGCCTATGGGTCTCTGACCTCCTGTTTTTTGGAGCGTTTATTTAGAAAACTTGGAATTGTGAATTCTTTCTCTGCTCCTTTCAGATTTAAACCTTCTCTCAGGTTCTTGCCCATTTTATAATCCAGAAATGTCTTTCTCAAGGAACTGGGGACCATCTCTTTGAATTGTAATCATCAAAGGAATTAGTGCCCCTATTTTCCAATCTCTGGGAGATGGTAGGATCCTCTCTTTGATAAGACTGTTAACAAACACAGATGGCCTAATCACATAGACCAGCCTACTCACAATGTTCTCCTACATTTTTTCATTAGCTCACCCCAGCATTTAAAAGTTTCTCCCATCTTTTGTTTCAGTAAAGTTGAGTTCAATTTTTCTCTGCTATTATAACAGTCTTGACTCTTATAGTAATATGTTGAGTCAAGTTTTTCTTGCCTGTTTAACTCTGGGTAATTTTTCTTTGACACTATTAAAAGAAGAGGGGAAAAAAAAGGACTAACATACTAAATATTTTAAGAAAAACGGAAGAAAGTATACTCCTTAGTGAAAGTAAAGATGATTCCTGCATAGATAAATATGTAACCAAATTGAGCCTATGTGGAAAAAATTAAACCCAGTCGGCTTTCTTCATTTAGGTGCTGGCCTGGCTCTGTCGGTATTTGAATTTGTGACCCCTGGTTTGCACTTTCACAAAAGCCAGAAAGAGAGGTTATTTTCAAACATCTTCTGCTTTAGGCCCTGAAAAGGCCCTGAGGCAAAGAAACATAAAGGTTTACTCAGAACAGAAGGAAAAATGCAAAGCACAAAACACAGTGAACTCTCATTCTTTCTGACTTCTTCTTCCGCAGAAAAAGCAAAACACAAATGAATTTTCCAATAAATTATCCTGCCATACAGTATTAGTGAGGCACAGAGTTTTCTTCTCAACTTCTCTACGTTTGTGAATAATTTTACCAAGAGGGATTCATCAGTAGCTTTCTTACTGTTTTGTAATTTTTAATAAAGATAGTGCACTTTGATTTTTATTTTGATCTGTAGGATTTAAATTACAATATGGATACTTTAGCATGTGCAAATCAGTTTGAAAAACATTTAAATGTACTGAGAATCTTGGATGAAAGGGACTAGATAAGGGGCCATCTGGTCTCCTAGCAGATAAATTCACGCCCTCGGGTTTGGCAGCCCCTGGGTTCACAGGTTCGGATCCTGGGCACAGACCAACAGACCACTTGTCAAGCCGTGCTGTGGTGGTGTCCTATATAAGAGGAAGATGGGCACGGATGTTAGCCCAGGGCCAATCTTCCTCAGCAAAAAGAGGAGGATTGGCAACGGATGTTAGCTTGTGCCTAGTATTCCTCACAAAAAAAAAAAGGGACTGATAAATACTGATTCTTTCCAAGACCAGTAGGCACTTGAGCTTCTTCTGTGATTTTTTAAACGCCTCCTGTCTTCATTGTTAATCTCTCTGGAATTCTGCATACTGTTTTCCACTAATCTGTTTTGTAGTGTCATCTTAATTTACATTTGCTATTACTAAAGGTGTTCTCCAGGAGGGAGTGATAAATCACACATATATTCTTTAATTTATCATCCTCATTACTCAACATGAATTTACTCACTCAATTTCCAACAAATGGAATTTGTTTTAATGCTTCTAATTCAAAACTGGCCGAATAGGCCACAGCAGAATAACATCACCATTTCTAGGAAACACACATGAGTTATCACAGCACATGTCTGCCATTTCTTTCTCTAAGGGAAAAGGCTTATCCTGCCTTGTGTCATCTCTATTTATAGAAGAGCTACTTGGGAGGTCGTGACACAACAGATAATCTCTTCTTCATCACTGAGGTATTTTTTTGAAACCTAAGCCATCCTCCCGCACGCTCTGACTCTTCAAGATGCACACTTGAAAAGCAATGCATCATGATTCTGGGAGACCTGCAAAGATCAGACAGCCCCGTCTTATCTAACCTCATCTTCTCATTATTAATAGGTATCTGATCACTGTAACTCATTCATTAGGCACAAATTGGAATTCAGGTCCATATAAAACATGCTGTATAGAACAATCTGGCTTTACGTTGAGATCCATTTGCTTTTATTGTACAGAATTTAAAATAGAGAAGTAAATTCAAATCAGTAGAGCCCACATTGTCTGAAAATACTATATTTGTTCTAATCAACTGAAGATAAATGTATTTGCCAATGTAAATGTTGATATATGCTTCTTTTTCTTTTCTTTAATGTTTAGTCCTCAGCAGCAAACTAGCCATAATTGTGTATTGTTGCATAGGATGTATTGGGGGAGTTCATTGTATTTAAGCTTTCTTTATCATTTACTTAAACTCTAATTAGAGACAACTAATAAAATTGTTTTCAGCACTTTTAACCTTTACACTCTAATGGATAATAAATAATATTGCTTTTCTAAATTTCTTTAAATATATTTCTCAGTGTTTTTCCTTAAACAACCCAAAGTTCCTACCTTTAGTACAAATATTTAAATATATAATGCATTAATTAGTTTTATACTATTTAAAGTACAGAACCATTTCAAGGACTGTTCATAGATAGCCCATCTATAAACTCTACAATACATTGCATAAAACATTATTTTAAAAGAGTAAGAATATGAATACTCCAATAAGCTTATCTATTTTGATGTCTTCAGAACAGACTTACGTTATGTCAAAATTCAAATGATGACAAGGAGATTTCTTAGTCCTCAAAAATTTGAGGCTAGCCAAATAAGAAATGATGTATAAAGATTGAGAAAATAGGAGAAGAGAATTTTTGCAAATAGCTTTTAATTCAGTCTCTCCAACTATCACAAGGACAATTCAAAACACTTATTAAAAACCTATTTCTCATTTTTTACCATATGTTCTTATACATAAATATATCAAATATGATAATTTTGTAATGTAATTTTATATTGTTTAAACTAAATAAACAAATTTTGATCTATAAAGACATTTTATCACTATGTATTGCCCATATTTTTTTCTGTAGTTTTTTTCTCTCCTGTCCTAATTTCCTCCACAAAAAGAGGCACTAAGGCATGAGCAAGGACTGAAAACAATCAACAACAACAACAACAAAACACACGTCCGTACTTTCATTTTCACATTGATTTCAAATAAACAGATATCAAGTTATCAAAAAACAAACAAATCTAGTCAAATAAAACCTTTACACAACCGTGGTGAAAATGACAAATAAGCTAAAAGATGACAAGAAATCTATATATTACAAGATGCAATGGTTTGTGCATGTCAGAATGAACAAATAGAATTGAGTGGATAAGCAGAAATACAGCTAGGTAGAAAATATGTGGTTGAAGGAAAACGACCAGTTACATTAAAGTATTCATAATTTTGTTATTAATATATCCTAATGAAAAAATTATGATTTTGCACAGTCACAGGAACAAGACTGCATATTTGTTTACGGTTAATGTAACTATCCTTTCCCTCCCTCTCCCTGCTTCACACACATACCCATATCCAAAGCATTCTGAAAGCTTGGGTTTTTTAATTCTTTCTTTGCATTGATTCTTAGTTTGAGTTTAATCAAAAGGACAATCTTTCTTTAAGAGTAAGTAGGAAACCTATCGAGGTAAAGAAACATTCATCCTTGTATCTCTTGAATATTTATGCAAACTAGCTTTTTAACACACTAGTCACAGCACCAGACACATTGAGAAGAAATATTTGGATGTAAGATGTTAAACCAGGAACAATGTCGTTCAACATTTTGATCTTAGTCCTCTTGTGATGTCATTAATTCTTAGTTTTAGATTTTAATCATATGCACGCTGCAATGTTTTTCAAATACTCTTGGATATATCAAAATCTAATGAGATATACTTGGATGTACTGTATTTATAAATAAGTACATTTAGAAATATTTGGTTATATTACATATACTAATGAAACTTCCTGAATTAAAACTAAGGGAAATTTGTTTCAGATTCTTTGTGAGCAAAGATGAGAATTGGTCACAATTTTCTATTGGTAAGAGTGAGCCAATTATAATTAGCCTTATGTTAATTACATCAAATCAGTACAGCATCAGCCTCAACAACAACCAAATGTATTAGGCTCTATTAGTAAAATCTTTTCAAAATTATGTTTCTCATCCTTACCTAATTCTTCCCGCTCAAGAGTCAATTGAGACTTTTTGGTATTCCTTTCACTTTTATCACTATGTATTTAAAAAGTACAGAGACTTTACTTATATATAATTGCTTTTCCTATGCATTGTTTAAGATATACTAAACTTATGTCTTGGGAAAATAAATGAATTTTTAGACATTTGAAGTAATTATGTCAGTTAGAGTTATAAGACACAAATTAAAGGCATAACAAAGAAAGATTTATTTAAAAATATCATAAGAGAAAACAAATTCTGGCTCCATGATAAGTAAGACCCAGATAATTGGATTTGATTTATTTTCTTCACCCTTAGTATTTAAATCCATAAGATGCTCATTCTTGAAAAACCAAAGTTCAAATGATCTAAAAATATCCAAATTTGAAGGAAGTTCAGGGTTTTTAGACTGATATCTGTGATGTCTATGTGCATTGATGGCAAACCTACTGCAACATTCTAGGAGAAAAGCAACAACACACCTCCAGGATTTTCTGTTAGCCATTATGTCACCAATGGACTATGAAACTAGACATTAACTTCTAGAGGCCTCCAAAAATCTTACTTTTCACTTTAAATACTTGCAAGTTTTTTATTTTAATTTGTTTTTATTAAGCTTGGTAGGTTCTGAAATAAACAACTACTATGCTATCTTGTTAGGAAGTGTTTTTACACCTGACTTGGAGAAAGTCATTTGTCCCAGGTTCTTTGACATTCTGATTCCTGAGGCAAACTTTAATAGACATTTCAAGCAAGGCTTGACTATAAAACAATCTACAAGCCATTAGTTGTAGCTGTATCAAACCTGTGGCAATCAATCCCAATGCCTGGGTCAACCAAATGAGGTCGAAGGAGTGAACTGCCTGAAACTATGGGTTATTGGAAATCTCACTGGTAGGAAACATTACAAAAATGAATGCTCTTCTTCTCCACATTTACTAGGAGGAGAATCTCTCATCCTAATTTATTTTGCTCTGGCTTTGTAAAAGTGAATCAGGTGATTTTCTCTGATGTGGATTAAACTACTTCAGAGAAAGTGACTGAGAACTATCAGCCAGTGTGCAATGTTTAAAAGTCAGGATACTTAAGTTATTTAACGGATGTGGTTTGTAGCATTCTAAATTAAAAACATGTTTTGGTCCTATACTATTTCTTATTTTTGCCCTACAGTTGAATGGACTTTGTTTACTGTTGTTTATCCTGGCCAGTATGGAGCCAGGCCCCACAGTGAATCTGCCCCTGGAGTAACAGGTGCTGGTAAGGTCAGGATGTGCTTGCTCCCAGCTGTGAGCACTCTGGCCTGCCTCCTCAGACCTGTGGGCAGACGCCTCTCTCAGCAATCCCCATCCTCGCCACTCCCAGGAGAATAGGTATAACATATTTTCCATAATTCTTGTGAATCCAAAAGATAAAAGTTATTTTTGTCTTATTTTTACATTTACAATTATTTATAGAATTCGATATGTAATGTTTGCACAATATTCAATAACACCCCAGTAAATATCCATATATAATATTGAATAAATTGGTACATTTCTTGACAGATATGAACATTTTTAAGTCCCTCTATGACATGTGACACTTTAAATAATTATCCACAAGCCTCATAAGATTGTGGGTTCTGTATTCTCATGTGTTACTTGTTAGCTCTCACGATCTTAAGGCAGTTTCTATGAATCTCCTTCATAGCAGTACTTAGCATGGCAGTCCATGAGACCACTCTTTAATAATGATAATAATGATTCCATCAGTGTCCTGATTGTGTTACTGCACAAAATTGGGGTTCTCTGCCCAATGCGCATAAACAAGCCAATTAATTATGGCATCAGCCTTTGGAGGAGAAATCAGCTTTTATTCTACAAGATCGATCTGCAGGGAGACAGGAGGTGTGTGCCCTCAGATCTGTCTCCTGAATTCAGGATTTGGGGCAAAAGGTAAGAAGTTAGGGATAATAGACTGGCATGCAGAAACACTGGTGGGACAGGTTTTGATTGGTGGGCTTCAAGCATTTATGATAAGGCTTTAAACATTTATGACAGGGTTCTAAACATTTATGATGGGGTTCTAAACATTTTTGATGAGGTGGGGAAGGAATTTTAACACCGGATCTTCCTGAATGAGGGACCCCTCGCTTCTGATAAGAGTTTGACTTTCAAGTTCCAGTGATGTCCTGGTCCTTGGATTGTGGGGAGGAGGATCTTTGGTTCTGAGGCACTTTCATGTCACGATTTCTTCTTTTGTGTGTGTCTTGGCTACATGACTTTGCAGTTTTTCTGAAAGACAACTCTTCATCACTCTGTTGGTAAGAGATGGGGTCAGTTAAGCTGGTCCTGGAGGGCTTGTGGTTACAATTAAAGAACAGATGACACATCGAACAGAGGCAATTGAAGAGGGTTTAATAAAGGGATTGTTTACAAAGGTGTGAGCTGCTTTGAAGGAAGTCATCAAGTAATGGTGAGGCACCCTGAGATAACCACAGCAGGAAAGCTACCACTACCCTCAGCCTGAACCAATTAGGATAGGAAGGGTTTACGAGGACTCAGCAGAAGTGGAAACTGTGGGGTGAGAGGGGGCATCTGTTGGGACACTAGGGTTCACCTTTGGTACAGAAAGGTAGTCCCTGTCAACCCAGTAGGAAGGGACCTGGGGGAAGAAATACGTACACCAATTTCTTCTCTCCCTTTCTCTTCTCTTGTTGATGACTTTCAGTGTCTGAATCCAACCTATACCAGAAGAGGAGACTAATTCATAGTGTCAATAAAGAGCAAGTTAGAGTAGCAAGGTTGGACCTACAGGGAACACGATGAGAATAGTCAGTAAATATTTAGTGAGCACCTGCATGCTTTATTTTATTTCATTTAAATATTACAGCACCTCTTCATCACTTTACTAGTTGAAAATTTGAACCTGAGCTTTCTACGAACATGCAGCTGATGAGTGGTAGACCTGGGGTTAAGACCCATATTTATCTAATTCTAACGCTTATGCTGCTTTTATATGCTGTGTCCCACATAAGCGGTCATGTGCCTTACAAAATCCCAAATACTCCCTTGGCAAACAAGCACATATAGAGCCTCAGACCTCAGCAATGACTTAACATTAGGAACATATTGAAACTTACTGGCAACCACTGGCCCTAGCAATACTGTCCACTCCCTTTCCTCAGCCCATCCTTCTGATTTACAAAAAAATTTCAGGTTTCAGCTCCTACTTTCAAAAATCTCCGCTCCCCTCACACTAAAAGCTACATTCTATGGTCCGAGATTTGAGTTTGTTTTTGCCTGTCCTGCCCGGTTGCTGTAAAAAAATCTATTATATCACCTGCCTTTGTCCTGTTTTCTTAGCCTCTGGATGCTAATTTTCAATCATTTCCAACTCCTATGTCATCTCGGCATTTAACACCAAGTCCAATTCAGCCCGTTGTACTGAGCACTGTGTCTTCATCTTAGAGATGAAAGCAGGAAAGCCCTTTTCAACTGCTTATATTTCTGTATTAGGACACAGGCAAAGAAGAAGAATTTAATACCTTAAGAATAAATAAAGGACAAACCAGGAAGCTGGCACAATTAAATAGGGAAATTAACACCCATATTATCTACTTATTTGTTCTGTAGAAAGAATATGGAACCCAAGTCAAGAAAATGATTTTCTCAAACTAGATATGCTACTAATTACTACTTCTTATATAAACCAGTTGATCAGTTGGCCTCAATGGACCTTGATTTCCACTGATTTTAAATTGTTAAAATAATATTATAGATTCTCCTTATTTTATCCTTTAAGATTACAGATGTAAAAGAGTTTGAAATGCAAAAAATTAATAAAAATTATAGGGAAGAGTTCTTAAGAATTATTGACCATATTTATATTGTCCCATTCTTCTTTTGGACTGTTTATTTTTCTCTTGACATAATACTTGTTTTATTTTTTTCAAAATATGCTGACTTCAGTGAAGAACTGGGTATTGAAAAAAAGAGAGAGAGAAAGATATAGAGATAGAGATGAGAGAGGAAAAAAGAGAAAGAGACAGGGAGAGAGAGAGAGTTATTTCTAGGTTTTAGCACACACGCATTTATTACCTAATTTATTTATTATTGAAAATGTATTATTAAATTGAATGAGCCAAAATTGAATAGCACATACTTGCTATTGCTGGAGGCAACCATAAGTCACATTCTGACAGGTTACATGTATTTAATGTAACTATTTATTTTTTATATATGAGAAATGAATAATTTCTTTAGTAATTGCCAAATCATACACTTCTTGAAATGCATAGCATCTTCTTAGGGAAATATATTTACCAAAATGTCGTATGAATTTATGCATATTTCAAGGCAAATTTAGAGAAAATATGTCTAAGAGCTTCCTAACTTACTTTCCAAAGGGTGACATTAAAGGATAGCTTCCATTTTATTACATTATTTTTTATGTTTTAAAATTTTTGAATGTTTTGCATATTTCAGTAAAATGTACTCAAATGTAAAATAGAGGTTAAATACATATCATCATAGGGCTATTTTGCAGTAATAAAATAAAGATTTTTGTTTTCTTGTCTCTTTATTTGGGGGGTAGCATGGGATAAATCTATTCATTTGGTTTCCCAATTGCCTGAAGATATTTGATCAAGTTGAGAGATCTTTACAGCATTTTAACTGTGCCTTTATGGGACTCATTAATTGACACGACCAGAAAAATTAGCATAATCCTTTTACCAAAAGTCAGTAATCTGAAACCAAAAGTGAAAAATTAATTTACTTTCTGGAATGCCAGTGTTTCTAGGGGTGTGAAGTAATTCATGGCTATATTTGATGACCTGGTATTTTTCTGCGTCTTAATATGAATTAGGGGGATAGGGCGATGTATAATCCAGCAGATTCTGAGAAAAAAATTCTAGTGAAGTAACTCTATTTTATCTCTGTAGTCTTTACTCACATAATACAAACCCTCAGCATTCACTACCTCAGGAAATAAATTACTATTTATTCTTTGGCATTTAGGCAAGAGAGTAGACTGTTCTTTGGGGTAATATATTAGATATAAGATTGAAATATTCGAAGAAATGTGTTTTTCCCAAATTTATGTTTTCAAAGAAGTATTAAAAGTTCTGGGTTTTCTTTCAGAGTCATTTGGAATACTTGGTTGAGCTTCACTGAACCTCAGTCTCTCACTCATTTTAATGTCTATCAATAGACTGAGCATATCTCATACAGTGGCTCTGACAATGGATTCAAATACATTTAAATATATAGCATGTCCTTCCTATCTCACTTTCCATCTTTGTCATAAAATCTTATAGTCCATTGTTAATTTTTTTTTATTTTTATAGAACTTTAGGCATTATAACTCCTTTTCTTAACTATCTCTAAAACTTCTGGAAAGAATAATTAAAACAAATGCACCAGTGCTTACTTAGTGGGATGTCAATGAGTCGCAAAGAAATAATTTAATTTCTTCTCTACACTTTATGTTTACCTGGTAACCATGGTACTATGCACAAATGAAGATTTCAAAAATATTCATTAGTGTTTTGCAAATCTAAGATAGTTATATTTCAGGACTGAGAGAGTGGCTCTGTGTCCAGGTCAGGGCAAAATTTTTTCTAGCAAGATCATTTTACAGAAACAATGAGGCAAAAAAAAAAAAAATCTGTCCTTACACAACCCTCTCAGAGCTGGCTTTCTTGATCGTTTATTCATTCATTGATTTTGGCAAGTATAATTGATCAACTACTGTATGTACCTAAGTCCTGGGGAAACAGAAGGAATCTGCCCTTGGAAACATTTATATATAAACAAGGAATTATACCCCCATAAATATAAGGAAAATAAGGTATACTGCCATAAGAGATATATAGTAAACACCTTATGGATACTCATAGGTTGAAAATATTTCATTTAGTCAGGCAGTCATGAGGAAAGGGTAGGATATAGGCAGAATAAAGGCATTTTAGGCAGAAGTAATAAAGTGAGAAAAGGCAAAAAAGGTAAAAAACACATACAGGGAAAAATGAAGGGAAATAGAGCAGGATTTGGCTTTAAATTTTATGATTTAGCTTGATTATTGCTAGCTCTGAATATGATATTAAAGATACAGCTTGAATCTGGCCACCTATGAAAAGCTATTTTCCTTCCTTCGCAACTCTGGATGGCATGTGACTTTGTTTTGCATCACCAGAGGGGAAAATCAAGCACAATTTAAAAAGTCTTTATTAGGAACTTACAATGGGCAGTGCTCTATTAAGGATATAGAACACAGAAGCAGAAGGAATAAGACTAACATAGTGGCATAACACAGACACTAAAAGAGAGAGATGGTCTGGTCAGGAAGTACACCCTGATAATGCCTGGCCAAATATTCACCCTCATGTAGTCTAAAGCATTGGAAGTTAATATCAGAAAAAGTATAGTTATATCAATATATTATTTTAGTATTGTGCAAGTGTATATATTTGTTTCCATTTAGCAAACACAGTTATTCCGTTAAATTTTATCTCAGCTAATATGTCTGATGCCTTCCTAAAGCTGTGAATTAAAAGAAACTAAGTATCCTTAGGGAAAAGTCACTTCATCAAGTTGGCTCTGTCAGCATTTGCTGTTTCAGTGCTGATACTCAGGAAGGTTACCCACATGAGGGCTCCTTGTACTCATGTATGTCAAACTTCGCCGTGTAACAGATTCATGCAAGGTGCTTGCTAAAAACATAACTTCTTTGCTCCTTGCCCTGGATTCTCATTCAGCATGCCTTAGCAGAGGAGTCCAGAGATTTTGCTGGAGGTGGTCTGCAGACCATAATTTGAGAAACAAGGCCTTCTAAACTCTTTAGGTAGACGATCTCCCACCACCATGCGACCAATAAACTATCCATCTAGAAAAAAAGTAAAATTATTTATCCACAACATTGCAAGCAAAAATGACAACATTAGTGACTTCTATCTATAATGCCTCTTTAACTCTTATATATTATTTCTAAGAGAGCAAATAGGTTTCATATCATGTGCCAGTAATGATCAATAAGGAGCTCCTGGAGTACTGGCTTGTGAAGGATTCTGGGACCGATCAGATTTTTCTGGAGGAAAAAATGTTATGGTGGATTAGCAATGTCAGCAATGAACGGCAAAAGAGGACTAAGTCGGGCCAGATCCCAACATGTCCTCACTTTCCTAAGATGTGCTTTGAGTTCTTTTGTTGTTTTTTAGCCTCTTTCTTCCTTTGTCTTCTGAGATTTGGCAATTGTTGCTTCTTTTTTCAGAGTTGAGCTTCTCTTACTCTTTACGTGTTCTTTTCTCTTTGCCTAGAACCAGGTTTACTCTTCATGCAGTAACACACTCATCGCTCAGCCCGACTGTTCAGCTTCTCTGTGACGGGGACACAGCCTGTGTGGGCAGAGTGCCTCCCACCGTGTCCAATAGCCCCCTTTCTCCCAGCAGGGCTCTCTCCTCACCACCCTCCAATATACCATAGCCATCCCTGTCCCTTCTCTGGTTTTGAAAATTCTTCCCCAATCTTGAAGGCCCTTTCTCTTTTCCTCTCTTATCACTATAATAATTCTAATTCTCTCTCAAGTCCTAGATCAAGTAGTAACTACTGGCTGGTTTCCTCCAGCTGAATGGTAAATTATTTAAGTTCAAAACAGCATAAAGATGCAGCTTTTTAACCTCTACTGTGCCAGTACAGTGGCAAGCAAATAACAAGTTATATAATTGGAAAATAAAGCTAAGTAAATAATTTTTTTGTAGTAACAGATTAAAATATGTAACCCATTGTTGCTTCTTAGTTGGAAACAGTATATATCAATGCTGGAATATAATTTAGTAAGAATCAAAAGTTCAATTTATAAATTATTCTTTAATCTGAAACAGTGTTTTGTTCAGTATTAATTCTATCATAAAATTATGTGTGTGTGTGCATCTGTAGATATACACATTATAAATATACCTACCTACACTACAAAAGGGAATATTGGCAGGAAATTGGGATTTTAATAAAGGGTAGGAATGTCATCCTTATTCCTACTAAATGCTGTTATGTCTTTCAGGAGGGAAAGAGAGAAAAAAAAGAAAGAGAGAGAGCTGGGGTGGAGAAAGAAAGAAGGCGAAAGAAGGAAGGAAGGAAGGAAGGAAGAAAGGAAGGATGGAAGGATGGAAGGAAGGAAAGGAAGGGAGGAAATGAAGAAAAAGAAAGAAAGGAAGGGAGGAAGAAGGAAGGGAAGAAGAAGGAAGGAAGAAAGAAAGAAAATCTCAAAAGTTAGTTTAGTTTATGCCTAGACTTCCAAGATTAAATTAGGTACCTACTCAGACATTTAGTCTGATATTTATAAAATCTGTATTCTCTTTATCCCATTGTAGCACTAGCTAAGGAATAATAAAAATAAAGGGCTTACAGATAAAACATATATAACAGAGACAAAAAGGAAGTTCTTTATTCTCTGCCCACCTTCAACTCCAAGGATCCATTGAGTGAGGGTTCAGACTTTAAAAAAAAAATTATAAGTTGCCTGTTAGAATATGATTGCCCTTTCACTCATGACTCACTTTGGAACCTCTGATTCATTGTAACATTTTTATAGAACTCTTTCTTTTAATTGTGCATGTTCACACTTGGGTTTTTGGTGTCTCTGAACTTATCACTAAAAGACCTTTGTAATAGTCTTTCAAAATTAATGAATCAAATGCTTGTGAGCACATGAATTTCTGAAGCACATTTAAAAGGGCTAGTCTTTAAAAGTCAAGAATGATAAGAAAAAGGTTCTATGAAGTGCTACAGCCAATAATCCAACTCACTCCTCAATGCTTCTGAATTTAAAATTAGAAAGTGTTTCACTACACCTGAATTACTTGAAGTACTTTGGCTCAGAGAATTAATTCCAATAGATCAACCTTAGAGATAATCTTCTAACTTTAAATTTGGACTCACTGAAATGTCAGCTCTCCTCAAAATATCATTTTACAGGTTGAAGATGTTGTCCTATGGAGAGCTAAGGAGCTTTAAGATGAGAGACAGATTAGGTGTGTTACATCGCATGCATAATATAAGCTTGACTCACTTCTCGAAGTTTCACATTTTTATGCAGTTATACAGTTAAAATATAATTCAAGGGACTTTTCACTGTTGTTGTATTACTTTAAAGAGAAATGGTAGAGGGCCGGCCCCGTGGCTTAGCGGTTAAGCGTGCGCACTCCGATGCTGGTGACCCGGGTTCGGATCCCAGGCGCGCACAGACGTACCGCTTCTCCAGCCATGCTGAGGCGGCGTCCCACATACAGCAAGTAGAAGGATGTGCAACTATGACATACAACTATCTACTGGGGCTTTGGGAGCAAAAAAAAAAAATTAAAGAGAAATGGTAGAAATAAGTTATTGTAGTGTTAAGCCAGTGGAGAAAACTAATTAGCTTAGGTCAGAGGATAAAAAAGCAGAATAGTAAGCAGTTTACTGAACACTAAAAGAAAGGGAGAGAGAGATTCCATGAAGCAAGAGAACAAAGGAATAAAACTCAGGCTGAGGTAAGTTCATTGCTAACGTAATTCCTCTTAATGCACTAAAACAAGTGAAAAATTAATTAACTAGAGAGGACTTTATATCCAACATACTCATCATTTCCACCCTCCAATGACTTGTCAAATTTGCACAAGTAAAAGTCATAATTAATGTAGAAGTGGAAGACACAACCATTGTTTTACTTAGGGATCGTGCAATGTCAAAAACTGTTAGAGATATTAGTTAATATTTTGAGACACCCCTGTAGTACCCTTGGGTAAAATGCAAAAAGGTACAAAGCAATGTAAATAAACATATGGAAAAGCAAATCAGACAAAGACAGTGGTACAGTGGATATGTAAGGACAATCTACAATTTATAAAACCTATTATTAACCTACTCAGAAGGTTAGGTGTATAATCTTTAAAGATTACATCTCAGAAGCAAATTCCTATTGTTAAAATGGTTAAAAGTTGGCAATTATTACATGATCTTATTTACACAGTTCTATGAATAAATAATAAGGTCTGGTTCAATATGGATGATATGCGAAGTTGAGTATTTCAGTTTCTGCATAAACACAGGAAAACCAGGGAGTTTTCTTTGATGCTCCACATATTTTTATTCTTTTTTAGCCCCTTGGACACCCATAATTCTCAGAAAGCTCTACAGCCATTTCTCACCCTCATATCTGCCCCTACCCCCACAGTATCAAATGTAGCCTCAGTTTACTTTCACTAGGTAACATCCATGTTACACTTTTTACAACAAAACTCCTCTCTTTGTCCCATTTCTCAATTGAGGGGCCTTTTCTGGGCCAAGTCAAGTGCATTAATCTCAAAAATTCATTCATGCTAATAATCAATCATGGGCTAATAGGTAACCTCATTTGAAAATAGATCTCCATTGTAACATCTGGCATACTTGGGCATTATCTTAATCTGTGGATTATTGAATGACTTTCAGACACCATGTTAGATCACATACGCTAAAGTAAGAAAATGTTTTTCAAAGGACATTTCAAGAGAGGGGTAAAATAGAGCCGAGTAAAAGAGAATATATTCAAACATCCTGCCTCAAAGCTCTGAAATATAACACTGTTTGTAGGCCTACCATTTGGGAAATTGTTAATAAAATCCAAGACACTTTGAGGTGATGAGGAAATCTGATTAGATGATTTCAGAAGACCTCTATTTATATAGATGTGAAGTCAGTTTCCCAGGAAGCCACTTCTGTAATTCATCATTCCATCTTTATAACTTGCAAATACTCAATGAAAATAACTTCAACTTTTCAAAGTTTATGTTTACGTCAGTGAGATTCATGACAATCAATGCCTACTAATGAATGTGTTCAGTAATCATATACTTGAATATAAAGGTTTTTGTTTTTTGTGGGTTTTTTTGGTGAGGAAGATTGACCCTGAGCTAACATCTGTGCCAGTCTTCCTCTATTTTGTACCTGGGACACTGCCACAGCATGGCTTGATGATTGGTGTGTAGGTCTGCACCCGGGATCCCAACTCATGAACCCTGGGCTGCTGAAGTAGAGCGCATGAACTTAACCACTACGCTACCAAGCCAGCCCCTAAAATTTCTCTCATTTAAAAAATGAGATATTATTTTTCCACAATTAATCTTTACTTTGATCCAAGAGTTGAGGCAAACCAAACATCACCTAGAGATCTGGGATCCAGAATTCACTGCCACAGAAGAGAATAAAATGCATCAGAGCAATTTAAAGTAATGAAAAGAAAAACAAACTAACAAAAAGAATGCTAAAGAAGTGATATATTTTCACTATTAGCCAAATCTTAAAAAATAATTGAAAACTATGCACCTAAAGGAACTGGAAAAAGAAGAACAAACAAAGCCCAAAATCAGTAGAAGAATAAAAATAATAAAAATCAGAGCAGAAATAAATGAAATAGAGACTAAAAAAACAATAGAAAAAATTAATAAAACCAAGAGCTGATTCTTTGAAAAGATAAACAAAATGGACAAACCTTTAGCTAGACTCACCAAGAAAAAAAGAGAGAAGGCACAAATACATAAAATCAGAAATGAAATAGAGGAAATTACAACTGACAACTCAGAAATACAAAAGATTATAAGAGAATACTATGAAAAGCTATATGCCAAACAATTTGACAATCTGGAAGAAATGGATAAATTCTTAGAATCATACAACCTTCCAAAACTGGATCAAGAAGCAGTAGAGAATTTGAATAGACCAATCACCAGTAAGGAGATCGAAACAGTAATCAAAAACCTCCCCAAAAATAAAAGTCCAGGACCAGACGGCTTCCCTGGTGAATTCTATCAAACATTCAAAGAAGACTTAATACCTATCCTTCTCAAACTCTTCCAAAAAATTGAGGAGAGGGGGAAGCTCCCTAACTCATGCTATGAAGCCAACATTACCCTGATACCAAAACCAGACAAGGACAACAAAAAAAAAGAAAATTACAGGCCAATATCACTGATGAACATCGATGCAAAAATCCTCAACAACATACTAGCAAATCGCATACAACAATACATTAAAAAGATTATACACCATGATCAAGTGAGATTTATTCGTGGTATGCAGGGATGGTTCAACATTTGCAAATCAATCAACGTAATACACCACATTAATAAAATGAAGAATAAAAATCACATGATCATCTCAATAGATGCAGAGAAAGCATTTGACAAGATACAGCATGCATTTATGATAAAAACTCTGAATAAAATGGGTATAGAAGGAAAGTACGTCAACACACTAAAGGCCATATATGACAAACCCACAGCTAATATGATCCTCAATGGTGAAAAACTGAAACCTATCCCTCTAAGAACAGGAACCAGACAAGGATGCCCACTCTCACCACTCCTATTTAACATAGTACTGGAAATCCTAGCCAGAGCAATCAGGCAAGAGAAAGAGATAAAAGGGATCCAAATTGGAAAGGAAGAAGTCAAACTCTCACTATTTGCAGATGACATGATTTTATATATCGAAAACCCTAAAGAATCCACCAGAAACCTTTTAGAAGTAATAAACGAATATGGTAAACTTGCAGGACACAAAATCAACATACAGAAATCAGTTGCATTTCTATACACTAACAACGAAGTAGCAGAAAGAGAAATTAAGAATACCATTCCATTTACAATTGCAACAAAAAGAATAAAATACCTAGGAATAAACTTAACCAAAGAGGTGAAAGATCTGTACACCGAAAACTATAAAACATTGCTGAAAGAAATCGAAGAAGACACAGAGAAACGGAAATATATTCGGTGCTCTTGGATTGGAAGAATTAACATAGTTAAGATGTCCCTACTTCCTAAAGCAGTCTATAGATTCAATGTAATCCCTATCAAAGTTCCAACAACACTTTTCATGGAAATCGAACAAAGAATCCTAAAATTTATATGGAACAACAAAAGACCCCGAATAGCTAAAGGAATCCTGAGAAAAAAGAACAAAGCTGGAGGTATCACACTCCCTGATTTCAAAATATACTACAAAGCTATAGTAACCAAAACAGCATGGTACTGGCACAAAAACAGACACACAGATCAATGGAATAGAATCGAAAGCCCAGAAATAAACCCACATATCTATGGGCAGCTAATCTTCGACAAAGGAGCCAAGAACATACAATGGAGAAAAGAAAGTCTCTTCAACAAACGGTGTTGGGAAAACTGGATAGCCACATGCAAAGAAATGAAAGTAGACCCTTACCTTACACCATACACAAAAATTAACTCAAATTGCATTAAAGACTTGAATGTAAGACCTGAAACTATGAAACTTCTAGAAGAAAACATAGGCAGTACACTCTTCCACATTGGTCTTAGCAACATATTTTTAAGCACCATGTCTGACCGGGCAAGAGAAACAATAGAAAAAATAAACAAATGGGACTACATCAAACTAAAAAGCTTCTGCACAGCAAAGGAAACCATCAACAAAATGAAAAGACAACCTAACAATTGGGAGAAGATATTTGCAAACCATACACCTGATAAGGGGTTAATCTCCAAAATATATATAGTACTGATGCATCTCAACAACAAAAAAACTAACAACCCAATTAAAAAATGGGCAAAAGACCTGAACAGACATTTCTCCCAAGAAGATATACAGATGGCCAACAGGCACATGAAAAGATGTTCAACATCATTAACTATCAGGGAAATGCAAATCAAAAGTACAATGAGATATCACCTCACACCAGTCAGAATGGCTATAATTAACAAGACAGGAAACAACAAGTGTTGGAGAGGATGTGGAGAGAATGGAACTCTCATACACTGCTGGTGGCAGTGCAAACTGGTGCAGCCACTATGGAAAACAGTATGGAGATTCCTCAAAAAATTAAGGATAGAACTACCATATGATCCAGCCATTCCACTGCTGGGTATTTATCCAAAGAACTTGAAAACACCAATGCATAAAGATACATGCACCCCTGTGTTCATTGCAGCGTTATTCACAATAGCCAAGACTTGGAAGCAACCTAAGTGTCCGTCAAGGGATGAATGGATAAAGAAGATGTGGTATATATACACAATGGAATACTACTCAGCCATAAGAAACGATGAAATCCAGCCATTTGTGACAACATGGATGGACATTGAGGGTATTATGCAAAGTGAAATAAGTCAGAAGGAGAAGGTCAAATACCGTATGATCTCACTCATTAAGTAGTAGATAATAACAAACAAACACATAGAGACAGACATTGGATTGGTGGTTACCAGAGGGGAAGCGAAGGGAGGAGGGTGAAAGGGATAATTCGGCACATGTCTGTAGTGAGAGGTTGTAATTAGTATTTGGGTGGTGAACATGATGTAATCTATGCAGAAATAGAAGTATAATGATGTACACCTGAAATTTATACAATGTTATAAACCAATGTACTGCAATAAACAAAAAAATTTTAAAAAATAAAATAAAAAATAAAAATAATTGAAAACTTCATCAGTTGGTGAATATTTTACTCATTATATTTTAGAATTGATGTAAGGTATTTACAGACTGACTTTTATAAGAAGTTTTCTAAAACCATATTGAAAAGAAGCTATTAGTAAGAAATTCTAAGCAAATACATATGAAATAAAAATTCTTTGAGAAATTCTAAAGAGGTTGTAAAGAAATATAAAACTACACACAACTTTCAGAACATTAATGTGAAGGGAAAGGTCACACTTCTATGCCTAAATTGGGCTTTTAAGTTTGCTTTTACTGCAACTTTGTTATGCGGAGCCCCCTTTTCACTGAATCTGTACAGATTTTGGAAACAATATTTAAAAGATGATATAATAATCAAAATAATCTGTTGATAATTATATATTTATACTCAATAATTGAAAATGCAAGGCATTTTAAGCTGTGGTACTTTACATGAATACAAATGTTTTTTAAATTTTTATTGTTTTGACTAAACCTTTCCATTGTTTTTATTTGTATGTACTATATTTTCACCATTCAATAAAATCTAACCTTTGATTTTAAAAAATCTCCATCAAAACAGATGACTCTGTTGAGCCTTGTTGGCATAGCCTTTGCTTATGAGAAAATAGCCAGACCCTTTTAAAGCTTCATAATAGCAGCAATCTCCTCCGCAATGGTGGTCATTAAACTTATGAAAGTATATACCATAAATATCACTAACCGGGAAACACTGCATCTTGAAACTCTTAATGTTTAAATCAATAATAGTAATATAAAGTTTTTATGATTGAAAAATTTAATTCAAACTGTAACTCCTGTATGACTCATAATGAAAAGTATATAGTTTGACCTAGAAATATCACATGGTGAACATTTTTAAAATATGCCTAGTGTTCAAATTAAAATTGTAATTATCATTTTCAGAGGTAGGCAGGAAGGATGAGAGAATATTAGCCATTGCTTTCCTCACTTGTCATTAATAAGCATTATACTTTTCATAATTTGAATAGACCTAAGGAGAGTACAATAAAATATATTTTATTTCATTTTGAAATGAAAGTAAAACCATCTCATTAAGAGAATCATGTTATAATGACTGGAGGACAGCTGTGCCTACATAACTTTATTGGGAGCAAAGGCTACCCTTAATAGACGCAAAGTGAGTACATTACCGAAGTGACGGATTTTCTGTCATACATTTTAAATTAAAGCCAATGTTGTCACTAAAAAAGAGATTTCTTCAAGTCATTCACTAACTATGAGTATCAAAAGTTCTTGGAATAAAGACTTATAGAAAGAAATGAAGATGATCTTGATTGTATGAGCATAACCGTGGAATGACATACCTAAAAGGGATATGAGGGATGTTCTAGTGCAATATTTTTATTACAGATCACTTCTCCCTATGAAGGGACTCGAGTATTTTTGAGGAAAGAATTTTTTTTTTTAATTTTGTCTTTTAGACAAAATCTCTTGTCTTTAGATGTCATCTTGATATTTGTCATAATGTAATTAAGGGTAAGTTAAGGCTCCTAAGAAATTGCCCTGTTATTCACCTGCAAAATTTATAAAAGAGAATAATCTTCAACCTGATCAAAATATTCCTAAATCCATGAGGAGAAAGACAAATCTAGTTTACTTTCAGGCATTTAATTTTCACCTACCTCTAAACAAATATTTTCTTCCCTCCCCCAGCTTTATTGAGGTATAATTAACAAATAAAATTGTAAGATATTTAAAGTGCACAATGTGATGATTTGATATATGTATACACTGTGAAAGGATTCCCCCACTGAGTTAATTAACATGTCCATCCATCACCTCATAAATTTATCTTTTTTTTTTTTTTTGGTGAGAACACAAGTTCTACTCTCTTAGCAAATTTCAATTATACAATATAGTGTTATCAACTATAGTCACCATGTTAAACTTTTAGATCCTCAGAACTTATTCTTCTTATAACTAAAGGTTTGTACAACTTTTCTACTCTCTGTTTCTATGGGTTTGACTTTTTTTTAGATTCCACACAATAAGTGATACCATGCAGTGTCCATCTTTGTCTGTATGACATATTTTCTAAACTTGTATGTTCAGCTTAGACTTACCTTCCTTTTTCTTTCAAATTATCTCACATTTCAAACCACCTACTTTTCCATTACCAAGGCTCCTGCCACCTCATATACAGACTATATAAAGCTACATTTATCAACTCCCTACCATCATCAAATTTTATATACTGATTTCCCTATTTCTATTAATGCATGACCATTCTCTCGATTACTCATATACAAAAGCTCAGAGTCATATTTAGTTCTCTTATATCTCTTATAGACAATCCACTGTCACAATTTTTTTCTTCCATAGAATTTTCTCTCACTCTTGTTCCTCTCTTCATATTTTCATTGCCTACAACATAATCATTACTGCATTACTAAACTATTAGAGTAGTTTTTCAGTGAGCTCTCTGCTACTACGTTCCTGATGTCTATCTGACCCCTTCCAATTCATTTTATATAAAACTACCAAACAAATGATCACAACACCCTACTGGCACCAAATTACCGCTCTGGCAAAAATGTCTCAATTGTCTAGTTCTTCAGCCTACAGAACATAATATTAAATACTTTGAATGGATTCAAGATTCTATGATATGTTCTTGTTTTCTCATCTAATGAAGCTACTCAAATCCTCCGAAATAGCTTTATGCTATTTAATATCCATGAATGTATGAGGGTCCCTTCCTTCAAGTCTTTTATATTCTCTACAGATCCTTCCATGTTCATCACAGATCACATTGACCATTTTCATTCTCTGAATTACCATTTTTCCCCGTAGTGCTCAATTATTTTAGTATCCACATATACTAACTCAGAGTAAAGAGCTTTGAGTTCATATTTGTATGTGTTATTTTTTCCATCACAATCGCCAGCTTATGGTGGGCAGATTATTTTATTTTTCATTGTGTTCTCCATAGCGTCTAGTAGAATACTTTGGATGTTATAGACTATTGTTATTATTATTTTAACTTTCTGCTTCTAGGGCTGTTGTAATTAACGATGATAAATATTCAGTTAAAGGAATTTAATATTATGAGGAGCTCTAGTTACTCTTAAAGAGAAAGGGTGAGGATTTAGGTACTATTGGATGATATTAAGTCAGAGGTCTATGAACGTCTGAGTCCTGTCCCATCATACACAGCTTCCTTTCTATGGGATACTTCATATTAGAGTCAAAATACCAACTTCTAAGAGCTATAGCAGTGTCTCAGATGGAGTCTTCTTATAAAAAGTTAAGTCAGGCTTAAGGTATAAGTGAAGTTTTCTCCTCCCCTTCTCTGGTTCCAAATTCTATTATTTATATCAGTATGTTCAGGCATTTCTGTAAAGAAAATGACAGAGTGGAAATACACGCTTTAGAAAAGTCCTTGAGCTCATTTACCCTCCTAACTACATTGCATCAACAATAGAGAAAGCCAATAGGATTCAAGAGTCCTCAACTCAATATATCTTATTATGCTATGATAGAAAAAATACCAGAGAAAATAATGCAGAGCAGGCATGCACCCACTAGCAATCACAGTGCAATAAATGTTCTTCTATCACACTATTTAGATTAACAACAAATCCCCAGGCAGGGGATGGGGGCAGAGAAGGAGAAAGGATACTCAAATGAAGTAGGGTTAAGAGTTAAGGGAAGAGCAATGATTCCCTCCTTCCTAACATAGGTCCTAAGTATCTTGTTTTGTTTATTAATAAGTTCAATAAAAATCATTTATTGCCTATTATCAAATGGGACAGGTTGTGTAAATATTATGTTATATTGTCAATTCTAAAATGTGCATTTCACTGCATACTGTTACATTTCAAAGTCAAAGGACGTCTTACAATTTGTGTGTATTTTTAGTGTGAGCATGATTCTTTTTTTCGAAGTATCTGACTTTTAACTCTATGGTGTACTATAAAACGGTCAAAATCCTAGAATGAAGAAAACGCAATGTTATACATATTGATGTTAGATGCGGTACACTTCTCAAGACAATGAAAGCTATATAAACTTAATCTGTTTTTATATATTACCTGTGGGGATCTTCATATATACTAACAGTGGAAAATTATTCTCAGTATTGGATTTCCATTTCCATAGTAAGCCTTATTTAAGAACTAGCACAGCATCAGCTATAAATTACGGGAATGGGTTTTGTCCATACTTGGTTTCAGCTGACAGTTACAAGGAGCACTTTGTCTACTATGAAGATGAAGTAGTTAAGGAAGAACATTAGCATCTTGAGAATGATTAGTTACGTACTAGTAGAGTTGTTAAGTAGTAGTAACACTACTTCTAGAATTACTAGATTTCATCTGTAGCAAATAAGTGGCTTGTCAGAGAAGTAGAGTAGTTTTAAGGAACCAGACCATCAAGGTTAAGAGTGTGGATCATCTGAATTTCCTCATGGAATCCTGCAAGTGAGAACATGATGGGTTAAAAATTAATTAAATGAAATTTAGGTTTTCTCAATTCATGCTAAATGAGGGGCACAAAGTCACCATAATTTGGGAAGTTAATGTAAACACTCAGGTTTGTAAAACTGTGACACACCAGTTACTTCTATAAAATAGATAATAAAATTTCAAAGGGATTTTAAAAAGTGGCTCATTAAAATTAAAAAAAAAGTAATGGCAGCTGAAATTCAAACAAAGAAATGTTTCAAAACACCACAAAATTTCATAGTCTGCAAATAGGAAATGGTCGTCAAGAACAAATGAGTTGTCATATGTAACAAATAAAAATATAGGATGCCAGTTAAATTTGAATTTCATATTTGAGACATACTTATACGAACAAAAAAATATCAATGATTAGCTGGAGGTCCTGTATTTTTTCTGCCAACCCTGTATGAAAGCCTTTTCTCAGTAGAAAACAAAAACAACATATTCATGACTTTAACATTGCAAATAGTGTTAAAAACAGCAACAAGAAAGCACAGACCAACTGAATTTCTCAGCAATCACGATGAATTAACTTACATATGTTAAGTTTTACTCATATATTCTATCAAAGAACCCAAAGGCAGAGAAGTCTCAATAACTCTAAATTTGTAGAGGATCCATTGCTTTAAGTCACCTACCCCAAATTACACAATTCTTTGAAGTCTCATTTCTTAAAATAAAGACATTATATTTCATATATTTATGGATTTATGTTAGCATAAAAATAATGCTTTAAATTATTTACACTTGAATAAAACTAATTGCCCAGCCACTAGCATCATTTTTATCCTGAAGCTTCTCCTTTGCCCTGGCAAAGGATGCAAGGGCTTCTATACCCCAGTGAGTGAATTGCTGGTACAATCAAGTTAGCACAAGACTGGAATTCTGCCTAGAATAGCCTCACTGTTTACTCAATTTCCCACACCAACAATCTGGGAGCAAATTTTGTCATTTTTTCTATATTTTCCATATCCTTAGTTTTGTTCATACTCCTAAATATTTACCATATCAATTATCACCTTTATATTCCCAACTCCTCATCATTTCTTGCCTGGATATCTATAAAAGCATCTTAATGGTTGTTCTGCTTTCAGTCTCTTCCTGCTCCTATCCAACCTCCACACTGAAACCCGAAATATTTTTCTAAACAGATAATGTATTCCTGCATTACTTACTTCCCTGCTTAAAATACTTTTAACAACTCTCGTTTGTTTTCAAGTCCATACTGCTCAGTTGAATTACACGTTCCATCATGGCAGAACGTAGTTCTTTCAGTCTTTACTTCATTTCTCCCTTTCAATTACGTTTACTTGTCTCTCAACCTGTCTCCCTTTTATGAATCCTTCATGGATCCCATGAGAATGTCTTACGTTTGCATCTTCTATGGCCCCGTTGGACCGTGTTCATAACCTTTCTTGGAGCTCTTTTCATTTACTCTGCTTTGCAATCATTACTAAAATGTCAGTCACTTTGATTAGCCCCAAAGACCTTCAAAGCATAATTTGTCTTTTAACTCAATATATACCTAGTACGGTGCCTGGAACATTGTAATCACTCAATAAATGCTTGTGGAATGAATATATGAGTGAACAATATGCATTCTAATTCTAGATGGAATAGTAATTGATTATCACCCTGGGGAAATATTCAACATACCTGGAAATTTTTTTCTGAGCCATAAAATGAGGAATGGAGCTGAGCGTGGTCAATAAAGTCTTTTATACTCTAGTATTCTCAGCTATTCGTAAGTTTGATACTCCTATTTTTTTTAACACATTGAAATTTCTGAAATATAAATTTAACCAAGCAATATATTTATTGTACATTTGCTACCCCTGTGGCAGTTTCAAAAGTACAATAGGAAGACAGGAATGACATATCACTGCTCAGGTAGTATAATGATCAGGGACAGGATCATTTATCACGCTTCAACTAGGCCTTAAATTATGATGAAAGGGCACTGAGACTCACTTCTGCTGATTTCATTAAAATGTATTCCTATCCTGTGGCAGGCATTTCAGCTCAGACTCCCCACTGGCAACTTTCTAACATTAAAGGACAACAAATGAATCATGAATGATGAAAATCGAGTTACAAATAATAGAATACCTGAAGGTGAAATATGTTCATTACTTTGTTTTTAAGTAAACAAAAGCGGTTGCAGACATCGATTTGTTTGTTTTAATTGATAAATGTTTATTATGCATTTATATTTATCAAACACTTACTAGGCACCAAGGACTGTGACCTAAATAGCCAATGTCACAGAACGGATATAGCCACAAAACAGACTATGTCAAGGCAGCATGATTAGAACTTAAACAGCACCCTGCACTGACTCATCCAGCAGCACTGAATAGAAAAAGGAACTCATGTCTTTAACTCATCCAAATTTTTCACATCTATGGAGGCTCAACTATGTGACGTATATTGTGTAATTTACCAGATATACTAAAACAAATAAGATTTCAATGCAGACAATAGCAGCTGATAATCTACAGTAATCCACAGAGTATTGATAAAGATTGGTGCTATGAATGAGTTGTATGATGGATCCCATGAGAACTAACTTTTCCTTTTTGGATATAAGAAAAATATTTAAAAATAATTTCTGCTTTTATGAAAAGCTTTGACTGGAGTCTTTTCAAGGTTGCCAAGAACTGGCAAATGCAAAAGAAAGGATTTCAAGTGCTTTTGAGTCTTTATCAAGTCTTGGTCCCCTTTGAGAACCTAATGAAAGATCATGAACTCTGAAGAAAAATGCAGATTGCATCAATAAATACATTTTTTACATGCAATTTGCACTCTGCACCAGGGATATAAATAAACTCAATGACTCATTTTAACAGGGTAAGCAGTACTATAATGAAAGCAGGTCTCTACAGAGTTAAATATTCTAGATGAAATCAAGTGAAAAACAATTATGACTGATGCATCCATAGAGCTAAGAGGGATGAGTTTGGGTTAAACTAATTCACAGCAATTAATGGAAGAATATAATAGAGTAGTTGCTTTTAAGGAGATTTAAAAAACAAAAATTACATGTACTTCATTAATTTACAGAAGAGGGCAATTATTTTTGTGAGCTGTATATTGATCACTGTAACTCTTATGTCATTTTATAAAAAGGCTAAAATAGAGAAATTGCTTCAGCTGCAACCCCAATTCTAAGGAAGTCACATTCCCATAGCAACTCTCACTACATACTAGGCATTGACACATTTTAGATAATATGATGCTGTTCCTTAAATATTTAATGGATATTAAGGCTGGGTAGTAATTCTGAAAAGTCAGTGAAGGTGTCTACCCACTGGCCTTGACCCATGCTATACTTCACTAGAATGTTCTGGAGACATCTCACTTAGCAAAACAGTTCCAGACTCAAGACCTAGATAACACATGACTTTCCTTGTGAATTCTTCCAAAGCTTCAAATAGATAACATTGCCCACTTCTCTGTGCTTCCACAAGCTCAAGTCACACAATCACACTACAATTAATTCACTCAAGCTCTGTAGTCACTATCTTCTGATAGATTATGAGTCCTTTAGGACAAGAACCGAGTCTTATTTATTTATTCGTGTTACTTCAGCCACAATGCTTATCAAGGAGGTAAGCACTTACATTGGTTTGCTGAATCAAAACATATTACTTAATTTAATGTCTTTCCTCTCCAAATATAAGCATATTATCAGTAGCTATTAAGGATATGTTCCCTTTCATACTAAATTCTAAGAAGGTTTATCAGCAAAAGAGCCATGTTTCTCTTATTCACCATGGAAAACCCAACACTGGGTTGTGGTGCTTGGTACACTGCAGGCAATCAAAAAGTAACTGCTGAATGAATACTGAACAAATTATTCAAAGGAGCATGAAGGATACTCAAAGAACATATTACTCTAAGCAAGCATTTTCTAAGTTCTGTAAATAAGAGGAAGGTGTTTCTTTCAATTCATGGAGATCTATAGTCACTTATTTATGCTCTGGACTGGGTCTGAGGATGCAAGAAGTCCGGCACATTGTCCTTTACATCACAGCCATCACAGAACAGTAGGAAAGGAAGAAAAGTTAGTTCAGTAAACTGTGATGAGGGTGTTGAAAGAGAAGAGAAAGGTCTTAAGCCAGTACATAGACAAAGCAAATGTTATAGTCTAAAAGAAAAGAAAGACGTTCTAGAGGAAATGATATTCAAAAGAAGAACTGAAGTGTTGTTGAATTAGACTGGGAAGAAGGCATGGGATGCAGGTCAAGAGTGTTCTGGGAGAACAGCTTTCCTTAAGGACCAGAAGGGTAAAGAGCCAAGAATTCCAAAAAGAAGTGAATCTCTGTAACCACTACTTCCTGCTACCTACGCACACTGGGCCCTTTAAAGTATAGTATATTCCAGGATTTTCCAGCTTAAAAATAAAATGAGGGCCTGCCCTGTGGCTTAGCAGTTAACTGCGTGCGCTCCGCTGCTGGTGGCCCGGGTTCGGATCCCGGGTGCGCACCGACGCACCGCTTCTCCGGCCATGCTGAGGCCGCGTCCCACATACAGCAACTTGAAGGATGTGCAGCTATGACATACAACTATCTACTGAGGCTTTGGGGGAAAAAATAAATAAAATTATAAATAAATAAATAAAATGAAATATTGGGGCCGGCCAGGCGCCATGGTGGTTAGGCTTGGCATGCTCCACTTCGGCTGCCTAGGTTTGCGGGTTTGGATCCTGGGCGTGGACCTACACCACTCATCAAGCCATGATGTGGCTGTGACCCACATATAAAATAGGGGAAAGACTGGCACAAGTGTCAGCTCAGGGCCAATCTCCCTCACCAAAATAAATAAATAAACACATAAATAAAATGAAATAAAATTTAACCTTCCTGCCCCCCACCCCTGAGTCATCTTTCACTCTCATCTCCTTCCAGTTTTTACCAAAATGTCCCATTATCAGCAGGGCCCTTTCTAATCACTCTGCCCCCTGTGCTTTCTATTCTCCTTCCCTGCTTTCACAGCATTTACTGCCATCTGAAAGCTATATATTATGCTCACTTGTTTAGTGTCTGTCTCCTTTTCCACTAAAATGATAAAGTTCTTTGAAGGCAGGGACTTTTATCTAGACTGGACTGACTGAATGAATGAATGAAGGCAAAGAGTCTACTGCTTTTATTCTTTATACCCCTTTCAATCCACAGAGCTGTCTTCTAGATATTTTAAAAGTGCAAACCTTTTCAGGACACTCACTTATTTAAATCTACCTGTCTTTCCATTATATGAAAGATGAGGTCTAAAACCCAAAACTTGGACTAATAAAATATCTATAAATCTGGCTTCAGTTTCCCTTACAAGCTTAAGCTTGAAGGACCCTCCACTTTGCTCTCTAGCACCAACAATATAAGCTTTTTTCAGTTCCTGGAACAAAGCTTTCTTTTTCCTTCTTCCTGGCCTTTCCTAAAGGAATGCTCTTTCCCTTTCTGGAACACTTTTCCCCACCTTCCTCCCTCCATAGAGTTAACTCCAATTTCAGATATCCACTTAGGAACTTGGAAAAATGTGCTGAGATTTAGAGCACGTGTGTGGTGCGGCACATTTATTAGATGTGTCTAAGTTTTCTCCAAAGAGATTATACAATCTAAAAGCAATGTTTCTCCAAGGACTTCTACAAGTCTTGTCAGATTTATTCCTTTCTACTTTGTGTTTCCTGGAAGTGTTGTAAATAATAGTTCCTTTTAAAATTACATTTTCTAATTGTGTATATTTCTTGTTTTGGTGGTGGTGGTGATGGTGGAAATTTACTCAGTCATCAAGTACTTTATTTTTGTTTATCATCACTGTATCAGTTTCCCACTGATGCAATAACAAATTACCACAAATTTTGTGGCTTAAAACAACACAACTTTATTATTTCACAGTCCTGGAGGACAGAAGTCCTAGATGGGTCTTGGTGGACTAAAATTGAGGTCTGGAGAGGGACACATTCCTTTTTGAAGACTCTACATTTGATTGCCAGTTCCAGTTTCTAGAAGCCATCTCATGGCCCCTTCCTCCATCTTAAAACATAGTAACAGAGGGTCAAATCCTCCTTAGGCTGTGATCTCTGTTTCTGTGCAATCTGTTAGGGTCTCTACTTTTAAAGAGTTGTTACATTACATTGGGCCTACCTGGATAATAAGGTTTCTAAAATCTGTTATTATTTCTTCATCGGGCTTGAAAGCTACCTATTTTAATTCTGTTCTTTTGGTGGTTACACTTAAAATTTTATTATCAATATTTAATTTTATACAGTCAAAATTTAATCAATAAAAGGATGCTAAAATGCAATTTCTATCCAATGTTTTTTTAACTCAATAATGTATTTCTACTTTGTCTTTTCCAAACATTTGCCATCATAATTTCTACTGTATTTCTAGCCAATAGTTATTTAAATTTACCCTTGTCTTTTGATAACTATTTCTTGTATCTCACTCCATCCCTCAAAGTTTAATTTTCGTCTTCCTAAAATATGTATTATTTTATCTCTTACACTGAGGGTCCGTTAAAGTTTCAATCCTTGTCTAAAAATATCTATATCGAACATACACTATTAAATATTTTAAAAGTTTTCTTGTGTTACATTATCATCTGGATTCTGTTGTTGCTGTGAATAGCTGGATGTTAGTGTGATTATTGATTATTGTACCTAAGCTTTCTTTTCTTTTTGGTTGCTTTTAAGAACTTACCTTTATATACATTGAGCTACCTAACTGTGTGTTATTTGGCCTTCCCAGTGCTTACTTTGTGTCCTGATTCTGAGGATTTATGTCTTTATTCAATTCTGGAAGATGTTCTGGCAATTTCTCTTTTAATATTGCCTCTTCTTTATCTTTTCTCATCTTTCACTATGCAAACATCAAACATAACTAACCTCATTTTTTCCTTTATTTCTCTCACCCTTTCCTTTGTATTTTCAATCTCTTTCTTTTATTTGGCATTATTTGCAATGTCCTAAAACTGATTCTATCTTCAATTGTTTTTAATATAATGTTTATCTCCTTTATTTAGTTTTTTAAAGGACTACATTTTTTTTATTTCTAGAAGTTGTGTTGTATATTTATATGTTGTTTTTCATACTGCTGTTTTAATATTGAAGTCCTTTTATTTTGTTAAAACAGAGAAAAATGTTGTTATATGGCCTTATACTTCCCAGAAAATTTGAATTAACTTAATGATATACAGTCATTTTCAGACCAAGATGCATTTTAGTCATGTCTTGTAGATTTTTTGCATTTTGTTTTAATTTCACCAAACCAAGAAGCCCACTGATTGCTATATTTTAATGTAATTGAACTTTATCACATAGTATAATCTGTACGGAAGTAACCAGACTCAAATCAGGTAAGTTAGAATGGCTCAACGAGAAAACTCAAAGCCTATAAGTTTAAGGTTGTAGTTCTCTGGAGATATGCCTGATTTTTCCCTTGAAAACTGTTGAACCTAGATACAATTCTCATAATTTTAATGACCTCTAATACTTTCAACATGAGTAAAACATAATCAAGAAATACAGAAAAATCACAAATGCCTAGATGTGGAGAATATAGGAGAGATGATAGAGAGGCAGGAGGGTGATAGAAAGGCAAATTCATCTGAAAATATACTCAGACCACTAATGAAATGCATAAAATTATAGTTAAGGAGTTACAGGGGAAGAAAATTGTTGAAATATTTTGATCATATGAATGCCATAGTGAATTTCTGTTTTAGAAAGTTAACCTAGTTTTCAATGAAAATTAGGACATAATTTAGGAGATATTCTAATAGTATATTTATCACATATATCTGTCTTCTGTCTACTGTGAAATTCTCAAAGGTAGACTCAGTGATATGTATATATAAAGATCTATATATATAAGGATATACATATTCTTAAAATCTTAATTCGGTGACTGAAATACAATAGTTGTTTTCTACATAGTAGTTGAATAGAACTAAAAATAGTAAAATGAATGATTTTAGAGCCGAATCTTTAGAAAATGTAATTAAAATATAAGAATCCAATTTCTCATATGCATTTCATGTATATCTCTTAATATTTAAAACTTAAAACCTAATAAAATGGCTATCATTAGTAAATATTTGTACAGGATATTTATATATAAATCTATAAAAATTAAAAGGTTTGCATATGCATTGGGTTCTACTATTAAGATATTAAACTATCAAAAATAGATAGTTGGGAAAAATGGAGAGCCACATGTGAAAGAATGAAACTAGACCACTATCTTACACCATACACACAAATCAACTCAAAATAGATTAACGACTTCAACATAAGACCTGAAACCATAAAACTCCTAGAAGAAAACATAAGTGGTAAGCTCCTTGACATTAGTTTTGGTGATGATTTTTTGGATTTGACACCAAAAGCAAAGGTAGTAAAGGCAAAAATTAACAAGTGGGACTACATTAAACTAAAAAGCTTCTGCACAGCAAAAGAAACCATCAACAAAATGAAAAGACAGCCTAACAAATGGAAGAAGATATTTGCAAATCGTATATATCTGATAAGGGGTTAATATTCAAAATATACAAAGAATTCATACAACTCAATAGCAAAACAAAATCTGATTAAAAAGTGGGCAGAGGATCTGAATAGACATTTTTCCAAGGAAGACATATAGATGGCCTACAGGTACATGAAAAGGTGCTCAACATCAGTAATCATCAGGAAAATGCAAATCAAAACCACAATGAGTTATCACCTCACACATGTTAGAATGACTATTATCAAAAAGACAAGAAATATCAAATGTCGGCTAGGATGTGGAGAAAAGGGAACCCTTGTGCACTGTTGATGGGAGAGTAAATTGATTCAGCCACTACAGAAAACCGTATGGATGTTCCTCAAAAAGGTAAAAATAGAACTACCATATGATTTAGCAATTCCACTTCTGGGTAGTTATCCAAAGGAAATAAAAACACTAACTCAAAAAGATGTATACACCCTCATATTCATTGCAGCATTATTTACAGTAGTCGAGACATGGAAGCAACCTATGTGTCCATTGCTAGATGCATGGATAAAGAAATGGTGGTATATATACACAATGGAATACTACTCAGCCATAAAAAATAATGAAATCTTGCCATTTGTGACAACATGGTTGGTCCCTGAGGGCATTATGCTAAGTTAAACAATACAGAGAACATATTGGTGGTTGCCAGAGGTGGGGGGTGGGCAAAATGGGTGAAGGTGGACAAAAGATACAAACTTCCAGTTATAAAATCCATAAGTTCTGGGCACGTAATGTTAAGCATGATGACTATGGTTAATAATACTGTATTGGAAAGCTACTAAGAGAGTAGATCTTAAAAGTTCTCATCACAAGAAAAAGAAATTGGTAACAAGGTGTGGTGATGGATGTTAACTAGACTTATTGTGGTGATTATTTTGCAACATATACAAACAGCAATTGCTTAACCATCTGTAAAAAAAAAAGAAGAGTAGCTACCCCATAGAATGTGAGCTTTAAAAGGCTTAATTTATGCAAAATATTTGCAACTCTGTAAGGTTAGTCACGATTACTACTTCTGCCACTTGACTATTCTACAGTGTGATAAACTCCTAATGCAGCCACAAGCTTTACATTCTTTTTTTTCTTTAACATTTTTAATGTTAACCCTCTTTATACAGTTACATCCCAATTATTTTTGCTTAGAAACAGAGTGGGATGTGTCTGGAGACTGAATTCAAGCCTCATGTTAATTATCTGAAATCCAATTTGTTGTCTACATCCCTTTAGAAATGTGAGCTACGTAGTATGTAATATTCATAATATGGCTAGATACCTCATATGAGAGTAATTTAATTGTCAGTGCAGCTCAACCATTGTTTAATGAATTCCTAACAATTTGAAAGGCAAGCTGTTGGAAGGCCATTATTAAATTTCATATTTGCTCTGCAGTTTTCTTCACCATTGCTTCATCTATTTAGGATTATGATAACATTAACTTCTGAATTCCTTTAAAAAATAGGACTTTTTTGCATAATACAAAATTTGAACTTTTATTTACTTGGAAAACAGAGTAAATATATTTTAAGGCAGGCTTGCAATTTAAGGCAAAGGTTGATGAACACACTCCTCTGTACAATAAAATATAGATTCATAGAACAAAAGGAATCATTGTTGACCAATTTACAGAGTAGTGTGGGAGATCAAGATTTGGCCATCCTGAAATATATCTCTTTACCTTGATTGTTTTCTCTGAGAGACATTTGACCTCCTCCACTAACTGCCTAAAGAATTTGACATGGTGGCTCCTTCCTGGAACAGATCTTCTATCATGATGGCTATAAAGATAATGTAGGATAGAGGTTACAATAGGAAAGGCACCAAGCCCCTTTTATCAAAAATTCTGTCTCTCCCTGACCACATTATCTATAGATGACCCTGAAAAGAATTGTCTTCCTGCCCTCTGAAGTCCCAGGCCACTACCCACCCCCAACACGCTCCTCGCCTTTAGCTGTAATACTTAAGCAAGCAGCTTAGACAGAGGGACGAGTTGCTCATTTCTGAGTTTCTCCCATGTATACATGTTATTAAACTTGGTATTATTTTCTCCTGCTAACCTGTCTTGTTGATTATTTAGCTAGCCATAAGAACCTTAAGGGAAAGGGCAGAGGGAGATTCTCCCTCTTCCCCCACAGTAGCAACAATAAAGAATATTATGGTAGACACAGGAAGAAAAGTCAGGTAATTAAGAAAAACTTAATCTTACCTTATAAATAGCTTAACAAATTGTAGCCACTAATATTTCAAAAAGCAAATTACATCAAGGCATATTTTATTTATATTATTAATCATGCCACAAAGCATAATAGACCGTGTGTTACTGTAATTTAGTTTGTTGTAATATCTCAAGAGGCACTTGGGAAAAGAGCATGATTTTTGGGTTCATAACAAAACCAAATAACCAGCTTAATTTGGGGGAAGAAAACTGATTAAATCAATGACTTTAGGGGTCAAAAAAATGGTAAAGAAGGAATAGAATGGATATATTTACAGACTCTTTGGTATTATGAACATTGGGTCTTATAATCCAGTGAACTAAGTAATTTTCTTTTGCATGCATTTGGACACTTTCTGGATCTCCAAAACAGTTCAAGAAATAACCTGTACTTTTTATTAAACCATGGCCAAGAATGCTGAGGTAGCAGATTATCATGATTGAGCTATGTTACATGTATGTACATATACCCTCTCAGGGCCTCAATGAGATCTTCAGGAAAGAAATTCTCCAGATTTGGGGAAGGCATTACTAATGAGAGGGTCTGCTAAATATGCTGTAACTGTTGAAAATTGATAAACTAAATGATAAATAGCAACTGGGCTGTTTGCTGAATGAATGTAATCTGGGATATTTAAGAAAACACATTAGTTCAGTGTGGATTTGATGAAACTTTAGTAAATTTTTTCCGTAGCACTGTGAAATTTTGCCAGTTATCAAGAGAACTGGGATTACTTAGTGCTAACTTTCAGGACCCAGTATAGATTCTGTGACTTGATATTCAATACTTACTGCTCGAATTCATTATATAAATATTATCCATGAAACTCTGACAACACTGTGGCTCAGTGGACAGACCATGTGCTTTGCAGTGAAAGAGACACAATTTGAATTCCCACCGTAACTCTGAGGGTTTAAAAGGACTCACTGTCTCAGAGCCCTAATTTCCCGCCTGTGAATAAGGAGTTCCAATTGCACTCTCTAGTTGCTATCTTTCTTGCTGCCTAGCAATCCTTCCTGTATTCTTGATGTTACAGATCCCATCCTCTTGGACACAGGATGGTCAGGTCACATAAACTAGGCTAATCAGCCCCCAATCCTGCTTCTATCCTTCAGGAGTGATTGTTGCCAAGGGATGAGATCACTACTAGAGCTGGACCAAGCAGATTTCCTCTACTCTTTCATTCAAACTAGAGATGAGGGAGATCAGGCCCCTTTTCCCTTTGGTCAAGGATCTGCAAGGCATGGAACCAGAGTTGACTACATGCATGCCTCTGACGACGAGAACATCAGCCTGCATACATACATAGCAAAGAACAGAGCCTAGACATGGAATTGAGAGACATGCTGAGGTCACTTCCATCCCTGATAACTCGTGGCTTCAAATGTAAGTCAAACAATCCCCCTTCTTAAATGAAGCCAGTTACAGATATGTTAGCCACTTCTAACTAGAGTTCCACTAATATTCCTTCCCTGGGGTTGTTTTTGGAGATAAGAGTGTGTGTACGTAAAATATCAGCCATAGATTAAAACACTGTTGATTGAGGCCATTTTTATTATGATTTATTTTCCTCACTTCACATATAAATATTCTCGTTTATTAATTGACTCAATCTGGGGTTCAAGAATAGAAGTAAAATAAAAAATTATTTTTTGACAATTCAGACCAAATTTGGTACTACAACTACTATGACTAGTATCCTGACAGTTACAAGTACTACTAATACCACATCTATTATTATTACTGTGGCTGCTACATCACCTAGCGTTTGCTGAATGACTATGGTTTCTGGCATTATGCATCATCTCGTTTAATCTTCATTGGAATTATTATTATCATCATATAAATTTCATGATCCTAGTTTATAAAGGAGACTAGAACATTAATGAGGTTAAGCAGCATAAACTGAATTCATGTCCAGATATGTTTAACTTCAAACCTGAGGACCTAATCATTAAGTCAGGCTTACTGACATACATATAATTTAGCTGAAAATTGGGTATTTTCATGAATCATCCAGATAATTCCCTCATCTCTCCAGGTTTCTCTCTGTGTGTATGAGGCATAAGCCCAAGTGGCAGGACCACTGAACATTTCAAAATGAAACTAAGAAAAATATCTCCCAAGATATAACACGAATGCCTACCCTGTTTGATCACAGGGCTGTGACACGAAAGGCAAATCATATTTCATTTTATTGAGTCACCTTTAATATATTTCACAGAATATACAGCAAATTTGGTAGATAATATTTACATATTTAGGACTTATAAAATGAGCAATGAAAAATGGCTCCAAGTGAGTTTTGGTGTTGCTATTGTTTTTACAGTCTAAATCTTGAGAGAATTTGTCATAAGCAATATATCTAATAAATGCCTCTGCTACAAAAAAATGGAGGTTGTCATAAACTCAGATAATGCTGGAAAAAATAAGATTATACTTAAACTGAATGGAAGGGTAGAATATTGCTAGAGGGAGATACAGTTTCTAAAGGAGCCAGAAAATGCCAAGTTAGTGAGCTGTTCCCTTCACCTATTCTGCATCCAATTTTTAAATGTTCTTTATCTGGATTTAGTCGTATGTTGGTCATAGCTTCTGCAACTAAATCTCTTAGTCATTTCTGGGTCAGCTTTGGCGTCCTTTTCTTTATATTAAGTTATTTTCTAAAAATTTTAAAAACTACCTTCTGGGAAAACTATATTCTTCTTCCTTTTCCGCTGTCAAAATGATTTAAAGTGTGACCTCTCAATCAATGGACAGTGGCCACTTTGTCTTTAAACGATTTTTTCTTTCTGATTCTCTTTTGTCTTTTGTTCTCTGAATGTGCCATCTGAAGAAGTACTTTGAGTTGTTCAAATTGGTCAATTTCTTGAATTGTTTTCCCCTTTCAATGTTTCATTTAATGTTTCTCTAATGGTTAGTTACTGTCAGAAGCCCTGCAAAAAGGTATGTCTCTGCGTTAACGTCCTCACTAATGCACGTAATCTTGAATATTTAATAATACAATTCTTTGAAAAGGATGCAGTTTTATCTAACTACAGGCTCATTTTCTTGTCCCTGTAGGATGTGTGCTGTGAAATTTCTGTTGGTATTTTTTATCTTAATTTTGCCTTCCTAATATAAAAAACATTAGAGGAAACATCTTTTTTGATTGTCAAGCACAATTTTACTTTCAATAAATATGAATGTGAATGATAAGCAGAATGAAACAAAACTAATATTTGTTGAGTGACAACAATTTTTTGCCAGTTTTTGGCACTGTGCTAGATACTACCTCATTTAATGCACACCACAAATTTATACAATTTGGGGAATGTTCAGCAAAAGTAAATGAATAGATGTATTTTTATTTACTATTTTTTGCTTCATTGTAAAGCTATAAACCAAACCTTCGAAAATTTCTACATATTAATTAAAGTACAGGAACCACTTATGAAAACTAAATATAAAAATGAGACATAAATGATTATTTGTCAAAAATATTGCTTAAAATGAAAAACATTGTTTCCTCATGCCAATTTTTCTTTTTTGCAAATCTTTCATTTGTGTGAGTACTCCCTGATCTCCTTAAACAGGCCAGACAGGTGATGGGCTCTGAATAGCATCTTTTTTTGTGTGTGTGAGGAAGATCAGCCCTGAGCTAACATCTGATGCCAATCCTCCTCCTTTTTTCTTTTTCTTTTTTTTTTGCTGAGGAAGATTGGCCTTGGGCTAACTTCCATGCCCATCTTGCTCTACTTTATATGGGATGCTGCCACAGCATGGCCTGACAAGCAGTATGTCAGTGCGCACCCAGGATCCGAACCTGCGAACCTGGGGTCGCCGAAGTGGACCTCATGCACTTAACTGCTGCACCACTGGGCTGGTTCCTAGCATCTTATATTTGACTCACTAGATGTAAGGTAGATATTCACTCCAAGCTTACTTGGAAAGAATATTTTTCCCTACTACTTTTTTTGTCCAGGCCCTTCTCAACTCACTCCTGGCCAATTTTTCATTTTTTGCAAAGATCTCCATTTTCCAGTTCCAAATATACCCTCAGATACTTAACACAAAACCCTATATGCTTCCCACTGCCCCCAGGAATTATGAAATATCCCTTTTATAAGGATGTATGACTTTTGAAAATAAAATTAAGGAAAGCAATTTCATTCAGAATAGCATCAAAAAAAATAAAATACTCGAGAATGAATTTATCAAAAAGAGCTCAAGACCTGTTCTCTGAAAACAACAAAACATTGCTGACAAAAAATTTAAGATATATAAAATAAATGGAGAAACATTCCATGTTCATGCATTGGAAAGATCAATATTGTCAAGATGGCAATTCTCCACAGTTGTACAAAGAGGTTCAACAAAATACCTATCAAAACCCAGCAGATGTTTTTTTCCAAAAATTGACAAGCTTATCCTAACATTTAAAGGAGAATGAAAAGGACCAACAATAGCAAAACAATTTTGAAAAAGAACCATGACAAAGCTTACTATAAGTCTACAATAATCACAACACTGGGGTAGTATGGAAGGACAGATACATAGATCAATGGAATAGAATTCAGAGTTCAGAAATAAACCCAGCATTTATGGTCAATTGATTTGCAACAAAGGTGTTAAGGTAATTCAATGGGGGAAAGGATAGTCTTTTCAACAAATGGTGCAGGGAAAATTGGATATTCTTAGGAAAATTATTTTTTTTTTATTTTTTATCCTATTTTTTTTGTGTGTGTGTGTGTGTGAGGAAGATCAGCCCTGAGCTAACATCCATGCCAATCCTCCTCTTTTGTAGAGAAAGACTGGCCCTGAGCTAACATCTATTGTCAATTCTCCTCCTTTTTTGCCCTTTTTCTCCCCAAAGCCTCAGTAGATAGTTGTATGTCATAGTTGCACATCCTTCTAGTTGCTGTATGTGGGATGCCGCCTCAGCATGGCCAGACAAGTTGTGCGTCCGTGTGCGCCCGGAATCTGAACCCCGGGCCGCCAGTAGCAGAGCACGAGCACTTAAGCACTAAGCCACAGGGCGGGCCCTGAAAATTATTAATTTAGACACCTCATATCATACATAAACAATTAGCTCAAATGGATCATACGCCAAAGTGTAAAGGCTAAACTTATAAAACTTCTAGAACAATATACAGAAGAAAATATTCGTGAACTTATTTTAGGCCAAGGGTTCTTAGATATGACACCAAAATAATGGTGCATAACAGAAAAAAATAAATATCAAGTTGAACTTCATTATAAACAAAAAGGAACTTTTTGGCCTCAAAAGACACCCCTAAGAAAATGAAGAGATAAGTCATGGACTGGGAGAAAATATGTGTATATATATATATCTTTAATTAGATATATTTTCTTTTCTTTTTTGGTCTAAAATAAGTTTACAAAGATTTTCTCCTATATATTCTTCCAGAAGTTTTATGGTTTTAACCTTTACATTTTGGCATATGATCCATTTTAAGTTAATTATTTGTGTATGATATGAGGTAAGTGTCTAAGTGAATTTTCATGAAAATATCCAATTTTACCCTTACCATTTGTATCCAGAATATATAAAGAACTCTTATAATTTAATAATAAGAAAAACAACCCAAATGAAAAATGGGCGAATGAACTGAATAGACATTTCACCAAAGAAAATATATGAATGGCTAATAAGCACATGAAAAGATGCTCAGCATCAATAGTTATTAAGCAAATACAAATTAAAACCACATGAGATACCACCTCATACACTCTAAAATAGCTATATTTAAAAAGGCAGACAATCAATAGTGTAGGCAAGGATATGGAGAAACCCGAATCTTTATATATTGCTAATGAGAATGTAAAATGGTACAGCCACTTAAAGCTGTTTCTTAAAAAGTTAAACATAAACTTACCCTATGACCTGGCAATTCTACTTCTAGGTATCTGCCTGAAATAACACATAGGTCCATACAAAGTCTTGTGCTCATAGCAGCTTTATTCATAAAAGTAAAAATTCTGAACAACCCAAATCTCCAAGAAGTGGTAAAGGGATAAAATTGTGGTTTACCCACATAATAGAACACTAGTCAGCCATGAAAAGGAACAAAACACTGATACGTGCTACGGCATGAAGGAGCCTCAAAAACGTTATGCTAGGTGAAAGAAGTCAGATGCAAAAGACTACACATTATATGATTTAATTTATATAAAATGTCCAGAAAAACCAAATCTATGTAGATAGAAAGCAGGTAGTGGTTGCCTGGGGCTGGGAGTCAGAACTAGAATTGATGGCAGATAGTCACATGGGATCTTTTGGGGGTGATGGAAATGCTATAAAACTGGATTGTGCTTACACAACTCTATCAATTTACTAAATGTCAAAGATGTGTACACTTAAAGTCGGTGAACTTTATAGTATGTGTATTCATTTTCTCTTGCTGCTGTAACAAATTATCAAAAGCTTAGTGGCTTAAAATAACACTACAAATTAGTTATTTTGTGGTTCTGTAGAATGAAGTCTGATACGGGTCTCAGTGGGCTAAAATTAAGGTGTTGGCATGCCACATTCCTTTCTGTAGACTCGAAGGGAGAATCCACTTCCTTGCTCATCCAGGTACTGGCAGAATTCAGTTCCACGCAGCCCGTGAGACTAAGGTCGCTGTTTCCTTACTGGATGTTGGTTAGAGGGCCACCCTTAGCTCTGAGAGGCCTCTTTCCAGTCCTTGCACATAGCCCCCTACCTCTTGGAACCAGCCGTGGGCATCCAATCCTTCTCATGCAGCCATCTGTCAGACTCTTCTCCCGTCACTGCATCTCTCTTTGATCCAGCCAGAAAAGGTTCTCAGCTTCTAAAGACTCATGTGATTAGATTGGGCTCACCAAGACAATCTCACCATCTCAACGCCCTTAACTTTCTTAATCACATCTTCAAAGTCTCTTTTGCCACGTACAGCAACATCTTCCTAGTTCGTGGACATATCTGGGGATCCATTATTCTGCTTACAAGAAACACTATTACTTTTTCATGTAGTTTTTTTATCTACATCATGTGCTTAAATTCTAACAGTATATGACAGCATCTCCGAATTATATCATCTGTGGATAAAGACAATTTAGTTTCTTCCATTTCGACCCTTACATTTTTGTTTCTTTTTATTTTCTGATCTCATATACCCCATGGCCTTAAATACCTAAGAGCTTTCCTAGATTCTCAGGCTGAAAATGTCAGTCATCCTTGATTCCTCTTTTTTCTCTCAAGTCCATGAAAAATTCCTTCACAAGTCCTGACAACTATGCCTAGACACAATATGTCTAGACACAGTGAATATTCAATAATAAAAATGATTACTTCACCACCTATACCTGTACCACACTATCCCAAATCCCTGTAAGATTTCTTTTAAGACTCCACTATTCACCTTAAAGATCTCTCTGCTTCCATCCTTACCCTGCTTTCCCTCGTCCAGTCTATTTTTCATTTAGGGGTCAGAGTGATCACATAAAACCATTATTAATCAGAGTACTTAATAATAGCTAAGATTCACTGAGTCCTTACTACATGCCAGTACTCTTGCATATGCTTTAGAGTTAACGCATCTACTTTTCACAATAATCCCATAAGGTAGGAATTATAATTTTCCTCGTATTTACAAATTAGAAGTTAAAGCACTGACAGAATTTAGCTTATACAGGAATAGACATCTAGCAAACCCAGCAGCCAAGATTTGAACATGGGGCAATTATTCCAAAGCCCATAATACTCTTAACCACTATGCTGTAGAGTCAATCTATTATTTTCCAACTGTAATTTAATATTAAATTCAACTTTATCTGTTGATTTTGAGTTTTATCAGAGCCACCAAATGCCAAAACCAGCCACTACTTCCCCATTCTCTCCCCAGTGTACATACTTAGAAGACTAAGAAGACCAAGGTGGTCACAATACCATTGGCCTTGTGGACAGTGCTCTGCTTGCTGGGAGAGGCATCCAGTTCCCCAAAGGGATGATAGGGAGACTGCAAGATAATCACTGTTGTTGCCGCCATTGAGAGAGATCAGTATTCTGTCTCCCACTTGGATATCTGTTTAGGCAGTGAACTTGCTGATCTTCCTCTCTGCCTTTCTCAGCAGGGAAAACAACCAATTAGACTGATGGCTGACTGGCAGTCTAGGAGCCTGCACTCCCATCCTTTGGCAGCTAGACTGCCAGTGTGGGTGGTAAAAGGGGGCTGAGTAGGAGTCAGAACTCCCAGATCAGAGACCTGGACAGTGGGGAGGACCTGCAAGACCTCCGAAGAACTGTCACTCACATCGTGCAGGAGCCAACAGGCCAGCACCTGCCACACAGAGGCTGATGGCCTGTAGCATCAGCCAGGGAAGCAAGGAGAGTTGCAAGGAGGGGCCTAAAACCCAAATGCAACCATCAGGTAAAAGCCATTTGTCCTTTTTCCTCTCCTGCCTCCCTACTCTTAACATTATAGAGGACCTACCCCCTAGCATTGGTGGGGAGGGAAAGGGTGGCACTCTGAAGCATGGGGTTCATGGAGTTCAAATATGAAACTGGAAGTTTTAATGTAGATTGGATAGATTTTAATAAAATATGACCAGAAAGACACCTCTCAGGAATAAAAAGGAATGGATTTTCCAGAACACGGTCTAATACAGTGATAAATTTAAATAAACATTTTTGTTTCTCCACTATGCTTTGAGATTTCTTAATTACCTGGGTATAATAGCTTCAAAGCCCTAGGAGATCAGACTTCCACCTCATCACTCTTCCACTTCATCACTCCTGTCCTTTCTCTCACTATACTCGGAACCCAGAGCAAATTATTTGCAGCCTCAGGACCTTTACACAGGCTACCTGCAGGGCTTGCTCCTACACATCTTTCATGATTCCACTGCCACATTTTCAAATCGGGCTTCCTGAGCACCTTCCCCAAAGTTGCCCCTCCTCTGATTCAATGACTATATTGTTTTTATCACCCTACCTTGTTTTATTTTATTCATTGCATTTCCTATGTTAGAACATTCACAATGGAAGAAAAGCTGTTATATTTGTTAGCAGCTCCATCCAAGCATCCAAACTGACTCCAGTTTACGAGGTTGGTCTAGAAACTTGGAAAGAAAAGGCTGGAATTGGGTTTCCTTTCCCAGGGGCCTAATGTTTTTAGAAAGTCTCCCCCACGGACACTGCATTATTGAAGGGCTGGCCCCAGTGTCAATGTCCCTTTCAAGGGGCTTATTATCACTCCATAAGAGATTCAGAATTAAGCATCCCTATGCCTAGGATCCGTGTAATACACTTTTCTGCTTTTCTACTTCCTCCTCAGTTCCAACTCCATTCATCTGCAATTTACAAGATACGAATAGTTAGAAGAATCATCTCCAGACAAAGGAGTTACAAAAATTTTGTTGCTTTGACCAGGGTTAAATTGTGACCATGTCATAGATATTTTAGGTGATAAAAAACTGTCCTACTATGAGTTTGGCCTCACTGTTTGAAAATATCTACTCTGCTATCTCTTTTCCAAGTGTTGCAAGTTGAAATTAAGAAAGGCAATTGAAAAAATTTGCACACTTAAGTATGGTGTAACAACAGTTTTCCATTAGATCTATGTGAATGACCTAGGCAATTACTTCTGCCACTCAAGCCATCTGCTTTTAGAAATGTGCTGTTTTTCTTCTGATTTGAAGAACAAATGTGACTTTTAAAACACCTCCACTGTTCTATTTTATTAAATAGGACGGGTGGTGAATGTGGCAGTAAGTCTCTTTAAAGATTCACTCCTGCACTGCAAGCTCCTGCAAACATTGTAACTGTGAGTTAACATTCTGGAGACCAAACTGTCTTTCACAGATAGTGGATATGCAGAGTTAAACAGCATGAATCTGCTAGAGGCATAGCCATATTCCTATCAAGCAAAAAAAGACAGAATCATTATTCTGCTGGCCAAGTGAATACCTAGAGAAGGAGCCCTGGTGTGCATATCTAATCCTTGGTAAATATGTTCCTCGTAAACTGATCATTTAACACATCTCTATCTAAAGACCAATCATTCTCATTAAAATCTAAAGAACCATGATTAATCCCCTAGTTCTATTTAGTTAGGAAATTAAACTTTTTATACTTAATTCTCCATTTGTCATTAGAAGTTCAGAACCAGAGACAGAAATAAATAATACTATGGAAGTGTGTAGCTGTTGCAGCATTTATAATATCCAGTAGGAACAGTGAAGAACGAGGGCCAAATAGGTAATTATTGGAAATAATATTCCATATAAATTCCAAGGCGAGTCCTACTCCTTGAGGCTTTTAACAATGTTTTACTTGGTGATACTTAGAGCTGAACATGAAAAGAAATGAAATAATTATGACGCTTTATATTTCATGATGTGATTTAAAAGTCATTATCAGAATTATCTTTTCCCTACTCAGAGCAACCATGGAGAATATTATTATTAATTGACAGATGTGGAAACTGAAGCTCAGAGAGGCTCGGTGACTTACCCAAAGTACCATAGCTGATGACAGTAATGAACTCAAGTTGTCTTCATCAAAGATCAGAAACACTACCACTATAGATGATGGTATTTGTAACTTCCACGTATTATTTCCAATTGTGTGTTGACCATAAACATGAATAAATCAGATGTTGTGAAAATGAGATGCATAGGATATTAACTATCACTCTAAGGAAAAAAATGCTTCCCTGTAGCTTCTGGGATATACTCATAAGATTTATACAGTATAGTAGGAACTTATCATTCAATTGTCTCTCCAAATATTTATTGACTGCCTACTATGTACCAGGAACAATCAGTGGCTATTGAGACAAAAAGAATTTCTGTGTTCTGGGGGCTCATAATCTAATGAAGACAAAAGCATAAACAATTAGAAATCGATGTGACAAGTATCATGATAGTGCTAAGCAAGCAGATGTGGTTTGTACTTAACCCTCCTGGGAAAGTCAAGGAAAACTCCTTTGAAGAATGAGATATAAGTCAAGTGGAGGATGTTACTTTAGGGGGTTAAGTTATATGTAGAATGCAAGGGAAATGGCCAAGCAGAACAGATGCCATTTGGAAAACATGGATATATGCAGAACCATAAAGTGTTAAGATCTTTTAGAAATATCTTGCCCAGATAGTCCCAAGCAATTCACAAGTAGACACTTTGTGAGTGCTTTTATTTAAAATGTATTTGGTAGTTAAAAATGAATCATTTGTAGCTTGTTATTTAATTAACAACTTACCAAAAGAAAAACAGTAATGGTAAAGTTCTGCAATCCTTATAATATAATTGGAAATCCTCAAAGACCAACTTAAATTATTAATGTTTCATTATGGAGACTATGGAGAGTATTATAGAAAAGGAAAGTATATTCAGATTAGTGAAATATTCATAAACTCACCACTAATATATAATTTTTCCATGCACTCCCTGTAGAGATGGCATTATCCAAGAACAACATCATCAAATTCTTAATGAAGTTGTCTCCATCCATGGGAATGTCATGCTTGTAGTCATCTGGACCTTCTGAAAAAGGTTAATGTGATTTTTACCATTATCCCTCTTTCAATCTCTGAGAATCTTTCCTAATCTTTTATTCTTCCCATCTCAGCCCATTTTCTACCACTCTTATGTACACACACCCCCTTCTTCATTCTTTTTCTTATTTTCACTCCCTCTCAAGTACAGAAGTCTGTGCTTGCCAACCAATACAAAACCAAGACCTGAGCCTTAAAGCAGTCAGTTTGCGATTGTCCATTAAGTGCTAAGAGATCCAAGGACTAAGTCTTTTCTAGGGACCAAGCTCAAAACCAAAGGAAAGGATACTGCCTCATGTAGAAAGAGTTGGACTAGAAAAAATGAAGTTAAACTTACTGTGGGTAGCAGAGTTTGAGTCCAGATAAATGAATTCATGTACTGTCAATAAGAAGATGGAGGGTATATTCTCATTATTTTGTTGAAATTCTATAAAATGGGTGTGAACCACTTTTTCTTCCAGTGTTTAAGATCTAGTGTACCTTCTCTCTGATCTTCTGTTGTAATTTCCCTGTCTTCCCCTACTCCCATACAAATTATTTTCTGAGGCAGGAGTTGACCAACTATAATCCATGGGCCAAATCCAGCTCACTACCTGTTTTTGTGAGTAAAGTTGTATTGAAACAAAATCATACCCATTACTTTGCTTTTTGTCTGTGGCTGCTTTTGTGCTATAAGTTGTAGCAGAGACCATTTGGCCCACAAAGCATAAAGTATTTATTCTCTGGCCCTTTTTAGAAAAAGTTTGCCTGCTCTGAAGAACTCATTAGATAATTACGATAAATCCCCTTTCATTATTTTCTTTTCATGTGGTTCATACTTCTCCAGTGACATTGTTGGACTTTTATGAGCAGGTGTCATGTTTGTATGACTTGGTATCCCTGAACAATACTACATAAAGTAGGCTTTACACAATAAATATGCAACTTCCAGGAGTTTAGGAATTATATATATCTTATTCATCGTTGTACCCTCAGTCCCTTGCATTCTGTCAAGTACGTGGTAGACATGCAACAAAAATGTAAATAAATGAATGGATGGTGGCTATCGGTTGCAGGGCTTGAGAAATACCTGAAATATCTTGATTTTAAGGTCAACACCCAAATACACGAAGTGAGTTGAATCCAGTCACATATGCAAACTGTACATTAATATATAAGACACAATCAACTAGTCAGCTTCAATCTTGGAGTCCAGGAATGGGGTCATTCAACCAGTAATTCATGACCTGTTGTATTTGATGATAACTGTATCCACATAAATGGACATTCAGACACAGCATACTTCCTTTAAACAATAAACATTCTTCAGTATATTTTTCTCTCAACATAATGCTTATTCTTCAACAACTTCAATCTTAGCACCAACTTAAGACTAATTTAATCTCCAAAAATACGCAAAGCCCGCCAGGAGAAGACTTAATTGCTAGAAAAGTAGTGCAGACTTTTTTACTTCTTAATTGTTCTTTCATTTTTTATTACCTTGCCTTAGCTCATGCCATTCTTTTTCTCATGCTGATTTACGGGATTTGAGAAGGAAGCTAAAAGAACATATTCTGAAGGCTGGAAATGTGGAACCTGCTGATTTTATAGAGGAAAAATCCAAACATTTAGATCTCTGTCTGTTGACTATTTAAGGGAGTGCTGTCAAAATAAGAGTCAGTCCGGCACTCTAGGAAAGAACTTTGTCTCTGTTGCTTTGGTTTCCTAATATTATCTGGAAAAAAAAATCATTTCTTTTCTGAAAGTTATAGGCCAAGATGGATTCTCTGATACTACTGTCTCGTACCGGTCTACAACCAAACAGCACCACGGTGCTGATGTGCGGTGTTCAGCAGCCCTTTAACAAACGTCCTAATATCTGTGCTCCTCTCTCCCTGCCCATATACATTTGGCTCACTTCAGCTTATCACCTAGCAGCTGTTTCAGCGTCCTGCTGTCATCCATCCTCCACATGTATCCAGCCCAGTGGAGCTACATTAAAGTGAGCAGGGCTCCATTGCCGGAACATTGGCTGCTCACCAGGTCTTCATTGTTAGTGATCCTTCCTTACTACTCATGTTTCATAGGCTCTTAGGTGACACTGAATCAGATTGTCAAAAAACTCAGTGGAGAGTTGTGGCAAGCCCACGTTTCGCTGCCTCCACTCTGTAGACCTCAAGCTTAACTGATGGCAGGCGTGTGCTCTTCATAAAGCAAACGTGTGTGCAGATTTCCTGGTATTTCAAATTCTGTACACTAAAGTCACTTGACAAGGGTAATGATGAGTGCACCTGCTTAGCAGAAGAAAAATATCACAATCCTGAATAACATTATGTTAAATTCCTATAACATCGAGATTTACTTTCCAAGAAAAACTAGAAGTATTAGGACCTACCGTCTCCATGTCAACAAAACACCTATTTCCAATCCCTTATTTTTAACAACCAAGAAGTCTGCATCTTAGTAGAGCTTAACTTTATTTCAAGTCTAAACTGCAACTTAGTAGTGCCTTAACCTATATAAAATTTCAAACTTTTCAGTAAACTTAGGAAAAAGCTTGGCAGAATATAAAATTAAACAGAAATATATTCTGAATTCATTTCCCATTTTTCATACAAATGAAAATGAGGGTCAAATAAGCAGAAACAGAAGCTTTGAAGTGCCTCATTTCTTGAAATTTTGAACCTCTAGGGAATAAAGATGCATAAATGGAGATTATAATCTGATTTTGTAATCTAGCTCGCCAAGTAGTCACCTTCTAGGTTGCGTGAAGTGACAGAATTTGAATAATGTTAAATATGAAAAATATTTTGGTATTATCTACTCTAACTTTCTCACATTTCAAATGAGAAAAAATGTTAAGCAATATATTGTGTCACACAGTTAGTAGCAGACTTGGGGCTACCATTCTTTTCACTCTACCTTACCACAGAAGGGACGTGTCCTTTTGTTTGAGACAAAGAAATCTTCATATTCCCCTCCCATCATCCAACCCCTGCCCCTCAAAAAAATAACCTTTCTGTTTTTCACCACAATGCCACATTCACTAGACCCTGAGATGCTTTACCTTACATCAACTAGAGGGAAGGGCCCATGAATTTTACTTTTCTGTTGTGCTTGGCTAGATCACTCAGTGAACTTGACATAAGATTTGTTGACTGAGCCCCAGAAGACCCCACCGGCCTTTGTGCTTTCCTTCAAAAGTCACAAGTGGCAAGTGTAGCAAAAGGCACGTGGTGTAAGAAAAAAAGCACAGTTTTTATATATATTCACACACTGACAAAACCTGTGTTGGATAGATGTACATATAGCTATGTAGATATAGGTATAGCTGTATAGATATCGATATAGATATAGATATAGATACAGATATAGATATAGACAAAGCAAAAGCCAGTATCATTTTAATGGAGAATTAAAAGCTTTACCTATAAATACAAGAACACCTAAAGGCATTCCAATCAATATCAAAAATATCCAATATTTTCAAGAGAAATTGTTTGACACATTTAGACTGGAGAAGAAAATCAAAGGTATAAATATTTGAAGTGACGAAACTATATCGTAAAAACATATGTAAATAAACTGAAAAATTATTATGGAATATAAAATAATTTTAGTTAGGTGGCTATATAAAAAAATAATAGGCAAAACAATATATATATATTGTTCTTATATAAAAACAGCCATCTAGAAAACATAATGAAAGAAAATAGGCCATTTACAACAGTACCAGAGTAAGATGAGTTCCTTTGGAAAAATCTTAACAGGAAAAGTAGAAGATATAAATAAAAATGAAATGAGAGACTTAAAAAACAACTTGACTAGAAAGGCATGCATTTTTCTTGACTTAATATTATAAAGATATCAGTTCTCTATACCAAAATGATTTTTATGTGCAACCAAACAAGCTAATTATAGGGTTTATTTGGAATAAAAATCTTGGCAAGAATTGCCAGGAAGTTTCTTAAAAAGAAGAATAATGGGTAGGAACTAGCCCTATAAGATATTTCAATAAGTATATAGTTTTAGAAACAAAAGCAACTGGGTATTTATGCATAAGAATACAGAGAGCTCAATACAATAGCAAAGAGAACTCAGAAATAAATGCCCAAACAGGAATTTAGTTTATAATAAAGGTAATCTCCAATTCCCAAAGAAATAATTCATTCTTGAATAAATAGAATTGGGAAAACTTGCCAACCACTTGAAAAAAACACAATAACAAATTTGAATTCTATATCACTCCTTAGTACAAAATAAATATCAGGTGAATAAAATAATTAAGTGGAAAAAAATAAATGATAAGAATATTATGATAAAATTGGAATTTTTTCATAACATTAGAGTGGGGCAAATCTTTTCAAAGTATAATGCAAAATTAAGTCTTAAAGTACAGATAAATTTGACTACACAAAATTTTTTAAATTCTTGCATGAAAAGTATTATTTTACTTTTAATTTGGAAATGATACATAGGTCATTAGTAACAGCATGTTTCTGGAAAAGATTGGAGATACAGACAGAGAGCATTGAGGGGAGAGACATTCCCTGTTAACTTTCAGTACTGTTTGAATTTTTCATTATATACGTATAATGCCTACTAATAAAAACAGTAAAAACAAATGTAGGATCTCGATGACAGAAAAGGCATGATAGAAAGCTGGTATGCTGTTTATTCCCTTGGTCTTCACTGAGTGGGTTTTAAACCTTGAGGCATGAATGCTATCTGTATATGAATGAGTCTTATGAAAGAGCTCAGTCTACTGGCATTTCTCTGGAAGCACAACGTAAAACAGCTTGTGTTGAGAGGAAGGGAAAAGACAGCAACCTAATGACTATAAAATCGTTGTTTTAAAAAATAAGCCATGGATGGCTTACTACATTTTTCCGCTTGTACTCAGATATTTTCAGTAATATAGGGGAGAAATTCTTTTATTCATTCAGCACGTATTTATTGAGAAGTGGTACGAGCTAATTACTGTTCTAGGCATTCGAGATACACAGTGAATAAAACAGACCAAATCCCGGCCTTGCCACTAGGGGGAACTGCAATCAGCCATCCACAAGTGGTCACCAACAGCTAGCTAGCTGGTGTAAGGAGCATGACCCTCGGCATTCTAGCCTTGGAGGATTGTATGACGCACTTGGAAGCAATACAGTGGAAGATGTGGGTGCATAATTTATTGGGCTAACTTGATGGTGAAAGGGGATTGGCTGAAAGATGATATTCAGAAGTGTATTTTGGCTGACCACATTGGATGTATGATACATGATATTAATAAGCAGAAGTCAAATCATTTTCAAAGTACAACCTAACAGACCTCAAATAATTACATTTCATTTCTACGTAGGACTTCACAACTATAAAATACTTTCATATATTATCTTATTTCCTCCTCACAACTCAACCATTGGAAGCCAGAGCGTGTATTTCCTGCCCCAGTTTATAGATGGAAATGTGAGCCTCATAAGGGTTGTAAATTTTCAAAGTTTACTTGACTGGTAAGTGGCAGATCTTAAATGAGTTCCAAGGTTTTTAGAATCTTAGTTGAGTTTTTAGGAGCACATTACTTTTTAGGAAATACAGGAAAAGTCCTACAGCAGTCTGTAGAGGAACGGCTCACGGGGCCATAACGTTTCACTCACAGTGCAAAGGTGACAGACACCACTAGTCCTTGCTGATGCGCCGAACGACAATTTTAAAAACTCTATACATATAATGCTATCAAGAATGCCAAAGATGCAAATATTTTGCATTAACATAACAATAAAAGAGATTAGTCTCCCACATTTTCATATGTCTACTCTCTTTGGAATTGGAAGAATCTATAATGTTAGCTTCCATCCCTTTAAGTGTTTGTTTTTATATGAAACATAACTCCAGGAATATTAATGCATAATGTAATCTTCACTTAGAATAATCTTTTAGAAACTATATCAAGTATACTAAATTACTTTTGCGTTTTTAGCAGATAGTATCCAAACTGAATTGATAAATATAACCCACTACTCCTACTGAAGTACTTAGAAATGCTTGGCTAGTCATTAAGTGTAAAGTCCTTTGAAAATACTCTGATAAATACAATGGAATTGTGACTATGATTTTTCCTCTATGAGACTCTCATCACAAATCCGTTTGAGATCAGACTTGTTGTTTTCCTAACACTCTTCTAAACTAGTGACAGTGAAAGCATCATCTTAGAAAAGGTGACAAAATGATGACATATTAAATGTATTCAATGTGAAATCAGAGGGAGTCAGTATCAAACAAATCTGAACATGCATATGCATATACAAATCATATAGTCCTTACTGATTGATGACCAAGGTCGGGTCCAGACTGTACAAAACCTGGTATCTCAAGAGATTCTTTGAGTGTTGTCATCATATTCTCTGTCCTGATAATTCCTCACATATATTTCCTCTATGTAAACAACATCATTTAGAGACATACCCCCAGATATTCCCAAGCGATTCTCTGATTAATCCACATGGTTGAGAATGTACCTTCAGTATGTTGTTGCAAAGAGAGATCTCACCAAAGGAAGGAGTGGGGTCTTAAATACAGCCTGGGCCTAGACACCAAGTAATGGCCCTACATGACTGGGCCTGGAGATTGTCAACCAAGAGGAAGGAGGTTCTTTTTAAAATGTGTCAGCGAAAGGAGGGTCACTCTTTTTAATTCTTATTTTATTTTATTTTTGTAATTCATACAAAAGCAGTGTTCTCCTTTAGTTGCTGTTCTGGTTAAAATGTTAGCAAAATTGAGAGCCAATGAAAATACTTAGGGATAGTTATGTTTTTAAAATCACAGTAAGACTTTTACAGAAGCAAAACAATTTCACAATAAAAAACAAACATCACTCCAAGTGATATAAAAACTGAACATATTATCTAGCAGTTCCTAAGATAAGCCAAGTGGGGACAGTGCTAACAATTAAAATTGAGCTGAAACAGTCTATATTGTCCCAGAAACATAGACTTACAGAACTTTAGCTTTGAAAGGGCTAACTCACATCTAGTTTAAGTGTGCAAACTAGCCTAATCACAGAGAACACACAGACCTTGTTAACCAGAATCATGATGGAGAAATATCCAATAATATATAAACAAGGATTAAAACCCGGAAGACTATGCCTGCTCTGCTATTCCCTCATCGGGAGAAGTGTAGTAATCTAACAGACTGATGGCATCTGTATCGAAGCCTGTATTATTTAATGAACACTAAGAATATTAAGAATTAGAAAACGGAAGAGCATGGAGAATACATCGCATGGTATGATGGAAAGAGCATGTTCCTAGGAGTCTGGAGAAGATGTTCAGTTTCTGGCTCTGCCAACAATAGTCTGCCTGTGAGGTCTCTGCATTCCTAAGCTTGAGTGCCTTAACTGTACAAGGAAGGGGTGGATTAGATAATTTGTAAGGACCTTACCAATCCTAAAGATCTGTAATTTGATGAAAGTGTCAATTATCACAATAAAGATGGCATCACTGGCTGCCTCAGAAGGTTCAGAGTGCAGAGATAAGCAGCCATCCTCATAGAGAAGACATCATTTGTCTTTTCCTTGGGGGAAAATTGTAAAGTGAAGACTCTTCAGTGTATATCAAAGCCCTTGGAGGCATGGAAGTACTGAAGACAGAAAGAACACAAATTTCAAAGTCAGAGGGGACTGAGTTTGAATTTGGTTCTTCCATTCATTACTGTCTGGTATATGTCAAGTAATTTAACATTTCAGAGCCCCAATTTTCTCATGGGTAATAGGAGTAAAATACTCCATCTTACAGAATTGTTGGGCTCGGGTGGAAAGGGTTGGCCAATATAGGCTTTTCATTCTGCTCTAATAGAAAGCAAGCTTCTTGAGGGCAGTGACTGATATAAGGATCTTTAAAGCCCTAATACACTGACAAGTAATTAACACTGTAGTTGCTTTACTATAAGTGTTATGTTCATTGAGTAATCAGTTAGGCAATCAGCAGCAAGTGACCCAAGGATAAACTGTCATCAGGGTTGTTTTCTAGGGACAATTGATGGAATCACAATCTCTTTTGGATGTTGTACAACATGATTAACATCAGTTTCTGCATAATGCTTACAGCAACGGCCAAACTTGGAGCATTATAGCTGTCACCTTAACAATGAAATGAGGTTTAAATTATATTCGGGTGTTCTGTTTCAGAGCTCAAGGGAAAGTCTCCTAGTTGAAAAATGTGTCCTTTTTAAAGCGTAAGGACAAACACTAGTGATTCAAATACCAGCTCTTTGCTATTTAGAAAATTTGACTATCCGAACTTCTCCTTTACAGAAGGTTCCAAATACAGAGGCTTTTATTTCTATAATACAGAGTACTGAGCACGTTCTCACTGACAAGCAACGAACCCCCGAAAAAGTAGAAAATAGATGTAGCATTCATAAATGTGCTAATTATGTCTTTACGCTTAGATAGCCATTAATTAAAACACATAGAGGCTACTGTATATTTATCGAGAGATTAATTTATATGAGAATGGTCAAATATACCAAGCTTCAGCTCTTTATAAATATTTCAGGCTATTAAAGTACAAATATAAAGTGTACTTAAATATCAACTGAGTGAGATATATAATACAATGAATGCATTAGAAATTACTGTGACACCTACACATTTTGAAAAGATTAGTAGGGTATTAAGTTGGGAAGGCTTGTTTGTGTGTATGTTCATGTAAACATGAGATTTGTATTAGTTCTACTTATTTCAAGACAAACATAATTTGGACACACTAAAATAAATTTTATTTCCTAGGAAATTGATACCTTATTGATTTTAATTGCCCCAAATTATTCACCCAACTCTTTTAGAACATGGGAGACCTGGGACACACATTGGTTACGCAAACAGTTAAGAATTTTAATATTTTACACAACTTTTAAGGATTTTTTCTTTATGCTAATAATATGGAAATTTAGTCATTCCCTTTTCAGACTTTTACATATAAAAAGTTTCATACTATTGCTTACATCTAGTGAATAATGTAATTTCATTTCCCTGAATAGGAATAATCATGTTTTGATTTTGAAATTAGTATGATCCCTTGAATTGAGAAATTATAAATTCCAAGAATAGCTGGTCTAAGAAATTTCTTATGAAATCCTTGTAAATTTGCATGTGAGTTAGTTGTTCATAATCTAGTCTCAATTACTTCACTCCTTGTAGTAGAAAAGGCCAAAAAATAGAACTAAAGGCAAAAAGAGATAAATATACAATTATATTGGAGATGTAGCAATTCCTCTCAGTAACTGATAGAACAAATACACAAAAAATTAGTAAGAGTATAATATTATCCACCAACTTGACCCAATTGACATTTATAGAAAAAAGCAACCAACAACTGTAGACTAAGTATTATCTTCCTGTGAACATGGAATATTCTCTAAACAGACTGTATATTTAGCCACAAAACAAGTCTAAACAAATTTAAAAGAGTTCATATCATACAAAATGTGTTCTGTGATGATAGCAGAATTAAATTAGAAATAAATAGCAGTAAGACATCTAAAAATTCCCCAAACATTTGGAAATTAAACAACATACTTCTAAATAATACATAAATCAAATAAGAAATCATAGTAGATATTAAAAACAATTTAAATTCAATTTTAATGGAAACAACATAAAATTTTGAGATGTAGTTAAAGCAGTTCTTAGAGGGAATTTTATAGCTTTAAATGCCTATATTTGAAAAATTATAAAATCAATGATCTAAGATTTCTCCTGAAGAAATTAGAAAAAGAGAGAAAATTAAAATAAAATTAAGTAGAAATTAGAAATAATAAAAATGAATGGAAATCAATGACATGATCTATAGGGAGTAGGTCAAATATAGAAAAAGCCATTTTGTCAAAAATTAATTCTTTGAATAAAGCAAATTATTCTCATAAACCTTTAGCAAGATGTATAAAGGAAAAAAAAATACTAAAGTGAAAAAGCAAAAACTACTAATAGCAGGGATGCAATAGAGGACATTAGTATAAATTCCACAGACAGTAAGAGAATAATTAGGGAATATTAAGAAAAATTTTATGCCAATAAATTACACAATTAAAATGAAATGGAGAAAGTTCTTAAAAAACACAATTTGCCAAAATTGATATAAGTAGAAATAAGTACACAAGTATTATATCTATTAAAGAAATTGAATTCATATTCAAATATCTTGTCACAAAGAAAAATCCAGGACCAGACGTCTAGGTGAATTTTATCATTCATTTTTAGAGGAAATAATACAAATCATAAATAAATCTTTTCTAAAGATAGAGAGGAGGGAATAATTTATAACTCAATTGATGAGTCCAGCATAACTCTGATATTAAAGACATTATATGAGAAAAAATCAGAGAAAAATAACTTTCATGAACATTGATGCAAACTTCTTAACAAAAAATGAGCAAATTGAATCCAACCACATGTAAAAAGGTAATATATCATGACCAAGTAGGGTTAAGTCAGGAATGTAAGGTTAGTTTAACATTTTAAAATCAACTGTAATTTATTACATTAAAGTATAACAATACTAATTAAAATACATATGGAGAAAAAAATTGAAAAATATCAACACCTATGCATGATAAAAATTTTAAAAATTCTCAGTATCTAGAGTTAGAAGGGAATTTTCTCAATCTAAAAAAAAGGACATCTATAAAAAATGTACAGCTATCATCACAATTAACGGCAAACATTGAGCATTTCCCTCTTAAATAAAAAAGACAAGGATATCTGCTAGGTGCTCACCTCTTCTATACAACATTGTGCTGAAATCCTAGTAAATGCAATAAGGCAAGATAAAGAATATTTAAAAGCATAAAGATTGAGGAGAAAAAAATAAATTTGTGGTTGTATATTTGAAAATCATTTGGAATAGGCAAAATAACTATTAGAAAATAAATGAAATTGGGAAAATTGCAAGATACAAGATTAGCATAAAATTGATGATATTTCTGTACACAATCAATAAACAATTTGAAAATAAAATTAAAATAATAGCACTTACAATAGTGCCAAAATACATAAAATAATTAGGAAAAAATCTAATGAAAATGTGCGGTATCTCTATGCTGAAAACTACAAAACATTGCTACGAGAAATTAAAGAAGATATGAATAAAAGGAGAGATATGCCGTGTTCATGGATTGTAAGACTTGATATTTTTAAATATCCATTCTCCCTAAATTAATGTATAGATTCCATGCATCACAACCAAAACCTCGGCAGACATTTAGAGAATTAGTAAGCTCATTCTAATATTGATATAGAAATACAAAGGATCTAAAGGAATCTGTCTTGACATTTAAAAACACAAGGTCAGAGTTGGATGACTTACACATCCTGATTTCAGGATTTACTGTGAAGCTACTGCATCAATGTTGTATTTGTCCAAGGATAAACATATGGATCAATGGAACAGCATAGGGAGTCTCAACTCACACATTTATTGTCACTTGACTTTTTTACAGAAAAGTACTAAGTCAATTCAAAAGGAAAAGGAAGGAGTGTGTGTGTGTGTGTGTGTGTGTTAATATGTTTAACAAGTATTGTTAAAACAACTAGATATTTATGTTGGAAAAAACAGAAAAGAAAGAAAAAAAAAAAACTCAATCCCTTCCTTACTCCATAAATGAAAATTAATTTGAAATGGGTCATAGACTTGAACATAAAAAGTAGAAACATACAAGCTAGAAGGAAACTGGAGACTATCTTCATGATTGTGGTAAAGTAGTTCTGAGAACACACACACACACAAGGTCAATTGACATTATCAAAACTATTTAATAATTACTGCTCATAAAATATATCATTAAGAAAATGAGCCAGCAAGCCACAAACTGAAAGTATGTGCGTCCTGTATATATAAAGAACTTCTACAATGTAATAATAAAAAGATAAGCCAATATTAAAATATGCAAATTAGTTGAAAATAACTGAAAAAAGAAGATATATGAATGTTCAATATACATATGAAAAGATGTGCTACAGCTTAGTCATTAGAGAAACACAAATTGAAAGCCAACAAGATACCATTTTTCATCTGCTAGAATGTCTAATATCAAAAAGATTCACAAGGCTGACAAGAAATTGAAGCAACCGGAATTCTCATACATTGCTGATGAGACTGTAAATGACACAAGAACTTTAGAGAACTGTTTAGTATTTTCTTTTAAAATTACACATCACAAAGTGATGAAACAAGGTATTCAACATATGTCCACAAAAATAGATTTGTAGATAATATTCATAGCAGCCTTATGCATAATCGTCCCAATATGGAAACAACCCAAATATCCATCAGTAAGATTATGGATAAATACATTGAAATGTATTCATAAACGGAATACCTGTCAGGAATAAATTGAAGTAAAGTAATGACATATTCAACAACATAGGTGAATTTCTAAAATATTGCACAAAAGGAACCAAGCACAAAAGACTACAATCTTTATGATTCTATTTATATATAGAACAAAAACAAGAAGCATATAACAATGAAATCACAAGGTGGTTGCTTCTGAGGTGGAAGGGTGCATTTATTTAAAAGAAATATGAAGAAACTTTATATGGCAATGGATATGTTCTGTATATTAATTGGAGTAGTTGTTACACATAGATAACCAATTGTAAACACTCAATTACTAAAGAAATTATGTATGTAAATTTTATGTGAACATTTTAAAACTATATGTCAAAAAATACCTGTATTGATTCTTTGTTGCCCATAGGATAAATTTCAAATATCTTTAAACACATGCAAAGTTTTATATAATTCATGTTTTTCATTCACTCTTCTTTCTCACCTGTTTCTCTGCTTACTTATGCTTCACAACTTCCAGTGACACTGAACCATTGCACTTAAAATTCCCTAGTGTGGCATCTTTCGCAAACCTTCGTACCAGTGCACACGATGCTTCCTTTATCTGGATTTCCCTCCATCTCTTAACTTCTCTTACATAAGTTTTACTTAGCCTCAGAAGTCAGCACAGGTTTCGTTTTGTTGGAGAAGCCTTCTCCAAACTTGCCACTTCAGTCTAGGTGCCCCTACTACATGCTATCAGAGTAGCAATTCTTTTACAGCACTCGTGGGCTATTTTGTAGTTGTCTTATTTGACAGCCTCAACAGAAGGAACTCCAGTTCAATTAGTTAGGAAAAAACCAACCTTTGTTTTAAGTTTATTATCTTCAAACATTTGATCTATCTCTAAAAAGTAATAAGGAGTTTCTATAGAGATCCTATGGAAGTTAATCATATAAATTACTTGCAACTAGCTTAGATAAAAATGATGATGATGATGATGATAATCACAACAACAAATATTAGCAGCTATTGAGTGATTGTGATATGCCAGATGCTGATCTACTTATTTTACTTTTAATTTAATGTACACAACAACTTATGTGGTAGTAACTATTACTATACCCATTCTACAGATTAGGAAAAAGAGATGAAGAGTTTAACATGTCCCAATACTGGAATTGGGTAATTAGAACAGGATTTGTATGAGAAGCCATTTTATTCATGAAAACTTAAAAATTAAAATAAATCCAGATTGAAATATCACAAATTCTAAATTAGTTAATCTGGCTCAATTTCCAAAACATAATTAATAACAAAGAGTAAAGACTTTGTATTCTCTACATATATTGCAAATATATGTAAAGAATAATCAGTCTAATTTCTATTTTGAGCAGATTGTTAAATGTCCATCTATTGTATCTCATTAGTTAATTAAATGAATTCATAACTCTTTCTTTACTAGTACATGTACTACTGTGTATGACATCAATGAATATAGTAATTACCACGATGTAATGTCATGCCAAGTTTGTTAGAATACATGTTTGTCAACAAAAAAGAAAGAGAGTATTATGAGAAATTCCCCAGAACTTCCTGCCAGCACTCATTGACAGAAATCAAAACAGCAGCTTTCACCACTAACATATTACAGTAATATGTTTAATTTTACCTATGTCAAAATGCTATGTATTACCTCCTAAAACAAGTTTTATTACTCTTTAAGGGTTAGAAACATGACTCACAGTATACCTTTGTTTTTAAATACGCATACGTACCTAATTATTAGTCTTTCTTTGGCTGAATCTCTGTGTTGCAATGACTTTAAAAATCATTCCTTGCAAATCAGGGGTCAAAAATCATTCTTAACTCAGATGATAGTCTCCAAAAGAAATCTTAACTGACTTTATTCTGCATTCAACTCACATTTGCTAATTCAACAGATATTTATTGAGTTCTTCTAGTGACTTCGGCTTGGGGCAATAAACATGCACAAGAGCTGTCTCATAATAGAGTACGTATATAATGAGCTAAGTAAAATAAATAAATGCATTTTCTAAGTAAATGCTGAATAAATAGTGTTTAAAATAGTGTTGGGTCCCAGGGCAAGCCACCCCAAAATATCCCACAATAGCATATTGATTTATTTTTTGTGTGTGTGAGGAGGTCAGCCCTGTGCTCACATCTGCCAATCCTCCTCTTTTTGCTGAGGAAGACTGGCCCTGGGCTAACATCCGTGCCCATCTTCCTCCACTTTATATGGGACACTGCCACAGCATGGCTTGACAAGCAGTGCGTTGGCGCGCGCCCGGGATCGAACTGGCGAACCCCGGGCCGCCGCAGCGAAGCGCGCACTTAACTGCTTGCACCACTGGGTCGGCCCCAGCATATTGATTATTTTTAATTAAAGTTACTTGAGAAGTAAAAAGGGCATTCTGATCCTCCTGTCTCTGTTCCCCCTGAAAGGAAGAAATAGATCTCCCGTGAGAAAGGTACTCTCCCTGCCTCCCTATCACCAGAGTTAGGGAATTGCGGGCCAAGAAGCCTGAATAAACAAACTTTGTTAATTTACTATCTCCAACCTAAACAGTGTTTAAATTCATCACTAATTACATACTCAAACCTAAGTTTTTTTGTCCCGTCATTCTTCACAAATTTATTGTTTCTTTGTGTAAAAGATATATATTCTGCCTGCTTTGTTTACTCTCCAAGCATCATTTCTCCGTTATCTCCATACATATGTATTAAACTGGGTTTTCCTCTGTTAATCTGGTCTTGTGTCACTTTTATTATTAGCTCAGCCATAAGAACATGAGAAGGGTAAAAGAGGAATTTCCCCCTCCTCGACAATGGGAAAGAGAAGAATTCAAAGGAGAATTAACTTTGTCTAGCGAGGAGGGTAAACAGTGTCATAGGGATCTAGAGAGAGCTTTATATCCTTAACTCAGATTTTCCTTTGGAATGGCAGTTAACACAACGTTTGTGCCCTGAGCTTTGGTCTTTCATGGTAATTGACACATTTCCATGTAAAACTTTTATTTTAAAAATGCTTATAATATCATTTTCTGTAAGGGAACTCAAAGAGCTGAGAATTTAAAGGCATCTTCAACGAGCCAAAAATACACAATAAAACACAGAGCCAATACAACACAGAGGATCATCCTGAAAGATCCCTAGCTTTTCTCTCTATACATGTGCATCACTTTGGGAAATTATTAGAACTCAACCTGAAATCGCACATGAAGAAGCAACAGTTGGTTCTCACTTCCCAGTGTAGCATCACTCTGAGTGTTTCCTTTCTTGGTTCCCAAATTTAATCTCTCCTTAGCTGATATTTGAATCCAACCTCACAGACTAAATATGCTACATATTTTTATGACTACTCCTAAAACTTTTAGATACAAAATCCTTCAGCATGTATTTAAAAGGATCATGTCTCACTTATTTTTTTGATTCCCTGGAAAAAAAATAATAAATGTATTGCTGGCAACTGGTATGCACTTAATAAAATGTTTTATTTTCTTAATTAAAATAGACAGTTATAGGGGCTGGCCCGGTGGCATAGTGGTTAAGTTTGTGTGCTCCACCTTGGCATCCCGGAGTTCACAGGTTAGGATCCCAGGCACGGACATATGCACTGCTTAGCAAGCCATGCTGTGGCGGCATCCCATATAAAGTAGAAGAAGATGGGCATGGATGTTAGCCCGGGGCCACTCTTCCTTAGCAAAAAGAGGAGGATTGGCAACGGATGTTAGCTCGGGACTAATCTTCCTCACACACACAAAAAAATAGTTATAGAGAAGTCAGAGAAAGTGTTTCTCTTTTTTTCAAATTAAAAGTCTCATATCTCAAATTTTGTAAGAAAATTACAAAAATGACAAAATGTATTGCAATAAGTATCAATAAATTCTGTTTTTAACCAATTTTGAAGTCTCTTAAAAAATTTTATTTCCACATCATCATTTCTTCCTTCTTCATGCTGAGTACACTTCACGAAAGCCACTAAATTGCTTCTATTTCTCCAAAATATTCAGATCTTCCTTTGTTGTTTAAAGGTGAATGAAATTAAATGAGAGATTAAGGAATGTTTCCTGCCTTACTTATGCTAACTTTATTTTTCTTAAAAGATTCATGGCAGGCTGTAGTATATAAGCATTAACTGAGCTTCCCTGGCACACTTCCAGCCACCCTACTTCAGTGTCTGTGAAATCCCGCCATGTGATACCATTTCAACCCCACAGGCTTGATCTACTAGATTTGTGACCCTGAATTCATGGACTACCTTTGAGGAAAATTTTGAGGGCTCAGAGAGTTATGTTATTTCATCTTTTTCCTCTGTACCAATTTTTATCATCAGAAGCATGTGTTTCACTAATCTCCTCTTGAGAGAATCTTTGCATCTGATTTGCCTTTGGGGGTAATATTTTCTTATTGCTTATAAAGTATAGCAAGATTCAAACAGTTCTTCATTCTTCCCAATTAAAAATAAAAGCCACCTTACTTTTAATACGGTGATGTCCTAAGGGAAATGTATATTGTCTTTAAATTGAAACTTCCTTAGAATGCTTGGATAGACATTAGTGAAAACTACATGCGGTTCTGTATGATGAGCACTGTGTCTTCCGATAAATTTCCAGCTGTGTTGTTTTTTTCTTTTAAATCAGTTAAATATAGCTGTCTTTGTGTTTCTGACTTTTTGAGTCTTCAAAGGCTATAATTTGGAGTTTCAGATAAGCTTTTAATGTGTTTAATTTAGTTAGTAGTCTAAATTTCTGTTAGAATCTTCAATCACAATGCAATGATGGGGTCATCAAACAAAGCTGCATTTAGCCTCCATCTAAGAGGTTTGAAGAAATTGCTTGGAAATTAATACCTAGGTTAATGACTATGATGTTGCCATATACGCACTATCTATTAATGCAATTTGACAACTTTTTACTGTTTCTGTGATTACTTGTGACTTACATACCAATACATTCAAAGTACAAATAGACATTTCAAGGATAAGGAATCAAAATCTGAGAAGTGTGTATCTGGAATCCCTCATTTATTTATTTATTTATTTATTTATTTTGTGAGGAAGACTGGCCCTGGGCTAACATCCGTGCCCATCTTCCTCCACGTTATATGGGACGCCGCCACAGTATGTCTTGCCAAGCGGTGCATGGGTGCGCGCCCGAGATCCAAACTGGCAAACCCCGGGCCGCCGCAGCGGAGCGCGCGCTCTTAAACACTCGCACCACTGGGCCAACCCTTCTCTCATTTATTTTTAATTGAAATTAAAGAATGCTACAGCTGTTTCACTTTCTTTTGTTTGTAACTCACACACATATATTTAGTTTTTGTGCAATATTAGACGGTTTTATATATATATATTTTCGCACTACTTAAAGACTACTAACTGTAATAGTTTCTTCCTTTACAATTAGTTTATATTTAAAGATAAATATAGAATTACTGAAAATTCTTGTTAAGATCAGATATATTTTTTGTAAATTTTATTTTTGTGAATCTTTAAAAATAATTTTATTGTTATTTCTCTATAATCATATAAGTGTGGTCCATCTTACAAAATCTTATTTATAGATATCATTTAGCTTCATAGGGCACTTTAACACAATGGGAAGAAATACAGTCTTCAGGTTCAAGTAGACAGGGGTTTATATTTTGAGTCTGGCTCTTCCTAGCTGAGTGTTACTTTATCTAAACCCGAGAATTCTTTGCTTGTAAAGCTTGAAATTTTAGATAATGTACTCATATACTATCACATGACTACATTGTATCTATATTACACTAGCAAATATAAAATTGGAGATCTTTGACCAGAAACCCTCTTCTACCCTTTTTTAAATGGATGATCTTGGTCTCAGGCTCTCTCAGCCTCAGTTTCCTCACCTGTAAAATAAGAATGTAAACGTTTACCTTGAAGTGCTTTAGAGACAAGGCAAGTAAAAGTAGCACCAATATCAGAGCATAGTAGATGTTCAGTAAAAGAGAACATCTTCATAAAACAGTACTTGTATTCTTTTTCTTAACAATAATAATCTTTAAACTCCAGGTGCTCAGAGATGCTGATGCCCTCTACACAGGAAATAATCATAATACCTTGTGTTGCAAACAAATAATTTCACTGTTTTACTTTTATCTCTTCAATAAACTTGATAAGGGCCTTATTCCAGGATCTCTCACAACGTCTAGCACAGAACTTAGTTATAGTAGGAGTTCAATTAACTCTTTATTTACTGATTGGTTTGACTTAGATAAAGGCAATTTAAACTTTAAAATGTTTTACTTTGATTTTGGGAATTATGTCAAGGTCCATCCTCAAAACCGTCCTATGGCTCCACGATTTTCTAGAAGGACTCATAAAACTCAGAAAAACTGTTATACTCATGATTGTTGTATATTACAGTGAAAGGATACAGATTAAAATCTGCAAAGGGAAAAGGCACATAGGGCAAAGACTAGGAGAAACCAGGTTCAAGATTTCAGTGGTGTCCCCCTCCCAGTAGAGTCACGTGAGGACCTGCTCAATTCTCTCAGCAACAACATATGACAATACGTATGAAGTGTTGCCAACCACAGACGCTCACAGACGCTCACTCAAGCTTTGGTGTCTGGTATTTTATTAGGGGTCAGTCACCTAGGCATTTAGTACCTGCATGACTGACCTTAGCTACTCAGACTCTAGACTTCTCACACTCCACTCTCTCAGAGGAAAAACAGGTGTTCACCATAAATCACATTGTTAAGATAAACTTACCTGGTCAAACTGATAGAGCATGACTCAATGCCTCAGGCAGATAAAAACAGGTATTTACCATAAATACCGTATAGTCTAAGGCATCAGTCACACAAAATTATTCTTCTCAGGCAGAATATGCTAAGGGCTAAGAGATTATCTCCTAGGAGTCTACCAAAGGCCAGCCCTGAAGACAGACCTTTCTTGGAAATGTGCAGAGTTTGAGCAATCCAGAACTGCTGAGTCAATGCTTTCTTGCCCAGTAACGCATTCCCCCAGTGGAAAATTTAACAATATAAAAGGCATACACTGAAAATTATTTCTCTTACTGTTTCCTCATCCATATAGTTCCCCTGAAAACGGTAAAAAATAATCTTAGTTTCTGATGTATTTTTTTAGAGATATATATATATGTTCCTCTTTTACATAATATTCTATACAATGTTTGGTACCTTATTTTAATTAACAGTATATCTTAGACATCTTTCCATACTAGCACATAAACAAGCAATCTCATTATTTTTATGACAACGTAATTTTCCATTTTGTGATTATATAATTGATTTAACCCATCGTCTATTTATACATATTTAAATAGTTTCCAACATTTTAGAAAGAATGATTCAGATTTACAAGTGACAAATGTTCAACTGACATTTTGAAAGCACGCAAGTATATCTGTAGGATAAATTCTTAAAAGTAGAATTTCTGGGTCGTATTTGATATATAGTTCCACATAGGCTTCCATTAGAGTTTGCTAATTTACAATCAAATCAGGTTGTGATTACGATGACATTAAGTCAAAGGTTACAAAGATAAATTATAAATTTCTAAATATCAGCAACACTGTAAAGTATAAATGTGAAGCATCACATTTCAACATGAAGTAAGCAGATTTTAGCAAGGACAATTTAATCTAGTATTAATTATCGCATTAATATGGATATAGAGAATTAAGGGACAGTGCTTGGCTCTTTTTTGTTCTGTTGAATTGTATAACTTTTCCTATATCAGAAATTGAGAGCACTATCATAGATGTCTTTCGAATTGAGTTTCCAAATCTTGATCTCTCACTTACCTGGGATGTGAATGAATAAATAAAATAATAACTGGATCCGGGCCAGATGACTAGACATGAAAGAATAAATTACTGTGAACTGTAGGTTTGCCCGTTACTGATTGTTGAGATTGCGGCTTCATGAAGTTGTATAGTTTCCTGCAAGAACTTTGCCTAGAAAGAGAAGATTTTTCTCTAAATGAAGCTGGGAAAAAAAAACTATTTTAAATATAGTAGAATCACATTTTCAACTAATTTTAGCTAGAGTGTGAAGAAAACATTTCAGGAAGATAAGTTCATACTGTCTTCATTTTGATGACATACTCGACCATTTTGTGGGGTCCTATGGTTTCTGTCATGACAATGGCTTCTTTTTTTCCCTTGTCATTGTCATTTCTGACACAAGAACAAGACATCAGAATTTTAATATCATGTATATATTTTCAGTGATTCTGGCTAAGCTAAATTGCCAGCAGGCTACATTATTGTAATTTTCTCTTTGCAAGTCACAGCTGCAAGGTTTCTTGTTCATGACAAGTTCCATGAACATTTTTCTCCTTGTTGGAGCTTCTTCTAGACCAGATGGCTACCTGTGGCATATTTTATGAATTGTAAAGGAAATTACTTAAAGGCTTTTATACTTTGAGATTTTTCCACTTGGGTGATTTGTATGTATCAAGTCTTTTGTACCTTAATTAGGTTCAGCTTTTTGAATTCTAAAGAGCTTATCGATGGCAGGCATTTTATTTTTAGTATTTATTTCTATCAGATAGAAGACATAACAGATTTTAATATCTCCAGAGCTAGATATTTAATCAAATTAATTATTATGATTCTTTGATTTTTTATCTAAAGCATTTGGGAGTGTTTTATTGTCATTGTCTTAACTTGTAAAGAGCCATTTGTTTTTCATTAGTTAGTAGTAGTAAGTAAATTGGAATATTTACTTCCTGCCTGCATACCAACTTATTTTCCTCTTTATTTTTAATTGACATTTTGCTGATGTCTCTAAGAAACCAAAAAATTGAGAGTGATGGTTTTTTTCTTTCTGAATCATAGAAGAGAAAAATATCTGCTAACCTCATTAATTTAAATCCCAGTTGATAGGAGCATTAAACAAAGGTCCTGATTCTCTGAGCATCAGCCAATGGGCTTTCTCCTTATATAAAGGGAAGAAAATTCTTCCTTCATAAATTCACTCATTTGCAATGATATGTTACCTGTGTTCAAGAAACATGCTGAACCCTTTTCCAAAAGCACTCCTTCCCTCGGTGGTAGATTTACTCATCTGTTTTCTGTTTTGTCTGCTTTCTTAACACTTGTTAGAAACTTTCAGAAGTCCAGATGCAAATCCCCTCCCATCTCACATTAATCTTGAGAATGTTTTTCTCATCTTTAAAAATGGTGGCAATAATACTATCTTAGCCCTTTTGGACTGCTAATAATAAAAATACTATCGATTGGATGGATTATTATTATTTTTTGTATGTGTGTGTGTGAGGAAGATTGGCCCTGAGCTAACATCTGCCAATCCTCCTCTTTTTTTGCTGAGGAAGACTGGCCCTGGGCTAACATCCATGGCCATCTTCCTCCACTTTATATGGGACACCTGCCATGGCATGGCCTGACAAGTGGTGCATCAGTGCGCACCTGGGATCCGAACCGGCGAATCCCGGCTGCCACAGCAGAGCGCGCGCGCTTAACCGCTTGTGCCACTGGGCTGGGCTCTGGATGGATTATTTTTGTTGTCAGTGCAGTGGAGTCGATTCTGACTCCTTGTTACCCTGTGTACAGCGGAGCAGGACCCTGCTGGTCTTTTTGCACCATCCTCTCACCTTCTGGCGCTATATCAGACAATGCTTTGCTGCTATTCATAGGGTTTTCATTGCCAATTTATTCGGAAGTGGGTGGCCAGGTCCTTCTTCCTAGTCTGTCTTAGTCTGGAAGCTCCACTGAAATCTGTCCACCGTGGGTGACCGTGCTGGTATTTGAAATACCGGTGGCATAGCTTTCAGCATCACAGCCACACATAGCTGCCATAGTATGACAATCAACAGGTGGGTGGTGTGGTTCCCTAACCGGGAAACAAACCTGGGCCTCGGCAATAACAGTGCCAAATCTTAACCACTAGACCACCAGGATGGATTATAAACAACAGAAATTTATTTCTCATATTTCCAGAAGCTGGGAAGTTCAAGATCAAGGTACCAGCAGATTTGGTGCCAGGTGAGAGTCTGCTTCCTGGTTCATAGATGGCTGTCTTTTAACTATGTCCTCACATAGTGGAAGGGACAAGGGAGCTCTCTGGGATCTCTTTTATAAGGGAACTAATCCCACTCATGAGGGCTCCATCCTCATGACCATTTAACCCCTAAATGCCCTACCTCCTAATACACTTGGGGTTAGGATATCAATATATTAATTTTGAGGAGACATAAACATTCAGTTTATAGCAAATATCAATCATATAAGCATATCAAAAAGTACTGAGAACATAGTAGGCATTTGTAAAATGATTATTTTCTTGCTCTATGAGAATTAATTAAATGAAAATATAATTTGAGTCACTGCATCCAGATCATATTTTTACTGATATTCTAGCCAACATTGGGTTTCCAGTAATTGACCAAGCGCTACAGTCCTACTTTCTAGGCTAAGAGGTTATTTGACATCTTTCCTGCTGAGGCAATCAGAAGTAGTCATGTAGGAAGCTTGGCATTCAAGGCAAGCTGAAATCTAGACAATTCTCTTCTATTTGGAAAAATGGTTCATGGAGTAGCAGGACACTTACCTTTTTTTAGTGAAAAAAAATTTCTTCCGTTGGTGGCCTGAGGAAGTCTGGGGATCTTTTTTAGGAATGAGTTTAACTCTGCTCTTGACTGATTTTCCCTTCTAAAGCCTTGAGTGCTTATGTAATATACAGCTTCCCTAAAGATTCAGAATACTAAGGTAATAGAGATATATAAAGTTTTGATGAAAATAACTATTCAAGTAACATCTTTTAAAGGCTAAAGAAATGATAGAGTATTCCAGAGAAGCAAAAACCTTCTTTTATCTTGGAGTAAGTTCATTTAAGGTCACTTCCACCTGTGAAAATCTATCATTTCATCAATCATATGTGTAAAGTATAATTAATAATAATAATAATAAATATTAATAATTAAATTAACATGATGTGATCAAAGTGATTGAGACTAAGAGCAGGACTAAATATAGTGTGCTTATTTGCTGTGTTTGAGATGAAGGAATGGGAATAACGTTAGGCAATTGGCCAATCAGAGGCTGACACCTCATTTGGGTACTTGTAAAGTAGCTACCCTTTCTTGAGCATTCATTATGTGCCAAGCACTGTGTGGAAAATGTTCCTTAGAATGTTTCATTTAGTTCTTTCAGTGCACTTATGAGGTAGGTATAATTACCTATTCATAGTAGAAACATGAAATAAATTTTCCAGATTTCACAGCAAATAAATTGCAAGGACAAGATTTTAACTAAAATCAATCTGATTCTATAACTAGAGTTCTTAACCACTCCAAAGCAGAAGTCATGGTTCACCTATTTGAATAAATATGGCCAGCCTCTGATCCATGAACCACATGAAAAACTACTACTCGGGCATTGTCCTTAACATAAAAATGTAGGGACCTCCATAGATTGTCTCTTTCCCTTTAGGAAAGTTGATGACCACAGTCTGCTCCCCTCTCCCCTTCAGAGTTTAATCTATTTGCCAACATTTAACATCTCTCCCCAAATAGTGGTGATCAAGATGGTCTTAAAATTCTCCTTAACTTGTCTAACATTATTCAGGTTTCTTCCTGACTACAGGCCCCTGATATCCCTTTTCTTAGAGCATTTACTTTAGAAAACCTACAATTATAAATTCTTTCTCTGCCCTTTTGAGATGTATATAAGTTTTCTCCCAGCATCTTTTTAGTTCTGCCAGATACTAACCCAGGGAACGTCTTTCTCAAGGACCTGAGAACCATCACTTTGAAATGTAAGCCTTGAAGGAGATAGCTGTCCTATCTCCCTGTCTCTGTGGGCAGGTAGGAGCCTAACTTAGGCTAGGGCTAAGACAGGAGACTAACTTAGGATGGTCATCAGTTAGCAACCACAGGCGGCCTAATCACAGAGAAAAATACTTGCAAATATAGTAGTCTCTCCTTATCCATGGGGGATATGTTTTAAGACCCCCAGTAGATGCCTGAAACCAGGGATAGTATTGAACACTATATATATTGTTTTTCTTATACATACATACCTATGATAAAGTTTAATTTATAAAGTAGGCACAGTAATAGATTAACAACAATAACTAATAATAAGATAGAACAATTACAACAATAGACTGTAATAAAAGTGACTGTAGATCTTAGCAACCTCGGTATATGGTTTTTTTTTCTTTCCTTACTAAGTTGAGAACTTTCAACTTCTCACTTAAAGAAAACATTTTATGGCTTCTTTTTGGCATATCCTAATCATTAGCATCAGTACTCTTGAGCTTTGGGGTCATTATTAAGTAAAATAAATGTTACTTGAACACAAGCACTACTCACAGCCACAGTTGATCTGATGACCAAGCCAGCCACTAAGTGACTAACGGGTGGATATGCTGGACAAAGGGATGATTCACTTCCAGGGACAAAGCAGAATGGCATGAGATTTCATCATGCTACTCAGAATGGCACACAATTGAAAAGTTATTAATTGTTTATTTCTGGAATTTTCCATTTAATATTTTCGGACAGCAGTTGACCGCAGGTAACTGAAACCGCGGAAAATGAAAACTCAGATAAGTGGGGACTACTGTATGTGAACAAATCAGTGTGTTCAACACATCCCATTGATCAGCCTCCCCCCTAGTGTCCTCCAGTACTTTACATCTAGTTCACCCCAGTGCTTAAAAACCCTCCCATCTTTTGTTTCAGTGAAGTTGAGTTCAGTCTCTCCTGCATTGTAGGAGTCTTGAATAAAGTTGTCCTTGCCTGTTTAATTTTGTCTGGGCAAATTTTTGCTTTGATAGTGGGAAAGGATAAAAATTGGTGTGCTATTTTTAGGAGTAACGACCTTCTCCAGAGAGACAAAGTGTGGAACTACTTTTTTCAATCCTTTCCATTTTGTAGTGCATCATTCAAATATCTCCTCCATGAGGACTTGCCTGACTTATCCCTTCATAAAGAATTATTCTCTCTTTAGTATGTTATCATACTCCATTTAGAACCCTCAGGGTGTATATGCTGGCTTCCCCATTAGTTGGGGTGTGCTGTGAAGATACTAACAGTGTCTTATTCATATGTAACAAGGCAGAGTGAAGAACTGTATGAGCCCTTTCCTAACACTGCACCGCCTCCTAAACCCAGCTCTGCAAGCTATGGAACAGTTGAGAAAGGTTACTAAATTCACAAAAGTGGAATTGAAAGAAATTCACTCTTGGTGAGACCCCAGGGCAGTGAGAGTAAACTGGCTTGCAAGCCACTACCAAAGACAAACAAGAGTCACCAGGTGTGAGAAGAAGTTGCCTTTGGGCAAAGTGCATTGTCGGTCAAAGCTACTCTACTGTTTTTCCAGAAAACTAGGAAGCGACTATTAAGAGAACTGCTTGAAGATTTGCAAATCTTTGAAGGAGGACATCATAGAATTTTGTTCTGCTATTAGATTTCTGCTGTGCATTCAGGGTTCACCACTCTGTCTATCTGCTGCCTGAGTGTGGGAGAGAGAACTGTAGAGAGATTGCCTGTGTCAGACCAGAGGAGAAAAGGCAGGGAATTCCCAGATTTACGAGTTTCCAAGAGGTGAGATTGAGGCAGTGAAAGACAGAGATTGAGGCAGCTGAGATGGGCAGCTGTGGCCTTGCTGTGATCTCATCAGAGGGTTTCAGTTCAATGTTGCCAGCTGGGAATCAGAGGGAAGAGGTGGGATCATAAATGCTTAGGAAATTGATTGAGGTTCCATTCTATGTCAACAGGGCCTGAGTTCTCCACTAATACACAGCATGTCTTTTGAAAATGAGCTAGATCAACAGTGATGGTCCACAAACTCGGAGAGCAATCTCCCTCCTAAGCAAAGGACGTTTGTTTACATAAGGAAACAGTTATTATGACAAAGAGTACTAAAGTAAGCCTTATTTTTCCTATTTCCCTCATAGCAGCCCCAACACACCTCAAAGTAAATGGGAGCAAGAATGGGTAGGAGGCATGAGAGAGTGGACTACACTCCCCACTCCAGCAGAGTGATGAAGCCATGATCTGATCTGTGCGGAGTAAAAGGATGAGTCTAAAGTGGGACTGACATTTTTAAGTGGGCATAGTAAGTTTCAGTGATAAATATGAGACTATTTAAACAATCAGAAGTGCCTGAAATTTTGTAAAACCAGATAGAGATATTAAGTGATCCCACTACACAGGGAAAATATCATGACATATATCAACTAGCTGAGACCTCACTCAGACCTACTAAATCAATTTTTATCCCCACCATCTACAATGTTCCTTTCACATAGGGGACATTTAACAAGTCTTTTTTGAATTAATTACTTGGAATAAAATATAGCTCAGAGACTGAGAAACCAACTAGATAAACTCTATCCCAGCTGTAATAACAAATAGAATTAATGACCTTGATTAAGTGTTCTATTGGTAGATAGTGCTGAAATAACTGGTTTTGTGGAACTAAACTGTCCCTGAATCTGGTGTCTTTGCAACTGCTGGGTAGGGAGAAACAGGTATAAATATCAACCACACATATCGATGCAGAAACAACTGTAGACGGCAATTGGACAATTTGCAAAAAGGTTAGTACGGCCTCTTCCTAGGGAGATTTTATGTCCTAGAAAAAGACAAATTAGCAGATAATCCTGTAACAAAAGTAGCAACAGATTCATCCAGCCCTTCTCTTAGGAAGCATGCATTCTTAGCTAAAAGTTTTAATATATGTATATGTTTGTATATCGAGGATATTCTGTGAGCTTTTTAACAAATTATTTTACCAGCATCCATGTTTATTGTATTGGAAGGCAACAGACATTTATAAATCTTAAGTGAATTGAGACAAAAAGTGCATCTGAATCCCTCATTTCTTTTTCAAAACATTTTTATCGGCTCACCTGGTGAAATAATGAACCTTGAAGTCACGTCCCTTAATGCTAAAAGTATGAATTAAAAATTGCCATACATCCAAGCCCCGCTTGAGTCTGTTCTTATCTATGAAATTAGTACAATAATGTTGTTCTATTTTACCAGGATGCTGTGAGGAATAACTAGAAAAAATGACTGTAGCATACCTTTGTTAAAATAGAAGTGTTATATAAATGCTAAATAAGACCAAGGGTCATAAACACACAACCAGGGGTGTGTTCATAACAAAGAGAAATACATTTGAGTAAACAAACGACACACATCCCACACAAAAATCAGAGAACCCTTAGTGCTTAGGCAGATTTTAATAATATTCAAGAAATCTTCTTGGAGTAAGAGAGTGATATTGACTCCTTTCAGAAGATCATTCTTTCTAAGTAAAAAGAATTTCATCTCTTCCTGGCTATTGATCCTGTACTGTTGGTAGCCAGAATAAAAACTCTGAACTACTGAATTTGGTTCTGGCCACTAACTATCAAATACATGAAACTGTCCAGTGTGTATTTAGTCTCTGTGCCACATGAAAGATTGCTAGATTTTGCTCTGGATCTATTCAGAGAGTGAAATGGAATTGCCCATTATAACCATAACAGTCAGTTATGTGTAAAAATATAAGTGTTTTTCCAAATCAGAGACGGTGTCTGTTGCAATAGGCTACTAAGTTAGCACCCTTAACTTCCTTTTCATTTTTGCATTCCATTTTAGAAAAATATAACTTCTATACAATTCAGTTGCCACCAGCATTACTCTTACTTAAGGGAATTTGTATTCAGACGAATATGTGCCACAGGAGCGGAGTCTCTCCATGCTGATTGACGACACAGTGACCTTCACTTGTTCACAGGCTAAAGGAAGGAGAACTGGACGGGAGTAACCGTCTCCATTGTACAGCACATCCACAGGTCCAACTTTGCCCTTACTCATTGATACCCTATTATTCACTTTAGGTAGCATTTGCATAGATTCATATTATGAGGAGCCTTCGGAGAAGAGTTGAGGTTGTCTGTTCTGGAGAGATGAATTAGGAAGGAATGCATTTTAGTACTTAGCACTGAGTCCCTCAAACATTCTTCTGAAGAAATCTTACAAGGAAGTACTTTTGATGCCACTGCAAAATTGAGTTCAGTATTCCTGTATTTACCTTGTGTCTTTTGTCTGAGTATTTCAAGATTTCAAGTGACTTCACAAACTTCTACATTGTATTTCTTCCACTGCTACTCTGATATAAGGGGGTGAATCTTCTACCTTCCCTCTAATATTTTTTTAAACAGGACAGAAAAGTTTTCTTTAAAGAATCTTTACTAGAAATGGCCAACCTGTCTAAAAATAGCTTCCCTGACAGCTTCATGCCTTTTCAGAATTGAACTTAAGCTGTATCTTCTCCTTTTCTCTTTTAAGGCCCTGAAATAATTGAAAGAATATTTTTATTATACCATCCATCTGGAAAAGGAAGGCTGGGATACTATGAGAAGGGCCATTCTTTCTTGTGATATTTTTGGCTGTGTCTCAGGATGGGATGTTTGATATGTCACGAGAAAGATGGTCCTCGTTAGATTGCCAGCCCATTTGCACAGGCACCAGAAGAGCTCAAAGGGGGATAGATCAGCCTCTGATCAGTAGCCTATAAAATTTCTATCTTTTGACTTTTGGTTCTAACTAATTCTTATAACAGCATTTTTTCCTTTTTGTTAATATTCTTTAGGGTTTTTTTTCTTTCTCTCTTTTTTTTCTTTACTGATTTTCTACAATGAATTTCTTAGTAGTCTAACCACATGCCCAGGACCATTTGCCACTTTATAATAATAGCAATAACCATGCTTATGCAGGATGGTTCCCACAGGGGCTCTGAGTACTTCATAGATACCATCCTTAAATCTGATTGCTTGCCTGATGGATAGTGTCCTCCAACCTTCTTGAATTTTCGGACCGGGAATTTTTAGACAGAGAACTAGGAAGTTTAGAAAGTTGTTCATGTTCATTTTCATAATATTTTTGCTGGTTTACTGTGCAAAAGTATGACATCATAAACATACTCAAGTTTTAAACAATATGACCTTATTAACTATTTTAGTTTCTTTGTTATAAGCATTTCATTTATTTAGGCAGAATTTCCTGATACCTTGCCTGGTATTAATTAGAAGCATTTCTAATTAATCCATTTTCTGTCCATTAATCAACATCTAAGACTCAAGACTACAATTTTTGTCTGGATCAGTGTCTTCTTTGAGTTCCCCAACAAACTCAGCTTTGTTTACAGTAGCTAGCTACAAAGGATATTAAGGTGTGTGAATAAAAATTTAACAGAGTGCCAGCAAATTCACATGCAAATATAAATTATTAACCTTTAGGATTTAAAAATAAAATAGGGGCCGGCCCGGTGGTGCAAACGGTTAATTGTGTGCATTCCGCTGCGGCAGCCCGGGGTTCGCCAGTTCGGATTCCAGGCACGGACCGATGTACTTCTTGTCAAGCCATGCTGTGGTGGCATCCCATATAAAGTGGAGGAAGATGGGGCATGGATGTTAGCCCAGGGCCAGTCTTCCTCAGCAGAAAAAGGAGGATTGGCAGATGTTAGCTCAGGGCCGATCTTCCTCACAAAAAAATAAATGAATGAAAAATAAAAATAAAATAAATCACACAACAGTATGTATATTAGGTTCTGGACCTACTTTGGTATTTTTTCTGGGTAACTATGGCTTAGATATAACCATTGATAGAAAATTTGTCCTTGAGAATTTTAAAAAAATGAGAAAAACAGTGATCAGTTAAAGGCCATATAACTCATATTTAAATGCAAAACGTAGCAATCAAGATATATCGAGAACCAGAAGCTGATGTAGAACATTCACATTTAACGTCTTTCTCAATCATTTGTCTTTTGGTCTCATTAATGGCCCCGCTCTCTCCTTGGTCCAGCACCTTCATGATAGGAAGTTAAGTATAAAGATCAAGAGTGTGGGCTTTGGAGCATCATGGATTATCATTTGAATCGGGTCCTACCCCTTACTTATTAGGGATGATGGGCAAGCTATGTAACTTCTTTAAGCCTTGGTTTCCTCGTTGGCGATAACAGGTTAACAAAAAACACCACCACACTAGGTAGGATTGTTGTGTGGATTAAACGTGTAAAAGAATTAAGTATGTGTCAGGTATCAAATCTGCATTCAATAAATAATAACAGTAACAGTAACAATCACTTTCTTATTCTCTAGTTATTTTGCCTCAGGGCCTGGCTTGTGCTTTCCTCCCCGAGTTAGCATCCCAGTCTCTGTACCAACATCGCATGCATCTAGTGTTTGTTCCTCTGAATTTCATTGAAGTTTACTGTGACTTTATATTATCCTCATGAGCTGAGATGTTTAGTGTCTTTGATGGGACTATTAGCTAGTTTGATAATCCTTTTAAACCCGATAGTAAGTGAAAAGCTGTGTAAGACTCCAAGTCTTTTCTTTTACCCAATTTGTCAGAGGGCACATATTTTAAGAAAGAAACTCTAAAAGCCATACAGGCAGTCATAGAACTTATAGCTGAAAGGAACCTTGGTTTTTGTCCAGTAAAAATCTTTTTTTTTAGTAATGAGAAAATTAAGTCTCAGGGATTTTTCAAGGTCATAAGTGCAGTGTATCAGTCTGAGTCTAGTTAGGAGACAGAAATCACATAATTTTTTAAACTGAGTATGTATATAAAGATCACAACTAGGTACTAAAGAAATGAAGAGTCCAAAAGAGAGGTAACTATCACAGAAGTAATAATTGCCGGGGCCAGCTTCCACCCCTGGGGCAGAGAAAAGGTTGGAATTATTGAAATTTAGAAGCTATAAGGAAGGATTCTGCAAAGCTGAAACTCAGATTGCTAAATAGAAGACGCCACTAGGTCTGTGCTGATGTCCCTTAGCTCAGAAGAGGGACCTCATGGAGCTGTTAGCCAGAATAGTCAGCTTGTGCTGGTATCTCTGAGGGGATGCAATGAGGCTGGTTCTGCAAATGTTGGAAAAACTTCAAACTGCATTCATCTACTACTAACTGGAATAACTTGCCACTGCCAAAGTGAAGACACATTGCTAGGATAATACAAACAGTAGGAGGAACAAGTTTCTTCTTCCCCCTCCAAACTTCTATTCTTTCCCTAGGGGCCCCCCTTTAGGCAGAGCATAATAGAGAGCCAAATGGAAAAGCAGAAATGTGGTTGGCAGTTCCAGCCCCAGCATCACAGATTGTTGAAGAGTGGGTTAATGCTAAGATAATTTACTAACTGGCACAAGTAGTTGATGGAAGATTCAGGTATACCAACAAACCAGACAGAATAACTCTGTAGACCTTGGAAGTGCTGGAGGAAAAGTGTATCTTCAATTTCAATTTCTCTCTCTGTTTCATCTCTTGCATATGAGGAATCACACAGAATTTACCATTGCTCTACACCTGCCCTTCACATTTACGGGCTTCTCTTCTTCCACATAATATGTAACTTAGTTCACACATTGACTTCCTCTCATTTGGCCTATTCATGTCATAAGAGATTTCAAAACCAGACTTTAGTCTCTTATCCATTGAATACTGAAAATTTGCTAAGAGAATAGATTTCAGGTGCTCTCACTACACACACAAAATATGGTAACCATGTGAGGAGATGAGTATGTCAATTAACCCGAATGTAGTAATTATTTCACTGTGTATATGTATATCAAATCATCAATGTACACTTTAAATATATACAGTTTTTACTTTTACAAAATCAAGAGGGTAATTCCAGGAGCTGGGACCTGAGACTTTAAATGGGTCTACACCCTAGTTGGAAAAGATTAGCCTTGGATGCAGACCACCACCCAAGATTCATGCTCTTGACACAGTCTTCTACTCTTAGAGAAATTCTCCATTTGAGATTCTCTGTTCAGCTTTGACAGTTCATATTCTTCCTCACGATTCTCTCAACCTAATCTCACTCCAGTATCGTTCTCTCTTTGGTTCCCAGGCATCTGTGAACTCAGTTCAATGGACTGGTATTGCAGATATTGACCTCCTCTCACCTCCTGACAAAGATTTCCACAGTGGTAAAGTCTCTGTAACCAGCTGATTCACACCATACTACACACACTTGCCATTATCCAGTACATTTAGTTAGGTTACATTTCAGTAATAATCTGTTCCCTAAGCTCTTACGTCTAGTCTCAAACCACTCTAATACATCTTTCATAGAAAGACAGAAAGGTAGTGGTTAAGAGTGTGGCTTTAGACCTATTGTGCCTGAGTTTGAATCCTAGTTCTTCCGCTTACTTGCTGTGTGACCTTGGAACAAGTCTCTGTGTTTCAATGGCCTCTCCTATTAAACTCCCACCTCCTTGGTTTGTTGTGAGGAATAAATGAGTTAACACATGTCAAGAGGTTAGAACCCTGACCAGCATATAGCAAATACTTAAGAAATATTAGTTATTATTTCACTGTGACCAGTATTATCTTCCAAATCCAAGTGGGTGAACATTTTTGGCTTTATCATTTGCTACTATCTGACTCTGTGAAAGTTATTCAATTTTCTTGAGGTTTAGTTTCTTTCCATGCTTAAAATGTTGCTTGAAATGGAGATAATATATAACTTACTTATATGGTGGTTGTCAAGATTAAATGCTAGTGCACAAGTGAGAGGTTAGTGTGTTTGAGCCAGACCTGAGACTCAAAGACCAGTGGGCAGCATTACACAATGACTACTTCTTAGAAGTCCTCTCTAAACAGACCAACCTCCTGAATGTAACACAAATTTCTAGTGTAGAGAAAAATGTCACAGATTGTATAATTTTTCTGAAACATTATCCAGCTACACGTTTTAATTTACACAGGGTCTAGGAGCACAGTGCAAAAGAACATGAACTTGACCTTCCTAACAAACCTATCTGAAGAACCAGTTGTTGTTGAAGGAAGCCAGATGAAGGGAAAGAATAAGGAGCCCATGAGAACGAAAATAATATGGGAAGGATGTCTAGAAGAAAGGGCCAAACTGAGCATCAGGGCCTGGGATGATTAGAGTTGACATGTAAGGGGTACACTTGGCCACTCCAACTCAAGACCCACCTGGGTCCTTTCCTCTTCTCACTCCCAGGTTCTTTTACCCTGAGAAATAAAGGTTCGCAGTATTGGGGTCCTAATCCCTCTGCTGTGGGAACACCTTATGAACAGCTGATGACAGAAGCATGGAGCACTTTTCTTCTGGCTAGAAAGAAGCAAGGAGGGCTTACATAGTGAAAAAGCAGGATGATGATAATTATACCTGTAATAAGACTTCACAGATTGGACTAATAGTTACATATGAAAACATCTTTGGAGATTTCAGGAATATCAGGGAGGAGGAATCCTGGAAAAACATTCCATTTCCTGAGAAGATGGTTTTTGATTATTACTTTCAAAATTATACATTTACACTAACCATCAGTAAATCTTGAAATGTACCCACTATATACAGTAAAACCTTGCATACTACCTGGCACACAGCAAGCGATCAATACTCCTCACTGCAAAAAAAGTCATTAATAGTCATCAATTTCCATCTGTAATGAACAATTTCCTATCTGTATTCCTTTACTAACATGCTTTCTGTGTTTCTAGAATATCTCCACTCAACATCACATAGATATTTATTCTAAGTGCAGTTTTCTGGTCAAGGGAAGGCTCATCCTTTGAGACCCATTTCAAACCCACTATCCTCTATATCTTTGCAGCTCAAAGTTTGGTCCATGTAACAGCAACATCAGCATTACCTTAGCGTTTGTTAGAAATGCAGATTCTAGGCTCCACATCAAATCTACTGAAAACGGAATCGGCATTTTATGATGAACTCCAAGTCCTTACCCTCATTAATCTTTAAGAAGTCCGAATTTCTCCCCTAATCTATGCAGATCTTATATATCCTGGTCAATTGAGACTTACTTGAGAAGAGCCTGTATGTCTGAAAAACTCCACTGCCTGGTGCTTTCTAGATAGAAGATATCGAATAATGCTTGTTAAATTGGATTTAAAACATCTGTCTCACTCAGGTGAAAACTTAATCATTGGTAGCATCTTTATAAACTAGTTCATTTTACTCTAAAATTAGTGATATTATAGATCAAATGCTATGATTAGAACACCAAATATGAAAAAACAAAAATTGAGCTTGTCAGTGTTTTCTTCCCGTTCCAATAATAAAATTGTATATGTTCGTCTCATAGAAACAAAATCTTCACCATATTTTTCTATTTTTCTAACAAAGAGAAATCCAAGACTAATAGATTTTCTCCATGTTACTCTCCTTGCCCAGACTAGATTCAATAAATGGCATATTGTATCATATTTAACATTTTGTTACAACTTAAATATGAAAATTATGTTTAAAATGGAAACCAGAGGGCATATTTTATTTGCACAGAAATTTTTTTCCAACTTTTATTTGTATTCTTAGAGCATTACTTTCTTATTAGTTTAGTTCTGCACACATTTCCTTTTGACTTACATTCATTCTTCATTTGGGATGCAAAAAGAGGAACACAGCACTTATACTATTTTTAATATGAAACCTGTTGATATTTCCATTGAAATGATCTGTCTTGCAAAGTTATAATCACTATCATGATTGCTCCAAAGTGGAAGAATTTGAGTTATTTCTCTTAAAAGTGTTGTGCTCTCTTTCCTTCTCACTCAATAACCATTTCACTGAGAGTTTCTTTGAGCGTATTGTTCTAAGAAGCAAAATGAGGATTTGTCTGACTGACACAGCACACAGTAGTTCAAATGTAGCATTCCACCGTCTGCATGAGATCTTGGATTCTTGTGTTGTTCACAACACAGTAAAGCTTTATAGGTAAAGGGAAGATTTGTTAGGTTTCCCTTGACACCATGAGTATTTTATAAGCCTATTCTCTGGTGAAATTTTAGTAGATTTCCTGCTTCTATTGTATTCATTTTAATCTCATTACTATTGTACAAAACAAAGGAAATAAGCATTAACACTTCAAAATACTATTCATTTTATATTCTATAAAAGACAATCTTACATGAAGGTTTGTATAAAATTTTCAAGCACTAAAACATGAAAAGTGGAATTAAAACAAAAAGCACTTTCATTTTAAGGAAAAGAGAATGATAAGCTGTGTTATCATAAGAAAAGCAATTCAGGTTTGATCTACATAGAAAACATGCATTTATTTATTTGCAAAAGATTACTGGGAAGCCACTGTGGGGTAGCATTGTGCTTCCCACAGGGGACATATTTGTGAATCCACGTGCCCTCATGGATCTTACATTCTAGTGAATACACAAACTAGAAACAAGTCAAGAACAGTAAAGCTTGTGTATGTATATATATATATATACATACTTAAAATATGCCATATATATACATAAAATATATACTTATATATACATACTTAAAATATGACAAAGCAATGAAGTAAACACAGAAAAGCAAGTAAAAACAGACTAGTTAGGGGAGAATTTTCTGAGGAGGTAGAATTTAAGCTGAGAACTGAGAGCATGAGGTGGGGAGCATTTTTGGAATTTTTAAGAAACTGAAAGAACGTGGAAGTGGCTTGTGAAAAAGAATGGTACAAGATGAGATTTAAAAGTGAGCCATGAACTAGATTGTCCAGGGCCTTGCGGAGCACGGTGGTTGGGGTTTCATCTGAAGTACAATTGGTAGTTATCAAAGAAGTTTAACCAGGGAATGAAACGATTAAATTTATATTTTAAAAATTATTTCCTTAGGTGCTAAGTGGATGTTAAATTGGAGTCGAGCAAAATGAAAAGCAAATAAAGAGATATTGCATCTGCTAACTAAAGAGAGAAAATGGTGGCCTGGATGAAGGTTTTGGCAGTAATGATAGAGGGAAGCAGCTAGGTAGGAGATAGATTTTGGAGGAATGGATGGTTAGACTTGGTTGATTAGATAAGGTAAATTAGCTTTAACAAATATGGTCACCAAATTGTCCTCTTTTGTACCTTAATAAGATGTGATGGTTTGGGCACGGAATTGCCTTTAATGAAGCATAAATTCTATCTATTTACCGAAAAAATTTGGCTATTTATTTGGCTTTTGGAATTTTAGCCATTTACTGTTTTAGATGCAAGCAATAGAAAGTGACCCTATTTAAACAAAGAATTAATTGGAAAGATACAAGGGATCTTACTAATGCAAAGGTAAAATTAACAGAGTTTGGGAGAGTCCTGGAAGTTCCAGAAATTATTAGAGCAGGAACCCCCGGTCACCAGGGTACCACGGTTAGAATAAAACTCAATCACTTTTTCCTTTTTTGCGTTGTTCGCTTAACATTCAGGGTCCTGAGAGAGGGTCCGATTATACACTCCTTTGCATTACTGGAGTTGAAAGAGAAAGGACTTGGTAAAGGAACTTCCAAGGACTTTTTCAAGTGCCTGGTGAGAGCCAATATCTGCCTTGAATTACAGTCCAACTATCACTGCATGAAACAGGGAAGAGATAATTCCCCCAAAGAAGATGGATGCTGGGAAACCAAACACCTAAAAATATCCATGAAAATAACAGAATAGTCTATCTGCTGGCTATATAGCTTTGATTTTCATTGTTGATCTTAAAGATTTTTTTTTAGTTCATCCATAGGATGAGATCTACAATGTATTCCATAGAAGGAACATGGAATGATTCAGAGCACATTGAAAAGGGTCCTTTATTTGGTTGATGAAATTTATCTTCAAGCCATGGAAATACCTTCTTCTAGCCTTTACCTATGACCAGTGCTTGCTACAGATTTGGTTAGCTGTTGATGGTTTCTCAGTAACTCTCTTCTTTATTAGGGATTAAGTTCTTTAATCATTTTTATTTTGCTCCATTTGTCTTACATCTGTGTGATTAGTCCAATTTCTATATTAAAAGCAATTATGAGACTATACTTTTTTTGACCTTTTCCATCACTAGTTCAATTTTAAATTCTTTTTGCAAATACTAAGAAAATTATATTGCTATGTGAGAAATTAATAAACTGAAAAAAGGGGAAAAAAAACCCGGCTTCATTTCATTGCTATGCCTGCCTTTAAAGACATATCCAGAATAACCATTTGAAAATCAATATCAAATGAAATTTAAACCACTTGATTATTTGTCAAAGAATAAATCCATGAATTCTACTTTGTTCTTCTTACTGCATGTTAAATCAAGGCACATTGTTCCTTAAGCCTGAGATCCTGGAAGGGGCTTATTAAGGAGTATCTCTGTCCCTCAAAAGATTTTACCCAAATCTGGTAATTTAAACATAACACACGATAACTGGATAAATTTCTAGAAGAAATATGCCTGAAGAGCAACAGTATTAGAACATCATGGTTGAGGCAGTATTGCAGAGTGGTTAAAAGGATTGTCTTTGGATTCAAACATGAGTTTGGATTTTACTTCTTCCATTTATTAGCTGTGTGATCTTGAAGAAGTTAATTATCCCAAGTCAGATTTTTTTTTTGCATGTAAAATTAACATAAAAATACACAGAAAGGCTTTTTGATGATGAAATTATATTAATTGATATATTCTAAGTACCTAAAAATTGGTGGTGGTGATGATGATGACGAAGATGATAGTGGTGATGATGATGATGATGGTGATGATGGTGGTGGTGACGACATAAAGGAACGTGGTGGGACAAGAAGAAATAACTATGCTGTGAGATAATGGCAGCCCAAAGGACAATATGTGAACTAAAGCAAAAAGAAGCAGCAGAAATTCAAGGAGAATCACAGAGCACAGTAACATCCTTTCTTAGAAAATTCTTAAGACTTGTCAGTTAGTAACTGAACTTTAATATTACTTGACAAAGTTCATTTTATTCCATCATATTAACCTTCTTCCTCCAGTCAAAATTATTGAGGCAGATGGTAGGACCTCTGGACATGGGGACCTATCAGTACAGTATTGGACCGCTGGTTACCAAAGGCATCTGAGGAGAATACACAAGTGGTGATTTTCTCCCCCTGGTGAATTTAACAGCATGAAATCTCAGATAGTCTTTCCTGCTATATCCAACTTCTTTAAAAAACAAAATAGAATAAAATTGTAGACTGCCTTTTTTAATGAGAGTGCAGAATGCTGTCCACATCATAGAGTAATCCTTTTCAGGCAGGAATACTGGGTATAATTTTCTACATAAATGGAAAAAAGTAATCTTATCACCAGTATATCCCTCTTCTGTGTTATGCAGGTTTAGCCAAGCTAAAGCTGTTGACAGAAAATTCTCCACTCGAATGAGAAGCAGAGATGAGAAGAGATACGGCAAGAGTGATGGAAAAGCTTTATATAATGAGACAAATCCCAGCACCTCTAGGGAACTCATTCAGTATGGAAACCATTTCATGTTTCTTTCATTACGGGAATGATACATTGTCTATTAAAAGTACAAAAGTGAGATCATCCAGACAGTTATTTTAATAGGGTGACATGCTTTGGATTGTCATTTGGTTTTGCAAACAACAGCATGTAAACTTATTTGTCTACAGCACCATGCTTCAAATAAGTCCAATCTATCATAGTATGGTGGCGTTAGCACCTCTTATTATAAAAACCTGTCAGGGCATTACAACACAAACAACACATTCTGCCCAGCTGCAAAATACTTATTCGAGGAGTCCATTTAGTTTCATAAACTTTTTCTAAGTCTCTGACACCTTAAACTATGACAGGCATTTATACTGTATGCCAAACAAGAGGAATAACTCACTACATAAAATATATCTAGTGACTACCAACAAAGGAAAAGACATGAGATAGAATAAATTTCTAGTGTAAAAAAATCAGATATATTAATAATTCCTAGGAAAATACTCATTTTCCTTTCCTGTCTTCAAAGCAGGCTGTGGCAAAGGATAAAATTTAGCTCAGATTCAGAAATCTATTTCAACTTTGGCTTACGTAATTGTTTTCTCACTGGTAGAACTACAGTCTCCTTTTGGTGGTGTTGTTATGATGTATTTTCCTGTGTTGATCCACTGATATAATGCTATTTAAATACAAATATATGAGTAAATATATATATGTTATATATTAATATATATATACACCTATTCTGTGACTGTAAACATGTACATAAAAATGTGTATTCTCCAGAAATCACAGGCAGCTTTCTTCCACATATATGTGTGTGTGTGTGTGTATATATACAATAGTAAATAAAATCATGAAGTAAGGCAAACTGTCCTGGCTTACATGTCTATTTTCTATAGAGTAATTACTCTCCTCTAAACTGAACTTCCTAACTGAAACGTGCCCTGAGGCAATTCTGCATCACAGCACTGTGGTTTATAAAACTGGTCCCAATGTCTTCCAACTATACCATTTAGAAGTCTCCCCAAGTAGTGACAAGATGAGCTACCGCTGCTCACAGAGGAGAGCAAGCTTATATGAAGAGAGACAAGTATACTTTCAGGGGACTAAGATTTGAAATATTGATATAGTCACATTAATTGAATTTTTGCCTTGAGAAGTGATTACAAAAATGTTGCTCCAATATTAATTTGTATCTGCTTTGGATAAGATTAACATTAATTTCTTCGCCAGTCTCCATTACTCTTTTATTATTCATTAGCATCTCTCTTTGCATGTGTAAGAGACCTTGATGAAGCATGTTTATTCATAGACTAACCTTTTTAAATAATTCTAACAGCTCTCTAACAGTAACCTTCCTGGCATGCTGAATATCTTGGCTTTGTTTCATTATTCAATGCTTGCTCTCTATCCTCCACTTGAGATGCTGAACATGAATCATATTCCTCTTCCACTTGCTCTCTTCCTCCCACTAAAATGTCCTCTGCAGCCCGATCCCACAGGAGAGCTCTGCTCACAAAACACTGCAGCAAAATAGTCTCTTGGTTGGATCAGGGACAGTATTATTTCTACAGATCTCAAGTGCAATTATCGATCTATTTTTCTTGTAGCTCATTACATATTTGTTACCATGTTTTAGTTCATTGTTCATTTACCTTTTGTTAGAATATTTAGTTTGAGTTCGCCTTTGATGAAAGCTCTGGAGGTGACATTTTATCTCTTCTTTGTATATGTAAACTCTTGGGCTTATTTTTCGGAGCAGATAAAATGGACAAAGCCGTGAAAAGGAGAGGGAGAAAACGAAAAGAAGAAAAGTAGAATCAGTGAAGTAATTATATTTTTGTACAAGCTGGGACATCATTGTCTTTAAGCCTCATAAGGCTGTATAAATACTTGAAAATGAGCAAATATAATTTTTCATTTCAAATACAGGTTTAATGTTAGACACCTACTTTAAAATAAAACCTAAGACTACTTCTCACATAAAATCACAGGTTTTCTTCTTTTTGAGTTCGAGTCAAAATTTTTTACTGTGGAAAAGACCAAAACATATGTTTGGATATTTCTGGCTTTAAGCATTCTGTTTAGGACACTGAAGAGACACTATGTGTAAAATTTGTCCAGGAAAATAAACTTCTCTTATCATTGCTAAAATAATGATTATTTTCCTAATTTTAGGAAAGAAATTACTTATTTTCCTATAATCACTCAAATATGTATTTTGTCCCATAGCTTCTTATACTTTGTCACAAAACAGAAATGAAAAAATATTAATTCACTAGAGTTGGCAAATATCGTAACAGCTGTCATTTGGCAGATTACAGAAATTATATAATATTATTTATTATTTTTCTTCATAAATGCACTGAATACAAATCTAATTTGAAAACATTCCACTTTTTAACTTCTAATATGTTTGGATCACACTGGGTAATTTATTATTATTAATTGTTTGCTTTATAAGATTTTTTGTTTTAATGTTGAGAGCAGAAGCCCGCTCTGTGAAGTCCCCGCAGCAAGGGCAGTGCACCTCAAATAGGATTTCTTCTCACCGAACCCATTACAAGGAAAGTCGCATAACAAAGACCACCTGAGGCTACGGTGAACAAAAGGTCCTGGGTTTGCTGTAACTTTCAAAATCAAATAGTCTGGACACCTCTTACAATTTGTTATAGCAAAATTTAATGACTTAATTAAATGAATTAATTAAATTTACTATTGACTTCATCTCGCCTAGTAATAACACAGGATGTTATAGGTTGCAACCTGAACAGCACATGCTGTAACACACAAATCAAGAAAATGAACTTGCGAAAAGTGAACTGCAGTAGATCTAGGAACATAATGTGCCAGGCCATGTACGTATGGCAGAGCAGAACAAAACCAATAAGGAAAATGTCGCCACTTTATTGGAAAGCGAGGAAAGGCTTCCATCTAATGACCCCAGTGAATAGAATCTTTCTTAGGAAGTGGGTGGGTGACAGAAACAAGGCCATGGAGCGCTAAAGGCAGCAAGGGGCTTCACCTGTGAAAGACAGGAGACAATACCAATTAAATAAGAGATTTTAGATAGAGGGGTTGAGTTCAAATTCTAAAGTTTCATGGGGCTTAAATAATTGAGCAGAGAAGTGAATGGTCAAAAATCATAAAGGACATTCTCATCTCTCACTGTCTTTCAGAGAGAGAAAAAGAGACAGAGACCGAGATAGAGAGAGAGAGAAAAGACACACACACACACACACACACACACGCACACACACACGCACACAGAGACAGAGAGGCAGTCCTTGCTTCCCATGGTAAATCTTGGTTAACACAGCATAAATGTGTGTTTGTGTGTGTATGTGTGTGTGTATATATATATATTTGTATACTGTAAAAATTTTAGTATATGTTGTGAACAATTTTCCACATCATATGGATCTACCAATTTCCATACAGATCTATCTCTTCAATCTTAATAATAGCTACATTTTTATTATATATTTGAAACATTATATTTAAATCAAACCCCTACTACTGGACATGTAAATTCTTTCCTGTCATTTGTCTTTTTATATATATATATATATATATACAGTCTCAACTATATATGTATATATATATTTTATTTTTATATATATTTACATATATTATATATATTATATATATAGACTCAACTACACTGAGATTAACAGCCTCAAGAATGAAATTCTTGATTATTTCCTCAGAATGAATTACTAGAAATAAAAATTTTATATTGGTTAAAGAGATAGAGAGGGAAGTCAGAGCCTAAAGGGCATATACAAATTGAACATTTTTGAAGCCTACTGATGAACATTTCTCCAGAAAATTTATTCCAATTTACATTCCCCTTTGGCAGTTTATGAGATAAGCTTTCTCCCAACTCCTTATCTGCCCTGGGTTGGTCATTGTTCTCATTCATCACCAATGGTATGATACTGCTTTTTAAATTTGTTACACAATACTTATCCTACATCATGTTCTTATTATATCTGGATGATTTTTCTGGACATTCTACCCTATTTCATTATATGTATGCCCTATTCTTTTATCACTACAGCATATTTATAGTTATTGATTTATAGTGAACTTTAATATCTAGCAGTGCAAAACACTACTTCTTTACTTACCTCTGTTTTCCATGATTTGTTAGAGATTCTACTATTTTAATTTTTCTGGATAAGGTTTAGAATTAATTTTTCACATTTATTTGGATGATTTATTTGAATATCAGAAAGAAAATGGTATTTTGATTGAAATCATTGTAAATTCAAAGATCTATTTGAGTCAAATTAGCTTCTTTACAACACTAAGATTACTCATCCAGGGCAAATGATTTTACTCCATTAATACATTTTTTATAACAATTAATATAGGTCTGTACTTTTTTAACTTTTTTAACCTATTAACTTTTGTACATTTTTAATACTTTTAAAAAGTTTTGTAATTTTAATTGTTCTTTTACATATAAGCACTACTTACTTTTTGTAAAATGTATTCTTAAGTGTATAATAAATTTTGTTCTTTGTTATGAAAGGGAGCTTTTCCAACTATCATTTGTAACTGACCTTTTCTGGAAATATAGAAGAGGTACTAAGTTTCATATATTGACTTTATAACTGGCTATTTTGGTAAACTTCGTTTAAAATCTTTTCAGTTGATGCAAGTAGGCTTAAAACAATCCTGTAAATTTAAGAATGGCAAATACTTGCCATTCAGTTATATCCTTCCTCCCTCTGTCCCTCTCTCTCCCTTCCTTCCTTGCTTTCATAATTGGAATTTCCATATAAGGGAAAAAAAAAAAAGCTAAACAATTCTTGTGAATATGAAGATCCTGCCTTATTCCCGGCATTACTGGATACGCCTTGAGTCTTAAATTTCTGAAAATGGTAACCTGTAGTTGTTCTACAAGATTTTAATATGCATGCTGCTAAAAGATGCCTTTTTGCATCACTTATATGTGGAATCCAAAGAAAAAATCAAACTCATAGAAACAGAGACTAGAAAACTGGTTGCCAGGGATTGGGGGGTGGGAAAATAGGGAGAGGTCGGTAAAAGGGTACAAATTTTCAGTTATAAGACGAATAAGGTCTGAGGATCTAATATAAAACATGGTGGCTATAGCTGATAACACTTTAAAAAATTACTCTGTTAGTCCTTGAACAAAGTTAAAAAGGTTATTTTACTATAGGGCTTTGTAGATCCTTTTACATACACATATTCAAAGTACACTCTCTGAGAATAAAGGTGAGGCATTTCTCATATGCATTTGAACACAGAACCTTTTTTTCTTTTTTCCATAGAACATACATTACATCTTCAAAAAGTTTTCTGGGGGCCAGTCCCATGGTCTAGTGGTTAAGTTCAGCGCCCTCCACTTAGCGGCCCGGGGTTCAATTCCAGAGTGCAAACCTACACCACTTGTCAGTGGTCATGCTGTGGCAGCGACCCACATACAAAATAGAGGAAGTCTGGCACAGATGTTAGCTCAGGGCAAATCTTTCTTAAGCAAAAAGAGGAAGATTGGCAACAGATGTTAGCTCAGGGTGAATCTTCCTCAGCAAAAAAAAAAAAAGTAGTTTTCTGAAGATCTCAGTTTGAAAAGCTGAATTTATATTTCACCTTAAATATAACATTGATAACTGGATTCAGATATTTAGCATTGTTATGTTAAGGATATATTCTTCTCCCCTAAATTTGCTAACTATTATCAGAAACGAACGATGAATTTAATTAAATCCCATCTCATACGGTTTTGTTTTCTATGACTTAATGATTTACGAACTACATCGATAGACTTCCTAGTGTTCAACTATTCTATCATCTATATAATAAACTCATGCATAACCGCAAATCCAAATCCAAATCATTTGTAGATGAGACATTCTTGAAGGATTTATTTTCATACAAGTAATTTTTTCAGGTTTTCTTATAATTGCAATGCTGATTTCTTTTTTTAAAAAATAAAGGGATTTTCAAAATTTTTATATATTCTTTACTTGATGAATACACTTTGCCTGTTCCTGGAAAATTTTATAGATTTCCTCCAAGAAGGAAATAGGAGAGTTCTATTTAGAGGGATTTCTTGATATTTAGACTTTTTTACTAAACTTTTCATGATTAACTAACTATTACCATCTTCTATTTTTTGAATTAATTTTGATAATTTATGTTTTTCTAAGGAAATTACACATTTCAATGTATCAGCACAGGGTTAACCAGTGTGATGGTTTTACAATTTTTAAATTATCTGCATCTGTGGCTATATGATCATTCTCATTTTCAGTGTTAAATTCTGTTCTCATATATACTTTTCATCAAATTAGCTAGAGAGTGCTATTGATCTTTTCAAAGAACTAGCTCATTAAGTTACTGATTAATTATAATTTATTATCATTTTTTCTAATTACTTTTTCTTAATTTTTCACTCATATTTTCCTATAATTGTATTATTTTTTAAAAGCAGTCCCTGAAAACCTAATTTATTTATTTTATTTTTTCTAATTTATCAATAAAAACTTTTAAGAAAGTATATTTTCTTTGAAGAATAGTTTGGTTGCCTCTTACAAATATTGATACATTATGTTCTCAAATAAAAGGTTCTCAATTTTTAAACATATATTTAAATTAACCATTTGTTATTATTTTCTTGTTTTATTTTTATTCAGAGAATGGGATCTGTACAATTTCTTCATTTGAGATATTTAATAATTTGTCCCTACATGATCAATTTTTGTAAGTCATCTAGGATAGTAGTAAATTAGATAAGAATTCTGATTTTGTTCTAAATGACATGACAGGTAGAAATTATTAATATTTATATATCTATTAATATTTATATATTTCCTAACATCAAACATAGTACTTGGCACAAGGCTATTGCATATTTCTAAATAAATCTTTAATTACATTATTCTGATACATGTATTTCTATTTACTTTTTGCCTAGATACTTCATTAAGTATATTAGTTTATTTTTAATGTTAAACCAACCTTGTATTCCTGAAATACATCCACATCCATTGTGAGAGAAAAGATATTAAATATTAGAGTATTACATTTTGTACCTTCCATTTGTGCCTGTTTCTTTTTATGTTTCTATGGATTTAGATTTTATATAATTTTCAGAATGACATTTAAATCAAATACTAATGACAATTTCATCTTTTTTTGTGAACTTTCCATTTATTGGTATAAAATATCTTGTCTTTTGGAAATTTAATTATTTTTCTCTAATACAAATATTGTAACTTGATTTGTTTTGCTTTGTATATCTTCCTCTAATTTTTAATATTTTGAAAACTGTGTGTATTTTATTCACCACAATGGCATTGTTGAAAAATAATGACACACTTAATTGTCAAACATTATTTTTCCAGTCTGCAAAAATACTTATTATCCACATATTACGAAGAAATATTAAATCAGTGAAATTCGATCATTTTTACCTACAAAATAAATATGATTTTATATGGTTCATTTAATCAATTTATGACTAGTGAAAAATTTCAAAGTCTACTAGGGAAGGTGAGGCAGAGGGTAGTCACTATGGACCAAGAGTTAGGAATAACTATTTGTACCATATCATATCCAGTCATCAAAGGGCCATTTGATACAAGCAACAAAACACGTCAGGTAGTACTTTAGAAGTGCAAAGAGAATAATTTGAGCTTCCAAGGAAGATTAAGAAAATATAAGATCCTATCAAAGACACTGATTAGCAGACATTTGATCCTGTCCAAAACATCCATAAGACAATCAGTTCATAAGACATTTGATCCATGCCAAAAGGTCCTTGATATTTGGTCCTGTCCAAAACATTTGGCATAGACCAAATACGTTCATGGACATTTTGGATAGGACCAAATGTCAAGGACCTTTTGGCATAGACCAAATGTCTTATGGACTGAATGTCTTATGGACATTTTAGACAGGACCAAATGTCCTGGAAGGAAGATATCAAATATAACAGATTTTATTTATTTTTTATTTTTTTAATAATTATATTTATTTATTTTTTTTCCCCCAAAGCCCCAGTAGATAGTTGTATGTCATAGCTGCACATCCTTCTAGTTGCTGTATGTGGGACGCCGCCTCAGCATGGCCGGAGAAGTGGTAGAAGTGGTGTGTCGGTGCGCTCCCAGGACCCAACCCTTCGGGCCGCCAGCAGCAGAGCACGCGCCCCCAACCGCCAAGCCACAGGGCTGGCCCTCAAATATAACAGATTTTAACTAAACAATACTATCTTCAAATGCAATGTTTGGAAAAAGCACTAAGTTTTTCTCCAAATTCCACTGCTCAGTTGTTGTACCAATAAAGTAGAGATATGGGCCAGTGAAGTTAAAATGTCCTTTTGGCATTTAGCAGGTAGAATTTTCCTTTCTCTCTCTCTCCACCTATGCTTGCTCTTCGGCTGCCTGGTACCTCTACTCAGTGAACTTGAGCTATGAATTCTGATTGCTATACAGAGCGGCCTCTGCAACCATCCTGAAAAAAGTACTTATTCTGAAGATTTCAATCCCTCACCTATACAGTTCCTCCTCTCCCTCTGTTCAAAGTTACAGCTTAATCATCTTTGAATTTTGGTATAACAGCTTTGATTGGAAATCACTCTCCCTCAGAATTCTACAAACACTGCTACATTGCTTTCATGTACCTAGAGTTGCTCTGTTCAAAAGGCCAATGCCATTCTGTTTTCTAATCCTGTAAATAAAAAATGGTTTTATTAGTTTGATTGTCTTTTGATTTTTTTTCTTCTAAAAGAAATATCTTTTATCTTCTACTATCTTCTATCCCCTATTACTGTCTTCTGAAATTTCACAATGATATATCTTGGAGTATGTCTTTTTCATTCTTGTGCTGGGTGCTCAGTGGATCCTCTTAATCTGAGTACTCATCTTCTTCCATTCAAGAAAAATTTACTGAATTGTTTCTTTGATAATTTCTCCCACAAATTTTTGCTATTCTCCCTTTCCAAAACTCAAAACATTCAGATATTGGCTTTCATGGATGAATCCATTCACTTTCTTTTCTCTAGTATTCCCCATTGCTTTCTTTTAGTGCTACTTTCTGCTCTACATTCTTCTATTAAATATGTACATATTATATATGTCTCTGTACATGTAAAATTTTTGCTTTCTTTTTTTTTTTTGGTGAGGAAGATTAGCCCTTAGCTAACATCTGTTGCAATCCTCCTCTTTTTGCTAAGGAAGATTGGCCCTGGGCTAACATCCATGCCTATCTTCCTCTACCTTATATATGGGATGCTGCCACAGCATGGCTTGCTAAGCGGTGCATAGGTCTGCACCAGGGATCTGAACCTGCGAAACCCAGGCAGCCGGAGCAGAGCATGCAAATTTAACCACTATGCCACTGGGCTGGCCCCTACTTTTGTACTTTTAAAAGAAATTTTGGAGAGTTCTTCTCATTTTCTGAGTATTTTCATTTAATAAACATCTTGTATTTGTTTTACTGGTGTCATATCTTCTCATATTGCTCTGAGGATAGTAAATTTTAGTGATTTTTGAGGCTTTGCTTAAGTTTCTAACTATAATATTGGAACCTTTCTTCAACTGCCTGGAGATCCTTGGCAGCCTGAACGAAGCACTAAGAAGTTGGTTGTAGAGGTCCCTGAAGGGGCAAGTAGAGAGCTCTGCTGTAAAACAGTAGAGTTGCTATTCAATTTCTTCAGGTAACTTTCAAATTTGTATATTTATGCACATGCGCGTGCGCATGTGTGTATGTATATATACATGTGTATAGATATGTACACGTATGTATAAATATAAATTGACAGATTTATAAATTCATATAAATATAAATGTATAAAATAAATATTAATTTATATACTAATAACTAAAAATAATTCACACACATACATATACATACACACACATACACACATTTCTTTTACAACCCTTTGTGTTGATCCAGTTGCCTAGCGAGAACACTTCTAATCCTCTGTCAGATTGGGGAGTGAGAAGGGACAATAATAAATTTGGCTATGAGGATTAAAGACTCCAAGTTGGGAAAGGTACTAATAAATCTCAACATTCAATATTTATACTTTCTCTTCATTCTTCAACTTGGTTGTACCAGGTGTTGGCTTTGTTTTGCTTGGAAAGTCTGTAACTAATTGTCCCTCTGTTTCTTAACATCTAAAATTATGTCACCCTTGTTTCTTCTTCTAAGTTCTTTTTCCTTATGAATTTATTATATATACAAATAAAATATTTACATATAATTAAATATATATAAATATATTATATATAATATATAAATTACAGTATATATATATTTAGTGTTTTAAGAGTGGAGATAAAGAAATGTGATCAATTCATTGCTTGACCAGAAACTCTTTATATCCTTTCACATTTAAAGTTTAGTTTTACTATAAAAGTTTACAGCTGCATCGTTTTAACTGGTTGGAAGGTTTGACTATAACAGGACTGTTTATTTCATTATGTGAAATATCAATATTAATATATTTGGTTGCACTCCTGCTATCTGTCCTATTCTTTTTTCAAATTTTTTGTTAACTCCATGGTTTTCTTTGTGCTATCTGGGTTATACTTAAAATCTTTTTGTATCTCCAGTACATTGCAAACTGTTCAATCTATTTTTAACATTCTTAATATTTACATTTACATCATTCAAAAGCACCTATTTAAAAATTTTTCATAGCCATGAGAGTAACAGTGTTTTATTTAGTCCCACCTTTTATACACAAGGGGATTAGCCCAGCCTACATTGCCTTTTTCCCCTCATATTTTGCCCATTACAAATAAAATATTTCAGTTAGATCTGAATTATTATTACAGAATAATAATACAATAAATCTTCACTCTTAAACATGATTTTTAAACTTGGTTTTCATCTCATAAATTTTGAATAATTATTTCAACATCTTTATTTTATACAGATTTAATGTTCCTTGACATTCCTTTAAAAGCACGACTCCCTTATTCTTAATAGGTTAATTTTGTTTTTTCTTTCATTTCCATGTTGTACATTTTTTTAAATGTTTCAGGAATAATATTGAATAACATAATTTCTAGCATATCTGAGAAAACAATTTTCTTGCCTTCATACATCAGTTACAACATGGGATGTGAGATTCTTGATTCACATCCATTGCTCCATTGTCTTTGGGCATTTAGTTTTTTAGATGAGAAATCATAGCCAGCTGGGATTTTCCCTCCACTTTATAAACACTGTGTTTTTATTTTGTTTTTGTTTCAACCTGCCTAGAGATATTTTTTATGTCAAGGGGTAGGGAATGATTTTTTGTAGCATAGTACTTTAAAATTTTTGTTGGAATATGTCTGCAAGTATTCCTATTTGCAATTAATTTACATGGAAATAGAGCCTTTCACACATTGTTTCCTCTTAGTGCAATTTTGAAGACTCAATTTTTTTTTTAAGTTCCAAACAGTCAAAGACATTTTTGGAGGAAATTCATGAATTTATTTGGCAATAAAATTCACTCAAAGTCTGAATGGATCTCTGACTTATTTGTTTTCAGTGAATTCCACGTGCCAATGAAGAAACTAAAATTCCTTTCTAAGACATAAAACAAGCCAAATTTATTTGCTCTCCTCCATGTCCTACTTTTCCTCAACTTAATGGTCAAGTAGCAATTTCAGGATATCTAAAACAATAGGTAAGAAATTCACACTGTTAATCTGATTTTTACACAGGCTCAGTCATTTTGTACATCTGAGAAACTTTATCTGATCTTTATCTCTCACGGCTTTTTGAAATCTTATCTCTTACTTTTGGGAATCTAATAATAACCAGTTTTGCCACCATTTTGGGTCCCAGATTCTGGATTCTCTCTATTCCTTTTCAATTAGGCCTGCAAAGTGGCCAATTCTTTCCTGAGTTTATCTCTTTCTTGTAATATTTTTCAAAAAGCAAAAGTGAAAGCCACATTGACTCTTCCCAGTTACTCCCCCTAGGTCTACAGAATCAGTATTTACTTAATCTGCCTTCCTGGTATCACAGGTAACAACTGTTTTACCAAATGTCTTATATCACATAGGTCTCCATCTTTCAAGTCTCTACTATCAATTTCTTTATCAAGTGTTCCTTGACCACTAAACCAATGCCACACAATTTAGTTTTTGTTTTGGCAACACCTCATTTCAACACACAAATAGCTACATTACTTTAGGTAATGATAGCTGTTTAAAGATATAAATAAAAATTTCAGCATTTTATACTGTAGACTTATTTCTCATTCATATGAAGTTTGCCATAGATTTTCTTCATTTACTCAAAGCTATTTCCCGAATGATAATACAGGGATTCAGTTTCCTTTTGTGTTGTATATTTCTCATCTTCAATTGTGGCTTCCAAGATCACCATAAGTATTTGCCTCAAGCTTGTGGAGTGGGGAAAGAGTATGGAGAATTTTACGTAAGAGGATTTTTGATGTTGTTTGCTTATTTTTTTTTATTGTAGTAAAAACACATAAGATCTACACTCTTAAATTTTTAAGTGTACCATACAGTATTGTTAACTATAGGTGCTGTTGGGGAGGAAGAAATTTTCCTCTACCTTTCTAAGTTTTTCCGGCTGGTTTAAGAATTATGTTGACATAATACAGGAGAAAAACAAACAAAACTTTAATAGCATGTATATCTCCTGTATACATGGGCAAGACCCAGGAAAACTAAGTAACTCAACAAAATGGCTGAAGCCACACTTTAAATACCATCTTCAGCTAAAGACAAAAGAAGATGTTGGGGGTGGAGGGAATCATCTATGAGAGGTTACCAGGAAAAGCATAGTAAGCAAGGGTAAGGTTGTTATCAAGATTTAAGTCATTGCTGTCTGCATTGATATGAATTTCTAGAGATAAAATCATCCCCCTCTTCCTGGTACAGTGAGGGGAAGGCACCCTTACAAATGGACATTTCCTTTACAAATGTATATGTCTTTACAAAGAGTAGCTTCTACTTGGTTTTCAGACCATCTCCCATGTCTGCCATTTCTGAAGAAATAATCAGCCTAAAATAATCCTTATGCCAAAGAGACATATTTTGGGATGACAAATTCTGCCCCCCTACAGCACTATATTGTGCAGCAGATCTCTACAACCAATTAGTCTTGCATGACTGAAACTCTGTACCCATTGAACATCTCCCCATTTCCCCCTGCCTCCAGCCCCTGGCAACCATCATTCTACTCTCTGCTTCTATGAGTTTGACTATTTTAGATATCTCATATAAGTAGAATTGTTATCAAATCAGGTGCATTTTGCCCGCCACATGGTATGCCAATCACCAAGATGACGAGTTTGCAGCAGAGAAAAGGTTTATTCACAAGGCAGCCAAGCAAGGAGATGGGAGAATAAGTCTCAAATCCACCTCGCCGAAAATGGGGATTAGAGATATTTATGGGATAGAGGGGCAGGGTGGTATGAAGTGTGGGAATTGATGATTGGAAGTAAGGAGAAGTAATGTAATTGATGATCCGCACAAGCGTAGTCAAGCTTCATGGCTCTTCACAGGACACATGTTCAAAATGGTGGCTTTACTATGATCTGAGGGTGGAGTTTTCAATCCCTTGACGTCAAAGGGTCACCTATCAGGCATTAGTGCAGGCCCAATTGATGAGTCAGTGGTCTTAATGGGCCTGAACTGGACAAGCCATCAACTCTTAGTTCCTGAAAAACTTAAGCACCCTGTTACCATGGTGACCCAACTGTCAGAGATGTTATCTATAGGGTGAGCTTTAGTAATGCATTATCTAACAACTTTTGCAAACTGGCAACTGAGTGCGGTTAAAGCAGGTTGGCTCCTGGTTTCAGAGTCATGTAGTATTTATCTATCTGTGATTGGTTATTTCACTTAGCATAATGTCCTTCAGGTTCATCCATGTTGTGGCAGAATTTCCTTCTTTTTTTAAGGCTGAATAATATTTCATTGTACGCATAGACAACATTTTCTTCAACCCTTCATCCGTTAACGGACATTTTGTTGTTTCCATATCTTCACTAATGTGAATAACGCTACAATGAACACGGAAGTGCAAATATCTCTTAGGATCCTATTTCAGTTCTTTTGGATATACACATAGAGGTGGGATTCGATCATATGGTAGTGCTATTTTTAAGTTTTTGAGGAACCTCTATACTGTTTTCCATAGTGCCTGCACCATTTTGCATTCCCACCAATAGTGTACAATTGTTCCAATTTCTGTATATCCTCTCCAACACATTTTTTTTTAATAATAGCTATCTTAACAGGTGTGAGGTGATGTCATCTCATTGTGATTTTGACTTGCCTTTCCCTGATTATTAGTGATGTTGAGCTACTTTTCATGTACTTCATGGTCATTTATATAAAGACTTAGACATAAGACCTGAAACTATAAAACTCCTAGAAAAAAACATAGGGGAAAAGCTTCTTGATATTGTTCTTTGCAATGATTTTTTGGATATGACACCAAAAGCACAGGCAAGAAGAGCAAAAATAGACAAGTGGGATTATATCAAACTAAAAATCTTCTGCACAGCAAATGAAACAATCAACAGAATGAAAAGGCAACTTATGGAATAGGAGAAAATATTTGCAAAGCCTATATCTGATAAGGGGTTAATATCTAAAATACATAAGGAACTTCTATGACTCATTAGCAAAACACCAATAACCTAATTTAAAAATGGTCAAAGGACTTTAAATAGACATTTCTCCAAAGATATAAAAATGATCAACAGGGATATGAAAAGGAGCTCAACAGCACCAATCACTGGAAAATTTCGTAAGAGGATTTTAAGTGTCAGGCCTGGAAACATTCCATATTATGTCAGTTCGGATTTTATTGGCTAGAATTCAGTCATATGGCTACTTCTACCTACAAAGGAAACTGAGACATGCAGACTGATACGTGCCCAGGAAGAAGAACCGGGTGTGGTGAGCAATTAGCCAGTCTCTGTCACACTAAATATCATTATAACCTACCTCGGCTTCCATTTCACCTCCTTCATGGGAAGAGCAGAAATGGAGCTTTTGAGTCCCCAAGATGGATCACTGCCGCCCCTTTGTGGCTCCTTGAGGCACAACTATTTCTGGTCAGACTTCTGTGACCTCCTACAGGAATCAGACCTTCAGTTTCTGACCCTCAGGAGGCTAACCAAGACCTTGTCAGGTGTAACAACAAGAAGCCAGACAGAAACAGACACTTATGTGTGCTTGTCTTAAAGGTTTGCTCTTCAGTTTGTATTAAGCAGTTCTCTAAGACTGAACAATTTAAACAGGAACAAAAACAGGATTAAGGCAACTAAAAATCAGGTATGAGTTTTCTGTAGTCAGGATTTCGAAATCCTGACTAAGTAAAATTCATAAGGCATGCAAAGCAGCAAGGAAGATCAGACACAGACAAGCCAAATGGCATGAAACAAGTTGTCCTGACATGGATTTCAGGATCAGAGGCATTTTCATCCGTAATCCAGCAACCTGGGGCTTCCTAATCAACCCACTCACTCCCTGGGAGGCCCATGATCTACAGGGTTCTGGAAATTATCAAAGATCTATAGGAGTAAACAGAAAGTATACAAGAGATAGGTGGCTAGTCACTTAAACATTTTGAGTATGTCTTTTTTCAGAGAAAAAGAGGAATATAAATTCAAACCTGGTTTTGTCTGCTGCTATGGCTATGAGAATCATCCTGCTTACTAAGGAACAAGCTTCCTGACAGCCATTTGGCCAGAAAGACTGGGTCGGCTTTTCTGATGAAGTATCTCTGCTGCAGCATTATTGCTATCAGTGATGACTTTCTTTAAAATCTATCTTTTTGAGTCTCATCTTCCCTCAGGTGACTAAAATCATCCAGTTTTGGGGTTGAAAATAATGGTTAGAATGTTTGTTTTCATATACATTCCCGTTCAGGCACAACTGAATTACAGGCAGTTTGTGGGAATAAAAGCCAATCAAGTTTATACCTATCATCTAAATATCATCTAAAGATTTCTAATCAGTTTGAGTGATCCTCTCAATCAAAAATTGAAAAATCAACTTTCCCCTACATGAAATCAGTCTCAGTTTGATTGAGAGTCGGTTATCCCTATATCTATGCTGATGAAATATTTGATGGTATTGCCTCTCTAACGGATTTAAAACATCATAGAGTTGCGACGTGAAGTCAAAAGTAGACAATTTTAAAGGACATGGCTAGAGGCAATTTGGTTATTCTTGCTGTTAAGTTTTCAGTCCTGATTACTGCATAATCATTCCAATTGATCACTTAGCAATTAATCACGAAGGCGGGCTAAAAGATCAAATCAATAGGCATGACCTAACTGGATACATTGAGGAGATCTGGGTCTGCCTTAACTTTGTTCTAGGGATAACTCTCACAGAACTACTCACCTCGTAGGTACCTAATAAACATTTGACGTTGATGATGGTGATGGCCGTAATTGGAAAAGTAGAAACATAATGAACAGAACCGAAATTTTCAGGCAGGCTAACATATTCTGCCTTTTAAAACAGGAATATGATTTTTCTTGTCTCTGAATTTGCTTTCACCCCAAGTCAAGATGCCAGAGAATTAGCATAACCATCAACACTATTCAGCACTTACTCACAGAACAATTTTAGATGTATTCGTAAGTTAAAATGAATTTCCAACATGCTGAGCCATGTGATCTGTCATATTAGTCTAGATGTCAGGTGCTTAAACTTTCTCTGTGAGAAAGTATTTACAGAGTTTTTGCTGAAGAAGTCATAAAGAACATATGTGGGAGATGATTGTTATTTAAGTTAGTGAATTATAACTATTGTGAACTTCCTTTTAATAAAAACACCTACACCGATTAGCTCATATTTTGGATTAAAGTGATTATATCCAAACCTCATTTTCTCTAATCAAATAGTTATTTGTTACAGAAACATGGCAAGCTGTCAAATGAGTGGAATGTCTTTTTCTAATCTTGACTTATTAATATAATTTTTCCCTTCGAGATAGGCAGCAACAATATCCATGGGAGCTATAATTGGCTATGACCTGAGACAGTCGCCTCTGGCAATTGAGGTGAAATAGTTGACTGTTGGATTGTAAAGATCCTATTTTTTTGTTGTTAGCCCTTGTCCTTCCTGCTTGCCCCATCTGCACGGAAGAGGCTAATCAGCAATTCCATTGCATGAAGCTCCATGGTACTCTGGACTTGTATTTGAGCTCACTTTCTTACTTTGTAAACTTGGAAAAGGACTTCACTCTGTAAGCATCAGTTTCCTCATCAGCAAACTGGGAATAATATCATCTTCTTTGTTGAACTGGCCGAAAAGAATTCAATATAGTGTATATAACATGCCTGGCAGGAAATAGGTACTAAATAAATGGCGGTGATTATTATGATGAGTTGCTATATTCTGGAAAATAATTTATCTAATTTGAATTGCATAGCAAGAGAACCCCACCCTTCCTCCTCGGGAATGGCCATGTTTATTCCATGGTCAAAATATTAAATGTCAGTTTTAAGCCCAGAGAAAAATTTTATAGCCAGCTACCAACTCTGGAAAATGGAGGTTGATAATGGAAGTGCTGACAAATCTTTTGATGTTTTCAGGAATGTAATGGGCTTCTTAAGGAACTGGAGTTGCAAGGTAAGCTGTTTACTATTTTCTGCTAAGGAGGCAATTATGGAGGCCTGGTGGAGAAGTTTATAATATGATTAAACAGTCAACATTAAATCAAAATGGTGATTGAATCCCCAAGAGGCAGTTTACCTCTACGGCACTTTTGAGTTACTGAAGTGTATTTTCAAATGTCTTTGCACTGAATGGTAGGAAAGAAAATGCCAGTGTTTTTTAAGACAGTGTTAAAATGAAGATGGGTGGATGCTGACTTTTTAAAAAAACATATCTTGATTTTAATATTTACTAATGAGAAAAGTTGCTTCTATTTACATTTTTTAAAAATCTTCAAAATAACTACATTTCAGATAACCAGTCCAGACAATTTACTGAATGTCTGCTCATGTTAATTTGCGCCAGATTTATATTTGATACACTGCAAAGCCATTTGTGCTAACACATGTAGCTAACAAAGATTACACTTTAAATCTGTGTAATAATTCAATTTGCAATTTATTTCTAATATACTAGGTATTAGTAACGTGACAAACACTAAAATATATTAAATATTTTGTAGAGGAAGAGTCTGTATATTAATGTTAGAAGATAAAATGCTGAGAAGTATTTACTAGTCTATAAACAATATAATTTTTATATTTAACATTGGAATGATTTATTTACTATCATTGTGTGTGCATGGAATAAAAATCTACAGTCTTCTATCTTCTAATATGCATTAAAAATAAATAGTAACATCTTTGTCAGTGGATTTATACTAAAAATTTTTTTTATAAAAGTATGAGGGAAAGTACATTCTACTCAAAAACAGATCTGCTCAAACAAGGTAATAATTATATGGAATTGAGAAAGTCATATAGCCTCACTAAGCCTCAATTTACCTAATGTAAATTGGAAGTAAACAAAGATTAAATAAAACACAATGGGGAAACACTTCAAGTTTTACATAAATGTTCAAAATCCTGATTATGATGACACAGGTACATTTTTTTTTTTTTTTTGGTGAGGAAGATTGGCCCTGAATTAACATCCGTTGCCAATCTTCCTCTTTTTGCTTGAGGAAGATTGTCGCTGAGCTAACATCTGTGCCAATCTTCCTCTATTTTGTATGTAGGATACTGCCATAGCACAGCTTGATGAGTGGTAAGTAGGTGCGCGCCCAGGATCCAAACCAGCGAACCCTGGGCCGCCAAAGCAGAGCATGTGAACTTAACCACTATACCACCGGGCTGGCCCCCAGAGCTACATTTTTAAAAATAAAATAACCCTAAGAAGGATAAGAGGATGTTTATTTAGTAGGTAACATAAAGCGGTAGTTAAAAGTATAGATTATAGATATTACCTGGTTCAAATCCCTGCTTCTTCCCAACTAGTTTTATAATGTTTGGTAAATTACTTAAATGTTCTGGGCCTTGCTTTCCTCATCTGTAAAATGGGAGATTAATGGTACCTCTTAAGTTTATTTTGAGGATTGAAAAAGTTAATATATGTAAAGTTCTTCCATCTGTACCTGTAAAAGAATAGTAACATGGAATTTTTAGATATATGAATGTGATACTGAACCTCTTAATCTCAAGTTTGTGTGCCCAGTGCACAGCACGTCAACACTGAGACATGGGTGCTTGGAGATGGAGAAAGATTTATTCGAATTGGCCAAAACGTGAAGGCAGAAGCCTGGGTTTGCTCAAATCCACCTTCACCAGAGCAAAAAGCAGGAGGGTTTTATAGAGCTAAGGGGCTTCAGAGAAACAAAGGGGTCATGCCCGATAAGCCCCTGGGCAATCTGCAACAGCCGCTGGGGGCCAGGCATCTGCTAATCAATTGCAAGGCATTCTCTTTCTTCTGCAAAACAAACTCACAAATCCTCGAGACCCAAGTCACTCCTCAAGTTAAACAAGGAAACAGCAAATTGACAAGATTCATAACAAAGTCAAAAGGCAATCATGTTCTTACTGAATATCTACAGTAACCCTCAGGGACTTGGCCTCACATGTGTATGTTATTGTATCTATTTGAAAGCCAAGATTTCATGGAGTTCATTTTCCAAAAATTTCAGATAGTGTCTCATAGTATTAATAGACACTAATAATGATAGTTCCCGCTCACTTTTTCTGTAGTAGGTATGACTTAGAAAAGCGTTAGATTTTTTAATACCAAATCTCACTATAATTTGAAAACTGAACTCAGAACTGGTAGGCAACAGAGTAGTGGTCCTCAAAGTTTACCATATATCAGAATCACATGGATAACTTGTTGAAACACCGATTTCTGGGCTCCGTCATCATAGATTTAGGTTCTAGGTCCTGCGTGTGGCCTAAGAATTTGCATTTTTCACAAGTTCTCAAGTGATGCTGATGCTGTTTCTTTGGGGACCACACTTTGAGAAACACTGCCTAAGAGGACAATTTGGAGAGAGAAGGAGCCATTTGAATATAGAATATATTTTTTATTTCTTTAAATAGGAAAAAAAATACATTAATGCTGTTTGTGCTAACACTTGACTGGTTAGTTGACATGTAGAGGGTATAAATGGTATTACAGAGGAACGGAATGTCTTCTCATACAGGAAAGAAATTTACTCCAATGCCTTGGATTCTGTTTCTTAAAAAGTCCCTCTTGGCAAATCATTGTGTTCTGGAAACATCTTTAACCATATCCAGTTAGAGAAAATGCTCTGTCTTTTTGTAGCAGAAGATAACGAATGGAGAACAGTTGGATAAATGATTAAGTGAGCTGATGACATATTCAAGTCTTTCATTGACAGGCTAATAATATTACACTTCAAACCTAAGTAGGGGGCAGCCAAGCCTCCCCACCTCCAGGGGATTTGACCAGGGGAGTGTCATCTAGTGGCGTTTGAGGAAGATTAATTTTGTGGTGGAATAGAAAAGAATAGAGATTAATTTAGGCTGGGAAAGAGGCTATGCTCATAGAACTCTTGTGAATGGTGGCAGGAATAAAAAGAGAGAGAGGCATCTGGAGAAGTATTTCATGGGCTTTATATTGGAATAAGTTTCTGACTCTCAACCAATGTGGCTTGGCTTCAAGGGCAGCCTTTTTTTGCCCTGTATCAACTTGGAAGCAAAAATCTGCGCTGGTCTTCACGTCTTCAATAAAAATCCACCCTACCAGAGATTTATTCAACCAGAATTTCACGTCTCCGAAATTCCGTTCGGACAATCTCTTTGTCAATTTCTCCTCTCTCCCTCCAGCTCCCAGTCCTCGTCTTTTCCTTCCCTACCCTCCCACCCATGCCACCCCACGGGACATGAGCGAGTAGAAGGAAGCAGGGTCAAGACAAATGATACATGACTTATTTCTTATTGCACTGTTTTATCTTATTCGAACAGCAGAGAATAAGGTTGAACTATAATTTGGAACAAGAGAGGAGAGAGAAATTGAAGAGAAATGAAGAGAAAGAATAGCATTTTGCAAGAGCCCTCTCCAGACCACACTCTCATTGCTTATCTTTTATCATCCTATTTTAAAATACGAAGGCAAAACTCTGTGAGCACAAATGAAAGGATAAGCTCTGGGATTGGAGACGGGGAAGGATAGACATCTGGGATATGGTGAGGAGGGAGAAAAGTGCTGACTGGGGGGACCTGGTGCTCCCTACCCCATAACTTGGCCAGATTGGGAAAGGACATAGGGAAATTAAGGAGTAAACAAGGTCACTGATCACCTTGCTTTATCCAGGGCATTCCAGCTGTTGCCAAAAAGGTAGAAGCAGTTCCATTATGCAATATCATTTTATGTACATTATTTCTGTTGAACATAGCAAGTCAAAGGTGGAACTATGCAGCTGCATTGATTCTTTAGTTTATAAAAGCTAAGGTGTATTGAGTAATGTATTACATGTTTGGCACTAAGCTGTTTTTGTTGCCAATAAACAATATGAAGCCAAAGTGCAAAAACAAACATTTAAAAGCAGAAAGGTAAGAGCAAGTCACTAGATAGAGAAGTTAGAGAAAGACCAAAGCTAGATATTAAGCATTTAACTGGAGAATTCTAGTCTCCCTAAATTTGGGAAATCATTTTATAATGAGCACAGCAGCTAGGATCCATCTATGTACCATGAGACGACGTCTAAATGACAAAGCTGTCTGCAAGTGTCTCCTTCACTTTTGTGTGAGATATTTTTAGGGGTGAATCTCCATGACACAGTAATGACAGCTGATATCTTGGCACTGTTTACTGCAGCAGTCTTTAGCATGTTGATGGCAAATCCATTTTAATGCTTCACGAAATGCAGCATTTAAAAAAGCACAATCCAACAAAACGTGTACATTATTTTTGCCATATGTGTTGTCAAAGTAAAAATAATGAAAAGTCGGAAAATTTTCTCTTGTTATTAAGAGAATATTCAATTTTGACATAGCTATAGACTTTTTACATTTGGGTTGTTATTTTTTTCGTCTTAATTGTAAACTGACATCCTGGAAATGCTTAGACCTGTAGAGAAAACAATGATGAAATTAATCACCCATTCAGATGGAATTTTAAAAATGTGATGTTTTTCTGAGTGGTGCAGAAAGAGATTTGAATGGGAAGGAGAGTAGTGTTCTATCTGCAGAGGGGAATGATATGACAAATGTCACTGGCAGTTACTGAAATAGTAACTAAAATTTTAGTGGGCTTTGGAAGCTCAGAGAGCAGAGGTGAGGGCATCCACAAAAATGTAGTCATTGGCCTGAGGGCCCTTGCTCTTTGCAGTACAACCCACCATACTCTTCTGCAAGATATACCCCCTCCTCTGCCTCTGCCTCTAGTCCTGTTTAAGAGGCAGAGAAGGTTAGAGAGGAAAAATAAAGAGAAGTTTAGTTCATATCTGATGATGTGGACTAGAAGGAATATAAACTCTCTTTCAACTAGGAGCTTACATTATTCAAATATCCTCTTCTGCAAATGACCAGAAATAAGGAGGCAAATTATCTTACACAGAAATGGGGAGTTAACAAATAATTTATTGGCACTCTAGAATAACCAGTGTGTCTGTCCTGTTGTGCCAAGTGAATCGCTGCTGCAGACAGGTATATTTGCTTCTGGCATACTAAATAGAAATATAAAACGCATGTTATAAATGGTAGTCAAGCATAGTTGACATGATACTGTTCTTCAGCTAAAATCTGAATTCACTGAGCTGGCCTGAGAACTACCATTCAAACATTGTTTCTGTTGAAAAATATGTTTTGAATTCCAAACAATTGATTTGCAGATAAACTTCTGGTACATTCACAAACTGGGGCCCAAATTGTACAGAACAGTACAAAGGAGTTGTAAGAGCTTATTGGAAGATACTATACCTTGAATACATCCGAGTTCAATGAGACAGTGGCATGCTCCTGGAGATAATCTTTTGAGAGAGCCCGGCACTTAGTCATTTACCTACATTCCATATTAGCTAGTCTCAAGTTTATCCATATCAAGGCTTCTTTCAAGGGCTTATTGATACTCTTATCTGATCTGTTTAATTAAGCACAATATTGACAAAACCTGGATCTTTATTTAATCTAGCCTAGTAGAAGTTAGAAGCACTCTTTCAATTACCAATGAAGCTCAGCCAAGGCATGAAAATAGAAACCTTAGGGTAACAAGTCAGCTAAGTTAATATTTTGGCATTTATTATACACCAGACGTTGTTCTAACCCCTTAACAAAGATCATCTCTTCGATCCTTCAAATAACCCTATGAGATAAGTACTATTTTTTATCCCCATTTAACAGATATGGAAACAGAGACCAGAGTTTCCAAAGCTAGAAAGTCGCAGAGCTAAGATTCAGATCCAGGCGTTTTATTTCAAGAGCCTGCTCTTAATTACTCTGCTATGTTGCTAGCTGTTTACGTCTGTCTGAGGTGTGATGTGTTCATTCTCACAGAGTGTGAGGCAGAGTTGAGTAGCAGCCTGGAAAATCAAAAATTACTATCTTATCTTCCCCAAATTCTAATAAACCATTTTTTAAGGATTGGTGCCTTTAACACCTTTTATTATCTCTCATTCCATCTAGAAAAGTGTTCTGCACCTTTTAGGAACTCAATAAGCATTCACTGACTCAAAACTAACATATATGTATCACACTAGCTTTTTAGAATAGTTTTCTATGCGAATAGTTAAGGATAACAAAATAGTTGCATAGTTTTTCTATTTTTCCTATTCTCATAGTATGTGGTTATTTATCAACAGTGCTTTATTTCATGCCATTTACTTGGTTACCACCTAGAACATTCAACACATATGTTAGAAATACTGTCTAAGATTAATTTACAAATCACATATACCTTTGAAAAAATGCACATTAATAAAGGCTAAAATATAGTTCTAGTTCCACATGGACTAACTGAAATAAAACTAACATCTTTTTGAGCCAAGCCTTGTTCTAAGTGCTTTAGTTTCATCATCTCATTTAATTTTTCCATGAGAGGAAGAACTACTAATATTCCATTTGACAGGTGAGGAAACTGAGATTTGGGGAAGTTAATAAAGTTGTCCTTTATCAGACAGCTGGCTAATGGTTGAGCTAGAATTTAAAACTAAGCATGTAGATTCTAGAGCCTTAGGTCTTAAACATTGCACAACATTGGCTCTCTGCAGTCATAAATCATAAATTACATTTTCTTTGATATCTAATTTCTTTGAAGCCTTTCTCCTTTTGGGTCTGCATACTAACCAGCTGTACTACATGTTTGGCACTATAAATTAGGTGGAATGTTCAGATTTTCATCTATATCATCTTTTTTAAAACAAAATTAGAAAACAACCTCATTTTTATAACATTCATTTAGCACATTTTTATCTTAAAAATGCTACACTGAAGAATGTAGGGTTTTCAAGGAAGATTGACATGGATCCTTTCTTAGATGACTATTTTCTCTATCTATGTTCCTCAAGGAGAATGTAGTGAAAGAGAGATAGAGAGAGAGAGATGAAAATCTCATAAGAAACATTTTTAAATCTTTATAGCTGATACCCTTCCAACCATCTCCCTGAGAATCTGATATTCACATCTCTGGTTCTATAATAACAATATCTTTTACCAGGAGGAACAAAGTGTTTAAAAACACCCTCCTCTTCCCTGCTCCCTCCCGCTGGATATTTTCTCCTTAGAAGTGAGTGAGGTAATATAGCATAGGGGTTTCTCCCACTTCGTTAAATAAGCTAAGTGTGAACAGGGTGATGTTCAGGGAAAAGAAGGCTAAAAGCAATAAATTTAGGCCTTTTTATAGTCCAGACTTAAGCTAAGGGCAACATGTCTTCCTGAAGCTCATGGACTGTTTAGCCTAGAAGGCCAAAGAAATAATCCACATGGGTATTTGGAATTATTGATCAAAGGAAAGCAATACTCCTGGAGGGCACTCTGAATCCATTTCCCCTGGGAACTGGAGAAAGTCCATACCTATTCAGAGGCCATGGCTAGATATCTTTCCATTTGAAAAAGGACCAAGAGTTATAATGCCTTGAATTTTTTTAGGCCTTTATAACGTTAGTGGAGCAATGTTACTAAAATTTTCTCATTGGATTCTCATAATAACCCCTCAAAGTAAAGAATTTTTATTTTCCCAATAGGGGAGAAAATGACCCTCTCTGGGAAATGGAGGACACTGGTTTTAAAATAATACGTATACTAAGCAGAGATGTGTGAAATGAATAATAAAATCTATGTGAGTAGCCGTGCAGACTGACCTATGCGAATGTGGTTGCTAGGAGGGGAGAGTGGAAATACAGGACAGAATTTAAGTAAGCAAGCTGTAAAATCACTTGATAGAGAACCAGTCACGAGGGAATTATGCCAGTGTACCAACTGACACGATCAATGCAAGATGCAAATCAAATGTGAAAATCTTATACTAGTATTAAATTAATAAACTATAGATGAAAATAGAATTTTATCTATATGTTCAAGTCTATCAGGGTTTGGTTTATTTCCCATTCAGAAGCAGGTGTTAAATGCAGGTCTGGACACTGTTAGGAAGGCCTGCAAAATCGCTTTATGAAAGTTGTTCAGCAAATACCTAATTACAACTTGACACATTCATAAGACCATGATAAAATCAATACATTTTCTTCTTAGAAAGCAGGCTCTCATTGGAGGGTGAATTCCATTTTTTCTCTCATTTTTTATTTAAAAAGCGAACAGATTTTCTATTTGAATGTTGAATAGGAAATGCTGAAAAATTTACTACATCTCCAGGGCTAACTTTTAAAACTTCTTTATATTTAATATGGCTTTGATGAACAATTTTTAGTCAGTAGAACTTAATAATCAAAATAACTGAATATTATCTAAAGTGCCTGTGATTTTTACAAGCACATAAAAGCCAAAAGGAAGGAAATAGACTTTAATATAATTATACCTGCATGTAGAACCAACAGTATAATTATTTCAACTGTTATAGAAGTGATTTCAATTATGTACCCTCAATCATTGTGTATTTGCATTAAAAGGCAAAGATATAATGATTCTTATTTTAAAATATGTGGTGCATTTTTCTTCCTTATTTTAATAAGAATAAATACCCAGTAGTGAAAATAATGTAACAAAAATAGTTTGCAGATTTTTTTGCTTAATGTTATGGTCTTAATATAACATAATGAAATACGTGCATTGACCAACACCGTAGTCTTTGAAGCATATCATTTCCGGATAAAATACGTTTCGTTCCTAAACAGATTGATATAAAAATGCATGTATACTATAAAAGAACAAAGACAAACTGTTTTCTAAAACATTAAGTTTCTTATATTCACACATTTGGATATTGGTGAAAATAAACATTTCAAGCAATCTAACGAGCTGCCCCAAACCTACACAGTCCTGTTGTATTCTATCAGAGCGACAGATGCAAGGCTGGAGAGTGAATAATCCCCTTTAGAAGACATATTTACAAAGCCAGTGTTGTCAGGATTTTTATGAACTCTCTCATTGCTCAAAACCAAACGTAAAATAAAATTTAAAAACAAAATAAGTAGCTGCTCTTAATTTTTTAATACATGCCATCTTATGACACAACACGTTTGTTTCTGTCAATCTGTTAGCTTAATTGAATCAATTATTTTGAGCCTCCAAACAGAAAAACTTACAATTTGGTTAAAATCTGTAAAACAACTCGTTAGCATTTCCATGGTGTACCTATAAAGCATCAGAGTAATCACGTTCTAAGAAAAATGTCATGTTAAGCTTGATTTTACTTCCTCCATTAAATTTGCATCTAAATACTTCACTAGTATTTGATGCTCAAAATTAAATTACAATAGGATTCATTTTCCTATCAACTTGGTGGTTCTGCATCCTCTTCTTCCCTCACCACTTCCCACAAAACTAGAATAAGCAGCCCTGGGGGCTCATGATCAAACTGTTCTCTAAAAATTAAAGTTATATTTTACTCCTTCGTGTTTCTTAAAACCCTGACATTTGACATCATTAATACCAAACTCCCATGGAGTTCACAGAACAAGAAATAAATCTAGAACGAATTGAATAGCTGCACTCAAGTACCAATTTGCATTCAGTGAGTTTTTAGACAAGATAACATACTACTAGTAATTTGTGAGCAAACCATCCAGTTTATTAAGTGTTAGATTCATCTTGCTTAGTGCAGACAAAAAGGATGATTTCTCCCCCATATCCTTCTTTTCTCTTTGGTTTACTGAGGTATAATTTAAATACAGTAAAACCCACCTTAAAAAAGATGTACAGTTCTATAAATTTCGACAACATATACAGTTCTGTAACCACCATCACAATCAATGTGTAGAATATTTTCATCATCCGCAAAACTTCTCTGCTACCCCTTTGTGTTCAATTCCCTTATCCCCTTTCCCAGTCCGTGGGAAACACCACTCTGGTTTCTGTCCCTACAGTTGTGCTTTTTCCAGAATGTCAAATAAATGTCATCATAAAGAACATAATCTTTTTTTCTGGATCTTTCATTGGCATAATGCTTTTGAAATGCATCCGTGTTGTTGCACGTATCGGTAGTTTGCTCCTTTTTACTGCCAAGTAATATTTTATTGCATAGATGAACCACATTTCTTTATCCACTCTCCAGTTGGTGGACATACAGGTAGTTTACAGTTTTTGGTCATTATGAATAAAGCTGCTATAAAGATTTGCCTACAGGTTTTTCTCTGGACCCATGTCTTCGTTTCACTTGGGTAATTACCTAGGAAAGTGATTGCTGGGTCTTATGGTAAGGATATCTGTACCTTTACAAGCAACAGGAAAACTGTTTTCCAAAGTCATTATACCAATTCACATTCTCACCAGCAATGCATTAGAATTCCAGTTACTTTGAATTCTTGACAGAATTTGATATTGTCTGGTTTTGTTTGTTTTTGATTGGAACCATTCTAATAGTTATGTAGAATTATCTCATTGTGGTTTTAATTTGCATTTTCCTAATGACTAATGATAAGTATACTTTTACGTGTTTATTGGCCATTTATATCTCTTTTTTGGTGTCTTTTCAAATATTTTGCCCGTTTTTAAAATTGGGTTGTTTGATTACTGAGTTTTAAGAGTTCTTTATATATTCTGGTTTTTATATATTCTGATTCTTTTTATATACTGGAGTGGGAATGATTTTTTGTGTGTGATTTTCTACATCCTAAGTGGAAATAAATATTGTTTGTTTTATTTGAGTACAATATTTATACTACTGGCAGATGACAGCTATATAAAACTCAAGGTTTTTATTTAAGCCATTTATGACCATCCTATGTACTTTATACTAATTCCATGTTTATGCCTTTCATCTAAGTACATAAATATGAACACACACAGCCACTTTTGCTTTTGAAACGGTCTACAAATATAGGAAATAATTATTTAAGAAATGAGTAAAATGAATGATTTTGTTTGTTTTATTCTTTTCATTTTAGATGTTTGAGTGATCTTCTGCTTTAACTGGAGATTCCTACATGATGGTTGGAATAAAGGAAAATCAAACCTGATAGTGACGTAATTCTCAGGAGAGAACATGATTTCATACAAATTTCAGCTCCATTACCACGATAGCCAGGCTGTCAAAATTCACCTATGAATCACCTCTAGTTCCATTTGGACTGGATTCTTGCATAATTTTACTTGCTGAATTTATCTCAATAGAAGGAAACCACTCTACGAAGTTCCTGTAAGAAGCTTCCTTAACTTTTTCAAGAAGGAGTCTGAATAAGGCTGTTGTTTGTAAAAGAAAGAAATTCTGGTTCACATTTACTTTTTCATGTGAAGATCTAGTAGGAAACAAATAAAACTACTCTAATGTACTGCTCTAATGACATAGCCCATAGAACAACTCTAATGATACCACACTCTTTAGAACACTCTTAAGAAGAGTGAGCTTTATAGCCTAGGATATAGATGCAATTTATTAACAGTTTCCACTTTGTATTTTATTATATTTTCCTTTTCTGAAATATTACCAAAAAAAAGGTACAAAGGAAAGATAAGTCCTGATTGCGGAAGGGTTGAGTAAGAGTAAACCAATGCAGATATTAATATACTTTTTCCTTTATTTGATCAAAAATAGTTAAATATATTCTACATAAATATTTCAAGCCTTCTACTTAGAACTTCTGCCAAATGTCTGTCGAACAGTCCAAAATACTCTGAGTGACCTAGGTTGTAGGATAAAAATAGAAATGGGACTTGGTAAGTGGAAAGTCAGCCAATGAAATCATCTGCCCTGATAATGAGGTGTTTTAGACATGGGTAAGGTGAGTACCAACATTTGAATGTTATGCCTTCAAGTTGGAGGAGGACGGGGGCTAGAAGTATGAGATATCACAGGAGTGAATGATCTCTTGGATCCTGCCTGACTATGGGAAATAGTGGTTATGGTGTCTACAGGTTCATCTGAGATATGTATATGAGAGTGTGGGTAGATATTAGAACCATTGTTTCCCTCATGTCAGCCAGTGACTTATCCCTTATTAAAAACAAACTTAAAGGTGAGGAGGATAAAACAGAAGATCCATAGCTTTCTAACTCCCTTTCCATACTCTTGCAAATTTTCTACATTAAGTATTTTTCTGATACCTAGTAGTATTAGAGTGTTTATCAAGAGTGTTTCAGCCTGAAACTCAACATAATTATTTAAAGATGATTTAAAGTGATTAGGATTTAGATGCAGCTGTAGATTTAGTTTCATACGGGGCCTCATTATATACTGGCCCACTTAAGAGTAATCTAAGAAGGTTCCATTTCATGCTGAATTTCCTTCCATGGCCTGTCTATATAACGATTTCATATTTTAGGCAAACATGGTACTAAGTAGTAAAAGGGACCTGTTTTTCATATTCTCAGGTCTTGTTTGCTAAAGCAAAACAAGTACAAACAAATCAAAAATCCCTCACAATATATTCAGTGCATAAGCTCTGCCAATGTAAATGCTACCTGTGAATCTTGGACATTTGAGTCCCTTTTTGCATGCTTCTCTTCTCCATCTAGAGCTTGTACTTAAGAGGAGGCTTTGTGTAAGTACAGAGAGAACATGAACATAGTCCCATGGCTATATCCTAGCGATTACAGAGGGCTCTTGTCCTCATAAAGGCAACCCTCCATATATTACCATATTCATGCTTTGGATCTTCAAACTCCTAACCCCTTATACAGATAAGGGGAAGGTCTGGGAATGTGGAGTGGGGGTTATCGTGCACTAATTCCTGTGTAAGGACAGTGCTTCTCATTACTCTTGAATATTGCTATCCCTAACCACCAGCAAGCTCTAAAATAGGCTTTCCAAAGAAGAGGAATCACCTCTAGCTGCCTCACATATAACTCGGTATTCATCTTGAAATAGTACATGTTGGTGCTGCCAGAAACAGAGATGTATTCTAAGTCCAGCGTCTCTGCATTTCTCTGCATTCTTTGTCAATGAAATGCTGGTACAAAGGGAAGAATGCACCGTTAGACTTTTTTTAGCTTTAATGACTGCACATATGAATAATGAATTATCCAGAGGATGTAATTTCTCATTCACATACTTCCACGCTAATAAAACAGAACATCCACTTCCTGAATTTTACATGGCACATTGGTTAGAACTTGTAAAAATTGGGTATGTTAAGGATAGAGAGTTGTGGTTATTATACTCTAGACACAGCTGAAGCATATCTGGGAAGGGACATCTCATCTGCACTGTTATTTTTATATGTGCAGAGCAGTTCTTCACAGTTATCAGAATGAAAATTCCATCTGCTACTTTGTATATATACAGACTCGGAGCAGAAGCCACAGACCTTTAAAAATGCCTATTTGTTACAAGAAAATACAATACATTTTGAGAATCCTCAAATATTGAACCAGGAAAGATTATAGAAAACTCTATGCCAACATGAGCCAGGAGAGATTACAAACATTATGCAGAGGGGAAAACAAAAGCATCCTGAATATCCCTATTGAGTAAACTGCCTCATTATTTAGTTTTGAAATGCAACTTTTTTTTCTCTATTATCTCTGATATAATTTCAAAGTCAGGCAGATAATTGGAGAGTGGGAGGGCAGAAATAGTGTACGTGGTAGGGGCAGATGGAACTCAGGAGGCAGGGGGAAGGCAAGAACAAATTTAACTTTAGATTCTTTTCAGAGAAAAATAATGACAATTTATTAAATGAGAGGCAGTTATACATACCACCGACTTCTTAACGTTCTAAGCAGCTAATAAGTCATTTAAAGATGTTAAAAATGCATTGTGGGCTGTTTCTTCAGAAAGTCATTTTAACCTCCTCTTTCCATTGTCTGTCAAAATGAACGGTAAGTAGCCCAGAATTTTTTAGAGAACATTTTGTTCATCACAAATTCTCCAAAACATGCTTGTTTTCTAAATGTGTAACAAAATGTATATACAGCCAGCATACACTGCAGTTGCCTAGTAAATTATTTTTGATTCACTTTCCCTTTCTGATGTTCATGATACTTGATGTCAATGTGGACTAGAGATACATTTATAAAAAAGTCTGGATTTGGATCTCCTATCATTACCTATTATTTTTCTATTGATTCTCTTTTACCTATGTCTTTGCAGCTTATAAACTTGAAGAACCTTCCAGGAGAAAAAGCTATTTTATATGCCCTTGCTTGTTTTTTTCCCAAGAAGGATTTTTACTAGCCCCAAAGGTGTGCATTGTTGGAATAATTTAGTATTATCCTAGGGCTAGTTAATTGTAAACAAGTCTGCTGTAGGGAAAAACTGCCTAAAAATTGCAACTCAACATCTTAGACTATGAAAAGGAACTGGCTAAGAATATATTTTATAACAAGGTTCCTCAATTCATTTTTTAAATCAACCTTTCCCATTGGATTTTGTGTAGATTAGAAAGAGAATGTTAAATTCTGAACTAATGTCATTCAAATAAGGGCAATGATTAAAAAAAATACTTTATCTAATTTTATAAAGGCTATTCTAGCCCTTGAAGAAGTCCTAAATCAACAATTCACCAAAGTTTACAGAGGTTGCTTTGCTCATTGAGGCAGTAACAGGTATTTGGGTCTGCAGCCATTTCCCACAATTGAAGTGACCACTAAAAAGCAAAATTCAAATGATTTCTCTAGGAGTTGGCAAACTTTTGTTCTCTAAAAGACCAGATGGTAAATATTTTTGGCTTTGTGGGCCAACTATCTCAGCTACTGAACTCTGCCATTACAGCACCTCACAAGCAGCCATAGACAATAAAAACACCAATGGGCTTGGCTGCATTGCAATAAAACTTTATTTACAAACACAGGCAGTGGCTGCATTTAGCCTGTGGACCATGGTTTGCCATAGTTTTAAAACAGAATGATTAAAATTTAGTCATTCCCTTGGAAAAGCAAGAATCTTGAATAACTTTTTTTTATTGATGTTTTAATAGTTTATAACATTGTGAAATTTTGGGTTGTACATTTTTGTTTGTCCATCACCATATATATGTCTCTCTTCACCCCTTGTGCCCACCTCCTACCCCCATTGTCCATGGTAACCACAATACAGTTTTCTCTGTCCACGTGTTGGTTTATATTCCACATATGAGTGAGATCATATGGTGTTTGTCTTTCTCTTTCTGGCTTATTTCATTTAACATAATACCCTCCAGGCCCATCCATGTTGCTGCAAATGGGACGATTTTGTCTTTTTTTATGGCTGAGTAGTATTCCATTGTATATATATACCACATTTTCTTGATCAGTCGAGGGATACATGGGTTGCTTCCACTTCTTGGTTATGGTGAATAATGCTGCCATGAATACAGGGGTGCCTAAGCCTCTTTGGATTGTTGCTTTCAGGTTCGTTGGATAGATTCCCAGTAGTGGGATAGCTGAATCATAGGGTATTTCTATTTTTAATTTTTTGAGGACTCTCCATACCATTTTCCATAGAGGCCTCACCAGTTTGCATTCCCACCAGCTGTGTATGAGGGTTCCTGTTTCTCCACATCTTCTCCAACATTTGTTGTTTTTTGTCTTGGTGATTATAGCCATTCTAACGGGTGTGAGGTGATATCCTAGTGTTGTTTTGATTTGCATTTCCCTGATGATTAATGATGTTGAACATCTTTTCATGTGCCTATTGGCCATCTGTATATCCTCTTTGGAGAAGTGTCTGTTTATTTCCTCTGCCCATTTTTTGATTGCGTTGTTCATTTTTTTGTTGCTCAGTTGTGTGAGTTCTTTATATATTACGGAGATTAACCCCTTGTCAGATATATGTTTTGCAAATATTTTCTCCTAGCTGGTGGGTTGTCTATTCATTTTGATTCTGGTCTCATTTGTCTTGTAGAAGCTCTTTAATCTGATAAAGTCCCAATTGCTTATTTTTTCTTTAGTTTCCCTAGTCTGGGTAGGCATGGCAGCTGAAAAGATTCCTTTATGACCAATGTCAAATAGTATGTTGCCTATATTTTCTTCTATGAGTTTTATAGTTTCAGGTCTCACCTTCAGGTCTTTGATCCATTTTGAGTTTATCTTTGTGAATGGTGATAGCAGATGGTCCACTTTCATTCTTTTGCATGTGGCTGTCCAGTTTTCCCAACACCATTTATTGAAGAGACTTTCCTTTCTCCATTGTATGTTCTTAGCTCCTTTGTTGAAAATTAGCTGTCCGTATATGTGTGGTTTTATTTCTGGGCTTTCAATTCTGTTCCATTGATCTGTGTGTCTGTTTTTGTACCAGTACCATGCTGCTTTTTTTTTTTTTTAAAGATTTTATTTATTTATTTTTCCCCCCAAAGCCACAGTAGATAGTTGTATGTCATAGCTGCACATCCTTCTAGTTGCTGTACGTGGGACGCAGCCTCAGCATGGCCCGAGAAGCGGTGCGTCAGTGCACGCCCGGGATCCGAACCCGGGCCGCCAGCAGCGGAGCGCGCGCACTCAACCACTAAGCCATGGGGCCGGCCCATGCTGTTTTGATTACTATTGCTTTGTAGTATGTTTTGAAGTCAGGGATTGTGATGCCTCCAGCTTTGTTCTTTTTTCTTAGGGTTGCTTTAGCTATTCGGGGTCTTTTCTTGCCCCGTATGAGTTTTAGCATTCTTTTTTCTATTTCTGTGAAGAATGTCATTGGGATTCTGATTGGAATTGCGTTGAATCTGTAGATTGCTTTAGGTAATATAGACATTTTAACTGTGTTTATTCTTCCAATCCATGTGCATGGGATGTCTTTCCATTTCTTTATGTCATCATTGATTTCTTTCAATAATGTCTTGCAGTTTTCATTGTACAGGTCTTTCACCTCCTTGGTAAGATTTATTCCTAGATATTTTATTCTTTTTGATGCAATTATAAATGGTATTATCTTTTTGAGTTCTCTTTTTGTTAGTTCGTTATTAGCATACAGAAATGCAACTGATTTTTGTAGATTGATTTTGTACCCTGCAACTTTGCAGTAGTTGTTGACTATTTCTAATAGTTCTCCAATGGATTCTTTTGGGTTTTCTATATATAAAATCATGTCATCTGCAAATAGTGAGAGTTTCACTTCTTCGTTGCCTATTTGGATTCCTTTTATTCCTTTTTCTTGCCTAATTGCTCTGGCCAAAACCTCCAGTACTATGTTGAATAAGAGTGGTGAGAGTGGGCAGTCTTGTCTCGTTCCTGTTCGAGACAAGGCTTTCAGCCTTTCCCTGTTGAGTATGATGTTGGCTGTGGGTTTGTCATAAATAGCCTTTATTATGTTGAGGTACTTTCCTTCTATACCCATTTTGTTGAGAGTTCTTGTCATAAATGGATGTTGTATCTTGTCAAATGCCTTCTCTGCATCTATTGAAATGACCATGTGGTTTTTATTCTTTGTTTTGTTGATGTGGTGTATCATGTTGATTGATTTGCAGACGTTGAACCATCCCTGTGTCCTTGGTATAAATCCCACTTGGTCATGGTGTATGATCTTTTTAATGTATTGCTGTATTCGGTTTGCCAATATTTTGTTGATTGAATAACTTTTTATAAAAACAACTGTTTCACTGGCCCTGTGGCTTAGCGGTTAAGTGCGCGCGCTCCGCTACTGGCAGCCGGGTTCAGATCCTGGGTGCGCACCAACATACTGCTTCTCCGACCACGCTGAGGCCACGTCCCACATACAGCAACTAGAAGGATGTGCAACCAGGACATACAACTATCTACTGGAGCTTTGGGGAGAAAAAAAAAAAGGAGGAGGATTGGCAATAGATGTTAGCTCAGAGCCGGTCTTCCTCAGCAAAAAGAGGAGGATCAGCATGGATGTTAGCTCAGAGCTGATCTTCCTCACAAAATAAATAAATAAATAAATAAATAAATAAAAAATAAAAACAACTGTTTCATTTCAGATATTTTTTGAGTATCACAACAATTCTTCTACCACATTGTCAACAAATCCAATTTTTTGACTGAATTGATGGTTTAATATAGTCATACAAAATGGTTGTAAAAATGGGATTTTTTATTTCCTACATGCTTTTCATGACTTTTTTAAAAACACTGTTTCAAATTTCTAAATTATTTACAATTATCTGACAGAACAGGTCAGTTTTCTTTTACCTTCCAGTGATTTCCTCCATCGATAAGCATCTCAATACAAAGTTCTGAGGGATTGAACCCACCCTTAATCTTTAAAACCTTCCTGAAAAGAGTCCTTACCCATGTAAACTATTAAAATAGTGATGCAAACAGAACAAGCTACCCAAATACACATGCTACATGGTGAAGCTATAATACCAAGGCTAATTTACAAAATAACCCGTGAAGAACAATTTTGGAAAAAGAAAGCTTCGTCCTTGACATACAGTTTTAAGTTGTGTCTTCATTCTTATTCATAGCAGGACACTATCAACAATCTGTCAACTTTAATGTTTCTGCTTACCTCTCTTGAAATAACCAGGAGGTAGAGGGTCCTTTATATGCATCTTCGGCTGCATAGAGTCTGTTTAGAACCTTTTACTAGAGTTAGCTAAGAGCTTTCGCTTGCTTAGTGGACACCTGAATTACTGCAGTTTGATCCTCTCCTCATGCAGACTGTGACAATGTTTTCTTTACTTTATTATCTTGTTATCATTTACAGTGTACTTTGCCCACTTATATTAGCAGAAACCCATTTCCTCCTTTCACTAACAATAGCAAAATAGATCTATTAAAACTTTACAAGTGTAAGAAAGGAAGATCTATCATTTAGCTTGAACTAAGAAAGGCCTACGTTTCACCGCTGATTTAAACTCTCCCTTTTGCTACATCTTATTTACCCTATATGTTGCTGGCAAACAAAGAAATATTGGAGAGCACTTTATGTGTTTCATTTACGGTGCAACACATTCCTTACCCAACACTGACTTACAACCCAGAATGTTAAATCTACCTGGCATCAAGAGTTCATGCCTTGATGATTAATTACGAGTCTAATAGAAAAGATAAACAACCCATTGCAATTGCAGAACAGTAAGCATACATTTCCTTAATCATGGAGAAATTACTAAATCCTATTCACCGCAGGTGTGTAGGTTTATGTTACCAGCATCTGCTGTGAATCACACAGAGTTATTATTTTCATTCTACAGCACCAATGGGTGTTTATGGAAATAACTGTACACTATACAATTTTGATTGCACAGAGAGAAAAATAGTTATTTGGAATGCAATTTGGACTGCAATATTTCTTTTTCGTTGCCTCTCATTTGGCAGCTTATCCTACTCAGATATTATCATCAATATGCCATACATAAACTTATATTCATCACTGGTACTTAAGCTTATTAACTAAACAGCAATTATATTGTCGTAGGAGGATTATAGGAATGAATACAACTGTGTGTCGCAATCTTTCCTTCTTTATAGCCCAATGTGTTTTTTTGTCGTGAACAAGTCATAATGTAAACAATCCGTCTGAAAGTACAAGAAGTGTCATTGAAGGCAAAAGCAGCATTTTTATAAATATGCCCATTTATAGACATTCTTTTATAAAATTTAGCAACCCAGCATGTTCTAACATAAATTTATACTGAACACAAACAGCATAGAATATTCAATTATAGTATTCAATTTTACAAATTAATTAAGGTTTGATATTGATGGAAAACCCCATCTCTCTATATTTTTTTTAAATTGTTGATTTTTAGAGTTATCAGTTCCCACTAAAATAGTATATAACTTCCCCTCAGAAGCAAACAGTAACACGTTGCACACTTTGGTAGCCCTTCATCTCCCTGTGAGAACCTCCTCCACATGGGACCCAGCCTTCGTGATTCCAGATCAGCTGAGAGCAGAACAGAGACAAGCAACTTCTCGTGCATTACGCCATCACTACAGCAAGTTTGCAGACCATATGCTGGGTCTCTGATATTCTCGATAACACTCAGTTTCTGTAACAGGGGAAAGCTCATTTTTCCCTTATACTAAATTCCTGTAAAGAGTCCAGACGGAATATCCCTGCCTGCCACCCAAATGATTCATGTAGAGGGCTGATTTTCAGAGTCCAGGAATGACATTTCCCATGGCCTGCGACATCATAGTGGATTCATTTAAGTGGACTACTTAAGGCTCACAGATGTTGGTAGTATTAAAAGTGGTCAGATTTAAATTTTTTTTTTTTTTTGTAAGATTAGCCCTGAGCTAATATCCGTTGCCAATCCTCCTCTTTCTGCTAAAGAAGATTGGCCCTGGGCTAACATCCGTGCCCATCTTCCTCTACTTCATCTGGGATACCGCCACAGCGTGGCTTGACAAGCGGCGTGTTGGTGCGCGCCCAGGATCCCAACCTGCGAACCCTCAGGCCTCTGCGAAGTGGAGTGCGAGCACTTCACCGCTGTGCCACTGGGCTGGCCCCCAGATTTAATTTTTTTTAAAGGCAGAATTGAAAAGGAGAGAACCTGAGAGCTATTTTATCCAAGGAGGGTAAAACTAGTCCTATTGGTGAAAAATGTAATTCCCTAACCTGATAAAAATCTTCTATATAATGTTTACAAATATGTAGACGTAGGATGAGAACCGTTTACTGGGAAGGGGAAAAAAACACAAATAAAATTGTCATCAGCTGCTACTATACCTATAAATATTAAGTTGTAATATTTGAAGTAATGAAAGTCATATTAAATACTTTCACCTGAATTAACCAGGTTTATTGACATAATTGCAATTCTGCTTTAATTTACATATATTAACGGAGCTTTTATATTCACTATATAATGGCTTCATAAAACAAAATGTTGTGACTAAAGGTGGGACTGGAAATTAGGACTGGCCAATAAGATGCCCCAGGCTTTCTATTCAAGCTGCAGGCGATGACTCCACCTGAGTTTGGATGTGCTGCTCCCTTTTGTCTCCATCAATCTTGCTAAATATAAATTAGAATCACCACTTCTGTCCCATGATTCCTCAGAAGGGATAAGAATATAAACTCAGATTTTTAATAAATCCTAGAAGTCCTTAAAGGAAGAAAACAGATCTATATAAAATGATAACGAGTCTATAATTCCTCTTCTTATATGTAAAAATTACAATTGTGAACTTGCATATTATTTTAAAAACTTGTCACTGCTGTGTGGTCCAGATGTTGGGTTGACATTCCCACTATTAGCAAGAAGTGATTCATTCTCTACATGTGATATTACAATTCTCAGTCTATTTACTCTTTTAAGACTGCAAAATCCTGCTGACTTTTCACACTTTTGAATAGAGAAAGGCACATACATGAAAAATAAAATTATCACTTCTTAAAGAAGAAATTTAGAATATTGATTCAGAGTATATATTTCTCTGGAATGACTTTCCTCCAATTTTAGGCTTATTTTTCTTTCAGGTTTCAATTAATAAAATGTATTTAATTTATATTTAAATAAGCTATTTGAAAGAAGACTTTTTTAACAACCCTAGATTACTTAGAGTATTGAGCATTGTACATTTTTCTCCCAATAACTATTATGTAGTTTTACTTTATTTTCTGTGCAGAGATTTCTTCTCATGAATATCTAAGAACATAATTTTGTTATTTTTTTGTCTTGAAATATATATATATGTGTATAATATAAGGGAATTAATCAATTTTTTTTGTATGAGCTAGTGACTTTCCTCCACGAGGAAATTCTGCATTTGAAAGCAAAATTATTGACTGCACACACGAACAAGTTACTAATTGGTATATATCTTTAATTCCCAATCTGTGGATTGGTATTATTATTACCTCCATTTAATAGATGAGGAAACTGAGGCAGACAGTGGTTAAGTAACCTACCAAGGTTGTACAGCTTACAATTGAGAGACCAAGAACTCAAATAGAGGCCCTTGGACTCCAAAGTCCATGCTTTTCCTCATCCCCTGTATTGTATCTCTGGGCTTTTGATCTGAGAATATAGAAGAATGGGGATACTATTTCCCCAAAATGGGGAAAGGTGCAGGAGGAACAGACTAGTGAGGGGTAGGACATGTATGAGGGAGAGGAGAAAGCAAGGGTTCGCATTTGGATTTGGATAAGTTAGGGTTGAGGGATTGTTATAAGTTGAATTGTGTCTCCACAAAAGATGTTGAAGTCCTAAGCCCCAGTACTTGTGAATGTGACCTTATTTGGAAACAGGGTCTTTGCAGATGATCAGGTTAAGATGAAGTCATTAGGGTGGGCCCTAATCCTTAAAAGAAAAAGGGAAATTTGGACCCACACAGGGAGAATGTCGTGTAAAGATGAAGGCAGAGACTGGTGTGATGCATCTGCAAGCAAAGGAACACACACGATTGCCAGAAAATGACATGAAGCTAGGAGAGAGGCATGGAACAGATTCTCCCTCATGGCGGTCAGAAGAAACCAACCCCGCAAACACCTTGATCTCAGACTGGGAGCTTCCAGAACTGTGAGACAATAAATTTCCGTTGTTTAAGTCAGCCAGTGTGGTACTTTGTTACAGCAGCCTTAGGAAACTAATACAAGGCTCTATACTCACCAAGTAAAACGAGTTATAGGCACTTGTATATATGAGTCTAAGTTCGTGGGAGAAGCCTGGGCTTGACACTGTTCAAATTATGGACAGGTTTCAGTGGAGCTTTCAGACAAAGACAGACTAGGAAGAAGGACCTGGCCACCCACTTCTGAAAAAATTGGTCATGAAAACTCTATGAGTAGCAGCGGACCATTGTCTGATATAGCACCAGAAGGTGAGAGGATGGTGCAAAAAAGACCCGGCAGGGTTTAGCTCTGCTCTACACGGGGTCGCCGAGTCAGAATCGACTCTAACAAATAGCCACTAACAAAACCGAGACAAAATTTTAATAAGTGGGATGTCAAGCACATGGTAGCTTTTCAATAAATGGTTGTTTCCTTTTTGCATAGATTAGTCATCATAAGAACTATTAATATTATTGAGAATGTATCAACGTAACCAAAATCATAATAGGCATGTGTCTATCTTCTGGTACTAGATTGAAAGGAATGTATGTGTGTGTGTGTGTGTGTATGTGTGTGTGTGTGTGTGTGTCAGTCAGGCTTCTTAGCTGTAATCAACAATTTAATTTTGGATGATAGAAACAGAAAAGGAGTTTATGAAAAAGATAGCGTATAGCTAGATGAATCAACAGGAGATCTATGGAACCAGATCCACGGAATCTATGGAATCAGGCTCAACTTACAAAACCGTGGGCAGAATTCATCTGGTAAGGAAACTACTGCCACCCTGGGTTACCAATCACCAGCTGTTATGGCTTTCTCTGCTGCCACTGCTTGCACGGGAAACTCGATTCTGCAGAATTCACTACTGCTGCTTGCCATCGGGGAGAGAGATCCATGTCCTTTTTTTTGATGTGATTAGCTTCTGGGTCAAAGTCAAATGTTACCAATTGGCAGAAGCTAGGTAATGTGCCTCAGTCTCTCTTACAAGGAAGTCTGAGACAGCAGGAATCTGGCATATTGAGCTTCTATTATCAGGAATGTTCTCTTACTCCCTACAAGATCCTTATGGTGAAATATTCCCAAATACACAAGGAAATTCAGATAGTGCATGGCCATAAGGAATGACAATGTCCACCACACTTGGCAGAGACTGTGCCTTATTTGTCTGTATATCCCAACACCTAACCACACTAAATAACAAAATATAACGAGCACTTAATTTAATAAAATCAAATAATAAGGAACATGAAGAACAATAACATCAATTAAGTGAAGTTCACTTTTATTACTTATTCAAACTTTAACCAAGGCTCACAATTTTGAAGCTATGCCAAATTTCATAGTTGGATCTTTAACCATATGGGATCAGTAGGTTGTTTCTGTTTAATCTAACATTAAACAACTACTTAGATTATTGAGACGTATATTCAAAAATGCAAGTGTTTTGTTCATTTAATGAGTAATTATGGCAAATTTATTAGAAATATGTTATTCTCTGGACCCTGAAGCAATAATTTCTCATTTAAATTCAGTTGTCAGGGAGATAAGGCTAAAGCAAAATCAGTGTAACATCATTCACTTGGGATAGAAAGTAATTAATAAACAGATCTGGGAAAATGGTTTGGCCAAACACACTGAAGAACTAACCAATTAATAGAGCATCTCACTCATGGTCTCTGAACATCATTCATTTATTATTCAGCATACATTTATTGAAGAACTGGTGCAACATACCAGGCATGCTCTTAGAGCTGAGGATATATCCTACATATAAAAGTAAAAGTGTCACATTTCCCCTTTAAAGGACAAAAAAGTGGAGAAATGCTACATCCAAATAAATGTTATTGAAGTTCTAAAATGTTGAGCTAATCAGGAAGTTATTTTTGCCTAAATTATCATACATGTTTCTATGTCACTCCAGATGTAATTGTCAAGTACAGTTTGTATCTCTTCACTCTTTGCCATATCCTTTCTTTGGCCTTTTCTTCCATATGCTTGTCTCTCTCCTGCCTGTGGTTTTCTATTTCTGTCTCCCTTAAAACAAAAAAAAAAAGAAAGAAAAAAAGATACCACTTTGCCTGCTGTGCACTAAACTGAATAAGGAAATGATATCCATCAACTTTATCTCTTGGCACCATTCTTTCTGGTAATATATAGCATGCTACTAATTTTCAGGTGAATAAAATGCCCTTGCCACCTGACTGTGGATATATGGATATAATCTTTCCTTTTGTATGTGTTTTTCACTGTTTTGCGGAGCTTTCAAACTATAGTACTAGGAAAAAGGAAAGAAAATCTAATCCATCCTTTGTCTTCTTGTCTCCTGAAGGACAGGAGATTAGAGCATTTGTCCACTGGTCCACATGCCCCATTGGTTGCAAGTTGTCCTCAATGACATTAACTCCTCTTTCAGGCTGTAGTTTTGCATGGGGCATGAGGATCAGAGTTAAAAACTTTGGGGGAAAGAAAATGAACAGATTCACTTTCCTGCTTGAGGTAAGTTGCCATCTACACAAGGTGTGTCTGAACTCACACAGAGCTGTCCATCACAGTAGCATCTGAAATCAGAGGTAGGCCAAAGGGAGGTCAAGTACAGATGCCATTGCATGTTTTGATGCAGCAGCCAATTCTAGAATTTCCATGACAATATCCATCCAGTCAATAGTGATTTTGCTAAGCCTTCCTCTTGCTAGCTAACTAGCAATTGGAGATGCAGATGTATCACAAACTTGGACAGACCAATGAGTTTGGGAATACTTATTGTCCTGTGTGACAGTTTTCAAATTCTGCAAAACTATAAATTCAGTCAAAAGGAGCACTGGGGGCATCTGAGTTAGTGATCTACATATATTTTCTATCTACCATCTGAAGTATTTTTGTTCTTACCTGCATTCCAAATGCCAGATGCTACACCATCAACAACTCTGCAGCAAATGGCAAAATAGGAGTGTGGTGTAATTTGGGATCCTGGGTGTCTGAAGTCGCCATTTTTGATCCATATCTGAGTTACCTGTATAACGCTTTTAGTAAAAATTCCAGGGACTAAATACTTACATGTCTTTAGGAGCTAGACAGGTCATGCATCTGAGTGAGGTGAGGAGGACGCTACGCCAAACGTGCTCACTTCTGCAGGGCAGCAGCTGGTCAGCTCCAACCAAATACTGCCAGGTGGGAATGAGGGCCCAGTGACAGAGGGTCAGTGGTTTTTTCACGATAAACCACAAATCAGGAATATAAACTCTGTTATTTTACTCCTCCTTAAGGTCCTTGCCACCTTTCAAAGACCTAATTTCTATAATTCTGTGAGTCATTAAATAAAAAAAAACACATTTGGCACTTTTTGAGAACATATGCCAAGACCAAGCCAACAAAGAAGTTTACAAAACTACCTGATCTAAACTCAATTCAATTCAAGAATATTCACAGTCAAGATATAACTTTTATTTTCTCTTCACTTGGGTGAACACAATAAAGCTTTCATATGCCCAGTATTTCCTTTGAACCTATAGCATAGGCAAATGCCTATATTAAAAATTGATGAGCATTTCACTATATTCTGACCAACTGTACAATACTATCATCATCTTGTTTGTCCATGTAAATTTCTGTTCATTTAAAAACTTTTAGAATTCCTAAATTCTTTTAGAATTTAGTTATTAAAGTCATTTTTTTATTTAAGTCATGTCACAGCACTAAACATATTCTAGATGCTTCTTTCTGATAATATGCAAAACAATAACTATATAATTTACATTTTTCATTAGAAAATTATACCCAGTAAATGTTTTTTTTTTTCTGATAGAACTTAATGTTACCAGGATATAATAAACCAGGAAAAGGGGAAACGTGATGGTGAAGATGATAACTACAACAGATTCTTAGCAGTGATGACACCAGTAGATAGGGTTATAATGTGCTAAACCTACTATCTCAGATGTGAACCTAAATCAAATTTTCTAGAAATGTGTCTGATATCATGAATATAATTAGAAAATCTGTTGAATATAAACCACATAATATCTTTTCCAGTAGACTTTGCTCTGCGTAGTAACTTAATCATGCAGGGAAAATCTGCACTCCAAAAAACAGTATAGCTCTTTCTAAAAGCCAAAATCCATGTGCGAAATGATATGTCTCTTTGTGTGTTCTATGACTCCTACATTACTAACTCATGAAGATTCACGTAACAAAACAAAATTTCATGCCTTCTTTCCATCTTTGCTTTTATTAAAACATATAACCTACTGTGTAAATTTTTATGATTAACTTCCCTTGTTTTAGGACAAGCCTTAATATGACTTTATATACAGATACATATTAAAGTTTCTCAATAGGATCTTTACTAAATACCCACTAAGCCATTATTCATTTCTTACAGCTTTTTAGTTTCAGAATTAATGCCCAAATGGCTACATATGTATAGTTTGGTGGCTATTGCTAAACAACTAAACTTTTATGGAAGATAGTATCTTTAAATGTACTTAAACTTAGTCTTTTATCCATAGGAAAAAAAATTGATTTAAGAGTTACAATGTCATATTATTTCTAAATTTGTCCTCCTAAAACCAAAATAATTCAACTTCTGGCCATTTGACCTCCGTAGCATTTTTTTCTGTTTCTTCCTTCCCTCCTTCTTTCTTTTTCAGCTTTATTGAAGTATAATTAACTAATAAAATTGCAAGATATTTAAAGTGTACAATGTGATGATTTGATAGATGTATACATTGTGAAAGGATTCCCCTATAGAATTAATTAACACATCTATCACCTCACATATTTACTTTTTTTTTTTTTTTTGGTGAGAACATTTCAAGTTCTATTCTTTCAACAAAGATACATTACACAAAAGAGTGTTATCAACTAGTCACCATGTTATACCTTAGACCTCAGACCTTGTTCATCTTTTAACTGAAAGTTTGTACTTCTTTACCAACTTCTCACTATTTCTCCCATTCCCGAGCCCCTGGCAACCACTTTCTATTCTCCCTTTCTGTAAGTTCAGCTTTTTTTTTTTTTTAAGGATGTCACACATAAGTGACAGCATGCAGTATTTGTCTTTCTCTACCTGGCTTATTTCACTTAGCATAATGCCCTCCAGTTTCATCCACATTGTCATAAATGGCAGGATGTCCTTCTTTTCTAAGGTTGTATAATATTTCATTATATATATATAATACATATCACATTTTCTTTATCACATTTCTTTATCCATTTATTTGTCAAGGTATGGAAACAATCTAAGTGTCCGTCGACGTATGAATGCACAGTATTTTTTCTTTAGATTTTGAATCATTACAGCTAGCCTGATTGTTCCCAAACTTGTCTGCATATTGGAATCACCTGGGGAGCTTTAACAACTACTAATGATTTTGGTCCATCTCCCGAGATTGTGATTTAACTGGTTTTGGGTGTGTCCTAAGATTTGGAACATTTTAAAAGATTCCCAGAGAATTGTCATGTGCAGACAAATTTGGGAACCACTCTGCTAGTTCAACCTTGTGTCTCCTTTACAGATATTTCCTGAGCATTGGTAATCTTGCTAAGTGCCTACATCTCAGAGAAAATACTAAGTGCACAAAGATATTTTTAAGAGGTCAGCTCCCCTAAAGGATCATGGCCTTAAGGGCTTCATAGAAATAACTATTTAAAAAAGATGCGTAAGGAAAAATGATATAGGAGGCATGGTTCTGAGATAGTGGGCCCAAGGAAATCCTGTGTGTTCCAATAAATTCAGAATCATATGGCTCTCTTCCTCCTGGATGAAGCCTTAGACTCCTCCACATTATTGTGAGAACAAAACACTAATTCTGATGGACCAATTGAGCACAATATTTTGAGAAAATGTAGATAATACTTCTATAAAGATATACAGTATTTATGAGAGCATTTCATTTAATGGTATTTAATTTAGATGGCAGTATACAAGGAAGATAATAATTATATCAGTGTTTAATGTACTGGGAACTACATTACAGTAATCCTATATAAGAAACAAAGTGTTGAAAGAAACAGCTTCACATGCAGTGTAAGGTAAATGAATATTTTATTGTGCACCCTGGGTGCCTGATAAAAATGGAATTTTTTGGTTATCATTAGTTCAATACCAAGGATAATGTAATGAGTACTTGTGCGTGTCATGTCACAATTGTCTCTTTTTCCTCTACACAGCTTGAAACTCAGTAAGTCAGGACGCAGCTGTTAACAAAGGAGGTGCTTGATATTTATTCATTATCCACCGCTATTTCATTGACACTCAAACCAGATAAATTATGAGGGGTATTTTAACAACTTATACTTCAACTAGTAATAAGGATGCTTACAGTTCAGCACAAAAATGTGTTACATTGAATGGAACAGACTTTCTCAAAGTAACTACTATTAGATCTAAACTCTAAACTTTAGGAAGCATATGTACATTTATTTATACATTTTAAATTTGGGAAAAAACATTGAAAAGAATAGTGTAACTCTGTTGCTATATTTGACACTGACTTTTTTACAAAGCTGACATGTACTTATGTGCCTTTTCCAGGAGTCTACTTCTGAGAGCTATCATTCATTTGTAAATACAAATTTTAGTTCATCAATTAAAATTATACACTGTTTAAAGAATTTACATAATTATATAACATATATAAATTGCTAAAATATTTCAGACCATGGTAGAAATGTGTGACCTGATAGACACTCAGTATATATTTGTCATATGAGTGAAAACCTAGAAGAGACCAGAGAGATCATCTAATCCATTTCTTTCAATTTTTAGATTAATATACTAAACATTAATTCAACAAATATTTATTGATTATTTATTGTTAAATGCAGATGTAGAAACTAAGACACCGGGAACCAAGATAACTCACCCAATGGCCAAATTGGAACAAAAGACAGGATTCCTTGCCTCCAGTTCAAGGGTCTATCCACCAATTCACTACCACTACCTGCACTTCCTACCAGATCAACATCCCCAAACCATCTTTTCAACAAGTTCTTTTCATTAAAAATTCACATATACTGCAAAACTGAAAGAATTTTAAAGTAAATTTTACAGGGAGTATTCATACACCCACAATCTTGATTCCTCCATTAACATCTTGCTCAGTTGCTTTATCGCATATCTACCCATCTATTATCCCTCTGTTAATCTATGATTCTATCTAATTTTAAAATACATTTTAAACTAAATTACAGACATCACTATACATCCCCCCAAATACTTCAGCACACACATCATTAACTAGAGTTCAACATTTGTTACCTGTAATGAAATGTACAAATCTTGTGTATATTCGCTGAGTTTTGACAAATGCATACACCTGTGTATAATCCCTGCCAAGATATAGAAGCAGGGCAGCAATCTACGGCCCACGGCCCTCCAACATGTTATGCAAATAATCTTCTATTGGAACACATCCGCACACACTTATGAACACACTGTCTATAGCTGCTTTTGCCCTACAATGGCAGAGTTGAGTAGACCCTCAAGGCCATAAAGCCTGAAATATTTATTGTATACCTTTCACAGGAAAAGTTTGGAAACGCTGCTTTAGAAAGTCTCCTCTTGGTTCTTTCCAGTCAATCTTCCATCTCAAGAATTTCCTATAAATAGAATCATACTATATGCACTTGTGTGTAAGGCTTCTTTCATGCATTATACTGCTCTTGAGATGCATTTATTTTGTTGACTATTTCTGTAGTTTATTTCTTTTTATTGCTAATTAGTATTCCAAGGTATGAATACACTCCAGTTAGCTTGTCTCCTATTGAACTTTCAGTTTTGACCTATTATAAATAAAGCTACTATGAATACACTTGTATAAGTTTTCACTTCTCTTGGGTAAATACCTAGGAGTTGAATTGCTGGCTTGTAGGATAGGTGTATGCATAGTTTCATAAGAAATTGCCAGACTGATTCTCAGAGTAAGAATACAATTTTATACGCCTACCAACAGTGTATGAGAGATCCAATTGCTACACATGCATGACCACATTTGGTGTCGTCTTTTTTTGTTGTTTAATTTTTTTTTGCTATTGTAGTGGATCTAGTGGTATCTCATTTTAGCTATAATTTGCATTTCTCTAATGACTAAAGATGTTGAAGGACTTCTAAGCAATCTTTAGTGATGTCCCCAACTATAAGAAACATTTTCCTCTGAAGTTCCATACAGTTCCTATGCATCATTGTTATGGAATGGATCACATACCTTTGTTTATCATAATTTGAATCAAACAGCACAAGAATCTAAATTTCTTGCCATGCAAATTCAATCAAAGTTTGGCTGAGAGAATTTATTAAATGATTAGTTAATTCAGACATTCATTCATTCATCAAAGTAATTTTTATTGATATCTTTCTATTTGTTTTTGTTATTATTGCTGTTATTCTAGGATCTGGAATTATGCTAGTGAATAAAACAGAAAAGATACTTGTCCTTAGGGAGTTTTAATTCTAAAAAGGAGAGAAAGACATCAAATACATAACTATATAAACAAACAAAAAAACCAAGATATTACAGATAATGAAAGTAATAAATAATAAGGTAGGCTAGAGAGAAGTGGGTACTTTTTTGGTTAATGGTAGTCACATTGCTACTGAAATCTGGTAGTAGAATTATACACAGCCTCTCTAGGATCCACTCTCCCTCCTATCCTTCCTTACAAAATCCCAGTTTTGTTCAAGGTTCCCCTTTTGTTCATACAAGACAAGTTGAGCCACCCCAGCTGCAGGAAGGTGTCTAGTTGGTCAAATGTAGTCCCATCCCAGTGAGCACATCAGGAGGCCAACGAAATGCTAGGGATTTTCTGGCAGAGTTCTTCCTGGATCGTTAAGAAGAGCTTATGTAAACAGCTCATTTTTCTTTTACTCTTTGACACATTACAGAATTGAGAACTGTGACTATTTTAGCTATTTCACTACTGGCCTGAGAAACACTGAGCCCATTCAATCTCAGAGCATCTCAGTAGAGATGGATTAAATCAGACCTGAATCCTGATCTACCTCTGGACTTCTTGAATTGTAATTCAATACTTTTAAGCCATTTGAGTTGGATTTTTGCCAGCAAAAATCACTGATATGAACTTTCAGGATGATGTAGAGACAGACATGGGAAGAATCAGGGGAAGAGAAGTCCATTCAAGAGGATCGGCAAGTGCAAAAATCACCGAATAATGCAAAAGATGGTGTTATCAGTGAAAAATAAAAAAGAGAAGGTAGTGGGTTTGGGAAGAGTGGTAGAGGAGAAAGTTAAACGGTTCAGCAAGGATTGGACTACAAAGGTACTAAGAGGAAATTGTCAGGAGGTTGGATTTTATTCTACGTATGATGGGAAAATATTGGCAATTCTAATTAGGCAGTAAACCAAATAAAACACTCTTTTAAAATCTCATTCTGGTACTTCTGTGAAGAATATATAATAGAGATTCAAAGTAAATCTTGATTACTATAGTACCCAAGCCTTATTTTTTGATGAATGAATAAAAGAATGAATGAATGAAATAACATGACTTTAACTAATTAAACTAACATAACTAATAAGTGAAGGAGGTCATTTTATATTGATACAGGGCATAATCCACAATATAGATATAAAAATGATAAACATGTTCTAAACATCACAGCATCAAAATATATAAATAAAAATACTATTACAATTATAAAGAGGCATTTACAGAATCTCTCAGTCCCCACAAGATCAGATATACAAAACTTATGAGCTTGGAGAACATCTGGATAATAGAATTAATTGTGCTGCTTAGAAAGAGTGATTTAAATAAAGAGTAATTTGCTTTTCCTCACATAAATGAAGTCTAAAAGGTGTCAGTTTAATGCCAGTCTGGTAGCTCAATTCTGACTCTAAGGAATCGGGTTTTTCCTTCCTCTCTCCTCTTCTTAGCTTGTCTCTCCTATTAATGGTCTCACAAGATGGTGGCTGTACTTTCAGTTATATTCCACTTCCAGGCAGAGACAACAGCAAAGAGTAAAGGTTACCAAAGCTATATTTCTCAAAGCAAAGGCTTTATCACATACCTCTTAGCAGACCAGAGGGTCACATGGCCACATCTGACCACAAGGAGACCTGGGAAATGGATGCTCTAGCTTCCTGTTTATAGTGTCTCCCTCACATGTGACTTCACAGATAGATAATGATTATTTTACTCAACCTGCAAATTTTCAAGCATCTATAGAACGCTAATAATAATTATCCATATACCAAACCTTTGCTTTCCATAGTGAAATATATTTTAAAAATAAAACAAACAAAATAAACAAATAATTTCAAAAAAAAAAAATCTAGAGTCCAAAGTAACTATGGTTCAAAAAAGAAATCTAAACCATCATAATATGGTGCCTTGTCCAGCTTCTGTGTCTTTAACAATTTTTTGAAATAAAGGAAAAGTTTGAAGAAAATTGCCATTTTAAAGTTGCAGGCAGTTATTCTTCAGATTGTGACTTAAATTTACTTTTGAGAAAGCAATTTGAGAGATTCTCCGGTTACATAGATGTAAAGAAAGGAAAGTACCTGTCCATTGTTCTTGGATAAAACACTAAGTGACCATTTTCTTAAACTCCAATGTTAAGTGTTCTGGTTTGATAACGAAAATTGCTTTGAGAGGCCAACTGACCACAGCAGTAAATGGCTTCATGTGGAGGTCCCAGAGAAAATAATTTAATACCTATTCATTAGAACCTGTGCTATAGGGTCCTAGGAAAACCTCTTTAATACACAGAGACAGTTCTTCAAACCAGTAGATGGGAGCTCAAGTAAATTTTGCTTGAGAATGTAAAAGAAAGGTGCAATGACTGTTTATGCATAGGCAGGTGAGACTTGGTTTTCTTGTTCAAGCTATAGTTCATTATCGAGTACACAGATACTAGAAATTGCATTATTTTAAGATAACACCTTTATCTCTCTCGTACATAGCTGGAATTCCAGTGTTTAAAACAGTGCTGAGCATACTAGCATAGTGTGAGTGCCTAATCTGTTAAATTCATAAATGAACAAACAAATTTATAAAAAATGAGATAGGAAAAACTACAACCCAAGACTAATGGGGTGCAGCCAAAGCTACAATTAGTAAAAATATCCATAATTTTAAAAGCTATAATTATTTTTTAATTGAAATTCAATGAATTAAGCATTCTACTTAAATATTAGACCATGATATAATCTTAAATAAAATGTAAAATACAAACATAGGTGCAGAATGAGATCTTAATGATATAAAAATTCATGCTTATTCATAAAAATGAATGTAAGAAAAGAATATATATACACAAAATGATTAAAGGAAGAAAATACAGCTAAATATAACAGATATTAATCTTACATGTGGGAATCCTATTTTTATTTTATGTTTTATCACTTTCTGATGAAAGTTTAAATAAACTTCATGATTAAATAAATGATTAATTTTTAATTTAGCACATGAACATGTATTATAGAAATAGAATCTTAGAGATAATTTAGACCAACCCTCTCATTTACAAAGAAGGATTCTGAGACCATAAAATTAAAGTATCTTGTTGAAAGTCATATACTATTTAGAGACAGTGTTGAGATGAGATAATTCATTTGATTCAGCAAATAATTTTTAAGTCTTTTATGTGCCAGGCATCATGTTAAGTGCTGGGAATACAAATTGTTCCTATGCTCCAGGTATGTGAGATTCTAGTGAATAGTTTAGATAAACAACTAGATGGATATTTGATATGTGCTATAGCATAGGAGAAGACAGGGTGCCGAGGAAGAATAGGCAAAGGGCCTTGCCCAGGCCAAGTGATTAGAAAATAAGTATATGATAAAGGGTAAGTTAGAGTCACACAGGCTGATAGCAAGGCTATGAGATGGTTTGGTCTAGCTCCTGCTTAACATCAGCAATTCTTTCCAAAAATCAGATGCTCTGAACAAAATCTCTAACCAATAGCCTCTTTCCTATTATTAAATGATGTTCTACATGGTAGTAGTCAGCTGCTGTTCCACAATAATTGTGCATAACACTCCATCCCCAAGCTCGTTAGCTTACAAAAATAAGCATTTACTTCTTGCTCACACACGTTTGTGTGTAGACTAGGGTTTGGCTAATCTGAACTGGGATGGACAGGGGTTGGTTCAAGCTGTCGGTTGAGCCCCAGCCTGCTCCATGGTCTTTCGTTGTTCTTAGAACATCAGCTCTCCTAGACGCGTGACCTCCTCATGAAGAAAGGCAGTGGTGCAGGAGACCACAGCCGACTATACAAGCTGTTCTGCATTCTCTTATGTGATGGTCAGTAAGGTGCAGGCACAAGAGGGGACATAGGAGAGGCTCAAGAGAACAAAAGTTTATTATATCACAGGTCCTAGAAACAGGAGGCACAGCACGCCATGCGGGGCCTCATGGGGAAGACTGAGGGTGGTCAGGAGGCAGAAAGCAGGAGTAAGAGGAAAGCAGAAGCTAGAACCTATATTGGGGTTTCCTCGGAAAAGGCAGAGCAGGGTTAAGAGTTTAGGACAGGCTAGTTTGAATAATTTTAGGGAGCTCAAAGGTATAAGGGTAATCCCTAGTTGCCTGGTACCTAGTCCTGGATGATGAAAGTGGAGGAATTTTGCCTCCTGTGTTGCAAGGGCCAGATAGGGGAGGTAGGCTCCGAATTGGTTAGTTTGCACATCAAGGCATGCTCCAGGCTAAGCTCTTTGCTATCTCTAAGAATTGGCTATCCCAGGGAGGGGCAGTCTCTCTCCAGCCAGAAAGTTTTTTTTTTTAAGATGTCAAAACATCATAATATATAGAAAATAAGAAATATATAAACAATACACAAGCACACTTTTTGGTCTCTGCTTGTGGTGCATTTTACTATGGTCCCATCTGCCAAAGCAAGTCACTTGTCCATGTCCATACACAACGAGGTCATGGTAAAGATATGGCTCTGTACCACTTCAACTGGATACTGAAGAATCAACTGCACATCTCAACCCAAAATCCTCAAGCAATTTCCTAAAATATAACTAAAACACAGTGTTATGACTACAGCATAAAATGATTTTACACTGTAAATATTGAGTTTTCTCATCACCAATTAACATGGTTTTAATATGGTTATTATCATGTTTTGTAAATGCAATAACATCTATTTTTATCATCTTTCTCAATCTCTTTACCTCTCCATGACATTCTTCAATGTTATCACAAAATCTATGCAAGAATAAGGGGTAAATATGAAAGCCACCGTGGAAACACAGTCAGGACAGGCGTACAATGACATAGACTTGTTCACATTGAGAAGACACTGTGCTACATCTCTTTTTGGCAGGAGTCTCCAAGGAGCACATACCCTTTGTGACATTTGGTACACTTTTCAGTTTGTATAAAAGTGACTCTGGCATTCTAGCTGTTGTATTTGAATCATAACAAGAATTTTCCTGCAAGTCATTTTGTTAAAAAATGTTTCATTGAACTTTGGGGACATAAATATTTTTTTTGTCCTATATAAACATTAGCTGAAAAACATTGCATTAATAGATGTACATGCTCTATGAAGTTGGGACAATAAAAACTAAGGGATATTCCTCCAGAAGAATGTTAACCAGGTAGATAGTCTGGGAGTTTCCCCATATATGTCAAGAGCTGGAATTTAAAGTCAAGGATTAAAATATTATCTTGCCTATTAAATCTAGGTGTATATCAAATATAAAAGGAATCATAATTTTGCATACCAATATGAAAGTAAAAACATTCTAATTATACCACTGACTGAGATTCATCATGCTGGAGATGTTAAGATGTGAAAAAAATACACCTTAAAATCTATGCATTATGTCGTTCAGTATGGCTGGATCACATAATACAAACATGGTGGTGGGAAGAGGTAATGTTATTGAGTTAGCCGGGCTACATTATGTTGGGCATTGCAAGCCAAATATACAAATTAAAACCTGGACTTTAAAACCAAGAGAGATAAAAAGCCACTGGACAGTTCTAAGAGGGGAATTGTGCTGATAAAATTTTTATTTTAGAAAATGTAATTTTGTTTGCAGTACAGAAAAAGGAACAGGGATTCAGACAGGGATATGAGGCCAAAGCTGAAGGGTTAGTTCCCAGTTACAAAACTGGGGGAGTTAACCCAGGTGAGAGATGATGGCAGCCTGAACTAGGATCATGGCAGTGGACTTGGAAAAGAGTGAACAGATTTCAAGTTTACACAGGCGTTAGAGCCAGGGCTGAGACCAGAACATTCATTCATTCATTCATTCATTCATTCAGTAAACCTTTATTGATGATATCCTACATATTGAAGATACAGAAAGAAAAGACATAATCTTGTTCTGTGAGGAGCTCTTGGGCTGGTAAACCAAACCTAGCTAGACTGATCCATTTCAGTCTGCCATTGTGATGCTTTAGCTCCCTATTATTGAGTGGAAAATGGTTTAAGATCTTGACACCTTGTGGAGTAAAAATTAGGCCCTAAAAATTTCTATCACTTTCTCTAAAATGGTCTTTCCTGGAGCTGTCATTGTCCTCTTGCCTTCTGGTGGGAAAGAAGTAGAATGAAAGACAAGCTGTGCTCGTCATGGTGACTCTTCTCCGCATAGTAGGTGGAAGGAGATGAGTAGAAAGATTCAACAGAGCCAGTTCTGTCCTTAGCACCAGCACTGGCATGTGAAGTCTCTGTTTGCTCCCTGGATTCTCTTTATTTTTTACTGTTGTCACCACTATTATTGCCATATTAGTAATAGAAACAAATGATGGCTTAATTCCAAATGATGGTGCTAGGCTGTAGAAATTCTGACTAAAAATTACATCTCCTATGTGATTAACATACTCATCTGATTTCATCAAGTTTCTTTTTTTTTTTCCAGATGGGATGGGAGAGGGTGGAACTCAGTTAGTCTGTTATAAAATCTTGTTGTTCGAGATGGAAAGAATGAAGTAATTTGTTATTACTCCCTTCTGCTTCTTCCTGAGGTGTCTGAAGTTAAACGCAGAAGAGGAGCAGCTGTAGTGAAAGCAGCAGCCATCCCTCTTTCAGACAAATCTAAACACCCCTCCCAATAAAAACCCTATTATCCACATGTTCCATAAAACCACTGCTAATCCGCCTGCTCCAAAGCAGCTGAATTGGCAATTTCAGGGCTGCAAAGCTAAAAGGTGAGGGGGAAAAATGACAAAGAGAATAGAAAGAGATTAATAAGAGAACAAAGTCAAAAATCTCATCTAGTGAGCCTCTCTGCATCTGTTTGTGTATCTGGAGGCAGAAAAAAGACTACGACTAATCTAATTTGGTTCTTCAGGGATTCATTGAGCACTTAACAGTAAACCTAGCACTTAGTACTGTCTCATTTCCACTGGGAGCAAGAGGATTGTGGAGCATTCAGGATTAAAGCTATACTGTGCCCAATATCCACAAGATTAGAGCAGTGCCCAAACATTATTTCCCCAAATAAAACAATTGCACTGTGTTTGAGTTGGTGAGATTATCTACCATCAAACATTCTGCCATGTCTAGCAAGTGTCACTCAAGATCAGTGGAGGGGGAGGAGGATATCGCAAACTCTGGTATGTCACTTGCTAAATATCTCAAGTAATGAATGAAACAATGAAAGAATAAAAGAAAGAAACAAAGTGTACATTTACAGTGTGCCAAGCACGATTCTAAGCATTTTATGTGTATTTTGTCATGTAATTCTCACAATGGCTCTGTGAAGTAGGTAAAACTTTTGAGGAAATTAAGGTAGAGATGGGTCAAATAACTTCTTTGGGTCACAACATTTGAAATCATAATGCAATCTTATATAGCTTCCACACCACAAAATTGTCTTTCTCTATCATTTAAGACAAGAAAGAAAGTGTGGAAAGACACTTTGAAATTGTTTATGCATGTTTGTCCGTCATCCAACTTGGGGTTTTATTTCATGTCAGAGCCACCTCTGTGTAAAGTCCTGTGAGGCAGAGATTATTAAGATTGCTTGAATTAATTCATTTATTCGTTCATCAGATCTTAGTTGATACTCTTACTGCATGACCTACACTTTTCCAGGGCTTGGGATAAAGCAAAGTCTGCATTTGGTAGCATTCCATTATGGTGGCAACATTCTAGTGTAGTGTTGGAAAACGAATATAAAAAAATATAGAAGTGTAATATTTATGATAGTTTAGGAACAAAGGTTAAACAGGATATGGGAACAGATAGAGAGGAGGTGGCAGAGTGAGAAGCTGTTTTAGGCCAAGTGATCAGTGAAGGCCTCTCTGAGAAGGTGATATCTGCAGTGATCTGAATTAAGAGAAGCTGTGAGCCATGCAAATATCTGGGGGATGAGCATTTTAGGCCAAGAAGGAATAAATGTATTGGCTGCAAGCTGGGAGTGGGTTTGATATGTTCAAGGAAAGTCAGGAGGGCAGTGTAGCTGTAGAGCAGTGAGAAAGGGCATGAGTGGTAGGAGAGGTCAGAGAGGTCATGGCTATGGGTGCTATGGGCATGGAAGGGAGTCATATTTATTCTAGGTTTTATGGAAAACTATTGGAGGGATTTGAGTATTGAAAGGCTCTGGCTCATGTTTAATAAGATAATTATGGTTGCTGTGAGGAGAATAAATTGCAACAAGTGTCCATGGAAGCAAGGAGAACAACAAGGAGGCTATTGGAAAATTCCAAGCCATCGATGGTGGTGGCTTGGTCTAGAGTGGCAAAGATGAATGTTATGAGAAGTGTTGGGATTCAGAATATATTTTAAGCGTAAAGCCGACAGGATTTGAAGCATAAGAAGAGGAGAGGAGTCAGGAATGACTCCAGTGTTTTTGGCTTGAGCAACTGGGTGAATTGTGGAGCCATATCTTGAAACAGGGGGCTCTTGGGGAGATGCAGGTTTGTGTTTGTGCATATGTGTGCACATGCATGTGCATGTGTGGGTGTGTGTTTAGGGAATCAAAGGCTCTCATTTTGCATATATTTGAGACCCTTCCCTCAAACGGAAGTTCCATGAATGCCAGGACTCTGTCTTACTCACTGGGATAGCACATAGAGCAATGTCTTGCAATTATTAGCAGCTGAAGAAATGTTTATTGTATGAGAGAAAAAATAAATAAATGTATGAATGAAAATTGAGATGTTGTAGGCAGCTGGGTCTAAAAATGTGAAATTCAAGAGGAGTTATTTGCATAGGGTTCCTATAAAACCATAGGACAGAAGGAGATCATGTTAGAAGTCCATATAGACAGAAAAAAACTCCAAGGACTGCTTTGAAGGCCACCCAATCCAATATTTTAATATAAATAAGAGGAAAATTCAGCAAAGAAAATTAAGAATGTTCATTAGGAAAAGTAAATGGAAAAGAAGTACTATTTCTCAGAAGCCAAAGTGTTGGCTTTTCAAAGAAGAAAGTGTTTCAACTGAGAATGGACATTTTTATTTGAAAATGTGGGAGCCATTCTAACTTGCTAAAAAATATTCTTGTCTAGCTATAACTAGCAAAAACATTATTAAGATCTGTTTTAGGATAGGTTAAAATCCTGTGTTGTTACATACGGAAATTGGTTAAGTTTTTTCGTTTTCGGTTTTAAAATATATCCAACACACTTACCTGTGAGCTACTGAAAGAGCATTGACTAGAAAATGATTTGATACTGTCCCTATTCTCTCCCAAGAGCACAAATTACTTTACACGATTATCTGGTATAGGGTGACCGTATGTATTTTGAAAAACTGCGACACATTTGAAAGTGAAAGGGGGCACCATTTTTAACTATGCGAAGACAACAGGCATTATTCCTGATTTTCTCAGACAAACTAGGATGTATGGTCACCTTGTCAAGGTGAGTCCTCAGACAACACATAGAATCGTGGTCCAAGAAGAGAAATGAGGACGTGCATTTCAGTGGGGCAGAAATAACTGTCCTGGGTGTCTGCAGTCATCAGATGGCATTTGGTGGGGAGGAAATCAGGTTGAGAAAGATAGCAGGAGGTCCAAGACTCTGAAGGACCGACACAGTGTCATTAGGTATCCAGAAGGGGAAACAGAGAGGTACCAACAGAAATAGCGCCCACAAATGCTAATACGTGTGAAAATAAACAATTGGGCAAATAAAAACAGTGACCTTTAACAATTCTGCCATAGCTGTTTTTTTTTTCCTGATTATCTTTTGTTTATCTTTTGCCGCCAAGAAATTTTACACCCAAGAAATGTCACAAGCTGGCTTATTTTTCAGAACACTGGACAAGGAGTCCAAATATTTATTTTCTAGGCCCAGCTCTGGGATAAATTACTTGTGTGATCTTAAGCAAATCACTTGATATCTCAAATTTTCAAATCCTTTCTGTCCAAACCTCAAAAATAATACTACTACTATCACTCATAGGATTATGGTAAGGATCCAGTGACATTATTTATGTATATTTCTTCATAATTTCCAAGGTCCTCTAAAACTGGGAGCTTTAGTATATTCTAAACTGAATGACTTACTTTGATATTTCCCAGACAAAAGGCTAAAATCAGCACTTGAAAATTAGTTATCCATGCTTCCAGCTGTTCACATCCCAATAATTTATAAGAGGAGTCACAGATGAATCCCTCTACGGCTGCAATATTATGCCATGTGAATTTTCAGAAGTTAGAAATTGAGTTTCCACTTTAAGGCAGAACTCTACTCTGTTAATGGATTTGGGATTTGGAACTATCAGAATGGTGTTTCATCATGCCCCTGCTAGTGGTGCTTTGGTATTCTTGCTACTTCTGCCTGGAATAGTCTTTCCTTATTTCTGGTGATGCCTAGTGAACACTTAATTGTGCTTCAAAGCCCAGCTAAAATATGACCTTTTATGCTGTCAAGACCTACATTAGGGGCAAGTGCAAGGACATAGTGAGATTTGGGTGTGGGCGCGGTGGGTATACCCAAAAGATGCTCATCTCTCCCAATTCTAGTGCAGTTTTAGCAGAAAGTGGAAGAAACAATGCAAGCACATTACATTGCACCTGGGCACCTTTTCTCCTTGCTATGTGACTGGCCTTTTGGTTTAGGAGTCAGAACTCCTGGCTACTAGTTTTTGCTCCACAATTTGCTAACTGTGTGGTTATGGACAAACTACTTAATCGCCTCCTTAATAAAATGGAGATAATGCCCCTGTATCCTCTGTCACAATGTGGATGTAAGAATCTCTGCTTACCTCAAAGTGGTTTAAATCATAATCAATTGAAATAATTTATAGATTCTTCTTGATTAGTAACTTTTATAAAGTGCCTTATACATTAAAAATTATTCTTTCATTTATCTTTTAGAAAACTTTAGAAATAGAGCAGCATATGATTTGCTGAGGAAATGCAATCAGAAGACAATATTTTTAAACTATCACTAAAAATAACTTGGCACATATCTATTAGAAAATCCACTTTCTACAAAGTACTTCTTTGCAAAAGGCCAACAGAGAGAGACTAACTAGCAGACGTGTGAATTTTTACAACCGAATGGATGGCAGCTGAGCCAGGCTACATATCTCGCTTAGAGACCCACAGCCAGGAGAGAGGCCAAATGGGAAAAAGATAGACCTCTACTGAGTATAGACAGAGGTTCATAAAGGTGAAGCTAAGTTATGAGAAGTGGTTCTGGAGTGAGCTATTTGCCTACTTTATATGGATGTGCTGAAAGCATGTTGTAAAGAAGTGGGGCGCCCAAGCACAAGAAGTCATTATGAATCGTGAGAGCCCTTGAGCACCAGATTGGATGGCCAGAGATGGTTTCAAGGAGTAGTGAACAAACAAAGTGCGTCAAAGGGCAAAATATCTTAATGTTTAATGCATTCGGCAAAGACAGACATTTTTATGTCAACTGGTCAGACGCAGACATTAACAAAGGCTGAGCAGAAAAAGAGAAAGCAGCACTCTGTCTAAAACAAAGGAGCTCTCCCCAAAGCACAAATCAGGGACAGAGGTGAGAGGCTCAGAGAACATTATTGATTTGGGATCACAAGTTAAGAGGTAAGAAGTGTATCCTCGGGCACCTGTAGAAAGACAAATACTCAAGGATGCATCTAAACAGAAAGATGAATTAGTGAAAGATAACTGGCTTTGTGGAATATAAATAAGAACGTTTTATTAAAACGTTTGCTCTTTGTCTCTTCTTCCTAAAGAAAAATTCAGAAAGAGAAGACAGAAATATGGACTGTTAGCCTCAGGAAGAATGCCTTTGTTTTAACTACAAATGCATAATATAGGCATAGGATCAAAGGTACTCCATGTTGGTGGGCTGCCATCTTTACTCTAGGATATACTGTTACTTATAATTATTTGTGAGATTCTATTGACTCTAGATTTCTATCAATCTAACAGTAAAAAGAAGAAATTTTGAGAGGTAGGCGATGAGAGGAAAATGTGAGAAGCTTTCATAGGCCTGTTTTTTCTTGGGGGTGGGGGTATTTTTTGTTGCCATTTGTTTGTTGTTAATAATTTACCATGGATTCCCTAAGTCAGCTTTTCTTGCAATGCTCTTGGTGAATACAAAGTTGACGTTCTGTTTCTTGCTTTGAGAATCGCTATATATAAGCTTAAACTGGTTTAAGATGGTTTGCCAAGTAAATTACTTAAATTGGTGTGCCCTTATATATATTTTTTCTTTCTAAAGTAACCATACTGATTGGGGAAATGACACTTTCCAACGCAGAGGACTTTGACTCCATGGCTAGAAGACCAAATGGGTTACGCTCCAGCTCGGAAGACCTATCATTCTTACCAGCATGCTCTTTGCCCGCCTCATGGAAGGTGGAGCTTTTATATTAGCCCCAGAGATATCTGATCTGATTTCCATGTTTCTCCTTTCTGATTTTCCCAGTTTGTCTCTTTCCTGGAGGTCGTTATGGCTCCAGGCTTATGCCTGTCTCAGTCTTCCTGCAACCTATTTCCCTCTGTTAACTGATCTCCCCTGAAGTATTTCATAAGCCCAGGGGTTCCCAAGCCTGGATATAATTAAAATCACTTAGGGAGTTTGTTAAAATACAGATAACCAGCCCTTATCCTGACACAATTGACTCAAACCGTGGAGTTGGGAGGAATTGGGAAATTGTGTATTTAACATACTTGATGGTCCTCCTCATCTCTCCCTGGACTTCATTGTCCTCAAGCTTTTATGAGTCCAAGAAACAGACTGGCTTCAAATCCAGTTACTAAAAATTGCTTATTCTAAGTCTTAGTTTCCTTATATTTAAATGCCAACATATTGCTTGTCATCTAGTATGGGTCCAAGAAAAATTTGCTGTTGTCATTCTTATTCTTATTTCTAAACTATTCACTTTATTTTGGATGTCACTCTAGTTCTTGTTTTCTTTCTGAGGAATAGCTAGCAGATTTTTATGAAGCCAATAACAGTAATAATAATGGTAGGTGGCATTTACTGAGAGAAGTATGTGCCAGGTACTCTTCAAAGAACTGTACATTTAATCTTCACTACAATCCTATTGTACAATTATTATCCCCATGTAATAAATGGAAGAATCGAGGCAGAACATTCTCCCCAGGGTTTTGACAGGAAGAAGTAGACCTAAGATTCAAACCTAGGGCGTCTGACCCCACTGTGCTCTTAATCAACCTCTATATTGAAGTGAGGTTCATTGCCATAGCATAGAGATAACAAAGCAGAGAACTTTCCTGAAATTTTCTTTGATGACTCATCACTTAGCAAGTCTCAGGAGGATAGCCCTACTAAATTTTAGTAACAGTTGTATGATAAAATATCTTAAGTGTAAGTAAAAACAAACACTATGTAGAACTTTAACTGCCCTCACCAGAATATGGTGAGACTAGGTAGTATAGCCTATTAGGTATTATAGCTTAATATTTGATAACGCGAAACTAGAATCAAGATTACCTAGGTCCCAATCTTGCCTTTGTCCCTTACATAAATATGACAATTCAAGGCTACTTAATCTCTGTAAGGCTCAGTTGCCTCTTCTAAAAGAGAGATATTGATATATGCCTCATGTTTTTGTGAAAGTGTATGCAAAAGTGCTTAGTAAGTTCTCAGTAAGTGGAAGCCATTATCATTATCATTATTATGCATCTTAGAAGGCCCAGAAGAACTCTTAAGGTGACAATAGCCGCCAACAACACTAAAGAGAGAAAGAAAGGAGAGTTTTTCCTTATTTATGCGCATCAAACCTAAAAGTATTAATAAGGAGGCAGCAGGACAGCAAAAGAGAAAATGAAAGACAGAAGGCAACATATTTATAATAAATATCATTACCATGTACATGTATTTAGGGATTGTGCACATTTATTTCAGAGCGAAAGGTTTTATTATTGAAAACTTTAATAAGCATTTAGGAGGGAAAACATAATGCCCAATGGAAACTTCTAACAGTTCAATTATATCTAAGTAGTAGTCACTTGTTTTAGCTAGATTAACCTTAATTTTTACAGTTTAATATATCTTCATTCTAAAGAATGTCTGGATACATATTTTTAACAAAGTAGTTGCCATGTTATTTTCATTCTTTATTCGATTTTTACTCTTTGAAGATTAGAGCTTGATGGCCAGTACTATTTGATATAAAAAACACATTGATGAGTCATTAAGCTGATCATCAAAATCCTGTTGAAAAATATTTTTAAAAGTCACCTGTAAATAAAATATATAATTAGAAAGCTGAACACCATTAATCATTTAAATTTAATTTATAATTTCTTTTAAACATTAACTCTAAAGTCAAAAATGTCAAGCATATTAAAATGCTGGCCTGACAGAAGCCCTGAGGGGGAAACAGAGAAATGTTCTCTCTTGGTAGCAGATCAAATAACCTGAAAAGACTTGGTCTCCTGGGACTGGATCTGTGTTTAAACTCTCAGAAGATGGACATTTCACGACAACCTCCCTCCAGCAAGGAGTGTGAATTAATAATTGGTTGTTATCTTAACTATTAAAATTCTTGATGTAGTAATTCAGATTTCCAGTTCATGTTTACATAAATAATTCTCCTACTAATGAATTCTAGTTCAAATAAAACAGAAACAACATTAGGCAGTAGAGGAAAATTGATGACCTCTGGAGCTCAATCCCGGTGATCTGATCGATTTTGTCTTTCTGAGTCAAGTGCTATAGCTTTTTATAGTAACATTGGTAGAGCCTATTCGAGGCCTCAGGTAATTCCTTTGTTCACAGATGCCTACTCTATGAAGCCACTGTGGAGGAAATTCAACTCTAAAGATGGTAAACATTCACTTATGGATTATTACTATTTGATGTTGAAGAGTTATTAGGGGAGATTTAATCTATCAGAGAGGTTTAGGGAGACTAGCCTAGGAAGTGACATTTGAGTGGATCCATAGGAGGATGTATGTGGTGAATATCAGAGACAGCACTCAAGGCAACGAAATCAACATAGGCAAAGGACCCATAGCAAATGCAAAAGGCAGAACAAAGTCAGAGGGGCTGAAAGCAGGAAGCAGAAGGGGCCTGGTTCAATAAGAGTTGAGAGGAGTGGAGGAGGTAGACCTCACAGGGAGTGGTAGAGAAAAGCACACCATTAAATGATTTTAATAGATGAATGAACTGACAAGTTTTGCCTTTTGAGAGAATCTTCTGGCTGCTGAATGGAGAATGGATCCAAGGACACCGAAGTGAATGTACGTTGATTATTTAGGAGGATTTGAAAAAGTCCAGGCAAGAAATAATGATGATTCTGACTCTCATAGTGTTGGCAAAAGACCTTTTTGCAATGATAGAAATCTTCTAATCTGCACTCTCTAATATAGCAGCGATTAGCTACATGTGGCTATTCAACATTTGAATGTGGCTGGTGAGACTAAGGAACTGAATTTTATTTAATATTAATTATTTCAAATTTACACTTAAAAAGTCATATGTAAAAAAAAAAAGCCACATGTAGCTAGTGGCTAATATACTAGACAGCACTGCTCTGGGGGTTACAATCTAGTGTATTAAATGATTGCAATGCAATGCAATGCATACAAGATACTGCAGTTCAAAATGGGAATGGATATAGAGATAATTTGACCAATGTCACCCAGCTACTATTCTGAAGAGTCGAGATTTTAATCAAATTACTTAGTCTCCAGACCCTATTTTCTTTCTCTTTTTTTCTTGCTCTTTCTTCCACAAGAGGTCAAAGATCAAAGAAATTTGATCTTTCTCCACCTCTGATTAGTTGGCACGGCCTTAGGAGGTCCAAAATTTGTGATTTTCCCAGGGCAGTTTGGTTCTACACTAGTAACCCCAGAATAATATTAATGGCATCCCCTTACTCTCTCAACAGTGTCCTGGTTTGGATGATAAATTAGATGGCCATCCTAGCCAACTGCTACCGAAGATGTCGAATTTATTGCACAAAATATATTTGAAAAAATAAGTAGAGAAAGACGAAACAAAGCTTCAAATTCTTTGGTGAAAGTTTCCACTAGAAAGTTTTAAAACATTGTAGAGTACAAAATTAATTATATTTATTGAATAATAAATTGTAACATTGTATCAAGTTGATGACTATTAAAACTTTTTGAGTAGTTAAGTTTTGTCAGGTTCTCTTTAGTGATGTCAGTTAAGTGTCTTTCATTAATTCTTATTTGCCTCACTTTTCCTGTAAATAACTCATTAACCACCCACCACTTCTTCTGACTGATTAAATGGTATAAATGTTGAGAAAAACAACATGAATGACATAAATGCCAAGAATCATTTGAAATGTGAAAATATATTTAATACAGAGGTTCTGTTTATGACTCCTAAAACATACTTAAGGACGCACATAGTTAAATAATATCAATAATTAACTAGGTTGGTAGAAATCCTTCATTTTCTTGATTCTTATTGTGTAGCCTATTTGTCAGGAGCTTAATATAGGAAATGTAGTAGGTCAAACAAATAAAGAAAAGGGCAAGGACTTATCTAATAGATGTGCCAGTGCCAAAGATGATTTGAAAAACTGAGACAATTCCGAGCAGGAGGGTGTAAAGTACTGTAGGAAATAATAAAGCGAAAGATGTGAAGCTATGACTCAGTTTCTCATGCCGACCATGTCTCCATTCTTCATTGCTCCTTCCTGCATTCTGAACATGGGTGACATTTTTCAAAGTGATGGAAAACATTATTCAGTGAATTCTTTTAACCTTTGCTGTCCAAATTTATTGCCCCATTTGAGAGAAAGCTGAATTTAGCCGTCACAAATGAAAAGATCATTCCTATATAGACATGGGTACTTGAGGGGACGGTATTAACACATAGAACAGTTGGTTATATATGCTCTCAAATTATAATGGTGGAACAGACAACAAAAGACCAAAAGGCAGCATACAGGCAATTTAACCCACAGCTGCATCTCCTGGGGGCTACATTTACTCATGAGTCACAGAATGTAACCATGGGATAAAGGCCTCTTGTCAAGTGAGGAATACTTTCCCAGGTAGCATCCAGAATAAAAGTTGTTTTCTGACAACAATCCTGGGCAATATATAAAACTCCTCCAAACACAATTCCTATACATACATACACACACACACACACTACTTGTTGGGTCAAAGGAATCATTTCCCGTGTTTTCATGGAATTTTGCACAAGCAAACAGAAGTAGAAGCAACTTTTACAGAACACAGATTAATGAAAAGCTTCATTCAAATCTGACTTACACTGGATACAGACAGAATGTGTGAATTCTCTGCTCTCACACCAGATTTGGTATGAATTAGTGTGAATCGTAGACTGATGTGAGGCATAGACTAGGATCAGCGCATCACACATATCCAAGGACAGAAGAAAACCTCGGTGAGAACCAGATCAGAAATTACTCTGTTACACATTGTCACTCTCTCCAACGTCCTGGGAAGCGGCGATTGGAAATTACCATCAAATCTACACTTGGTGACAGCTGTAAATTATTTGTAATCAATGTACATACTTACACTTAAATTAATATTTCAGATGTTCAGGGGTGATTTTAAGATGATTCTGTGCATGCAGATGATAAACTCTGAGCAGGCAGGATGAGGCTGGGGTGTTCTGGAATCTCTGTTAACCTCCCTCAAGACTCAGACCATGATCTTTCTGTCACCCGGTGCTTGCCTGTGCTTTCTAGATAGAGGGCTCTTTATAGGCCGAGGTTTTCTGAATTTCCTTAGTGGAGTCTTAGAGCTTGCATATCAACTGTTGTTACTGATACTGTTGGTGACCTATTTCTCATTTTCTGTTTTGATTTTTTTAGTTTCGACTCTATGTGTCTCTTTTAAGTTTGGTACCTGGGTCTCAGGTGAAACATGTCCCACAATTGATTCTATTATTTTATATTATTTATGCTTTCTTTGTAAGGATGTATTCTTCAGACATTTAGGGTGGATAAGCAGCATTTCTTATAGCATGGTTTCTGAGCTGTGCTCATTCCTGTTTCAATGTGCGACAGACACAAAGAAAGGTGACGAAAAGGAGCAATCTAACAGAAGACTTGGGAGGACTAATTTCAGGGAAAAGAAATGCTGCTGAAAAGTTAATGAAGAAACTTCTTATATCTGTCATATAATCAGGACTCTAATTTTGCCTTTTTTGAATCACTGGATGATAGACTATAACAAGAGCACATACAATTATAACAAGAGTAAATACAATTAAAAGCAGAAGTTATTCATTACAATGAGACAGATACAAAAATGTTACGGAAAGTCTCAAGGAAATGAGAGAACATAATTGAAGATTCAAATAAGACTCTGAGCTCATTCTAAAGTATTGGTAGAATTTTGACAGCTTGATATGAAGTAGAGGAGCATTTCATGTGAAGGGAATAGCATCTCAGAGTTGGGAAAGTACAAGTAATGTCAAGTTGTCAGGTTGCATGAAAGCATGGAGATATATTACAGAAAAGATGGAATAAGAATTGCAAAGGTGTACAGAGACCAGGGCATAGAAGAATTTGAATTCTATGCCAACACATTTGGCTTTATTTAGTAAATAGCACGAATTCTTTCATGATGTTTGACTATGACCATATATGTGCTTTAGGATGGAGTAGTGACATGTATGATGGACCAGAGTTGACAGAAAGTATGAGCTGTCTGGATTAGAGACATGGAGACCAGAACACATTGGTAAGAAGTAAGCAGCCTCAAATATGATACCATCTCTTTCTATAACCCTAATGGGTCATAAATCCCAGGGCCTCAGTTTCCACATTAGTAAATGATGTTGGCTGAATGCTGGAAAGGTTGTGACCCCTGTTTTATGAGCGGGGAAAAGAGAGCTGGATGAAGAGTCATAGATGAGGCCAAAACCTAGGTAATGGGAAGAATAAAAGGATCATTAAAAAATAATGAGGGAAATCTGGGCTTTAGGAAGGATGATAATACATTCTTGCAATGTCACAGACATGATCTCCTTCAAAATTCTAATAAAGTTTTCCAATTTTATGCTGATTTATCAATTACATACAAGTCATGATTTTTGAAGACATTTAACATGGTTCATACAAATATAATGATTTTTTAAACACTCCATTTGTACAGTGACTAACTGAACAATAACAGAATTGGAAAATATCATATCAATGGCAGAAACAGAAAATAGCAATTTTAATGAAAGGAAGAAAACACCTTTAGTCATTATTTTGAGAAAAATGCAAATTTGTGACACGTTAATAAAATATGCCTTATATTTTACAAAAATAAAAGCTTATTTATTTTGGAAGTCACTTGTTTTCCTTAAAATTAGTTTGCGCATGAAAAATACAACTTTTTAAAATTTGACTTCCTATGACCTTGGTTTTGCTTTTTTGTATCTTCTGGTTGAGTTAAAATTTTTTCTTTGTAATTCACACAATCAGAAGTTTTATCTTATGAAAAACAACATTTCAACTTTGTCACATCGATCAGCTTACTTTTCTCAAGATTGTCATTAAGGACGGCTTTTATGTAGTTACAAATGCTCACAATTTTCAGTGAGCACAATCTCTGGTGAATTTTTGTAAATAGAATATTGTCATATCCATTCTATTTAATTCTCACAATAACACTTTGAGGGAGGTATGGGTATCCTCCTTTTATAGGTAAAGTATTTGACTTTGAGATGTTACATTACCAAAGACCCCTAAATTCTCTGTATGATTCAAAAGGCCACTCACCTTCGAACACCTGACAGATTCACTGTCATTGATGTCAGAAGCTCTTCTTCTGAGGCATGCTCTTGGCGTGGTGTAGTATCACCAAGTAATGTTCCTAATGTTACCAGACAAATTACTGTCACTGTATAAATAACTATGTGCTTCTATGGAGGAGAAATCTGTATACATCTCTGAATCTATTAGGCAAGAAGTGGTCCAATCTGACTAATATCTCACAAAATACTCTAGACAATGGCATTACTGATACTGTAAGTCTGGAACCAGAAGGAACCAGTGAGTATCAATCATCGCTAATTCTCAATTAGTTTAAAATATGTATATTATGTACCTGATATTGGAATTCTGTGGGAGAAAATTCGATGGTACATAGTAGTGTTTGCTATTAACCTGATTTGAGACCTGAGTGTCTAGATACAAACTAAAATCTTATATTAATTTATTGTGTTTTCCTGAAGTATCACTTAACTTTTCAAAGCCTCAGTTTCTTAAACATTAAACAAAGGCTTGAATTAGTTGATAGCTGCAAATCAGTTCTTTGTGGGTCTCTAATATTTCTTCATATCTTGTGAGCAAAGGCACTGACAGCCTATTTTCCAGACTATCTTTCCAATTATGTTTGCATAGTGAACAGCCTTGGAAGACAGAGATAGTGCTTCCCTCCAGAAGGATGGTCGGTATGCCTACTGCACATTAATCATTTTGAGGTTCCCTAAACTCATGGTTTCCCTCCTATAGCCCAATTTACTGTGCGAACAGGTATCACCTGGCCCTTTTAGTGTTGTTCTGTGGGAACTGGGGCTCAGTGATCTGGCACAAGTTCACTATCGCTATTACTGTGAGTAATGAAATCCTTTGTCTCCGACGCAGGAGTCTTCTTGTCTTTGCCAGCATCCATGAACCTGTGGCAGGCTCAATAGTTAGATTGCAAGTACAGTAAATTTTCAGACCCTTGAGAGTTCTTGACATTGATGTGTATAGTCTTCTTTAAGTCTTGCAAGGCTATATTTGTCCCCTAGTCGTCAAATCTCCATAACCTAACTGTCTAATCTCTGTCTTCAGCTCAAATAAGCTAACTCCTGACCTTTGCTGGAGTAATTTAATTAGTTCTTTTTGAGTAACTCTGCATTATTGACCTTCCAACAGCCTGCTCTGAAAACTTGTGCTGAAGTTCTAACCAGGGACAGGTTAAACCCATTAGAGAACTTGAGTAATAAAAAGATCATGGTGCCCTCTGCACATGTAATTCAAAATAAAAACAATACTTAACAGCAAAGGAAGTCCAATAAAATTCAGATTATATGCATTTTTTTCCCCACCTAAACTTGGGCTTAGTCTGTCTATCGAATAATCCAGCAGCATTGATTTTAACCCTGAGACCTCAGTCTGAGCTATTATCTGCTCCCTTCTTGCTCCTATCTGTGTTGAGCAAGATATCCTGTTCCCCAACTCCCTGCCTTTGTTCCGCCCCACTGCCAAGTCAACCTGCCTCACTTCTACCGAGTTAATCTGATATCAATAGCTTACTCTCACCACTTTTCTGAATGTCTTAGCCCTGCTCCTCCTGATTTGGACTGTCCCACTGCCTCAGTGATGCTGAGCTCTGTCTGATACAACCCACATTTCTCTGAGATAATGCATGATTCAAGGCTCATCTATCTAAGGAGAGAGGTGCATGTCAGGAATCTCATTTTAAGCAGAAACTCGGGTTATGTTCACTTCCAATTATACTATTAAGTGAGTGTCACTGGGTATTTAATTATGTATTACCATTGGCATACTGAAAAATAAAAAGCATTTATACAAAAACATTCCAGGATTTTTAGTATTCTCTCATCAGTCAGTTAGAAGACTATCTTATAATTATCATCATCATCATATCAAAAAAAGAGAAAGCGTAAGAAAGTCTTTAAACTTGAGGAGATTTAAGAGTTGAGGGTAAAGATAAAATTTCTTAGTAAAATATGATGTGAGATGGGAAAGAAAGCTGAAGGATACTTCTCATTTATAAACGGCTAATAAATATTCCAAAGTTGTACGAAAAAGACAGATTCAGACTACACGAATCAGGGAAGTCAACTGATTCATATATATTTTTGGAGGAATAATAGTTTTAAGAATGAATTAAAAATTTACATACATTATGGCACTCTGTACTCAGCAGCCTCCTGCCTCATGAGTGTCCTATTCGTTCATGCCTTTGTTCATTCCTTCCTTCCTTCCTTCTCTCTCTCTCTCTTCTATTTTTTTTTTTTACCTGGCAGCTTTTCATTTTTCGGTAAAGGTAAGAATACTTGAAACATTTTCATGAGCCTAGAGGCGCATCTAATAAAGAAAGCCTTATTTCCAGCCTCATTTCCTTAATCCGAGTGGGGCAATATGTTTTAAATGAATAACGCTTAGTGGATTGCACTGGTAAATACAGTGGCAGTTTAGTATTAATATGATTTATATATGTAGCATGATTGGGAAAGACATTTAGTGTCTTTCTCTGCCTTGTTACTCTCAGGAGCCCACATTTATCATGTCTCCTGTCCCAAAGGGATTATCTCCTCTGGGATAACTACTTGGAATATAATCTCTCCCCCTTCCGTGGGTATTCGTTCTAGTAACCACCTTGGATTTAAAATAGCAGTCAGGCACCTTTGCTTCACATCAGTCAGTACAGCTTTACTGTACAGTTCCATGACATCCTCAGAAGCTAAATTTTCAGGAGGCTAGCCAGCAATCATTCCCTGGCCAAACACTTCTCCTTCCTGAAGCAATGCCTGAATCTGGACCTGAGCTTCTATGCCAGCAGCATCTTCCCAGGCCTTGTGAGCCATGTGGATGGAGAAGCTACAGTATTCCCAGTGACTGGTGAGCTGAGGATCCCAATGTGACTCAATCATCTTGACTTCATTTCTGACAAAACCAGCCTAACGTTGCCAGAAGGAGAAAGGAGACGCAGCCAAACCTCATCTTCCTCAAGCTGTGTGGCCTTTAATATTATTCTTGTACCTGAATTATCTTATTCAGTCATTTTCTTGGTTGCTGCAGTTCAGCTCTAAGAGGGCAGAACTCTGTTTGGTTCTCCACCGCATCTCCAGGGTTTTTTGTTGTTGTTGGTTTTTGGTTCTCCAGGGTTTCCTGTTTGCATTTTTTATTTTTTGCTTCAATTACCTCTTTGAATTACTTCTTTGTGGTCTCGGGCAAAAGCACTCTCCCACCTGTTTCTTCACAGGAAATCTCAGATCTCTGGATCCACTTGGCCCTGTGAGTCCCCTGTGCACTGGGCTGACCCATGCCCTGGCCATGGGGAGGACAGTCCTCAGCCTCCTCGCAGCCCGGCGAGCCTGCCTGAGTTAGGACACCACATGTGACTCCCAGATAGGGAGACTGAGGCCATGGAAAGAGGAGAGTGCTGGCCCTCCAGGCTGTGCCACTGTGTGGTGAACCACATCCATGGTTATCAAGAGCCTGGTGAGAGGTGTGCGGCCTGTGGACAGGCCCAGCCAGCTACAGTGATTTTTACACATGATCCCACTTCATCTCCTTTTTTGGAGGTAAAATTCTAGCTGTAGAAAGAGCCCATTTACAGCTTTAAAAAATCCCTGTTTTCTTTGCTGAAAATAGCTTAAAATAGCTGTCAGACTATTTGGGATGGCATGGCCCCAGCTCTGACTTATTAGCTATGTGATCTTGAATAAGTCAAGCAGTAACTCTGACCTGAAGTTACTCCCTTAAATTTGAATAAAAATAGTAAGTTCTTCTAGTTACAAGTCAATTCTAAAAATCAGATTCCCAAATTCAAAGATAGATAATACCTGCCTTTGAGAAACTTACCAGGCAGGCAGGAGAATAGAAACCCTGCCAACTAGACTGCACTCCTCTGACTCCCAAAGCAAGTTAATTTCCAAATCTTGCCAAATCTACTTCCTTAAAATCTCCAATTCACCCACCCTTCTCTCCCTGCCTGCCACCTCATTGCAGCCCTCAGCTCACCCCTTCTCCTAATCCAAACATTCCTAACTGACTCCATGCCTTGCTCCTCTTCTAACCATTTTCTCTATAGAGTGATCCTCATCTAAAATGCAAACATCTCACTTACCTCCCTAAAATCCTTCCAGTTTCCTAATTCCCTTAACACGAAGTCCAATTTTCTTAACACGGTTTAAGAGTCTCTTTAGGGCCAGCCCCGTGGCTTAGTGGTTAAGTGCGCGCGCTCCACTACTGGCGGCCCGGGTTTGGATCCCAGGTGCGCACCAAAGCACCGCGTCTCCGGCCATGCTGAGGCCGCGTCCCACATACAGCAACTAGAAGGATGTGCAACTATGACATACAATTATCTACTGGGGTTTTGGGGAGAAAAAATAAAGGAGGAAGATTGGCAATAGATGTTAGCTCAGAGCCGGTCTTCCTCAGCAAAAAGAGGAGGATTAGCATGGATGTTAGCTCAGGGCTGATCTTCCTCAAAAAAAAAAAAAGAGTCTCTTTATGACTTAACCCTGCCACTCTCTCCAGTCCTATCCAAATCATCCCTGACCAAAGGCCATTTTCATCAGCACGAGAAGAGAGAGGGTTCTTCCAGATAGAAGGAAGAGCATTGGCAAAGTTGCAGAAACATAGTATGGTGGAGATCAGTAAGCAATGCCTCTGTGTGACTACACAGGAAGGAATGAAGGGAAAGAAAAGGAGACCAGAGAAGCTGAGTCCAGATTGTGAGAGGCTTGGATTGTCTTAGTAAAGAGTGTGGACTTCCCTGCAAGCTGTCAGGAGTTCTCACCCCCGACTTGCTAGGACACAGTTGTGATGAGAATTGCATGTTAGCACGTTAACTCTAGTGGCTGCAGAGTATACATATAGAGGTTGAGACTGGGGTCCGCGAGAGCGGTCACAGTTTAATAGAATTCTCTGTGTGAGAGATTAGAGCCGAACAAAGGCAATGGTAGTGGAAATGGAAAGAAAGTAAAAGATCCTCGAGACATTTTGAAAAATATGAGGAATTAAGAAATGGGAAGTATCAACAATGATGTGGGGGTCCTAATTTGGGTGACTAGGTGGATTAGGATGCTGTTGATAAAAGTTGTGAACAAAGGGATTTTGCAGAGATCAGAGTGGAAGATTTTTTTCTGAAAGCATTTTGAAAACTGTAAACACCATACTGTATAAGACAGCATCATCATCATTATCAAGCAGTGCTGTGTTAATAGCCCTTTGGGTCTAGGGCTTGAATTATGGGCTGCTTCTTGTACTTGTAAGAAACTACATTCCAACTAGTCCAGATGGATATTACCTATCCCGCTTTAAGATCCTCCAGGGATGAACCACAAGAACAAACCCGAGACGGCCCCTCTTTCCTAGCAACGAAGCATCCTTCCAGATGTCTTATCCATGGCATCATCCCTTTGATATGTCACAGAGTCCACTTGGACAATTTTTAAAGGGATTTGTGACATCCTGATATAAGAGAATCATGATTTTTAGCGTTCTTTAAAATTCAAATGTAGGAAAAAAGTAAGTCTTCTGTTTGATTGGAAAAGCTATAAAGATACAAAGAGAGGAAGGTCTGTCCTAGCATTAAATAATATCTGTTTTCACTGGAAACCTGAGCTAACTTGAATCATCTACACTTCAGTCCGGGCCAATACCTCAGAAACCTGCAAGTATGTGAATGCTCTCACACCAACACAAAACCTTTGCAGAAATTTCTCCAGAGTATATAAACACACATTTTCTCTGTCTCTTTCACACATGCACACACAAACATTGCCTTTAATTATTAAATTTCTTTTCACTGTAGACAGGTTAAATCTTTCAATTAATGTAGTATTGTTCATGCTAACAATGTTTCACCCATTAAAAAGATATTCAGTTGTAATGGATTAATTCAATCAATACTTATAAATTACAGATTTAGGGGAGATAATTGGGAACTGCAAACAACTAGAAGAGAGGAGAGAGCAGTGTACCTTTGCTCTTTCTGTGGGGTTGAAGGGCCAAAAGAAAGGAATGCAGAGCACCAGCAGTCAACAGACTTTGAAATATGAAAATAGCCCCTACTACTGCATCATTGAGAGAGCTCACTCACAAACCTTTTTCAGTTGTATTTATTTTTTGTGCTGTCATCAGAACATGGAATACATTTTTATTTAAAATAATTTTCAAAAAAAAGGGTTTAAAATTTAGAAAAATCCTTTTGCACTTAAAAAATTTTTTCTTTATCCCTTTCATGCTTAAATGGCCATACAGTTTGACATTACCTTTACTGAGAATAATAAGTCTCAATGGTACTTCTATTACCCAGTCTACTGTGAGTATGCAGCACTTAAGTTGAAGGCAGATTATTTCATTTTTATCTTTTTTGGAATACCAGAGGAAAGGCTCAGACATTGTCACATTTCATTTGCAGGTAAACCTATATTCATCTTAGGTTAACTGGTTACCACTACTCACTTTCATCTAATGTTTCCATATTTTTCTTATAGAGCAATGTGTACTTTTATTTCAGAATGAATCATTTGTGGCTATTTGACTTTTTATGGCTCATGGATTCCTAATGAATATCTAAATTTTATTTGCATTATCCAGTATACAATCCTTTCTAAGTGGCATGATTTTCATTTTAAATGTGCAGCCTGATGCCCTTTCTCATATATTGGTAGGCAATGTCTCCTTGGCTTATTCATGAAGACGTGAGTGATGGGGGTGCCCACAAGCATTTATATCTGATAGTTTGATTCAGCTTCTTTTAATCAAGGGTTTTTACCACTCTATGAGTTAGAAGAAAATATGGTGGCCAGCAGATTGCTCACATGTCTGTTCTGCACATTTTTATCTTGCCTACACAACAATATCTGAATACGGTTCTCTACAGATAAAAGTTGGAAATTTTAGCAAAGAGACGTACTGTTCTCTAGATAAGGTAATATAGTATGGGAATTCCTGCCTACATAAAACTTGTTAGAGTAAAATATAAAGATAACCAAAAAGGACAAAAGTATCACTCATCTTCCTTTTCAATGTCCTGAAGATTTAAGCAGTGGGAGTATCATGAGAAGCATTAATAGGAACATGACAAGGTAAGGCTAATCATAGTCAATCATTGAAAGATAGTAAGAAAGGAAAATAAAATATTTAGGTCACAGTTCCCTAAAGGATATGGTATTATTTCTAAATTTTAGATGACATTCACTGATTAAGTACTAACACTTTTGAGGGCAGAGGTGTACATTATATAACATCAGAGGTATATTTTTACACTGACACTCAATCCTTTACTTCTGTGGGAGATCAAGATTTGGCCACCCTGAAATATATCTCTTTACCTTGATTGTTTTCTCTGAGGGACATTTGACCTCCCCCACTAACTGCCTAAAGAATTTGGCATGGTGGCTCCTTCCTGGAACAGATCTATCATGATGGCTATAAAGATAATGTAGGATAGAGGTTACAATAGAAAAGGCAGCAACAAGCCCATCTTATGGGAAGTTCTGTCTCTCTGGACACATTCTCTGGATGGCCCTGAGAGGAGATGCCAGACAATCATTTACATTTATAAGGGAAATCTCCATTTGTAAAGGTATCTCCCTCTCTATTTTGGGAAGAGGGGGGGATGGCCTCATTTCTAGAGGCTTATCAGTGTGTGGAAGGTGAGGCCTTAAATCTGCATAATAACCTTACTCTTGTTTACTGTGCTTTAGTGGTAATCTCCTGTAACTGACTCCCCCCACCCCCAAAATCCTCCTTTGTCATTGGCTGAACATGGTATTTAAGATGAGAATTTCTGCTATTGTGTTGAGAAACGCAGTGTCCCTGCTTTCTCCCATGTATACATGTTATTAAACTTGGTATTATTTTCTCCTGCTAACCTGTCTTGTTAATTATTTGGCCAGCCACAAGAACCTTAAGGGAAAGGGCAGAGGGACATTCTCCCTCTTCCCCCAACACTTCTAAAACAGATTATTCACAGAATTTATTTACCTAAACATGAGCTGCTGACTTCACCTGCTAATGTTTGTTTTCATATTCCTAGATTTAAATTTGCAAAAACCTATATACAGAGAAGCATGAACTACTGGATATTTAATCATCTCTTCTCAACCTAATTAATTCCCTATAATAATCCTTTGAATTTTAGCAAGATTCATTGGTGATGGGATTTTTTGTTTGGGGGGTATGTGTGTGTGCGCCTGTGTACATGTTGAACCAAATGTTCAAAATTTGAGCTGCGTAGTTTTTTAATGAGTAAAAAATCTGGATGTGCTTTAATGGCTATTTTTGCATTGTCCTTTAGATTATTTTTTCTCCTTCTATTCAGTAAGAAGGTTTCTTGTTTCATTGACACAATCCTCTTTACTTCTTTCAGTTTTTCATTCCTGTGATGAGAATGGGGGTGGGAGGGAGTTGTTGGAATTTTTCATTCCTGCCTGAGGTTTGAGAGGGAAAGCAATACCAGAATGACTTTCCTATATTCTTCCTCATTTATCCAACTCAGAGCACAACAAAATCAAATCTTAATAGTAAGTACTTACCTTGCACTAAACAGATCAATCTTTTTCCATTAGATTTGTCACATGAGACATGAACTCAACTGTAATTGATTTCAAAGTCATGTGGCACGACAGCCACTATAGTGTTTCTCCTATGATTGTCTCAATCAATAGGCCTAGCAGCTTAACAAAAATAATTACATCAACATATCTGCTTTCCTGACACCATTTTGTTCTTAGGTGTTAGAAACAGTCTGGTATTAGAAGAAATTCAATAAGTTAGAAGCAAGAAGGCTAAGAGTCTGGGTAACTAAGACTTGCACCTCCTGGGCACCAGTGACACCGATTCCCTCATTTTCTGAATCTTTTCACAGCTCACAGCACAGTCCATCAGTCTTACAAGCAGTTCTAATTGTTCCTGGATTTAGAGTTTGATGCAGGCTTTGTATGAGCAGATGCTTATATAAAAGCTAAAATAGGTGGGTATTAAAAGGATTAAGTGATTCAGTAGAGTATCTCAGCCAGCCATAATTCAAGACACAATAGTTCAAATCTTTCATTGCTGTTTTCTTTGATAAAACGTAGGTTTTAACCTTTTGGGAAGTCTTTTTCTACAGTGTCAGCAGCAACTCCAGACCTGTCAACTCAACAATACTTTACAACTAATGCCTTTCACAATGTCTGAGGTAGAGAAAGGAATTGCAGTAATACCGCCTAGGATTCTGTGAGATTGGAAATATAGTAGCATACATTGGCTAGTTACTTTGTGTATGGAAATAGATGACTCGCCAATGACATGAGGGGAAAAAAAATACCTGCAGGAGAAAATCAAGTCACTGGAAAGAATAGAGGTGTTCTATCAGGGGATACAAAGACTAGTACATGCCACATCTGAATTAAAACGACAAACTATTAACATGTCATTGTAGTGCTTATCTCCAGAGTTTCCAAAGACTAATTTTTGTTTGCATCAAAGCCGCAGATATTAATTTAGTCACTAAAAAGTTGAGAATCAATCTGTATTTTTGATATTTCTGTCTATACTGGTTATTTATTCATTTTTAGATGAGTATTTTCTTCTGTTAATCTCATAGGATGTGAATATCAATTGACTTTAATTTTGTCTTGTTCACTATGCAAAACCTCGCATTGCATATTTCTTCTGCCCATGTCAAAACATATTTTTTTTGACCAAAGGAAGGATATTTTCCATAAAATTGTGTTAGCTCTAGCATTTCTTCATCATTGAGGTCTACCCATATGCTGTCCACTCATTCAAGAGGCATTTATTGAATGCCTATTATCTTTCAGCTATTGTATTAGATATAGTAGTCAGCAAACAGATATGTTCTCTTCTGAGAAAAGGCAGAAATCGTTTAGAACTGAAAAATAAATAAAAAACTTGATATGAGAAATGAGTTGAAGACAGGTGAATGAATATTCTACCTCTAATGGTGAGAATAAGCAAGCATGTAGGAGGAGAAAGCAATTTTATCTAGCCATTAAAGTGAAAATAATATTTGGCCCATATACCTGAACTTAGTTGTCAGTAGATTAGCTTGGATATGTTATATGATTTGTAAATTTCCAGAAGGGCTCTTCTCTATAAGTATATATATCTTATACAATGCCTATATTTCAAATTTTCATAAAAATTAGTGTAGCCAAAACAAATTCTCTTTTAAAATGCAAAATCGGGGTGGCCCCCGTAGCGCAAGCGGTTAAGTGCGGGCGCTCCGCTGCAGTGGCCTGGGGCTCGCAGATTCGGACCCCGGGCGCGCACCGACGCACTGCTTGTTGAGCCACGCTGTGGCGGTGTCCCATAGAAAGTAGAGGAAGATGGCCAAGGATGTTAGCTCAGGGCCAACCTTCCTCAAGAAAAAAGGGGAGGATTGGCATCAGATGTTACCTCAGGGCTAGTCCTCCTCACAAAAAAAAAAGAATGCAAAATCATCTAGAAGAGTAACAGGTTAACATTGATAGTTATTTGCCCATTAATTGAATTATCTTGAGATTGTTTAATTACTGTCAACCGAAATGAAAGCTTGGTTTTTTAATGAGGAGAAGCACAATTAAACTATAACATTGTTTGGGAGATCTTACACATTGAGTTCCCTGGGAACAGCTTAGCGTAGAAAGATATGCAAAATGAGGAGCTATGACCTCATAGAGAAAATTTTCCTGCTTTTATAGTTACAATCTCACTAGTCAAAGTTATGCTAACAAACTTGTGAATAAGATTTATTGTTAGAATTTACTCAAGAATGACACAGGGATTGATTTTAGATAATTTCTTCCTTGAGAAACACAATGCTAGAGGGAAATATACATAGGTAGATGATTGATAGATAGATAAACAGAAACATTTCTATGTGATAATTGGCAAGATTATTCTCAATGCCCAGGAAAGAAAAGGGTATAGTGGGTACATGACTAAGGACATAAATAAATGAAAGGATAGGAGGAATCTGTTTTTCCTAATAATATTTCACTTCATAATAATCAAGACTTCCTTCTTTTAGTTATTGTTTACTTTCTTCCCTACCCCTTTTCTTCTCCACTGTTTCTTTCATCTTTGGTGTCTTATCACCATCATTACCTTCTTCTCCTTCTTTGTCTTCATCTTTGTCTTTGTCTTCTTCCTCATCAACATCTAGTTATAGGAGGATGTTCTAGGAACTCTTTAAATGCATAGCTCCTATTGAATATCACTGAATACTTGATTAAAGATACGTACCTAACCTAGAAATAAAAATGTTTCTTTAATACATTATGGAAGAGGTCATTGTATGGAATTCATTGTTTTTTTTAATTAGGCTTCATTTTTTAGAGCTGTTTTAAGTTCAGAATTCACTTTAAAAAAAATAATTTTTAAAAGTTCTTTTTCAAAAAAATTTTGCTTAGTACCTAATTATTCAATAGATTAAGATCAGTATCCTTGAAAAATGTTAGCTAAAAATCTATTCCTGGAAAAATTATGAAGTTTGTAATGTAAACAATTGCCATCGCTATTGAATGTGCAAGACAGAGATACAGAATTCCACATCTGTGGCATTACTTTCTTCATGGTTTATTTACATAATAAATGTACATTAGATTAAACTTAAATCTACATTTAGATAAAACTCTATTTTTAGAACAACTTAAATACTTATATGTTTAGATAGTCTTGAAATTTCTGTTATGTCTCAGAGTTATCCCCCTTATTGGAAATAATTTAAAAAATTGCTTATAAAGTTATTTTGACCTCAGTTTTTAATACGTATTTTGAAATAGGTGTTTGTCTTAATTAGATATTCTATTTTATGTTTAATTCTAATCTTTAAGGGTATTCTCTCTCACAAAAAGTATTTTCTTTATTTTGGATGATGATTTGCAGAATTTCTTTACATCTTTTTTGGAAGTGGCAGGATTTTTAAAAAATGAAAATTATGGAAGATAAATTATGAAAAAACCCTAAATTCAGCATAAGATTAAGCTATATTATGTTCTTTTTTTTTTCAGTGACAAGATTAGTACTGGTTGTATACTTTTTCTAATAAACATGAAGAACAGATACTAATGATATATGTAGTTCTTCATGATTGGATCAAGGCTGTGAAAACAAACCATTTTTTCTAGGTCAATGCATTTCTATTTTCATGATCATTTCATTTATGCACAGTAGAAACAAATGTTATATCTAAGGAATCTAATATTGGGTTAAAGAATATCTTTAGCTTGGAGAAGAATATGCACAGGTTCAAACTTTTACTTATATTTTTGTATGCTGTCTCCAATTTTGTAATGAGAAATGAAGGGTTTACACAGTCAAGGGTATTGAAAGACTAATTTCTTTTTGTCTAGCTTTTTTTGCTTTTGATAAATATTTTCCAGTTTTAGTTTTCTGTTCATAGCTTTAATTTACATTTCATGTTATTTAAATTTTCTTATTGAAGGACATTTGAAAGTGAGGTTAAAAGGATTGCAATTTTTGCCAATAATATTTATTGAGTGTCCACAGTGTACAGTGAGTATGTGTGTCTGTAATACGAAACTGAAGACATAAAAGCACAGTTCCATCTCTTTGAGAAGCACAGTTTTTATCTATACAGCTGCATCTCACTTTGAAAGGAGATAGGCATCTTAAAAGTCCCATGCAAAACAAGTTGTCAACATAACTGCATATTTAAATATGTACATAAGAAGAGTTCATTATTAAAAGAGATTCCCAGAGATTTCTATTCCCAGAATAGGTTATTTTGTAAGGAGGTGATAATTTTTAATAATTATTTTCTCAATGCATTTTTTTTTCCACCTATTAACCTTATTTAACTTAGGAATCATTTACGTACAGTTACTGTTGGGGATATAAGAACAATTTGAGATAGTGGTGTAAGGTCTAGTTCATCAAGAATGGTTTCACAGAGGAGCAGTTGAGATTATTGAAAAAAGAGCTGATTATGCAACAAAGGGCAATAAGAAACACATTACAGAAAGACTTTACTAATTTGTCGGACAGAGCACATCTCATAAGCTCCTCTTGTTTGTTTTGTTTTAACATCAGTTGGGTGTTTGAATGACCTACTCTTAGAAGCTAGAAGTCACAAAATTGTAGCCTTATAAGGGTTTTGTTTGGCATGAATAGTGTTTTTTAAATTTCGATACTTTATATGGGGCAGACAGTCCCCAGTTTACCTATTCCCTAAACTCTATGCTGTGTTACATTCAGAATGAAGGCATTTGGGTTTGCTACCCTTGATTATAACCCTTATATGAACTGAGAGCCTACTATGTGCAACAACAGTACAAAAGAGAGACATAGTTCTTACCTTCATATGGAGCTTACAGTCTGTTAGTGGAATAGATAGTAAATAAATAATTCCATAATCAAATGAAGTGATGTTAAATATCTCAAAGGAAATTACAGATGAAATTAGAAATTTAACAACAGGATTTAAACTAGGAAAGTGATTGTAAGCTAACACCTGATGAATTAGTAAACCAGAGGAAGGACTCTCCAGGAGGAGTCTCCATTTCCCAATGAGGAAAATGAGGTCTGGAAAGGCTTCGTGATATTCATGACCAGTTAGTAGAGGAAGAAAATTCAGGTCTCCTGGCTCCCAGGTTGAAATTCTTTTCACTGTCAAGTGTTTGCATCATCCATTTAAAATATTCCAATCCTACAAATGCAATGTTTTCTGTGTACTAAAGTTTATGGATGTATTTAAACACTTAAAAATACTTAAATGTGCAGAGATAATTTGATTATCTTTCACTATTGTATTGGGTCTTCTCTAATTGTCACAGCTAAAGTCCATGGGAAAGAATAATGAAAAAAAATTCATTAATTAGACTTAGTTTTTACTTCCTTTTAACTAAATAAATCATTTGTTTTAACTAAGATCTACCTTTATTATCATCTGAAATACTAGTGCATATTGTGTGTAATATTTGCTTTTTTAAAAACAAATAAAATTTGAATTTGGACAGAGAGAGTGAAAATATTCACGTGCCCAAACCAGAAACAATAAGAAGATTGTGCTTCAATGAGCATATTGTCTATTATACTAGACAGAACTTCAATTTATGAATTTGTCAATTTTCCTTTGCTGTGGCTTTTGGATAATACTTTCATTTTGCTTTAGAACATGTGATCACATGTAAAAAGTATTGGTCTCAAGAGGTCAAAACCTCCATTCTACACACATGGGCATGGAAAACCAAGCATGATTAGCCACAGACACTCTGGTAATAATTATTGGTGTCAGATCCCCAAGGGCAGTTTTTCTAATCTTGGGCTCCCATCCTGCCCTGAAGATCCTTTAGACCATTCAAGGGGAGTCTTTAAATCAGTGAACTACCAAGAATTACTTTTAAAATCTTGTGATTTGGGCACAAGTTTATCTAACCCGGGAAATGATAGGGCCTATTACTTTTCCCCTTTACTCTGCCTGCTCCCCCAATGCAGGCAAATAGTAGACAGAGTTTCTAAAAGCTAAATGTATCCAATTCTACTCAATGTCCCACTTATAAATATAGGAGGGTTGGGCAGAGACAGTAAAGTGAAAAAACTTAACACGTATATAGCTTTCACTATATGCTAGGCCTTATTCTTTTTTTTTTTTTTGGAGGAAGATTAACCCTGAGCTAACATCTCTTGCCAATCTTCCCCTTTACTGCTGAGGAAGATTGGCCCTGGGCTAACATTCGTGCCCATCTTCCTCCACTTTATATGGATGCCACCACAGCATGGCTTTGATAAGCAATGTGTAGGTCCGTGCCAGGGATCTGAACCTGCGAACCCCAGGCCGATGAAGTGGAGTATGCGAACTTAACTGCTTTACCACCAGGCCGGCCCCTGCTAGGCCTTATTCTTAATGCCAAAATCTGCTAACTCATTTAAACCTTATATCAATCCTATAAGGTTATTATTTTTATACAATTATTATTATCCTCATGTTACATTTTATACAATTATTATTATCTTCATGTTACAGATGAGAAAATCAACGCACAAAAAGCTTAATAAAATTAGCCCAAGTCCTATAGATTCTGAGGGAATAGAACTCAGGCAGGTGGTTCCAGAGTCTGTGTCCACTATAGAAGTTATCTTTGGAATCAGCCTGCGTTCAAATATGGACTCTAAAATCTACCAGTGGTAGACCTTGGATAATCTAATTCTCTTCTCTGAAAGTCAATTTATTCATCTACACAATGAGGATGGTAATAGTACTTGCCTCATAGGATTACTGTGAGGATTGACTGTGATAGTCTCTGTAGAGCACCTTAGCAGAGTGGCCGAAACACAGAGAGCACTCTAAGCACTTAACTCTTATAATTGTTGTTATTATATTATTATGGGCTGGGGGATGTCCTTATCAGCCCTTGGTCCACTCAAGCCAAGGAAAATATCTATACGTCCTCCAAGAGACCTTGGTGTAAACAGTGATCAGATTTTGAAATATCTTCTATCTTAAATATTCCTAAGTTGAAGTTACACGACATAAAATCATCCTTAGTAACTTATCAAACTAAATAAATAAACAAAAAAAACACTTCCATTGATTGACCTAAAGGAATTTCAAGTTGTGAAAGGGATTCCCTGACAGGTGAAACTAGTTATTGATTCATCTCCTTGCCTGTCTCCTCTTTTCTCCACCCTGAACAAAGTGTTATCATTCTAAAGAATTATCTTTATGAGAGATGTAATCTCATCATCCTTTTTGTTGGCTCTTACTTCCTACGTGAGTTTGGAAATGACTGCAATGCTCTGTGACAGAGACAGTGAGAACATAGACTTGAACAATAGCAGTCAAAAAGAAAAGGAGAATTTAGAAATTTATCATAAATAGGCCTTTGTTCCAATGGTTGTAGAGGATGATGGGGAGATGATAGTACAAAGCAAAGAGTAACAATTGATTCTCCTAACTTACACAAACAAACAGATGGTGATGCCAATATCAGAGATAGAAGGAAAAAAGAAAGAGAAGATAGTAAGTAATGCATGTTCTTCAGAATATGCTCAGTGTGTTTTGTCTAATCTTAAAATAAACATCAAGGCTGAAGATTAAGATTGAGAGTCATCAACTATGTGTAGATGTTATAGTCAGTGGAGTGGATAATACTCCCTGGGAGAGAAGTCCACCAATTCCCACCCAAGAATCTTGTACTCTGTACATTTTGTGGTTTGTTTATTAAATGGAGTATTTATTCCAATCCCATCTTTTAAGGCCCACCCTATCTGACTATCATAGAAAGAGAAAAAAAGAGAGAATCCCAACTGCCACACACCATCAACAACCAGAACATCAAAGGAAATTTTATGGAATTATCCTTTGCCAAACTTAAATACACCATTTTGGTTCGGCCTTTTATATCTTCTCTTTCTTTAAAGGTGAATGACTTCATGTTCCTTTTTGCCTTGTTTTATCTATATATCAGCTATAATTTATAGAAAGTGGTGAGAGAAGGATGCAGCGTGAATTTCCCTGGTTTCAGTATCCCTCAGTGTTGGCCTGCACTCCGATCCTTGGGAAGGAAGAGCCTATAACTGCTGAACTGATATTTCATTTATCCACAGTTTGACCTATGCCACTGCTTCATCTCATTCCCACAGATTCACTACCCTGACTTTTTTCCTCCTGGCATATAATCAATAGAAAGGGCATTATTCATGTTTTCAACACCTATGTGAAGTCAAAAGTTCCTAAGTTCACCACAAATCTGGGGTGTTCTCCTGCTGACCGAACCTGAACCCTTGCATTTAGACTGTCCTCCGTTAAAATATTTAATGTAAAGTTGATTTCTTAGTGGTGCCTTGGTTCTAAAGTGTCAAAGTAAGTTTTCTAAGAAATGCATTTTAAATGGAACTGCTCAAGAAATTTCTCCTTTTCTGTTCTATAGGCAAAGCTGTTATTTCATTAATCAATTTTGAAATAAGAGATAAATGAATAGGCTATACGAAACCATCCAATCACTTTGCAAGGTTATACTAATAAAAATAAAGAGGTTCAGTTTACAAATTCTGTAATTTGACTGGTTCTGAATTATAAATGCCAATTCTTATCCTACAAATGCAAACTCACCGAGGGAATATCAATGGAAAACAATTACTAGGTGGATTTTTCTGCTCTGGTTCTACAAAATAAAATACATTTAGTTTTTCAAATCAATGCTGGAGGAAATGTCAAGACAGGGGTACACATTTACTCATTTTGCAGAGATTTCCAAAGCTATTAACTTTCTGCACTTTAATTAGAAAAGCAATGCAAAATTATTCTCTTGCTCAATTGTAGGAAATTCAAGACATTTGGTATTGGGGAAAGAGTCCTGAAATTGTGAAATCTTATAGATCCAAATGTATTTTTAGTATAATGGCAATAGTTACTAAAAATGCATTTCTATTTTTATGGCTATAGCATGATTCTTTAAGCATAAACTCTAGGCATATAAAGATAATGGATATTGAAAGAGGAAGATAATTATAGGAAAATCAGAATGCTTAGGCAGCTTTAAAAATAGTATAATTTAAACTTTCTTACACAATGTATGAAACTGGTAGGTTTTAAACCAGTGTTAGGGTAGGAATTGCCATGGCTGCTAAAGTATCTCCTAAAGATTACAAACAGATTGTGGGTTTTCCTGTTTATTTAAATTATGTTTTCTTCCCTTCCATATACGATTATTTAAGAATAAAACATTGTTCTGATGTTAAATCACATTGAGAGAATTAATATGCCATATGCCTTACGCTCCAGACACTTGCAGTTACTATCAATGCTCAGATTACGAGTATAGGGAAAGGAAACTAGAATATTTTATGCCTCATGGTGACCCCCATTCCTTTATTAAAACTTTTATTCTCATATTGAGTCTTAAGGATGAGCAATGGAGATAAATGGAGTGCTAAAGGAGAGATGGGAAGAGAGGGAAAAAGGCAGAAGAAAATAATACTCTGAGACATTTGACTCCTTTGGAAATTCATAAGGAGAATCCCAGGTGCCATAGGAGAGTAGGAGGGCCCCTGCTCATTCCCATCAATTTCAAAAGTGGTTGTCTGAATGCTTATTAAAATTACTTGTTCAACTGAGTTTTGAATCCCAGGCTACTGACTGCCCTATTCTTTTTTAAAGAAAAGTCTAATTCTTGACCTAAAAATGTGAGATGGAACCAAGAGACCTGTAAATACATGTCCATGGAAAAGAATTGTTGGTTTGAAGATAAATAAAAATATTCTGTTTAATTCATTCAAATTCAATAACTGCTGAATTCTAACTATGGCCAGACATTGTGTTAGGATAGAGGAAAGTATGACAGAGTTCCTTTCTCTTAAAAACTTATGCCAGGAATTCAGGTGGAATCACTGGTTCTGACCTAATGGAGTTGAATGCTGAATTTCTAAGTCTACATTGCTTGGTTGCTAGGTTTTCTGGGTTTAATTCTTCAAGTTTAATGGGAAGAGAGTGGACTCTGGAGTTAGATGAGCCTGATCATTTTACCAACCCTCCCTTAGTATCCACGTTCTCATCTATAAAATAAAGCTGCCATCTCTGGGACTCTCCATAGGCTCTTCCTAGAATTTTTACCTTTCTTTTGTTTGTTTATTTCTGAGGAAGAGTTGCCCTAAGCTAACATCTGTTGCCAATCTTCCTCTTTTTTTGCTTGAGGAAGATTAGCCCTGAGCTAACATCTGTGCCAATTTTCCTCTATTTTGTATATTGGTTGCCACCATAGCATGGCTGAGGAGTTGTGTAGGTCCGTGCCCAGGATCCATACCCAGGCCACCAAAGTGGAATGCGCCAAACTTAACCACTATGCCATGGGGCCGGCCCCTACTTTTCTTTTGTTTTAATTACAAAAGTCAAAATGGTTGTTATAAAAAAGTTAATAGTACAAAATAAAAACATTAATGTAAAGCTCTCCCTCACTTTTGTCACCCAATAGAATCCTACTCCCTAAAGTTAACTTGGACAAACAGATTGATGTGTATTGATCTTTATTAATAAAATTAGCCTCTGGGCAGATAAGAACTGAAGACTGTATCTACCTTGCAGAATTTTTCACTTGCTAGAATTCCTTCAAAGTAGAACAAGAAAATACTTTGACTATGGTATATATTCTAGATTGTAAAAAGAGCATTGCTACATACAAATATGTGCTTATTGTTTAAACAGGATTCTCTTTGTATAACTTAAATATTAGCCCCTTGAAAATAAGTTTCCATTAGCTCCTGAGGATGGATGGATATATATACATATTTCAGTTTAATGTAGTTGTTAAAATACCTGACTCAGGAAACAAATAGCCTAGATTCAAATTTCAAGTCATCTACTCACTAAAAGGATAAATTTGGAAAATTTGCCTTGGCTCTCTGTTTCTCAGTTTCCTGATTATATAATTACTTAATAATAAAACCTATTTCATAAAGTTATTGTGAACATTAAATGAGTTAATACATGTAAAGCAGTGACCTAGAGGAAACATGCATTAAATTTCAGAAATTATTTTCTCGAATAAAATGGAATTGATAGAATTGGCTATAGTTAAACAAAAAATAAATCATAAAAAAAGCTCCTTTTCTCCTTGTAGATGCTATTAAAAAAAAAAAACCTTCCACCTTAAAAAATATTCATTAATACAATAAAATGTTTAAAATACGTGTACAAGCCAGCATTTAAAGTATATTATCTCACATTTTAGGGAATTCACATAGATTTAATAACAAGGCAGTAAATGGAATATTTTCCCTTTGGGCTCTTACTACAGCTTTTTGATACATCTGCTTTACTTTATTTAAATAAAGTTATAAATAGAAGTATTTCTAATGCATGGGTAATGTGTCTGTTTAAGTCATTACAGTACTTTAGGATCCTTATATCCTTTTGATGTGAAAAGTTTGTTATACTATTTATTTGATTTTTTTTTACTATTTTATGAGAATGTTGTTTTTTCCCCTAGATCAAATCAAGCAGCTGTCATACTTACTAACTCACGCAACCGATTATAAACTAAGCCAACAATATAATGACAAGAAATCAATCAAAAATTGTAGACAATATGGACATAATAATTTTGTGTCCTTGAACATCCAGAGTCGTTTTTTTGAGATAAGGGATTATTTAGTACTTAAAACTGAACAACAGTCGTAACTGTATTTGAAGATAAAAAATAGTGTCCTATGTTCTCAGCCAACAATCACACTTTATGTTGTATAAATCTTTTCACACATAAATATAAAACAATTTGTTTTGATGGTTAAACTAAAAAATTTAAGCTCAAGTTATTTAAATCTGGTGGTTCTGAATTTTAATAACTTACAATAATTAAAACATAAATATAAAGACAAAAAACATTTGTAGTGTTATATTTCAAGTATTGTTTCATACACACAAAAATAGACAGAACTCAGGCAGCTGTGGTTCAAATCCTAGACCTGCAGCTTTCAAGCTATGTGACTTTTCAGCAAATTACTTGATCGCTCTGTGTCTCGGGTTTTTTTTTTCAATCTATAAAATGGAAATAATAATTGTACCTATTTGAAAGAGACCAATATAAAGTGTTTAAAGTGCTAGAGCACAATAAAGACTCCATTTATATTTGCTATAATTATTATATTTCTTTGAAGATAGTATTATTGTTATTGTTTCTGTTGCTATGACTGCTTTTGACTTAAATTGCTGATGATTTTGTACCTCAGTTTATTGTACTCTGAAATGATGTGCCCCAGCCAATGGTCAATATCCATGAATGTTCATATAATTAATCATGCTCCCAACTTTTGGGTCATTAGTACTCATGATTGTCAATTTTGAAAATCATATTTTGAAATCTTCTTGCTGAAAGGCTCTGACTTTGCTGCTGAAGTTCAAACTTTATATTTGCCAACAACCTTTGTTACACAGGATCTGAGTTCAGAAAGACCGTCTCTTGGCAGTTGATCATTGTGTTGGAAAATTCCAGCAAAAGTATTCTGGTAAAGAAAAGTTTTGTTGGTGTCGAAAAATAGACATAGAATATCGAAATGCGCAGGAATCAGGATATTGTTCAGAGAAGAGAAGGTAATCCATACTGCATTCAAATCACTGAAATAAAGATCAGAAATCCTGGATTTTTATGCCAGCTCAGTTATTTGCCTAAGTAACTTAAATTATCTGGGCTCAGTTTCTTTCCATATAACACACCCACCCCAAGGTTAGTGAGTTTACCACAAGTCGTCTACAGGGAATGTGGTTCTGGAGCTCAGGAATGAGGTTGAGGCAACATTCTTGCTCTTTGCCTCTCCATTTTCCGTATAATGACAAGAGCAATATGTTACTTTTTAATGTGTCATTATGTCTTAAGACTAAAAATTTTCAATGATTCTCGTTTTTTGCTTGAAATCCAAATTTCTCTGGTGGTCTACAAGACCCTATGTGATCTGGCCCCTCCCACTCAACTCTACTGGATTTCTGTCAGTTCATCCAATTCAAAGAGAATCAAGCATTTCTTTCATCAAAACACACATGATTTATCACATTTCTCAATTTATATTTATTTACTTGACTTTTTGGTCTTTGATAGAGTATTAAATCCCTTAGAGCAAGGGCAATATAAGTTTTATTCAATTTTTTATCCTTAGCTCCAAGCACAATGCCTAGTACACAATAAATGCATAATATATAATATTTTAGAATAAATTAACTGGTCTACTGCTATAGTTCTGAATACCAACTTCAAGTTGATATATCCCAAAGCTTTATTTCCAGCCTCAGCTTCTCTCCCAAGCTTCATATTTGTTTATCTGAATTTCTGCTAAACTCTTCACCTAAAAGTTCCACAAGAACCTCAAAGTTAGCCTTTCCAAATAAATGTATAGTTATTTCTCCTTTTCCTTCTCTTCCTCCTACATCAATCTCAGTTGGTGGCACCACTATAAGACCAGTCAGCCAAGAAGGAAACCTAGTAGCCTGATTCTCTCATGACTCATATTGAAAAAATAATGATCACAAAAATCCTTCTTGTACATTTTACCATATTACTCCACTAAATAAGATTTCTTAATGGCTACTCAGGAAAAAAATAAATAAAATGAAAGAGGTTGACAGCTCCTCTCTGAAAAAAGCAAGAATCAGAATACAGGGTAACTCTATCCCACTCGATAGTCCACCTTGGTGGAGGGAGCCAATGAGGTGGAGTGAGTTACATGTGGCAACTTTAATGAGGAAAGAAAAAAAACCACAGTGCCTTATTGAAATATGAGATGTTAGTCAAGGGCCAGAAAACAGACTCCAGGGAAAACAGAAGTAATTAATATTTTCAAAACATTTACTTTTTGCCAAGTGTTTTAAATATATTAACTTGTTTTTCATCTCAATAAAGCACTCATCTATATTGCCCATGTCCAACATAGTAAACCAAGATTCTAATACAGTAATGAAACTTACAAGGTACCCCATAATATTTGTTGAAAGAATAAATAAATTCATATTTGGTAAGAAAAACAGAGGTTTAGAAAGGTTAAGTGATATACCTATATTTTTGCAGCATAAGGTATTGTAGAATTCAAACCAAAGTTTCTCTTGTTTCAAAGTCCCGCTTATAATCACTATAATATATTATTTCCTTTAGAGTTAAGTACTTTCTCTGTCCAAAAGGTCCTGGGATTCCTGCGATTTCTATAAAGAATTGTTATAAGTAGTAGTAAATCAATTCAGTGATTAATTTGGGACTGAGAAGTCAAAGTTGATTAATACTTCTAACCTATGGAACTAGGAGGATGGAGATACCATTGATGAAGAGGCCAAATTTGTGACCAGATATTTTTTTTTTTTGAGAGTAAGGAAATATATTCCATTGCAAATTTACAGAATTTGAGGCTACAATTGGACCTGAAAGTGAAAAAGTTATTAGTAATGAAAAGTGAGCCTAGGTTTTCTAAAGTGCTTAGAGCTAAAGACAAACATTTGAGCGTCACTAACATGGAGTCGTTGGTTGAAGCTATAGAAAGAGATTGAGTCTCCTTGACAGGGAGTGTAGAGGGAGAAGCCAGTTGAGAACAACACCTCAAGAAATAGTGCACAGAGAGGGTGGGAAAAGAAAATGAAACCAGCAGAGAACACAAAGGAAGAGAGTTTGGAGATACAGCATTGCTTCTCAATCAGATAGACAGTGGAACCGGCAGGTCAGTAGTTCAGGTCGCCAGAGTTTACCAAGACATAGTTGTGACAAGCTAGTCTCAATCATCCAAGTGAAGTAAGGGAGTAAGATGAAAATGAAGAGATGTTCTTATTTCTAAGATTGAATCCAGGCCTGCACTACTCTCTGGGGTATGCTGCGCTAAGCTGCCAAGAAAGACTCCCTGTAGTATTGGTTCTTCTGGTAGCTGTTTGGGTGTTTCAAGTCAAGCCCTAGGCAAAATCTGCATGTTTGCTCCCTATGGTATTCTCAGATCCTAGAAAAGAGGCTAACTGTGTGACAGGCAGGTAGTGGGGATGATAAATTAATACACACATGTGGATTGAAGTAGTTCTGTTCCATCTGCCAGTCACACCCTGCCTGGCCAGCAGCTGCCTGAAATAGCTGAAGAACTAGAGAAGCTGGAAAAATGAATATTTTCAAACTTGAGAATTAGAGAGTCCCAAACGTTGGAATCACCTATGGTATTTGTTAAAATTCTAATTTCTAGGCCTCGCCTCTAGAGATTCTGAGTCAATGGGTCTGCATTGGGCCAGGTTATGGATTCCTAAAATGCTTATGGATGTTTCTGTTGTTGGATTGTCCTTTGAACATTTTCTTTCTGTTTTTTTTTTTTTTTTTTTTTTTTGTGAGGAAGATCAACCCTGAGCTAACATCCAACGCCAATCCTCCTCTTTTTTGCTGGGGAAGATTGGCCCTGAGCTAACATCTATACCCATCTTCCTCTACTTTATACGGGACGCTGCCACAGAGTGGCTTGACAAGCGGTGCATCAGTGCATGCCTGGGATCTGACCCTGCGAACCCCCGGCCCCCGAAGCGGAGTGCGCACACTTAACCACTGCGTCACTGGGGCCAGCCCCCTTCAAACATGCTTTTAAAAACACTGCCTTAGATAGTAGGTGCTGGGAAAATCTTGATGATACATTTCAACTGGACTGAAACATATCTGAGTAGGTATATTCTTTTTTGACTTATAAACACTACTTCGATTATTAATGCTTTACTACTATATCATTTGCTTCAAAATAAACGATTAGTGTGCATATATTAGCTCATCCTTTTTGCAATATAATGATATTAAGTGGTATTAAACACACTATTGTTTTCTGTCCTAGAAAAAGATGACCAAAATTAATCAAATTTTGAGAAGATTGAGGGCATCATAAATCATGACCTAAACACTCTCATCTTAGCACTTTGATAGATGACTGAGGGGAGTATGTTCAGGAGGCAAGGGCTCTCCACAGACGCTATCCTGCTTCAAATTCGAATCTAAGAATAGATAAGATTCCAGCCAGCTGCAACTGACATGACGTGGAGGGGAGGGTGCGGCACTTTCAGAAATAGTTAGGTCCCAACACATTCAGAACGTTATAAATAATAAACGAAAACTTGAATTGGGCTAAAGAAATGGAATTGGTGCTAACTTGAGAGCGCAGGTGTTTTGTGTTTGGTATTCCTTGCCTTGCCCATGAGGCAAGCAGACACGTTCAATACAATTTAATGAATCTTCTGAGAAGGCCTCAAACAGATTACCTCACAGGAGCCCAGTACAGGAAGTGTCCAAAACAGACTAACTGTAGTGTGATGCTTAGTTGAGAAGGAAGATACACTCTTGAACATTATTGACTGAAGAGGCAGAGTAATTCACTGTTATGCACAAAAGCTCTGACAGATCCATTAAGAATCTTTCCTTAGTATCCTCCAAAACACCAAATAAAATTGCTACATAGTCACGTTTTTTGTGTTGCTGTTTCCTGTACTTCCATTCTTAAGAGCAGTGTTGTTTCATTAAGGTAGTAATCTTACTTATTTTACAGAGACTTTAATAGCGTTTATTAGTGCCAGGCAGTATTCTAAGTCCTTTGCAGACACTAACTCATCTAGTTCTCGTATCCATTTTAAACAAAGAAAGTGAAGCAAAAAGAGGTTAAGTAACTTGCCCAAGGTCACATAGCAAGAAGTGATAGTAATAGATCCGGGATTCCTACTCCACAGTCAGCCTTCACACACACTATCAGTTATGCTGCCTCTTCCTGTGTTGTGCTGCCAAAGTTCCCAGGAACCAGGGACTCAGAGTTTACACAATCTGTCCTTATAGACAGATTGTAGAAAATAAGTTTTGTAGGATATCTATAGTGCAATAGATTTATTAAGCCGTCTCCAAGTTAAGTTGAATCACACCATAAAATGACATTGGTATGGTGGTAGCAGTAGTTTAGATCTGCCAAACTAATGAATACTGTATATATGCTGAGTTCTGTGGAAATTAATAAAAGAAACCTTAACTAAAGTGGAGACAGGAGGGCCTGTAGGGGAACTCTCATGGCTTATCATGCATCATCAATTACTCTAAACAGGAAGAGACATATGCTTGCATCTTCAACAGGAAGTAAAACTACTTTACTACTAAAGGAAGATTTCTCTCTCCACCTGGCAACAGCCCAGCCAATGAGAAACGCCACAGTCAGCCAATGAGAAGCTGTTGCTGCCCTGAACTCTTACTTTCTCCCAAAGGACTTTTGTTTAGAACAGCCCCTCCCTTCTCCCCCTTTTTCTTTATAAATGCAAGCCCCTTCTTCTGTCTCTCCAGATTTGCCTATGGTTCACTATAGCATGCACATCCTAAATTGCAATTCTTTTGGCTATTCCTGAATAAACTCGTTTTGAGGATAAAATAACAGGCGAATTTGCTTTTTAAGTTGAGAGTTCTCACCTCTAGGAGTGTTCTCTGACTAATTAAAGATAAGGTGGTAGGATGAAAACACTAGAATCAAATTAGAGATTCTAATTGTTTCCCACCTCTGACATCTCTGGTTACATGTATATAATCTGAAGTGGTCTCTTTGCAGAACAATTAAATGAGAAAGAAGTGCTAATAGAAGCCTTTATATGTTACTAGCTGCAGAACACTATTTTCCAAAAAAGAACCCACACCTTATGCAGAAGCCAATATAGAAAACAAATTAAAGCAGAATCATTAAGTTTAAGAAGGGGTGCATAGTGTCTCAGAACTAAATAACTTGGTCTGCTTTTCACTTCTTTTCTTAGACGATCCTAAGGCACTTCACAGTAATGAACTTCACACTTCACAATGAACTGTACAGCTACAATGAACATATTTGAAAGTTCTAGACTTCCCTGAATTATTTTTAACCTCCTTAATTTTATTTGTACCACGATTCTGTTTACTAACTATGGTTAGTCTGCTGAATTTAACAAGGATATGAGTTCTTTTCCCAGAGCTCAGTAACAATCACTGATAAATGGAAAACCACACAAAAACTGGGCTTTGTAACCATAACATCTCTCTATGATATGGATGAATAAAAACATTGCAAAATTGGGCCAGCCCTGGAGGCCTAGTGGTTAAGTTCACCATGCTCCACTTCGGTAGCCCAGGTTTGGTTCCTGGGTGTGGACCAACACCACTCATTTGTCAGTGGCCTTGCTGTGGTGGTGGCTCACATAAAAAAAAATGAGGAAGATTGGCAGCGGATGGTAGCTCAGGGTGAATCTTCCTCAGCTAAAACAAAAGCAAAATAACTAAGTATTATGAGCTTTCCCTCAAGTATTATCAGCTCATGCTTAACAATACTGAATGGCACCCAAAGCTACAATGAAACTACCTTGGCTGTGACCTTCAGCCATTATAAGATTATTGCTAAAGGTATCAGTGCATTATGCACACATGCTAATGGTCTCATAAATTTAGAGAAATCTAGGGGCAAAGAGTTGATTTTCTACTACTTTCTCAATAGAATTCCCAATGAAAAAGTAAGTTAGTTTAATTGAACAGAAACTACGCAGTAACAAATGCCAAGAGCCAAATCAAAATTTGTTTATCTCATGGCATACATTTATCCTCATAAAATAATGTTCAAATTTTATTAATCACAAATATATTTATATATTCATTTTTACTTACCAAGTCAAGGCAGGAGCAGGGCTGAGTTGAGGTTCCACGTGTCCGTGGGTATGATTTTATATCAGTGCAACTACAAAGGAGAATGTTAACATCTCAGTGTGGACCATTTCAGTGTTAAATAAAAATTCAAAACCTTTTGCAATAAAACATGCTACATAGATACTACTATTATATGTTTCTCAGTGTTATGAAACTTCGTGAGTTAGAAGGAATGTCTCCCAGGGTCAATGTGCAGTGATTGTAGCTTTTGATTTTATGAAATTTTAAATTCTCATGTGTAGATTTTCTTTGAAGAATTATTATATTGTTAACAATATATTATAGGCACTATCTTTCTTTGAGGTTAAGTTCTAAAATGTTAGTTTTGCCAAAAACATAATCTTAAACAAGTCAAACAAGTAATTCACCTCAGGGAAAGACTATAGAGAATTGACTACATGGGAAGTCCTAAGTCATAAGTACTTCACTTGATTGCATGTATGCCTGGCTCTCCTGTGGCCAAAATGGATGCCACTTCTTAGACAAATCCTTTCAGGGGTAAATGCCTGCAGAGTTCTGTGGCAAATTGCTGTATAATTCTTTGCATGTAAAGGGAAGTAAACCACAAAAAGAAAGTTCTTGATGTGAAGTGACTTTTGGGCTGGAGTTTTTCCATATTGAATCTCCAGGATTCTCAGGGAGGCTGAGAACTCTCAAATAAATACACAATGGCTAAACATAGTATAAAAACCTGCATATTGTGTCTCAGGGTCTTGGTTCCATTTCTCTTTAGTCGTTTGGGATCTCAATTCATCCATTATACACATTTTAAAACAAAATGAAGTTTATTCTTCTCTGAAATATTTTGAAATTGAAGAATTCTATATATAAAATAGACCACATTGAGCATATTATTAATAATTTATACAAGAAATCTATTTGTATTATAGTATTCTGAAAAATATAGTTCTTTTGTACTGTTCGTTCCATATTAATATATATTAGAGAGAAGCAATTACATAATGAATTTTTCAAATCTGAGGTATATCATTGCCTCTATTTTCTACTCTTTTTGGAGAATCTGAATTGTATGTCCTCAAGTCTCTTATATATTAATTTTGAAAGTTAATGAAAATATTTTGTTGAAAAATCTATGTGTAGATTAGTTTATCATGATGAACCATTAAATTATATAATTATACATAGTTAACCACATATTGTATGCACTATTGAAATGCTATAATTTTAGCAAAAATAATAACTGTGATAAATGTATTTTCTGAAACATGAAAAATATTTTAGGGTAAGTCCCAATTCCCAATATTCAGAGTAATAGCTAGAAGTTTTTTGGGACGTAAAATGCTACCTCAATACTAGGAGAAATAAGAATTATTCAGTGTATTAAAGAAGCACAAATGTATAAAAGTCACAAGACAAAGGATTTGGGCTAAGTGTAAATAACATTTTGACAGTTAAACAATAAGGTGTCTTGTGGAATAGAAAGTTTCCATTCACTGACATTTGCAACTCTGATGGGCAGTGAGAGAATGCGGGAATAAGATTAATTCATTTCTATTTATATATTAAACACCCTTTGTGTACCACGGACTGGGCTGGTGTGGGTATTATACGAGGACCAGCACCTGTGTCTTCCCTGATGCAACTCCCAGTTAAGAGGCGGGTTCTGTGGCCAATAAAAGCACCAAATGAGTTTTCTGCAAGGTGCTTTGAGCAGGCAGGGCCAACTATGTGTGGGCTGGCCTCTGTGGATGGAGCAAAGGACGTGTGAGCTGTGGACATTGTTCTCAGGAGCTTATAATTCAATTGAAAAGAAAAGACAGTCACATATAAAACAAAATAGTACCAACAAGGATCAGTGCTTACCTAAGTAACCAAATGATAAAAACAAAGACTGCTTAGAAAGTTCAGGAAAGAGGGCAATTGATATTAGTTGTGATGGAACTGAGGTTCTTTAAGTTTAAACTGATAGTAGTTAAAGTTTCTTGCAAATGATGTCTTTTCCTTTGACTTCTAAATGCCTCAGAATGAATTTTGTTTTGTTTTAATATTTTATCCATTGCCTAGAGATTATCCTGCAAGTAGTGACCCTTAACAAATGATATGAACAATAATATCTGCTATTATTATTATTATTATTTTAATGATGTGGGATTTGGCACAGAATGACTTTTGCTCAGGATTGACTTGCGCTGAATTTAGCAAATAAATGCTGGGCTACCACTTCAGTATACCATATTTTGATATTTTGGCTTACTGTTATATTAAGCCATTTCAAACACTGTTTTAACTGCATATTTTAAATGGTGGTCCAATAGACTTTAATTTTAAAAAAGAGTTAAAATTTATGACTACTAAAATCTTTTTTGTAAATTTAAATCAAGATGGAAAAAAATATACATGATGCAAATTGTACCATCATTGTAAATGATATAATTTCTTGCTATATATAAACTGAAATTTCCACTGACTGTCCCATTTGTATGATAATTTCCATAGTGAAGTGAAGAGCATGAATTCCCTATTTCAGATGCATTTAGCTATAGTAACTGAAAAAAAATCTTATTCACTTGAGGTCATTCTTGCCTGTTGCAGAGCTCTGAAAGCTGTAGCTTTGAGGGCTTGAATGCCATCTCTTGAATTAAGACGGTGCCATTGGGGAATAGGCCTTTTATATACTATGTTTTACATTTAAAGAAGAGTATTTCTCTGAGGATGTAAGTCCAATTCCTTGACAAACTTTAAATTCAATTTAATCATTTTTTGCAGCTCTCCTTTATTTCTTGATTTATTTTCAATTACAATACACTTAGATATTTGAAATTCTCTAATCTATGTAAATTATAAGTGGACTTTATTGACTTCTTATTTAGTGATCAAATGTTAAAACCCAATTACTCTGAATCTCTTTGTCTATCTCTGGTGCTAAACCAATTTAGGTATAATTTCACACTATTAGTACAAGTTCTATTCTTTCTAAGCCTTGGAAATAAAAGGAAAATCTTTAACAAATTTAATTCTAGCAGATGATACAACTTCCATTAAAAGCTTTCAAGTGCCACTGCCCTTAAAAAAGGCTGTACCATTGATTTGAAGTTTGGTACCTGTATTTCTCAATGATTTCATCAATAAAAATACTAATAATAAGCCTACCAATACAAAAAACTATACTCACAAGATTTAGGAAAAAAAAAGAATAAATGAGAGAACAACACTGTTTCATCCTTAATGTTGTAACTGACCAATTCTAATAAAGTTTAGCAAAATTAAAAATAAACAACAATGGTAATTATATCTCAAACACTATAGTTTTCTTTGCATGCAATTTATGGTTTTAGCTAATGGAAAGAGGTTTGAGAGTGTTCCCAAAATATGCTCCTCTGAATGTTAATATGCATTGTTGAAGAAATGGATTACATATTTATAGAAATATACAAACTATTGACATAAAAGAAGCCATGTAATTTTATATCATGGCTTGTAAGTGGCTCTTAATATGCTCATTAACATGTTAATTATAGTGATACATATTTTGCATCAGTTTTTATAATTTATTTGGCCATATAGATCATTTGAGATATTTTCAGTCATAGGGAAGAGAAAACACAACTAACTACAGCTGAAAAGTTAAGATGGGGGACTTCTGGTTTCTGGCTCTTTATGTAATGAGCTTGGAAGTTGCCACACTGTCCTAACAAGTAAAAATGTGAACAGACTAAAAAATCAATAACTGTTCTTGGATCCCTAAGAGAGAGGTGGACACAGGGCAAACCACTGCCCCCAAGATTGGAGAGACAGACAGGAGAATTCAGGGAGTCATGGCTTACCAGAACAGATACTCACAAGCAGAAACCAACCTGGGAACCAGTGCTGGGGTAGGAAAACCTGAACTATAATTACCAAATTGCTAGAGGACAACTCTGAGAGTTTAAAACCCTAGGGGGGCCCAGTAAGGAGGGGTTCCGCAATATTGTGAGATTTACCTTCAGGAGCTTGACCAGTTTTTCACAGTAAATACCAGAGAAAACTCCCCTGAGCTTCTGGCAGGGGAGGGGGAAAAGGAAGCATTTTGAAGTACACCAGAGCATGCTGTTCTTCTTAACAAGGTTTGCCCTCAGGGAAAACAAATTAAGCAGAGTGCAACCTGCTGGGGTGTTAACAGGACTTAACTGACTCAGTGAAGAGAAACACACAACTCCAGCCATGTCCACCCTATCATGTGGAAGAAGAGAAATACCCAACTCCATCCCACTCTAGCCATTCTGAAGTTCACGGTTCAGAGACATGGGCTCTCTAAAGGACTGAAACCTAATCATAGCACTATAGAATGTTTCCTCTCCTCCTACACCTCACCAGCACATTACTAAGGCCTATGTACAGCTGTTCCTTTTTTCCCCATACATCATGCCCAGTTATTAAGAAAAATTAAGGCATACCAAAAGGCAAAAAAAAAAAAAAAACAATTTGAACACAAGAGCAAGCATAAGAACCAGTCATAGCAGGGATGCTGGAATTATCAGACCAAGAATTTAAAACAATTATGACTAATATGCTAAGGACACTAATGGATAAAGTAGACAGCATGCAAGAACAGATGGGCAATACAAGCAGAGAGTGGAAACCCTATGAAAGAACCAAAAATAAATGCTAGACATGAAAAACACTATTAACGGAAATAAAAAAATGCCTTTGATGGGCTTATTAGTAGACTGGACACAGGTGAGGAAAGAATCTTTGACATAGAGGATATATCAATAGAATCTTTAAAAACCAAAAAGTAAAGAGAACAAAGACTGAAAAAAACAGAACAGAATATCCAAGGACTGTGGGACAACTACATAAGGTATAATATTTGTCTAATGGGAGTACCAGAAGGGAGAGACAAGAGCAGAAGAAATATTTGAATCAATAAGGACTGAGAATTTCTCCAAATAAATGTCAGACACCAATCCACAGATCTAGGAAGCTCAAAGAACAACAGGAAGAATAAACACCAAAACAAACTACACCTGAGAATATTATTTTCAAACTACAGAAAATCAAAGTTAAAAAAAACAAATTCTGAAAGAAGTCAGAGGGAAAAAACCCTTACCTATAGAGGAACAAAGTCAAGAATTACAACCAACTTCTCCTCAGAAACCATGCAAGGAAAAAGGGAGTGGAGTGAAATATTTAGATTGTTCAGAGAAAAAAGCCACTAACCTAGAACTCTGTAACCTGCAAAGTTATCCTTCAAAAGTGAAGGAGAAATAAAGAATTTCTCTGTCAAACAATGTATGCTTAGGTATATATCATATATATATACTTATGCATGTTTATATTTAAGTGAAATGAAAGTAATGATACAAGAGATAGGAGGGAGGAATTAGGATTATTTTGTTGTTATAAGGTATTCATATTATCTGTGAAGTGGTAGAGTTTTATTTGAAAGTGGACTTGAATTAGTTGTAAATGTATATTGCAAACTCTAGGGCAACCACTCAAAAAAGTGAAAAAGGAAGTATAACTAAAATGCCAAGAAAGGAGAGAAAATAGAATCATATAAAATGCTCAATTAAAACAAAAGGCAGAAAAAGATCAAAAACAAAAATAGGAACAAAGAACAAGAGCAACAAATACCAAACAGTAATGAACGTGGTAAATATTAATTCACCTACATCAATAATCACTTTTAATGTCAATGGCCTAAATGCACCAATTAAAAGACAGAAATCATCAGGGTGGATCAAAAACAAGACCCAAATATATGATGTCTGCAAGAAATACACTTTAAATATAAAAACACATATAGATTAACAGTAAATGAATGGAGGAAAATATACCATGCTAATACTAATCAAAAGAAAGCAGGATTAGCTATATTAATTTCAGACCAAGCCAATGCCAAAGCAAGGAAAGTTATCAGGGATAAAAGAAGGGCATTGCACAATGATAAAGGAGTCAATTTTCAAGAAGAAAAAGAAGAAATAACAACATGCATGCACCTAACAACAGAGTGTCAAACTATGTGAGACAAAAACTAATAGAAATGCAAAGAGAAATAGATGAATCCACTACCATAGTTGGAGGCTTCAACACTTCTCTCTCAGAAATGGACAGATCCAGAAGGCAGAAAATCAGTAAGAAAACAGTTGAATTCAACAACACCATCAGTCAACTGGATACAATTGACATCTAAAGACTACTTCATCCAACAGCACATTACACATTTATCTCAAGCCTATACTGAACATTCACTAATATAGACCAGAATATAGACCACGTTCTGGGCCATAAAACACACCTCAACAAATTTAAAAGAATAGAAACCATACAATGTCTGCCCTCAGACCACAATGAAATTATATTAGAAATCAATAACAGAAAGATAACTGGAAAATCCCCAAATACATGGAAATCAACCAACATACTTCTAAATAACACATGGGTCAAAGAAGAAATCTCAGGAAAAATTAAAAAATATTTTAAATAAATGAAAATGAAAACAAAACTTATCTGGGGCTGGCCCAGTGGCACAGCAGTTAAGTGCACGCGCTTCTCTTAGGTGGCCCAGGGATTGCAGGTGCGGATCCCAGGCACCCACCGACGCACCACTTGTCAAGCCATGCTGTGGCAGCATCCCATATAAAGTAGAGGAAGGTGGGCACAGATGTTAGCCCAGAGCCAATCTTCCTCAGCAAAAAAGAGGAAGATTGGCAACAGATGCTAGCTCAGGGCTGATCTTCCTCACACACACAAAAATAAATAAAAAAATAATAATAAAAATAACAAAGAAAAACAGAACTTATCAAAATATGAGGGATGCAGCAAAAGCAGTGCTTAGAGAGAAATTTATAGCATTTAATGCATATATTTGAAAAGAAGAAAGATCTAAAATCTATAATCTAATTTTCCACCTTAGAAACTAGGAAAAGAAGAGCACATTAACTCCAAAGTAACCAAAGGAAAAGTAATAATAAGTAGAGAAGAAATCAATGAAATTGAAAACAAGAAATCATTAGAGAAAATCAATGAAACCAAAAGCTTGTACTTTGATAAGATCAATAAAATCAATACACCTCTAACTAGGCTAACTAAGAAAAAAAGGGAGAGGGCACAAATTACTAATATCAGAAATGAAAGTGGGGAGATCACTACAGATCCTATGGACACTAAAAAGACAATATAGAGGGCCAGCCCCATGGCTTAGCAGTTAAGTGAACGCACTCCGCTACTGACGGCCCGGGTTTGGATCCCAGGTGCTCACTGATGCACCACTTGTCTGGCCATGCTGAGGCGGTGTCCCACATACAGCAACTAGAGGGATGTGCACCTATGACGTACAACTATCTACTGGGGGAGAAAAGGGGAATAAAAAAAAAAGGGGGGAAGATTGCCAATAGATGTTAGTTCAGGGCTGGTCTTCCTCAGCAAAAAGACGAGGATTGGCATGTTAGCTCAGGGCTGATCTTCCTCAAAAAAATAAAAAATATAAAAAGACAATATAGGAACACTATGAATAACTCTGAATTAGGCCCACAAATTTGATAACTTAGATGAAATGTACCAATTCCTTGAAAGATAAAATTTGCCAAAACACACAAGAAAAAATTGCCAATATAAATAGGCTTATATTTATTAAAGAAAATGAATCAGTAATTAATAATCTTCCAAAACAGAAAGCATAAAAGCCCAGATGGGTTTACTGGTGAATTCTACCAAACATTTAAGGAGGAAATTTTACCAGTCCTCTACAATCTCTTTCAGAGGATAAAAGCAGAGGGAATACTTCCTGACTCATTCTATGAGGCCAGCATTACCCTAATACCCAAACCACACAAAGACATTAAAAGAAAAGTAGCATAGTGGTTGAGTTTGCACACTCTGCTTCAGCGGCCTGGGGTTTGCAGGTTTGGATCCCGGGCACGGACCTACGCGTCGTTTATCAAGCCATGCTGTGGCAGCACCCCATGTATAGAGTGGAGGAAGATGGGCGAAATAAAGATTGCCTTTGTTAGCTCAGGGCCAACCTTCCTCAGCAAAAAGAGCAGGATTGGGGGAAAAAATGAAAAGAAAAGAAAATATCTGCCACTTCTCAATTTTGCTGTGAACTTCAAATTGCTCTAAAAAGCTAAAGTCTTAATTAAAAAAGTACAAAAAGAACTAAGGTAATTTATTATCTCAATAAACAAAATATCTAAAGGATGGGCAGTTATGTTTGATTGCATGACTCAATAATGTCATAGTGAAGCCATATATTTTTTGCAATTCTCAGCTCTGATATCCTTAATGTGTCAGAATTTCCTCAGTTTTGCTTCCAGCATGAAACATGATAGAAAGTTTTCCAGATCTCAGTTCTAAAACAAAAAATTGCTTTATACTTTACTTTCTTTTTTTTTTTTTGTTAAGGAATGAGGAAATCTCTCTGGGATTCACCAAGCTGATCTATCCTTACAGCTCATTGGCTCAAATTAGACCACATGACTACTGGCAAAGAGGTTGGAGTGACCATAATATGTTTACACTAACCATCTGTGCCATGATGAGGGTTTTGGTGTCAGCCACTTGGACCTCCCTAGAGCAAGACTGAAATTCTGAGGAGGTACTTGGGGAAATGGTGATCAATAAAATGAATACTGTGTCAGAACTCTGCTCCTGTGTCTATATTCTGGAGACTTGAGGAAACAGGTCCTTCTGTGTTTTGGGATTCCATGTCTGTTGCTATGAAGTCTAAGAGTAAACATCTGGGGACACTGTAACTCATCTCATCAAAAAGGAAACCAACACAATCAAGGAACATCTTTAGATTTTTCTCTTTAAAAGCCATTATCTCTTTTCCTTTTCCTCTCTGTAAAGCTAAACACAATAACATTGTATTTCCATTGAAACCTCCACGGAAGAAAAAGGTGATATGGTAGAAAAATTATGAGTGAAAAACACAAGTTTTGCCATTATTTGTTTGTTTGTTTGACTCCAATCAACACAGTATAAATGTTTAATGCAAACATCTTTTACATATTAAATATTTTCCTGGGAGATAAATTTTGAAACTTCAATCACTTCTTTTGAATACCATTCTAAAATTGGAATTTTATTCACATAAGAAGCAGATGGTTTGAACACGTAAAAAATATAATTGAGAAGACAATAACTATTTTAAATGAGATATTTAAATTAAAAATTTTTATGAATAACAAAGTTTTAATATGATAAAAAACACAAATACTGTAAGTAAATATACAATATTGTGTCTGAAACGTGGTTGCCTTAGGGATAATCTTGCGGCAGAAGGATCTGCATCCTGGATATTATTAGGTCCATCCAGTTATTCCAGCTCTTTCTTCCCCCTTACTGCATCCAGCACAAATTTATTTACTGATTAGTGTCAGGTTCAATGCGGGAGCATCTATTCTGTAAAAAAGTACTTAATCCCCTTAGTCAAAGAATTACTCCATCATCTGCAATTACCATATTTAAAACATACAGTTTAAATATGGGAAATATTATTGCATTTAATAGAGATTGTCTTGCAGGTGTCTAAAATATCTTCTAAAATATCTATCTAAAATATCTCAATGTCTCGAGAATGTCTAAAATATGACAGAAAGTGTGATATTTTAGAATATATGTATTCATCTTGGTAGTATTAAGTCTAGCATAAAACTGTGATATAATAGTCACTTAAAAGATATTTGGTGAATTGAATTGAATTCATTCTCTTAAAAATTTTAGGACTTCAACTTAAAGAAATTTGTCTCATCTAGCTTATCACATTTTTCTTAAAATATTAGTCATTTAATGTAATTTAACCTTATTACAAACATTAGCTGTATGATTGCTTCAACAAGTCTTCCCCTTACTCCATAGGAAGAGGGTTATTTTGTGCTACTGTTACAAAGATTTGAATTATAGAATGTTGGCTTGTGAGTGAGGAGAGGGTGCTTACAAAGTTTTGTGGGAATTAACTACATAATAGAATACTTAATTATGTTGAAGGGAGCTTCTTTCTTGAATTATGAGAATTTACAGAAACAGAAGAATTGGAAGAGGGAGATATTCCAACAGAGGTAAGACGTGGCAGTAAGATGATTTTTCTAGAGAAGATGGCCAGTTCACTGCAGCAAAGGACACAGGATTTGGATTGAAGATGAGACTGGAGGTGTTCATTGAGGTTACATTTTGATGACCATATACTCTGAGCATATGTTTGGCTTTCTTGATAACATTCCTACATAAATGCAAGCAACTACTTTCTTGCATCCTTTATTATCTAGAAACTATTATTTACCGCTAAATGCTTTCAATAATTTTTTGATGAAGATAGCTTGAACATTGTTGTTCACGGTTCCTCTTCTTTTATAAACTCGAATATATCTCTTCTATTTTCCACATCTTTTTAATTCCTTTTGTTGTATAAATTCCTCTTGGTGTATTTACACCTCTTGGTATGAATAGAAATACTAGTAACAAAATGGTTGTGATTTTGTGAATGGTACACATACGGTAGCCACAAAACATTTTAGATAGAAACAGGCCTATTTTACACTTCTCTTTGCTTTTTGTCCAAAAGAATTATTTCAACATATTGAGGAGAAATTTATAGGAAAAATCCTCCTATAATCAATTGTTAGAGAATAAGGCTCCCTGCTTCCTTTTTTAGAGCCCTCTATGTACCTCTACATAGATGAACAGATGATTAAGACAGGAAGACAAGTTGGGTATGGGGAAGAAACACTGGGGGTTAAGAAATAGGTTTAAATACAATTTCCCCTGGATCAAGCCTGAGACAAAATAATAAACCACCATTTGCAATAAAATAATAACAAAATTATTTATATGCAAATATTGCAATAGAAAAAATCTTTGCATATAAAGGGGGAGGTAGTTTACCGTCTGCAGCCAGCCCTGGTGATCTAGTGGTTAAGATTCAGTGCTCTCTCCCACTGCGGCCCAGGTTCGTTTCCTGGTCAGGGAGCCACACTACCCACAGCACCCATCTGTCAGTTGTCATACTGTGGTGGTTGTGTTGTGCTGTGATGCTGAAAGCTATGCAACTGGTATTTCAAATACCACAGGGTAATCCACGGCAGACAGGTTTAAACAGAGCTTTCAGACTAAGACAGACTAGAAAGAAGGACCTGGTCACCCACTTCGAAAAAAATTGGCCATGAAAACCCTAAGAATATCAAAGGAGCATTGTCTGATATAGCACCAGAAGAGAGAGGATGGCCCAAAAAGACCGGGCAGGGTTCCACTCTGCTGGACACAGTGTCACTAGGAGTTGAAATTGACTTGACAGCCCTAACAACAAGTTTACTGTCTCACTGACTTTAAAATGATATATTTCAGTTGGAATAGTTTGTCTTTCTTAATGCCGAACTGTAGTACTATGTATTTTATGCTTAAGTAATACTGTCACATTTTATTTTCTAGCTTATCCATTTTATCTATAGCTTTTCTGTGTATCCATTCATTCCTAGTGAACCAAACCAGACCTTAAAGCTGTAGGATCTCAAAGTCAGATACTTATCATGTTCATAGTACAGTTATGCATTACTTAACGATGGAGATACGTTCTGAGAAATGCACCATTAAGCAATTCTGTTATGTGAACATCATAGAGGGTACTAAAAGGGAACAAAATTTGCCACCACAAAATGCGTCTCCTTAACATGAGGATTATTTTAGGTTGGTTATTTTTAAGAAACAAAAGACTCAGAAAGTTTTTCTTGTTACCTTCCCCTTAACTGCCTAAAAGAATTCATATAAGAAAAGCTGTCTCAAGAAGCAAGCTATTACCTTAGCATAACATGAACTAGGTGGTAGACAGGAAGGAACCCAGAAAAGCCTGTTTACTGGGGTCCTCTCCGTGTTTTTCTGTTTCTGTGTGGCCAAACACTTCTTTTCCAAACATCTGCCTCTTTTCACCTACCTGTGAATTGTCTTCCTTCCATTTGAAGTCCCTGACTCTCCCCACCCCCAGCATCTTCTTTTGTCTTTAGCTGAGGATGGTATTTAAGGTGAGGGCTTTGGCCATTTTGACCAGTTATTTGGTTTTCCTGGGTTTCTCCTGTGTATACGTGTTATGAAACTTTTGTTTGTTTTTCTCCTGTTAATCTGTCTCTTGTCAATTTAATTCTTAGACCAGCCAGAAGAACCTAGAAGGGTAGAGGAAAATTTCCTCTTCCCCTACAGTACTAGGTGGTATAGCCTACTATACACCTAGGCTATATGGTAGTAATCTTAGGGGACTACCATCATATACGTGGTCCATCATTGACTGAAATGTCACTAAGTGGCACATGACAAAGAGAGCTGAACTAGAATGCTCAGTAACTAGACTAGATGATCTTACATTATTCAAATGTCACAAATGAATCACATATTTTTAAATCACATTAATCATGTTAAACATATATAAATAGGTGCATTTCTTTTTTTTTTTTTTTTTGTGAGGAAGATCAGCCCTGAGCTAAGATCCATGCTAATCCTTCTCTTTTTGCTGAAGAAGACCAGGTCTGATCTAACATCTATTGATCTATTGCCAATCCTCCTCCTTTTTTTTCCCCCCCAAAGCCCCAGTAGATAGTTGTATGTCATAGTTGCACATCCTTCTAGTTGCTGTATGTGGGACGCGGCTTCAGCATGGCTGGAGAAGTGGTGCGTTGGCGTGTGCCGGGGATCCGAACCCGGGCCGCCAGTAGCGGAGTGCACACACTTAACCGCTAAGCCACGGGACCGGCCCCAATAGGTGCATTTCTAATCAGTCACTTAAGATACAATTAAACTTGCTTGGTCACTCTTGGTCTTTATACTCTTTTTTCAAAGACAACAATTGCTTCTTTTTCATTTTTATCAGTTGGCCCAGTAATCATGCATTTGGGTACATGTTTCAAAATTTCAAGAGTTGGAAAAAGCTATACGTATTTATTTCAGTGCTAACATAGTGAAAATTGAAAGTCACTCTAAATATCCAATAATAGAGTATGATGAACTAAAGTAGGGCACAATCCCAACTTAACTTATACTCTCAAACTACAATTACATAGATTTTATGACAACACAGAAATAAATTTAAACTCGATAAAATTTTGATATAGACTCTGACTGCAATTATATATATTCTGCTATAGAAAACTGGGTAGAAGGATGGTTTGAAAAATGGATAGATACTCATACACAATCATACAGAAATATACAGACAAAAAAAGAAATAGATGCACAACAGCTGTGTTTAAAATGGTAAGATTAAAGGTGATTCTATTTTTCAACATTTTTATGATGTTGAAATAACTTTATGTTAAAAGTAGCTAAAATTACAGTCAAATGTAATTACAGTGATTTATTATTCTTCATTGGGCATTTTTTGTAGTTGATGATAGACTTCAGGCTTTGGTAAATAAAATGGTCTCCATCGGCAAGTCTCCAAAAAATTATCGAGTTATAAAATACAACACATTGATTTTTCCAGCAAGAATTTTTTGATGTGGTGATAGCGTTAACATTTGGAAATAATTTTTTTGTTGTTCAATATAATATGTGTCTTGAGGTTGGTATGAAGTGTTTTTATAACTTAATAGCAATAGACCACTCATATTTGTAATTATTAAGATTGGCTAATTGATTAGGGGGACATACAAAGTGAAATGGCTGAGAAATGGGTAACATTTCAAAAGAAATGAATGTTAATCTAGGGCCAGGGGAACAATATTTCATCTTAAACAAGGCTATTTTCTGGAATAGTAGCATGGTAGGGTACTTCCTCATTGGTCTAGAACATACCCAATTAACGCTATTTTTGAGGTGTAATTATTAATAGCACTATCTTTACTTCTCAAATATGCAAGTTTGAATGGTAAATTATATGTTCAACTTATCTTTTTGCTTAGGAGTTTAAAGATAGCTTATTGATCTCACAAAGCACACTTGCATTTCATCTGTGGAATGGAGCAGAAAGTGACTTTGAAAGTAACTGTACAAAAGTATGAGATACAAACTTGGTGGATTGTTGCAGATGTTCTTAGAGAGGTCTATTTCAGATCCAGGTCTTGTTTTCCTGATTTCTTACAACTTTCGAAGTGAGGTTACATTGTGAGGACCCTGCTTTTTCAGCACTGAGCTCTCTGTCTTTGAAGTTGCTATGTTTTGCTTTGATCTTGAAATCATTTTTCACAGTGTTTTGATGATTACTAATGGTTAAAGTCACAAAGTCAGAACATGGCTTTACTTATTCTCTTTTGTAGGCTTAATGGGAATGTCATAGCTGAACTCCTAAGTTCCTCTTTGATAACATACACGAAGTGGTTTTTTCAAACTCATTTTCCCATCTGACTGAAAATAAAAGAAAAAGAGATACACACATTTGTGAGGGGAAAAAAGAATATCCACACATGCCTTCGAAGTTTTGCTTTTTCTCGGGTGGAGCTTATGTTATCACGAAAACATGAGCAAGCCCAGAGGGTAGCCGTATACTTTGGTTATTTCAAATATATGAAGAGACCAAACTATGGTTTTCATTGTTGGTTCTAGAGCTAGATTACAGAAAAGTGCAGAATGATTTCAAATACAAGGCTGAGCATTTAAATCTAAGATTCAAAAATCCTAGAAAATTTTTCCTAAACTAACATCTCTTAGATTGAAGTTTCTATATGGTCTGACAAAGTAGTCCATTTCCTGTACCCTGCTTTTTTTAAGGCAATTTTAAGAGCTTTCCTATACAAAAGTGATGATGAATCATCATCATTATCAAATGCAACATAAGTTCCCATATAACTCATGAGACTGTGCTATGATCTGAGAAATAGGTTAAATGGACATAGCCACTGCCCTATTAGTATTTTCACTCCATGAGGAAATTATTGGCAAGCAGGGGGGACCAAGTGATGACATTCCACAGAGGGGGAAATGAGAATGCAAACAGAGCCCACTTAATTGTGTTTACTATGTTTCTGGAAATGCCGAAGAAGTGTCTGAAGAAGTGTCTTGGTGTTAAAAATTGTTTCAATGTCTGAATAGTCACTTAATTGAGAAATCTGTATGGGAGAGATGAAATTTAAAGGAAAAGGCATTCTAAGCACACAAAGCAGCAGGTGTATGGATTAAACATCAAGTTAACAGCATACAAAGTAGAGAAAATTTGTGAACATCAGTGATACAGGGTGTCTTTCAATAAACGGTTTCCAAACAGAAATACGGGTTAAAGATAACGGGGCACAGAAGAACCCATAGCAATTATCTGTCCTTGCTTCTGTTTAAAGCCAATTATTCTACCTATGACATGGATCTCATCCCCTGCTACCTTCTCTGGGGTTTGTCTTCATTTTCTTCAGGTTCACTCCTGCTTTTGAGTCTTTCCATTCTTCTAAAAACATTCTGAAGTTGGTCTCATACTTCCACCAAACAAAACAGGACAATCTTTTCCCACTCTGCATTCCATTTTCCCGTCATCACCTCTCTAATTCTATGACTTTCTGTTGTCACAAAGTGCCCTATTTCTTTGTGTTTTTATTTTATTCTATTTCACAGAAATGTATGTAGTGTCAGTTAGTTGCATATTTTATGATCAGCAGCAGGTATTGTTCCAACCACTTTATAGTTAATTTATTTAATTTTCATAATAACACATTGGGGAAGGTACTATTATCAGCCCCATTTTAAAGATGAAAAAAATGAGGCACAGTAAGGTTAAGTAACTAAACTGTAGAAGGAGGATTCTTATCCCAGGACTCTGGCTCCAGAGTTCCTGCTCTTAACTGCTAAGCTGTGCTGTCTCTCAGAGAATTTTCTATCACGTGTCTTAGACGTGGAAGGGCCGTGGAAGCACTGGTGGAGAACTCCATTAAGTTGATGCTACTGAATTAGACGAGGCCCAGACCATACTCCTTTGTCGGCTATGTCAGCTATTCAAAGATCTATCCTTCAAGCAGTGAGAAGTAGGGGCGGGCTTTCAAAGCCCAATGGTCTGCATTTAGGGAACAGTCAACAAAATATCTGAATAATACACATTTTGAAGGCCAGTCTCTGTAGAGTGCTAGGTATGGTATGCATATAAATTGGTATCTCTTTGCAGGTATATTTCCTGTATTAAGTAAGCTCTCACTAGATTCAAGGAAGGGCAGGAAACTATGGCTCTATAGCTCCATTTGAACAATGGAATTCACTAGCGATTCATTCATTCATTCTTTTTTCTTTTATTCATCTGTTGAATGTATAATTGCTAAGTGCATAATAAGAACCAGTAACATTCGATTCACCCAGATTCGTATGTCTATAGGAGAACATCCTGATATTCTGATATCTTATTTAAAGGGACAAAATGACCAGATTACACATTCCATCCCTCACCTCCCACAACACACTAATACATTACCAGCCAGTGACAAGGAGACGCAACCCCAGCAATATTCCTATCTCTGGTTCCCCTGAAATGTTCAAATTAAATGCATCCTGCTCTGAAGTTCTTTTGGTTTTTCTTCTTTTACTTGCCAATTCTTCCTCCACGTCCCACATTTCAATCAAGGTTCTATGTCTTTGTCTATTGAACTTGGATATTGATTCCACTTCCCTAAGGATGACTTGCATTATTTCCCAGTTTATTACTGAAGTCTCCTTGATGATGACTAGGGCCTCCTTGCTGATTGCTCCTGTTATTTACCGCCAAAGTCTGAGGTCTTTTCCATGCCTTTGGAAGTTTTCTATAGTTGCTACAGTATCTCAGAGAACCTAACAAAAAGAGAAGGGGACCAATTGCATTTTAATTGCCCAAGTTCCTTGGCCTGGGAACCCAGTTACACAAGTGTTTATACACCTCCCTTTACTTCATTGAGACGACACCTTTGTTGATTTGTCTCTTGGAAAATGCAAAAAGTAGAGGATAATAAATGCATTATGAAATCAACACATTTTCTTTTTATTCACATTATATATTTACCCAATTCTGATAAAAATGATCCAATAGAGTGTCCAACTAGCAGTAGATATGTAATGGATGCTAATTTATTGTGATAATAGAAATATTTCCCACTTATCTAGGTTACTTTCCTCGTGACAGTGACAAAAAGACATACTTTATTGGTTGCAATGTCAATCACTTGCAAATTTTATGTATCTAGTCCTGTGAAAGAAATAAAATTTATTTACCTCAGTAAAGATGACTACATTGTGGTTGACTAATTTATTGATGAATACAATTTGCTTACTAGAGGGCCAGAAATGTGCAGCCTTTTTTCACTCAGCAGGATGTAGTGGAAAGAACACGAATTTTGGTATTAAACTGGATTAAAATCCCTTCTTTTAGGGTGTATACTATTGTTGTAAATAGAGAAGTAACCCAACATTTCTGAGATCTTTTCCCTTATCTTCCAAACAAGGACAATAGGATTGTCTAACTTTTAGGGTTCAGATTATCATGAAATTAGATATTTTATCTAACATGCTTGGTATATTATCCTGCACATCATAGGTGTTTAATACATGATACTCATTATGATTCACAGTGCCTTAACCACCAGTCACTGAAAAATTACATTATTTGTCCAAAAACACCATTTTCAATGAGGTATAGTTTTCACTCAGAATTTTTCTCTGGATTCTCATTATACATAAAAGAAAATACAAGATACTCTTCAGAACAAACTCTTTATTCCAAATAAGTTCATCTTCTTAACCCATGAACAAACCTTCCTCTCACACCTTCTCCTGTTTGTGACATCCAACCTGCTGAGAGCCCAATTCTCTCCTCCTTTTATGCCTGTTTAAGGTCTATCATTTTTTTCAAGGCTGAGCTCAAGACCTTCCTGCCTGTGAATCCTTTCAATACCACTCCAGTCCACAATGATCTTATTCGTGAACATTTTATTTTTTTCACTCATATTGGCACTTAGCTCTACAGTAGAATAGTTGTGTACATTGTTTCTCAAACTGTGGGGTTGGTAATATATTCTTACATGTGGCCATGACTTGTCTATACAATTTTATTTTGAGTTTTTGTTTTGATGATAATAAAAAAATTCTTATTCTGAATCATCTCAATGACCACCTTTTAACCAAATATTGTCTGAGTTCATGGCCCATATTTGTATTTGTATTTACAATTTTGTTGGGGCCAAGAGAGCTCCTATAGAAATGACAGTCATTATTTAACTTTCAATGTACTGAGAGGCATATCTTACTACCCATAGTTCTAAAACCAAAACAACAACAGTCATCTCTATCCACTCTTGTACTTATGTTTAATAATTTACCAGTAATAGAAATTAAACTTTTTTTGTGCATGGTAACTCAATTTTAGAGTATAAGATTTCAGTTTTGGAACTGTGGTAGTCATTGTTTGTGCCCACCAATATCTATTGTAATGTCATTCTTAAACACAAAGTAACACACACTTCTCAGCCCTCTTAAAGTTAGATGGGGCCAATTCTGATCAGTATTCAAGGCTGAGGCAGTGAAATTATTCTGTATATCATTCCAGTTATTTTGTGCTTTGGTACCAAGCATGAAGATTTTGTATTTAGATGGGGAAACCTGCCCTAGAGAGTCACCTGACATGTGATAGAACTTTATGTGTTAAGCCACCGAGATCTGGAGTTTGTTATCATTGTAGCAAAATCTAACCTATGCAGACTAATAAAGAGCCTGGGCTATAGCTGTCAATACAGAATTCGTATTTTAGTAATTTCATTTATAAAATAATAATGTTGCAATAATGCTGTCAATTTGAATTTTCATGTTTTTTACTTTTGTTTCTGCTTGATTTGTAAAATTTTTAACACCAAGTGTTTTTTATTTTTATAGTTCTAGAAATCTATAAGAATTTCATTACTACTTGTGTTTATATGTTTAGGTAAACTTAGATTATCATAATGCTTATTTAACTTTACAGTAGGAATCTTCAGAAATACTTTGATCTTTTAATGAGGGTCCACATTTTACTGAAATTTGACAAGCACTGGTTTTAAGTTTGAACTTAATTGATTTTGGAATCAGACCTGAAGTATATTCTAAACAGTGCCACTTGCTAGCTGTGTAGTTAGCATATAATTCATAATATTTTGAAGCCTCCATTTTTTTTCTGTAAAATTGATATACTAATGCCTTCCTTATATTAGATTCAGGAGGATTAAGTGAGATATTTTTGAATGTTTATTATAATACATGTCCATAGTAAGTACTCAATGAATGTCAAATAACAATAACTTTTATTAGTTTACCTCTGTCTTGTTTCTAAAATGTTTGTAAATTTTTAAGATTTATAAGATAGGGGTTTTATTTGTTTGTTTTTGTTTTTCACATTTTTATTATACTTCTCATACTGCTCAGTACAGAGCTGCCATAGAGTAACATCTCTTTTCTAAAAAATCTATATTGCATTTGATTTAATCTTTACTTATTTCCCTGAAAACACATGGTACAACTCCTAACATTTACCCTATAACTCAGCAGCTGCCTCAGTGCTTTGAGGAGACTTGCCCAGGTCCAGGGCACACCCCCTTGCCCCCAGGTTTTTCTCTATCCCATTTCCTCAAAACCTTATTTTCATACCAAGACTTTTTGGAAAAAAAATTATAAAATCCACGCTCATGTGATAGTCAGTATATGACTTCTCAAGGCAACGTAAGCCATTCATGCAACAGCCATACTCAGTGCTAAAGATAAAGTGTTGAGCAAAAGGAAAAACTGCCCTCACGAAGTTTATTATGGATTGGCAGAGACAGGTACATCAAAGAATCTCATATAAAATTGTGAAATTATAACTGTGGTAAATAATACTGAGGAATACTTCTAAAAAGAAGTGTATGGGGCTAAAAGGGCTTATATTTGGAGGAAATTCATTGTCAGAGAAGTCAGGGTGAGTTTTTCTGAAAAGTAACAATTGACTTAAGGAGGAGTAAGCATGAACAGACTGAAGGGTTGGTGGACAAAGGGAGACGGTTTCAGGAGGAAAAGACCACATGATCAAAAGCCTTGTGGTGAGAAGGAGAATGCAAACCAGAATGGAGACCAGTATGTCTGAAATGGAGGCAATAAAGGAAAAGAGGAGTGTGTGGTGATACCGGAGAAATAGGCAGGGTTGCATAGGCAACGTTACAGGCTCTTGCATTTATCCCAAGAGCAGTGGGAAGTGATTGAAATGTTTTAAATAGGGCAGAGAAAAGTGACACGGTTTGGTTAGTTTTTTTACTGAGGCTGTAACGGAGAGCATGGGGGCCAAAATGGATGCAGGTGAGCTAATACAGCAGCTACAGCAATAGTCCAGAAAGAGATGATGGTAGCCTGGAGTAGGCTTGTGGTGGTGGAGACGAAGAGAATAGAACATATTCAAAACATGTTTAAGAGCAAAAATTGACAGAACTTGGTGATGGGGATGAGACATCAAAAATGACACCTAGATTTCTACTTTGTATGTGCATGTGTGTGTTATGTGTGTGAGACTGAATGGCTAGTGTTGCACTTAGAGAATGTTAGACTAGAAGAGGATAAAGGGAAAAGATCATAAATTACATTTTAGATGCATTGAGTTTGAAATGCCTTTAACACAGCCAAAGAAAGACGTTAGGTAGGCAAGTGAACATACACTGCGGTGTTGAAGATATAAATTTGTGGTGATAATGAAAATCATGGATTTGGATGGGATTGCCTCCGTATGAGATTTTCCAGAAATATTCATGTGGAACAAGGTGCAAGATGTGAGGAACTCCAATACATAATGTCCAGGTAGAGGTGTCTGAGTGTGCAAAAATCAGTAAAGAAGGCTATTAAAATTAAAAAGAGTGTTTCATCAAGAAAGGAATGGTCAACAGAAGTCAACTAAGATGAGTAGTGGAAAGTGCCTTTGAACTTATAGGCACAGATATGTCGAACAATAATCTAAGAGAAATCTTTTTATTTGAACGATGAGAATGGAAGCCAGACTGAGGTAGGTGAAGGGGTGAGTAGGAAGTAAAGAAATAAAAGGCAGGTATAAACAATTCTTCCTTAAAATTTAAAGGAAAATATGAGAAAAGAATTTGGAGTGTCTTAAAACACAGGTACTAGGGCAGGTGTGTGTGTGTGTGTGTGTGTGTGTGTGTGTGTGTGTGTGTATGAGCATTTACTAAAATAGAAATTGTCCATTTTATTTCCAAATTAATTGCATCTCCTCTTACATAATACGTATATCTTTTAAAAGTGACTGAGTCTAAATTTTGTTAAAACGTTTTAGATACAATAGGAAAATGTCTGGGAAATAATCTCTTGATGAATCACTGATTACTTTTGAGCAATTTTCCACTTACTTCTATGACTGTTTGAGAACTCTGTATTCTTACTTGTCTAGCTTTCCTTAAATTAGCTATACCTATCCACATTCATGTGTACTAGACATTTAGCCTTGTTAAACACATATAGCTTATAGTGCTGTCTCCCAAATCCTACTGTTATCTGAATTTATTTGCTATTAAATTTGAACTCAATTCTATTATTGTTTAGTGCCATGTTTTCACATCCCAGCTAAGAGCTAATCAAATAACATTTTAAATTTAAAAAAAAAGAAGACTTCGATCCCTTGGAAAACCATAGCGATATAACTGAACTTCTCTGATGAAGGTAGTGGAAAGGTATTAACTATTTTTAATATCCTTATACTTAATCTTCCTACGCACATTTTCTTAATGGTTTTTAATATCGAAACAAAAGGAATACAATTTCTCACCCTAGAAACAGGCTTGTAATCATGAACTACAACAGGGAAATATGCTCAACCCTTAATCGTGAAAAAGAATTTAATGGCTAAATAAATCAAATCTTACATGTAGAATTTTGAGGACAGGCTTAAAAGAAAGCCACAAATTCACTGGATTGTGGTAAAATACTACCCTTCAATAAACATTGACACATGAGTACAAATTAGTTCTTGCTTATGTAAACCTGAAATCCCTTATAACTTCTACTCATCATCCTCTAGGGCAACAGAATGAGACTGCTTATTTCTCATCTAGTGATTGGATCTTTAATATTTAAAAACAGTGTTTATGTTGCTCCACCCCTAGTATTCTACTTCTCTAAGCCAAAGATCCATGCCTTCTTAACACAGAGCTTCCACTCTTCTCCATCTCTTGGTCATTCGTCTTCCAACATGTCGCAGTATGTTTTTATTCAAACTAAAAGGTGATGCTCAGAATCTAATGTATTCTATTAATTAATCAATATTCATTTCCATAAATATTTATTGGGCACTTGCTAAGTGCTATTTTAGGCACTGAGTGAACAAAGTAAAGGGAAACAATCCCTGTCTTCATGTGCTTACATGCCCCAGGGTATTTTTTAATTTTAATTTAGAAAAAGATTTGACCATCTTCAGTTCTTTTTCTGATCATTTCTCCAAGTACTTCAGTAACCCTGTAGGTTTTCCTGGACTTCCTTTTAATGTATTTTTACCCCATTTCCTGGTTTCTTTTTCATTCAGAAATAGAGTAGAGAACAAAGAAAGATTATGGCAGAGGGTATATTAACTAGCTCTTACTTTCACTCAAGCTACTATTTTTGAGAATACAGCTCAGAATTGCTTGTGGGTATAGACTAACTATGGGGTCAACAGGGAAGCGTTCCCACTATCCTCACCCCAAGAACTTAGACAATAGGAAACTAAGATTATGTTTTGAAAATAAAATGATGCACTCAACATACAGTGTATGGAGCCAACATTTATTTTAAAGTGATGGAAACAATGGGCCTTGGGATAGCACACCTGTCTTCTGATTGAACATATTAATAATCTAAAGAAAAACTATATCATTCAGAAGGGGCACAGAAGGATATGGTCAGTCTTAAAAGCAAAGCAAAGCAAGAATCACAGATGCTTCCTCAGGCAATACTCTAGGCAGAGAGCATCTTCTAAGGTTGCTACAAATTCTTTGTATAGATATCTTTACAGGCATATCATTATTATGGAGACGAGTACTTCAGCTTTTAGAGTTGCAATGATTATACATTCAAATCTCATAGCTAATTCACTTTGTTGTCCTTGGTGATTGCTGAGGTCCAATCTGATATGTTATTTCTGATTATTTTGCAATAAATAGCCATTTAACTTTCTAGGCATTGAGTCCAATCTACTCTGAGAAACTAACGAGTTCACCTCTCTGAAACTTCAAGGCCAAGCAAGAGTCAAAGCAGGCCTGGAGCCCTCGTAGAGCCCCATCTTCGTGGCTGGCACTTCACCAGGTAGCAGCCCTTTGCTGTGTGTCCCAAGCTCTTTCCATTAAAAAAGACCCAGGTCCCCGACATTCATCCAGACCTTCACCCATGTCCATCACCATCCTCACAATTTTTGTGTATCAATAAATATACACGTGTGCTCAACAACGGGAATTGTCTCATCTCCTTATTATCCAGGGGATTCTTTCATTTGTAGTTGTAACTGTGAGAGTGGGTGCATCGCTGCCCCATCGAGGGAGAACTTCGTTTGCTGGTTCTGTGCAATCCCTGAGTCAGCAAAGGCTGGGGATAGGGCAGTATTCTTCACGGCTCCTTTTGCTCTCCTCCTAAGCCCTCTTTCTAACTTCCACTCTGTCCTTTCTGAGTTGCCACTCTGCCATTTTACCTTCTCTTCCCCTGAGCCTCTCTCATCTAGACTCTTCAAGATTAAGAAAAAAAAGGAGTTCTTCCACTATGCTTAAGAAAAGAGAATGTTCTTTCAGTTCTCTTAAATATTAGGGCTTCATCTTAAGGTAGGAGGGGGAAAATGACCCTTGGAGTGTAAATGAAAGAAAAGAGGTAAGACGACACACAGAAAATAATCAGATTAACACTTAGATAAGACTGAGGCACAAAAAGATGAAACAGTTGGCTCCAGATAAGTGAATTAGCAAAAATATATCTTAGTTTCTGAGTAAACCCCACTGACACATGCTTAAAGAGTTGTTCATCTTTGGGCTACCTGTATGTCCCCGTTTACATCAAAGATTCCCAATGTCTACTTCTCTCTCTGCCCCTTTCACTCTCTAATTATCACTACACTTTCACCCTCAAAACTGTCCCATTTGGTCTAGTGCGGGTATAGTCATGTTCATCATAATTGGAATAATTATGGAGTGTTTCTTGTTTCTGGGTTTATTTATTGTTGGGAGTTTGTTTGTGTGGTTTTTTGTTTCATCGTGTGTTTGTTTAGTATGCTGTCTGTGCCCTCTTGGAACACATCTAATTGTTAGAAGTATGGTGCTCCCCACATTTGATGAATTGGTTTGGCTCATCTATAATTATTTATCTGCTGTATTCACTAATGGCACTGGATAAATCTCTCATCATTCTGCGCTAGTTAAAATTAAGGATAAACTGTGACACCATTTGAAGTACTGTTGAACTTTATCTCTCTGTGAGTTAAAAGATTCTAAAAAACAGGTGATCAATTCTGAATTTTAAAAATAAACACAAATCATTTTCTCTGTTGAGTAATTAATGCATAATTACATAATTACTTTATCACATGGCTCTGATCAAATAATTATATTTGGCCTTTAAGCAAGCTTTCTGTGCTCTGCGAGTTTCACATACATGATTAATTGGTTAGGGATTTTTTTTCTTAAAGGGAAGGTTATCTACCAGATTTTTTTCTAACATCAAGTAACTATATTTAAACATGCATTTGATAACTGTGGTTCATCAGTTACAAAAATGGCCGAAATTCTCCATCTTTCCCTAGGCCACACACTTTGCAGTGTGGCTTTGCAGATCTTCTCATCAAGGGGTAGAGTCTATGCTCTAAATTCTAGAATCTGGGCTGGATGTGTGACCTGCTTTATCAGAAGTAACTTGCCAGGTCCAAGGCTAAGCTTCAACAGGCCTTTCACACCTTTACTTACTTTCTTGGAACTCTACGCAGCTACCACGAGACCAAGTACAGGCTCACCTGATGAGCGAGATCCTCCTAGTCATCTCTGTGGACAGCCAGTTGAATGCCAGACAAGTGAAGGAGATCATCCTAAAAAAGCCATCCTCTAGCCAACCTGATAGTCAACAAAAAATACACTAGGAAACCCAGCCGCTATCAACTGACCCTGGCTCAGATCAGCAAAACTACCTAGCTGACTCACAGACTACCGAGAAATAATAAATGTTCTTGTTTTAAGACATTAAATTTTGGAGTAGGTTGTTAACAAAAAGATGGCTGATGGATACTATATCTTTTAAATATTCTTACCTCAAAAAAAAGAAAACACTTCAAAATAATATAAACAATATAATTTCCTATGACTAGATAAACAACTCAGTCTGAATGTCCATGTAGCTTTTGAATTGAAGGTCTCTTAAAATAAATTATGTTATCCCAAAACCTTTTCTTTCCTCCAAATTGTGTTCCTTTTATGTTTGATCACTTTACACAAGCTAAGAAAATTTGTTGATTATCTCTTTCTGCATTTGTTAGTATCCCTCATTCAATTATTTACCCTAGCCAGTGGATTCTCCATTTAAACATTAATCAGATATTCTCCCAACTATTTATTCACACAGCTAGTGCCATAATTTCTAACTATATCATCCCTCTCCTGAATTAATTACCTCGTCATGAGTCTCTCTGTCTCTTCAAATCAGTCCTATCAGAGTTATTTTCTATAACACATACCTGATTGTATACCTTCTTTTCTTAAAAAATGTCCTATGTAGAATTTAAATACATATACCCTTTGTGCCAGCACGTACATTCTTCTTCTTTTTTTTTGTTTCTGTATGGCAAAAACACAAACATCCCCAACATAGATAAAACAATATTTATTGTAGCACTATTAGCTTTTGTTTTCAAAAGAGTTTATCTGGGTAGTGAATTTATGGGCCATTTAAAAACTTCTTTCTACTTTGACATATTAAAGAACAATAACAATCACATTAACAATTTACATGGTATGAGTCAAAACTAGCTTTTTTCTGGTGCTTGTTGCATAGAGATTGAAGTTCAAATGTGTTTGTACACCCAATGTCAACTCTCGCCATTTGCATTCTCATTTTCATCCCAAATATGCCATCTCCCCTAAATTGTCTTTATCCCTTTACTCAAGATGCTCCTTCTGGGGTCCAGACCGATGGCGTGGTGGTTAAGTTAGGTACGCTTCGCTTTGGTGGCCCAGCTTCACAGGTTCAGATCCCAGGCATGGACCTAACACCACTTGTCAAGCCATGCTGTGGCAGTGTCCCACATAAAAAAATAGAGGAAGATTAGCACAGATGTTAGCCCAAGGCCACTCTTCCTCAAGCAAAAAGAGGAAGATTGGCAACAGGTGCTAACTCAGGGCTGATCTTCCTCACTAAAAAAAAAAAAAGATGCTCTTTCTGCCTCAAATGCCCTTCCTCATTCTTCACTAGGAAAAATTCAGTTCATCCTATGAAACATAGCTTAAAGGACACCATCTCAGTGACACCTTACTTGACAATGCAGTCAGAAGTAATTCCCCACCTGTGTGCTCTCACAGCACTTGTTAATACTAATATGGTATTTAACCCATTGTAGTTTGTTGTATATCATTTGTCCTCCCTGCTTGACTGTGAGCTCCTTAAAGGCAAATGATTATACAATTTTCATATTTAAATCCTTAGAATCTAATAAAGTGCCTGGCAGTAGATATAAGTGACTTTCTATCTATATGTCAATAGCAACATATTTTATGTAGAGTGTGTAGAACTTTTTTCCTCATTGATTCTCAGTACGTCTCTACAGAAGAATTGCAATAGGAAATTCATGAGCAAATGATTGCCTTTAGAATTGTTTTCATATTCCATATTATATTTTAGACTAACGGCAATATTGTTATAGGTATTATTAGCCCCAGTTTATAAATGAAGAAACTTGGAGACGTAAAGGGAGTTGACAAAAGTCAAGAGGTCCTTTAATTCTGCAGCTCAGTATCTCTTTACTTGACTAGAATGTCTTAGATTTAAGAAAACAATTTTATCACAATATAGCATGAGTTAAAACTCCCAAAGTATTCAACTAACTTCAGAGTTCATATATACTGAAAGGTTAAAAGTGTGCATGAATATTTTAAGGTACAATTTCCTCAGCTTGGGCTTATTAAACTGCTCTGTTTTCCCACATATAGGTTCATTGTAATTCTAGCATCTTGCTAGCCTAAAGAAAATCACTGCTTGTAAAAAATGTGTGATACGAATAACTATGACAATTGCAAATTATGTAATATTTTTCAAAAGATGAAATGAGAGAAAAAACATTTGATTTTAAATATAATTCTCATAACCCAACAATAAAACTTCAGTTTTAATTTGTCTGGAAGAACTTCTTCAGAAGTTTTATGAATGACCTTTACTGCATGGCTGTCATCCTCACTTCCTTGAAAGAATTTCCTTTGCTTTCCTTGCGACATGTGCATGTTTTCTGTCTTGAAGTTTGTCTTTCTTTATCAAGTTAGACAAATGCATAGGGCAGGGATTTGTCTCCTTTGCCAATTCTGCAATACCAGCACATTCTTTCCAGGGAATAAGAAGAAAATAACTGTAATGCTAATAACATATACCAACAAAAGCAATAATGCTATCTGCAGTAAGCAAAATGGTATGTACGGAACAGCAGCAAATCTAGAGAATTCCATCACATGATAGCCTGAGAAACCTGAAGCAGATATCCAGAGAGAGAAATCTGGCTGAGGTGACCAGCCACAACTGGCATGAATTTCCAGAACCTGTATCTACTCCTTGGGCACCCCCAGAAGTAGTGAGGGAAAGGAACCATGTAAGTTTAGATTCCTGCTTTCATACACAAGATATCACCTGAAATTGTTACCTGGATGTTACCACGTAGGCTGACCCTGGATGGTTGGATAATATAGGACTATGTGGTCATAATAAATGCTACATAAAAATTTCCCTCTTTATCCTCCCTTCTCCACAATACCTCAACTACATACACTCCTTTAAGCCCCAACAGTAACAGAGCATTTGAGGCTGTATAACTACAGACATTCATTATTTATTTCTACATTCAGGCGTAAAGCTAAAGAAAAATATTTGCAAAAAAAAAAATCTGTCAAGGTTCTGCAATGGCCTGAATTGAGAGTTCAACATTGTATTTATGTTAAAGGCTGTCATATGTGATTTTAGAGTGAAATAAGAGCTGTTTTGTTTTCACATGATTTCTATCTCTTTTTAAAAATTTTTATTTTACTGTGGTAAGAATACAACATGAGACCTACCCACTTAACGTATGTTTAAGTGTATGAAACGCTATTGTTGACTATACGTACATTATAAAGCAGATCTCTAGAACTTACTCATCTTGCTTAACTGAAACTTTATGCCTGTTGATTATTAATTCCTCACTTCTCCTTCTCGCTAGTTCCTGCAAACCACCATCCTACTCATTGATTCTATGAATTTGACTATTTTAGATACTTCCCGTAAGTGGAATTATGTAGTATTTGTCTTTCTGTGACTGGGTTATTTCATTCAGCACAATGTCCTCAAGGTTCATCTGTGTTGTTGCATATTGCAGAATTTCCTTCTTTTTTATGAAGGAATAATATTCCATTGCATGTATATACCACATTTTCTTTAACTATTCATCTGTCAAAGGACACTTAGGTCATTTCAACATCTTGGCTATGCTGCAACAAATGTGAGAGTGCTAATATCTCTTTGACATCCTGATTTCAATTCTTTTGGATAAATATGAAGAAGTGGGATTGCTGGATAATATGGTAGTTCTATTTTTAATTTTTTGAGGAATCTCCATACTATTTGGTACAGCAGCTGCAACATTTTGCATTTCCGCCCATCACTTTTTAAAACAATTTGGCTCTGGTGTACAACCATGTGCTTTTTTCCAATTCTTTCTCCAGTTTTTAAAATTTTAATTCCTACTATTTTTATATAAAAACTTACATCTAAATATTTCTGTATCTTTTTATTTACCTTGGGAATAGCTGTTTTGAAAATACCATTTGATGGGTAAGAAAATATCGACTTTTTATTTTATGTTATTGTTTGTGAAAAAAATCATTCTACATGAAAAACAAACTTACTTAGTTCTCATAAATCTTGACTTCAGTTGGGAAAAATCAGATGCTATAAGAAGCCAGATTCAGAAAGATGTTTTCTTCTCATCTTCTTATAATTAATAGAGGCAAAGGATTTTGCAAAGGATTGACTATCTTCACAGAATGCCGTGACGATCTTGTAGAAATCTTGATGATGTAAATTACTATACTTGTTGGGACTTTTCAAATAATGAAATGCTTTATTTCCCATATAAATCTCTTGTCAAGGCTTATTTTTCTATCTGTATCTTTGCTGTGCATTAGTATAAACCCTTGTTTGTAATAACTTCAGGAAGACTGATACGGCTTGTTATTGAGTGTGTATACAATGCAGCAATTCTCAATTTTTTTAAAAAATAGAGGCAAGATGGAATCATGAATGGAAAGACCTTGGTACAGAAATCTGTCCCTGCTCTAGAGCATGAAGTCAGATGGGGTAGATCAATTTCCCTTTCTGCCTTTCTTTCTTCACCCATTAATTGATTGACAAAACATAAGGGGTCACTTACTCAAGAGCTATGGGGGCTGAACATAACAAAAATGAAAGAAGACAGCCAGATGTAACACCATGGCAGTGGGGCCGGTCTGTGGGGAACTAGTAAGTATGTGTCTTTCTCAACAAGGTCAGCTGCTACTTTGCCACAGGTTATTGTAGAAAGGCTGGGCCAGTATCACAGATTTTTAAAGTTGTCAAAACAAGCAGCAAATTCTGGTTTTTAAGTAAAATATCCTAGTTTTATTAATTTTTTATTTTTTTGCTGGGAAAGATTCGCCCTGAGCTAACATCTGTTGCCAACTTTCCTTTCTTTTGTTTTTTTTATCTCCCCAAAGCGCCATTACATAGTTGTCTACTCTAGTTGTAGTCCTTCTAGTTCTTCTATGTGAGCCGCCACCACAGTATGGCTACTGGCAGACGAGTGATGTGGTTCTGTGCCTGGGAACTGAACCAGGGCTGCCGAAGGGAGCACACCTAACTTTAACCACTAGGCCATCACAGCTGGCTCTAAAATATCCTAGTTTTAAAATGTGGACAACCCAGTTTTTTGAACACTATAAACCACAACACAACATAATCAACACCCTGTTTTTGGTTTATAAGCTGCAGGTTGGCAAGCTATGGGTGAAAGAATCTCTAGTTATGGAGCTAAAATGCCTTAATTGGAAGAGTACTGAGCATTTAACATCTCTTTTATGAGTCAGAATAAGGCAAGGGTTTTTAAGGTCTTTTTCTTTTTTTTTCCTAACCAAAACTTTTTTTTATTTTTATTTATTTATTTTTAATTTTTTGTTTATTGCAGTAACATTGGTTTATAACATTGTAAAAATTTCAGGTGTACATCATTATACTTCTATTTCTGCATAGATTACATCATGTTCACCACCAAAAGGAGATCATTTTGCTAGAGATTGTGGAAAACCTAGTTAATTAATGCTAAAATCTGGTTGATAAAATACTAGTTATTTTTTTATGAGAATTTTTAACCATGTGGTTGCATACTTGGTACTAAAAGTCACTTTATTTTCATGATTTTCTTCTTTTTTTTTTTTTTGTGAGGAAGATCAGCCCTGAGCTAACATCCATGCCAATCCTCCTCTTTTTTTTTTGCTGAGGAAGACCGGCTCTGAGCTAACATCTATTGCCAATCATCCTCCTTGTTTCCCCAAAGCCCCAGTAGATAGTTGTATGTCATAGTTGCACATCCTTCTAGTTGCTGTATGTGGGATGCGGCCTCAGCATGGCTGGAGAAGCAGTGCCCAGGATCTGAACCCGGGCCACCAGCAGCCAAGCATGCGCACTTAACCTCTAAGCCACGGGGCCAGCCTGATTTTCTTTTAATATTCTTCATGTCATTTGTGACTATAGGCATGTAAAGATCAGTACAGTTTGAATTATAATAGGGAGGTATAAGCTGAACATGTTATATATTGTTTCATGTTCTACATTTTGATTTCAGATTAAAAGCTTCTGAAAAAATGTATTATTACCCAAAGCACTCTCTAGAATTAAAACCCAGTGACAAGTGTTGAGCACAATGCACCTGCTAATAATGGCCCCTTCTACCAGAGACTCTGCCTGCAGTCTCTTTGTCAAAAAAAAAAAAAAAAAAGGCTTTTTGATCTAATTATCATCATTTCCATTAATTATGGTGTTTTTCAAAGAATTAGACTAAAACATAGTGTTGCTTATATGACAAGATCAAATAATGACAAAGGCACACACACAAAGAGTGTTTGATCTCAGTGACAGACTAAACCTTTCAAATTGTTAGTCATTAAGACATCATACTGGGAAAGGTTTTACGTGGCACAGATACAAAGCTTCAGCATGGAATTTGGATGAAAAAAACAGGTTTCTCACTTTTACTTTTTGGAATGACCAATTTACTTCAGAAACCTGTCAATAAAAGTATATTCCTGTGCCTGGATACCTTTTGAGTTTCTAGAAAAGATTATTAGCCCTGGAAAGTGGGACTATGGGTGAGCTTTTATGTCAGACATGGTACCCACACCAAAAAGAAGCTGATTCATCTGAGGAAATTCAAAACCAGTGAAACACACATCCAAACCATTTCTTAGCCAGCCTTTTCTTCAGAAACCACTTTCCGCTCTGGAAACATTTTTGTCTTTTGTGTTAACATTTTCACAAGCATGTGTGTTAATATGCAAGCTCTGTTTTGTTTCCCCCTGATCAGTACCTAATTGAAAATTGTACCAATTTAAAATTGAAATATCAATTTTAAAACAGTGTGTTTTGGTTTTTCTTTCCATATTTTATATGGATCTTGTATTTGCTAGCTATGATTATCCATATCTCTTAATTTTGCTTTCAAATTGTCCAAATTTTTGTTTTTGCCTTTATTTTCCTCTATATCTTTCAAACTTTTCAACAGCCTCTGTTCTAACTTACATAACATACTTCTTCCTTGAAACTTTCCCTTCAAATCAAGCACACATACACAAACACTCACACACACACACACACACACACACACACACATAGAAAGAGAGAGAGGAGAGGGAGGTGTTCTTTTTTTTTTTTTTTAATTTCAGCAGTAATATTTTAAATAGCTTATATTTTGTCCTTGTTTTCAGAATGCTTCTTTATCCTAGTAGCTTCTTGTTTTTAGGAATAAAAACTATCTTCTCTAACCAATGTGAGAATGCTAATTAGAAATCTTAAAATTTATTTTTATATTTTCATATAGCAAAACTCTCTTTGTAGTTTACAGTTCCATGTATTCTGAAATATGATAGAACTTTTTTTTTTTTTTTTTGGTGAGGAGATCAGCCCTGTGCCAACATCTGCCAATCCTCCTCTTTTTTTTTTTTTTTTTTTTGCTGAGGAAGACTGGCCCTGGGCCAACATCCATGCTCACCTTCCTCCACTTTATATGGGACACCGCCACAGCATGGCTTGCCAAGCAGTGCATCGGTGCACGCCCGGGATCCGAACCAGTGAACCCCGGGCTGTCGCAGTGGAGTGGGCGCACCCAACCGCTTGTGCCACCGGGCTGGCCCCTGAAATATGATAGAACTTTATGATCACTATTACATTTATGATACAGAACAGTTTCATTGTCCCTCCAATAATTCCCTTTTGCTGCCCTCCCATACCCCCAATCCCTGGCAACAGCCATGTGTCCCCCATCCCTATAGTTTTGCCTCTTCCAGAATATAATATAAATGGAATCCTATGGTAAATCACTGAGTCTGGTCTCTTCACTACACACAATGCATCTGCACTTCATCTATGTTATAGCATGTATCTCAATAGTTCCTCTAATTATAATGTTTATTTAAAAAGTTTTCTTCTGTACCAAAAGCATGTTTGATCTTCCTGAGATCAATTGTTCTGTTTGTTATTTTTGGCTTTTTGTTGTGTGATAATAGTTTACATAATGTCTGGCAGTCCTTAATTGCTGTTTGTTTTTATAAATGAAGAGCCATGTTATTAATAAGTCATTGGCACAGGCTTTTCTGCCTGGGGTAGGTCCTTGTTCCCGATCACCTTTCCCCAGAAGAGACACATTGACAGGTCTGTGTGGAACAGTAGGGAATACTGACTGCCAAGCTTTCTGGGGGGTGGAATGGAGGCTTGCACATATTGGGTGTAGAGAGGCAGGCGATCCTCACGCCCATTCCAATGCCAAAGTAAGGACTTTTCGGTGGTACCAACACTCACACTAAAAACCTTGGTCTTCCCTGGCAGATTATACAATTTCCTTATAGAGCACGGTTTTGTTTTGTTTCCTTTTAACTAGGAGGAAAGGCCATTGGTGCATTTCTTTCTCTCTCTCTGTCCATGTGTATGTGTGTTGGAAGAGGAAGCGCCGAGGAAGATGCGTGTTCGGTGAGCCAGCTCAGTCGTTGTGGAGAAAGTCCACCCGTTTCAAGCTTGATGTCTTTGCAGCTCTGCTGGAAAAGGACATCTCCCAGTTTAGCAGCAATATTTTCCTCTAGTTTATTCAGCAATATGAACTAATTGGTTTTTGTTCCCAAAATTCATCATAATTTCTGAAATACTTGATCCCACTTCTGTCCTCAGTACTAATATGAATAGTCTTTTCTGTACATATTTATCATTCCTTCACTGAGATTGAGAAGAAAGAAGAGGTCAAATTGTGTGTGTTCTCAGTCATCCAGAACTGGAACCCTGATAGTGCTGCCATTGTGGGAATGGCTGATCTCATGCCAGCACTGTGTGACCCTGCACCATGAGTTATGGAAGAGTCGTCATTACCTGCCACATTACTATGGGTCTCCCTTAATGTTCATCACATATTTCAGATCCTATTCCCAGAGTCTAAATTCACCTAAACTTCTCCATTTAATAGTGACCTCTTGAAATCCAAATCATCTTTGGACCCAGCAGGGGAGAAATTTAAATGCTTTAATAGATAGTTAAGCATGTTTTGTGTAGAGAGCCTTCCATGCACCCCTCAAGCACCATGGAGCACCATTCTGCTCTGTCTTTTGGTTCATAGTAACAGAGAACAGTAAAGGAGGCAAATATTACTGTGAGGAAAAATGCTAGGTTCTTTACATGCATTTTACTAAATTTTTTTCCTCAAACATCTTCTTCAAAATAATTGACATCATATAAGGAAATTGAGCCTTAGGAAACATTTCTAAAATCATTCAGCTCACAAGTAGCAGAGCCACCACTCCAACATATTTCCTCTAGCTTCTAAGACCAGAGTCTTAACAAAAGGCTGAACTGTCTCCTGCTTAGGAAGGCAGACTTGGGAGGTAGGACTCTGACTCAGATTAATGCCCGTAGCAAAACAATGGCAGTTTAGCTGGGCTTTGTGAAAATTACGTGCTTCTATTTCTCATTTCTCTTTTCCTTTCTTAACAAGGTTGATGCCTTTTAACAGCTTAATTGAGGTATCATTTACATACCATAAAATTCAACCACTGTAAATGTACAATTCAATGATTTATAGTAAGTTTATAGAGTTGGACAACTATCCTGACAATCCAATTTTAGAAAATATTCATCATGCCAAAGAATTCCCTCATGTCTATTTGCCGTTAAAATCCACACCTACCCCAATCCCAGGCAAACAATGATCTGCTTTTTGTCTCTATAAATTTGCTTTTTCTGGATATATTTTTTAAATAAATTAAATCATATATGTAGTATTTTGTGTGGATTCTTTCATTATTACAATGTTTTTGAGGTTCATACTTTTTATAGCATATATAAGTGATTCATTCCTTCTTATTGTCAAAAGAGCAATCCATCACATAGTGTTCCACATTTTGTTTATCCACGCACCAGTTGATGGATATTTATTTGGATTGTTGCCACTTTTTGGTTATTATGAGTAATGCCATCATGAGCATTCACATACATGTTTTCCTGTAGTGATATGTATTCATTTTGGGGAGATTCCTAGGAGTGAAATCGCTGGGTCATACATTAATGTATGTATAACATTTTAAGAAATTTTCAAACTGCTTTAAAAGTGGCTGAAACATTTTACATTGTCACCAGCAATGTATGAGGGTTCATTTGCCTACATCCTTGCCAACATGTGCTATTATCTGTCTTTTTTTGCTTTTTACCCCTGCTTTATTGAGGTATAATTGACAAATAAAAATTGTATATATTTAAGGTGTATGATGTGAGGATTTGATATAGGTATACATAATCTGTCTTTTTTTTTTTAATTTTATTTATTTTTTTCCCCCAAAGCCCCAGTAGATAGTTGTATGTCATAGATGCACATCCTTCTAGTTGCTGTACGTGGGACGCGGCCTCAGCATGGCCGGAGAAGCAGTGCGTCGGTGCGTGCCCGGGGTTCCGAACCTGGGCCGCCAGCAGCGGAGTGCTCGCGCTTAACCACTAAGCCACGGGGCCGGCCCCATAATCTGCTTTTCTTGATTATAGCTAATCTGGTGGGTGTAAAGTGGAAAATTATTATGGATTTAATTTGTATATCCTTAAAAACTAATAATGCCAAGCAACTTTTCATTTGCTTATTAGTCATTCGTATATTTTCTTTGGTGAAGTATCTGTCAAATTCTTTTTAAATTATGAAGACTTTATTTTTCTAGAGTAGTTTTAAGTTCATAGGAAAATTGAGAGAAATGTACAGAGATTTCCCATATACCCCCTGCTTCCACACATCACATGCATAGCCTTACCCATTATCAACATCCCCCACCAGAGTGTTGTATTTGCTGCAATTGATGAACCAACATTGACACATCATAATTGGCTTGTTTTTCTTATTAGTGAGTAGTTAGTGTTCTTTGTATATTCTAGATACATGTCCTTCATTAGATATATAATTTGCAATTTTTCTCTCATTCTCTGGTTTGTCTTTTCATATTCTTAATGGAGTCCTTTGAAGTGCAAAAGTTTTTAATTATAATAAAGTCCAATGTATCTCCTTTTTTTAATCATATTCATGGTGTCATATCTAAGATTCTTTGCCTAACCCAAGGTCACAAAGATTTTTCTCTTCTTCAAAAATTTTTATAGTTTTATGTTTAACACTAAGATCTATGATACATTTTGAGTTAATTTTTTTAATAATATGTGAGGTTTGTGTTGTTTCATATTTGCATACGGACATCCAATTGTTTCAGCATCATTGTGGAAATCTATTCTTTCCTCATTGCCTTTGTACTCTTGTCAAAAATCAGTTAACTATATTTGTGTAAGTCTATTTCCTGGCTATCTATTCTGCTACATTGATCTATATGTTTATCCTTTTGCCAATACATAATATCTTGACTGGTAAAATGAGTCATGAAATCGAGGAGTATGAATTCATCAACTTTGTTCTTTTTCAAAATTGTTTTGGCTCTTCTAGTTATTTTGTCTTTCCATTTGAATTTTACTATCACCTTGCCACTATCTAAAAAGAAGTTTGCTTGGATTTTGATAAGAATTGTGTTAAATCTATATATCAATTTGGGAAGAAATGCAATCTTGGTAATATTGAGTCTTCAAATACATCAACAAGAATGACCCTTCATTTATTTAGATCTGTGTTAATTTATCTCAGCAATGTTTTATAGTTTTAATATACGAATCTTGCACTTTAATTTTTTTCCTAAAATTTTATTATTTTTATGCTATTTTGGTTGCTCTAGAGATTACTTAATTTACATAATCTACATCAAATTACTGCTAATTTAACTTAATCCTGGTAAAATATAGAATTTCACTCCAATATGGCTCTGTTCCTTCACTCCTCCTTTGTGCTAATACTGTATGTATGTATGCATGTGTGTGCATATGTATGTAAAATAAACCCAAAGGTATAATCTTATAATTATTGTTTTATACAATCTTATATCAGCATAAGAAGTTAAGAGAAGAAATTATATTTTAGTACATAGCTCTATTTTAGCCCTATCTCATGGTTTTTTATTAAAAATTTTATGAAAAATATCTCATACTTTTTTTTTTTATTTCCTCACTAGACAATGAATTCCTTAGAAATAGCACGTATCTACAAATTCTATGCATTAATATACTTCTGTAAAATAATCATTCTTTATCTGGATATTGCAAGGTGATGTAGAATTATTTAAATAGCAATAAATACATAAAATTTTTAGCTATCTAAAATTTAATACTTTTAGTATTTATCGACACCAACTATGATAAAAAGGAATTGCAGTAGTAATACACATTTAAATGCTTTTGGAACGAGTATGTTCCCATTCCCACTAACATTCTTCAGTTTGTCTGTACCTCACTCTATTGATTGCTCCACGCTGGTGAGGGTTTTACAGAGAACAACTGTTAGCTGTACTGTCCTGGGTCAAAGCCTGGAGAGTAACTTTTTAGTTGTGCTTCTTTTATTATTTTCTCTTAGTTCCGCATACACAACAAAAAGTTGGAAAAAAATATGTGCAATCCATTTCTCCATGAAACGTTAGAAAATTGTAAAAGATGTATGAGATTAAAAATAAAGTACCCTTGACTATAAACCAACACACATAGAGTGCAAATGTTCTTGAACTGCTCTTTGTAAGACTAAGCCCTGACAACCATCTCCTTTAAATAATAGACGACTTTAACTTTTTAAAAAGGAAAACCAAAACAATAGAGAGGAAGAAACTTTCTAGTTTCTTTAGAAGTTGGCTTTTGTTATCTTCTTAGACAAGAGCTCTATACCTTTCTCAATGGAAATATTATACATCGGGTACACTAGTCAATACTTCAAGCTAAATATTGGGTGGAGGGTCATGCAATTTCTACTGCTTTTAATCTATTCAAATGCCAGGAAGTGAATTCTTTTATTAAAATATTTAGTGTCAGACTGAGATAACACTACACCTGCCTGCCCTACATGTGGCAGCAACCTTTATACATAAACTTATCCTCTTCATTGTGCATACACACAAACACACACACACTCACACACACTGAATCTTCACCTTTATTGCCATAAATGCACTACTTCCTTATATATAAAAAAGCCAAATCAGTTTGAAATAAATTCAATATGTAAGGGACAAAAAATATATACATATTATATTTTAATTTCTAGGACAGGAATAATGTCTACAAAATAGTTTCTTATTTGATATCAGGGCTCTCAATCGTTTTTTCTATGAGATTTACTGTAAGAAAGAAATTACATCCTGGACACATTCCCGTGGTACAACCAGATTTTTTATGCATTGTGGTATTGATGCTAGGGCCAGATAAGAGGCAGGTAATACATTTCCCAGCTAACTGTCTAGACGCTGTTCCAGTAATTAAGGGCTCATCTATGTGTCATACCACATGGTTTATCACGCAATGAGCTGCTGGCCCAGGATGGGAGCAAATGCTAGCCTAGTCCACTGAAGGAAATGAGAATCTCAGAGCTGTTCCAATTCAACTCCTTTTAAGCTCCAATTTCCTCCCCAAGTCTTGCCTTTGAAAGAATCCCTGAAAGGTCTCAGAATTTACTGACAAGGACTAGTAAGTGAAGGATTCTCCTTCTCTGCTGCCCAGCAGGTTGGAGGGAGGAGTTCCTAGGAATTCAGTGAGTTCAGGTAAAGGGTTCTTGTTCTAACAACTTGGAACTCAAAATGCATTTTCCTATAGAAACATACTGGAAGTTGCTTCATGTTATAGGATTAATAAAACTAGAACTGAAGTATAATATTGATTAAACAGTAGTTTTCTGTACTTGAGTATCTAACCATCAATTGCAAATTTTTTTCTAAGGGAAAATACAAGCCAAAGCATAATCAAGTAACTTGAAAACGGACTTCTGTAATGCAACAAAGTTTTTGGAAAAGAGATATCCTTTAATGAAAGTTCCATAAAAAATAATTGTTACTTTATATTAACTCTTTATGTATTTCAGAACACTATTTGAAATTTTTAAAAGGATTTGAATCATGTTTCTAAAAGAAGGTTGAAAGCCTTGCAGACAAATAAGAGAAATAAAGATACAAATAAAATAAAAATCTTAGAACTTTAAGTTAAAAGCACGTGATCTCTGGAGTCAGACAATAGTGGTTACTAATTTGTGTCCTTACATCTATTAGCTGGGTGAGTTTAGGTATTTTACTTAACTTTTCTGTTACTTCATCTATAAAGGAACATAATAATTCTGATGTCAAAAGGAAGTCATAAGATGGAATGAGATAACGTAAAATTTCAGCATACTACCTGGCATAGAGGGATCATTTAAATTTTAATTCCTTACTTCTCACTTTCTTCATGGGTTCTTTGAAAATATGTTTTAGCTCCTGTTATTTTGGGAGTTTGCCAATTTTATGATGCAGTGACTTTTTATTTAGAGATCATTATTGCTGAGTTATGCTATTCATTAAGCATCCTACTAGAAGGAAGACTGACATCTGTTTTGCCCTGTAAGCCAGTTGGCTTACTTACAGAAAGCTAACAAGAAAACCATCAGAGATTTTGATTGATGGCCCAATAAATAGATTATTGGTCATAATAAATTCACTCATCTGATATTTTGAGTGACTTACTAGTCATTAGCAACTCATGCAGGTATTGTTAGTAAATAGGCAGTAGTTCAGTTTGTGTAACCACCAAGACTATAGGAGCAGATCATTTATCACAACCCCTCGAATCTCTGTAATATAATTATCTATATATGGCAGATTCTTGTTATTCAGGGAATAGTGTTCCATAAAGTCACCATGTGCACTGAATTGGCAAATACTGAACCATTGTTCCCAAGAGAAATACAAGATTAGGTTCCTGTAATACTCTGGTCACAACAGTTTCATCAATCAATCAATATATAATCTTGTTTTATATTTGTTTCTCTTAAAGACATTTTATTTAATATATATCAGTGATTCATTAACATTGAACTCATGGCCAACAGCACTGTAACTCATACCTGAACGAAGCTTACCAAACACATGTATTTTCTCTGTAAGGCACATCACAGCCTTCTTGTGCTTAGGACCCTAGATAGCACTTTAAGCTTGGGGGCTATTATATACAGGGAAGTCACCAACAAAAGGCGCAAAACGTGGCACTAAAAAGACTATGAAAAGGACACTTGTTTATAGTATTAGAGATATAACGAGAAGGCAGAGTGTTGCCTTGCTCTTCCTTATCTGGTAACATGCATGTCTGGCAACTCAAATTTTTTGCCCCATTACGCATGTCCTTAAATGACTTCTGAAGTACTGTGAGTATTGATTTTGGGGTTCAAATAAATGTTATCAAGTAGGTGAATTTGCATATATGAAATCCAAAAATAATGAAGATTAGCTGTAATTTTAGATGGTATAATTCTAGAAAATCTGCCTTTGGATTTATTTTGTCTTCTTTCATGTTATTTTTAATTAAATATAGTATTTTCAATTTTAAAATTGGTAATTTATAACAATTAAAATTTTCAATATATATGAGATGACTCAGGGTCCACTATGCTATGAAAGTTTATGTTTGGATCCTCAGAAATTCTTGAAACTGATATCAATATTATGAAAATGACAATTTATTTCAGTTCCAGGTAAAAGCAAACCATCAGCCTTTCAGAGATCTCCAGGGAATCCCAGAGAGAGATTTGAGAAAAGTGGTGAATATTTGGAAGATCTTACTCCAAAATATTGGAAAGATGACCATAAAATAGGTAAAATTGCTGATGAGTAATAGTGACAAGAGTAAAGACCTTGAATTTGAAGTGGTTCCAATCCACTTACCATATGATTTTCTCCAACAGTGCTTAGTAGCCCAGGTGTAAGATAAGAAGCATTGAATGGTTATATTGATCCAAGGAAAAAAGTTACAATAAGTATAGTAGAGAACAGGGTACAAAGCAATTGGATATGTGACAATAGAATAGTTGAGTTGCAGCATAGTGTCTGTACTAGTTAGGAAATTGATAGGGACAAAAGTGAGTTGGGTTGGAGAAACTTAAAGCTTCAGTTAAATCAAAGAGATTTACGTAGAATACAAATTGAAAGAGATAAAGATAATGAAGTTGTGATCAGAGATTATACATTAAAGTTTAAATTTATAGAGATATAATAGTTTGGTCTGCTGAAAAAGCCTAGGACTTCACAAAAGATATGAGGATGAAGGGGTTAAAATGATTGGTTCCTGATAAAGAAATTTTCAGTGTGGAGGACTGGATTACTCATATTTATTCTGATGATTGAAGTTCTTGGACTAGAGAGTGAAGTGAGTTAGATGCCAGCGTCCATTATGAATAAGGGCTGGGAACACTGTAGATGAAATTACAAGTAGCAATGGAAAGTACTGTAGTCTGACGTCATGAACCTCAAAAGGGAATTGCTTATATGTGAGGGAAGTAGTATAACCATCTGAAATTGGAAATAGGAAACTGGGAGGGTGCCAATGTCATCTCAGACTCCCGTGTTCTCGGTAGTGTGGGAGGATGAGAGAATTCCATGTTCCCTTTAGGAGAGCTGCAGGGGAGATTAGTACGCTGAGGCTGAGAGCCAAAGTGAAATTATGTCAACTATGTTCAGAGAAAATCGTGTGCAGAGGCTTAGGATTTAAAGTGTACATTTACAATGAAAGATGGATTCTAGAGGACAGGGTGAAAAAAAATGGGGGAGAGAGTGTGCGAGTGGCAGTGTAAGGAAGAAACAGAGGGCAGGGAGGAAAAGGCTGGGCAAGAAGCAAAAACAGACGACAGGTTGGGTTTGCACATTTAGTTGTGTTTGAGGACATCTGAAGTTAAAGTGCTTGATGGGTTTAACAGGTAAGGTGGTTCTCAGCAGAAGCAGGTGGAAAACTCAGGCAGTATTACAGATCCAAGGAGTTGAGCAGTCTGCAGTCCTGGTTCACCAGTCTGTTATCTCTAATCTTCCCCATACATGTGGCTGCAGGGGGAACAATCTGTGTGCATGTATGTTCAACAAGAAAATAATCTGTGCATGTATGATCAACCAACTAGGAGTAAACCGCTGATCCACACGGGGTCAGTGACCTCTTCCCTGGAGATTTTTGGGCTGGTGATAAAGACTGCCAGTGTATAGCTGGTAGATAAAGCTTTAAGATGCCATATTCAGGAGCTGGTAGTAGCCATTTGTTTTGTCATATAGACCAGAGGAGGGGGGATTTCACTTTATTTTGTTTTTTTATTTTTTTATTTATTTTCTTTTTGTGAGGCGATCAGCCCTGTGCTAACATCTGCCAATCCTCCTCTTTTTTTGCTGAGGAAGACTGGTCCTGGGCTAACATTCATGCCCATCTTCCTCCACTTTATACGGGACGCCGCCACAGCATGGCTTGACAAGCGGTGCATCGGTGCATGCCCAGGATCCAAACTGGCAAACCCGGGCCACAGCAGCGGAGCACGCGCACTTAACCACTTGCGCCACCGGGCCGGCCCCTCACTTCATTTTGAAAGAGAATCACAGTTTTGTCTCTGGAGAGAGTGATTCCTCTAAGGTTAGGAGAGTAAATATTAAAAACCTTAAGAACTTGTATTTATGTGTTTAGTTTATATGCTGTTTTAATTTTAAATAATCAATTAATTTCTTTCTCTATAAGAAAAGGAAATTAACAACTTTGCTACTGATTGTGTTGTGTTTGTATGTGCGTGCCTATACACTATGTGTGTATACATACTGTGTGTGTGTGTGCGTGCACGTGTGCATATACATATATCAGTATATGTACACTGTGTGTATATCTCATGTATATAGTCTCATGCTGTTGTTTTATCTTACCTATAAACTGTTATTTTTAATTCATGGTTTTATTATGCTTTCTTCTGTTTCTTTGCATATCTCTTCTAGACTGTATTCTTCTTCAGTCTTTTTTAATGGTATGTTTCTCTTCTTCCTCCTCTGTTCTATTTTCTTCTCTTCTTATACCTTTTATAAATCTTTTATTTGGTCTAGTAAAATCCAATTGATTTCTCCTTGACTTTCTCCACCTTATCAGAAAAAAAATTCTTTCTTTCTTTCTAATCTGTAACTTGAAATCTGTTCTAGCTTCTTACTTTTCTGTAATTGGAGGGCCTGAGGCGGAGTGGCCTAGAGAATAGTAAGCTAAGGTTACTTATAGCCTCTTTGTTTTTTTTGAGAACATGCACTCATATCTTTTTTGGGATGCATTAAATGTTCTAAAAGAGTGTTAACTAAAACATAGACAGAAGTGTATCCTATTTTCAAGGAAAATACCTCTGAACCTGGTTCATTTCCAGCCTGGAGCCCTGGAAATGGTAAGCTCCAGTACCTTGCCCTGCATCTACTTCTGAAGCACTGAGATTTTGAGATATTGACATCTTTAGTGATTGGTAGACTCATTTGGGGTAGAATATTCTATTTTTTAGTGATTTTCCATATATTTCTCCAGTCCATTTCTCTTCTAATTGATTGTGTATGCATTGGGGAGGGGAGCGTATTAGTGAAGATTGTGAGGATTTTTTCTATTTAACTCCTTTCCCCACTACGGCATCTGGAGATTGGGACAGAGAGTTGGGATCCAACCTGACCGGTAAGAATTTTCTTTTTATTTGTTTATCCACCATTTTAGGGAAAATAACCATATGTCAATGATAAAATTTTTGCTAAACTCCACTCTTACATGTTCAGCTCTGTCAGAATTTGGTGAGAGATCTTCTGTGTTCTGGTTTTATTCTGCCACCTTTACCCAGGACACTCAACACTCATTTTAAATAGAGAAAAAAATCGAGGCCAAAAGTGTTACCTAGTTCACTCAAGTTTATTCAGCAAGTAAGAGTGTTTTTAATTTACAGAAATTGTTGAAATTTTTAGTGAATACATTTTAGTGAAACTTTTTAGTGAATAAAGAAAAACATAACCAGGGTCATTTTGAATAATACATAAATTTACTAATAAATATCACTTGGGAACTTCCTAAGTGTTATTTTTCTCTGTGTCTGATTTTTTTGTAAAAAAGAAATTGAATTGACTAGGATTCTAGATATGAAAGGTCAAAAGATTAAATTTATGTTAAGTTAAATATAAAAACTCTAAACCTAATTCCTATTTTTATACCATCACTAAGCCAAATACACATGAGAACTATAATATTTTCCTGGATTGACCAACAATACAAAATAATTACTAGTACTTTACCCAGTAATTTCTTTTTTTCCTGAGGAAGATTTGCCCTGGGCTAACATCCACTGCCAATCCTTCCTCTTTTTTTTTCGTACGTGAGCCACTGCCACAGCATGGCCACTGACAGACAAGTAGTGTAGATCCATGCCCAGAAACCAAACCTGGGCCACTGAAGCGAAGCATGCCAAACTTAACCACTAGGCCACCAGGGTCATCCCTACCCAGTAATTTCTTAAGCTACAGTATTGTCACCATAAAAAGAAAGTTAAAGCAAGTAAGGCTACAACTGCTAGAGTTACTAATTGTCTAACTAAATGTCTGCAGCATTTTTCTTTTGCAGAAATACTAAATTATGATTCTTTTCTCAAATATTGAATGAAGGCTCACTAAATCTAACCACAAGACCAGAGTTTTCAGTGCTTTGTCAAATGCTTTAGGTTCAGTTACTATACAGAAAAGAGCCATAGACACTTAGGATAGGTGTCTGGATAAATTTTCGGTAGTTGATTTGAGAAATAAAAATCAAACTGTCTCTAGTGGATGTTAGATGTTTTCCTTTCAGTTGGGCTGATATGGACACATTCCAAAGGTCATCTTCAGTGGAAAAACCCCTTTACCCTTAGGAAATGTAGTCATGTTTAAGATCTTAGTGTCTAGAATCTCTCTCTTTCTTTTCTTTCTCTCTTTTTCTAACTTAGTTTTTTGTTGTTTGTTTTAAATTTTGCTTAAACCACTGCTACTATGCCACCCATTTAGCTCTCAACAGAGTCTTTTATTCTTACACAGTAGGTTGGCTGGTTCCCAATTTTTTTTTTCTTTTTTTTTTTTGGAAAATAATATCTTTTTTCTTTCACTGCCTTGGCTCAGCTGGTCTGCTGTCTGCCTGCCTTTAGAGATGACTGCCTCCATTATCATTTTATGTGTATTGGACTCAGCAAATATTGTAAGGACAACTGTTGCCTATATTGAATTCCTCTATGTCACTGACAAGAAGCTGTTGCATCATCCACAGCTGAAATTTCCATCCATGGCTCACAGTATCTGTTTACTGAATTGTATTTTTTTTGTAGGGAAAAAACCCAATTTTGATCACAATTATTTTCTATATTTCTTACATGGCTGTTACTTTATTAAATAAAACACTAACCCAGTATTTTTCAAACCATTTCCATGAATTCTAAGTCATATTTCACAAACGCTATCCAACAGAGCCTAAACATGCAGGTGAATACAAACGGGAGAAACGTAAGAACAGAGTGAACATACTAAGAAAGTGCTGGAACAGAATCCAGATAATTAATAAAGTGGCTACACTCACTGAAATAACCACAGCTGAGACCAGGGCTGATGTGGTTTACACACTGGTCTGTCCAGGGTCATTTGTGCATAGACCCAGCTATTGCTGGTGAGTCACAGTGTCCCATATGAACAATGGCAGCACGTCTACTGTCATGGTTCCTTATCTCATGCGTGAGAGCACACCGGCAGACCTTAGGCGGTCAGAGTGGAGGATAACTCGCCCATCAAAACTCAACTGAACCATAGCTTCCTCAGTAAGGCCTTCTCCAGTCCCCAGGCAAAGACGGGTCATCCTGCCACAGGTTCCACAAAAGCTGAAGTATATTGCTTAGCTGATGCCTATAACATACTATTGTCTTTATCTTCCCACCGATCAGTCTCATCCACAAGACTTCAGTTGGACGTGGATGGAGAAGGGAGCTACTATAATCTCTTGTTGACTTTTCAAACTATACTGCAGCAAGGACTTTTTTCTTGGTCTTTCTGAATTTTTCCTCCTATTCACGCCTACACACAAATTTGTCTTTTAACTGCCTTTCCGTGTATATTGACTTAGTTTATCTTTGTTGTCACACTAGCTGAGCTACAGAATTAAAGCCCTGGGTTATATGTTATAGTGACACAAACAGTCTCTAATGTTTTTCAGATGTATGAATCTTTTCTCCTCAACAAGAATTTGAGTATATGCCTGATATTGTGCAAGCAAGCATACGGTACAGGATCACAATCCTTTATCTACACTCCTAAGATCTGAACTCTGGGAAAAACAAAGATGTAATGATTTTTATTATTACTTTTTTTTTTTAAACTCTCATTTGGCAGCATAACCTAACTTCACCAGGACTCATTCACTGGTGAAACCAAACCCAAATTGATATGTGACTAATTACAGTCTTTATTCTATAGTATTTGAAAAGCCATATGTTACATGAATAAATATAATGTGTTTAATTATGAGATGCTTCCCCAGCCCTTACTGAAATGTTGTATATCATAAAATATATTTTCTATGCCACCTTGATAAAATCTGAAAGATTCTAAATTTTCATATGCACCTTGCCCCAACTGTTTTGTGTAAGGAATTGTGGACCTGTAGATGTTAAATTAATCTTTTGTTAAATTGATAACTTCTATCCACGTTCACCTCAAAACTCAAAACTGTTTCATGTACTAACTGATGCTATCTACAGTATGCAAACATCAGTCTGAATCCCTTCCCTCCGCCTCGCTCACCTCCTTCTCCCTCCCTTGTTTATTTCCTGACTTGACTGATTATATTGATACCATGTAACATGTGACTGCTTTCACTCCTTTCTCTGGCTTCCATTTATATTTAAAATTGAAGGAGGTATCTTTTAATGTACAAATTGACTAGTTTCAATTCAGTTTCTCCAGGAATCTGAAGTAGAAATGGGGCAATTTTCATAAGCAGCTCATAGATTCTTCACAATAGCACTGGTAAGTTGGCCTAATATTGATGGTTTTACGCAAATTATCATAACATGCCACAAATTTTTGAAAAGGAATTCTTCTAAGAATACACAGTATTTAATCTCTCTTTTACAGACTTTCATCAAACAGGATATCTTCTAAAAGCAATTATCTAAATTATGCATGGATAACTCAATAATTTAATGTCTACATATTTTTACTAAAACAATTTGTTTCAGTGTATCTTTTTTAAGTGCTTTGAGGACTCTAAATAACAAAAGTAAATAGATGAAACAATTATTTCTGCAACCAATATATTTAATACTGACTTTCACACAAAAACTTTACAGGGAATTTATGATAAATAATATGCACTTTTACTATTATGCATTAGATGGGAAATGATGTTTACATGGTAGACATTTTAAAATGTTAGACTGTTTATAAGTAGGTACTGAAAAGAATATAAGGAAAAAGCAGCTTTAATCAATAATTAGTCAAATTCCTTTCCATGATTTTGGTGTTATTGTTATTGTTTAATTTGGTGTGTGGGGGAGGTTCTTTTAATGTGTTTCATTTAGAATACTAAGTTATCTAGAAATGATACACATTGTTGTTCACTTTAAAATATTTTCAAACGATAGAATGGTCCCTGAAGTACAAACCTATAACTCATAAATATATAACTACAATGGCTGTTTTAAGTGATGAATTTGTTTTATTTTTTGACCTTTAGAAGAATGTTGGCTGGTGAACTTGTAATATATATATTCATTCTTTTATTTATTCATCAAAAGTACTTATATATACCAGACCTTTTTCTAGAAACACAGGATATGGAATGAACCAGACAAGACCTCTGTTATTCAATATTAAAATCAAGTACAGTGATTGACATAAATTAGTAAATAAAATAAAGTGTACTAGGTAGAAAATGGTAAAGAGGTTGAATAGGAAGCAATGGGCTTGAGAGGCAAAAAAGGGTGGATAGTACAAGAAAAGCTTTAGAGAGGCAGGTTATGGGAATGTTTGATAAGAGAGATTGGTAGAATGAGGGGTGTATGGGTACTTGTTGGGGTTGGTTAATGGAGTAGGACAAGGTATTTAATACAAAAGCAAGTGTCAATATGTACACTAAGGGCCATAAGACATTGAATGTAAGTTGCTTTGTTATGTTGGAGGATAGAATGAGTAAGATTGAGAAGGGTTTCATCAAGTTAACAAGGCTAGAGATGTAGCTAATGGGGGCCAGACCATAGAAGCATTTGTGGTCTTGATATATAGTTTGGGCTTTGCTGTGTGGAAATGTGGGGCCATTTAAGGGATTTTAGACCAAGGAGAATTAGGATCAGATTTATATTATAGAAAGATCTATGCAGATGTATACTGCATGATAAAGTTGAGTCCTTTAATACTAGAATCAAAGAAGACTGCCACTGGAGGCCATGTGAAATATGAAGACAGTCCAAGAAAAGGCAGTAGCAGCAGTCTGAAAGGAATGGAATTAAAAAGTCAGTAGAATGGTAAGGGACATATGCTTTTGGTCTCAGACAGATCTATGCTTGAATACTGGCTGTATTTGCTACTTACAGTATGATATTTGGAAAATGATTTCACCTGTACTCTTGCCCCTCCATTTGTAAAATAAGAATAAGCATAGCACATATTCATAAGGTTATTGTGATGATTAAAATGAAATAATGCTTATGAAATACTAGGACAAACCTGATACATTATCAGCTTCATTAAATGTTAACAATTTTGGTTATTAGGAACACCCCAAATGAACAAAAGGGCAAAGCAGAAACAAAAATGGCAAATAAGTAGACATTCAAAAAATGTCTCATTTGTACAATTGTTCAAAGATGTGCAAAGTAAATCAATACCAAGGGATAATTTACACCTAGCAGATTAGCCAACAATCGAAGAATGGTCATACCCAGTGTAGGCGGACAGGTGAGAGCCCTCAAGCTTCAGGTGAACAGTGTGGCTGTTCTGGAAGGTACATACATCGCAAGCCTGAAAAATGCATATCCTTTGACCCAGCAATTCCACATCTGGAACTTTATACTGTAGAGCTAAACAGATAAATATGACAATATAAATAAATAAGGATGTCATTTGTGGCATTATGATAAAATATTGGAAACAATCTAAATATTCAACAACAAGGAAATTTTAAAATAATTTATGTTGTAATTTATAGAGTGAAATGGTGGTCAGCCTTTAAAACGATAAAATAAATGAAAATTTATTGCTGTGTAAATATCTACGTGGCATTTAGTTTTTAAAAAAGCAGGTACGGTGTAAGCTAATTTTTGATTGAACTCAGAAACCTACAATCATATATGGTAAAGTGGATAGATCTGACAATTTATAGACTTATTAAAAGCTGTTAGAGTAAGAGAATGAGGGTTACAAATAGAGGAATATGAAGGGGAAATTGATTAATGAAATTCCCTCCGGAAACAAGAGCTTTTTTCACAGTATTAGTGTTATGAAAAGGAAACATTTTTCTCACAAATTGAAATAAAAGAAGTGAGGATATATTGTGTGATCCAATAATTTCCTGACTCCAGAGAAAACAACTTCAGCTTTTTTTCTTTTCCCTCTCCAGCCGAGACTACTACTCTACCCTTTTCTTCTCCAGGACTCTTGCTTTCTTCTTGTTGTTTTTTTTTTTTTTTTTTTTTAATGTGCCATACATACTCTGCAAGCTCTACACATGTATTTTTTAATTATGTGTTTGGGCCAAGAGGTGAGGGATGACTTGCTTTCTAACCTCAGCTATTTTTGTTAAATTGTCAGTAAGAGCCTTTACTAAGAGAGAGGGAGGCAGCAGTGTGGGAGTGTTTTAAGAGCACAGTAAAGAGATGTAAAACACACTGCAGAGGACATCAATCTAATCCACATCCTCTCTCTGTGGGTTCTCTCATTCCCGGTCCCTAGCAATATAACTCAGCTCGTTTAGCTAGAGTAAGGCTGACTCCTTCCAGTTTATTTCCTGAGAGTTTTATAAGAGTTATGGGAAAAGGCAGTCTTTTTTCCTCTGGGTATGTGAGTTGAAAAGCATATTTAATCCTAGAGCTGTTGGTACCATTTTTTCTGTCATGGGACAAGACATTACCTGAAAAATGAAGCTAACACAGAGCAAGAAAGAGAGAGAAAATAGATAGATTCCTATGATATCTTTGAGCAACTGTATCCCAACATGTTTGAAGTGAATTCTGTTCCTAGACCAGTGGTTCTTAAAGTGTGGTCCCCACTCCTGGGAACTTGCTGGAAAATCAAATAAACAGTCCCCATTCTAGATCTACTGAATCAGAAACTCTGGAGTGGGGTTCAGTAATTCTATTTTAACAAGCTCTGTCTGTCCATGGCTAATAAAACTACTGGGAGAGATAGAGCAGGTTGGGTTGTGTGGGTTGGGTTGTGATAGCTGATCAGTATTGCAGACCCAAAGGAATTGAAGTTACTTTTTAGTGTCACCAAAATGTATGGTTATGTTATTTTATGGGGCAACTTTCAGTTGTCCAGATATATGAATAGAGATGGTAAATAGAGAGGGTTTTCGGGGAAGCTGTCTCAGTAAAGCAAGATCAAGGAGTGGGACCTTAGCTGAAGGTTCAAGAAGGAAAAGAAGCCATAAAGGAGGTAATCAATGGAGATATAAAGGTGAGATCCAGGGACAAGATATCAGAATGACATCAATGAATGTGTGTAGAAGAGTAAAGCAATGAAAAAGACAGAGGGCAGGAGGCTGTGGTTTAGACATCCTCCTATCCCAATTCAAGTTAGAGCAGTGATAAGGAATAACAGTGTCCAGGGTGAGGACATAGGAACAGAAGGCAAAGGTTGTTGGTGTTGAGAAGGTCAAACAATTCTGGATTCCTGGGTCAAACATGTGCACATCCACAGAAGTTTAGCCAAGTGCCAAATACCATAATGAACAAGAAAATATGATATTGGTAAATAAAAGCAAGAAGGTATTTTGAGGGTGTCACGGCTAGATGAAATGAGCCTCAGAAATGGAAGTAGTTTTGTAAAAGTGGGAAGTTTTGGTCAAGAAGTAAATGGGCAGGCATGAGAACTGTAACATAGTCTATGGAACATGGCACATGGAATGCGGGATTATAAACCAGAGGAAGCGATGCTTAGGGGTGGGGGAGGGGAGGCAGGTTTCCATGAAGGCACAGGGTTGGAGGCAACATCTTGGGATGCTCACTAAGAAGTGATGCATCCATTGTCTAGAGAGAGTGTTGTGATGTTAAAAGATGACAGAGAAGGGGCCGGCCCGGTGGCGCAAGCGGTTAAGTGCGCGCGCTCTGCTGCGGCGGCCCGGGGTTCGCTGGTTCGGATCCCGGGCGCGCACCGAAGTACTGCTTGGTAAGCCATGCTGTGGCGGCGTCCCATATAAAGTGGAGGAAGATAGGCACCGATGTTAGCCCAGGGCCGTCTTCCTCAGCAAAAAAAGAGGAGGATTGGCGGATGTTAGCTCAGGGCTGATCTCCTCACAAAAAAAAAAAAAAAAAAAAAAATAATGACAGAGAAGAAGCAGAAGTAAGTATGCTCTATTTAGCTTGCATTTTCTCCACTAAGAATAATATTCAGAATGGAAGCAAGTTAAAGAGGAAATTGAAGATTAAAATCATTTTATGCTGTTATTGTAAGTTAACATGTACCTTAGTCAATCTAAGATTGTAGTTCATCTATTTTTATAAATAATCTGTAGAAACTCTTCACAGGAGGTTCATTCTTTGTGTGAATAATGGGGCACATTTACTTGCCATTTAGACAAATTAGCCTTGGTGTTTAGTTTGTGGTAAATGCAGCCTGGCATTTCACCAGTTCTTCCTCTGTGGTCTGCAGGGGCTATAGTCTCATGGCCCTTTGCTGCCCTAGCACCTGTGATTACCTTTACTATGGAGTGCTGAATTGACTGTAACGAGGGCCCTTGGTTTTTAAATAGTGCTCATCATGATTGACACCAGTGTAACACTCTTAGCGTTGAGGAACTTGGTTCATGTTGTGAATAAAATACTCATTCGAGCACGGTGTAGATACCAGAAATCTATAAACTTATAAATGTGTCAAACTATTCTCAGGGTTAATAGTTAGCAGTCATTTCTCTAGTACTTGCCCCAGAGAAGAAAATATTCTTCAAAATATCCTGGGTCAATGACACAACAGCCTTAGCAAAAAGAAGTAATGTATTTTCATAAATTGATCAGATCTTCCTAGATTTCACATTCTTGAGAAAATGATAAAAATAAAAGTTGATAAAAACACAAAACACAAAAATATGACTTTCAAATTTTTTTCTTCATAATGCTATACATTCAGTGGGGAGGGGTTGTTTTTATTTGTTTTTGACAGTAATGAATAGTTCCATTATTAGGCTTTAGTTCCACAGACCGAGGCCAACAGGATAAATAAACAAAATAATAAAGTACATTTTATACTGAAGGTTGTACTTAAGACTGATTCATTTCTGCTACATATTCACGGACATCTACTTGTCATTAAAATATGATATTTTTCTTCCTATTCAGACAAGCACCACATATGTAAATCTAATCTCGCCACTTTAAACAGCACGTACATTAAGAATGTCAGACATTCTCTATACTCTGAAAAATGCTTCTGGTGGCTCCCAGCAGAGCATGTCTATCTCCAGCTAATGAGCTTTAATGTATGATTTTCTTGTACCTCACCTTTCTTTACACATCAATCTGCTCATGGCATCTGTCATGCAAACAGTAACAGGGAAACTGCTGGGGCTGTCAGGGAAATGACACCTTTCTCCTTTACCAGAGTCTGAAAATGATGCCCAGATTTCTCTGAAATTCTCCAGGCAAACTATGTCTTTCTTTTAAAACCTACCATCTGCCCAGGCAGACATCTGTGAGCCAATTGTCACACAAAGATTTTAGCTGACTTCTGATGTTCAAGCCTGTTACATTAGGTTATCAAGCTCTTACTTAACTCAATGACTTACCTTACACACTTCAAATTGAAGATAGGTATTATAGAAAATAATGGCATGGGTTAGTTTTAGCCAAACTACAGAGTGGTAACAGAAGCAGCCTTGACTTTTTTAAAAATAAAGTCACTCAATATTTGTTTCAATTTACATACATACATATATATATGATTTCTGAATTTCTAAGATTTTTCTTTCAGAATGAAATTTGAAAGTATATAAAAGTATATACTATCAATGGGTACAAATGAGTATTGTTCATTTTCATGTTTCTTGATTAAATTTTTATTCAGATACAAATTTAATAAATATAATATAATTAAGTACAATCTCAATAAAACACTCAGTTGCAGCAAAATATCCCCTTTTCATCATTTCTAATTACATAGCTAATTGTATTCAGCAGGTAATTCACTCACAAAAGGGTTCTTTTTTACCTGGTTCAGCTAGTTAATTCAATTAACCTAATTACTTTTCCCTAATCCATAGACTTACCATCTTAGAGAAAAAAAATATAAACATGTTTTCTACATGTGTACGTATATGTGTATATATATGTAAATTACACATTATGTAAATTTTTTTCACTTAAAATCATTGGTATTAGTCTGTGTAAATAAATATATGTGTAGAACACAAATTTTAATGTTTCCCAAGATTTCATTGTATGCACGTATCACATATGTAACCTCTTCGAGGGACTGTTATGAACTGCAGTGTTTTGCTGTTGCTAAAAGCATTTTAATGAACATTTTTATAGGTATATTTTTATAAACTGCACAATTCTGCTCGTTTCTATAACTCGCTAAGGATTATAAGTGATATTTAAAAAGTATGAATATTTTAAGGATTTCGATATATATTATCATGTTATTGTAAAAAATTATAAAATTAAACTTCCTTCAGCATTGCATGAATGCTCCCATTTCACCATAAACTTGTAAACATTAGATCTTTTAATTAGTTACTTTCTGATAATTGAAAAACGTTCTCATTGTTTTGTTTCTTTGATTAGCAAAGTGTAATGTTTTCCATGAGTTTCTAGAACATTCTATATATTCTTTTGTGATTTATGCCCTTGGCCATTATTCTATAAGAATGATCTTTGTCTCATTCATTTGCAGTAACTCTGCACTCTTTAAAGATATAAATCCTTTATATACTATATAAATTACATGGATTTTCCAGATTTCTATTTGCATTTTAGTAAGATTTGTGGTCATTTTTTACTTGCAATGTTTGTTAATCATTTATAACAATATTATCCTTTATGGTTTCTATCACTCTTTATTGTTTGTTACCATTCTTAGAAAAATTTGTCCCTGTTCCATTATTATACAAATATTCAACACTATATTCTTCTAGAACTTTTATAGTTTTACTTTATATACCTAATTTTTAATAAATATCATTTAATAATAATTCTTTCAACTACTTATGTGAAATATCATCTTTATCATATGCTATATTTTTATAAATCATGTTATATAAATCTCTGTATTATATCTTCTAGGCTATTTGTCTATCCCTGTTTAGCAATGTATTCTTTTAATTATTTAATTATTGAAATTTCTTTTAGGGAAAATTCTTTTCCCAATATCATCCCAACTCTAATACTCTTTGTTTTTAGGAATTATATAATTATTCTCACGTGTATATTATCCCAGGTCAATTTTAGAATGATTTGATTAAGTTGTTAAATAAAAAAAAAAGTTTGCACTAGTTAACTTGGATGCCATAGAAACTTCTAACCATCTCCCATTACCCATTCTCTTCTTCTTTCTTTTGCAATAGAAGACCCAAAATGTTAGTTGGATACAGGCTTCCTAGGCTTACAACTTACTATGGCTAGATGATTAAATTAGTGCCAAGGCAAGTGAGTGGAAATGATGAGTGCAACTTCTGAGTCATTTCTTTAAAATCTGTTACCCTAGATTGTTCATTTTTGAATCGGTACATCAGAGAGAAAACAAGCCTCTCTTTTATTGGAGACAGTATACGATAGGATATTTTTTAAAGCACTTTAGCCCCAAACCTAACAAATAGAATTGCCTACCCGGATGTAGGATAGTGACAAAAGCCGTAGAATATGAAGTATCACCATAGCAATTGCTTAATAACTAGAAACAACACAGATATTATTATTGTCTTATAATCTAGTCACCCATTTTATAGCAAGGTAAAGCATTTGGCAGAACACTTGCTTATGATAACCTGGAAGTCCGACTCATCACCTACCAAGGTTGTAGTCATAGTGGAACTGGTTGAGAAAATGTAGAATGTTAGTTTGTAATGGCTGTTCCTTGTTGCTTTGAGTAATATACAATGAAACAGACATTCAACCAAAAATTGGCCAGTTTGCAAGCAGAGATGGAAAGGAAACAAGCTCTGCTTAAGGGTGGCTCTGTCTGCCAGTGGCCTGAAATTTAAATTGATTGAATGTCCAGAAATCTGAGGCCTTAATGGGTTGGAAGTTCCAACTGCTTCTGTATGGAAACAGCAGGAAGTAAGATTACTACCCCAAAGCAGACTGGAAGCAAAAATCAGATTAAGAGTGTTGCCTTCCCACATGAACTTCGGGTTACAAATCCCTCAAGGGAGCCCCCCCTTGTGGGGCAGAGAGGGATGATTGACTACATTCAGAAGCCATCCAACATAAGAAGAGATTCAGCAAGTTTAGAAACTGTAACCAGAAAAGATCTTTGTGAAAGCTTACTTCACATAGAACTGACTGGAAGCAGTCAGTTATGTGAAGCAGTAGACCAGAGACTACTAAATATTGAAGGGAATTGTATTGCCAAATAAATTACAACCCTAATCACAGAAGCCTATGATTGCTTTGGCTCCAAAGCAACTCTCAGGTTATCAAATGTCCTATTCTCCAATATCCACTGAAAGAGTAGCTACAGAGCATAGTAGGTGAGGGAGAACCTGCAAAGGGACAAGTAGGGGCTCTGAAGGACTTGCGTGCGGAGCAGGAAGTTCCTTCTGTAGAGAAGAATCAGGGTTGGCAAGACAGGATTAACTAATGAAATTACTCTCTCTGGGGCAAGGAGTCTTCTGTCAAGCAGAATTTGATATCTATGATAGATAACTGAATGTTTCTAAACCTCTCTTTTCCAAACAGTAGTTTATTTATTTAAGCTTTCTTGTTCCTAATCTTCTGTGAATATTGGTGTGTTTGTCTTTGATATTATTAGTTCCCCAATCCCTAGAACTGATTCTTGGAATTAATGCAAATCAAAGAGCATTAGATTTTTAGCTTTGAGCTAGATGCAAGAAGTCAGTGGGACCTTGGGTTAACTTCCTCAGTAAAGTGTGTGTGTGTATGTCTCTGTGGGACAGACAGTGATATTTAATCAATCAGCCCTATTATTTGATTCCAGATGTTCAATTGCTTCTCTTTGCTTTCACCAGCAAAATGAGATATTGCTCACTCTTGCTCCCTGGCTCATCTTGTTATTGAAATGTATGATTGTATCAGATAAGCCTTTCTTTTTTTTATGGTGGTAAAAAACACATAATATGAAATCAATCCACTAATAAATTTTTCAATATGCAGTACAGTATTGTTAACTCTATGCACATTGCTGTACAGCAGATCTCTAGACTTTTTCATCTTGTGTAACTAAAACTCTATACCCACTAAATAACAACTCCCAATTTCCTTTCCCCTCCTCAGCCCCCGGCAGGCACAATTCTACTTTCTGCTTTTGTGAGTTTGACTACTGTAGATACCTCATAAAAGTGGAAATATGGAGTATTTAACTTTCTGTGACTGGGTTATTTCCCTTAGCATAATGTCTTCAAGGTTTATCCATGTTGTGCGTATGACAAAGTTTCCTTCTTTTTTAAGGCTGAATAATATTTCATTGCATATATGTCATTTTCTTTTTCCATTCACTCGTTGATGGATATTCAGGTTGTTTCTACCTCTTGGTTATTGTGAATAGTGCTTTAATGGACATGGATGTGTAAATGCCTCCCCAAGATCCTATTTTCAATTATTTTGTATAAATACTCAGAGATGGAATTCCTGGATCATATGGTAATTCTATTTTTAATTTTCAGAGTGGCCCTGAACTAACACCTATGCCAATCTTCCCTATTTTTTGTATGTGGGATGCCACCACGGCATGGCTTGATGAGCAGTGTGTAGGTCTGTGCCCGGGATCCGAACCTGCAAACCCTGGGCCGCCGAAGAAGAACACATGAACTTAACCACTATGCCACCGGGTTGGCCCTCTATTTTCAATTTTTTTGAGGAAACTCAATTCTATATTTCTAACTTCAAAACATATTACAAAGCTACAGTAGTCAAATTAGTATGGTACTAGCATAAAGACAGATATGTAGAGGAAAGGAAGAAAATAAAGAACTCAGAAATAAACCCATGCCTATATGGTCAAATGATCTTTGACAAAGGTACCAAGACTATAAATGAGGAAAGAATAGTCTCTTTAACAAATAATTTGGGAAAGCTGGATATCCACACGCAAAAGGATGAAATTGGACCCTTATCTCACACCACACACAAAAATTAAAATGGATTAAAATGGATTAAAGATTTAAACATGATGTAAGACTATAAAACTCCTAGAAGAAAACTGTGATGGTTAATTTTATGTATCAGCTTGACTGGGCTAAGGGATGTCCATATAGCTGGTACAACACTATTTCTGGGTGTGTCTCCAAGGGTGTCTCTGGAATAGATTAGCACTTGAATCAGAAGACTGAGGAAAGACGATTGCACTCACCAATACAAGTGGGTATCATCCAATCTGTTGAAGGCCTGAACAAAAAGGTGGAGGAACAAATTTGCTCTCTCTACTTAAGCTGACACATCTGTCTTCTGTTACCCCTTGACATTGGCACACCTGGTCCTCGGGTTTTTGGACTCAGACTGGGACTTACATCATTGGCCCCCATCCTCAGAGTGGCTTTTCTGGTTCTGCAGTTTACAGATGGCAGATCTTGGGACTTCCCAGCCTCCATAACCCTATGAGCCAATTCCTATAATAAATCTCCTTTTCTATCTGTCTATCTATCCTATTGGTTCTATTTCTATGGAGAAACCTAATATAAAAACATAGAGGAAAATCTTCATAACATTGGTCTTGGCCATGACTTTTTAATATGACACCAAAAGCACAGGCAACAAGAGCAAAAATAGACATGTGGGACAACATCAAACTAACAACCTTCTGTGCAGCAAAGGAAACAATCTACAGAGTAGAAAAGCAATCCACAGAATGAGAGAAAATATTTGCACATCATATATCTGATGAGAGGTTAATTTCCAAAATATATAAGGAATTCCTACAACTCAATTCCTAACCTAATTAAAAAATAGCCAAAGAACTTGAGTAGACATTTCCCCAAACAATGTATACAAATGGTCAACAGGAGTGTGAAAAGATGCTCAACATCACTAATCATCAGGGAAATGGAAATAAAAACCACATTGAGATATCACCTCACACTTGTTATAACGGCCACTATCAAAAAGGAAAAAAAAAAAAAACCCCAGAAAATAACAAGTGTTAGATGTGAAAGAAGTGAAGAAACTGGAACCCTTGTGCACTGTTGGTGGGAATATAAAATGGTATAGCTGCTGTAAATAAGTCTTTCTTTTGATTGTGATGTTGATATCATGTCTCAGGTGTGGGTATTTCTGTGATGATGGGAAGAGTAGTTGGCAGGTGAAATAGAGCATATCTATTTTAGTTTGGTTAAGTTTGGTTTGAAGATAACTAACCCAAATTAGCTTAGGGAAAGAAGGGTTTCAGAGATGTTTTCACAACCCATGGCCTGAATTGAGGTTTGGAACCCAAATCTTAGCTAAGGATAAAATATGCCATAGTCATTAGCCTTCTCTATATCACAGTGGGGTCCTTGGGAAGAGAGGCTACAGGTGACAATCACATCCAAATATCAACTCTGCTTTCCATGTTTAACTTAGGATTTTCATATATGTTTAGGTTTGATTGACTACTATTTTGCTTTGAATTTTTGCATCTTCATTCATGTGATAGTTGTCTCCAGCAATTTCTTACATTTCTAATTCATGTTTGTTAGGTTTTACTCAAAGTTAGGGCAATTTGGCAAAGGCAATTCTTTTTTTCTTCAATGCCAGAATATTCTGAATGACAAAAGAAAAATGTCTGATTCTGGAAGGTTTGAATAAACATATGTATGGGATTTTCTGCACCAAGTCAATTAATTTTGACAGGTCTCTTAATAGGTTTAGGTATAGAGGTTACTTTGGGTTTTCTATATACTCTTAAGTCATTTAAGTCATATCTTTTTTTCTCAAAAAGCCCCCATTTCTGTGAAATTTTTCTACAGAAATTTTTTAAAAACAGGAAATTATGGTCAATTTAAAAAATGTCCTTATTCAGAGAAAAAATTAATGGAAATAAATCTTTTAGAAAATTACATATTAAAACTTCTGGGTATGGCCAAATCTGTAGAAAAATTATTTAACTTTATATATATATATATATTTATATATATATATGTAACACATATACATGTAATATTTAACAATTATACACAGAATACTGATATTTCTAAGAAAATTTGGGGCTAACTTATTTTCTATATGCCACAGTCTCTGAGGTTCTCAATATCTATATACCCTCAACTCTTATATTATCCATTTGTTGTCAACAGGATCAATTCTGTTGGGTCATCTCATTTTGTTGTCATAGGGCATTTTAAAACATATTATAAGTGAACTAGTCCATTGTGCTGCCCTCTATCATATCCTTGTTGGATGGATGGCCAATGGCTTCGTCACATAGTTTAAAAAATAAATCACTGACCATGAGACTGTTCAAGATGAGAGTACAGAGTGGCCACAGCATTCTTATACATATTTATTTAAAATTGTCTGAGTGTTGCTTTTTATTATCCTCTCAAATTTGAATTCTCCATGTTCCTCTGAATATCTTCCACGCTTATGGTTATAAATCATTAACCTTGCCCTTATCACTTTCCTACATCTTTAAGCATTGCTAAGATATGGTATTATGTAGGGGACTTTTGATGCAGTCCTCAGTATTACCCCCTTACAATTTCAAACTATAAGAGATTATATTTCCTACAAAATTTAAATTAATGTATTATCAGATATACAAGAAATACTAGCGCCATAAGCGCAAGGAAAAAAATTCACCTAAAGAAAATTATACAACTTCTCCTTGTTTTTTTTCTTCTTTAAGCAATTCTGATAACAATAAAAATTCACAATCTTCTCAGTCCCTTTAAAGGTTGTTTTTTTCAGTAAAACACTGATTAACTAATATGAGACATTTAATCTGCTTGTAAGAATCAGGACCATAGCACCAGAAAACAAACTGAAATTGAGGATTAAGTAGGGGGAAGAACACTCTCTGGATATATTCCAGGGTAAACACAGACTCATCCTAACCATTTTCTACAAATGAATTCTAACTTCCCTTGCTCCAAATCATTGGTACCCTTCCATCCCAGCAGCTACCAGAACCGTTCTTTTGAGAGTTGATTTTGCAGAAATTTTTTAAAAGGGGAACGAGGTAAGGGTCTAAGTAAGCAGAACTAGGGTCTGTTTTTAATCTTTTTGCACAGCTGAAGTCACTAAATACGTTCACTTTTTAGGGGAAGGGGGTATGTTTCTCATAGTCCTGGAAATTATCTGCTTAAAATAGCTTGCTCATTCTAAAGCTAACAGTTGGAATCGAAAGTCTTCTGTAGCACAGGAAAGCAGCCCCAAATAAATGCACCATTTGCTTTTGTTGATTTTCTTTTCTTCTTTTTTGCTGTAAACAATATTGAAGAGAAGTTTACTTTAGTCCTCTAGATTTGTTTTCATGGGAATATTTGCTTTACATAAGCAAAAGCATTTCCATATAGCACTAATGTGGCTTATTAATCTTCAAAGAAACTATGCTTTTTTTTTTATGCACTGTAACAGCCAAGTCTAAAATGGAAGCTTTCAAGTTTGTTGACTCTGGAGCTGTTTTGATTCTTTTTTTTCCACACTGCCGTAAATGCCCTTTTTCTGATTCGACACTGGGAATAAAAAATCAAATTCTGTCAGCATAAGTCACCTAAGGAATAACATATGTGCTTGTCTTACTCATAGTTTTTTAGCACTCTAGATATTCAGAATAACTGAACTTACTGGACCCCTACCAAGTTATCTATCTCTGATGGCTGCTCTGCTGTAAATTCATACCGAAAACTATTATATTCTCCTGAATTGCTGTAGCTCCCCGGATAAAATGGGAACTTTTCCACAGATTTTCCTGTCATCTTCAACCTGGAGGTAGGATTTAGGAAGGCTGCATGCCTTGGTCTACTGACAGAGACTGATTTTCTCACAGTCTTCAGAGCACCCTTCCTCAAACTCAGCATTTAAAAATAGCACACACATATTCTGGTAATAAGGCTTTGCTGTAACAGGTTCAGAGAGGTTGTCTTTAGGCACTTTCATTTTTAAAAGTACTGATAAGTTGGCTCAGCAAGAACTCACAGTAGTTTCCTGTTAAGTTGCCTCCTAGCATGCTGTCTAGCAATTTGGCAGTTATCTTCTCACAGACTCATTAATTTATGCTCTAAGTCACTCATTTGCAGATTTAAGTTAGTTTCTGAGAGTGAAAAATAGCTTCTACATTATATTTAAGAAAGGGCAACATCTCTTTGAACTGATACTTCAAAGGGTCTTGGCAAATGGGTATCACAGTATACTTTCAACCCATGCTCAGTGTAGATGCTCTAAAACAAATCCAATTCCATCAAAAACTTACTTATTGATTGATTAAATGGAGTTTAGGTTAGAGTGTTAATAATTTTATAAAAAGAGGTAAAAGCAGGGCAGAGAAAGGAAAAAAGGAATGGGTGACCAAACTTCTGAGTTTGCCTAGGACTCAGAGTTTCCCTGAATGTGGAAATTTCAGTGCTAAAACTGGAAAAGTCCTGGGCAAACCAAATGAGCTGGTTACCCTTTGTATTTTAATTTATTTTATTTTATATATATATATTTTCAGCTTTATTGATGTATGATTGACAAAAATTGCATATATTTAAGGTGTACAACATGATGTTTTATATATGTATACATTGTGAAATGATTACCAAAATCAAGCTAATTAACATACCCAACACCTCACATGGTTAGCATTTTTTTGTAATGTACACTTGAAATTACTTCCCCTAATTCTTAAGAGTCTTCAAAATTAACTCTACCCCTATTATTTAGAGTCCACTTATAGGAAAAATTGCCATTTGCCCCTTTAGCAAATAAACCGACTAAAATGGAATAAATAATATTTCCTTCTACCAATTCTGCTAATTAACAAACATTGTTAAACCTGTTAATCTTTTTTTTTAATTTAAATGTTCTCAAAAAATTTTTTACAAATAAAATTATTGCTAAGCATGTAAAGGACATTCTGGTCGATACTGGTTTAAATTCTAACTCCGTCTCACATGCCAGTGCATCTCCACACTTCACAATCTAGGCTGACTAGGAAAGCTCTGGTCATCCCTGTCGACTCTATCAAGTTCCTGACTCCATGGGTGAGAAGATATGGATTTGTTTGGATGTCATTTCAAGAGGAAAAAAACATGGATATTTTATAGGCTATCAGTTTTGACAGTGAAAAGTAAAGATTTAACCCTCCCTGTTGCTATTGCCTCAAGGTACACTTGTAGAAAATAAACAAAAATAGTTTCCACAGGTAAAGCTTGGGCAATAAAAAAGAAAGTAACATCTGCGTCAAAGAAACTCTAAGAAAGTAAAGTCTGTATTGTTTGACCTGAAAACTACCACAGCCTGTTTGAATTACATGGCCACCTGTCACAACTGTGCTTGAGATTCTTCTAAAACAGTAGGAGTTTGTCACATAAATGGAATGTGCAGGATTTAAATTATTGGAGACCATGAGGCCGCTCCAATGAATGCGAAAGTGTCCAAAACAGAAATGACAGGGCTCAGTGTCTTCTAAAGCCATGTCATGCTCCCTCTTGACAGCTGCCCAGAATTCCTACAGCGAGAGTAAACATTAAAATGACAATATCATCACTGGATTTCTAACAAAGTTAACTTGTACTAATTAATAAGATTAAATCCTTAAATGCCCACTTTGCAGACACTTAAATCATTTGCCAATGGTACAGAAAGACTACTGAGTTAGTCTTCAGTGTGGGCATAGTAGCTGGTCAACTAGATGGTGCCATTGGAGGCGTTGCCTAAGATATTTCTCTTAAATATATTAGTTGTCCTACCATAACCACCAGGGGAGGCTGAAATTCCACAACACATGAAACCATCCCTTGATTAAAGGGTTGCCTCATCCTATGTTCCTCTTTCAAAATACCTCAGAAAGGTGACAAAGTCACTCACACTCAGGGTGAATTGCTTTAAGAAAGGGCTTGCTCTTTTGCTCTCCAAACTCCCTGCTTTCTTCTCAAATACCTCACAGTTCCCAGAGATGATAAAATTAATACCTAAGGAGCAGGTCATGAGCAAGGAGGAGGAACTATATAATCAGTGAACTCTGCCTGAGAAATCTTTTTGTGACACCTCCTGTCACACTCTCCATCCCTAATGTAACTGCTTTTCAAAGACACACCCCACGCCCCTTACCCAGGCTCAGCCTGGCCTTCCTCCCATCCCGGACATTCCTCACTCAAAGATGTGCTGTACATTGAACTTCTTCACTTGCCTTAAATAATACCTACTTCAAAACATTTTATCCTGGCCCAGGTTTTTATTTCCTGAAATGCTCTTTATGTCTTTACCCCCAAATCCATGTTTTTTTTTTTTCTTGAAAGACCAAGCTCAGTATCCCCTGAGTAGTCACTTCCTTTCCAACGTTTTCTTAGCTCTTTCATTATATTTATTGCTTCATTTCTGATTGTTAAATGTAATAAATTATCAATTCAGAATATTTTTAAAAAGCAATAAAAATATATATAATTTTACAATGCACATACCCTGCATAAACACACAACCTGAAGTCTTCTGTAAATTCACCACACAATGAAAATCACTGTTTACATTTAGTTTATATCCTCCCAACATATATATGATTTTTCTCTTACGCTCCTTGACAGACAAGGTTCAGTCTGATTGCAGACCTATGTCAACACTCATCTAATTCATTGTGCTTTGAGACGCTTTGTGACTCAGAAGTTAGAGCTAGAAGGGGCTTTCAATATCAAAGAACCCAATTACTTATTTTACAGACGAGTAAAGTGAGGATGAGAGATATTTACTGCCTCACCCTAGATCATGCAGCTTGTACGTAGCAAGAGTTAGAACTTGATTCAGATAAGATGAGCATGTTCAGTTGCATAGACTGTGCAATATACAGGAGAGCCTGTATATTTACCAAGCTGTGCACCAAGGCTTAGGTTTGCATCATCTGGATAAAGAGGCACAAAAGCATCATCCATTTACAATGCATTCATAGGGCTGCAAGTGCCGGTGGTAGCAGGAGGTGGGGAGGAAGAAGGGAATGAGAGAGTGTTTCTAATTCAACTGACAGCACCACGTAGGCTAGCAATGGGCCTGAATCCAGGCTTATTATTTACAAAGCTGATGCTTTCTTAAGACTCTTATCTTTGTTTCCCACTGCATCTTTCTTTCTAAAATGACATATTTCAAAAACCACTCCCAATTAGATATTACTCTGTAATTTTGTAATATTTGTTTCACATATATATAAAAAAGCAATCCCCCCAAATTCCATGGTTATTAATTCCTATAATCCTAGTCTGAAAAGAGGGTATAAGCAATAGGTGATGGATTGGATTGATTGATTATTGGAGTGCACACTTGGAAAGAAGACCTGACAGCAGGTCAGTAATGAGCTCTTATAGTTACTGGCCATGACAACGATCTTCATATCTCCTTCTGGACATCCAGCAAATTGCCTTACACTCTACAAATATTTGTTTAAATTAATTCCTAGGAAATGCCAGGGTTTGAGATAACATAAAAGCAACAGTATCATTAGTTGTACCTTGTGTTAAGAATAATTTTGATCAGCCAAATTAGAATATGAGTAAGGGAAACATTTACATAAATTAGAGAAAATGATAGCTTGGGTCAAAAGCAAAGATCTTGTGATTGATAAGTCTTTATCCAAGTCTGGACTATTGGTATTTACTAATTGTGTGATTCAGAGAAAATTCATCTGTAAAATGGAAATGATAACAATACCTCTTAAGGCTTTTTAAATGTTACAAAAACTAATGCATAGTGTGGCATATAAAAAACACTCAATAAGTGTTAGTCATGACTTTTATTAAAGCTCTGTACTCATAATTTAGACATAGTTTTATTTTCCTTATAAAATATGATTCCATACTGATAACTAGGAGAGTTGTTTAATGAGACTCTTAAAAATAACTAAGGGGAAACGGTCTTTCCCAAAGCCGTATTCCAAGAGGTTTTCCTGGAGGTTTCCATTTATATAGGTAATTGATATAATCTTTGATTTTTTTGAAAGTTGTATGCTATAACTTGATTCAGAAAATCAGAGAAATAGATATTTGTCTTCCAAATTAAAACCAGGATATTTAATTTGAGATAATTTAAAGTGTTAAACTATAAACACCATCATGAAAATGTTTCAATAACTTTCTTCATCTCAAAATGGAATCAATTACTCATTTTCCAGAACAACAGTATAGCTTGTTGAAACTGCATTTACCATATCGTCTGTAGAAAGCAAAAACTGTAATAATCCATGGGAGATATCATTTGAGTTTAGGAGCTTCAACCAACCACCTCAATGATCTTAATTACTTGTGAATGGGTACAAGGATTAATAGGAGGAGCACTGTACAGTAGCAGCACCATTCTGATGCAACTAGTTTAGAGGGGGAACCTTAGCATCCTCCATCCTCCCCAAACCTAGACCTTGGAAAATAGATGATCCCAATGTGTGCTGAGTGTAGAACTGGCCTTCTCGGGGCTGATCAGAAAATCAACAAATTATTACCCCCTCTCTTTTGAGGAGATGTGAGTTGAAAGGTTAGAGAGAAAAACCAGAAGAATTCCATTTACTGAGTAAATAAAATTATTATACATTCATTACCTGGAATATGCTGTAGCCTTTAGAAAGGAAGGACACACTTTATGTAATATTACGGAATGATTGGTGCTAAGTGAAGAAAGCAAGGAGCAGAACAGTATTATAAAATGATACCTTTTGTGTAAAATAGGAGAGATAAAAATAATAGAAGCATGTTTGCTTATATAAGCATAAAATATCCCCAGAGGAGAATACAAGAAATTGGTAACATTGGTTATTTCTAAAGACAGGGCATGAGTGGTTGGGATGTATGCACAGCGGGAAGATTTTTCACTGAATATCTTGCAGATTTTCAACAATGTGACAGCCCTGCTTATTCAAAAATAAGTAAAATTAAAGTGAAAACGAAAGATACTTTTTCTTAAACACCATCTTTTTCTGCTGTAGCTTCTGCCTATTGCTTCTGTTTTCTTCTAAATACCTTAGTAAATGGCATAGGTCTCATAGGATTTCTATATCATTACCTTACATAATAGCAGCCCCTTCTAGTAAAAATGTCCCATTTTATACTGAGGCCTCTGAAAGCTATATACAATTCAAATATCAAAGTTGCTTCAACATTTCATATCAGATTCCTGATATTTACCTACACCTTACAGCCTGATGTTTTATGAAACTTGCTCCTTTTCTGAAGAAAGAGAGCCAAGGTCTTCCTAGACCTTGAACTGTGATTTATTTTCTTTGTCCTAGTTTGACCCACTTCTACATCTTGGAGACTGCTAACTCTACGCCCTTGAGGATGAGAAGAAATAAATCTTTGCAGGTTCTTGGAATATAAATTACAAGGAAGTGAACAAGATAAGTCTGGTGTAGGAAATTGACTTCTCTTTTCCTGATGTAAGATTTCAGAAGTCTTCCCTTTTTTTCTAGTCCATGAATCAAAGAATTGAGGCAACTTTTTAACTAGTGTGTTAGCTGTTCATTTCACAACATTTTAGACAATTATTTTAAACCTTTTTCACCATGGGTCTGTTTAAAATAGGACAGAGTAAACTCATGCCCTAGGGTCTCTAAAATTTAGGGGAAATTCCAGTTGTTTGTTATTTAAAAAAAAGCATCGTATAAATATAACATATTATATATATGCATGTGTAATTTAACTTGAAGATTTATGGAAATTTTGCAATCTGCATCCCAAAAATTTGCACCAGGTTTGACTGATGGCTCCACCTGGCCTTTGGCCCACAACACTGTAAACTTTAGTGACAGGAATTCACACATGCCAGTTTGGAAAGTATAGTTTTACAGCAGAAATAATACGTTACACCAGGAAATAGTAGCTACTGGCATAACACTTAACAATTAATAAAGTTCTCAGACATAATTTTCTCATCTGATGAAACCACATATGAAATAGATATGATATCATTTATCCTTAGGTATCATTTACAAAGTAATTACTCTGTGTTATTTTCCATTTGTTACCTAATCCTCACAATGAATCTGATAAATCATTATTAGTGTTCCCATTTTATAGATGAAGAAATTAAAGCCACAATAAATAAATCACAATTCCAAACGGGGGATGGTGAATTTTATTGGCCCACTGGCCCATCACGGATAAAGACTCCATCCCTGGTCCAATTAACTGTAGGGAGTTTGGGGCAAGACTCTGTATTAAACATATGCCCGTTGCAATGGCTCAACCTGACAGATGGTTTTCAGAAAAGGTGAGGGGCACAGACTCAGTAGGTCCCACAAAATGTGTGCAGTATGTTTAATAAAGTCAAACAGTTGTGAGACTTGGCAACCAAGACCTTACTCTTTTGGCTCTACCTTGAAATGTTAGGGCATCATAGATTAGTTTGGAACTTCTGCCTGGAGGCAAGAATAAGTATGGAGAACTACTCACTAGGCTGACGATGCTTCAACTCAGATTTAGAGAATGAAAGAGAACTTGTCAGTCAAACAAAAGGGACGGCATGTGCTGCAGAATGAAGAGCATGACAAAGATATGCAGTTATTAGAGAATATGTAGCCAGCCTTGGTGCTATAGTGATTAAGATTTGGCCATTACATGGACACAGTCCAGGTTCGTTTCCTGGTCAGGGAACCACACCAACCACCTGTCAGTTTTCATACTGTAGCAGCTGTGCATTGCTGTGATGCTGAAAGCAAGGCCATCAGTATTTCACATATGAGCAGAGTCACCCATGGTGGACAGGTTTCAGTGGAGCTTCCAGACTAAGACAGACTAGGGAGAAGGACCTGGCCACCCACTTCTGAAAAAAATCGGCCATGAAAACCTTATGAATAGCAGCGGAGCATGGTCTGATATAGTGCCAGGAGGTGAGATGATGGCACAAAATGACTGGGCAGGATTCTGCTCTGCTGTACACAGAGTCACTAGGAGTCAGAATCCACCGGATGGCACTAACAACAAAGAGAATATGTTCAATAAATGTTGAGTGAATGAATGCACTAAACAGTATGGCACTCTAGAAATACATGTGTGATTGGAGGAAGCCTGGTGTGTAGAGCAAAAGGGAAATACAGGAAGAAGTTACTCGATATAGGGTTTTATTGGCTAAGCCACCCGTGTTGAGTAGAAGCTGAAGTTGATAGGAGTCACTGTTGGACTTGAGGCAGGGAGAGTAACTATCGGGATGTGTGATTTGAAAGATTATTCAGAAATCAGTGAGGAAATCAGATTGCACAGGAGCAACATAGAGACAAAAGACCCTTTGGGAAGTTTTAAAATAATTCAGGTAAGAAGAGTTGAGGATGAGTGAAGCCAGTGACAGTGATCAAGAAGAGGGAGACTCAATGACAGATACAAAAGCAGAGTTAGCAGGGCTCAATAACTCGTAACTTCAAGGACCGAAAGAGATTACTTGCCTAGGAAATAGCCTATTTCCATCAAGGTGAATAGGTGAAAGGGGCATAATTATCCCCCTAACAGAATGTAAATCCGTGGTCCTACAAGTGAATTATTTACGAAGCAGCATCAATGGCATTTGAGACAACTGTTTGGAATGTTATATTTGAAATTTATTTTTACCTGATTAGAATTATGTTTATCAGTTTTGACCAACTTTAAACACGATGAATTATTCTTACTTTGCTCTCTCCAAAGATTGAATTTAAAACCATAGCCATATCCATTTAAGTGAAAAGTAAATTTTTCTAAGTTTAATGTTGAAAAATACTAAGCAACTCAGCTCCTTTGGTTCCACAGGGTAGATTAAAAAAGGAGAAAGTCTTTCCTAAGGTTGTCTGAGAAACAACTTCACAGATTAAATCATGCCTTCACTTAGATCTGAGAGGAACGTTATGCTAATCTGTCTCCACGGAGGCAGAGCACATCTCTGCGACTGAAGCTTTGTTAGCTTGTTTGCTAGACTTTTTTTTCCCATCTGCTCATTTGCTTTTCCTATTTATTTATCTATCTGCGAATGGTTAATTATCCCCCACTCTTTTTGTCCCCTTATTGTTGATGTTCCGTTTTTGTCAGATTTGTTTCCCCCTTGATTGTTTTCTTACTGCAATCATCATGTGAGAGGGTGATACATTTTTCATTTAATTATAATTTTCTTTATCATGCAAATTTCAAGATGAATAATGGCACAAGCAGATAAGAAAAAGTCTCTTTAGAGTTTCTGTAGTTTTACCACATAATGACACATTATTTAGACCAAATCACTCAGTTCTTTTACGGATACATATTGAAATCATCAGAAAGAAGCTGAATTATGATTTTGGTTAAAAGAAAATCAGTAGGGGAGAGAATTAATACCCGAATACCAGGTAGCAGTAAAGTTAGGACCAAAATATTCAATGTTTCAATGAGATGTATTTCTCTAGTGAATTAGGACTCTAAAATATTATTTAATTTGTTTTTTTATGTCTGAAAAAATGGTCCTCTGTTGTTGAGATATCAATTACCATTAAATCAACAATAACTCTAAAACCTACATTTTCTTTTTAAACATTTCACATATTAAAATTGGAGCTCCCTGGAACTAATAGAAGATCTTGAGGCTTCTCTGAAAAACCTAGTTTTTGAGTATCCAAATACATACATGCAATAATTTAAATCTAGTGATAGAATGATCAATGAACATTGTTATTAAATTTGGACAGGAGAATATTTGGAGATCAATTGAAAGAGCTAGTTTTTCAACCATCAAAAATGACGATGTTGCTATAAAAAGTTATTAATTTAGGTATGAAAAGAAACTGTCTATGGGGCTTATCTATATGCTATACCATTCATGTAGGAAATGTATATAATCATTTATGCAGATCTTGGTGATGTAGACAAATATAAAAATTGCAGACACGAGGCATAATATTACATTTTATGAAGCATATTTTATAAATTTTCTAATGCTGATGTAACAAATTACCACAAACTTAGTGGCTTAAAAAACAAAATTTAGGGGCCGGCCAGTGCCGTAGTGGTTAAGTTCACGCATTCTGCTTCAGTGGCCCAGCGTTGGCAGGTTCCCATCCTGGGCGCAGAGCTACGCACAGCTTACCAAGCCATGCTGTGGCAGGCATCCCACATATAAAGTAGAGGAAGATTGGCATGGATGTTAGCCCAGGACTAATCTCCCTCAGCAAAAAGAGGAGGATTGGCAACAGATGTTAGCTCAGGGCTCTTCTTCCTCACCAAAAAAAAAAAAAAAAAAATTACTATCTTACATTTCTACAGGTTAGAAAGCCAACAAGGATCTAACAGGACTAAGTCAAGGTGTTAGCAGGGCTGCATTCTTTTCTGGAGGCTCTATAGAAGAATACATTTCCTTGCCTTTCCAGCTTCTAGAAGTTGCCCACATTCCTTGGTTCATAGCCTCCTTCCTGCATCTTCAAAACCAGCAATGGTAGCTTGAGTCTTTCTCATAGAGCATGACTTCAACCACTTCTGCCTCCCTGTTCTGCTTTTAAGGACCCTTGTGATTACCATTGGGTCTACCTGGATAATACAGGATATTCTTCCTACTTAGAGTCAGCTGACTCACAACCTTAATTCCATGTGCCACCTTAATTCCCCTTTGCCGTGTAACAACAAATTCACGGGTAACAGGGATTAGGACATGGGCACCTTTGGTGGGAGGAAAGGTCATTATTCTGTTTGAAACACATTTTATGCATTTCTCTGTCAATTTTGTAATTACATGTAAATTACACAAAAGGTCATTTAATTGTTATCAAGTTACAAAGCATTTCCAATTTATATAAATTGGGCTTTTTTTGAGTAAGCAAATGTTATAGGATTAATGTAAATTACGTATATTCTTAAAATAGTTAACAATAAGGAAGTGCAACATTGATACTCATAGAGTTAATAACTTTATATTTTAATGAATATGTATGGAGGAATGGAATCTTTAAGGCCAACTTACCCAATGGTTTTAATATGAGGAATTTACATGGATAAGTGTGTGTGTGTGTATGATAGGTAATTTGTTTACTTCAAATAATTAATAGCTGAAATTACGTCTTCAATGAATAGTATCTTTGCAAATATTAAAAACATTACTATTTAACTGGGTTATCATGGGCCAAATCTACATTGCCGGTGCAATGAGATCTAGACAAATTAAAACATTCCATAGATTTATAGTTATATGGTTTTCTTTATAGAGATTTTGCTAAGTATGTTTTTGAGGCTCTTGCCCAGAATCATCTTTATAAAGCTCCAGGTTTCCTTCCCTTAATTCTCAGTAACAAAAAACCTTGACCTCTCATGAGACACTGGTATATTTTTATCTTACTGACATTGAATCTTGTGGCTGTCCAAGTTTTCTTCTTTCCTTGGCTGCCAGGAATCAGAGAACCAAATTTGATGTTGACCTCTAGCAACTGAATAAGACAATGTGTTATGAATCTTTCTGCCCTAATTTACTCTGGTTTAGTTAACTTTCATTTTCATTTTTTTCTACTTCTTTATTTTTATGTCATACTATAACGTATGTATCTATATAAGTCACATCAAATTATTTGAAAACAAATAAATATATCATCTTAAAATAACACAGTGTATAAAAACTGAATATTTTGACAACTCAGCTGAAAGATTTAGATAAAAGTGAATGACACATCCGGATGTTAAAATGTCAAGGCTTTTGTCTCAATTAGCTACCCAGATATTCTAAACAATAATTTTCTGGGGGATTTTACAGATCTGGAAGCAGAGTAGGGATGAAAAGGTATAAGAATTCTCTTTCCTTTAGAATCTGAGAATTTAATGGTCACAACAGTCTGACTTAATACAGTACATGCATGAAAGTATTAATTATCTTAAATCAATACTTTGGATGAAATAGTCTAATGAATTTTAAAAATACTCATCTTTCATTTATTGTGACTCTTTGCTGACCTTATAGTTTTAATATTTGTGGATTATTTCATAAGGTGTGTGAAAAATAGATTTTATATTCTATTCCCAGAATATAGCTTTTTATTGACTTCCTAGCAAGTTACATACCCTTTTGAAATAAGCAAAAACTTATAACAGAATTGGCTGTAAATGAAAGAAATGGGCAATTTAACACATATCTGTGGCTTCTCACATATACACCCTTATTACCTGAATATTCATCCTGGAGAATATTTCAAAATACTAGCAAGTAGAGGATAAGATTAACCACAGAGCACTTAAGGATGCTCCTTGCTATAGTAGCTAAAGCTTTTCCTTTTGGGATACCTATATCTTATTCTCAACTTGATTATTGACTGGGAGATCCATCATTAGCAATGAATCCTGAACAACAGCCTGCTCTTTGCTGGGCACTCACAGGGAAGTTAATTCCTTCACTATGTTGGCTTCATAAATTTCTTAATATATATTAAGCAGACACTTAGTAAAGAGTTTCAAATTTTTCAAGGAAAAATGTTTGGTAAGGGCAAAACATGATATAAAATATACGATCGAACATCAAAAAATATATTGATGTTGCCATGTGGTGAAAATAAGTAACAATTTTCAATCTCTCAGAAGACAAATTTGTATGATTTCTCAAGGTCAACCAATATTACATATACTGTTTCTTCATAAGCTGAAAGGTGATCAGGTTTCTCCATCACTGAATGGGCTTTAAGACCAGAGTATATGCTGATTTTTCCTTTATATTATTTAATTGTATTTTATCAGAATTGATTTAAAAACTAAATTATTTCATATGTGTTTAATCAAATTCTAGGCGCTATCTTTGAGAGCTTCACCAATTATCTCCTCCAAAAATTTCAAACCCTCAACACAATAAAGCATGCAACAGAAAATCTTGCTTAGCACATTTTTCTCTTTTAATGTAAATTGAATGAGCCAAATTTTATGGTCTAATGTGATTTTTCTATGCTCTTATAGACACAGTCACAGTCTCAAAGGGGTTTCATCACATTGAATTAGTGCAAACCAAAGTGTATTAAATGATAGGCACTGCAGAAGTCCTACTTCAGATAAAAACACAGAATTTTCAATAAAAGGATATCTACTTTCCTGCCTAGTATGTTCACAGAGAGACAAATAGTAGGCTTCTGGCTTTACACCTTGAGGTCTTAAAGTCAAAAGCTCTATTCTTGTTCAGTGATAGCTTTTAAAATGAAAAAAGAGGGTTTTGGTTTTCAATGACAATTGTCATCGGATATTAGAGGTCCTTGAAAACCCAGAGACAGGCATCCTTCCCTGTCTTACAATATAACACTAGTAGCAGCAGATCTGATAACTCAGGCTTTAGCTCAAGGCCTTGTGACTAGTGTTACAAGGATTCTTATTCAGATCTTAAAGCAAAAATACCTACAACCTGCTTAATATATGGTAGAATTTTTTTAAAATCCACAATACTAAAATAATTCACGAAGTTCTGTTTGAAAAGCGAAGCCAGGTATCAGCGTGACAGATAGCTGAGTGGAAGCTATGGCAGAGACGGATCACGTGGATCCAGGACAGATAATCATATGCCTTTCATCATGTTTATTTTTCCATTTTTATATGGAAAATTTTCCACAGTATAAGATAGGGAATTAATTTTATTTTTCCATTCTGATAATTAATTATAAGTAAATCAGTCTCTCCATTTTCCCAAACAATGCAAGAATCTTAACCAGTTTTTATTCACTTCAAAACTATCCTTTCCCACCATCTATTTCCAACTTGTTATAATGTCATAAAACTATTACATGTATATATATATATACGGACATAATAAGTTAGATTTGCCAGTATGACTTACTGATTCTTGTGTCAAGTAATTTCTTCCAGGTTTTTTTTTTTTTTTTTTAATTTTCTTGAAGAAGTGCATTCTTCCGTATTCTTTTAGGCTAAAGTCTGTGGGTGGAAAATTTTATGAATTTTTGTATGCTCGAAGGCATATTTATTTTACCTTCACTTTTGAAGAGTAGTTTTGGCTAATGAATTTAGGATTAAAAATTATTTTTCCTTAGTACTTTGGAGCTATTATTTCACAAGTCTTATTGCATCTATTGTTTCTGATATCATTTTGTTTCTCATTCCCTTATGGTAATTTACCTCCCCCTCTGATGCCTTTTAGCATTTCATCTTTATCTTTGATGCATTAAAGTTTCATCAAGCTGTGGTTAGGGTGTGGGTTTTCTTTTATCGATCCTGTCATTGATCTCATGTCTTGCTTATACTCTCAAAATTCTTGACACTTATTTTGTCAAATACAGCATTTTATCCTTACCTTCTCTTTTCACCTTTGGATTTCCTCAAAAGATTTGGAACATCTGGAACTATTCTCTGTTCCTTTCACTTTTATTTCATATTTCTCTCTCAGCTCCTGGACAGAAAGGTGGACTGAACAGACGGAAAAATCCCCCCTCCTACCCCAAATATATAAAAGTGTTAGATGGAATATTTTAAGATACGGAAGAGAAAGGAAACTCTTCACAGTGGAGAAACAAAGAATAAACATATAAATAAACTGGTAAGCAGGAGTTACAGCCACACATCTCATAGGACTGACAAGGGAGCTTACACAGACTACTTCTAGGATTTTAAGGCCTGTATCATGTTGCAATTCTAAGAACAGGAGAAAATTGAAAGTGGCTCCCTATGTTAAAAAGCAGTCAGGAAAAGACTATGCTAACCACAGACAGGATTTGAAAATTTTATTCCCAATAGTCTAAATTTAACACAAGTTAAAATAGAGAACTTTTCGAACCTAAGACTACACAGCTTATCACGGAATCTGAGAATGTTACCTACATGTTGCAAAACTCATGAACTGAGAAACAAATATAACAACTGGTGTATAATCATTGAATAACCATGAAATCATCCATAATCAAGGCTCTTTAGGCTGAAACTTGCCTAAGACTCCCTGTGGATTACTCCCACAAACAGGAGCTAAGAGATAAATGATAGATCATTTCAGAAAGTAAAAGGCTAACAAAGAAAGTGCACAAATTTAATGAGTTACAGAATTTGAAACCTAGTATAGTTGTGAAGGTAAAGCCTAAGTTTCTATCATAAAGAAAATCTAAAAGTGCAGTACTTTAAACCCTAAAGTGAATGATACACGCTAGCAAGACAATTCTGCCGTATACTCATTGAGATTCCCAGGTTCTTTCCATCTTGTTACTCGTGGCTGACACTGGATCACTGTTAGTTGGGGCTCCATGGTTTTGAGAGGCTCCTTCCTACTAGAGCACATTTAAGGGACTGAAGATGGCTTTAGGGATAAAATAATCACAGGCTTTTGTCATCCATGCTTTTTAATTCACTAACGGTACAATTCCCTAAGATGGTCATAATGTACTGTTGCCTTTGCTTGGCTTAGCCCTCTTTCTGTCATTTCAGTGATGCTTATTTTTCAGCTCTGTAAAATAATTAACTTGTTTGGAAAACAATACCCTGAATCTGATATTTGAACCAGGGGTGGACCCCTCTGTTTGGCTAAGAAGTCTTAACAGAAGGCCTTTGAGAAGGATACTGATCAAGTCTTAGCTCCTAATATTTAGAGCAACAGGGGCAATCGGATCTTCCAGTTTTGAGAAAGCCCAAAGATTTAGGTTCTATTATTCCAATTTCTGCTTGTAACCCCTCGAAGTTTTGACCAAGATTATCTTTGTTGTATATTTGGTAAAAACAGCAAGGTGCAACCAACCAAAAATTCTGGCTCTTTCTAATCACTTCCCTGTAGAGCTACATACAGGCTTTCATTCGGCCATGTGTTCTGACTCCCAAGTTATTGGAGGCAACACTATAATTAATTATTTCCATAGCATAACAAGAATAACCAGCTTTCCAACCTCCTATATTTCTTCTTTACCATCTACTGCTTGTCCTCTACTTCAGTGCCATACATTTTAGATATTTCTCGGGAATTCCTCTTTCAGGCAAAAATCCCATTTTAGTATGGTAAAAGTGAAGTTACTATAATCAAAAGATTCAAAATTTAGTAGCTTAAATGGTATAAAAATGTATTTCTCTTTCATGTAGCGAGTATTCCAGTTTGCTGGGTTCTCTGTTCCACATGGTCATGAAGAGACCCAGCTTTCTTTCATTTGTGTTTCCACCATTCCCTAAGGTGTTTGCACTTATCTGTCAAGACTGGATCATCACTACATCTAGATTCCGGACTATACTGTTTTAAAGACAAGACCTAGTAATACATATCACTTTTCATTACATCCATTGACTGAAACTCAGTTACATGGCTACTCCTAACTGAAAGGATATATTATATCTACCTGGACAGTCATGTTCATGGTTAAATCTGTGGTTCTATCAATAAAAGAAAGGAGAGAATTGATACTAGGGCACTGTTAGCTGTCTCCACCTAGGATTTAATAAAATAAAGTTGTCTTAAAGTGCCTTTAGAATATGTATGCTTAAAATGTTGAAATAAATGAAAGAAGATGTAGGATCTATAACATAAAACCAAGAAATTAAGAGACAACAACATTCAATATGAAAAAAAATATCAAGTAACAAGACCCAATATGGAAAAAAAATCAAGTAGAAAGCACATAAGTGCAAATTTCAGACACAACGTTTTAAAAAGATACTCAACAGAGAAGTTGTTAAACAAAAACAATGATAGTAACATGAAACATTAATGCTGTGCTTACTACTGTTAGTCATTGTTTTAAGTGTTTTGCATATACTAACCTAGTAAATATAGACTAGATCATAAATAGCTGAAAAGACATTAGTGAGTTGAAAGTTGTATAGAATACAGCATAGGGAGTATAAGAGATGGAGAAGAGGAAGATAGGAGATACAAAAGCAGAACTAAAAATGTACTAACTAGTACTAACAAAAGTGGTATTAAAACTCAATGATTGGTGGATTTAATTGTGGGCAAAGCAGGAAACTATGTTTCATGAAGGTAACAAACACCTCTTCCATAAAAATTCTAGAACTAATGCTATCTTCTTCCTCCGCTATTTTCTTGACTCTTCTTCAGACTCCTATCCCTTCTAAATGAGTTTTCTCCAACCATGGAACTCATTCTTCTCTTTCTGTTTTCTCTCCCTTGCCAATTTCAACTACTTTTAATTTTCAACTGTCACTGTTATGTAAATAATTGCCAAATATACATCTCTAGTCCTAATTTTATTATTGAGTTCCTGGATTGATTTAAAACTTTTCTTCAATTATTTTCATATATTTCCCCAATTAACATAAAATCCATTATGCTGCAAACCAGACTAATCCTTTTCCTGAGAAATACATTCAATTGCTCAGTTTTCTGTCTTGCTATTAGAAGGGCCATACTATTCTTCAATTAGCCAATCATGAAATCTTTCATTCATTCATTTATTTATCAAATATATATTTAATAGTTACTATAAGAAAGGCACTGGTGATAAAATGGAAAATGAGACAGTTAACATTCCTCTACGTGGATCTTAACGTTTATATTGTTACAATACATTACGTAATTCTAGATCTTGCTTGTTTGTGACTCTGCATGCATGTGTGCATGCTTTGTAGAAATAAACAGTGTGTTGTGAAGGAGATCACCAGGGACAACCACAGGGGTTGTCAGGGAAATTTACTATTTAAGGAGACCATTTAAACTACTCTGCAACGCCAGCCATAAAAAGATCCCAGGAAGCGTGTTTGCGGCTGAACACAAAGTCAGTACAATGGTTCTGACGTGGGAGAGAGCATTTGATTCTGTTCTAGCAAGAGAAAGAATAACTGGAGTGAGAGAAAGAATAGCATGAAATAAGTAGGAAAGTTTGGCAGGGTCTAAGGCCTGGAAATCTTAAAGGTAGAATTTGGATTCAATTCTAAGTGCAAAAACAAATCTGCCTTGGAGACATAAATTTGGGCATTATCATCTCCCAAAGCTGGTAATAAGTGAGATTGCCTTGGGAGAGTATAGACAAGGAATGGGTTAGGACAGACACCCTGCTTCCTTCAATATTTAGTGATCAAAGTGCAGGATCTCCCATGGCGGCTGTTGAAAGAGTGCTCCGTAAGACAGAATGATAACAGGGCATATTTTCCTAGAAAGGTAAGAGTATTTCAAGGAGAAAGAGTCAGCTGACTCTGATGCTATTGAAAGAGAGAATTAGGGTAAAGCTGCACCATTGTCTACAGGAATTGACAAAATGGGAGGTCACTGATGACACTGATGGCAAAACCATACTGGGCAGAGGGAGGAAGATTTCATTCAAAGTACTCAAATTTTATCTTTAGTAACTATGTGGAAATCTTTATAAAATACATTCTTTACTATTTTCTTACATTAAGAAATCTGAATAATTTAATCTTTCCTTAAAGCCTCAATCATCATTAGCTACATTAACTCTTATTTTATGTTGCTGCTATTTGATGTTATGGAGGCATGTGGGGCTGTTTATCTCTAGATGTGGATATGTGTGTCTGCGTGCGTGTGTGTGTGATGGTTGTTTCTTTGGTTGGTTTTTGAAATTTATTGTCTTTTCAGCTTTTTCATTCTTCTCTCTTAATGTTGGGCTACATAGCATGACTTCTTTGTTGGTCTAGTTAAATAAATATATACTTGATTAAAAACAAAAAAGAGCTGGGTTCAAGTTTCAGTTAATATGTGTACAACTTCATGTTTTGTTGAAATAAGAAATTAAGGCAAGTTGTCTCATCAATAAAAATCCCATCCCATCTTTTCACAAAATGTTTGTGAGAAGGAAAGTCCGTGAAAGCATCAGTAAAACCATAAATCACTATGTAATTATAGATACTGGTATTATTAGATACTGAATATTGCTAATTCTAGAAACCTCATCTCTTCTTAATCCATTTACTCTTTGTACTCTTCTCTGAGCTAGAAATTTTGGTGAAGATTTTTATTATGAATAATCTAAAATAGGAGAAACAATTTTAGGTCAGAGGAGCTCTTCCTTTGTGTTAACTACAAAGGTTATTTTGGGCCACACACCCACTTCTTCCTTTTATGACAGTGTTGTTAGATTGTTAAGGTCACTTCTAAATGATATCTGGAAGTGAGCGGTTACTGTACTCAGGCTTTGCTGAATATTATGTAACAAGATTCACAAAATATGAACAGCATTTTTGCCTTTCATTGCACTCTTACGTCTTCTCATTTAATTCCCAAGACGATAGTGCAGCAAAGAAGAAATGAGCTACATCAGTGGCAGCTATTGTTGAAACACTGGTTTTCTAACTCAAAATACCCATTTCATGGGTCCAGGAGCTTTGTAGTACAGTTTGCTACTCAAGAAAATAATCGTTCAATATCTTAAAAGAGTAAAATTGAATTATCTAAACCATTGTCAGAGCTGTATGTAGAACGGCGGATTTTTTTCTCTTGCTTATTTGCATAAACTTTATGGCAGTGCTCCTGTGAAATGGATATTTTAAGGTGTAGAAATCTTATAAGCCAATATCTAAATAAGAATTTCAGTTTTAATTAAGTAGGGGAGAATAAACACCTATTGAATGACCTCCTAAACAGGGAAATAACAAAGTAGACGAGAGTTCAAGTTTAGAGTGTGCGGGTCAAAGGGCCCTCTTTCTGACCTTGCAGCACTTCTTGACTTTGCAGTATAAAAACATCTTTAGAAATTTGCATGACAGAGAAAAACAATCTAAGCCTTTATTTTCTAAAATTATTGAAGCCATTTATTTACTGACAACTGTATCAGGACTACAGGCAGCCAGTAAACTCCAAAATCTTCTAATCATTTTGAAATTACTATTATAATTAGTATTTTTGGAGGAGAAGCACATATATGACCTTTAGGACTTTTCCTTCTTCTAAGTAAATATGGCCACGTCTTACCACGCGAGGTATACAGAGGTATACAAAGACATCACACTCTTGTTAGGGGACTAATATGCACCCCCAGAGGGAGGTTTTTTTGTTTATCTGATTTAATTTTTCTTTCATTGTCAGAGGATTCACTGAAAATTAGGCTTTGTAAGTTTCTACTACCACTTAATTAATGTTTGGAAATAGGCTAGAACCATATGGCAACCTATGCAAGCTAACAAAAGTCAGGTCTGTGAAGAAGATAGGAATGGCGGCCATTCCAATCTTAATCCATTACTAAAAACCTCATTGAGAAATGACTGTCAGGGACCAGCCTGGTGGCGTAGTGCTTAAGTTTGAGCATTGTGATTTGGTGGCCTGGGGCTCGCTGGTTCAGATCCTGGGCATGGACCTACTCACCACTCACCAAGCCATGCTGAGGCGGCGTCCCACACAGAAGAACTAGAAGGACCTACAGCTAGGATATACAACTCTGTACTGGGGCACTGGGGAGAAAAAAGAAAAAAAAGAGGGAAATTGGCAACAGATGTTAGCTCAGGGCCAATCTTCCTCAAGGAAAAAAAAGCAAAAAAAAAGAAATGACTATCATATGTGTGAAGAATTTTATCAAAATCACTGATTAGGAGGAACTGAACCCCTCATTTATCTGTTTTCTTTTTGCGTGTTTGTTTGATTTGTTAAACAAAAGGAGAAAATACACAATGGCTGAAGGATGGATAGGGATAGCAGTGGCCTTTGTTTTGAGAACATCTTAAGCACGCTGAGACCAAACTATTTAGAAGTTAAGAATATAATACTTCAGAAATAAGTGGAGAAAGATTGTGGAGAGGTGACAATAAATGTTGATGTTATCATTCTAGTGTTAAATACTATGTTTATAAAGCACTATAAATTTAATTACTCTTGGATATACCCTCTAAGATTTGGGCATGTTGTCTGTCTTTAAAAAGTATGACATCAAAGCCATCAGTCTTCAGAAAATATAGGAAAAGCACACACAACAACTGATACCTTCTACCTTTAATTCATTAGGAAAGGCATGTGTAAAAATGTATTATGTTATAAAACATCTGTTAAAGTTTTCTTATCTTCCTTTCAATCTGGACCTGATGAAATAAGTTCACAGATGCGGCTGTTTTCATATTTAATTTTTTTACAATCATCAGTTTTATATGTAGATATAGTATATAATGATGTTTTAATAGAAATCAGAATGCATATTCATATTTCCCTAAAGGTTAAGTGAGGTTTAACAACTCTTATGGGTTTTACATTACTAATTGTCCTCTTAATTTTAAATATTACCAATATGAACAGACTCATTACTTACTTTCATTGTAGGGAGGGGGAAATTAAGTCATGAAGAACGCGAAGAACAATAGTTACTTTTATAAGATCAGAGTGTGGCAGGTAGAAAATACTTGAGAGGAATTTCTAATATAATTTATACTCAGCCATAGCTCTTTAGTTGCTATAACACTTGAGTGAAAATTTCCCTTAAGCCTTATTTTTCTTCAAGGAGTGGAATGAAACATTCTACAATACTGAAGCAGATTTGTAGATATTTCCCAGATGGAAAGTAAGGTCAATGTCTAACAAGGTTTATTTAGGTTGAAAAAGAAAGACAAAGAACAAATAATTCATAATTTGTAGAATAACAAAAGAGGAAATAAATCTAATAATAAATTTACTTCATGTCTTAAAACTCTAAAATGGTATGAAATATGGACAATGGTGGAATTAAAATTAAAATTGGGTGAATAACTTCAAGGAAAACCATGTAAAACACTTATGCATAAATTATTTTCCAGACTTTAATTATTTATTTAAAATATGCCAAAGCCTAAAATAGTCAAAATTTTAAGACGTTTTATAGATTATAGTAAAATAAATATGAAACTTGAGATAATTTCATTCTCTAATTTATATTTAATTCTCCAACAAACATCTTAATTATCTACAGTATCACTATTTACACAAGAGAAAACAGAGTCCTTAAATAGATTGTCATTTATTCATGGCTACAGATTTACTAATAACATAATGAGAGTAAGAATGTTTTGAATCTTAATCCATTGTTCTTTCTAGTACATCAGAGTGACTCTCAGCCACAGTATTTTTCTCCCTCAAAAACTTTTTCATTCAAGATTGAAAGCAACCAAGATGGGATTTTTGGTAAAGGTGGAGTGAAAAGGCTGGCAAATCCTCTCTCCCCAAAACAAGTATAAAACTTGACCAAATTGTCAAAAACAACTATTTTAGGGCTCTGGAAATTGAACAAAGGCAAACAACAAATTGAGTAGTGTTTACACACAAAATGCTGTGAGAACTTAAAGTAAGAAAGGTCGTAGTCTGCCTCCTTTCTGTGTGAAGCTGCTCCTATCCCTCTACACCCAGCTCCCCTGGCACCGAAAACTGCAAAAATAATTGGCATAAAATGACTCCATCCAAATCTCTGCACTGAGAGACTTGACCAAACTCTAGCATGACTTTGAGCAGCTTAAGGCCACGTCCCTAGGATGACCTCTTAAAATGACTGCCTGAGAAAGTTTCTAGTTATAAATCCTTCCTCTGCCTCTTTGAGATGTAAATCTTCTACCATCCAGAACTGTCTCTTCCTGGAAGACCTAGGGGCCTTCCCTTTAAAATGCAAATATCCAGGAAGATAATTTTTCTTTCTTACCTCCCAGTCCCTGTGGGAGGGTAAGTGCCTGACTTCTGTGGGCATCTTTCTCCAACTTGCACAACTGCCTCCTGTCATAAAAATACAAGAAGTTTGTTTCTCCTCTGCATCATGCCAATTACCAAACCCAGATGGCCTAGTCACAGGGACCAATCCCCGCCACCACCCTTAAAGCTCTTCAGTGCCTTTCCTTTAGCACACCTAGTGTTGGAAAAGTCTGCCTTTTGTTTTGGTGAAATAGTTCTATACTAAAGTCTCTTTCACCTACTATAGTAGAATCTGAATAAAATCTGTCTTTACAGCCTTTAACTAGGATCTGGCTTTGTTTCTGTTTAACAGCACAGAAGATTCATCGGGCTTTGTTTCTTGTTAACAGCATGGTAGATTTATCCAACTTGGGCTAACTGCGAAAACCAGTAGCCTTGCTGCCAAAGAAGGATCAATTGACTTGGAGCAAACACAAAAATACACACTCAGCAGCATTGCTAGTAAAAGAAGCAAACCTGGTAGGAAACAAACAGGCGTTCTAGTTGAGGTGAGTGGTAGAGGATCCAGAAATTTAAAAGATATTCAGTTAATGAGAGATCCATACAAGGGCTAGATAATCTCTTCACCTACACCTGGATAGCCAGGAAACCACAGGTGTGCACTGGGAAGACCCAAGAGACCCAGTGCAAGGTAAAACCTGAGGCAGACATTAAAATTGCCTGAATTTTAAATGCACTCCCCAACCCACACACTGATCTATAGTTAGAGAGTGAAAGTCTTAACAAGAGTGAAGTTATTGCTCTGCCATCATTGGTTAACCGCTAAGCTGTGCAGGCACAGGAGCCATCCTCAGGAATCTATGATTAAAAATAAAAATGAGACAAAAAAAGTACTGATAAGAGAGATCGGTGGCTGTACCTTACAGGAGGAAAGAATCTGCAGATTACATAAGGCAACCTTTTAAAAATTCAGGAAAAAAATTACAATTTAGAACTTCTACTTTATAATCTAAAGGTCCACTTGCCAATAAAAAGTTATGAGGGTGCAAAATATCAGAAGAGTGTGACCTATACTCAGAATGATAAAACCAGTCAATAGAAACTGACTCTGAGTAGGACCAGATTTTGGAGTTAGTGGACAATGACTTCAAATCAGCTATAGTTATAGTCAAAGAATGGAGTGAAATTATGTTTTAAGTATTAAAAATATGATTAAAATAGCACAAATATGAAATTTCAATAAAGAAATAAAAACTATAAAAAGAAAGCAAATCGAATTTCTAGAGTTGAAAACTAAAATACCCAAAATGGAAAATATATTAGATGAGCTTAACAGAAAACTGAATAGGCAGAAGAATCAGTGAATTTGAAGATATAACAATAGAAATTATCCAATTGAAGAACACAGAAAAAAAAGATGGACAATTAAAAATGTATACACATCTTGGTATATATATACAATGGAATACCACTCAGCCATAAAAAAAGACAAAATCCTCCCATTTGCAACAACATGGATGGGCCTGGAGGGTATTATGTTAAGTGAAATAAGCCAGAAAGAGAAAGACAAACACTGCATGATCTCACTCATGTGTGGAATATAAACCAACACATGGACAGAGAAAACTGTATTGTGGTTACCAGGGGCAATGGAGGAAGGGGGTGGGCACAAGGGGTGAAAGGAGATATATATATGGTGATAGACAAACAAAAATGTACAACCAAAAATTTCACAATGTTATAAACTATTAAAACATCAATAAAAAAAATGTATACACATCTAACAAAAGTGTACCAAAATATAGAAGGCAAAAAGTGACAGAACTGAAAGGAGAAATAAGGAATCACCAATTATATTTGAAGATTTCAGTATCACCCTCTAATAATTGAAAGAACAATAAACCAGTAAATCAGCAAGGATATAGAATATTTTATCAACATTATTAACCATCTTGGTCTAACTGACACATATAGAACATTCCACCCACTGACTATAGAATATACATTCTTTACAAGTGCATATGGACTACTCTGGTGGATAGTCTCTAAAATTAGAAAAAAAAATAAATGAAAATACAACATATCTCATGGAATGCAGCTAAAACATGGGTTAAAATGGAAATTTAGGGCATAAACCACCTGTATAGAAAAGAAGAAAATTCTCAAATCAATAGCTAAGCTTTTATCTTAAGAAACTAGAAAGATAAGACAAAATTAAGCCCAAAGCAAGCAGGAGAGAAAACATTAAGATCACAGTGGAAATAAAGGAAACAGAAAATATAAAAAATAGAGAAAATCAATTAAATCAAAAGTTGGTTCTTTGAAAAAATCAACAAAATTGATAAAAATTTGCTTGACAAACCTAAAAAAAATTTAAAAAGAAGACAAAGATTTCCAAAACCAGTAATGAAAGAGAGAACATCACTATCAACCATAAAGAAATTAAGATTTTTAAGAGAATATTATAAACAGTATTATGCCAACAAATTGGAAAATTTAGATGAAAGGAACAATTTCCTAGAAACACACAAACTTTCAAAACTAACTCAAGAAGAAATAGAAAATTTTAATAGACCTATAAGAAGTAAAGAAATAGCATTGGTGATTTTAAAACTTGCAAGAAAGAAAAGCCCAGGCCAGATGATTTCACTGGTGAATTCTACCAAATATTTGAAGGAAATATAATATCAATCTTACACAAACTTTTTCAGAAAATATAGGAAAAGGAACACTTCTCAACTCATTCTACAAGAACAATATTACCCCGTGCTATAGACTGAATGTTGTGTCCCCCCTAAAATCCATATGCTGAAACCTAATCCCCAATGTGACAGTATTTGGAGGTGAGACCTTTGGGAGGTGATTAGGTCACGAAAGTGGAGCCTTCATGAATGAAATTAGCATGCTTATAAAAGAGACCCAGAGAGCTCTTTTGCCCCTTCTGCCATGTGAGGACACAGTGAGAAGACAGTTGTTTATGAACCAGGAAATGGGTCCTCACCAGATGCCAAATTTACTGGTGCCTAGACCATGGGACTTCCCAGCCTCCAGAAAAGTGAGAAATAAATATTTGTTATTTCTAAGCCACCCAGTCTATGGTATTCCGTTATAGTATTCCAAATGGACTAAAACACGCTGTGTGGTAGGCAGAATTCTAAAGATAGTCTCTTCCCCCAAATTCCCTAGTCCGGTTATTCAAATTATAACTTAGGTAGTACTGTGAAGTAATTTTGAAAATGTAATTTATGTCCCAAATCAGTTGACCTTAAAATACTCAGAATATTCAGGTGGGCTGGATCTATTCACATAAACTCTTGTAAAACAGAGTTTTTTCCAGCTGGTAGTAGAAGAAGAATTCAGAGAGATGGCTCCTGTTGACTTTGAAGAAGAAAGCAAACAGCTATGTTGTACACTGCAGATGAAAAGGGCAGCCCCCTAGATGTTGAGATTGACCCTCAGCCAATAGCCAGCAAGAAAATGGTGAGCTCAGTATCACAACAGCAAAGCAGTGAATTCTGCCAATCTGAGAGCTTGGAAGAGACCCAAGCCTTAGATGGGGACAATAGCACCCACAGAAATCCTGATTTCAGCTTGTGAGACCTGAACAAAGGATTCAGCTAATGGAGCCCCTATACTATGAAAATGAGATAGTAAATGTGTGTTGTATTAAGCCACTGAATTTGCAGTAATTTGTTAAGGTAGCAACAGAAAATGAAAACATTCTGACAGCAAAGCCCAAGATACCAGTAAACAAGAAATCTACAGACCAATATCCCTCAGGAACATACATTGCTAACAAAATATTATTAAATCAAACGCAACAACATACAAAAAGGATTACACACCATGACCAAACAGGATTTCATTTTGGAATACAAAGTTGGTATGGCATCATCTGTCTCCTGCCAGGCCCCTGACTGGTATGATATTTAAGGAGTCGACCAAGATGGTGACATAGGAAGATCCTGAGCTCCCCTCCTCTCATGGACACTCCAAATATGCAGTTACACATGGAGGAACTCCCTCTGAAAGAGATCTAGAAACTAGCTAAGTGACTCCTAAACATCGGATGAATAAGAAAATAACCCATGTGGAAACACGTAGGAGAAGCTGAAACACCCTTCATCGTAAAGCTCAACCCCGGCACAGAGCCGTACAATTGGGAGGGAACCCCCAACTCTCAGCTTCTCCTTCTCACCTCAACTTCTAAGACTTCCCCCAGAGGGACAGCCTCCCAAAACACCTAGCTCTGCTTATGTCCACAACACCCACAAGATAATATCAAAGAAGCAATTCTTGATGGAAACCCAAGAATTTGCCATGGTTATCCCCCAGAATCAGTGTAGAGGAAGCAAGCAAAATCACACATCTCCCAGTCTTTCCCTGAAAGAGATTTACCTGCATAATTTAAAAGATGTTGCCTGAGGGTCAGACTTTTAATTTAGCAGGCATTTAGAGGCTGGCTGCGATCCTCCCAGAGGATCATCCAAATCAGAAAGGAAGAAGTCATATGGTCTCCATTTGTAGATGACATGATTTTATAGTGTATAGAAAACCCTAAAGACTCCAACAAAAAACTATTAGGACTAATAAATGATTTCAGTAAATTTGCAGGACACAAAACTCAATAGGCAAAAATAAGCTGCATTTTTAGACACCAACAACAAACTATCAGAAAGAGAAATTAAGAGAATCCCATTTACAATCGCATCAAAAAGAATAAAACATTTAGGAGTAAATTTAGCCAAGGAGGTTAAAGACTTGTATACTGAGAATTATGAGACATTGATGAAATATATTGAAGAAGACACAAATTAATGGAATGATAATTTGTGTTCATGGATGGAAGAATTAATGTTGTTAAAATGTCCATACTACCCATACTACAGATTCAATGGAATCCCTATCAAAATTCCAACGGCATTTTTCACAGAAATAGGAAAAACCGTACTAAAATTTATATGCAACCTCAAAGGACCCTCTGTAGCCAAAGCAATCTTGAGAAAGAAGAACAAAGCTAGAGGCATCACACTTACTGATTTCAAACTATATTACAAAGCTATAGCAATCAAAACAATATTGTACTGGCATAAAAACAGACTCATAGATCAATGGAACAGAATAGAGAGCCCAGAAATAAACCCACACATATATGTTATTAATTTACAACAAAGGAGACAAGAATATACGACGGGGAAAGGATAGTCTCTTCCATAAACGGTGCTGGGAAAACTGGACATCCACATGCAAAAGAACGAAACTGGACCACTATCTTACACCATACACAAAAAGTAACTCAAAATGGACTAAAAACTTGAATGTATGACCTGAAACCATAAAACTCCTAGAAGAAAACATAGGAGGTAAGCTCCTTGACATTGGTCATGGCAATGATTTTTTAGATTTGACACCAAAAGCAAAGGCAAGAAAAGCAAAAATAAACAAGTGGGACTACATCAAACTAAAAAGCTTCTGCACTGCAAAGGAAACCATCAAAAAAATGAAAAGACAACCTATGGAATGGGAGAAAATATTTGCAAACCACATATCAAATAAGGGGTTAATATCCCAAATATATAAGGAACTCATACAACTAAATAGCAATAAAACATACGTTCAGTTAAAAAATGTGCAAAGGATCTGAATAGACATTTTTCCAAATAAGACATACAAGTGGCCAATAGGTACATGAAAAGATGCTCAACATCACTAGTTATCAGGGAAATGCAAATCAAAACCACAGTGAGCTATCACCTCATATATGTTAAAATGGCTATTATCAAAAAGATAAAAGATAACAAATGCTGGTAGGATGTGGCAAAAAGGGAACCCTTGAGCACTGTTGGCAGGAATGTAAACTGGTGCACATGTCTGACCAGGCAAGAGAAACAATAGAAAAAATAAACCAATGGGACTACATCAAACTAAAAAGCTTCTGCACAGCAAAGGAAACCATCAACAAAATGAAAAGACAACCCAACAATTGGGAGAAGATATTTGCAAACCATACATCTGATAAGGGGTTAATCTCCAAAATATATAAAGAACTGATGCATCTCAACAACAAAAAAACTAACAACCCAATTAAAAAATGGGCAAAAGACCTGAACCGACATTTCTCCAAAGAAGATATACAGGGGGAGGAAGTCAAGATGGCGGTGTAAGCAGACTCTGAACTCACCTCCTCCCTTGGACACACCCAATTTACAACTACTCGTGGAAAAATTACCCGAGACAGAACTGAAAACTGGATAAGAGGAACTCCTGCAACAATGGACAATCCTAATTGAGGTGGAAGAGGCAGAAACTCCCTTCTGGAGAGGAAAAACGCCGCCAGCATCACGGCTGCCCGGAAGCAGCCCGCAGGTATGCAGCCCTCCCTGGAGGCGCAGGGCCCTGAGCCGGGGAGTGCCCCCACTGTAGGCATTTTGTGGACCCAGCACAATTGAGACGAGTGGCATAATATCTGACTTTGCCTGCTACTAAAACATTGGGGAGTACCCCCAGAAAAGCTGGTTCACAAAGAAATTAAAACCGGCTCTTAAAGGGCCCACGCGCAAACTCACCCGTTTCAGAAAGCAACTTAAAATCACCAGAAAGAAAGGTGCACAGTGCTTTGGTGAAAAGAGACTCACCTAATAGGCCCTGAGTGCATCTCGGTGAGAGGTGAGACCTCTCCATGGACTGGGACATTGGCGGCGGCCATTGTTGTGGCCTGGTGTGGGTGTGCTGACACAGACGCCATTGGAGTTCTCCCTGAGGCCTGCTAGCCCAGGGTCTGCCCCACCCACTAGAGCACCGATTTAATCCAGCTCAGCTAGGGCAGGCAGCATACCCTACAGACTGGCCCCATGCAACAAGCCCTTGGGCAACTTGTGGGCCTGCATAGATTGGTGACTGGATTCTCTGCAGCCTGGCAACTGAGCTGACTTCAGTGGAGCAGGGCGTGCACAAGTAGCGGGTGGAGAGTGTGGGGCGGTGGTGGAGTGTGTGGGGCTCCCACCGTGGAGAGACTGGGTCCGCTTCAGGAGGTTGGGGCGTGCACACGGGTCAGGACTGTGTTGACTGTGTGTGTGGACCTGTGGGTGGCAGGGCTTGTCAGCTGCAGAAGATTTGTGCTTCTCAAAGACCAACATAGCGAGTTTGCCCCACCTTCCAAAGCCTGAAACAATTGGGTGTTCCCATGTCTGAGGCCAGCCCCACCCAGCTGCAATCCTCAGAGAGCTGACAAGAGACCTAAAGGCTGGAGGCCTATAGCAATTGGAAGCCCCTGAGCCTAACAACCTGCCACGCTGGGGGCCTACTCACTTAAAAGAAAGACTGCAACACAAATTTGGTATTAGAATTTGTAGCCAACTGTGCTGGGGCTCCCCACACCTGATAAAGAGACTAAAGGGCCCACAATAACTACAAGCAGCTGAGCATTACAACAGCTGACCAGGAGCATAACTCAGCCTCCCTGGGCACCTACAGGGAGAGGAAACAGGCCACAACAGAAGGACACACGTAGCCCACATAGGGGTCACCTCTGGAACATTGAGAACTGAGGGAAGCACACTGCAGGCCTCCTAAGCCATCACTTACATAAGGTCACCTATCCAAGAGCAGGAGACGTAGCTGACCTACCTAATACGTAGACACAAGTACAGGGAAAGAGGCAAAATGAGGAGGCAAAGGAATACATTCCAAGTAAGGGAACAGGACAAAACCCCAGAAAAGGAACTAAGTGAAACAGAAATGAGCAACCTACCCAACAGAGAGTTCAAACAAAGAGTGTTAAGGATGCTCACTGATCTGGGGAGAAGAAAAGATGAACTCAGTGAGAATGTCAATAAAGAAATCGAAGATATAGAAAAGAACCAATCAGAAATGAAGAATACAATATTGGAAATGAAAAATTCACTAGAGGGACTCAAAAGCAGAGTAGAGGATACAGAAAATGGACCTGCGAGCTGGACGAAAGACTAGAAGAAATTACCCAAGCTGAACAGGTAAAAGAGAAAAGAATTAAAAAGAGTGAGGACAGTCTAAGGGACCTCTGGGACAACATCAAGCGCACTAACATCCATGTTATAGGTGTCCCGGAAGGAGAAGAATGAGACAAAGGGGCAGAGAATCTATTTCAAGAAATAATAGATGAAAACTTCCCTAACCTAAGGAAGGAAGCAGACATCCAGGTACAGGAGGCACAGAGAGCACCAAACAAGATAAACCCAAAGAGGTCCACACCAAGACACATCATAATCAAAATGTCCAGAATTAAAGATAAAGAGAGAATCCTAAAAGCCGCAAGAGAATGTCAAGTTACATACAAAGGAAACCCCATAAGGCTATCAGCTGACTTCTCAGCAGAAACCTTACAGGCTAGAAGAGAATGGCATGATATATTTAAAGTGCTAAAAGGGAAAAATTTACAGCCAAGAATACTCTACCCAGCAAGGTTATCATTCAAAATGGAAGGAGAGATCAAAATTTTCCCAGACAAGCAAAAATTAAAGGAGTTTCTCACCAAGAAAACAGTGCTACAAGAAATGTTAAAGGGACTGATTTAAGGGGAAAAGAGAAGACCACAAATAGGAAAAATTATCTATTTCCATGATAAGAGGGTAATGGATACAAATGCACAAAAAAGAGGTTAGATATGATATCAAAAACATAAAAAGAGGGAGGAGGGGAGTTAAAGAGTAGAGCTTTCAGACAGACTAAAGAGACCATCAATTCTGTATGGAAGAAGAAAGGAACAGAGAAGGACTACTAAAAACTGAGAACAAAAAAAGTTAAAAAACGGCAGTAAGTACATACTTATCAATAGGTACTTTAAACATCAATGGACTAAATGTTCCAATTAAAAGGCATAGGGTGGCTGATTGGATAAAAAAACAAGACCCATATATACGCTGCATACAAGAGACACACTTCAGACCTAAAGACACTCACAAACTGAAAGTGAAGGGATGGAAAAAGATACTCCACACAATTGGCACTGAAAAGAAAGCTGGGGTAGCAGTACTCATATCAGACAAAATAGACTTTAAAACAAAAACTGTAAAAAGAGACAAAGAAGGGCATTACATAATGATCAAGGGAACAATCCAACAAGAGGATATAACACTTGTAAATATCTATGCACCCAATGTAGGTGCACCAAAATATATAAAGCAATTATTAACAGACATAAAAACAGAAATAGACAGTAACACAATAATAGTAGGGGACTTGAACACTCCACCCACAGCAACGGGTTTGGATGATCTCATCCAAACAGAAGATCAATAAGGAAACACTGGCCTTAAATGATACAATAGAACAGGTGGATCTAGTAGATATATACAGAGCATTCCATCCAAAAACTGAAGAATACACGTTCTTTTCAAATCCACATGGAACATTCTCCAGGATTGGTCACATATTAGGCCACAAAACAAGTCTCCATAAATTTAAGAAGATTGAAATAACAGCAAGCATCTTTTGCGACCACAACAGTATGAAACTAGAAATCAACTATAGGAAGAAAATCAGAAAAGCCACAAATACATGGAGATTAAACAAAATGCTACTGAACAACGACTGGGTCAATGAAGAAATCAAAGAAAAAATAAAAAAATACCTGGAGACAAATAAAAATGAAAATACAAACTACCAGAATTTATGGGATACAGCAAAAGCGGTTCTAAGAGGGAAGTTTATAGCAATACAGGCCTATCTCAACAAACAAGAAAAATCTCAAATAAACAATCTAACAATGCACCTAAAGGAACTGGAAAAAGAAGAACAAACAAAGCCCAAAATCAGTAGAAGAAGGGAAATAATAAAAATCAGAGCAGAAATAAATGAAATAGAGACTAAAAAAACAACAGAAAAAATTAATAAAACCGAGAGCTGGTTCTTTGAAAAGATCAACAAAATTGACAAACCTTTAGCTAGGCTCACCAAGAAAAAAAGAGAGAAGGCACAAATAAGTAAAATCAGAAATGAAAGAGGAGAAATTACAACAGACACCTCAGAAATACAAAAGATTATAAGAGAATACTATGAAAAGCTATATACCAAATAATTCGACAATCTGGAAGAAATGGATAAATTCTTAGAATCATAGACCCTTCCAAAACTGGATCAAGAAGAAGTAGAGAATTTGAATAGACCAATCACCAGTAAGGAGATCGAAACAGTAATCACAAACCTCCCCAAAAATAAAAGTCCAGGACCAGACGGCTTCCCTGGGGAATTCTACCAAACATTCAAAGAAGACTTAATACATATCCTTCTCAAACTCTTCCAAAAATTGAGGGGGGGGGGGGAAGCTCCCTAACTCATTCTATGAAGCCGACATTACCCTGATACCAAAACCAGACAAGGACAACACAGAAAAAGAAAATTACAGGCCAATATCACTGATGAACATCGATGCAAAAATCCTCAACAAAATACTAGCAAATCGCATACAACAATACATTAAAAAGATTATACACCATGATCAAGTGGGATTTATTCCAGGTATGCAGGCATGGTTCAACATTCACAAATCAATCAACGTGATACACCACGTTAATAAAATGAAGAATAAAAATCACATGATCATCTCAATAGATGCAGAGAAAGCATTTGACAAGATACAGCATCCATTTATGATAAAATCTCTGAATAAAATGGGTATAGAAGGAAAGTACCTCAACATAATAAAGGCCATATATGGCAAACCCACAGCTAATATCATCCTCAATGGTGAAAAACTGAAACCTATCCCTCTAAGAACAGGAACCAGACAAGGATGCCCACTCTCACCATTCCTATTTAACATAGTACTGGAAGTCCTAGCCAGAGCAATCAGGCAAGAGAAAGAAATAAAAGGGATCCAAATTGGAAAGGAAGAAGTGAAACTGTCACTATTTGTGATGACACGATTTTATATATAGAAAACCCTAAAGAATCCACCAAAAAACTTCTACAAGTAACAAACGAATACAGTAAAGTTGCAGGATACAAAATCAACGTACAAAAATCAGTTGCATTTCTTTACACTAACAACGAAGTAGCAGAAAGAGAAATTAAGAATACCATCGCATTTAAAATTGCAACAAAAAGAATAAAATACTTAGGAATAAACTTAACCGAAGAGGTGAAAGAGCTATACACGGAAAACTATAAAACATTGCTGAAAGAAATTGAAGAAGACACAAAGAAATGGAAAGCTATTCCATGCTCCTGGATTGGAAGAATTAACATAGGTAAGATGTCCCTCCTTCCTAAAGCCATCTATAGATTCAATGCAATCCCTATCAAAGTTCCAACAACATTTTTCACAGAAATAGAACAAAGAATCCTAAAATTTATATGGAACAACAAAAGACCCCGAATAGCTAAGGGAATCCTGAGATAAAAGAACAAAGCTGGAAGTATCACACTCCCTGATTTCAAAATATACTACAAAGCTACAGTAACCAAAACAGCGTGGTATTGGCACAAAAACAGACACACAGATCAATGGAATAGAATCGAAAGCCCAGAAATAAACCCACACATCTATGGACAGCTAATCTTTGACAAAGGAACCAAGAACATACAATGGAGAAAAGAAAGTCTCTTCAACAAATGGTGTTGGGAAAACGGGATAGCCACATGCAAAAACATGAAAGTAGACCCTTACCTTACACCATACACAAAAATTAACTCCAAATGGATTAAAGACTTGAATGTAAGACCTCAAACTATGAAACTTCTAGAAGAAAACATAGGCAGTATGCTCTTCGACATCGGTCTTAGCAACGTATTTTCAAGCACCATGTCTGACCAGGCAAGAGAAACAATAGAAAAAATAAACAAATGGGACTACATCAAACTAAAAAGCTTCTGCACAGCAAAGGAAACCATCAACAAAATGAAAAGACCACCTAACAACTGGGAGAAGATATTTGCAAACCATACATCTGATAAGGGTTTAATCTCCAAAATATGTAAAGAACTCCTGTATCTCAACAACAAAAAAACTAACAACCCAAATGAAAAATGGGCAAAAGACATTTCTCCAAAGAAGATATACAGATAGCCAACAGACACATGAAAAGATGTTCAAAATCATTAACTATCAGGGAAATGCAAATCAAAACTACAATGAGATATTACCTCACGCCCATCAGAATGGCTATAATTAACAAGACGGGAAACAACATGTGTTGGAGAGGATGTGGAGAGAAGGGAACTCTCATACACTGCTGGTGGGAGTGCAAATTGGTGCAGCCACTATGGAAAACAGTATGGAGAGTCCTCAAAATATCAAGGATAGAACTATCATATGATCCAGCTATTCCACTGATGCGTATTTATCTAAAGAACTTGAAAATACCAATGCGTAAAGATACATGCACCCCTGTGTTCATTGCAATAGCTGTGACTTGGAACCATGTTATTCACAATAGCCAAGACTTAAAAGCCACCTAAGTGTCCATCAAGGGACGAATGGATAAAGAAGATGTGGTATATATACACAATGGAATACTACTCAGCCATAAGAAACGATGAAATCCAGCCATTTGTGACAACATGGATGGACAGTGAAGGGATTATGCAAAGTGAAATAAGTCAGAGGGAGAAGGTCAAATACTGTATGATCTCCCTCATTAAGTAGTAGATAATAACAACAACAAACACATAGAGACAGAGATTGGATTGGCGGTTACCAGAGGGGAAGGGGGGAGGGAGGAGGGCGAAAGGGATAATTCGGTGCATGTGTGTGGTGATGGGTTATAATTAGTATTTGGGTGGAGAACATGATGTAACCTATGCAGAAATAGAAGTATAATGATGTACACCTGAAATTTATACAATTTTATAAACCAATGTTACTGCAATAAACAAAAAATTAAAAAAAAAAATTCCAACAGAAAAAAAAGTAAACTGGTGCACCCACCATGGAAAACAGTAAGGAGATTCCTCTAGAAATTAAAAATAGAACTACAATATAATCCAGCAATCCCACTTCTGAGTATATATCTATAGGAAATGAAATCATTATCTCAAAGAAATGTCTGTACTCCCATGTTCATAGCAGCATTATTCACAACGGCCAAGATTTGGAAACAACCTATGTGTCCGTTGATGAATGAATAGATAAAGAAAATGTGGTGAATATATATATATATATATATCTCTTTCAAATGGAATACTTTCAGCCTTAAAAAGAAGGAAATCCTGTCATTTGTAACAACATGAAGGGACCTTTAGGCCATTATGCTAAGTGAGATAAACCAGACAAAGAAAAATACTACATGGTATCACTTACATGTGGAATCTAAAAAAGCTGAACTCATAGAAACAGGAGAAAAGTGATTGCCAGGGGCTAGGTGGTAGCGGAAATGGGGAGAGGCTGGTAAAAGGGTACAAACCTGCAGCCCTAAGATGATTAAGATTTGTGGATCTAATGAATAACATTTTGGTAACTATAATTGATAACACTGTATCGTGTAATTGAAATTTGCTAAGAAAGTAGAACTGAATGTTTTCACCAAGGAGGAAAAAAAAAGGTAAATATGTGAGGTGATGGATGTGTTAATTAACTTGGTAGGGGGAATCCTTTTACAATGTATACATATATCAAATCATTATGATGTATACTTCAAATATCTTACAATTTTATTTGTCAATTATACCCCAATAAAGCTGAAAAAAATTTTCTAAAGTTGATATAACATTCTGGAGATGAAATTAAAAAAATAAGAAGGCCTATACACTGAACATTACAAAATATTATTGAGAGAAAATAGAATGTCTAAGTAAATGGTGCAATAGCCCATGCTCATCAATGGGAAAAGTCAATATTGTTAAAATTGCAATACTTCCCACAATGAGCAATAGATTCAACATAATCCTTAGCAAAATTTGGTCAAGCTTTATTCATAGAAATTAGTAAGCCATTTTTAAAACATGTAGGATCTAGTTCCTGCTAATGTACCTGCTTCATCTGTGGCCACTCTTTCCCAGAATCTCTGTGCTCCTGCCATATTAGCCTTTTTAAGTCCCTTCTATGCTTCATACCACTGCAGGGGTTTTCTATCTCCTGTTTCCTTACCCTACGATGTCCATCCCCACCTTCACCTAACTACCTTCTACTTGTTTTTCAGATTTCAGATGAGATGGCTTTTCTTCAGTGAAATTTCCCCAGCCCAGTCTCCCGTCTCTGTTGTGTGCTCTCTTATTACCACTTATCTCTCCTCTGGAGTGCTTATTGCAATCATATTTAAATAATTAATTGAATAACTTGTTTAATGTCTATTTCTCCTACTAAAATATAAGCTTCAGAAAGCCTTAAAAATAACTTCTGAGTTTCCACTCCCATGTGCTAGGAATTCAGTGGTGGTGTTGGCTGTGACGAGAAGTTGATAAGGAGTTTCACTTTTTGAGTTGGATGTCAGTTAGAGTGTTTTTCCTCAACACCCTCGGTTTAGTGGTACCTTTCCCTATGTGCACATCAGTTTAAGTCCAAGACTGTTGCCTGGAGAGTATACATAACATTTTTTATGTATTTGATTAGAAAAAGAGCATAAACCAAAAAAAATCTCCATTTGCAGTTGACTGCTTAATATTCAGGATGATTTTCACTGATACTGAATTAAAAATAACAGAAAACATTATATTGTTTTTTAATATAATAAATGCATATAGAAACAAACAGTTTTATTAGATCAGGAATTTCAAAACATCCTATATTTATTATAACTAAACATGATTAGTTTCTCATAGTGAAAAAAAGTATGGATTTGGAAACCAGAAACTTGGCACCTATCTACTATATCCATCTGTAAAATATGTCATCTCTCTCAAAGTCCTTCTTCACAGATTTACAGTGAGGATTAAATGGGATAACATGTTTGAAATCTCTTTATAAACTCTGAAACACCATACAGATGTTAGTTATCATTTGTATGTCCATTATAGAGAGATGAGATGAAATAATTCTATTTTATGTCCCCAATGGACACAGACTTGAAACACATTTATGAGACTGACAATATCTTCCACAGGAGTTTTGCTAGCATAAGGCTGCTTTAGAAATGCATTAGTGGACCCAGAGGAAATCTGTTATTCTTAAGATTACGTGCATGCAACAACTATAAGTGTGCTCGACTTTCCCATGCACAAGGTGTGAATGTACACACCTACAATGTCACAAATTAAATTACTTTAATTATGAAATGCAAATTAAACCTTTATATGACACACTGAAATTTCATACACACACACACATACTCTCTTTAACTGAATTGAATCAAGACATTTTTTCCTCTTCTAGCCAGAGAAAGGGTGCTGATTGTTCTACCTATAAACTTCAAGTTTCAATTGCCCTATGGAATATTTAAACTGCCTGGTTAATGAGAGAGTAACGCCTATTAATGCAGAACCTAATGATTCTAACTATTAATATTGACCACTGCATCGGATTAGAGAGTATAGAAACAGCTAAATTAATCAGCCATACCAAATCCTTTGAGAACCAGGAAAATTTGTTCTCCAGTCTACCCCAGGAGCGTATTCCAGTGATGCGAGGAAAGGCATAAATTTAGAAGTATTATGTCCCCCTCCTCATAAAATGCCTGAGCTACTTCATTTTCATCTGAGCAATGATGCAAAACCAAGGCACTGGCCAGCCCCACGGCATATAGAACCACTGCAAGAGAAATCTTCATTTCACACACCTGTCCCCTGCCTCTGATTCTTTATTTAAGAGGCATCCAGCCATTTTGTGTAAATGTTGATGATAAGCTAAGCTTCAGCAGTTATTTTGGGGAAAGAAGATGAAGGTTTGGAATAGCCCAGATGAATTTAATGAACATCTAACCTGTAAGCAGGAATATCAGAGCTGACAGCAGCAAAATTACAGAATCAGAGAAGCCAGAAACATTACAGCGTAACCGGATGACATCCTGAGGACCACGATTTTAAAAGGTGGCATGGAATCTTCTGCATATCAAATTAGTCATCAGGTCAAACTGCAAACGAATTCAGCTTCTATGTAATACTTTGGAATTCCCACAGAGAGGACTTGGAAGGCAAACGTATCCCTAGGTGAGCAGTCAGAGCACCTGATTCCTGTATAATTACATGGAATGAGAATTTGATACATGACAGTAATTACCTAGCTGAAGGTGCAATTAGCCATTTGTGACCTCATTCTGAGTGGCAACTAATTAACCCTTAATGTCAAAAATGTCAACCTTCATCAAGATACCAAAGAGAAGTACTACATGATCAGCTAATACTTGTTCCAACCTATTAATGGTTGAATCTGTCATTAGAAATGTGAATATATCATTTTTACATCAGCATTTATGAGAAGATGTGGAATGTGCTTCATTTCTTTTCTTTGGTGGCTTCATTTTCCTTCGTTATCCTTGTGTGGGTAAAAATTCTTTTCTAAAATAAGAATAAGCTTTCATATGCATATAAAATAATCATCTCTCAGTGAGATAAACCACAATCAGCAGGTATATAGAGAACTATAACTGGTCAGTGGCACGTGATTTCTCATGGTTATAGAAATGGCACAGAATCTGAAAAGATCTGAAACTATGCTATCATTATCATCACCAACACCTCTCAAATATTGGCCTCATTGGAAATTGATTCTGGTACCTTGTTTTTGTTGTAAACACTGAAGACGTAAGAAAGTTCCTTGGATTATATAGGAAAGCCTAAAACCATCATCTTTTTTAAACAACCAAATACTAGTCCACAACTATTAGTAGTCTATTCTTTCTCCTTATTATTTACTATCAATAAAAACATAAGATTTGAAAATCTACATATATGTATACGAGTTTGATTCAAATAAGGAAAAGTGCTATACATTTTCTTCTCCTAGGGTTCATAGGAGTAACCTCAAAGACAATCTTTCAAATAATTAACATGGACCTAGAGCCATGTTAATAAGATCAGTGTGACAAATATTTGTATTATAGATTGAAAACAAAATCTAGCACTGATATTTCATTGTTTTGGATTCATCACTGGTAATGTATGATATGTGCCGCTGAAATTTTGTAGGCTATTTGATTTGATTCTTCTCTCTCTTCAAGGTTGTTTCAAGGGTCTAAATTTAATCTATGTAATTTCTTTCTTTTTTTTTTTTTTTTTTTACAGAGAACCAAACTGTTTTCTCAAGGACCTTACAAACTCGTGTTTCTAGAACAGCAGGTGCAAGACAAACAAAAAGTGCACAACAAGTATAACATCATATTCTTTGACTTGCATGTGTGGCAAAGAGTTCTAATCACTTTACCTAGAAGTTCAGAAAGGGTAACCAATTATAACTCATTCAAAATAATACTGACAAATTTTGTTATTTAAAATCACTCTAAAGACTTATTTTAGACATAAATAAACATGAGTGAAGACATATCCCGTTGAATTCTCATTAATAAATTCTAAAATAAAGTATTTCTTTGTATTTACTACATTGAGAAAGGTATGTCATAGCACTGCTATTCCCTGAAGCCGCCAGGGACACGATGCATGAATGGAAGGTGCTACGTTCAATTCAAAATGAGAAACATGGGTACAGATTCGCTTTCAAACCACAAAGAATGGAAAGTCTCTTGTAGAGATAGCGAAGCAAGGAGTAAAAACAAAGAACAAAAGCCAACTACCACTTATTAATTAAATGGATAAACAAAGCTCTTGCTTGATAATGAGACGAAAAGTCATATGATTATAGGAGACACTCTGCTTCCAAGAGGTGATTGCATTTGTTCTGGTTCTTCATTTGTTCAGATTGGAAATTAAAACAATGTAACACAGGACACTGGCCCCAGGCATAGTGGTTGGGTTTGGGATGCTCTGCTTCAGTGGCCCAGGTTCATGGGTTCGGATCCTGGGCACGGACCTACACCACTCGTCAGCCATGCTGTGGTGGTGACCCACATACAAAATAGAGGAGGATTGTCACAGATGTTAGCTCAGCATGAATCTTCCTCAAGGGAAAAAAAGACGAAGATTGGCAAAAAAAAAAGGAAGATATTAGCTCAGGGCAAATCTTCCTCAGGTAAAGAGAGGAAGATTGGCAACAGATGTTATCTCAGGGAGATTCTTCCTCAACAACAACAAAACAACATAATGCAGATGGTAAGTTTAGCAACCACAGTGGCACCTTGAATCAGCCATTTCCACTGCTTGTTTTAGATTTCATGTCTATACTTCCAAGAACCACACAAAGTAGGCCTGCTGCTGGACCACTCACCCTTTCTTCTTCTCAGTGGTGGAGGCCACTCTAAGCTCTCTGAATGAGGGCTAACCTCTACCACTCAATGGGCATGGCTAACCGCTTATTCTGATTTATGGTTGTTTACTCAAAACTATATATTTCATGTAACAGTGTGTTGGTCAAGGGAGAAATTTACATACCAAACATGTCTCCAGGCAGTTGATTTTGACTTTCCTGATTGAATCACACCTCATAAAATCTGTGAAGCCTGTCCCTAGTCACACATTTTATATGTGTGAATATAAGTCATTTTTTCATCAACAAGGTTTTCAATGTTAGTACATTCTATCTGGATGTTTTTTATAATTGTTAAGTGGGTAAATACTTTAAGAATAAAATATTTTTAAACATCTGGCTCAATATTTCAAAACACTAGCTGTTTGTTTTATAGTTAAAAATATTTTAATTGGAAAAGATAAAACTGTGTCATTGGTAAGAAATTATAAATTATTTTTAAGGTAACAGATAATCAAAGAGCTTATAACTATAAGAGCTTACAAATGAATTTCTGTATTAGTACAATTTTCAAAATATAGAGCAACATTTTTTAAATTGATAGTTTAGCTATTTCTACTCTTTCTTTTCAAAAAATATTCACTCATTTATGGAATTAAACTTTCAAATTCTGGAAATATAATTTATACTATTATAGTGCCTATTTTAGTAAGCAGGGAATTGGATTTCAAACGTAGGTGCTTGCAACTATTTCATTTGCAAATAATAATAGCTACATTTTAAAAGGACCCAAAGCTCAATGAATAGGAAAAAAGTCACACCTATAACTGAAATGCAGAATTTGCTATATTGTTTTCCTTCTGTGGAATATCCCACAGCATCTACTTTTTGTATTACTTGTCAGACAAATCAAAGTACCATACAGACAATTATACACAAAAATCATATAGAGATGTACGTGGATACATATATACCTCAGTGTTATCTAAGAGTTTCTCATCAGTTACCATATACTTGTTGATATGCAGAAGGGTTAAAATGTTTACTACTGGAAAATATATTATAGTCATCTTCCAGATGGTCAGAGGGAAAGCTTCAAAGAGGAAGTTGGTTTGGGGAAATTTTTGATTTTGAAGATCATTCAGATGGGAACAGTATTATTTGCAAATAGAGGAATGGAAAAATATATTCCTAAAGGAAAAATGGTGTACATGTACATATACGTGATTGTGTGTGTGTGTGTGTGTGTGTGTGTGTGTGTGTGTGGAAGTTCAGAATAGGCAAATTCATAGAGACAGAACATAAATTAATGGCTGCCAGAGCAGATGGTAGGGGACAATAGAGAGGTTTTGCTAATAGATAGGGAGCTTCTTTTTTGTCATGTTGAAATTGTTATGGAATTAGGTAGTGGTGATGGTTGCATGACCTTGTGAATATACTAAAAACCACTGAATTGTATACTTTGAAAGTGTAAATTTTATGGTTTGCAAATTGTTTCAAAAAACAAATATTTATGATTATGTACCAATATAAATACATAATTACATAAATTAATTAATGGAGGAGAAGAGAAAGCTCTTCCCTACAGTGTAATTCCAATTAAACAAATGTAGAAGAAATGATGGAAATAGAGAATCACCATTTGGCAAACACCACGGTAATAAAAGTTTCAGGGAATATCATCAAAAGATACTAAAATTAATGAGCAAATCTATGATTAGAAACATGATATTTGCACTGTTGAAAGTATCTACCCATCAAACAATCCAAAAACAAAACAAAACAAACTTTTTTAAAAGTGTGCATAGTAAAAGTCCATCTTCTCTTATACATGTGTAAAAGGATCCTCTTTATAAAGTATTTAACAACAAATTGACATTAAAGCTACGTCCATCATATGCCATAACTAAAGATGTCATCAAATTTTAAAATTTATCATTTTCAATCAGTTGTAAAAATGCTCTTACTCACACTATAATTATTCCTGTCTTACTCTGATTGTGACTGTGTAATTCGGGTTTTCAGGCCCATAAGACTTGGTGGCGTTTCTTCATCACCACAGGCATGATGCTCTCTTGACTGGAGTCTTCTACTACCAAATGTATAGAAGGTATTCTGCTTATGCTGAAATGAAATTCAGTATCCCCATCCTCTTAGTGATTTTGAAATAAAAAGTCATCAGTACCAGTTTTTAAGATTCTATCACATTCTCTTTTACCTGGATATTTTTACAATTTCTTTATAATGTAGAAAAAAGACACATTTAAAGTATTCTGTTTATGTCATCCAGCATCTATAATATGAGGAAAGTGATAGGAAAAATCTTATATTTATTTTTTCTCCCCAATGATTTTCATGGAAGAAAGAAAAGAAAATCTCATACATCAAATGAAAATTCTATTTCCATTGCATATTTTATTTCATTTGTATGTTCTCTTAAACAATTTCTTCATTTGAATTTTATTCCATTTTATAAATAAGCCAGTATACTAACATCTACTTGAGATTTTAATTATAAAAATTAATTTATAATATAAAAGTAACAGCAAAATTTGAATATGGTGATTAAAATCATTCAGCTATGGGCACTTCTGCAACTCAATTTGATTTGATTGAATTAAACTTCATATATTATGCACTAACAATGTGTTTTACAATCTGTTAGATGATAGAGAAAAAAGATGAATAGGATATTGTCCATGTTTTCAAGGATTTTTTAATTTCATCTGGTGCAATGTGAAATAACTAACCAAAATACACTTACCCAGTGAGCAGTCAGTATGTCAGGCACCATTAGTGATGTGTCATTTTTAAGGCTAATTCATAAGCAACAGAGACAATGTCATTGCTCTATCACTAAAGATAGGCAACTACCTATAAGTAGGTTCTAGTTATGACTATCCATTTAGTCGAGTAGGTATTTAAATGACATAACGATAAATAAAACACATTTTTAAGTAAAAAAAAATACACATTCTGACAAATGGTTCACATTCAATTGTGAGTATTCTATAGCATTCAAAATGTGTAATGATATTTACTGCAGAGCTATACAAGTTTTTCTTGGAGGATACTTATCCAAATGCGGATCATACTTAACAACGCTTATTTTAAAATATGTGACAATATTAGAACACAAGCAGTATAGGTCAAGGCAAAATGAAAAAATAGAAAAGCAATTGAAAATGGAAAGCAACTTAATGAGATTTAACAGCTTCAAATCTTTAAATAGAAACTTTCAAGAAAAAATTCAGAGCACAAAAAATGCTAGAATTAGATAGACGTATTATATATACATACAATCGTGTGTCTGTATGTATATATAATACATAATGAGAGGGATAAACTCTGGGACATGTTGTTGTGTGACCATCATAGAGTGTACTTACACAAACCTAGATAGTATAGCCTACTACATACTTAGGCTACATGGTACTAATTTTATGGGACCACCAAAACATCATTATGCAGCACACGACTGTACATGCATACATAACATGTATATATTTACATACACATTCTATACGAAAGTTAGGCGGAAAAACAGGAGCACATATGTTGCCCAGGCTTTTCAAATCCCTTTAGTCTTGTCACAAGTCACCTCACAAAGCATGTCACCTCCTGCCCCACAACAGGAACCTCCATTCCAGTCTGCTTCTTTATTCACTCATTCTCCAACAAAACTTATTCTTTCCTACCCTTACAATATTGTTCACAGATTCTTCTTTTCATGCCCACAAACCTCCCTACCCATTTCCTTTATCTCGTCAATAGATTTTGACTATATCTCAAGTATATTCCCACTGTCTCCTGGAATCATTCTCTAAGGATGCCAACCAATAGTGATTTCTTTAATCGTTGATCTCCTATGGAAATAATTAAAACATACCTTTAATTATTTAGTAAATTTTATATACTTTTTAAATTTATTTAATTCTTAAAGTATGTATAACTTGTATCTAAAAATATACCTTAAATTCCTCAAGAATAGTGAATGTGTCTAATTTATTTTTCATATTCCATATAAGAAACATACCAAATAATGCAATGCACACAGATTTACAAAATAAGTGAATGAATGGATGACTACAAGTGTTTTCAGTGTGGAAGTAGTAATGTCATTTGAAAGCTGATTTATTTATTTGATACCACTAAACCATTACCAAACCATGAAAAGAGATAACCAGCAGAAATCAGATTGAGACTTAACAATGCCTTGCATTATCTCATGTGGCATATCAGTGCACTAGGGAATCCTATAACCTTAGACAGAGCATAACACAGCACCATTATAAACCATAAAAGTGAGTTTTAAGGCCTGTTACCCATAATTTATTTAAGATGCTGACCTTTATGAGAAATTATATTTGGGAAATGCATTGGTCTTGATGTTCAAATATTTATCTTGAACACGCAACCGTCATCTATAGTTTAATACCACAGAAATTAGTTGTGATCAGTTCAACATTTCTTCAGTTGTGCTAAGGCACAAAAATGTATGGTGAACCCATTATCAAGCAACACGCAGGCAATCAATGTGACTACATTTTTTAGTCATATGATGCTTTCTTGGTCATTAATAGCTCAGTACTAGAAGTGAGAGAATGGAAAATTAGTACTGTCTCAGATGATTTTACTGTTTGTAGGCTCAGCAATCTATAAGAAAATGTAAATGTTCAACAATAAACAAACACATTATAAGGAAGAACTCTAACCTACTTATTCTCTTGTGTCTATTATACATTTAGTAAACTTCAACTGGCAACAATGCAGTTTTAAAAATAAATGAAAGAGGTTGGAAGGCTAAAGGAATTTAATTTTAAGTATTTTTTTTCTTTACTATACAGTAACAACAGAATAATAAAATCTCAGCTATTATAAAAAAATATATATGCATGACTTTCAAAGAAATAAAGTACCAACAATTCCCTAAAACTCTTAGGAAAAAAACAACTTTCTATCACCAAACTAGGGTAACTGGTACCCTTAAGGAAAAGGCAGATTTTTAGGAAAAAATTTTCTCTTTTGTAGTCCACATATGAAAACTTTCAATGTAGGCAACATTGCATGGTGATTAAGACCACAGTCTGTGAAGTCACATCACCTTGGATAAATCCTGGCTCGATCACTGATAGGTGTGGAATTGTTACATCAATTTCTTCATCTGCGAAATGGGATAATGATTCTACTTACTGGTGACAAAATCTTCTGTTTCACAATATCCATTTTTCCTTTCTTCCTTTTAGTAGCAAAAGCCCTTGAGTTTCAACAGAGGTAAACTCCAAGCCTCCTTTGCAACCAAGTGTGGCCATGTATCTGAATAATGGCCAATAGCATGTGAGAAGTAATGAGCACTATTTCTAGGTCTCCCCTAGTTTCTTTGTATGTCCCTTATCACTAGTTAGTAATTGGCAATAACTGAAGCAACTGCACTGGACTCAAGGGGAAAACTGCCTATTGAGGATGACAGAGCCGTTATACGAGTCTGGGTGCCTGGATAATGACATAGAGCAGAGCCTATATCCCCACCATAAACTATTGAACATGAGGAAAATAAACTTCTATCTTCTTTAAGCACTATAATTTTGTTCTCCTTCTTTTAGTAACTTCACCTATGCTTGTACCACAACTAATAACACTATTTCATAGTATTGTGATAAGAATTAAATGACCTAACATATGTAAAGCATATAGCACAGTGCCTGGCAAATACTAAATTCTATAGAATCACTTGCTATTATTATTTCAATTGTTATCATTTTTTTTAAACCACCAAGCAACCAGAAAATACCACTTATTAGGAATTTAGAATTATTTATAAAATTAAATAGAATCCAAATAGCCAATATTAGCTCCTTACCCTTAACTTATGTAACATTGACAGATTCATTTTATACCTCACCATGACACAAAAGACAGGGGAAATAAGGTATGATACTTAGAATCACAGCATTATATTTAATTTATTTTGTTCTTTCTTTTTTCTAATTAATGCATAAATAAAGTAAGAGAAAACAAAAATATAGAGTGACTTGATTAATAATATGGTCTTTGGAGTCAGTCTTAGTTTCATGTCTCAGCTGTGAAATTTGATGCCTGAGCAAATCATTTGAATTTGTTAACCTTCAGTTCCTCACTAATAAAATGATAATAATAATTGTACCTTGCATAGATGATATTTTATTGCTTCCTTGCATTCTTAAAGTTTCTCCCCCGTGTGTACCAGCAACACAGTGTGGATTGGATTGACCCTCTCTTGGTCCCAACGGTGGGACTGTTTGGTCTAAGCCAATGTGAGTTACCATTACTCCCTTGCCACAGTGATTGATTCATGCAATCTAAGCCAATGTGCATAAGGCATCCCTTGGCCACTGGGGTGTGTGTGTGTGTGTGTGTGTGTGTGTGTGTGTGTGTGTGTGTATTTAGGGAGGGTAAAATCAATATGAAGCCTGGTATTGTATGATGGTGTGCAGAGAACAATTGCCTCTCTTTCCCCATGTGGCTAAGGAGGTTAGAGCTCTAGTGGCTGCTTGAAGCCATCTTCCAAAGCTAGCGCTAGTTAAAATCCACACAAAAGCAGAGGCTCAAGAACCTTATAAAAATAAGCACAGGGTTCTTATCGACCCAATCAACCTCTGGACTTTTCAGTCTTATAAATTGCCTTTTGATTTGAACCAGTTTGATCTGGGTTTTGTTAGATGAAATCAGAAGCATATTTATCTTATTATGTTTATTGTGCATAAATAAATTGTTGTAGGAAATACAGTGATTTGCATATTTTAGAAACCCAGTCACTACTAGTTTTATAAAAACCAGAGTAGTCATGTTTATATGCACTAAGATATTTTTGGAATACTATTCTTTGGAAGTATATTCTTTGGAGTATTATTCTTTGGAATAATATTTTGGAAAATTATTCTTTGAAAGAATGCTCATCAAGTATGCATATAGAATGAAGCTGTTATATGAGTCTTTTAAAAATTAGCATATGTACTTTCTAAAATACAATATATCATATTAGATCTATTATATGACTTCTAAAAGGAATTTCACATACTGCCTAGGACATAGGAAGAGCTTACCTGAATAGTATTTTTCTATTTTACACATCAAACACCATTGAATCCTAAATCAAACTAAATCTAATTTTAGTTCATCCATTTTTAGCTGTTACTAGCAGTTATGTGTATCTCAAGAAACCTCTTGCCTAAACATGGAAGGCTTGAAAATGGCCAGTTATGAACATTATTTCTGAAATCACTCAAAAAGAACTCAAACTGGGTAAGCAAGGCACAGAATGAAATTAAATGCATTCCATATAATGGTGAAATACAAGATAAAGAGCACAGGAATACTGTGAGAGAGAAGCTTGGCTTTAATTAAAATGGAGTCTTGGGAGTTAAAATGTACCTCTTTCTGAAAAGATAAATCCAGAGAGTGAAATTTCAATGAGGTATAATCACAACCTTTATTGAACAGCACACTAGGAGAACGCTTGAGTAGACACGGCCTTATGGCTAACAGATACCTACCACACACAAAGTACATCCACATCAAACATATTGTCTTCCTGGTATCACTTAAACATCCCTAGTAGAAAAATGCATGTACCGTATTGGCTGTGCTTTTGTTACCTTTTCTTCTTTGATGAACTGACCAACTCTGTTGACCACCACAGGCTGCTATGTAAAGGTAGCACCGCTTATAGATAATAGTTCCACTGCTAAGAACATTTCAGGTGGAGAGAATCCAATTTTATATATATATGAGTTAGCAATTATCAACAATCTAAATAAATATCGTGCAATTCAATCATACAGAAAAGTAGAGTTAACGTGAGTAAATGACATTACAGAGGGAAAAAATGGTGTAAGAAACTGATATTTTTGAAAAAAAAAGGAAAAAAGTGGAATTTCTTTCAATTTCAATTTGAACTTCTTTTTTCGTGGAATCAACCACAACTATGTTCAGAGCAATACTAAAAGCATCATGAGCTTTGGGTTCAGACAGTTCCAAATTCACTTCCAGGTCTGCCATTTTCTAGCTCTGTGACAAAATCTCTCTTAGCTTTAGTGTAATCACAGTACAATAGAGCTCTCTCTTTTAGGTTTGCTATGAGGATTAAGTTAAAAAAATGTGAGTAAAATGGTTTGGAAATAAAAAGTCACAATGTCTATGTAAAATCTTCATTCATTGAATAGGAAAAAAAAGTATTATTATGTTGGTTAGGAGAGGGCTGGCTCCAGCAACAAATAATCCAAACATTGTAGTAGTTTAAGACAGCAGTTTATTTTTTACTCATATACAGTCTAGAGTGGGTGTTCAGGTTAACAGAACAGCTCTCCTCTATACAACTATTCAGGATCCAAGCTCACAGCAGCTCCACAGTGTTCAATTCTTGATTTACAAGGAAATTCAGGTATCCACAACTCAATAAGATAGAAGAAGATTAAAAGTATGACAGAGCTCCTTCCTTGGAAGAATATTCTATGGGCTAGGCTACTTTCATTCCATTGTCAAGTGGAATACCTTCTACATCTACTTGCAAGACACCTGACAGTCTAGCTGTGTGCCCAAAGAAAAGAGGAACATGATGCCAGTGATCTTTGCCACAGGCAGCCCCTCAAGCCACCAAATATCTATCGGTTAACTTTCTATACAGAGCACAGCTAGTCTCTTCCCAAGGGAGACAAGCCAAAGTCCCTTCTGGTACCTACATCCTTATGAAATTCTGGAGTCTCTGGGTGATTCACAATATTTTCCATCAAGTCTGGTCATGGTTCCTCATGGTCCAACAATTTATAAAATAAAATACAAGCTCTTTGCTTTCTCCCACATCCAACATACACATTACAAAGGATGAAGCAAGGATAAGATAAGAGTAGAAGCAAATGTTCCCATTTTGAAAAAGGAAAATCAGAAAAACTTGGCAGTGACTAGACTCTTAGCACGGATGAACTCCTATTGGGGAGGTTCTGTAATGAATCCCTTCCCTGGCAATGGGGAAGATTCCTTGATTAAATTCAGATTCTATTCCACAGACCATTGTTGTTTTGCTCTCTCTCATTCTCTCTGAATTTATTCTATCCTGGCTACCTTGAGGTTGTCTGAGGTTTGGGTGTGAAAGGAATACCCTTATTATTACTTATTCTTATGCTTGCCATAAGGCTGAATCTCTTAACTGAGAGTTCTTCAGAGGCCTTTATTTCTCAAGCATTTTTTCACTTTTATTTCCTGACATGTGGGGTTCATTAGCCAATGACTTTTCCAATGATTTGAGGCTCTTAGTCTCAAGAACATTGCATTCTCTTGAATCTCTGCATGAAAATCAACCAATTACTGCCTGAGCTACCATTTTTGCAGTACCCTGCCACAAGTTGCAAGTTGTCAATGCACAATAATCTCCTGTTTTTTCCAGTCTCCTTTCATAGAGCTCAGTCGAAGAATAGTTACACCACCTTCCAAGCTGTTACAGACAGAATTTTACCAAATATTTTGCCACAGCATGATATGGGTCACTGGATTTCCAGCCTGCTATACACGTCTATTTATCACCCACTGTATGACCACTAAGCCAATGAAATGCATGTTACCATTTTTACATTTTTTTTTTTTACAAATGTACCCTATTTCAAGTTACTAATATTATTACAATACTTAGGGTTTGCTAGCTTCTAACCTTCAGTAGATTCCAAAATTTCAGTGCCTTAATACATTAGAAGTTCACTTCTTTCTCATTTAGTCCTGTGTTGATTGAGGACAAATGTGACACCTTTCTTGCAGTAGGGGAAAGAGACCAGACATAGTCTGAACAGAACTCAGCTGAAACAAAAGCTGTTTTAAGAATTGGGTGAGGGAGATATCATAGGCCATCTGTGTTCGCTAATTGACTTTCCCCACAGGAAAAGTAAATTTTTTTCTTATATTCATGACAGTACTTAGTTTTACAACTTGGAGGAAGACACCTGGCCAAATTAGGCTCCTATCTTCCCACAGAAACTGGGAAATGGTAGCTCTGTCTTCCTCTATGATTACATTTCAAAAGGATGGCTTCCAAGTCCTGGAGAAAGACATGCTAGGCTGTAAAACTGGCAAGAAGCTTTTAAAAAAATTTACATCTCAAAGGGGCCAGGAAAGAATTTATAATTACAAGTTTTCTAAAGTAAATGCTCTAAGAAAAGGGAGGTCAGGAGCCTAGAGTGTGGAAGAAGTCTGTCTAAGTTTAGTCAAGCTGAAGAGAACTTTAAGCCCTTCTTGGTCAATAGTCACTCGGGTCACCAGTCTGATGGCAATTCTACCACCTTTAACACAAGGCTTCCAAGGTCATCCTGGCAGGCCAATAGAGAAGACAAACAGCATGAGGGAGCTCACTTAAGAGTTTTTCAGTTCTTCCATTCACATGGCATTAATTACTTATATCTATATTTCATTAGAGAAATTTAATAACTTCTTACACCTATCTGCAAAGGAGATGGGGAATGAAACTATGTGCACAACAAGTTATAAATGGGATTTTGATAGCTCACATTCTCTGCCGTTACAAGAAAAAGAACAAAATAGTTAAAATACAGAAATATTTAAAATTTTTCCTCCCTCACATAAAGCAGCAGCTTAGCTGAGACAGGTAATGAGAACTTAAGCTAGTAAGGACTACTTACTAGTGATTTTAACCACCATCAACAGGACATATCAAGACAGCAAGAAATCTTTACAGACAGTAAACTTTAGGAGGACATTGCAGAAAGTTGTACATAACATAGGGGAGGAAGAAATTTTCCTCTACCCTTCTAGGTTCTTCTTGCTAGTCTAAGAATTAAATTGACGTGTGACAGAATAACAGGAGAAATTCAAAGTTTATTAACATGTATACATAAACCCAGGAAAACTGAGTAACTTGCCAAGGCCTGAAACCACCACCTTAAATATCATCTTCAGCTAAGGACAAAAGAGGATGTTGGGGTAGTGGTTTGGGACTTCAAAGGGAAAGACAGCAATTTACATGGAGATGGAAAAGCAAATGTTTGGTAAACAAATGTTTGCCATGCCATGCAGAGAAAATGGAACATGGAGAGGACATTGTCAAATGGGCCTTGCTAGGTTCCTCCCTGTCTACCACACCTACTTCATATTATACTATAGTTATCTATGGTGATAGCTCCTTTCTGGAACAGGCCTTCTATCTTAAATTCTTTTAGGCATTTAGGGGGAAGGTCAAAGTTTCTTCCTGAGTCTTTTGTTCTTAAAAATAATCATCCCAAAGAGACACATTTTGGGGTAGCAAATTCTGCTCCCCTACAATATTTAAGACTAAGTATCTTAATTTTCAAGAGGTGAAATCAAGTTTAAGTAAACAGAAAGGGAACCTATTTTTTAAATATTAGGTATCTTATTCAATCTACAAAAGTCTTGGAGAATACCCAAGAGCAAAGAGGTCCTAGGAAGAAAACTGTGCCAGAGCCAGTGGGCGGAAGCCATGGTTTTCCTGCTGATTCTGTCAACACTGGTCACAGGAGGCTACCACTGGAGCTAATGCTGCTACTGAATGTGGATATTGGATATTGTTGTTGCCACCTCACCCAACTCTTTAGTGCTTGCATCTTTGTGTCACTAGTGACCCACTCAAAATCTGGAGTGAATGCATCTAATTGATGGAGTGTAGGTCACAGTTTCATATTTTAGTTGCAAGGTTAGTCCGGGAAATTGAGTACCTGGCATTTTTGAATCTCATAAAAGAAGATGTATCTTGCCTGATAAGATAAGGGATCTCAAAAATATGACAAATGTGTTCAGGTGCTGAGTTGTCAAAAATAAATAAATAAAGAGAGACAAATGTGGTCTCAGCACCAGCCCGTTATCCTGGTTATATTATCAGTTCAAGATGGAAAGACAACCTATGCTTACAGAAAATAATTTATGTTAGGCAAAAATTTTAAGGAAACAGATAGGAATTTACTTTTTATGTAAAAATATAATTATTTTATTTAAAGAGCCAAACTTTTGTTAATCAAAAAAAGAAACAAATATGTAAAGCCTTCTTTCAGTTGGATCTATAGTCTACAAAAGACCCAATCTTTCTTCAAGGTGAGTTACTTGTCCGTTACAAGGGGACCTGAATAAAAATGCAAAAGAAAAGTATAATGTATTGTCATTCAAAATAAAGATATTTCTATCTTAGTGTTTACTTCATTATTTTAATGGAATAAAATTTCAACCATCAAACTGATGAATGTCAATGTTAGCCTCAGATTGTTGAAAAAACCTGACACAGACATCATCTGGTTAAACCCAACGAGATTTATTTATCTGTAAAATGCGGAAGTAAGACAGTGTGATCAGATCAGCAACCTTCTTTGAGACAGAGGAAGATATGGGAGTCAGGACCCCAGGAGCCTCAGCAGAAGGCACACAGGTGCAGGTGATGACATCTGAGTCAATGAGAATCACCTTACACTTTCATGAAGCGCAGATGCTACTCTTTAGGCCCAGTCTCCTGTCCACAAGATGGGTCAATGCAGGTCACAGCCTCACCTGCATAACGGCTGAGGATGTCAGTCCTGGGCAGGTGCACCTCATCAGACTCAGGGTCATGCAATACTTGATATAATTACCAGGTATTGTACACAGAAAAACTAGGCCTGAACAAACTTCCCATGCATCACCTCCAAGCTAAAACAGCTTGAGCTAAGAACCCTCACAAATTCCCTGTGTTAGGTTCAGAACAAGGGTGAGTTACACAGAAGTCTCTGAGAGTTATGCTGATGGGCACTGCAACCAATTATTTGGGAGCAAGTTGGCAGGGAGACGAGCAGCTTTAATAAACCAAGCATTTTAAATAGCAAGATAAAGCAAGGTAAACTATTTACAAACTGATTATAAATATCTAAACACTAAAAAAAAAGTAATAATATAGTGCTTTTTGTAGTGATTTACGTTTTCCAAAATATCTTTGCATAGCAAATTCCTGCAAGGGAATTGAGTTAAATTGTAGTACAAATTGAGAACTAGAGAGATAAAATGATTTGCATAAAGGGAATAAAAAGGATAGTGTTAGAAAAAATATCAGAAATTTGGTCTTCTAATTCCTAACCTGATGCACAATGCACTATAATGCGTTGTCGCTTGACATAGATTCCAGGCTGGCAATCCAAGGATTCTTAGACAATTCTGAAAAATATTAGGATTGCAAATCTCAGGCTAGTCAAAGTTGCATTTAATTTATTCACTTTATGATATAATAAGTAGAAATCTCAGGGCCTCTATCTGTGAATTAGAACAGAGTTAGAACTATATCATCCCCAAATAAACTTGTTTGTTATTAAGGGGATGGCACATCTAGATTCAAAAAATGTCATTCATCTAAACAGAGTGGATAGAAAATGTATGCTGGGCTGATTTTTTAAAAAAATAAATTTGGATAGCTTTTAGTACTGATAGGAAGTCCAGACTACAATCCTTTCCTGGTAGAACCACTATCTGGAAATTGACTAAAAGGTAAACTTCTCCCCAAGAGCTACTTAATAATTACCAAGCAAGTTTTCAAGTGAAGACTCAACGAAAGGATACTACAATAAAATTAGTTATTCTTCCATAGTTCAAGCTAATTGAGTTTATCCTTGGGGCCTCCCCACTTCCCCGTTAAATGCCCTTTCCTCTGCCTCCTCAATTGTACCCAGATCAACGTTCTCAAGCGGCTCTAAACTAATACACAGTCAAGTATTAACCCATAAAATTCTAAAAATTACCACTCTAATATTATTTGCATTTTAATAATTGGAGGCTATATAATAACTAAACAAAGAGTTCCTAGATTTGCTATTTGAGACCTAGATGAGTGTCATGGAAAATATTTTTGCTTAAAAGGTCATATATAGCATTGTTCAAATTATACAACCTTATAGCCTACTGCCTGTTCATAAAACTGTTTCAAATTTGGAAAACAAAGAGAAAGTGTGAGCAAAGAAGAGATATAGAGAAATAAGACTTCAAACAAAAATATATAGGCTGCATCTTAACATGTTCCATTTAGATAAGGTTTTTACACCTTTATTAAATATTATTACAAAGAGTATGCTATTTCATCCTCATATAAATTCTGTGAAGGGAATAAGGAAAGAAAGAAAACAGACACGTGCTAAGCAGGAGTAGGTGGAGCTACAGGAAGTAACTATTATTCCCATTTTATAGGTGATAAAACTGAGACTCAGGTTCATGTTCAACAAGCTCCAACTAGGAATTGATTACATATCTCACATGGAGTACTTTTACATATACTGTCAGTATAAACCTTCACAAGAATTGTTAAGTTAGGCATTACTATCTCTATTTTATAGATGCAATGATTGAGGCAGAGAAATAAAGGACCTCTTTAAGAACATGCCTGGAGTATTGGCTCTTATGTCCATTAACCAAATCCACTTTCCCTAATCCTCTAGATACCTCTAAATACCATGTCATGGACCTATAGTCATGCAGTTCGCAGTCTGTAAATGACTTAACGAGGATTTTTAAATCTCCTGACCCTACAAGCAGTGCTCTTTCTACTACACTCTGTCAAAATAATGACAAACATCCCAGTGAAAAAGAGAAATTTAATTAGGCTGCTTGTCTGCAAGAGGCCAAACATCTGGACATTTTAAACTAACTCGATGGTTGACTGAATTTTTTTTGTTTTACCCAAATCTGAAAAGTGAGTTTACATCTATTATATATAGAATTGTAACAGCAAAGAAAAATATAACCAGAATAAACAGCAGGGTCCAGAGCCATTTTTATGTTGTTCTAGCTGAGAGGGATAAAAAATATCACGTAGCTAAGATCTAATATATAATACTTTTAGCCAACATGTTTAATATGTAAATAAACAAATGGAAGGCCACATAAACATCTCTTATGCAAAATTAGAATTGGTAAACAATATTACAAGCTCCAGCTCCTACATCCTTTGTCCACAATATAATTTCTACCAAAAACAAAAGAGGAGACTCACTAAGGACTGTGCCATAAGGACAAAGATGAATAAACAAGGGAAATAACCAGCCTTCAAAAACTAATCCTGCCTAGTTCTCTCAAGGATTGTTTTCTCATTTTATTTTAATGACTACTTAATCAAGATGTATTAATTTTTCCCTGAAATGGTCCAAAAAGTCAGGATTGAAATTAAAGCAATTTGAGATCAACTGGAGAATATTTTAAGGGTAGGAAATCTTAATAAATATGATTGATGAAATGACAAATTCTGCAGCAGTTGAGGTAAAGCAGAATATGAAAACAATTTAAACAAAATATGCGTTTAGGGCTTTCAAATGACAAATCATCCACATGTGCTAAGCTGTGTAATAGGGCAACTCTTAGGTTTATGAGGGATGCTCACTGTGACTGCAGGGAGCTCTAAGTTTTCCCAAAGGATGCAATGAAACCCTCAAAACATTCTTAAGACAAAATTAATGTTAATAGATACATATGTTGTAATAATATGAAACCACAAAACAAAACAAAGAAACCATTAGTGATAGAATACAAATTCTATTACTTGGTACAGTACTAGGTATACCGCAGTTGTCAATTTAAATAATTATTGATGAAGAAGATATTGAAATTCCAAAAACTCTTGGGTACATCTAGCCAATATCGGAAATACTATATTCCATTTCATTTAGTATTTATAGGAAAACTGCATTGACTGTTTAAAAATAATTTTTACAACAATCTGTAATATATTATAATGTCAAAAAAAGTAGCTCCCTTTTCAGAAAACACACTGCCTAAGAAAGCTAAGTTGCTGGGAAGTGAAAGATCTATTGAACATCCAGTTAGAGTAAACCCAGCAGGATATAGAGGTCCTGGGCTATGACATCAGATAGACCTGACTGAAAATCCTAGATACACCTCAGGTCTGTGATTTTTTATCTAAAACTCCCCCCCAAAAAAATGGAAAAAGAAGAAAATTTTTTCTTTTCCAAAATACATTTGGTGACAAAACCTAATCTCAACTGATGTCAGGTTATTTATTTCTGAGACTTTACGTATGCTAGTTACTGAGAATATTCATCCATTACTGGGTTTGATTACAGGATGTATCCAGACTACACTAGGGGGTTCCATATTATGAAGCATATATACTGTTTCAGCTTTCTGAAAGTTGGACAATTTTGATTTCATAAACATGTTGATCCACAAGGGTTTGTAGTAAAGGGCAGGACCTCTCTCTGTATATTTTTGTTTATGAACACCATGGCATTGGATAAGTGGCTTTACTTGCCTCCAGGATAATGACACCTTATAGGATGTGGGGAGAGCAAAGAAGGTCATGTTGGAAAGTGCCGGGGCCACACTGTGTACTCATTACACGGTAGCTATTACTACTAACAGAGTGCTAGGAAGTATAGAGGCCAAGAGTACTACTTTTCCTCCAAGGACCAAAATTCTGTACTATACAAACTGTGTTTCTTGAACTCCTGAGTTACGTTTTGGGGATACGATATGGACTTCTCAGTCTAGAAGTGGAAGATGGATGCTTACAATCCATGCCTTGAGAGTACATGGAAAGGACACTTTACACCAAGTGGTTTGAGTGGTGGAGCTCAGAGACAAGTTTCTGGAGGTTCTGCCTGAGCTGAGTTTCAAAAGAAGAATGGGACAGAAGGAGTAAGCTAGATGAAGGAAAGCCATCTCGTTTTTTCAAGCATTGACCAAATATCAGCAATCTCACTGAGAGAGAAGATAGGGTGGAAGTAGCATGATCAACATTCCTGGTTTGCTAGGGACTGCCCCGGGAAACCCACATTCCTGGGCATACTGAGACGACTGGTCATCCTTGGTGGAAGCAGGATATGAGGAAAGACAGCGAAAGATTAAGTTGGAGAAGTAGGCAAGAGGTAGGTAAGTATTCAGACTTTTTATTTGAGATTGTTTTAATAAATGTATATGGCCAGAGAAAGCACATGCCCTCTTAGTGCCTAAAATGAGAGCTTAAGTACCACAATTAAATAAGAGAGACCTATATCTCAGAGCATCACAGCTGGTAATCAGAAACAAAGATGCACACACCCCTGACAAGGCAAGGAGAACAGAGGGGAAGCCATCTCATGGGTTACAGATGCAGAGGGAAGCGGTGAGAGAAAAATTTTGCTTTTAACAAAAGAAAATATTTGAAAGATAAGTAAGACAACACATTAACAGTCACAGATTGGCTATATCCCTGGATCTCTCATCTCAAATAAAGGGTTTTAAGATGACGTCATAGTTTTCTTTTTTTTTTCTTCTTTAGTTCACTTTGTCTATAGATTTCTGTTTAGAAGTTATTGTATATTAACTACTTGTGCCATATATTATTTTTAATTATGCTATGTAGACATTTGATTGCAGACACAATTAGCAAATAGGAACTATACTGATTTAGAAATATCAAGAGATATTAGGGGTCAGAATTAGGAAATAAACTAAGAGTTCCATGCTATGTCTGATGAGACTACCACACTCCTCAGAAATATAACCTAAATTTTCATCTAGTGGAAGAAGCTTCAAAATCCAATCACAAGGTCATAGATGAACCTGGAAGATTTCTGGAAATGTACTTGCCAGATTTTACCTGTTTTACCATTGGGAATATTCCTGGGATTACATATACGCCGTTTTATTAGGTAGAATTTATAACGGAAAATATGGTTGTCCTGGAATAGATTCAACACAGGATGAGTTGGGGATGCAGAAGTGATGAAGTGATGCAGGCCCCTTACATAGAATTGCTTTACTCTATTTCCTCCGCCTGGGGAAAATCCTACTCTTCCTTTATAATCCAACTTAAATAATTCTTAAATCACATTTTTCCCCACAATCCTCAGGAGAGGCTTATCAGAGGCTGGATAAAAAAAAATAAACAAACAAAACCAAGAAAAGAAGAAGCTCAGCATGGCATGTTGGGGTGACATGAATACTAGAAGATCCAGATAATAAGAAGCATTGGGCCCAGACTACTCAGCACTCTTACCGAGCTAAGATGTATAGATTTTCTCATCTGCAATGGGAAATCAACTAAGGATTTAAAGCAGGACCATAATGATTACCTGAGTTAGGGCAGTAGTAGACGAAGACAGAAAGGAAAGGATTAATTTGGAAGACATTAGGACAATAGAATCAATAGGAACAAGAGGCTGCCTGCATGAGGAGGAGAGCTAAGGCTTATTCCAGGTTCCAATGCTGGGTGCCTAAAAAAACATCTATCCTCTGAAAAGAATGTAGAAATGAAGAGCTGGATTAATTTAAAAATACATTGCGTTAGGTTTTTTCTTGTCGGATTTTAAATTGTTAGCAACTGTAGGACTCCAGTCTTTAATAATAACAAAGAGTAACAGTTTTCAAATGGCAGTTAGTGAATCAGAAATTTCTGGGGACTTTGTGAAAAAAAATACAGATTCCTGTGCCCCAATCTCACAGATTCTAATTTGGAAACTCAGTGAGGGCCCTGGAAATCTGCGTTAAAAACAAAACAAGGGGCCGGCCCAGTGGTGTAGTGGTGAAGTTTGCATACTCCGCTTCGGCAGCCCAGGGTTGCCAGTTCAGATCCCGGGTGCAGACCTAGACGCTGCTCAGCAAGCTATGCTGTGGCGGCATCCTATATACAAAATAGAGGAAGATTGGCACAGATGTTAGCTCAGGGACAATCGTCCTCATGCAAAAAGAGGAGGATTGGCAACAGATATTAGCTCAGAGGCCATCTTTCTAACCAAAAAAAAAAAAAAACTCCAAATCCCCAGATGATTCTAATATGCAGCCAGGTGTGGGAAACACAACTATGTGCCTCTGCCTTTGGCTAGTTAAAGATCTCAGAATTCTAGGTGAATTTTTAATGAATAAGGATGCTGAAAGATGTGAAATAAAAATAACAGTAAAGTTGTAGGTATCAGTAAAATTTCAGAGTCAGAGCATAATTTTGAAAGAAAAATAGACTTGTCTTCACACACATGGAGGTCTAATTTAATTTAGTTCCCATTACCTTTTTATTTTTAACTTGGAGCAAAAATATATTTATTTTTCCTTTAATTCCCTTTGTAGTCTTAAATACCTGCTCTGTAAATGAACTTAGGCTTTTTATTCAAGATTGTGTAAAATAGCTGGGGACAATTTTTCTTCTTTTTTTTCTGTTCCATAAAAGTATTGGTTCATTAAATTATAACTTTAGTAAATGCTCTTATTTAATATTTATTGAGTATAAACAATATGTCAAGTGCTGACAAACTATAGTCTTTTCACAGCAAATATAATATAGTTTTTTCATTTCTTACTCATGCTCCAATTTAAACGTCCTCATTCCTTCCTTGGTAAGCCAAGGAATCCTTCTGTTTGTGTTTACTGTAAAATTTTCAGGCCAGATATCTTATTTATATTTGTCATGAAAAATTTTACACTTAAAAATAAGATAACATGAAAATGGAATAAAACAACTTTAATTTCTTAGAACATGAGACAAAGTATTAGGGAAAAGAAGGCAATTAGAAAAGGCATTAAGAACAAATTATATTCATTAAATCCCCTGGCGTTATTCCAAATGGAAATTCTTTTGATAAGAGAAATCAATGTTATTATGACTCAAGAATAAAGAACAGTAGGATGAATCCAGGGTAAATATTAAGTTTCAGAGTGCTAAGTCATGTATAAAGAAGTTTGTTTAAGAAGAAGAATTACTTCTTATGTCCACTGGATGCATCCATGTAGATATCCAAATTTACCAACTTCTTGACTCTGGAAATTAACCAAGATTCTACCAGGCACTATCCTCGTTGGCTAACACATATGTGTCTACGGGGCAAAGAACTTGAAAAGACTCTCAGCTTTCAGCAGAAACTCTGACAGAATGGTGACAAGAGCAGTCAAATGCATGGAAGTAGAAAATGACCCATACTCACCTCAGAGCTATTTCAAGCTTTCCAAGTATACGTCCAAAATTACATCTATCGATCTTTATTTTCAGGGATAGAAGACAGACAGTGGTTTTCAGGAACTCCTTAAAATATGTAGAATAACTGTAAACAACATCTTCTGGATAGAATTTCTTTTTGAATAGAGTTCCTAAAATGGACCAGGAGGTCTTTTCACCTCTGACAATACGGACAAGCAGATAGACACTGTATTACAGGGTTGCCACTGGTCATTAATTTTCCCAGTCAGGATGACCAAGTGGACTGAGTCCAGTCTGAAGACTAGGTCATAGTCAAGTCTAAATTTGGCATCCCCTATGACTGTCCTATTAACCTTAGATCCATAAGTTAACCCATAGCAGGCAGAGTAGCCCAGCTGAGCGTATCAAGCAGAACCCATGCCCATTTCACGACAAGTTGAAGGCTTAGAGCCTATTATTTCTTGGCTGAAGGAAGGTCAAGAGTATCCCAAATTAAATCAGGAAAACAGAATGGTATGAGTTTACTACTTAGACTACAGGAACAGATCTGACACCCTATGGAGAAGAAAGGGCAAAGGGTAAAGCTGACGGGACAAATTTTATGGCAGGGTGACAAAGAACAGCAGGGAGTAAGAGGAGCACTCTGAATTCTGTGCAGAGTTCAGCGGCAATGATCCACGGGCTCTCAGAGAACTGGTCTTCTCACAGAAGCTGCATCGGCAGTGCTGGTAGAGCAACGGGACTCCTTCCAAAAGTTTGAGAGCAGCAGTTTACGAAGCTGCCAGAATGGAATAACATAAAGCAAGACTGTGTGTGATCACTTGTACATCACCCCTGAGTATTTCCAGATACAACCAGCTAGATTTAGTGGGAAAAGAGTGGTCTTTATAACAGAGATGGGGTGAGAAATTAGCGACATATTTCATTACTACCTTAAGCAGGTGAGGCCCAGGACCATTCAGATTGCAGAATTTTGTGGATGTCATCTGACAATATAATAATAATAATAAATAATTTCCCATAATAATTTTTAAATAAACTTTTTATTTTGGAATAATTTTAGTACAGAGTTCTTGTACTTGTCATGCAGTTTTCCCTAACATTAACATCTTACATAACTGTTATATTTGTCAAAATTAAGAAAATAATAGTGGCACATCACTATTAACTAAACTACAGACTTTATTCAGACATTATCAGTTTTTCCACCAATGCACTTTTACTGTTCAAGGGCCTTTTACTGCTTCAATCCACAGTAGCACATAGCAGCATGATTTTATTAAATTACAGAGTAATCAATTCAAAAATACATACTGTGTATCTAAACAGTGTGCAAGACTATTCTCTTCAAGGTATTACAGTCTAATAGGAAAAAAAAGCAAAAGAAGTCACAATTGTAGCATCTTATGATAAATGCTGTGATAGGATCAGGCACTGTGGACTCTAGAAGCACACAAAGAAGGCTAAGATAGCCTAGGTAAGGTGACATTTTGTCTGAAATCCCCAAACAGGGATAAGAGTTGGAAGGCAATTGACTGAAGGTAGAGAAAGCTGTTCCAGGTAGAGGAAACATCTTTTAGGTGAATAAGTCTTTAAAAAGTTCTGTATAGGTATATATAAACTGTATACATAAATGGCTTTGAAAACTTGCTTTTGTTCAAATTTTCATAAAACATTATCTTTTTCATCCTCTTGCAGCTGTGAAAACACTTAAAAAATCAATCATTAAATGTGGCATAGGTGGTTCCTGGTAAATTCATAGGTATTGACATTCTCTAGCCTAATTTATCTTATTCATTCTTAGTTTTGGATGCATAATCTGGTGGTACTGACTATCGGTTCTCTATTTTAATATATGTTTGTATATTCTTTTAATGTTAATAATTTATCACAACTATTTTAAATTGTAAACCCCTAGGAGGCAATAACCTGTTATATATCGCCAAGTGACTGATTTAATTCCAGATACCAATGGTGCTTCAATAAATACTGTTTAAATCACTATTTTTCCCTTGGTAGATATGGGAAACAGGTGATCGCCATGCATGTATGTGTGTGTAAGTTTTGAGGAGAGAAAGAGTGATTGAGTTCATTGTTTTTTCTTCTGAAAAAATACTGTGTTGATAATGATAGAATGAAAGAAGATAGAATCTGAGCTCCTGAAACTATAACTGAATGTTAAATGGAAACATAAAATGTTTAGTTTAAGATGGCAGCCAACTAACAATACCTTAATTTCTTCCAACTTCCCATTAAAATACCAATGAAGATATCCATGTAATGCTTATAAATCTTTAAGCCAAATCATTCCTAGAATGATATTGTAGTTAAAAGAAAACACATACACATATATTTCATGTCTCTAAATGTAGTATCAAAATAACCAAAACCCTTTACATGTATTTCTTGAAGACTGCAAAGTAAACAGACTTCAATATTTCTCATTTCTCTTTCTTTTTGCCTTCACATACCACAACTGTTCTATCTATTTTCAGAAATTCATCTCCTCAACTGAAAGAATTCCATTCAACTGTCAACAACTGTAAAGCATCTGAGATTTTACCCTACTTTCAAGCTAAGAAGTTAGCCTCCACTGTTTCATGGATGCTGGCAGAAGATACGGTACTTCTGGGTCAGAGATAAGAACTGTTTATTACTCACAGCAATAGTAATGGCTGGAATGTCCACATTATTGTACGAGTTTCCTGAGTCCCAGTTCCAAAGAAGTGATGCAAAGAATGCCAGATAACAAGCCAGTGGATTGTCTGATAGGAGAGGAACACTGAACTTAGGGAACAAAAATATTTTATAATGCATACCTGTCCTTTGCCCTATAGAGAGATATTATCTTTATTTTACTGGACACTAAACAGACTTTTCCTTTGCTCCAGAGGGAGACACTATATCTAGCTACCAGGGCCATCCACTAAATATTATTTCAAACATAGTCTAGAACAAAAGACAGTCAGTGCCTTACTCACAAGACATGCAAAAATGTGAGCCCCATGGAGAATTGCCTCCCTACAGTAACCTCTGCCAAATGTGTTTCTTACTATTCTCCCCTTCCCTTTTCCTATTAATTCTATCTAAAAGCTCAGTGTTCTATCTGGCAAGGCCAGACCCTCTATGAAGAGCCATGGAAGAGGAGAAATGGCAATGGGCCAAAGATGTCTGTGTGTGTGTGTGTGTGTGTGTGTGTGTGTGTGTGTACGCGCACGCGCGCTTTAGGATGAGACGGCGGTAGTCTAGGAATATCTATAAACTACAACTTTGTCTGTATCATAAAGAAAGAAGACATATCACAGTTGAAATGTCGATATGAGTCTATACGACAATGTCTAGGGAGAATTTTTATTAACTACAGTTTGAAGAAAGTACATTTAGAAAAACTTTTTCTTGTAAAACACATACATTATCTGCTAAAAAACAAAAACAAAGGAGAGTGGATATAAAATCTTTGATATAGCCATATGTTCACCTCTAACTCTGAGACTAAGATGATGTATCAGAAGATGTACTGAACAACGAATCCAGACTGTATCTCCCTAGCACTGTGATCCGAGAGAGGCAGGACCATATCATGCTTAAGAACAAAAGTCTGAATCCAGGTCACTTGCTTTAGTCCAGAATTTGCCAGTCATTAAAGCATGCTGTATCTTTGTGTCCTCATATATAAAATGGCAGTGATAATAATATATGCTTCACCGGAATCTTGAGAAGATAAAACGGACTGATAAACGTACCGTAGTCCCCTTTATTGGTGGGGAATACGTTCCAAGACCTCAGTGAATGCCTGAAACCACTGATATATCAGACCCTATATATACTGTTTTTTCCTATACATACATTCCTATGATAAAGTTTAATTTATAAATTAGGCACAGTAAGAGATTAACAACAATAACTAATAATAAAATAGAACAATATACTGTAATAAAAGTTACCGTAGATCTTAACAACCTCAGCATGTGGATTTTTTTTTCTTTCCCTATTAAGTCGAGAACTTTTACCTTTTCACTTAAAGGAAGCACTTTATGGCTTCTCCTTGGCATATCCGAATTGCTAATAACCACTACTCTTGTTATTTGGGGCCACTATTAAGTAAAATAAGTGTTACTTGAACACAAGCACTGTGATATTGTGAAAATGATCTGATAACCGAGAAGGCTACTAAGTAACTATGGGGAGGGTAGCATATATAGCGTGGATATGCTGGACAAAGGGATGATTCACGACTAGGGTGAGATGGAGCTGAAGAGCATGGGATTTCATCACGCTACTCAAAATGGCACGCAATTTAAAACATAAATTGTTTATTTCTAGAATTTTCCATTTAATAGTTTTGGACTGCAGTTGCCTGCTGGTAACTGAAACCATGGAAAGAGAAACTGCAGAAAAACGGGGACTTCTGTAATGTGTTTAGAACCACACCTGCAGAGTAAATGCTCAAGACATGTTAGCTGATTATCTTCTGAGGCAGCCCTTGCAATCACAGTACATCTTCTCCATCATCCTTACACCATCACGACCACTCTACCCTTGCCTTCCCAGTGAATCTTTCTATATTTATTCTGAAATTACAAATTCTCAGTATATTTGTGTCTTGTGTTTCAACAATCTTGGGAGCTTGGTACTTGGAAAGCATTAAATATATTGAAAAAAGGTAAAATAATATCTGCGTGTGGTGGGTTTTAAAGCAATATAATCATCCCTAACTAAAAGAGAAACATAATTTGGTTTTTATTTAAAAACAATTCCATTTTCTCAGCAATTTCCTAGTTATATTTCTTAATTTATATTCTAAACTTTTTAAAGTGGAAAGTCTTAATCATATAGAAAAGTACAGTTGACGATATAACGAACCCTCACCCAGCTTGCAAAACTATAAATAGGGCCAAACTTATTTCCCAAGTTACTCTTCCAGCTAGTCCCAATCTCAGATATCTCAGCTGTATCCCAAGCTACTCTCCATATTCCAAATTATTTTGAAAGAAATACGAGACATCCTAATTATTTCATCTCTATATATTTAAGCATGAGAATCACGTCTAACCTAACTACTCTCTTTTATGAACTGATGTATGCTATTCGACGTGTCTAGCAAACCACCTCAGGATTTAAAATTTTACTTCAAATATAATAATTTTTGTCTTATTTTCTTCATTCCATATTTCTCCGTTATATTTTCCATTCTAATGTCATTTATACTTCTTAAAACAGCATTATTGAGGTATAATTGATATACAAAAACTGTACTTATTTAATGCATACAATGTAATGAGTTTTGACATATTTCTACACCCACGAAACCATCACAACAATCAAGGTAATAAACATATTCATCATCTCCAAAGTTTCCTCATGCCCTCCCCAAACTTTTTTTGTGGTAAGAACACTTAAAATGAGATTTACCCTCTTAACAATGTTATTTTTATAATTTTTTATTTTATTTTATTTTTCCCCCAAAGCCCCAGTAGACAGTTGTATGTCATAGCTGCACATCCTTCTTCTAGCTGCTGTATGTGGGACGCGGCCTCAGCATGGCCGGAGAGGCGGTGCATCAGTGCGCGCCCGGGATCCGAACCCGGGTCGCCAGTAGTGGAACGCACGCACTTAACCGCTAAGCCACAGGGCCAGCCCTTAACAACATTTTTAAGTGCACAATACAGTATTCTTAACTATAGGCACTATGTTTTATAGCAGATCTCTAGAACTTATCCATCTTATATAACTGAAACTTTAAACCATTGAACAACTTTATATCTCCCCCAGCAACCACCACTCTACTCTCTGCTTCTAAAAGTTTGATTATTTTGATACCTCATACAAGTGGAATCATGCAGTATTTGTCTTTCTGTGACTGGCTTATTTCACTTAGCATAATGACCTCCAGGTTTATCCATGTTGTCACCTATGGCAGGATTTCCTTTTTTTAAAGCTGAATAATGTTCCACCGAATGTATATACCACCTTTTCTTTATCCATTCATCCATTGATGGACATTTAGGTTGCTTCCATATCTTTTCTATTGTGAATAGTGTTGTAATGAACATGAAAATGTAGATATCTCATTGAAACCCTGATTTCAATTCCTTTGGATATATACCCAGAGTGGGACTGCTGTATCATATAGTAGTTCTATTTTTGATTTTATGAGGAACCTCCATACTGTTTTCCATAGTGACTGCACCATTTTACATCCCACCAACAAGGATTCCATTCTTTATTTCCAAAATAGATTTCAGAAAAACAGTGAAGCACACAAAATGTAACAATGACACTGTTATTAAGATGCAGTGCAGTGAACACACCTTAGAAGAACATAGAGTATTACATATTTATGATATATGAGTAAACATTATATTTTCTCTACTGAGGAAAGCATATTCTAGCAAAACTAAGGCCAAAAAAATGATATATGAAAACTATCGAAATAAAAATGCCATAATGGAAGTTAAGAGTGTAGTGGTAGAAAGTAATAAGGACATTTAGCCCTGGTTTGAGAATAGCTTTGTCTAGAAAAAAGCCATTTAGGAAAAGGCAGAAACACAATACTCCAAATAGTGGATGCTCAGAGCTATAGTCTTTCACATTCTTTGCTGGGAACAAAGAAGAATTACATTCTGGCTATGCGACTGTAGCAAAAATAAAGACCTTGACGTCCAAAGAGCCTCAGCTCAGGAGAACAGAATAAAATAACTGAGAAGTCCAGGAATTAATCTATGAACTAGGCATATCTATTCTGAGAAAGGTAATCTGTCAGGATAAAGGTGCATAGTCAGGGGAGGGGGTGCAAATAGAACTAAAAAAAATCTATTTGCAAATGTCAACCAGAACATATGGCTTAATTTTGAGTAACTAAAAAGTACACTGGGCTTTTTAAACTATCCCACAAAAGAAATGACAATTATCCTGAACAGAGTTATATATATGTGTAAGCGTTTGAGGGGGGAGGCATTCTACATAAAATAATAGAATATTTTATGACATCTATTTATTGCCATCAGATATATGCAAAAATTATGGCCTCTATGGGGCTGGCCTGGTGGAGCAAGTGGTTAGGTGCACGCGCTCCACTGCGGCGGCCTGGGTTCACCAGTTCGGATTCCGGGTGCGCACCGACGCACCACTAGTCAGGCTATGTTGTGGCTGGCGTCCCATGTAAAGTGGAGGAAGATGGGCAGGGATGTTAGCCCAGGGCCAGTCTTCCTCAGCAAAAAAAAAAAAAAAAAAAAAAAAGGAGAATTGGCAGATGTTAGCTCAGGGCCGATCTTCCTCACACACGCACACAAAAATATGGCCACTAAAAATTAGAGTAGGGAGACGTATTGAACAAATTCACTATCAAAAAGGCAAAATAAAAGAGAAAACTATATTAAATGAGAAAAGAAGGAAATAAAACCAACAATGAAATAATCTACCATCATGCCAGCTGAGACAAGGTTGGATGTTATAAACCACAACTTCAGTAATGGGTGGTACACAACTGAACAGCTCAACCAGAACACAACAGAAAAGAAGAAAGGAATGAGAACCTCGAGGAAAGAAAGTGACAGTTCTGGTGGACTTAGAATGGTGTCCCAAACGATAGAACGGTGTCCCCAACTACAGAATGGTGTCCCAAAGGAAAAATAAGAGGAAACGGAATGGAAGCAAGAATCAACTACACAACAGGAAACAAAGAAAAAACTGCTCTAACCTGAAGAAGAAATTCAAGTTGACAAGATAAAGGTTTTTAATACGATTACTAAAACTCAATTTAAAAAAAAATAATCAGGTAGAGTATGGCCTTCATGAAAATTTCAAAATTAGAGAAATATATACAGGTAAACAAAGAGAAAAATCAAATTAATACAAGGGTTCAAAAATAAAATCTTCCTCATAAGTATTTCCTAGAATATTAAGTTTTTAAAAAGAAAGTATTGCTTCTAGAATTTGCTTGATATCTCTTTTACATTTTTTCTTAAAGATATTTTAATGTAAGTAATATATGTACATATTAAAAAGTCACACTATACATTAAGAGATAAAATGAAAATTGAATTCCGTGCTTCACTCTCTGGTCTCCTGGCCCCTGACCTGAAGGTAAACAATATTAGCAGTTATTTGTGTATCCTCCACTAAAAATAGTACATACTTATGTATAAGATAGATAGACAAATTTCTTACTTTAATACATGCTTATATAGAATTTCCTATGCACTGAGAACTGTTATAAGCACTTTAAAAATTATCTATCTTATATTATTCTGTATGTACTATTTGTCATTTTTAAGATAAATTTACAAATATATGTTAACAGTTTGTTTTCCTGTATTAGACCATACAGATTTGTGCCATTCTTTTTAACAGTTGTGCAGTATTTCATGCCCACAGAATTTTTGAGGTCAAATATTATAACCCAAAATGCTATACCTAGCCAGCTTATTATCATATTTATTTCTGAAGTCAACAGAAAACCTTCTCAACTATGCAACTAAAAAAATGTGCCAATTGTATAAATTCTTGAGAAGATTACTTATGTCTACAGCCAAAAATAGACCTCTCAAAATCAAGAATGCAATAATAAAGAGGCCATATTAACAAGAACTAAAGTGACTACTGGTCCCAATTAAATTAATGGGACCAATACTTTTATAAAATGATTACAAGTAACTTATTAATGTTATAAAAATAATAGTAGAAGTTGTGATATATTAACAATAAGACAAATCTTGTGTAATATGAAGCCTTTGGCTATATTAACAAAATCTCTAAAGTGGTAGACATGGGCACATATATTGCACAAGATTATTTGTACACAAGAAGGAAGAAAATATAATATCTACTGTTTTAATTTCTCCAATTAATAAATATGGTTTTAAGAATACAGTTGTAATATATGAAGTTAAAAACAAAAAGAAATAAGAAAAAATGAATGAAACATATAACAGTAAACCAAAAAGTATGTGTTAAAGAAGATTTAAAACAATGGAAACAGAAAACGAATGCAAAAAATAAAAGCAAAAAATAAAAAAGATAATACTAATAGTGAAAAAATATTTTTTAAAATGTTTGGAAGCTGTAATATCAATGAGTTAAACTTTTGTATTAAAACTTCAGTTCTCTTAATTGGGTATGAAAGAAAATCCTCTGCATATTGTCCACAAAATAATGCAGAAAATACAAAAATTAAAGCATGTGCAGATCTACATCAGCCTAGCACAAGTAAAAAGGATCTAAGAGTGAGTAACAATATTAACATCAAAGTAGAATTTAAGATTAAAGTAAATATGAAAAATATTCCTTAAAAATGTGTAATAATCATGAAACTGTATGTGCTGAAGACACAGAATTAAAATGTATATTTAAAAACTATTCAAAATGGTAGGCTTAATTGAGAGAAACCCAATTCAGATGACATATTTAACAATTATTAATAGATCATTTAGGACATGGGATAGATACACACACACACACAGACCCCATACACATTACAGAGGATAAATCTATTTTTAAATCTATCTTCAAATGCCCTTGAAACATATAGGCTACAAAATCTCAATAAATATTTTATGTAGGAACTGTAGAGCACACATTTTCTGAATGCAATACAATAAAACTGAATGTTTAATAAAAAACTAACTTACTTAAGGGCTTGCTTTGTATGTCAGACACTGTTCTTGGCACACTCTACAAAAGAGATAAATATATCTTCATTAGAAGCTATCATACTAGTAGGGGGAGACCGACAATAAACAAAATAAGGAAAATATATAGCTCGTTTTATGCAGATGAGAGATACAAAGAGAAAAAAGCAGGAAAGAGGAGGAGAGGGTACAATTCTGAATGGGGTGATCAGAAATGTTTTCATTAGGAAGATGAAATAAAGAAATATCTGAAGAAGGTGGAAGATTATTCCAGGCAGCAGGAACACTAAATTTACAATCTTTGGGGAAAATAGAAATTACCAGAAGTAATTCGAGCTTAATAAGGAAAATGGAATAAAGCATTGACTACAGTAAAAACTGAAAAAGATTTGGAGAAATTAGGATTTGTAAAAGTTCTATGTTCAGACAATTTATGGTTAAAAGAAAGCTCCATTGTTAGTTGTTGTTATTAGTGCCCAAGGAGCATACTGTAAATAAAAAGTATATATATATATATTTATATGGTTAAAATATCAGTATTATAATAAAAGAGGAATTTTTAACTTTGCTTGGGACTGTTCTAAATTGGTTTCCAGAAAGGTAATATTTTAGCCAAGACATGAAATACAGATCAAAATTCCAAAGCAGATGAAGGATTAATGTCAATTTAGACAAAAGGTGTTGAAACATGAAGACACAGAGACATGAGAAAGCATGCATATGTCTAATGTCACATGGCAAAAGTTAGATATGGTGGATGTCATTTACATAATTTGGAATCTCTTCAGGAATGGAAAGGAGAGTTTTAAGCAAAAATTCTTTTTTCATACCATCTGTCAGTTTACATTTTAGGAAGATCTATGGATGTTTGATTGAAGAGAAGGGAAAACACGGGTCAAAGAGGCTGGATAAGAGGCTATGCATGTGGTGTTGGTGAGAGATGATGAAGGCATGACCTGAGTAGTAACTAGAATGATATCTTCATTAAAAATGTCTACCAGCCTCTGCATGTTTGAAGATCCACCACTGCCAGCACTACTGTGATCTCCATGTGTGAACACGGTCACTCCCACAGATGTTCTTTCTCCAGGGAGTCTTCCTTTAACTAACTCTCAGAACAGGACAAGCCATGGTAGAAGGACTTCCAGATGTTCCTCAGCCAGTTCCAACACCACCAAATGTCATTCGACCAGTAATATCTAGCAATTAAAAATTGGAATCCTGTACACCTATTTTAACAGGTCTGGACAACTACTTGAGAGGCCACTGACAACCTGGCCAAGATCCTCATTTCTTCCCATTTGCTGAAACGCAAGCCCTGGATCTATCTGAAGATATCCATGGAGACTCCTTGGTCCCACATTGTATCTAGTCAAGGAAGACAACCTCATAATGTCAAAATATCTGCAGTTGAAGAGTGTCCCACTACAGTAAAAGATGCACAGGTATGCTCTGGGTTACAGATATTACTCATGGTTCATCTTTCCATTCACACTAATCATCTACTAATCAATTTCCCCTAAAAGGACCATGCCATGACCATGACACTACCTTCTAGTAACTGATCTGTTCACATCCTCCTCAGTCCTGAACAGTCTTGAACCATGATGTCCCTATGCAGTCATTGGGAGGAAATTATTTAAGATACATAGAAGTATTCTCCACTACATTGGGATATTGTGCAGGAAATTCAAGAATCGAGCAAAGGGTGGAACCAGATAACCTCTAACGTTCTGTCCAACTCTGATTATATGACAAGCTATCTGTCTTGTAAACCAATAAAAATTTTACTCTTGGGCATGTTTGAAAATATATCTACATATATCACTGCCATAATTTTACAGGAAATAGCAACTGCACAATCTGTGACCAACTCAACATGCCAAGGGATTTAATGTGATATATGACCAGACTCATTGGACTAGACTACTTTATTGCGTTCCCCAATATCAGCAGGCTGGTTGTCATGAGCTGGAAGTATGTTAAAGCTACTTTAAGCACGAAACATTAAAGAAGCAGACGTATGTTAAATACCTTTGTTTAACCCCTTTGCTCTATTTTTTCTCCTACATGTCTCCTGATATATACCTGCACTCCCCAATGTACCCCACCATTTACAAGCCTTATTTACTCTGCCTTAATTTGGGTACTTGTTAACACTTCTTTTAACCTTCCTTTTTGTAAGAATTTCCACTCCTATTATATAAGAGTATTCTTTCTTCCTTTTAATGTAACTTTTATATCTATCAAAGATATACACACATATGGTTTTAGAGAAGTCAAATAGTTCTCCAAGGCTTAAAATAAAATGTAGCTGTCCCCTCTCTTCCTGTCCCCAAGCTGATCAGCATTCCCCAGAGGTAGCTACTTTCAGCTCCTTTGGCTGTTTCTTCTGGTATCTACTTTTATGTTTCTAAATAACATGCTTTGGGGGCTGTTTCTCATTTTTTTCCATTTTAGGTATTACCTGTCGACTTCCTACCGTGAAAATTGAGGAATTTTTCTTTACCCTCTTTCTCTCCTTCTTCCTCACATGCAAAATTCCTATACCTCATCCTTCAATATAATAATATCTGTGTTTATAATATCAGTATTAGTATTCACTACTGCCTCTCTTTTACAATTTTTGGCTCTTCCTGAAGGTATTAATTTTCTCATTATTGCATGTAATTCTATATCATATTTCTATATTCTATGTTATAATTCTATATTTATCCCCAAACTCTCAGATATAGGTATAAATCCTGTCTAAATATAATGAAAGACATCAAGTACTTCAGAGATTGACTTTCAAATAACCTGATTTTTAACCCCCTTTACCCTCACTTTCTGAAAAACTGGTGCTTCTGATTCTTATGCTTTCTGGCATTCTGTAGTGCGAACCAGTTTGCTTCTGAATCTTCCCTGCCTCCTGCCCCACCCCCCCGATTTAGCCACACCTACTGACTTCATTTCCAGCTTCCAAAATTTTGTTGCTGTCATCTCATCTCTCCTTTTTCCCTGCCTTTCTTGATTTAAGCCTTGTCAAAATCCTTTTTAAACTGAAATCTCAAGGTTTATTCTTTACCTTTTTTTGTAAATTATAAATCTTCTACCCAGTACAGGGCATGCCTCTCTCGTGCAATAATTGTCCATTTTTTATGGCAAGGCTTTGATTGGGCATCTTAGACCTACATTTTTTTACAGCAAAATTTCATTTACTCTTTCTTGATTTTTCATGAGCATAGGTTATTAGAGTAGGCAAGGAAAACAATTTTCCCTAGTGTCCACAATAACTAAAGGTCTTGTTTACAAAAAGAGATCCATGAAATTCAGTGCCAAAAAAGGAAATAATTGTGAGTAATATTATTGAGCACTTGCTCTATCACAGGTACTGTTCTAAGTGGTTTACAGATATTAATGAACAAATACACTTGATCCTCATGGCCACCCCAAAATCTCAGGGTTTTCTACGTCAAGGAAGGAAGATGGAAATGATGGGCTCTGAAGGTTTAGTAGACCACTAGCCGTTCTGTTCTGAACAAATAATCTGAAAAACGTAGAGCTCTGGAGACTAAGAACAATTTATGTAACAATTTTATTATTCAGAAATTATTTTCAAATATAAAGTCTTAAGGATATTTTCTGAAATTGGAATAGTGTTTTTTTTAGTCATACTAAGCCATGCTTAAACATACATTTGTCACTACAAGGTCACATGTGGTCTCGCTCTCCAGTGTCCCTTAGCCTCATAATCTTGCTGTTCATTCTTACACTGTGTATACCTGCCACACAGGACTTGTCTGTTTCTTCAGCACTTCGTGCTAACTTTGACCTCAGAGCTTTAACGTAAGCTGTTGCGTCAGACCGGATTGTCTTCCCTCTTATTATTTATCTAGCAAATGTCTATAGATCTTACAGACCCTTCAGGTCTGAAATTTTATCTAATTTGCTTAGAAAAGTTGAGTTCCCAGGCTTAGGTAAGCCCCATAATATACTTCCATAGTACCTATATGTCTGCTTCACAGTACTGTGCATGTTTTTCATTGTTTAATTGATTATGTATATGTACCTGTCTTTTCTGCCAACCTATAACTTCCATGACGTCAGCAAACATATCTGATTCCTTTCTCCTCTTTAACTCTACTGTTTTCCCAACTGCTTATTATTGTGCCTTTCAACTAAGTAGGCCCCAATAAATGTTTGTTAAATAATGAATGACCAATTATTTTGTAAAATTAGCTACTTCCAGTGCTTAGTCATTTTCCAAAGATGGAAGATCCATTTTTTAAAGAAAATAGTCATGGTGGAGTGAGAGTAATTTAGGTAAAAGAAAATTCTCTCCTTCCTCTTCAATAGATTTTCATATTAAGTCTCCTGGAAATTTTGCCTGCTGTAAACCCAAGTTTTTCCCTCTACTTATTGTCTTGATTTTACAAAAAGACAGAAAAAAAATCTTTCTGCCATCAAAGAAGTCAAGATGTTCTATCTGAAATTACTTTGATCTGTTCTCTACGATTCTTGAAGTAAAGGAAGAGTTAGGAGGAAAAGAAGCATATTTTACAGAAATATGACTGAGAAGAGCTTTGTATCCTGCAAAAGTTATTCACAGTTCCAAGTAGCTCTTGAATAACAAAACCCCACCAGGCAAATGACCCCTTTTCCTGTGTGCCAATCTGACTGTATAAGACCAAAATTTTTTACTTACTAATGCTTAGCGGAAAAAATCATCCCCACTCAGCTTTCATGGTTAACCAATTGTCACTGCTCTACAGTCTTGTAAACAAGCAGAAGAGACAATTGGGATTCATTTTAGAGATCATTAGAAAAGAGCCGAGATGGACTTAGTGAAATTTTAAAAGTCAATACTTAATCAAGAGAACACATGCCAAAAGAGAGACCAGTATTTTCATCTGACAAACTAAATATCAGCTCCCGGACCATCATTGTAAAACAGAGTTGATTCTATAACTCCCAGCACACTCAGACAAAAATTTACCACTAAAGTCTAATTTGATTTCCTTATCAGGCAATTAGTATATTATTAAAAATTCACGGCAGGGTCAATCTCCTGTTGATTTGCATAATTAAGTTACCCTCTCTCAGTTAAATTAAGGGAGTTTTTATTCCTTTCTAGGGCAGATTTTTGAGGATGGAAAAGATTTTCTTTTTTACACCAAAAAGTAAGGTATCCGTGGCTATAGACATATTTTTTACTTTTAATCTTTCATAAAGTTCAAGCTGTCAGATTCTGGCAAGAGATGCCCAATTCTTTCTATTCCCTTCTCTGCTCACTCACTTTCTCAGAAATATCTGTAAATAAATAGCTGTAAATAAATAGCTATTTCTTAATACATGCTGAAAACTTACTTAGTGCTTCTTGAGGAGGTACTTGCTGCCTGTCAACAAGGAAAAGAAATAAATATTAGTGAAAGCCAAACCTCATGAGGTTTATAGCTTTGGTTTAGATAAGAAGGCAAAAAAGGGTTTTCCAGATTGTGTTTAAACCTCTTGAGTCTACTAAGATTGGCTGAAGATTTCCTCTTTAGGATTTTTGTTAATACTTTTGCAAGCAGTTTCTTGTGGGAGTCTGGCAGTCCTGATTTGGATCTTAGACCCAGAAAATTCAGAAGTACAAATCAATTTTTTAAAAGGTTAATTTGAATGATTATAGAACAGTGTAGAAAAGAAAAAATTCTTCCTTGACCATCTTAAGGTCCCTGACTGGGTCTGGAAATTAAACTGACAAAGACAGATTAACAAGAGAAAAGCATACAGATTTTACTGAATTTTTACACGGACATGGGGGCCTTCACAAGAGAATGAAGACCTGAAGAAGTGATGAGAGCAGGAAGCTTTTATACCTTTTAGACAAAGAAATAAAATACATTTGTGAAGAACTGACGAGACAAACTGGTAGGAGTAGTAAATGGCGAAGAAGTAACTAGGAAGATAAGGGTTCGTTTAAGAAGGTTTGTTTATACCGTCTCTGGGCCCTAAACTCCCTGTCTCTGGCCATAAGGACGTCCTCTATCCTCTCTGTACAGGGAGAGTACATCTGACATGGGAGATTGATATCCTGCTTTCAGGGAAGAAGAGCAAGGATGGGGGACAGGGGTGAAGAGGTCAGAGAGAACTTCCTGCTTCTGCCTTTTTCTCAAACTCCTTCAGCTTAAGATATTCAATATGCCAAGGTGCCATATTTTGGGGTAGTGTGTCCCGAACCTCATCAATAGGCTGTTTCAGTGTATTTTTCTTGCTTATTATACAATGTTTACTGAGAGCTATGCAATATAAAAGACAACGAGGCTGACAAGTCTACTGCCTAGAGAGCCAACTAAATGTAATAGATTACATATTTAATAAAGAGTATCTGGGAACCCAGATGTGCACCTCTTGGGGACAATAAGATGAGATGGTGCATTTGCAAGGAATGATTGTTAGTTCTGTGTTACTAGGCAGAACATTTAATTTTTATGTCTGAAGTGTCCAAACCACCTTCAATTCACCTCCAGGAAAGAAAAAGATACAAGAAAAGCTATTAACAACTGTGTTCAGTGTTTAAGATCATTTCTGTTGAAATCTCTTTCTGCTAAGATGCAGTGCAAGAGTCCATGCCTTTCTCCCGCTGAACACATAGTAGGCATTGAATCAATGTTCATGGAAGGAAGAAAGGAAGTCAATATGTTCTTGATTTCAAAATTATATTTACCTTTTTTTAGGACTCACGAAATTAGTACATAAATTATTCATTATTGGAAATGAAAAGTATTTGCTCCATGCTAGTCAATTAATGGAAAGAGAGTAAGAGAAAAATTATGTTGTTTTTTTTTTTAAATATAGCAGTCCTCCTTTTTAATGTAACCACTTGATTCAACTCTAGAAATAGTTTTCTAAAATTAACACCTACTTTCCCAATCAAAGTCCAGATTTGTATTTAGACTCCAGTAACCATCACTAACATGGCATGTAATATTGACTGTAAATGATTATGGCTATTGACTGTCTGATTTGTTTCAGAATCCTGGTGAACCAAATAATTTTTCAGGGTTGCTAAGTAAAAAGACACACTTACATTAGGACTTCTATTTTTTTCCGCTTTTTATATAGGTGCTTCCTTTCTTAATTTCAAAGGTGAACGTTGCTCAATTTGATATAAGCTCTCAATGTAAACAATTATCCAAAGTTTATAGAATATTTAGAAAGCAGTACATGTTAGAGGGGACAGTAGGGAAAGAGGAGATGACAAGCAACTATGCTCAGAATGTATAACAAAGACTACAGAACATTATTGTTAAAAATTCTTCATTACTACTCAAAATGGTCATTTTTGTCCTTTCACATTTCCATTACAGGGGGGATTTTCCACAAGATAAAATAAGGACAGAAAGGATTTTTGATGAAAAGTCAGGGCACACACACCTTAAAGGTGCTCTTGGAAGAATGCTCATTTGAACAGGCAGAGAGTAAATGATTGACACTGTGCATAAGGGCTTTGAAAGTCAAGGCTTTGACATGTCATTTGTTAGAAACCCTATTATAATAACTGACAGCCATACCCAGCAGATGCACCATAGAGATGTTGTGCCAATTTCTTCCCTAAGAAACATTAAATATTGTGAATTTTAATATGAAATATTCAGCAGCAGAAACCAGTACTGCTATTTCTTGTTGACAAGGTACAGACTAAGTACCAGGCACAAAATTCTAAAAGGTGTAAAGGTTACAAGTGATGAAAATCATATCAAAGAGTTACAAGAGCTCCACTAAGCCAGATGATTTGAAAAGTGGACAGAATGAAAGGTTTAAAAGCACAGAGATTCTTTTTATGTATAAGAACTTCTTTTTGAGGGACAAACCTTGAAATCAGCATTTAGAATTTACATAAGACTACTAGCTAATGCAAAACATTTTATGACACAAGATTAGGGGTGTTTGAGGAATGGGCACATGTTAAATATTCCCAATTCACTGCTTAAAATGAGAGATGTGCTTATTGTTAAAACTCAAGAAGATAGCAGCCAAGAAAAGGTATTTAATCTCTCTCCTACTTGCTGAGGGGGGAAAAAAATGACCATGGAGAGGAGATGAGACTAGACTAAATTTTTGTAAAGGAGTATTGGGCAGCCACACTGATCATCCTTTACCACCTCTCCCATTTCTAAAACTTCTGCTCTGTATTTATATAATTTGCATAGCTTTGGAAGGAAAGGGTTTGAGAAAACAGTATATCAATCCTGCTGACTGCTAATCTTTCTGCTCAAGGGGGAAGTGTGGGCCTGCAGAAGTGAGCAGATGAGTCAGAAGAGGGTTGTGATTTTCCGCATGTATGGGACACAACTGTAGAGGTAAGCCTGTTAGAACACATACCTGTCATCCTCTTCCTTACTCCACCTGCTCTAACTTAGGGTGTCAAGAACAGCATTTGGCACCCTATAGGTGCTCGATAAATACTTGTTGAATGACTAAGTGAACATAGTACTTCGTTAAAAAATGGCATTACTGCCTTCTGTGGATAACTCAGTGATAATTCTGCTTTGTCAATTTGGAAACTGAGTCACATGGGAATGGGGGAGTGCTGGGACACAGTGGGATAACATACCCTGCTAAATCTTGCTGTCTACTTTCTCTTTTTCTCTAAAAGGCTTCCCCCCCACACCCCTTGGTTTATATATGGGAACATAAACATCTGATTTAATATTAATTTCCTCTTGCTAATATCAATGCATGGAATGAGTATTTGGGAAATCAGCCATTTTCGTTTCGTAAGACCACAAAATTGTTAAAAGGTAGAAATAATTCTTGCCCATTTGATAGCAGCAATTTAAACTGATACCTTGGATATTGGAAGGAGGGAGTTGCCTAAGGATGACAGCTAGCCCCTGATCTAATTGGAAAGCCTTTTAAATGCCTCATTGTGGTTTTCACTTAATGGCATATTGAAGCCATTATGCTCAGCATAAGAATCCTTAGCCATTGGCACCCGGAACGCAAGCCTGGAAGGCATGCCTCCTATTGATTAACTAATGAATTAATTAATCCAAAGAGCCTGTCTGTGTTCCTTACCAAAGATCTATGTATCTCAGGCTCAGGGGCGGTGAGGTAGAGGGGGAGACAGACTATGCACGAACACAAGATTAGTATAAAAATTCAACCTTTTTTTTTTTCTGCAAAGCATAATCCATGAAGATAGAAGCATAACCTCCTTGCTGCGAAAGTGTTAGAGGTGATTTTGAGAACTTTATTAGTAGTCCTTGTGCTCCTCCCATCTGCATGTAACTTCTCGATTAGGGAATTACCTTACAATACCCCTAATTAATGCTAATTTATGCCCATTTAGTGACCATAAAAATGTGTCACCAAATTTTAATTGCATGGGGAGGGTAGATAGATGAAAGTACTAAAGAATTAGCGTGTCATTTACTAAAGAGACCTTTAGGAACAATAAAGACCATCTGCCCTGTCAATCTTCATTCTCTGGAGACAACACTACACCTTAAGATCCAATGATAAATAAAATTGTCCGCTGTAGCAATGAGGGTAAATGTTGCCCTTCTTCATTATTTGTGTCAAACCATGATAGGTGGAACTTTTAGAGAGACAGCTTGTTGCAAATGCTGACTGTTCATTTTAAAATTAAGTTTTATGAGTAGCACAGCATTTTTATAGAACAAAGGTGACATCTATTATCCACTTAGGTCTCAAGAGTATATTTTTCATAGGTTGTTAATTAAATAGTTCAGAAGGCAGTTTTTGAAATGTATCAGGTGAATTCTTTATTTATATATGCCCCAGATTCCCAATATTCATGTACTTAAATGAGAATTTCATGTCAGTAGGTTCTGCAGACTATGGCAATGCTATTTCTAGATATCTCCTAAACTTACCTTTATATTTAACACTCTTGGCTTCGCTAGCAACTGACTTCAATACATAACAGCGCACACCTGCTGTTCCAAGCTTCAAGGAGATTCAGCAGGCAACAAAATGGCATCTTTGATTCCTTGTGCCTAGTAAAGAGCCTGGCACATGGTACAGCCTCACAAAATATTTGCTGAATGAGTGAATGAATGAATGGATGGATGACTTCAATCATCTGCCATTGTGGTCTCTAGTCTTCACTACAGTTCCTGACAATGTGACAGTCCCAAGCTCCTCTAAATGGAGGAAGAAAAATCAATGAATATGTTCAAAGTAATGATAACTACACCCAAGACTCTGGCACAAACTCCTATTAGGTTACACCAGGTTAATGATATAATTGCTAAAACCTTTGGTACTCCCACCCCCAAACTCTTTTTAACTGGAAAGACTCCAGGTGATTCAGAAGCTCTTCTGGCTTTAGCTGTTCACAGTGAACCAGTAATCCCTACACTCATGGCCACACAGCCTACTTTCCCAGGTAGAATTGTTCCTAAACCACTCTTTTCTGTGCCTCCCTGACACAACCACTACCTGCAGAGCCTAGACTCAGAGCCCCAGGTGAGGACAATGCTCCTTTCTGCAGTAGTATCAAGAACTAACATCTCTGTCCCTATCCAGGATGACCACAGCCACCATAGGCAAGCCTATGAGTCCCTAGATCTTGGGATGTAGCCCTGAGAGGCAGAATTGTCTTTTTGATGAGTGGGTGGGGAAGCACTGCTTTAAGCTAGTGCTTGTTTGTGTTCAGGTCTGGTTACAATCTAATAGCAGCTGGTCAGGGAAGAGACTTGCACAGATGCTCGACCAGGCATGGAGTCCCAGAGAAAGAGGACAGAGGCCAGGGCAGCAAGGGCATTATATTTTCCTGATGGGGAGATCTGCAAAGTGTGATTTATAATGATATAACATTTTTAAAAAGTCATCTAAAAAGAATATGCATAACATGAGCACAATTTTGTCAAAATTATGTGTGCAAAGTTATATATTTTCTTCCTATCTATCTACCTACCTACCTATCTATCATCATCTATCTATGGCATTTATAAGAATATGCAACCAAATTATAGAATGGTTATTTCTGGGTCCTAGGCATACAGATAAATTTCACTTACTTCTTAATATGTTTCTGAAATATTTTTGTTTGTTTGCTTGCTTTGTTGTTTTTTTTTTTTTGCAGTGAAAGATTCGCCCTGAGCTAACATCTGTCGCCAATCCTCCTTTTTTTTTTCCTTCCCAAAGGCCCCCAGTGCAGAGTTGTATATCCTAGTTGTAAGTCCTTCTAGTTCTTCTATATAAGCTGCCTCCACAGCATGGCAACTGACAGATAGGTGATGTGGTTCTGCGACCGGGAAGCAAACCGGGGCCGCTGAAGTGGTGAGAGTGCCAAACTTTAACCACTAGGCCATCAGGGCTGGCTCTGTTTGTTTGTTCTTACAAACAGCAAGTATAACATTATTCCTCAAAAAAAATTATTACCACTTTGAATAGTAATAATAAAAAAAAAAAAAAAAAAACATACTTGGTGACTAAAAGGTTCAGTGATCCTTGGCAATGATCTCTCTAAATTTCTGATTTCAGAAAATGAAACCCTTTATTTGCAGGATAAGGAAAATAAAACCTTTTTATCCCCTCTGATAATCTTAACATTCAGAAAATATAAATATTTTAAATGATGCAAGTAGGAAGAAAAGATACTGAATTTCACTGTGTAGTTGTTTTCTATCACTTTAGAAATAGCAACATTTTATCAGATCAGTCATCTAACATGTATTTACATTCATGTTATTTCTAAAACTCTCCTCTACTTTGGAAAACTTCCTTTAAAACCATCAACCTGTGCCTATATTAACCTAGTACTTGGAATGCCAAATCCCATTGACAACATTGCTAATATAGGAATGCTTGTAAAAGACCAAGGGCAAATTCTGCAATTATCCCCAAGTCTCAAAAAACTAATGTCTCTTCCTTGAGTTCTTTGACAACTGGGCATTTATAAAATGTGTTCTCTTTTCCAAGCATTGAATTCTTTAAACAAACAGGCACCATCAACTTTATATAGGAATGAGATTAGAACTACTTTCTCCTTATTTTAAAGAGAGTCTTTTTCCTTAAGAGTTGAAGTTAGAAAATGGCACAATTTACCATCAGAAATTTTAAGGCCATTTAGTCCATTGTATTGATTCCCATGTGACTCTAGGGCTGTATCAAAGATATGACAGAAGCAGAAAATGAAAAAGGTGAAACAAAACAGGATCAAGGTAATCTCAAAAATAGAAAGGAAAAGAAAACAAAAGGAAGATTTTCTTCCCCCTTTTAACCAAATTCCCTTGGGTCCAGTCTTTAATGCTCTAGAAGGTCTTAGGAAGGAAGAAAGGTTATCTGATTGGCATCAGGAATGCTATCATGGGGATTCTATTACAGGGGAAGTGAAAAGGAAGCCCCCATCTCGCTCCATCCGGCTCAGGGTCACCTCTGTCTGTGATGTTCCTTGTGACTAGGCAGAAAGATAAACATATGGCACCTCAAACTATTTTTATTAGTTAAGATCACAGATAGAACCTGAGACTTTAAAAAATAAATGTCATACTTAATTGACTAAAAGGAATATTTAGAGGATATTTCATGGATTGGTGTCTTTGATGAAAAATTTTTTTTTGGATCATAAAAATTATTTGTATTGTATATGCTTACTTTAATTCTTTATTTTCCAGCACAAGGTCAGTTTTATACAGACAATATACTGTTTCTCATAAAAATGAAATGGCCCTTCTTCATATATGCAGGCTATAATTAAAATACATCAAGATATGTGGCAGCAAACTTTAAGACACTCAACCACTGACTGCCAGTAACAAGTCTAATCAACCCGTGAAGAGACTGACAACCAGGATTTTGCAGTTGCTGGAACATAGTGATTGTGCTGTGATATATGTGAGAATATATGTAATAAAGGAGTGAGAGGGAATCTGAGCTGTGGAGCTGAGATATCCAGCTACTTACAGTTACTCGGGCAGGAACCACATTCACTAAAATTTTTTATGGCTCTTAAAGGATTATTTAGGTGCTTGGTGCCTAACGAGAACATTGGTTATCACAGAGTCATTAAGGATATATTGATGAAATAATATCACAAAATGGCCTGACGAGCACTAGAGATATTTTATTCACTGTTGTAAATACTCTGAAATTTGCTTTTTGGCTTGCTTGGAATTAAAAGAAACACCACTAAGTATGTGATGCTGGGGAGATTCAGCCTGAGATAACGAAACTTAAGAAAAAGAAAATGAAAAGACGGGTTTAAGTACAAGGAATAAAACAAGGCTATCCATATATATACATGGGCTTTCACTTCGTCATGTATTTCATACTTTATGGAATGAAGATGGAGGAAGAAAAACTAGGAGACAACTCAATAGGAAACCTTAATTGATTAGAATGCCAATGGCAGAAAGACACAACTGGAAGAATTCATTAAAGATTAGCTACATGCTATTGCAAACAAAACAAATTTAAATGATGCAGCCCAGGCAGATACTAGGAAATAAAATGGTAACAGCTGAGAGCCTGTTGGTAAGGGAAGTTCATATGGTTAGCTATTCCATACTTTCTCTCTCTCTCTCTTTCTCACACACACAGACACCCACAGACACACACAGACACACACACACATCAAAATTCATTACCAACTCGTCCTTCAAGCTATTGTTGTTGGAAACAGGAAATGTTGTATCTAGCAAATAAAAAGGAAGAGAAAGAGAAAGCAGTAAGGTCCTAAAAATGTATTAAAGCTCATATCATAGATATTTTTCTAAATAAAACTCTTGAAAGCGTTATAAGGTTCATTTTAAGTTACTATTGGCATTTCACCTCTAGATCATGCACATGGTAGAAGTATGGGAAAGTCTAAAATGTTCATTTTAATTTTTTTGTAAGATTTTACCATGCACTCTGTGTTTAGGTCTATAAAAGAAAAGAACCCTGATGATAAACATGCTTCAATTACATGTAACAGTAGACTTAGAAGGAGCATAGCAAGTCTTTGCTTTTCTTGCCAAACCTTTCTGCAACTTAATCTATACAAAATCACCTCTCGGATTACTGTCAAACATCAGCCTAAGAAGACTTGCCTTTTTTTCTCTCTCTAGCTTTTTCTGGGAAAGGCATAATATGTTTATGCTTCAAAGATTCTTTACTACCAGGAGATAAGCAAGTAAGAGTAAAGAGGAGAGGTAGGAGAGGCAAACGATGATTTAGGCAAACGATTATTTAGGCAGAATAGATGACATTGTTGTCAATATAAGTAGTATTTTTTGAACACCTACTAAGTACCAGCAATAAAAGAGATACAACAATAAAAATACAGTCTAGGTCCTCAAGAAACTAAAAGTCTAGTAAAGGGATAAGAAAGGTCTATAAATAATCATATGGAAAAGAAAGTAAAGTAAGCTCAAAAAATAGGTTCAGAGTTGGGGCTGGCTGGTGGCATAGCGGTTAAGTGCATGGCGCTCTGCTTCAGCGGCCCAGGGTTTGCAGGTTCGGATCCCAGGCATGCACAGACGCACCACTTGTCAAGCCATGCTGTGGCGGCATCCCATATAAAGCAGAGGAAGATGAGCACAGATGTTAGACCAGGGCCAATCTTTCTCAGCAAAAAAAGAGGAGGATTGGCATCAGATGTTAGCTCAGGGCTAATCTTCCTCACCAAAAAAAAAAAAAAAAAGGTTCAGAGAACCAATCTGGAAAACATCTTGCAAGATAAAGTTGACTTCAATAGGTAGAGCTAAAAAGAAGAGAATTATGGACACAAGGAAAGTACAGGTTGCAGGAAGCATGAGAAATGGTTGCGTAACAGTTGGAATTCTAGTTGACTAAAGCATTGGAATATATATAGGAAATATAAAAAGTGAAAAGAAGACAGAGAAACAGGCTAAAACTCTCACAGAAGACTTGATCATACTAAGGATGTGCATGATAAAAATAATTTTTTCTTTTCTCATACTTCTCTGATTCTCTTCAGTCTCCTTACTGCACTGTGGTTTTTCTGATATTTCCCAGGGTTATATCCTTGACCTAATATTCAAGACATTCTCTATGGTCACATGGACTAATCTACTTTACATAAAATGCCAACCATCACTGACATCCTGATGACTCTTGGATGGGTTTCTCCAGTTGGAATATCTGAACCCCTCTCTTAAGTACAAGATCCATGTTTCTAAATACTTAATGGGTTATTCATGTCAAATATCCCTAAAGCACCTCAAAATCAACATATTGCCACTTGCTCCTTCCCTAGATTTTGTAAATGACACTATCATTTTCCTGTTATAAAAGCAGGTTCCCTATTAAGCATACCATTTGTGCACTGGAGGAAACTAACCTGCTAGAGGAGTAGCCTGGGGCAATTTGTTAAGCATAGAGGACCATTTTGCGAACCTTGCAACCCCCTCCTGTTCTCATAAGGGATTAAATCAGTGGCTGTCTACCAAAGAGCAGCTCTTCTGTATGCTGGGCAGTGGCCTAAGAGGGAGGCTAGTGCAGAGCACTGAGCAAGTGGAGAAAATATTGACTAGGTTATTTAGATAATCTCTCAGGAAATGGAATTTGAAATGTGAGGAGAGTATTAGAGTATTAAGCAAGGGACAATGTTAGCAGAACTGCAAAAGGCACTAAGACACAGGCAGTGAAAGGAGGGTAGTTGAGTTACATTAATGGTGATGCACAGGAGTAGAGGTAAAGCAATTGTTAGGGCCCATCCTTATATCTCTAACACAGTGCCTGACATTCAGTAGGTATTCTACAGATATGTGTTGACTTCTTCATTTTGGATGTGATTATATAGCCACTAGAACTGTCTGACTTTCTGGGCCTCTGAAGTTGAGAGTAGGAAGAATAAGGAGCAATTGTTGCAAGGTAAGAGATAAGAAGTAATTATGGCCTGGGTTAGTGCAAGAAGATACATATGAGAGAAAAATTGGTATTTAGAATCTTCAACACTTACATGATATAGTTAAAGGAAAAATGAAAGATAGCCCCGAGTGACTAAGCCTGAGTATCCTGAGAAAATGTTTGAATCTTCAATTACACTATGAAAGTTTAGAGGAAGAGCTGGTTTGGAGATGATGTGGATGAGTTTGGTTTTGGAAGCTAGAGACAAGGTTTAGGGAGCATTTCTCATGAAGGAAAGAAGTATTCCTTGAATGATAGTATTCCATATGATATTTAATATTTAAGTACCCTATACAGAGTATGATAATAAATACTATTATTAAAAATAATATAATAGAGAAGTCAAGATGGCAGCGTAGGCAGACTCTGAACTCACCTCCTCCTGCGGACACAGCCAATTTACAACTACTCGTGGAAAAATTGCCCCTGAGTGAGAACTGAAAACTACTAGATAAGAGGAACTCCTGCAACAAAGGACAATCCTAATCGAGGTGGAAGAGGCAGAAACTCCCTTCTGCAGAGAAAAAACGCCGCCTTCACAAGCCGCAGCACCTCACGGCTGCCCGGGAGCAGCGTACAGGTCTGCAGCCCTCCCTGGAGGCGTGGGGCCCTGAGCTGGGAGCGCCCCCGCTGTGGGCATTTTGTGGACCCAGCACAATCGAGATGAGTGACATAATATGTGACTTTGCCTACTACTAAAACATTGGGGAGTACCCCCAGAAAAGCTGGCTCATAAAGAAATTAAAACCAGCTCTTAAAGGGCCCACGTGCCAACTCACCCATTTCAGAAAGCAACCGAAAATCACCAGAAAGAAAGGTGCACAGTGCTTTGGTGAAAAGACACTCACCTGATAGGCTCTGAGTGCCTGCAGTGAGAGGTGAGACCTCTTCAGGGACTGGGACATTGGCGGCGGCCATTGTTGTGGCCTGGGGTGGGCGTGCTGACACAGAAGCCATTGGAGTTCTCCCTGGGGCCTGCAGGCCCAGGTCTATCCCACCCACTGGAGCACCAATTTAATCCAGCTCAGCCAGGGCAGGCAGCACACCCTACAGACTGGCCCCACCCAACAACAAGCCCTCAGGCAACTTGTGGGCCTGCATAGATTGATGACTGGATTCTCTGCAGCCTGGCAACTGAGCCGACTTCAGTGGGGCAGGACGTGCACAAGGAGCTGGTGGAGAGTGTGGGGCAGTGGTGGAGTATGTGGGGCTCCCGCCGTGGAGAGACTGGGTCCGCTAGGGGAGGTCGTGGCGCTCACACGGGGCAGGACTGTGTTGACTGTGTGTGTGGACCTGTGGGCAACAGGGCTTGTCAGCTGCAGAAGACTTGTGTTTCTCAAAGACCCACGTAGGGGGTTTGCCCCGCCTTCCAAAGCCTGAAACAATTGGCTGCTCCCGTGCCTGAGGCCAGCACCACCCAGCTGCAATCCTCAGAGAGCTGACAAGAGACATAAAGGCTGGAGGCTTATAGCAATTGTAAGCCCCTGAGCCTAACAACCTGCCACACTGGGGGCCTACTCACTTAAAAGAAAGACTGCAACACAAATGTGGTATTAGAACTTGCAGCCAACTGTGCTGGGGCTCCCCACATCTGATAAAGAGACTGAAGGGCCCACAACAACTACAAGCAGCTGAGCATTACAACAGCTGGCCAGGAGCATAACTCAGCCTCCCTGGGCGCCTACAGGGAGAGCAAACAGGCCACAGCAGAAGGACACACGGAGCCCACATAGGGGTCACCCCTGGAATATTGAGAACTGAGGGAAGCACACTAGGCCTCCTAAGCCATCACTTACATAAGGTCACCTATCCAAGAGCAGGAGACATAGCTGACCTACCTAATACGTAGACACAAGCACAGGGAAAGAGGCAAAATGAGGAGACAAAGGAATATATTCCAAGTAAGGGAACAGGACAAAACCCCAGAAAAGGAACTAAGTGAAACAGAAATGAGCAACCTACCTGACAGAGAGTTCAAACAAAGAGTGTTAAGGATGCTCGCTGATCTGGAGAGAAGAATAGATGAACTCAGTGAGAATGTCAACAAAGAAATGGAAGATATAAAAAAGAACCAATCAAAAATGAAGAATACAATACTGGAAATGAAAAATTCACTAGAGGAACTCAAAAGCAGAGTAGAGAGGATATTGAAGAACGGATCTGCGAGCTGGACGAAAGACTAGAAGGAATTACCCAAGCTGAACAGGTAAAAGAGAAAAGAATAAAAAAGAGTGAGGACAGTCTAAGGGACCTCTGCGACAACATGAAGCGCACTAACATCCGTGTTATAGGTGTCCCGGAAGGAGAAGAGCGAGACAAAAGGGCAGAGAATCTATTTCAAGAAATAATAGATGAAAACTTCCCTAACCTAAGGAAGGAAAGAGACATCCAGGTACAGAAAGCACAGAAAGCTCCAAACAAGATAAACCCAAAGAGGCCCAAACCAAGACACATCATAATAAAAATGTCCAGAATTAAAGATAAAGAGACAATCCTAAAAGCCGCAAGAGAAAGACAAGTTACATACAAAGGAAACCCCATTGGGCCCGCCCCGTGGCTTAGCGGTTAAGTGTGCATGCTCCGCCACTGGTGGCCTGGGTTCGGATCCGGGCGCGCACCGACGCACTGCTTGTCTGGCCATGCTGAGGCAGCATCCCACATACAGCAACTAGAAGGATGTGCAACTATGACATACGACTATCTTCTGGGGCTTTGGGGGAAAAAAAGGAGGAGGATTGGCAATAGATGTTAGCTCAGAGCCGGTCTTCCTCAGCAAAAAGAGAAGGATTAGCATGGATGTTAGCTCAGGGCTGATCTTCGTCACAAAAAAAAAAAAAAAAAAGGAAACCCCATAAGGCTATCAGCTGACTTCTCAGTGGAGACCTTACAGGCTAGAAGAGAGTGCCACGATATATTTAAAGTGCTAAAGGAAAAAACTTACAGCCAAGAATACTCTACCCGGCAAGGTTATCATTCAAAATGGAAGGAGAGATCAAAAGTTTCCCAGACAAGCAAAAATTAAAGGAGTTTGTCACCAAGAAACGTTAAAGGGACCAATTTAAGGGGAAAAGAGAAGACCACAAATAGGAAAAATTATCTATTTCCATGATAAGAGGGTAATGGGTACAAATGCACAAAAAAGAGGTTAGATATGATATCAAAAACATAAAAGGAGGGAGGAGGGGAGTTAAAGAAGAGCTTTCAGACAGAGGTCAAACTAAAGAGACCATCAATAGAGGACTACTAAAAACTGAGAAAAAACAAAAGTTAAAAAATGGCAGTAAGTACATACTTATCAATAGCTACTTTAAACGTCAATGGACTAAATGCTCCAATTAAAAGGCATAGGGTGGCTGACTGGATAAAAAAACAAGACCCAGAGACACACTGCAGACCTAAAGACACTTACAAACTGAAAGTGAAGGGATGGGAAAGATATTCCATGCAAATGGCAATGAAAAGAAAGCTGGGGTAGCAATACTCATATCAGACAAAATAGACTTTAAAAAAAAAACTGTAAAAAGAGACAAAGAAGGGCATTACATAATGATCAAGGGAACAATCCAACAAGAGGATATAACACTGTAAATATCTATGCACCCAACATAGGAGCACCTAAATATATAAAGCAATTATTAACAGACATAAAAAGAGAAATAGTAACACAATAATAGTAGGGGACTTTAACACTCCACTCACACCAACGGAGGGATCCTCCAAACAGAAGATCAATAAGGAAACACTGGCCTTAAATGACACACTTGAACAGATGGACCTGGTAGATATATACAGAGCATTCCATCCAAAACCCGAAGAATACATGTTCTTTTGAAATGCACATGGAACATTCTCTAGGATTGATAACATATTAGGCCACAAAACAAGTCTCCATAAATTTAAGAAGACTGAAATAATACCAAGCATCTTTTCTGACCACAACGGTATGAAACTAGAAATCAACTATAGGAAGAAAATCAGAAAAGCCACAAATACGTGGAGATTAAACAAAATGCTACTGAACAACGATTGGGTCAATGAAGAAATCAAAGGAGAAATCGAAAAAAACCTGGAGACAAATGAAAAAGAAAATACGACATGCCAGAATTGATGGGATACAGCAAAAGCAGTTCTAGGAGGGAAGTTTATAGCAATACAGGCCTATCTCAACAAAAAAGAAAAATCTCAAATAAACAATCGAACAATGCACCTAAAGGAATTGGAAAAAGAAGAAAAAACAAAGCCCAACATCAGTAGAAGAAGAGAAATAATAAAAATCAGAGCAGAAATAAGTGAAATAGAGAGTAAAAAAAAATAGAAAAAATTAATAAAACCAAGAGATGGTTCTTTGAAAAGATACACAAAATGGAAAAACCTTTAGCTAGACTCACCAAGAAAAAAAGAGAGAAGGCTCAAATAAGTAAAATCAGAAATGAAAGAGGAGAAATTACAACAGACACCTCAGAGATACAAAAGATTATAAGAGAATACTATGAAAAGCTATATGTCAAAAAATTCGACAATCTGGAAGAAATGGATAAATTCTTAGAATCATACAACCTTCCAAAACTGGATCAAGAAGAAGTAGAGAATTTGAATAGACCAATCAGCAGTAAGGAGATCGAAACAGTAATCACAACCTCCCCAAAAATAAAAGTCCAGGACCAGACAGCTTCCCTGGTGAATTCTACCAAACATTCAAAGAAGACTTAATACCTATCCTTCTCAAACTCTTCCAAAAAATTGAGGAGCGGGGGAAGCTCCCTAACTCATTCTATGAAGCCAACATTACCCTGATACCAAAACCAGACAAGGACAACACAGAAAAAAGAAAATTAAAGGCCAATATCACTGATGAACATCGATGCAAAAATCCTCAACAAAATACTAGCAAATCGCATACAACAATACATTAAAAAGATTATATACCACGATCAAGTGGGATTTACTCCAGGTATGCAGGGATGGTTTAACATTCGCAAATCAATCAACGTGATACACCACATTAATAAAATGAAGAATAATAATTACATGATCATCTCAATAGATGCAGAGAAAGAATTTGACAAGATACAGCATCCATTTATGATAAAAATTCTGAATAAAATGAGTATAGAAGGAAAGTACCTCAACATAATAAAGGCCATATATGACAAACCCACAGCTAATATCATCCTCAATGGTGAAAAACTGAAAGTTATCCCTCTAAGAACAGGAACCAGACAAGAATGCCCACTGTCACCACTCCTATTTAACATAGTACTGGAAGTCCTAGCCAGAGCAATCAGGCAAGAGAAAGAAATAAAATGAATGCAAATTGGAAAGGAAGAAGTGAAACTCTGACTATTTGCAGATGACATGATTTTATATATAGAAAACCCTAAAGAATCCACCAAAAAACTTCTACAAGTAATAAACGAATACGGTAAAGTTGCAGGATACAAAATCAACATACAAAAATCAGTAGCATTTCTATACACTAACAATGAAGTAGCAGAAAGAGAATTTAAGAATACATTCCCATTTACAAGTGCCACAAAAAGAATAAAATACCTAGGAATAAACTTAACCAAAGAGGTGAAAGAGCTATACACTGAAAACTATAAAACATTGCTGAAAGAAATTGAAGAAGACACAAAGAAATGGAAAGATATTCCATGCTCTTGGATTGGAAGAATTAACATAGTTAAGATGTCCACACTCCCTAAAGCAATCTACAGATTCAATGCAATCCCTATCAAAGTTCCAACAACATTATTCACAGAAATAGAACAAAGAATCCTAAAATTTATATGGAACAACAAAAGACCCCGAATAGCTAAAGGAATCCTGAGAAAAAAGAACAAAGCTGGAGGTATCACACTCCCTGATTTCAAAATATACTACAAACCTATAGTAACCAAAACAGCATGGTACTGGCACAAAAACAGATACACAGATCAATGGAATAGAATCGAAAGCCCAGAAATAAACCCACACATCTATGGCCAGCTAATCTTTGACAAAGCAGCCAAGAACATACAATGGAGTAAAGAAAGTCTCTTTAACAAATGGTGTTGGGAAAACTGGATAGCCACATGCAAAAAAAATGAAAGTAGACCCTTACCTTACAGCATACACAAAAATTAACTCCAAATGGATTAAAGACTTGAATGTAATACCTGAAACTATGAAACTTCTAGAAGAAAACATAGGCAGTACGCTCTTCGACATCGGTCTTGGCAACATATTTTCAAGCACTATGTCTGACCGGGCAAGAAAAACAATAGAAAAAATAAACAAATGGGACTAAATCAAACTAAAAAGCTTCTGCACAGCAAAGGAAACCACCAACAAAACGAAAGACAACCTAACAATTGGGAGAAGATATTTGCAAACCATACATCTGATAAGGGGTTAATCTCCAAAACATATAAAGAACTCATGCATCTCAACAACAAAAAAACAAACAACCCAATTATAAAATGTGCAAAAGACCTGAACAGACATTTCTCCAAAGAAGATATACAGATGGTCAACAGGCACATGAAAAGATGTTCAAAATCATTAACTATCAGGGAAACACAAATCAAAACTACAATGAGATATCACCTCACGCCCGTCAGAATGGCTATAATTACAAGACAGGAAACAACATGTGTTGGAGAGGATGTGGAGAGAAGGGAACTCTCATACACTGCTGGTGGGAGTGCATACTGGTGCAGCCACTATGGAAAGCAGTATGGAGATCCCCCCAAAAATTAAGGCTAGAACTACCATATGATCCAGCTATTCCACTGCTGGGTATTTATCCAAAGATCTTGAAAATACCAATGCGTAAAGATACATGCCCCCCTGTGTTCATTGCAATAGCCATGACTTGGAACCACGTTATTCACAATAGCCAAGACTTGGAAGCAACCTAAGTGCCCATCAAGGGACGATTGGATAAAGAAGGTATGGTATATATACACAATGGAATACTACTCAGCCATAAGAAATGATGAAATCCAGCCTTTTGCGACAACATAGATGGACATTTAGGGTATCATGCAAAGTGAAATAAGTCAGAGGGAGAATGTCAAATACCATATGATCTCCCTCATTAAGTAGTAGATAATAACAACAACAAACAAACGCCTAGAGAGAGAAACTGGATTGGTGGTTACCAGAGGGGAAGAGGGAAGGGAGGAGGGCAAAAGGGATAATTCAGCACATGTGTGTGGTGATGGGTTGTAACTAGTATTTGGGTGGTGAACATGATGTAATCCATGCAGAAATAGAAGTATAATGATGTGCACCTGACTTATACAATTTATAAACCAATGTTACTGCAATAAACAAAAAATTTTAAAAAAACAAATAAATAAAAAATAACAATATAATATAGTTTTCATTGAATGATGTACAAAAAGAGGGTATATACTGATTTTCATATCATGTTCTATATGTTCCCAAGCAAAGAATCTGTGATTATTATTTATAAAATAAATTAAAATATTGTTATAAATTCCACATCACAGAATTATTTTCTCTGGTAAATTTACAGTTTACTGATCGACTCCTATGTTACAATATCCTATTATTCAGCTGTGTTTTCTTATCCAGATAACATTATCGATTATTAACTTCCTCAGCTTAGTTGATCTATAAAATTAGTAGTACTTATTTTCTAAAATGAATGGTTGAATTTATTTTATAATTTGCTCAAATAAATTCACATTTACTTTTTATTAATTTGTTAGCACCTTAGAAACATTTTCAATAATCATGATTGTAAATCATGTTATCAACTATTTTCCCCTTACAGACACTTCCCAAGACTTTCTATAACTATGGCTATTTTTGTTTTGTTTTGTTTTTTTGTTTTGTTTTGTTTTGTTTGTGAGGATGATCAGCCCTGAGCTAACATCCGTGCCAATCCTCCTCTTTTTGCTGAGGAAGACTGGCCCTGAGCTATCATCTGTGCCCATCTTCCTCTACTTTATGTGGGATGCCACCACAGCATGGCCTGACAAGGGGTGCCTTTGCGTGCGCCTGGGATCCAATCCTGGGCCGCCAGCAGCAGAGTGTGCGCACTTAACCGCTGCGCCACAGGGCCGGCCCCAACTATGGCTGTTTTGATTAGAGTGTTGTTTGTAAGTATTACTATTTTTTATCTATATAAAATATGATATGATTATATACTTTTTTTTATCTTTTGTTTTTTATTTATTGAGGTAACATGGGTTTATAACATTGTGTAAATTTTAGGTGTACATCATTATACTTCTATTTCTGCATAGATTACATCATGTTCTCATGTTCACCACCCAAATACTAATTACAAGCCATCACCACACACGCGCCTAATTATCCCTTTTGCCTTCGTCCCCCCACACCCTTCCCCTCTGGTAACCACCAATCCAATCTTTGTCTCTATGTGTTTTTATTACATACTTTTAATTTATCTCATTTATTTTAATAGAGTAGATTTCTGTTAGGCCATTGGTTCTTTGAGATTAAGTACATTTCTGAAATTAGCCTGTTGCCTTTACCTTTGCAATTTTTTCTTGTTTAAAAATTATGACACGATTTTTGACTTGGGTCTCAGTTTCTTCACCTATGAAATGAGGCAGTGCAGCTAAGTGACTTAGGGTCTCTTCAATCCCAACGTTAGTTCATTCTTTGGCTCTTATATATAAGAGAGTTGGCTATGTCTATTACCAAGGTTGCATAATTACCCTATCCTCCTGGCTCATTATATCACATTTGCAGTGTCATTAGTATTAAATATTGAGGCAGCTTGTGTAAATAACATAGTGCTGTGACCTAAAGCTTACGCACAAAAACTTTCATTATGAATATTTCTATTTCTTCTTTTTTAATATCTGTAATTTTTATACACATTGAAGGAAATGCAGGTAAGAAACAGAGTAGGTAGAAAAGAGTAGGGGAGGGGCATTGCTTTGGCCTAATGATGATGTCCATTATGAAGATGTAATACATGTAGAGTAATTTTATTTTTATTGAATTTTCCTCCATTCTCAATTGAGGAGCAAATCATATAATTTTGCTGGCAACTATTGCCCTCTTGGATAATTTATATTGCAGAAAGAAAGGCATGCTCTCCATGGATATTTGTTATGTTTTTCTTTATCATTATTCTTAAGTAGCTGATTTATACCTGTTGAACTGTCATTATTCACTATTTGCGAATGATGCTGCAACGTTATGGTCATTGAGGGGTTATATCCAGAATCCAACTAAAGAAAAACTAACTCAACTCTTCATTTTCAGTCAACATTACAGAAGGCTTTTAGATTCATTTGGAAGCTTATTGCACTGCTAACCTTTGCCATTTTTATTCCCCTTCCATTATCCAAAATAATGTATTTTTCATCTGTAGTAGATATATAAACTTGATCCTAGCTTTAGGCAATGTAATGGTATGTTTCAACTTCTATTTTATAATGATCACTCTCCTGGATAATGGGATACCAACAGGATGAGAAAGAAAAGAAGAGAGACAGAGAGCAAGAATGTAAGAGAGAGATCAGTGTTAGAGGCAAGAGATGATGGTGACTTGAACTAGGGAAATTAAAGTGGGGTAAAAAGATTTAAATGGATTTAAAAATTATTTAGATGATATATAAATAGAGTAGAGTGACAAACAAATTAAACATAATTCCAGGTTTCTGGCTTAAGTAACTAGGTATGGTGGTGCCATTCATTCAGATTGAGAATATCAGAAGAGGAGTAAATGATGGTAGTTTTGATACAATGTAGAGTCTGAGTGGGAACATAATGGGTGTGTCTATACTTCCTGAGTTTGAGGTACCTACTACATAGTTAAACGAACATATGCATGAAATTTGGACCTTGTGGTAGTCAGCCTCCAGGATTGCCTCCTATGATTCCTGCTTTCTGTTATCCATACTCTTTTACAGTCTCCTCTCACATTGTATGAGCACTGGTCTATATGACCAATAGAATACAGCCGAAATGATTACATGTGACTTCAAAGCCTAGATAATAAAAAGCATCATTGCCTCCCTACTTGCTCTGTCTTAGATTACTCAGTCTAGAAGAAACCAGCAGCCATGTTTTAAGGAAACTCAAGCAGCACTAAGGATAGGTCCACATGATAAGGAACCGGGACCTTCTGACAACAGCCGTGTAAGCCATATTGGAAGCAGATCCTCCAGCCCCAGTCAAGTTTTCAGATAACTGAAGCCCCCAACAATAGATTTCCTGTAACGTTTTGAGTCACTTTGAGCCATAACATCAGTTATACTGTTCCCAGACTCCTGATCCTCAGAAACTGTGTGAGATTATAAATTCTTGCTGTTTTAAGCTGCTAAATTTTGGAGTAATTTTTCATGTAGCAATAGATAACTAATAGAGACCTCAATAAAGAGATCTAAACCAGAGATAAAGATGAGAATCATTGAAATCAGTTTCATAGTTTTGGATGAGTTGAGCTTTGGTATTGTGTATAGGAAGAAGACAAACAGAGGAGAGAATCTTAAATACAGCAATATATAAGGGCCTGGAATTATGGGGAAAAAGTCCAAAAGAGACTGAGAAGTGGCTAAAAAGGCATGAGGAAAATAAAAAAGGGTAATGTCATAGAAGCCAAATGAAGAGACTATTTTGAGAAAGAAGGTGGAGGGAGGGGTTACACAACTAACAAATTCTGCTAAGAGGTCAAGTCAAAGAAAGACAAATATAGCGACAGTCAGGAGATCGTCTGTATGGAAAGCAGTTTCAGAGAAGAGTTAAAAATAAAAACAAACAAAAAAAGTGAGCTGAAACTAGACCTTGGATTGTTCTGAGGGCAAATGCCTATTATGATCACTACCACAACTCAATACTGAACTTTGGTCAGCAGCAAGTTTTAATTTTGGAAAGCAACTAAAGGTGGTCTCCCACGTACGGTGTATTCTTCACTTAGAACAGAAGCAACATCTAGATCCTCAGATTTCCAATGGGAAAGATATACCAACTATGAGCCCAAGTGAAAAAATCAATGGATACGCAAGGATACAAATCACCATACGTGAGCATCAAGAGAAAAAAACTGATTAAAACTATCAAGAAATTCAAATATTGACATTTTCAGAAAAGACTACAGAATTATTATATCTAAAAGCATAAAAATTAAAATACAGATTCACAAAATGATCAAGCATCAAAAGAATCCCAGAAAAAAATGGACAGAATTGAAAAAGAATAAAACAGAAATCTAAAAATAAAATTATTGAAATTAAAATATTCAGTGGATAGGTTAAACAGCAGATTGGATATGGGTAATGAAAGAATTATTTAATTGCTGTAGGCTGTTTCAATGAAATATTGAAGATGGAGACCAAAAGGAGAAAAAAAAGAGCTGAAAATAGAGCAGATTAAAAAAAAAAGATCTTTAGCAAGGATCAGAGTTCAGAAGAGAGAAACACAAATATGGAAGATATATTTAAAAAATAAAATAAAATACGAGACATGGAGAATATAATGAGACTAGTGAAACAGAATGAAAAGCAGACCAACCTATACATGAAGGAAAATAATGTATGACACAGGTGACTTGGCAGATCACTCGAGACAATTCCATAAATGATACTGGGACAAATTATATCACATGGGGAAAAATATAAGTATATTGCTACCTCAAACTACACAAGATACAATCAGTAAAACCTTATTGAACAATTATCATGTGCCAGGCATTGCATTTATTTTGAGGCATTCAGCATTGATAGGTACAGTATTTCCCCTCATTAATATATTACATCCATGCCTTCCTCTTTCTCTCCTGCTCTATTTGGATTATTGAACTATCCTTCTAGATGGTATTTCTCTTTCCAGTGTGGCTTTAATTTCCACACTCCTTCCAGAATAATCTTTCTATAACGTAACTGATTATGTGCTTCTTGCTTTAATGACTTCTACTCCCTTTGGAATAAAATAAACACTCCATAGCATGGCATGCCAAGAGCTTTTCCATGTCTGTCTACCTCCCCGGCTTCCTGATGTACCATTAAAATGTGTGCATAATGTCTTGTGTATTCTACTACTTTCAGCTCTCTGAACTCACTGTTGTCATGCTCCCTCATCTCTCTATGCATTTGTCCATGCCACCTCCCTGTCAAGAGATGTACTGCCTCATCTAGCTTTGCTCCCATGTGGAAGTTTTTTCTCATCTGTTTTAGACTCAGAGTAAGCATTGTCTCTTCTGTGAAGTAAGCAGGGACGACTTCCCTCACTGTCTGTACAGCTTTCTGTCATAGCACTTAAAAGTTAATTTACACTGTTTGCTTACTTTTCTATCTCCCCACTAAAATATAAGCTCATTGAGGACAGGAAATTTTATACATCCCTAAGGGTTTAGAACAGTGCTTACATACTTTTAGATGTAATTAACAAAACCCAGCAAAAATTACAAAAACCAAAACAAACATAAACTTAACGTATTGATTCTTCTTGAAATTATTCTAAATCATAGATATTCTGGATCTGTTAAATAGTACTGTATTAGAGAAAACTACAGGAACATAAAGGTCCAAAATACCAGAATAGTAATATGAAAAAAATAACTACAATGACAGCTTGACTTTGCTTTTGGTTGTATGATTGGCTTCGGAGAATAGGATGTCAGCAGAGAAGTCTCAAGCAAGGACCTGAAATGTGCTGGAAGGGCAGGTGTTGCCTTCTTGTGCTCCTGCTGTAATCATTAGAAGAAAATGTCCTGGCTAGCCCACTAGTGGTTTTTTATTTGCTTGTTTTGTCCTTTGAAAATGCAAGTGCATACATAATAATTCCTTGCAGGTAATAAGATTCTGATTAAAAGGCTCTACTGAACTGTGACTTATCTCTCTACTTGGAATTTGCAAATGCTAATGAACTTACATATTTTTCTTATGTGCCACACAGACATCCAGTTCACTTTGTTCCCACCTGATTTCCCGAAAAAGCAACAGTCTCATCCTATGATTGTCCTAATGTAAGGCTTATTTACTTAGCCAAAAATTTTCACCTCCGACAGGCATGCATAAATCCCCAACCGAAGCCTGTCAATCAAGATCCTAACTCAGAGGTAGACTATGCCTCTGAGACAAGCATCAGATTTGCTTTATTATTGAGCACAGTTCTATAGACAGACAGAATTCTTACTGAAGCCATATGAATCAGTCCAAAAAAAACTGAAAAAGTTTCGTCTGACTCACAGGTGCAACATGAAGAAAAAGACAGCCCTGAGTGAAGATAAAAATGAGGTCACAGCAAGAAAGAGTCTACTTGGGTTACTCAAAAATCTCCAACACCATAAAAAGCAAATTAAAGACATAACAGTATTTCTGAAGACATCAGGGCTTCAGTGACTTGCCAGCTCAGTTTATAAGAGTAGGGTGATCATGAGGCCATGCTTTAGGGTCCTGAGGGGACCACTTACTTTGGCTGTGCTCCAAGGCCACGGACTTCACCCCTAAACCAAATCAGTAGCCGTGAAACATTTGCCGCCAGTTACAATGGGCCCTGAGTGAAAGGGCTTTGATGGAGTAGAGCAAATCCATCACTGCTCACTGAAAAAGCAGGTCAAGGCAGAGGTCCTCTTGATGGAGTGTGTGAGAGGTTGAGTAGACTCATCTCAGGACAGAAATACAAGGTTACAGAGCTGAAGATTTATCAATTGTCAGTTTTCCCTCATGTTCTTTGTTAATGTTGTTTCCTTCCATAATTCGTTAGCTAAAAATGGGCAAAAGGTCAGTCAGGGTGGCAGGTTACTTGCCCTCTTTAGTCTAGCTCAGATGAGGCCCAGGGTCTGACTAGCCCATAGAAAGAAAATGATTCTTTCTCATATACAATAAGTATACATTCTAGGAAACAATTCTAGCAACACTGCCGTAACTGTATTTGAGACTACTAGCCGAATAAAAAGACATTATGTGGAAGAAGCACAAGGAAATAGTTTTTAATTTAATTTATTTAAAAAGTTGGGTTTTATTATAATTATTGATATTTCACCGTTGGTTTCTATATGGCCTTAATAACTAAGTTTCCTAAGGAAAGTGTTCATTCATATTCCACATGCAAAGTCTCAAAAATGGTTGCTTAACAGAAAATACTTTATTAGTGAGGATGTTATAATGAGAAATGTTAATAACAATGAGACATTCATTTCACATATTAATTAAATATTTACACAAAAATTTTAAGTTTTTCTACCTTGCTAATTTTATGCATAATCCTGTAAATAAACTATTACCTGGGACAAAATATAACCCTTCTTTCTGACAAATGGGGTACCACTACCTATGAAGTAAAACATGATATAACCAGGTAATACCATTTGGTGACTTTTGCAAATATTGGCTGCTCCTTACAAAACTAGCACTTTTATGACTGAGATTTTAGTGTAAAAAAAAATCAAGTTACATTAAGCATTCATGATTCTGTACAGAAATAATTTTTTGTAAAAAGGGGTATTGGACAAAACAGTACTACAAAAAAAGAGAGAGAGCAAGAGAGAGAAATTGTAAGAGTTTTCGTAGCAGTGAGGATAAAGACCTCAAATTGCTTTATCAAATAGTCTTCCTGCAAAGTGGTACTGGCCTGACAATCACCCAAATGTAGAATGAAGCCCTATACCAAGGAAATATACACACATATTTCAACAAATCAATGGTCAAAATGCCCCCAAGGAAAGTGGGCCATCAAGGAAGGAAATGTAATTGACACAAATTAGCACTATCAAGTTTCATCAATATGAGCAATTATGAAAACAAAAAATATTAACTCGTGATTACAAATTAGGAAATGAAGATGAATTCTAGAATAATATAGAAACAAATAATGGCTATCAAAGAATGACTAAAAGCTGTCATGAGCAACAAATATCTCAGATACTTGAAAAATATATTAATAAGACTCTAATGGACATGTTTAGGTCTAAGAGACCTGTACCAGAAGACTATACAAAAGGTAAATATTAGAAACACATTTATGTGCCATAAACCTCATTCTTTACCATCCTAACTTATTCGATTTTAGTGAGAGCAGAGTGATGACAAAAGAAAAAATAAGTCTAGAAACATTTTCATGATTAGAAAATGACAACCTCTAGGTAGTACCAGTGTGGGTATTTAGTAAATGCTGATTAGGGGATATACAACATATGAGCCAAAAAGAAAGTCGATTTTTAAAAAATAAGTAAAACATAGAAAAGAGGTGAAAAGTTTTCTTCAACAAAAAAACTGATGAAGTAGATTGAATAATTGCCTAGGTAATTAATCTCGTAGACTGATAACTCACATGAAAATAAGTTAATGAAAATATCCAAACAAAATTAAGAACAGATTCAAAACAATTGGAGAAAGAAAAATGAAAGCTATAATAAGGAAAGAAAAGTGACTTCTCAATCATAAAACAGTAGTAGTAGACTTTTAATGGTAAAATACATACACTGGGGTACTTACACCTCCAAAAAAAAAGAATTGGGAATTCTAGGAAAGTGCATTTGAAGTTAGAGACATGATAATAGAAATATAGAATAACTGTACAAAGGGGAACTATTTAGGAGTAGAATTATACTGTCAATTTCTATGTGTATTTTTAATGGAAAAATTTCACTCAAATTTCATTCATCACTCAAAATTTCATTTTGAGAATATATTTTCATAAGAATATAAGACCAGTTCATTAAAAATTCTGTGAAAGATTTCAAAAGGTGTAACTTTCTATTTTGAAATGGTTTAGCATCTAGTTAATAGAAAAGACCAATAAAAAGAAAAAGAAAAGAAGAACAAAAAGGAACAATTTTCAGGATTGTTCTCTTCTCTCATTGACCCATGAGGCCAAACAATGACTTGGGCATACTTTTTCATCTTCTTTACATTATTTTTCTCATTTCTATGGAAAGAGGTATGGTATCTTGACCTTCTTCACAGGAGATTTGTGTAGACAAAGTTGGGGGCATCATTTATTGTAGTTCTGAAAGTTTCGAAGGTCATAGTAGGCCCTGTGCTGTCTCTCTGCCTCCTTGCCAGGCTTGCTGTCGACTCCTAGCAATTCTGCCCTGCCTCTTCACCCAGAAATATCACCCTATATTTTGCTCTTACAAAGGGGGACTTAGAACCTCAGAGAGTGTTATGAACCCAACTATGCACTACTCCATTATGAGCAAACCCTTTATGGAGTTGAAAGTTCTTGAGGAAGGAAGGAACTAAAGAAGGACAGGATAGTCTTAGTCAGGGCCAGAGACCGTAGGCACTGAGATACCCTTTAGTAAGTCTGGAAAGAAGGATTAAAACCAGATGGGTGCTACTAAAAACAGGTGTGCAAGAGGAGGTACCCATTTAGCATTTTAGAATAAAAAAGAATCTTCCCAGGGGTCTCACAGCAGTGTTTTTAGAAAAACATATCTACACAAATGTAATGGAAACCCGAATTGTTTGCCTCCATTATATATGATTTCTCTGCAATTCAAGTGAAAGCGACTACTTTGCTTTATTCTATTCTTTATAATTCTCCTCCTCACTCTGTCCTTTTGGAGAATATTAAAACACAATTCACTCTCCCTCAATTTGTGTGGAGATGAGACTGGATAGAAGTGCCACGGAGCTGACAGGTCATACTTTAAATTAAGTTTCCCAAATAAGAATTTAATCTAGTTTCAATAAAAGAGTTATTAGCCACTTTTAATTAGGAAAAGCAGGCCTGAATCTGGGGTACGCTCTTCAGCTCCCAATGCAAGGACTGATCGTTAGTCACTGATGGTATCAGGGCTTGTCTTCGAAGGGCTGTGATACAGAGGCCCACCAAGCAATCTCAGGAGAAAGGAGAAGGTTGAAATGCGCAGTTCTGGGGATCGTCCACAGATCTCAGTTCTACTTTATCTGCAAAGGCTTTATCTTGGCATCAATACACCGAGAGTCTCTTTCTAAATTGACTAAAACTTTTGGCAGTCACTAAATAACTCACTGCTAATAAAATACACGAGTTCATCACCACCACAAGAAAGAAAGCTGTATTTACCAAGTACATCCACGTACATTAGCAGTCTAGAAACTTTGCAACTTTATTTTTCCTCATACCTGCTTGATATCTAATAATAAGGAGTTTTTCTCTTATTTGTAAGATTACAAATCAATGGTAGACTTAGGAATAAATGGGGTCATGTGACCACAGGCAAGCAACCTTTTCTCACCCACCATACACTTCCCTCAAACCCCAACAGGTGTGACCAATGAAATAAAAAAATAGGAGAGAATATGTATCAGTGCTGAAAAGTTAGAAGGATATTTACCATTCACATTCCATGAACTTTAGAGCATTTCTGCCAAATGAGGTACAGATTGAATGGAAGTAAGGATAAAAGAGCCAAATTGTTCATTAAAGAGCTTGGAAAGTAAGCACAGGGAACGTTGGTAAAGCTTCACAGCCACTTTTAACTTGAAAGAGAGAGAGCAGACCATGAATGGATGCCAATAATGATATTAAGACTTGCTATCATGTAGGCTGCATAAAATGAACAGAAAGGCCATATGGCAGAGCTTCTTCTGAAAGTGACAGAATAGCAGTTCAGTAAAGCATCCTTCAAATCAGATGGGTAGCAGAGAGTCTTCATTGTCAAAATTCATTTTGACTGGGGCTACAAGTACATGAAAGCCTTCAGAGTCCTAATGTCTTTCCAGCATGGGTGATTGCAACATGCAGAAATGAGCAAGCGGCAGAAATCATCAGACCTGTGAAAAGATACAAGGTAGACGGGGCCACTCTGAAGAATCAATAGACATGTCACTTTTTGACATAGATGTACTACATAATGTTCCAGAAAATACTGGCTTTTGGGTTTTCAAAAATTTTGCACAGTCACAGTGAAGGATTGATCTAAAATCAGGAAAGAGTATTTAAAGATGAATATCGTGGTTGTGAATTAAGTTATGTTACTGACAATGAGAAACACATGGAAAACTGCAGAACTGAAATAGTGAACCGAATAATATACTCAAGGAATTCACCTGACTCTGAGGAGATATAGAACATATGAAAAAGAAAACGGCCAGACATGACAGACCCAGGATTTCCAATATACTAATAATTGGAAGTCTAGAAAGAGAGAATTTAAAAGCCAAAACAAAAGAAAATATAATTAAAGAAAATATAGAGAGAAGACACACATACACACAAAATTTTCCAGAGTTGAAGAAATAACCAAATCTGTAGACAAATAGAATGAGTTTACTAAGTATCAGGGGAAATAAATAAAGACACCAATATGTATTAAAATAAAAATTTAGAATTTCAATGATAATAGAAATACATACAAAAATCCAAGGAGAAGATAAATTTAAAGATACATCAAAAAAATTTTAAATGACATGTTTATTTTAAATGTTTCTAGATGTATAAGATATTGTAGCAAAGTCCACAATAATTTTAGGAAAAAAGAAGAAGAAAATTTTTATCAAGAATTCTCTAGGAAGTTGTTTTTATATGTGATAACTAGATCAAAATAGCCATAGATATAAAGGGATAAGAAAGAACAGCATCTATATATGTGTTTAAAATCTACTCAGAGACTGAACCATTAATTAAAACGAAGACTATAAGAATAGGAAAGTACAGATATAAGATCATGATGACGATCAACAAACTGTGGAAATATTAGAGTTCTATTTTAAAAGCATTGCTATTTTGGTTATAAGTTAATGCAAATTAAAAAGAAAACCTTGACTTAGGATATGTAATATGTGACAATAATAAAATTTCATAACAACAGTCTGGGTCTAAATGTAAATTAGATCAGTAAAAACAATAAATTGAGGAGAGAAGGTTGGAAGAAATTAAACATGTAAAACCTCAAACAGGAGAATAGATATATACCGTTCTTTATAATTAGAAAAAACAGATGTGTTTTTCTAAACATTTGAAGGTAACCACTAGTAGAAGAAAAATGGATATTTACCTTCCAAATCAATAGATTAAAAGGAGGAAAATAATAGGAAATGAGAGAAAGCATAAACCAAGCTTAGAGGACAAGTATATTCATTGCCCCAATAACCCTAAATTAATTCTAAAAACTACAATAAAAACACAGTCTCAGAATGGGGGGAAAAATCAAAATTTCACAATACACTCTTGGCAAAATGTGTACCTAAATTAAAGTGGCAAAGAAGGGCTAATTTGGAAAACAAATTATGTGCTTAAATGCTTATCACCATGTAACTGACAACAGCAAAATCGTCAATACAATTTTCATAAATCTATAGGACCTTGTGAAGTAACTTAAGGCATTTCCATCTGAAAGGATATTATTTTCAGCATGCTATTGAGATGTATGAAAGTGTTAAAAAAAAAAGCAGATTACAAAATGTCAGTCAGGTTCCTCTTAGTTTTACACAAGTTTCTACATCTCTGTAGTTTTATCTGGGTGGTGGGAATATGCGCCATTTTATTGTTTTTTACATTTAAAATTTTATGAAATATATTTAGAATATAACTTATTTTAATAATAAGAAGAAAAGTAAAAGAAAGATGAATACATGAACTTTGTCCATCCTAGAAAGTGTGGAAGTTCCTGGTTAAGGTTTCTGTGACGAGTTGCTGTGCATCTCTTCCAATGAGTGCAGCTTCAAACAGAAAAAATATTAAGGTTTTATTTATAGGTTTGCAAGTTCCAGTCTCATTTTCTCCTTTTTCCATTAATGTTATATTCAGCCACTAAAATTGAAGGAAATTGAATGAAGGCAAATTTGAAATATGCAATAGCTCACACACAATAGTTTAAGAACCACCTTAGAAATTGCTTTGCATAAATATAACACCCAACACTTAATTGTCTCCTGCCTCTTAATGTGCAGCTTGTACTATTAAAGCCAATTGCTTCGTATATGCCTTATAAAACAGACATGTCGCTTTCTCCTCTCCAGAGACTAACCTGATAGAAACTTTCTAACCTCAGAAATCTCCATTTATGCCTTTCTTTGAAAATCCCTCTTCTTAAACTGTAGACAGCTCTTACCACATAGTAGAAATAATAAGAATGAAAACACTAGCTAAATCTAAACTGGGTCCATACGCACTAAATGTCTCTCTTTATATTATTCAAAACACATAGATGGTAATGAAAAGAGGTAATGCAGATAAGGCACATACAGTGATATAATTAAGAAATATTTTCTTTTGCCTAAAGAATTCTGGGAATTAATAAGACTATTTTTGTGAATGCTCAGAATAACATGAAATCCATCAGAGGATAATTTTCTAGGCAAGTTAACATTTACATGGCAAGAGCCTTTTGTAAAATTCAGAATTATCATCAACATTTGTATTGATTGTGATTCTTCTTCAAATTTTATCACTGTGTATACACGGGTAACCATACTCAGTTCACAGCACATGTGTGCATCTATTGGTGCCGTATCGTCGTCTTCTTTTATGTTATTTCCCAGCTTCCTCCCATTGTCTCCTCCTTGATGAAGTCCAATCTAATGTATTTCAGTTATTACTTTAAATATGCATGCACCTTCACATAACATGTAGTATTCTTATGTCTTTTTAGTTCATTCTCTCTTATATTCTTTTTCTAATTAACTCATTTCTTTCTTACATTTCTCATTCTCTTTCTTAGTGTTTTCACTCAACACTATATTTCTAAGCTCTATGCAAATTGATATAACTTAAGTTTTTTATATTAACTGCCACATACTATTCCACATTTTACTAGAATATACCTTCGTGGTAGACATCTCTAATTCTGACTTCCTAGCAGTCAGAGACAACACAAATATGAATATAAACACTTCTATCTTTTTAGAGACTTGTGAGATAACTATAAATATGTAATAGAGTATAAAAGTTATAAAAATATCATAATTATGTGTGTGTATACATAGTCATATGTGCATACCCAGGAGAGGAACCGCTAGGCCATAAGGAATAGACATTCTTCGCTTCAGTAAAGACTGCCATAGCACTAAGGAGAATGTGGATATTATTTGAGATCACAAAGAGGGCTTACTGAGTTTCTTTCTCTCTATATGCTTGAAAACAGATTCCAAGACCTCTCTTTCTAATTTTTGTGACTCCGATGGATGTAAGTGATTGTGTAATTTGCATTTCTCTGATCATTCGTAAGTTCGAGCATATCTTCATATAGTTACTAGCCTTTGAGCACCCCTTATGTGGATTCGTGTCCCTATTCATATTCCTTTCCATGCTCTACTAGTATTGTATTTGTATTTTTTTATTGTATTCTTGACTTGCCAGAGTTCCCTATATATTCTAGACATTGACCTGTTTTAGATGTGCAAATATTTTATCATAGTGTATCATTCATCTGTAAATTTAATGAAGCAAAAATTTTTAATTTGGATGTAGTAAAATGCATCCTTTAAAAATCTAGTTTGTGCATTCTGAGTCTTGTTAAAGAAGAGTCTTTCAACCCTAGCTCATAAAGGTATTCCTCACCATTTTCTTCAATTAGCTTTACTATTTTACTTGAATCCATTTGACTTCTACCTTTGTATATGGTAAAATAGGCATTCAACTTTCTTTATTCTCCAAGTAATAATACAGTTTTCCAGACATCATCTACTAAATAAGCCACCTTTCCCCCAATACTTTGTAGTGTCACCATATTTCCACTTCTTGTATGTAGACAGCTCTATTTTTGAGCTGAAGATTCTGTAACATTGGTTGGTTCATCTGTTACTATGCCAACACAATACTAATTTTTATTGCAATGAGTTTGCACTGAGTCTTAAGATGTGGTCAGATAAGTCCTAGCCTCTTTGTTTTTCTTTTGAAAACATTCTCATTGTGGGTCTTTATTAAGCTCCAAATTTTAGAATGATTTTGTTAGGTTCTCCAAAAATTCAATTGGAGCACTTTCACCATGTTCATAGTGTATCTCCTTCCTTTATTTTACTCTTTTTTTAAGATCAGTAATAGATTTAAAAATTTTTTCTATGAAAAGTTTTGTGCTTTCTTTGTTAATTCTTAGAAAGCTTTCTTGTTGTGCTTGCTATCATGAATTGTACTTCATTTTATTTTGGTACTATTGGTACTATTATATTTTCTCCGTGAAAGCTATTTTTTTTTGTATTCAATAAGCTTACCGGAATATATTATTAATTCTAATAGTTTGTCTAATCTGTTGGATTTTCTAGGTAGACGATTACATCATCTGAAGAATGACAGAAGAGAAACACAATTAGAAGACAGCTAATTTAGAGAATAAAGGCACTGATTCTATTTTCATACCTTATTATCCACAAGTGACTTATCTTTCTCTACCTGTCAAAAAGTTCACATTCTAAGGCGAGGGTATTTTTTGGACCTAGTATCAATGTTTTTTTTTTCTTTTTTTTTGAGCAAGATTGGCCATGAGCTAACATCTGTTGCCGATATTCCTCTTTTTCTTTTTTCTCCCCAAAGCCGTAATACATAGTTGTATGTCCTAGTTGTAGGTCCTTCTAGTTCTTCTATGTGAGATGCCACCTCAGCATGGCTTGATGAGCTGTGAGTAGGTCTGTGCCCAGGATCTGAACCTGGGCACCCCGGGCTGCCAAAGTGGAACGTGCAAACTTAACCACTACACCAACAGGGCTGGCCCCTCAGTGTAGGTGTTGGTCAAATGGATTAGCATAATTCCATCAACTCTCTCCCTCCCTCCCTCCTTCTTCTTTCTTCCTTCTCTCTCCCCCTTTCTCTTTCACATCTCTCTCTCTCTCTCTCCTATAATAGACTAAATTTTCACCTCTTTTTTAGAAGAAGGTAGATTACTTGTTAACTTACCTAATTTCAATTGCACTGTCTTTCTTCACTAATGTATATACTAATTATCTTGATGGAGATTAGGTACACTATTTGCTCTTCTAGATGACAGAATGGCAAAACTGATCTTGATGTAACTAAAAAAAGATTGACAAACAGCTCCTTTAATTGGTCCTATGCCAATCGTTAGGCTTTTTAATTTTAGCCATTCTAGTGAGTGTGCAGTAGTGTCTTATTGCAGTTTCAATTTGCATTCCATGATAACTGTCTTAATTAGCTTGGGCTACTGTATTTGTTATATTGGATGTCTGGTAAGGGCTCTGTTTCTAGTTTGCAAACGGCTGCCTTCTTGCTGTATCTTCTAATGGCAGAGAAAGAAATCATCTCTCTCCTATCTCTTCTTATAAGGGCACTAATCCTATTCATGAGGGCTCCACCCTCATGACCTAATTGCCTCCCAAAGGCCCCAGTTCCAAATACCACCACATAGGGCATTAGGGTTTCACCATATGACTTTCTAGGGAGACGCATTCAGTCCACAGCAAACACTAACACTATTGAATATCTTGTAATAATAATTGCCATTCACATCTTTTATTTGATGAACCGTCTAAATCTTTCACCATTTTTCTTTTTAATCAGATTGTTTGCATTCTTCTTAATGAGCTGAAAGAATTGTTAACGTATCTTCTGGCTATGTGTCTTTTTGACATATGTTTTGCAAAATATTCCCCCGTCTGTGGCTTGAATTTTCTTTTTACTGTTTTTTGAAGATAAAAAGTGTTTAATTTAAATAAAACCCAATTAATCCATTTTGTCTTTTATGGTTTGTGCTCTTTGTGTATTATCTAGAGAAATCTTTGCTTAAAGCTTGTATAATTGTATCTCTCACATTGGGTCTATGATCCACTTTGAATTAATGTTTTTACATGTATGAGGTAAAGATCAAGCTTCACTTCTGTGCATATGGATATCCAATTATTACAATTATTCCAGCAGTTTGTTGAAAATATTGTTCTTTTATCTTTGAATTATCCTGACACATTGTTGAATATCAATTGCTAGTATATGTGTATATGTGTAGGTCTGTTTTTGACTATCAGTTCCACTGAACAATGTATCAAATCTCATGCCAATATTACATTGTCTTGATTACTATAGAAAGTCTTGAAATCAAGTAATGCATGTTCTCCAATATCTTTTTCTTCTTTTTCAGTATTGCTTTGGGTGTTCTACGTTCTTTTCATTTATATTTGAAATGTATAACCACTTTGTCAATTTTTATAAAAATGCCTGTTGAGACTTTTTTTGACATTGCATTGACTCTATAGATCAGTTTGGAGAGTCATGACAATACCCATATTGAGTCATCCAATACTGTAACTTCTCTCAGCAATTTTCTGTAGTATTTAGCACATAAATTTTGCATATATTTTGTAAAATTTATCCTTATGTATTTAATATTTTTATGCTATTGTAAATGGTATATTTAATTTTCATTTTCTTGTTAAGATATAAAAGTAAAATTATTTTTTTAAGATAATCTAATCTTACAAACTTACTAAGCACATTTATAATTTCTATTACTTTTTGTTATATTCTATAGTATTTTCTGAAGAGATGGTTGTGTCACTTGTCAATAGAGATGGTCCTTCTTCCTTTTCCATCTATATGTTTTTTATTTTATTTTATTTTTTTCCTCATTGCACTGACTAGAACTCCAGTACAATGCTATGTAGAAATGTAGAGATTAGCTATCCTTGCTTTTTCCTGAATTTAGGAGGAAATACTTAGTCTTTCACTATTAAATAGGATATTAGCTGTGGGTTTTTCAGAGAAACACTTTCTCAGCCTCAGGAATTCCCTTCTCAGACAAGTTTGCTGAGAAATTTTTATCAAGAAGTGTTGTTGAATTTTGTCATATTTTTTTTTGCATCTATTAAGATGCTTATATGTATTGTTTTCTTTTTTATTGCTTGTATTGTGAATTACAGTGATTGATTATTGAAAGCTAAACTGCTCTTGCATTCCTGGGATGGAATTCATTAGGTTGTGGTGTATTACTCATTTGGTTTATCACCAGATTCAATTTGTTAAAATCTTGATAAGAATTTTTCTCTATGCTCATGTGGTATATTTGTCTGCATTTTTCTTTCCTTGTAATGTATTTTTCTGATTTGTGATTTTGTGTGCTGACTTCATCAAACATGTTAGCACACATGCTTTTCTAATTTCTGGATGAGTTCATGTCGAAATAGTATTATTTCTTCTTTAAATAAATGATAGAAATCATCAGTAAAGTGATTTTTCTTTGTGGCTATTAATAATTATTTCAATTTATTTTACAGTTATAGGGCTTTTCATGTTATCTATTTATTTTGAGTGAACAGGGAGTGAAAGGAATTTGAGTGAGTGAAAGGAATTTGTCCATTTCATCTAAATTTTTTAAATTACCAGCAAGAAATTTTTCATCATATTCCCACATTATATTTTTAATGCATGTAGATTCTGTACCAATTCTCCTTTCATTCCTGACCTTAGTAATCTGTACTCTTATTCTCTCTCCCACTCTCTCCCTCTCTCTTCTTTTTCCTGTTTAGTCTGATTGAAGGTTTTCCAATTCTGTTGGTCTTTTCAAAAAACTAGACGCTATTTATTTTCTTCACCTGTTTTCTGCTTTTATCTATATTATTTCTTTTCTTTTGCTTAATTTGGGTTTTATTTGCTCTTCTATTTCTAGTTTGTTCTAAGGCACAAGACTAGATCATCGACTTGAGACATTTCAATTTTTGTTATATGTATATTTGATTATATAAATCTCCCATTAAATAAGCTTTAACTGCATCCTATAAATTTTGAATTTTCATAATCTATAAGTTCAAAATATTTTCTCATTTCCTTTATTTATTTATTTATTTTACCCATAGGCTACTTAGAATGTGACTTTCCAGTTATTTGGGACTTTGTGTGTGTCTGTGTGTGAGAGAGAGAGAGAGAAAGAGAGTGACAGATGTCTAGATTAATAATTTTGTGGTCCTAGAACATATTCTGTAAGGTTTAAATCTTTCGAAATCCTGTGACTTGACTCGAAAACTGTGACTTGTTTTATGGCATAGAATACTATCTTGGTTCCACGTGCTTTTGCAAATGATGCATATTCTGCAGTTGTTGGGTGTAGTTTAGTGTAGTGTTGAGAATGTCATTCAGATTTTCTAGACTTACTAAATTTTTCTTTATTTGGTCTGTTAATTACTGAGGGAAGTACGGTGAAATCTTCAAAACTGATTTTAAGATTTGCCTATTTCTCCCTTAGTCTCCATCAGTTTTTGTTTTATATATTTCAAAGCTGTTATGATGTGAATGTATACTTCTAATTGTCTTGCATTTTTGATGCATTGACTCTGTCATCACCATCTTTGTCTTTAGTGGTACTCCTTACCTTGAAGTCTATTATGTCTGATATTAATATAACCACTTCAGCTATCTTACACTTAATATTTTCACAGTATATTCTTTTCCAACCACCAACTTTCAATCTATCTTTGTATTTAAAATGTGTTCTTGTCAATAACATGTATGATTCTTTCCTTTATTTTTTTGGAACCAGAGGTTTGAAAACATCTGCTTTTGGATTGGATTGTTTAGAAAATTTATAATGTATGTATTCATTGCTATAGTCGTTTTTATCTCTACCAAATTACTATCCATTTTTATTCATCTCCTTCAACTCATTGATTTCAAATTTATTTAACAGTTTTCATACTTTGTTGATTCTAGTTGTTCATTCATTGGTAACAGGCTTTCCATCAATTCTGTGAACGTATTTATAAAAGATATCTTAAAATCTTTGCTAAATCCAATATACAGGCCTTCTTGAGTTTCTTCTCACTGCATATTTCCTGAGTATAGGCCTCTTTCCTTTCTTATAACTTTTGATTGAATACTAAATATTATAAGTAATATTTTGTAGCTACTCTATATTCTACTGTGTTCTTCTGATGGGTTTTCAAAAAATTCTAGTAGGCAGTAGACTTGCCTGATTCAAACAGCAAATAGTGTCTCTTTTACTCTATGTAGCTGCTGGTATCTCAACTCCATTTTTATGGCTTCCTACCGCTGCTGTCCTATCCTGAGCCCCTCTCAGTCTCCCTTGTGCCTGGAAAATCTGGTAGTCAACCAAGGATTTGGTCAGAGATGGAATACACCCTCTCTGTGGTTTTCTTGCTTCCAGCACTCTCCACACCTCCAAATTTCTAGCTATTCTCTGTACTTTGACAGAGAGTCCAATTATCAAGATATGCCAGTCTCCCATTCAAGCTGCCCATTGTTAGGAAATGTAATCATTTGAAAAAACATCAATCTCATGGATATGGCTCTGTGCAGTGCCATCTTTCAATAATCAAATGTTTTCTGATCCTTCTCTGATTTTTCAACGTGTCTTTTAGAGGTTTCCCAACTCACATGTAGCTTAGCTGTCAGCCATGGTTTTGGGGCAGTTTATGCTTTGAATTTGGATCTCATTCCTTCTTCAGCTCTCAGGCTGCCATAATTTCACTTGTATTTCCAGCAGCCTCCACTGCCCTGCTCTTTGATCTTTGTAACTTCAGCTGGTAAGACTGCAACTTTTCTCAGTGCTATTTTTGGTAGCTATAGCTGTGGGACTTGGCCAGCACGCTCACCCTCAGGTCAGAAATTATCAGGGATAATCCTATCCCTTCTAGTTGCAGGTTTTTGGAATTAAACTTTCCTCTGGCTCTGCCTCCTTTTGGACATTTTCCAATCTTCAAATAGCTCTTTTTCTTGATCTAGTCTTTTTTATAAATACTCTCTGCATTGGGTTTCTGTAACTATATCACTATTGTGCTTTTAAGGTAAGCTCCTCCCTACTCAGGGTTTTGGGGATCATATGCTCTCTAATATCTTTCTAGGACTGGGAGAAATACTAGGGGCTGCTACAAAGGTTTACATAGTAATTGATGTCATCCTGAGAAGCATGCAACATTACACCCTGCTATAAAGTATCTTCTCTCTCAAACTTTACTTGGGAAAATGAACTTGAACTGAACAGCACCCCCGGTCCCGCCTCATATGAAAAGGGCTCATCCTATTTCTTCACTGATGGTTGTTGACTGGGATGGGCAGTACACTGGAGAGTGCCATGAGATTTTTCAAATCTTTCGGTTCCTCCAGATACTGACATTCTAATTATCAGTGTCTAGTTTTGCCAAAAAAGCAAAAATACTAATTAAAGACACTTGATATGCCAGCAAATTTGGATTAGGTACAGAAACTGACCCCGAGTACCAAACGGCTTCCCTGAGGAGTCCATATATAAATTTTGTGTTTGTCCTTGTTTGTTTCCAGCATGGCAACATGGCAATGGAGTCCCCCCGTCGGGTATGCAGTATGTGTTCTAAGAGCCACAGGCTGTGATGGGCTATCTCACTTCTGCACGCCACAGACTTTCAGACTTAGATCCCAAGCGGAAGAATTCCCATTGGCCCCCACCATTATTTCATATCCAGGTCTGCGTTTGCTTTGCTTATAGGCTGGTTGCTATCCCAGTACTCATATCTATGTCAGTTTACAGCTTCTATACTTGCAAGGTTTAAAAAAAATCCACCCACAGAACTCAACTGAAAAGGAAGGAGTGGAGCAAAAGGTCGGGACAGTCCTACCTTGTGGGAGTTGGAGCAAGAAACCAGAAAGTCAGAAACCAAACTTCTCATGGCTACCGAATCTCTGCCTCTCTCACTGATCCTAAGGGATTCCATTTATTTTCTCCCTTCCCTCTTTTTCTAAGTAAGATCCATATGCATCAGCCTTCTAATACCGCCATCTTAGGCCAAATTCTCTATGGGGTGAATTCTCTCAAGAATCTACTCCAAATTAGACTGAAGCATATGGAAAGTAGGGAAGCCTCCTCTAATAGTCTGGGCGGAAAAGATGTTTGTTCCACCAGACAAATGGACTAATAGACTATCTATTCACATCAAAAAATAATAAATGGCAAAAAAAAAAAAATGGTAATAGCCCCAGAGATAAAAAATATGCTTTGCAATAAAACATTAATTAGATATTTTCTTATTGAGATCACTACTATTTAGAAGTATCCTCTCAATGTTCAGAAGTTTAAAAGCATAATTTATATCCTAATTTAATTACAAATTTGTGCTAAGATATATAATAATTCCATTTCATTGTCTTCAATTTACTTTTCTACTCCTTTCTTTATAGTTGCATATACCATGCTTTATCTATTGTGTAGTACTTTGTAAAACAAAGGCACATTATATAAATGTGAGAAGTCATTATCACGTACTTACTATGCAAGACTGTACAATGCCCAGAGCAGCAAAGGGAAGGGAATTCTCTGTACAGAGCAGTTTTTTGCACTTTGCTGATACATTTCTCAAATCACAATCATTTCCATGGTAACAGTCTGTGATATTGAAAAGCCAGCCAATGTCTTCTAAGATCCAGCAGAAAAATAATTTTGTCTCTAAATGCAAAAGCTTCTTAGTCAATCACAAATATTGTCAATAATTAGCAATAACAGCAAGGGGAATTCAATTACAGGCAAAGCAAATTGCTTTTTATTTAAATGTTCTCTTTTTAATGCATCCCAGTGTGTAAGTCCCTCTTTAAATTAGTGAAAGCATGTGTGATCTCAATACCTCCACTGGGGGTTGTAGGAATATATGGAGTCTCGCTCTTTGCTTGAGTGTTTAGAGGCTTAGGACAAAATTGTACTGCTGTTGCTACTTTGTAGTGATAGATATCAATAGTAATTTAGATAATTAAGTGTATTCCAGCTTTATTTCAATTTTCTCCAGTTGTAAAATCGTTGTCTGCTAGCTTAATATATTCACATTTATGTAAGTTTAAATACAATCATAACCATTCCATAGTCATTATCAAAACAGGTTGGGTCACCTTCATTTCATTTTCTGACGCTTTTTAACCTTATGGAAAGGTCCAACAAATGTTCTACTAGAAAAGAGCAAAGAGGACTCATCTTGGTTCCTGTCAGTTGAGTTTAATTTTTGCAGTAGGTGTCATTTTAGCCAATAGTAGAAATGTGAAAAATTTATGAACAGGAACCACGGCATCTGGAGGAAGAACCTGAGATGCCCACCCTTCAGTAACTTCATTAAAGAGATGAGAATAAAAGAATTCAATTTGGGCATCCTGGGGAAATTTGCCTTGAGGTCAAAGTTTATCAACTGGTAAGAACTCTTCATTATATACCCTCTTCTGCTCTTCTCTAAAAAGCAGCCATATTCTTAAAACTGACTGTTCCACCCACTGATTTGTAACTTGGCACAGAAGCATACGATATGCAAATTAGATCACTACCAGGGCTGAGAAATTCAAAGTATGGGAAAGTAGAAGCTATAAGCAATTTTCTCTTCTGAGGTGTAAACTCCAGTATTTTCATTTTACCTACCTCAGGGTAACACATTTCTAGTTGATTTAATCTATGTAAGTATTAGAAATTGCATTGTGGCCACAATGCAAGCAATTTTTAGTGATGTTAACTATAAGCACTTAGGTGATTTTTATATATTTCCCCTTTTGTTTTTTTTGCTTTATCATATGTTGTGTATTATAATTCCTTCAAGGCTAGAACCTATTGCTGAAAATCAACCCATTACCTAATCTGGAGTACATTCATACAGCAAAAGATGAACGTGGTAGATTAAGGACGGCTGAGTATACTTTGATACCCCTGCCATGGAGAGGTAGAATCTAAACCCTCTCCTCTTGAATCTTGGCTTGAATTTGTGACTTCTCTGATGAATAAAACATTGCAGAAATCATGTTCTGGGACTTACGAAGCTAAATCAAAAGAAGTCTTGCAGCTTCTGCCCAAGCCTTTTGAAACACACTCTCTGCGAATCCTAAGCTTCCAAGTAAGAAGTTCCTTACCCTGAGACCATAGTACTAGAAAGGCCATTTGTGATACCTGCAGTTGACTGCCCCAGCTGAGCCCTGCCTTCAACTTATTCCCGCCCAGGCATCAGATACCTGAGTGAAGCCATCTTGGACCCTCCAAACCAGTCCGTCTAGCAGATGAATACAACCAAGTTACCCTGGTTGGTGCCATGTGGAGTAGAAAAATTGGCCAGCTAACTCCTGACTGAATTCTTGGCCCACAAAATTCTGGAGATATAACAAAATGGTTGATGTTCCAAGGCTCTAAGTTTTGGCGTGGTTGTTTATGCAGCAACAGATAAACCAAAATAAGAAAAAAAAGTGTCCATATATTTGGGGGTTTTTTTAGAGACCGCAAAATATTTATTCTACTGACTAGCTAGAAACCTACTTTTGTCTGTTTATTTCTACTACTTAATATAAACGTAAACTTCATCTATCTAATGATTGCTCACTCTTTTTTCCCTCTTCAGCACCATCCTTATTATTGACATTCTATATTTTATACTTTCCTTTCATTCTAAAAGTAATATTCAGATAAAGTTAATAATGATCTTTTCTCAGGGAAATGAAAATATTTTGAAATCACACAAAGCTCCTCTACTACGTATCGTTAACAGTCATGTAAAATACTATCTTTACATACTATAATGTTATAAATTCATTTGTTAAGAGTGGAGAACTTATGATAATAAACTCTCTCATAGTGGAGTAGCAGACTGTTTTTTGAGATGATATACTATCATACAATATCAGGAACATCAAAAATGTGCTATAGTTTACAATTGAAATCAAGAAAGAAAATAGTTTGAAATCAAGGAAAAAAAAATGTAATCAATCAAACAAAAGCAAAATGTCTAACTGCAAGCTGGCAGTCCCTACTTAAGGAGGTCAAGATAAGCCTGAGGAGCGCTTTAGTTACCAGCACAGCACCTCGCACATAATTCCACATACATATGTGCCAAATGAGTCAATTAGATGAATTAGAGCCTAAATTAAAGAATGAATTAGAAGCTAAATGATTTCTAGACAGAAGAGGAAATATATTTTATTGAACCATGATAAAAATTTCTAAGAGGCACAAGGGATTCAGACCTGGTATCAAGACAGTTGGCCAATAAGACAACATACACAGAAGGCAAATATAAGCAGAAGAAATTCAACATAATCTGTGTCTTACTAAGAGATAAATAGTTTTTCCCAGGGAAGACATATACCTACTATCTAAATAAGCAGCACCCTACATTCCATGTAAAAAAAAAGTAAGATGTGAGCCAGCCCCGATGGCCTAGAGGTTACAGTTCGGCCTTTAACCTTTTGGCCTCACCCTTTTGGCGGCCCGGGTTTGTTTCCTGGTCACAGAACCATACTACCTGTCTGTCAGTTGCCACGCTGCGGCGGTGGCTCACATAGAAGAACTAGAAGGACTTCCAACTAAGCTATACAACCATGCATTGGGGCTTTGGGGAGGGAAAAAAAAAAGCAAGATGAACATAGGCACAAAACACAAAGAATTCTTTTTGAGCTTCTGATAGAATAAAAGTGTAGTGTTGCATGTGGCTCTGTCTTTGAGGAGCCAGGATGCAATCGAAAAAACACAGAACTTGAAGTCAATCAGATCCATGTTCAAATCTCAGTTTCTCCATGTTCTCAACTTTCAGCAAGTTACCTAACTTTTCAGAGATTCAATTTTATTCTCTCCAAATGAAAATAATATCTCTCTTATTAATTAACTACCTAGTACCTGCCTGAAATAGAATAGGTAGGCACCCACTAAACGTAACTTTCTCTTTCTTTTAAGCGGATGGAGACTACCTTTAACCATATATCATTCTAATGTAGAGATAAACTTTTTTTTTCCTGGAGAAGTTAAACTGTGTCTAACTTTTCAAGCCACACTCAATTCTCTTTTTCTGCTTATTCATGTATAAAAGAAGGAAAATTAAAAATAACAACAGCACATATCTGCTATGCACATATCTGCTATGCATTTCTATCTTTAAGTCTTAGTGGGAGTATGATTAATGTTTTCCTCTCCTTTTTCAATTGAAGATTATGACTTTGGAAAATGATAGGAAATATGCCAAGTAATTATATCTAAAAAATGACTCAAAGATTTCAGAAAAGAGCCTTTAAGAAATAATAGGAATGAGGAAGACAATTTTGAGATAGTAGTAGAATATACAGAAATAGTGTAAAATAAGATCTTACAGAGTTCAACAGATGTAATTTAGAAAGAAGCATCGTGGAAGTACTGCCTAGCAAGTCTTAGATTAAGAACAATGGGATGGGAATGATATTTTTGGCCTTAGATATCTGAATACCACTGAGTAACAACAATCATAGCTAATGTTGATTGAGAATTTACAAACAAATAGTTACTCCTTAAAATCATTACTCATTTTTAAATTTAATTCTCAAAGCAACTCTAGGAAATAGGTACTATTATCTCCATTTTTCAAATGAGGAAACTATGTCACTCAGAGATTCAGTGACTTGTCCAAGTTGTACAACTAATGAAAGGTAGAGATACAAGTGAACTTGAAAATTTCACATGAGGAAGTAAAAACGTCCTATAGATATTATCTCTTTTTGTTGATATGGAATATTATATAAAATGCAGTAGTAGATGATTCCAAAGAATCACATTACAAGGAACCAGCAGGAAAACAGCTCTCCGATCAAGCATATGCTTCAAGTTTTTTGTGAATTTACTTGATCCTCCACCCCATTTCCGCAGTTATACATCTAAGTTCTGTTGGAGTCACGCACCACTTCTAGTCCTCCAGATGCTGGCTAGAATTAATACAGTAGCCCCCCCTTATCCGTGGTTTCGCTTCCCATGATTTTAGTTACCTGCAGTCTGGAAGCAGATAATCCTCCTTCTGACGTACTGTCAGAAGGTCAGTAGTAGCCTAACGCTATGTCACAATGCCTACCTCGCTCACCTCACTTCATCTCATCATGTGGGCATTGTATCATTTCATATCAGCACAAGAAGAAGAGTGAATATAGTATAATAAGATATTTTAAGAGGGAGAAAGAGACCATACTCACACAACGTTTAGTATAGTATAATGTTATAATTGTTCTATTTTATTAGTTGTTGTTAATCTCTTACAGTGCCTAATTTATAAATTAGGCTTTATCATAGTTATGTATGTATGTATTGGAAAAAACATAGTATATATAGAGTTTGGTACTATTTGCAGGTTCAAGCATCCACTGGGGTCTTGGAACATATCCCCCACGGATAAGGGGGGACTACGGTACTGACACAATCCACCAACAGTGTAGTCAATATTTGTTAGTTGTCTACGTGGAATCAGTCTCCCCAACTCCCAACCAGTGTGTCCCGGCTTTCCCTTGTAAAATTACCTACCTCCTATTCTCAGCTGTGTAACAGTTAGGTGACAGTGACTGAATTCTTAGTCATAGACTAGTTCGAGAATGGACATGTGATACAACTCTGGCTAATCGGAATAAAGAAGCTATTTGCTGGCAGGTTCTGAGAAAGAAGCTCCCTGAATCTTTTATGAAAGCTACTGGAAAAATATTTTTCTCTTCACTAGATGGCTTTTTGCATGGATGTAACAATGTGGGAGTGTAGCACCGATTGGTGCTATCTTGAGGAAGATAATTGGAGAATCTAGGTGATGGAAAAGCCAAGACATCTGCAAGGAAGTGCAGGTGGAGTATGGGAGATTCTGCAAATCTCTGGATCAGATCACTCCTGAAGCCAGGTCTAATGCTGTATTTCTCGGTTATGCAAGTCATTAAAGTTACTTTTTAAATTGAAACTAGATTCCATATGATACAATCTCATAGAACAGGATTTCTTAACCTCAGTACTGTTGATGTTCACTCAGATAAATCTTTGTTGACTGTCCTGTGCACTGTAGGATGTTTAGCAGAATCCCTGGCCTCTACCCACTTGATACTGTAGAACATCTCCATTCGTGACAATTAGAAATATCTTTAGACGTTGCCAAGTGTTCCCTGCAGGGCAAAATCGCTCACTGTAGAGAAACACTAATATAGAACGTTAATAGACATTTTGGGTGCCCTGCCAACCATTCCCTCTCTCTAACTATCCTGATTTTCATTCATGAATCTACACATTTCTTGCTTTGATGCCTAAACTAAGCCATGTAATCCTATTCCTTAGTCACAGATTTTTGAAGGCTGTAAAGTGATAAAATTTGGGCTGATGAATTTCAGAAAAGGTTTGTGTTTATATCTAGAGAAAAAACACTTTCTGTAAGCTGTGAAAATAGGTAATTCTATTAGATTGTAGAACTACGTAGTCCTGGGAATCATGGGCAGCCATCTTGTGACTGTGCTGAGAAGGCAGCCCTTAGACTACAGCTGACACAAATCAGAACAGGAAGACAACAAACAAAAAAACAAGTGTTTGACAGCTTATTATGAAGTTGAATGAAACCAACTCTGAAGCTTCTAGTTTCATGAGTGAATATATTCCCTTTATTGATAAATTTGTTTGAATATATGTCCATTACTTACAACCTAATGTGCCCTATCTGAGTCAAAGAATTTGCTTTGTCTTGGGATATGAAAAATGTTCCAGGCAACTAAACAGAGTATAGGCAGTTCTGTCTGATAGAAGTTTCTGTAATGATGGGAATGTTCTATATGTGTGCTATCCAATATGGTAGTCATAGCCACATGTAGCTATTGAACCCTTGAAAGTTGCCTAGTGTGACTGAGGAACTGAATTTTGTTGTTGTTGTTTTATTAAGGTAAGAACACTTAACATGAGATCTATCGTCTTAGTAAAGTTGTAAGTGTAGAGTACAGAATTGTTAACTCTAGGCACAAAGTTGTACAGCAGAACTCTAGAACTTAGTCATCTTACATAACTGAAACTTCATACCCATTGACTAGCAGCTCCCTATTCCCCCTCTCTCCATCCCCAACAACCATCATTCTATGGTTTCTTTGTATTTAACTATTTTAGATATCTCATAAAAGCTGAATTTTTAATATTATTTAATTTACATTAATTTTAATTTAAATAGCCACATATGGATAGTGGCTACTGTATAGGGCAGCACAGGTCTAGAATAAATTAGAATAAAACATGGTCATGCAGTCAAAGCTTTGGTTAGCAACAAGCCACAGCCTATAAAAATAGTAGAGATGGAGCTCTTAGCAAAACCAAGAAATCAGCAAATACGAAATTTGAAACTATTGTGAGATGGACAAAACAAAGAAACAGGACAATTCCACAAGTGTTAGTATTCCAGAGAGTACCAAAGCTGGCAGGTTACTCTGAAGGCTGACTAAAGCTGACATGGAATTTTAATTTGGACAAATCCAAAGCACAGTCTCCTTGGTCTTATATTTAGCAGACAAAGTGGTGAGCATCTGGATTGGAAGAGCTTGGATCAGGTGCCTACCAAGGCCCAGTCAGCAATGGCCAGGGTAGTGGATCACATAATTCTCTGTTCATGACAGCATTTGTCTATAATTTCCTCAGCAGTCATTACAGGCATTAATAACAATAAACATTATTTTCTTTTAATTTGGATTTCCTGAGCCATGTAAGATGTGTGCTATCATCCTCTCTCTATTAGTGAATAAATTGAGGAAGAAGCTCTTAAGCAAGTGCTAGTTCTCCTTCATCGAGACGGCCTTTAGAAACTACAATAGGTTATTGCGAATTCTTCTCCATATATCCTCAAAACTCTGCTTTCTCTTTTAGCCCCCTTTCCATCTCCCTAGGAAACAATTCTAGAAATACTTAGATCAATTTCAAAATGCCATACTTGTTACTTTATTTAAATTGTTGCTCCCTAGGGGGCATGTTCCCTGAGGGAGACACAGCTTGCATTTGTGCAAGTACCAAATCACTCTGTCTTTATTCCAAAATTGAAAGTACATGCTTGAAATTAAAACATCGACTGCTCCAGAAATCCACAAGCAACGGGTTGCCTGTGTGTTGTAGATGACAATAACAAAATGGAGTAACATGTAAAGGCTTCTAAAATGGAGCTGGGAGGCCATTAAGGAAGTGGGGCTTATGCACACACACCCTGTCCACCACCAGCTGTTTAACTGACCTTTACCTGACACCATAGGTCACATCTTGAAGCACTTCCTCATTCTAAGAAAGGACAATCTGCCTAGATACAACTTAAGGACCAACTATCACCTTGCCCCATGCTAGAATCAGTCATTAACTGGTTCAATGTAAACCTCTGTGGGCCTGTGGCCTTTGCCTTTATAAACTCATGTCTCATTTGTCCTCCTCAGAGCACATTTGAGTTTCTACTAGAATCCATGTCTCCCGAATTGCAATTCTTGAGACCTCAAATAACTTTTTGCTTCCTTTGCAGTTTATGCCTCATATTTGTTGACAGTGTCTTTAGAGTCAAAGTGTGGTTATTTACTTGGATTGAAAAAGTTAACTGTGAAGTAGAGACTGTCTTAAAACTTTCCACTTATGGAGCTCTCCAAGTCAGAGCTGTTTCAAAAGCTGAGAAACCAAAGAAGTCAGTGATGGCTCCTGCTCTGTGTGTTTTCAGCTATCTGCAAGAGCCTCAGTACTATGGGGTTTTGCCAGTGAGTCTGAACACTAAACCCAGAGGGAGGGAAGCTCCATGGGGGAATTGTCAACAGGTGGGGCATGGTATCAACTGAAAAATCCAGTGCTTTTACAAAAAGAGTTGCAAAACTAAAGAGGTGCCAGCAGCCTGCAAGCTCCACATACCAGGCCCTGTGGTGCTTTCCCCTGGTACTTTTCTGCCCATGGCATAGCTCATATAAAATCTGAAAACTCAAAAATCTGCAGTTTTGGAAACAAACTGAATGAGTGGCAGAATTTCTGGGTTCATATTAAACATTGCTCCTTCTTTAGGGAAAGAAGAGGCGATAAAACAAATTTGAAGTAAAGTTTGCCACAGACTGAATTTACAATGTGCCAACTCTTCAGTGCCTTACTAAGTGGGCACTACAATAATTTTTAGGAAAATGGACAAAAGAAAGAAATATTAATATCACTGCTGAGAAAAAGCATTGTACTCTGCCTACATTGTTGGAACATTTGGAGAGATCATGAGCAAATATTTAGGTTAGAGAGACATCTGCCAAGGTAAAGGTCTTTCAGTGAAAAGGGCATTGGAAACTTCTGTCTGGAATATAATACTTTGCTCAATGAAAGTATCAAAAGTGAGAATAAAATATATCAAAAGATTGATGGTTGGTTTTGGGGGGATGGGGGGAGGATTAAAGAAGAGGAAAATAAGGGTCTGTTTGAGCATCCAAATATAAATAAAATTTTTAAAAACTGAATTTACCTAAAATTATCCATTTTACTAAATATAAGTATAAAAAGTGAATGAATAATTTAATAGGGAGAGACAAGAGAGGATATGAGCTGCCTGGAGAAGTAAATTCCAAGCTTGAGCTAAGTGTTCTTTCTAGACTATTCTCTTTGGAAGTATTTCCTGCCAAAAGTATGCTCCCAGGATCACCTCTGGTGATGCATTAACATTCTGAAAGCTTTTACCTAACCCAATAAATGAAACTCCCTGATTAGCTACAAGCCCTGTAGACTCGGTAACTTTACCCATTAATTAACAAAGGGACAAGTGAAAGGAAGGAGAGAAGCAGAGGGCAAGAAATCTTGCCATTTCTATTAAGTCTTAGGATAACAATAAAAATGAAAATGGATGATTTATAGCCACTCTTCTCTGGGTAATTTGTTGTAATAGCTAGATTTTGGATTTAAATCACATAAGCTAGCTGATCAGTGATCTGTGTATACGGGTTTGTGTTTGTGTGTGTGTATATACAGTTTTTCATACATGTACACTCAGAATGCTTACTGATAAGTATAAATATTTATGACACATTTGTAAATTCTGTTTAAGGAAATGTTATGGATAGTTTTACTTCAAAAATTGTGATGCTGGGATTTTCAAAAGATTACAAATACATTTCTGAATAGAAACCAAGTACACATCTGCTAATAAGACGAAAAGCCACCATAATGCGTTCCCTTTCCACTCAGAAATTAAAGTGATGGCTGAATTTTAAAGACGCAGAGGATATGTGGCAGTGAAATATTTATTAACTTAACCAGAAATATCAGACACAGGTAATTTTTTCGTTTATAAACAACTGATCTATTTGGATAGGAAAATGTCACATTGAAACACAAAAGCACCTGGAGTAGGGATAGAGAGAAGATGGGTTGCAGGAATTCTAGATGAATTTCAAAGTAACAAATCAGCCCCTGACAAGGGCAGCATTGAAGAGTTTGATAATACAAATATGCAGAGGTTAGGCTCCAGCCTGGAGAAGATATAGAAAGCAACACTATCTAAACCCAATAGCATTTTAATATAAACCATACATGTGATCTCTGTATATCTCTACAGAATCACCAAATTTAAAACAGCAAATTCCGTCTACACTAACCTGATCATTTTTTTCTCTAGAGGGTGACAAATGGTGCTTCTTAAGAATTGTTTTTGTTTTAATTAATTAATTTATTTTTTAAAAAGCCTTCCCTATTTTTGTGTGTGTGTGTGTGTGAGGAAGATCAGCCCTGAGCTAACATCCATGCTAATCCCCTTCTTTTTGCTGAGGAAGACCAGCTCTGAGCCAACATCTATTGCCAATCCTCCTTCTATTTTTTTCCCCCCAAAGCCCCAGTAGATTGTTGTATGTCATAGTTGCACATCCTTCTAGTTGCTGTATGTGGGACGCAGCCTCGGCATGGCCAGAGGAGCAGTGCGTCGGTGCGCACCCGGGATCCGAACCCCGGCCGCCAGAAGCAGAGCGTGCGCACTTAACCACTAAGCTACGGGGCCGGCCCTTAAGAATTGTTAAACTGACTTTCCCAGTGATCAGAAATTAAAATTAAATAGGCTGACTTCTGATGTTAATATAAAACTATGTAGTTATCAAAATTTACATAATAATTAGGAGTGTCTGAATATTCAGTGAACATTATATCCAAATACAAGAATAACAAATATACTAAATTAGTGAATTTTCATTAAAAATTTCGACTAAAAATCCAGACACCACGTATGGTAGTATCAAAAATTACCTTTGAAAATAGAGACTTTTCAATCAGCTAATGAGGAATCTCCAACACAGTTTATTTACTCTACAAACTCATGTTCGTTACGCTAAGTGATTTAGGAGCTATCACAGAATTATGAGAAGATGTCTCTGTATTTAAGAATATCCTATTGGAAGACTAAACTATATGATACATATATGAAACTAACTGCAAAGACAAAGTTGTGAAGGAAAGGAGTAAACACATATGGGCTGAGGTAATGATGGGACATTTTATAAAAGAAATAGAACCAGAGCATACCTGGAAAGATGGGGGTTCTATAACAAGTACTTATGTGTTGTGATGGTGGGACATCCAAAATTTGGAATAGAGGGAGATAGATTAACCTCTGAGCAATAATCTTAAAGATACAAGTCAAGAAATTACAATGAGATTGAATGATTTCTGCCAGATGAAAATGTGTTTGAATTTATCAATATATTTAAGGAAAGGATACATTTTCTTCAGCAGGGGTATAGGTTGCTAAGGAATCTTAGAAAAGAAAGTATCAGAGGAAAATGACAGTGCTCGTGCCCTTGCTTCCCAGGGAGAGAAGCCACGGTGTTCAGTGGTTATGAAATATATGATCCATTCAACCTCCCTTAGTCTGATTCCCTGATCCCCACACAAGCTTCCAGCTCCATCTCTCTTTCCTTCCAAGAGAACGAGATGGATATTAAAACTCATAGTACAGAAGTTACGTGTTGCCTCTGAAGACAGCCATCCAGACTCATAACCTGGCTCCACCACTTACTACCTGTGTGACTTGTGTAAGTTACTTGAACTCTCCATAGACTCAGTTTCATTAGACCTCAAAACGGGTCTAATAATAGTGGCTACTTCAAAGAGTTTTGGGGAGAATTAAGTGAATGTAACACACTTAGAGGAATGACTGGCATATAGTAAGTACTCAAAAATATAAATTATTATAATAATAAGCAATTTACACAGCCCCTGTGACAATGGTTCCCATAATAAATTAATAAATGAGCTTCTTTTATGTAGCTTCAAAAGCTACATATATGGCATAAAACAACTGCCATGAAATGCCACATTTCGAGTGTGTGTGAAAGAGCTCCTGCTGCCAATAAATGGGTATTTTTTTGATATTTCTGCCCCATATGTTTTGTTAATAAGATTTTATTTCCTGGAGACTGCTCAACCTTCGGCTTGAGTAAGAGTTGGACATCAAGGCCATTATATCAAAGGCCATCCAATCAGACTTCCTGTAAATGAACATTTCACAAAGTGCAGTTCTATGAAATATTATTCTCATGGCATGCTACAAAAATAGAGTTCCCTTGCTCAAAAAGGTTGGGAAATGCTGCTTTAAGGTTTCGTAGAAATCTCATTCCTATTCTTACCCACTGGAACAGGACTAGCTCTTCACTGGTTCTTTACAGTAAGAATGTTACTTCAAAAGCCAGGCTTAATACTTAATGGTTAATTGCCTCCTAAGTAAAGTCAGTGATGAAATGTAAGCTGGATCAAAACAGGAGAAAATAAAGGCATCCTACTTTTTCTTTATATTTCTTAATTCAGTACTTTATAATGTATGCTACTATCACTTTTTAAGTACTCTCTCTGTTTCTATATTAACCTTTCATCTAACCATTCATGCTCAATTATTTAACCATTCGTGCATTCATTATTTAACCATTCATGCTCCATACTGCCATAAATGATATCCTTCTGAAAAAAAATTGAGAGTCACCTCTCAATTAAAAATTGCCTATTTAAGAGATGGTAAATGCTGCTATGAACTGAACGTTAGTGTCCCCTCAAAATTCGTAAGTTGAAGCCCTAACCCCCAAGTGTGGCTGTATTCAGAGATGGGCCTCTAAGGAAGTAATTAAGGTTAAATGAGCTCACGAGTGTAGGACTTGATCCACTAGGATTAGTGTTCTTATAAGAAGAAAGACCACAGGGCACACCAACGCATGCATGCGCACATATTCTCTTTCTGTCTCTGTCTCTCTCTCTTTCTCTGTGTATGCAGCAAGGAAAGGCCACGTGAGGACACAGCAAGAAGGCAACTGTCTGCAAGCCAGGAAGAGAGCTCTCACCAGAAACTGAATTGGCTGGAATCTTGATCTTGGATTTCTGGCCTCCAGAACTGTGAGAAAAAAATTCTATTGTTTAAGCCACCCAGTCTATGGTATTTCGTTATTGCTGTTGAAGCTGACTAACGCACATGCCGATGGAGATTGATTTTGTTTGTAGCTGCCTGGTATACTATTATAAAGCTAAGCAGGACATGGTACAATGATCTATGTGCAATATTGGGAAATGGTAGTATGTATGTCACGTGGCTGACCTATGGCTTACAGTATATATTATAAATTCCTTAGCATGGTGTCCATGGCCCTTGATGGCTTTGCCCCTGATGGCTTGGCCCCAATATACCACGGACAAGCAGAACATCCTAAAGAAAACTGTCATAAGGAGTTGATTAGTTTTCTGTAAAATCATGATCCCAAGCCCAGTGGCACTCACGACTGCCTGGCAGTCTTCTAGAGTTCTGACGGTCTTCCAACCCAAGCCTTCTCCTCTCCTCTCAAACTTCTGAATACCCCTCCTCCATCATCACTTCCCTCTCTCACTTTCAGCAGATGATCTTGCTGCATGCACATCCTCCTGCAACTATATCCATCTTGTCTCCTGTTGCAATTGTGACGAAATCCCTTTTCCTAAAAAAGGCCAGTGCTTCCACAAGAAAACCAAAACAATGCTAGTTACTTCAACATACAGAATTCAATTTAATTTAATCAGTTACATACATGTTGGAGGACTGAAAAAGCCAAAAGGGGACACTTAGATAAAGATTATAGGAGGCAGCTTCTTTATAGCTGAAGAACAAAGGAAAAAGGCTGAGGTTATCCAAACCTAGGAGAAAAGCCCTGTGTAACTGGAAACTGATTCTCTGAGGATGGGACACCTCTCAGCTCTGAGCTCCATGTGAGCTTCCAGCTCTGAGGGGCTCAGTGAGGCTGATAGGAGGGTATAATAGGAAGCTAGACACGGGAACCAGGTGACGCTGGGAGGCCATTGACAGGAATAACGCACAAACACAAAGGAGGTCCCTCCTTCCTTCATTCCTACTTGCAGGCCCCTTCTAGTGCCTCCTGTTGGTAGAACCGACCAGGAAACCAGCAGGTAAATGAGAAATGTGTTTGTAGCACTGCTGGTCAAGCATCACAGAACAGAACAAAGAAGAATGGGTTTGGAATTAAGAGACAAGAAATTTATAACCAGAATATTCTGTTATTTCTTTTCTGTCTTATACCTTAAGTTTCTTTCTCTCTATCATATAATTCTATCATCATTCCAACATATTCTCAAATCTTCCATAAAATCCTCCCTGGACCTCATATGCCTCTCTATAGCTACTGTCCTTGCTAGTCCCCTTGATAAGAAAAATTCTCAAAAGAGCTCTCCAGAAAGTCTATTTCCACTCAACTACCATCTAAATATCAAACCACTTCAATTTGGCCTTCACTTCCACCCTTTAGCGCAATTCCATTAATACTTGGATCTCACCAGTGTTACCAAATCCAAAGGATCCAGCTTTGTACTCATCTGACTCAACCTTTGTGCATTCAACCCAGGCAGCTACTGTCTCCTCCTGGAAACACTCTCCTTTGTGGATTTCCATGAATCCCTGTTCTCCTCACCGGATGTTCTTTTCAGTCTCTGATACTTGCATCTCTTGTTTTACTTCACTTCTAAATGTTAGTATGTCACAGGTGTTGATCCTGGTACGTAACATTTCTGTAACTTCATTGACTGTAAGGCTTGAGTTTTTAACAGCATCTATATGCTAATAAACTCCAATTCATATATCAAAAGATATTACTCTTCTGAACTCCAGACAGCCAATAAACTGTGATTCCTCCCTCATTTTTGTTAAAGCATCACAAACATGACATGGTTCAAATGATACTATTTATTATTTCTCAAAACATGTTCCTTCTTTAGTCTTCTCCAAGACAGGAACTAGAATCAATTCCTACCAGTTGCTCAAGTTAAAAACTAAGAAATTATCCTTGATGATTCTATTTCTCTCATCTTCCACATCCAATATTTAGGGATGTCCTTGCTTTTTCTTCCAAATATATCTAAAATTCATTCACTGACATTTTCCCTTTCAGCACTAAGGATCCAAGCCAGCATTATCATGTCTTCTTCACTGGTTATCCTGCTCCTATGTTCTCCCATTCTAATTCAATCTCTCCAGAGCAGCTAGAGTAATCTTTAAAAAAATAAAATCAGATTTGGTTACTTTCCTTTCAAAACAATTAAACGGCTTCCTACTGTACTTAAGATAAATTCCAAATGATATTCCACGACCTATAGGGCCTTGACTATTTATCTAATTTCACCTTATATATGTCTCCCAAATACAACTTGCTATATTCCAACAACATTGTTCTTCTTTCTTCCACTTAACCAATTTTTGAGCATTTACTATGTGCTACCATTACAATAAGCAAAGTACCTACCATCATGAATATAAAGTCTAATAGAAAGTGACACAGATGCATATATGCACACATACAGTTACAGATTTTAATACTATTGTATAGAAATAAACACAAGAATTTAGGACAGAAATTAGCATCACAGTTGGTGGAGAGTTAAGCTGAACCCTATAAAATGAGTAATTATCCATACAAAAGATGAAGAAAAAAAAATTTTCAAGCACAAGAACACCACAGAAAGGCCCTGAGAGCTTAATGCAGACAAGCATGTGGTAGAAGTTCAGGACAGCCAGAATGCAGTAAATGAAAGGGAATCAGGCCAGAGATGTGGTGGGGGAATACGGCAGCCTAACCAATCCAGCCATTACGGGTTTCTCAACCACAGCACTATTGACGGAGCAGAAGTCTTTTTTGTGGGTTGCTGACCTGTGTATTGTAGGATGTTCAGCAACACTTCTGGCCATTAGACGTAAGTAGCACATGCCCCCAGTTGTGGGAACCAAAATCATCTCCATATATTGCCAAATGTCCCAGCGGCAGCAAAATCACCTTCAGCAAAGAACCACCCAACTGCAGTAAGAAGTTAGAATTGTATTATAAATGTGAATCATGGAATCTGTGCCCTACATTGATTCATTTAATGATTTATTCAGTATATATTTATTGAGAATCTAATATGTGTCAGACACTGTGACTAAGTGCTAGAGACAAAAAGTGAACAAGACAAATCCCTGCCCTCATGGATCATATAATCTAATGCAGGAGCAAGTTTCTAAACAAATAACATAATTATCTAATTACATCTGTGATAAGTACTATGAAGAAAAAGTACATTTTTTCATTTGCACAGGCACAGTTGAAAATAAATGAAAAAATATTTAATCTATCAGCATCCCTTCATATACCAAAATCTTTGTCCAACATCTAACTTATGTTTAATGACATATTCTGTTGTGTTTCTTGATATATTTTACTTAAAAATAAATTTTTAAAAGTTTTAAAATCTTAGAAGATAGTATTTGGGTACTTTATATTAAATGATCCACACTGACTATGAAAATTTTATGAGAAGAGAATACAAGCCCTGAATATAGGATTTGATATTAAGGACCCAATGGGATGAAAATTCAACAATTTTCATAAATGAAAGAGGGTACACTGATGAATAGTCTGATGCTGATGAAACAAAGCAATGAAATAAAAGATGAGCTCAAAAACCTACAAACAGAGAACAATAAAAACGTGTGGACTGTTAACAGAAACGGTATATCCAAATGAATTAAGGGGATAAAATTCTCTGAGCCACATGGAGTTACTGGTTATTCACAAAGAGCATTTAAAGGGAGTCTCACAGGTCAGGGGCAACATATAATCATGAGAGATCATCACCACTTTCACCACCATCATCCTAACCATTCCTCATACGGCTATTTGAATGAAGTGCTAGGCTAAATGTAGTGCAAAGGGAGCTAAAAATTGTTGTTCCTGACCTCTAACTAAGGCAGGTTCTAATAAGCAAGAATATTGTTAGTGCTTTCATATGTCCAGCTTAACTTACACCTGAATTTTGCCATGAAGTCCTAGGACATAGGGTCTACACAACTAGTTGTTAACCTTTTGTACAAGATCATCTAGGAGGTCTCTAAGAGGCCATGATAAAAAATGAAAGCTTACAGACATATTGTGCATAACATCTGGTCTTTGGACATAGTGATCAGGATTTCTCTTAATAAGCAAACGTGTTTGCTTATTTATTCAGTGGTAAAAGCAAGCATTTCCATTTTTAAACGTTGGACAGAGAAGCTACCATTTACTTTAGAAAGCTATCTTTTGGTTATCGTGTGTCTAAATAAATGTCTGTTTACTGACTACTGACAGAGACATCTTTTTAGGAACGTTGCCAGTATGAAGATGACTACCCCAAACAAGTATTATCAGATAATTTACGGGATTTTGGTTATTATCAGCCATCTCAAGCCACACAATGCTTCATATTTTTGGAATGGAAAGATAACTGTTTTATAAATAATTGAATTTGATTGACAATATCAGGACATCTAGCTATATTAAAACAAAAAAAATAAATAAAACACATTAACTTTATAATTTACAAAAAACTTTATAATCTATTAAATTGTTTGTTATGGACTGAATTGTATTCCTCCAAAATTCATGTGTTGAAGCTCTAACGTCCAATGTAACTATATTTGGAGAAAGAGCCTTTGAAAAGGTAATTAAGGTTAAATGAGGTCATAAGGGTTCGGTCCTAATCCAATACAACTTGTGTCTTTATAAGAAGGGAAAGAGAGACCCGGGATGCTTGCACACAGAGAAAAGGCATTGTGAAGACACAGTGAGAAGGCAGCTATTTGCAAGCCAAGGAGAGAGGCCTCAGGAGAAGCCAAACCTTTCAGCCACTTTGATCTAGAACTTCCAGCCTCCAGAACTGTGAGCAAATAAATTTCTTTTATTTCAGCTACTCAGTCTGTGGTATTTGGTTATAGCAGCCTAGTAAACAAATACATTGCCCAACTTTAACAACATAATTCTAAATTAAGTTTGGCATTGGTATTTCTAACTTAGACATAAGTTAAATTATTTGTTCTAAGTCATAGAGCTAGTCAGAGGCTGAACTGGTGCTCAGAGATCATCTATACCATAAATAAGTAAAACATCTTATGGCCAACCAAAGGCAAGTCATTCTATCCATAATCCAAGAATACTTTACAATTTAATAACAGAGGAATGCTGGCACTTGTAAAAAAGTTACAATTTGACATAATTATTCAAAAAGAGAATTAGAAATACAAATAAGCCAGAAAAAAAAATCCTGAAGAAACAGAGATTTCTTTAGAATATTCCTTTTAATAGAGCTCTTTATAGGAATAATGTTGTTTATATTTAGTGTTATGTTTTCATTTTTAAAACCTCTTAGTTACAGCCTAAATATTAATTCTTATATTTTAAAGCTACTTTTAAAATCTAAGGCACTGCAGAATTTCAGAGGTCCTTCATGTAGATATGTTTATATATGTACACACGTGTCTTTTGATTAACCAAGACTTATATAACTTGTTAAGAAGCTGATGTTGTTGTAGTTACAAGGAAATAAAGAATATGACACTGAAATTCTTATTTACACTAATGATTAGAGATATCTCTATGGCACTTAGTAACCAAGGCTATTTAAATATGCGTTTCATTTCTTTTCTGAGCTCTTTTTTTTTTCTCAATGATAATTATTTTTCTTCTCATAATAGATGGTCTCATTATTACAATAGAAAAATACTAGAAAGTTGACACAAAGTTTAACCTTGGTGTTTTCAATTTATGTTAATACTTTAGAATCTAGTTACTGGATATTTCAAGTGATAGAAAAATTGATATGAATTTGAACACTTTCACATTCCACATTATACTACTCTTTTCAAAGCTATAACTTAGCTAAATCTTTGTTTTTAGGATAGTTAATGATGCCACTATTTTAAAACATCTAATTCTAATAGTAAATCTAATTCTAATAATAAATCTAAATAAATAATAATAATAAATCTATAGTTACTGACTTTGAGACAAACAAATGGAACGTACATTAGTAGAAATTTTCCTTTTTATTATACTCTGCTGTCAAAGAAAGTAAATTATTTAAAAGATAATAATTTATCTTTATATAAAAGATAATAATAAAGTTTCAACAGTGTGTTTGAAACACGTTTCTTGACTGTAAGGTGTTAAACGTTCTTTCCATGGTCCCATTAGCTCCCAGAGATTGTTTTAAGACATAAATCCTATATAGATAGTTCTAGAGAAACTAAGAACAGTTTCTCTACACCTGCAAGGTGATTCCAGTTTAGTGATGTGGCTGTAACTACTGAGAATAAATTCTTTCTCTTCACATTTCACTAGAAGACAGCAGCATATCCCTGGAGAAAAAAGAAGGCAAAAGTAGATTAATATATTTGCATACTTTGGATCTTCTAGATCCTCTCAATGGACTTGGTATAGGCTACATCTTTGTAATTAGAGTTTCAAATACTCTCTTTATTATTTGAATGAAGATATATATAGTCAATTGCATGAAATACCTGATCTATACAGTAACAACTGCCTATGAATAGGCTATGCTTCCTATACTCAGTATTGAGCAATTTTCTCTGTATTTATTTAAATATAAGCTGATGATACATTTTATGACCAAAGATGCTAGCTATTAAACAAAATCCATTTCCTTTTCTTCCCGGGCTCTCACCTAGACTATATTCCCCACATCCTTTGTGATTGTGTGTGGCCACATGACTTGAGTTCCAATCAATAGAATGTGAGTGGATGTGATATGTGTCACTTCAAAGCTTGACTCAGACACCTTTCTTACATCTATTCCATAATGTTATTTTTCCCTTCCAGTGTCCATAAAAAGGACTGTAGAAGCAATCTTAGAAGGCCATAGTTGAAGAAGACAAAACTTTCGTCAGCTAGTAGTCCTGAAAGAATGGAGAAGATATAGTCTCCTTCTCAGGCCTGACATATATGCAAAAAATAAAGCTTATTGAGTTCCACCCAATATATATTTTGGGGTCCATTTATTACTACATTTGTTTAGGCAACATTTGTAGGAATGTTTGCCATTCAGCAGAGAGTACAGTTTTTATTTACTGGCCACGTGAGAATCCAGTTTGGCGACATCTCTACTACTAAATCTTCACTAATAAATATTAATTGATGGTAGACTTGTGATCATTTCTCAATATATACAAATACCAAATCATTATGTTATACACTTGAAACTAATATATGTCAATTATATCCCAATAAAATTTTTTTAAAAAATTAGAAACAAAAAAATATTTATTGTCGGTTTTATGAGTTGGGAAAAAATAAAACACAAAAACAATGAAAATTACATCCTAGTTTTGCTCTCTCATGTCAGCAAGATAGCAGAGTAGGAAGGCACAGGCCTTCCTTCCACACAGGGACCCTGAGTTAACAACAATATACACACCAGAATACCTCTGTGAGAACTCTAGAGACCAGCTGAAAATCAATAGCACCTGAGCCATTATAAAACCAAGAAGGGATCCCAGTGAATGGAGTGGGAAAATTCACAGCATTTGCTATGCCCATTCATACCCCTCCCACTATGCAACATAGCATGGAACAACCAGGAGGAAACACCCTACACTGGAGCTCCTATCTCCAGATGAAAACAAGAATTCATGATGCATCCGATGTTCTGGTTAATCCAGGCACTGCACAAGAACCGATTTCTGTGTCACCTGACTCAGAGCATTGTCCTTATTGGATTCAGAGTGTGGAATATGCTGAAAACAGAGGTGAGCAGGATGCTATAGCTGCAGTTCTGCAGGCAGATGCTAGGGGGAGAAAGAGATCAGAAAAAGTTAGAGAGATTCTAGAACCTCCAGCTGGGCTACGTGGTGAAGGTTGTCCCCTGTACAAAGCTGCTATACAAAGCCTAGATTAGGTATTTTCTTTATATGTCCAAATCCCAGCAAAAAATTCTGCAAGATATACAAGGAAACATAACCAAATCAAAAGAATAAAATGTAATTTGAGACACCTCTTCTAAAGAAGCATAGAACTATGAACTGCTGACAAAGAATTTAAAACAACTTTCATAAAGATGCTAAATGAGCTAAAAAAAAAAATACAGATAGATAACTAAACAAAATCATGAAAACAGTGCATGAACAAAATGAGATATCAATAAAGAGACAGAAACTATAAAAGGAACAAACCAGAAATTCTGAGGCTGAAAAACACAATAACTGGTCTGAAAAATTAATTAGAGGTGTTCAATAGCAGACTTGATCAGGCAGAAGGGAATCAATGAACTTGAAGAAAGGTCATTTGAAATTAAGTCAGAGGATCAAAAAGAAAAAAGAATGAAGAAAAGCAAAGAAAGTCTACGGGACTTATGGGCAGCAATCAAACAGACCAATATATACCTTACGAGAATCCCAAAGGGAAAAGAAAAAGAAAGGGACATAGAGCTTATTGGAAGAATTAATGGCTGAAAACATCCCATATCTGAAGATATAATTGGACTTAAAAATTCAAGAAGACCAAAAGTCTCCATCTAGGCATAATCAAAGGGAGTCACATCAACTCACATTAGAATTAAATTGTCTAAAGTGAAAGAGAGAAATTCTTGAAAGTGGCAAGAGAAAACTGATTCAGCACATACAAAGGAGCTTCCATAAGATTTTCAGTAGATTTCTCAACAGAAAATTTGCAAGCTAAAGGGAATGAGTTGATATCCAAAGTGCTAGAAAAAAAATTGTCAACCAAAAATACTGTATCCAGCAAAACCATCCTTCAAAAAATAAAGGAGAAATTAAGTCTTTCTCAGATAAACAAGAGCTAAGGGAATTCATGACCACTAGAACTGCTCTACAAGATATACTAAACGGATTCCTTCAAATTAAAGTGAACCAATGATAGACAGCAATATGAAGCCGTACTAAAATATAAGGTTCTCTAGTAAAGGTAAACACATGGGCAAATATTCTAGCCTGCACTATTGTCATTTTGGTGCATAGAATTTAAATGACAAAAACATTTTAAAACCTTATAAATCTATGTCAAGGGTATATAATATATAAAGATATAATTTTTTACATTAATAACATAAGTGGGGAGGAGCTGTAAAGGAGTGAAGGTTTGGTCTGCAATTGAAGTTAAGTTGTTATTATATTAAAACAGAATGCTATAACTTTAAGATGTTTTATATAATTACAATGGTAACCACAAGGAAAATATCTATATTATATACACAAAAGGAAATGAGAAGCATATCACTACGAAAAATCAACAAAACACAAAGAAAGGCAGTAAGAGAGGAAATGGGAGACAAAAAAGCTACAAGGCATACAGAATACAATTAACAAAATGGCAGCAGTAAATCCCTCCCTATCAGTAATTACTTTAAATGTAAATCGGTTAAACTCAAAAACCAAAAAATACAGATTGGCTAAATAGACTTTTTAAAAAAAGGATCCACCTATATGCTGTGTACAAGAGATTCACTTTAGATCTGAGGACATATATACACTGAGAGTGAAAGGATGGAAAAAGATATTCCACGTGAATGGTAAACGAAAGAGAGCAGGAGTGACTATAGTAATATCACATAAAATAGACTTTAAATCAAAAACAGTTTACAAAAGACAAAGAAGAACATTATATAAGAGGGTCAATTCACTAGGATGCTATAACAATTATATTTATGCACCAAATCTCAGAGCCTTTAAATATGTGACACAAGTATTGATAAAATTGAAGGGAGAAATAGCAATACGATAATAGGATGATACTTCCATGCTTCACATTCAATAATGAACAAAACAATCAGAGAGAATACCAATAAGGAAACAGAGGACTTGAACAACAAGATAGAAAAATTGGAACTTACAGACATATAAAGAACACTCCACCCAACAAATGCAGAATATACATTCTTCTCAAGTTCACATGGAACATTTTTCAGTATAGACTATATGTTAGGCCACAAAATAAGTCAAGAAATTCAAAAAAATTGAAATCATACAAAATATCTTTTCCAACCACAATGGAATGAAATTAAATCAATAGCACAAAGAAAATGGAAAAACCCACAAATACGTATAAATTAAACAACACATTCTTAAACAATCAATGAATCAAAGAAGAAATCACAAGGGAAATTAGAAAATACCTTGAAACAAGTGAAAATGAAAACATAATATACCAAAATTTATGGAATGCAGTGTGGGCAGTGCTAAGAGGGAAGTTTATAGCTGTAAATATGTACATTAAGAAAGAGAAAAAGATCTCAAATCAACAACCTAACTTTATATGTCAAGAAATTAGAATAACAAGAAAAAACTAAATCCAAAGCTAGCAGAAGAAAGGAAATAAAGATTAGACCAGAGATAAAGAAAATAGATAGTAGAAAACAATAGAGCAAAATCAATGATTCTAAGAGTTGGTTTTCTGAAAAGATCAAAAAAATTGACACTCTTAAGTAGATTAACCAAAGATTAAAAAAAAAGAGAAGACTTAAATAACTAAAATCAGATATGAAAGAAGAAACATTACAACCAATGCCATAGAAATTAAAAGGATTAGAAGAGAATACTATGAATAATTATACTCCAATAAGTTGAATAACCTAGAAGAAATGGATAAATTCCTAGAAACATATAACCTATGAAGACTGATTATGAAGAAATAGAAAATATGAACAGACCAATAATGAGTAAGGAGATTGAACCTGTAATCAAAAACTTCCCAACAAAGAAAAAGCCCAGGACCAGATGTCTTCATTGGAGACTTCTGCCAAATATTTAGAGAATTAACACTAATCCTCCAAAAAATCCTTAAAAACATTGAAAAGGAAGGAACACTTCCAAGCTCATTTTATGAGGCCAGCATTACCATGATACCAAAGCCAGACAAAGACATTAGAAGAAAAGAAAATTACAGACTAATACCTCTAATGAATTTCATGCAAAAATCATCAATAAAATACTCGCAAATCAAATTCAACAGCACATTAAAAAAAGGATTATACACCATGACCAAGTGAAATTTATGCCTGGAATGAAAGGATGGTTCAACAGAAGAAAATCAATGAATGTCATGCACCATATTAATAGTTAGAAGGACAAAAACCACATGGTCTTCTCAGTTGATGGAGAAAAAGCATTTGACAGGATTCAGCACTCTTATATGACAAAAACACTACAAACGAGGAATAGAAGGAGACTACCTCAACATAATAAAGGCCATTTATGATAAGCCCACAGTGAACGTTATACTCAATGATAAAAAACTAAAAGTTTTCCCTCTAAGATCAGGAACAAAGCAAGGATGCCACTCTCACCACTCTTATTCAACATAGAATTACAAGTCTTAGCCAGAGCAATTAGGTAAGAAAAAGACAAAAATGGGAAAGGAATAAGCAAAATTATCTCTGTTTTCAGATGACATGATCTTATATTGAGAAAACGCTAAAGATTCTACAAAATTGTTAGAAGTAATAAACATATTCATCAAAGTTGCAGGATATAATATTGACACAAAAATCAGTTATGTTTCAGTAAATTAATAATGATTAATCCAAAAAAGAAATTAAGAAAACAATTCCATTTACAATAGCATCAAAAAGGAAAAAATATCAAGAATAAACCTAACTAAGGAGGCAAAAGATTTGTACACTGTAAACTACAAAAATACTGCTGAAAGAAAATTAAGAAGAGACAAATAACTGGAAAGATATCCAGTATTCATAGATTGGAAGACTTAATATTGCTAAGATGTTCTTACTTCCCAAAGTGATCTACAAATTCAATGCAATATCTATTAAAATCCCAATGGCATTTTTTGCAGAAACAGACAAAGTCATCCTAAAATTCGTATGGAATTTCAAGGGTCCCTGAATAGCCAAAACAATCTTGAAAAAAAAGAAAAAATTTGGAGGACTCACACTTTCAGATTTCAAAACATACCAGAAAGCTAAAGTAAAAACAACAATATAGTACTGGCATAAAGACAGACAAACAGACAAATGGAATAGAATAGAGACCCCAGAAATAAACCCTTGAATTTATGGTCAAATGATCTTTCACAAAGGTGCCAACGCCACTCAATGGGGAAAGGACAGGCTCTTCAACAAATAGTATTTGGAAAACTGGATATTCACATGGAAAATAATGAAGCAGGTTTCTTATCCTACACCACATAAAAAATTAACTCAAAATTGATTAAAAACCGAAATGTAAGACCTAAAACTGTAAAACACCCAGAAGAAAACATAAGGAAACATCTTCACGACGTTGGACTTGCAATGATTTCTTGAATATGACACCAAATACACAAGCAACAACTACAAAAATGAATAAATGAGACTACATTAAACTTAACAACTTTTGTGCATCAAAGAACACAATCAACAGAGTGAGAAAGCAATCTATGAAATGGAAGAACACGTTTGCAAATCATATCTGATAAGGGATTAATATCCACAATATATAAAGAATTCCTACAACTCAACAGCAAAAATAAATTAACCTCATTGAAAAACAGCCAAAGGACTTGAATAGACATTTCTCCAAAGATGGTATACAAATGACCAACAAGCATATCAAAAGATGCTAACATCACTAATCATAAGAGAAATGCAAATCAAAACCACAATGAGATATCACCTCATATCTATTAGGATGGCTACTATTAACACACACAAATAAAACAGACAATAACAAGTGTTGGCAAGGATGTGAAGACATAAGAACCCTTGTGCAGTGTTGATGGGATTGTAAAATGGTGTAATCACTAGGAAAAACAGTATGAAAGTTTCTTAAAAAATTAAAAATACAACTACCATATGAACGAGCAATCACACATATATCCAGAATAATTGAAAGCAGGGTCTCAAAGAGATATTCTTATACCCACGTTCATAGCAGTACTATTCACAACGGCCAAGACATGGAAACAATTCAAAGAGCCATGAATGGAAAAAAAATCTGGTGTATACACATAATAGAATATTATTCAGCCTTAAAATGGAAGGAATCCTGTCACATACTACAACATAGATGAATGTTGAGGACATTATGATAAGTGAAATAAGCCAGTCACAAAAAGACTTTTTGTAGGATTCCACTTATACGAGGTATTTAAAGTAGCCAAATTCATAGAAATGTAAAGTAGAATGGTGGTTATAAGGTCTGAGGGGAGAGGGGAAAGGGGAATTGTTGTTTAATGGGTATAATTTCAGATTTGCTAGATTAAAATGTTCTGGTGATCTGTTTCACAACAATGTGAATATACATAACAGTACTTAACTGTATATTTAAAAATGGCTAAGATGGTAAACTTTTTTTGCGTTTTTTTAACACATTAAAAAAATTAACATTCTACGTGGTATGTAGAGCCATAGTTTCCAAAATGTTTTTCTCTTTCACCTTTATATATATACACACAAATGTACATATACATGTATATCTATATGCACATACATATATGTATATTATATGTATATTCATAATTATATTCATATATTACTATGATTAGCTAATATCTCAAGGTATAGTATGCACATAGGATAAGGGTCATATTTAGTGCATATAAATCCACATTTTCAAAGGCATTCTTTGTCATTTTAATTTTCAAAATTTTGGCCATCTATCAGATCTAATTAGATCATCATTTTATTTATTTTGTAACGTGACTTACAAAGAATTCGTACTAAAATAAGTGTCAGCTGTGCCATTTCTTTGTCAGTTCTCCATGCTTATATGATTAATATTATTTCAATTTGAAATTTTCTTTGAAGGAATATTTTAAGCCATTTTTTCATTTTGTAAGGTGAATTTATTAAAACTAAATAATACGATCTATAAATCCACTCAAATGATCACATGTAAATTGCAATGGATAGCAATACAGTGAAAGTGAATGCAGTGTCAATCATGCCACATTGTAAAATTCCACTTTGTGCAGGATATCTCAGGTACTATCTGTGACAGATGACTGCTTGTCTGACCTAAGGACCTTTGAGGACACTAGGGTCAATCAATATATTAAACAGTGTTAAGGCTTAATTTGTTTCATATTTTTAGGTGGAAAATAAATATAAATAGATATTTTAATATTTCCTTCTTGTGCAAGTTTGGAGGTCATTTTTTTTTTTCTTTAATCTCAAACAGTCAAAGACATTTTTAGTCCAGGCTTATAGTTTCTTTAACAATATGGTACCTAAAAACAATGAGTAGGCTTCTTAGCTATTTGATTTCTTTCAGTTTCATATGTTAGTAACCACCCAAAGTTCTTTCCCAGATATCGTTCTCAAACCTGCTTTCTTTATTCACAAACCACCCCTCCCCCATTATGTCCTCTGCTTTCTCAACTTAATGTCTGAGACCTTGAAACCATCTGGAGCAGTTGGCATTGATGAGATGGTAGAATCCTTAATCTGACTTTGCTTCAAAGTTGAATCTTGGTTCAATGGATAAATCTCAGTGAGTGTTTACCTCTCAAAATCATTTTTAATCTGATCTCTTACTCTTTCAAGGCCAGAAACACCTTTGTGAACCCTGTCAAGCCCTTGATACCTGAACTCTCCTCCATCCCCTCAGTCTCTGCCTGAAATCACCCAATTCTTGCCTGAGCTTCTCTCTTGTGACACAGCAAAAGGCAGCTAAAAATAGCCAACATATCCTAACACGTTGGCTTTTTCCAACCACTTTCTACAGCTATAGGCTTGGATGTATGTGGTTTGCCTTCCAGGTACCACATGCGAAAGTTTTACCAAATGTTTTACAACTACATAACGTGAACCATAAGCTTCTCAGCCTCTGATATTAGTCTCTTTGCCATGCCATCTGTCTCCTAATTCCTAAATTAATGCCATGTATTAAGCAGAACTCCACTTTATTGTACCCATTTCTGTATTAGATAGAGTAATGCTAACTGCCATAACAAATGAACCCCACACCTTAGTAGCTAAATTCCATGGAAGTCTGTATCTTACACTATTTATAACAGGTGGTGGGGCAAGTTTAGGGAAGGGAAAATATCAGCTCCGTGCAATCACCAAGATATCCAGGCTCTTGCTATCCAGCAGTTCTAATTTTGGCATCCTCTCCACTCAGCTGACAGATTGGGAAGAAAGTGATTAATTACACATATTGTTTTACAGGCCCAACCCAACATAGGTACATGTTACTTTAACTCCCAAGCCATAGCCACATTAACTGCAAGGGACACTGAGGAAATGCAGCCTGAGTAACCAGAAGAAAAGGAAAACAATTTGGAAAACAATTAACAAATTTCTTCAACACATAGATTACTGAAATAGCTTCCTGACTGGTTCCCTCCTTTCACTTTGGCCTCCAAGAATTCTATTCTCAATTCAACAGCCAACAATTTCCTTTAAATATAAATCAGGAAATATAAATATAAATCAGTGAAAAACTTTTCACACAGTTTTTCAAAACTCCACAATAATGCGTCATTAATTTGTAGTAAAGACAAAGTCATTACAATGGCCTATAACGCCTGACGTGTTCTGGCCCAGGACATCACTGTCCTCCTCACCACCTATCTTCTCTCTCTCATCTACTCCTGCCATATTGGTCTCTTAAATATTCTTAAATGTCATCAAACAGGATGGGTGCAGCCCGGCCTTAGGATCTTTGCACTGGCTACCCCCTCTGCCTTGAAGACTCTTCCAAAAAACTGCATGACTAAGTTCATTATTTCATTTAATTTTTCTCAAATGTTGCCATCTCAATGGGACCTACGTCATCCAACTCCCACAGCTAATAACCCCTGCACTCTAGAATCCAATACACCTGCTGTGGCAATCATTAGTAGAGTGTACCAAATAGGTCTTGTTTTCCCGCTACAAGGCAATTGGCAATACTGTGCTTTGTGGTCGACCCTATTATGAGTTGATGGGACCGATGATGAGCTCTTGCCAATGACCTGGGAGTGGAAACAAGGTATGGTTCTTCCTGGCCAGAGTGATTTAACTGCCTGGCTGGGACTCTCTGGGCTCTCTTTTCCTATGTCACGGCAACGGCATGATTTAAACCATGGCACTTTTAGCCTTTCTAACTTATAGACTTTATTTGTTAAATTTACTATTCACTGTCTATTTTCCACAACAAACTATTAGTTTAAGTGGCAGCAATCTTTACCTGTTTAATTCATTACTACATCCAAAGTTCTCAAATAATGTCTGTTATATAATAGGTATTCACTAAATATTTATTAAATTGATGAATGAATAAAATGAAGAATAATGAAGAAATCAATAAAAAGAAGGGACACAGAGTGGGCAAGAAAAGGCTCCAAGGAACAGGTGGTGACAATAAAAAAGTAAAGCATAAAAAGTAAGTATAGGGGCCAGCCTGGTGTGATAGCAGTTAAGTTCGCATGCTCTGCTTCAGTGGCCCGGGGTTCGCAGGTTCGGATCCCAGGCACGGACCGACACATTGCTTATCAAGCCATTCTGTGGTGGTGTCCCATATAAAGTAGAGGACGATGGGCAGGGATATTAGCCCAGGGCCAATCTTCCTTAGCAAAAAGAGGAGGATTGGCAACAGATGTTAGCTCAGGGCTAATCTTCCTCACCAAAAAAAAAAAAAAGTAAGTCTAAATACTGAATTATCACACACACTGATAGATAAGTATATACAAATGTATTTTATAAAGAACAATGGAAATAAATACATTCATATGCTTAACCTTGTTCATTTTTGTGTGTAAACATTTGTATATTTTTCTTTTACTACTTCTCTAATTTTACAAAATTCTAAATGATTAATACATCTGTACAAGCTAAGGGGTTGATATTTAAAGAGTCTCCAAGTATAAAGTATCCTCTTCTTCCTTTCAGTAAAGAGATTCCTCTAGTTTTAGTTGGATACCTACATACACTATTTCTCAGTTCCTATTATAGTTTGATTTATCCATGTGCCTAAATTTGGGTCAATGGGATATGAATAGAAGCAATAGAGGAAGTTCCAGATCATCTCCTTAAAGAAGCTTGTCCAGGGCTCTCTGTATCCTTCCCAATCACTGAACGAGAAATGCCAAACACTGGGGCAGCTGGTTGAAGTTGCCATAGCTGCTCTGCCATCACTGCTCAATCACCCTCTGGACTGTGATATGAAAGATAAATCAATTTCTAACTTATTTTACTCACTATATTTTACAGTCTCTTTATTATAATGACTTAGCTATTACGCTAAAAACCACTAAATCCAAGTAGGAGGTGACCACAAAATGGGCTAATACTATTTTGTTGTTTAATATAAAGGCATCAAGATATTTCCCCACTTCTTTCTCATCATATGTGAGTATGAAGATTCAATCATAAAGTGACTCTCCCTTTTCTGAGAATAATACTGGTTAAAAATAAACAAAACACCACAAAATTTTTTAAAATCTTGCCTTATTATTATGCAGATACAATATTTTAATATGTATGAATATTTTCATAAATTTGTGTGTATCTTTTTGTGCAACAAGTCTTCAATAGTTGACACAAAAATGCCTAGGCAAAACTTGATATGTAGGGAAATATGATATGAAGAAATCTACATCTCACTCGTGTTAGTTCTCTTCATCAACACCCAATACAAAAATAACAAACACCTGCATAGATAAAAATATGACACTTCATCACAAAGGAGTAACTTTTTAGGCAATGTGTTAGTTTTACTTAAGATGTGTCCATTTTTATACTTGAGTACAACATGAAAAAATACCTATGGGGAATGTTCTGTAAAAGCATAGACAACCCATATTTTGTATGACTATATTTGTAAATATTTTAGATCAATTCGGTGCGAGTTATTTTCACTTGAATAGGACAGAGTATGATTAAATTGGTTTTGTTCTAAAAATGTATAGCTTCATTTATTTCCTGAACTCTGTCTATAATGATTTCTATTCTATTATCCCTGCTCTTCACTGACACCTATCATAATATAATCATATCCCACTAGTTTTGTTCTATTTCTTTTCTTACCTCCTCTTAATTACCCCTTTTGTACCCCTAGTCTATGGTCTCTGTGTCTCTAATACATAGAGGTACTAATTTCACAACCCCCAAGTCTTGTCAGGTTAAAGATTAATGAGCAGACTATACTCAGAGGCTTTGGAAAGGTTAAGCATAATTACAAATGGGTATTTTATGCAATGCTGGAGATGTGCAAGCTGTTTTTTAAAAAAGGGCAAGAAAAAAGGTAATGAAACTTATGGGATTCATGTCAACTATTGTATCTCAAAAAAAAGGTCTTGCTAAAATGAGAAATTAACATGCTAACTGAAAGAGATTGTTAAATTCTACTCTTTGTTTTATTCCCGATTAAAAGACACACACACACATACACACACACACACAACCATATGGTAGAAATTAGGTACAATCACAGGCCTGTATTACCATTGACCTTTAATTTTACCTTTTTTTCTTTATTATGAAAAGGTACTTTTTCATATTTAGAGAAAAAAATATGGTTTGAAATAAATACAGTAGGTGAGCATTGCTATTAGAAAAATTAAATAGCATTCAGAGAGGGAATATGTAGTTTCGACTTGAAATTTTATAGCTCACCATGAAAAGAGCTACTTTCCATGTAAAAATAACTTAAAGCTTCTTTAGAGGTTCAGTTACACAATTATTGTAAAATATAAGCTGAACATCTGGCCATCCCAGCACTATGGGGATGGTACTAGGATTATAGTAATTAAAAGAAATCCAGTCAGTGTTTTACTAATTATAAAGCGTTACCAGGGTTAAAACATTCATGTTTAAAAGTTAGAAAACTGTTGACCTAACTGGAGGTGCTTTTTCCCAAAATGTTTCAGAACAAGGGAATATGTTGGAATTAACTTAGTTCAAAAAGAAAAAAAAAAAAGGAGACTATTGATCTTTAAATGTTGAGTTGAAAAGTGAGAATTTTTTTTGTAGCAAAGAGATTAGACATTAATAATATTAATTCATTTCCTTTCAGAGTATTATTATTCAAGCCCCTATAAAGGGCAGCCCCTGCCGCCTGTCCACTCAGATTTCTCCACTCACTCCACTCAGTGACTTCGCAAATGTAGTCTCTCATACTTGCATCAATGTTTTTCTCTCTCTATCGAATAATTTCCATTGACATATGAACTTCAAGTTCATTTTTTTTTTTTTTTGGTGAGGAATATTGGCCCTGAACTAACATCTGTGTCCATCTTCCTCTATTTTGTATGTGGGACGACGCCACCACAGCATGGCTTTGATGAGCGGTGGGTTGGTCTGCACCCAGGACTTGAACCTGTGAACCCTGGGCCGCCGAAGCAGAGTGGGCGAACTTAACCACTTCACCACTGGGCCAGCCCCTAATTCCTTCCTCCTTGATACATTTCCTTCACTCGGCATCCAGGACATCCACAAGTAACTACCTGGTAGTTTTACGCCCACCTCCGTGGTTGCTCCATCTCATTCTCCTTGCTAGCTCCTAATATTTTTGAGTTCTTAATGTTGTTTAAGAATGCCCCAAAACAGTCCTTGAATATTTTCTCTCCTCTATCATAACTTTCTCCCTGGGTGAGTTAATCCAATCTCATGGCTTTAGATATCATTTATATGCTGATGACTGATAGGCAAGAATTTTTACTGTTGACCAAGTATCCACATTCTCCCTCACATTACCCAGATTCCTTGTAGTTAGGGGGGCCCAGTGGATTGGCCATTACCAATAGGTGATGTCTATCTCTTCTAGGCAAAGCATTTAGGAGCTGGTGTGAGATCCCCACTACGCACATGATGATGGCGATGATGACACATGGTGATGGTGAAGTCCTCATATTGAAATAGTGGAGTCCTGAGATGGAATCAACTTAGATGTTTGAGTCAAGTGCTTAGAAGTGAGATGCTCTGCGAAGAGTGTTTGGACACATAGTAGAGCTTGTTTGAGCAAGAAATAAAGGTTTTTTGCTTTAAGCGTGGGGTCAGCAAACTTTTTCGGCAAAATGACAGATGATAAATATTTTAAGCTTATAGGCCATACCATCTATTTTGCAACCACTCAATTCTATCATTATAGTCAGAAAGCAGCCATAGAAAACTGTAAATGAATGAGTGTGGCTGTGTCCCAATACACCTGCATTTACTGAAAAGGGTAGTAGGATGGATTTGGCCTACGGACCATTGTTTGCTGACTCCTGCTTTAAGCCACTGAGGTGTGGGGGTTTCTTTATTATCATGGCATATAGCCTGGTCTATAGTGATTAATACAACTTTCAAATTTACGTCTTCGTTCCAGACCTCCAGCCACATATATGACTGCCATAGGCTCTTTATTGCTCCCTTTTAATTTTTTTGTGTGTGTGTGTGAGGAAGATTAGCTCTAAGCTAACATCCGATGCCAATCCTCCTCTTTTTGCTGAGGAAGATTGGCCCTGGGTTAACATCCACCCCCATCTTCCTCTACTTTACACGGGATACTGCCACAGCACGGCTTGACAAGCCGTGCGTTGGTCCGGGCCTCGGATCCGAACCTGCGAAACCCGGGCCGACGACGAAGTGGAGTGCGTGAACTTAACCCTACACAACCGGGCCAGCCCCTAAAATTTTTTTTTACTCCATTCTCAACCCTGAATGTCAATATCATATTATCAAAAAATCTCAGATCATGTCACTCTTTTGCTCAAAATTCCACAATAGCTTTCTATCTATTTAACAAGTGTCTAAAATTGTTATAGTAGCCTTCAAATAAGCTAACCATTCATTCTAGTTTGCAAGGACAGTATCCAGATATAATCATTAAGCTCACCTCCTTCCACTTTCAAAAATGTAATAAGATGATGAGTTATATATAACCATAAAACTTATGAGGATTTGGTCCCTCACATCACCTCAATGACCTCATCTACTGCGATCTTCCCATCTTTCATATTTCTCCAGCCATATTGGCCTCCTAGCTATTTCTTAAATACACAAAACACCATTCAATTTTAGGACTTTTTTGCATATGCTATTCCCATTTCCTGGGATGCTCTTCTGTAGACATACACTTGGATTCCTCCTCACTTTCAGCACATCTTTCCACAAATGGTACATTCTCAATGTAGTGTTCCTCAATCTTCTTGTTTTAAATTGTACGTCATCCATTAATCTACTTTCTATCCACCTCTCTGATTTACTGATCATCATAACACTTATGACCATCTATGATATATGAGTATGATATAACGTCCTTACTTCATTTGTGAAGAATCTTTTCACACTGGAATGTACCTTCTATGAGGACAAAGTTTCCCCACCCCGAACCTACAGCAATGCCTTCATATAGTAGATGCTCTATAAATATTTTTTGAATGAATAACATCCATAATGAAAAGTAACTGTTTAGGTCCTAAAAAGGGTATTATTTCTTTTCAAGTTCAGTTACATTCAACTGACTTAAGAGATGATCTGTGTCTTAGCCTGGATCGCCTAGAACAGAGATTTAGGGAAGGATTAAGTGACAATACTTTATTTGAAAGGTCTAAGTCTTCAGTAAGAATGAGGAAAGAATCAAGTGGATGAGAATATTATGAAAAGCAATGCAAGGTGACGCATTACAAATGCTAGCCATCGCTTCACAATGAGCTGCTGAGAGACCCAGAAGTTGTTTCACAGGTGATTTTGCTCAGGCACATGGAACATCTCTTAAAAGACCAAATGGGGAAAGCCTGCCTTGGATTAGTCTACTAGAGGGAGAAAGGAGAGCAAATTCATGTACTCTCCTCACTCCTTTCTCAGGTTTCCCATTGGCCAAAGTTAGCTGCTTGGGGATTTAATGCCCCTGAACTTTCTGGTTGTATTATTTGGCTCTTCTGCAACTGTTTGGAAAGTCAGATCCTAAATCATACGGTTTTGTGTTTTATATAAGTTTGTTAATACTTCAAGGAGCCAAAGACATGAGTCTGCCTGGCCTCAGGCAGAGAAACTATGTGGACCAAGACAGGGTTGGGAGGTCAGGGTAGCTGCTGAGGAGGCAAGAGGTTGAATGTCTGAGAGTCAGGGAAGTCAAGAGAAAATTTGAGAGGGTACCTAGGATGTGTTTTTTATAACCATTTTTTTAATTGGTCAAATCCATATTTCATGGTCATAATTACTATATGCACTTCTTTTTCAGGGAAATACACACACAGGTTCCCCCCACTATCCAAAAGCTTTGAAATGGCATAAAGCAAAGAAGCAATTACCATTAATGTATACGGGAAAAACTTTTGAGCATTCCTAGACCCAAAAAATAACCTACCAAATCATACCAAATAACACTAACATATAGTAAAAGTAGGAATGATGTGACAAATACACAGCCCATATCAAGTAGAAATTACGTACGTACGGTGTAGTTTCACTTACCAGAATCCGGAAGACAGCGAGCACCCTGGAAGGCTGAGAGGTGGCGGTGGTGACGATGGTGTGTTAGGCTGGGTCATCGGAGGTTGGCATAGTGGGAGGCACAGGAGACTGGAATGTAGGAGAGAGGAAGAGGGTCATCTATTAACATGTCATCATCATCTGAATCCACCAAGGTAGGCAGGTTACTGATGTCTACACCCTCTACGTCTGCCTGCCTCAATGTCGAAGGGTGAGGTTCGTCGTCTGCTGTGGCTGCCGGAGCTGATGTGGAAGGCTTGAAATACGACAGCATGCTTGACTGTTCAGCCTCTGTACCGGCTCACTGCCAAACAAATGCTAAACGCTATTTTCACTTTTCCCCTTTTGTCATAAAAGCGAAAATCCTCTTCAGATTTCTTTCAGTTAGTGAAAACGGTAGTACTAAGGTATGTCTTGCATAAAAGTGAAGTGGAGTAAAGAGAACTTTCGGATAATGGAGGAAACCTGTATTGATTTTGTTTTCTTTCTTTTAATTAGTAATATAATGTTAATTTGTGGATAGATTATTAGGTAGCTACCTGGGCTGAATGTTCAGCTTTGAATAACAAATTATTAAAAAAAAAAAAAAAAAAAAAAAAGACGACATGCTAAAAGTATAGGAGAAAATGTTGTGTGTTTGGCATCTGACCTGTGGAGAAATCTTACAACACTGGAAAACTGACTTGCACAAGCTGCTCTATCAAAGGCTAAACTGTGTGTTGTGAGGGTGTGGTCAGGTAGATAGTGAATAACCAATTTCCATTATCAGCTACTCAGGAGATAATCGTCAATGTCAACTACCTGCCTTCCCAGAGAAAGTTGAGGTTCTGTCTTCATAACTACAGTGCTGGAATTGATGCTGGAACAATAGAGAGAACAAATTCTTTCCTTACTCTTCTGGAACGTGTGCTATTTAAGCTGCTTTCAGAGGTGTGTGTGCTCCTTTTCTCCTCATAACGTAAATTCCAAATTATCCTATCTTTACTAACTCAGTTTAGATATAACTCTGGATATAGAGCCTTCCTAAGAAAAATTAACTAGATTGCTTGATGGCTCGATATGCAAGTTCCCCTCAAACATGTTAAGTCCAAAGCAGAAGTTTTCCAACGTTCAAAATCCATACCTATTCAGTAAAAAAATTTTTCCTAACACCACCTGCTTCTGAATTAAAAACTTAATATTTTAGGGATATATGGAGGTTTGGTCTCCATGTTTTTAAGTAATGCCTCAGTAGTGATCACTCCATTGTTGACACTTGAAGAGATCCTAAACTTAAACCTGCAAATCTGTTTCACAAGACCACTACCAAAGCTAGACATTCAAGATCTTCGGGCATCAAATGGAGAGCTTTACACAATTTAGCTCTATTTTAAATAGCCTGGCAAGAGCAATTATAAAGTGTTCATGACACTATCTCATAATTTCAAAGTTAGATATTAAATTAATAAATATCACCTAGTTTTTACATTTTAAAGACAAAACTATTTAAAAACAAAAATTAGAACTTCTTCCTTCATCTCCAATTAACATAGTTTCTTTTCATGTTCTTATTAAGAAATGATGTGATGATCATGATTCCTTTGTTACTTCACTTATTTTATGGTTATTTAAGTAACACTATGAAAAGAGAAATAGGTAATAAAATTGATAAGGAGAAATGGTTTGGAAAACATTACCCACTTTATATCCAGATCAGAATGCATTTACCGAGACTTTCTTACTGAGGAGCCTTCAACACAAATGATATCTACAAAATTAACAACATAGGAGCAGAAATCAGTTAAGAAACTGTTTCTAAAGGCTTTCATAATCCCTATCCCTTAATTAAAAATCTTTTTCCTGGTTTTGCTATTGGTTGGGATTTTTGCTGATGTTTTCCAATGAATATTTCCACTAATGAAAAGGTCTTTATATTTAATAGCTGTAGAGATACAGCAAGATTCTGTCCATTAAAAGGAGTTATTTTCCTATTAATATGGAGTAGACTAATGACTGAAAAAGGAATATGACAAAGTCAAAATGAGAACAGGTTACTAAAAAATAAGGACAGCCTGAGGATTTGGGGCATGATCATTGGTGCAGCTTGGGTATCTATAGTACCTTGGAAGGTCATGTTCAAGCTTTGGGGTAGCAGAAAAGAACACGTCAGCATATATTAGCCATTTACGTATGTTATCTTATGTGGCCTTCCCAACAACCCGATCAGCATGATTTTCTCAAACATCACACAAAGAAATTAAGGCTCAGAAGGGTTTGGAAACTTGCCCCAAATCACACACATCAATAGTTCTCAAACTTCTGAGTGCAGTAGAATCACTTGCAGAGGTACTGAAAATCTAAATACCATCGTTTCATCCCCATATGCTTCCAGTTAAGTGTCTAGTCTGTGGTTTTCCTAACCTCTCCACTGTTTATCCTGAGTGTGAGAAACCCTCACTTAGACAGCAAGTGGCAGAGCCAGGATTCCAAATCTATATTCCTGTGTCCACAAAAGAACTCTCTAAGTCTCAAACAAAACCAGCATTGCATAGGAAATAAAATGGATATAGTTTATAATAATCAGTGTCTCTTCGTTTTGGCTTATTTGAACATTAACATTGGACATGACATTAATTAACTTTGGACATAGAACTTGTTTCCCTTCAAATGAAAGAGTAAGTTTTCTCTGAGCACTTATTTTAGGATTCTAGTCTATATATACCCTACCTATACTAATTAATTTGGTTACTGCTTTGCTATACATTTAAATTTAGGTAGTTCCAAAGTTTTGGCTGGTAGTAATATTGGAGATAAATAAAAAATGTGGTTATTGTTTTGTTAAGAGAAGTAGAAACAGCCATTGATGTGATTGCTTGCTCCAAGGAGGCTTCCAGGAGCTGAAGCTTTGAGGTTTTATGGTGTTACCTATTCCCCCACTGCACATATTGAATTCAATAGCACATAGATTTAGAAGCATGGCTAATCATCAACAGTAATGCGTGCATGCACTGTGGTCCAGTAAATCCTGCTATCAGAGCATTTTCTTTTCTCAGTAATTATTTATTAAATTGTAATAATTCCTTCCCTTCTTCAAAGGAGAAAGGGGACATGATTTTTTCAAAACATTAAAGTACTTAACTTCACGATCCCAAAATTGTTCAAGCTGAATTTGCAAATTTAAGTACATTTGGTTTAGCAAAGATAAATCAATGAATAAAATGAGAACAGATTCATATCACATTTTTATACTTTTTATACTATGCTAGAAGACAAATGTCATAAATTCTTTTTATTAAGAAGCAATAGTTTGTTTTAGTCTTCCTTTAAGTCAAAGACTTCCAGATTACAGAGTTCAGCCTTGCACTTATTTTCTATATCAACAAGCATTTATTGGACATACTATTAACAAGTGTTTCTACTAGGTATTTTGGGTCTTTCAAAGTTGAACAAGAAGTTATCCCATTCTCAGAAAGTTTACAACTCACAGCTTTAGCTCAATTTAGTGGAAAAGCAATAGCCAAACAATTAACTGAGAAACTAATTGCAAGCACCATCTGACAAAGGGTTATAACACATATCTAAGACAACTGATCCATCCATTTCACCATCAGAGACCAGAGCTGGGGCCGGTCAAGATATTGGGTGAGGATAAATAAGAGACAATGAAGGAATGGAGCAGACCAAAGGGCAGGCATGGAGACCAGGGCCTAGAAAATAATCAAGAAGATTTAGGAGCAGAAAAAGGAGAGGGACAAAGGAAAATGGTGGGCAAGGAATTAGTGTGGAAGGACAAAAAATAGAAAAGACTAATGTGCATAAAGAAAAGCATCTGTTTTAATGTAAAATGATGAAGAGCTTACTTCTAAAATATTAATATATGAGAAACTGATGTTCAGAGAAGCTGTACTGACAAATCCCAACAGAAAATAAAGCCGAAAAATATCCCAATTATTCAAGGAATTGATACTTCGATGAAGCAATCGTTTGCTGTTGATTGTCATGAATTGGTCTGCTTTCACAATTTAGTATGACAACTGGGAAGGGCAGTGGTCAGGAGATCTGGGTTCTAGTTCTGACCTGTCAATAGCTATCAAATGTGCATGTCACAACTCCTTTGAGTTTTAGTTTTCTCCTCTGTAGAAAGGTGCCAGACAAAAAACAGGTTGGGGGTAGACTGGCGTGAGGAGAGAGTTCAATTCCAAGATTCTGTGACATGGTAATACACACCGTAAGGATAGAATAGGATAAGAAAGTAGAGATACCCATAAGGGCATTGTGCACAGGCCGTACAGCAGGGAAGCAGAGAAAAAGGTTATCATGCAATAACTCATGGAGGAAGCAAGATTTAAAGCAGCGTCGTAACAGGACTCCTAACAGTTTAGGGGAAAATGCAAAGGAAAAGGCATGAGGAGAGACAAAGTGATGAAACATGTGCTTAGGCAATGGCAGTGCTTCAATTTGGCTTCAGAAGAGAGAAGTTATAGGCAGGTGGAAGAGAAAAAGCTAGCCAAGATGCAAAGAGTGGGCATGAGATGCATATCTTCTGGTTGACGGCCATGTAAGTTTTCTTTTTAACATAATCATATCTGTGATTTAGGGTAGTGTCTCACTTAGGTAACTCCAGTGTCAGCTCTTCTATACCAGACTTGTGGCCCCCTAGCCAATCAATCAAGCCTCTTTCCCACCAGCCTCTCTAAACCCATCTCAACACAAGTAGCTGTTACCATTACAAAAATATGGGCAGGAAAGTTGAACTCTCTTTTCTAGTCTTACTTTTGAGATATTAAGCTGGTCACTGAGGTAAAATGGAGCCAGAGGTGTATCCTTGGACTGGGAAGCTGGGAAATGGAAGGAAGTAAAAGATGAGACCCACTGCAGAGCCTTTGCCACCTGTAATGTGAGACAGGTAAGGGAATGGGAGGCCACCAACAGGACTCTGAGGCACCTGCCTGGAACCTTGCAAGACTGATAGTACCCATAAGGGAAAGGAGAAAGACTGTAGGAAGGAGCTGTGAGGAGCAATGTGATTAGGGCTTGTTGAAGTTAGATGTGAGCGGGGCATATTTATTGGAACTGGACCCTATGGTACGAGAAAGAGCCAAACAGACTAGAAAAAGAGCAAAGGTGTTTTAGATAGAAGTAAGAAATACAATCAAAGGTGGAAATTAGCTACTGTAAGTAGAGAATTGAAGACAGTAAACTGAGAAACACTCTTCCTAATGGGAAAGAGGGGGATGTGAGCTTGCCTAACAAGATGGAGCTGATTATGGGATGTCCTCTAGTCTCTTCCTCTTCTCCCAGGGCTTGACTGCCTTCCTTACTTATCATCATATTGAGGGTGGTCAGAGAAGCAGGAGTCCCTGCTTAAATAGCATGCAAAAGCAGGCAGACACAAAAAGCCAGCAGAAGTCAGAAGGACAAGAAGAATGTACCGCCAGGGAAGGCCATGCATAATTCCAGCCTGCCTAATTCCCTAGCCTTCGTTGAAGGATTAGTTGGTGGCATTTGTACTTGATATGTACAATGCCTGCTCAGTTATGCTTCAATAAAATATTCCACACTGTGCAAATAAAGCAGGCTTTGTGTGGGATACAAGGGAATTTTTCTGAGTGCTGCTGTTTTGGTCCCAGTTTTGTATTTAATCCTCACAATGTGTAACAAACGTGTGGCCCTTTCCAATGATTCTGCGATCAGCCTCTGCCATCACCGCCTTTGGAGACAAAGTCATTATGCTCAGTGACTCAGGTCCTTTTGCTCTCAATTTACAGAAAGGAAAAAGGGCTTCACCATACCTATGCAAGGGCTCACTATCCAAAAGCGTTCGCCTATTGAAGGTGCAGAAGCTGCCTCCCCCGTCATCTGACTCAAAGCCTCAGGACTCACTGAGGCCATCTCTGGACAATTCTGCTATATTAAAGCCCAGAAAAGGTATACCTTATGTTATAGCTTCTAATTAATTTTAATCTCCATACTTGAGTTTGTTTTGTTGGCAGGCCATGGAATAAATGTATAGAAACAATAGCAACTATAATTGATGTGCATCCACCAGCTAAGGTGGGTATATGGTGATGCTTAAATGTCAGAGCACTGAACTTATTTCTATCATGCCTTTTGTTTGGGAAATACAGTGAGGGGAAAAAAGCACTCATGCCATAGATCTCTGTGGTTGTGCCTGATGCTTCGAACATGGGTGATCTGGCTTCAGATGGTTTATAATGACAGACGTAAAGCGAGCTGCCCTGATACTGATCATCCCTATGGGAGATAAACTATAACGGGTCTCCTCGGGGTGGAAAATGAATAAATGGGTTTGAGTGCTATTTGCTAAAGCAAGGTCACCACGGCTGAATAGCAATTTAGAATGCATCACAGTCAAACAGACATTTGGTCCTTGGTTGTCTGTAATTTAGGGTATTACATTTGTAAGATACTGTTTTTAATTCACAGTTTTAATATAATTGTGTTTACTCAATTGGAGTTGTTGGACATTGTAATTTCTGAGTTCTAATCTGTTTTTTAAAAAGGCAGAGCAAGCATTGATTGTCCTCATTAAAGTTTGAACAGCAGCTATAAAAGCAGCATGATGGAGCTGAGCATCAACTTAATAAGAAAATAGAAGGGAAATGATGGAAGCAGGCGATGGAACAGGAAAAAAGCTTAAATTTTCACACCTGTTCTAAGCACCCTCGGGTTATTTGCTGTGGGGTAAAAGGGCCCTAAAAAATGAGTATGTGACAAGGTGAGGCATGGAAAGTTGCTGACAGCTAGAAGGATTCATCCTAAATATTCCAAAGGCAGCAATAGGGATAGCAGAGGTTCCTAGGGGTCTGTAAAAAGGAGAGATATTAGGGTAAATGTGTAGGAAAAGTGTCACAAAAGTTTAGAAACCTAGAAAAAAAGCAAGAAGGGAAAACACGTGCTGGTATCTGGAAAGAATCAGAGGATTGTGAAATAAATTTTAATTTGAAATGCTTTTCTTCTTTATCTTTTTCTTTAAACATTTTTATTTTATTTTATTATAACCTGGTGATTTGATGTTCTTCACCTTAAAAAAAATCTGAATTAGCAAGTGAAACAAAAACTGTTGTGGTCTATTGTGTTACTCTGCAATTAGACATGTGATTAGTCAATAGTCCAGGATGAATGGAATATTACAGCTCATAAAACGTTGGGGTCTCATGGACAGTTAATGGCCTTTGGAAAGAAATACTACTCAAGCTTCAAATTCCAGCTGAACTCTGTGTGCTATAAGGGCAGGAGAACTTAGACCAGATGAGTCCCTTTCACATGCACATGCCATGCTGTGTGGATCCGGCTGTGGAAGCTGTTTGCCAATCTTATCTTCAGAAACACATAGTCGGTGTTCAGCCAATAATGAATGTCAAAATAATACTTAGCTTCCCTTCGGGTGACTCAAAGGGCTTTGGCCAGAAAATAGGCATAATAACCTTTCTGGTACGTTTCTCATTAATTGTCCTTCAAACTGAGAGAGGCATTTTCAGAAGACAGTTTGCTTGTGCTGAAAGATTAGGGAGCAGTGAACAGTGTGAAAAGTACTGAATTGACAAGACCATTCTGAGTGATATACTGCACAAACGAAAATGAAAGTCCAATCTTGGCACTGGGATCCGCATAGGAATCCGTGAAAAGCCTCTGCACATCTATCACTATGTGAGAGGAAATAACTGCTATGGCATTTCTGAGCCCCACGTGCAAAATGAAGATTTACATATAATGAGTAGTACATGTTTCCCCTTTGTCCCTCTCTCCAATCAAACATCCAGCTCTAACCTGAGACCACAAAGAAAAATGCCCGTGAGTCTGGGATCAGAGAAGTGGGGATAGGAAGTGGACAACCCTTGTATGGATACACAGAATGAGCCCTCAAAGAAGGGTCACATACTGAAAGGGAGGAGTTGGCAAATATAGCTCCCATCTCAGTTTTGCCTGCATATCCTACTTCCCTTCTAGACAAAAGAAAGATGCTGATAGAGAGATAGTTGTGACAAAAATATCTCATCAGGGAAGTAGATGCCAGCTCTAGAGATGAAACACCACTTTGTATCTGGGAAAATGAGAGTGAGTAATGACTGGTAGGCAAATGTCTTGTGAAAGAAGCATGGTGGAGGTCCTTTAAGAGAGAATGGAATCTGGGCCAGTGGGGGAGAAAACAGAGACTAGCCTCAGAAAGTTGGAGTAGGACAGAACTGAGGCAATGAGATAATGACTTAGCAAAATCTTGAAAAAGTGTTTTTCCCAAACTCCCCATGCACGGGTAACTTAAAACAAGCTGTTAGTGATGATAAAAGAAGGCTTTCCAGAGGGGAATACATTTCACTGAACCCTCTGGATTCTTTGTTCCAAGAAAATGTTTAAAGAGTGTTTTCTTATAGATCCCAATATTCCCCTTCCTCCTTTATTACTGGGCTCTTGTTGTTTTATACTGATTTTAATGGGTTTTGGTTTTATTGTAACCATTGTTTTCTTTATTATAAATGGCCTGAAATTCTTTTTGGGCAACAACAGGGTTTAAATTAATAATAAATGCTTAAAATACCATCAGATCTTGGTACTCCCTAGGTTTTTCAAACTAGAGAAAACAGTGATTTAAAGAAAAATATATATATTACAAAAATATAAAGTATAAATATATGTGTGTATATACAAATATGTGTGTGTATATATAAATATATGTGAGTATATATAAATATATATGTGTGCATATATATATATATATATAGTATATGACAGGAAGGGGGTGGATGTGTGACTCAACAAAAAAGATTAGTTTCATGAATCAGTTGTTTGTTTAAGATTGACAACTGCCTTCACAGGAAGCTCACTTTGAGGGAATACATACAATGTACCTAGTAGAAATAAAAATTGGAAAAATGTTTGCAATGCTTCAGAGTCTCAGAATGAGAATGAAGACCAATAATGTAAAATTTTCAGAAGCAGAGCAAAAAATAGAGATATTGAGAGAAAAGCTGTCTCCACGTCAGTGAAAGAAAGCCCATGTGTGCTAAAATTTTCACTGACTATATACATTCTTCAGAAGCTTGTGGCATGAAACAGTTTCTTTACCATAGACATTATATAGAGGAGACTGTCTTTCACTTTGCCAAAGTAAACAAATCAATGATGAAAAGAAAATATGTGAAAAAATAATGATAAGAAATAGAGAGAATAACCCTGCTATAACACTAACTCCGTAAGCTCACTATAAGCCAAGCATTTTTATGTACTTCAAGGAGCATTTACTCATTAAATCCCCCACTACCTTGTGAGGAAGGCCCCAGAGGTTATGTTGTTTGTCCCAGGCTGTGCACCTCATCAGTGGCAGAGCCAGGATTCAAACTCTGGCTACCTGATCTAGAGCTCACCTTTGCCATAAAGTAATATCTGAAGGAATGAGTAGAAAGGGGAAATGTACACAATGGAGAAACAGAACGGTCTTCTAACAGTCTTTTCTAACAAAGTTCATGAATGGAAAAGCTTATGAAGGAAATAATGTTGAGAAGATTATGAGTGAAATATGCAGTTATACTTCTTGGAGCACCCAATTTATTAATCAATATTCATTGAATACTGAATATTTTTAAGACACACTGCCAGCTGCTGGGGAAGATACAGGAAATTTGTCTACTTGTTGTTGACTTCATCTCTTTCCATGCGATCCTTCAGTGGTTCCCCGATGCTTCAGAAAAAAATGTGAATCCTTAGTTTGACACTAAAGCTCTTCATGGTCTAGCTTCACTTACTGATAGTGCTCTTGTGGCTTGTTCTCAAGCCATTCTGAGATAGCCACATATCATCTCTCATGTCTTGGTGAATTTCCATAGGCTGTTCCCTCTGACAAGAACTCTCCTCCACATGTCATTCCTACCACCTTTTGGCCTGGCTAAAAGAAGATCCTTTAAAATCCCATTCAAACATATTTTGTGAAGTCTTGTTTGATTAAATGCAGATCTGAATTAGGTATCCCTCCTTTTTGTTCTCACAGCCTTCCACATTATCATTTTCAGTTTATTTTTCTCTTCCACTAAAATTTAAGGTTTTTTTCAATCAGGAATTATATCTTTCATCTCTTTTTCCCTGCACTAAGCTTAGCCATAGGAGCCATATAAAAATATTTGGATTAATTAACAGAAGAATGACAGATTTTAAATAGTGAATATATGCAACACATATAATAGATAATTATCAAATTTTAAAAAGAAATAGAAAATCAAGAGAAGGCAAATAATATGGCAGTATTTGATTTGTTCTTGAAATCCCCTTTGTCATTTCATAAAGGATTTGAAGCATCTTACAAAAAATGTTTCAATACAAAAGACAAAATATACAGTTAAGGGACTCATTACAAAGGGGAAATAATCACATCTTGGGTGGATAAGCACACTAAGAAAGCATTCCATATTGTATTATAGAAGAGTTGGGGGTGAGGGTCCACAAATATAGTTTCTAGTGAGAAAAGCATGATCTGTTACCAGATTCGCAGGGGCCATAATATGAAATCAAATAAGTTTTTCAGTAGAAGCAGAGCTGTTCTTGATTGGTAAACCTGGGGGAAATTTCTTCCTTGGTCTCTCATAAAGAGGACTCTGTGTGATAAAGAACTCAATGTTTTCAATGCTTCCTTACACTTCCTATAATGAATTTCACATAGCTGTTTCAAATAAAGTCTTTCAATGTAGGTCAGTGACCCAGCACTAAAGCAAAATTCAGTAAAAGTAAACCTAAGAGAGGTCAAAACAGTACTGTCCAACACAGTATAATATAGTATAACACAGTATAACTTTGATGGTTGGACTTGATCCAAAGGCAACAGTCAGGACAGCCAGAAAGGCATATGTTGCGTTTCCTTCAGGAAATTTTCCAAAAATATTATATCTCACAATGGGTATTTAATAACAATCTGACAGCAGGAATTTCAAGATTACATTATTTGGCAAGAATCGAGAGAAGAGAACTTCTGTTTTTCTGATCAAAGCACATGCATACGCATTGCCAATCAATTGAGAAGAGTACATATCAAGTAAGGAGTCTAATGAAGATTTATGCCTGAATGGATGGCCAACCAACCATTTTAGAGAAGTACACCTTGTGAAGTTTTTAATTTTTTTCCTTAGAAATTAGTCCCGAGTCTATACCAGGAAATGGATAATTGAGCAATTGATGGCAAAAGTTCTAGGACAAGGCATCATCAACGTCACTTTACTTTGAAAGTTTCTTAAAGCTAGTATTATCCATAAACATCCACAGTCCTAAAGAAAAAAAATGTGTGTGAGTCTGTGTTTCAGCAAAGTCCACAGGGAATTTCTAATAGAAAACAATCTGTCTTCCTGGTACATCCTTCAAGATGAATGAGTTGCAAATAAAATCCTGTCTATTTGGGAATTATGTTTGAAAGAATATCTGCAAAATGAATTGATTTTATTTTAAAGCATCTGAATTTATCTCCATTATCAGAAGTATATAGAAAGTGATGAAAGATTCTCTCTTACCACTAAGAACACTGGGGATGTGCAGCTCTCTGGCCTTTGGGAAAAGCAGTAGCCCAAGTTCAGAGAGTAATAAGTACAGCCGACGTTCAAGATGAGAGTAATAGGTACAGCTTTTAGAAGCAAAGCACATGTAACCAGGGGAATGTCCACAAAAAGATGGTAAAAGAGATGTGACAGGAGTTTATCAGAGCCCCAAGAGTGGCTGCTACATTTGGATTATCATCACTATTTTACTGATACGAAAACAACAAGACTTTTCTAACCAAGCTCACATGATTAGTTAAGTGGTAGTGCCAGGACCAGAGTTCAAGTGCAGTGAAGATTTATTGGTTGCTTTCTCAGTGTCTATTCCCTCCTTCCTGACTTACCAAGACTCGCACTTTCTCAAATATACAGATGAGATGGGCTATAACTGGTCAAAGCCAATCAGTATATCCCAATTCTCTAGCAATAGTGATTGGTTCAGTATTGAACACAATGAGCTACAAGAGAAGTAACCTCTCTGTACTAGGCAGAATTATAGGATGGCCCTACAATCTCTGTCTTTTGCCATGATTATGTTATACTACACAGTCATATGTAGCAAGGAATTAAGGTTACTAATTAGGTGAACTTTAAGTAGGGAGATTATCTAGGTGGACCTAACTTAATCACTTAAGTCCTTTAAAAGCAAAAAGTTTTCCGGCCAGCCCAGTGGCGCAAGCAGTTAAGTGCGCGCGCTCCGCTGCGGCAGCCCAGGGTTCACCGGTTTGGATTCCAGGCGCGCACCGACACACCGCTTGTCAAGCCATGCTGTGGCGGTGTCCCATATAAAGTAGAGGAAGATGGGCATGGATATTAGCCCAGGGCCGATCTTCCTCACAAACAAAAAAAAAAACAAAAGCAAAAAGTTTTCTCAAGCTGGCAGCAGAAAAGGAAATCAGAGAAGCATAAAAAGGATTTGCCATGTTGTTGCTAGCCTGACGACGGAGGGGGCGACATGGTAAGAAATGTGGGTAGACTCTAAGAGGATGAGACTAGCTGACATCCAGCAAGGAAATGGAACCTCAAGCCCTTTAACCATACAGAACTGAATTCTTCCAACAAGAAGCAGCTCAGAAATCATTTTCCCTAGCATCTCCAGATGAGAACTCAGTCCAGCTAACATCTCAATTTCAGCCTTGTAAAACCCAGAGCAGAGAACCCAGCTACATCATGTGGGACATCTGACTTATAGAAACTGTGAGATAGTAAATTTCCATTATTTAATCCATTAAGTCTGTGGAAATTTCTTACACAACAATAGAAAACTAACTAAGTTTCTAGATGTAAATGAGAAAGCTCCAAATGCTCCGGCAGCCACCTGTCAAACGTGAGGGGACAGTCTGCCAAGAACTGCATCAACACTACAGAAAAAGAGAAAAGAAACAGAAAAAGAGAAAGCACAACTTCGGTGTCTGCGCAACCTGATCAAATCTTCATTGATACTTGCATACTTTTGGACTTTTTGGTAAAAGAGTCAATAAATCCATTTGTTGCTTATAGAATCTGAGTTAGGTCTTCTGTTGCTTATACTCAAAAATACTCCATTGGGTTCACCAATTTCTTGATTCCTAGATTACAGTGACTCTGTCCACAATGATGTTGGCTAGAAAGTAGAAGCCTTTTCCTTGGGTTTCATAGTTTCCATGAACCTCTGATTTAATGCAATAACTATTATAAATATGTGAAATAAAGTAGAGAAAAAGAGAAATAGGGTAAAATATGGAGTATTTCAACAGAGAAGTATGAACTAAAAGAATGCAAATTAAAATTCTAATTTTGAATTTAGATATCTGAAATGCTGACTCTATTGGATGACTTAACAGCATACAGGATGAAGCAAAAGAATCAGCTTACTCAAAGACTGATCAAAAGAAGTTATACAAGATTGAAGAAAAAAGAGAAAAAACTAATGTACAATATATGCAGGAGACTGTATCAGAGTGACACTATCAAACGATCTAGCACACGTATAACTGTAGTCCCAGAAGGAGACGAGACAGAAAACTATTCAGAAGAAATATTTGAAGAGATAATGCCTGAGAAAACTCCAAATTTAATAAATAAAATCAATCCACACATTCAAGAAGTTCAGCAAATCCCAAAGAGGTTAAAATTTTCAAAAAGATTATATCTAGACACATTTGAGTAAAACTGTTAATAAATAAAAATAAATAGAAAAGCTTATATGCATCCAAAGATAAATAATACACATTACATGAAAGAAAACAGCTGATTTGTCATCGGAAAAATGGAAGATAGAAAATAATGGAACATCTTTTCAGTGTTGAAAAGGAGAAAACCCTTGAATTCTAAATCCCTCAAAAAATCCTTCAAAATGATGACAAAATAATGGGAAAAAACAATAATCTTGATGGATTATTGGTGAGAATACAAAATTGCATCACTACTTAAAAAACAGTTTAGTATTTTCTTAAAATTTAAAATTATATATCTTACTAGGGAAATGAAAACATATGTCCCCCCCAAAATTTTCACATGAATTTTCATAGTAGCATTATTTACAACAGCCAATAAGTAGAAATAACCCAAATGTCAGTCAACTGGTAAATGGATTTCAAAAATAAGTGGTATACCCAAACAATGGAATACTATAGAGTAACAAAAAATAATGAAATACTGATATACACTACTCATTAAAGAAACTTATAAAGCATTATGCCAAGGGAGTGAAGCCAAACATAAAAACCACATATTGCATAGTTATATTTATATGAAATGTCTAGAAGAGGCAAAGTTATAGAAACAGATAGTAATGATTGCCTAGGGCTGGGTGTGGGAATGGTGATTAGCTGTAAATGGGCATGAGGGATTTTATCTGGATGAATATATTCAATATACATATATTGGTATATATATTCAATAGAAATAAATGCATATGTCCACACAAAGTCTTTTATAAGAATGTTCATAATGGCCTTATTCATAATATTGCCAAATTGTAAACAAACGTCCATCAATAGTAGATTAAATAAGTTAACTTGTAAAATTCACCACTCATAAATAAAAAGGAGCAACAATGTGCTCCAATGTGGATAAACTTCAAACCATTATGTTGAGTAAAAGAAGTCAAACACAAAAAGAATACATACTGCATAGTTCTGTTTATGTCAAGTTCAAGAACGGGTAGTATTAAAATTATTGTGACATCTGTCAGAATAGTGGTCACTTCTGGGAGAGGGTATTGAAAAGATAGGGGGCGATAGGAGTTTTCATACAAGTGTAAATATACGTCAAAATCCATCTTGTTGTCCGTTTAAGATGTGAACATTTTACCATGTATAAATTATAAGTTAATTATACCTTAATAAAGTACATTCAATATGAAAGCACAAAGTAGCTGATAGGGCCAATTATTTGTTGAAAATAGATCAATAAACAATTTTTACCAGTGTAGAAAAAACTACTTGCCTCTATATAACCATCTAATTTAAAACCAGCTTCAAATAATTAAGATGCTGAGAAAAACCCGACAGTAAAATATAATTTTTAAAAGAATAATTAATTTTTAAAGGAATCAAAACATATCCCTATTTTAGAGGACAGACGTTCTGAAAATCATAACCCTTAAGTTTCTACTGGATTCAATTTTACATAAGTCTTAGTATCCAGAAATCAATAATGACTTCTTCTAGAGTGGCACATAACTAGTTCTTTTCCACTGTGCCAAAATCTAACAAACTATAAATAATAGTTGGAAATTAAATTAAGCTGAAAGTATAGACATAAATAAGCAATAAATGCCAATATTTTCACCAAGAAATTACAAAATACATTGCCAACAAAGCATAAAAGGGAGAAGTGATCATCTACATATTTCTCGTTTTTTAAAAAAATTAAAAACGTTTGAGATTGTAAGAAGCAACAAAGTTCATTTTAGCAACTGACTCAACAGGAAATGTCTCAGGTGAAATTTTATACCAGGGTGCTGTGTGATATCATAAAGTAAACAATGGCCTCAAAAATACTTCTGCAACAAATATAGTAACAATGTATTTTCTGTAGTGCTCTCTGATAAAGGCTGAAAATATGACATTACCAGACACACTCCCAATAGCAATTCTGTAAGGGCTTAAGATAAATATCATCCAAGAATACTGACTTTCTGATCTCAAGGTAGAATTTAGACTATCTAGAGGAGCAGAAGCCAGCATATCCATTTCACCTGCATGTAGAAATAACAAAATAGAAAGAAATGATGCTCTATTTTTAGGGATGTCACTTTAAGATAGCACAGAAGAAATTATATGAGTTATATGAAGTGTATTTATGTGCAAATAACCCAGTTCTGGAACTGAACAAAAACTTCAATATAGCTACTAAAATAAATGGAATATACTGTGTTCTCATATCGTCAGCAAAAGTACATATTATCTCTTTCTGGATTTCTGAGGTTCCTTGAACTATTTTCAAACAAGCAAGTAGTTGTCATGGTCTAGAAATGTAACAATTGCAAATTGCTATGCCTTTTGAAGTACAAAATGAATTCTAGTCTCAGTCTTTTGACAAGAGATTCTGCCTTTACTATATTGACCACATTAATAATTTTAGGAAGGAGTCAACATTCTCTGTTCATATAGAAAGGATTTGAGAGAAGGAGACAAGAGGTGTTTCCCTCTCACTCTCACGCCTTATGTTATAGTACAATGTCTAAGAATGGTGCTTACCAAATGGAATCTGTGCTTTCGGGATCTATAGATTATATGTTCTCTCTCTAACAGATTGCCTATAATTTCAGATGACACTTTCTTATGTTCCTCTTCAAAATAGGGAAATGGAAGCTGCTACACATACTGGCAGAAAATCTTGACAATCTAGTCATGTCTTACGGCACAGATGCACATGAAGCCTGTAAGCTCTGTGATTCTCGGTGTCTATGTGTATCTGTGCCTTTGTGTGAATAACTGTGTATGTGTAAACAGTTTCTTGCTTGAGTAGCTATGATCATAAAACCCCTACAGAATGTTAGCTGATATCAATAGCTCAACACACCTGAACTATTCAATGAGGTAGTATTTTGTGAAGAAAATAAGATTTTATTCTAAATGTGTAATCCTTACTTTTTTGTCACTGAGTATTTTCCATGTTATACTGTAAGTGCTCAAGTTGTGTCTTCTATATATATTTACTCAGATGATAAATGTAATTTTGACAATTATTGCTTTCTCTCAAGAAAGGTCAGATGGATTACAGAATATTCTATAAAAATATAGCAGCATTATTTTCTATCCAACATAAAGTATATCTAAGTTTGGTAATCATTATAAAACTTTATATTTGTTCCCCTTTGAGAGAAGACACAACCTCTCACACAAAAAATGAAATACCACTGAATTTACTTGCAATATTAGCTAAATCATGAAAGATACCTTTATCATCCCTCATTTCCAAAGCATGGTTAGCAGTTCAGCTATTATAGTTCTCTTTTCTGACCTCTATCAGAAGACAGTTAAAGAACAATAGCCATTCCATAGAATGGGCTGCATAAATACAAATATTGGTATCATGGCAGTCATAATTCCAGAGTTTTAATTGATTTTAAGAATCACCACAGAGAAGTCTAGAACGCCAACTAGAAAACTCACTGAAGATAAGGTATTGTCACTATAATTCCCTTTGCTCTAAAGTGTATGTTAAAGTCATGTTAGATATATCATGAGGAAAAACTGAAATTAGTTGTCTTCACGAATCCAGGGCTATTATGAAAAGATAATAAAAACACATACATGCATATTATGGATATAATTACATAAAACCAATGAAAATATTTCATAAAATTTTAACAGAGATCATTTTAACTATGAAAACTAAAAATGCAATGTATATAAACTATTAAACGATGGTTTGTAGTAGGCAGAGAAGAAAAGTATATCATTAAATATTCATAACCCTGTACCAAGGATGAAACAAACCACACAAATTGAGTATATATGTCTTCATAAACTATAGTTCTGGTAACTTGTGTTTTTTTATTAGAAAATTATACTATATTCCAAAGTGCTTTATGAAGCATCTAATTAAAATACTGTGGTAAACGAATATATGCAGGCAAACCACTATCCACAGTCATGAATTAGTTGCAAGTATGTCAATTAACTGGTGGTAAGAGTCAGAGAAGAAATAAAGACTAAACAAGAACTATTTAAGAACTATGATAAGAAGAAAAATGAAATCAATGTATAAAGCACTGTATTTTAATAATGAATTAAAATTATTCATTCTTAAACATACAATTATTTATTTCACTTTAATAAATACCATTTATGTTTTTGAAAGGCTTCAGATTTTGGAGAAACTGACTTGTACCAAATCCAAATAATAAAATAATACTCCCATATCCTATTCTATAAATTTGGAAATTGTAGAACTGCAAACACTTGATATCTCCAAAAATTAGAGCTGTACTAGTTTTTTTTTTTTTTTTTTGGGAGGAAGATCAGCCCTGAGCTAACATCCATGCCAATCCTCCTCTTTGTGCTGAGGAAGACGGGCCCTGAGCTAACATCTATTGCCAATCCTCCTCCTTTTTTACCCCTTTTCTCCCCAAAGCCCCAGTAGATAGTTGTACATCATAGTTGCACATCATAGTTGCACATCCCTCTAGTTGCTGTATGTGGGACGCCGCCTCAGCATGGCCGGACAAGCGGTGCATTGGTGCACGCCCAGATCCAAACCCAGGCCACCAGTAGTGGAGCGCACGCACTTAACCACTAAGCCACGGGGCCAGCCCCTGTACTAGTTTTTTAACAGCTTTTTTAAAAGCTATATACACAACAATAAAGTGCACATTCTTAAAGTTTACAATTTGATAAGATTTGACACATGTAAACCCTGTAAAACCATCCCTGCAATCATGATATGAACATATTTACTATCCACAAAAGTTTCTTAATGTCCCTATGTAATCCTTCCCTCATGCCACTACCCAGGCAGCTACCGATTTGTCACTATAGATTAGTCTGCGTGTTCTACAAATTTATCTAAACAGAATCACAAAGCATATACTCTTTTTTTTCAGATTCATTATGCTGCTGTTTGCATAGATAGATTGTTTTTGTTTTGTTTTGCTTTTGCTATGTAACCCTGCATGTATGGGTATACCACAACTTGTTTATCCATCTACCTGCTGTGGACATTTGGATTTTTTCTAGTTTTTAGTTATTGCAAATAAAGCTGCTATTAATGTGTGTTCAAATCTTTGTATGGACATAGGATTTCATTTCTCTAGCGTAAATATCTAGGAGCAGAATAGCTGGTTCATATGGAAGGTTATGTTGAACATTTTGAGAACTGCCAAACTGTTTTTTAAAGTAAGTGTACCATTTTACTTTCTCATCAGCATTATATGAGAGTTCTAGTTGTTCTGTTATTGCAAATAAACCTACTACAATGCTTAAAATTAAAAAGTCTGGTGGCCATAACAATTGTTGACAACTATGTAGAACAACTATGAGCTGGGGTAGTGTGTCCATTTCATTTATGCTGCCAAACTTTTGCCATCAGGTTATTCAATATATTCCTTTATTTTCCCTTTAATATTCGTAGATTCTAATACTATCACCTTTCTCATTCCTTATATCGGTAATTTGTTGTCTTTTTTCCTTCTCTCTTTTCCTAATCTTTTGCTAGAGTTTTATAAGTTTTACCGATCTTTTCAAAGAACCAGCTTTCAGTTTCATTGATATTTCTCTATAGTTTGCCTGCTTCTATTTCAGTATCTCTAGCCCTGGCAATACTTTTTCCTATTAAATATATTTCATCTGATATTAATATAGTTTCTGCAGCTTTCTTTTGATTAGTGTTCAAATGGTATATCTTTTTTTATCTATCTATGTTTATGCTATTTGTGTCTGTATAGAGTGTGTTTTTTTGTACACAGCTTTTTATCCAGTTTATAATTTCTGACTTTTCATTGGGGTTTTTTAATTTGGTAGCTTTTTATCTTTGTTACCTTTTCCTTTCTTTCTACCTTTATTTGAATTGAGGTTTTTTTTTTTTTTGGGGGGGGGGAAGGATTAGTGTTAGTCCTTCTTTAAATGTTTGGTAGATTTCACTTGTGAGGCCATCTGGTCCAGGATTTTCCTTTGTTGTGAGCTTTTTGATTACTGATTCAATCTCCTTACTAGTTATTGGCCTATTGAATTGAGTATTTTTTTAAATTCTATTTTGTCTCCTTTGTGGTTTATTATCTATAATCTTTGTTTTGTTATTTTAGTTGTAGCTTTAGTATGCATAGTTTACATTTTTAATTTAGCACTCTATCCTCATTGTATTATATCAGTCTGCATATAACACAAGAACTTTACAATAATATACTTCCATTTCTCCAGTCCAGATCTTTGTGCTTCTACTGTCATCTGTTTTATGCTTACATAGGCTATAAACTCCATAATACATTGTTATGATTTTTGTTTATACTGAAATCTGCATTTTAAAGATATTTAAAGATAAGAAGTAATGTATATATTTACCTACATAGTTAACCATTGTCAGAATTCTTTTTTACTATGTGTATATGTAGATTACAATCCACTCTCATTTCTTTCTGCTTAAATGACTTCCTTTAACATTTCTTGCAGAGCATGTCTGATAGACATGAATTATTTCAGCTTTTATGCCTGAAAATGTCTTCATTTTGTCTTTGTTTTTGGAATATATTTTTTCTGGATATGAAATTTTAGGTTGACAGATTTTTTTTCTTTCAGTACTTTAAAATATGGTTCTATTGTTTTTCCCTTGTATTGTTTCAACATGAAATTTGTTGGCATTCTTATATTTGTTTCACTACATAGCATTCATGTCTTAAAATAAATATATTTAAAATATATCAAATACACACTTAATATTATAAATTATATATACACACACACACATTATCCTCTCTCCTATTCTCCAAATAATTAGATTGCTTTGTCTTGACCCACAGCTCATAGATGCTTTGGGATTTTGTTTTTTATTGTTATTCTGTTTTCTCTGTATATTATATTTGCATAGTTTCTTTTGTTATGTCTGCAACCTCACTAATCTTTTTGTTTTCCACAGTATCTACTTTGTCCTAAATTCCATCCAGTATATTTTCACCTCCAGATGTTTGATTAGGGTCTTTATGATTTTTAATCTTCCATTTCTCCTGCAAACTTTTGAACATATGAAATTCAGGTATAATGACTGTTTTAATGTCTTTGTTTGCTACTTCTAACATCTGTATTAGTTCTGTGTCAGTTTTAAAGGACTAATCTTTTTCCTTATTGTGAATCATATTTTCTACCTGCCTTGCTTGTCTGGTAATTTCTGATTGCCAGATATTGTGAATTTCACTTTTTTTGTATGTGAGGGATATGTTTGTTTTCTGTAAATATTCTTGATCTTTGTTTAGGAATGCAATTCAGTCACTTGGAAACAGTTGATCCTTCTGAAAATTTCTTTAAGGTTGGTTAGGGAGGACCAGAGCAGTGCTCAGCCTCAGTGACCTACCCAATTCCCCACAAATAATGAGGTTTCTAGTCTAGCTGGTGGGAATGGGAACTATTCCCAGTCCTGTGTGAGCACAGGGCACTGTTTCCTCCTATTCTTTCTGATGTGTTTTGCCCTCAGCCTTGCGTAAATTCCTCACAAGCATCTGCTAATCAGTACTCTGTTGAATACTCAAGTACGACTCTCTGGAGATCTCTGGAGTGTACGTATAGCTTTCTATTACTCTCCAGTGCTCTGGTCTGTAAATCCTAGCTTCCTCATGCTCCTCAGACTCTGAACTCTCTGTTCTTAACTTCTGGATTCTTCCAGGCTCCACTTGGATTGTCTCTGTGTGCCTGCCACATCCTGAAAATGCTCTCAAATCAGCAAACTGTAGGACCTCATTTTTTTTCCATCTCTCTACTATCACTGTCTTTTATTGCCTGAAGTCCAGCAACTTGAAAATCATGGTTTCATGTATTTCTTCCATTTTTTAATTGCTTTAGAAGGGAGGATAAATCTGATCTCTTTACTCCATCTTGACCAGAAGTGGAAATCTCATTATGTTTTGTGGATTTTAGCAGTGATAGTGGAGAAGACGAGGATCTAGCTTTTACATATACGTATATAGTGGAGCGATCAGAAATTTTCCCATTAGATGTTGGAGTGAAGAAAATGAAACCATAACTGGCTTACATATGCTTTATCAAACTAGTTGATTATTTTCTTTGAAAAAACTTATTCTGGGTTTTTTGTCTCCTGGTTCTGCTTTTTAGGCCATTCTGAATTTCTCTGCTTCCAGAAGATTGATCATTTTGATTCAAAGGATCTTGTTATGTCACTCACAAAGAAAAAAAATCTTCCGGTATTCTTTTAAAGGTTTTTAAAATTTTATTCTTGTTTGTTTTGTTTTGCTTCCATAATCTGACTTTTCAGATTGCGCAAACTAAAACAAATGGTCATTAGGAGGCGTTTTCAGGCTCCTATAGTGTATTTAATTTCTAATATCAGTTTTAGTTTCTTTGTCTAAAAATGAGTGTATTTCTAATAACAATTGTTTCACATAATAATTTAGCTACTTACATCATTAGCTGTATGCAGCAGCAGAATAACTTTTTCTCAACATTTGTCACTACTTAGCGGTCATTTACGGTATTTCAGTGCTCTGGTACATTGTGTTGTTTTGCTAATTGCATGTCTTAACCTTTAATATGATCAATGTAAAATATGAAATTGGAAAAAAATTAATATAGCATTTATTTCACTGGCAGGTTTTGAACAGTTTGAGTTTTACATTTTGTTCAGCCTACGTGATTCTGTTATTTATATTTATGAAAATATGACTCTCCTTAAGATGAAGTTAATTTAATTATCTGTTTTTGCTCTAATTTTGAAAATCTTTATATTCATAATCACGTGATGTATTTGAAATATCTTATTGAATGACATTCATGATGAAATATTCAAGTAATATTAATAATCAAAATCCATTTGTGAGAGACAAATTGTATGACCTAGGTAATGAAATATGCCAATTAAAATTAACTTGGAAATAACCAGGAAAATAGTAAGTTTAATATTTATCTTTTAAAATTTCCCCAGTGTACTATTTTTATAGTATAATGATGATTATAATTTTAAAAGTCATATATAAACGTACAATGTTCTCATTTCTAATATTTACTTCATGACTGAAATTTCTTTGCATGCAAACAAAAACAAAACAGCCAAACTCTTACCACTTTTGCCAAATTACACACACAAAAAAATGCCCCATAACCTTTCAAGTTACTTAGTCATTTATTCTGTTTTAGGATGCATGTTACCTTGAAATACTTGTTTAAACTGGAATTGCAATATAATAAATCCAGCCGTATTCTAAATAGTGTTTATTTGACAAACACTCACTTGATAAAAGTAGAATATGAATTAATGCTTCCTCGATCTTAGAAAATATTTTGGGTAATTTCTTAAAGAAATCACCAGCCATTCCCATATTTATTGTTTGCAAATAAATAGTAAGGATTATTTGATCACATTGTGGCAAAAAAGGAAGAGTTGAGGGAGCTGTGTAATGAGACAACATTCCCCAAAAGAGAGCGGTTTGTTTTAACAAAGCAAAATCATGATTTACGGTCCTGAAATGCAGTGGGTACTTATGAGAATGTGTGGCTATGAATGGAACTTCTGTTACTAATTTTTCTGATGTTTTATTTTACGTTCTTCAAATTTCCTTTCAGCTTGAAACCAGTCACCAGCCAAACCTATTAAATATTCCCTATGTGCCAGGCACAATACTAGTCACTGATAAAATTTACTAACAATTAATCCCCACAATCTTATGAGTTAGGAATCAAGTTTTTGTTTTTTGTTTCTTTTTCAGGAAATTCTTTTCTCTCTTTCTTTTTTTTTTCCAGGAAAGATTCGCCCTGAGCTAACATCTGTTGCCAATCTTCCTCTCTCTCTCCGTTTTTTTTTTTTCTTTCCTTCCCAAAGCTCCAGTACATAGTTGTATATTCTAGTTGTAAGTCCTTTTGGTTCTTCTATGTGAGCCGTTGCCACAGCATGGCTACTGACAGACGAGTGGTGTGGTGCCGCGCCCAGGAACTGAACCCTGGCTGCCAAAGTGGAGCACACCGAACTTTAACCACTAGGCCATCAGGGCTGGCTCAAGTCTATTTTCATAGAACCAAAATAGGGTAACTTGCCCTTTTTAAGTTAACAAGAAAATTAAGTGATGGAGCTGAGATTTGACTCTCAATATGCCACAGTCTGCTTGTACCTGCTATAGGATCCTGAACTCAAGACTCATCCCGACAGCCTGCAGTACCAGAAGACATTAGAAAAAACTTCATGATGCACAACCTCATCACAACAAAGTTCCAGATGCTTCTAACGTAATTAAAAAAACTCATACTGATGGAACAAGAAAGCAAATAAAATGAGTGAACTTTCTTCCCCATATCTGAAAATTTGTCCTTATCTAAGCTACTGAAAATGTTACTATGCTTTGTTTTAAAGGTAAACAGAAATGGTTTACTAATGTTATTTTCAAGTTTTCTTCATTGTTCCAATAAAAATCAATGAACCAGGAGAATCTTGTAGATGTATTTCTATTTGTTTTGTTTTTATATTTTATTCTTTTTTGCTTTATTATAAAGTTATTAAAGTTATTATAAAAATCCAAATAGTATAAAGGCTGAAAAGTGATAATGTGAAAGTCCCCTTCCTTCACTTCCCACAGTTAACTCCTGCTAATGTTTTCTAGTTTTTCTGGAAACTTACAAACTAGAAAATAGCTAAAATCAAACAGATTTGGATATATCTATTGGCATAGGTACCTCCTTCCTGGGATTATGACAAATCCTTTGTTAAGAGAAGATATATATACAGAGGCAATGATTACGATGTCTCTTACATTTCCTTTTCAAATTTGTGGTAGTGAATAAGAAAAAGATGAAAATATTTCCTATGTTCTCAAGTCCATAATTTTATTGGTTTTTTTGTTTTTTATCACCCAGGATCAGTTACTTTCAAGCCATATTGTTTGGGTAAGAGAGATCCCATCCTCAGCTTCTGGTCAGGCCTTCCATCCATGGTGGTGATTAGTTCATTGTGAACACATGACTTACTTCTGACCTTTGGGGTCAGGTCTAGGACTTCTGTCTGACAGACCATATTAGGGCAATTATCAGGATTACTTAAGCTACAGAATGTATTCAGATTTAAGGCATAATTTGCCACTCTGCCTAGTATTGATTTAAAAATTATTCCCAACATGTTGCCTCTTGGATGGCTGCCTTTAGCTCCACAGCTTTTGGCTCAGACTTCTGCACCCAAATATCCAACTCCTCGGGCAGTATTTTGCCTGAGATGTGTTAACAACGCTATATCTCTAAGTTAATGTTTTCGACATAAACCAAAATTGCACTTTATAACTTTCTCCCAGAGTCCCATATTGAGACATATTTGAAAAATTTTGACATGTGGAAAAAATACAAAATCGATGAAGAATAGTTGACACAATAACTTGAGAAATAATAGTGGATAAAGACCTACGTTTTATAATAAACACACACCAAAAATCTAAAGTGAAGTTGGAGCATAGATAACCATGAACTTGTGGCAGATAAATATATTAATTTTTTATTTAAATTTATAGCGAAGTAGTACTCGTTCCACTTCATAGATAGACAAATTAAAGAACAAAAATTTACTGACCACACTGGCTAGCTGTAGAGACATAACCAAACAAATATGCAGCTATGTGCAGGGACAAAAACAAGATATTATCATTTCCACATAATCTTCTTTTTAATAATCAAATGTCTATATTTTATAGGAGAGATTTCTAAATCTGGAGAGTCATTTTCAAATTTTAAAACCATAATGTTTCCCATCAAATGACAGAGCCATTTACATTCACGGCAGCTGAGAGATTTTTTTTGCACACATGGCCTTATGCCTGAGCTTCTATTAGTTCTGTTCCAGAAAAATGCAATAAATATGTCTAGAGACAAGGGACAAAGTTAATAAAAGGCTGTCCTTTCCTTTGCCTAAGACCCTGGTTTAAAATGAGCTGTTTTCCCTGAACACTATATATTAATTGGATGGCTTCTGCCTCAGCCATAGACAAAAGCAGTCCAGATCATGATTATTTGCAATATAATTCTTCTTGATATGACGAGCAGTCACAGAGCATAGATATTAAAAAGTAAACTTCTTCCATGATAAGAAAAAGATCTTAGAATGCGACCTCTTGGTAGGTCAGTTAGAGGACCTCCTCCTATACCATTTTTTGCATTGTGTGTGTCCCTCTGAAAGATTCATGAATATTTTATAATCATAGAGACTTCAAAACAATTTACTTCTAATTAGCTCAACTTCTAAAATATTAGTTGTTTCAATAAAGTGCTTTTTGTTTTTAATATGTATTCTGAATCCTCGATTCTGATGTCTCCTAGGCACAGACACTTGTGGAGCGTGGGCAGTGTTTAACAGATAGCAGACTCTCTGGAGATGTTTGCCCATTTTAATTAAAATGTAATTTTTCCATCTTTTTGTGTAGTTTGTAAAATATAAAGCACCTACTTACTTTTTCATATCATAGGAAGGTGGTATTCTCAGGCCCTTTGCTTAAAATACTAAAAATAGGTTCTGAATCTAAATTAGACAAGTTTCAAGTCTTTGATCTTAGGTAGTTTCTGAAATCCAAACTTCATTCTGATCCAAAGAAGGACTGAAAATGGCTAAGCTTGCATAGTGCCTTACCCACTCTGCTTTTGGGGGGTCATTTTAATCTAAATGACTAGGTTGATAGCCAAGGCATCAGTGTGGATAATCATTGACAATCAGGTAATCAGGTATAGCAATATAATTCTTCCTCCCATTATCCCCTCCTTTAAAAATTTTTTTTGGAGCCAAATACATAGGTCTCTGGTTCTCAACTGGGGGTGAGTTTGCTCCCCAGGGAGTATTTGGCAATGTCTAGAGACATTTTTAATGATCACTACTGGGGAGTGTGCTAATGGGTAGAGGCCAGAGATGCTGTTAAACATCCTACAATGCTCAGAACAGCTCCCAACAATGAAGAATTATCTGACCCAAAAATGTCAGTAATGCTAAGGTTGAGAGACCCTGACTTAGGTGGACAAAAGTAAGGGAGATGGTGTAGAGTTAGACTATTTTATATTATTAAACTCCATTCTCTAGTCCTAAAATAATTTGTGTGTGTGTGTGTGTGTGTGTGTGTGTGAGGAAGACTAGCCCTGAGCTAACATCCGATGCCAATCTTCCTCATTTTTGCTGAGGAAGATTGGCCCTGGGCTAACATCTGGGCCCATCTTCCTCTACTTTATATGGGATGCCGCCACAGCATGGCTTGACCAGAGGTGCGTCTGTGCGCACCTAGGATCCAAACCTGGGAACCCTAGGCCGCTGAAGCGGAGCACGCGTGCTTAACCGCTGCGCCACTGGGCTGGCCCCTAAAATAATTTTTTACTTAACTTTCTACGTCTCTAAATTCAAATAGATTCAATTACACATATTTACTAATGCATTCAGACACTCTTGAATTCATCCATTGTCTCATTAAAGAAAAAAAGGATGTAAAGGAGCTTCTAGAATCCCAACTCAAATAAATACTTGAAATATTTCAGATATTAAGGACAAAGAAACCCGAGCAGAAATATGAAGCCAGATTAAAACATACAAATGCACAGATAAGGTCTGAGAAGGTAGTTGTCTGATCATTACGTATTATGCCTTGGACTTTACGCTAAGGACAAAGGGAAATCACCGAAGGAATTGAAGCTACACATGGACTTAATAAGATTTGTGTTTAGGAAGATTACCCTTGTTGGAGGGGAAAAGTTTATACAAGGCAATGCACAGAGTCAGTGTCCAAATAGGAGGCTGTTGTAATGCTCCAGGTAAAGGAATTTGATGGTTTGGCATAGAATATTGTCCATGGAACGGAGAAATGGGCTGACTACAGAAGATGTTTATGCAGTAGAATTGGACACAACTATAGCATTAAGGAGCTATGAAATCGTGAAGATGAGGATCAGTCAAGGATTATGCCTGGATTTCTTTCAGCTTAAACAATGAGGAGGAACAATGAGAAACAATGAAATTACCACAGGAGGTAGGATGTAGCAGAGAATGTGTTTGGGTGGGGAGGGAAATTAATAATCTCAGTTTTTTACATCAAACTCAAAATCCATTGCAACACTTTTGAAAATGTCCTTAGACAATTGGTTATGTGAGATTAAAAATTCTGGACTAAAATCTGGATTGAAAGAGAATTCAAGAAGTCATCAAGGTGGCAGAAATTTGGTTTGGCCAGAATTCATGGGTGCCCAGGAGTCAAAAGAGGAGGAGGGCCTGGGCATCAGGGAAATTTGTTCAATCAGATTTAATGAACTCACCTGGTACAAATAGGGTACAGTACAGTTCCTTGGTCAAAAACAAAAACAAACAATGTTTTAAAGAGACGCCAAGACTGACTCAAAGTGGTGAAAATAAAATGTAGTTAATATTAAAACTGACATTTGTATAGTGTTTTAAAATTTACAAAGTGCTTGCATGGGAATTATCTTATTTAATTCATACAACCTGAGTAGGGAAGGACAGATATTATTATTGTTTCCATTCTGTAGTTATGGTACTGAGGCAATAAGAGGTTAAAGTGTATTTCTCAATATCACACAGGATATAAGTGCCATCATTGAATTTTAAGCCAAGTTTTCTCATCCTAAGCTCCATGCATTTTTCAACACACACACGCACACACAAAGCCTGAATATGGATAAATAAAAACTAAGAATGAATGTTATTTAGAAAATAGTCTTTCCCCCGTAAGGATTTTATACATGCATTAAAAATAAATCTGGGCCATTTCAAGAGACTAAAGCTTAATACTAAAGTATATTTCTATATCATTTATCTAACTTGAGAAGTTAAATGTTTTAAATATTTATAATGAACATATACAATGTTATTAAAATAGATAACTGTTCTCAATAGTAATTGGTCACACACAGCCTCCTAGTCTAAATAAAATTTTAGCATGTTTCCATATACACAGATAATTTTACAGTTTTTTGGTAAATGTATATTTCAAGTGACCTTGGATGTCAAATTTGAATGGCCAAGGTTTCCTGGAGTAGGAAATTCAGAGGGAGAGAAATCTTAACACATGCTTTGGTTTCAATGGTGCACTATCTCGAATGAAAATTGATAATGACTCCAGGACTGGAAATGCTTTATCAGTCCCAGAGGCTTAGTCGCCTCGCACCAGATGCGGGAAGTGGACTGTATTCATTAATATCCTTCAGTGAGGTCACAGGTAGGGAGGGAAGGAGCTGCAGGGGGGATAGCTAGTGAAATAAAAGGAAAGAATATTGAGTTTTGTATAGTAAAGGAAGGATGCAGGTTTATAAAGTTCTCATTGTCTTAAGTATGTAAGTAAATTGAAAGTCAAGTCTACTGAAAGGAACGCTTTATGTTACTTGCATCTTTCACATTTCTATTCCATCAAGCACAGACAGCACCTGTTCAGAGTAACTATTGCTTTCTGCTTCTCTTTCACCCTCGTCTACCCTTTAAAATTACAAAAAAGAAAGTAATTGTTCTGGCTTTGTTACTTTCTTATTGTTTTGTATTGGCAAAAATTAGGATGAAAACATGTGGCATTCTTTTATGACACTTTGTTAGCTCTCAGAATTGAGCTTAACCGATTCGAGCAAATCCCTGTGCCAAAGCGACTCCTGAGGGAAAATACAAATCCTTCGAAAGGATTGCAACACAGCTTCAGCAACAAGCACTGAGACCTCCTTATCCAGCCTAGCCCTGCTGACATATTTCAGAACTGAACCCCAATCTTTATCCCCACACAGCATTTCTCTGGTGATTTGAGCAAGCCTTGTTAACAGTTTCATCTAACAGGCTCAGCAGGTTCAACATTTGATTATCTTTCCCTCAGGCTCACGATCAAGTCTTTTTCCTTCGTTAGGCACTGACAGGAACACTGTGCTCAGGTTCTGTGTGTGGGTAGCTTCAAATACTGAACGTGCAGAAAATGCAGAATCGACAATCTGTATAAGTCTCGCATTCAAGGAATTTAATTGTATTATTGAAATTCAGGGCTGCGCCCCTGAGACATCGATCTGGTATTGCCTGTTTCAAATCCTGGGTGCACTAGCAGCATGATGATGTGTTCATGGAATTTGCAATTTAGATAATGAGGAATCAAAGCTTGCGTGCGACAGGATCACTAACTGACAGAAAACAGGGGAACGAACGCAAATCAATATGGACCGGCCCGATGGAGCCCTCTTGGCAGCATGCAATCTTGGCAAAGCTCCTCAGGTTCCAATTTAAGAACGGGCTCAGGACTTCGGAGAGGGGCACAGTTGGATGTGCAGACGGGGGTGACGCTTTTGCTTTCCAAGGCACAGAGAATGTTTGCTCATAAGTTTTTATTGCCAAAGGCAAGGCGCTCCAGCTTCAGCAGCCAAATAAAACAAAGGGGGATTAGAACAAAACAGTGGAATACAAAATATGGGGAAAAAAGGAGGAAGAAGACTTGTGACAAATGATTGCTTTTTGCTCTGCAAGAAGTTAGATGTAATCTGCTCTGTTGGGGGATTCTCAAACAATTTAAAAGGAGGTGAAAGCCCACATTGTTAGAAGGAGAATACATTTTAATCACGAAGTTAGATTTTTCTGAACTTTTGTTTACTTCGGAGCTGAGTAAGAAAAGCCAATTTTCATTTCAATTAGGAGAGTGAGTTAAAGGTGTTTTTTAGGCTAAAAACAGGCTATTGTCCTACATCTGCCCTTTCATTCAGTAACCCATTCTCCTCTCAGATTACAGATGCCCTGGGATTACCTGGTTATAAGAGCAAAAGCTGAGGAAAGGGATCAACTAGGGTAGATATTTCAAGCCAAATTTTGTATCTATTTCCTGGGCATTTACTCTAGTGGGATAATTATTAAATTACATGGAAGTTCCATGCCCCAACAAAACCTGAGGTACATCTCTAATTTAGGCTTGTCCCGGCATAATTCTGAAAAGCACTCGTTTTTATTCTTTTTATTCTCAGAATATCTTGGCTTGGATGATAAAAACATGGTAATATATGGTCACCCTGTAAACCTAAAAGAGTTATCACTTTAAAAGGAGAGGGGTTTTCTTTTCACCAGATAATATGATAACACTTAAACGTTGTAGCTCCATGACTGGTTTTGAAAAAATATAAATGTGACTGCTTCAGCTCCCTCTGAAGTTAAAGAATAAATGTCATATTAAAGACTTTAGGAAAAAAGTCATTTTTTTTAGCCAGATTTTACTGGTACCTATTTACTCCTTAGATGCCTTCGTGCTTTAGAAGGTACAAGAATACACTTGCAAAAGACCAGTATATTTCCTCAGTGCCAGAGAAACTGCTGGACTGCTCTGTGGCTCTGAGTCAACTTTCCCTAACTATATTCCCGTAACAGTCAAAATGCTGTATTTTGTGATTAAATACAAAAAAAGCTAGTCAAATAGAGAGATCACTTTAAGTTATTCAGAACTAGCCTTTTAGATAAACACATGCTAAGGTCTATTTATTTTAACCCTTTTGGATAAAAAAAAATTTTTTTCTAAAATGTATGGAAACTTCCCAGACCTGATGATCAGAGCACCCCTGAAAATAGTTTAAAGTTATCTAAATTACTGGAAAGGAATTGGTACTGACACCATGAAATACCTTGACAGTCCCATCCTTAAATTGTCTCATATCAGTTTGACATTGTCACTTACATTTTTTTTTTTGTATTGAGTGAAAACTATGAGAGATTGATTTTATTGGTATACGACAAAGGTGCTGTTGTATAAAATTGGCTATTCAACGAAGGCTAGAGCAGGTTTATCTCAATTGTTTCTTATTCATCTCAAATTATTTGGGACTTGTTTTTTTAGCAATATTCTCTCATTTCAGCATCTTTACATCAATCTCCTAGAATCAGATTCAACTCCCTCTCACAATGACTTCTACTAACTTCTACAGAGAAACATCACATTTTGTAAAACTTTAAAATATTGCTACCAGAAATCATTACGATCAATTTTCCCTTTAAAGTCTACCAAAGTCAAGATTCACTATATCTTCCCTTCCATCTAAAACAGCCAAATTTCATTCTTCTGGAGCAGGAAAATTAAACTATTTTGAAATTTAGTAACTTTGTTTAACACGCTTATTAATCTAATAATTGGACACACAAGAAACTTAATTACCCTTTGAATTGACAGAAAAAATACACTACATTTTAATCCAATGTAGCAATTAATTGACTCATTTACTCATAAATAATTGCTCATTGCTTCTACCTGCTACACATTTAGGAATACATCCAGGAATATGGCAGGAATGACACAGAGATTGTCCATCCCTGCTCTTATTTGAGAGGCAAAAAAATGCAGCCACAGGAAAAGCAAAATGACTAATTTCTCTGCTTATCCCCTCACCCTGCCATCTTAAACTTAGCTCATTAAAACTTAAAGAGCTGCTTAGTCTTTACAGATATTTCTAGAGGTTTCTAACTGAATATTATTGAAAAAAAAAAAAAAAAAAAGCCAGCACAGATACAAAGCAAAGTTTTCAGGCAGTTGATAAAATCAAAAAACCTCATCCTCTTATTTTGCTTTTAAGCCTAGTTGTTGTTGTTTTTTTTAATTCCCTACCAATCATTGTTCAATATTCATCCTACTATGAAGAAATTATTATCCCATTGCACAAATTACTCTCACTCCAAAATGACATGATTAGAAATTTTCAGCTAATCGTAAGTGGTCTGTAGTTTGATTCCCATTCATCAGTGCTGTGAAAGGGGAAGATGTCAGGGAGGGAGCGGGGCTCTATTAAGCATTCCTGATTAGGAAATGAACACTGAAATTGATTAATAATTGAGAAAAGAATTAAAATTCTCTTTCAGCCATATTATAGAGAAGAGATTGCTATAGTTAATGGCAATTATGTGAAATATTCTGGGTAATGAAGCAACTTAAATAAACTTTGCAGTCCTCACTCATAACACAAACAGAAAAAACTGGCAATTTGAATGTAATATCACAATTTGCATTTAAGATTATAAGGAAACTCAGTGCTTGAACTAACTCAGCCTATTAGGTAATAACAATTTCAGTAAAGTATTATAATTATTATTAATAATAATAATAATGTTCTCTGCTTAATTTCCTTTAGTTTGACTAGCATAGTTTACAAATATTTTCAAATAGGCTAAATATGCAACCTAAAACCCATTCTTGAGTTTTTTAAGGGGGTGCAGATACCGTGGAGGTAGTTCAGCCATTAATGCTTGAGAATGTATCCTTTTAACTATATTATCTTATTTGCAATTTTATGTGTTTTATATGACATTTATATATATACATATAGATATAGTAATTAATTCATTAGATTTCTAATAAATGAGAATACAGTCTCGGTTTTTTTATACATGCTATAGATCCTATGATAGTGGCACATTTAACTCTCCCTTATCCCTGAACACGTTTCCTGAATTCTCTGCCATTTAAATAATCAAAAGCCTGAACTCGAGCATCTGGTGGTCTTTGGGGGAGGGGAGCAGGTGAGTAGCACCCCCCCATAGGGAGCTCACAAGGGACTCCCCAGGAACCACTGACGACATTCTTTGTTTATATACAATGTTAGCAATTTTAGATAAAGCTTCAGTTAGAGCATCCAGTAACTGGACGCCCACTAAGCCAACATCAATGCGCCAGTTATCAATTATTTTAGGGTTAGTCTCTTCCCAGTCAACTAAAATAACCAGATTTGCCAAAGAGATTTTGCTCAATACACACAATCCTGAGATACACGATTAGAGCTGTGTGAAAATATACACACAGAAAAAGAACAGAAAGAAGTCAGAAGTCTAAAGAGTATTTTTTTCTCTAAACGGTCGAATTGTGTATTTCATGTATTTTCCAAAATTTCCATTAAAATAGAAATTACTTTCATCATGGCAAAGTAACCTTTCTGGAAATACTTTATTACAATTGTATTTTAAAGACTTAGCATTCCACTTTCAAAACTTTGACATATACTTTAGAAAAAATATTTTCTGAGCACCGTCAAATATTAAATTGTTTCTGCCGTCAGTATCTTGTACCTTTGCCATCTTAAACAGATGTTTATTTCAACTAGGGAGGTAGTGGGTGTAAGTGGAGGAGAAAAATAATCTCTCACACTTTCTTTAATTTAAAGTCATTATCATCTTTATTAGATGTTGGTCAAAGGTGTTTGTCATCAATGGTTTCATAAGAAATTTTGGATTTTTTTCTCTCAACTCATTAAACTATGAGCAGGCACAGATGACATTCTGTGAAAAATCCCCAAACTTGACTTTTTTTGAAAGAATAATTGCCAGTTCAAGAAATCCTTCAGTCTTCTTGGGATTTCTCATAGTGTTTTGTTATTTTTGCGGTGTTTTTAGTTCCTGGAATCCATGATTTCTTCTTGTCTAGCTTCCCTGAGGTTAATCTGAGGGAAGAAAAACAGCAGCCTGAATTTATTTTGTCAACTTGGTAGCCTGTTTAAACAGAGATTTTGCTTTTAACATGGTGCTATTCAGTTCCAGCTAAACCTTTGAATCCATTATTACTAAGAATATTGTTCTCTTTGATTAGTAAAATGATAATTGCTGAGAGTCTGTTGCTAAAGGAAGGAGAGTAAAAAAATACACCAGAATTTATTTAATGTAGCTATATAGCAGGTTAATTGAAAAGCTATTGCATTATATGTAAGTATAGATTGATTTATTAGGGTTATAGACCATATATTAATGTGTACTTTTTTCATTAGAGCAGACCAGAATAGATCTGCAGAAATGTCCAAGAAATTAAAAATATATAAACACAAATGTAAAGGACTTCCAACAACTCTTAACCTATTGATAAACTTAAGCACATAAATATGAAGAAAATTAAACATAATTTTAACTTTTTGAAAAGTGTGAAGTTAAAATAAATTACTGCCCATCTAAATTAACAATATATAATGAAGTTGATTCTACAGCAATTTTGAAGAAATGTGCAGAAATTGTTAAATCACCATTACTTGCTTTATAATTCTATTTCCAAAACACAACTTGATTCAGTCCACTTCATCTCATTTTTCCTGCCTCCAGCTTAATCCAAGTATCTGTCTTTTCTCACCTGGTCCACTGCAGTGTGCTCCTCACAGATCTCCCTGCTCACCTACTGTATTTAACCTCTCCTCTCAATTGGCTCCTTTCCTTTAGAATATAAAAATCTTCAAGTCCCTCCCAGCATATCCTTTTTGACCCTCTATCTAGCTCTCTCTCCATGTCTTCACAAAGTTCCCAAAACAATACTCTGTATTTTTTGTCTGCCTTTCCTCAGTACTTTTCTACTCTTAATTCATAGCCTAATTAATTCATTCATAAATCTACTGTAACACTCAGTTGGAAACTTACTCCCTGGGGTCATCAAGAACCTCCTAATTGTCAGGTCCAATTTGACCTTTCTGCCATATTTTGCACTGTTGACCATTCCTAACTTTTGGAAACTCTTTCACATTTGCCTTTTCTGACACAATTTCTCCTTTCTGCATATCTGCGTATGTGTCAGGCAGGGTCATGGCAAGAAACAGATGGTGCACTCAAATTGGATAAATTGAGAAGAGTTTAACACAGGGACTATTTACAAAACTATGAGCATGAGAGATGGGTAGGAGAGCAGCTCCCTAGGTTTAATATCTGTGAGTGTCACTACTCCTAGGCATATAGTGCAAATAGAGGAAGGGGCTACCAGAACCCGGAGAGACAGGGACTTTTGTTGAGCCCTACAGAAAATGTGACCTTCAGTCACAGGACATGTGAATGCTTTGAGAACCCACGAGGATGGATGTGGGAGAAGAAAAGCCCTGAACTCACTGTTCTTCTTTCTGACTTTTGCAAGTGTCTCCTCCTCAGTTAGGTCAACGACACCTAAAGCTAGAAGGCAAGGCAGTCATTTTATATGGTCCAAACAGGTCAGCTTCTCAGGGCACAGAGCAGGGTAGAGAGGAGCGGACAGTGGACCTGAAAGGGCTAACAGAAGACACCCCGTCCAGCCTCTATTTTTAAGTGATGATTTTTCTCCAATGTTCCAGTTTGGATCCTCCTGTCTTCACACTCATTCTCTTGACCCCGACATCTTCTTATCTTCAATCTTGGCTTATATTATTACTTTTATGCTGGTAATTCCCCAATCTATATCTCCATTATAAATATATTTCCTAAGGTCAGTCTCATTTAAACAGTATCTCTTTCTTGAATTCAACATCACAAAATCTGAACTTACCTTCTTCCCATATAACCTCCTCTTTCCATATTATCTCTCTCTGAAACTGAATGGCACCCCAACTCACCCAATCACCAAAGTCAAAAACCCAGAATCATCCTTGACTCATTTTTTTCTCACTAGGCACAGCCAATTGATCACAATGCTTTATAGACTATCTCCTAATGAATATTTAATTCACCCCCTCCTGTGCACTGTCACCATCACTATCCTAGTGAGTTAACAAAAACATACACACCAGGGATTATGGACACTGATTAAACGAAGAGTTTACTTAATTTTGGAATTAAGGTAAATTCTTCCAGAGGAAAGCATATGTTAGCTAAGTCCTGAAGGATGACTAATGGGTGCCTGAGAAAATGGTGGGAAAAGTGTTGGATAAAAAAGAAACAGTATGTGCAAAGGTTTCTAGGGGAATAAAATAAATTCAACACTTGAGAAACCAAAATAAGACAAGTATAACTGGAGTGTGGAGAGTGAGAACAGGAGAATATCTTAAAATATCTTCAACCGAGACTGGAGAAGTAGGAAGACAGAAGATTGAAGAGGGCTTTGGAAGTCTTAACGCGGATTGGGACTTATTGCATATGGTACTCAAATTTATGCAAGAAGAATTAAAGAACAGACTCCAAGAAAATTATCTCTATTTAAGCCTGAAAAGCTCTCACAGTCTTAACCTATAGAGTAGGAGAACTTACTAACCAGGTGAGAAAAGATGATCTGATCAAAGTTAATTAGTAAAGAAATCTTTTAGGAGCAGCATACCTTGTTTACTACTCAAGTCTCCAAGTACAACTCATCTTTGTGCCCCAAACCTCTGTGGATATTCAAGAATTTTCAGATTAGATTACGAGTCAGGAATTCTTCTTTGTGGGGAATCCCTTTGCATTTATGATTTACTCCAAAACTCTTGAAACTTATCATGTTATGACTGTTTATCATATCTTCTTTTGAAGAGGCAGGATGGAAAAATCATTTATCCAAGAGATAAAAGTCATAGATATTATATTGTCAATATTATTTGTTAATCATGACCTTTCAGATTGCTAATAACTAGGGCGGGCCACTTAAAATCCACTTGTTTTTTTTGTTTTTGTTTTTTTTTTTGGTGAGGAAGATCAGCCCTGAGCTAACACCCCTTGCCAATCCTCCTCTTTTTGCTGAGGAAGATTGGCCCTGCGCTAACATCCGTGCCCATCCTCCTCTACTTTAAATGTGGGTGCCTGCCACAGCATAGCTCAACAAGCGGTGCATAGGTCTGCGCCCGGGATCCAAACCCTCAAACCCCGGAACGCTGAAGTGGAGTGTACAAACTTAACCACTATGCCACCGGGCCGGCCCTAAACTCCACATTTTGATTTCTTCTTTTCTAGAATAAAAGAGTTGAATGAGCTAACTACCAAGAACCTTTCAAGGTCTGAAATTTTGTTAATTTAAATACACCAAAAACATGAGAATGGATGAAATAATCCTTTTAAGATTTCTTCCAGTCCTCTAAGCCCTATAACAAATACCATAAAGTAAATGAAATGGACGATCATGAAAAATCATCATTACACGTTCCCAAGTAAATCATTCATTCATATAGAACATCATTTAATCCATAAAGCTTGGCATCAGATTTGGATCTGCCATCTACCATAGTACTTATTCAACTGTTGAAATTTCATCTCCAGAAAGGTCTTGGTAATTAGACAGAAGACATGTTCCAAGTTAATGAACTGAGGCAATTCACCTGGCTCCTAGAAGAAACTACATATCACTACATACACACACGCACACAAACACAAACGATACTTGTTGAGGCTAGACTATAGGTATTTTCATAGACAAAATGAGAATAGAAACAAAGAAAATGAATAGTAGAGGGGAAAAAGTACATTGTTCTTTCTCATTTTTACATCTTAAACTATTTTAAATAATAACTTCTGTCTTTATTCTTAATTTTCTTTTATCACCTCTTGACTTCAACTTAACACTGTCCAGTGGAGAATTATTCATCTCCTAAAGGATCCTAAGGCTTAATTAATAGAGGAGTCAGCCAAAGGGATAAAGCTAGAGATATCAGAAGTAATTACAATTTAATGAAACAAGAATTGAACAAATTACCACAAAGCCAAGTAGCCTAGTAAGTGACCTGAAATGAAAAGTTGGTCATCAAACTGATAACCTTTCTTTTTACTTCTCTCCTTGAAATACCATTTCCTTTCACTCTTTCCCATTCCATTCTCTTCTCATTTTGGAGAATTTATGAAATGATCATAGTTATGATTACAAATAAAAATCAAAAATATAATTGCACATCTTATCTCAACACAAGTTCACATATTGAAACAGTAACTGTGAGGCGTGGTCTGCAGGGGGAAATTAAAATCAACTTGAATGAAATAATTTAGAGTCAAAATTAACTAAAGACATGTTTGGATAAATGTTCACTTTTATTTCAGATATACTATAAACTTTTTTGAATATTTAGCATAGTTCGAGGCCTACATGGAACTCATTAAAGTCTCCCAAACACAGTTTCCAGGGTGGTCTTCAGCACAGAAAATCACTGCAGCACATCTTAGCTACTTACATTCAGCCTTAAAAGATGTTTGGAATAGAGGGACTGTTTATAATCCCGTGCTGTTTATTTTGACAAACACAATCTCTTTTTACACTGCAGGAGGGAAACAAAAGGGGGCCAAAAAGAAAAGAATCTTTGTTTTAAGTCAGTTGCTATCAGATGTTAAGAACTGAAAAGGGAAAAAACTCCCATCCCTCTCCTGAGAAGCTGCAGCAGGGTGAAATTAGCCCGGAAGGCAACTGCTGTCCTAGTCATACTTTTGCTGGGGCTGAAATCAAAGCCTATTCCAACATCCTCCTCAAGCCCCTCTCCCAGAGATGCAGAATCTCTCTGCCACCAGTCAAGATGCCTAACTGTATTGGACGCCACAAAGCATTTTGAGTTTTGGGGGAGTGGGGCGTGGGTGAGCAAAATCTAGCTGATAGGAGAATCTAGCTGTAGATATCTACTACAGACCATGGCATTCTTTTTTTTTTTTTTTGTGAGGAAGATCAGCCCTGAGCTAACATCCGATGCCAGTCCTCCTCTTTTTTTGCTGAGGAAGATTGGCCCTGGGCTAACATCTGTGCCCATCTTCCTCTACTTTATATGGGACGCCACCACAAGTGTGGCTTGACAAGCGGTGCGCCAGTCCGCACCGGGGATGCGAACCTGCGAACCACCGGGCCGGCCCCCAGACCGTGGCATTCTTTATTATAAACTGGACATTAGTGAGTAAATGACTTCCATTTTTCAGCAAGCACCAAGACAATTTAATCTTGCATTTTCTTGTGTCTAACTGTTCATATGGACATATTTGCTTTCACAGATAAGGAAACTGAGGCAATTAAATGAGGGTTTAAATTTTATCCCAAATTTCTCAACGGTCTAATGACTTGTAGTCTAAGAAACTAATTTGCGTCATTATTGCCAAATGAACAGTTATTTAGTCATACAGCAATACTTTCTTCTGACAATAGCTGGTTTTAGAAATACATTGAAAGTAGCCTTATATAATCACATCCTTGAAGAACTTTATTTGCTAGATAGATAAATGATGCTAAAATTCAGTTGAGAGGAAAATTAGGTTAAATCGAGTCAGAAAGATGCTCAATAAATACGATAAATGAAATACAAAAATAATGAAATTAAAATACATTTGTCTGTATATCAATATGTTATGACTATAAGGAAACTGTGATGCAGAAAAAAAGACTACTAAAGTACTTTATTAATAACCTCTTTGAAAACAGAAGATTATTTAAGGTTAAATATTAAATTCTCTTAAAGAGATAAGACATCAAGAAGAAAGTATTAGATAGAGCTTCCAGAATATATAAAAAAGACACCAAAAAAGCATTTAAAACTAACTCAAGTTTTGTATGTACGTTATGTATGTACATATGTATATTACGTATATGTACATACATATGTATACATACATTTTAGATATGTATATAAACGTAGCAAGGATTTATAATGAATAAATTGTTATGTCCATGGGGAAGTCCCTGTGTTACTACACATTAAGATACGTTTTCAAATTTTACGCTAAATCATCCTTGCTGTGCAGGCATAAGGCCAGATGGAATCTTATGGCTGCTATGTCAATACCTACAGAACGTTGATGTCTTCTCAGCTAGGCCAAATAGAGCCATTCCGTCTGCCATAAACACTGGGCCCAAAGGCCACATTTATAGATTGCACTAAAAAAGTTAAAATTATTTTTACAGTGAAGGCATTTTTATAGGTTCTGGGAAAAAGGGAACTTGATATGTGTTCCAAAATACTTATTCTCTGGCGATTGTGAGTACCTTTTCATGTATGCATGTATAGGGAAATAATAAAAAAACCTTAATGGGATATTTTTATGGATGCCAGTGCTAAATTAACTATGCAGTATTGTTGTTTCCCTGGAGGGTATGATCTAGTGGATTCTCTTTAGCTTCTACGTCTTCAGTCTTCCCACGATCATGATTGGTTTTATTCCTTTTTTTCTCTAATCACTTCATGGTTTCCTTCTCCAAATGGAAGATATAAGGTATGTCTTTGTCAACCTGCCAGAGGGTAGTCAAGGAAAAGACAATGAGGCAGATCAAATTCAGTGAACATTTTAATTTGTTTCCTTCAAAAATGAGATTTTCACAGTGCCTGAAAATGCCAAGAAATTCTGTACCCAGGTTCTTAGAACCTGTTTAAAACCAAAGGTTCTGGGGGGCCAGCCCCATGGCCTAGTGGTTAAGTTCAGTGTGCTCTGCTTCGGCAGCCCAGGTTTGGGAGTTCAGATCCTGGGCATGGACCTATATCACTTGTCAGCTCTGCTGTGGCAGTGACCCACATATAAAATAGAGGAAGACTGGCACAGATGTTAGCTCAGGGCTAATCTTCCTCAGCAAAAAAAAAAAAAAAACACCAAAGGTTCTGAAGGCAAAAGATGACTATTAGTCACTGGCTGTCCCCAAATCACCTTTGTGGCAATGCCCCCAGCCTCTAGGGGGGGGCCACAGGCACCAGTGGTCTGTGCACTTGTTGCCATTTGAGGTGAAGCCATTGATACAGGCACCATGTACTCAACATCTATCTGTGAAACATAACATGACTGAAGGAAACCTCTTTCAGGTTAGTATATGGTACTGGTCAAGCAGGAGTCATAAATCTTTGCTCACATTTTTAATCCTTTTTGCAATGCTACAGAATTTCATAATAGTTAAAAAGGTCAGACAAATTCATTTATTTTGACTTCTGTAAAAGACAGACAGTATGCATAATTAAAGTGAAGGGAAAAGAAAAAATAAAGAGGATGACTGGAGGCTCCTGTATTAATAAGGCACCAGATACTAATGTTTTTCTAGAATGCCAGACTCCATGAGAAGACCAAGGAAGGAAAATCAACTCTGGTCTCATTTTTCACTCCATCAAAACTTTAGTGTGCTGGTCATTGATTCTTGGTGGGTTGGTTTGTACGAATCAAATTAAATCGTCCTTTTGAAGGAATCTGAAAGTCTCTAGTGCTGCAAAAAGATAATTGTATAGGGAACAATTTTAAATATTTTTAGTACCTTATAAATGTAAGTTATTCATGAGTATTCCCTCTGTACTCAGGAAGAAATGGTGGAGAAGGGAGGAAAGGGAACTGCCTGGCCAGGCAAGTCAGCTGAACCATCCTGGAGAGGACTGAGTTGGTAGAAAAAGATGCCAGACCTGTGTCAAACTCTGTGGTAGACATGGTGCTTAACCTTCCAACCCATTCCTGGTGTCAGAATGTTGACTACCCAAAGCTTCTACAACAAACAGCCTAGGCATCAAGTGACCTCAACCAGCCTGACTAAGGTTGATTGGTGTGGACCTGTGATCAAACTCCAAAAAATCTCAGGCAAATTCTCTCTCCTAGAAATTTGGAATTAGAATACTGAAAAATTAAGTCTGTTAGGTAATGGTATATCCCTAACTGGAAGTTTGTGTAGTCATACCAAATTTAGAGCCATGGTCAATCAATGCCATGTCCAAGCTGAAATTCTAGGGAAGGAGTGAAAATCTAACTGCAAAGAGGTGGGAAGAGGAAAAGGAGACAATAGCGAAGCAAAAAACTGGTCGTGTGGCTCAATGAAACAGAAAAGATAGAGCTTCAGTTTCTAACTTTCTACTTCCAGTCTTGCTGCAGAATGGATGAATTTCACTCTCTGCTTTGGAGTTAACTGTTGTTGGCTTAAAATATGCACTCATTTCATAAGCCATTTAAAATTACGTTATTTTATTTAAGCACAAATATGCCATGTCTGTAACACGTGCACATCCTTCTCTTAATGCTCTTCGCGCACATGGTCTACACCACACACAGACACACACACACACACTACAGTGTGTGCGCAAAATACTGTACTCCAGCTCTTTTATGTCTGCTCGCATTGGTTTTAAGCTATTTTGTTTGTTTGTTTGTTTGGTGAAGAAGACTGGCTCTGAGCTAACATCCATTGCCAATCCTCCTTTGGCTGAGGAAGATTAGCCCTGAGCTAACATCTGTGCCCGTCTTCCTCTATTTTGTATACGGGATGCCACAACAGCATGCACATGGCTTGATGAGTGATGTGTAGGTCCGTGCCTGGGATTCAAACCTGCGAACCCTGGGCTACCAGCACACGAAATTAACCTCTACGCCACTGGGTCAGCCCCTGGTTTTAAGTCTTTTTAAGAGAAAGAATGATGCCTTCTATATTTGAACATATACTAAAGGCCCTAGCATTCTTCCAGGTGAACCAGTGACATAATAAATACAGATTCATTTGACCATCATGTCTATCCAGTTCTTTTCAGTCAATGGTGGTTGCTAACTATGAAGAAAATACCCTAGCATAAACACTCTCTCAGTCTAGATTTCCTCTAAAACATGTTATACTTGGCACTGGATGAACTTGGAATGCCTATTAGCTAATACTTATTGTTCCACCCTCAATAGTATCTTTATGCATATGTCTTATAAACAAGCATTTCATTAAGGAAGAGCCTGTGTTACTTGGAGAAGCACCAAAGGAAGGAGCTAGATTGATGCACTATAACCTTAGGACTAAAACAGACAATCTAAGAAAGTAAGTCTACAGATATAGACAAGCACACAAACTTTGGAAGCTTTCTGAAAGCTCTGTAACTTGGCTATATGTATTTTTTGCATTGCTTACTTTTTCTTTATGGAAATTAAAGGTCAAGCTCTTAAAGGCAAGAGTCTACAGGCGTTTCTTCAAGGATAAAAAGGAAGAAGCCATACTGGGCAAGATAAACAATTTTTTGAAGCCAGCTTTTTATGGAAAAAGGAACTCCAAGACACAGATGATGTGTGTGTGTGTGTGTGTGTGTGTGTGTGTGTGTGTGTGAAAAAGAGAGAGATTGAGACAGAGAGAAATAAAGGGGGGGGGAGAAAGATGGAGAGACCCTCTGAGTCCTCTGTCACATTAGGATCTCCAGAAGCTCCAGGTAGCTCCTGGAAGTTGAGGTAAGCCTCTGATCCTTGTTTTCCCAAGGTCAGGTAATTTTTAATTGTTAAAAAAATTTCAGATATTTAGCCTCCAAACCCTGATTATGGGAGAATGCTGTGGGAGATTCATCCATTTCTTCCTGGAACTACATAAGTATAACGAGTATACATTTGAAATGTATGAGATTTAATTTTCAAGTCTATCAACGACTGATTCATGTGTTTCAAAATATTTCTGAAGAAAAATGTATATTAAATTCAAGTTGTGAATGATAAAGGCTAGATGCCCCTATTTACACATACAGCATAAAGCATCTTTTGTGCTGCCATCTTGGGAACACCGGAGTTTGGGAAAAAGCGAGGAGCAACAGTTCCACTATGGGTTAAATAATCTCACTTTACAGAAAACCAAACTCATAGATAATTTATTAGCTTCCCCAAAAGACAATCCATTGAAAACTTCCATATATGTGAGAGAAATAGTTTACACTCTAATCCAAGTGCCCAACATCGATTCACTAAAATCTTTCCAAAACAAGCCTTTGTTAGAGGGAAATGCTTTGCTAAACTCTTTTTGTTTCGTTGAGATGTGATGTTCCTTAATTATTTCTGGCCTCCAACTCTAAATCTTGATCCTCCAGCGGAGGTTGAATGAGGGATCAATTGGTTGGAGGTAATAAATATTGGTCCATGTTTCTCTTCTGGGAGAAGTTAACCTTTTAAAAATCTTGGGCACAGAGATTTTCCTTTTTTCCCTTCCTCTCCATCTGGTCCAACAACAAGCGATGATGTGGATTGGTGCTGCTGTTCTGAAAACTCAAATTTTGTCTTCGGAGGGGGTGCACATTTGCACAGTGAGAGAAAGGGAGGATGAAGGCAGGCTCATGGTGGCACTCTCTCTAATGTCCTCTAATTTACCCTTTACTGGCAATTAATGTGATGTTTGGGTAATTCATTTGCTGATTTGTTTTTCTTATTTCTCAATTTTTCCCAAAATTCACCGCAAAAGGGGGCATTTTGTTTGACCTTGCAGACAGACTGTAGTAAAAGGTAGGTATATTTTTATATGAATTTGACAATGCAATTTTTGATTACTAATGAAATTCTATAAAATAAATTCAGCAATATATAGGAAGAAATAAATTACTGATCATCCATAAAGAACATTGACTAGTTAATCTAACATGCTTTCAAAATTATTTTTAAAAACAACAAAAATTTATGCATAATTATTTGAGATTAAGAAATAGATACTCCACAACATTTGGTGCAGTCAAACACAAAGCCATATTTAAGTCCAGAATTATGAATTCAATTAATAATTAAAGGATTATGCTCATAGGGAAGGTATATATAAAGCAGTAAATGGCTTTTTCAGGTGATTAAACATCTAAATGATGTTTCACACCAAAGAAAAAAGAAAGTTTATTGTGACTATATTCCTTAGCCTGAACAATATTCCTCCAACACAATAAGAACATAATTCAATGAAACTGAAATAGCAGAAGAGAGAGTGAAGTTCCTTTGCTCCTTAAGCTCTGAATAGCTGGCCTGACTGCTTTCTTCAAGTTACCAGGGATATCATAGCAACTGCAGTAAGAGGTGAGTGGAAGAATGAAGTGAGGGCACGTCTGAAAATGGAATAATTATGAGAGACTGGATTAAAGAAGTGAATAATTTTCAGTCAAAATGATCTGTATAGAAAGGCAGTGATATAATTAGACATTTTAAAGCCAATAAGAATTTCAGGGTCATTTGTGAGTGGGAGAATGTTTGGATTTTATAAGTCAGCATTGGCTAAATCCTTCTCCTGACACATTACAGCAGTTATTCTCCCAAAAGCCTTCGCAGGATACAAATTGGAAAGTGTACAAGTAATTACTGATGAATGTGAATGTGCTCCTCAGCGATGAAATGTTTTCATGGAAACAGAATGAAGTAGACGGAAAAGTATTCTCATCAACTTTGAATAGATACATCCAAAGATAATGTGCATACTACAAAAGATTTGAAAAGAGGGGTTTCAGTAATGTGATCGTAAAGGGTCATTTATAGTACACTTGTTAAAAAGCTCTTCTTACTGTAACATGTAAAGGGAATTGTACAGAACAAACACTAAATACACATTACAGCTATTTAAGGCAGCATGGATGCTAAAAAAAGGCATTCTATTCATTAAGACGTGATTTTTTAAAATTCCTGCAGCCGGAAATTTATAGTTCACATAATAAAGATCCTGTTATATTTAATGGACATTGAACACTGAATTTCTTTGTGTCAATAATAGTCTTTTTTAAAGGTGTGCTTAATTTTATTACAATTTCCTTGAAAAACATCTATATAGTCTCAGAAAAATTAATATGGATACATATATTCTAAAAAACATTGTTATTGGCCATATTTGGTCTACCATCCTTGCTTTACTATTGCTTCTTAATTCTTTGTGCATTCTCCTCTCACAGCCAGTTGAACCTGTAATTTCACATTTCTCATGCGCTGTGGCTCCAAGGAGCACCACCACACTCAGAGCAAGGAAAGGGTCCTGAATTTTGGAACCTTTCTGCCAGAATGACAGGATGTGTTCAAGAATTAAAATGAGTTTTCTGCATTGGTCTAAACCCTGTGCACTCTTCAAAGAAATACAAATAAAAATCACAGTCCAGAAGACTGGACATTTGCTATATTTAAGGTTTATGTCACAAAATACTTAAATTATTTATTATTTGATATATAATATAAAATTTAATAATGCGTTATATCAACCTCAGAAATATGTTCTGGCCCAGGCACTCTCTTTCTCAGAGTTTTGCTTGTTATCTCAATGAGAGAACAATCTTATGAGTTGAAAGAAGGTGGAACCTCCAGAAATATTTCCAATACATGAAAAGTCCTACAGGATAGCCCAGTAGGTAAGAGCTTGGCCTCTCCAATCAGAAATACCTTCTATTGGGCCGGCCCCGTGACTTAGCGGTTGAGTGCGCGTGCTCCGCTGCTGGCGGCCACGGTTCAGATCCCGGGCGCACAGCGACGTGCTGCTTCTCCGGCCATGCTGAGGCGGCGTCCCACGTACAGCAACTAGAAGGATGTGTAGCTATGACATACAACTATCTACTAGGGCTTTGGGAGAAAAAATAAATAAATAAAATTATTAAAAAAAAAAAAAAGAAATACCTTCTATAGTTCTGGACTCTACCTCTTTCAAGATGAATGACCTTGAACAATTTAATCTTTCTTGGTCTGTGGGGATTGTTGTGGGAATTAAATGAGATATCAATAAGTACTTAATCAGAATGCGCAGCTACTCCTGTTAGCTTCCATAGCCTCTGCCATGAGCTGGGGGAGGCTGAGGTCACTATTAAAGAGTGGTTAATCTCTTGCCATGGCTGTGTTCACACAATTGTCTCTTATTCTGCTGTCAGGTACGGTTTGTGCAATTTAATTCCAATGATGAAGTACCAAAGCTTGTAAATGATTTTATCTTTATTAACAAACTGGAGAGGTCTCAAGGTATAGGTGTAAGGAAGTCACTTTCAAGATGCTACTTGGAATAGGAACGAAAGGGATTGAGTTACAACTACTGCACTGGCAGTTGCCCACAGTCCTGTCCCCTCCAAGGGAGAGTGTCTCACAACAGATGTAAATATAATTTGATTGTGTGTATTGGATTCAAAGATTGAAAACGCTTCTCCAAAGAATTGTCCTAGAACTTCCAAGGACAATTTTAAAATAACAGAAAATATGAGAATATTTCAGCAGAGGAAGCAAAACAGAGAAAACCCAAAGGTAAGCTTAAGAACAATCAATTGGAGGTCCAGAAAGTCAACTCACTCCATTAATTGCCTTTTATACTTTTCACGTGAATCTGTATTTGGAAATATTCTGAGGTATAGGAGGAAGTTTAAAGGAATTGAACATATCAGGTTATATGGTACCCTACATAAGCAGTACATGTTCATTCAACAAACATTTATTAAGCATCTTCTATGAGTCAGACACTGCTCTGTCCTGGATGGCAGTAATACAGCATCAAAAAAAAAAAAAAAAAAAAAAACAGAAAAATATCCCTCTGATCTTGGAGCATATATTCATGTGGATGCACATGTTCTCATGGGCTGGAAGAGACAGCATCTCAAATAAGTGGGCGAAAGATAGATTATTCAACAAATGGCTCTAGAAAAACTGGGTAGCAATTTGGAATAAAATAAACTTAAATTGAAACATCACATCTGGGCCGGCCCCGTGGCTTAGCAGTTAAGTGCGCACGCTCCGCTACTGGTGACCGGGTTCGGATCCCGGGCGCGCACCGACGCACCACTTCTCTGGCCATGCTGAGGCCGCGTCCCACATACAGCAACTAGAAGGATGTGCAACTACGACATACAACTATCTACTGGGGCTTTAGGGAAAAAAAAAGGAGGAGGATTGGCAATAGATGTTAGCTCAGAGCCAGTCTTCCTCAGCAAAAAGAGGAGGATTAGCATGGATGTTAGCTCAGGGCTGATCTTCCTCGCGAAAAAAAAAAAAAAAAGAAACATCACATCTTACACACACACACATACACAAATCCAGAGGGATCAAAGATTGAAACATATCAAATAAAATGGAAACATACTAGAAAACAATCCAGGAGAAAATCTGACTAAAAAAATCTGTTAAGTATGAAACAGTATGCAGAAATCATAAAGTTAAAGACTAATAATTTATCCTGCATAAAAATAAATAAAACATTTTGCATTGGAAAATCCAACATAATCAAAGACAAAAGACGGAGCAAACATCTAGTTTTCTTAATATGTAAAAATTACCTTGAATTCAAGAGAAATAAGACCAACTCAGGGAAAAATATAACAATGGACAAATTCTCTGTAGTTTATTGATATATGAGAAAAGTTATCCAAACAGCTGATAGTGGAAACTCTCAAGTATAAAGATGAATACTTGAATTCTGATTGGCTTATGTTGGTTTTTGCTCTTTGATAAAAGAAGATACCTTACAAAAGGAAACACTGATTAAATCATTTTGAAGATTTTTGGATTCTGGAGAAATGATTTATGTTTAATGAACATCATAAGCTCTTACCTTGGTTCTTAGTTAACATTATAAGCAATGTGTCCACTGAACTTGAAGTAAATATCTAAATTTGTCTTCATTTTTAAAATATTGCGTTTTTAAAAAAATTATTTTATTCCAGCAAACTATTGGATTAAATAACTAAGCAATAGTCGTAAGTGAGGAGAATCTTCAATGTCAGAATATATTAACACTCTCCTCTTCAGGTATAAATTATAACCAAAGCCCATATTCATTTTTCTATACTTTAAAATATAAAGAAAACACTAAGATTACAGGAAGTCCTTTTCAAATGGCCTCCTGGCTTTTAGTCAAACACAATACAAAGCTTTTACTTGGTTGCATTACATTTAAAATAACTGTAATGGTTAAGGCACCTCTTTATCTACAAAATGACATTAATGGTTAGCATTTCTCAGTTCATTTTTCCAATATATATTTTATTTAATTAATTTAAAAAAACTTGAGCGAAAATTCCAGTTATTTTCATCATTAATTTTAAAATGTTTGCATGAATGTAGAGCTTTAAAAGTCATAGACTACAAAGTTACTTGAACAAAAAGTTTATAATTGAGACATACATAACGTGCTACGCAAGGCCTCAAACACCAAGGGAATAGGCAGGTCTTATAAGAAAACTCATTTCAGATTAAAAACCTTTAAGCAAAATTCCAAAGAAATGTGTACTGGAATATTTCAAAAGTGAAAACCCCAAGACTTATCAAAATCTTAAATTATTGATCTGTGTCCTTTCCGCATAATACTTTACTTAAGCAACTTTGGAAATAATCAAAGTTCACAAGCCTCATGGAATGTCCAGGATTCTTGCTATCACAAGTGACAAGAAGCACAATTCAAACTAAAGAAAAACAGAACAAGTAAAGGTATGTTTTGGGAATAATGGCTTCAGAAAGGGTTGAATCCAGGAGCTAAAAAAATGTCATCAATCCTCAATTTAGCTCTTTCCATATCACAATTTGTCAGACATTTGCTACATCATAGCCTCCAGCAGCCCCACATTTTACTCCACCAGCTTTCAGCTTATAGACCAGGAGTAAGAAAAAGAAGATTCCTGGGACTGAGTATTGCTGGACCAACCCAAGCACTGGTCCATCCCAGTGTGACTCATCATACGTCAGGTCTGAGTCGTTATGCTGACCCCCAAAGCCAAACTGAACCTCGTCGACCAGGACAGGGGAAGGAGCAGTTTCTCACGAGTAATTTGAGCTGTTGTTTTCAGAAGAAAAACACACGGATGTGGGACAGGCAAAAATCTTCCTTTCATATCTGTATAATCCTCATTACCATATTGCTTCACACTTCCTAGTCTTTTTCATCTGCACTTTCTTCTGAAAGTTGTCTATTTTCTCTGCAACCCATAGTTAATGTCATCACTCATCTAGATTATTGGGACAGGTACTTAATTTCTCTTCTTGACTCTAATCTTGCTTCCTGTTACATACAAGCTCCTCCCTGTACCCAAAGCGACTGATTTAAAGCGTAGACCTAACAATGTCACTATTGATCATTCAAACTCAATAGATACCTATCCCCTTTTCTCAAATCTTGACACATTCATTCTACCCTTTACTTCAATACCCAATCTCAAAAGATAATCTTGTCTCATGACATAAGGACAAAAGAGAAAGAATAAGTTATTGGGAAATGATCCTTTTCTCTAAAAATAATTATATAAAAATCTGATATGGGGATGAATCATTTTTCCTCCTTCCAGTACAACTACATTGAATATTTGCACTAAGATTAATTCACAGATATGTTAGAATAATAAGATACTTTATAGGACTCATAATAACCAAATTCTCCTTGAATATTTATTCTTTCCTCTGTAGTGTGGAAGCATCTCACTGTTGGAAGTTTTTTGTGGTTATTATAAATAAGGTTAAACTATTACAAATCTCTATATCCACCGCCACGTTTTCTATTCATACAAAAAAATCTGTGCTACTATTGTTTAATAATGTTGGCTTATGGGCTTAAGAACACTCTTGCACAAAATAAAACCATAATATTATTATATTCCGTTGGACAGTTTTGAATTGTCAAAGTGCTTAAAGCATTATAATCATATTTTTCTCTCTTCTCAATGATCTGGAAACACAAAGGCAGCATCTATACTTACCTTGTAATAAGTTCATTAAAAAATGAGCTTTATGAATTAAAAATAGAGATGCCCTATGATCCAGCCATCCCACTACTGGGAATCTATCCAACGCACCTGAAATCAACAATCCAAAGAGGCTTATGCACCCCTATGTTCATTGCAGCATTATTCACCATAGCCAAGAAGTGGAAGCAACCTAAGTGTCCCTCGACTGACGATTGGATTAAGAAAATGTGGTATATGTATATACAATGGAATACTACTCAACCATAAAAAAAGACAAAATCGTCCCATTTGCAACAACATGGATGGTCCTGGAGCGTATTATGTTAAGTGAAATAAGCCAGAAAGAGAAAGACAAACACTGTATGATCTCACTCATATGTGGAATATAAACCAACACATGGACAGAGAAAACTGGACTGTGGTTACCAGGGGCAGTGGGGGTGGGAGAGGGGGGTGGGGGGTGGGCACAAGGGGTGAAGGGAGTCATATATATGGTGATGGACAAACAAAAATGTACAAGCCCAAATTTCACAATGTTAGAAACCATTAAAACATCAATTAAAAAAAATGAGCTTTATGAATACCTAGTGATGTTGGGCAACATGAATTTTGTTAATAAGATGATTCAGCGTGTGCCTAGTACACCAGCACACAGTAAATACATCAAAAAATGCCAAACTATGGTAAAGATAAAGCCACATTACTGCATCACAGTTGATCTTAATTTCATTTTACCTTTATGAAATATCCATAAAACCTACTAAGCCCTTAGTTAGGAGAAATTTATTAGATAAAGAAAAAAGATATACTTGGGGAACTTGTAAAACAGATTCTTTAGTGCTTTTACCTCCTACTGATATATTGATAATAACCAATAATTATTGTTTTTTCTTGCCACTTTGATTTTGTTTACATCTTTATTATTTAGCATACAGTTTACAGCAGTAATTACGAGCATAAGTTCTAAAGTACATGGTTTCAAATACTGGCTCTGCCGCTAGCTTCATACTTTCTGAAAATTACTTACCTTCTCTGTGCACTATTTCTGCATTGGTAGAATAGGGATAATACTACCTACTTCACTGGATTGCTGGCAAGTTTATGAGGCTTCATACCAGGAGAGTGCTTAGATACGACTGCACACATGGTACATGCTCTTATACATACTAAATACCATTATATTTATGCAGCTCACCTGGTGCGGTAAAGCACTTCTCAGACTCTAGGTACAGATGCTTCTCAGACTCTAGAAACAGTAACCAGAACTAGCAAATAAAGGCAGGGATAGAGGCTCCACGTAAGCTGGTACACTGCATTAGTCTCGGAAGTAATATTGAATACAATAGTATGCATCAAAGAAAATAATCTATAATATCAGTGTGTATTATGTGTATGAGGAACAACACATTTTTGAAGTGTTGTGAATTTACAGAACACCCCAGATACACATATTCTCGTATATATCCCTCCACTGTGTTCTGTATCTCATCTCCAATTTTCAGAACAGAGGTGAAGGGATTGACTTTAGGTAGAAAGTTCGACAAATCCTCTGTTATGGCAAGAGGCAGAGAGCAAGGATGTGTTCAGCTGTGTGAAACCCTGAGGTCTCGTGATAGGAAATTGATGCAGTTTCATCTATTGGCTCAGTTTGGTGGTAAACTTCTCAAGAAAGAGGAATGTTTTGGCTACTTCTTTAATATCATTCTCCTTCCCAACAATGACAAGTTATTGAACTCTACACACTTTGAAGACTCAACAAATAATTGGTTTTCTGAAGTTTCATTACCTTGAGTCATAGAATGAGAAACCAATAAATTAATAAGGCATTTCTATGATTCATAAATGTCTTCCATTCTGATGGAGTTTATGTAAAAAATAGAACAGAATTTATTCCTCTAACTCATTACCAACATAGGAGCTCTCAACTGAATTTTGAGATGAAACAATACTACAAAAGTTACTTTTAGGTAGAAGTCATTAACAAATATTATTTTTGTTTTTACACTATGAAGATCTACATAGCAGCAAGTCACAGATTAAAATAACATTTGCATGTTATTTGAATTCAATATCTATTTATTTGAATCAATTCTTGATTTCCATTTTTCTACTATTTTTAAGTACAGTGTTCTAAAATGTCCACACAATCTTTGAAGTACTTTTTGTTTAGCTTGGGAAGGTACAAAAGCTCTTAAAATAAAACACAAATAGCTTGGCAGATTTCATAAGAATATTTACTTTTAAAAGATCTATTTTCAGAAAGGATCAGCTTTGCCATTTCCTTCAGATTAAAATAAAATATAATCGTATAAGGTAGAATTTGTCATCCCTTAAAAATTAACTTCTCTTTGTTCCTTATTTCACTCTCATTTTCCCTCTGATATCCTCTTTTTTACTTCAATTTCATCCAGGAGCATTTGCGTCCTTCATTAAGGCATGATGCACACATCAGATAATCCCTCTAAATGAGCCTGTGGTGCATACTGTCAATATCAATGTGAGGGTAAAAACAAGAAGTTAAAAATTTTAAGAAAGAGAGTATTACTCTCTGCTCCCCATCAGTCAAACCAGCAGGAAGGTGATGAAATAAGGCCTGTGGCTCAAATAAAGGCCAGAGGTAGAAGCGAAGTCACCTGGATATTCCAAAAGTTCTTTTGTGAAGTTGCAGGTAGGGGAGGTTTTACGTCCTTTGGTGTGATTCTTGTGAGAAAAGGATTTCAGTGATGCGTGGAGTATAAGCCAAAGCACTACTGATAGACTTAAAGAAGTATGCCCTGCACGTCCAAAATATCTTGGCCAAAGTGACTTTCGGTCACTTAAGCTCGCTGAGCCTAGGCTTGCTTAACTTTTAAACTAGAGATGATAATGTCTACCTGTGGCAGAATGTATTTTCCAAAAAGAAAATATGACTTCCAAGGTCAGGTCATAAAACGTGATACAGCTGTCACCTGGCTCTCTCCTTTGGGGACGTGAACCTGTGGCTCCCTGGGCCATCATGTAAGAAGTCCAGCTCACCTGAGTCTACTATGACAGAATAACCATTTGGAGAGACACCTGGAGATAGAGGATCTTCCCAGACAAGGCACCAGATACGAGAATGGAGAAGTCTTCAGACTGCAACCTCATGAGAGACCCTAAGCTAGAACCACCCAGGCAAGCACTTCTTAAATTCCTAACCCATAGAGACCATGGGAGATAATAAAGGATTATTATTGCTCGAAGACACTAAGTTTTGTGGTGATTTGTTATGCAGCAATCGACAATTAATACTCTGCTATTTAATTTGTGAAGATTAGAAGGCATATTTTAAAACTTTGTTAGAGTAGTTTCTCAATAAAAAGCAGATAATGTTTATTCATATTTTACATGTGCTACATGCATTTATAAACCATCCTTCCATTCTCTGCTCCAGTTAATTTTTAATAGTCAGAAGAAGAAAATAAGAAAAAGAGGAAAAATATTTACCATCTTCTGTAATCAATTTTTCTGTTCTCTGAGATGCTCTTCCAAGCACAGGTTTTGTAAAGGATAATAAAAGATTTGGTGAGAAAAGGCACAGCCCTTTTTAGTGCCCTCTTTTTTTTTTTAATACGCTTGGAAACTGAACTGAATGAGTAAATTATGCCTCTATCACTAACATTATTTTCTCGTCTGTTATTCCTCATTTCTAAATCTGCAAAGGAAGTTATTTTGTTGGGGTGAGGAATATTATAAGCATGGCAGATATCAAATATAATTAATTAGGATATTTTTAGTAGTAAAAATTATAAATCAGAGCATTCTATAATTAAATCAATAATCATTTGTTGGCATAATGGACCATATACAGATGCAAAAACTACAAGATTATGTAACCAGTGGAAGGAAATTGCCTCTTAGCAGAGACCAGTGTGTCCTTCCACATCCTAGAGCTTAGCTGGGCCTCTAAAGAAAATGCACAACTTCATATATTGGCCATGCTAAGCGAGGCTAAAGCCAACTGAAACTGTTCCACATAAGAAATGGAAGAAATGAGGGCTTTTGCTTCTGAGAGTGAGGAAACAGAGAACTTTGTTGGAGGGGGCAGGAGGAGGGGTAGATTACAAAGCAATGTGACAAAATAGCCCAAGATGTAAAAACAATAAAAATGCCAGTGTCAACTTCGACACCAGATTGTTTGCCTATGTGCTATATTACCTCCTTCCATCTCCACAAACACGCAGTCAAGTCAGCTGTGCATTCCAAATGCCATCCAGGTAGTTTATAATTTCAGATACTGAAACTGATGCTGAAAATGATGCTAAAAGTGACGCTATCTCAGGAACAGAGATGAGCAGGTGACGATGACACTCCCTACTTTTAGATATGAAACAGCTCCTGTCTCCTGCAAATGTCATTTACTGGCTTAGCACTCAGCAACTTCCCCTGTCTACTCCTTGGAGGTAGTCAAGCTATGTTGAAAATTATGGCATTCTGACGATTTTTATTAGTAATAATGCTACCTTCCAGCTACTAATAATAGAGACAACATAGCAATTAATACTGAAGGGTGTATACTTCACCTCAACTTAAAATTCCCTTCCAATTAAAGTTGGAATGGTGTTATTCCCCACAAACATGGCTACTTCTGTTTCAAATTAAAAGTTGGCAACCTTGAGGTGAGTCAGCATATACACTCAACAACTGCTATCAAGTCAAATGATTTGTGTGGAGGAAGTAGCCGTACTGATTAAATTTTCTAGTAAAACTGTGTTGGTGATATAATCTATCTCATGAACATTAAAAATCCATGCTTTAATTGAGTTACTCCAGTTTACGTTAAAACTGTTGGAAGGACTGTATAGCTTTACATTCTGAGGGTTACTTCCTAGTATACTTGAAGCTATCCTTCTAATAGCATGCAGAGCTAAAATTCTTGCTTTGAAATTGGATAGACCTGAAACCAAATGCTAGCTCAGTCATTAACTAGTTAGGTGACCTTGATCAAGTAACTTAACCTCTCTGAGCCTTGATTTTCCTCTGTCAAATGTAGACAACTGTAGTACCCATCCAAAGGGTTGTGGGGAGGGTTAAACGAGATGATTCATGTTCCTGGTTCAAAGTAAGCACTCAATAAATGTTACCTCTTAATCCTATATTTTTTAAGTCATCACCAGGTCCACAATAATATAATATCAGACTGTGGAGCCAATTTCTCCTAATGATGAAGAGAAACAACTGCCACTTCTTTGAGCATTTCATACTTTAGAAGTATTTTCACTTGCTTCATCATATTAATCTTCACACTAACTCTAGATCCTGGATGTTCTTACTATCTTCAGTCTAGAGACGAGAAAATTGAAGCTCAAGGAATTGAAGAAACTTTACCAAGGTGACTCATGTAGTTAGTGGTAGAATCAGAACAGGAAGCTGAAGCCCAGGTTCAGTCCTCTCACTGCACCATGCTGCCACTACTGCCATAGTGACTGATCTCAAAACATAAAAAACAGAAACAGAAACGTCTCAAACATTTCAGTTTAAAGCCTCACATGTTTATTTGCAGTCCTGACATCTTGATATTATTCCCATGGATTCATCAGTATAATCTCGCTTGCGTTATTCCTTTTCCTGCCCTCCCTTGTAATGGCCACGCTTCCATTCACACACCTGTGGTATACATCGCTTACTCACCTGTTCTTCCTCCACAATCAGATCAGCCCACTGGAGTTCTACACACCAGCTTTGAACAGAATGGCTGCACTCCAACAATTTGCTGAAGCTGGCTGTGTATCACCCTTGAAGACAACAGGGAGCATACAGTGTGTCAAAGACAACCCTGATCCACCAAGTGCAGTGCTAAAGGCTGTCTATCACTCTCTCGTTGCAGTTCTGCACCTACTTTGTAGAACTTGAGCTAGAGTGCTAGAGTGAAATACTAGGTGGGCAACAGGTAGAGCAATAGCTAAAGGAAAGATCTGCAAACCTTATGGGGCTTAAAATACAAAGAAAAATAAAACTTCACACCTCCTGTCTGATTAGAGCACAAGGTTACTTTTTTCAGCTAGACGTTTTGTTTTTCTTAAGATAGGGTTATGGTGGGGTCAGCTCATTTGCTGACCTCTGTCTTCTTCACCCTGAATATTTCATCTTAAATGCTGGACTGATTTTCAGAAAGATCCTTAATATCGAGCAGAGTTTAAAAGACAACGAGTCAAGGGTCCTTGAAGAATTTTGAGTACAACAGTCAAGTAACAAGGGCACTGGAAGCTACAATTAAGTAGCCTTGAGGAACTGTAAATAGTTGTGGATAGCAGCCTGAGAGTGCCATCAGTTATAGAATCGTGGCAGCAAAGCACTGAAGATTTTTCCACAAATGGATGGTTTTCCACCTCAAAGTTATGCAGTACATGTCTTATGCTTTTCTATAAATTTATGCTGTAATATCCTTGACTCTCACCACATCCAGAAGGATATAGATAGTGCTTCTAAACAGAGAGGCAAGTTCCCATTGTATGGCAGCAATGCCTAAAGTGACTAATTGCCTATTTCTTATCTCTGATTCATTCCCTGGTTTATTCATTGATTCTTTACCATTTATGGAGCCAAACAAAAAAAAAACTCGGGGAAATATCTTCATGATCTTACTGTGCAGAGCTAGTGATATCATATGATTCATTGCCAACATCACCTCTCCCGATATGCCTTCCAAGAGCCTTCCTCACAATGCTCTTCATAAAGAGTGAAGCCAACTGCTGGCTACAATGGCAAAATCTTCAAGATAATGCACAAGGACAATTGTGGTCACTGAAAGCTTTTTAATAATACTACAGTCCTGTTATACCAAAAAAGGATATGGATATATTAGTCACGGTCAAAGAATTTTAAATGATAACAGGAGGCTTCCCAATCTTACTAAGTGGCATCAGCTTCCCCCAAGTTTCTCTAAAAGAGTTTGAAGCCCACTTTGATTCTTCTCTCTTACATCGTCCATCAAATTCTTCAAGTCCTTTCAGTTGTAACTCCAAAACCTACTCTGAATCTCTGTCATGACACCTGCACTGCTGCCAGGCGTGCCCAAAATGCTATCCCCCCTGGCCTGGATTACCTTAATCTGGTTTCTTTGTTGACTGCCACCTCACTACTATCCATTCTCTGCACAGCACTAACATGAAAATCCACGCTCTTTTATCCCGGCTTTCTTGCTTTTTGAGATCTGGTCCCTGCCTCACTCTCTTATCTAGTACTCTCCCTGGCCATACTGACCTTTTCAGTCTTCTTTGAATACTCAAAACCTGTTCTTGCCAAGTAGTTCTCACCATTCCTACATCTTTGCGTGGATGGCTTCTCTGCCCAGGCAGCTCTCCTCTCAAAGGTAACTTCCTAGAGACCTATCCTGGCATTCTTTTCTAAGTAACTCTTCCGAAGTCATTATCCATCACCATGTTTTACTTTTGCCATCATATTTACTGCCTGACATTACCTTGCTTATTTTACTTGGTTACTGTCTGTCTCTGTCACTTGGAGTACAAGTTCCCTGAAAGCAGGGAGTCTGCTGTGTTATTTACTTGCTATCACCAGTGCTGGGACTGTTCAGAGCAGACAGTAGTAATCAATAAGTATTTTGTGAATGGGGGAATTAATGAAAAGGACCTATGAAATAAGACATAATAAGAAATGAAGAGAAGGAAAATAGATATGCTACAAACTATCACAAATTCAAGGTTTAAAATCAAAACCTTACTATATATTGCCAACGTTTTATAAAATGTACATTAATGTATTATTTGTTATTTTGGCCTACTGTTTTATGCAGACATGTGGAATAAAGATTTACTCTTCGTGCTTTTTCTGAACTCTTATTTACGTTTATTCGTGAAATACTTATTAAGGAAGTAAAATTTGATTGCAAGCATTACTAAAAGACAAGGTTACTTGAGCTTGGTTTCATGAGGAGACTTGGGAAATGTAAACATATTTGAGAACACAAACATATTTTTAATAATTAATGATCATTAATTAACAGAACTTGTTACTTAGACTAAACAAATAACGATCTTTCAGAATTGAAAAGTGAATAAATAATTCATCTTTGCTTATTTTTTTCTCTACTGTGTTTTCAAACAGGTAGCATACACTCCACATGTGAAAATGACCAAGTATGCAAACAGTTGCACCTACCTGCAAATAAACTAAATGGCCTTATAAAATGTCAGGAGACATTTATGGGCATTCCACACATGAGGGCTGTCACCCTACTAATCAAAAGAATCCTAATGATATCTAAGTTTGTTCTCTTTGCTTTCCCTATTCATAGAAGCTATTTCTTAATCTGAAATTTCACAAGTGCTGTCTCAGTGGGAACAACTTCCCATTTGTCTCCTTTTTCATAGTGTTGGATATCTTACTTAGTTTTGAATGATCCTTAATACATCTTCCATATTTGAGAAGAGCTACCAGCCAAGTGCTGGCAGATCTAAGACGCAGCATGTTGCACCGGGAAAAATGTAACTTAAAGGGTGATACTTCGATTCCTCTGAAGTTGGCCACTCACTGGCTTTGCAACTAGGCTATGTCGCTTCTGCCGGCCTCAGTTCCTCACCTATAAAATAGTAACTACTCTCACAAGGCGATGGTAAAAATTAAGTGAGATGGTGGATATAGAAGTGCCTAACATAATGTCTGGCATGCATTGTCCTCTCTATCCCTCTTCTATTCTCAGTTCTGACACTTACTAGCAATGGGACCTTGTCAATTCACTCACCAGGTCTGGCTTTTAGTTTCCCACTTTCAGATGATAGCATAATAGCCTACATGCTCTTAAAAGGATTTCTTAGGTCAAAAAGTCTAAGATTCTTACATGTAAGAGTAATCAGTTTTATCATTCATATGGGAATGATATGCTCAATGTCTCTAATAATCTCTTCCACACTAATTTCTCTATTTTATTTCATCTCTGCTTTTCCATGTATTAGTGTTAAAATTAAATCTGATGTCTTTGAGAAAGCCACCACTGTCTTTCAGATGTATCAAGTGTCAAGTCTTTTTAAAACTCAGCACCCACAGTGTTATAGTGTAGGAGGTGATGGTGCTTCTCTTGGTAATGTCCTTAAAGGCACCTGTACCAAGTTTTAAATTCTCTAAGTATTATTTTAAAATGTTTTCATTCTAATATAGATCATCTATATTTTAAAAGGCAATTTGGGAAATAGGATACTTCAGCAACATAAAGACTCTCACCTTCTTCAAGGTTCAGCCCACATGACTATACCTACATGAGGACCCACGAGCCAGATAGATGGAAAAGATCATTCCTACTCACTTACAAATCTCCTCGGCTTCAATTTCACTTTTGTAATATACTAGAGCCCAACTTTACTTGATTCTTTTCATCTTCCATCATGTAAGAATAAAACATAGATAAAGAAATATGTAGTTGAAAATGCATTTGTATTTTAATCGAGAACTGTGTGCTCAGGAATTATCACTCAGGCAAACGGAGATAGCCATCAGTCATAAGTGTTCCTTTGTATCTGCAGCAACTTCTTACAGAGGAAAGAAGTATTTCTGGATTCTGAGAAATTTGCTGTCAGAATACTACACAGAATTCCTCTCTTTTTTTAATTTCCTGCTAGCCTCTGAAAGGAGAAATGAAGTAGGGGGGATGCTTTTTTCCTCTGCTGTGACCTGAAAATAGACAGGAACAGACTATCTGTAACACTGCTATTTAAATCAAAACTCTGGAAATGACATCAGTCATTATTTTTATTTAGTATGGATAATCATAGTAAAATTGGCAGAATACTTTATAGTTTATAAATATAAATACGTATATGAGTATAGGTTTGTATATTATATAATTTGATTTATACAAAAACTTTATTATATTTTAATTGTGATTCAGAAGACAGCAAGGGACTTGGGACAGGAACCCAGGGCTTCTGTTCATACATCTTACATTATTTCCATATTATATTTTCTCATTTAATGTACGGTAAAAAAAATCAGAAATTCAGTTGAAATTTCAAATAAGAATTTGAGGGATCTGAAAAATATTTTATTTGTATGTATGTATACCTACACAAACACATACACATATAGTACAAAAGAACTGTTTTCACATCCAATAATTAAGATTTTGGTTTACCTTTGTACAATTAAAAATATATTTTTAGTATTCAATATAGACGTACTTCCAACTTCTATTCTCCATATTTAAATTGTCAACTTTGAGAAATGTACAATTTTAATGCCCGAGCAGCATAAACCAGATAGGAGACTGAAGCTCATCTGTATGTTACTTTGTAAATGTTCTTAAATCTTTTCCACATGCTTCATTCTTTATTTCAAATAGTGTGTAAACATCTTCACGATGGGAACTATATTTTCTTTTTTTGTGATACCTCATAATATAAATTTGAGAGACGAAAACAATGCGATCTCAGTAAACCTTGGCTGTCTGAATCTAATTGCGTAGATTTTTAACCTCCCACAGACACTTCAGTTAATTGTCTCTATGTTCTCCTCATAGTTTAAACTATGAAGTCAAGAGCCAAGCAGAAGAGCATTTTAATAGTGGTCTGACATTAACCAGGAATGATGTTTACATGTGTACCATCCAGTACACGCCAAGCCTCAACTGATGAGTACTAAGTGGATTTGCATCTTCCAGTATCTGTATAGGAAACATCATGTGAACACTAACTCCTATAGGTCTTTAAGACAGACAGTGTTGCCTCAACTGATGAGTACTAAGTGGATTTGCATCTTCCAGTATCTGTATGGGAAACATCATGTGAACACTAACTCCTATAGGTCTTTAAGACAGACAGTGTTGTCTAATGGTTAAGAGTATGATATTCAGAGTTAGGGAAACCTACGTTCATATTCAAACTTTCCTATGTGAACTTTAACAATTTACTTCAACCATTTAATCCTCAGTTTCTTCTTCCACAGAATGGGAACAACAACAGCACCTCCCTCACTGGATCTGTTCAGTAAGGATTATACGTTAATGTATGCACAACACTTTGACTAGTATCTGCACATGGTTACTCTTCTTTTCACAGTACTTAGTAATCATAATCTTACCATATTATTGCTTCCTTTGACACTATTTACTTTTTGCCCACTATTCACTCATTCAACAAATATTTATTGGGTTCCAACTATGTAAGAAGCACTGTCCTAGGTGTTAGTCACACAAAAGCACAAATCTCTGCTCTCACAGATTTTACAGTTCCTTTATTTGTACTATCACTCATAATTTTGCATTATGCATTCTCTACTATATTCTCTATTGTATGACTGTATTAATGCCATTATTCAAATAATCTCATAAATGTAAAATTTTGACAGATAAATGGTTCAAAGAACAGTAGGTTCACGCTACAAGGACCTCACTGTTTTTCCACATTGAAGAATAGACCTGATACATAACTATCATCCACAGAATCTCAAGGTGAGAGAGAACTGAAAGGATGACCAATTAAGTTTGTGTTTATATGTCATTTATTCTCTTCAATGTTCTCTTCCGTACATTTTCCATCATTTAGTCTAAAGTTCATTTTCTCGATTTCTTGTCACTTTGTCAACCTATTGTGATGTAAGATAAATAATTATGACCAAAAATAAGGCTAGGATACAAATGAGAAAACAATATAGTAAAATCTTGTTAATCCAATGCTAGTTCATTCAAAATAACATTCAAATCAACAGTTATTCCCCAAATAGATATGGTTTTCTCATTAAAATTGTTCATTTAATACAAAGCACGCATTATGAATTATTTAAGGCAGACATTAGGTCCCAATAGTACCTTGCATTATTAAAGTGGTAGAACAATTCCAAGAGATGCCAGGAAACAGCTGTATATCAGCTACACTGAAATTGTATTTGTGGACCACTGTGATTACTTGAGGCTGTAGGATTTCGCACATAAGATAATCTTTTGTTCACCGTTTCTCTTTAAAGCAAGTGTTCAGGACCATTTCTATAAATTTGCAACATTTTCCAGGGAAAGGACTTGCCTTCTTCTTCTTACAGTGTTAAGTATCTGGCACAGAATTATTTAATTTTAATAATTAAAAACAGTTGAAGAAGCTTTTCTCTCAACCATGATCTCATTTTTTCAATGATAAACTGGTTTTTATCATCTCCTTGAATTTTTAAAAACTATAAATTTTCCATTGGGAATTGCTATCCTTATATAACTGGAGAACTAAGAGAACCTTGCTGTTATGAAAAGGTTCTAAGAGTACTTGGGGGGAAAAATTGGAAGATACAGGCTGCTTTTTAGACACAAATTTCCTCAGCTTCACTATCTTTGAAATGGAGCTCCTGTGATTTGATGCTCAGAGGATCTTGGATGCTTAGAAAATCCAGACCGTATACAATTTAATGTTTAACAATCTGAGGATCATCGGATCAGAAGTGTTATGAAAGTACAAATATTAGGATTGTTTAAAATGTTAAATGTATCATCTCATTAGAAAAGGAAATCTTGTTTTAGTCAGAATCCCTGGGGGTATGGATGGTATTTCTCTTTAAAAACTATTAAACAAGCTAAAAGCAGACGGTACAGTAAGCGTGGTTTGAGCCACCAGGCATGATTTTAGTGTAAGATTTCCCCTCTGTTCTAGGATGCATAACTGTTGAGAACAATTATTCCCTGCTGTGGCCCAAGTTGTGTCAATATGACAATTCATTTGGGAGATTTGTAAATCATTAGAAAGGTTTACAGTATTTTATCCCCTTAAGGACCACAGTGCGCTATGTCACCATGGTGATTTATGACTCCTTCTGAATTTCCTTGGGATAAACCACGTGCAGTTTAACATCCTATACTCCTTAAATTAACCAGAATTACCATCTCTACATGATCCATTTGTGCCACAGAGAGGGGTAGATTTGAAGGTTAAATCACAGAGGCATGTGAGAGCAGGGTGTGTGTTTATAGTAATAATTAAGATGATAAAACTACAGTTTTAAGGAAAGCCAATTCAATTCATAAAAGAGGCATGATAGCATGAACTTTTCCATTATAATTTATTAAAACAGGCAGTCATTCAATAAATATTTTTGTTGACTATTTTGTGCACAATTTCTCAGGTGTAATAGGAAACATAAAGATATCAAAGACATGGCCCCTATCCTCAAAATACGTAGACCAACAATCTTTATGAATTTCTCCTATTCTCTCTTTTTCGGCTCCATCAAACCAGAGTAAAAATAAACAAAACTCACAAACATACAAGAAGCCTCTCTCTGCCTTCTTCCCAGACTTTCTCTTAGAGCAGAACTAATGTTACTGACCTAATAGCTAGTAAACCCCATGTTATGCCAGCCAGCCAACTGCAATTGCTACTCTTTAAATATATTTCAAAAGCCAAAAGAAGTGGAGAGCCAGCTCCAGGCCCCCTGGGAAACCCTGGTGCTGCTCACAGCGGTAACGCCTTCAAGAAGAGATCTCGGAACTGTTTCTCTGTTTCTACTCAAGGAGGGGAGTCGTTTCTCCTTCTCTCTCCCTGCAAATCCCAGATGTTTAAACTCTCTATTGTTTTGCCTACTGAACCCCTGCTTATCCTCCAAGGTGTGACTCTTTCCCAAATATGAGCCATAGTCAGGCCCACCCTTCTTTATGTCCTCCCAGCCCTTCCTACTGACTCACCTGTGGTTCTTGACGATAGTGCATCCTGCGATGTGGATGCATCCCTATTTCCAGAGCAACAATACAAATCACATGAGGACCGTATCCCATCTCATTCACCCTTGCATTTCCAGAGTTTAGAAAAGCACTGGGCATCTGGGAGGTATTTAATAAGTTAAATGATGGGCCAGCGCCCTCTTTTCAATTATTTTAAATTCTTTTACATGATGGAGTGATGGGCGGGCTTTACATAGCTCCAGGATCAGAAAAGAGTCCTGTGAGCAGAAGCTCTGCAGAAGTCATATTGGAAGAACAAAAGAAACAACTGTCAATATGTAGAAATCACCAGTAACTGGAAAGGAGCCTGTCACTGGATGTATTTAAGCAGAAAATGAATAATAATTTGGTGGCAACGTTATACAGGGAAATCCAATAATCAGATTGGCTTGTACTACATGGACTTTATTTTTTCTTACTTTTGCCTATTTTTCGCATATGTAGCAAGCATGCAGTGTTTAGTTTTTTGTTTTGTTTTTAAATAAATGAATGATGAATTTGCTTTAAGTGTGACAGGGAAAGGCATAAGGAGACCGTGAACTTTGATAATATCAGTCTCCATTGTTGATTCCTTCTACTTCACACTCTACTTTTTTAGTCCCCTTGTCCAGGTTCGAACCCACCACAATGCGTGTGTTCTTGGCTCATGTTCCTGGCTCCTTGTGATCCAAATCCTTAGCTTGGGTCTAGCTCTTCAGGTTACTAGACTGGGCTCACGTCTGCTTGTTATGTTTTGAACATCTAGGTCTTCGGCATCTGCTTCCCTCCTCCTCTTTCCCACCTTTTCTCATTTGACAACACAACCGTCTGCCACTCTCCTCTCTTTTTCCTCCACATCACCCCAATCTCCAGCCTCAAACCACTTCTCCCCTGCAGCCCAAGACTCAGCATGCTAGAGTCAAATGCTTTTGGCAGCTAACACTGTGAAAAAAGCTTTGGCTCAGTTCACTCAGATTGTGGAAAAGGGAGAGACTAGGGTATCAGTTAGAGAACTGACTTAATTTTAGAAGCTATGACTGCAGTGGTAACAGAAACATACTCTCCATGGCTTTCCACTACCACAGTCATAATCATCATGTCTATTTTTCCAGCCTTTGGTCCAGCAACCATGGCAGGCAGAGGCAGAGGAGGTTGCTTTGATTTTTTTTTTAAATTGTAAAAGATATTCTTCACTACAAGTGTTTGCATACATCTGTCAAAAGGTTCCACTCAGACACTGAAAGCTTTGCCATCTGAACTCGGAATGCAGAACAATCCATGTCGGGGACAGAAATCAGTATTGTATAACAATGCCCCGATTATGGGTCAGACAGGTGGGACGGTGAGATGACAGCAGGGCTAGTGGCCCCTCATCACCCTGTGCTTGCAGGCCTACACATAAATGTAATTAAGGGGCTGTGCTGGTGTGACTCTGGTCTCAAGGTTAATTAACCACAGGAAAATGACACCTTCAGGTGTCCTGTATCATAACAGCATTCGCAGAAAGAAGCATGATTTTAAATTGACAGCACTGACCCACCAGACAGCAGAGTTGAAACCAGCAGAGGTGAAAACAAAGACTGACATAGGTTGCTGCACTGCTGACAAGATGGAAAAAGGACACATTCTTCCTGCCTTGGGTAGAAATAACACTGAAACTAAGAAAAACTCAGCCATCATGCTCACTGTTGAGTGTGAGCACCATCCATGATTAACTGCATGTGGAAAGCTTTATCATCGGTGCCCTGTGCCCCCTCCATTCCACCCCACTGAAGCTTGGCATTCCTGAGTCCTGCACCCCTGATGCCAGTACACACGCACGTGCACACACACACACTGACACACTCCCTCCCTCCCTCCTAGGATTCTCCAACTCTTTCCCAGAGAAGCCCAGTACGAAGGGATGTGTAAGGCCCCTGACTCGCACTGAAGGCTGAGACCCTTCAGCAGGCCCCTCACCTTCTTAGAGGTTTATTTTCTTCCTATTTAATGGGACTTTTTTTATTCCGTATCTTTCCTTTTCCAATTTTCAAGCTATGTCCAGACTGGTCTGCACTGGGATCTGGCATATCCATGTGACCTGGAAGGGAGAATCTTAGTGAGAAAGAGAGACTGTCTGGCCCTCAACATCCAAGATCCTTGGGTTTCTCACCAGGCGTATTTGGCTACCTAAGGAACTGGGCCTCTGCTACCTGGCCAGGTGTGTGTTCGGGGGCAGGAGGAGTATTTTTTCCCTACAGTGAACGGTACCCAACACACCAGCACGGACCCCCGCTTGGGTTTCTCTGAGCACTGAATGCAGTGCGCTCAGCTCTCTCTCCAACCAAATCCCCTCTGCTATCAATTTGTAAACAACTCGGCTCTGCCTGCATAATATGTGAGCAGGCGATGCCAGTGCCACACTGTGCCCTTCCCTGCTCCCAGCCAAGTGCACCTGCTGCCCAGGGCTCTGGCTGCCGCCGCTGCTACTGCTGTTATTATGCTCTGCCATCGCCTGCCCTGCTGCTTGCTGGGCTGGCGGCACATCTTCAGCATGGGGAGGAATGTTTATTGGTTTTAATTGGTGGACACGGCTGGACAGTGACATTTGGGGAGTATTGTGTGTCATTCACCCTGCAGCAGGTGCCGGCTGCGATGGCAGATGTAGGTGGCTCAACTTAGAATACAACCTACAGATTATTGCCTTTCCAGAAAAATGCAGCTGCTGTGTCTCTCCCCTACCTATGGGAACCCATACTCTTCCCTTTCTCGTTACCACCTCTAGTGCTTTCCTAAGTGGAAAGGTTTCATTTATTCTGATATACAATGGTCTCATTCAAACAAAAAAACAATTTGCCCATCCTCTCTCCAAAAACCATAAATATATAGTCTATGAATACAGGTACCTTTCTTTGTGTGTGACCCAAACATCTCCCTGAATTTACTGTTAATATTCTATATGTTGCAACAATTCATATATTTCTTGGGTAATATTCTGAATATCAACTTGGCAAATCTTTTTATACATAAATAAAATGTTTTATATCAGATCCTACTCCTATTCAACCCTATAACTAACCTCTTGCTATTAAGAAGCCTCAAAGCTGCATGCTTTTCAACCCAAGAGATTTAGTTTTTGTGTGTTTAGCTTCTCTTCCACATTACGTGACCTCACTGCTCCTCTTCCAACCGGGGTCACGCAACAATACCCACAGCAGAGTCAGGTGGAAGACCCAGTGGGCCTCCAGCGGCAGTGGCTATGTGAGTTGCCAACTGTCTCCCTTTGATGCACTAGTCCCGGACAAGGGTGCAAAATCACACACACACAGAGCCTAACCTCCGCAAACAGTCCTTTTCTCAGGATTCCTTCCTCTGTTTCAGCCCGTCAGCAAAGCCTTGCCTTCACCAGACCATCAGAAGCCAAGAACTTGGTGTTGTTGCTTTATGCTTTAATAATGGTGCTGTATGTCACATATAGCTTCTGCTTGTTTATACGTTTATATCAGCCTCAGCTGCTGCTGCGGGAATGCGCTGAGAGGGTACTTAGTGGCTTCCAAAGAGCAGAGCCAGAGACTGTAAAACTCTTCTGCCACCTAGTGGTGCAACAAAAGCCACACGCGTCAGAAAATGTAAATATGTCTACAGGGCCGGGAATATCAACTTGTTAAACTTTGGCTTCAGTTTAAAAGGAGACAATTAAAACATATACCCCATGTCCTCAAGTGTAGTAATTAAAAGTGACCTAAAAGTAATGTTTTAATGATGCCAGATCTTTAAACAGTGAACGACTAAATAAAATGCCCTATGCTGGTAACTATAGTGTTCCCAATCGTCGATTTATAAAACAAAGTGATCCAAGCAAATAAAATCATTATATTGAATTTCTTCTCCAGATTTTCAGCATGTTTCTTTTTTAACCGTCTGTTGTTTAGCTATATACTATTCCAAAGTGCAGGGAGGGCTTGGAGTGTAGTTATAAGTGGAAAGGAGATTATCATTAGCTTTGAAAAACATACAGCTCATGTCATAGCATGGAGTATATACAGCCATAGAAGGTACCACTTATCCTACAACACTGGAAAAGAGGGAAAATTCAGGATCTGTGTAATTCATGCACTATAATACTGTAATTATTGAATCCTACCTTCATATGGTTTTAAACAGCAGATGATATATAAATACTGCAAAATAAACCAATTATTAAATCATTTCCAAATCACTACTGAATAGGTCACTGCGATTGTTTTGACACAGATAAATGTGATCTGTAATGGAATCGTTGTATACATAACGGGGAGTTGATTCCTTTTTAAAAGACAACAGAGTTTGAGGAAGAATGAGTACTCCGAAAGGATCTGAGGAAAATAGTCTAAACAGCAGATGGTATGGCTCCTTATGGATGCTCAGCATTCAACAGTGAGAGAGATTTAGATAATGCTAAAGGTGAAGAAATTGCAGAATCAAGTATCTTTCTCCTCTCTAAAAATGTAAAAATAAGAAAACAAAACTTATGCATAATTTATGGAGGCCCCAGGACAGTCTTAAATTATGCAATCCACATATCCATGAAAAGTTGCTTAATGTATTCCTTACTTACTTCATGACACTGATTGCTCCCCTCATCCCCCAGTACACACACACACTTTATTTCTGAGACAAGTCAGCTAGAGAAGCATGTCTGTATCTACCAAAGAGTGACATTCATTTCTAAAGCAAATACACCAGTGAGCAGAGAAGCACAAAGGCATTTGCTAACTAAATGCTTCTTTTATCAACTCAGTGGTCTTCCCTGCTTAGAAAGCTTCTCAAACATGCATAATGGGATTAAAAGCACTCTCAATAAAGTTCATTACCTTAGTGGTACCATCTTCCTGTGAAATTAACTGTATCTCCTATATGTACATCTACTTAAGGTAGTAATTTAATGGCAATAACATCTATATCTAAGAGGGTTATTTTTCCCCTGGATCTGCTTCACACTTAGAGATCTCTTCATGTTGTTCAGAATAAAAAACAGAAACACTGTTTTCTTTCTGTTTTAGGGAAATGAGGAAGAAAATGACAAAGGAGAAAAATCAAAGAATTCTTAAAGCAACAATCCTAGAAAATAGTAATGCCACAAACACTTTAAAATGAGTGTTCAATGGAGGAGGAAGATGAATGAACTATAGGTATATCTGATTTGCATTAAATAATCTCTACATTTTTACTTAGTGTTTCATCTTTTTTGTTTTTTGGTGAGCAAGATTGGCCCTGAGCTAACACCTGTACCCATCTTTCTCTATTTTCTATGTGGGACGCCGCCACAGCCTGGCTTGATGAGTGCTGCATCGGTCTGCGCCCAGGATTCAAACCTGCAAGCCCAGGATTCAAACCTGCAAACCCCAAGCCGCCGAAGCAGAGTGTGCAAACTTAACCACTACACCACCAGGCCAGCTCTTAGTCTTTCATCTTATACTCTCTTCTCATCTCCTCCTCGCTGCCATCCCTCCCTCCACGCATACACAATCTTGCCCCCTCTCTTTATTTCCGCAAATCATGCTCACTTCCCGTATTTTCATACACACTCAAGGGAGGTATTCTTAAGCCATGTTAGATAGGGGCTGTGTCATAATGTTAATTTCTCCCCCTTTTTTGGGAAGAGCTCTGATTTTTTAATTCTCTTTTTCTACTCCTCACACTTGACTCAGGAGAGACTGAGCCTCTACGCAGCACTAAATCCCAATTTGCCTAAACTAATCATTAGCACCTCCTTCTATTAATTAGCTAAGGGTGGACATGTGACCCAGGTTGTCCCAATATCATGGGAGGTGTGCTGGGGAAGGGGAGGAGGAGGATGACTCTGGATTCCTATAATGACAACACCGGGAACAGAGAATTCCTTGGTACCTTTGGACATGGCTCTTTTTAAATGTGTCTCTTGAAACTGTCACATCTATCTTACATCTCTGAAGAAAAGCAGCCTTTAGGACGATTGTAGAGGATGAATGGAATCAGAGTCTGTGATGACTTTGGACCCTGGGGTCCACTTATCCCAGGGCTGCTGACCTTTAAATAAAAATTAGTGTACTTTGGCCGAATGGATCCTACCCTATGCCTCTGTCCAATGACATGCAGCTGAAAAGACTACAGATGGCTCCAGAATATGTTCTCTTTCAATACTGGCTAATTCTAAAACCTTTACTCTTTCTACATTACTACTCAAAATTATCCTGACTCTCCTAATTATCCATTCTTTCCTCCTTCACATACAGTTATCTATTGAATCCTACAGATTTTACTTTCTAAATATCTCTTGAATCGATCTTTTCTCATCTATTCTACATTCACTATTTTAGTTCACTCCCTTATAATTTTTCTCTTGAAGTCATGTTACAGCCTCATAACTCCTCTGTTTCAAATAAATCCTTCACTCTGCCTCTAATATGACACTGTAAATTTCAAATGCAAAAGGTCCCTTTCCGTGCTTAGATGCATTCCTAAACGTCCCTCTGCATTCACAGTCAAGTAAAACCCTTTGCGTGATCAACAGGCACTTCTTCTTGACCCATCCTTGAAAATGCAGTTTTTCTCACCTTTCTTGTCTTTATCCTCTATTGTCCAGCCATACTGAAATAATTATACATCCAAAATTTTGTTATTTCTCGCCTCTGGGCTTTTCCACCTTGGTTCCCTCTGCCTGTGATGCCTTCCTGCATCAATCAACCCCAACTCTAGTTTACTCCAGCTGGTTACTTTGTGGTCAAGTATCTGAGAAGCCATCTCTCCCATCCTAAGCTGTTCTGGTTGTGTGTCCCTCCTCTCCCCATGTCACACTGTACTTGCCTCTTATACAGTGGTGAGCACACTACTCTGTCATTTTTTTGTTTGTGAATTTGCTCCAGTAGCATATGAGCTCTTCCAGAATATGGAGCATTACTTGCCCAACACTTCATACCACGTCTGGCATAGAAAAGGTTCTCAATAAATGATTTTTGATAAATGACAATATCTAATGGCCTTCCAACTTAAAAAATAATAATTCTAAAAGGCACAGAGCTAGTTAGTGGTGCAAATGCAAGTAGAATTGAGAGCTCTTGATTCCCAGTCCCGTTATCTTTCTATTACAATGTACTGTTTCAGATTTAGTTTACTCTGGACCCTAGTGGTTAAAACTCAGAACTGTCATTTAAGACAAATAGCTTCTTCCAAGGGCTTTACCAGAGCCTTATAGTTAGAATTGCCTGAAGCAGATCTTTTAACCTTCCTATCATCCTCTTTCTTATTTACAAAACAGGGGCAACAGTATTGCTCATCTCTTCTTGCTAAGGAATGATTAATGTGAGGTCCAGTGAAACCGATATCCACGGAAATGATTAAAGGCAAGGGTAGGACTCAAAAAAGAATATCCTCATGCTCTTTTTTGGTTTGCTAATATCCTTCTATGTATTTATTGAATACAAGAAATTCAACAACAGCACAACTCAGAGTATATTTCCCTGTTGTATCTAAGAAAGTAATATGAAACAAACAAAAGAACTACAGCGCCTCATCTATAGATACCTTTCTGTGTTACAAAATGGAGTTCAACATCTTCATATTTAACTGTGTTTATGTATCAGGCAATAAACCCTTGACCTTGTAACATGTTATATTTCAATGCATTTAATCAATTCTATATTTATACCCTGAAATGCTGTGCATTTTGATTCTACTCAGTATATGGCAGTATAAATACAATGATTCTATGAGGAAAAATAATAGTTGGAATCAAGTGAAGTCTGAATTGTCTTTCAATTCTGAATATTTTAAGAAGGATCAGAGCTATGCTGCTGTATGGATAAAAACAGTATCTTCTAGACAGGCTCATTTCTCGTCTTCCTCAATGATCTCCTCAAATGTTATCTTATCAGGGAGGTCTTTTTTAACCATTCTATTTAAAATAGTAGCCCCCCCACTCCTTCCAACACACTCACACTCAGTCTCTCTCTCTCTCTCCCCTCCTTCCTATTTTCCTTCCTGGCTTTAGCTTTTTTCCTGCTGCTTTATCACCCCTGTATCACAACACTAGATGACACACCCTTTATTTTAAGTGTTTATTGACTTGGCGCCTGTCTCTTTCCACCAGAGTGTAAGTCTCTTGAGGACAGAGGCAGTGTTTTTCCTGCCACATTACCAGTGCCTAGAACAGCATCTAGCAAGTGGGAGGTGCTCAGCACACATGTGCTGCAACAATGAGTATCCTACGCCACACAGATCCTGTCAATTTGGAGATTCTCTCAAAAAAGCACCTTTTTATCCCGTGACCTCTGACCTGCTTTGTTTTCTTGGTTTTTTTTAACATACCACAGCTGAAATATGTTTAGTGCCTTCAAAGGTCATTTTCTAAATGGTTTTAGCGTTTTCAGTCATTTTCATCAAATGCTGCCGCAGCTTTGCTACGTGATAAGCCTTTCTCTTATGATATCCAAATACCATTGCATTATTCAGAAATCTTCTCAAGTGTGTCCTTTGGAACCTACAGTCTCTGATGCAGTATCTCATGCATGGGGATATATAGTTGATAAAAGGCTAAAAGAAAATTAATGGTTCCACATTTTATCTCACTGCTTTAAAAAAAAAATGTATTTATCCTCTGAGATACAAAATACGATGATGTAAGTTAAAACAATAGAATGTTCTCATGGCTTACAAAGTGCTTTCCCAATCCATCCTAAGATTGGATGTTACTAGCAGCCCGGGTGCCACTATAGGAAGATAACAGAGGAAAGTGTGTTTCTAAGACAACAGCATTTTCTTTTATGTCTTATGCTGTAATAATAGTTCCTATTACTTTCAGGATTGCCTGGAATTTTGCCAGGAATAAAACAGTGTACATTAACCAATTAAGTAACCCTTCAAAGGACCAAAATAAACAAGTAAAAATTATTTTATTGATTGAAAGTATTACAATAACATAATAGCAATTTATATTGAGCTACCATGACAAAGAGGCAAAATTCAAATATTTAAAAATTGACTACATTTTAATTAAAGAAGTGGCTATTGATGGGAACTTACCTACTGATTTTGAAAGATTACTTTCCTGACAAGATGAGAAAATAACGGACTATCATACATGAATTTCAGACCTTATTTTACCACCCTTCTCAACACCCTATGAGCTTACTCATCCTGACCATGCTCACATTTTCTTTATAAAATGGAGAGAATCATACTGATATACTTGAATGAAATAAAAGAATTCATAGATTGAAAAGAGCTATGAATCTCCTGTGTAACGATTATTTCAGGAAAACATACAACAAACTAACACCATGAGTAATTCACCACTGATTCCAAAAATATTCCATGTAGACTTTAGTAGTGAGTTCTCTTATTCTACGTAAATGTTAAGATCTTCATTCTATTAACAATTATATTTCAGTTTTATGAATGTTATTACCAGAACACATGTTGTTGAAAATTATTTCCAGCATTTTCTTCTTATATGATATCAAAAGAAGGAAAAAAGGAAAGAATATTATTAACATATATTTCAGTTGAAGGATTTTTTTAATGAAAAAATTACCTTTACATATTTTAAAATCAAGTTTTATACAGCATGTTTACATAATAAATTAAAACAGATTCTTACTCCTCCCTCACCAATGTTTCCACTTAAAAACAGGCTCAAGATTGTAAGACAATTCAGTAAAGTTTTTTTTTCTTTTTTCGAGGTTACTTGTAAGTTCAAGTCAAGAAAAGGTACAAATGAGGGCAGAAAATAGTCGTGATAAATTTAAGGAATAATTAATAATAACCTGCTATGAATAAAGAAAAAACTTCAGGGGCCGGCCTGGTGGCATAAGTGGTTAAGTGTGTGCACTACGCTTCGGCGGCCTGGGGTTCACAGGTTCAGATCCTGGGCACACACCAACGCACCACTTGTCAAGCCATGCTTGTCAAGCCATTCTGTGGTGGCGGCCCATATAAAGTGGAAGAAGATGGGCACAGATATTAGCTCAGGGCCAATCTTCCTCAGCAAAAACAAAAAAAAAAAGAGGATTGGCATCGGATGTTAGCTCAGGGCTGATCTTCCTCACACACACACAAAAAAAAACTACAGCAATAAGACAATGATAATACAAGCCAGATTATGATAAATGCCAAAAGACAGGTACAAACAATATCCTAAATACCCCAAAAACATGAATCAAAGATCCCTTTTTTTATGCTAGCCCTCATTCCAGTCTGAATTACAACACAGACAAAAGTCTATTGTAAACGTCAACCAAAAAAAAAAAGATCATATGAGAGCATTGTATTATTTTCAATTCATTCTAGTAAGACCAAAAAACACAAGAATGAACCAAAAATTCACTTTATTTTTGGAAGGCTTTCCAAAATTTATTCCTCTCTCTTTTGTTTCCTTCTAGGGCCAACTAAACTGTCTGAAACTATTGTTCACTCTACTGACAGGTAAGTGTTTCACATCACTTTTTCTTCATGCGCCTTCAGACAGTTTTCAACACACGTGATTGCTCTCATAGCCAAGCCAATTTAAATTATTTTGGGAATAAGATTTCATTAAATGCTACATCAAATGCCTTACTAAAATCAATACATATTACATCCACTATATGGCCTTTATTCACTAATGCTGTAGTTCTGTCAAGATCTAAAAACAAATATGTGCTCTATAATTTATATAGGATACCTATGAGTTATGCTCAGTTGTCTTTTGAGAATTTACACATATATTTTTCTTTAAATTTGTTATTTTACTTTACTAAGGAGAAAGTTAGACATATTTGAGTAAAATATTCAAACTGAATCTGCTTGCCTGCTTTCAAAAATGAATGACACATTTTATCTATAATGTTTTATATTTTTCAGGTTTTGTGATTTCTGAAGAGTCAATCATTATTTGATAATGTGTTCATTCCCTTAAACAATTTCTATCTATTATGTTGTCAGTTTTTCACGATTAAAATACATTTTATAATTGAATGGTTTAAATTAATATGCTGTGTATATCCAATTATCTAGTTACTGTAAAATTTTTTATAGTTGAATGTTAAATGTTTTGGCTAAATTGAAAAATCTGCCGTTAAAAAACACAAATAAATGCTACTTTCAAAATTGCGAATAATTTACAAGGATGGCATCAATGAACTTATATAACACTCAATGTCAAGGCAGTTTCACTGAACGGAAGGCCCTAAAACCAAACACTTTGTGTTGAGCCATTGGTAACAAGGGATCATGGAGTCAACAGGGGCTCTGGTTACTCTGGTCAGGCCAGCCCTAGCTCCCCTAGCTGAGAAGATCAGGAAGGGTAATTCAACAGCAAGTGTTAAAATGATCAACACCCACAAATTGCAGCTTGATTATTTTTTGGTCTAAGATTGTGGGTAATTTCTACTTACCTCTAGTTTGCTTCTAAAGCACAAACTCTGAGCTCTGATCTGCTTACCACATCTCTTAGTGTCAAGAGTGTCACTAGGATGAAATTACAGAAAGACAAATTACTCATAGATCCATAAATACCTAGACTTTTAGACGATTTGAACAGAGAAAATACATATAGAATGTTTGCTTTAACTTCCTTTTTTTATAGATGGGAAGAAGGGTCCCAGTGATGCTAGATGACTTTCTCAGAGTTGTACATCCAGTTAGAAACAGGACTAGAACACAATTTCTACTGATTTCCAGTCTGGGAATCTATCCATAATATCACACTATTTCCTCATTCTTCAGTAAGAGGAGGATAACGTAGTTGTGGAGTTTATAGGATTCAAAGTCCCTACGAAAAATTGTTATAATGTGTAGAGTTCTTTAAAGAAATTTTAGAATTCCCAGGAGTACTGAGGTATGTAGACACAAACTATATTGATGACTTGTTCAAAATTCACTGCTATATTCTATATTAAATACTTTGCTCATTATATTCAATTTTAAAAAGAGAAAGATCAGGAATAAGTCAACAGAAGCAACTCTCTCTCTTTATAAAATCTCATTTCATCACGTTTTCAATTCCCATCTATATGATGTTATTGAAAACTCTGTATCTCCAACCCAAATCTCTCTTCTGTACTCCAGATCTCACTATTTAATGGTCAATACTACTTAATGACTGTGAGTACCTCAAACTCAAAATGTCAAAAGTAGAACTCATCATGTTTCTCCCACACCCATACCTCACAAGAAACCAAACAAATAAAAAATCAAGCCAGACTTCTCTTTCTTATTCTCTGTTATCAGAGGCTCTAACCAGCACCCATCTATACATCCCTCCATCCCTCCATCCCTCCATCCATCCACCCATCCATCCATCCATCCATCCACCCACCCACCCATCCATACATCCCTCCATCCATCCATCCATCCCTCCATCCATCCATGCCTCCATCCATCCATCCATTGAGCAGCCCAAAGCCTAAGCCCATTCAGCAACTCTTCCATCAATTTCACTTCTCATATGGAATTAGTCACCAAAGTTTGTCTGTTTACCTCCTAAATACCTCTCACCTCCTCAATATCTCTATCTGGACTCCCATCCTTTCTCTATCCTCGTATGCCCAGAACAATCTTAACTTAGACCCTCACGTTGTTCTCCCGGATTAATAGAACAGCAGTTGAACTGTTACATTGTCGTTTTCTTTCTAAAACATAAATGTAAAACCTGCATTTCTTCTTATAGTCCACATTCTTTACCATGGCATACAAGGACTGTCGTGATCTGACCCTGGGTTACCTCCACAACCTTATCCTTTCTACTCATGCTTCACTACTAACTCTTCCCCTGCATTTAACTCTCGCAGTTCTCAGAAAGTTATGTGTTCTCTTTCATGTTCAGAAGTATTCCCTCTGAGGGAACAATTTCCCTGTCTCAAGGACTCACCAACCGACCCCACTCCTTTTAACTGAGCAAAGACACTCTTCCTTCAAACCCACCTAAGCCATTACCTTTTCTATGAAGCCTTCTCTGACTGTCGTGAATGTAATGGTGCTGCTCATAACTCTAACCATACAAAATTAAATATATCTCAATTAATAATTAGCATACAACATTGTGATTTTCCATTTTGAAGTTAATTTTCAATTTCTTTAAAATTTTCTGGGGCCCTACAGTCTCCAATTCAGCAAAACAAGGGAGTTGGATTAGATGACCTTCAACACACCTTCTGAATGTAAATATTTTACATTTCTTATGGCATACTAAGTACTGATTTTAATGAATAAGATGATTTCTTAAGCACTTATTATGTATAAATTATTGAATGAATTAAACATTCATTATCTCATTTAATTTGCTAATAGTGGGAATACCTTATGTTACAATAATAGAGAGTCAGTTTAAACTAGTTTAAATAAAAATAATAAATTTATTACTTCAAAAAAAGCAAAAAACAAATTCAGAAACAAGAATTAGCTCCAGGTACAACTGAATCCAGGACTCAAACAATATCTTCAGCACTTGGTCTATTCCTCATTTTTGTCTCTGCATTCCTCAGACTTAGTCTGGCTCTCATATAGGCCCTCCAAACAGTGGCCCTAAACTCCTAAAGTTTTTCATTATCCTTCATATAATAATTCCAGGAAAAAGAGAGTTTTTCTTTCCCAATAATTGTAGCAAAAGTCCCATGATTGGATCTTACTGGATCTACTTGGGCCACATGAACAATCTGCTGTGACCAGAGATATTGAAAAACCAGATTAACCAGGCCTAAGCACCCAGCACTAAGCTAAGAGTAATGGAGTCAGGCTAACCCATACCTCACAGTGAGATCAGGGTAGGGTTTGTTGCCAAAAGATAATCTCTTAGTAAAAGAGAGATTTATGCTGGCTAGGTAAAAATAGCACATAGTCCACAAGTTCCAACAATTTGTGGGACTGGTGTTATTAACCCCACATATTTTCCCGCTAGACTAGGGGTCAGCAAACTTTCTCTGTAAAGGTCTAGAGAGTAAATATTTTATGCTTTTGTGAGTCATATTTGGTCTCTGTCACATATTCTACTTATTTCTTTTTTTACAACTCAAAAATGTGAAAAACTTTCTTAGCTTGAGGGCTGTACAAAAACACGCTGTGGGCTAGATTTGACTCATGGGTCATAGTTTGTTGATTTCTGTATTAGACAGCGAGTAAGTTGAGGACAGACGTCACGTCCCTTTGGTATTAGTATTCCCAGAATGAGCACATAGTGAGTGCTCAGTAAATGTTTGTTTGCTGAATAAATGCAGACTTGGATCAATTAAATTGAGAATTGGAATGAGAAAATGAATTTCAAACTCATTTCATATATAGCATTGGAATAACCACAGATGGAAGCTCTTTCTTAGAAACTTGATAAAGTTCGTCTGATCTCAGCATCTTGGGAAAACAGAGTTGGAGGAGACGGGGAGGGTATGGGAGTGAGAGTGAGAAGAGTCATGATATTAAAGAATAATTCTTCATTCAGTTATTAAAGACCACATAGAGAATGCAATGGACTTTTCTGTTGGGACTGTTGATGGAAAAAAACAAAGGATCTGGGAAAACACACCCTCCTGAAGCATCACCCAGACAATAGCCACCACCTGACTAAAGGATAAGCTCATAGAGAGAAACTATTGAGAGGCAGGTGGGAATGCCTTTAGTTGTATTTTTAAACACAGATCCAATGTAACTTATGCTTTCAAGCTCCTGAAGGCTAAAGCTCTCAGTTCCCTAAGGCCACACTTGCTAAGACGTACAGCTGTAGTAACAATCAGGGAAAATGGAATTTTTGTGACACCTAGAATGAAATAGTATAGGAAGAGAAATTACTACTTTATATTAGGGAATTTTCTTTTAATTTATGCTATATAGTATTTTCTTATTTATCTTTCTCTAATGAACATGTGTCTCAATTTGATATATGTCAGTCTACTACCTCAATCATTCCATGTCATTTTTTCTGGCACTATGATTCCAACAATCCTTCAGCCTCACCTAAACTCCCAATCCTTTGATCCCAAGATCTTTTTCACATTAGTCATCCCCCTTGAAGTCCTCTTTTTCCTCTTCACATAGTTTAAAATATACAATCATGGGAGTAATTAAATCCAACCTCAGTTCCTTGCTCCTCAGTGGCTGAATGGTGTCCCCAAAATGATACGTCCATGTCCTAATTCTAACAATATGTGAATGTTACCTTATCTAGAAAAAAAGAGTTTTTGCAGATGTAATATATTACAGATCTTCAGATGAGGAAATCATCCTGGATTACCCAGGTGGACCCTAAATCCAAAGACAAGTATCCTTGGAAAAAACACACAGAAGATACACGGAGAAGGTAATACGAAGACAGACGGTGATTTGAGTGATGTGGTCACAAGCCAGAGAGAATAGGAGGAGGAAATGGGAGATCATGAGGGCAGAGATCAGAGTGATGTGGCCGCAAGTCAAGAAATGCCAACAACAACCAGAAGCTGAAAGAGCCAAAGAACAGATTTTCCTCTAAGCCTTTAGAGCGAATTCAGCTCTGCTGAAATCTTGATTTCAGACTTCTGACATCTAGAACTGTGAGAAAACAAATTTGTGTTGTTTTAAGTCACCCAGTCTGTGGTGATTTGTTACAGCAGCCAAAGGAAATTAACTCATTCCTTTCTTAGTGTACTCTGGGTCACTCCAAACCTCCACCTCCTGTGGATCTTATCGCATGCACTGAACATGGCTGGTGAAAACTCACAATTGTTACCATTTAAAATCCATGACGACAAACTTCCCTGGTCCATCCATTCTTTCTTGCTCTCCTTAGGAAAGATTTCTTAACCTCACTCTTGGCTAACAATCTTACTTTCTCTTTCACTGAAAATAAATAGAAGCAATAAGAGAAGTTTTATAGACCCCTACCATTCTGTAGGTACCCATTTATCCTGGATATGTAGACCAAGTACTCATACTCCACTCTAAATATCCAAAGACAATCCTACTCCATAAGCAGATACGTCCCTGCTTGCCTATCAAAGGTCAAGGCTCCAAAGATTCCCCTGTCTCTTCTACATCAAGTTTTCTCTCTACTGAATTGCCTTCAGTGTATGAAAACGTTCCCTTTATACTACCTGCTGCCATGTTTCTTTACTCCCTTATGCAGCAAAACTCCACTAAGTTGTCTGAACTGATTCCCTCTAATTCCTCTCCTCTCATTCTGTGTTAAGCCCACTCTATTAAGCTTTTGCCCCCACTACTCCACCAACAGTACTCTTATCAAGGTGAGTTGTGACCTGGATGTTGCTAAATTTGATGATCAATTTCTATTTCCCTCATTTGACTGGCCAGTAGCATTCATCACAGTCATCATCCCTTCCTCCTTGATATACTTTCTTTACTTGGGTTTCAGAACCCCACTGACCATTCTCTCATTTCCTTACTAGTTTCTCCTCCTTTCCCTACCTCTTAATGTTGATGTATCCCAGGGATGTCCTTTCTCCTCTTCATTACCTACACTCAAGTTTTTTGTGATCTCATGAATTTAAATACTATCTATTAGCAGATAACTGCTAAGTTTGTGTCCCCAGTTAAGACTCATCTGCCAAATTCTAGACCTCTATATCCAACTGTTTCCTTGACCTATCCACTCATTTGCACTTGGAAAGTAGACATCTCAAATTTAACACATTCAAAACCGAATCCCTGATTTCCCTCCCACAACATTCTCTTTCCATAGTCTATCCATTAATTGCTCAAGGCAAAAACCTTTGCCACGGTATGGGAGACCTAAATTTTTCTTACATTCCACACCCAAATCATCAGGAAACCTTGTTGGTTCTGTTTTCAAAACACATTGAGAATAAGACCATTACTTTCCACCTTCACTGTAAATATCTGGTCCATTCCACCATTATCTCTCATCTGATCTCCTAACTGGTCTCCTTATTTTCATCCTTTTTACTTTGTAATCTATTCTTAATAGAGTTGCTAGAATTTTCTTTTTAAAAATATACCTCAGATTATATCACTTCTCAAATAAAATCTTCCCAACAGTCTCCCTACTTTATTCAGAAAGGAAATTTAAAAAACCATAATAGCATATATCCATTGATATCTCTCACCTTATATTCTATGGTCTCCCCCTCACCCACATCTCTACAGCTACTTTGGTGCCCATGCCGTTTCTACAAAACACCTGACACTGTCCTGACTTAAAGCATCTACACTGGCTGTTCCTTCAGACTAGGATATCCATTCCCCAGATATCTGCAGGTGTAACTCCTTCACCTCCTCTAAATCTCTGCTCAAATGTCATCTTCTCAATGAGGCCTACACTGACCACGTATTTGAAAATTACCCTGTCCCCAACTACCACACTCCCTATTTGTCTTCCCTGCTATATTTTCGATAGCCCTTATCACTGTCTGCCATACTATACAATTTATTTAACTTTCTGGTTCACTGTTTAATTTCTGTCCTTCCACACTAGAATGATCTCATCAAGGCAGCGATTTTTGTCTAATTTTGTCACTGATAGATCTCAAATTCTTAGGATAGTACCTGGCATATCATAGGCACTCATCGAAATAAATAAATAAATGAATAAATAAATAAATAGTTGCATAAATAATACATTCTAGTGGTCTGAGAGTCAGGAAGCTTAAATTCTAATTCCCACTTTGTCACAAACATGCAATAGGTCTTTGAGTAAGGTCCTCTAATTCCAAAACCTCTCAGTCAAATGATTTGAATGACAGTAAATTGAATAGTCAAGGGAAAAAATATGATCCTAAAAGCCTCTTATAGATGCCAACATTTCATAATTCCAAAATCTTATAAGTTACTAATTTTTGATAGCAAAGGAGAAAAGGAACTGACACTTATTGGGCATTATGATTGTACTAGATATTTTAATTCATCATCTTAGTGACTGAAAATTCCAAGATGTAAGGTCTTCTCCACCCATTTTACAGTGAAGGACCTCTGGGAAGCTTAAGTTATCCTATAAGCAGAAGAACTGAGATTCTAGCACTCATCTCTCTAACTACAAATGTACACAAAGGTCAATCGCTGAACTGGTTAGTTAAAAAATACGTTAGCACTTTGGTTACTGTCATGGACCTCTATGGTATTTCTTGCCTAGCACTCTTCCCTTCTCTTGGCAACTCACAGCTCTCTATCTTCCATGTGGCTCTGGAAGGAATTGGTATATTCACACAGGACCTCATGATCTGGTTGCAATCAGTTTTGCAAGTGCACAGCTTATTTAAGCTCAGCCACTCACTGCCCTTCCTCTGAAATCACATGGAATAGTAGATCACAAGCTGTGAGGGAACTCACAGTTAGGTTAGTTTCCAGTTAAGTTTCCAAACATATGGAGGGAATCATTCTGCAAAAAGGGAATGAATCCTTAATGCAAAACGATGCAAAGGAGAGATGAAGGGATAGAGAGAGAAAGAGAAAGATGATGGGAGGGGGGAGCTGAGACCTAGTTCTTGGAGTACTGACCATTCTAGCTTCAGATGTTCCCAAGGTGGGAGTGCAACCCTGTCCCTCTGACATTATTTAACTTGTCCTTTGATTTATACAACAATAAATTCTCCTCTCAGATTGTTTTTTTCTTATCGGCAAACCTGTATCTTTTTCTTATTTGCAAATTCTGCATTTGTTAAGTATAGATTTACAACCTAACAAGGCACCAGCACTACCTAAAATACTCTGCATTCCAAACCCTATCCCTACAAGGTATAATCAAGTTCAAGTGCGCATGTCTTGGAAAGTGAAGCTGAGTTAATTAGACAAACCTCAGAGCAAATAAATGAAATAAATGTTCCCTTCTTAGGAAATACCTCTAAGAAACAAGGATGAAAATCTGAAATAAAAATCAGCAGTACCACTAGGTCCTTGAGCCCTTTTTCTCCAGTTGCTTTACGCCAAAGTTTGCGATTTGAAGAGAGTATAAGCCTCCAGGCAAATAATGAAAATGAGTGTCCTGAGTTGAATGTTAAAAAAAAATTAATTCATAGAAATTGTAGTAGTGACTGCAGAAAATAGAGGAAATTTTCCTACTCAGCTCCAGCCATTTGCTACCATTTCTGTACACTTTCTAAAGAAATCCAGAAATCTGAGTTTTTATGTCAAACCTCTGTATTTATAATAATTGATTAAAGGTTTTATAATACTGTGCAGGCCAAACAGAACACATCTGCAGGTCAAATTTAGGCCCCGAGATCCATTTTACAATTTATGCTTTAAACTCTCATTGGTTATCCGGGACCAGTAAGGACGAGGCAAAGTATGAACGCACACAGAATCAGGTACATTGGCCGTGGCCTCCTGGGAAAGCACTGAAGAAAGTTCTATTTTCTTTCACCTTTAATATGACTGATTCCTTAAATTTCATATAGACTAAGTTGGATGTTTTTTAAGTTGTGGGGTCATGAATTACTCCCACATACTCGTATGTGTAAGAAAAATGTAGCGGTGTTCTACATTTATTACAAAACTGATCTGAACTTCCCTCACAGAAGCACATCCAACTGGACAGCATAAATAAAAAATAAAGTATTCCAATCTAATAATGCAGACTTTTTAGACAATTCATCTTTGAGGGGATTACTGTTGTCTTATAGATTACTTCTTCCTCCCCCAACTCCCTGCTGAGATAGCATCTGAGCATATATATGGTGGAGGGAGCTATATGAGGAGCACTTGGATTCTTCCTCATATTCTTCACTAGCTCTCTGGTCATCTGAGCGATGCCATTTGCCAGTGGGGTTAACTGGACATCCTGAAGGCATTCAATTCTGCAGCCTGTGGCTGATAAAGTGATGTGTCCTTTGGCTAAAGCAGTACTCTAAGGGAAGCCATCGCCTTTTTGCTGACAAGGTCCACTTTGGTTCTTTCTGGCTCTATGGACCCTGAAGTCTAGTAATAACTTCCATGTAGTCCCTAGCCCAGGTGGGCCGTTGGGCAGTTCTTGATTTCAGGTCCTTCCCACTCAGCTACAGTGACCCCTCAACTCCCTAGCATGCAGTGACCCCTGAACTTCCTAGCATGCTTATCGACCAGTACACAAGACTTCCTTTTGTACCTTCCATTTGGATGTGTTTACCAACACAGGAGCTCAGGTGGACTTTTTGGTGCAAAGCCTACCCTCCTGCTCTCCTCTGCCTTCCCAGAGTGAACTGCCTCTTCTATTCCGAGGCAGCCCCCAACAGGCTATGCAGGGACTTCTCCCAGTGTCCCAAAAGGAAATGAGATCAAAGTGCCTCTGGTCCATATTTTCCCCTCTACCTCACCAGACGTAAAAGCCCCTTAACTCCAACAAGGCAGAAGCCTTGAACAGGGGTTAAAAAGCCCTCTTTCTCACTCTATCTCACTCTCCCTCTGCAGCAGGAAGAACTGGAACAGGCAGGTCTGGGCTGTTGTTAGTTTCTCCTCCTTAGTGTATGAAAATTCTATGATTAAGAAATCCAGGCTTTGATAATGTTATAGCAGTAAATAAAGAAATTTAGAAAATACTTTTCCCTCTAGGTAAAACTAGCTCCCAAGCCTACTCCCTTATTGAGGACTTGAAAATCATATTTGGGGCGTCAGAGCTGAATATTGCTTTTCTCATTGTGTTCATACATTCCTCACACTCTTAGAGGCAGATGGATGCATCAGGCTGAACATGGAGGAGGTCACGTACAAGAAAATACGTAAAAAGCACAGTAAGGTGATAACTCATTACACTTACGTGAATAGTAAACTAGAGCAGAAATTTCAAGTATATTTAACTTGGATGTTCTACTAAACAAAACTGAGGGCTTGGCACAGATCCTTATTCACGCATTCCAGACCCAAGCTTGAGATTTGACCAATATTCCAGTACTTATGAGAGCTGGAGAAAAAAAATCCCTTCCACTATGGTCACTTTTAGGATATGTCTCTTGCTTTACTTGTGTAATCGTGCAACCTCCTTGGATGTTTAGTGAACAGTAACTAACATACTACTATTGATATAAATTTCTTTCTTCTCGTATTTTTTCTTTCTCAACACTGCATCATTTTCTTCTTGCTCTTAAAAAAATTTCTTTTAATCTAAAATTTTTATCATTATAGTATCAAAGAGGTTTTTCCATGGCAACATATCAGTGTCATTCTCTCATTCATTAAATCATATTTATTTCAATGCATTTATTAACATTTTAAAGTAAAATTACTGATAAAAGCCATTTTTCATTTTTACTATAGAGTTTTATTTTTTGAACTTTGAAAGTTTACTTTTGATTGATTTTTAATGACAAAGTCATCTTTCTTCCATATTAAATTGATTCTTGAGTACTCTATTTTTCTCTTAGGTGAGGCACCAGAATCAACCTGAACATTTCTTTGATGTTTTAGTGTATTATTTCTCAAAATCTCTTGCAAATTATGCCCTTCATTCCATAGCAAACATGCTACATTTATGGACATGTATAATTTAAAACAAATAGTCTTTTCTAAAACTTCTCTTTGAAAGGTAATTAATCTCATTCAATTAAGAATAGACATTAAGCTAGCAAACCAAACTTTAGATTTAATTATGAGTTTCACAAAGTCTAATTGACCTTGAACAACAGACAATAACCCTGGATCATATTTGTTAAACAGTTGACAGAAAATAAGTACATTCTCACCCACTGCATTATATTTTAGGGTGTATGAAAGGAATTAGGTGAATTATTCTCATTTTTATTATTTTATGAATATGTTTGTATGAATTCTCAGAAGACAAAAAACCTTGGTGTTGATTTTCAAATGTCACTGCTTTTTTAAACATAAATGTTTATAAATCCATGGAAACATTGATTCCTGTGAATCTACACTGACCCCAACAAATACCATGCCTGACACATACTAACTTCTTATAGAGAATTAGAATTCAGTAATATCCACTCTCCCTTGCCCACTTGCCCTGGGAGGAGTATACATCGCCATCTCCTTGGTGTCAGACTTGGTCACGTGATGTGCACTGGCCAATGGAGAGAGGTTAAAGGTGAAAGTGAGATTGCTAATTTCAAGTGGAGTCTTTAAATGTCACTGAAAGTTTCTGCCAACCCTCCTGCCCTCTTCATTCTGGCATGACAACAGCATGCCCATATTAAAGCTGTTCTTCAAACTAGGTTCTGGAATGAGACGTCATACGGTACACACCAGAACCTGACCCACAGCCTGGAGTAGAGCTGCTATAGCCAATCCACAGATTTGTTAATGAGAAATCAATAAACATTATTGTAAACCACTGAGATTTTGGGAGTACAGGGTTCATAGCATCATTGCAGCAATAGCATATAAATATAGTAACTGATACCTAGAAGATGTGTGCTGGCAAAGCAAAAACCTAAAATACACGTCATGTGGCTTTAGTGCTGAGTGGAAGGCAGCATGGAAACTGTTGTTTCAGACTAGACAAATGGTGACATATTATTTATGGCCAAATATTTGGCAAAACTGTCACCTGCAGTAACTCAGAGGGCAGAAAATACACCTAATGAATCTGTAGGTTTAGGCAAGGAGATATTGAGAGAATATTACTAGCCTGAGTTGTTTGTTGTTAACCACAGCTGATAAATATCATGGGAAAGTGATGACCTCAGGAAAGAATTGGCCTATTCACAAAAAGTGATAAAAGGGAAGGAGAGAATCCAAATATCCCTGGACTTTCAAAGTTTGTAGATGCAACTGATTCTCACTTCCAGCTTCTTCAGTCTTTAAGTGATTGTCAGATTAAGAGAGAGCTGGGGAGAAAGACCAGTCTAAAGCAAGATTGTTACACCTTTTAAGACCTCTGATTGGATTAAGATGTCCTCCAGTAAATTTTTTTTTTTCAATAAAATGGCTCAGTGAAAAAAGATGAAGGACACAATCCACAGAAGACTCATAATACAAAAGTATCTGTAAGTGCATAGATATACTGGCACGTGGTAGTGACTGAAATCAAATATATTAAAAAAATATTTTTGAGAGTGTTATATTGCCAAAAGTGCTGTAAAACTAGACCAAAAAAGATTGTGACTGTGAAAGAAGTACAACAATCATCAGCCCCCAACTTTCTAAGGACAAGGGGCAGGCTGAGAATGCAGCTCAGGCGCCAAGGAGGGCCCTTTCTGCAATGCCTCCCTCAGGTGTGAAGAGATATCACAGAAAGCCCGCCGAGAAGATAGAGTCAAGGCCTTGGAGAACAATGAACTTGAGGGGTACTCACAGGACCGGAACTGGAGCTTATCGAGTAATATCCCCTATATCCAGAATAAAGGGCCTCACAACATCTGCCCGGTGGGTTTTCAGAATAGCCCAGTATCAATGACTACTGTGTGTTTCTCTTTGTTCCCCTCTTTGAATAGGAGTGATTAAAGCAGTTGTCTTGTTCCTTTCCTACCCTGTGTGTGGGAAATACAGGGGGCACACAACATTTTTTTTCTTCAATTTATAGATTTCCACAATGAGTTGCATCCAGCCATAGCACAGAGACCATAACAAAATGTAGTACTCAGTATTATTTGTTGCTTATATGAATGGAGTAAAAGTTAACTGAGGTAGTATGCTTCCTATATATTTTGGTCAGAAAAGTTTCTTGTACACAATTTAATCATTTAATACATTCATTCAACAAATATTTATTGGTGCAATAACACAGCTAGAATCCTCTAATCGCTCTCCGTCTCTTCCATCTTGATAAGTAAAATCCATCATCCATATAACCATCAAATTGATTTATCTAAAAAGCAGAGCTGACCACATTGGACACACCTCAGATTAAACTCAAATCATGTTTTCTATCGCCTACTGGATAAAGTTCATACTCCTTTAGGTGTTATACAGGATTCTCCATGAAATGGTCTCTGCTTTCATTTTTAGTTTCATGTTTTCATTTTGTCCTCAAAATTTACACCTATAAATATTAAATTGCTGGGAACAAACATCAGTTGTTTGCTGATTCCCAAATTAACGGATTTTACAAGCTGTATCTGTGCACTGCAGCAGGAATGACCTGACCAAAACCAACTTGACCTCTGAGATATTTCAACAGGAAATTCAAACAAGGAGTAAGGAATTGACAAGGGCATCTTCTTGTTTGTTTTATTTTGTTTCGTGAGTCCCGTGACTCACCCTTCCTTGACCAGGAATCATTTTACTGAACTCTTCCTTTCACTGAACAAAGGTGAATTGCACACACGCTTAGAAACTTCAGCCTGCAGTGTTATTTGTTGCTTAAAAATAACAACAGTAACGTGAAGAGAAGAATCACATGAGAGGATGATTTTCCTTCATTTCTCAAAATGTCAATATAGAGAAAGAAAATATTTATGAAGCAAAATAAGTATATTTGACAACTCCCAAATATCAAAATCTCAGATGATTTAAGGCTCAGAAGAATACTGAGATAGTTATATAGATTATCAGAAGAACACCAAGACACAATTTTTTTAAATGTCAGCTTATTTTTATCTGAATTGTCTTGATTGTCTACACTAGGTTTTTCTCAGCCTCAGCACTATTTATGTTTCACGCCAGATACTCCTTTGTTTTTGCGGGGTGAGGGGGGGCACAGGGTGAAGGTGGGAGGATGGGGGGCTGTCCTGAGCACTGCAGGATATTTAGCAGCATCTCAGGCCTTTAGTCACCAGTAGCACCTACCCCTCCAGTTGTGACAATCAAAAATGACCTTGCCAATTATCCCCTGGGGGGAGAGAAGGCAAAATTTCCTGGGTAAGAACCACTAGTCTACATTGATCAAATTTTTTGAAAATTTTGCATAATTTTCCCTTTCATTTTATTCACCTAGGCATATCTTTGTGTAGGCAGACCCATGACACTAACAGACTATTCAGGTGACCATCTCAACAAGTTTTTCTTATAAATTACTCTTCGGTCACTTCAGAAAGGGTGCAAAAGCTTCTGTGAACTAAATTCTCCACTGGATAACATGACAGCATGGCTACTTCTGTTGGAGCATTTGTACAGTTCAAAGAACCTTTGATTTTTCTTTTAAAGATCTTATGTTTAAGGTGTGGTTTCCAATTAATCAGTAAAAAGCTCTTGTAAAATCCTTTAACTCTCTCAGCCTCAGTTTCCTGATAGGCAAAATAAAAACTGAATTTATCCAGTCAGGTTTAATAGCTCACCCTGAGGATCCAATAAGTTAATAGATGGGAAATTATATTATAAATGGCATTCTAAAGAGACAAGGTTTATTTTTTAATAATCCCATTTCTCTAAACCCAGTTTGAATATAAAAATTGAGATTCCCACCTTGGGTGATATTACATTTATTCTAATCTCAAACCTCTAAATTAAGGCACTTCCAAAAGAAGATCAAGAAGGGATATGGTAACAGTTAACTCTTTTAAAGTGAAATGATGTAGCAAATATTCTCTGAACCAGTTAAATTTTAATTGCTTGTACATGGATGATTCTATAGTGCTTTGCTCAGATAAGTGCTTAATAAATACTTGTGGAATTGAATTAACTGAACCAAAAGACATATTTCCTTCTAATAGATTTAGCAGTATGACAGTTACTAGTTCCATCATGCAGAAATAAATTATGATGCCTTTAAATAGCAGCTTCATATGGAATTGATAAAATAAGTTCAGAATAAAGTATTCTATATCCATTCATTACTGTTTCTTTGTTTCCTTTATGTTCACTCCAATACCATAAATATTACTAATATTTTTGTAATTTACCTTGAAGCTGATAGTCTTAAAACAGTCTTTTACTTATCGTATTATGTTTTCTTATTCCACCTTTCTGAAATTTCCGCATTCTTCAAAGCCCAAATCAAGGTCTATCTTCTCCATCAAGTCTTCTAAGCATACTCGGAGTCACATTGATTTTTGTGTGTGTGTGTGTGTGTGAAGATTGGCCCTGAGCTAACATCTGTTGCCAATCTTCCTCTTTTTGCTTAAGGAAGATTGTCACAGAGCTAACATCTGTGCCAGTCTTCCTCTAGTTTATATGTGGAACACTGCCACAGCATGGCTTGATGAGTGTTGTGTAGGTCTGCGCCTGGCATCCGAACCCTGGGCCACCGAAGCAGAGTGCACGAACTCAACGACTACGCCACTGGGCCAGCCCACACGTTGATTTTTTTTAATTCTATTTATTGACTCTACAAAATCATAAAATGTACCATTTTATTATGTTACTATCATCTAACATTTCATGTATTTTGCATTTTATAAATGTTGTTCAGTAAATGGATGTTAGTTTCATCTGTCTCTAAAAAGTGCTAAGTTTCATAAACATGAGGACTACGGCTTACATCTATTTTTGCATTCCATGAAGAATTCTTCTTTCAACAAATATTTGCTGACTATCTGGTATATGCAAGTCACTGCACTCAGTGTTTTGGGGGATACAAAGATGTGTCAGCTGAAATCCCTGTCCTCCAGTGGTTTAAATGTATAATTGATAAGTGGCCTGAAGCCTATCTTATAATTACATGAGTTCACTCAATTTAGGATCTTTTAATATTTTCATTTAATTTCCACTACCACCTGTTTGTTTTGCTGTTGTTGATACTTTTAAAACTCAACATCTAAATGGGAATTCAAACAAATCTCTTGAATATCAAATTCGTTGATGTGCGACGACATTCTTGCTTTTACTTTTCCATTATATTTCTTTTCTGTCAAAAGAATGCCAACATACACATTAAATCAGAATATCTGATCTCATATAGTTTTATTTTTTTCCCTCAAGTTAGTCCTTTGAAAATTCATCTATTCAATCTTTAGTCCTCCTTATCCACTACTTTTAAATTCACAACCTTACTGCTCTGTTCAGAAGACTTTCCTTTTCCCTTTCCAAGTCTGATTGCTGTGGTTTTCTTTGAAGCAACTCTGGAAAACAGAGTCAACAGCTGCCTCTAGGTAAATAAAGGCTGAATAATAAATTCTTACCTTTTCAAAAGCCTATACTTAAGACTCCATAAGTGTCATTGCAAATGCTACTCATGCTGGAAACTAATGCCTTCAAAGGCCAGAAGGTGCATTTGGATAATACGGCCTACAATCAATCCTAGACAACTTTTTAACCTTCACAATGTCAACTAACACCTCTTAAAAATCAGTGTTATGGACATATGTCATTACACATTTGTCAAAACCCATAGATCTTACAACACCAAGAGTGAACCCTAAGGTAAACTATCGACTTTGGTTGATTATGATGTGTCAATGTAGGTTCATCAGTTGTAACCAATGTACCACTCTGGTGGGGGGTGTTGATAATGGGGGAGGCTATGCATGGGTGGGGGCAAAGGGTATATGGGGAATCTCTGCGCCTTCCTCTCAATTTTTTTGTGAATCTGAAACTGCTCTAAAAATATAATAAAGTCTTACAATTTAAAAAAATAATCAGTGTTATGTTCACTTTACTTGGGTTCAATAATCGACTTTTCATTTTTTTTTTTATAATTTTATTTATTTATTTTTTTCCCCCAAAGCCCCCAGTAGACAGTTGTACGTCATAGCTGCACATCATTCTAGTTGCTGCATGTGGGACGCGGCCTCAGCATGGCCGGAGAAGCAGTGCATCGGTGCAAGCCCGGGATCCGAACCCAGGCCGCCAGGTTTGGAGCGCGCGCACTTAACCGCTAAACCGTGGCGCTGGCCCTAATCTACTTTTCTTTAGATCATGTTTCCAGTTCAAGACTTTTGAACTATCATTTTAATCCAGCTCTTTAAACCCTGAGTTGATCACAGATTAACCTAGCGGAATACACATGCTCTGTACTTCCTATTTTTCATCTGTTTGTGTGTATCACTGCTCGCATATACCCGATATTTATGTTAATAACAATATGAAAATTGACTAAAATTATTTGCTGGCTACTCTGCTACGTACTTGATATGTATTAGCTCATTTATCATCATATAAAACTATGAGATATAAACTATTAGTGTCTCCATTTTTCATATAGTGAAAATTAGACCCAGAGAAATTTTATAATTTACCTTTGGTCATCCAGCTATTAAATGACAGATTTCATGATTTTAACTATTGTGCTTTACTCCTATATATCTTTTTTTTTTGTGAGAAAGATCAGCCCTGAGATAACATACATGCCAATCCTCCTCTTTTTGCTGAGGAAGACTGGCGCTGGGCTAACATCTGTGCCCATCTTCCTCCACTTTATATGGGACGCCGCCACAGCATGGCCTGACAAGCGGTGCATTGGTGTGCGCCCGGGATCCGAACCCGGGCCACCAGCAGCAGAGCACGTGCACTTAACCACTACGCCACAGAGCCGGCCCCTATAAATCATTTTTCATATATAAATTACTACATCATTCTTCTTTTCTAATATTGTTATGTCTCATTAAAAATTGAGTTATAGGGCAGCTTTCATTAATAAAAAATTTGAAATATAAAATATTTTAAAATATAGGTTTATTACATGCAGATATTTGAATAAATAACTTAAAGTTGACTAATAATATGTGTTGCCTAAAGACTGAACCTACCAAATGGCTTCCTTTATTAGAGAATTATTTGTAATTCACATACTTTTATGTGTGTGTGTCAGGAAGATTAGCCCTGAGCCAACATCCGATGCCAATCCTCCTCTTTTTGCTGAGGAAGACTGGCCCTGGACTAACATCCATGCCCATCTTCCTCTACTTTATATGGGACACTGCCACAGCATGGCTTGACAAAAGGTGCGTCCATCCACGCCCAGGATCCTAACCTGCTAACCCCAGGCCACTGAAGCAGAGCACATGAACTTAATTACTAGGTGACTGGGCCAGCCCCCACATACATTTTGTAAAAATAGGAATTTCAAAGTTTATTGAGTTCACTTGAAATTTTTCTAAGTGTGCAAGCAAAGATAAAACAGCAACCAATATTTTTCTTTTAAAAAAATTACAAAGGATCTGTGGATTATAAAGCATATATGAAATATTATCTATAAATTGCAAGTAAAATCATGCAGAACCACCACAAAAACATGATGCCAAAAAAGCATGAATTAAGACATCTAATGAACTGAGCTAGCAAGACAACAAGATGTAATTTTTCTTAGAGTAACAATTATACATAATGCAAGATGGGGTGTATTAATTTCTAGTGCCTACTATAATTCTTAACATATTGTAAGCATCAAATGAATACTGGTTGGTTGGTTCTCAGGTGTGAGTTAATATTATCAGTGGCAGTACTGCTGATCATTTTCACTAGATTCCTTCCCCTTCTCTATCCCTATTTTAGTTTACACAAAAATGACATGTGAGACAGCTCAGTTCTCTAGACCTACACTTCAGCACACATGACAAGGCTTCAGTGTAGAGTCCTATAGTATAAGGTGGCAACCACCTTCCAGGGATCTTATTAAGCGCCTTACCATAGCTGGGCAGAGTGACATTGACAGTGTTCTAGAGAGAGGGGATCTCAAGAGCTGCCTTGATTCTCCCCTCTGTCAAGACTCTTATTGATCAGTTTCCTAGAGCTGCGCAAATTCCTACTATTGCCAAGGCCTGGTTGTTCAGCTCTATTTTAGATTCCATGATACCGTAATCCCCTCCCCACAATGATTTCTTTCGTTTAAGCCTACCAGAGTTGATTTCTTTTAGTTTCAGCAACAACAAAAAGAACTGCAACAAATTCTTTACTAGTAAAACCTCAGTTTAAAAGGACATGTACTTACAATGAGCCCAGAAAACCTCTAACCATTGTCAAGGGAGCTTCTCTTTCACTGTATTCGCCTAAATACTTCCTATAATGATTTTAATATCATTGACAATTTAGTAGGTGAAAAAGACATCTCATTGTTATTTTCATTTTATTTCTTTGAATGCTAGGGAGATTGAATATATTTTCATATATTCTTTGTCCATTTACATTTCTTCTTTGTAAAATGTCAGTTAAAGTTCTTTGCACATATTTCTATTGGGGCGTTCACCTTTTTCATACTGATTTGCAGAAGGTATTAGAAATATTAACTCTTTGTTTGCTAAGTGTAATATGAATTTCCCAACTTTATAACATGCCTTCTAATTATTCTGCTCTTTTTTAGACAAATATAATCCTCGTCATTCTTAAAATAATAAATTCTGCCAACTTTGTTTCTTTTTGGCTCTTTCCTTGATTTTAACTTTATATTGGATGCCTTTCCTTACCCTGATTTTTTTTTTAATTTAATTTGTATACTTCACTCTTTATTTCCTCTGGAATTCATATTCGTAAAAGGTAGAACTCTAACTCTTCTGATTTACTGGATGATTTTTTTCAAAGAGTCTCAATAATGTGTTTAACAACCATTCTTTTCTTCTCAGATTCAAACTATCCCTTGTGGTAGACACTTATGATATTTATTGCTTTTCAGTCCTTATTCCTTTTTCTGATGACACCTTTCCATTAAGCACATTTTGGTGGGCAAATGTCAGTCAGACGCCCCACAGGTGGGCATAAGCACTGACCCCTCCAACGGATCCAATGAATTGAGTGTTCTTTGTCTGAGATTTGGACTCTTGAGGAGACAGACAACAAACTGAAAATGACTGAGTTCATTTTTCTCAGCTGTGACCCCATGAGAGGCTCCATTTCGTGCCACTGCCTGCACTGGTGGAGCAACTAGATTCTTCTCACTACAGAACCTGCCCTCTTCAGCATTCAGTTTCCCTCTGGGATATTCATGTTCTTAAAATGAACTTCTTCGTTCCTGCAATTACCCAGAGCCAGTCTACATTTGTGAAGCCAAAACACCTAATATTTGCATATTAATAGAAAAAGTCCTGAGGAAATATAAAATATATTCTTATGAGAAAGTAAAATATTGGTGTATCGAGTTTTGTTATTGTCTTAATGCAGGAAGGGCCAGAATGTCACGCAATGTATTATCGGAGTGGGTACGGTTGTGAACTGAGGCTAATGGCTGCCAACATAGCCTTCAGGATGCTGGCTGCTGTGACCAGTGTCAGCAACAGAACTTTCATAAGAAATTCTTACAAGGTATAAGAATCTGTATCACGAGAACAGACTCTCTTTCCAAGCCTGGACCTCTGCAGCCCCACAAGGCCTCCCTAGAGAGGGTAGCTCAGTAGCCATTCACAAAAGGGTGTTGGAGTGTATTAAGGACTCACTGAGGCTCACTTTCCTGGGAAGCTATGGAATAACTCTAAGGAAAGGCTTCTCACCTCGGAGCAGTTGGAGATAAACAGACAGGAGATACGAAAAGAGGTCCCCCAAAATATCTCCAGGTCATTTCCAAGAAGTGATTTGATATCCTAAATAGTGAGCCTATGGTTCACATTTTGATGACTCTGCTTAGACCCACATTCTAACTGGAACTATGTTCCAACAAGCACCTATAGAATAGGATTCTACTCTAGATTTAAAACTACCCACTAAACTTAGTTATGGAGTGGTTTGAATACAGTAACTCTTGAAATTTCCCCTCAAGTCAGTAGATTCTGTAGTCTTCCCTATCTTGGTTAATGTAATTTATTTCTGGTAGCTTTGGCCAAAAGACATAATAATTCCTTTGAAACCTCTCTTTTTCTAAAAAAGTCTACTTGATTCTACTTTCTAAACATACCCACATGCTAACCATTTCACACCACTAATGCCCCTATCCTTGGCCCAAACCATCACCATCTCTCACCTGGATTAAAGCAATAGGCTATACACTGCTCTTTGTTCTACTCTCCTGGCCTCCCTGGAGTCTTGTCTGAATGTGGCTGCTAGGCTAATGCTATTAAAAATAGGTTGGACTATATTTATCAAAATTTTCTGATGATCTCCCTTCTCATTTAGAGTAAAAGACAAATATTTTATACTACACAGAAGTCCCAATGTGATCTGATTCCCTGAGACCTCTCATAGCCCACCTCTTTCTGCTCGCTGTCCTTCTCTCTGCTCAGTCCCCACTACCCCCTCTCACTCAAGCAAGCCCAGCATGCTCCCATTTTAGGATCTTTGCATATGTTCTTTCCTCTGCCTGGAATACTCTTTTCTCATGTAGCCACCTGGTCAGTTCCCTCGATTCTTTCAGGCTTTCACTCAAAAGTCATCTTCCCTCTGAAGACTTCCCTGGTACCTCCTTAAAACTTCAATCTCCCTCCAACGTTCCACATCCCCTCTGCTTTACTTTTTTCTCCTTAGTGCATATCATTACCTATCACTACTTATCTAATTGTTTTATTTTGTATCTCTTACACTTGGAATGTAAGCTCCAGGAGGACAGAGATTTTTTTCTCTTCATCCCCAGCATCTAGAATAGTGCCCGGCCCATGGCAGACGGTCAAAAGACATGTTAAATGACAAATGAATGAATGAATGCTTCTTTCCCTAGTCAAGAAAGAAGTTTTTAGATTCTCTACCATAGTCTTCTATTGAGAGTTTTTAGGGGGAAAAAAAAATCATAGCCAGTTAGTTTCCTGATTAAATAGATTGAAAATATAGAATGCTTATAAAGGCGTTAATAGTGTTCATCATGAGTGGTTTAGAAAATTAAACCCAAAGTATAATCTTTATACAAAAGACCTAGTGTACCTATTACTTGAATGTTTTAATGAAGAAACACATGATTTAGAAAGAATCACAGAAGATTAAAATAGCCAAATAGGTACAGTAGCTTCCATTTCTAAAAAATTTTCTTCTATCCAGAAATTGTCTGAAAAGGCTGCATCGGTATCTAAAAGATCATTATAGTGTGAGTAAAGTGAACACAAACTTGCCCAATTATCCAGGATGTTTACATGAGGGAATAATCCTTGAACTATAGAAAACAAATTAGGGCAAAAATCAAGCCTTATTATTTTATAGAGTAGGTAATAAAAATACAGAATTAAGAATGCAGAGCAAAAGAGCTAAGAAACAGAAACAAATTAAGAGAGATTTGGAAAATATATGGGTAAAATTAGACCACGACTAGTAATTAACAAAGAAGAGGGTCCAGGATCTCGAGCGGTTCATGTTATGAAGAACAACTACCAATCAATCCCACTAAACCTTCTGGATGCCCCAATCAACGATGGGAAATTGGGATGCACCTTTGGTCTGACAAACTAATCATTTTTTATGTTCTTACGTCTAAATAGCTCAGCTCCATCTGGTTCAGCTGCACTTATCTAGACCCTGCTTCAGTTTCTTAAATAATAAAAGTATTTTACTAGGGAAATAAAAATAGAAAATGCTGATTACTGGTTATGGGTTGTGAAAGAACACATTGCTTGTAACTATAGATACATATATTGAGTCCTGATGAGTTGTAGTTTATGATTGCTCACAAAACTAAATTAATCTTCTACTCATGTGGCATGGTAAAACAAATCAATGTATGGAATGACATACCTTGTAATCAAGCAATGCAAATAAATCAGATAATCAACATAAAATCAATATGCAAGTAAAAATGAAATATAAAGTAATAACCAGAAGTCTAAATATGAGTGGTGATACAAATCATGTAACCCTTTTTTCCCCTCAAATATGGCTAATGATTAGAACCATCTAGGCAGATTTTTCAAAATACATATTTCCAGGCTATACACCTGGAGATTAAAATACAGAGATTTGGGGGAGGAACTGAGGGCATTAATAAACTATTCATTTAAACATTTGGAAAATTAGTAGTTATGATGCAGTGCTGTGTTAATACTTCTCTTAGTCAAAGTCACCACTGACCATTTAAAATAAAATGAGATTAATATAAGGGAAATCATGTATAAATTAGCATGCTTGTCAAATATTTTTAAAAATTATTATAATGATTTTACTTGAACAATGTAGTAATACAAGTATGAAAAAGTCAGAGGTAGCAGGGATTTACATTTTGGAGACATAACATATAACCTGGATGGGAGGAATCTTTTTGGACTCTACCAAGTCATTGGACTGCAAGAGTTAACCCTTCCATTACAACATCCATTCACAAAACAAGAAGTGTCAATTTCAAACAGACACACAATGAAAAGAGGTGAACGTGTTATTGTCCACTTTTCTTGTTAAGATCTCAATATGCAGTCTCAGACATTCTACATTTCCCAATTGCAAATTTAAATCTCTAATCTTCAACTGGAAAGTGACAATAATAGCAGTATTTGCCTGTATAAGTAGGCACCCTTTCTGTTCCAAATGACAATGCAAAAATGCAGTGTCTGCCACTGGGCTAGAGCTGGCTTGGGGTTCAGCTGGATGCGTAAGCTCAAATGTCATCCAGATCAGATTAATTCTCTTTTTCAGTTTTTTAATCAATAAAACACATTTAGACATTAAAATAAAAACCTAGCCTACAAAATAAAACATTTCAAACATACTTAAGACCACTCTATATATATCCTTGATCCTTTCCCTTCACCTGCCTCTTTCCACCTTCCAGATAATAATCACTAACTTGTTTGGTGTTCATGCTTTTATTATTTGTATACTTAATCCATAAACAAATAAAGAAATACACACACACAATTTTTTGCATGCCTTAAATGTTTTGTAAAGGTCCTAGAATATACATTCTTCTACAATTTGTTTTTTGTGCTCAACATATTTGTAGGGCCGGCCCCGTGGCTTAGAAGTTAAGTGCACGCGCTTCACTACTGGCGGCCCGGGGTTCGGATCCCCGGCGCGCACCAATGCACCGCTTCTCTGGCCATGCTGTGGCCGTGTCCCACATACAGCAACTAGAAGGATGTGCAACTACGACATACAACTATCTACTGGGGCTTTGGGGGAAAAAAGGAGGAGGATTGGCAGTGGATGTTAGCTCAGAGCCGGTCTTCCTCAGCAAAAAGAGGAGGATTAGCATGGATGTTAGCTCAGGGCTGATCTTCCTCACACACACACACCAAAAAAAAACGTATTTGTAAGACTTACCCAGGTAAACATGTGCAGCACTAGTTGATTTATATTAACTAACATCTGCATAATATTTTAATTCTTTTGTTGGAAATTTATTTGCTTCCAATTTTTTACTACTAAAACACAGTTGAAATAAACATTCTTATTCATATCTCCTTTGGTAAATATTCAAGTTTTTATTCAGGATTTCTTGTCTTTTTCTAACTAATTGACAGGAATTCTTTATATAATATCCACTACAATCTTCGGTTTAATAACAAATTGTCTTGCTAATTTCTTCTTGTAATTTATAGCTGTTCAAAAATTTAAAAAACGATTTCTATTTTACTGTCATCAAATATTTCAATATTTTCTTTTATGGTTTGTGATTTTGGAGTATGATTTTTGTATAGAATATAAAATTGATTAAAAAATTTTTTCATACTTGCTTACTCTGGAAAAAGTCATGTGGCCTGAGAAATGAGATGAAATAATTCCCTCAGCTCTGGGTCACATGCTTTACTCCTAGAGTTAAAGATAGATAGATCTCCACCCAGAACACATGAACTGAGAATTGAGAAAATTTGGATCCTATACCTCTACATTGGAAGTAGTTTGATTAAACTATTAAAAGAGCACCAAAGGGGTTTCTTTTGAGGTTTTCTTCTACATTATCCAAACCAATTTGGTTCATGGAAACAAGATTTCATAAAATATAGAAATCTTCCTCAGCAACAAAGAATGTGCAGATTGCTGGAAGTTTCCTCATGCACTCTCTATTGTAAGTCTAAATTTAGAAGGGGCCAAATGGGAAGCGAACAATAGAAGATAATCCTCTGTATAAAATTTCAGTTAGAAAAAACACCACCACATTTCCAAGCAGTTGGCTGCCTACTACCCACTTATCCCCAAGTGAAGCCTCAAAATTGACCACCTCATCCCCTCACAGAGCCCTAGTCAGCCTTTTTGTTCAGAGGGAGGCTTATTATGTAAGCAAACTCACATACACAACAAAAGAGGAACTCAGGCTAGCTGCCCAGAATAATTAATCCAATTCTACCATTATACAATATCAACAGAAAACATCTGATTATCAGACGTATGAAAAAAATAGCAACAGGAAAGTGAATGATCAAGACTAAACAGAAAAATGACAAAGACCAACCAACCAAAAAAATCCTGAACCCTGAAGAAGCAAATATAACTCATGGAACAGAAGAAAATTAAAAAACTAACCTCATTGGTATCTTCAGGAACATAAAAAAAAAGATGCTACCAAAAAATAGAACCATCAGGAAATAAGAAAAACCTGTTGTAAATGAAAAGAAAGAGAGGCAGAAGAAAAACAAGAGGCAGAAGAACAACCAAAGAGGTCCAATATCCAATTAATAGATATTCCAGAGAGAGAGAATAGAGAAAATAGAGGGCAGAAAATTATAAACTTAAAAAGCAGAAAAATATTTCCCAGCAGTAAAGACACAGATCTTCAAATTGAATGCACGTATCCAAAGAATGTAAAAGGAACCAGTTCTACACTCTTGGACAATTTCAGAAAACAAAAGACATACGATTTGAACACTTCTACTGTGATACAAAACAAAGCAAATACATATGAATAAAATTGCCATCAAATCTGAAATAAGCAACACTGCATGGTATAAAAGTTCTGAGAGAAAACAATTTTAAACTGTAATTTGATTATCAATATAAACTGTAAATCAAATATAAGATCAGAATAAAGAAATTTCAATATATGGGAATATATAGCTTACTTCTCATATCTTATTTTGAGGAAGAAGAAAGACATGGAATACAGTATACGAAAGAACGTGGTAAAAATGAATCTCCAAAAGATGCCTACGCAGCTGGCCTAGAAAGATATTGGTCCAAATTAGAACAGGAAGTTAGTGAGCTATAAGCAAAAATATCCTCAAGAGAAGGTACAATGCATTCCACTCAACAGTCACCCAATGTAGAAATCTGTAATTTCTCAACAACACCAAATTGAAATGACAATTTAATTTTACACAATACTAACCAAACTAAAAATATATGGCATAGTATTGATCAATTGATAGAACGTTAGAAAAGAGAATTCAATTGAACTTGATGTTCAAAATAGTATCCTTAGAGTTCATAGTGTTATGATATTAGATAAGCAGAAAAGAAAATCTAACCATGGCATACTAATTTCCCTTGTAGGGAGCAGTGTCTCCATAATCATAAGGTAAATAATATACAATGGTTTTCAACTTGATAATATAAAAAGAGAACAGAAAAGAATCTAAAAGGGGGGGCTGGCCCGGTGGCGCAAGAGGTTGAATGCACATGCTCCACTGTGGCGGCCTGGGGTTCACCGGTTTGGATCCCAGGCGCGCACCAACACACCGCTTGGCAAGCCATGCTGTGGCGGCGTCCCATATAAAGTGGAGGAAGATGGGCATGGATGTTAGCCCAGGGCCAGTCTTCCTCAGCAAAAAGAGAAGGATTGGCAGATGTTAGCTCAGGGCCGATCTTCCTCACAGAAAAAAAAAAAAAAGAATCTAAAAGGTATTAACCTGACACTCTTCAGATAAAGTTATAGCTGATAGATACTGAGCCTTGAGGAAAGGTGGTAGGAAGGATGGGAATACTAATATCCTCATCTACACGGTAGGAAGTCCAGAGAAATGGCCTAGACTTTCCGGGACAAGAAGCTCAAGTTTATGCACATTATTTTCAGTATTATTAGTAAAACAATAGACTAAAGATAATAATCTAAAAATTTACATTTGGAAAGTACACAGAGAGATGGATGCGGTTACTATTGGTAAACTAAATCTTTATCTTCCTTAAGGGAAAATAAATATATGATCAAATGTTGATTAATTCATAGCTATGAAAGCAATTACCACAGCCGCAAATATTAAGAAAAAATGATTGTTTCCGCTATGAAAAGTGGTTTAATAGAATGCTGCTTTGTTTCATAAGTTCTCTTTAATGACTTGCATTTTTACAAGGTACCTAGATTCTTTTTTTTTCCCACTTTCATTTAAATTTTTTTAAAAAGCCATAACACAAAATATCTGATGGAGAACACAGATAAATAGGCTACTTAGCCTAAGTCCATACATAACTTCTAACACATGTAATGCAGCTCCGCCTCATTGATTCAAAAAGAATAAAGTTGTTGGGGCTCTGAAGTAGATTAATGGGCTTTCCTTGGTTGGCAGAGGGTTTCAGTGAGAAAAAGAAATAACTCAGAAGTGGGTAATGAGAGTGCTGTGTTGGGAAAATAAGCTCAAACAGTTATCTCATTCCTTTTATAACTTTCTGAATAGTGGTTTTAATAAAGTATTAATAAAATATTTTGGCCCCAAACAGCATAAAAAGAAAAGCAATTTAATATTGAAAAGAACCTTTGTTCATTAAGAAATTAGCATCTTTTTAAAATCTAAATAGAATGATGTTATTGAAATAACCAAGCCCAACAAGGCATTTTGTTCTCTAAGACAAATATCTTTCTATAATGCTAAATTTTATTTTAGGGTATTTTATAAGCATCATTTTCATTTCTTTTTAAAATTTTAAGAGTATCTTAGTGTTACCTTAATACAAATATCTAAATACAAATATCTTCTAATTTTTTTAATATTCTAAAAACAAAAATTATTACAACATTGGGTTTTAATGAAAATCACTCTTACAGGACTACTAGTAAAACTATTTAAGATATTTATATGTAAATATATGTATCTTTATTATAATCTCTGTATATAATATTACCTATCTTTTTATCTTCCTTAAACAATGTATTATCCTTTTAATAAGCTCTAAATTATTCCATATTCTTCTTCCAAAGTCACTTTGTCAATTGTAAATCAACTCATTTCCTGAAAAGCAACATCTATGATTTCCCGAGTTATTCATCAAATGTTTTAAACTTTCACTCCATAAAGAGTAAGGTAGCAATTTTGAGTTTCTGGCCTATTTATTAAATGATACTATGAAACACTGAATTCTTTTCCAGACACAGGATATAAATGTCCTTTTTTTAAAAACAGTGGTTCTGATAATCCTGTGAAGCTCAGGACATTTAGACAAGGTTTCTATATTCTCCACTATATTTTCCAAGTTATATAAAACATTTATATTGATCTAATAGTCAGGCATACTGATTTCAAGAATCAACCTAATTGTTCAACATATTTTAGAGCATGCAAATTTACTATTTTTAATGTTTAGTGTTTAAAATTTTTTAATTAAAAAATTAAACCAATTTGATTAGAACTAAAACCATTTAATGCAATGGAAAATGGGCAAATGATACACATTTTTAATTTAGTTCCATATTTGCATTAGAACAAAAAAAAATTTTGGACATATAGTAGGATCATCCTCGTCCTAATAGAAACCCATGAAACCCATGTAGTATCCATGATTAAAACTTGAAAAATAAAAGCCATGTACCCAAAAGTTCTTAAGATATCATTTGTGTTACAACTAGTTTTAGGAACTCTGTTTAAAGAATGTATGATAGCAGCATTAGATAAAGCTTACATAGGCAAATACAATCCCATGATCTGCATTTCCTTAAGATTAGGATTACACAGGATATTTATAGACACTGTACTTTGGAAACTTCAAAAAACAGTATTTGTGATAGAAACAGCTCATTTACTCACCAATTTCCCTTTCCCTCCTGTGCACATAGCTGTATTGCATTTCCTTCCAGACAGATCCAGCCATGGTGCTAAAATCTGGCCAGAGGAGTGCAGGATGGAGTAAAGTCCTCCACTTGGCCACTTCCCTCCTACAAACCTTCTAGTGTGACCCTCAGCTCTTTTTCCCAGTCTTCTAGCTGGATCGAGAGGATAAATTGGAAGGTGCCTGGGTCCACAGAGGATTGACTAGACCAGAGCCTCTCCCCATTGCCTTGCAATGGATTATGACACGGGGGAGAAATACAATTCTACTATATATAAATCCACTGAAATTTTGGGGTTTATTATGGCCAGTAGCCTATCTTTATTCCACAAAATGTACCAAGTCACCAGTAACAGTATAATAAACACCTCCAGATTAAGAGTTAAGAAATCTAGATTCTAGCCCTGGACCAGCCACCTATCGCACAAACAGCCATAGTTAGCAACAGTGGTGTCACTTCAGATGAGCTTCACGTAAGCAACATCACCACTGCTGAATCATACCACTAAAAAATACCCCATGCAATAGTTACTCTTTGTTGAACATCCATTAAGTTGCTTACAAGGCTAGGCAGATGTTCAGCTAATTCCACAGATAAAAACAGAAAAATAGGCTCAGAGATGTTTCAAATGACACAGCTACAAAGTAGCAGAGGCGATGTGAGACACCAAGTCTCTATGACTCCCAGGAGGAATTCACGGAAGCACTCCACTTCTCCACACCTCAGTTTCCTCACCAAAAGGAGAGAATTAGGCCAGAAAAACTCTAAAGGCTTTGACTCCACGATTTCTCTGTAAGAAATAAGTCATAGTTATCAGGAAAATATGGAAGGGTTGGCTGACATACTCATATCTGTGTTCAACTATTGCAACTGTGTTATATCTCCTACAGATCAACGTGGAGAAAGACGCTGGCCTCACTAAGCTTCCTTCCATCTTTCCTTTCTTCCTCTGTTTTGCTTCCACACACAAACACACACCCCTTCCTCCATAACCTACAGTGATTCACAATGTGACTCATTTATCTGACAGTTATTTGAAAAGCGAATGTTAGTGGGCCTGAGGAAGACAAACTTGCATATGACACAAACTTTACACCCAAAGAAATTTTACATATTACTTGAGAAGATACTCAAATCACAATAGTCTTTAATAGGAAGATTGTTTTATACACAGAGATGGTGATCTCAACACAAAGTCCTTTAGTAAGGAAGCCATTTGCAGTGACCTCTGAAGAACCAGTAGGATTTGTATTGTGTGAAATAGAAGGGCAAGAGGGACGGTGATAATCCAGTCAGAGGAAGCAGAAGGAGCTAAATAAGCAGTCACGAGGGTGGAAAACACGAGAAAATCCATTAACTTCCAGTACAGTACAGGATGTTTCACTACATGTGATCTCCCTTTCTACTCCCTGACCTTACAAATGTTGAATATTTTGAGGGTCTCCTGGTCTGTTCTCCTTCCATGTCTACCACTTTATCACCTATATGCTAATGATTTCCACATCTATGTTTTATTTCATTCAACAAACATGTATATAGCACTTAACTATACCAGACACTTGTCTAAGCACTAACAAATATTAGGTCATTTGAATCCTCATACAATCCTATAAGCTAGGTGTACTATTTTCATTCCCATATTATAGGTGAGGAACTGAGGCCCAGAGAGGTTGAACAGCTTGCCCAGGATCATGCAGCTAATGAGGGTTAGAGTTGGGAAGTAGCCATTGAGCTCGAACATATCTCCTGAATTGTGAACAACCATATTTAGATACTTATAGTATGGCATAAATTTGGGAACATCATCTAAACAGATGATATTGTTGAAGACTTGGAGAGGGTTCAGTGTCCGAGCGTCCGTGGGAACAGAGTACTGGGAACAGAACCAGGGGGAGAACTCTGGAAATGTCCACTTTTAGAAACAAAAGAAGGAAGCAGAAACAGGGATAGAATTGGAAATAAAGGCAAGGCAAACGAGGGCCTGCATTGCCATATAATTTGGGGTGGGAGAGAGACAAAACAGAAACATAGTCCATAGATTAAATGCTACAAGGTTACATGGCCTGAATGCTAAGAAAACACCACAATACTTGATGTTCTTGTGACTTGTTTGAGAGCACTAGCAAGATCAATGAGTAGGTATCAATAAAAGGGAGACGATGAATGTAACTTTATAAGCGAAAAAGTGGTATTACAGACAACGCATTAGAAGATCTGGTTCTGCTGAGAGATTTGGAAATGCCTTTTGTGTTCCCCACTTTGGGCCTTGATTTTCTTCAGCTAATAACAGACGAGTTCAGTCGAATAATTTCTATTCTCATTTATGTTCTTATCACAATACTGACTGCAGAGGAAGAAAGCAGATAATATGGAGGAGACTGTGTTTGTTTAAAGCACATGTTTATTGGTGAGTGTGCAAGGAGTAACCCCGCTCCTCTGACTTCAACACCTATCATGAGACCCAAGTGACTTTGAGACAGACAAAACTGCTCGAAGAAAGCTACGGAAAAATCTAATCTAGCGGCATTTTCTTCTTTATTTTCTAACTTCACCTTTTAAGTGGACATCCTCATGACTCCTTGAGAGGCTCTGAAAGCTAAAATTACCACCAAATGCTTCTTTTCCTATGTCAGCCCTTAATTTTGGCCTTTTTATTCCCTTAAGATCCCGGGTTCAGACATAGCCATCAAGTGCTTGGGGTGACCAAATGTGAACTTCAGCTATTTGCCATCATTTGATGTAATTTCAGTGTCAACTTGTTCACTTTTAAAATGTCAGTAACACTTGTTCAAACCAAATCAAACAAAAAAACTTTGGGGTGTCAGAGCATAACAAGAGATCACTGAATGAGAGCTGAATACTTACCGGTATGTGTCCCAAAGAACAGCAGAGGACGGAACATTAGCACTGAGATGTCAAGAGCCATAAAAAGACGTGATAATCTGTGCAACTAAACTCGCTACCCCAAACTCAAAGGCATTTTAGGATATATCAAGGCCAGCAGTTAAAACTAATGGATGTAACAGAGCTCTATATGAAAGGGGATCTCAAAAGCTACTTAATTCAATCTCCAGCTCCAACGCATGTTCTCAAGGTGGCGTAGTGGATATCTGTCTTATTGGAATCTTCTGAACATCCCTTTTATATTTTGTAACTTTCTACACAATGAGTCCTGCCTCCCCAGCCTCTCTTGCAGCTGGGGCACAGGTATGCAGGTTCTGTAGATGGGCTGGTCAGAAGCATGCTCCTGAGACTTCTTTTAGGAAGAGAGTGATGTAGAGAGGGCCTAATTATGTGAAGCTGGCAAAGGGCAGAAGGATGTTAAATTCTCATAGGCAGCAAGAGTAGAGGTCTAAGCAGAGATTCTCATGCTCAGAGGCCCTGGTGTAAGCCACTTGTGCCTGGGGGCAATGGATATAGAGTTTCTTCTGTATAATATGGATATAGTTCCTGCCTGCCCAGCAGGAATTTAACTCCTTATCCTCTTGAGAAATGTGGATGCCTCTTAATATCCTTTATAAAGTCTTTTTCACCTTAAATGAGATAGGTTTTATTTTTTGAAACTAAGAATGTTTACTTTTAAACAGAAAAACTTGAACAGCTGATTTTTGAAAGATATATCAGTACAATAAAGACTATACGCTGCTCCTGTCTACTGTGCCAATTTTGCCCATGACTATTTTTCCTCTCAAACCACTTCTTGAAATGCACATGGTTTCTTAACTCTGCTGGCTTCATTCATTTGTGTATTCATTCAACTGTGATGTAATGAACATCTATAATAGTTATTGAGTGTCTAGAATCCAATGAATAATGATGACTGAAACTCTGTCCTTGACTTCAAGAAACTCCCAGGGCTAATGGTAGAAGTAAACTAGGAAAAAAGTTATGTATAATACAATGACATCATACAATTAATATTATGATGAAGGTGAGCACAAGTCACTAAGGAAACACATGGGAGAGTGCTCCACTTAACACAGGCCCTAGAGGTGGGAAAGTCAAGGAAGACCAGGTAAAGAAACTCCAAGTGAAAAAATAAAAGTTGGATAGAGATAGATAAATGTGGAGGTGGATGACTGAAGAAATGAAACAGATGTAAGAAACAGCATATGCAAAGTCTTAATTTCAAAAAAAAGTATTGTGTGCCCGAGGAATTGCAAGGCATGCAGTAGGATTTGAGCTATAATAAAATGGAATGTGAAAAGAAGTCAAGCTTAACAGATAAGCAAGGAACAATGTCTCATATGGAGGAATTTGTCTGCAATGGGAAATCACTGGGGAATTGAGGTGTCCAAGGCTGGGACACAGACCTCAAGTAAACTAGGATGAAGAGAATCACGAGGCTCTGACGACTTTTAAAGAGATATTTACTTTTTTCCTTGTCTGACTGATTAAAAGAAGCTTATCACTTTTTCTACAATGTGCAAAACAATTAGGAGCATATTAGTACCTCACTGTAGGGTCCTGATGTAAGCCTTTTGTTTGATTTTAATCAGCCAGAGGTCATATGTGCACATAAGGTGCTGAGCAGAAGAACGCAGCAGAGTTGTCCTCACTTCAGATAATATTGACCAGGTTTCTCTCCCGAAGTTATCCCTCAGTAGTTTGGCTTCTCAAAGGTACAAGGCTCAGTGTCTTAGAAATGAACACAGAGTCATATTTATGAGTCTTTATGTCATTACTACCAATGAACAAAATCACTGCTATTTTGACCCCAAATGCAGAGCAAAACCTTTTAATATATTCCTACCTTTTCTAAAACTCACCCTCCTCTGCCAAAAAAGAAGTCGTTTCTTCTTAGGCCCCCAGTGTCAAGTTAGGCATTATGATATTTTTCACTTACTTTACCTTATTCTACAAAGATATCAAGTCTTCACTTCACTCTGTTAAAGGAAATCACCCCAGAACCATGTTCCCAAGGTTAGTTACATTCCTTATTCTTAGCAACTTAAATCTTTATCACTTTTCCCCTTTCCAAGACCCCTTACGAAAAAAGTAAAATCTGGAGCAATCCTGAGCCAAAGCTTTGGACCATTGACACCGTGTCAGCACTGTGCTAGGTGCTGAGGATACAACAATGAACAAGACAGGCAAGGCCCCTGCACACAGAGCTTACAAAGGTACACTCCCTTAGTCTGGAGTTCCTTGAAGGTCAAGGACTCCACAGCACTAATTAATCACTTACCAGTGCTTAGCGGAATACTGTGCTCAATTAAGTACACGCCAAATTTTTTTTTGTTTTTTTTTTGGTGATAGCTGCTCTGAACCACTCAGGGAAAGGTGTGTCATATTCTTAATAGACTCAGAATTTCTTTTTTATGCAGCAGAAAGAGAAGCATTAAAGTTCTATTCATAGCCTAAATAGCTGATGCTTTTATTATTTATTATTGTCAAATTAGTTGAAAGAATATTTTATCGTATTATTTAAAACTGATCATAATAACTTGTCCTCTATCAGACTCGATACTCAGATTTTTATTAAAGTGATTCTCTTGTCTGGCATTGAGGTATAACTTTGAGATCGGCAACAAGTGTGCTAAACAATGAATAGCAAATGTAGCCATTCTTTATACTATGAGCCTGGGACCTTCCTATAGACCAGTAATGCCCAAAGTATGGTTCCCAGAACAGTAGCATCAACATCGCCTGGGAACTTGTTAGAAATGGAAATTATCTGGCCTCAGACAAGACTTATTAAATCAGAAATATCTGTGTTTTAACAGGCCCCCCAAGTGATTCTGATGCACGGAATCAAGTTTGAGAGTCAAGCTGCAGAAATATTACACCTGATGGCTTTCAAATTTTCAACTTGAAAGAACATGAGTAAGAACCTCACAAAAGAATACAAATAGTCATGTAAAAGGATACAACTTGACTAAAATTAAATAAGTGCATAATAAATAAATGTTATTCTATGGTTTATTAATTAAACTAGCAAAGACTTTTGAAAATTATGCCAATGCTGGCGAGGGTTCCGGGAAATAGACATTGGTGGAAGTATAAATTTGTTCACATTCTAGATGGTAAGTTGATGATAATCAAAATCCTTTAAAATATCTGTAACTTCTCACCCCAAAATTCCCATTCTAGGAATTTAATATGAGGAAATAGGATTAAGAGTTTCATCTCTGAAGTTAAGCAGACCTGGGCATAAATACTTCTCTCACGTACTAGCTTACGACCTTTGGCTAAGTTCTTTAAACTCTCTAAGCTTCAGTCTCCACTGTCTGTGAAATGGGGTTAATTATAACAACTACCTCATAAACCTGTTGTAAAAAATAAACGGTATAATCCATATAGTTAGGGTTGCCAGATAAAATACAGAACATCCAATTACATTTGAATTTCAGATCAACAATGAATAACATTTTGATATACATATGCCTCAAATATTGTGTGAGACATATGTATACTAAAAAATTATTATTATTATCTGAAATTCAAATGTAACTGGGTGTCTTGCATTTTCATTTACTAAATATGGCAACTCTACCTACAATGAGCTAGGTATTCAATAAATATTAGCTATTCATTCATTACCTTCTTACTTAAAAGATTGATAAGGTAAACTGGTGACAAGCAAATTTGTTGGTTTAAATTGAGATTAGCAGTTCTATGAAACTCAAAAAAAGTTCATACTTATGAAAACTTCATGATACGCAGATGAATATGCTGAAATACGATCTTAAGATGCCTCATATCTAGAAATACCCCTGAGTAATCAAAGACATTCACTATCGGGTTTGAATAAACCCAAATTAACTGGAAAACCTGATTTGTTAAAACATTTGAGCATCCCAGTTCTGCTGCACTATAAGAAAATATTTGCTTATACATGTATCAAAAAACTACTCTGATAATAGAAAAAAATAGAGAGTGAAAGTAGGGCTGCTGACTTTGTAAGAAACAGAAAGAAACCCACGTGCTACCAATTTGTTACTAATAAAATGTAAACATCCTGAAACTTTAAATTGCATTTGATTCAGCAACCAAAAATAAATTCGTCTTTTTAAAACTGTAAAGTTATCTCTTTTTGCCAATAAAATTTAGTGACTTATAATTATGCCCAAAAATGTATGTGACACAGTTTAAAACCTAAAGTATGAAGTGGAACAGTGGTGGTTACAATCTGACTGTTTTTGCCCCCCTTCCTTAAAGACTAGCAGGATGCAAATGCTGAAAGAGGACAACGTTGTGACTGGTCTGTCTTCACTATCAAAGTGACTGGATCATGACTGGTCATGAATGATGGAGTCATTTTGATGTCTTAATGATAGATAGAGATACCTCCCTGATCAATTCTGCCTGCCACTGTGATAGGTATTGACTACAGGCAGCTAGAAATGACTGAGCTGTGGTTGAATTCACTAGCTACATAAATATCTGGCCAAGTTGGGGTCATCCAGAAAACAGTGAGATCCTTTCCTGGTGGGTTGTCTAAGACGGATCCATGGAAGAAGTGCTATGGGATTTTGGTCTTGAAAATGACTACGATTAGGTAGATAAAAAGAGGAAAAGAGGCATCCCAGGAAGGTGGGAGATGCTAAGAGCAAGTCTATTGGGGATCAATGGGTAAAGTGGAGCAAAACGTTCTTGAGAGAACAAAATGAGAAAAAAGGTGAAGTAACTTTGGGTCCGCTTAGAGGTACGAAGGAGTAATCTTAGTACCACAAGAGGAAAACACCGAGGTTTCATAAACACAGGGGTGATGGATACAAATTAGATTTTCAGAAAGTTAATCTTATGGGAACATAGAAAATGTGCTGGAGGGGATGGAGGCAGAGAGATCAGTTAGAAGGTCTCCTAAGAGTCTTGGCATTAAGAGGTGAGAGATCAGCTTTATGGAAGCAGAGATAATGGAAGTAAAGCTGCCATGATGGAAATTAAGCCATGGGAAGCAACAGTCGCTAAAACTTGGTTTATACTGGGAGTGGTAAGATGGATGGAGAGGAATCCGGCTTAAGCTGGGGAGAGGGCAAGGGCCAATTTGATAAAAGATCAATGATGTCTTGGCAGGGTGTTTAAGTGGAAATGTCCACTAGCAGCTGGAAATGCACAACTGCTTATTTGAAGAAAGTTTAGTGATATAAATAAAAATCTAAGAGACCATTGCAGGGAGGGAAGACAGAAGCAGTGAGAACATATTGGAGAGAAAAGGTGGAAAGAGTGCTATTGATTACCATTTAATTCCTAAAATAACTTCCATCCTAAAAGTAGACGGATGAAGATGGAACACTTAAAATATGCGCCAGGAATTGTAAGACCAAAAAGGAGTAGTATTAGAAAGACAAATAAAACTAGTTTAGAATTATATCACAGAAGCCAAAGTTGGAAGGACAATCAAGAAGGCAAGAGTGTCAGTGGCCAAATAATAAGTAAAAAGGCATTCCAGGCAGGTCAAATGGCGAGGGTAAGAACTCTGAAGCAGGACAGAGGGTGGGAAAGTTTAAGTTCAGAGGAAAGATGGTCTATCACTTGAAAAGAGCACGGAATTGGAACTCCCACCAAGGTTTGAATGCTGGTATGCTTCCATTAAATGGAAATAGTGCGAGTTTAAAGTCAGTTCATCTGGGTCAGATACCCAGAGCACCAATCAGTAGCGTCAGAGAACGTCCCCTAAATATAATGAGAAAGACAGTTGCATTTCTAGAAACTACTTGAAGAGAGATTATTGTTTGTGGTTAGAAGAAACACTTGAATTAGCCATGTGGAGTGGGAAATGGCGTAGTGTGCACTCAGCAGCTCCCTACCCCGTCCTCGCCATAGGCCATTCAACACAAAACTGACATCCCCTCAGCTGTTTCGAGAAAGAAATGGAAGAGCTTTTATTTCTGAAGTGGACTGTGCTGCCATGGTCACCTTAGGGGGATATCGCTTCTGTGCCTATTCCTCATTTGGGGGCCGTTGTCTCATCTAATTACATGCTGAACAAATATTTGAAGAATATTGTTTGAAGGGGAGCAAATTAGCCCGCCTGAAACACCCACGGGTCTCAGCCTGGCCCTGATCTGTCTCATTCTTGTAAAGATTAAATGTACATGAAGCACTTAGGGCGTAGTGGGCACTCCATCCAGTAAGTGGTAGCTTTCAAAATTGTTATCCAACTACTAATGTGCCTATGCAAGGGGTCTTTGTAAAGCATCTCTGAGAGAGAAAGATAAAAATAAGGTTTAGGAGAGAGCATAGAAGGCTTTCATGCCACACTGATGAGCGAAGACAAGAGAAGAAACAAAAATGAGACTATTTTGAAACACATGTTTTAATGTTGAAAACCTCAGTTCCAATCTCAGCCTACTATGTACAGGCTGAGTGATCTTGAGCAAGATGTTTAACTTCCCTATGCCTGTTTCCTACCTAGCCTATAGTATTAAAATGCCACTTCATAAACTTATTCTGGTATCCTTTGGCAATTAAACAGCCACAGGAGGTGCTAGAAACCAAAATGAAGGGTGTTAGAAAGGGAATTAGTAATAAAAAATGAAGCCAATCCTTACAGATAGACAGAAAGATTGCCAAGGAAAGTAGCTGCAGAGGGAAGTGTGGTGATTGAGCTACATGCTTATCTTCCTCCTTACCTCTGCCTCTCCACTTTCCTTCTTTCCTGCTTCTTTCTTAAAATGGGAAGAAACATTGTTTACAACAGAAAAGAGGTCACCAACACAGTCAATAAAATGATAATAAGTACAAATCTCACTAAAAATAAGGCTTTCTGCTGGGAGGCATTCTTTCTTCCTTCATGCTTCCTTTACATACACAACACAGCATAGAAGTACAATTATACAAGCATTAAATGTTGAATTTCCCTAATATCTGGGATATTTTTGTTGTTTTAATTTTTTTTTTTTTTTTATTTATTTTTTCCCCCAAAGCCCCAGTAGATACTTGTATGTCATAGTTGTACATCCTCCTAGTTGCTGTGTGTGGGACGCGGCCCCAGCATGACCGGAGAAGCAGTGCTGCGTCGGTGCACGCCCGGGACCCGAACCTGGGCCGCCAGCAGCGGAGCACGCGCACCCAACCGCTAAGCCACGGGGCCGGCCCAATTTTTGTTGTTTTAGATTTATTTTTGTATTGCTTGTTAATTGATCCTGGGTTTCTATCACTAAGTTGCCAAACTCGTTTCTCAACTGATGAATATGAAGACTAGATATGTCTAACGCTGGCTGGAAACGGAATCCCTAGAAAACAGAACCCAGCAGAAAGCCCTCTGCGGTGCTGCAGCAGGAACTTGCGTTTCTACCGAAGACCTGCTCGTGGAGAAACACACTTCTATGGAATAGATGGAGAGTGATATTGTGACACTCAGAAAAGTTGATCCTATCACAAATATAGCCAATAATCAATGTCTTTTTGCTACCTGATTACTTTTTTACATTATTGTTTCTGTAATGCATGAATTATATAAAAATATACTCTTATGGTGGTCAAGAAAATGGCGATGCTTGGATTTTAAAACCACCAGGAATATTCTCTTCCCTCTCCCACCCTTATTATCCTCACTTCTGCATGATAAACAGGTAATTAGTGACACCAATAATTGATAGGAAGGTATTTTTTTTCTGCTGCCTCTTTTTAACCTATCCCTCCCTGACAGCTATGCAGAAACATTCTGAGTCAGTGATATATTTCTAAGAAAAGCCACTGTTCGTTCTTATATTAAAAAGAAAATGTTCAAATTTCATGCATCTGTAAACAAAGAATGGGTGACAATCCCTGAATATTTGGGTGATTTCCATTTAATCAAATGGCATAAACTATTAATGTTGACTCTTAAATTTATAATAACGAATTAAATAGTAATATTGCTATCTGGGAAAACAGACACCATGGTGCCAGTTGCCTTGAAATTGCATTAATAGATAATATAGTGGTTGTTTTGGCCTTTGGTCTGTCACATCTTACATTTTTATTTTCACTGGTGTTTTAAAGTGATAAACCTAAACCATTTCTATTAAGAGAAAAAAACATATACATTATCACACCTTTGCTTAATTGCTAAAATATGCATTTTAATTTCATTTTATATTATTTGAAAAACAAGTTGGTAAGTCAGAAAGCATAAAAATGTATCTTCTCTCTCACCTAACTTCAAACAGAGCCACACTTACACCATCTCAAATGAAGACACCCTCTGCTCTTAAAGGACTCCAGGTATACTTTCCTCCCTCATTTTCCTCATCTTACAGATGGGATAAAATTGACCTCATACAAAATTGAAAGATTAAGGAAATTATACACGACACTTAGCACACTGTTTAGCATATAATAGCTGTTCAAAAACATTAACTATTATTTTCTTATTTCTAAAGAAACTTCACATATATATATATAAGTACAAACGAAAAGAATTTTCAAGACTGCAAACTATAGTGCATTTCCCTATAGAACTGTTTATTCCAGGCTGTGTTTTTTTTCACCAAACATTTCTTGAGCATGCACTGTGCACCACACTATCTGTTGGCAGTAGGAATAAAAAAGCTAAGCATGGATTTTGGCATCAGGGGCTTTGAATTGTTTGACACCATAATAACATGAAATTCCCAGCATGCTTTTGTAGGCTAGTTGCTCTAATATCTTATATAAGAACTGTTTGGAAAGCTACAATATTAGGATGAAAACAGCTCACTGGTATAACAGAAAGAATGCCGTGGGTAAATTGTTTTTGTTTTATTTTGGTTTTTTGCTTATTTCTTTAAATCAGGTTTTTATCTTGCTCATAAAATGAGGAAATGAAATCTTGATTTATCTCAAAATCAACAGGGTATGAAGGATGCACAAATCACAGTTCAATACCCATTATCTGTTCCAAACCTGTTTAATGGATAAACTCACACAATTTGAAACCTGTAAACAAAAGATTCTTACTTTAAGCACAGCAATTACATAAGCAGAGCCATAACAACAAAATGTTATCCTTCTTTCATATAAAAATAAACATATGAAATGCCAAGTTAGCCCAGCAGCCTATTAATAACCAGCATGGATTGGTGATAAAGCTTTCTTCCAGTGCTGATTAAAAAAAAAAGGAAAGAAAGAAAAGAAATACATGTCAGAACAATATAAGCACAGTGGAGGATTTGGTAGGCTACTCAAATGAATCAATTTCAACTCCTGAAATGAAGAATCACTCCGGAAAATGCAAACGAAATAAAAAGAAAGCATGACCAAAAAAAAAAAAAAAACCATTATTCCCTTAAGACTGTAAAATAAGGGCATTATGCATCCTACCTGAAGCAATGACTATGTCTTCAACTTGAGGAAAATCTTATTTTAACCTGTCTAAACAAGAGAAATTGTTTTCCTATTCATATAAGTATTTCTTCTGTGTTTGTACAATATGTAATTCAATAGGAAATAGAAGCTTATTATCCATCCTTCTCTTGCAAGGCGGTCTGTGCTTCTTCATTCTTTATCCTGATGACTGTGTCATTGACAACATCATCAATAAACACTTATCATTAAGCCAACGAAATTGTAGCTGTAAGGGAAAAAATCATATTGTTACACATGGATTGCTCAATTGAAAGAGTTTAAAATTGTTCATATCCCATGAATGTTTCTAGAACTTTGGCAAATAACACTACCATCCATTTACCAAAGGATTCGTAACCATTGCCAGGCACTGCCCTTGGTGTGGAAACAAATCAAGTTCACAGTCTACTGGTGAAGACGGACATTAAGCAATATGAAATCTTAAAGTCTATAATTAAGTTACACCAGGGGAATACCTGACTTCAGAGACCATTACAAAAGTCTTCTAAACATAAAAGCCTCATAATCATGATAAAAAGCAGGATTCCCTAAATAAAAATTCTCTGTTGGTGAAAGAAAACAGGAAAGAAAACAAAAGCATTCTATAAGACCTTGGAGGGAAATTAACAAAGAAGATGAACTAGCAGGAGTAATTATTGTGTGAATTTCTTTGGACCTTTGGTTCTGAAACATTCCTTAAAAACTGCATTAATGCATTATTTTCTTGATGCAGCTTGGATATACGATATGGCAGAGGTGTTTTAGCCTCCCTAATAGATTAACATTGTTTTTCCAGAAGCTCTTGTACTATTCACATTGGCAAGGAAATTGTGAGTAATCTTTATAACCAGATCTATTTCTCTCATTTCATATTTGACAAAACGTTTTTTTAGAGAAATAAAAAATAAATTGAAGTCATTGATAACTTCACGAGTGCATCTTGAATGGTGATAGGTTAGTTATAAAGTGTCTCAGAATAGCAAATTTTGCATCTTTCTCTATCTTTTAATAAAAGACTACTACTCCTGGGATGCCAATAGACCACTGGTCCAGGGCACTGGGTCTGAGTATTTTCCAAGCAGAGGGAGAGGGAAGTGTTCCTCCAGAACAGTTATAGAACAAGACCCTATAGAAAGTCTTCTCAGTTACCTGCTCTTTCTGTGCAAGCCTTTTCTTATTTTATGGGGATTTGTTATGAACTATTAGAAAGAAATCAAGTGATAGCAAAAAACAACAAATTAGATTTAGAGAATTCTTACACTCATTGGCCCTGGCTTATCTAGGTGCTCACAAAAGGTAGTTGAATGGGTGATCTGTATTCACTAATGCCTCCTTCCTCCAATCATTTAATTGGAAATGAGAGAAAAGCCTTTATCTCCTAACGTGTAGCTGACTATGCATCAGACTGTCAACAAAGAAGTAAAAACTCAGCATTCAAGCAGAATTCAGCTTTTGCCCGATCTCTTGCAGTTTCAGATATGAAGTAGAAGTGTTTTTCAATTCTTCTTGTCAGAGAGATGGACAACTTGAGTAACAGGGGGTGGAGAGGAGGTGTGGAGAAAAGAATGGCTATAAACAATGTAAACAGTTAGAATTGTGTAATAGTCTTTGTTCCTACGTAAGGAAGCCAATAGAAGCAATTGGAGAGGTCATGCATTAAAACTTGTTTAGTTTATGCATCCCAATCACACTCTGCCATCAAGAGTCATTTCCAATGATAAAAACAATACTGGAGCCTTTAGGACACAGCCTAGGGTACAAGCAACATGTATCTGAGACAACACTATTCCAAAACAGTCTTCCTTCTCTATCCTCTATGCCACTTTTCCTCCCTAAATCACCATATCTCCACCCTCTTCACCTCTTCTCCTACCATTTCTGCGACACATTGCCAACACTCTTTAGACTCTGCCTGTAAATCACAAACTCTTCAGCCACTGCTGTCTCTGTCACTACTGCTTCCACCATTTTTACATTTGCGACTGCAGCACCAATATCTGTCATCTCTTTAGCTTCTAGTGCTTTTGTGCTATTCCTCCTCCTAGCCTACCTCCTCCACCTCCAGGATGCATCCTTCAACTGTGCTACATCTTTCTCCTCAACTGCAGTCTCACTGTCATTTTGGTTAAGATCAACAGAACTGCCAACAACACAGTATTAAGGAAAATAATTCCTCAAACCTTTTCTGTACCTAGGTCTCACAAATTCACAAAATTCAAATTTTTAAACTGGAGAAATTGTATAAAAAGTATTTGATGGAAGAGAATGTTATAATTGAATAACCAAGTTCTTCCAAATTTTCCAAATTGAATTATCTTTACTAATTTTCCTTTCCTATTTGTTTACCTATAACAACAACAAAAGAACTGAATGTGGTTACCACAATAAATATTTTCTGAAGATCCAAAAATTTGCAATTTCCGGGACCTTAAAAAACACCATATTTATTTATTGACTGCCTACTTTGCACAGAACAGTGTGCTTATCATGATGAGAAATAATTAAGTCTAGGCATCCAAAAATCTTAGAAACAAGAGGAGATAAATGTGTAACCACAGGACCAGGAACAGAATTTGCCATCCCAAAATATGCCTCTTTGGCATTAGGGCCATTTTGAGCTGGCGATTATTGAAAAAACAGCAGACACAGGAAAAGCTCTGAAAACCTAGTAGAAGACACCCATTTGTAAGAGAAATTTACATTCATAAGAGAAATCGCCATTTGTAAGGGTGCCTCCCTCTCTGTGCCAGGAAGGGGAGGATGACTAAATCTCTAAAAACTCTTATCAATAGAGAAGGCAATGACTTAAATCTGTATAACAACTTTACCCTTGTTTACTGTGTTTTTCCTGGTAAACTCCCATAACTGACCTCACCTTAACAACAGGATGTTAAAACTGTTTTTCAGGGGTGGTGAGCCAGCCAGGAGCATGTGCAGAAGAGAAAATTCTGATCTGCCAATCAAAACTCATTCTGCCAGCACTTCTGCATACCAGCCTGCCCTCCCTGATCCCTTAAATCTTACCCTATACCCAGGATTGGGAAGACAGAGTTGAGAGCCTTTCCTTCCATCTTCTTACCAACTGATTGCATAATAAACTGCTTCTTCTCTCAGAGACCGTTGGACCACGGTATTGGCTTCTGTGTGGATCAGGTGGCAAGCCTTTGCTCAGTAACAAATGCATTCAAAACACCATATATGCAAACATCATGAATATATTAATGTCCCTTCATCCACAGTTGTGTTGTTACATATCACTCAACCTCACAACTTATTAACACAACTCTTACAGGATTGACTTAGACTTGTTTTAAATGCCAACAGTACACACAACACAAAGAATCCATATTGCCTGAAGGCAGTTTGAAAATCTTTCCACAAATCTGTTTTAAGAAATGTAAATACAGTAATGTAGATAGTTCTCAGATATTCAATAATCCTGATAACAGATTTAAAACTCCCATCCCTCCAACAATTTTACCTTCTTAATAATAATTAGGACCTCCTTCTTGAACACTACCCCAGTAATATCTATTTTGCATCCAATCAGATTGGACTTCTCTTCTTTAAGGATTTTACCCCTACCAACTTCCTTTCAGTGGCCTATTTGCCTTCCTTATTATTACAATGGGGGTCAATCGACCATTTTGAACTTCTATTTTTACTATTTTCTAGATAATGCCAAACTTAGTTAAAACATCCTTTCTTCCTCTAGACTTCCTAGGTTACACAACGAAATAGTGAAAATCTTACACTAAGAGTTTCTCCTTGCATCTCACTCCTTTGGCTGCAAATCACATTGTAACCAAGCAAGTGCTTGTTCTGCTCGCTGCAAGCCTGAAGCCAATCAATTGCAAGGTGAGTTGGTGGTCAAAAAAGGGATTTATTTGATTAGCCAGCAAAATCAGAAGATGGTGGACTCATGTCCCAAAGACTATCTTCCCCAAGCACAAAGTTTAAGTAGTTATATAGGGAATTGTGGGCTATAAAGGAAGGGCTCAGGAATGTTACCATCTGGTATCGGCGACTGGAGGCACCACACCAAGTCTTTCAGTTATCACGGACAATGGATGCCAGCATAAATGTTATTCTCTGAGGAGGTCATCATATTCCTAAGAAACTCAAAAGAACAAAGATATCATCTATCACTACAGGGAGGTACATGCATCAATCAGGATTATTTTCGGGAAGGTAGATATTTATCTCCTAGGCTATGTGCAAGGTAAAACATATACACTGTGAGTGAGTTACTCAAAGGTCATTCTGAGTTACAATATGGCTTCCCTCATGTCAACCTCATCCTAGGCCGATATCAACCCTATCATTCTATAAAATTTTTCTGATAAATGAATAAACCTATAATTATTTTTCTTTAACCAATTTAGAATGAGCTCATGGATGCCTTTGGAAAATTTATTTTCCATTTTCATTAATCAGCCATCAAACCTAACTCATCTGGTATTTCAAATTTTTCTCCCAAGGGTGAAGGGTGAGAACAATTATAATTTATAATTTTCATCACCGATGTCTGCAATTTCTACCTGTGACACATTTAGAAATCATTGATTAATCATCTCAATGCTTTTATGAAATGGATATTATCTCTATAGTTACATGATTTAAAACTAAAGAAATTTTCTTTAAAAATAAACCTGAGAGTAACCTATTTTAAGGAGGATTCAAATCACTTTCAGGGAAAACGTTTTAATATGTGAATTTGGTGGTACAAAGCAATCAATTTGTCATTGTATGGCACTGATTAATTTTGATTATTCCTTAAATAACCATAGGACATAATGAAAATCATACATGTTTCAGGACCAACACACAGCAAAAAATTTTTCAATGCCAAAGTTCAACAATATTATCTTTTAAAAGAGCTCAGGAGGTTGATTGCAGAGGTTTGGAACCCATGTGCTTATAAGGCTGTCAGCCTAAAATATTAACCATGAGAACTCTTTTATAATTTATCATATTTAGAATTTGGCATTGAAAAACATTTATGTGAGAATTTGTACTAAAAAATTCATGACCTTTCATTAAATCTCAAGGAACTATAAGAGAATAAAATAAGTAATTAATCATAATCATCTTTCTCTCCTGCCTCTCTAGTATACCAGCACACAGGTTGTCCTTTCCACTTGAGATTTGTATTTACTACAAGTCAGTTATCCTTGTTTTCAGACCTATTCATGGAAGTTTTAATTATTTAATAAAATATAAACTGATGAATATGAACATAAAATAGAAATATTTTGCTTTGTGATAACTACTATGAATGCTTTGGAAAATTCTCAAAAATATAGGTGAGCTATAAAAAAAATGCTAGCAAATTAGGTGTGGGTGAAGCCATTAAAAGAGACTAATAATTATAAAACTACAGAAATGTCTACCTTTGGATTGGATCACAAGTGTTTCTAAGTTCCCATTGCACCACAAAGAGAGTAAAACTCAATTCAAAATTATTAATGTCTGCTATAAGAGCATGGTTTTTTGCAGAAAAAGTAAAATCAAAAGTAAAGAATAGTCCTTGTATTTTTATTCAAATATGAGTGACCATAATATACCATATGTTGTAAATTGAAATAATTTAAGATATTTGCATATCATTTTTAATGATTCTACATTTTATCTGATGCTCTTGATTAGTCAACGAAAGATGCATTAAGACAGGATTGGATAAAAAGTTCCTACTCTAATATCTTAAGCCATGAGAAAATCAACCATATGAGAAGTTAATTTTCCTCCAATTTTTAGGGTTCAAAAAATATGGATGTACCTCCTTAAATGACAGCCTATTCTTTCAGATAATTAAAATGAAGCCTACAAGGCCAATAGTCAAATGTCAATTTTAGGCAAAAGGAAATCTTAGTTTATCAATCAAAAATGTCTTTATTTCCACTTTTGCTTCCACTTCTGTTTGTACCTCTCTAATCCTGAGATGCCAAAAACCATTATTCTCTTCCGCATTTGAATACTTCATTTATACGTATACTCTTGGACCATACTTCTTCTAAACATCCCTCTCCATTACTCTAATATATTAGAACTTGATCAGGTTCAGAACATGCTACCCCAAAATATGGTACCTTGGTATAGTTAATTTAATTTAGTTTATTAATTTAAGTAATGGTATAAATCTAAGCTGAAGGAATTTGGAAAAACAGCAGAAGCAGAAAGGTCACTCTTAGCCCCTCCATCCTTCTCCCCTGAAGCAGGTCAAAAGACCCTCAAGTGAGAGATGACTTTCCTATACCCAGAGGAAAAGAGCATTCTTCTCTCTAAGACAGACAGACACACCGAGAAGAAGCTAAATGAACAGGCTCTGCTCAGTTTCCCCCAGTCTACTGCACTTACCCCATACTCTTTTTCCTATCATATTTCTCCACAACTATCCACTCTTCATCAAACCTAGCATAAAAATACTCAGGTTTAATTGCTTTTCAGGCCTTAATTTCCTTTTGAAGGTTCCCGTGTCATGTAAAACTTACATTACGTATATTTGTATCCCTTCCTTTTGTTAATGTGTCTTCATCAGTTTCATTTTCAGACCCAGCCAGGGACCCTAAGAAGGTCAAGGAAAACTTTTACCTCTCCTGCAAACCCAAAGAAGGGCTTGGCTAGTTACGCTCATGTAATATGTTGAGAAAAAGACTATTACACAAAAATGACAATGCACCATGAGCCCAAGATTAGGTTCTATTCTCTCCTCTCCCTCTTACCATATATATGACACCCGGACAACCATTTTGGGACCTCAGTTACTTTATCTGAAACATTAGGAAGTAAACTAGAATTATGACAGTTTACAATGTACCAGACACTATACTAAGTGTTTTCCATTTATTGTCTCATTTAATTCTTACAATACTCATATAAGGTAAATATTATTACCCCATTTTACCTATAAACGAACTGAGGCTTATGAGCCAGAGAGTGGCAGAAATGAGAGGAAAAACCTAGGTTGGCCTGAACCTTACATTCAATAGGAGAATTTAAAACCCATTAATTGGTTAAAAAATAAAATAATGCTATCTTTCTAAATTAACCAGACTTGCTGACTGCATGATTCAAATAGTCTGAATATTTGCTTAACTCTTTACCTACTTTGTCAGGTAGACAAAGTAGGCTACAGATAAAGCCCAAGCAAAATGGCAACACAATAAACCTAGAACAGGACAGGCAAAAGAGAGAGCTTTCCCATTTTGCAGCATTTATAAATTGAGTCTCAAGTGGGTCACTTCACCTCTCTGAGCCTTCTGATACATTTTTAGTATATATGTTTATTTACACTACCCTGAAAGCAAACGCAAGGTCTCCGGATCAGAGACAGACTATCACTACTTACAGCAATAAGCGCACTGGTTCCTCATGCCCCATTTCCCCCCTTCAGGGCAATGCAGAGAGAACCAGATATAGCCTATGCACACTACAGGTTTGTTTTTCCCCCGCCCCACCACAGAATAGGAACCCTAAAATTATGAATCTGGGAGTTTATATAGGCTACATGTTGTCCTCTCAGCTGCCACTCTCTGGAGAAGAGAGAAAGACTTTATCTTCATAAGTAAACCAACTCTCACTGGGAAGAGAAGGAGGAAGGCAAACATTTGGCTCCAGAGGCAATAGGTTTTATTATCCTTCGAATGACAGCAGCTGGTTCCACCGTGAAAGAGATACTCAGCTCTAGCTCTAACACCATTCAAATATGAGGAATGAATGGATCTAGAAAAAAAATTTATCTACATATTATTCTCTATATTTATAGCACATCGTTTTTCTCAGAATGTCCCAACCATATAGTAATATGAAAGCATTCATCATGCTTCCCAACACCTTAGTATTTTCATCAGTAAAATAAGTGTTGCTGTACAAAGTCTCCAAATTCCATCCATTTATGACGTTTTTATAGAAGTGATAGCTCCACTCAGGAAAAATAAAATGGCTAGAAAAAATAAAGTTAACTTAAGACATCTACAGGCAAAACAGTCAACTGGAGAACTCCCTGGCTTAGATGTTATACCTCTCTCATCTGGGGCAAGTCATTTAAACTGTGTCAGCCTCCACGTTCTCACTGGTTAAATGAATGGCGTGGACTAAAATGAATCTAATACTCCTTTCAACTGTAAGACTATGAAATTATTTCTGAGTCAACATAAACGGATGTGTGTGTCTTTAAATTCTACTCATATTTATTACCACTTCCATCCTCAAATTTGCATCAATGACTTTACTGGCCAGATCTACAGTTGCTCTGTGAAGTAAATAAATATTTTAGTCACTCATAAAATTGATGCCATGAGTCTACTTTGCACAATCATCGTTCAGACCAGGTGTTGGTTTTCTTTATTTTCCCAAGAGAGGCTGAGAAAGAGGATGTTTTGAACAGTGGCTCTCCAACTTGAGTATGCATGCGAATTACCTGGAGATCTTGCTACTATTGCTGTGCTCCACCAGCGCCTCTAAGTCAGTACATCTGGGATTAGGCCCAAGCTCTTGCCTTTTTAACAAGTTCCCAGGCGATGTTAATGCTGCTGGTCTAGGGACCACACTTGTAGAAACACTGACTTACACATCCATGGCAGTGTTCCTAAAACTTTAATTTACAGAAACCACTTGGGGATCGTGGAAAAATACACATTCTGATTCAGTAGGTCTGGGGTGGAGTTTGCCATTCTGCATCTGTGACAAGCTCGCAGGTGATGCCGCTCTTCCTGGCCCACAGACTGCACACTTTGAGCACAGGTATCACCTTGGAGCCGTCAGACATGCAAAACCGAAACTCAATTGAACAAACGTATTGACTGCCTACTACGTATCACACAGAATAAAAGTTGCTAGTGCCCCCAAATGAATTACACCCTGTTTGTAAGTTCAACAAAGTTTAGAGAGAAAAATCAGAAAATTTAACAAACACATGTAATAAGTACACTGATAAAGGCATAATAAAGAACACTACAGAAACACAAACAGTGACCCAGTTACCTCTGACTAAAAGGGAATGATGTTTGGGAACAGCACAGAGGGACAGGGATTTTCCCGAAGTAATGCAAATATGATTTATTTTACCTAAAAGGCTCAGAAAAATTAAACCTAAGAGGCAATATGAGCATTTTGAACTTGTCTGAATCAACACAGACACTAGGCAAGAACGAAAAAGCACTACTTTAAATAGTTAGACCAAGCAAACAACCATTTTCACTTTAAAAGGGCCTAAACTTAGCTAAGCAAATAAGCAGACATGTTAAGCCCCACTTTAAAAATAAAATAAGCCCACAGGATTTCAGCTAAGGTAAAAAATGCTTCACAAAACTACTCAAGTACCCAAAGACTGAAGTTAATGCAAATAGCACAGAAGCCAAAGCAAACAAACACATACCCACTTCTCAGAGGTCCCAGGAGGAGAAAGCCCTTCTGAGGTGCCTGGGACAAATTTAAAACCTTACCAGTGCTCTGATTGGCCAGGAAATCTCCACCTCCAAACATTCCCTGTCCTGATAGGGCACCTTCAGCCTCAGGGGCTGTAGACAGAGTCCTGTGTAATTGAAAGTCTTATGAAGAAATATTTCCTTCTGATATAATGGAAAATGTAAACTCCCAAAGTTTTCGGCCACCAGTGTTTTTTTGTGGACAATAGAAAATGAAAACAAAACTGTGCTTCCTTTCTAAACAGAGAAACAACTTATAAATTAAAACATAAAACATTCAAGCAATTAAGAATAATTGAGCCAGCACTTAAAAAAGCAGTTTTTGATAGAATTTCGTGTCGTTTTCACAGTATGAAAGTGAAGAGAATAAAGATGCTATTGTGTGTGGGGAATTTTTTAAAGCTATGCTGTTTGGAGGAGGAAATGAAGATAGGGCTGTACCAGCCTCACGATGTCATCTGATGAGAGAATTGACCTTTAACTCGTGGCAGGTGAGAAATGGGCTGGAGCTGAGGCTAAGGCCCTTCTGAACACACACTCGCGTCTTCCTCTCCTCACTACTCAGGGTTTAACCTTAACCCCAGACCTTGTTTTACAAAGGTGAGACAACAATCAGAATTGGAGCAATACAGCCAACAATCAAATGTGTGGGGAGTTCAAGTTTAAGAGTCTTCTGTCTTTTCAGATGGAGAGTTTTGAGTTTACATTCAAGAGCATGATTCCCACAAAGGGGGAAGCATACCCACCCTCTGGTAATATGGGTGCCACAAATGCCCTATAACCATCCCTTTTTTTTTTTTTTACAGGAATCAGTTCGACTTAGCACTGTCAGCTTATGTCACTTAAAACTCAAACGGTAATAACATTAACGTGCTCTCACTCTTCCCGTCCTTGATTGTGTTCAGTGTTTACTGAATACCTACTTTACATTTTTTTATGTAAAAGTTACATAAGTTACAAATATATAATTCCGGGGGAACTCCATGGTAATGTTGATCAGTTTGCAATTTAAATACATTGCACAGAATAGAATACCATCATATTCACAAAGCAATTGGCTTGGCACTACAATGGCGTCTTTCCAGTAGCTGGGCTCCCATCCTTGCATTATATAACACCTATAATGGCATGGTTCACCACTACAACCTTGGGGCCATCACTCACCTCTTGTTTATTTACTTCATTTTAATGAATGCCAAAACTGAAGATTCCCTTCAGTTATATACCTAGCACTGCAAGTACTATCCCTTCTTAATGGAATTATACAAAATCTGGACGAGTCATGGCCCTGACTGTTAGATAGACGAAATGGAGAGGGGAGGATAAATAGAAAATAAAACTTTTTTTAATGAAGAAAAAAACATTTTTTAAGAGAAAGCATTACATCTTTGTTTTATTTTGCTTTGTTTTGAAATACCTGTTTCTATAGTTAAACACATAACAGTTAAAGCCCATACAATAATATACAGAAAATGAATGTAAACACCTTCTGAGAACTGCTCTTTATAGATTTTAGTGTGATGTTATCCTCTATTTAAACATCTGCTTGTAAGTTCACTGACTCAGAGTATATTAGATGTGTCAGAATGTAGAGTTTTAATAACTAGGGAAAAATCTCAGATAAACTCAACTCTTAGACATGAACAAAAATGTCATTCTTTTTGCAGCTAGATTTTAATACATCTTTCAAGGTGTAAGGAGTGTGGGAAATCAATAGCAAATCCCAGGGTCCTTCTGCTGAGATATTCAAAATGTTAACTCTAATGGGAACCATATCCAACAAAGAGGCAGATACAACCCAGGGCTGAGCACTTCACACGAGAGCTGGAAGGAAGTATTGTTCAAAATTCAAACACATCGTAAGTCTCTAAATAACAATACAAAAGCTTGTATTTGTCATCATAATTTTAACAAACAATGTAGCCATTTTTCAGAACTGAAAGCACTGATATGAAGATAGATAATTTTGGAGAAATTATTTTCTCTTGTTTAGTAATTATCATTAATGACAGAAAGATTTTTTAATACTAATAAATCAGGGCTGAATTGACTGACCATGCATCCAAACTGCTGCATTATTCACACTGGAATTACTCCAAAGATTAGCTGCAAATTGCCCTCTAAATTGAATTTATGGTTTCATTTTTCAGAACTACTGTGTTGTGACAGATGAGAGGAATCTGAGAGGAAAATGGCAGCGATGGACCCAATTTCTTAGTCCTCTATCGTCAAGATAGAGCCAGACTATCTCTATAATTTCTTTTGGCAAGCACAAAAACCTGATAGGCTGAAATCCAGGAGATTCTACTCCACATCTCACTCAGGGAAAGGAAAAGGTCAACATTGTGTTTTTGTCAAGTGGAAGCTAATCAAATCGACATCCATGGAGGAGGAAGGAAGTTCACATATATGATGCAATTATTTTTTGTGTTATATTCTTTGATTTAATCCTCACAACAGCACCCTGGGGCAGGTAGTTGTAGCCTCATTTTAGAGAAAGGAAAACTGAGGCGCTATGAGGCTGGGTAACTTGCCTGAGTCTGGACTTTTGGGGGGCCTTTCTATCTGCAAACTCATGCCCAGGATCTCCTGCCCTGCTACCTCCAAGAAGGGCTCTGCTTTGATCCCATTACGAATCCAGATGTATTAATTTCATGTCTACCAAATCATTTGTGGTTTCTTTTTGCAGAAAAGAAAATAAAAATGACTACGGTCCAAGTTAGGCAGAAACACAAACCGATTCTACAAACTGGGCATCACAAACACACCTAAATCTTGGGTACAACTGTTTTTAGGCTATTATTGAAAAGCTGAAACAAAATAAGAGCTGCCAGATCGGAGAGACAGTAAAGCCCTCCCTCTTTATGTGAGGTATATAAGTTGTTGCACTACAGAGAGGGGAAGACAATTTTGTTAGCCTTTAAATTGAGTTTGTATCGTCCAGGCCTCTCGGGTTAGAAATGATTGAAAACAAATATCGGGCTGGAGTTAGTGACAAATGCAGTTGATGCCTTCAGGTTTATAAGACACCAGTATGTGAACACATGCTCTGTTTGTAAGACAAATGATGAGGCAGCCTCCTACAGCTTTCTGTTTTTAAAGGTTTAGAATGTGTCACCATTTTTCTTCTGTAATGGCCTCAGGTATCCTTTTTTTATCAAACTAGCTCTCACGTTAACATTCAGATACCCAGGCATTAATGGCATTTCTAAAACGTGCAGAAGAAACCAAGTTATTTTTATTTACAAACAAATGTTTTCACATTTTTTACACTAAGGTTGTTAATAGTGAATTTAAATATTCCTTTAAGAAGACAAAACTTTTACCATTTAGAGGAGAAATTGCAAAGCTCTGGGTCTCTAGATAAATCCCTTCGTGTACTTTAACCTCTTAATCCAATTACTTTATTATTTATTTTATAATGTATCTTTTCTTAGTGCATATAATTTTAAATTTTTGCATCTGAAGATAATTTTTAATATTTTTACTTACGCTGGTATGACATAAATTTTCAACTATATACATATTTCTACTCTACTCGTGCCAGATGCTGCCTATATCCCACCAAACTGGTCCATTTGTGTTTTCCCTTTGATTATTTTAAATGAAACTAAAGTGTCGACATTTGAATTTAAACTCAAATGCTATCCTTAGTTGAGGACAAATGTGAAAACAAACTTTAGTCAACCATTACATGTAAATGGACAATATAATACTAATCCTGGGTGTCTAGAACAACTAAATTTTTTTCACTTTGAATTTTGCTATTATTTAGAAAAGACAAGCCAAGATCCACAGTATGCAAGATACTTTAGTGATGCAAGCCCAAATGTTCAACTTGCTCTGTGACCTCTGGCAAGTTCCTTAATGTCGCTGAGCTTCTTCACTAAAGAATGGGGTTAATAATGCTTATTCATAAGGATGTTGTGAGGATAAGATAAGAGAACCAACTCTCTGAATCTTATTCATAAGGCATGTCCTCAAGCCTTCACAACATTTCTGAGAAGAAGGGGTTGAACTTCACTAGTGAGCAAAGAGAAAAGAACTCCAATGATAAAAGAGCAAAGCAATACTAAGCCCAAATCAATGGCTTGGATTGGGTTTTCAGGATGACTTTATGTAAATATATATGATAGAAAAAATCCAGGGGAATATCCACAACACCACAACACGTGAACAACAGTAACCTTGGGAACTGAGTTAGGTGGACTTTCATTTTCTGTTACCTATTTCTGGAATATTTGAAGTTGTTTATAATAAGCATATATTACTTTTGTGATAAGAAATTCTAATAAATATTCAAAGTAAAAAGTGCCTAGGATAGTAGGTGCTCACTTAATATGAGGGTTTTTTTTTTTTTTTCCCGTCTTCCAGATTCACCACCTATAAAAATAAAAGCATTCGTTTATTCATTCATGCTAATACTTATTGACTACGTACTAGTTCTGAGCTCTTCTGGGTGCTGAGGATTCAAAGTGGAAGATAATAGACAAGTCTTGGTCTTTCCTATCTGTCAAGGCATAGGGACAAGTAGTAAAACTTGCAAAATTCCCTGTAAGGAAATTTTTAAAAAGCTTTCTCTCAGTCTGATTCTCTCTCAATTAAATTCATACCACAGAGAATTTCCCCACCTGAAAGTTGGCCACTACCCTCTGAGAAGTAATGTTAGAAAAATATATCAGGCATATGTCAACAAAATATAAATTGTTGTGATACTATAATATCGTTTTGTGAATAAAACATTAATAAGCATATATTTGCTTGAACTATATACATAATTTCTGTTTTTATATGTCAAACGGTCAAATAGCAATTTTGCATGATTTAACTTAATGTTTACTATCAAGATAGTTTTAAGACAATACTGCATCCAGATTTCAATGAAGATCTTCACAAAATTAACACATTTCTCATTTTATAAACCTTGACTTGAGTGCAACTAAGAATTCTCAGAATAATTTTCTAGACAATTTTTGATATCTACATGAATGGATGGTAGCAGCAACACATAAGCCAAATTGACTGAAAGTCCAAAAATTATTCACATGTGGCTTTCAAATATTCCCTGGAAAGTACAAGGATATATGCTTAGTGAATGATATCAACAAAAAGCTTGACCACCCATTCCATTAAACCGTATCAATGATTCAAAAGCAAGGTGTGCAGAATGGAGAATCCTCCAGTTCTTCAGTGATATAGTCGTGCCAATGATTTAAGCAGAGCAAACCTTAGCATGAGACTTTAGTTAAAGTCTCAGTCTGAGAACAAAGAAAAGCTTCCTTGGCTTGTACAGAATCATTGTCCTTTCATCGTTAATACCTTATTGACAGAACTATGAGAGGTAAGTAACAACAACAAAGAAAATAATAAAGTAAAACACCCTGAAGAAGCAGCTGTTTAGGTGGTTAAATCTGTGTAACCCTAAAGTGTTTCCTGGCACTCTTAGGGGAAATTGAAAGCAGTGCCAATGCGCAAGGAGAAAACTGCAGAAAACATCATGTGATTTCTGTACTGCCCCAGAAGTCGATATTCATAAGCATCTTGTTTCTGACACACCTCTTTGAGCAAGGAATAGGGAATCTAGGGCTTAGTACTGCTGGCATCCTAGAAGCTGACAGTGGCTGAGAGTAAATGAAGATGGCCTCAGGGAGGGCAACCTGGGAAGTAAAAGAAGTTCAATGGCGCAGACAGTGAAGCTGGGTACCTGAGGGTTACTGTGGCTATTCAATAAGAACATGATGTCAATTTGCTGTTTTCTTGTTTAACTTGAGGGATGATTTGGGTCTTGAGACTCAAGTCTCGAGTTTTTGCAAAAAAGCTTTTGCAAAAGCTTCTTTTGCAAAAGAAAGAGAATGCCTTCAGGGAGGTTACAATCACCAATGGCTGGCCCTCAGCAGCCCTTGAAGCCCAGAAGTTAGATTGCCTAGGGGCTTATTGGGAGTGTCCCCTTTGTTTCTCCAAAGCTCCTCCTGCCAAGCCCCCTAACTCTGTAAAACCCCCCTGCTTTCTGTCCCTGGGAAGGTGAAGTTGAGAAAACCCAGGCTCCCACCTTCTCACTTTGGCCAATTCGAATAAACCTTTCTCCATCTCCAAGCACGGATGTCTCAGAGTTTGGCTTGCTGTGCATTGGGCACACGAACATGAGATTAAGAGGATCTACAGTACAAAGGAGATTCTAAACGTAGAGTCAGGAACAATCAATGGGTGCACTGGGGTGAAGCCTGTGGTTTAACCTAAGGACAAATTTAATTCTCATAACTTCCTTCTATTGTATATCCTATTATTACTCTGTATTTTAGTTCTGTCTTGTTTGTACACTCCATAATCTGAACATAATTGACCAATGCTTATATATATTTAACCATCATGTTACAAAAATTGCCCACTATTGTTTCTTGTATCTCATGCCTTCCTTCTAAGTATATTTTTCTTACTGAGATATATTTTCATACTTTTTTCAGCCAAAGTCTGTGGATCATATACATTTCTTTGTCTGAAAATGTTTTTTATTTCATCCTCTTTTTTAACAGATATATGTATTATATACAAATATATATAGTATTTTGTTGGAGTATAACAGAGAAATGCATGTAAGACTGACATATACAGCTTGATAAATTTTTTGTTCAATGAACACATCAATATAACCCAAACTAGGGAAAGAATTAGAACATTACTGCCACTGTAGAATCTCTCTTCATGCCCCATTTCAGTTATTACTCCCCTAGCCCAAAATAACTATAGTCCTCAAAGGTTAATTACTTCTAACACCATAGATTTGGTCTGCCTGTTTTTGAACTTTATATAAATGGAGCTATGCATGTAGTCCTTCATTTGGGCTTCTTTCATTTCACATTATGATTGTAACATCCATCCATGTTTTATAGAGGGTTTCTTTTTGTTTTGTTGTTTGTTTTGCTTATTTTTTTATTTTTTGGTGAGAAGACTGGCCCTGAGCTAACATCTGTTGCCAATCTTCCACTTTTTGCTGAGGAAGATTGGCTCTGAGTTAACATCTATGCCATCTTCCTCTATTTTGTGTGTGGGATGCCACCACAGCATAGCTTGATGAGCAGTGCATCGGTCTGCACCTGGGATTTGAACCTGTGAACCCCGGGCCACCAAAGTGGAGCACGCAAACTTAACCACTATGCCACTGGGCCGGCCCCTGTTGTTTGCTTTAATTATCATTGATGATATATTTCATTGTTTGATTATAACAGTTTATTTCACCATTGTACTGTTGTGGACATTTGGATTGTTTTCAGTCATAGGCTGGAATGTGAACATTCTTGCACCCGTCTTGGATGTGCATATATATATAGACATGTTTTATAGAGATATATACCTAGTATATTAATATGTCCACCTTAAGTAGATACTGCCAAACTCTTTTCCAAATCAGCACTACCATTCTCTACCTCCACCGGCAGTGTAAGAGATTAAAAGATAGTTTTCAAAAGAGGGTACAATTATAACTCTCATACAGACATAAAAATGAACATATTAAACATTTTATTTAACAGCTTCAATGAGAGAAGCAGGCCAATGTTATAATCAATTTGAGAGAATTCAAAGAAAAAACATATTTATGTAGAGTTGAAAATAGCTCAAAGATAAGAAACGGTGATAGAATCAGATAACCAGAAAGAGCATGCCCTATGTAGACAATGTGTCATTGTAAAATAGCTTAAAGACAAAGAAAAACTAGAATCAAATGACTTATAAGAGTGTCCTCTAGATGATGTAGTTTTTCATTGAAACACATTTTTTTTTCTCCACAGAGAGTTCCAACTAATCCACAAACTCTCCAACACTTGTGAGTTTTTTTAATTTTAGCTATTTTGATGGCTATGCATTGTAATTTTAATTTGGATTTCACTGATGATTTATAACTATGAACATGTTTTCATATGTTGATTGGCCCACTGACCATCTTCTCTGGTTGAAGGGCTATTGAAGAAATTTGTCTTTTTATTCTAGTGTGTTGATTGTTTTTTACTAGTGCATTTCTACAATTCTTTACCTATTCTGGATACAGGTCCTTTGTCAGTATATGTATAAGTGTTCATCTGTGGTTTGCTTTTTCACTTGCTTAATGCCATCTTTCAATAAACAGAAGGAATGACATTAAAATATTCCTTGTTCAAGTCTATTCTTAAATTCTATAATTTATTTTACATTCATTTGTTTGTCTTAGCATCTTGAAGATCTCTCTGCCTTTCTTATGGCTTCTAATTTTGCTTTTGACATATGTGCTATAAGTTTATTTATTATTTCTTTGCAGATCTCTATGCTTGCTTTTAAGATCTATTTTTTCTTTGCTCAGAAGACCTTTATTCTGACTCTAGGGTTACACAATTTAAATAACTTATCTCAGGGTGTAGATTTACTTGTATTTAATCCACTTGGAATTCTTTGTATTTCCTAAATCTGAGTAATCAGGTCTTTCAGCAAAACTCTTTCAGCAATTATCTTCAGATTGACTTCTTAAAACCTTGCACTTCTCTCATTCTCTCTACTTCTCCTTCAGGAACTCATAGTAGACATTTGTTAGACATTTCCTGATCACCTCCATGTCTCTGAATTGTTCATATTTTCTGTCTCTGCATTGCAATCGGTGTAATTTCTACAATCTGTTTTCCAGTTTGCTAATTCACTCTCCAGCTCAATATAATCTATTTAAACCCATCCTTTGTGTTTTAAATTCTGATGACAATATTCTTTAGTTTTAAAAGTTCTATGTGGTTCTTCTACTTTTCATTCTACAATTGTATTATTTTTTCAGATTCTTACTCTTTTCTTTTTTATTCTTTCATTATATCTTCAATCTTTTTTTACTGTGGTAAACACATAACAAAATCGACAATCTTAACCATTTTTAAGTGCATAGTACACTTGACCATGGTCAAATGACCTTTGACAAGGGTTTCAAAGCTACACGATGGAGAAACGATTGTCTTTTGAACAAAAACCATCTGGTCCTGGGCTTTTCTCTCTTGGGAGGTTTTTGATTACTCATTCAATCTCTTTACTGGTTATAGGTCTATTTAGATTTTTTATTTCTTCATGATATTGTCTTGGTATTGTATGTGTCTAGAAATTTATACATTTCTTCTAGGTTATCCATTTTGTTGGAATATAATTGTTCATAGTTGTTTCTTAAGATCCTTTTTGGTACTGTGGCATCAGTTGTAATGTCTCCGCTTTCATTTCTGATTTTTTATTTTGAACTTCTCTCTTTTCTTCTTGGTATACTTAAGAGTTTGTCAATTTTAGTGATCATTTCAAAAAAACAATTATTAGTTTTTGTTTTTTTCTTTTCTTTTTCTATTCTCTATTTTGTTTATTTCTGCTCTAATCATTATTATTTCCATCTTATGCTAACTTTTGGTGTAGTTTGTTCTTATTTTTCCAGTCTTTGAGGTGTAAAGTTAGGTTGTTGATTTGAGATCTTTCTTCTTTTTTAATGTAGATATCTATTGCTGTAAACCTCCCTCTTAGTACTGCTTTTGCTGCATCTCATAAATTTAGGTATGTTGTGTTTTCATTTTCATTTGTCTCAGTATATTTTCTATTTCCCCTATGATGTCTTTTTGACTCCTTAGTTTTTCAAGAGTCTGTTTAGTTTCCACATACTTGTGAATTTTCCAGTTTTTCTTTTGCTATTGATTTCCAGTTACGTTCCATTGTGTTTGGAAAAGATATTTCGTATGATTTCACTCTTCTTAAATTTAAAATTTGTTTTGTGGCCTAACATGTGATCTATTCTGGAGAATGTTCCATGTATACTTGAGAAGAACGTGTATTTTGTATATGTCTGTTAAGTCCAATTGGTCTATAGTGTTGTTCAAGTCCTCTGTTTTCTTATTGATCTTCTGTCTGGTTAATATATCCATTATTGAAAGTGGAGTGTTGAAATCTCCTACTATAACTATATTAGTGTCTATTTCTCCCTCTAATTCTGTCAATTTTTGCATCATATATATGGTTGCTCTCTGGTTAGGTGTATATTTATTTATAACTGTTATATCTTCTTAGAGAATTGATCCTTTATTTATTATTCCTGCTTTGTCCCTTGTAACAGTGTTTGAGTTAGAGTCTATTTTATCTGATATAAACATAGCCACTCCTGCTGTCTTTCAGTTACCATCTGCATGGAATATCTTTTACCATCCTTCCACTTTCATCCTATGTATGTCCCTATATCTAAAGTGAGTCTCTTGTAGACATCATATAGTTGGGTCTTGTTTTTTATCCATTCAGCCACTCTGTCTCTTGATTAAGGAACTTAATCTATTTACATTTAAAGTAATTACTGATATGGAAGGACTTACTGTTGGCATTTAAACAGTTAACAACTTAACTTCAATCACATCCATAAACTCTACTTCTTTATATCTCTCGGCCGCCACCTTATGTTACTGATGTCACCAATTTCATTTTTTAATAATTTGTATTCATTAACATACCTTTATTTTTATAATTATTTTATGTTTTTATCTTTTAAATGTTATGCTTAAAATAGAAGTGATTTATGCACAATCCTTATAGTATTACAGGGTTCCATATTTGTGTCTGTCTAAAATTTGTATATTTTCCTTTACCAGAGAGCTTTATATTTTTACACGTTTTCGTGTTGCTTTCCAGTTGCCATTTGTTCAACTTGAAGAACTCCCTTTAGCAATTCTTTGAGGCAGATCTAGTTACCATAAACTTTCTCCATTTTTTTTAATCTGGAAAGGTCTTTATTTATCCTCCATTTCTGAAGGACAGTTTTGTCAGTTTTGTCAGATATAGTATTATCAGTTGGCTGGCTGTTTTTTCTTTCAACACTTTGAATTTATCATCCAATCCCTTCTGGCCTGTAATGTTTTTGCTGAGAAAGCTCTGATAATATTATGGGAGCTCTCTTGTACCTGATGAGTCGCTTTTCTCTTGTGGCATTCAAAACTGTCTTTGACTTTTGACATTTGGATTGTAATGTGCATTGGTGTGGACCTCTTTAGGTTCCACATATTTTGAACTTCTTGAATTTGGATGTCCACTTCCTTTCTTAGATTCAGGAACTTTTGGGCCATCGTGTCTTAAAATAAGCTCTCTGCCCCTTTCACTCTTTCTCCTCTTTCTGGGTTCCCATATAGCTTATATTGGTCTGCTTGATAATGTCCCATATTCCTTTAGTTTATCTTTACTTTTCTTCATTCCTTTTCCTCTTTGGTTCTTCTGACTTGATAATTTCAGATGATCTCTCTTTGACTTTGCTGATTCTTTCTTCTGCTTGGTCAAGTCTGCTGTTGAGCTCTGTAGTGAATTTTCAAATCAGTAATTGTATTCTTTAGCTCCAGAATTTGTATAGTTTCTATCACTTTGATGATATTTTAATTTTGTTCATGCATCTTTTCCTTGATTTTATTTAGTTGTCCATCTGTGTTCTCTTGCAGTGCGCTGAACTTCAAGACAATTATTTTGATTCTTTATCAGGTGATTCATTGATTTCCATTTGTTTAGGATTGCTTTCTAGATATTTATTTTGTTCCTTTGATTGTGCCATGTTTCCCTGTGTGTCTTGTTATTTTTGTTGTGATTTGTGCCTTTGAAAAATCAGCCACTTCTCCCAGTTTTACAGATTGGCTTCATACAGGGAAGACCTTCACCAATCAGCCTGGCTAGAGATTCTGGGGGCCTTTCAAATCTTTTATGGTGATGCATCTTCTCTGGGCTTGTGTTTGTAATTTCCCAATTTGGGGGGGGTTGCTGGTGTCTTTTATAGGAGCTTGTAATCTCTTCCTCCCTCTGGTATCTCTGATACTGCAGGCTCTCTGGAACTACCATAAACTGCTGAACTCTCTTTTTTTCTCTACTGCCGCAAGGCATCCAAAGTATACTATTTCCATCAGTTCTCCAAATCAGGAGTAAGAAACCAGTCCCTCAGGCAGCCCCTCCAAAAGCCAAAATGTTGGACATATGGTCCACTCATCTCTTTCTTTCCTGAGGGAAAAGATGTGAATTGGGCTCTTCCACCCGATGTCAGTGAACTGTGCCGGCTGGGGGGAGAGACTGAAGCAATTGAAATGAACTGGCTTTTCTTACTGTTTCAATGTGGCTGTTCTCGGCCTTGAGCTTTCCCCAGGTAGTGCAATGTCCTCAATGGTTTCTGGAGTTTTCATAAAATCTTTTTGGACCATTTATATTTGTTAAGTCAGTGTCTCTTTAGGGCAACAAGGTTTGGGGCTTGCCATTTGGCCATCCTGCTAATGTCACTCTCCTGTCTTCAATGATTTTTAGCATACTGTTTTAAATATTATTTTCAAATTATTTATCTTATGATTTTTTTGGTGGACTCTTGCTGCTGTTTGTTTTCTCAGCTGAGTCTTATTTGGTGTATATTTCTTTCTTGTGTATTTATGACTTGGTATTGTGAGCTCACCATCTCTGACTGAGATTACTATTCAGCCTGAGTTGAGGTCTTGTGCATGCACAGCAATTTTGCATGCTTCAACTAGTTGATACTACTAGCAGAAGGCCAATCTTAGGATAATACCCTGCATAGTAGACTCCTGGATCATGCAAGTAATATAAATATAAACCCACATAGGATGTGAAATACATTCCTATACTCACAAATTCTCAGAGAAACCTTTCAACTTGGTATAGTTACTCAGACCTAAGACAGAACTGGTAAACCTCTTTGTCATCACCCTGAGTTGGTAGTCAAATTTTCCTTCCTTTTATTAAAATTTTCAAGTTCCAATCTTAAAATCAAAAAATGTATTTTTTTATACCAGTGTCTGCTCAAAGATTGCTTCTTAACCAGAGCAAAGGTATTTCTTATGTCATAATTTTTCCTCTACTACTATACTCTATTCTACTGCCAACATATAAAATTAATCAATATCATTACCTTCCTTTTGAATAATGTAAGGCACTTAGAACACCTTAACATCAATCACTCCTAACTTACAGATTATAATTGTCTCATTTTTTTTTTTTTTTTTGTGAGGAGATCAGCCCTGAGCTAACATCCGCCAATCCTCCTCTTTTTTTGCTGAGGAAGACGGCCCTGGGCTAACATCGGTGCCTATCTTCCTCCACTTTATATGGGACGCCGCCACAGCATGGCTTACCAAGCAGTGCGTCGGTGCGCGCCCGGGATCCGAACCAGCGAACCCCGGGCCGCCGCAGCGGAGCGGGCGCACTTAACCACTTGCGCCACCGGGCCGGCCCAATTGTCTCATATTTTTGATACATGCTTCTTAAAATTTCACAAAATTTTATTATTTTTGCTTATTATAACCCATGCTTATTTAGCCATATACTTCCTACTTTCTTTGCTCATAATTTTTGCTTGCATGTGCAATCATTTTGTTGAAAGTACATGTATTAGAATTTCCTTTAATGTGGGTCTGTTGATGATAAAATTTCTTGGGATTGTTTGTCTGAAATTACCTTTTTTGTATCTCTATTTTGAAAGATATTTTCACTTATAAGATTTTAGATGAACAGTTATTTTATCTGAATACATTGAAAATATCTTTTCACTATCTTTTGGTTTTCTTGAGAATTCACTTTTCAATCAAAGTTTCATTTCCTCAAAGATGATCTGTTTTATTTTCTCTTCTGCTATAAAGATCTTGCCTTTGTATTTGGAACTTTTCAAATTCACTACAATGGGTACATACATGAGTTTCAGACCCTATTTAGAATCTAAGGATAAAAGTTCATAATTTCTGGACAATGTTCAACCATTTCTCTTAACTTATCTTGAAACTTTTTTAGTTCTTTGTCTCTCTATGTTATATTCTGATTAATTTTGTCACTAACTCTCTCTTTAGCTGTGGCTAAACTGCTGATGAAACTACCCATTAAATGTTTAATTTAACACATTATATGTTAATTCTAGGAATTCTATATGGTTACTTTTCCAATATTTTTGGTCATTTTAATAATCTCTTACTCCATACTGTTATGTTGAATCTATTTTTAAATTTCTTTTATCATTGCTATGGTCTGAATGTCTGTATCCCCCCAAAATTCATATGTTGAAATCCTAAACCCTAAAGATAATGGTAACAGGAGGTGGGGCCTTTGGGAGGTGATTAGGTCATAAGAGGGAGCCTTCAAGAATGGGATTAGTGCTCTTATAAAAGAAACTCCACAGAGCTTCCTAGGCCCTTCCACCGTGTGACAACACAGTGAGAGGGCACTATCTATGAACCAGAAAGTGGCCCTCACTAGACATCAAATCTGCCAGTGCCTTGATCTTGGACTTCTAGCCTCCAGAACTGTAAGAAATAAATTTCTTTTATTTGTAAGCTACCCAGGCCTTTATATATAAGCTATATTTTGTTATATAGCAGCCTGAACAGAAGAGACTAAGATAATCGTATTGCATGTATATTATATTCTGGAACTGATACTTCTTGTATGTAAATTCTTAGCAGATCTGATTCTGCTGTTGTTTCTGCTGAATGCAATACATGATGACTTGTTTCCTTGAATGTTTTGAAATTTCTCACTCTGAGACCTCATATTTCTTAAAATTTTATCTGTGAAAATTGTCTGAGTCGTGGTATGAAATGTTAATACTTCCAAAGAGAATTTTTTTTTTATCCGCCAGGTACCTGTCTTGAGTTTATCAGATGTGCCACGTAACATGGATTTGGGTTGCAAATCCACCTGAGGTCCAGTTTTTAGATAGGAATTTTCAAAGGAGATTTCTCTCATCTCATCTCAGCACCAAGGTTCAAGATGTACCTTTCCTGCAGTGGAATCTCATAGGGAACAGGTTTATTGGTAATCACCTATACACTGGTAAAATAATCCTTTCTGGTGTTCCTATGCCACTTTCACTACATGCAACATAATAAGCTTAGGGCCTAAGCCAACTCCACTGCTCTGTTTACTCCAAGGGATCTGCTTTTACTTGCTTTTTGACCTCTAAGTATGCTTTATATTCTTATTAGCTCATTAATGCATCTTAATATATTCAATAAGAGGAGAGACCAGATCACAAAATCTATCAGACTACTAGAAAAAAATGGCAGTCTTTTCTTTCTAGTATACATTTTTACTAAGCATGAAGGCCCTCAAATGATCCAGCTTTAAGTAGAGTGGCCTCAGTTACAACTCTCAAATATGAGGGCTTCACATCTTTCCCCTGGCTCTATGTGGGCATTAGAGCCTCAGCACACATATTACCTAAACCAACACCCTCCCATCATTCTCACCTCTTTCCCCAAATAAGACATTTGCAGGGTTTTAGTTTCCTCTTTGTTTTTATTCCCTGGACATTCTAATTACTTTATTTAAAGTTCAGTCTGCAGTTAAAAAGACCATTTATGATATTTTATAATTATTTTTATAGCATTCCTAGACTTTTATAGCAGATGTATAATGAGGTTATATATTCTACTAGATTGTCCCTTAAAATTTTGGCACACATATTTACTGAAAGTCAATGGATTAAAAAATAGAATTACATTTGCAAATTTAAAAATAGCCAATTATATGGCTTCATTCAACTGACTTTTATCAAGGCATTTTGTACCATATAGAATTTATATTCCCTTGAAAATTGGATATAATATCTTGCACATTTTTTATAATAATTTTTATGGGATTTTTCTTTCAGTTTGCAATGATATTGTCATGTTTATGGAAAATAGTCTATCCATTTTCTCTATCACAAATGTTCCATTTCCACCCCAAGTGCAGTACAGCAATACGATTCTGGCGCTAACCACCCTTAGTGTCAGACTCCACAGGTTTAAATGCTCAGTTCTCCATAAGCCTTCCCTCACTTCAGATGCCAACCACAAGTCTCAGGGGCACCCACACTTCTGCCTGATCAGTTATAAGTTCAGGGTTTCCCACGAACCCCTCAGCTTCAACAATTCACCGGAATGACTCACAGAATTCAAGAAAGCACTATATTTAAGATTATAGTTTTATTATAAAGTATACAACTCTAGAGCAAACAAATAAGAAAAGAGACACAAAGAAAAAGGTCTGGAGAGTCCCTCACACAGAGCTTCTGTGCCCTCTTCCAGAGGAGTCCGATGTATCCCCTTCTCTGTACATCAGTGGGTTCAATCACTGAGAAGCTCCACTGAGCCTCTGTGTCCAGAGTTTTCATGGAGGTTTCATTATGTAGGCACAATTGATTAAATCACTGGCCATATCATATAACTCAATCTCCAGTCCTCCTCCCCTCCCTGGAGGTCAGGCTGGCCCAAAGTTCTAACCCTCTAATCATGCCACTGGCCTTTCTGGTGAGGAGTCCCTATCCTGAAGCTATGTAGGGGCCCAGGATGAGTTACCTCATTGTCATAACAAAGACACTCATGATTCAGGAATTCTGTGGGCTTTTGAAGCTCTGTGCCAGGAACAGGGACCAAGACCAGACATATTCTTTATTACACCACAATCATATATACCAAAAATATCATAAAATATATTAATCTATGAAGTACCACAGAAAAACAGATAATAGAAGTAATGAATAGGTCAATTCATTCCTAATATATATTAATACTTGTGTGTAATTCTAAATAGTCTAGGTGCAAATTTACAATTTTAACATCATCTTTTACATGTGTACAGTGCTTAAATGTTAAAAAAAAAAGAGGTTCTCATATAGTATATCATTTCATTATGTCCAGTTTGCAAACTAAGTATTATAAATGCTATTTTTATAGATAAATTAAGATTTAATGACTTGCCTAAACTCACAAAAATGTAGCAAATCTAGAGTCAAATTGACTCTAAATTAAGTGATCTCCAGCTAATATCATAGCTTCCTCCTTAATGCCTGTGATTTTTATCAGATAAAATACAATGCATCTTTTGTTTATTATTTTGTTTCTATGCTCCCACACCACCATCAACAGAGATGAAGTCATCTTTGCCTTTAAATTCCTTCAGTCCTCTGACCACAGCCAATTAATACTGTTGTTACTTTGACCAGAGGGACGGATGTTAATTTGGCTAAGAAGCACATGGTGATTTGCTTATTGTAAGTTGGAAGCTAGCTAAAGAAGCTAACAGTAAAGTAAAAAACTGGTGTGTTCCTTACTCTCGCGGAAGGCCTCTGCTGAACTTGATTTAATGCAAGGGCGGCACTGCATAATGAATATTGCATTTTCCATTTCTATAGTGAACTAAAATAACCTATTGTGAGTCTTAGAATGTAATAATCCATACATTATTATGTTTTATTGATAGGATTTTACATTCTGAAATCCACTCAGGCATATCCAACCCCAAATACTTTTAACCAAAGTTAATTCTGTGCATGAAATTTATTATATACATCATCATGCTTTTTACCTAACTGCACAACATTTAATTTCATGACCGTAATGGAACTGTAGACATTAGCTCCATTTCCATATATTGGATAGGAAAAAAATAAAATTTTCTTTTTAATATGATTGAGTGTGAATTGTTACACTATGGCACTTAATTGAAACCAATACTAAGTTAAAATGATTCCTTCTTCCAGACTCTTAAAAAAGTAGAGGTGATGCGTCAATTAAAATCAAGAGGTTATAATTCATCAAACAGCATTTAGGCCAGTAGATATTCTATGTAGGGCAAACAAAAAATGCCTTTCTTTTATATTTTTAGTTAGTAATCAATTTTTATGTCTAGAATTTAAATAAGCATCTGATTTTTCTTCCAATATATGCAAAGGGCATTTTGACATAGAGAAGTATAGCAAAGTAAGACATATTGTAATAATTAACTGAATTATTCCTGGCATTCCGTGAACAATTACAGAATTAATAACCACCCAACCAAACGGTGTTATGTTGGAATAAATTGACCGACAAGGTTTCTCAGCTAGGAAATGAAGCTCAGATAGATCATCAATAAAAACGGTTGTGACAAGCATACTTGTGAGAACTCCAGGGTTTTACATTTACAAAATATGGCTGTGGTAACTGTGCTTAATGATTGGAAGAAGGTATTTAAAAATTCATTTGGAATATTTTGCCCTTTTTAATTGCGTGCTGAAAGACATAATGTTTGATGGTCACTAATGTACCATACAATCTACATTTAATTAAATACCTGTAAGTTCTGAAAGCTACTGAGAAGCAGTCTATCCTACATAAAGAAAAAGCAAAAGGGAAAAAAAAAAATAAGAGCTGCAGTTTGTTTGTGCCACACGCATCCATATTAAGAATGATATTGGATAAAAAATGGAGATAATTTTGAGAATGAAGGATGCCATATGCCATAGTATGAGATAGTACGTAAGCCAATATGAGATTATATAACCTGCCTTACGAATACATTTATTAAAAGGTTTGACTTAAAAGAAATAACTAAAAGATCAGCTATAGTACTGATATTTACATTTTTATTTTACTGTATTGTATCTACAGTTTTTGTAGATAGCTGATCTTCTGTAGGGCAGAAAAAAATATTAAGGAAGGAGCAAGAGTAAAGGAAGGAAGTTTGGGATATTGAAAATGTCACTGATGTGAATGTCTTAACATATTTCCAGACTAATTGGGTTCATGAGGATATGATCACTAAAATCATATTCTGCTGCAAACAGGAGGAATTAATTTATAAACTACTTTCAACTCTCTCCTTACTCTGTCCATTCTTCTCAGCAGCCTAAGTCACAGCTTCTAGTACTACTAATATGCACCTGTTTCTCTCTGCTTTTTTCCCTTTTTTCTTGAATATATCCACTGAGATGCCCCATAAATACTTCAAACTCAATGTGTTCAAAACTAAAATTAGCATCTGTCCCTCAAATCCCTTCTTCTATGTTCCCTACCAGTTCACACTAGAGTGATATGTTTCCTCATCCTTATTCTTTATATCCAATTAGCCCCCAAATCCTCTCATTGCTGCTATCATCTGCTTTGGTATTGTCCACTTTTCTCTACCTGATTTTCACATTTTCTCAAAGGGCCTCCATGTCTCCAATCTCACCTCATTCCAACCACATTATTGTCAATATAACCTTGTCAGTCTTTTCCTTAAAACTTCAAAAATCCAAAGGTTCTCAGTATAAAATGCAAGTTACTCAACACAAGATATAAGGCCCTCATGAACTGAGTCTTGCATACCACTTCAACATCAGGTTTCCCCACTTTCTCTCTTGCCCATAAGCTCATCATACTGATTTAACAGAAGTTTCCTGCGAGGGCCAAGTCCACTTAGAGGTCTTTGCCTTTGCACATACTGCTTTCTCTGTCCAGAAAGTCCTTCTCTTCCCCTCCTCTGTGCCCACGGCTCTATCTGTTTAATGCTTACTGATACTAAAATCTAAATTCAGAAGTTACCTTCTCTAGAAAACTTTTCCTGATCCCACTTCCATCCCGATCTGAGCTAAATGCTTCTCTCCTAAAGACATGGGGTTATCTCTACTAGAGTAATTTTCAAAATATTATCACCATTGCTAATGCTATTTGTGGCCCTTCCAACTAGACAGTGAATTCTCATAGCCGGCAGGTTCCCCAGGAATCAGACTCTGAAGTACAGATGTGCATGCAGGAAGTTTATTGGAGAGTGTTCTGTTCTCAGGATCAAGAATTGTGGGGGAGTAAAAGAAGCAGGGTTGGACAGAGAGAGAAGTTGAACCACGAATTGATGCAATTACAACAAAAGCTTCAGCTAGTCTTACGGGGAGCTCTGAAGTTGGGATGGCCCTTCAGAGTTTTCCCAAATTGGAGGCAAGAGAAATAATCTCCATACTGACCAATCACTGGATGTGGGCTTTCTCTGAGAAATGAGCACGACTTTGGGTGAGGTGGATTTCTTCAGCCATGGGCAAGGCCCAAAGAGAGACTTAGCTAAGAGCTGTCAGCCACCAACATTCTTAGCAGCTGGGGTGATGGTATACAGGCAGAAAGGGCACCGTGGAATCCACCACAGCTCCTTAAAGACAAAAACTTTTTCCCATTCATTTTTATGTGCCCCTGGACTAGCAGAGCCCCTGAGTTATAGGATGCATTCAAAAATAAATGTTTATTGAATGAATGCATAGTATGATTTTTAGTCAAATTCATCTTTCTGAAAGCAATCTGTGCTGCAGATACCTTATGTTCAATCTGAAAATAAGGACCAAAGAAAATACAAAGTGTAGAATAAGTAGCTTTTAATCCAGCTGCAGTCCCTTGGCTTCTTAGAAGACTCATAACGATCCTCTGTCTTTAATCTCCCCAACAGAATGAAAAGTTAAAAACACAGCAACCAAGACTGAAATACAGAAGAAAAGTCTTTATGTTAAAAAGACATTCATATAGTTTTTCATTTGAAGAAAATGAAAGGCTGCAGCAGTCCTCGTCTTAGTTGAATCCCAACATTCTGCTCTTATTTACATTTGCTAAAACAAGCCAATGAGGTGGCCAAGGGCAGACGTGGATGGTTATATTGGAAGCTCCCACACAGGCAAATGAGATAGGCCAAATCTGAAATGCCATTGTTAAACACTATACATGTTTCATGCCTCAATTTTACCCGAGAAATAGAGAAAAACAGGAAAAATGACACAAATTTGATTCAGGCTTACTAAAATTTGGCAGAGACACATGATGAGAAAGACTAGGGGTAATGAGATGGCTGGGATTGGCTGCTGTGAAGAGAAGATGACGATCAGCAGCTATTCAGTAAGTTAGGATCTAAGAGATCAAGGTGTCAATTGAGACACCATCAAAGAAGATGAAAAATCACTGAAGATAATAACAGGTGGTGGGGTAGAGAGAAAAAACATAAGTCAGGTACTGAAGTCATTGAGTTTGGGGAAGTGGGTCCTTTTGGGATCCAATAAGAGATGTAGTTGCAGTGATTCAAAAGTACATAAGGGAGACTTGTAAATCAACTCTTGAGAAGCAGGAGAGAAAAGAGGAAAATATTCCTTCTCCCATACCTCCGCTCACCAAATGAGAGAGTTGTAACCATGAGCCCCACCTCGTAGAGGGCGTTCAACAGGAAAAGTGTGTGGAACAGTCAGGGAAGATACAAACCCCCATAGGTCTTAACACGCTTTGATTTACATAAGAATCACACAGGAGTACAGTCAATTTTGCTATAATAGTTGTTTTGAAGTGTGAGTTTGTTCCAACATTATTGGTATATTAGGTAACCATTTGAGCATAATGCAAATTTCACTTTTGCTTATGTGAGATTTCTTCTGGAGAAACACAGGTGAATTCCAAAAATTGCACCCAACTGAACTGAGCCACGTTGGAATGCACAAAATGCACACAACCACACACTTGAAACTTCTACCAGCTACCTCAATTCACCACATGTGTTATGAGCCAAAATCGTGCACATCCAGTTTTACAACTTTCTACTCAATTTCAGAAAACACTCCTTACATTACTTACCAATAACACAAGCTGCAACTCTCCTGACACCCACTTCCACAAGCAAAGTTTAAGTCTTTTTAAGGGTAAAGGGCCATTTCTATTGCAGTATTTATGTATTTCTTAGCCATTTAACATATGTCAAACTGTACTGCTGTGTTCACTAGTTTCCCATCGTTTTTAATGTATCACTAATGAAGTTTTTGAGTGCTGTGTTCCTTATTCCACTTTTCTCATAAGACCTGTGGTTTTTATTGTGTGGTTTTGTATAGTGCAGTGATTTTCAGGAGCACATATGTTGCATTATATCAGAACTGACTGTATTTGTTTAAAAATGCTGATACTCATGGTTTATTCCAAGATTCTAATTCAATAGATTTGGTGTGGGACCAGTGTAGTGGACAGCTTTTTTCTCTCTTTTTTGTACAAGTTTCCAAATGTTCTTCCAATTTTGGATGAGTACGCCATTATTCAAACTTAGGAGAAATTAAGACACAGATATGTAGCCAATGGATGTTCTTACTTGAGACAGGAATTTGGAATGCCCTGAGAATGAATCCAGAAAAACAAAAAGATGACTGAGAAGTTATTCTCAGAGACAGTAGAAGCTATGGCATCAAGAATAGAGTGGAGGCAGTGACAAAAGTCCAGTAGCCATGGTGCCAGAGGTGGAACCCAGCCAGACTCATCACCACAACATGGCTCTGCTGCCCAACCATGATTAGTTCTTCCTTATTCTCCAAGCCTTTGTTTCTGGCCTCCGTGTCGACTTTGTGAGCTACCCAACAGCCTGCTCCTGATAAACTTCTTTTCTGTTTAGGAAAGCCATGCCTTCAAAAATAAATCCTGACACTAATTCATCCTCAGATCTAACATTATAACAAACACTCTGATGATTCTGACAAGGGTGTTCTGTAGAATTCCATTTGAGAATTATTGTTCTTAAATAGACGACAGAACTATTATTTTGAAGTAGTTTAACATTGCATTGTTTAAATTCACCAGCCATTTAATTTTTTTTCCCTTTTTCTCAGATGTATGTTACCAATCATTAGAACTTTCTTTAAAAATGTGAACTTTTCCACATCCAGGCAGAGGAAATGTTTCTGGAGACATTCACGCATTGGAACTGGGAGGGTGGGAAACAGACAACACTTTCTTCCTCCACTTGCCTCAACTTTGATTACTTTCTCTAGACCAGAGTATTAAAGTTACCAGTTTTCTAAGCCATCATACTTTGTACTAACAGAAAAAGACCTGGTACCTATGAAAACTACAAAAAAGAATAAAATCTTCTGGTAAGTTTTTGTTCATCAAAATTATTTATATCCCTTGAAATGCATCAATTTGAGGGCAATAAAATTTTATTTTAGAATGAATCACAGTGTCGTTCATTTTCCCCGGTAACTCATGTCTACTCCCTCAAAATATTTCCACTTTTTAAAATCCAGCTGTTTTGTAGGTGGAAACATACAGTGAAGCGGGTTATGTTTTATGAGTTATTTCAGTTCAAGATACTGATTTCATTGTCTGTTAAAAAATATACTGCTTGTTCTGTGTATCTCTAAGGATTCAGAAAGTAGCACAGTTAAATACTGGACAGCTGTTATATCTCATATGTGTAAGTGATATGTTCTTGCAAAACTGCATATTCCTTGATTATTTACATCGTGTTTCATAACAACTAACAAGCTGTGTGAGCGGGCTTCAGTTTCCTCAACTGTAAAATGAAGGGGCAGCAATCAATGACTTCCCTGGTCCATTCTAGTTCTAATACACTATTGTTTATAATAAACACTAACAGAAGTTTATCGTATGCTTCCTTATTTCTTATTCAAAATGATTAATCCATTAATTGTTCACATCGTAAGCAATCATCTCCTAATTACTTTTTTAAAATACAAATCCCTATTTTCCATTTCCAAGTTGACTTAAATTAGAGTTCAAAGATTTTTATTGTAATCCTGTGCATTATAATCATTAATTTTACTGCCACTGAATATTCAAAGGTAATCCCTTCTCAAAGAGCAAGTTACACAGCATATTTAAAACAACGGTGAGAAATCACATCACTAAACCCTTATAGTGAGAACTCAATTATCTGGCAATTGTAGTAAAATTGGTCATTTTGTATAACTGAATTTTGAAGTTAATAGCATCAGCACCTACATGGTAAACCCCTTCGCAGAAATGTCCCTACTTTCAATTAATAGATGCCTTTAGGAAGAACATACTAATTTACTCTTTTATGAAAAATTAGACAAAACTTGAGAAATAAAGTTAAAAAGTGGGAAATATCTTTTCTTTTTTGTAAGAGAAATTATATATTCATTTGGTTTTTAACAGACTTTATTTTTTAGAGCAGTTTTAGGTTCACAGCAAAATTGAGTGGAAAGTACAGTGATTCCCCATATCCCCCCTGACCCCACACATGCATAGCCTCCCCAATTATCAACCTCCCTCACCAAAGTGGTACATTTATTACAATTGATGAGCCTACACTGACAGATCATACTCACCCAAAGTCTACAGTTTTACATTAGGGTTCACTATTGGTGTTGTACATTCCAGGAATTTGGACAAATGCGTAATGACGTGTATCCATCATTATCATCCAGAGTAGTTTAACTGCCCTAGAAATCCTCTGTGCTCGGCCTATTCATCCCTGCCTCCCCACTAACGCCTGGTAACCGCAGAAATGTTTACTGTATCCACAGTTTTGCCTTTTTCAGAATGTTACATAGTTGGAATCATACAGTATGTAGTTTTTTCAGACTAATAGAGAGCCTAGACCACAACTTGGGCCTCCTCACTACAGTTCCAGCACCTTCTTTACTGTACAAGGGTTTGGTAATGCTGCCCATTTGCCATAGCCAGTGGGCAGTTGTCCTATGGCTTAGGGAAAGCACATCTTTCGGTATCATTCAGGAGTGAAAGCCATTTAAGCATTATCTAAGGGAATATACTGAGATTGAGTCACTATTCTATTGATTAAAGCCCTCAGACTAAGTGAGGTCATATGTTAAATTGTAGACTTTTGTCCAGAAAAGAAGCAAATAATTTCTGCCTTGTGGAATGGACACCTCCAAAGATTATGGTTTATTACACTGTAAGACATTCATTCGTTTTGTATCTGAGCCAGAAATATTCCGAACTTTTCTGATTAAATTGCACGCGCACACACACACACACACACACTCATATACACCTTGCTTCTTGAATGCTCTTTGGTTTCTTGAATGCTTCTTGAATGCTGAATGGTTTTAATATCTTACTGATTTTCTCATTAATTAATGAGCTGAATAAAATTTCTGACACATTTATTTTATATTTATATGAGAGTCATCATATTGCCCTTTTGAAAAATGGACTTTAACAATTCATTCATTGCAAATGCCTTTAACATATAACACACTTCAGTCATGCTGCTGCAAGCCACGTGAAAGGAACAAACAAATAAAAGTCAATTCTAGCCCTAGACAATCTCACAATCTGATCAAATAGCTAACTAGAGAGCAAAGAGATAAATGCCCTGGCAGAAGGTTGATCAAATTGCCAACAAGCTGAGGGAATCTTACCCCGACTGGATTAAAAAGAAAAAAAAAAGATTTCAAAAAGGAAGTGGCATTTGGGCTGATCATTAAAGAGTAAAATGGACTCTCAGCATATTGGGTAGAAGTGGAGGGTTACTTCTAAGCTCAGTACATAACACAAAAATCATTCATAAACAAAATTACCCTTGAGGAAACTCTTATACTCACCCATGAGGGGTAGTATACATTTTGTATATATAATCCTGCATGGTACTAGGGCTGCAAGGATGCCTAATGTATATAGGAATGCAGGGTAAATAATCTCAGAGAGAAACCATATTCAGAAATCTAATCACTCAAGGGTTTTGTTGTCAGGAAAATTTAAGTGAAGTTATGGTTTTTCTGTTCCTTGTCATTTTCTTCCTGTAGACTCTTCTTTTAACTCTTTTCTATAGACCAGTTCTTTTAACTCTTCATTAGGCATTGTTTTTCTGTGAATAATTCTGCACATAGAAGCCATCACAATTTAATGGCCAGCTGAACAATATATTTCACTTCTTCATTAATTGTCAGGAATATATTGAAATTTCTCACATATTTTTTCCATTGATTTTGGCCAACAGAAATTTACTACGTTAGATTTGATTGCATCTATTGCCTGGGTCATACACTCTCCTTACCAAACTGAAGAGAAAGATTCACAAACTCTACAGGTTTCTTAGGCTATTATTTGTAATTTATTTTGTGCCTGTGTGGTGAACTGGGGGAGGGAGGATGTTTGCTTTTCTCTAAGTATGTTTATTTGAATTTAAGTAAGTTAAGTGTGTTTATGTTCCATGGAACTGCACTGTTACAGAGAAGCTACCAAAATGTATATAAGCAAAGAGAATAGTATAAGTAACAGCTAGTAGCTTGAATCTATAGGGCAAGTTTGAGTAACTAGGAAAATCCTGGATTGGGTGCGGTCATCTTTTTTTTTTTTTTTTTTTTTGCTTTATTGAGATATAATTGATACTTAGCGTTGTGTAAGTGTAAGGTGTATAACATGTCAATTTCACACACCTACATATCATGAAATGATTACCATGGTAGGGTTAGTTAATACCTCCATCACCTCATACAATTACCATTTCTTTTTTGTGATGAGAACATTTAAGATCTACTCTATTAGCAGCTTTCAAGTATATAATGCACTTTTGTTAACTATAACCACCATGCTGTACATTAGATCCCAGAACTTATTCATCTTACACTGGAAGTTTGTACCGTTTGACCAACATCTCCCCATTTTCCCCACCTCCAAGGCTCTGGCAACCACCATTCTACTCTCTGTTTCTGTGAGTTCAGCTTTTTTAGATTCCACATATAAGTGATATCATACATTATTTTGCTTTCTCTGACTTATTTCACTTAGCATAATGTCCTCAAGGTTCATTCATGTTATAAAAAGGTAGGATTTCCTTCTTTCTCATGGCTGAATAATCCGTTCTCTATATATACCACATCTTCTTTATCCATTCACCCATAAACAGACATTTAGGTTGTTTCCTTATCTTGGTTATTATGAACAATGCTGTAATGAACATGGGCACAGAAATATCTTTTGGAGATGCTGATTTCATTTTCTTTGGATTTATATCCAGCAGTGGGATTGCTGGATAGTCCTCCTTTTGATTTTTAAAGGAACTTCCATACTGTTTTCCATAGTGGCTGTACCAATTTACATTCCCACTAACAATGCACAAGAGTTCCTTTTCTCCACATCCTCACCAACACTTGTTATTGCTTGTCTTTTTGATGATAGCCATTCCAACAGTTGTGAGGTGATATCTCATTGTGGTTTTGATTTGCATTTCCCTCATCATTAGTGATGTTGAGCATCTTTTCACGTACCACTTGGCTATTTGTATATCTTCTTTGGAAAAATGTCTATTCAGTTCTTCTGCCCATTTTTTAATCAGATTATTTGAAGTTTTTTATTTGTCTGTTTTTCCTATTGAGTTGCATGAGTTCTTAATATTTTTGGATATTAACCACTTAGCAAATATATGTTTTGCAAATATTTTTTCCCATTTCGTTGGTTGCCTTTTCATTTTGTTGAATATTTCTTCTTTTTTCTTTTTGTAAGGAAGATCAGCCCTAAGCTAACATCTGTGGCTAATCCTCCTTTTTTTTGTTGAGGAAGATTGTCCCTAGGCTAACATCCATGCCCATCTTCCTCTGCTTTATATGGGACACCACCACAGCATGGCTTGATAAGCAGTGCATTGGTCTTCACCTGGGATCCGAACGCATGATCCCTGGGCCACCAAAGTGGAGCGCTTGAACTTAACTGCTATGCCACTGGGCTGACCCCTGTTGAACATTTCTTTTGCAATGCAGAAGCTTTTCAGTTTGATGTAGTCCCACCTATTTATTTTTGCTTTTGTTATTTGTGCTTTTGTTATAAATTGTTATATGTAGTTTAATAAAAATTTAATCTGATAATAAATTCAATAAAGGAAGGAGAAGTAGTACTATTAAACATAAAATGTATAAAAATGATATTCTAGAAAATTGTTTTATAAAGACACTCACTAGATATATAATTTGGAATTATTTGCTCAAAAATGGAATATGTCACATCAAGATAGCTCCAATATTTTAAAAAACTTATTAAAAGGTATTATTAAATTGACAACTACTTCTAATTTAGATTTTAATTAGTGGGGATAAAACCGATCCAAACCCAAAATAATATGTGTGAAACAGTTCCTACAGCTTAAAACCATTCTTATGTGGTTATTTAAAAACAAACAAAACACTGACAAAAGATTATAAACATAACACAGACGTAAATACAAGAACTTAAACTATAAACAGTCTAAAAAAAACAAAGAAAAAAATCTATGTTACAATAGGATGAAAAAAACATTTCTTTGATATGGCTCCAAAACCATAATCCATTAAAAAAAATAAAAACATTGATAAATATGACTTCATCTAAATTAAAACATTTTTTGAAAGTCACTTGTTAAGAAAATGAAAGATAAAACACAGACTTGAAATTATTTGCAAACACACATCTAATAAAGAAATTTTATCTTGAATATATAAAGAATTCTTATAACTCATTAATAAAACTAACAACTAATAAAAAAGACGACAAAAGATTTGAATAAACACTTCACCAAAGTGGCAAGGAGCACATGATATAATACTTAAAATCATTAGTTCTTACAATAAATATGTTGTACAATTAAAATGGGAAAATTTAATGATATACAAATTATAACTCGATAAAGCTGTTTAAAAAAATAAGCCAGATTAATTTTTTCAAGCACTCTCTGTATCAGGATATTTTCTAACAGCCTGTCTTTTGTTTCACCAATTTTCTCTTTTGCTGTGTCAAATCAACTAATCTTTCAACTGATTTCTTAATCTCAGCTATTGTATTTTTCAGATATAGACTGTCCGTTAGATTTGTCTTCACAAATATCAGTTCTCTATTGAAACTACCCCATCTCATTATCAATTTTTGGAAACATATTAATCACGGTTAATTACTGCTCTATTCTGATAACTCTAATAAATTGATTATCTGTGAGTCTATTTCTCAGGTCTAATATTTTTCTTGTTTTTTTTTCTTGATTTGGTACTGTCTCCTGGCATGTCTGTTAATCTTTATTGAATGCCAGATAATGTGTATAAACAGTTGTAGAGGTTCAGTGTGTTGTTTTCTTGCCCCAGATGGGATTAGTTTTCTCCTAGGAAACAATTGGAGGGCAGGAATATCACCTTGATCCCATCATAAATTGAATTAATTTGAAGCTAATTTCTAGTTTTATAGATACAGGCTATTTTTTGCTTGATCATATTTTCAGGATGTAGCCCTTTGGGGATGTTATTAAATGTCTGGAATATTTACTAGGGTTCCTCTTTATGGGTGGACTTTGAATTCCATTTTTGGTTTTTGTCTCCCCAGCGCTATGAGACCATCAAAATCTTCACTTACCTTCTTAACCTCTTAGCCGATGGGTTCTTTATTCTTATTTCCTGTAATCCGGCAGAATTTATGAAACTACAAATACTTTGAGAAAAGATTGCCAGAAGATAAATTTTCTGTTGCTTCCTTTTCTCCAGAATCTTAGTCACTGAAATCCCAGCTGCCTTGGTCACCCTATATTCTATTTTTGCCTCCCTGATCCCATGAGATTGTCAAAAGTTCTAAGCCATGACTTTCTGCTGGCATGTTAGCCTGTGCTGCTTATGAATAGACAAGAGCCTAAAAGTGGCAGAGTGTCGAGCTCTTCTCAAGATGTTTCTGCTTTTCCCTATAACTTGGCCTTCTTGAAGTCCTGGCTGTCAGAGATACCCTATGCCTGCTCTTGGATCTAATTTTTTTTGTATTTTATCCAGGTTTCAAACTTCTTACCTGGACAGATGGTCTGATACAAGCTATTCTTTCATAACCAGAAGCAAAAATGAGAATATCACTTAATAATTTATTGGTGATTATAGTGGGTTGAATAGTGGTCCTCAAAATGATATGTCTACCTATAACCTCAGAATGTGGCCTTATTTAGAATAAAGGCCTTTACAGATGTAATTAAGTTAAGGATTTTGAAATGAGATCATCCTGGTTAAGGCTGGGCCCTAAATCCAACGACTAGTGTCCTTATAAGAGGCAGAAAAGAAATAGACAGTGGAGAAGCCCCTGTGAAAATGGAGGCAGAGATTGGAGTTAGGCAGCCCCAAGCCGAGGAAACCCTGGCGCCACCGGAAGCTGGAAAAGAAAGGAAAGGATTCTCCTCTACAGCCTTTGAAGGAAACACTTCCCTGTCGACACTTTCGTTTCAGACTTTCAGCTGGGAGATAATAAATTTCTGTTATTTTAAGCATTTAAGTTTCTGGTAATTTGTTACGGCAGCTGGAAACTAATATGGTGACAAATCGTGCTTTTTAATTTATAATTAATTAAATGTAAACAGTACAGCGTATGTCATTTTTGTGCTCCAAAATAACAAAAGCACTTAAAATCATTCCTAATGAAATTTACTAGTTTATATATTATTAATAAGGTGGCATTGTGTCAAAAATATTGGAAATACAGATTTAATTCAGTTTTCTTATTTTACAATGAGGAATAAACAATTGAGGAATTCATGGTTCTCAGAAATGAAGGGAGTTTCATATACTGTCTTAACTGCTACCTCCCCTGCAACATTTTGCTACCAGACCCTGCCTGGTTTATTTTGTGATTATTGATATACCAATGCAGTCACTCAATATTTGAAGTCTTTGTCTTCTCTCTAAAAGCCTGACCCAGGCAGTTTCTCAGTGCAAATTCCAGTTTTGATTCACTGTGATGATGAGGGACTGGGGCACAGGTTGTCTGGCCAATACTGTTGTATACAATATTTGAAAAGTGAAGATTCACTTTTGATAACCCTTTGGCATTGTAGGAAGTTATGCCACCAGCATTTCATTTCTTCTCGGCCTTTTTGTCTTGTTAATATATCTACTGTCATCAGTCTAGTCCATTTATCTCTCTAATCAATTATCTAGATATATCTAACTTCTAGAAGGCCCCAAAATATCTAGCTCCTTGATCATTTTGGGTCTCTCCTTTGTACAACCAACACTCTTCCACTTGACTGGCCTGTGTGCACTCTTGAAGGCTGTTTACTCACCTCCCCAGCAGTCTTGTCTGAGCCTCTCTAATATCTTCCCTCTCAAAACTAAAGTTGAAGTTCCTCTTTTGTGCTCCAGCAATTCCTTTAAAATTTTATTGAAAATACTGACCCTCTTTACTGTGACCATTTTTTTTTTTTTTGTGAATGCCTAACAGAAACAGATCATGTACTATTTCCCTTTGAAACTTTAATATCTGGCAATAAATGGATACTGAACGATATTGAACAGAAAGGGAAGAACAGCCAAGGTGCCACTGTCTGAGGGGTAGTTTGCAGGACTGCCACAATTGGTTGTGAAAGTAGCTAACCATACAACTTCAGGCATTTCGTTCACACGTGGTAGTTGGGAATACATAGACTTATTCAGTGCACAAACTGTGTATTTACACAAGGAAGTCTCGGCAGTTTTTCCTCTCAAACCTGCCCTCTACATTGAGAAGATCATGCTTTCTATAGTTCAAAAATCCATCTTCAGGTGGCCTAAAGGATCCTTCCTAACGGCCATCTTCTAATGAGAAACGACACAGTACTAGGCCTTTTACACATATTGTTTCATTTACTCTTTAATATAGTCTAGTTACTCATCCTACTAATAAGGAAACTGAATTTGAGAATGATTAAATAGACCCAGGATTTACAGTCATGAATTCCTGACATAAAATCCACCTAATTTTCTGCTACATCGTGCTGCGATTGCTCATAATTTTCACAGAACGTGTTTGACTTGTTTTGTTTTTCTGAAGTTAAACCCTCTAGTTTATATGCTATGGTATAAAAGTATAAAAATGTATTATTCAGGAATACACACTTCCTGTAGCATCACTTAGGTCAAAGGTAAATATTACCATGGTGCAATTGACATGGCTAATGATCTCTTGTTAGTGAGCAATGTGGTAAATATCAATGAAATGGAAAGAAAAAAATAGTCTACTTTTTTTTTTTTCAAGTTCTTCCTAAAACATTCAGATCCAAAGTTCAATCTGGGGTGCAAAAAGTCTTCTTTGTTTTTCTCTAGAGTAAATTTAGATCCAAGAAAAAGATCACTTTTCCTTTGGCTTTCACCTTCTTTTGCACTGGACACATCCCATTTAGAATGCATTTTCATCATAAAACCTGCCAATACCCTTACTTTTGAAGCAGTATTTTTTTTTTTCCTCTGCCTTTGCAATACGATTTCTAGTTTCTTTCTCTGCTGTTGATTATTTTCCAATACACTGATCAGTTGTCAAGTATTTGCTCTCTGACTTCTATTCGGTTTGTGGATAAAGGAGATGTGTGCTGGCAACTCTTTGGAACATCTTTGGTTCTCTGTTGCAAAACAAATTTTTAGTCCTTGGATGTTTCTTTACAGTTAGTGAAGTATAACTTTCTGACTTGCGGGAAAAAGTCTTAAGAAGGCTTATCCAAAAGACACACAACATTGCTCAAACATCAAAGAACTCTTAAAAAGCAATGTGTTGATGAATAAAATGCAATGAATCATAAAGTTTGCTTGAATCTCATTTGAAATGCATGCAGATTTAAAAAGGGCAAAGGGACTGAAAGAATGTATTTTTGATAGCTTCACATGAAAATACATTACAAATGTGTAGCACATTTAAATCATTCGAGTTCACAAATAAATTCTTATTACTCAAATTACCCATATTCATTTGTTGCTTTAGGTATTTTGCAACCTACTCATGAGCTAGAAAAACTTAGCTATTGAGTTAATAGGCACAACCTTTCAACTCATGGGCTTTTAAAACTATTTTGCAAGAATTGTTAAAGAAATTATTTGAAAAAATCAAACCAGTCATTTAACATCACCTCTGTATAACTCCTAAAGAACTTTCCAGTCTTCCTTTGTGTAGCACCTGCTCTAGATAATTCTGCTTTTAAGAACTTTTGCACAGTAATTAGATTATTTGTTCGCTTGGACCAGGTTATCTCTACCGCGCTTGTAGAGACAGATTTTTCTTTCAAGCCCTTTCCTGGAGTAGTCAAGTCCAGTTTCTAGCTCTGTTGTCCACATCCATGTTTCCTTTTACTGATAACAATGGCTTCAGGTTTTCAGTGGGGCAGAAATTGTCCATTTTCTCAGCTCCTCTTCCCAAGCAGAATAGAGGTGCTATTGAAAGATTTTTGCCAAGGCTAAGAAGTAGAGATATTGTATTCTTAACACTTATCTTTTTAGTATTCCATGATCTTATTCTTTTGTGCTGATATTATAAAAGAAGTCAATAAATTCTCTTGTACAGGCTTACTATATAATGATTTTCTCTACTCTAAAAAATTTACTTTTCTTGGTGTCAGACATTTATATCTTTCATTTTCCTTATCACTCTCTCACCATTTTAAAGGTATATATGGATTGTACATATATAGATTTTCTCTTAGAATAGTGTTCTTTGGTTTCTTTATTTTTTTAAATTAGGAAATGGATATAAGTACTGCCTGTGCAATTTCTCTTTCTTGTGTATTCCAACTCTTCAACTCCATCTGGTATCTACAAATGAAAGACTTTCTGCTAGTTACTTCATTTATCAGCTGAATTCTTCAAAAATCAAAGAACTTCAAAAGGTTTAAATTGTTTCATATTCTATTATTTCTTTTCATTCCTCATATTTTTCTATTGTTTACCTTATGTTGTATGCTTGACTATTTTCTAAAATTATCTAACAAAACTATTTAATTTAGTTAAGTTTAACCTTAAACAAAGTAAAATAAATGTGCTAACAAACTAGTATGTTTTTAGCACAGCTTCAAATGCTTCTGAACAAAATTTCTAGAGAGTGGCTTTAAGAAAAGGGGGTTTGAAGATTGAACACAGATGTTAGGCACACATAATTTTAAGGTAGAGCATATATGATAAATTTTTTATGAACTGAGTGTTACTACTACTTGAATGCTGGTTCAAATTCAACTTATTCTTAACATTAGCCAGAGCTTGAATTGACATCTTGATAAATGTGCTTATTGTGGTAATTTTGAGATTATCTATAAATGTCTCCTTTGTATTCAATTTTGTCAAGCACAAGCAAAGATTTTGTTAATTAATTGGGCTTATAAAGTATTACTCACATCCTTTATTTCTGGTAATTGCTGATCATTAGAAGTGCTTAAATTAGTTGCAAAATTAGTAATTTTCTATTTATATTTCCCACACTTAACATTAAAAGAATAATCTTGAATTTAGCTCAACTTCAAGTTTCAGTAGAGATAAATCTTTGGTCTAGATAAAGTAAAAGAAATGATAAGGGAAAAAGAGATATAGACTTTTAGGAAAGCAGGCATGAAACACGTTTATGTATAAAGCTAGTGCTGTGATGAGAACTACATAATCATGAAGTTAGAAGGGAAATTTAATGATCATCGTATGCAATTTCGATTTAACCTTCATTTAACCAGTGATGAAAATTACGCCCTGAGAAGTTTTAACAACTGCCCGTGATCACACACCTAGTTACTGGTTAAACTAGGCTGAAACTCAGGTCTGTAGCTCCTGGATGCTATTGTTGTGGTTTTGCTATTTCCATTATGTGTTCTAGAAATTATAGCTAGATGATGAGAAATTTAAATGAACCTAGTGTGTGCCTCTACCTATTCTTACATTATAATTTCTTTTCTTATTGACCTTCAGCTAAGTTTTAAAGTAACAATGCTTGGATAGCTTTTCAAGCTTAGAGAGCCTTCAATACATATCATACTGTATTGACGTGATGATGATTTTAGGTGTATATATGTTTAGCCTGCTCATCCCTACATCATAAATCCTTGGAGACACCTCCAGTATGTTCAGAAGTTAACTCCTCAATGACACTGGACTATATTTACACTGGGACTAGATTTAAATGGGATTTCTTCATTGAATCAAACATAATCAGCCAGCTCCATGATTCTAGTGTGAAGTACGGCTCCTCGGTGACTCAAGTAGGTTGACATACTACTCCCATCATCTTTGTCAGCTGTTTGACACCTCTGAGCTCTGACTACCTGTTGAGTAGATATCATTTAACAACAACAACAATAAATAGTTGCCTCAAAACCAGGAATCTGAAATAGAGCATCATGATCTCTTTCAGTTTTAGGATTCTCTGATTATCTTCCATGTAGTAGCATCATACAGGCCACCAAATGTGGTAGTATATATCACAGAGTATAATATATGTATCAGGTACATTCCAAAGAATTTTGCATTGTTTCCTTATGTGCGAAAAATTGAAACTTTAACTCCCTGCCAACTTTCAGATTAAAGGTTGAGTTGTTAGAGGTTTTCATTAAAGTATAATATAGATACAGAAAAGCGCACATATTGGGGCCGGCCTGGTGGTGCAAGCGGTTAAGTGTGCGTGCTCTGCTGCAGCGGCCCGGGGTTCACCGGTTCGGATCCCTGGTGTGCACCGGCACATGGTTTGTTACACCATGCTGTGGCAGTGTCCCATATAAAGTAGAGGAAGATGGGCACGGATGTTAGCCCAGGGCCAGTCTTCCTCAGCGAAAAAGAAGAAGATTGGCATCGGATGTTAGCTCAGGGCTAGTCCTCCTCACACACACACAAAAAATGGCACAACTTGAACTAGTGACAAAAACTTATCGAAACTTAACAAAAAAATTATCAATTTACTAGAGTCACTGGAATTTGATTAAGAAAAGCAATAAGAATTTTACTCATGTTTACATTATGAAAGAAAGTTGGGAAAATACTTCTCTGTCCCATATTCCCCATCTTCTCAAGACTCAGAGATCAAGTGTTGGTACCAATCAGAAAACTAGACACCTATCCTTCAACTTCTTGGGTATTTTATTGTATTGCGTGTGTCATGTTGTGTCACATCATATTCTATCACATTTCATTGCATCCTATCTTTCATCGTATCATGTGGTAGTGTATTGTTTTGCATGAAGTGCCCAGAATGATAATCTTCCCTCCATTTGTCTTTACACACCGTTTTTTATTTTTGGTCTCCCAGAACTCAACAGAACAGTGGGAAAACAGAGTGGCGATGGAAAGAGTGATTTGAGCACACTGCATTCTGGGAGGTATGGTACCCTTAAGCAAAGTTCTAGAGGAAGACTCTTGTCAGTAGTATTTGGCAATTTTGTTTTTTCATAAATTACATTAACTCTCAGTGTCATAGAACCAGGCAATAAGTTGCCAAGTCCGTCCATCAGAAAAATAGTAGAAAAATTCTTTCTAGATACCAAATATTGGAATAAGAGAATTCCAGTCTCTCTTCCAGATGTAGATCAGAAAAGTCAATTACTAAGCAAGTGCATATTGAGCAAGATCAAAGACAATCTAAAATCTTAGTGTTGGGTGTAAATAGATTCATCATTTTTAAAGTAAGGGTAGCTGGAAAAAATATATAACTCATCCCATAGCATAAGAAAAGGAAACACCATCTTGGATACTTAAAAGAGAAAAACAATGTATCTCAAAATCGTAATGAAATATAGGTGTAGGAAGTCTATAATACTATTTGGAACCCTCAACACAGTATAATTAAATATGGCCATTAGGAAAAAAGAGCAGCAAGTCATAAGAATAGATCAGGATGATACTAAATACTACTAAGATGAGATGGGAAAACAGGATAATAAGCAAAGACAATTCTTCAAGGGCAGAGTTCAATTATCCATTGGAGGCAATCAAAGAACAGAAATATTACTGAATAAAATTGAAACAAGATATACTGGATATATTTGCAAAGTATTCTTATAACCAAGAGGAAAATTACAAAAGAGTTTCAAATTATGAGAAAGATGTTGATAGATATAAAAGACAGAGAAGGAAGATATGGTGTATTAGATATTTCTAAATTAGTATTAACTTTGTTAGGTCTGGTAATGATATTACAGTTATATCAGAAGATGCCATCATTCTCAAAAAACATCCTAAAGTATTTATGGGCAAAATATTATGATGTCTGCAACTTACTTTCAACTGATTGAGCCTATGTATGCATATACCATACATATACGTACGTTATGTGTATATACATATATATGTGGAGAGAGACAGAGTGATGAAGCAAACGTGGCAACACATTAACAATATGTGAAAGGCACAAAGCTGTTTATTGTCTTATTCTTTCCACTTTTTATAGGTTTTATTTTTGAATTAAAATATGGAGGGAAATATTATAGTATAATATAGTGTAGTATAGTGTAAAAGGAGTTATGTTTCAGCCAAAATTAAAGGAACATGATTTATATAATCCAAACAAAATTTTGAACTATAAATAAAAATTTTAAAAATCTCACAGATATGTAGGGGCAACAAAACATATGAAAAATCAAAAACACATAGTTGAGCTTAGATTCTTCTGATGTGGCACTAAAGGCCAGAAAATAGTGGAAATTTTTACAAACATTTTATGGAAAATATAGCAACACAAGATGCTTTACATAGTCTATTATTTTCGGTGAAAGTAAGTGAAAGGCATTCACATGCACTAAATCAATTACACACTGGCCCTTCTTGGGAAAAAGAGGAATTCACACCAACTGAGCAAAAAATCACAAGTAAGAGAAGGAATGACATTAAAAAAAAAACAAACAAAAAGAATGATTATAACTGTGAATAAAATGCTGGACACTATGGTAAAAAGAAACATTTATAAAAAACTATAACCAGGGCCGGCCCCGTGGCTTAGCGGTTAAGTGAGGGCGCTCCACTGCTGGCAACCCGGGTTCGGATCCCGGGCGCACACTCACGCACCGCTTCTCCGGCCATGCTGAGGCCGCGTCCGCATGCAGCAACTGGAAGGATGTGCAGCTATGACATACAGCTATCTACTGGGGCTTTGGGGGGAAAAAAATAAATAAATAAAATCTTTAAAAAAAAAAAAAAAGGGGCCGGCCCGGTGGCGCAAGCGGTTAAGTGCGCCCGCTCCCCTGCGGCGGCCCGGGGTTCGCTGGTTCGGATCCCGGGCGCACACCGATGCACTGCTTGGCAGGCCATGCTGTGGCGGCGTCCCATATAAAGTGGAGGAAGATGGGCACAGATGTTAGCCCAGGGCCGTCTTCCTCAGCAAAAAAAAGAGGAGGATTGGCGGATGTTAGCACAGGGCTGATCTCCTCACAAAAAAAAAAAAAAAAAACTATAACCAAAACCTAGATCCAAACTGAGATTCTATTAAGAAAGATTGAAAAGCTGAAGGAGAAGGGAAAAGTTCATAAAAAATAAAAGTCAGAAGGTGCTATTTTATTCTTGATTTTGATAATCCATGAAATATCATTGAAGGGCTGTCATATTTTTGTTATGCTGGTAAATATATTGTTAAAATTTAAAAATGCCTACTTTACAAATCAATACAGAAGACAAAAACAAAGAAAACACAATCCAAAGACAGAGGAAAGAGTAGATAGAAAATTAATGCATTAAAAAAAGAAGGTCCAAGCTAAGGTTACAGAATTAGGACAAAGCACAAGGTTGAAATTCTAGTGTAGAGAAGGGATAGAGTTAATATGACAGTCCATGTAGTAGGATCCTCAGATCCGCAGAAGAGCAATATGTGGCTCAGAGCAGAGGAAGTGCAATTGAAAAAACATCACTGTCTGAATTGGAAGTGGAAACTGACTTTCTGAGACCCAGTACTCGACGCAAACTGTACTTCTTTGAGTCTTCTTATCTATATATTTCTCCAACCCTTTTGAAATGTAATTTCATCAGAGCCTAGAAGCTCTATCTTCTTTTATGTATACCAACTTAATAAAAGCTATTCCTTTTAGCTATCCATTTATCTTTCAGTTCTCAGACCAGATTTCATTCTTCTCATGCCCTGAATATCTGCAAAGAGCAAGCATCAACTTCAAAGGAAGGAATCTCTCCTGTTAAGGACAGGCAGTTCGTTGAGACTAAGAGCATGGCTACTAGTGATCATTTTAAACAAAGATGCTTCCCAGTTTCCTCTATTTATATGTTTTTTCAAAAAATTGTCTCTCAAATTTTAACAAAGGCAACACAGAAACCACCATTATATAATAAGGATAAGGGCATACATATATGAATTGTTAGATTGCTGAAACCTAACAACGGATCTTCTAAAAATGTTTGATATGTTCCCCGTTCAAAACTATGCTAAATACATACCAAATTTTAACTCTCTGAATCAAATTTGACCTTAAATTTTTGTTTGGAATCCAATATTTATGATTATTCACAGTTTGACACTACTTTATCAATAATGTAGAATTTAATGAGAACACATCTTTATTAAAGGATTGTTTTATTTTAGTCATATTAAATTGTTATTGAAAGCATTACAGATGTATTTTTTAAATATTTTATGATCATATGTCGGGACCTTGTAACAGCCTAAACAATGTCTAGTTCAAAACTTAAAAAAATATATTTTTCTACCAAAATAAAGATCTTTAAAATGATTTTGACTTATGTAATTTTCAAACTGCTATTAAAGATGGAAATTTACATCATATTCTAAAATTCTAGAGCCAAAGGTACTATGTTTTTGAAAAGGAAATTCCAATAAAGAACAAATGCAAATATCCCCAAAATTATAAGAAAATAGTTGAAACACTAAAGTTCTAAATATTTAGAATTCTAAAGTTATGCATCAATAATCAGTTCTCTTCTGTGTGTATGAAAACTCATGATCTAATAATGGTATTGTTTTTCCAAGATGTATCACCATAGTTTGGCCATAGTCTGATCATATTAGGATACCAAGTCAATGAATAGTTTTATATGAATAATTCTTATATAATATAGTAAAATCTCTCCAAAATATAGTCTGATGCATATTTGTGCCACTATTCATGCAGGTCCAAACTATTCTCATAGATACAGCCTTTGTTTTCGTTCAAACTTAAATGTGAAATCTGTAATTGTAATAATTGGAACAACAGCATGGTTACAATTTATTATTTTGAGAAGTAGTATTGGATTTATACATCAATTCTGCTTCAAGATTTTTATTTCAATACACTTTGCTAGCATATTATTTTACGTGTGGCATTCATTTTTTGATGCATTTATCTATCCTGCCTATTTTAATTAAATCATCATTGCACTCTGATGTTTTTGCTAATTTTAGATGATGGATCCATCGTTGTTTGTTTATAAAAGCTGATTGGAAACAAGGCATTCATTATGTTGTGCCTGATAATCTGTTCACTTCATTATCACAGGGCAGTTGCTGTAGTTGCATCTTTGTTATCATCAAGTTTTTATAAATATTGTGTTCTCTCTTGATTGATTTTCGTTGGTAGCATAGTCTTTATACTTGTAGTCACCAAATTCTTGTCATTTGTGCTATCTTACAGAATGCTCCCTAATATACAGAAAATTATGTTTTCAAGAAAACCTGCATCTCAGTCATTTCTTTAATAGATCTTTGATCCACAGATATGCTATTTGGATAAATTAACAAATAGGCTGCTATTCCCAAAGTGTATTGCAGTCACTACTAAAATCAGCTTCCCTAATAAATTGCCTACATTTGTTGCCTTGTTGAAATCTAGTGTTTTTGAAAACCATCTCAATTCTTTACATCATCGCAAATTCCATCGTGGAAAATAAATTTCTACATGAGCATTTAAAAAGGGAGAGATGTTAACTTTTAAAATACACTTTGAGTTGATTGTCATTGCAGAAAATGTACTGGAGAGGCAGGTGAAAGGAATCATTGAGCCCTGATTTTCTTAGTTCTCTTTCGCAGTTACCACATTAAAATTGATATTGATTCTTTTGAACAATACAGGAGGAAAATAGTCAAAATCTGGAAAGTTTGCATAAGATATGGGAAGTAATAACTTGCCTTTTCCTTTTAACCATGTGTATATATCAAAGTTGGGCCTAGGGAAACAGGTCCAGAGATTTCCCCAGTAACCATCATCACAAGAATTCAGAATCTTTTGCAGCATTAATGGTCTGTAGTCTGAGCAACCAGCACAGCACTTGAATGTCCACATTCAAATAGCCAGTTTATTCAACTCCCATTCATGAGGAATTTGAAAGGTATCTGACCGAGACTTTACATCATTTTATTTGAGAAGGGGTTATCTACAGTCAACCTCTACGTTGCCAAAGAAATATGAGCCTACAATTCTAAGTTATCAATCTGTGATTATTGCAATCAGAATCACCAAAATTAGCATCCAAAATATTTACAGAATATCAATTTGTTCAGGCACTCATGCTGGGCATTGTATAAAACAAATAACAAATAAAACCTAATTACTGGTGATTATGAATAATCTAATAACTTACTCTAACTCATTAGAATAACCAGGACCCTACACATAGAGAGCCCCTTTAGAAGCCAGAAAAAAACAGTATGATTTCTTTTCTATGCTTCAGAAACTGTCAAAATTATGACTCCTCTTTCTGGCCTAGGCTTTACATAAATTCATAATTTTACTTCTAGGAGTTTTATGATTTCAGGTCTTACATTTAAGTCTTTAACCCATTTTAAGTTTGTTTTTGTATATGGTGTAAGAAAGTGGTCCAGTTTCATTCTTTTGCATGTATCTGTCCACGTTTAAAGAGAACATAGGTAGTAAACTCTTTGACATCAGTCTCAGAGAAATTTTTTTTAATAAGTCTCCTCAGGCAAGAGCAATAAAAGCAAAAATAAACAAAGGTGACTACATCAGACTAAAAAGCTTTTCCACAGTGAAGGAAACCATCAACAAAACAAAAAGACAACATACCGGTTGAGAGAAGATATTTGCAAATCATGTATCTGATAAGGGGTTAATGTTCAAAATATATCAAGAACTCATACAACTCAATATCAAAAAAGCAAATAATCCAATTAAAATATAGGCAGAGGACCTGAATAGACATTTTTCCTAAGAAGACACACAGATGGCCAACAGGTATATGAAATGGTGCTCAATATCACTAATCATCAGGGAAATGCAAATCAAAACCACAATGAATATTACCTCACACCTGTCAGAATGGCTATTATCAAAAAGACAACAAATAATAAGTGTTGATGAGGATACAGAGAAAAGGGAACACTTGTGCACTGTTGGTAGGAAAGTAAATTGGTGCAACCACTATGGAAAACAGTATGAAGCTTCTGCAAAAAATTAAAAAAAGAACTACCATATGATCCAGGAATATCACTTCTGGGTATTTACCCAAAGGAGATGAAAACAGTCATTTGAAAAGATATATGCACCCCTATGTTCACTGCAACATTATTTACAATAGCCAAGATATGGAAGCAACCTAAGTGTCTATCAGTAGATAAATGAATAAAGAAGATGTAGTGTATATAAATATACACACACACACACACACACACACACACACACACACACAATGGAATATTACTCAGCCATACAAAGGGATTTGCAACAACATGGATGTATCTAGAGTGTATCATGCTAAGTGAAATAATCCAGACAGAGAAAGAATACTGTATGATTTCACTTATATGTGGAATTGAAAAAAACTAACAAATAAAACAGAAACAGACCCGTAGACACAGAGAACAAACGGTAGTTGCCAGCGGGGAGGGGGGTGGGGGGAAGGGCAAAATAGGTGAAAGGGATTAAGAGGTACAAACTTCCAGTCATAAAATAAATGTCATGTGGATGTAAGGTACAGCATAGGGAATATAGTCAACAGTACTGTAATAACTTAGTATGGTGACAGAAGGGAACTAGTCTTATCAGTGTAATCATTTTGTAATGTCAATAAATGTCAAATCGCGATGTTGTATACCTGAAACTAATACAATATTGTATGTCAACTATACTTCAATAAGAAAATTCATAATTTCTAAAACAATATGAAATAGTCCAAACATCCAATCAGGTTCTCACTTTGCACAGATGTTAATATGTTGTAATATTTCCCTCAGATCGTTATTTTAAGAAATAACTATTACTTTACAGTTTAAGATCTACACTCTCTTCCTTTGCCTCTCAGTTCTCCTCAAACATAATCATTGATCCACAGTTAGTGTGTAGGATTTAACGTATATTTTGATAATTTTACCAAATGTACATTCCCCTATAAACATAAATATTACATTTTAAATTTCTATTTTAGTGGTAGTACATTCTGCATACTATTCTGTAGCTTGTTTCCATCATGATAACTGTAGATCTAGTTTATTCTTTTACGTGTTATATATTATTCCATCGTATGATAGAACCGGGTTTTTACATATTCAACTCCATTTTGAGGGACAGGCTGTTTTTAGATTTTTGCCATTAGAAAACTACTATTGCAATAGCATTCTTGTATAGATATTTGGAAGAGTTTCTCTATGGGGAGAGAGAGAAGTGAAATTTTTAAATTTTAGGGTATAAGAATATTTAATTTGATACCAGCACATTTCTTTACACTCAAGCCCTGTAGATATATGTCCCTGTTTTCTCCTATCATTGTCAAATTATTAGATTTTTCAAAGTTTTGCCAATTTGATGGTATATAATATTTATTTTAATTTGCATTATCCTGCTTATTAGTGTGGCTAGGCATTTTAGTGTTGTTTATTGACCTTTATGCTTCCTTTCCTGTGAATTGTACTTTGGTATTCATTGTCCATTTTTCCATTGGGTCATCATTTTTGAATGGATTTGCAGCAGTCCTCCATGTATTCTCTGCATCAATCTTTTATGATTTTATATGAAATGCAAATGTTTTCTCCCCATCTGTAATGTGTTTCACATTGTGATATCTTTTATCACATAGATTATTTCTCACATGTTATTTTCAGGATCTGGTAAAAAAATGGGAATACAAATTTATCGTTTTCCCCCCCAACGGCTTAAGAGTTGTCCAGATTTTTTTTCACATTTATTATTGCCACCTGTGTCACACAATAAGTTCCCATTTATATATCAGTGTCCCCTTAGGCTTCTTCTTCTGTTCTGTTGGCTTATTTATGTCTGCCTGGACCAGTATATCACTGTTTCAATTACTATGTCTTTACAACTGTAGAGCACCAGTCCCATTTCATTCATATTCCTCAATATTGTCTACAGATTCATAAGCATTCTGGATTCACTTAAGCCAAGTTTCATGGTAAGTCATATATGAACATGATATACCTCATAATTTAACAAATCTAATTTTATGCCATTAAATGTTTTATAATTTTCTCCATAAAGTTTTGCATATTTTTGTTAGATTTTTTCGCTTTAATTGATAGTTTTTGTCACTATCATCTGAGCTATTTTTAACTATGCTTTCTAGCTTTTGTTTGTGAATAGACGCACCACTACTTTTGGAATGGTAATTTTGTGTTCAGTAAACTTGCTCAGGCTTTTTTTATTAGTTTGGATATTTTGTAGATTCCCTTGGAATCCGGCCTCAGCATGGCCGGAGAAGCGATGCGTCAGTGCACGCCTGGGATCCAAACCCAGGCCGCCAGTAGCTGAGCGTGTGCAATTAACCTCTAAGCCACGGGCCGGCCCTCAGTTTTCATTTTCTAACTAAGCTTTTAAGGCTGAAAATCACCCTCAAGTACAGTGTTAACACTAATATGTTTTAATATGCAATATTTTCATTTGTATTCAGTTCTAAGTATTTTCTGATTTTCATTATGATTTCTTATTTTATCCTAGAGCTATTTAGAAGTATATTCTTAAGTTTACCAATGTATAAGAGTGCTTCCCAACCTAAGTGCCCATCAAGGGACAAATGGATAAACAAGATGTGGTATATATACACAATGGAATATTACTCAGCCATAAGAAACGAGGAACTCCGGCCGTTTGTGACACCATGGATGGACATTGAGGGTATTACGCAAAGTGAAATAAGTCAGAGGGAGAAGGTCAAATACCATATGATTTCCCTCATTAAGTAGTAGATAATAACAACAACAAACAAAAATTAGTATTTGGGTGGTGAACATGATATAATCTATGCAGAAAGAGAACTATAATGATGTACACCTGAAATTTATACAATGTTATAAACCAATGTTACTGCAATAAACAAAAAATGAAAAAATAAAAAAGAGTGCTTCCTTTCTGTGTTTTCATTTTATGATCAGAGAACAGAGTCTCTATGCTATATGTTCTTGGCCAATTATTATGTTTTTGATTTTCTATATCTTGATTTGTTTTCTCTCTTTTTTATATAGTTATTTCTAAAAAAATGGTCTTAAATTTTCCTATTATGGTAGTAAATTGGTAAATTTCTCCTGCTCAACATCTGCCATTAGGATAAAGTCTAAAACCCTTGCAAGACTCTGCACCGTCTTGCCACCACTTTCCTCTCTAGCTTCGTGTCTGCCATTTTGTCTCACAGTGTACATTGTAAACATTAAATTCCTTTGATTTCCAAACCATATCATGTTCCCTCCTGCCTCTAAAGCTTTATTCAATAAGTATCCACACCTCTGTCATCTGGTTAGAGTTCTCTGTTCAGCAACCCCCAAGAAGCCCCCAAGTCTGAGGAAGGGGTGCCAGTCATAATACCTATTCCTTCTGTTGGCACTGTTTTAGTTCCCTTCTCTGAGTGTTTCCTGAAGGTAAGGATCAAGTCCATCTTGTTCAATGTTGTCCCCCAGAACATAGCGTCAAATCTGATACACAGGAGTTTCTCCACACACACAGACACAAACTGAGTCAATTAAATCACAACACTGGAATTGCTGATTACACAGGGACCCCGAGATATAATTTCTCATTTTTAAAATAACCACATGTTTTTTGACAAAAAACAAAGAACTTTCCTTGGAGGTAATTTCTTAAAATGTTAAGATTTTAATTACAGCTTCTATGGCATCAGCAAGATGATAGCCACCAAATCCAGAAAGACATTAGAGAAGGGATATTTTCACCTCTAAAGCTGTACTTCTCTTGAGTATTGACTGATCTCTTTTGTATTTTTAAGATTCTCACCTTTGCTGCTCATTAGAAAGAAAAAATAATTCTAAGACAGAGAGTGTATTTTCTGCATTATCCTGTGGGATTGAAAACTCTTCCCTGTTGGTAATTTTCTTAAAGCTAATGGTTTCTTTCATGTGTATATTAAAAATCAACAAATGCCTTTCTGTACAGTGTTTCATCTCCGTAACAGCCTGAGTCTTGAAAAAAGTTGAGGCCCTAATTGTATCACATTATAAAGCACAAAAAAGGAGGACAAGAAATCTCCTTCCTGACCTCAGCTAGTCAGCTTATTCTATATCATCTTTCTTTTACTTCAGGAACTACTCAGATACTATTTTCCAGGTGTCTTATTTTGAGTCATTCTCAGTAATTTACTGCCATAATTTATAATCACATAGAGTCCCACAGGTTAATTACAGAATCTTCTGTGTAAAAAACGTATTTTCCTTTCATTCGTTTCAATGATGCAGCCTTTATTTCATTTAGCATTCTCTAATTTTTCCACTATAGAAAGGGTAAGTAGACTGGCTCGTGGTGACCTATCCATAATTTTATAGGCCTATTTGCCAACCCTTACCTAATTCCTTTCCAAGCCTATGAAATTTGTTCTTATATCTTGTGTATTACATTGCAGTTTCATTGACCCTAAACTGTAATGCTGTTGATGGAGAAAAAAAAATCTAACATTTTGCATTCACAAAAATCTGCTAACCTTTTGTATAAAGAATAAAGTTCCCCAAAATTGAGTTTGGTGGGAAATGTGCATACTTTATAATTACTCCATTCAACACATACATACATAATCATTGCTTTCCCATACAATTATAATTATATTCTTATTGAATGGAAACTGGCTACAAAAATGCCTTCATTATTATTAGTAGATAAATACATTCTTCTAACAGTTGAAAATAAGTGCTTTGATGGCAACTCTTCTCAGAAAAAAACATTCTTTACTTACAGGCACTTTTCATATAGAACTAGTATTCATAACATAAATTGTGATAATGTGATTAATTTCTTAGGAGGCATTGTTTGCATAATGCAGCCCACTTTCATTTATAGTTCAATATGAAACTTGATATCAATATGTAAGTTGAGATCTGGAACTAATATCTCTCAAGTAGTTAAACATAGAGTATAAATGAGATATTTTGAAGTTATGTTTTATTATAACAACTGGTGATAATGTATATTTAATCATTATAGTTTTGACAAAAGGAAAAGAGGGACCATTACTCTTCAAATAAAGCTAGATACAAATATTGCCTTTGCTTAGTGATATTCAGGTTTTATAACTTTCTTTTTGGACTATTAAAAATAAAAGCAATTCCTTTTATTGTTAAAATTCTTCCAGTGTAAAATAAAGTTGTTATTGCGAGTCTGAATCTAGAAACTAATCACCACCACACTTAATTTTTTCATTGAATAAAGAAACAAGAGATGTCTTAGAAAAGCAACTCTCACATTACCAGCAGTACTCGCTGTGCATCTGTTGTAAGGCTCCGTGACTGGAAGTGCAGGCTCTAGAATTAGACTGGCTGGGTTTTAAATCCAAGTTCCTTACATACAAGCTGTGTGGTCTTGGGCAAGTTACTTGACCTCCCCAAGCTTCATACTCACCTGTGATATAGGGATAATGATAATCTATATCTCATAGAGTTGTCGTGAGTATTAAATGAGCTAAGTACTTAGTATAGGTATCTAGCACATAAGGATACAACAAATCTTAATTACATCTATTACAAAATTAAGAAATTGCCATTTTGAATGTTTCTCATATCAAAAATATCCAATCACCACTTACTTAACCACAGTGTTTTCAATAAAAAGTCAACTATAAATTCAGATAAAATTTGAAGTAAGCACTTTATAATTTTTTTAGCTGTCGTTTCTTTTCTATCTTTCAATCCTCTCTTTTTCTTAAACTAATTGGTAGCTTAAAGGTCTCCACTAATGCCACTGTGAAATATGTTGTTAACAGAGAGGAGGACACGCATTACTATTAAAAGTCCAGTGTTTGTGGACACCCTGCAGAATAGGGATGGACCCCCCCCCACACACACACACCCAAAATTTGGTTCAGATGTTGAGACTGATGATGCCACACACGTACTAAGAAGGTACTCTTTCTGAGAAGAGCAGGCCAGGTTTCCCAAGCAAGCCCAACAATGTCTTGAGAGAGCAGGGAAAGGAAACTGGCTTGGCTTTTATTGTGGTTAGTGGGTGGGGCTGGGTGATGGTTGCCATATGTATTGTTTGAACTTCCCACCAGGCTGAAGGAAGGAGCACCAGGCTTTCTTATTGGCTTTCCCAGATATGGAGCAAAGGGAAAAGGGTAGCAGTGGGGCCTCTAACTCTCACCACTGTAATATCAAAGTGGAGTCAGTCTATTATATCAGTAATTGGAGACTCTAATTTTACAGGGGGAATAAATCCAATGAATAAAATGTCTTCAATTTTACTTTTATACCATAATTTTAACACACGATTTCCTTTACTATATTAAAATCTAATCTAGTTTTAAAATTTAGAAAAAAAGTTATATATGTGCTAATGTAAGTCTGATATGTCAGGATTTACAGGATTCTCCAAGGTGTGCCATATTTCTCAAATGCTCTGCCATTTGAACAAGATTGAATCACTAAACAGGTAAACTATTAAGCAAATTCCTCCTAACTTATTTGTTCAGTCATTTGCTAAAATTAAAAATAAAGCAAAAATTGAGGAAGTGCTGAGAAGAGAATGGAGCTTAGTCCAGAAAAAAGTCGGAGTTTTATAAAAGCATTATTTTGATTCTTTTTCTTGAAATGACGAGATTGGGGACCAGTGTGAGGACTGAAGAAGCCAGGCCAGAGAATTCTCTTTCCATATTGAAACATGGAAAGAATCTGGACCAAGTTAGAGCTCTACGTGCCCATATATTGGGTATAATTGCTAGAGAAATCCAAGCATTCGTGCTGTTCTGCCCTGGCATGGCACAGGCTACACACAGAGATGGAAACTGGCACATTTCCACAGACTTAGGGCCTTTTGTTGGTTATGAGGAGATTGTTAGAACATAACGACACAGTGGAGAGAGCCAGCCCCACAGACCAGAATGCAATGGAACCTGAAGAAACTGGATTTGCAATTTAACAAACATTTATGAATGAATTCATAAGAAAATAAAGCAATATTATAAAGGTTACCTAGCCTTATGAAAATTGGCATAATATAGCTTCTTTAACAGTTATAAAAGTTAGATATAATTCTATTTTGATATTTTGGAAGATTGTGTCTTCCAGCATTCTAATGTTACTCTTTTTTTTTTTTTTTTAGAAGAGTTCTATTTAGGTAAAAAAAAAAATCTATATAAGAATGGTTCATGAATAAAATTGGAGTTGGAGTCAGGCAAAAAGTTAATGATTGGCTAGCCAAGCCTGAAATAATTCTTTTTCTCTTTGCCAGTGGTTTGATTTAAGCTATCTGGTTGTCCTAAAAACAGTGTAACATTGGAATAGCCTATGGCATCTATTTTGAATCCAGGAACTGCTAAAGAGTAAACTCTGTGTGTTTGCCCTTCTGTTCTCCATTTGAGCCTGCAATCCTTGACTAACCAGAGGGATAAAGGTCTTGATTGAGGGAAGACTTCATATCTTTGAAGAAGGGACGTTGGAGGATGCCAAAGGAAAAGGAGAAGGAGACAGAATCATCCATAAAGCAATTTTGATCAAAGGATAAGCAACAGCACCATGGAAGAATAAGCTGTTGGAAAGATATGAAGAAATCGATCTCATTGACCGTGGAATGTCTACACATATTTCAATAAATATCATGGATAAAAAGAGGGAGGAGGAAGGGAGAACCAACATAAGCAGCAGCGGACCTGAATGCAAGGCTTAATTTCTGTAATATATCTTGGCCCATGAGAAAAAGAAGAGTCGAACAAAATTCTGTCCACATTCTGAAGCCAAAATTTTTATTTTTGCTTGGATTATTATCACTGCCTATTTTGAGGATGATCATCTATATTTATCCTCTTTAATTCTATTTGTGCCATCATATCTGTCTGATGCTTCAGATATACCTAATATCTTGGAACCAATTCCAGGGTTTTGAGCCCAAAGACAAAAAAAGTACCTAGCAACTAGACTGTCTTCTTCCCTTTGATATGCTATTTATTTCATGTTGCATTCTGAATTGCATTTGAATTTCTGAATTGCTTTCCTGAAGCCCTCAATAGATTGATGGGTGATTAACGAGTTAGAAATGTATTGGTTTCACTATAAAGAATATTTAGCACTATAAGGAAATAAATTGAGACTTAACCAATATTTATATTAGAAAAAAAGAGAACTGAGAGTTGAGAAGAAACTCAGAAAAAAAAGAAAGAGAGAGAAGTAACTATCAAGGCACAGTACTTTGGTATTAAAATTTGTCAAGAGGTGAAGAAAACCAACAGTGCCAAGTTAAAATGTCTTGCTGAATTTTTCTGAGCTCAGGCATGAAAATATTCTAAGCAGAATCAAAGACATACCATGGGGAGGAGGCAGAGGAAGAATTAATACTCCTGATACAAAGATCAAGAGTATTAATTAAAAGTAAAACAAGAAGACACCATTTGTAAAAGTGGTTTTAAAAAAATAACACCTGAGGGCCGGCCCCGTGGCTTAGCAGTTAAGTGCCCATGTTCCGCTACTGGCGGCCCGGGTTCGGATCCCGGGCGCACACCGATGCACTGCTTCTCCGGCCATGCTGAGGCCGTGTCCCACATACAGCAACTAGAAGGCTGTGCAACTATGATATACAACTATCTACTGGGGATTTGGTGAAAAAAAGGAGGAGGATTGGCAGTGGATGTTAGCTCAGAACCAGTATTCCTCAGCAAAAAGAGTAGGATTAGCATGAATGTTAGCTCCAGGCTGACCTTCCTCACAAATAATAATAATAATAATAATTAAAATAATAATAATAATACCTGGGGGGCTGGCCCAATGGCACAAGCAGTTAAGTGCACATGCTCCGCTGTGGCAGCCTGGGGTTCACCGGTTCAGATCCCGGGCGCGCACCAACACTCTGCTTGTCAACCCATGCTGTGGCGGCGTCCCATATAAAGTGGAGGAAGATGGGCACAGATGTTAGCTCAGGGCCAGTCTTCCTCAGTTAAAAGAGGAGGATTGGCAGATGTTAGCTCAGGGCTGATGTCCCTCACACACACAAAAAATAATTATAATACCTAGAATAACCTTGAGTATAGGGGAAATGGCAGTTCACTGTTCTGCTTGTATATCAGTTACATGACATTTTGCCATAAATATTCAATGATTTTAAAATGTACATATCCCTTGAAGCAATAATTCCACTTCTAGGAAATTTTCCTGAGGAAATTATGATAAATAGCAAAAAAAGTTTTATCTATTAGAATGATTACCACAGCAGTATTTATAATAACAAAAATCTGATACAACATAAATCCTGAATGATAAAGTGATTAGTTCAATAAATTGTGACATAAAATTATGTTCAATTATGGAACATAATTTATTGGTATTTCCATAAAATGGACTACTATGAAACAATTAAAAATCATACCAGAGGAAATTATTGAATCATATAAAAATACTCCAAGGGCCAGCCCCATGGCCTGGTGGTTAAGTTTGGCACACTCCGCTTCGGCAGCCCGGGTTTGGTTCCCAGGCACAGACCTACACCACTCATCAGCAGCCAGGCTGTGGCGGTGACCCACATACAAAATGGAGGAAGACTGGCACAGATGTTAGCTCAGGTTGTATCTTCCTCAAGTAAAAAGAGGAAGAACGGCAACAGGTATTAGCCCAGCGCCAATCTTTCTCAAGAAAAGAAAAAATTTACAGATATCAAATGCAAGTGAGTTATAACACAAAATGAACAGAGTTATCTGATTCTCATACATACTTAAAATAGCTATAAAATAAAACTCTAAGCACTTGTTTTTGAAAGATTTATTTACAGTTTTTATTTCTTCTCCATGTCTCAGTATATTTCTTATAATGCCATAATAAATAGGTGAGTTTTACTAGCACAAAAATTTTTTTTTAAATGGGCATTGTTAAAAAGTTACAGAAGGACAATACTGCATGTGTCCACTACGAAATATCTAAAATAGTCAATCTCTTAGAAAGTAGAATGGTGGTTAACAATGAGGTCAGGAGAGAGAAAGAGGAGTTTCTGTTCAACAGGTATTAAGTTTCAGTTCTGCAAGATGAATAAGTTCTAGAGATCTGCTGTACAACATTTTGCTTATAGTTAACAATACTGTACTGTACACTCAAAATTTTGTTCAGAGAGTAAATCTTATGTTATCTGTTCTTATCACAAAAAAAAGTTATTGGGAGGGCTTCTGCTTCTAGCATAGATAGAGTAAGAGGGAACAAATTTATTCCCTGCAACAAGTAAAAATAAATAAAAACAGGTAACATAATCTATAAAACAACAGTTCTCAAGATATTAGATAATTAAAAACAGTGACTCTGGAGAGAAGGGAAACAAATGAGGTTTGCCCTACAATTGTTCTGGTTACTACCGGAAGAGAGTTTGTAGGCCATGGTGCCTCCAGTTTCTAGGCAACTCAGGCAGAGCACGCAGACATCCAGAGTGGAGGCAATGCAGCCGAGAGTCGGAAATAAGGTGTCTAGAGCTCACAAGATGAATACTGGAGAGGAAAGAGCTGCACAGAGAATTCCCAAGATCTTCAGAGCATTCCCTTGGAGTATTCGGCTGGTACTGCTCAGCCCATGCATGTAAGGACACCATACAGGTCTGGGAAACAACCACGCAAAAGGATTAGAGGAAATAATCCTGGTGCTCACACAGGCCTCGAAATAGTACCTATTCCCACAAGTAGAGTAGAAAGCCTCTTAATTCATGGGGAGTTGGGAAAAGTTCTCAGATACATTTTGCCACATTGGCGGGATGAATTTCTGACTAGACTAAATGTTATTCTGGTTCCATCTAATAAAGCTTAAAAGCAAGACCCAAAAAGATCAAACCGTTTCCTAGTAACGTAAATGTGCCCCAGAACAAAGCTCAAAAATATTTATAGGATTAGAAAAATATTTATTACTCAACTAGATAAAATTCATAATGTTGGGCATCTAATCAAAAATTGCCAGGCATGCAAACACACAGGAAAAATATGACCTATAACAAGGAGAAAAATCAATTAATCAAAACTGACTCTAAAATGAAACAGATGATAGAATTAAAGAAAAAAAAGTTATTATAATGGGATTCCATATGCTCACGAAGCTAGAGGAGGGAACATGATTAGAGATGTCGCAAATATAAAAAGAACCAAATCAGGGGCCGGCCTGGTGGTATAGCAGTTAAGTTCGTGCTCTCTGCTTTGGCGGCCCGGGGTTAGCAGGTTGGGATCCTGGGTACGGACCTACGCACCGCTTATCAAGCCATGCTGTGGCAGCGTCCCATATAAAGGAGAAGAAGATGAGCACGGATGTTAATCCAAGGCCAATCTTCCTCAGCAAAAAAAGAGGAGGATTGGCAACAGATGTTAGCTCAGGGCTAATCTTCCTCAAGAAAAAAAAAAAGAACCAAATCAGACTTCTAGAGGTGAAGACTACAATATCTGGGATGAAAAATTAACTGGATAGGATTAACAGCAGCTTAGACATAGCAGAAGAATACATTCATTAACTGAAAACACAGAATAGAAATTACATAAAACAAAACACCAAGAAAATAAAGGCTGAAAATAAAAATGAACAGAACATCAGCAAGCTATGGGACAATTGCAAGCAACCTGATATAAGTGTAATTAGAATTCCCCAAAGACAGTAGAGAAAAGGGCAAACATGAAAATATTTGAAGATATAATGCCTTAAGTGTTCCAAATTTGATGAAAAACATAAATCACTATATGAAAAAAGCTCAACAAATGCCAAGAACAAGAAACATGAAGAAAACTACACTAAGGCACATCAAAATCAAGCTGCTTAAAACCAATGATAAAGAGAAAATGGAATGATAAAATGATAAAAGCATCCATGGAAAAAATACGTCACTACACTTTAAAAATTTTTAATAATATATTATGGAGTTTATAACATGTATCACAATAAATCTTACTACAACAATAGCATAAAGGTCTGGAAGGGAGAAATGGAAGTACATGGTTGAAAGGTGCTTATAAGAGAGTTGAAATGACACAAGATCACTTGTAGATAGACTGTGATAAGTTCAAGAAACCACTGAAATTCTCACACACACACACACAAAAGAGTTATAGCTAATCAGCCGAAATTGGTGATTAATGAGATCATAAGAGATACTAGACTAATCTGAAAGAAAACAGAAAAAGATTAAAAGGAAACAAAGAACAGAGAGGACAAGTAGAACACACATCTCAATATGATAGACTTAAAACTCGGCGACATCAAAAATCACATAATTGTTCTCACCACACAAAAAAATGGTAATTATGCACGGTGATGGATCTGTTGATTAACTTGATTTTTGCAGTTAGTTCACTATGTACACATATGTTAAATCATCGCATTTTACGCTCTAAAGATACACAATTTTTATTTGTCAATTATATCTCAATAAACCTGTAAAAATATGTAAAAAATCACATCTACATGCAAATGGTATGAACACACCAATTATAGGGCATAAAGTAGCAAAATGGATGAAGAAGATCCAACTATATGCTTTCTACAAGGAAACACATTTTTAAATGTAAAGATAAATAACCTAAAAGTAAAAACACGCAAAAAGACGACATGCTAACAAAATTTTTTAAAAACTGGAGATGCTATATCAATATCAGAGAAAGTTGATCTTAGACAAAAGAATATTAAAAAGGCTAAAGAAGGTCAATTCATAATGATAAAAGGGTCAATTCATCTACAGGGCATAACAACCTTCTAAACATTTGTGCATCTAAAAACAGAGCTTCAAAATATATAAAATAAAAACTGATAACATTCCAAGCAGAAATAGACAAATCTATTATTACAGTCAAAAATTTGAATACAAGTCTCTCAACAATTGATAGAACAAATAAACAGAAAATCAACGAAGATATAGAAATCTGAAACAATAGGCAGCTTAATCTAATTTATTGACATTTATAAAGTATTTCACTAATAAAAGCATATCTTTTTTCTGGTGTACATAGAACATTTACCAAGATACAACATATTCTGAGCCATAAATAGGTAGCAATGAATTTAAAAGGATTTAACTCATATACAAAGCATTTTCTCTGATCATAATGAAATTAAATTACTAATCAATAACAGAAAGATAACTTAAAAGCCTCAAATATTTGAAAATTATATAACACACTTTTAAATAAGCTATAGATAAAGAAGAAAACAGAGAAAAATTACAAAGTGTTTTGAATTAAATGAAAATGACAAGAGAACATATCAAAACTTTGGATACACAGCCAAAGCAATGGTTAAATGGTTACATTAACTACAAAGTTATGTACAAAGTTACATTAGCAAAGAATACAGATCTCAATCCAAAGATCTTATCTTCCACTTAAAAAAATCTAGGAAAAGTAAAGCAAATTAAACCTGAACTAAGCAGAAGAAAGAAAATATGAAAAATAAGAACTGAAATCAGTGAAATAGAAAAAAAAAATGATAGTAAAAAAATCAATGAAACCAAAATCTGGTTCTCTCAGAAGATCAATAAAATTGAGAAAAATCTGCTACACTGCTTAGTAAAAACAGAGAAAGCAGCCAAATTACCAATATCAAGGAAAACAGATGTTAGGTAACTATTGGGTCTATAGATATTAAAAGGATAATCAGGGAAAACTATGAACAACTTCATGACAGTAAATTTGACAGTTTTATCTATTTCCTAGATAAAACTGACAAAATTCTTTGAAAGATAGAAACAATCAAAGCTCAATGAAGAAGAAACAGACTGTCAAAATAGCCCTATATCTACCTAAGATAGTAAATTTGTAGTTAAAAACCTTCCTAGGAAGAAAACTCCAGGCTAATTCCCTTCATGGACATAGATACAAAAAACTTAACCAAACTTTTAGTGAATTGACTTAAAAAAAATGTATAATACATCATAAGAAAGTGGGATTTATTCCAGAAATGCAAAATTATTTGAACATGCAAAAAGTACTATTGTTTTTGAACAAGAATGGAAAGGCAATTGAGTGAAAGAAGGATACTATTTTCGACAAATTGCATTGGAAAAGTTGAATATCGATATGAAAAAAAAGGAAAAACAACTTTGATCCATACCTTGTACCACATCCAAAAATTAACCTGAAATGAATCATAGACCTAAATGCAAAACCTAAAACTATAAAACCTCCAGAAGAAAACAAGTGTAAGATAGTAACTTTGTGATTTTGAATTAGGCAAAAATTTCTTAGATATAAAACTAAAAGCATAATACATAAGAAAAAAATTGATAAAGTAGAATTTCATTAAAATTAAGGACTTCTGTCCTTTGAAAGACAATATTAGGAGAATGAGAAGACAATCTACAGTCTGCGAGAAAATATTTGCAAATCACATATCTGATAAAGGATTTGTATCCTAAATATAGAAATAATTCTCAAAGCTCAATAATAAGAAATCAAACAACCCAATTAAAAAAATGGGCAAAATATTTAAACAACTACCTCCCTAAAAAAGATTGATGGCATATAAGCAGATTGAAAACATGCTCAACATCATTAGTCATTAGAGAATGCAAATTAAAACCTTAATGTGATACTTCTACACATGTATTAGAATGTCTACGATTAAAAAACTGACTATCGCAAGTGTTAACAAGGATGTAGAAGGACCAGAACTCTCATTAACTGCTTGGTGGCTATGCCAAATGGTAAATGGTACAACCAGTTGGGAAAATAGTTGGATAATTTCTTAAAACATTAAACACATAGCTACCATATGATCCAGTCATTCCACTCCTAGATACTTAATAGGGAAAAATGAAAGTATATATTCACATAAAGACTTACATATTCAAATCCACTTTCTTTGTAATAGTTAAAAAACTGGAAGTAACCCAAATGTCCATCAACATGTAAATGGATAAACAAATTGTGAAATGCATGTGTATTCCACACCATAGAATACAATTCAGCAATAAAAAGGAAGGAACTAATGATACACGTAGCAAACATGAATGAGTCTCAGAATAATTATGCTCAGCAGGGAAAAAAAGCATACAAATTGTATGATTCCATTTATATAAAACTCTAGAAAATACTATTCAATCTAGAGTGACAGTAATCAGATCAGTGATTGCCTGGAGAAGGGAGGGGCTTAGAAGTGGGACGGATGGATTACAAACGAGTACAAGGAAACGTTTGAGGGTGATAGATCATTGACTATGGTGACTGTTGCCTCGGTGTATACATATGTCAAGACTTTTCAATTGATACACTTTTCTCTACATTAATTATTATATGTTAACACTTCAATAAAGCTGTTAAAAATGTCACTGCATATTAATTTCTCTTAAAATAATTGCATTAATCTAACTAGTCCAGAAGCAGAACTATCTAATAAAAAAGTCCTGACAACTAATACACTTATTGAACACATATTTACTGAAGATTCAGTAACTGCCAGGTAGTAATTTGTGAATCCAAATAGGAATAAGTCCTTACCCATAGGTAAGGATTGTGTCACTCACAATCTACTGGCAGAGGTCAAATGTAGACACACAATGTGTTGTGGTCAGTTCTACAGAAAAGGTCTGCAGGAACTGAGAGAGAGGGGAGTGGAGGGAACACTGAGCCGGCCAGATAAGGCTTCCATGAAGATGAGATACTTGAGCATCCTGATCTTGGAGGATCAGGATGAATTTGCCAGAAAGCTGGGAACCGTATGAACTAAGGCACAGAATTATAAACAAGCATGATGCAGTGAGCGAGAGAGGCCATGAAGAGAGAGGAAATTGGAGCGGCAAAAGCAGGCCAGATCAGAAAAGCTTTTGTATGCTGGGCTAAGAAACTCGAATTTTATCCAGCTGGCTATAGGGAGCTAATTAGGGACTTTAAGAGGAAGAGAATAACATTATCAAATTTTTATTTTAGAAAAATCACTTTGGAAGCAGTGTGGAGAGTAGTTAGGAGGAAAATAAGACTAGATACAAAATGATCAGATGGAGAATTTTGCTGTAGTCTAAGCAAAAATACACTTTGGTTGACTGCTTCCACCAAAGTGAGAGCGGGGAGAAAAGAGCTTGGATTCCATCAACACTGGAGGTAGAGTCTATAGATAACTGGACACTGTTAATGAGGGAAATGAAGAGTGCTTTGCTACAACCAGGAACCCAATATGGAAAATCAGGCGAATGGTAGTGCCATTCATTTAAGTGAGTACAAACAGCAGGTTCAAAGGGAAAGAAAATGAGTTCAGTTTTGGAAATGTTAAGTTTAATGTGTCTTTGGGATATCTATATGGACACATTTTAGTAAGCAAGATTCTATATATATCTTAGAGCTCCTAGAACTTAGTGAAACTCTAATGTGCCATGTTAGAAATTTCACTTACTCCTATGGACAGTATTCGTATTCTGGTAAAAGACATAATACCATTTATTGAGCACTTCTTGATGCTAGCTATTGGATTAAGCACTTCACATACATTATGCTATGCAATCTTCACAACAAATCTACGTTAGTTTTTTTTCCTTGTGTTACTTACAAGGAAAGTGAGGCTTAGAGAGGTTGTGTAACCTGCCCAGGAACACTTTGTGGTGCAGTTGGATTTGAATAAGCCAATGCTCTTAACGACTACACAATGCTAGAACACCATATTTTAAGGGGGTTCCTAGAAAGGTAGCGTGCAGCTGTGTTCCTAACTGACCCATAAATAGCCTCCAAGGAGCCTATGAGTAAAAATAATACTGAGAAAAAGCTCCCTGGCTTCAGAAAATATAGGGAAACGAAGTGAGTAGTAACCATAACATGAATCCAATAACGGAGTCTAGGTCACTAGGAGGCAATCACTTGTCTCCAAGTCCTCTCAATTATCCGTGTTTTCTACTTTATATTCTCAGATATGATTATTTTGCCTGATTGATTTCACATCTAAGTCCAACTTCTTTTCCTGCACTTAACTGTGGACTCATGGAGAGTAATGACTCAGCAATTCAGCACTTTTACAAGAGAACTGATACATGAGCAATGGCCCTACGTCTGCCTCTTAGGGGCTGGATGATTTTAGGCAAGTCATTTAATCTCTCTGAGCATCATTGTTCTCATAATTCAATGAGAATAATACATCCAAGCTATCTACTTCAGCAGAATCTACTTTGAAAATATATATTAGAATACATCAAAAATTATGAAGCACTATAGAATTATAGGAAAGCGCCATAAACTTTTGTTTGTTTCTTCCTCTATGTTGTCTTGGTGACCTTCTATGTATAGGTTTCAAGGACAAACACAAGACTCAAAATTATCTGGTGCAATTTATTCCCTAAATTTTGCCTCTCCTTGAAAACACTCTGATAAACTGTCTGTACTTTACAAAACAAAGAGAATACTATTTTCTTTTATCTACTAAATTGCATAGCTTCCATCTTTCAAAGTATTGCTCAAAATCCAGTTATCAGTGTGTCTTCTCAGTTAAGTTACTTGCATAAAAATGAATTTGATACATTGCCCCATAAAACACAAGCACTGGTATATTTCTCCATATTCTTTATTACTATTTTTGGTAATAAAATGTAATGTTAAGCTCTTGAGCTCTTGAGTTAGAGACCTGGGTTCAAATAACAGCTCCATTTATTAGTGATGTAACTTTGGTCAAATGACATCCCTTCTGAGCCTCCATTCCCTTGTCTGTGAAATGGAGCTAAGAATAACACGACTCATAAGGTTATGAAGATTAAATAAGGTATATAAACTAAAAGAATTATTACAGTGACTGCCGTAAATAAGAGTTCAATAAATATCAGCCAGATAGTATTTCATTAACATCATTGGGATGCCCTTTACATGTACACAGCAAAGTGCTATCTATCACAACTACATCTTTCTATTTGTTTTCTTAAATCTCCCTTTATTTTTGATTCCTTCTCATATCTTCCTTATATTCTATAACCCCATAACACCTCTCAATGATTATGTATTCTCGTTGCTATGTCTATTTTTCTGTTAATAACTGAGTTTCCAACTAAAAAAATTGAAGCATTCTATAATCAATTTAGACTATTTTTTATGCAACTCACTAGTGAGTACCATTGTGCATCATACCTCCATTACTATTGAGATATCATGTCTGTGTAGCCTTCCCAATAATTCTGAGACACCTGGTAATGAACTCTATGTCTTCAGATTTCTAATTGATATCCTTATGTTCCTCTAATTTGTATGACCAGATCATGGTTCCTTATGTTGCTCTAATTTGTTGTAGTAACAACATTTGGTGAATGTTCTATAAATTTTAGCAAATTTTATGGAATTATGCCCTTGTAATTATGCAGCTATATTTCTGCAACCATTGTATAATCTGATCTTTTATACCTCATTTTTCCCTAGTCTAATCTTTTCAATCATGTGACCTACTTTGCTACCACTTTCCCCCTCAGCCTTGCATGCACAAAAATTTTATTTAGTCAGCCTACTAATAGTGGGTCTACTTCTCAGGAGCAGATTCACCTCAACTAAGCTCACAAAACTGATCTATAAAACTGGAGTGATAATTTACTAATTTCCAAGGAAAATATGACTATCACATAGATCAGGATACTGGCATTAACATGATCATTACACTCTCTGATTGACACTGTATATAAGGAAGAGAAAATCCGATGCCATGGGAAGATTATTTTCACAGGTACTGAACAAACTTGAAGTATCATGAATAGAACATTATCTCCCTCAGCAGTCTTACATGGGCAGTGACATTGCAGTGAAAGTTGGCTCAAAGCACTGGAAGTTAGAGAAGTCAAATGGTTAATAGGACCAGAGGAAAGGTCTTATCACCCAAGTTTCTGAGTCTGCTGATTCAGTTTTCTTCTGTGGACAGTGCTTTAATTAGCCTAGCCAAAGAATTCTTTCTTGCTGGCTCTCTGTCTCTCTCTCCATTACTAGCTGATCCTCCCACTCATGAACATAGTCTTTCTTTAATTGTATTGAAATATTCAGTTCAGGTTATAATTGTCTCCTTATGGCAGTTTTGCATTTTTCTACTCTGATCTGACATTTATTGATTTTATTTTTTAACTTTATAAATATAGTTTTACTTCCTTCATGTAAATTCCTAGGGAAAACCTCATTTGAATTTTGATAAAGATTCAACACTCATAAGAGTTTAGGCTAAGAATATTAGCCATCTCACAGGAATGTTCTTTGGGTTTTTTTTTTGAGGAAGATTGGCCTTGAGCTACCCTCTGTTGCCAATCTTCCTTTTTTTCTTTTTTCTCCCCAAAGCCCCAGTATATAGTTGTATATCCTAGTTGTGGGTCCTGCTAGTTCTTCTATGTGGGACACAGCCTCAGCATGGCTTGATGAGTAGGTCTGCGCCCAGGATCCGAACCAGCAAACCCAGGCCACCAAAGTGGAACGTGCAAATTTAACTACTACATCACTGGGCCAGCCTCCTTTTTTTTTTTGTAATAAGAAAAATATTACTCTCTCATACACACACACAAATATTTTGGCATATGAATAATAACTAAAAAATTGAATTTTAAAAAAAAATCTGCTTTGGTTTGGGAAGATTTCTCTAAGCACACTCCTGGCCTCTCTCTGACCATGACTCATTCTACTCCTAGGGCAGTGACCTGATATTTTTGATTGGTAATTTTTGAAAGAGTCACCACTTAGGCATACTCAGTGGAGTGTTATCTTTCATCTTTTTGGGAGCAACCCTTCCTCCAAATCCAAGCCGTTGGTCCAGGTATCTATGCATACGAGGGTATGCCTACTTCTGGGATTTTGGGATTAGAAAGCCCACTTTATTAACAGATTCAGAGTCCTACCCTCAAACCTGGCTGCAGTGAATATGTTGTTTTATCCTTATTTACTTCTCATTTCTCAGTTTGCTCAAAAACAGGGTATACAGTTTGCTAGCCCATCTCTTGGAAATCCCACATCCAATGCGTGCTACGTTATTAGTAATCTTAACCTAGTTTTCATTTTTGTCCATTTAATTTTCATCCGGCCTTCAGCTTATATAATTATGAAGTTTCATACAGAACAAAGGTAAAAAGATGTATCCTAAACCTCAGATACTCATTTAAAAACAAAACAAAACGTGTGTGCCCATAAGAGAAGTATTTATCCTGTATTGAAGATAATAATGTTAAACACAGAGTTCAGTTTGATGATATTTTGAATCTTAAAGTATGTATAAGCCTGTGAACTTAGGTGACTTAGCAGCAAACTTTGGATCAATAATTTACTCTTTAGCCCAGAGAAGATGCTAAATTATTTGTTTAAAAATGTTTTATAGGCCAGTGCACGTATTTTTCTAAAATGGAGCAGTACAAAGCTCTCCACATGCCAATTTAAGCACTAATATGCTTCTGAGACCACACAGGTCTGAAAGGATGTGCTTTCCCATTGCAAAGACATCCTTAAGCGAGATGCTATAATTAATTCTTTAGGGGCACTGTAGTGAGGGGAGACTCCAGGGACCACTTTCACTTATACCACCAGCTTTTGTGTGAAAGGTGAGATGTGTTTAGCTCCAAGTCTCAATTACTCCTGCCTCTTCTCCCTTTGCCAACATCAGGTCATGCTGCTGGTAACAAAATCTTTTCAGGGCCCTCATGTACAGTGAAGATAAAGTACAACAGAATTCTCTTCTTTTTAATGAGAAAGCTTTTCCAAACTTGATGAAACAGTACTGCATGACCACTTGATTTTAGTCTTTATGAAGTAAATTTATTCCCAATCAATTCCCTCTGTTCACATGTAGATTTAGCTTTTCATTAAGATTTGTTAGGATAGTGATATTCAGTATTTGCTGAGTCTCTCAGTAAGACGCTGAATTTATTGGCTACCTTTTCATCTTCTTTCAAGGCTGTTCAGCTTCAGCAAACAAATTTTAAAAAGTCATTTTTGCAGTGGGAGAATGATGTTAGAATTTTGATTGCACAGTACACCCTTTAAATGTAAATGTAAATTTCAGAAGTAGATATAGTTGCCAAAATCTCTCTTTCTCATTTAATTTGATTAAAGTATTCTTTTTAAAAAATTACTAATTCCTCCTCATCAGATCTCTTTGACATTCAAAGAACTACCATACAAGTGGTCATGTGATTGAATGAATGCTTTGAGGGGCAACCTCATCGAAAGAACATAATCAGAAAAATAATCACTGACTATTCACCTTTAGAACATTCTGTAAAGTGTGAGAGGGATTTGGAAATTGAGTCATACACCTAGACTTTCCATATGGCAATGAGGACCTGTTACCGAACCAAGTGGGTTCGCCTCCTGGTGAGTTAAATAAGACTCTACACCAGTGGAAATTGTCTCACAAACTAAAGTGTATTTGCAGCAAATAGGAGGCCATGGGGAATCATTTCCAAAGTCATGGCATCCCCAAACAAAGGGAAGCAGGAACTTTTATTTAGGTGGGGGAATGAATATTCAAAAGAGAGAAGCGGGTATTCACTTGCACAGGCTCAATTGGAGAACATGCTTCCACATAATGAGGCCTAAGCTCCTCCTGGAGAGATCTTTGCATTAAAAATGAGGCAAAGGTGATGGGCATAGCTCTTGTGGTGAGGCTTGATCAGTTTCAGGATGGCTGGTGGTTACATCTCCCTTGAGTGCCTCGCGTGGTCAGTTTCAAGATGGATGGTGGTTACAACTCCTTAACACACAAAAGGAAAAGAAACAACTTGGAAAAACAGTTAATTGCTTCCAAACCCACCTTTGAGTTTCTCGAGACACCTAGTCAGTGACAGACCCTTGTTTAGTGTTGACCTCAATCAGGCATGTAACAACCTATTTGACTTCCTAAAGTTAAATAAACTATTATTTATTCTCAAGTACTCAAGCATCCTTTACAACCCATTTTTTTTCCTGCTTAGAATCAAACTACAGAGGATGTGGTTAACACAATTTTTCTCCACATGGCTCCCCAGTGATGAATACAGCTTGCATGAGGGAAACACAGTTCTACCCTGCTCTCCAGTACCTAGGTGTGGCATCCATGGAGTCTGGTTCATTCAGGGATCAGGGTCTGTGGGTAAAAACTGGGGATCAGGAAGTCGCAGATCACTGACTGGGCTTCCACTTCAAGGTTCCAGACATCCTCTAATTATCTTCACTTAAAAATCTCTCCATGTCCTCCATTAGTGTAACTTTGGGAAATAATCAGCGTAAAAGCACCAAGAAAGTAAGCTATCATGCACAATATTGTTGTAACTTTAGACTGACCTTTACAAGAGAACCAGTAGGTCGTGTGTGGTGTTAAGGCTTGAGAGTAAAGAAAACGATGAAAGTCTGTAAGGAGTCAGAACAGCACAAACTTCAACTGGAGGTGAAGGCAGCGATAGACAAGCTCTCAAAATGCCTTCCCCTGCAGGGCAGCTCTACCTCTATACCACCTAGGTTGATCCTAAGACAGCCGTTTTTTCACTCAGGAGTCTACTTCTCTCAGGCTCTTTGAGACAGCACTGTCAGCAGCAGATGAGATGCAGATTTACAGCTGGTGTCAGTAGCATGTTAATACCTTTGCGGTCTGTCATGTCTTATGAGTTTCCATAGTGGTTCCACATAAATTTTGACTTAAGACGTAAAAGGATGGAGTAGTCATTTGGGATACTGGAGATAAGCTCCTTAGGTTAGATGGAGAAGGGAGGGAAAGGAGCAAAGGAAAGGGTCCCATAGTAGTCATTATAGGCTCTTAATGGTTAGGATCCAGTAGCAGTTTAATCCAAAAGAGGGCATGTTACACGGTGCCATCTAAAGCATGGCTTCTCAAGAGTGGCACGTTGACGTTTTGGACTGGATAGTTCCTTGTTGTGTGGGGTTGTCCTGTGCGCCGCAGGATTTTTAGGATCATCCCTGGCCTCTACCACTAGATGGCAGTAGCACTTACCTCTCCAGTTGTGACCATTAAAAATGTCTAGACATTACCAATGTCCCCTGGGGAGTAAAATCACCTCCAGTTCAGAATCACTGGACTAAAGCAGCACAAGTACATCCCACAGACTTTTTAGTGATTAATTTAAAAATAAAAGATGTGTTCTACAGGGTTAAAAAATTCTCAAAGTATAAAACATTTTTTGTTCATTTAATGTTCAGATTCAAATAGTGGAGTCAGCCAGAGTGGCAAAACCCCTGCATGTATGCTCTGATTCCAAAAATGTTTAGAAAGAAATTTCAGACATCTTAGGCGAATTTATTTTCACAAAGTTTTAGGAGGAATAACTCACTTATTTATAATACAGGACAATTTTAAAAGAACTACTGTTTTCTGTATTTCATTTAAACTTCACAAAGACCATATACCCTAAACATTATTTCTATTTTGTAGAAGAGAGTCTAAGAGCACATAAGAAAATTCTGGAGGAGCCTGAAATCAAACTCATGTCTTTTGATTTTAAAACCAGGCATTTTCCAACAGAATACTTGGTGCTTCTGCTACTGAAGCTTTAAGCACTAAGCAAAATGTTCTCATCACTAGGATGAGAAAGCTCAAAGGAAGAGGGGACTGGTGTCTGAATTAACATACAAGGTTGAGTAGGTTTGCTGGTTTCCTTTCAGTTGTGGTAAAAAATATATAACATAAAATTAACCATCTTAGCCATTTTTAAGCGTACAGTACAGTATGTTTAACTATATGCACACTCTTGTCTAACAGATCTACAGAATTTTTTCATCTTGCAAAACTGAAACTCTATATCCATTGAACAGTAACACTCCATCTCCTTCCCTGTCCCTGACAACCACAATTCTACTTTTCATTTGTAAGAGTTTGACTACTTTAGATACCTCATATAAGTGGAATCATAAAGTATTTGTCTATTTGTGATTTGCTTATTTCACTTAGCATAATATCCTCAAGTTTCCTCCATGATAGCATATGCAGGATTTCCTTCTTTCTCATGGATGAATAATATTTCATTGTATATATATATACCACATCTTTATCCATTCATTCATTGACAGACAGTTAGGTTGTTTCCATATCTTGGCTATCATGATCAGGGCTACCATGAACATGGGAGTGCAAATATCTCTTTAAGATCTCATTTGCAATTCTTTTTGATATATACCCAGAAGTGGGACTACTGGATCATATGGTAATTCTATTTTTAGTGTTTTGAGGAACCTCCATACTGTTTTCCATAATAGCTGCATCATTTTTCATTCCTACCAACAGTGCACAAAGGTTACAATTTCTCTGCATCCTTGTCAGCACTTATTATTTTCTGGTTTTTTGATATTGGCCATCCTAACGGGTGTGAGGTGAGATGATATCTCACTATGATTTTGATTTACATTTCTCTGATGATTAGCGATGCTGAGCATCTTTTCAAACGCTTGTTGGCCGTTTCTATATCTTCTATAGAGTCATGTTTATTCAGTCCTTTGCTCATTTTTAAATTAGAATATTTGAGTTTTTTGTTGAGTTGTAGGAGCTCTTAATATATTCTAGAAATTAACTCCGTGTCAGATATATGGTTTGCAAATATTTTCTTCCATTCTGTAGGTTGCCTTTCCACTCTCTTGATTGTTTTGTATGCTGTGTAGAAGTTTTTAAGTTTGATGCAGTCTCATTTGTCTATTATTTTTGTTGCCTGTGCTTTTGTTGTCATATCCAAGAAATCATTGCCAAATCCAATGTCATGAAGACTTTCTTCTATGTTTCCTTCTCTGAGTTATACATTTTCAGGTCTTACATTCACATCTTTAATCTGCTTTGAGTTAATTTTTATATATGGTTTAAGCTAAGGTCCAACTTTATTCTTTTGCATGTTGATATCCAGTTTTCTTAACACCATTTGTTGAGGAGACAATCCTTTCCCCATTGTGTAGCCTTGGTACCCTTGTCAAAGATCATTTGACTATATATATGAGAGTTTATTTCTGGGCTCTCTATTCTGTTCTATACCAATATATGATTGGTCTATATGTCTGTCTGCACACCAGTACCATACTGTTTTGATTACTGTAGCTGTGTAATATGAAGCCAGTTCCGTCAGCACTCTGAATCAGGTGAGACAGAAACCCACTTTTTCAAGAAGCCCTCTGAAAAGCTGGACTGTTGGTCATACGTTCCAGTCTTCTCTTTGCCTCCTGAAGTAGAAGCCACAAACTAGGCACTTTCTCCTGATCACTTTGAGCTGTGTTGGCCTCTATCTGAAGTGGTTGAAGATATTCTGGGGCTGCAACAAATTACTGAGCTCTCTCGTTCCTATCTGCCCCTACCCCTGCAAAGTGTACTGGTTCCCTGTCAGTATTCTGAGTCAGGGGAGACAGGAACCAGGCCCTCATGCAGCCCCCTGAAAAACCAGAATGCTGGATAAACATTATACTCTTCTCTTTCCCTCCCAGGGAAGAAGCTGCGAGGTGTGCTTTTTCTCCTGGTTGAACCAAGCTGTGCCACTTGGGGTAAGGGCTGATGTGGGTGAATTGAAATGGCTTTTCTTATCAATTTCAATGCAGTTGTTCTTGGCTTTGAGCTTTCTTGGAGTACCGCAATTTCCTAACTAGTTTCTGGAATTCTAACAAGAGCTTTTTGGACCAAATATTGTTGTCAAGTCAGTGTCTTGGTGGAGGAACGATGTCTAGGGCTTTCTATTTTTCCATCTTGCTGATGTCGCTCCTGGTTTTCTGGTTTTTTTTAAAAGAACATATGATTTTATTCAGAAGAATAATTTATTTTTTAAATTTTTGCCTTAAAAGATGGATGTTATGGCATATCCTCTTTGGTCTCAGAGTGTTTAATTCTGTTTCTCTTACCTTCTAATCAGGAGGAATTTAGATCAGCCCTTTTTCAGATATAAAGACATGGTTGATCAACACAAATCTCATTTAATGAACTCATCTCACCTAGAATAGGACAAATGCGGAAATGAAAAGAGGATTATAGTCCTATTCTAAATAATTAGAGAATATTCCAGTTACTATGACTTCAATCAAAATCTACTTAACCTTTGTATACCCTAAGAGAAGAGGAAAAATAGGTTTGAGCACTTGCTCTGCAACTTACTCTGCGATCTTACACAAATTATTTTATCTTTCCTAATCTCCATTTTCTCCTCTGTAAAATGAAGGTAATAATAGTATCTGCCTCAAAGGTTTACTGTAAAGATTAGCTATGAAAATGACTAGGAATTAATAAATGCTTGAAAGTATTATCTAATCACCTTACATGTGTTAGAATGGCCATCATCAAAAAGACAAGGATAACAAATGCCGGCCTGGACGTGAAGAAAGGGGAACACTTGTGCATTGTTGGTAGAACTGTAAATTGGTACAGCCACTATGGAAAACAGTATGGAGGATCCTCAAAAAATTAAACATAGAATTACCATATGATCCAGAAATTCCACTTAAGGGAATATATCCAAAGGAATTGAAAACACTAACTCGAAAAGGTATCTGCATTCCCATGTTCATAGCAGCATTATTTAAAATAGCCAAGACATGGAAACCATCTAAGTGTCCATTGGCGGATGAACGGATAAAGAAGTTGTGGTGTATAAATATATACAGATATATATAGATATATATATAGATACACAATGGAATATCATTCAGCCATAAAAAATGAGGAAATTCTACCATCTGCAACAACGTGGATGGACCTTGAAGGCATAATGCTAAGCGAAATAAATCAGACAGAGAAAGACAAATATTGTATGATCTCACTTATATGCGGAATCTAAAAACAGACAAACAAACAATCTCATAGAAAAAGAGATAAGACTTGTGGTTACCAGAGGTGAGGGGGGGGAGTGGGAATTGGAGGAAGGTGATCAAAAGATACAAACTTTCAGTTATAAGATAATAAGTACTAGGGATGTAACATACAACATGATGACTATAGGTAACACTGTTGTGTGATATATAGGAAAGTTGTTAAGAAAGTAAATCCTGAGTTCTCATCACAAGGAGAACTTTTTTTTTCTTTTCTTCTTTCTTTTCTTTTTATTGTATCTATATGAGAAGATGGATGGTAGCTGAAACTATTGTGGGAATCATTTCACAACATATGTAAATCAAACCATCATGATGTACACCTTAATCTTATACAGTGATGGACGTCAATTATTTCTCAATAAAACTAGAAAAAATATGTTACTATTATTATTAACTGTGCTATGTAAATATAACTAACTTCATTACCAGATTCCATCACTTATGCCACCATGATGGTAATAATTTATAATAGTCCAATTCTTCTTTCTAGTCACTTGCATGATTATATGTGTCCTATCTCAGGCTTATGCTAATTAACACATGTTTACACAAATGACTCTCCTGGAAACTCTGCTCACTAAAGCCTTTATGTCTGAAAATTTTTCTACTGTGTGTTTTAAAATTCAAATATGTTTTATTCAAAAAATATTAGTGACATTAACATTTCTTTTAACGCTCCTTTAAATAGTCTTTGCTAATATTGCTGACACATTTCTGCTTTTTTCTAAATAATTAAACCAAAGGCAAAAAGAAAAAAATGGATTCTGGATTATATAGCCTCCCTACATAAGCCATAAGAAAGTAAAGCAGGGGATTTGACTCTCATTAAGTTAACTTAATCAATGAAGACAGCGAAACCGAATAGTATTAAAAAGAGCATATTCTTTGAAGCCAAATAATCTAGCCTATTTAAATTGATCAAATTATCTGGAGATCTGCCTATTCTTTCTTCCTTTTTGTGCCACATAGAAGTAAACACTTTGAGTTTCTTGGAAAAATAATGTATTTTTTCTATTACATAATGTATATTAGTTATCTTACTGCTGAATAAAAAATTACCCCAAAATTTAGCAGCTTAAAACAACAAATGCTTATTATCTCACAGTTTCTGTTGGTCAAGTGTTCAGGCACAGCTCAGCTGGGTCCTCTGGCTCAGGACATCTCACGAGGCTACAATCCAGGTGTTAACTAAGCTGAAGTTGTCTCAAGGCTTAATCGGGGGTAGGATACATTCTCGACCTCCCTCATAAGACTGTGACAGGCCTCAAGTCTTTGCTGGCTGTTGGCCAGAGATACCAGGTCCTTGCTGCATCAACCTCTCCATAGGACAGCTCAGAATGTAGTATGTGGCTTCCCTCAAAGTGAGCCAGTAAAAGAAGGACAAAGGGTGCTTCGGATGGAAACCACGGCCCCTTCATAACCAAATGTTGGAAGTGACATCCCATCACTTTTGCCACTTTGCTTTTCACTGGAAAAGAGTCACTAGGTCCAGTCTACACACAAGGATAGTGAATTACCCAACCATGTTTATACCAGGAGGCAAGATCATTGGGGGCCATCTAAGAGGCCCTACCACAAAGATCAACAGAAAATGAGGAGGAAAGAGCAATTGAAAATACTGGGTAAGTAAGGTAAATTAGGTTCTTTGATTTCTGGATCCTGTACTCGTAATGCCGGTCAGATAGTAAGAGAACATAAATTGTTTTCAAATTAAGAGTTTCCACTGTCTTTTATGATGCCAAGTTTAGAAGTGCAGGATTTTAAGAGCGATTCTTCAAGCGGAACAGCTCAGCACCAGCCAAGGCTAATGAGCGAACACCATGATACTATTTCTAGAAGTGTCACCTTTCTGGTGATCTTTTTCTTTAAAATTCCCCTGGAGGTCTGCATTTATGTCCTTTAACTAGGGAATGTGCAGTAGCTCACTGCAGCAAGATGGAGTCCCACAGGAGGAAACCTTCTACAAGATATTATTTATTCTCTTCCTCCCTACTTATTCTAAAAGGAAGGGAAATTGAAATAGAGGAAGCTTTTGAACACAGCGGGAATGCAGAGCTTGTAACTGTCGTGTTACTTTTAAACTTAAGCCTCTCTCATTCTTCCAGTAGACCTTTTGAGGCTGCTGCTGCCAAGGCAGAGGAGACCACGTTGTTGCAGTGACTCCTTTTCAAGCAAACACTGCATCTAAGTTAATTAAAATGCCTGTGTTGTTTTCTTTCTCAAGCCTGAACAGCTTTAAGGAAAAAGCAGACAATTGAACTGCCAGGGTGGGAAAGGAAAGTCAAACAAATTGACAAAAAAATCACGGGCTGAGTGTAATCATCACTACATCGTTCAAGTTGTACCTTTCTTTTATTGGACTATTGTTTTCAACTTGTTCCTGCTTTACTTGTAGCATGCTGATGACCAACTATCCGTTTACCTCTGGGTTTTAATGACCATGTCATTATCAGTTACAAAGCTTTTGGGCTCACTTCTCTTCTAAGAGGCCACTGGGTTGCTGCTGTGAGCTTTGCCTGGTCTGGAGGTGAGATGAGAGCACCCTACCAGCCCAGCCCCACGTGTAGGAGGAGTGGATGGTCACATGCTGTGATATAAGCAGAGCAGCCTATTATGACAATGTTAAATTCCTATATTCAGGATTCCTCCTGTTGTCTGCTAATCTCCTACTTTACAAACACTCTTGAAAGAGAGCAATGCATGCAGGCACAAGTAATTTCCTGTGAATTCACTAACAGATTGCTTTTCTTTGGGATTGTAATGACAAAGAAATCAAAAGATCACAGACCATTTATAGAGACTGTACCTTCAATCCCAGTCCTCTCTCCTCTCCCTTGACCCCTCAGGACAACTAATAAAAATCTATTAGACATGATAACATAGCAACCCCCATTGGCTCAAATCTGTTCTGGAAGCTGGTGAATTATTCTCACTTGTTATTAGTTTTATGTGTCAACTAGGATAGACTATAGGACTCAATTACCTAATCAAATACTAATCTAGGTGTTTCTGTGAAGGTATTTTGCTGATGTAATTAACATCTACAATCAGTTGCCTTTACTAAAGAAGATTATACTTAATAAGGTGGGTGGGCCTTATCCAATCAGTAAAGGCCAAAAGAGCAAAAACTGACATTTCCCAAAAACGAAATTCTGCCTCAAGATTGCAGCATCAATTTAGATTATATATATAATATATATAGTATATATATATGTGAAAGTCATTTCAGAAATCTGTCTTCTCTTTCATTACCTTATCCAATCCAATCAGCTCTACTTCACAAATGTTTCTAAAATGAGGGGAAAAGGGAAAGTAGAAAGATATGAAAGAGTTTGAGTCTATAAGACTTGCTCACCAATTAGATGTGTTGAATGAGGGAAGAACATATGATGACTCCTAGGTTTTTGCATTAGATAACTGAGTTTGCAGAAAGGTCTCTGATTAAGACACAGAATACAGAGGAGAATATTTTTTCAGAGAAGATGGGTTTAATTTTGAAATTTTCATTTTGAGATATCTGGGAGACTGCCAAGAGAAAATGCACAGTAATTGTTAGACTTGAGAGTTCAGTACTCAGAGCACTCAGTTAGGAACAGAGATGTGAGAGCCCGTCAGACTTTATGCATCCATCCAGGAAATACAGGAGGCAAAAAATGACGATGCGATGCCAGGAAACAGTGTCAAGATGATCAGACGACATAAAAGAAATTGAGAAGGAGCAGTTGAGACGAACTAGAAAGCGTTTTATTTTCTTGCTTCCCACGGAAAGGTCCAACGCTGGAGAGAGAAAAAGTAAAATAAAGATTTAAAAAGTGCCCATTAGTATAAAAAAATGGGAAGTTATTTGGTGATCTGACCAAGAGCAATTTCAATGGAACAGAAGCTAGAAGGTGGTGGACTGAGGAACGGATGAGATGTGAGAAACCGGAGGAAGTGACTACACTGTTGAAAGGAAGAAAAGAAATAGAGTAGTGGCTAGAAGACAATGAATGTTCAAAGAGGAAAGCATGTTTAACTATGCAAGTCTAAAACACCCAAATTAAGGGGTATTTTTGTGTTGTTTGCTTTAACTAGGGGATAGTCACTCTAGAATATATTTACATGCTGAGGAGAAAGAAGAAACGAAACAGGTGTTCCTAATTTGAGAAACGCCTGGATGGTCTGAAGAGGATCTATAAATCCCAGAAATTGTAGACAAAGACTGTATATACACTATTTTGTGCAAATTAGTTTTTCTGGGGAGAGGATAACCGGCTTTCAAGGTCCCTGACACATACATTTAAAAAACTGTTTGAATGAATGGATTAATCAAATAATCATGGGGATCTGTGACTCCAAAATGGTCAATAGAATCTTTAAAGATAAAATCAAGAGAGAAGCTAATAAGTACTTTATTCTGGGTGAAATAATATTTACATTTGAAAAAATAGAAGTTTTGAAAGCCCCTAAAGTATACTGCACTGGATATGTTCAGGCAATTCTGTTAGCTCTGAGATGGCTAAGCCACAGTAGGGTATGGCCAAAGCAAATCTAGTTTTCTGGTATATTTGCCAGCACCTAAAGTACTAGACAAATTATATATGCCTTGAAGGCAGTCCCTCATTTTTGACAAACAGAAAGTATTAATATTGTTGATTTCTAACCCTTTCTCTCTCTTTTTCTTTTTACATATGGCTTTGTATTCCAACCAAAAGTCTTTTGTTAAATACAAACATTAAATGAATTTTCTTGCTCCAGGAATGGTTTAGGAGAGGGCAGCTCAGCTTAGCTCCGAGGTAGGTCTCATTCTCTGAGAAGGCTGTGAGCAGAGGATGAGCTGTGTTTAGTTTTAAAGAAATGCTCACAAACATTTCTTTTAATGAGAGTCTGGAGAAATAGCCAAGAAGAAATCTAAATGGGAGGTGTTCCATCTTGAAAGGTTAACTTAGAAACAGGTACTAAACCAAACAAACCACAAATATTTAAGCTATAAAACGAAAGGAAAGAAAAAACATATTCTAAATCAGTATTAAAAGTAATGCCACGTAGCTGTATAAAACTCTAGTGAGGTTTGCGGAATGAATCTTTAATGGTATCATTTATGCTTGTCCCAGTGTGCTATGTTCACAATGAGAACTGCCTACAAATCTTGATGTACCATTTTATTGCGTGGAAAACTGGCCACCATCTCACAGAGCAGCAATTGTAAATTAGAAATATATTCTGTTTGGTTTGAGCACAACACATTTGGAAATTTATGAAGTTACATAAAAGCACACAAAAGCATTTCTGACACAGTTGTGACTTTCTTCTGGTTTTGGGATTCAGAGGAGAGGGAACTGGGGCTGCTGACAGTGCTGCTGCTTCAGCAGGGGGCTCAGAACAAGTCTACCTAAGGGCGGCCTCCCACACCTCGGTGTCCTGCTGGTATTGATCCTCACATTCCCCCTGGGACCTAGTAGATATTACTCAATGACCGTAAAACCCTCTGAATCCTGAGAAACAGTAACTTACACTGCATGAGCATGATTACGTATGCTCCTGTCCCTCACGTTATTTGGTTACATTTTAAGTAAACAAGACCTTATTGTAGGTATGCTAATACATGTCACGGCAATTTCAGATGCTAGAAACTGCAGAATCCAAGTTTTTATGACAAAGTTTACTTATATAAAATTATGCCATATTTTCAGTGGTTTTTTTTATCCTATTTTTTCAAAGTACTATATCTTTTGCAAAAGTATAATCCTATTTTTTCTTTGTTAAAGATCTTGGACTTTTTTTAAATTAGTAAAACAAGAGATTTCTTCCCCTAGCTCTATTTTGCTGGGACTGCTGCTTGGTCACAAATTAAATATTAATAAAAATCTTGAAGAATGGGCTTAACTTTCATTTAGTCTTGGGAATAGTCTTTGGGTTCATATTGTTTTATATCAAAATCAAATACCAAATTTAGCAATCCAATTTCCAGATTTATGGTGATCACACGAACTAAGTTTCCAAAAGACAGAACACTAGGTAGGTAGATAGGAATGATAAATTTTCTTTTTACAAAATCAAATCCAAATTATATATGAAAGATATATCTAGATTTAAATAGACGCAAGTCCTTACTTTCTTCTAATAGAAAACAGTTTCAAATAAATAATTAGAAAGTTTAAGAGGACAGAGAAATTATTAGCAATGAAGAGAATGCTGGATAATTAAAAGGTAGGATTGGAAACACAAAAAGAGTAAATTTTAACAGATAATTACAATAGTCTGGAGGAATCCATTTCTGCATACAGCCTCTACTAATTTGAGAACTAGTGAGGAAATGATATAGAAAATATAAGCTGACTGATAACTAGAAATATACTAATAATTTCTTACTCTATGTAGAAAAAACACGTATCCATGCTAAATGCAAATAATATAGCCAAAATATGCCTGGCCATTAAGATGACCTTATTGAAACAAAGGAGAATTACTCATCCCATACATCTCAGGAGGAAGTTGCTTATAGCTATCAAACAAAACATGTTTGAATATAATACAAAATAGCATAGGTAACATTAAAAAAATTCTTGAAGTCTTGAGGACTCTGAAGATTTCCACTACCAGAAATCTAGTAAACATGTTTGAACAAAATTGCAGATATGTTTTGGATGTCATACTAAATAATGGCTGACAAAGAGGGTCTTGTTTGTAACATAAACACTCTTCTCCTATTGTATTATATTGATTTCTCTTTTAAAGGATAATCCATCTTCCAAATATACGATTTTTGACTGCCAAACATTTATTCATCATTGTCTATTCTTTCAGAATTACTATGGTTACTTAGTTTCTTAAGCAGAAGTACAAAGAATATTTGTTTTTGAGCAATTTTATTCTCAATTGAGAAATTACTTAATAGAAAAGGCAGGAAATCTCTTTCTTTTCTAGGGATTGAATAAACAGGTAGAGAAAAGGGAAAACTAGCTGGAAGAGGTTATAAGATGAAGTTAGCTGACAAACAAAATTTCACATTACTTGAGTGAATATGTTTTAAAATACACAAATCTTAGGGGGCTGGCCCGGTGGTGCAGTGGTTAAGCACGCGTGTTCTGCTTCGGTGGCCTGGGGTTTGCAGGTTCTCATCCCCAACGTGCGCAGACGCACCGCTTATCAGCCCATGCTGTGGCAGCATTCCATATAAAGTAGAGGAGGAGGGACACGGATGTTAGCCCAGGGCCAGTCTTCATCAACAAAAAAGAGGAGGATTGGCATTCGATGCTAGCTCAGGGCTAGTCTTCCTCAGAAATAAATGAATAAATAAATACACAAATCCTAAAAAAATTGTATATTTTATTTTGAATAAAAATTCCAGAACTAATAAACTTGATTTTTTTCTACTAATAAAACTCCATTTAACATTATTTTAAGGAAAAATATGGATTTTTTTCCTCCTGATTGTACTTGGCGAAAATTCTTCCAATATATACAAAATTAATTGTTGAATTATATAATCTACTTCCCAAAGGCTTCATTTAGTTTTAACAAACAAAATAATTAAAGGACCATTAATTTTCTGATAATGTGGAAAAAATAATCTATTCGAATAAAAAGTCAAAATAAATCACTGCTTTAAAATGTATTACATATCATCTGGGGTAGACAACTTCTAAGATGGCCCCCACTGATTCTTATATGTCCTGTGTCATCTTTTTCCTTTGAGTGTGGACTGGACCTACTGACTCCTTTCTAATACGTAGAATACAGCAAAAGTGATAGGAGACATTTCTGAGATTACATTTCAAAAAGTCTGTGGCTTCTGTCTTGTCTGCCCTTCCTCACTGTCTTGCTGCCTTGCTCTGAGGGAAGCCAGCTGCTATATTGTAACTGCCTTATGGAGAGTCCCACATGGCAAAGAACTGGCCAACAGCCAGTGATGACCTGAGGCCTATCAATAACCACTGAGTGAACATGGGAGCTGGTCTTTCCTCAGCTGAACCTTGAGATGACTGCAGCCCAGCCAACACCTGTGAGAAACCCTGAACTATAGACACTCAGATAAGATGCACCTAGATTCTTGACCCATAGAAACGCCGACATAATAAATATTTGTCATTTTAAGCCACTAGGTTTTAGGGTAATTTGTTATGCAGCAATAGATAAACTAATATATCATCTAACAACTTTATCCAATTCTGGCTCATCCCTGGGAAGTTTTGGCGTCTGGCAGAAATTATATTTTGTGTTCTCAGTGGAAACATTTGTACAAAATATTTGTGTACAAGTAACACTGGGCCAAAGTCATAATCAAAGATATTCTCAAAGAAAGGAGATACAGAAAAGGGGGAACTTAAAATCTGAGTAATAACAAAAACAAGACAGAAAATTTCCTTGCTTTGCTTCCATCATGGAGTCACAGTGGCAGCAGCCTGGGGGAGGCCCATAGGTAGGGGTTTCCTGGAGAATCCACACTGGCTCTTATCACAATTATTTATGAGTCTCTGACTGGCTACTTTGTTTCTGAATCTGTAGGAATTTACTCAAATTATGAATATTTTATCCATGATCTTGGGTAATCTCTAATCCTTACACTTAGAATTTCACCATTTTATTGTCCTTTATAGTGATTTTACAAGCTGATGCTTCCAAACTACTTCTGTTCTCATCTTTTTTTAAACAAGTCATTTTAATAATTAACATAATTTGGCAATGATTTTATTTTTACTTTTTTAATTGCTCAGACCTTTTTTTCTAATTAAGTGATATTTTAATACTACATGGCAAGTTTTGGAGAAAAAATTATATTGATGATTTAAATCAGTAAGTAAATTAAAATTTCTAGAAATCATATAACCCAAACAATACCACTGGTGATCCCCAGTTGGAATCTCTTCCCTCAGAAGACCTTTCCAGATGGCTCCAAATCAGGTTTCCTAATCAACATTTTCTCTTCTGCTATTGAGATTTAACAGGAAATGAAAAGGCAAAAGCAGGCAGATCAGTGTAATCACTTGGTTAGCAGATCTAATAGTCAAAGGGCTCCACAGTCCTAGCACCACACGCTACACCTGGACTTGATACGATACAAGGGCCTCCAGTGAATGTTTCTGTATATTCATGACCCCTTCCCTTTCTTACACAAGTTTCAGATTATAATCTTCCCATTGGAGATAAGGAAAGACAGATGTGTTTTAATTCATACACCAAGTCTCAGTTATTGGTAGTGTCTGTATTAAGAAGTCTGAAGCCCAGTAGGAAAGAAGTTGAGATCTGATTAACAATGACTGCCATTTCCCTAGGAGAGAATAGTGGGCGTGAGGAACACATTTTCATCTATTTGTCATCTCTAATGCGTGCTGTCCACCCTAAAATTCTATAGGGATTTGAGCACAGTAAATGCTCCCTTCTTGTTTCATGATGTTTGGGTGCCAAGAACAAAGAATAATTATAATGAATTTTTAATGGCTGAAGCTACTTCTACCTTTTCTTGCCCAAATGAATGCCTTTTACTTGACTTTGGTAAAGTGTATCTAATCTTCTAACCCAGATATGAAAAAAGTGTATTACACTAAGAAAGGACTTCATTCACGACTCAGTAATGAGAGGTCTAAGTGGAGAAAAAAAAATTTGAAACTTAAAATGTAGGTAAGTCACAATTGCGGGATGATCCAAAATTTTGTTTCCAGATAATAACTCTTTCCATTTTCACCTTGCTATGCCCTTAATATAAGTTTAATGTGAAAATCTCTAGACATAAAGTAAAAAAGATAAAGTAAAAAGGATAGTGGGCACTTCAAAATTTCCAATACCTAACTGAAAAATCCTTGCCCTAATTAGCTATCTGCTATTATATTGCAAAGATTCACAGGATATAATAATGACTCTTACATCTTTTCACTCCTTATGCCCTAGTCCCACATTGTCCCATTAGAGGGACAGAGGCTGTTGAAGGGCTCTTAACACCCAGATCCTCCAGATCTGGAGAAGCAGCTATTAATTCTAATGTCTTTTGTATTAACACATCAAGTCAAAGAAATCTAATAGATTTGAACTAATGGATCCTGCATCCTCTGTTTCCCTAGAATACGTCAATACATCCTGCATTTCCAAAATAACCTTCAAAGATTGTTTTTGTAAGTTCATATTGAACATAGGAAGAAGTTGAAGAAACGTTTCTCAGTTAAAGTACACGACGCTCACAAGATTCACAGAATCCTTGTCATTTTAAAATTCAGTTTAATTAAATATCTGCTACTGCAGAGCCTAATTTTACTTTCTTCCAATATTGCAAAGCTCATAAAACTCCTTCTCACTATGAGTACCTGGATTATTCATTTATTTACTGATTTAAAATTTTTTATTCTGAAGACTTTCTGTTGACTCAGTCTCATTGGCTCTTCAGAGATGCAGAGTAACATCGGTGTTTTATAAGCAGAGCTTTGGCAATCTTCCATAATGTTTGCAACGCAACATCGATGAGGGCCAAAACACCATAATTCTCAGGAATGTTTCTGCAGCCCCACATCCAATCTCAGGGTTCTGAAGTTTTAGATCCACCCGTCAGCGTTCCATGACAGCCAATGGAACATAGCATTCCATGGTGACCTTTGATCAGCAACCCCGCAACCATAGTGCCCTTTCTCCTCCCTTAAAAGAGAGGAGAGCTTTTTCCCTTTTGCTTTCACTTTTGTGCAGTCGTGTTGAGGTAGTCATTAAGGCCAAAATCTCAGAAGTCCAAAGGAAAATATTCTAAATAAATAAATAAATACACACACACACACACACACACACACACACACATACATATATACACTTGGAGAGAAGGAACTGTGAAGACTGTGTTTGTGCTGTATCTTTCTTTTGAGATGCATGTCTGGATGGGGACAGACTGTATATGATTAAAAAGAACACAACTGCTCTTGCAAACTCATAAATTAGAGGATGGATGTATTCAGGATACAAAAGAATTCCTCATTTCATAAAAAAATGAATCTTAAGTCCCTTTAAGTGTTTATTTAGAGATAATTAAGAACTTCATACAGTGAGAAACTCAATACTGAAGTATTTCAACTTATTCTTAAGTATCAGAAATTATGATAAGGAAAATTAAAAATTACAATAAAATAATATTTACATGTCCACTTTTAGTTTTAGTTTTAAATTTACTAGACAATGAAAAACCAGTTTGATCAAAATGCTGAATCCTCCCTCATTTACCTTCCAGGCCCTTGCCCTTCATCACCATGACAATCATTTCCTCTTTGATAGATGGATAGATGGATGGATAGACGGATGGATGGATGGATGGATGGATGCACGGATGGACTGATAGATAGATAGATGGATGGGTGGATAGATAGATAGATAGATAGATAGATAGATAGGGAGAGAGATAGAGAGAGAGAGAGAGAGAGAGATAGATAGATAGACAGACATATGGACAGATGGACAAATAGATAGATAGATGATAGATAGATAGATAGATAAGAGAGGTAAGATAGATCTTTCTCTATATATCTTCTCTCCATTTCTATGCCACCTACCTAGTCCAAGATCCATCGTTTCCCCCGACCTCCTTCTGCCGTAGCCTCAGGACAGGCTCTTCTCTGATCTACTCTGCATAACACCTTTTCCAGCCTCATCTCATACCATGCCCATCACTTTCTTGCTCTCCGTCCTCCATCCACACTCTCCTCCCCACATTTCCACCAATTCTCCATGGTTACTCCCAAACTGAGCCTTTGCAATCCTCTTCTCACTGTCTCTCATGCTTTTTCCAACCCCTTTTTTTATTTAGTACCGATCCTTTCTTCAGCTTACCAATCACCCCCAATTTTTTATTGTACCTACATCAATAAAATTTGTGTACTCGTAGCCTACTAAGTGTATATACACAGACACTCAAGAAAATACACACATTACATACAGTTACAGATATGCTATGTATGTGAAGAAAATACACAAAAATGGAAAATTTAAAGGGTATATTAAGGATGAAATTCAAAATATTATATTTTTAGTTGTATTTAATGATTAAGAAGCTCCTTTCTTCACTAAAAAAATGTTTTCAATAATATTTTTGTGAGAAATGCAATTAAATATGCAATGATTTGAAAATTCGCTCTTTCTAAATTCTGTTTACTTTGTTTTTTTTTTAAATCAATAGTTGTTATAGCTAAACAAAAGATAACTCACAAAAGTACATAGTCAGAGAGGCAGTAGAGTTCAGTAATTGGCTCTAGAGCCAGGATGATCAGATTAGCCTGGCTTAACCGTGTTCTTGCTTTGCGATCTTTGGGAGATTTACTAACTTCTCTATGCCTCAGTTTCCTCATCTGGAAAATAATATGATAATTGTATCACCCTCTACAGAATTTTGATGACTAAATGAGTGAATATGTGTAAGCCACTAAGAATAGAGCCTGGCACAGAGGAAGTGCTTTATTAATGCTAGCTAACATTATTGTTGAATTTATAAACTCAAAGACATACCATAGCATTTGTGTACTTCTGGCCTCAATTTCTCTGCTTTGCTATGAATTATCATGCAATGAAAATATTTTAAGTGATACTAACTGTATCTTTGCCCCATAATCATTCTTATAAATTTCAGCTAAGCTGCCACTACAAAAGAGTTTATATCTACACAATTTGTCTACAGAATATTTTAATTAAAGAAGTCATAAGTCCAGTATATCTTTTCTTTAGTCGTGGCTCACAAAATTAATTACTTTTATATTTCATTATTAAAACAGAATCTTGCAAATACCATAAGCTCAGGCATGTAGAAACATCTGTTTCTTCATCCAACTGCACAGCAAACCTCTCATATTGTGAATTTGTTCTAATATTTGATTCTTCAAATACTAAACAGTATTTTCTCTGTGCCAGTATTTACTAGCAAAGGAATATATTTTAGTTTGGATCTTTTTGTTCTCTATGTCTGATTTCAGCCATTTTTATTGCATCATGAAATCCACGTGGCATTTCGAATCTTGTTACTAAATAAGAAATCTCAAGAGAGGTTTTAAACTCGTGTCCTTATGCTTAGTGAAGACACAGTGTATCACAAAACGTTAAACATAGTTGAAAATATTGTAGGATTTTGTCCTCCTGTTTTGGGTGCTTAGGCTGCCTAGTATCACCATGTAATTTCTCAAGGCATTTTATAGACTTTACAAGTGGCTCATCATTGCTTTACTTCAGAATATGTCCCAGGAAGAGCTCAAACTAGGAATGGGAGAGTCAGCCCTGCCATTTTCTCATTCACTCTTCCTGCATTATTAGTGTGTTCTTCAGTCTGTGATATCCATACGGTCACTTTTTGAAAGCAATCTATTCGTTTTGTGAGGATTAATTTAGTTGACAGCATAACCTTACACGATATGACCTGGGCAAAAGTACACTGTGATATATCTCAATATACCAGGAGCAAACAGAGGAATGAACACACCGTTGGCAGCCTCTCAGTAGAGAACTTCCACTTTTCCTTCAGGATACCTCAGTCATGAACATGGCTCAGGTCTGACCTAGAGATTAATTTAGGGTGCCTGGGTGTGTCCACATATTATTAAATAATCGTAAAATGTGATTTTTTTTAAATTTGTAGATAAATAAACACATGTAAGTTCTGTCACTATCTTGGTGCTCCACCATTGGAATGCTTTGTACATGCTCTAGGGTATGTTACCTCCACTTTGGAGGCCACTTCATTAGCTCTTTTCTCAAACATCACTTCCTCAGGAGAACTCGTCAGGGCCATGAGTGACCGAGGAGAAGTGGCAGCCTTATGTATTGACACTCTATGGAAGTGTGTCTTTTCAAGGGGTCATCATGCTGCTTTTCCACTCTTGACAGAAACAAAGTCAGTATGTGGATTGTGTCAACTGATCTAGCAATGTACATTATTCCATATGGTAGAAGAAAAAAAGATGAATTGGTTTTAATATGTCATTCTGGCCACTCAGGAGCCCAAATATTCCCTGATTTTGAGTTAGCATCAACATATATGCTTTATTTTTTATTTTAGTTTTTGAATTGATTTTGACATTTTCTGAAGTATATCTCTTGACCTCATTCTGAGTCTCTCTTATCCTAAAAGTCACAAGTTTCTCTCAAATTGAATTAGAAGGGCCAGCCCCGTGGCTTAGTGGTTAGGTGCATGCGCTCTGCTACTGGCGGCCGGGGTTCGGATCCCGGGCGCGCACTGACGCACTGCTTCTCTGGCCATGCTGAGGCCGCGTCCCACATGCAGCAGCTAGAAGGATGTGCAACTATGACATACAACTATCTACCGGGGTTTCAGGGGAAAAAAAAAGGAGGAGAATTGGCAATAGATGTTAGCTCAGAGCCAGTCTTCCTCAGCAAAAAAAGGAGGATTAGCACAGATGTTAGCTCAGGGCTGATCTTCCTCACACACACACAAAAAAATTGAATTAGAAGATGTCCAGAAAACTGGATCTGAAAAGAGGTAAACATTCACAGAATATAAAACCTAGAAATGAAAGTTAAAAATAATTTAGTAAAGAAAAAAATACACAAATAGGTTTAATTTATGAATCTCTCTCAGAGAAGTGATATACACACACACACGTATATACACACATATGTATATACACATACACACACAGAGCTTGGCTAAGCAGTGATTAAGGTTGACAGACATAATAACTGTCTACAAATGTTGTAAGGTATGCACATTAAGGAGCAGAAAAATTTCGAAGTAGAATTCAAAGCACGTAGTTAACAGATGGTTAAATGTAAGCTTTGTTTCTGGAAATTCTTTTGCGAGTGGACACTTGTAGAATAAGAAATAAAGACTCCTCAAGGGAAAGGATAGAAAAATAATAATAATAATCACCTGTTTCTCCTTATTACATAGGACAAAAAATTCTTAAGGGTATTCTGTGAAGAATAGTCTTGAAACCACAAAATAATTTATTGGATTGGTTGAATTACTTGATTTTTCCACATCTGATTTTTCAAATTCAATCAATTTCCAACCAGCTTTTCTACTTTGCCATCTGTTTCTAAAGCAAAACTTAACACAGTCTGTGGTGGATGTGGTTTTGTTTTGTTTCTTTTTAATTTAAGTTTTAGTGAATCATGTCTAGGCTAAATTCCAGGTTGAATGGATCATCAAAACCCAGCATCACACCCACATGTTTTCTTAAATTCAGAGTAGAGCATGTTGTCTTTCTTGCTACATTTGAACCATAGAAATAGATTTACTATGCTTAAAAGCATCCAAATAACACGTGCAGTAATGCTTCCTAAGTAAAGAGGCAGTTAACAAGCATTTCAATACTGTTCGTCTCTACCAAGTACCAAATTCTCCACTGTGTTAACCCTAATGCATTTTGAAACTCGGTTTATTCTGAATCTGATAGTTCTTACACAAGTGAATTTTACATGCTCTGTGTGGAATAATCTGGCACATGTTGACACATAAGGATAAACAACTTCACACGTTTAGCATTCTGATTATGTTATGGGTTGATCATGAGTTCAAATTTATCCCATTGGGGTATAAGAATTTATCATAGCAAAATAAATTTCCATACAACAGTAATTCTTTCCTTCTTCCTATGGTTTACTACTGAAATCACTGTGCATAAATAAAGACAAAAAATCTATGCCAATATAGCAATTTCTAACAACTGGGGCAAAAATAATATGAGGTTCAAGTGAGAAATAATACATGAGAAATGGTTAACATATACAGAGTATTCAATAAATGTTAGTTATTATTATTAGACTTAAAACAACTCTAAAAAATTCTTATTTTTAGTTTTTAAAGGAATACATGAAGCAATGAAATGCTATCTATTTGCACACTATAACTATGACTGATTTAGGAAAAATAAAATCCATTTTAATGAAAACAGTGACTATCCTGCATGCTCTTATATCTAATATAAAGACTTATGCAGAAGTGTGCATGGGAAATGGCAGATACATACTGAGGTGCAGAAAAAGATCCTTGGATGTCAATTCAAATTGTTTACTAAATTCCCACCTAAGTGTTGCAGCAAGTTACTTACTTGGTGTGCTATACTTAGTTGAGACTTGAGAGTCTGCAGGTTAGAAAGAAGTTTTGCTACAAGAGGAAAACTCACTCCTAGAAGCCTCCTTAGGAAAACCTTAACTCCGCTGATTACCATTAAAACCTGCATCCCTTCAGGTACTGAATTTATTTCATGCTAAATTATCTGTCTATAATTAAACAGTTGCTGATTTCTAGAAATGCATTCTAAAATTTTAAATGTATATTGGGTATACTTTAATAGGTTATAAATTTCTTAAGCACAGGGTTTATTTCCTTTGTCTCCTTTGTTTAATACAAACGGTACATTACCTTACAGATTTTACTCTTCATAACTGCAATGATAATGTTCAAAGTTAAGACATACGCGGGAAAATAATGTGATTTGATATGATTTCAGGCCCTTAATTTTTATTTTATTTTTAACAGCCTCATTGAGAAATAGTTGACATACAATACACATATTGAAAGTGAACAATTTGAGGTTTTAAACATGTATACACTCATGAAACCATCATGGCAATCAAGATAATTAACATATCACTTACCCCCAAATGTTCCCTCATGCCTCTTGTAATCTCTTCCTCTGGCCTCTCCTCACTGCCCCTTCTCTAGTCCAGTCAATGGATCTTCATTCCATCCCTAACAATTAGTTTGCATTTACAAGAATTTTATATAAATGGATTTGTACATAAAGTACACATTCCTGCTTCCTTTACATAGCATAATAGTACTGAGATTCATCTTTGTTATACTGTGTATCAATAGTTCATTCCTTTTTATGCCTGAATAGTATTCCATTAAATTGATATACAATTTGATAATCCATTCACCTGTTGATGGATAGTTGAGTTGTTTCCATTTATAGCTATTACAAATAAGCTATTACAAACATTAATGTGCTTATCTTTATACGGACATACGCTATCATTTCTTTTGAGTAAATACCTAGGAGCAAAATGGGTGGGTCAAATGGTAGATACATGTTCAACTTTAAAGAAACTGCTAAACTGTTTTCCAACATTATTAATCATCAAGGAAATGTAAATTAAAACCACATTGAGATTTCACTAGATCCAAATTGATCTATAATTTTAATATCATCATAATGAAAACAGTAGGGATTTTTTCGTAGAAATTGACAAGCTAATTCTAAAAGTTATATGTAAATACAAATGATCTAGAATAATCTAAACAATTTTTAAAAAGAAAAACAAAGTTGGAAGACTTAAAATACCCAATTTTAAGAGTTACTATAAAGCCACAGTAATGAAGTTCATATGATTGGAATAATAATATATATGTAGACAATCAGAACAAAATAGAATCCAGAAATAGGACCACACATCTCAGATCAATTGATTTTCAGGAAAAGTACAAAGTTAATTCAATGGAGAAAGAATATTCTTTTTAATAAATTGTGCTTAGAAAAATTAGATATCCATATGGAAAAAAATGAACATTGACTAAGGTGCATACCTTTTACTATTTCTAAAAATTAACTCAAAATGAATCATAAACCTAAAGGTAAAATCTAAAATTATAAAATTTTTAGATAAAAACATAGAAAATCTTTGTAACCTTCGGTTAGGCAAAGATTATTTAGCTATGACACCAAAAGTACAGCCATAAAATAAAATAAGTGATAAGTTGAACTTCATCAAAATTAAAAATATTTATATTTTTAAGGATATTATTAAGAAAATGAAAAGATAGACTGGGAGCACATATCTGCAAAACAATCGTATCTGATAAAGGATTTGTACCGAAAAAAACACGTATATATACGTGTATCTGTGTGTATATGATGATGGAATGACACACAATATAGAATGTATAGATAAAGATTTAAACTATAATAAAACACCAGGATAACAACCATCTAACTTTGCTTATTTTAAGACATTGCCTAATCCCTATCGACTCAAAGTCAGTCCTTGAGACACCATTGACATCACCTTGGAGCTTGTGAAAAATGCAGCATCTTGAGCCCCACCTTAGAGCAACTGAATCAGGGGTGTGCATTTAAAAAAATCCCCTAGTGACTCAAATTCACATTAACATTTGAGAAACCCTGGAATCTTTTTCCAAGCTGGAATCTTCCTTGGCTGCTCAGAGCTTGTCTTGAGATCTCTAGTCTATTTCACAAGGTGTCAAGATCCCTAAAGTCTTTACTCTCCAACTAGAAAAACTTACCTATGAATATTTTTAATTCTAAGAAGAGTTTTAATGGCCTTCCCTGAATCTTTGCCTACTTGTTGGTGTTTTTCAGGAATCCATCTCTCTCTCTTTCTCTCTCTCTCTCTCTCTCTTACTTTCCAACCATGGCAAGAGCAGAAATCTATCAAAATCCTACTTGCCCTTTGGGTGCCATTATAATCTCTGTGACTGTCCTTTCTCCTAATCAGGAGGGAATCACTTTGTTACCTGTCTGCCTACCTTCACATAAGCTCTCTGTCTTTTGAAGCTATAGTTTTCATGTGTATAATTTGCAATGAATAATTACTGTCTGCACCTTAAATACTTCCTTTAGTAGCCCAGAAAGTTTTACACACTAATTTTTGAACCTGCTCTCATTTTTAAAGCAATTCGGTTCTGATCTCTGAAATACAATTTGAAAATCATTTAGATATACCATAAACATGCTTTGGTATAAAATTGCAAAATGGATTATACAATGTATAGTACTTTGGTTGTCATTTAGCGGCACTTTAAGAAAAGAAAACATACATCCTAAATTAAAGGATATAAAAGTGTTTTTAATTGTCAATATGCTATCTGCATGCCATATAAATGGAAGATAAGAAAGTAAAGAATAAAGGAATTCTCGCTCTTTTTCATCTTACTTTAAAGCCATGTGAAGTTAAAAGCAGAAAGAGTTGGGAAAACAACAAAATCAGAAATAATATACATTGAAGTCTGGTTAACATTATACTGAAAAGTAGATGAGACTGTTGGTGCCTGTTTCCTCCATATACATGAAAACAATGTTGTATGCAACATCTACATGAAAGCAAGCGGTAGCGTAAAAGCTCACTCTGGATTGATAAATTGGTTAATAATTAAAGATCATTTATTCATACTTATGTAAGAAATTACCTGGCAATTACATTGCCAATGTATTACAGCTAGACAGTCTTTTCATTCCAGAACATCATATAAGGTCCTTACTATTTTTTTCTCTATATCTTAATATATTTTGAAAGTGAAAATATCAACTAGTGTATATTTTGCAAAATGGCTCCCATCTCCTAAGGTTGACATTACAACTATTTCTTTTAATATATTTTAAATTAGATGCTAAAGGTTTCTAGCCCTATAGAGAGAGCTTTATGTGTTTTTGTAGGGATTATCAAATCCCAGAGAAAAATTGGTTACTTAAATTTAACTGGTCACCCCATGATTATTTCTTCCTATTTTAGGTCAACATTTGACATGGCTCAAATATAATGAGCTCTTGTGCCAAAGCCTGCATTTAAAATGAATATATTTCTCATTTAAAACATGACTATTGTGCCAAAGCCTGCATTTAAGATGAATATATTTCTCATTTGAAACAGCATGATATGATGTTTGCTGAAATAATAAAACCAAGTTTCTAAGTGAAAAACAAATAATTAAGAAGTAGTGAGAAATGCTTCACAAATTGAAATGTAATAAAGAGACATCAGTGGCTCACTTCTGGTTTCTTAGAAATATCATACCCTGACCTTTCATCTACTTAATTCTCTGAAGTTCTTACTAAATACATTTTGCATTGATATAATTCAGTTCTCATTTAACCCATTGGTGTCATTCCAGCTTTTGTACCTACTCTCAGTCTCACTTGTCTTCTACAGATTTCTCTAACAGCTATGAATAAGCAGGGCTTGGAAAACAAGAAAAAGGAGATCAAATTGGTTCAGCAACAAGCTTTTGATTTTGCTTCTCTGTTGCTCATAGAGGATTTAACTGATTTTGTCATTTTCCCCTGTACTATAGACCATGAAAACAAAGCCTTTATAGTTCAAATGCACAAACTTGGCTGGAGAAACAACCAATTGACTACTCTCAGCAATCCAATTGCATTGGCATCAGAGGTTCAGTTTCAATGAGAAGGGCCCTTGGCACTGATTCTTTCTAGAAAAAATTTTCCTCAGGACCTTAGCTAAAAGAGAGAGACGATGCTAAGTGTATGGATTGGATAGGAAAAAGTTAAAATCTTTTCAGTGTTAGTTTACAGCCAGATGACTCCTTGGGCTTCCATAAGCTGGGAGAGAATTTTCCAAGGGTCTCTTGCATTTCTGCACATTTTGCAAATAGATGCACTGACAAGTTCTGTGCTGGACTATATTTTCAAGGATATTTTAATAGAGAACAGCCATGGGAAATTGAGAACTGTCTTCCTCCAGAGCAGAAGGTAGATTTGTTTGCTGTCCACTATAATAAAGATAATGTTTCCTTCTGGGGCAAGGTTAAACAGGTTTGTTTGTGGCTCATTATAAAAGACTGGGTTTCCTAAGCTTGGGGGTTCCTCAGTGAGACATAAACACACTGCCAACACAGCATTCATCTATATCTACCTGTGTTTCCCTGTAGAAATTGGGCAGCATGAGGAACCAGTGGGACCATGGGGCTTATGTGGCCTATTGCTACATGAGTGATAAAGTCCTTTGTCTCTGATCTGAGAGTCTCATCTTTTCTGCTAGCATCTATGAAGCTGTGGCAGGCTAACCAGTTAACTTGCAAGCAGGGTAGAATCTCAGACCCTTCACACTTCCTGATGTCATATTCTAGTTATTTCTGAACATCCAGTGCACCTACCTTCCTCAAGTCTCACTAATATTTCAAATTTGTCCATAAGGAGGCGTTGATCTAAATGTTTGGGCCAAAATATTGGTTTATTCTTTAATTGTTCATCTTATTTAATCCACATAGAGAGTACGAATAAAACATTTTTAAAGGCAAGAAACCTTTAGTTTTAGTGAAATAGTTGCAGTATCTTTACAGTGAATATGTTTTATATAGTGGTCTCTTTTGGCTTCTGTTGAAATATCAGTTCTCAGCAGAAGAGACTTGAACTGGTATATAAAAGTAACCAACAAGTCCCACTAGGGAAAGTATCTGAGTGGGGTTTGGCACAGTTGTTACTGAATTCTGCTCATATATAAACAGGCCAGAGGGAAAGCAAAGAGGTGACTGGCTACTGGGTTGACCCTCAGCTGGTACACAGACATATATAGGTATGTACCAGTTGCATACGACTGCATTATAGGTACCGGTTGTTAATAGCTGGCATCGCCTCTGACTGGTCATGCATCCATACTGTCTTTTGTTTCTGCTACCACAGTACATTTTTTTCTTGATCTGGGTAAAACAGTCAGGGTTAGGTATACATAATATTGGGATCACTTGCAACAATATTTTATCCAAACAAACTCTCTCACAGTGTACTAAGAAACAAGAAGATATCGAAAAACTGGCAAAAGATCCTGGGTAGAATGGGCAACCAAGACCAGTCAGAAGAGTTTCTGTTAAAGGGAAATTATTACCTATTATGAAATTGAAGTTGTATATAGTAGACTCAAAATACTTAAAAGTTGCTAAATTATACCAATATTAGAAGGAATGGGTCGATGTATAGAAAAACGTAAGAATAAAAGACAGTAGATTAAAGAAAATATTTCTTTTTCTTCTCTGTTCCAAACTGATAAATTATTTCTAGTATTCATTGACTCAAAGAATAAAATGATCTTAAGCATAGAAATAACAATTAAAGGGTGCAAGCTACATGCTAGGCAAAGATAAATGTTATTCACAGCATTCTTTGAGAAAGTTATCATAAACCCATATTTGCAAACGAAGATTGGTGCCTCACATCGACTAAATTCAAAGAGCTAACAAGGGGTTAGAGTACAAGTTTGAACTCAGATTTCTCTGACTCCAAAGCCTCATAAGTTTGACCATTTTTAGTCCAAACATCCACAAAGTTGTGAAGATTTAGAGATGACAGGCAAAGTGCTCAGCACAATGTCAGACACGTAATAAATAACTGAATGCTATTATTATTGATAATAATTTTAAAAAGCTAAAAAACGTCAGCTGGATTTAGGAGTCCAGTTTTGTTTTAACACAAGAAGTCCAGTTCAATAATTCAACAAATATTTTTCAAATGCTTGCTTCTATTCAGACATTGGAATGCTGTGTCCTGGGTGAACAAAACTGAGTCCTCACCAGCAGGCAGCTTACAGTTTGGTCAGAGACAAGCAAGTGACTGGCAATTTCAAGGTCATATTTTAAAGGAAGTTTTGGTGAGGTTAGTAAAAGTGTTGTAAAAGGATCTAGAAGACACAACTTCCTAGTATAGAAGATTCAAGATCAAGACATTTTTCCTGGTGTTTCATTTTAGTTAGACACACTTATTTGAGAAGAGTTGGTTGGTTCCTAGATATGGCAGCTTGTTCCACAGAGGTCTGTGGTTGCTGGGCAGATCACTGTCTCCAGGATTTTTGCAGACTTAACAGCTGGGAACAGCAACATCCAGAGGAACCAGCAACATCACTGCATGTTTGGAGCCCTGTCATCTGACACCACCAAAGTCAGAAGTAACTTCTGTAGCTGATCTGGGTGCCTCCTCACACTAGTCTCCAGCATGAACTGAATGTGAGATTTTCCTTCTTAAGTTAGTCAAAGCTCAGGAATGAAAGGAAAAGCTATACTATTATTCCTAAATTGTTATCTGTACATGCAAACTAAACTAAAAAAGAATAACTTCAAGGAATGTACTTCCTGTACAATCAAATTTGAAGTAAAGCAACTTTTGACTTCAAAAACTTCCGGAATCCTTTAAGACTAAGTAAACAAGTCATAGGTAAGACAGTTTAAGCTACTTATTATGCTCCGAAGGCACATCCCTAACTCCCTTGAGCTTCTCTGCCTGTAATACCTGTATATAGTTTGAAGCCAACCCAAACACAAAACAAATCCTCCAGAGACCAATGAATTTGAAAAGAATGCTAATTATCACGGGGAAGGAAAGGTTCCAAAGCCACATTTCATCCTTTCTGATTCTCTACAATCTCTCCTAAAAGAAGGATTTGAAAACAAGCACTGCCCTGTCCTTTGTCCACTTTTTGAACTGGAACAACTATCCGAGTTTGCTTAGGATTGAAATAGCAAGAAACAGTGAAGGGATAAGCAGACGATTAAGTCCTTTATCGCTACAAAAGCCACTCTGGGAAACCCCATCCTTCCTGCCTGCAGTGTACCACTGCAAGTTCAGGAAACACAAACACACAGGTAGACTAAATCTGAGCCACTGTGAATACACAAAACCAGGCCCATCCTTCCACAAAAAAGTAAGTACCCAATTCTGTAAACACATGACAGTCCTGGAGCTGGGCCGACACTTACTTTGCTTCTGAGGATACTTGAAACTTCCACCAAAAGAAATAATAATAATAACCAAAGAAGGTAGGCCAACAAAGGTTCAAATTGTTAGAGGAAATTTTTATATAATGTCAGAAGTAATTTTCTTACAACTCTAGAATATCAATGAATGAAGTTTTGTAGAAGCAGCAAAACTAGATACCCAGATAATGCTACCTGCTATTTCACGCATCTGATATTTTCCCTCTCTTAAAAAAATGAAACAAAATCAAGATTTGTTCCATCTGCTTATAGGCAGCAAAAAACATAAATGTCCATTCACTTGGCCTGATATCCTGGAGTAAAGCACTTGCTCTTGCAAGCATGAGGAGAGGCTGAAGGGAACTCTCTGCATTTAAACAGAGAAGATGAATTGTGCCCAAATCAGTGCATACCCGTCACTGCCAATGATTTACGTCCCTGAACGTTTGGCTCTTCAAAACAGGTGAGTAGATGAATATTTGTGTTTACCTTCGAGGTTTATACCACAGGATTCCTGAAGGGAAATGGAACAGTGGAAATGAAACCTGATTAATTCTGATGTGAGAGGCATTCTATGCAATGGAAATTAAATCTTAGAGCCTTGGGGATTGCTAGTTTCTTTAGCTCTTGAATAAAATTGGAGGTTGCAGAAGCTTTTGTGAAGTACAGTCTTTAACTTTTAGAGGAAAAAGGTTAAACCTTTGTTTCTTTCTTCCTCAACAGTTATTCTTTTAGTAATCTTAGACTTTTCACAGGAATTTTCTTGAAAAGCTTTCATTTCCTTGATAGGTATGGAAATGTACTCTTTAAAAAAGTAAAATGTTCTCTGCATGCTTGTCTATACAAGAGAAACACTCCCTTTCGAGGAAGAACAGGGTGGGTTCTATTTGCATAAAGGAAAGGAACTAGCATTGTGTAGAAGACATTATACGTCCTAGATATTCATATTAACATTGTGTCCTAGGTACATATATTGACCTTGATAACCTCAATAACTTAATATTGGTAATGTAAACATTGATATAGTAGAATATACAAGCCTGACAATTTCAAGTGATCATGCTATTAGAGCCCGTCTGGTTGTCATTAATATTTGTATTATTGCTATCATTAGTTGTAGTAAGTGTACTAGTAATAGTAGCAGTATTTGGGCATCTATGGTGTCTCAATTCTGTAGGATAGGCACATTATATAAATTATGTCTCATCCTCACAATGACACTGAAATATACTAGTTTTCTCACTTTATAGACGGGGAAACAGAGTTTAAGCAAGCGTTTGAGATCTTGAAAAGCTCAACTTGAGGAATCAAGCTTCACAAAGAGAAAAATTCAGGGAGGAGCGGAGTTGGGAGAATTTGAATAAGGCTGTTTCCCAAGATGGCACAGCAGTTATTCACCTACAAATCTTAAGTCTATAAACTTATGTATGCAAGCAGTGGAATTGTATTTTTCTAAAACTCAGCTGAATTTTCACTAAAAATATAGAGAAATACTATATCCCACTGGTGCCGAATACTTAATCTCTGTCCATTGGGCAGAGTTTCATCTAAGAGTTGGGGAAGAGGCTTCTGTAATCAGAAGGCCCAACAGACAGGGGAAGTGCCTGGGCCCTGATGGATCATCCGCCCTAGTTGGCATCCACTAAGACATGTCCGTTCCTTCAGTCTTTGATCACTGGGCCACACAGGCAAAGCTTTAATATACTGGCCTGGGCAGCCAAGGTCTGCTGGCTCTCCGTGTCATGTCCATTCTGCCATTGGGTGAACATGAATCGTCCTTCCTTTTGTACTTCTCATGATGCAGAGACTCTGTGAGGCTATTTTAGGCCTGCCTCTACAGCGTCCCCACAGGACACTTCTTCTAAGTCCTACAATGGGAATGATCCTAGACTCTCAACTTCTCTGGGAAACATAGTTAAGGAAAGCCAGTATCATAATGGGTGTGCTGCTGGCCTGGCCTCATCCTCTGTGAACCTGGTACACTGCAAGACACCATATGATGATGAAAAAAGTTCTCCTTCCCCCCGAACTCTGCAAAAAAAAATCTCTAGAGCTGGTATAGAATTGAATGAGAGTAAGAATGCACACATAATGCCTCATACTGACTTGTTCTAGAAAATGAAGAAAGGGCATAAAGAGGCTTTGAGGCTAACAGGCCTTGTGCAATACTCTAACAAGTGCCAGCTTTGTTGTCAGAGTCAAGACCAAATCCTGCACTTACTACCTTCTAGCTGCTCTGCCTAAGAAAAGTTTCTTAATCTCTTGATAATTCAGTGTCTTCATTTAAAAAGGGGCATAATAACAACTTCATTACAAGAATTTCCTAAAGATTTAATATTAACTAAACCAAAAGCTGTTATAGAGCTTTCATTTGTCAGGCACTGTTTACAGGGCTTTATGCATAATAACTCATTTAATCCTCACCCTAACCACATGAATAGATGTTATTATTATCCCCACTTTACAGTAACCACAGTACAGAGATATTAAGGAATTTGTCCAAGGTCACATGACTATTAAGTGGCAGAGCTAGGACTTTCCCTCAGCGAGTTTTGTGCTAGAGACCATATTTCTACCCACTCCATTATATTGCCTCTCTACTTAGACTTGAAGTGAGTTGCCATATAATTAGTTGTCCAAATCAAGATCCTTTTGAGTAAAAGTGGCACTAAAATAATGACACTGGGACAAGATGTATAAACAGAGATTCTCCCAGGGAAACTAGAACATAAAAGCATCTTAATAATAATGTGCCCCTCAATACTAGACATAGGGCCTTAACCTGCAAAACAGAAAAACATTAATCTAACATGACCTAGAACATAAGCCACACTTGTATTTGTTCCGTTGACGTCTAAACATGGCAAGGTTTCCATCAAGAGAGTAATAAAAACAAAATTAAACCATATCTTTGTGTGACTATGGCTAACAACCATAGCAAACTTCTCTTCCATTACTGCAGTCACCGCCACCCCCCACATCCTGTTCTCTCTCACCACCAACCTACCGAGGGTCTGTCTCAGCATCTTTGCAAATCACACCACTAACCTTCCCGCAGAGAAATCGATCCAGGTTCTCCCTTGAAACTGAGACCAATTGGTCAGGCTCCACTGCCAAATGCCTTCCCATCGGAGACTCTCCTTCATTTCTCCCCTGAAGCATTACTCATCTTCCAACTGGGAAGCTCCTCCCTCTCAGTAATCAGATGTCTGTGGCAGGTGGGACCAGTAAAGCCACCCAGTGAGAGGCTGAATGATTCTTTTTGGTCCTCACTACTGAATTGCTATTTTTCCAGGCACAATTCACATTTATTTAAGCTATATTGCAATACTGATGATTCATAGTCTGTCTGGCATTCAAAATAAATCAACCAACATCAATCAATGCATATGTATTGAACATCTATTTTAAGCACCTGACCTTCGTTTTTATACAGCCAATTATTCCCCATTGTGCTGATGAAGGGTTTACTTTTCCCTCCAAGGCCCACTACCCTGTCCTTGCCCTCATTGACCCTCATTTGAGTTGTCTTGACTTCCTGCCCAGATCAAACAGAGCACTTCGAATTTTGATCCAGGCTTACTGGATGCTGGCCACTCTCCCACATCTTGGTGCAAATAGAAAATGGAATGAAAATTTTCTTACTGAGTCTCTCTCTCCCAGTAATCATTCACAATTCTCAGTACAGGAAGGGAGAGTTAAAGGCAATGCAATGTACTCAATGCAGGCATATTAGTCATCTATTACTGCAAAACAAAGTATCCTAAAGCATAGTGGCTTAAAAACAATAAACATTTGTTATCTCATGTAGTTTCTAAGGGTGGGAATCTGGGAGCAGCTTAGTTGAATGGTTCTGGCTCAGGATCTCTCATGAAGTTGCAGTGATGATGTCAACCAAGGCTTCAGTCTTCTGAAGGCTTGACAGGAGCTGGAGAGTACACTTCCAAGATGGCTCATGTGGCTGTTGGCTGGAGGCCTCAGTTCCTCATCATGTGAACTCCTATATAGGGCTGCCTGAATGTTCTCAAGACGTGGCAATTGCTTCCCCTAGAGAAAGTGATCTAAGAGAAGAAATAGGAAGGAAGCTATAGTGCCTTTTATCACCTTGCCACACACTGTTACTTCCACTGTATTCCATTCATTAGAAGCAAGTTACTAAGTCCAGCCCACATTCAAGGGAGAGGAGAACTAGGTTCCATCTTCTGGACGGAAGAGTATCAAAGTATTGTGAACATATTTCAAGATCACCTCAGTAGGTATATTAATCAGGGTTCTCCGGAAAAACAGAACTAATAGAACATCTATCTCTTTCTCTCTATCCATCTGTTATAAGAAATTAACTCACAAAATTATGGAGGCTGGCAAGTTTAAAATTGGAAGAGCCAACATCGCAGTTCTAGTCTGAAGGCCGGAAGCTGCTATAGACCCAGAAAGAGCTGATGTCCCAGTTTAAAGACCATCAGGTAAGAGAATTCTCATTTACTTGAGGGATGGTCAGCCTTTTGTTCTATTCAGGCCTTCAACTGATGGGATGAGGCCCACCCACATTATGAAGGGCAATCTGCTTTACTCAAGTCCACTGATTTAAATGTTAGTGTCATCCAAAAAAATCCTCCCATCAACACTAGAATAAAGTTTGACCAACTGTCTGAATACCGCATGGCCCAGTCTAGTTGACACATAAAATTAACCATCACGGTAACCATTTGAAAAAGTTTATCAATAATGACATATTCTTGTTGTTCCTCTAGAATTTCATTAATTTACTGACTCATTCTCTGGAAAACAATAATAACTCTTATTTGAATAGAACATTATAATTTGCAAACCACTTCTCAAAAGCTTTAGTAATTTTAAATTTCACAGCATCCATGATAAGAACACTAAGGTCCAGAGAGGTTAGGTAACTTGTTCAAAGCCTCACAGCTAAAACTGGAAGAGAAAAATCAAAAATCGAAGGACAGGTTCTCTGAGTCTAGATCCACGGCATTGTCCTACACACAGCCTTGTCAGCAATTGTATATTCTAATATCTGTGGAGACCAGATCAGTGGTTTTTCACAATGCTTACAGCAGTCACATTCCTTTTGTAAACGAAGTTTTATGGAGAATGAAATGTATTAAGAGGATAAGAGTGAATCTGCTGAGGGTGAAGCTAGGTAAGGCTGGAGCAGATGAAGCTCTGCTTGCTCTGTCTCTCTTTTCCTCCCCTTAGTGGACCCTTAGGAACCATCAAGAAGCTGTGGAACCTGACTTAAAATCCACTGGCCTAGATCATATTGGCTTCTGTCTTGAGAACGAGGCTTTGTGGGAGGAAAAGAAAGCCCACTTCTCAAGTCAGGAAGGACTACTGGGTTATCACTGTTATTTTGCCTTCAGCTAGATAAGCACCTAGCTCTGGTGTTCCAGAGGGGTTTTCCAGGAGAAAAACCTCAAGTTTAGATTTGGGAGGTAGGGTATTAGATTGTGATTTATCTTGGACCACATGTATTCACACCTTTAAGTTTGTTCTAAGTTATATTGTTTCTGAAGTTAGACTCTCCTCAGTTTTCTGTGTTGTAAAAAGAGAATTACAAAAAAAAAAAAGTAGGATGCCAGAGCAAAAAGAGTTTGAAAAGGTACTTGGCAAAGTGAATGGGAACATAATTTAGAGTGTCTGACTACATTACTTTTTATAATTAGAACATTTCATGATTATAAATGGTTGATTATAAAACCTCAGCCAGCCTGTCAGCCAGACACCTTCGGAAGCTCTAAAAAGAATACTTTTTAATCCTGGAAAAAAGCTCTACCTCCACAATACAGTAAGATACAATAACACTTCCATATCTCAAATAAGAAAAGAACAGTGGTCACTGAAGAGTCAGGCTAAAATCAACACGCTCAGCTCCTACTGAATACTGCAGATATGGAGCTGCACTCCACGCTGCTTCCCTCTCACTTCTTCCAGCTCAGACTCAGTAAATTACATCATGTCCCTGCAAGCCTTCCAAAGCCCCGACGACTTGCCTGCAGGATGACATTTCAATTCCTGATCCAGCATATTAGACCCGTCAAAATATACTATAGTTCTGTGTATTTGCATATTTCAATTCAATTAAAATAAATTTTGCAAATATTAGTTGAGAATTAACAGGTTCTGTGCTAGTTGAGAGGATATAAACAAAAAAAGGCAGAACCTTGAGAAGCTCTCAGCTTAACAGGATAGAGGTAATAGTACACAGGTCACAGATACACCATGACACATGCAATAACAGACATAATCCAAGGGACAGAGAAGCGAATGATCAAGTTGGAGACTTCCCAATATAACAATGCGCTAGACGTTGAAAAGCAGACTGACTTTTTTACAAATAGAAAAGTTAGCCAAGTGGAGGGCAGGGTAGTGGGATGAACAGGTAGAGGGAGGACAGGTGACTTCCAGGTACAAGGAATAGCCTATCTAAAGCTTTATAGAGAGACTGCCAGAGGTTTTCATCCCCAGCAGCCTCTGGGGCAGTCAGTAGGAGAGGAGGCTCCCAGCTTCCTGCCCAGTGGCAGCAGTGTGACGCCAGCACTAGCAGAGGCATTGGCAGCGCCCCGTCCATTGGCCGCTGAGCACCTACCCTTCAGCTCAAGGGGGCAGCAGCACCCAATTTTGAGTAACCACTTGCTTTTCACTTTTGCCATTTTGATCCTTTTGATATGTTTTTTTTTTCTTTTTTTCCCCAGTTTATTGAGACATAATTGACAAATAACATCGTATTAGTCCAAAGTGTACAACATGGTTTGATATATGTATATGTTGCAAAATGTATCACCATAATAAGTTTAGTTGACAGCAATCACCTCACATAGTTACAGAATTCTTTTTCTTATGAAGAGAATCTTTAAGATCTACTCTCTTAGCAATTTGCAAATATTCATTGCATTATTGTTAACTGGAGTCACCGTGCTGTACATTACAACCCCAGGACTTATCTGTCTCATAAGTGGAAGTTTGTACCTTTTGACCCTCTTCACCCATTTCACCCACCCCCCTTCCCCCACCTCTGGACACCACCAATCTGTTCTCTGTATCTACGATTTAGGTTTGTTCAGAGTCCACACATAAGTGAGATCATACAGTATTTGTCTTTCTCTGCTTGACTTATTTCATTTAGCATAATGCCCTCAAGGTCCATCCATGTTATTGCAAATGGCAGGATTTCCATCCTTTCTTATGGCTGAACAATATTACATTGTAAATATAAACCATATTTTCTTTATCTATTCATCCAAAGATGGACACTTAGGTTGTTTCTATGTCTCGGCTATTGTAAATAATGCTGCAGTGAACATCCAATATGTTTTTACCTTATTTCCTGTGCTGAATTCTCTCTGCTTGAAATGCCTAGAATAACTCATGTTGTCATGATTGGACATTGACTAATACAAGCTCCTAGCTCAGAGTTAGTGCTGAATAATGAAAGAATTTATAGATGAAGGAATGAATAGAAGGACAGATAAATGATGAATTAATGAGGATGCCCTTATTCCAAAATTAAGACCTAGTTTTGGCAAAGAAGTCATGTATTTACAGTGACATCATAAGGGTGAAGAACAGTGTCATCAAGGAATGGAGAATTTCCTAAGATTCTTAAACAGAAAAAGGAATGACAACAGCTTCATTGCAAATATATTAAGCTAGACTGGAGATTTTATAATCCTCCATCATTATTCTCCAACAAATAAGAGGGGAGAAAACTTTTTATCAGTTTGGATTTGGATATTATGAATTACAAAGTACACTCTATTTCCCGTTGAAAAATGAAAGTGCCAATGGAAAGGTTTTATATTTTTATTTATAAGCGTCCTTAATCCCTTGCTTTATTTTAGTTGTATTTTCATACAGTCTTTGGAGGTCAAATCAGAGTTCTCTGCAAACAGTTTTCATTTTCAATGAAGCCTTAAAGTTTAAAATGTACAAAATCATGAATTGACTATACAGCATTCGAGGCTGTTGGGACTAAAGCGAATAGAGTATACTTTTCTTTTGCGAGGGGACAATTTTGTCAGTAAGCTCTGGCAAGCAAAGATCAGATGGGAATTAGAGGGGCAGTTTGATTTCTTAGGAGATCAATGAATATGACAGGTTAATAGATGGCACACAGCTGGTGTCAGGTTCAGAAGAAGTGATGACAAGGGACAAAGGAGAGGACAAGATGAGCATTTATATAACCAGTGTCCAGTTCTGTGTCAAAAATCAGAATGCCTTGGGGAAGACAGGAGTTAGTGGTTATCCTCCCCAGGATAATCAAAGCAATCAAAACATCTCAGACATTCGGAGGGTCCCCTAGGAACCCAGCCACTTCCTCTTCAAGACCACAGGGACTTCTCTGAACAGCAGTCGGTGCAGTGAAAACATCAGCCATGGTTTCTGGATTAGTCTCCCCGGTGTGACATGCTCCTCTAGGGAAGACAGGAAGGTGTTCCCACCCGGTGAGGGTCAGAAGCAGGGAAACATTTTTTCTTGTGGCCATTCCCACCTATGGGAGGTAGTGTAGCTCAGCAGGAAGAAAATGGTCTTAGAAATGATATACCTGCGTTGAAATTCAGTCTCCACCGTTTATTTACCAGGCAAGTGATTCAGCCTCTATTATCCTCAATTTCCTTCGCCATAAAACGAAAATAATAATACCTACATCCAATGATCATTGAAGGCGTTAAATGTTGATGACGACGACGACGATGATGATGATGATAATGAAAATGATAAAAGCAGACATTTGTGTAAAATTTGCTAATAGACATTGTTCTGAGTGCTTTACATGTCAAGTCAAATCCATATTTAAGATGTATATGTTTATAAAGTGCCTGTATAATACCTTGAATTGAGAGTACCTAATAAATGGTAGCTGTCTTGCTGATGCTTGGTGGGGGTAATGGTGGTGCTGTTATCATTCTTTTCCCTTGAGATCCAACCACTAAGGCCACTAGTGTATTAAACTGAATATGCCTTCTCAGGTTCATGCTGACATGACTTAACGTCAATAGGAATGCTTATCTGAGGACAGTGTCATCTAAGCAGAATTTTAGAACACATGCAAGAAATTAAAACAGCTTTATTTATATTGTTCTCAATATACTCATTCTCATTCATGTAATTAAAAAAAAATAAGAGTACCATTAGGAGGGTAATTTGGGGTACGAGGAATATTGAACTATGGGATAAAAATGCTTAAAAACCATTAGTCCAAGCTTTTCCTGGATGCTTCTTGAGAATGTGCATAGAGATTCTAACTGAGGGAGAAAAAAGTATAAATAATAGGATACGAATATATTTGAGAGATAATTGAAATGACAATTTAATAGTAATGGTAGGTGCTGAATGTATTCAAGAGTCAGAGGTTCAAACTACACCATATCAAAATGTTACAAATTCATAGAACATGAAGACAAAAGCAGAGGAAGTACTCTGTCTAGAAAATATACACTATAATCATTTTTATAAATAATTTTTTTAAATAACATATACAGATATTTACAGAAATAGTGAAAGGGTAATGGCAGGTGCATTGGCTTTAGAGTCTGGCTTTTAACCTAGGCAAGTTGCCTACAAGTCTCAGTTTCTTGCCCTTGTCAACTAAATGGAAATATTAATATCTGCCTCACAGAACTGCATCTGTTTAACAAAGTAATATATGTGAAGTGCATAATGTGCTAGTCTCTACATAGTAATCACTCAATAAATGTTAGCTCATTCCTCAACTTAAAATCTATAAGTTCTTCAACAATAATAGCTGGATGAGACATTCTCAATTCATTTGATTAAAAATACTAATTTGTGGACCCTTCCTAGTACCACGTAAGATCAGCTTTACAGCACTTGGGGGAGAAGGAAATGTTTGGAATTTTATATTATATGAGTAATGATTATTATAATTAGACAAGAAGAGTAAAGATCTATGATAGGCTTTCTTCATCAATTCTTTATAGAATTTAGAATATTTTTAAATGATCCTCTTTAATAGGCTTAATAGGAAGATAGAAAAAAAAATAAAAATTAAAGAATTAGACCACAATATTTTGAGAACAATCTTAGCAATTAATTGTCTTAGGAACACCAAGGAAAAAGAAGACTTTAGAAGAGAACATTGTATGTAGGTAATAAATATGTCACTTTGTCACACAAGAAACAAAACTTTGTAATAGGCACAAACCATGGAAAATAAATTTCTGTGAAAATAACATTATAAATGAGAACTAATAAAACTCATATGAATGTATTAGATCAATATTCTCATTAGAGAAGGGATTGGGTATTACCCAAGGAGAATTTCAAATAACTGCTGAAAGTCAGTAGGTGTGGCCTTGGGGTGGTTAGATGATGGTGCACACTGGTCCAAGAAATGCAGTGTAAAATGGCGTATTAGGAGACCTCGGTTCAATTTCCAGCCCTCACTTAGTTTCCTCTGGGACCATTCACCTGCATCTACACTAGACATTTGAAATAGAGTGCTAGGGTGAAAGCAGAAAGGCTGCCTGTAGGGTGTCAGCTCCACTAGTGACAGAAGTGCTTTTCTAAGACTTCTCTCCAATTGTTAAGAACATGCTTGCTGTACAACAGAAGACCCTGCAGTTTGCTTCTCTCTGATCTCAGCACCCTTGATCAGCAGTGCTGCAAGGCTGTAGGACAATGTCTCAGGTGAGATGGGTATGTTTCAGCCCACATATTGCCAAGTTGTGCTGAGTTGTCTGATTTGAAATTGCTCAGTTATACTGGTGTCTACATCCACCCACTGATTTTTTGTGTGTGTGAGGAAGATCAGTGCTGAGCTAACATCCACGCCAATCCTCCTCTTTTTGCTGAGGAAATCCAGCCCTGAGCTAACATCTATTGCCAATCCTCCTCCTTTTATTTCCCTTTTTCTCCCCAAAGCCCCAGTAGATAGTTGTATGTCATAGTTGCACATCCTTTTTGTTGCTGTATGTGGATCGCCGCCTCAGCATGGCTGGACAAGCGGCGCGTTGGTGCATGCCCAGGATCTGAACCCGGGCCGCCAGTAGCGGAGCGCACGCACTAAACTGCTAAGCCACGGTGCCGGCCCCCCACCCACTGATTTTATAAGAAAGAAGTTTCATTCCACTGAAGGGTTGCTGTGTGTGTGTGCGTGCGTGCGTGTGTGTGTGTGTGTGTGTGTGTGTGTAGAGTTCCTATCTTTCTAATCTGTTTGCAATGAATCATGTTAAATCGCAATTACTTTCTCCAGATCCTTTCATGTAGCAATAACTTAATATTAAATATGATTTTATATTTTTATATTGTTTGCATTTTGAATAAAGAGAAAAGAGAAGGATTGAACTTAGCTGTTTATACCTCATAAGTCTAGCTAATGTCAAAATTTCCCTCTAATTTCCTTCACTTCTTCCCATGTGAGATATATATTGAGCAGTTACTATGTGCCCAAACTGCCAAGCATTAAATGATTGAAATAATTAAAATCCACCCCATTTCCCAAATCTCTATAAACAAGAAATTAAAATATGGAGGAGCTATAAAAAAATGATTAAGTGATAAATATGACTTTTTTCGATCATAAACAACCAACACCTTTATTGATCATATATTATATGAGGCAACGTGGTATATTTATTGGAAGGCAACCTAATGCAATTTATCTCACAACCTTACACGCACACACGCACGAAATACGAGGTCAAAGGGTCAGAGATTTAAATCCAGGCTATGCCGATGCGCTAACTGCAAACTTGAACAATTTATTTAATTTCTCTCAGCTGTAATTTCCTTATTTATAAAACAGGACAATAATATTATGAGATCTTATATATAAGTATATATAAGATAATATATATGAATGAGATAATGAACCAGTCCATAACAATTGCTCAGGAAATACTTGTTTCTTTCCCTTCGTGCAGAGTTCTGTCTGGACAGCAAGGTTACAAAGAGAATTACAAAGTATAATATGTTATATTTTTACCCTCAAGGAACCTCCACTTCAGTAAAGCATGAAAGATATTCACCCATGAAAAGCTAATTCATAATACTTTAGTAGATATAGGTTTATGGTGATGTAGGTTTACAGGCTCACAAACAGCCTTCTGTTCATAACGTGACTTACATTATGCAGGCTTTCATCCTGGGGAAAGGATTTACTGACCCATGGTCACACGCATTCTCTTCTGTTAGGAAGTTCTGTTTTCAATTTAAACTTTTTACTGTAAACTAATAAATACACTAATTTGCCATGAGTTTAATTAACCAGAATCATTTCCCTTGAGCCTAGTCATCTCTGGGCACAAGGACAAAACTGAATGAAGCTCTGGACTACCAAAATGTGACCAGATTCTGGATCGTGTAAGGTGGCGTGCTTTTTCCAGTCTCAACAAATACTAAACAGGGTGGTCTATGTTCCAGATTAGTGCTTCAAAATTAAAATCCAGAAGAGAAAAGAACTAGAAAGAAATACTCTTGTTTACTGTTCAGACCATTGGGAATGGAAAACAGCACCTAAGACTTCAAATGCTGCAACAATGATCCTCTACTGTAGTTACACAGAGCCACAGGTTTTGCTTTTTGGATGTTTGTTTATATATGTATATATAATATAATATATATATATATATATATATAAAACCACATCCTACTGGACTAATAAATCCCAACCTATGTGGGTGGGACCCAGTATTAGGGTGGTCTGGGTTTCCATACTTTTTAAAACTCTCCAGACTACTCTAGTGTGTAGCCAAGGTTTGTGAACCCATGGCCTGTAGGCAATTAATATAAACAAGTAAAAGTGGACCAGGTGGGAGTCATAGGTAATTGAACACTATAAACCCAACTTTAGGGCAGCCATTACCACTCTACAACCATTTTTTTGTGGAATTGCAGGCTCATTGTCAATGGATCTTGATATGTTTGAGAAAATTCAGAAATCTGGAACTTTTTGATAAATTTCCCAATTTTTAACTGTTGACAAAAAATTCAAAGCTTTAAATATTATTCTGTGAAACCCACAAAGCCTATTTTCAGGCCACGAGCTTGTGTCCTCTGATCATAAACCAAGAAAGCCTATGTGGCATGCAAAGCCAACACAGAGGTTGAACCAAGTCCTTAAACAACAAGGAAAAAACTAAAACTTACACTGATTCTGTTGTTTGACATCCTACATAGAAAATGATCAATCGGTGTAATGTTTTGTTTTTTCCTATTGATATTTTATCTTGACTTCAGTCAAGAGCATAAGTGTCTTGAAGGCAGGAACTAGATTTAGTCTCCCGGTTAATTTCACTTCCAGCCCTGAACACATCCTTGAGCATTTATAAATCCTTGAGCATGTTATAAATGTGATGTATGAAATGCTTTAAATATAGACTAAACCAGTCTTCTTTTTCATGTTTACTCAGAAAAAATATGCAGTGAATCCAGCAAGTATCTAGGGAAGGTAATTTAGTGGTCAAAATCAATCTGTTAATTGCAATATCAAAAATCTCTCTCTCTCTCTCCTCTGCCTGCCTTCCTCCCTCACTCTCTCAGTTTCTTTATCTCTTTCAAAAGCTGGGATCCACCCCATCTTGAAAATGCCACCTTTTATGTAACAACAACCTGTAGAGAAACTGAAGGGAGTAACTTTTCTGAAGACAACCATGGAAAGGCTAGAATATTGATCATGAAAGATTTTAATTACACTGATATCGATTGGGATAATGGCAATTTAATTATAGAAAAGAGGAAATGTTCTGTCCTCAAGTCACATTGTTTTTTGTTTCTAAGAGTTTCTTTGGCTAATCTTTATGAAGAGAAGGTTTTTGGGTTTTTTTTTTTTATTTTTTTTCTTGGAGCCTTTCCTAAAAATTCAGGCAAGTATGATAAATCAGGTTGAAGCTGAGGAGCATCTCAAATCTCGTTATCAACTTATTATTTGATTTGAAATGCTCAAGAGAGTAGCTGCTGATGAAGGGAAACAATGCGAGCATTTCTGACTTTGGGAAAGAAGTCTTGGAAAGAACGCAAAGTGCCCTGCGGAATGTTAACTGGAATTCTGTTAGATATGAGAAATTTACTGCACGTAAGTAAGGAATTGAGCATTTAGGAAACAACTGGAAAGGCTAGCATTGAAATTCAACTGAGACAAGGAGTAATCACAGCACTGAATTTAGAATGAAAGAGTTGAATATGAAATAAAATACAAGAACGCTCACTAAAAGATGATTCGAGGCAGTGCTTGAAGATGAGGGTTGCTTAAAACATTCTCTTGTCCATGACACAGTTTATCTTAAAATACCTAAAACATGATGTCCTGCAAATTTGCAACGAGGTAAGTACATTATTACATTGTAGTATTAGAGAATGTAAATTCATAGCCTCCGATTAAACACTACTTTTTGTGAAATTTATTTGCCTAAGAGAAATAGATGTAGAACACTTGGATCTTTAAAAAGATTGGACTTCTCTAAGAAGCTTGTTGTAACCACAGTAACAACCTTCATTATGAGAATTTTTTTTTAAACTAATTGATTAGGGACCGGCCCCGTGGCTTAGTGGTTGAGTGCGCGCGCTCCACTGCTGGCGGCCGGGTTCGGATCCCGGGCACGCACCAACGTGCGGCTTCTCCGGCCATGCTGAGGCTGCATCCCACATACAGCAACTAGAAGGATGTGCAACTATGACATACAACTATCTACTGGGGCTTTGGGGGAAAAATAAATAAATAAAATTATAAAAAAAAAATTTTAAACTAGTTGATTAATTGGTAATCATTAAATGGAATTTAAATGTTTTTGCTATTATGAATTTGGTTTGAATGGCATTTGTTACAATGGACTCAACCCCTGTGAGACTATACATATATATACATATACACACATATACACATAGTTATTATATATATTATAATTTGTATAGTATAATTATATATTATATTAAACTATATTAAATGATATTGTAACTATGTATACACACATATATATAGTTAACTATATATATAGTTATAATACAAACATAAATACATAGTAGAACATGGCAAAACACAAGAAAGAGCATAAATATTTTAATATATGAGGGCTCAGAAACTTCCTTCCCTCTTTATTTCCTTCTCCCTTTTAAATCTCACTGTATTCTGTTCCTTTATTTTGGTTTATATTCCTTCTTTATCCCTTATCATTTAAGCATATGTACGTTATAATAGCCTTCAGATTTTTTTACCCAAGTTCTTAGTAGGTAACTTCTGTCTCTCCACTGTGGATTACTTCCTCCTATGGTTTGTAATTTTCACCAGGGATTGTTTTAACTCTGGGAGTTCTGTATAGCCTGGCTTGTAGACAAGTCCCTACAGAGCGGTGATGAATTTGCTTCTACAGAGAGATCTATGGGTTTTATCACTATGGGACAAATTTTTATAATTAATTTCCTGGCTCGGGGATTTCCACATCGTGCCAAAATATAAATTTGGTCACATAATCCAAACATGGCACAACTTCTGGCTTTAACTGCTCATGGGGGACTGCCCCACCTCCAGGGCTTCAGGCAGGATACACAGCATTTCACTGAGCAGGCAGCACTTCCAGGGTTCAGCTTTATGCAAGAGCCTGAACTCAAGCTCCCCTTCTTGTATAAGCCAAGGCTCTTATCTCCCGTCCCTATATGGATGCTAGAAACTCAGCCTCTGGTCTTAGCTCCTATAATCAAGAATGTTGGGTCCCAGTTTGCTGTAACATCAGCTAGGATGCTTACTGCTCTGGCTTTAATCCCTGGTGTGGGCATTTGGGTTTTCCTTTTCTTTTTTTCAAGCTCAGTGTTTACATATTTAAATTTTTGACATATTCCATTTTGTTAATATGCATTTAGATTTTTATTTCTTCTAGGAGGAAGCCCACGTTAACTCAATCTTCCATGTTGCTAAAATCAGAAATCTCCTCCCCCACTCTGATGACAGAGAGGACAGATTTTCATGAAAAAGGTGTCAAGAATGAAAGAGAAACTCCTCGAGATTTTATTCAAAGTTGTCACAGCATAAGTATTTAAAGCCCTTTACAATGATAAGAAAATGTGCATATGAGAAAATCTTACCTAGAAAATGCTCGTTTAGATGTAGTACCAGCGGTATATCCAACACATTTTTCTTCTACCAAGAAGGTGAGGATGTTGGTGCTACGGGAATGTAATAAATGTAAATTGCTGGTATAATTCAGTCCAATCCAAGATTTGGACTAAGATGGTACAATTTCATCATTCTTACCAAGTGTCCATCGTAACTTCCTTAACTCAACAGAGGCTGGAATGCCAATGAGATGAGGTGGGGTAGTGGCAGCAAAGGATTATTATGAGGGCAGCGAAGGATTCCAGGGCACTGGATTAGGATCCTGTCCTTTCCTTTGCAGAAACGTTTAGGGAGTAGACAGCTGTAACCAACTACCACCAAATATGTCAACGAAGCATCCGATCTGTACCAGAGCCACACAAAGGCAATAGTAACAAATCAAAGAGCCAGGCAGGTAAGGGGAAGCCAGAGTCTGACACCAGGAGTGAATGACAAAGCAAGGAGCAGCAAGCATCAGGAGTGCATCTGGGAGGCAAATCTGCTCTGACAGCATATTTGAGATGGTGAACAATTCCTGAGGTTCTAATCCAGCTTTTGGCTCCATCCCAATGCTTAGGGTGGGAAGAGCCTGATCCTTGGGCATAGCCATAACTTACCTTAACAACATGGGTTCTATTGCTTCCACAAGATCACCACCAAAGCACAGGCACCCAAAATGTACATCAGCAGGATTTCTGTAGTATATAGGATAAGAAAGCTCTTTTCCTAGTATTGACTATGAGAAAAGGGCTTCCATCCAATAAATTTTTAATTAAAATTAAGTATATCACTTCTGGTAATCATACATATATGTGTAAGCCTCACTGTTGTATGTGTGAATAAATAAATATATTTATATCAAAGCTTAAAGCTAGAAGAAATCTTATGAAGCATAGTGTCAGACACCTGCACTCACAGAGTAGAAATTCAGGTCCAAAACTTGATGTGGCTTGGTCAAGTTTGTACTGCTAGCCCGTAGCATAGCAAATATGGCAGAACATGTACTAGAATCAAGTTTCCTGACTCTCAGTTCAGTAGTCTTCCCAGAAAGGCAACATTGTGTATACAATTTTAGTCTACTGGTGAAGAGAGTTGAGTTAATCATAATCCTCATAATCCTCAGCTATTGGCACACTGTCATCCTTGATCCATGTAAAGACCTGAATTATTTTTATTTTTATTTTTTTTAGTTTTTCCCCTTTATTCTTGACCCCTACTCCATTTCCCCTCCACCACACAGGAACTCATTCAAATGTGACCAATATATGATCTTGAATATGTAAATATCCTGCACACATTATATGTGTTTAGGTGTGTATAAATGTGTTGTTAATTTCCCTAAATGGTATGGAAATAATTCTAATTCTTACTCCTTTTCCTGAAATCTACATTCAACTCATTGCTTCTAACTATTGCATAGTATTAACATAGTAAAGATCTACAACATTTTAGTTGGCCATTCCCATTGACGACAGAATTAAGATTTTGGAGCTGTTGATTAATTTTTTATTAATGTCTTTTTTTCTCTGAAATTCAAACAATCACTACAATCTACAGTGAGATTCTATGGTCCAGTAGGGTATGTTTCCTTATGATGTATAAAGCAGATGTCTTATGGGCTTCCTGTTTACAACTTATGGAACCTTTTGCTTAACATGTCATTTCTCAAATATACTACTAAGAGCTAATAATGTGGAAAAAAACTGTCAGTGGTTACAGGAATTTGGGCTATATACACATCATATCCAAGGGGCATGAGGTATAAATTTTCATTAAGATTAGAAATGTGCTTTGGAGTATATTTACTTGTGGCAATTAGCACTAAATTTATTGGTTCACGAGAGAAAATAGCTTTATAATGTGTGAGAATATCATTTGCCAATTAAAATTCTAAAAATATAAGTCAATTATTCCCTTGATGACTTTAGTCACAAGTAAATAATGAGAAAGTATTCACAGTACAATGTGTGGGAGCAAATACTCAAAGCAAACAACACACCAGTGATCCAGCATCCTAAAGAGTAAATGTTGCTAAATGCTACCACAGACCCCAAACGTGAAAAGGAAGAAGTTTGACTCTGTTAGTTAGGATGCTTATTCAAATCTGATCATGCATTCCGTCCAATACACATGATGCACTTTTTACTAATAATTTTTTTCTTTTTGTGAGGAAGATCACCCCTGAGCTAACATCCATGCCAATCCTCATCTTTTTGCTGAGGAAGACTGTCCCTGAACTAACATCTATTGCCAATCCTCTTCCTTTTTTTCCCCAAAGCCCCAGTAGATAGTTGTATGTCATAGTTGCACATCCTTCTAGTTGCTGTATGTGGGATGCTGCCTCAGCATGGCCGGATAAGCGGTGCGTCGGTGAGCGCATGAGATCCGAACCCGGACCGCCATTAGCAGAGCACGCGCACTTAACTGCTAATCCACAGGACCGGCCCCATACTAATAATTTTAAATTGGAACTGAGAGAAGAAATGATAGGATATCAGGCATGCAAGAGATTGAGACGAATGGAGACTCTGGGCAAGCAACACAGCATGGCAAGCTAAGAATTATATCATACATATTTAAGAGCTACATTAAAATGCAGGATGAACCCAAGCAGTGACTGTCAGACAAGCTGAGTTCTAAAGAGAACACCTTGTTTAATTGATGTATGACTTTAGGTGAGTCATCTGACCTCTCAAGAATACCCTGTTCCTCTACTAAAAGAGAGAAGGAACATGTCCCATTTCATGTAACATGTTGTGATCATAAAACCAAGTGACACTAGAGCATTTAGAGCAAAAATGAACCTCCGTATTTTAATATTCATATAGAATGATTCATGACTGGGGCTGATGTGCTGACCACCAAGGAGGAAACATGAATAACATGGAAACTGGTGCTCTAGGCTTTTGACAATTTTCCCTCGCAGCTAAATTTCTTTTTATTAAAGTTGATGTGTTATGGCTTGAGAATAATTTAGGATAGAATAGTATTTAAAAGACCAAAGAAAATTATTTAACAAGATGATTAGGCTAATACACACTGAGTTGTCAACCAAGAAGTGTTATTGGGACTGCTGGATTGTAGGGTGCTGTGTACACAGTCATAGGAGTAAGAGATATTCCAGTGAAGCTTCCATAAGGGGCAGAGTAAGCTGAGGCTGTCTACACAAAAAATGTATCTCCATACCACCCGCTCTTCAAAACATACATGTATACACACGCTCATGAGCACACACGCACACAAACACACACGAGAATCAGGGAACAAAAAATCAAGTTCAAAAAAATACCTCAAAAGAAAAGCAGGAAGCAATGAACACGTAGATAACACAAGAAAAAAATCTACCAGTAAAAGTAAAAGGTGAATTTGCAAATTTAAAGGGATTTTTTCCTAGCAGAATTCAAGCTAGAATATCTATTTCTAAATCTATCTTGGCAAAACTTTTGAATTTAAGGATTAAAAAGAAAAGGCCAGTAACCATAAAAATAGGGAAAACTAAACCAACTTACCTACAAAAAATTAACTGGCAGGCCATAAAAAATAAGGGGAGAAGGGGGGCCGGCCTGGTAGTACAGTGGTTGAGTTTGCGCATTCCTCTTCCACAGCCCGGGGTTCTCCGGTTCGGATCCTGGGCACAGACCTACTCATCGTTCATCAAGCCATGCTGTGGTGGCGTCCCACATAGAAGAGCTACAACTCTACAACTATGATACACAATTATGTACTGGGGCTTTGGGGAGAAAAATGAAAACAAGGAAGATTGGCAACAGATGTTAGTGCAGGACCAATCTTCCTAAAAACAAAATTGCATTTAAAAAAAAATAAGGGGTGGGGCCAGCCCAGTGGCACAAGCAGTTAAGTGCGCATGCTCCACTGCAGCGGCCCGGAGTTCACCAGTTCAGATCCCAGGCGCACACCGACGCACCGCTTGTCAAACCATGCTCTGGCAGAGTCCCATACAAAGTGGAGGAAGATGGGCATAGATGTTAGTCGAGGGCCAGTCTTCCTAAGCAAAAAAAAAAAGAGGAGGATTGGAAGATGTTAGCTCAGGGCTGATCTTCCTCACAAAAAAAATAAATAAATAAATAAAGGGAGAAGGAAGAAAGTATAAGAATTTCTGATCTTACACTGGGTATATAACATAGCACTTTTACCATTTGTAATTAGAAGAAACACACACTCAGAAAAGTTTTCCACTTAAAGACAATAATAAATAGATTTAAAAGAAGGTGCATGCCTTCCAAACCACTAGAGATAAAAAGAGGAAACAAATTTATCACAGAAAAATGAAAGTATAAAAGCAAAAATGGGAGAAATGACATAAAAATATCAGAATGGCATCAGATTGTTCCCCTACAATACTGAAACCTAGAAAAAAGTGGAATAGTAAGTACAAATTATGAAGAAAAGTCTGCAACTCAAGGTTCCTCTGTCAAGCTTAGATATTATTCGTCTGTTAGGATAAAAGAACACTATTCAACAACAGCTAGATTAGATGAGACAGAGAGAGAGAAGAGAGAGAGATGGATATTAGGTTGTTAATATAGGGGTACATTCAAGTAGGGATGTTGTTATAGGGAGAGGGGAGCAGGAAAGAAAAAAAGATGGTGTCTTTTTAAAATGCATGTATACAATTATACTTATTTATTAACGCAAGTTATATTTGTGTGCACACGTATAAATTAACATAGAATCCTCAATCAAAGATTATTTCTCTGGAAAATAATTTCTAAAATTGCCTCAAGAAATAGAAAATATGAATAGATCAACAATCAATAAGTATGCCAAAAGATATTTTGGAATAATTACCTAGAAAGAAGTCCTTAAAACATAAAAAACTAAAATTATAAAAATTCCAGAAAATATATAGGAGATTAGCACAGCATCCTTGTGATAAACAGATACAAAAAATACTGACTAAATAGGAAAAAATTATAAATCGGAATTCTTCAAATTAAGAACTTTAGCTCATCAAAAGTCACTGTTAAGAAAATAAAAAACAAGCCACAGACAGGAAATAAATATAGCTATCTTAGAAAGGACTTACATCCAGAATACAGTCACGTGTCAGCTTAATGATGAGGATATATTCTGAGAAATGAGTCATTAGCGGATTTCACCCTTGCGCAAACATCATAGTGTGCTTACACAAACCCAGATGGTATAGCCTACTACACACCTAGACTATATGGTACTAATCTTATGGGAACCACTCATATATGTGGTCTGTCATTGACCAAAACATCGTTATGTGGCACATGACCATATATAAAGGACACCAACAAATCAATGATAATAAAAAATTACAAATAAATGAGCAAAGACTTGAAAAGACACTTCACAAAAGAGGATAAATGAATCTCCAACAAGCATACGAAAGGCGATCAGCATCATCAGTCATCAGAGAAATGCAAATTAAAACCACAATGAGATTTTACTTCATACCCACTAAAATGACAAAAAAACTGGTAATACCAAGTGTTGGTGATGATGTGTAATAACTGTCATTCTTATCCATTGCTGGTGGAAATGTAAAATGGTACAATCACTTTGGAAAGTGTTTGGTAGTTTCTTATAAAGCCTCACTTATGAGCCAGTAACTATACTTTTAGGTATATACAAAGGAGAAATAAAAGTATATTTCTACAAAAATGGCTGAACACAAATATACACAACTTCTTTGTTCACAATAGACAAAAAACAGAAAATGTCCAAATGTCCATAAATTCATGAATGGATAAAAAAAAAGTTAACATACCCATATAACGGAATATTACTCAGTAATAAAAAGGGATGATTACTAATATAAGCAACAACATGGATCAAACTCAAAACCATTACATTGTGTGAAAAAAGCCAGACACAAAAGGCAACATACTGAATAATTTCATTCATATAAAGTTCACAAATGGGCTAGAAAATGACATAAGGGAACTCAGGGGTGACAAAAATGTTCTTCTATTGGAACATGCAAGAATGTATTCATTTGCCTAAACTCATCAAACATTATACTTAAGATATGAATATTTTGCTATATTTAAATTGTATCTCAATAAAACTGAATTTAAGAAAAAGGTCACATACCAAAAATATAAAGAAGTAAAATTGGCATATAATAGTAACACTAGAAGAAAACTTAGAGAACATATTGCCGTTAAGAAAATTGAATCTACAAGAATTGAAGTGATAAAATTAACAATAATTTTAGCTATCATTTATTAAGTGCCTTCTGTCTACCAAGTGCTGTCCTATGCCCCTTTCAACATGATCTCTTTTAATCGTAATAACGACAATGACACTATTGGTTCTGTACCCCAGGCTTTCCTACCAGAATTCTGGGGATAACCCAAGGGCTATCTGATTGTCCTTGACCATGACTGGTTCAGGAATGGGCAAGTGATCAATTCTGACCAATGAGATATAAAGGAAAATCTAGTGAGACGCTTCTAGGAAAGTGTCTTCACTGTAAAGCAACCCACATGAAATTAACATCTCTCTTTCCCTCTTGGCATTGTTATGCCTGGATGCAAAGCTTAGAATTGCTGCAGCCATCATGCTCTCATGAAGCCACTGTATAGTTATTTGCACCTAAAAACAGCCTATGTGACAGCATGATTAGCAGTCCCCCTTTACAAATCAAGAAATTGACACTCAGAGATTTGATAACTTGCCTGAGGTGACACAGTAAGTAAGTGGTAAAATCAGGATACGTCTCTAGATCTCCTTCATTCTGAAATTAATGTTCTCGAACACTCCTTATTGCCTCTACTCAAGTTTATGTTAGAGCTAACGTAAACTTTATACGTTCATAAAGTTTTATAAATCCTTGTCCATTGTTTATTTTACTACATCACGTCGTAAAATATTCTTGTTATTGCATTTGAGTAAGGGTAGGAGTAACTTGCAGCTGCTTTTCTTGTTTTTTCCAGACGGTCCATCTCTTAATGTCCTCTCTTTGTATGACTGGCAAGCCTCAGGTTAAATGTTTCCTCTAGAAAATCTTTCTTTACCTCTGCAGACTGTATTGAGCATTCTCTCTTTTGTCCTCCTTGCCTCAATACCAGTCTGCCTCTATGAGCTGCTGTTCTAGTCCTCTTTTATTCCAGCACATAGTGCCATGCCTGGTGCAACATAGATGATTAATGATAATGGAGAAGTCCTTGAGTGAATTGGAAGGGAGGGAGGGGAGGAAGGAAGGAAGGAAGGAAGGAAGGAAGGAAGGAAGGAAGGAAGGAAGGAAGGAAGGAAGGAAGGAAGCAGGGAAGGGAGGGAGGGACGGAGAGAGGGAGGGAGGGAGGGAGGGAATGAATGAATTAGGGTAGACGCATCACCCTATAGTCAAACCCTATTGAAATTTCAAAAGGACAGATTGAAATTGTTATGCCCTCATCCTCTGAGTCTCAAAGACATTTTATTCCTCTCTTATTGCACTCACATTCTGCCTTGTCTTAAATTAATTGTATACATTTACTTTCCTCCTAATCCATAAACTCCTCGAGTTTGAGATCTGTCATCTCCACTGATGACCCACGCACGTAACATGGTGTCTTTCGCTTAATAGAAGCATATAAAATGCCTGAATCAATTTAGAAGGATCTTGTCAGTAATGGGAGAAATCTGGACTAGCCAGCATTTTAAGGATGGCATCTTGGAAATCTGGTGGGATTTTGTGAGCTCTGTTCATGATAGAGCAGGGCTCCTGCACTTGTCCATTTAGTATCTCCATAGCCTTTTTGGAATTGCTATAGTCCTAGCACCTGCACTTCAATATGTAATACTTGTTTACAACAGCTTGTTGTTTACTGTTTAACAACCGAAAGTCTAGCCTCCTTATAAAGGGTGCAAGTCTGCAGTGAGACCCTGGAACACATGATCTCTGGCCCATGCTCTCTTTGAGAGTCTATTTCTATGTTTCTATTCAAGAACTAAGACATGGGCATTTTCTTTTATGATGTCTGCCAAGGTGCTTGGCACAGTAAATATTTGCCAATCATTTGAATATTTGAAAGAGGAAGTAATGTTCATATTGTTACATCTTGACATTTTTAATGCCTCAGAAAAGTCATTCTGTAGTGATGGAAATTACAAAAGAGAAATGAGAATGACAATTTGTCCAATTTGGTTCACTGAGTCAGTATGAAGCAGAGATAAAAGAATATATGTATTAAGATACAAATTCATGCATAATTCTCCAGAGTCCCCCAGAAAACAGTAGTTAAAAGTGTTAAAAAGTATTAAAAGCAGTATTATAGGGATAAATTTGACTAAAGGACAGAGATCATTTTGGTGGAATATCTGAGAGTGGTAACATTTTTTCCAGATCCCCAAGCTCCAGAAAATGGAGAAACGGGGGGCAGGGGATTGTCAAAAAACCATGTCTCACAGGCCAGTTATCTGTTTTTGTAAATAAAGATTTATTGAAACACAGACACACCCAGTTGTTTACACATTGTCTATGGCTGCTTTCGAGCTACAATGGCAGAGTTGAGTTGTTGCAACAGAGACCATATGGCCTGCAATCCTATATTTACTATCCAGCCCTTTAAGAAAAAGGTGCAGGTCCCTAATCCAACTACATACAAGTATAAGATTATTCCAGGGGTGTTCCATCACAGTTAAGATACATTCTGAAGATGTGCAAGAGTTATGTTTGACATGATTAAGATTAATCGAGAACTTTTCACTAGCTTTGAGGGACAATTCTAAGGGTGGTGAGAGAGCAGGCAAAGCAAAAGCATTTATTGAATTACCCAAAGTGGAAATTTGTCTTTAAAATGTCAAGCAGCCTGTTCTTCTTCATTAGGAAACAGTCGCTGATTCATGTACAGTATGGATTCATCATGGCAGCAACATTCTAATTGCAGGCTGTGAAAAGCTCTAATTGAAATAAGATTAATGGAGAGCCATGCCAGCCTCCTACAATATCACAATCTGTGTGAACGCTTAGCTTCTGTGAGTCATTTTCTTCCCCAAAATAACTCAGATTCAACAGCAACTTCCAAACTAATGGCAACATTTCCATCCAGATTTCTCTTTATGTCTTGCATCGTGTTCCAGGATACAGCGCACGGAGCAGGACTCATCTTCTGCCATCAGCTAATGTTGTTAAATGTCAGGCGTTTAATAAAGTTAAAGGGCAAAAAAGTTTTAAAGAATTTATTCTGCCTAGCAATCAGCCCTTGAGAAGGCTCAGGAAAACTCACTGCTTTATTGACTAGATCGGAATGAGAAATTTTCTTACCAGATTCTGAAAACATAATCCAATGCCCTTAGAAATTCTAAATCTCTTTGAAAATGTTCTCTCTCAAAAAATATCTCTAAGTATCTCAAAAAAAAAATCTCTTTGACGGATGTTCCTATATGTATATTTATGCATATTTGTATTTGATTGTACATATGTACATATCTAGGAATATTTATGATATATAATAGTAAACATACTCTTGTACACATCAAATGTGGACTTTGCATAATAGCAAAGTGGAGGTGTTTGGGAGCCAGGGCACAATTCCTACAAGGAGCTGTTGATACGTTCCCGTTGCCCAAACGAGAGGTGCTCTCCGTATTGGCCAACAGGGTGGGAGACAGCAGAGCCCTGCCAACGGTGCATACTGGGATGAAGGGTCTGTCACTGGCGATTACTCCAGTGTCCGTTAGGGAGGAAATCCCCTCAATTTGCCTTCTCTATTTACCACTGGACTTGGAGATGAAAAGATGAGATTTATCTCCTTTGATTGTCTCAATTTCCTCCTTAAGTATGTCATCAGAGGGAGGAAACTTAGAAATTGAGGAGAAAACAACATTCGAAAATGCTACCTTACAGCATAAAAAATCAAATTTGCTAAGAAAACGTGGTAGGAAGTGTTGGAAATGTCGAGTTCCCTACGCTTATTGAGTTCCCATTCTAAGACAGATATTAGAGCCTTCCAGTATAGGTATGTATAGTTAAATTTTATAATGTTGTGGGGGTCCTACTTGTTTTCAGTACATACCATAGGACCGATATCTGTTTGCTATCTTAAACTGGAAAATCTGCAAGGAAAGGACTTATTTTAATAAAGTATGTATAATGAACAAAACAGCAGTGACTGACTACACCTCTACTGTAGTAGCAAATTTAAAAGAAAAAATAGGGCCGGCCCCATGGCTTAGCGGTTAAGTGCACCACTCCGCTGCTGGCAGCCCAGGTTCGGATCCCGGGCACGCACCGATGCGCCGCTTCTCCGGCCATGCTGAGGCCGCATCCCACATACAGCAACTGGAAGGATGTGCAACTACGACATACAACTATCTGCTGGGGCTTTGGGGAAAAAGAAATAAATAAATAAAATTATAAAATAAATAAATAAATAAAAGAAAAAAAAAATATATATATATATATATACATGGAGCTTTTTTTAAAACCTCCAGAGCAAGGTGCCACAAGCCTGAGAAATTGTTTCCTCTGATCTCTCGGGTTTTAATGACTAGCTAGCAGCACTCAATTACAAACTGGTCATTAACAAGAAATCTAATTGCTATTAGCAGACAGGTAAACAACTTACACTGGCATCACAAAGTACAAGGAGGGCCATTTTATAGTATCAAGCAAGATGAAGCTTTCCTTAGGAAAACAAAAAATAATACTGCTGTATTTATAAAATGGTATTGTCCCTCTATTTCATATATGTATGAATATAAGAATAGCTATGCACAATGGTGATGAACTATGATACCTTATGTTTTCTTAAGAACAGTGCAAGTATAGCTGCTAACTAAGCCACAAATCCCATTCTGTCTCTATTAATTAAGTCTCTATCATCATTTAGAGTTTCAAAAACTTAAGCCACTATGAGAAATTTACCTTTTGACCAAAAGTGATCGGGAAAGAGTTTACCTATGATTATGTTAAGTTACTTAAAATATAAATCTATATCTTGAATTACATTTGTTAAATATGTATTTATATATTACATAACTTTATTAAGCCATAAAGAAAAGGAAAATATTTTTTAAATGTATGGAGAAAATGTGAGTTCAGGATAACACAGTTTCAGATTCTTACCTTGTTTAAAACGGTCCATGTTGGTTACTTTGACTAGAGTACCAAAGTTACTCTTTACCTACGTGGAGTCATCCCAGATGATTTTGCATCACTTTATAGTTTATCGGTTAGAGCTTAAAAACACACACACACCTACAAAATCATCAAACACCTTCCAGAATCTTTTCCTCTCTAGGTAGAAGAGTTACAGCTGTGAGTTTCAACTTGTAAAGAGAATTTTATCCTAAAAATCATTAGGAACCCTAGTAAAACAAAAGAGAGACTTATTATTCTAAGAACTTTCTTTACCTACCTATTAACCCCATATCATTGATGAACAGGTGGCAGGATACACATATGTGGAAGTTCACTAATAATTCAAGACTCCTATGGCACTCTTCTGCAATTGTGAATGTTCAAAATTAAGTCTCAGTGAAGAAAAAGGCAAATATTAAATTCTGTTATCAATGTCACGATCAGATTTGGAAAAATAAAGTTTTACCTAGAATTATTTTTTACAAAATACACTTCTAAGGGGCTAGCCCTGTGGCCTAGTGGTTGAGTTTGGCACACTCTGCTTCGGCAGCTGGGGTTCGGTTCCCAGGTGCAGACCTACACCATTTGTTGGCGGCCATGCTCTGGCAGCAACCCACATACAAAATAGAGAAAGATTGGCACAGATGTTCGCTCAGGGCAAATCCTCCTCAGGAAAAAAAAAAGACATAAGTGTTAAAGAGGATCTGAAAGGAAACCTAAAAGTCACGTAGTGCCAAAGCCATCTCAAATGTGCTCCTAATAATTGTGTCCTCAATACTGTATTTCTTTGGCCCAGAGGGAGAGGAGTGGACCAGATAACATTCACCCTAAACCCCAGTTTAGAAAAGTGCACAGCCTCCCCGTCCACACACACGTGCAAGTTACCTCTTTCCACATTTAATAGTCCCCATGGTTAAGAAAATATATAAAAATCATGTTCTTTCTTGTCTCCAGTCTAAGCACTTGCCACTTTGCAAATTCATTTTCTTTTGTTTTCCTCTTTGGAGACAGAGAACAGCTGGTTGTCATCTTCCAAATATTGTAACAATCCCGCATATACTTGAAGATAGTAATTAAGTCATCCTCTCAGCCTTCTCTTTTGAGAAACTCAAATTCCTTTTTAACAGAAATTATCAAAAAATTGCCACAGCCTTGGACATGAAAATTGTTATTGCATAGACTTTCTCTGTAAATCCCGCTTGTTTCTGTAAATACTCTTTCTCCAGAAGCAAAAGCAGAAGCACACGGGCTTGACGAATTTGAGTTCCCACTGTCTGGCTATACTCTTCTTACAACATAATATCACTAGTGAACTTGGGTCCTACATTAACCTCCCACGAGGTTTTGCAGTTCTCTGATAAACTTGTGTGACACTTACCTCCCAGTCACCTTTCACTCTCTGCCTCCATCCCCTCACATTCAAAACAAGAAAATGTCATGAAGAGCAGGTTCTTTAGCAGCCAGGCCAAGAGTGCAGCTCCAAATATTACCTAGGCTACTTGAACCAGATGTACCATTCTCCGCTGGGTGAGTTTTCTCATAGGGTATCAGTCTGATACTATATTTTAAACCAAACAAAGCTTTTCTTTTAGTCATATTCCTATAAAAAATAGCACTCATTACACAGAGATATGAAGGAAAAAAAAAACAGATTTACTGACTGTGTGATTTTAGGCAAATTATTTAACCTCACATTTTCTTCATCTCTAAAATGAGAATAAAAATAACCCACAGAGTTGTGTTAACGATGAATGAAATAGTATGTCGCCTACCACACTGCTGACAAAATTCCTTTCTCTGGCACTTGTGTAGCATTTTCATCCTCTGGTAGAGTGTTCTCTATGAAAATACAGTGGATTGATGAATCAGTTCTACTGGGTCACATATTTGTATTTAAAGACAGGCTTTCTGGAGTTTTACCAAAAAAAAAAAAAAAAGTGACTCTAAAGATAAGCATTCCAAGTAGCAAGTCAGACTTGTAAGGACAATGTTTTGAGGCAGGAATACCCTCTAAATAAGGCAAGCCAATTCACAGATGTGTGATTTCATTTCATATGCAAGGAATAAACATGGTTATTTAAAGACAAATATCCTCTATCTCAATGATCCTGAGTTGCTTTTATCAAGATTTTCTCTGAAATACCAAACCATATATTTTACTTTGTATTATTTCACTGGTAAAGAGGAGAATCCTAATCTTGGAAAGATTTGACATGCCAATTTATCCACAATATAGATCTAGAATATTAATGCACCAACCTTTTACTTCATTTTGCTTTGAATAAAGTAAGACAATTACTCTGCTTGAGGATAGAGTATTTCAAGTGTGAAAAAGTTGAAAATATTATTATTCTTCTTATATGACCACAATTTAACTGTTCACATTCCTCTCTCCCTCTCTTGCTATACAGCCTGAAAATAAGTGAAACATATAGAATAAAGATCTACCCTCCAAAAATATTTTAATAAATAATCATTTGAGAAGGGTTTGACCATCTACTTACCTGGAGTTAACAAATGACTTTTAGAGTTTCATAATTTCATGATTTACCTGTTTCCTAGTGTCCATCAATAATGACTGATGGTCTGTTCAGTAATTAATTTCACTTAAATCTAGGAATTGTAGAGAAGAGGTGGGAGGAAAACTGTCTCATGTAGGAAACAGTTATTTCTGTTAGAAAAAGAGAGCAAAATTAATTTTCTAAGCAGCCAAGCTAAATGGCTTAATCAGCTACTGGACAAAACACTTCCTTACCTAATGTATAAGCCTCTTAAATGTCAACCAATAGAAGTCATCACTTACCTAGAAAGTTTATCTTTTCTGTTTAGAATAAAGCTACCTGACTATTAATATAACCAGAAATGTAGAGGTGTGGATGTGTGTGTGTGTGCATGTGTGTATAATGTTTGTGAGGTAAGGGTATGTAGAGTCTTCTACTCTCTCAGGTTTTGCTTTCCTCAATAAGACTTTTTCTTCTGTTCATATGACTCTGCAACTTCCACTTTTTATCCACCATTTTTTCTTGCTAAATATAGTCATATTTAGTAAAGCTTTTGTTTTATATCTCAACTGAATCTTTCAGAATTACACATGTATATTTCATTCATATTTTCATTGATTCCACAAACCATTAAAACATATCAGAGCTATACTGGCCATTAGGGAGACAATTCACAGATTTACTTATGAAGAAAGTTCATGAATAACTTCTATCAATGCACATCAGCCACAGTCCACACAGCACCACTCCCTGCAGTGTCCCCCCAACTCCCATGAAAATGTTATAATAACATGTTTTCCAATACTCTTCCCCAGAGAAAAGGAAGAAGATGGAAGAAAGAAGAGAATCAGTCACTGTATGTCAGGTTAGTAGTGGAGCAAAGTGACAGACATAGGGTAGTGAAGAGGCAAAATCACGAACTCAATAATCAAGTGCTCATTGCTTGTTGGAGGAAAATGATTAACATGGGCCATGTGTCCAGCTGAAGAGTAAGAGATATGTAAAGCAGTGAGTTCCTTAAAGAGATAGTACATATGCCCAAATGTCAAGAGAACAAACCTTAGGAGAAGTACAAGGAATTAGTCAGCAATTTGCTCTGGAAATTGTTGATATAGAGGCAAAGGTAAATAGGACTCTTCCTAAGCAAGAAAAGGAGAAAGAAGAGAATAAAGAAGAAAGTTCAGTCAGAAAAAGGTAAAAGTGGGTAAATAGGAGAAATTTTAAAGGACCTGTTCTTAATAAGGAGAAGAAATTTAAAAATTCAGAACCATTTTACCAGTATAATTATCACATATACACATGTGTGTATATGTGGAAGGGGGATACGGATATAAGAATTTTTTAATCATTGTATACACAATGTGGGTTACTATTTCAATCAATTTTGTGGAATTTATACATTCAGACTGTAAGTGAACCCAGATTCATAGCTTGATGGAATGGTGGACTACTGCCAATATGTAAAATTGAATTGCTTTTAAATTCTTTTTATATTTAGATAATTTTGCAAAAATACATGAGTGCAAAAGTAAAAGAAGTAAATTAGTGCATATGAACAAATTCATCATGACCTTGTTATTACAGTGTACAGGCAAAGACCTCATTCAACAAAGCATATGTCCAATTCAGCATAGCCTTTCAAAACCACAATCCTGAATTTTTCTAGGCAACATTTCTCACAAATGTTTAATTTTAATTTCTGCAAGAGTTAAATCAACCAAAGTGCTAAACTTGGAAGGGAATGGTATACAGTTACAAAAATAAAGGGATAATTAGGTATAATATTCTAGTTTTAGGTATAATTAGGTATAATATTCTGTTTACTTCTTGCAGGCAATGGTTTTTCCAAATAAAAGCACAGGGTGAATTAATTGCTGTAAAATAAATACACAATCAAGCAAATAACATTTTATAATTCTGAAACAAGCATATAATAGAAACTGTTTCAAAGATGCCTAATCCACGGGAACTGGCAACTGGAGGGAGATTTGTCAGTTAGCGAGCGTGATGATCTGGCAGTCAACAGCTCCGGTTCCCAGTGTTTGAATGCACGCTATAGAACGAGGGAAATGCACACAGGAAATTAAATATACTCAGTATATGAAAAATTAAGCAGGTGGAGGAGCGGAGAAGGAGAATGAGTGAACCAGTCTCGAGGGGAATAGGAAAGCAGGGTAACTGGAGGACGGAGAAGAGAGGGAAATCAAAAATATTTGACTCTTTGGAAAATCTATTTCTCTTCTTTGTTCAACATCTTCTGTTGATCACCATCGGTGTTGGCAAGTAGCTGGAAGCTGTGATCCTGAACTGATATTTAATTAAAATCCAGTTCTATTTTAATAATATGGTAAACACATCACAATTCTGTATGTAAATAACATCAGCCGATGAAGGATAAAAGAAGAATCAAAACTAAGTGCTAGGAAGTTTACAAAGAAGGCAAAGAGTGAACCATGCAGAGAAAAACAATAATTAAACTCTGCTTCCACTTGATTGTTATTGTGGCTTTTATTAAGATTCTGCTTTAGTCCAAACGTTATTTTCTTTCTGTCTTATTTGTCTTGCCAAGGAGGAAAATCAGCACAAACTGCATTTTATTTCTCTTATCCATAAAATCAGAGCCAAGTTCTGCCCTCAACAGTTCATTCCCAACTCTCCACAGGCTAGATTATTTTCTTGATCACCACCTTTAACTTCCTCTGGGTAAAATTCTTTCCTCAAATTCTCATCCTTGGTTACACTAAAATACCAGGTGACACGAGTTATGTGTATTTATCTAGGGAAACATTTGGCATTTGAGATAGATTCCACCAGCCAACTTCTTTGAAAACCACTTAGATTTCCAAGCATCCTAAGAGATTCTACTTCATAGGTATGTTACATCTCCCCAGGAGCCATGGCCATGCATATATGTTCATACTTATATACAAGCATGTATAAAATGAGAAAATGTTTGTGAGGTTTCTTTGTAATTTGCAAAGTGCTTTCCACATTCAAAATAATTTTTTAATTACAATGGTTAATCAGTGTCATAAATCTTTGTACTTCACTCAGTTAAGTGGGCTAGATTATGGTTCCTTAGTGATCTGGAATAGTTAAATCTATAACAAAACTTCAGGCTCCCCAAATAGGGAAGTGCCTTAATTCATGTGGGCTGCTATCACAAAAATACCATAGACTAGGTGGCTTAAAAAACAAACATTTGTTTCTCGCAGTTCTGGAGGCTAAGTCAAAGATCAAGGTGCTGGCAGATTTAGGCAGATTCCATGTCTGGTGAGGGCCCACTTCTTAAAGGGTTGTCTTTTCACTGTGTCCTCACATGGCGGAAGGGGCAAGGGAGCTCTCTGGGGTCTCTTCTTATAACGGGACTAATCCCATTCACAAGGGCTCCACCCTCGTGACCTAATCACCCCAAACAACCCACCTCCAAACACCATCGCATTAGGCATTAGGGGTCAACATATGAATTTTGGGAGACACAAACATCCAGTCCATAGCAGGAAGACTTAGTAAAGACCACATTTTTTCTTCTTTTCCTAAGAAGTGGACAAAGTTCTGATCTCATGAAATAGAATCATTGAAATTTCTTCTTCATTTCATCTTCCCATTGATCCATTGTGCCTCAGTTTCAGAGTGAGAAAATGGTAAGCAAATGGAAATATCAAATGGATAGCCTCCTATAGAATCAGAGTTGAAAAGACAGATGGAAATGTCTCTCAATCAAGTTAGTAAAGGAGATGCAATGCCACTTTCTTGAGAGAGCACAGCCAAACTCATCTATCCCATGTCCGCATCCCTTGAGCCTCCCATCAGGCAGAGCTAAGACTTCATAGGAGCCTCCAATGGGCTTGCAGAGAGGAGAAAGAAAGCAGCCATCCCTCTAGTCCTCAGACTTCTACCCTTTCCAGGAACACAGGGTCTAGCACACTTGTGTGCACCATTATTCTATTCCAAAATAAACAAATCTTAGAAACCTAACATTGCCCCAGGTGATTCTCAGGGTGGGAGGAATTGCCTATACTATTGGCATACATTGCAGAGATGTGTGGAGCAAGCAACTGTACAGGCAGTAGCAAGAGGAAAGGCTCACTGTGCTTAGTTATTCTATTCTTGAAGTAGCCAAAAATTCAGGAAGAATATCAAAGCGGCCAAAAGGGAGGATTTTCTTTTCTCCAAGACTAGCAGAAGTAAAGTAAAGCCAAGCCTACAACTCCTCAGCACTGAAGCACACTCTAATTATTTGAATGGAAAGAGATGTACCAATGCCAGAAACATAAAACAGACAGAATAAATTCAAAGATTTGAGAAAAGGATGTGATTTGGCTAAGATCTTATGTCTGCCTTTCTCTACTTCCAACCCACTTTAATTCAAGCAGCTCACATCTGGTGTTTTATGTGAAGTCAAGAGGAAAACCTAACTGAACTGATGCTGAGCAGCTCTAGGCTGGGAACGAGGCCCACGCACTCATGGAGGTGGAGGAAAGCACAGAGGAGACCCACTCACCAATCTCTAGCTTTCAGAGCCCAGGATTTGTACAAGCACGTCCACTTCAGTTAGAGGTAATAGATAAAGAAGAGGTAAAATAGTTAAGATATAGTCAACCAGAAGTAAAAATCATATTGAACCCACTATATTAGAATGCAATGACCTCACTGCTCTGCCGTGATACCTAGCTTATCTATAAATAGCAAATTAGGGTGCTACTCTCTATATTCTTTTAGAATATCTATTACTTTTGAACTCAAAGTTATTGGTTTGTAGAAAAGAAAAAAAATTAACTTTAAGTCATAAAATTTGCGAGGTTTTAATTACAAAGTTAGAGTTGAGATACTCTAAATATTGCGTCAGTCTGTAGGTCAAAACAAAATAAAACCACAGAGAAGCTTGGCCCACTGTACTCACCACATATGTTGTGTTAAAATGAGTTCTGATGGACTATACTGTCAGCCTGATCTCACCTCCCCGCTGGAGGTGAGTAACCCCACCAGAAACATACTCACTTCTTCTGAACCTCATTCAAACAGTGGAAATAATATCCTGCTTGTAAGGTTATTGTGAAGACAGCAATAATAACTAACCTAGTGCTGGCACAAACAGATGCTAGGCAAATAACAGTGTCCTTTATTTTCTTTGGGCACCATGGGTCTCCTCTAATGCTCAAAGCTATCAGGCTAACAAAATAACTGAGGAAGAAGCCTATAGTCCCAATAACATTAAAAAAGTCTGGGTACATAATTTGGAAAACTAAATTGATGCACGTCATCCCTCAGGAACTAGAAGGAGAATTTCTCTCCCAGGAAATCCCATCTCTACTAATCTTACTCAGAAGATTTCTTGCCAACATCTTGTATTTCTCTGTCCAAGTTTTATTCCCATTTATAAATGAATATTGCAAAGTGATTTATCAGAAGCTCTTTAATTCTGAGGGGATAGGATAGGCACCATAAATTTGTGAGGACTCCTGGGGTATTTCCCAGTTTAGCCTGGCTTCTGGTCGAGATCCTTCTGTCAGTTAGCTCTCATTATTTTGTTCAATTCTCAGGGATCAGTCAGAGCTTCAGTTCTTATTGCCTATATTCCCTTTAGAGGAGTTCTGAGGTATGTCAGATTGCTCTCTGTTATCCCAAATTCCAAAAAAAAAAATACCGCAGAATTTTTGCTTTCTTCGGGATGTTGGCGTTGTATACACATCTGGTCCATCAGGGAAACGTCTCATACTGTGCACCATAGTGGTCTTGTATAAACAGGGAGGCAATTGCTCTCACTTTCTCCCACAAGTCGGGATAGGATGTGGGGTTGTTATCAAAAATGGACAGAGGATCCTGTGGTCAAAAGAACAGTCACAGCATTGGCTGGGAGAGGAGAAAACATGGATCAAACTTCAAGCATGGGCAGGAGGGGTGAAGAAGCACTTGGACTAATTTAGGTGTGCATATTGGGTGTGCTGGGCTAGGGAGCATTACAGTAATTGCAGGGCCTGGTGAAGGGGTTACAGAGGGAGCAAATAAGCACAAAGGGTAACACAATGAGGAGTAAATTGCATAACACATCAGTCAGTTAATTCACAGGTAAGTCCACTAACAAGGGATATGCATTGTAGTATTCGTTTACGAAAAGCAAGCTACCAATTAAACACCTCTCCGTAAAGATGCCATCAATGGCTGGATAACTGCAAAATTACAGACCAAACTACAGACATGCAAGACTCTTATTAATCACCAGTTCAGTCTCATAAGCTACACCTTTATTTTCTATCTTTGTTTTCCACCTAAAGCTTTGGAGGCTTTAGGAGTTTTCAATTCTTAAATTCTGAAAATTACTTTTTCTTTGAAAATTAATGACACCACAAAAATACATTTACTTTAGCAATTGTCTTTCATCCTATTGTTTAATGACAGAAAAGCAGAGAGAGATTACTGAAAGTATGACCAGGACCCTAACTGAATTAAACCAGCATAATTCAACAACATAGAGCATACTCGACAGCTACAAATGTGTGCATCTTTCTTTACAGCTCCATTAGCTTGGACCTGAACTTCAGCCCTTTGAAAATGTCAGCACTACACAGGTTATAGAGATAGTCAAATTCTTATTCTTGATTCATTAATATGATTGCAGTCATTGAATTGGTTTGAACTCACATCCAAGAGCACTATGTACCAGCACATTCTCCAAGGATAGAGACAGAAATAGAGTAGAGATGAGAGAGAGAGAGAGACAGAAATTGGAGATAGATACTATTATAGATACATGCAACACAAATCTTGTATTATCTCACATATCTATCACAGCAAAGGACTTTTTAAAAAGATCATGAATATCCCATTAATGATATGTTTTTGGTACTCTCCTAAAGAAAATATTCCTAAAACTTCTTTTAATTGTCTGATAATCTATACAGTGTATATGGCTGATTCTATTCTAGACCTAATATTTGTTTGGCAATACCTTTAGAAAATAGAATTGCTGAAAGGTAATTGTCAAGCCCTAAAATCAAGTGTAAACTCTTAGAGCTTGAAAGAGCAGACACAGATTTTCATTCTATTCATGGATATAAAACTGCAGAGTACCATACATAGCTCTGCTCAAGTGTTAATTGTATAGAACAGAAACAGGGGGGAAACATCTGAACAGGCTACGAAGAAAAGAAGAGAGCAAAATGTCAACTCAGAAGGAAAAAAGGAAATTAAATACTTTGAAAAGATATATGTGATAGAAAGTTTAGAAATTGAAACTAAAATGTACAAGAAGGCAGATCATTTTTCCTGTCATTTTTAGCACTTCTTGTTCTGACATATCTCCAACGCTATAAAAGCTATCTTACTGCATTTAAACTCTTCAAGTACACAGAAGCTTGAGAACTGATTGTTTAAAAATGAAACAAAAGTTAAACAAAACTTTATCAAACACTGAAAAGAGATTCCAGTCCAATTTAGAATATGACCCAATTCATGCCTGCTGATTTTTCCGTTCATGTTGGAGAGGTTAATTTGTGTCTCACGTTATGCCACTCTTTTTACTCACCACTTTTGCAAGGAAATAAAAATAAATTCAATCTCACCTTTGAAGAGTGATCATTATGTTTCTGCCACTTATATGAAAGATCTTAGTAACTCCCTCATGCCTGAGGCTTTTTGAGGGGGTCTTTCACCTTCGTAACGGAAACATAATAACCAAACATCACAGGTGAGGCAGTCTGCAATAGTGAACAGGAAGATGGAGTTCCAGTTCCTCCTGGCAAAACACCCTCCACTGGAGGTTGGAAGAATCAGCTCTGAATCACTCAAGGTGCTGATTCCTCAGGGAGATAACTCTTTTTCCCACATAGCAGTTTGGGGATTAAGAAACCCAAGAAACTTCTGAGCACGGAAAGCACACCCACATCTGCATGCTTACATGTATGTATGAATGCATGCCTGTATATACATATACATAGGTGTGTATATATAATATATACTCTCTATACTATAATTTATATAATATATGTATACAGATATAAATACATGTATACGCAATTACGTGTGTGTGTGTGTTTCAATCACGGTGTTATACAAACTGATTATATATGGCCTCATACTGGGCCATATATAACCAGTAAAATCTTTTTCTTCATGATAGTCCTCCAAAGAGTTGAAGATAGCTATCTTAATATATTTATAATGGATCACATACCCTTAAAATTATTTCTTGGGGATACCTGAGTTATCTCTTACTATACTCATTTATCAATTCAAGTGAAACACAACTGTCACTCATTTTTTTAACATCGTTTCACCTTTTTCCCCCTGAATCCACTTGCCAGAAGTTGGGGGACAGAACAGACTCATCTTTGTAGTAACAGAAAATGTACAGAGTGGACTTTGGCATCAGACTTGGTATGAGGGTCCAAACAACAGCTCTGCCAATTTTTCACCAATTTGCCCATCTCTACACTTCAGTGTCATCATCTTCAAAATTGGGATAAAAAATAGGGTTTCTGTAAAGATTACATGAATTTGCATATTACAATTAGCAAAGTGGCACATAAGGACACAAAATTGTTCATTACTGTATTATTTCTTAAGACAAGGATGACCCTGTTCCATCCTAAAGGTTTCATGAAATTAGACTGTTAGTTATATTTAAAAAGTAACAGACAAGTCACTTGTTAGGTCCAAGATGTGCATTGTGCGGCATGGGACAATTCTAAAAATTTATGATATGGAAGAAGTCTAAAGAGTCATTTCTATCTAGTAAACTATAATAAATCTGTGAGCATTTTCAACTCTAACTTTGGGTAAAATTCATTGCAGAAAATATGGTTATTCCTTACCAAATATACCATGTGCCCCTCCATATTTCCCAGCTCTTCTTGTTTGGGGCCATGTAATTATTTCTTGCCAGCAGTTAATAATCATATATGCCATTTCTGGTCCAAGTGTTTTAAGAGCATCTTGAGTTCTCCAAACTCTCTCTTTCCCAGGCCTAGGATAATGAATGTGCTATGTGGAAATAACAGAGCCATAGGATGAAACAGTCTGCATTCCTCAGTTATGGGCAGAGATTTCAACACCCCTCTCTCAATAACTGAGAGAACAAGTGGACAGAAAATCATTAAAAATAAAAAATGCTTGAAAAACACTATCAATCAACTTGACCTAATAATGCTACCTAACAACAGGAAAATATACATTCCTTTAACAAAAATGGAATATTTACCAAGCTAGACTACCCTCTGGCCCATAAAAGAAGTCTAAGTGATTTGAAAAGTGTACAAACCTCACATGTTCTTTAATGACAACAGAATTAAATTATAAATAAATAACAAATCAATATGTGGCCAATCTCTAAACATTCAGAAACTAAGTAATAAATTTCTAAATAACCAATGGGTAAAAAATAAAATTTAAAAATGAAATGAAGTTATAAACTATTTTGAACTGAATTCACATGAATACAAAATTTTGAACTGAATGTCAAAATTTGGGGATGCAGCCAAAGTAGTACTTAAATGCCTATAATATTTATTTAATAGCATTGAATAACTATATTATAATAGAAAAAAAGTCTCAAATTAATGACCTTAATTTTCACCTTAAAAAACTCAAAAAAAGAGCAAATTAAAATAAAAAATAGAAGAAAAAAATAATAAAGATCAGAGCAGATCAATGAAATAGAAAGCAGAAAAACAATAAAGAGAAAAAAAGCAAAACATGGTTATTTGAGGAGATCCATAAAATTGATATATATCTGAATAGGCTGATCAGAAATGAAAGCTAGACGACATAAATTACCAATGTGAAATGTTAGAGAAGTAGCAAAGCTATATATTCTAAAGGCGTTTAGAGAAAAATAATGATGACATTCTACACGAAACGTAAAAACTGCTTGAAAGACACAAACTATGAAAGCTCACTAAAGAAGAAATAGATAACCTGAATAGCCTTATATCTTTTTTAAAAAAAGCTGAATTTTAAGTTAAAAAGCTCCCCACACAGAAAACTCCAGGCCCATATGGCTTCCCTGGTGAATTCTAGCTAACTTTTAAGAAATAGTAATATCAATTTTATATAAACTCCTAGAAAAATAGAAGAAGAGAAAACAATCCCCAATTCATTCTATGAGGCCAGCATATTCTGGTACCAAAACTGGACAAAGGCATTAAAAGAAAACTACAGATCTATAACTCTCATGAATATAGATGCAAACATTATTTTTAAAAAGATGAAATCTTGCCATTTGCAACAGGGATGGACCTTGAGGGTGTTATGCTAAGTGAAATAAGTCAGAGGGAGAATGTCAAATACCGTATGATCTCACACATAAATAGAAGATAAAAACAACAACAAATAAACACATAGAGACAGAGATTAGATTGGTGGTTACCAGAGGGGAAGGGGGGAGGGAGGAGGGCAAAGGGGTGATTAGGCACATGTGTGTGGTTATGCATTGTAATTAGTCTTTGGGTGGTGAACATGATGTAATCTACACAGAAATCAAAATATAATGATGTACACTCAAAATTTATATAATTTTATAAACCACTGTTACCTCAATAAAAAAAAGATTTATTGAATGAATAAATAAATTCTGTAAGAAAAAATAAAATAAAATTTTAGGAAATCTATTCCAACGATACATAGAAAAGATAATACATCACAACCAAGTGGAGTTTACCCCAAGAATGGGAGATCATTTGAATATTCTAAGATCAATCAATGTAATTTACCATATTAACAAACTAAAAATGAAAAAGATTATGATCACCCCAATAGATACAAAAAAAGAATTTGACAAAATCCAACGTGCATTTCTAATTAAAAACTCTTGGCAACCTAGAAACAGAAGAGAACAGAAGGAATCTTCCCCAAACCTACAGCTAACAGCATACTTAATGGTGAAAGCATAAGTAATTCCCCTCTCATAACACAAATAATTCAAGACGTTCACTCTCACCACATCTATTCAAAACTGCGCTGAAGGTTCTAGTCAGTACAGTGAGGCAAGTAAAAGAAATAAAAATTATCCATATTGGAAAGGAAGAAGTAAAATGTCTTTATTTGAAGACAACATGACCATCTATGGAAAAATTCTATGGACTCTATCAAAAAGGTACTAGAACTAATAAGTTCAGCAACATTACAGGATACAAGATCAATATACAAGAATCAATTGCATTTCTATATTCTAGCAACAATCAGAAAGTGAAGTTATAAAAAAAATCCATTTACAATAGCATCAAACAGTATTAAATTTATAGGGATAAATCTGACCAAAAAATGTACAAAACCTATACACTGAAAATTACAAAATATTCCTTAGAGAAACTAAAGAACACCTTTATAAACAGAGAGATAAACTATGTTCGTGGATCAGAAGATTCATTACAGTTAAGACATCATTTTTCCCCAGCTGATCTATAGATTCAATGTAATCTCAGTCAAAATTGAGCAGCCTTTTCAGTAGGAACTGACAAGCTGATTCTAAAATTTACATGGAATGATAAAGGACTTAAAATAGCCAAAACATCTTTGAAGGAGAATAACAAAATTCTGCGTAGGAAAACAGATTTTCAAAGGCAATTCGATGAAGAAAGAATAGTTTTTTCAACAAACAGTGTTGGAACAATTGGATAGTCGTATGCAAACAAACAAAGAAAAAAGAAAGAACTCTGATCTATACAAAAATTAACCCTCAAAATGAATCATATACCTAATTATAAAACCTAAGGCTATAAAATTTCCAGTAGAAAATCTTTAAGACCTTTGATTAAGCAAAGTTTTCTTTCAACACCAAAAGCACAATCCATAAAATTAAAAAATGATAAAATTGATCATTTGATTTCATTAAATTAAGAAATTCCTCTCTTTGAAAGGCACTGTTGAAAAAAAGAAAAGATACACCACAGACTGGGAGAAAAAATTTGCAAACATACGTAATGAAGGACTAGTTTTTCAAACTCAATAAACAAAATCTAAAAAAGAACAAGAGCAAAAGATTTGAATAGCTACTTCATAAGGAGAATATACAGAATATACAGATAGTAAATAAGTACATGAAAAAAATCCCTAATATCAGAGCAGTGCCACGCCATACTGGAATCTGAAGCAAAAGGAAAAATCAGCAATATTAACACTGTCTCTACTTAAAATTTTGATAGTTTGTTCATTGTGGGTATTTTGCAGTCTTTTTTATTTTTAAAAATACTGTACTAAAATATTATTTATCTTGATTACTGAGTTTCTTGGCATCCCCTCAAATTTTGTGCCCAAGGTGATGTTTCACTTATTTTCTCATATTATTGACTCTGCTTCGTATCATTAGTAATTAGATAAAAAGAAATTAAAATCACAATTAAATACATCTACACACCTATTAGAACATCTAGGATTAAAATAAGATTGATCATTCTTAGTGTTGACGAGGATGTGGAACACTCATACACTGGAGATGGGAATGCAAAATAGTACAACCACTTGGAAAACCAGTTTCTTAAAAAAAATTAAACATACTACTACATATGACCAAATTCCACTCAGATATTTAGGCGACAGAAATGAAAGCATATTTCTATAGAAAGACTTGTACATAAATGTTAATGGTTTTATTTGCAACAGCCAAAAACTAGAAACAATCTAAATGTCCATCAACAGGTAAATGGATTAACAAGCTATAGTGTATCCATACAATGGAAAAGCAATCAACAATAAAAAGGAATAAACTAGAGATACATGCAAAAACATGGATAAGTCTCAAAACAATTATGCTCTGTGAAGGAAACCATAAAAAAAAGAGAGTACCTACTATATGATTACATTTACATAAAGTTTTAGAAACTGCAATATAATTTATAGTGATAGAAAGCAAAGCAGTGATTGCCTGGGGCCAGGCAGGGGGAGTTGCAGCAAGCAGTGGCAGGATGGGATTCCCAAGGGGCACAAAGAAATTTTGAGTGGGAATGATATAAGCACCATCTTGGTTGTGGTGATGGTTTTACAAGTCAGTGCATCTGCCAAAACTTATGGAATTGGACATTTAAAATTTGTACAATTTATTATAGATCAATTATACCTTAATAAAGCTGTTTAAGAAACATACGGTTGTACAAGAAAGAAGTCTTGTCTTACTCTATTACTTGATAGACATTAGTTAGAAATGCCGAGGGAAGTGGCTGGAAGAATTCAGTGTTTGTCTCTGGGAAGTACAACTGGCACTCAAAGTGAAGAAGAAGAGACTGCTACTTTTCATTATAAACCTTTTATATCTTTTGACTTCAGAACTATCTATACATAGTGCATTGTTTTGATAAAAATAACTGTTCAAAAGGGAACATTCTGATGCACTGTAAAGGTTAAAAACCACAGGAATGTCTATAATAATACTAATAAATACTAGATAGCAGTGTGAAAAAGAAGTGACACTACATTGTTTTATTCCCAGGGCCACTGATTATTGCCCCCATTGTTTATCTGGAATTCTCCAGATGTTAAAGGAACATTATTCTTTTTCCCCCAGAAATAATAATTACTGAAATATTAAGACATCATCACCATCCCCCAAAGAACTTACTTACAATATATTGTTGGAAAAGCCATGTTTTTATGCTTCCTGGGAGGTTCCCATATATAAGAATTACTTTATCACTTTACTTGGGTAGATCACACAGTATTCTTACATACTAAGAAGGAAGAGATAATCTCACTGTGTGGACAAAAATGATAGCATGTTATTAAAACTAAATAAGATTAATTCACAACACGCATCAGTGGTGACCTCTAAAATTTGGCTTGTCACCATCATATATATCAGACGTCTGTGCAATCATGGGCAACTTACTAAATTTCTTTGAATCTTACTTTCTCAAATATAAAATGGAGAAGCTAGACTCATTCTCCAAATCTCTTGGCTTTAGATATATTTAGTTCTATGGCAGGATGACTAAATTCCATATTTTATTAAACCTAAAATGTCATTGATTGTAAGATGTACCATTATTCACCATAAGGTAAAAAAATTGCCAATAAGCTGTTTTCCTGTCCTTTAGGATTTTTATTTTAAATTTATTGAAAAGGCCTTTTAAAATTTATTTCGACATAGCTTTTTCTTTTCACATAGCATTCTTGTTAAATTAAAAAGGAAAGTGTAAATGAAATAAATTTGTTTAGGTACTTGCAACACTTCTTTGTGTGCAGAAATTGACTTTTCTGAACCACTTTTTTATTCAGATGAGAGCGTGGTATACAGCATTTCTTAAAAGGGTGCTTCTCTATTGTCTCCAGGATTTTCGTCCAAGCTACTTGTACGCATTCTTAAAGATTTCATACGTGTGCCTTCTTGGAAAGGCTTCAGACTAACAACCTCATATTCCTTTCTCAATCAGGCCTTAAAAGATATGTTGACTGACACGTCAATGGGCTGCACCTTTCCAGTCTTGCCACTAAGTTCAAGCATGCACAGGCGATGACAGCTACGGCAAAACCGCCCCGGTTTACCATAAGCTAGAAGATACTCTTGATTTCAGAGAAGTTAAAACGTTGGGGGAGAAAAACACATTCATGTTAGAAGCGACGAAATACAAGCAAAGCAATGAGGAATCAGTGAAATACATAAATGACTAACCTGGTACTTTATAGCAGCTGTACTAATTAAATTAACGAATGCTCTATTCCTACACCCATGGACCGACTCTCTCTGTCTCTTCGTCTCTGTCGCAAACACGCACGCACGCACATACACACATACACACACAACCATGTGCGGGAGTGCCCCTGAAATATACTAGGAATACGCTTAACTTTGCAAGATACCGTTTTCAAAGTAGACAGTGCATTTCATCAGGGCATTAATGCTTGTAATTATACAGTAAGTCATTCAACTGTGATTGTGTTCTGTGCAAGGAAAATTTTAGAAGGAAAATCATGTACACCATTATCTTAATAATGTAATAATTTCCGGCGTGCATTACGTATACTAAGGTGGTAACATTTAAGTACACGATTTCTATTTCTCTCATCATACTGATATTAAGATTCTCTCAAGAGTGAGCTACCTCTAATGGAAAAATTGTCTCTTGATTTCTGCTTCCCAGTGGTCTCTATCTTTTGCCTGGCCAACTGAATTTAATCACGTCTCATTGCTTGAATGGATATTGGTTCCTTTTAGGAGGCAATAAGGCCTGTTTCCTCTAAGAATTAGAAAAGCAAAGCATTGCAGGATTATTAGTAGTATTATTGGGGGGAGGGGGCGCTGTGAATAGGAAATAAATATACATGGGTCCTCATCACTTTAACTGAAAATGAATAGGCAGGAAAAAATACCCAGCTGATCAGTAAGAAAATATGTATTTACTTTTGCTTGCTCAAGCTTGAGAATGAGTGCAGAAGCAAGCCAGCTCTGGGACCAATTTCTCTCTGCCCTTGCTGCCCTGCAAATGACATTCTTACCAGACCATTAAGAAAACTGTTATAACTTCTAGTGAGACCACCTGCTAGGTCTCAGCGCTGGGACGATTACATCTATCGAAAATAATGACCCATAACTAGAATAAAACACATTAATAACATCACATTTACCCAGGATAATGCATTTCACCATTTTATATTGCAGAGACCAAGTTAATCAGTAAAAGCATTACCAAAAAACGAGAGCAACTAACAGGCACAGAGTAGATAATGAATATAAAGGCAGAATGTTCAGGCTAATTTTTTTTCCTTTAAAGCTGAGAAGATATGTAATGGGCAGTAATGGACGGAGCGCTAGTTTGGGAATGGGTAGTCCTACCTTCTGTCTGTGGACTCACGTACTAAAGACCTGGAGGTGCCTCCCTCTGGACATGAGAGAAAACAGGAGGTTGTGAGGTTTAATAGAAAGAGCTCTGGATTAGGAGTTAGAAGACCACAGCTCCTACTCCAGCTGTGCTGTTAATGAGCTGTGTGACCTTGGGCAATTCACTTCACCTCTCTGAGCCTCAATTTCTTATCTGCAAAATGAACAGCTTAGACTAGGCGATCTCTGAAATCCCCTCCACTTCTCATATGTTGTGATTTGAAGCAGAATGTCAACCTGACATGGGGATGCTGTGAGATGTAATAAAAATGCCGATAAAACTTTGGAGCTCCATGATCCTTAGAACTGCAGGCAGAAAGGATCAGATTGCAATGGCATTTCGGAGACTACTTTGACACAATGGACCGAGGCCCTGGTAAAACTCGGGGACCTTGGAGAAGTGCTGCATCAGGACTAGAGTAAGGCAAGCCTGTGCTTCCTCTAATATTTACTTTTTTAGGCAAGTGCTTGGGTTGATTATAGTTTATTTCAGAAATTTCAATACCTCTAATAACAGGACAAAACTAGTCATAAATAAAACAAATTATACAAGCTAAATAAACCCCAATTATTAAGATATATAACAAACCTAAAAGTTCAACCTAACAATTCAATATTTTTAGAGGTCAAGAGAACACAAGAGTAGGAAATTAGTTAAATGTCTTTAAGTTTTCAATCTCTTTCATAATTTTCTGCGACCGAGAACTTTTGACTGAGTAAACACATTTCCTAACTCGCCATAACAGCACTTCCACCGGGACATTGTGACTAGAAACAACTGTGGGAAAATGTACATAATGAAACCTAAAGCTCTAAAGTCTCAGGACCAATGCCTCGTGTGCGTCTTGTCTCCTACATCCTGGTTTGCAGATGCTCCATTCTTGTGACTGTTGTCAGTATTTTGGAGGAAAAAAAGCCACAGTGACCTTTTCATTTTAATCAAGATACAAAATGTTGAGTAGATTGTAGGGAAAAGGCAGAAGTGGGTACAGTACGTGCTGGCATTTTGCAGGCAGAACCCTGCTGACACCTGCACACCAAACCCTTGGGGACACAAAACTCTAATCTTGCTACATAATGCTGTCCCATTTTAGCCTCACATTATTACTTGAATTGAATTTTAAATTAGTCTACTTAAAGAACAAATTACCAAGAATTTAATTTTCCTTCTCCAACAAATCCCATGGCAAGCACCAGCCACCTGAAGCCAAGAGAGTTGTATGTTTTGTCCAAATGCAAGTGAAATGAAATATCAAAATCAACTAATTCTCACTCAAAATAAATGTACAACCCATTTATACTAACAGTCTTTGGTCAAGCCAGATTTTAGCCAAACATAATCAGAAATGGTCCTCAAGACAAGCATCCTCCTTGTTACCCCTAAATAAAATACGGAAGATAATAGAAAGGCTGATAGCTTCTTGTAATGAAGGCAACAGAGATTGAAAAAAGATGTAAAAATTAGTGATATCTGGCTGACATTATTTAAATAGACAACGGCTCTATCAATAAAAAGAAGCCCTGACAAATGTGTTTCATGACAGAACTATATTAACCACTTTTCATCATCTGGAACCTTCATAAATCAATAAGAGATATTTACTCTATTCTGCTGGGGTGGCTTTTTGTATTTCTAATAGAATTCATTTAATTCTGGTTGCCATAGTTACGACAGAGTTCTAGAGTGAGTTTTGTTTCATCATAATTGCTGCATGTTAGTATATAAACAGCTGAACTCTACCTTCAACTAGCAGCATTCATTTGTGAATAAAGAAAATCCCTTATCATAGAGTAATTGAACTAGAATTCAAAATATACCATTGAGCCCTTCCTCTCCTCAGAGAGTTGGCAAAATATTTCTCAAACTTTTTTAGCATAGTTGTCTCTAAAAGGCACATCAATAGTACAAGAAGAATTTAAAAGATTAATAATGTTTAAAGTGATGCAGAGATTTACAGAATTTAAAATAATTTTTTCTTGGTCTGTACCATAAGTCAAAAGGAAAAATTTGACCTTCAGTCAATTGACCTATCTTTTTACTGAATACCTGTCAGTTGATGTAGATATTAAATTTGAAATGTGTTATTTTCCAGGCAATTCAATGCCAATTGGTTCAATATCTAACCTGTCTTTTTACCAAATACCTGTCAGTTCATGCAGATATTAAATGTGAAATGTGTTATTCCCCAGCCAATTCAGTGCCAGTTGATTCGAAATCCGTTTATCCAATTAAAAAAAACAAGCCAAAAGAATTGTTGTTAAGCCTGATATATTTTTAGCATCAATTTTAAAGACCACAAGGTAAAAGAAAGAAAAGGAAAACATGTATCTTCTTGTTATTTCTTTAAGGTAGCAAATATCCGGAGAATGTAAAATCAAAAAGAATTGGATCCCATGACTTGGGAAACAGGGTATTTAGAAATCACAAAGAATAATATTTGTGCCCCAAGAAAAACTCAAAGAAAATTTTCATAAACAAAAGCCCAAGAATCTATGCCAGGAGCAGTTAAAATGTCAGTTTAGTTAAAGATAGAACCTTTTAAATTTTGAAAAACAAAATACCTCTGTTTATCACTAAATCTTTTTAAATATGCATTCATCTAATAAACTTCTACAATGCTGCGTGTTTGAAATCCAAAACGAGAACATGTCATGAGAATATGGAAGGACAAGAAACTTCAACTAAAATTGTCTTTTCCCATACGGCAGCTTAAGACAAATAGTCTTAAGCATATTATTTTGAGAGAGATACAATTTTTAAATAACTGAAGATACCTCAAGTTATTCTAGGAATGACAAGTAAAAAGAGGTACTTTTGTTTATTCACCTTATGCTTTTCCTATTTAGTTAGAGGTTGCCATTCAATATATTCCATTTGAAACTCTTATTATTCTGTATTTGTAGTATTTATTATGAGTGAGAACCATTTTCTTATATATGTTAGATTTGAATCATTACCATTTGCCTGAAATTTTATTAAAGTATATGGCTTTGAACATGAACAAGACAATGTGTTAATAATTCAAGAGATGGGAAGGAAGATAAGACAATTCTTGCCCAAAGGAACATGTACTAGAAGAACTGAGAAGAAGAATGGAGAGAGGTGTTAAGATAAATAATACTAGATAGTTACATAATATGGCCTGTGTATGAATGTGATTGGTGGTCTAGTGGTTAAGATTCAGGGCTCTCACCACCACAGCTTGAGTTGTTTCCTGGTCAAGGAACCACACCACCCATCTGTCAGTTGTCATACTGTAGTGACTGCATGTTGCTGTGATGCTGAAAGCTTTGCCACTGGTATTTCAAATACCAGCAGGGTCACCCATGGTGGACAGGCTTCAGCAGAGCTTCCAGACTAAGATAGACTAGGAGGAAGGATCTGGTCACCCACTCCCGATAAAATTGGCCATGAAAACCCTGCGAATAGCAGTGGAGCATTGTCTGATAGAGCGCCATCAGGTGACAGGATGGCACAAAACGACTGGGCAGCATTCCACTCCGCTGGTCTACAAGGTCACCAGGAGTCAGAATTGACTTGATGGCACTAACAACAAATGAATGTGATAAACGAAGTGAGAGCAGAGTGCTGTGACAGTCAACACAGCAAAGAGATATGCCCTTTGCAGGATCAGAAAACGCTTCAAGAAGGTCGTGGTGGCATTTGAGTTGAGTGTCCTGTTAAAGGCAATTCAACAGGCCAACATTAGTGAGGCCTATTCTGATAGTCTAACAGAGGAAAAATACTAGCAAAAATGAAAATGATGACGAAGACAGGATATGGGAAAGTTCTTTCAAAGAACCTTGTCAAACTTTTAATAGATGTTGGCATAAGCAAATACAGATTATTAGAAGTACATGTTGTACTTTTTAAAATGTCACACAACAGTTGTAAAAAATTTAAATCATTTTTGTAAATTGAGGATAGAGCCTGTTTCCATCTCGTGGTAGGAGCCTAGGAAGAGATACTGTGGTGTTTGAGTGACGCGAGGCAGCAACTTCGGGGCGAAGAATGGGCTTTGGGGACAGCCTGCTTCGGTGTGAATACTCACTCTGACACTAACTAACTGAGTGAAACTGGGAAAGTTGTTTTCCCCCTCCATGACTGTTTTTTTATCTAAAGCAGGACTATTAAGAGTGCCTACTTCCTAGGTTGTCATGAGTATTAAATAAATTAATATGTATAAAACACTAAAGTAATGCCTGGCAAATAGGAAGCACTCAGTGTTTATTAGCTCTTATTTTTGTTATGTAGAGTAAGGCTGAAAATGTTTTAATTCAGATACAGACTATTTTTGAAAATTTTATTTTCTTCTCTTAAAATTATCTCATCCTGCTCTGATCATCTAAGAATTTCAGTAATGGGGGAAAACTAAAGTAAATTAAACTTGCCAACTAAATATAGCTTCCGATTTAAAAGTCTCCTTTAAGTTTCTTTTTCCTCACTTCAATGGTCCTAGAATCTAGCTGCACTTTTTAATCAAATGAAGATTTCTTAAAAATACTAATGCCGGGACCCCACCTCCAGAGATTCTAATTTAATTGGGCTTGGCCGTAAGCAGTTTTAAAAGCTTCCCAGGTGATTCTGATGTGCAGCCAAGGTTGAGAACCACTGATCTAATGGGTACACCATCTGCCAATTAGAAGTTCAAGATCCCTATAAGACCCGGTTCATCCCTTCTCACCAGGTTTTTCTCTTCTTCCCCTCTTTCCTTTTCACACTGGTACCTGGGGAAATCAAGGATACTCATCCTCATAGTGGTAAGTCTTGGACTTGGGCTTCACGAGTCTCCCCTATCATGTGGTTGGTCTACTTTTTTTCCTGGGAGGCCTGCACTGCTGCCCACTGAAGCATGGATCCAGTATGAGCCCTGATCGCCCTGCCTGGCTATCAGCCCAGGTAACACTTAATCCTGCCTGGCCTTTGTAGGCACTTTGCTGGACGTGCTGCTGAAGCACACCCTCACACATGTGCCTTTGCCTGTGAGGTCCTGTGCTCTGTAGCCTCTTCATCCTGACACCTAGGCTCTCTGTTCATCGCTGGTCCTCTTAAACCCCTCACTCCACCCTCAACACTAGGCATGTGGGAACTCCCAGTCTCTTGCAAATCTGTGCAGGCCATAGAGTTCGGGGTCCTTTTGCAGGTGAATCCATCTAGACATCCCTTTCCCTCTGCTCTTGCTCTTCTGCTGCTCCTGGATCACACTGAATGCAAAGGAGAGAATGGTCTGGGACTTTGGTCAGATTTCTATCATCTTGTGGCTAAGACCTAAGAGTGAGGATTCTAGTTTCAAACAAAGGACCGTGGAGGACCTCACCCTAGTCTCTGTCCTTCAGTGCACCTCTTCCCCCAGAACAGAAATCTGCTCCCTCCTCTTTCTCACATTTCTGTCATCTTTCCTCAGGTCACATCCTCAACCCTTCCTATACCGTAGCTTATGGAAAATTCTGTGATCTAAGTCTCCTAGACTTGGCTCGGGACATGGAAAGGGTAGATTTTTGAAATCCAGAAAATCTTACTCTTTCAGTAAATTCTAGCATATTATCTCACAGTGGACATTTTTAGTCAAAATTTGAATAGTAAACTTTTTCTCTTTGTGCTCCTATCCTAACACTCCTGCTACATCCTTCCTGAGGCAATGGATATACCTGGCTGAATCAGGGGACAGCCCTATACAAGGAGTATAAAAAATAAAGGCACACTAATATATTTCAAACTATATTATTCCTATAATATCTGTAATTGAAAATAATTCCAACATGAATCTTCCCATCCCCTGAAGCACTTAGTTTCTAGCCTAGTGGCCAGGATACACCTATTTTCAACCCCATGGCTTTGATACCATTAATTCTTTCCTGCTATCCCTCTCAATCCAAATCCTATTGTGTGTGTGAGTGTGAAATTCTTCTTTTGCTCACTAGATGCTTTAGGTTTATAAGTCACCACTGACTTGCCAATATGCTCTAAGAATTTACAAGTAGGACTCATGTCTTGACTATCTGCCACCAAGACTAAGACTGTAGAGCACGTAGTAAGAATCTAAAAATATTTCTACTCACAATCTATCCTGGTATCTTGAGTGTGGAGACTTTGTTTGAAAGATGTATTTTTTCTTTCCCTTTGGCTTCCTTCAATCCTTCATGGAAAATAAATGCACTAAAGTTCTGGCTTCTGTCTCATTAAGATGGAATCAATATTCAGAGATCCAAATTTCATACAATGTGCCTTCACCTACAGAAACCCAGATGGAGTTAACTTCACCCCACACCTCAGAGCCTCCCCACCTCAGCTGCAGGCCTTGTTCCACCAATCCTGCTCCAGACGGCTACAGTCAAGACTGATTCTTCACCTTGTTCCCCCACTAAAAATACTTAGGGCTTTTTAAAATACAAAGGGGGCCGGCCCCGTGGCTTAGTGGTTAAGTGTGCCTGCTCCGCTACTGGCGGCCCGGGTTCGGATCCCAGGCACGTACTGACACACCGCTTCCCCAGCCATGCTGAGGCCACGTCTCACATGCAGCAACTAGAAGGATGTGCAACTATGACATACAACTATCTACTGGGGCTTTGGCGAAAAAACAAAGGAGGAGGATTGGCAATAGATGTTAGCTCAGAGCCGGTCTTCCTCACAAAAAAAATATAAATAAATAAAAAAATAAAATACAAAGGAATATTTCTGTTTAAGAAAAACTGGAAAACTGAGAAAAGGATAAAAAAACACAAATAAACATACAAATATTACTGATGTTATCATTTTGGTATATTTCTTTCAATGAGTACAATATAAATGATAATCAAATAGGTAGCTGCCTTTTTTATTTTAGAATATATTATGAAGATTTACGCATCTTATTAAATGGTCTTTCAAAATGTTTGTTTCCACTATGCTTACTCATAAGTAAAACTATAATGAAAAAAACAGCAATACTATGAACAAAAAAAAATGTTATTTAAATGTATAATAGCCATGTACTAGGCTCTTTTTTCCCCTCCCCAAAGCCCCAGTACATAGTTGTATCTATTCTAGTTGTATGTACTTCTAGTTTTTCTATTTGAGCCACTGCCAAAGCACAGCTACTGACAGATGAGTGGTGTGGTTCCGCGCCCAGGGAGCTGAACCCAGGCTGCCGAAGCGGAGCATGCCGAACTTTAACCACTAGGCCATCAGGGCTGGCTCTAGGCTAACTCTTTAATATGCATTATGTCATATAATCCTAACAGAAACTTTCTATCAGCATTAGTATCATTCCCATTTTAAAGATGAAAAGACTGTTAGAATGATTAAATAATTTGGCCAATGACACACAACAAATATCAAAAGGTGGATTCTGCATGAAAATTGAGTTCTGACACCCTATTTTGTACATAATTTTATTTCCAAAGGGAAAAAATCCCCAGAAGTGGAGCCAAAAATTCAAAACCTTAACCTCTTTCATGCTTGTGATGCCCATATCTAAGTTGCCTGCCAGAAAGGCTTTTAAAAAAATTTACAAGCCTACAAGCAGTGTATGAAAATGCATTTCACAGCATCTTTTCTCAAATTGTTGCTAATCTGAAGGTGAAAAATTGTAACTCATTGTGTTTGAACATGTTTTCATGCTTATTGCCCATTTGTATATCTTTTCTAATTGTCTTTTCTCGACTTTTATCCATTTTTCTGAGATCTTTTTATTGTTGATTTTTAAGAGTAAGGAACACGTTAAAGCTTATAATCTTTTTTCTGTTATGAATATTCCAAATATTTTTCCTAGTTTGCCAAATTTGCTTTAAATTTGGAATTACAGAAGATTTTAGATATTGTTTTGTTATGTTTGATTTTATGTTGTCAGTCTTTTTTTTTCATTGTTTCTTCAGTGACTTTATGCTTACAAAACTCCTCTCCAATCATGAGGGGATAAATATCTGATAGTATAATTTCTATTGTTTTATGCTTCATTAGGGGAAATCCATTGTGGTGTGCAATGTGTTCCCTCTTCCCCAAGATGGTGTGAGTTGAATCCTAACCCTGCCCCTTATTCACTGAGTGACCTTGGGTAGGCCATCTCCTATGTCTGACATATCCCCATTTTTTTTATACCAATAAAAATGTACTCTCTCATGGTTTTGGAGCCAGCAGTCCAAAATCAGTATGATCGGCAGAAATCAAGGTGTCAGCAAGGCTGTGCTCCCTCTGGAGGCTATAGGGGGAGAATCTGGTCCTTGCTTATTTCAGTTTCTGCGGGCTGTTGGCCTTCGTTGGCTTATGGCTATATTACTCCAATCTCTGCTTCCGTGGTCATGCGGCCTCCTCCTTGTCTGTCTGTGTCAAATGTCCCTCTGCCTCCATCTGAGAAGGATATATGCGATTGCATTGAGATCCCACTTTGGATAATCTAGGATAATCTCTCCGTGTCAAGATAATTAATAATATCCACAAAGTCCTTTTTATTTTTGTCTTACAAAGTAGAGAGATATCCCCATTTCTTAAGTGAAGATGATACCTACCTCTAAAAGTTGTTGTAAATATTAAATGAAATAATATATTTAAAGCACGGGGCACACAGTGAGCACTCAATTAATAGAAGTCATTATTGAATTCACTTGAAATTAATTTTTAGTTTAGTATATAATATAGATAATTTAATTTTTTGCCCCAAACATTTGAGTTTTCCCAGCATTAGATATTTAAAAATATTTCCTTCTGAGGTGTCTGTTGCTATAATTTGCAGCCACTAAATCTCTATTTATGCTTGAGCTGGGCATGGAAAGAAGAGGCCCTGTTATAAAGTGATTTGTGTGCATGTGCTCTCACTCATTCTAGGCTCAATTATGCAGTACTCTCCGAATATGAGAGCTTGAGCTTTTCTGCCGAGTACTTCACATAAAACAACCTGGCAATCCTATCTAGGGGAAGGGCCAGTGGAGTCAAGGGCCGGCCACAGACCCTGTCTGTTGGCTCCACCATGTTGGAATATACCTCTCTTCACCCCAACACACGTAGATAGCAGCACCAACCTGAACCAGCAGACAGACCAGGTGACCCACATGGAGGACTGCAGGGTGAGCTGCCCCACCCATTCTGCCCACAACACTAGCAGAGAAAACTCTTACAACTTTTCATCCTTGGTGTTCTGAGGAAGCTCCACAGAAACAAAGGTAAGACAGTAGATCTAAGGAAGATAATTATTCTGCTCAACAGTGTGCTGCTTCCCTCACCCCTTTTATTCTCATCTTATCCTAAGGATATCTTGAGTAACTACCCCGGGTGGGGGTAAGCCTGCCTGAGATGAGCCTTCTAAGTTGTCAAGTTCTCTCTCCATGAAACCTAACTTGTGGATTTTTAAAAATGTTTTCCTCAAGCTATTTAATTTAGCTCTCAACCAACATAAAGGAAAGAAAAGAAAAAGCAAACCTCTAATAAATGATATAAACAACTGTACTAGGTTTTTCACATTTGCTTTCAAATTTAAGAGAAAATTTTTAAGCTGATTTACAGTGATATAGCAACCTATCGTCAAACTAAGACCTGAGTCAATGTAACCCTTCTCAATTAGAGCAACCATGGATTGTGGTTGAATTAGGGTAGGTAATGTCTAACATTCTCTGCTTCCAATTCTATTTGCCAATGAGTACCATAAATTTTTGATTTTCTCCTGGAATTTTGCTGCTAGTTTCTCTGCCCTGGTCTCCGACTTAGCCTGCCTCTGTGAAGTTTGTCTTGGTTCATTAATTCCTGTGTAGGTTTCTGACTTGCTTCCAAAACACGGAGAGGATTTGTGGTTGGGTAAGGCTCATGGGAGCCCCTACTCTGTGAGGGTTGTTAGCTGCGCAGGAGTCATTCCCCGGCTCTGGGCTGCCTGCTTCCACAAGCACAGCTGACTTCGGTTTTCTCCTGCTTCTCAAGGCCAGGCATTGTGCAAGACCCAAGACCTTAAAGCTGAGTAAGAAACTGAACCCCTCAGGAATGGAGGGGAGCCTTTAAGCCTCTTTACCTTATTTCCCAGCTCTTCTTTTTGGAGTAGTGAGAGCTATAACAAACAAAGACCCTTCATCTCTCTTCCCAGAGGGGTTTCTCAACTAATATTAAAGCTGCCTCAAATATGCCAGCTCTGCTGTCAATCCTATTTCCAAACCTGTCGTTTGTGGCTATGTTTTCCCACTAGTCAGGACAGACTTGTCCACACCACCAGTACATCTCAGTTCCTTTGTTCATTCTCAAATCCCACCTGCCAACAAAGTCAAGGATTCCTCTAAAAAGTCACCCAGATTTCTCTTAATTTACTTGCTTGTCACATGGTCTAATTTATTGAAAAGAAAACTAGCTGAACATTTGAATCAGATACGAAAGGAAAAAAAACTGTAACGAGACAGTAGAAATTTCTTCATCATCTTATCATCATCATCATCACCCCTAACAACTATATTGTGCTTACTATGTGCCAGACACTAATATAACTGCTTTAAACATATTAATTTAGTTAATCCTTACAACAACCTAATAAGGGAGGTTATAGTATTAACTGTGTTTTACAGATAAGGAATCTGAGGCAGAGAGAGAAGAAATAACTTGTGCCAGGTCACAGCTGGCTCTGGATGCCCTACTCTTAGCCTTTACACCATGCCTCCTTCCTACACTGACAGTCCCCTAGTGGCTTCCACAAACCACTGCTATCTAGTGTAACCAAACAGCCTGTCTTCTGGGTTGGCCCAATTCACTCCTGAATGTACCATTATGGATGTGTCCCTAAAGAGAGAGTCACAGAGAAATTCTACAGAGTGCAGATGGCTTTACAAGCAGGCAAGCATAAAACTTGAGCTTGAAATTTTCACAACAAGATAGCAGTTTTGACACATGCATATCCAATATCTAAACTATATCAAAAACTTTTAAGCAATAACATGGAAAGCATTGCTCCCATTTTATGGAAGAGGAAACTAAAGTTCAGGGAAGTCAAATATCTTGATCATCATCACACAGGTAGAGCCTGAGTCATTTGCCTATAGCCTGTATGTTCTTTCCATTTTAACACCCTCTCCGTTAAATAAAGATATTTCTAATTAGTTGTATAATACCCATAATATACTCTAATAAATTACTCGTAAACTTAATTCTAGGAGATTAAAGTTTAGTCCTAGGGGAAATTCTCTTCAACTATCAACATCCTGTGGTTCTGGGAAAGCAGATCCACCATTTCCATGGCCTTTTCATTGAATTCAGGTGACCCTCCCAAGACATTCAAATGAGAGAAGTGACAAAAGGTGGAGGTACAGATGGAAAGATCCTACAGACATGACACAGAGACACCCTATCATGTATACTTCACAGCCAACTCAAAAGGTTTTCTGAGATTCCACAAAGAGCTAAAATTGTTTTCTTCAGTTCCCATAGTCAGCCTATTCAATGACAGAATACCTAAATTGACTACTATGCTGGGTGACAGTTTACCCAAAAATCATTTGCAAAGAGTAAAGTTTCACTGTTCCCACTCTTTTGAGGCACTGTGGTGTGACGCACTGAAAGAGAACCATTTTAAAGAAACAATCAACTAGATTCAAATCCAAGTTATGTCATTTATTATCAGTGTGAACATGGAAAAAATATCTAACTCCTTACAGGTTTCAGTTAATTCACTTAGAAAATGATAAAATGTTATTATTAATTTGTTTGGATTTGAGAAAGGCAATAAATCCCACCCTATCTTCCACTCTTGAGTTTAGGATCAACTAAAAAATAAGACAGAAGAGAAGGACCAACTCCTATAGTAGTGACTGATGTATTGATAAACCTGATTGGAGACCAGGACTTCAGCTGGACTCCCTAAATTCTTTGAAAAATAGACATGATTATTCCTGCACTCATAGGCAGAGTAGGAGAAATCCTAGCCACTGGAATCTAGTCCAAAGCTACCCAAATGGAAGACCACGCCTGTGTCCTGAACACCTGTGAGCTGTATAAGACGAGACTCAGAAGGAAGGGAGCACAGCATGCTCAGCTCCTTCTACAAGATTTACCAATAGGATAAGTCGGTCTTGTCATTGAGTCAGTGAAGAGGCAAAAAGAAGCTGGAAGAATTCCTCTCATATTTACCTTCTGTGGATGGAAATTCTCCCCTCTTTATGGATTTATGAATAACGAGGAAAAAGTGTTCTTCCTAGCACTCAGCACCAAGAAAGATGTTTTTAGCCAAGAATACGCTTATGCATATCCAATTGTATGTTGAATATCTCAATTTAGATATAATACAACTACCTAAAATTCAAATGCCTGAAACTGGATTCATAATCTTCATTGATTTCTTAATGTATTCCTCCTCCAGTGTGCCCTACCTCAATAAGTTACCACCATCCATTCAGAGGCTCAAGCCAGGAATATAGGAGTTATCCTTGGTGTCTTCCTCTCTATCTGACCTATTTATTAAACTAATCATTAGATCTTATTTAATTCCATCTCCTAAATATCTTTCAAACATATCCCAATTCTCTCTCTGCCCACAATCACCACCTCTTCTAGGTCATCACTATTATACTTACTTCTTATTTTTCTTCTTTCTACTCTTGCCCTCTATGCTATCACTCACTTGAACACTTCTCCAAACAGTCCTCAAAGTCATTTTCCTAATATGCAAATTGAATTCTACTTATCTGTCTCTAACTCCTACCCTGTCTTCAAGTTTCATCTTAAATCTATTTTCTCAGCAAAGTCTCCGTGAACTTCTCTAGAGTTATATAAGGGAATCCTACTATTTCCTTCCATAGCACCCTGTAATTCCTCTTATGACAACACTCACCATGCTTTATTTTAATTGCTTTTAATATCTGTCTTCTACACTAGCTTCTAAGTTCCTTCAGAGAAGGAACCAGAGCCAAATTGTTCACAAGTGTATACAGAACTCCTAGCAACATAGTGGGAATATAGTAGAGGCATAAAAATATTTGATGAATGAGTGAGCTATAAATTATTGTATGAATCTTTTGATATTACTGAAAATCTCCAATAAGAACTATGAATGAGTTGGTCAAAAAGCTATGACTAATTTCAGCTGCCAGATTATTCTCCTGCAGAAACAACTTTAAAACCTGTTCATGGACATAACACAAAAGGCAACTACATAAAGGTAGTGGAGTTTGGAAAAAAGTAGACAGCTTTTGGCAAGAGTACACACTCAGAGGAAGGAAAGGGGATGATGTACAAAAAAGTTCCCATCATTCTTGTTTTTAGTCTAGAAAAGTTAAGTTGGTACATTAGGATGCTGATCAAAAAAAATATAGTCTTTCTTGCCTGAGTAACCAGACAACTGAAGCAAGGTGAAACATGGCTGTTGAAAACAATGGTGAAAACCCAGAAGGAAAACAGAGAGCGAGGATCCCCATTTTTATCTATCCACATCTCTGACTGAGACCTGACGCATAAATATTTAGAACAGAACTCAGTTAAAGGCAAAGCAGCTCAGTTAAAGGTAGAAAATATGAACTGAGATCAGAAACACCACCTAAGAAGCAGGGTTTTCATTTTGCATCCAGATTTTTTAAAAATGCCTGATAAAAGAAACAATCCTAATTGGAGAAAAATAATCAAATCCAGAATATTCACAACTTCACTCTCATAATGTCTAGGATATGATCCAAAATTACTTGATACTTGAAGAGCCAAGAAAATGGAGAATATTAAGAGAAAACAAAATTAACCTAGTGTGTTCCCTAAATGAGCAAGATGGAACTACCAAACAATGAATTAACTGTTAATATTACCTATTACAATTGTGTATTATTCCTTTAAATAAAACAGAATAAAATAAGCTTGCAATAAATGTAAAAAATATGAAGTCCATGTAAATAAATAGAAAATATAAAGAATCAAATGGAAAGTTAAGAAATAAAAAAATACAATATATGAAATTTTTAAAAATCACTGGATGGACTTAGACAAATGAATATGATAGAAGAGAGAATAAATGAATTTAAATATATGTCAATAGGAATTATCCTTAGGGACTTCTAAGATAATATCAAATGGCCAAACTCATGTTTAATTGGAATCCCAGAATAGACAAAAATATTTGAAGAAACAAGAGCTAAAAATTCCCCAAATTTGAAACAGACAAAAATACACCTAATACAAAATATGTTAAGATCACCAAGCAGAATAAAAATGGAGAAGCCAATGCCAAAGCGTATTGTTGTAAAATGTTGACAGCCAATGATAAAGGACAAATCTTATAATTAGGAAGAGAAAATTACATTATATACTTAGGGAACAACAATCTGTTTAACAGCTGACTCCTCATTAAAGACATGAAGGCCAGGGGCTGGCCCAGTAGCATAGCAGCTAAGTTCGCGCATTCCACTTCAGCAGCCCGGGGTCCACAGGTTCAGATCCTGGCTGCAGACCTACTCACTGTTCATCAAGCCATGCTGAGGCGGCATCCCACATAGCAGAGCTACAACTCTATAACAATTAAACACAGCTATGTACTGGGGCTTTGGGGAGAAAAAAGAAAAAGAGGAAGATTTGCAACAGATGTCAGCACAGGGCCAATCTGCCTCAAAAAAAAACATGAAGGCCAGAAGAGATTGGAACAACATCTTTAAAGAGTTGAAACAATTTGACAATCAAAAATTCTCTGTGGTATACATATACAATGGAATATTATTCAGCCATAAAAAAGAGGAAATCCTGCCATTTGCAACAACGTGGATGGACCTTGAATGCCTGATGCTAAGTGAAATAGACAGAAAAAGACAAATACTGTATGATCTCACTTATATTTGGAATCTAAAAATCAAACAAACTCATAGAGAGCAGATCTGTGGTTACCTGAGGCAGGCGGATGAGGAGAGGGGGAATTGGAGGAAGGTGGTCAAAATGTACAAGCATCCAGTTTTAAGATAAATAAGTACCAGGGATATAATGTACAACATGATGACTACAGTTAACACCACTGTATGGCATATTTGAAAGTTGTTAAGACAGTAAATCCCAAGAGTTCTCATCACAAGGAAAAAAAATTTTTTCTTTTTCTTTTTTTTGTGTCTATATGACATGCTGGATGTTAACTAAACTTATTGTGGTAATCATTTCACAATACATGTACGTCAAATCATTATGCTGTACACCTTAAATTTATACAGTGCTGTATGTCAACTGTATCTCAATAAAACTGGGGGGAAAAACATTAAAAAAAAAGAATTCTATAACCAGTGAAAATATTTTTGAAAATTCACAGAAAAATAAAGACATATTTGTGTAAAAGAAAACTAATAGGATTTGTTGGCAATGTAACTGTGCCAAAATCGTTGCTAAAGAAAGTTCTTCAGGCTGAAGGGAAATGATTCCAGATGGAAACTTGTATCCTTGGAACAGAAAGAAGAGCATCAGAAATGGTAGATATCTGGTAAATGCCAAAGATTATTTTTTATCTTTGATTTGTTTCCCTTAAACCATACAACTGTTGAGAGCAAAAATTATAACGTTATCTTGTGGAATTTATAATGTATTTATATGCATTTCACATTATATTATGTATTAATTTTCCACTCTTGCCATAACAAATAACCAACACTTAGTGAATTAACCAACAAAAATGTATTATCTTACAATCCTGTAGGTCAGAACTCTGACGTGGATCTCACTGGGGTAAAATCAAGGTGTCAGTCTATGTTCCTTTCTGGAGACTCTAGGGGAGTTTATGCTTCTATGCTCATTTTGGTTGTTGGCAGATTTCAGTTCTTCGCATTCGTAGGATTGAGGTTCCCTTTCCTTGCTGGCTGTCAGCTAAGTGTCTTTCCTAACTTCTAGAGGCCACCTTCATTCATTGTCTCATGAACCTCTTTCTCTGTCTTCAAAGAAATGGCAGGTCAAGTCCCTTTTTGAGTCTTTCCTCCTCCTTCTTCCAGCTCATCTCTATGACCCAGCTGAAAACGATTTCCTCTTTTAAGGACTCATGTGATTAGATTTGGCCCACCTATGTAATCAAAGATAAACTTCCTACATCAAACACATCTGTAAAGTATCTTTGCCATATAAGATAACAAGTGCACAGACTCTGGAGACTAGAGAATCGGCATCTTTATGGTGCTATAATTCTGCCCTTCACACAACAGTATACTAAACCATGGGGGAAGAGATTATATATTTTTAAGGTTGAAATTTTTTGAATTTTTTACAGAAAGTGATACAATATTAGTTATAAGTGGAATATGAAAAGTTATATATATAGTAATACCCAGGACAAATATTTTAAAAATTGCAGATATATATAAAAATACAAAACATCAAAATTTATGGGATGCAGCTAAAGCAGTGTTTAGAGAGAGATTTAAACCTGTAAATGCCTATGTTAGACATGAAGATCTAAAAATTAATTATCTGAGTTCTCATCTTAAAAAAAAATTAGACAAAGAGAAAAATGAACCTAAATTAAGTGGAAAGAAGAAAATAATAAAGATAAAGGAATAAATCAATGAAATGGAAAACAGGAAAATAATAGACATAAATCAAAAAACTGAAAGCTAGTTATCTCAAAAATTTATAAAATTAATAACCATCTACTTGGACTAATCAAGAAAAAAGAGACACACATCAAAATATCAACATTAAAAGAGGATATATCACGACAGATCCTACATAGATTGAAAGGATAATAGTGGAATTTTATAAACGACTTAATATGACAATACTTTTAATAACATAGATTAAGTGAAGATTAAGTGAATAAGTTTCTTCCAACACAGAAAGTACAAAACTTGACCCAAGAAGAAATAAAAAACTTGAATACCCTCTCAATTAAAGAACTGAATTTCTAATTTAAAAACCTCCCACAAAGAAAACTCCAAGACTACATGGCTCCACTGGTGAATTCTATCACACATTTAAGAAAAAATAATACCAATTCTATGTAAACTCTTTCAGAAAATAGTGAAGGAGAGAATACTTCCAAAATCCCTTTATATGGCCTGTATTACTCAGATACCAGAAACAGACAAAAACCTCACCACAATAGAGAACTGTAAATCAACATCCTTTATGAGCAGGAATGCAAAAATCCTAAACAAAATTTAACAAATAAAATCCAACAATATTAAAAAATATATAATACATCATGGTCAAGTGGGATTTATCCTAGGAATGATATGTTGGTTTAACATCTGAAAATCAGTGTAGTTCACCATATAAATAGCATAAAATAGAAAAATCATATGATCTTTTCAACAGATGCAGAAAATGCATTTGACACAAGTTATGATAAAATCTTCAAAAACTAGGAATAGGCAGCAAGTTTCTAAACTTATTAAAGACATCTGTGAAAACCTACAGTTAACATCATACTCAGCTGTGAAAGGTTCAACGATTTTTATTCAAGATCAGGGACAAAGCAAGGACGTCTGCTCTTCCTACTTCTCTGGAATATTGCAATGGAAGTCCTAGCCAGTTCAATAAGGCAAGAAAAAGTAACAAAAAGCAGAAAGATTGGAAAGAATGAAAAGAACTGTATTAATAGAGAACATCCATTGTATTCATAGAAAACCCTAAGGAATCCACAAAAAATCTACTAGAACTAAGTGACTTAAGTAATGTCTCAGGATACAATGTCAATATAGCAAAATCAACTTAGGTTTGATGTACTAGAAATGAGCAATTAGAAAATAAACTTTAGAAGATTAGCTCTACTACAATAGCATTAAAAAATACTTTTTGGAATAAATTTAACAAAAGGTGTGCAAAAACGACACTGAAAACTACAAAACATTGCAGAAGAAAACTGAAGACCTAAATAAACTGAGAGCTATACTATCCTCATGGTTCAGAAGACTAATATTAGTAAGATGGCAATTCTCCACTTTTAAAATGAATGTATAGATTTAATGTAATCTCAATAATATCCCAAGAGACTTTGTTGAAGAAATTGGCCCCTTAATTTTAAAATGTATATGAATAGGGAAAATGACCTAGAATAGCCAAAAACAATCATGAAATCAAGAATAACTTTGGAGTACTTACACTACCTCCTTTCAAGACTCACAACAAAGCGACAGTAATCATGACAATATGGCATTGGCATAAATAGAGAGTCCAAAAATAAACCCACACATTTATGATCGATTGATTTTCAACAAAGGTGCCAAGATAATTCCATGAGGAAAAGATAGTCTTTTCTACAAATGACTCTGGAACAACTGGATATCTGTAGGGAAAAAAAAATAAACCTCAACCGTTACCTCACAACATGTACAAAAATTAACTCCAGAAGGATAAGATACCTAAAAATGAAAGCTAAAACTATTAAACTTCTAGAATAAGAGAAAAATCTTTGTGACCTTGGCTTATGTAAAGATTTCTTACACAGGACACAAAAATAAACTCTTAAAATCATGGTAAATGAGACTTCATAAAAATTAAAAACGTTTGCTCTTTAAAAGACATGTAAAGATGATACAAATGGGAAATGGGAAATTGGAATTCCAGTTTAGGTATGTCAGGCCCTAAAACCCAAAGACTTTTCCACTACTCTGTGGGGTCTCTGGTACTTGCCCTAGGGTAAGGTAGACTGGTTGGAAACACACAGCATGGATCAGCCTATATATCTAAAGAAGCCTAAGCATATTTTTAACACAACAGATTCAAGGTCAATGACAGAAACCAATATGAGTATTACATGGGACAAAGTACTAAGCAGAAAGTTTCCAGAAAGCAGATACCTTTTTCTCTAGCAAATCCTATAGGTAACCAGTAAAATACACGACCTAATAACGTGAAGCATGCACCCAGAATGGAAATAGCACTGACCAGAGACCTGGGCCCTAGTCTTAACTACTCACCAACTAGTAGCATGACCTTAAATTTCTATGTCTTAGATTCGCTCTCTCTAAAACACAAAAGTTGACTTAGAAGGATGATCCCCCCTTAGATTTATAACATTAGCAGTAAAAGCTCCTCCAGTCTCTCAGTCAATAACTTTTGTTGCCAAGTTCCAACAGGGTGTAGTTTCTGAGGGGCAGTGAGAGGTGGTTAGAACAAACAGAAGCTAAGCCCCAGACCTAAAGTTTGTCACCATCATGACAGCGCTCCCCCTTGGCAGATGAGCTGCATGGACCCTGCTGGGACACCGCCTGTCACAGCTGTGTGAAGTCAATGGAAAAGCGCTGGGAAATGTTCACCAGCTTCAGTGGGTCATTTTTCACCAGTTGCAGATGGCTCTGTGGGAACAAAAAAAGGCAGGAGGGTTTCACTGACTGGCACACTACACCCAGCATCCTGAGATGAACGAGCTGTCTGTCTAAATTGGGAGCTAGGCCTGCAGTTTCACTTTGGGGACAGTCCAGGCTCCTCTGCGCTTTCCAGCAATCTCCATCCAAACTCTCACAGGCCTGTGGTGTCTAGCACTGCACAGCCTCCCAGGCTCCGGGTACTCCATGCACAGTGATTAGTGAGGCAGCACAGTAACTCAGACTCGTCCACCCATTCCAGAAGTCCTTACAAAGTACCAGTGAGTTCCCGGCCCACAGTAGGCGTTTGACAAATATTTACCAAAATATATTGCATTGAAAAACCTTTCCCTTATACCATGGAAAAATACAGATGGGAGCTTGTTCTTTCGCCCCATACAGTATTTTCTGAAAAATAAGACTTTTAAACATAAAAGTCTAAATCTGATTCAATCTAATCATCTTTATTGTTCCAAGTCCCCTTCCATTGTCCCAAATTTCTAATTTAATTCTGAGCTAACATTGACATCTTGTACTTCTAGCACAGCTGGGGCAAAGGGCAGTAAAAAATTAATAATAACAGAGTTAGGCCTTAGTGCAATCATTAAATGGTAAAATGGGGGGGGCAGGCGCACATCAAAATATTTCCTTTCTGCTTCAGCCACAAATACCATTAGCTGCTCTCTCTCACCTCTCAATAAAAATTTGCTTTCAGAAAAGGCTCTGACGCCCGTCATCTACAGCACAGCATAAGTCTGTCAATGTGATGGGATTCTGAGGAAATTTATATCCTCAGGCATAACTCTAATTGTTTCATGAAAAGCTTAGCTACCTGTACAATCAGTTCAGTAATTGGAGGAACCCAGGAGGAGGGCCTGTAAGGTATAGCACAGAGGCTACATTATCTAATCAAAATTGGCCTTGATTTTGCATGCACTCTCCTCCACTACCTCTTTTGACCTTTCGCTATCCACACACCTGATTTGCTGTGTTGCCGCTTTTGCTACTAAAATGTGAAATGGATGGCTAATGACTTAAAAGAGCTACTGCCAAGGAGTGATTAACAGTCTGGGAAGAGGCAAGCAGAAGGCATCATGGGGTCCACCTGTGCAGTGAAAGAGTTAATGTATTTCCAAAGCTTTCCCCCCCTTAGGAGGATATCCCTCACTTTGATGTAAAAAAATCCAGATGTGCCTGAAGAGGGATGCTGAAAGAAAGGAGGCTGCTTTTAGGAGATACTGAACTCCAGACCTTAAATGATTTAAATTCAATCCCCATGTGCAGCTGCTAAACCAAAGCACCTCACCCCAGGGAAGAGATGAGAAATTTTGAGGGCGATTGAACACTGAGAATTCTCATCGTGGCTTAGCAAAAAGTGACTTAGCACATGTGTTTCAGTAATTATGAAGCATGAGGGTGCTCACTGGCTCTGAAACGCGTAGTCACCGGTGTGACAATGCTGGTGCTGGTGTAAGAAGCAATCAGACGAGGCAGGAATGAACATCTTTCGCCTTTGCAATCTGCTAATGCTCCAGGCAACTTTTCTTCTGGGAATGAGCGTCTGTGTTGTGCATTCACACCGAGATTATTCATTGCTTTTTAAGATTAGGTGTGCAGAGCTAATCAGGGGAAGAAGAGGGAGGTAGAATGATTATCAAGTAGCTACTGTGTATGCAGCACCTACTGGGAACCTGGAATTTTGCATACATTCCCTAAAAAAGAAAAAGAAATTTTATCGTGAAATTTCAATCATTACAGAAAATTACGGAAACAGAAAATTCCTCTATAGCTCTGCACAGGTCATAAAATAGAATATTGCCAAGACTTCAGAAGGTCGCTGCATTCAGCCTCAGAACCCCCCGCCTCTGTCCTGAAGTTCTTAAGGCACTTAAGGCAATCTGTTTCTTACTTTGCTTTGTAGGTTTTCCACATAAGCTTGCATTTCTAAACGTTATGGTTTGGTTGTTCTTATTTCTGAGCTATATATAAATGGAATCATGAAACCTGGATCCTTTTGTATCCGGCTTCTTTCATTCAATACAAAGTTATGTTTATGATGTTCCTGTTTTTGTCTGTGAGTGTAGTTTATTTCATTACTATCATATTACATTATATGACTATATTGCCATTTATTTATCCATTTTACTGTTGATGGGCTTTGGATCAGAACTATCATGAAGAACCTGCTATGAGCATGCTTATGCATGTCTTCTGAGGCACATGGGCATGCATTTCTGTCAGTTACGTACCTAGTGGTAGAATTGAGGGTCATCATAATATACATCTTCAACCTAAGTAAATAGTAAAAACCTGTGATTGTATCAATTTACATCAACAGTGTTGGGGTGTTCTTGTTGCTTCACATTCTTAATAAACTTAGTATTGTAAGTAAGTCCTTTCACGTTAGCCATTCAGGTAGAGGTACTACGGTATGTCATTTTTCATTTTCCTGATTACTAATGAGGTTGACATCTTTTCAGATGTGCGCTAGGTATTAGGATGTCGTATTTTTGAAACGCCTGTGCAAGTGTCTTGTCCATTTTTATAATTCCTTATTAATTTATATGACATTGCATCATAAATATAATTATAAATATGTTCTTACCCTCTTTAATTTCCCTTTTAACTCCCTTAATGGTTTCTTCTAAAGAACAGAAGTACTTAATATAGTCAAATTTATCAATATTTTCCCACATGGTCATCTTGTTTAAAAACTATTACCCTGTCCTGGGGCAATGAAGATATTTTCCTACACTATCTTCTAAAAAGCTTTACTGTTTTGCCTTTCATATTGAAGTCTACATTCTACCTGAAATGATTTTTCTTTATGATATTAAATAAGAGGTTTAATTTTTTCAGTGTGAATATCCAATTGGCCCAGACCATTAATTAAGGCCATCAAGTAGCTAATGTGCTACTTTTCTCAATTATCTTCACCTTTGTCCCTTTGTCATAAATCAAGTGTTCACAGATATGTGGGGTTTTTTTTTAACTCTCTTCCAGTGGCCTGTTTGTTTATCCTGTGCCAAAAACCACACTGTGTTAATTGCTGTATCTTTTAATCAACTGTTGGTATTTGGAAGTACACGTCCTCCTCTACTTTGTTCTACTTCAAAAGTGTCTTGGCCATAGTTGGCACTTTGCATTTTTATAAACATTTTAAATTCATCTTGCTCATCTTCTCTCTCTCTCTCTCTCTCTCTCTCGCACACACACACCCCCAAACTGCTTAGATTTTTTGTCACCACTATGTTAAATCTACATACCAATTTGGAAAGAATTGACGTCTTTACAGTAATGAGTCTTCTCATCTAGGAACATAACATACTTCTCCACTTATTTAGATTTTCTTTACTTTTTTCGCATTAATGTTTCCTTCATTGAGATTTTGCACATCCTTTGTTAAATTGATTCTTAGTCATTTGTTACTTCTAATAATATTTTAAATGATATTTTTATTGTCTAATTGCTTATTATTGGTATATAATAATACACTCTTAATATCATATTAAGCAAACTTGCCAACTCTCAAAAGATTCTTTTGAATCTTCTAAAAACACAAGCATATCATCTGTGAAGAATGACATTACCATGTTTTTCCTTTGCAATCCTTATGCATATAATTTATCTTTTTCTTGTCTTACTGCATTGTCTAGGAAGCCCAGTACAATGTCAAATAGAATGGATGGTACTGCTGTTCTTATCTTGTTTCCAGTTTCAAAGGAAATTTTTTAACATTTCACCATTAAGTATAATGTTCACTGTTGGATTTTTTTAGGTACACTTTATTAGATTAAGAAAATCCTCTCCTATTCCTAGTTTTTTTTTTCATAAAATGTATGATGACTTTTATCAAATAGTTTTCCTATGTCTGTCAAAATAATCCTATGAATTTTCTCTCTTATTCTTTTAATGAAATGTATTTCACATATTCTTACTAATCTCAATTTTACATGTAGTGGGAATCTCAGTTTAGGCAAGGGCAATATTACCACTCGGATTCAGGCAAGCTGAGCGTGCCTAGCAGAAAAATGAAGTGAGCTTTTCAAGAGTCTATTGCATGAGAGATATCCTGGCAGAGAATCCATGAAAGGAAAGAGACTAGAGAGTTACAAAGCTTTTGTCAGAAATGAGGGGCAATTTTGCTTATCACAGGAGTCTGTCATTCAAATTTTGCCTTTTAACCAATTCTGTAGGCACATATCTGGGTTCTAAGGAAAGAGAGGGAGGAGAATAAAAACCAAGCAAACAATTTCACTCCTTGGATAGTCTTCTAACAAAGATTCATGCAAAAAAGAAGAAAAGCATTCCCCCTCAAAGCATGTTTTGGGCTTCAGAGAACATGGTTCAGCTTGGGTACTTCAAGGTCCCAAGAGCCACCAGTGGTGGGACAGTGTCTGGCCATAGCTCAGATAGCAATGTCTAGGGACTGAGTCAGTTTGAGCAGCAGTCACAGCTGTACCTCTTCACTCAGTAACAGCCAAGGGAAGCGTTATGGACCGAATTGTGTCTCCCTAAAAGATGTTATAGTTCTAACCCCAAGTACCTGGGAAAGTGACCTTATTTGGAAATGGAGTCTTTGCTGATGTTCAAGTTAATATGAAGTCATTAGAGTGAGTCATAATCCAATACGACTATGTCTTTATAAAAAGAGGAAATGACATGCAAACTGGAAGAACACCATGTGAAGATGGGAGTTGTGCTGCCACAAGCCAAGGAACTACCAGAGGCGACAGAAGAAGCCTGGAACAGAACCTTCCTTAGCACATTCAGAGGGAGCATGGCCCAGCTGACACTTTGATCTCAGACTTCTATCCTCCAGAACTGTGAGACAATAAATTTCTGTTGATTAAGCCACTTAGTTTGTGGTACTTTGTCACAGCAACCCTAGCAAACAAATACAGGAAGTTATGGGTATTGTCAGCAGATAAGGTGATACCCAATAGAAACAGGAGTGATATACAACGGAGAGGGTAATCCATGACAGATGCCATATGGTAGCTGACAGAATTATTCAAAAGCACATGAGACATTCCCTGAAACCTCCAGAAATAATTAAGGAAGAGTCTGCAGGGTGTTAAAGGTCCAAAGTTAGCAACAGGCAAACAGATCCCCTGTAATGGATTAAGACTCTCAACGCAGTCAATTTAAAACCCCAGAGTAAAGCAGACTGGTAGAAAAGATGTAACACTAGGATGAGAAATGTGAATGCAGCCAGATCATGTAGTCTGCCCAAGGTCTGCCATTTAGCTGGTGGCATCGAGCTTGAGCTTTGTTCACTCTGCCATGCTGCCTCTGTCGCTCTTCTTGGCAGCTTCTTTTACCTTCATGGCTCCCAGTTTGAACCAGGTGCATGGAAAATTGCTTGGAACTTATAACATGATAAAACAAGTACCTACATGTTCAAGGTCATGTACAAGGGTAAATCCAATAGGTATCGCTACCTATAGACATTTCTGAAAATTACACACAAGTAGTTTGGAATCAGGAATCATTCAATCATCAATTATCCTACATTTATCTTATATAATGCACTGTGCTCAACTTGCAAATGGGAAAAATCACAAAAAATGACTAACTCCCACAAAAAATTGTCGTTCATTCATTCAGCTTTTTTTCCTTGAGTACAAACTGTGTTCCACACACTGAAGTAGGAGCCTGCGTTGTCCTCTATAGAGTAGAACATTCTAATAGGAAATCAGAATCACAGGATCACCACAGTTTATAACTGAATAGAGGTAATATAGTTGAAGCCATTTATTGAATAAATGAAAAGCAGAATCACAGAGAAGTAAAGGAATTGATTCAATGTCTATAGAGAGCTATAGAATCCAGGTCTCCTGATTCTCAGATCTAGAGAAATCTTTCCTGAGGGGAAAGAGTAGGGTCAAGGAAGGAAAAGTTGTGTGCTCATATATTTAAATCCAGCTGCTTCTGGGCCTGCCTCGTGGCTTAGCGGTTAAGTGCGCGCGCTCCGCAGCTGGCGGCCCGGGTTCGGATCCTGGGCGCGCACCAACGCACCGCTTGTCCAGCCATGCTGAGGCCATGTCCCACATACAGCAACTAGAAGGGTGTGCAGCTATGACATACAACTATCTACTGGGGCTTTGGGGGGGGGGAGATAAAATAAATAAATAAATAAAAATAAATAAATCCAGCTGCTTCTGAGATCTTATTTTTTCTTTCTCTTCTTCTCCAAAGTTACCCAGAGGCAAAATTAGGGAGTAGGCAACTGACCAAGGTACAAAGTTTGTTTCTTTTCTTAGTTTCCAAACACTTTGCCCCTTACATTTTCTGCATTTTCCTTCCCCAGGTACCTATTCTAGCAACCCTGAGATGCTTAAGAAACACAATCCAACTCTTCTAAGATATATATTGATTTTGTTAATTCTCCAAAAAGCCCTGCCTTCTCAGCCTCACCCACCATGTTACCACAGCAGCTGTGGCATGAAAGAACCATGGCTACAAGAGACTAATGCGCCTTTCTCAGATCAGATATGATATTTCTGGCAAATGAGATTTGCACAGACCCTTTAGCCCCATTAAAACTAGCTCAGTCTGTACCTTTTCCATATCTTTCTCAAGAACCATTGAATGGCTACAATTCAGTGATTTTTAGAAGATTTATTTTGACCTATTTCCCTTTTCTTTTTTAAAAAATCAGAACAACACCATTTTCTTCCGTACAACACCGTTAGTACTTTTGGTTTCTTCACACTAAGAATTGGAAAGTTCAGTGTGCAATGGCAAAAAAAGCATGGGATTCAGAGATAGAATACATGATGCATTTCCAGGCTCCCAGGCACACCACCACCTCTAGGTTGTTACTATTTACAGCCAATTTGAAAAATTGTTTAATAGAAAGTGCTTAAAAAATGTTACCCCCCACCCTTTTTTTCTTTGCTTGGATTGAACTCTGGAAAAAATGCTAAGTCGTCTTTAGAATAAAATGACTCCTAGGTCTGGTCAAGCTCTGTATAATTCTTCATAAATATTGTTGTGCATAATTCCAATGGCAGGTATAGTCCCCAGGCTGAATGCACCAATGTATGGAAGGAAGCATAACTATCTCTGGGAAGACCAAACCAAGTTCAGCTTCTCTGGACCACAAATTGCCACTTCTACCTTCCACTTCTTACAATTGTCTCTCTGTTTATACTACCTTCCTCTACTTCCTCAACATGTTCTTTTTTTGTTTTTAAATATGGGAGTCTCAAAAAGGGACAAGATAGTCCTTTTTGAATTCTAATGTCAGAGTGTGATGATCCACTGTCTACAGTCTCATAAGTTTGTACCCCATGTAGCAGGCAATCAAAGACAAAACAACGAGATGCTTAGATAGGCTTTTTAGCTTTGGGCTAAGAATCAATGTTGGAAAGTGCTGGAACATGGCTCATCTTGCTGTGAAAGAACTCGATCAGGGTTCAACCTACAGCAGAGTTAAATTAGTAGAATGCTTATCTTTCAAAGTGTTCGATTGGGAGTGCTCAAATTCTGATGCATTTTAGTTGGGTGCTAATTAGCAACTAACTGACTGCTAAATGGACTGTCACCTTTCCTTTTGACAATTTACTGAAAATTAGTCCCTCAATGTTATATGAACATGAGGGAAATGGGTTGGGATGGCTGGAGCTAAAGATGGGATTTCATCTGGTGCATTTATGTGAGAATTTTTAGTGTGCTGCTGATATTTAAGGACTTCAGTAAACGCAAAAGAGGGGAAAAGGTTGGGAATGACAGACAGTGAATTCTGCTCAGCAGGCATTGACTCTATAGTCAAAGTATAAATGCATCCACTTCTTTTTAAATGTTAATAAGCTTTTGCACTAGAAGGGACTTCATATCAGTTGCTATAATATCAGGCACTGGCCTATTCTGTGATTGCTGAGGTGGATTCGGTGTTTGAATTATTGCCAATGCTAGGTGAGAACAGATCCAAAAGAGGTGTTTACATGTTAACACACACACACACACCTTAAATTTGGAAAGTAAACAAAAAAATATGAGTATTTATTTCATTCACATACGTTTCTCAACTAGTATTATTTTGATAGAGAAAAGAATTTTAGTCCATCATGACAATAGTTATCTTAGTGATAGAAAATGCATGAAAGGTTACCATCAGCCTGAACTAAGCTAAGTAGAAACTATTACTTTCCAGTGTTTAGAGGAAAGGATTTTGCTAAGTATGTAACTATGACATTCTAGGGTTTGGATCTCAAATCTTCACACTGCCTTTCTAACTTCTTGGGCAACAAATGTTGTAGCAATAAAGTAACATGAGATGAGGTGGAGTGGTATTAATTTGGATCTAACAAAAATTATACGATATTTGTTTTGGCTTCTAGAGAAAGAATCAAACCTATTTTAGGCAGAGTTTAATATTGAAATTACAACAACATAAAGTTAACCCAACACACCTTTACTCTGTGCATTCTGAGATCTAGAAGCCAAAGTCACCTAGGCCAAAAATGGTCCCTATCTAGTCAGCTGGGAAAAAAGAAAACAAATAGCCGTCAGAGAGAAACTGATTGCATGAGTCCGACCCCTCTGAGCCCAGTAAAATAGAGAGTTCAGAGGCCATCGATGTAGGGCAGCAGCATTGATCATTTACCATGAGACCTTCTTGACAGGGCAATACTCAGTCTCAGACTGAGAGACCTATAATTTGGGATCTAGAATACAACTCCCAGCATAGACAATTCAATTGTCAAGACATAGGAGACAAATCCTTCATCTGGGAAAAAATGGGAGAGGCAGAAAGAGTAAATTACAGGATTATAATAAATTTACAAATTCGGTGAAATACAAATAATAGGTTTTGAAAGCAAAATAACATATTAATATTCATCTCAAAAAACACATATGATGCCACAGTTTAAAAGAAATATTGAGAAAGAAGGGACTTGTCCTAATATTAAAACATATAAATATCACAAAACAATTAAGAAACTTTTTTTAAAAATTGGGAATATACAGAAAAAAGGGATAGTCATTCTATGTGATTTTTCATTTCATGTTCCAGGAGAAAGCGTAAAAACGAAGAAGATTAGACTGAGTTTGTTCACAGCTCAATTCAGACCAAGTTATGATACCATATGGCCTACACATATCATGTTATTTAAGCCCAAATATATCAGACCTTCTAAAATTAGAGTTATTTTCTGGAAGATCATTTAATTGTACTCTTAGAGCCAAAAGACTCACCCACACTTCATGGCCGAAGGATAGGATGTCCCTGGAAGGAAGTAGATATTCCCACTCTCCATTACCTGAGGAAGAGGCATATCCTGGATAGGTAATGAAGACTGAAAAGCTACTTATCAGGCTGAAAGTGGGGAAATTACCTTTCTCTGCACCTTTGGCACGTAGGCATAGATCTCTATTGGACTCAGAATTATGAAGATAAACATGGAAATACTCCAAAAGGTAGGTCCAGAAATGGTACGACATCAGTAAGGGCTGCCCCATAAAGGAAGTGTGTCAATTGGGGTTTGAACCCGAGACCTCTGACAAAGGTCACATCTAATATCAATATTATATGTTCTCTATGTCATGCCTCTCTTCTGAGGCATGACATAATAATCCAAGTGTCCATCAACAGGAAAACGGATGAATAAATTGTGGTATGTTCATAATGAGGAATGCCACACATAAAAAACTATATTGTTAAAGGATATATGTATAAGAGGTAAGACTGTCAAGAAAAGCAAAGGAATGATAAACTCAAAATTTAAACTAGTGATTAACTCTCGGAGGAAAGAAAAGAGATACGAAAGGACAGGCATGGAGTGAACTTCAACATTATCGGTGTTGTTCTGTTTCTAAAACCAGGTGTTGGGTACTTTGATGTCTTGGTATTATTGTCCTTTATACTAGGAATCAGCCAACCACAGCCCCTGTGTCAAATCTGGCCAGCAGGATGCTTATTTATGGTCCACAAGCTAAAAATGATTTTTACTTTGTTAAGAAGATGGAGGAGGAGGAGGGAGAGGAGGAGGGAAAGGAGTAGAAAACTATGCAAGAGAGGTGTATGTGGCCTCCAAAGTCTAAAGTCTTCATTACCTGGACCTTTACAGAAAAACATTTACCAACCCCTGATTTTTTAATGTACTTACCTCTTATATATTGACTTATATTTTAAAAATATATTTCATAGCATATATATTTTTAACTTACTGCCTACTCTCTACGGTGCTGAAGGAAATTAAAGGAAAAGTCTGTTACCTGTGTAACACAGTGATCTGACAATATTTACTCAAGGCAATCACGTGAAATAATGGGTTACCTTTTTCTTCCCCTACCACTGCCACACAGTGACTGCAGAGAAAGATGACCTACATTCCAAAGGACTGAATCAAAGGCTACACACCAGGTGTGAGACAATAATCATTGGAAATAAAAGTTGAACCCATGATAATTGATTTGTCTTTCCTCTCTAGAGGAGGAAGTTTAGAGGGGATTGAAAAGGAAAGAGAGAGGGTCAGAGTTTGTGGAGAATGAAAACAAGGTACATACTCCTCTTGAAGCTTCTAGTTCTCCAAGGATTTGCCTGTCAGGTCCTCATCAAAGTTTAGTAGTTCCCAAGGACAGAAAAGACTACCATTTTGTTTCTCACTTGCTTCCCATTTGCTCCTCCATGAGGAAGACACTGGATGTGGTGGAGGGGAGGAACAGTGGGCAAACAGTGGAGACTGCCAAAGGAAGACTCAGGAATATGTTCCTCTCTACGCTCATCCCCATCTCGAGGCAAAGAATCTTACATTCCTGTACCTATGGGCCCAGAGTAAGCCAGCAGAGCTTGCTGAAATCACAAAGAATAAATTAGCCACCATAGCTATCTCTATTGAAAGGTTGTTTGGCAGAGCAGAAAGACTCCAGAAGCAAAAATCAGAGGAAGCGTGCTTACTGGGAGTGAGGGGATCGGTGAGGAGAGGTCCAGCCTTCTTAGGATCACCAGCATGTGCAGGAAGCTGTGCAGACAGCCAGCGCACTTAAAGGCCACTTCTTAGAGTTAACAGTAGGAGGTGATTTGAGGCAGGCAGAGGGCAGCATGAAAGCCCTGGGCTCTTGAAAAATGAGTGCTCATGGGTGGAAAATGAGCAAGTAAAAAGGACAAACTACTTCACCCAAAACTCTGCCCATGTATTTTCTGTGTATTTAGCTTCTGACTTGCTCATGGTTGTCTGCTTAATAATAATAAGCAACCACCTAATAATAGCTAACTATTAACAACAAACTACCCTGTTGAAAGAATTGGACAAGCATTATTATGGATAAGGGATTGTTATTATGCTCTCTTCTTCTCAACAGGCCAGCCTCATCTCCACATATTAGTTTATATTTAGAGTGACCATAGAATTTATTTTGAACTTTTTGAGTGTAAAGAACATGCTATTAATAATTTTGCCAGAAGCAGGTGTAAACAGGTCCTGTCCAGGGTGACCAGGAGGCATGGTAACTCCAGTAAGACCTGAGCCCTTTCCACTTTAACCGGGAAAGGTTTCATAACCATAAAAGCTGTCGTGTAGTGCCTACAATGCCAGGTGCTTTACCTATGCCGTGCCATTTAATCCTTACAACTACCCTATAAAGCAGGTATTATTTTCACAATGTTACAGAAGAGGAATCTAAAACTCAGAAAGGTTAAGCAACTTGCCTAAGGTCACACAGTTAACATGGGAAGATTTCATCAAACAAGAGAAGCTTTCATCAAGCCTTTAATATATGTTAAGTCTTTTGCTAGCTGTTTCCACATTACATGTGTCATGTTAATTCTTAACCTTTGAGAAAGGGATAAGGATATGATTTTACAGATGAGGAAATAGCATTTCAGAGGAGTTATTATGTTTTTCTAAATTCAACCAATTTAGGAAGTGCATAATCCAAATTAAACCCAGCCCTCTCTGAATCTAATGTTTGGGATTTTCTGCTTCCCATGCTATCCTTCCAGGGACTAATAGGGGAAGTTCTGAACCTTAGTCACTGAAGCCTAGTTTGGTGAGAACAGTGAAGGGACAGCCAGTGATGAGGTTCACCTGTTTTATTACTTTTATTATTGGAGCTTTGCATCTGTAATTAGATATATTTTTAAGATGCCTAGAAAAAACCCTGCTGAATTATTGGCAATCAATTCAAGTGAAGCATAAACCTGTGGCTCTCAGCACTAGGACAAGTCCCACTAAGATGCTACCAATATTAGAGAGGATTTGTGTTTGTGTGCAATGTTCCCAGATGGCCTCCTGCAAGGCACACAGCAAACAGAATATGCTCTTCCTTACTGACACAAAACCAAGCCTTCCAAATGACTTATGTGGGACCAGGGCAACGCCACACCCCATCAATGAAGCATTGGTCATGTGACTGCAAATCCTCTTTGAACATCAAGTAGGTGACTGGTGTGTGTTCAAGCCATCTAAATTTGTGCATTGCTAGAAGGGATTAGAGGTGGTCAGTGAGTGAGCAAAAATTGGCGGAATAGTACTTCAGCCTGCCTTCCGAGGTTGCCTGAGGGAAAATTTAATAGCCTTTGCTATATATCTCATTGCTATATGTATTAGGGTCAAATCAAGCATACTATAAAAGCCTGATGCAACAGGTGTGGCAGTCCTAAAGGAAGGACCAGAAAATATCTAGCAGCAAGTCATCTTAAGAGAGAAAATAAAAATTCCCAGGATAGCTTTGAAGGTGTAGGACTTTCTCAAACCATCAGTTCAATCTCAGCTTACTAAATCACCTTGAACATGAGATAGGAATAGGACTATGAGCTTCCCTATCAGGCAAAGTCGACTTCTAAGCCTTTCTCCCATTGACTAGCCTCTTTCACTTGGGTTAGTCAATTTATCTTCTCTGAGACTCAGTTGCTTCCCCTGCAAAATATGATCCTAATGCCAACTTCCAGATATCATATATGCATGTACCAGGCACAGAAGACAACATGGAACCATGTGGTAGAGGCTCAGTGAAAGTTAATTTCCCTCACTTTGCTCTAAACGTGTGGCCTTCTGTGAGTCATTTAGTTTCTCAAAGTTTCCGTTGCCTTATTTCCAAAATGTGGATAATAAAATCTATCATGAGTATTAAATAAGAAAATATATGTAAAGTACCTATCACAGTTCCACGCACAAGGTGAGCACTCCATAAATATTCGTTCCCTTCCCTAAAGTGTTGTTTCTCAACAAAAACTTTCTCTTCAGCTGCACCATTTGATTTTACACAGGAGTTAAAATAATGCTGCTGTTCCCCCACACCAAGAGAACTGAACGGTGCCTGCCTGGTTTTAGCTGTCATACTATTTGAACCAATCCAGAATGCGCGGCCCTTGCACCAACCCTGGGCCTCCAGTAGACTTCTACCGCCCAGACTGAGGCCCAGTGACCCGTCACCTGCTGAGGCTCATCATTACAGAGATACTGATTTGCCATGCTGGGCCTCGCCAGCAGCTTTCCAGTCACTTGCTTCATGCTTCTTGTGGCAAATTATATTTGACTTTCAATTTAAAATCCAGAGTTCTCTAAAGCAAAGCCTCGATGTAATCATGGTGATAAAGCAGCGGCACATGCAGCTTTGACAGGATGGATTTTTCTTGTTTGTCATGAAGAGTCTCCCTCTGTACCTATCCATGCCCACACCCTGCCACCCCTCCCCCACTCCACCCCCACACGCATACCAGAGAACGATAGAAGGTCGTTGATACTACCTTGAACTCATGAAGAACTCACAGCACTCTGAGGGCCTGTATAGAAGCAGAGGGTTACTGTCCTACTGAAAGTCATGGAGGTCTTAGTTCAGCTTGGTTCAGTGGGCATAAAATTAATGAAGTTAGAAATGGGAAGAAAAGCCATACCTCAGCAATAAATTTTTCATCTTATTTAATCAAACAGATATTTGCATATTTCTTTGGCAAAGACATCAGGTTCTCCAGCTGATGAGCTAAAGCAAAATCTGCCAAAAGAAATGGTTTTGGTTCTCCCTCTTGAATAAGAAATATTTAATTCCAGTTTTTCAGCATGAACCTTTGGTGGCTATTAGAGGTATTTTCAAATTTGTTTGGGTGTCTTTTTGGTTATTTAATTCCAGAAACACAACCTGGGCTTCAGAGTAGTTAGAGGAGGGATACTTAATTCTAATAGCATTATCAATAGCATTAAAGTTTGAAAAGCTTGGTCAACGCTCTTTGAGTGGGCAATGCATAAGTGTTTACATTTGGCTCTAGAATGCAATTGTGTACTTACATTTGAATGAGGATGTTGGACCTGTATCATATAAAGTACTTGATGCTTTTAACATCTTGGAATTGGAAACTTTAAAATCAGCCTACAAATTAGGGAATTATTTAGGCTTAAAATCCTTTCAAGCATTTTTCATGATACTTCTTCACATACAATGCTGTGATACTGATTAATACATAATCTCCTCCCTTAATATCTTCTAGTTGGAAAACAAACTGATGATTGAACAAGCCAAACCAAATTCTGATGCTGAAAACTTTAGAAGTGCTAAAAATATAGAACCCTAAGATAATTCAATTTCCCATTGGAGATATGAAAATTGAGTATTAAAAGTTACAGTCTATCAGATATATTCTGTAGAAGGGTTTCAGTTGCATAGAAAATAGGCATTTATAAGTAGTTGACACATTTCCCCATGCCATAAATTTAAAGAAGAGTAAAGGAAACACTGCTCCCAATGAGATTGTAACCAAGTGAAGGAATTGTGTGATTCATCCTCAAAAGAGATGGGCAGGGACTTCTCCACCTGTATCTTTTGCAATCTCCCCATTGGCCACTGATTTCAACAGTTCCTTTTCTCCTTGCGCCATCTGATATTCCTGGGCCATGATCATTTTTACAGCTTGGGAAGAAAAATGCTGCCTCAATACAAGAGAAGTTTCCAACTTTAGACCTTGAGAGACAACCACAGAAAAGGAAAGAAAGTGGGGATGAAGAGAAAAATTCCAGAGACTACTCAGATGTGAGAAGCTTGAGTTAACACTCCCCTCCCCTCAACCTCCTTGTGACTCAGATAAATCTGTCTCACATACTGGAAAAGCCACGTTGTGCTCAGCAAGCTCCTCCTCTTATACAACCATCTTGACACTTCATGGTCTTTACTCACAACAGAACTAACCTGACAGGTTTTGTTTATTATCAATGAAATCATTATCCTTGGAATTCTTCTTCCAACCTCTACATTTTCCTCAAGACCCTCCTTTGGCCAAAAAATCCATGGTAAGATAATGGTCAATATCTATTGAGTTATTTTATATTGGCTACTTTCCAAGGTGCTTTGCATGTTTTAACTCAAAATAACCACATTATTATCGTTTCCATTTTAATCATGAGAAAATGCAGACATAGAGAGGTAAAAGAGTTTAACACGAACCCCAAAGACTGACTTCAAGGCTTAGTGTTTTAACAATTATCCTCATTCGCTAGTATACACTACCTCATCAGAGTGTTTTCTCAGCTTAATATTAGTAAGACCAGGTATTTGGTTCTGGACTTTTAATCTTCTGATTCCTACTACTTGCCTTGATAGAAAATTATACAGTCATGCATTGCTTAATGACTGGGGTATGTTCTGAGAAATGCAACGTTAGGCAATTTAGTCATTGTGCAAACATCATAGAGTGTACTTACACAAACTTAGATTGTGTAGCCTACTACACAACTAGGCTATATGGTATTAATCTTATGGGACCACCATCTTATATGCAGTTCATCATTGACCCAAACATTGTTATGCACCACATGACTGTATTGAATTCTAATTATATACCAGGCACTGGAAGTAATTGCTTCAAGATATATGAAGCCAACAAAGACTCCATCTCTCACTATCATCTCCCACTCTTCATTTGCATCTTTCATCAGCTGATCATGGATCCTGACTTATGCTGGCTCAGAGGGCAAGGGGGTTTTAATTCAGTAGAATTCAAGAATTCAGTAGAGTCAAGAATATTGTCCCATTCCCGGAGCCAGAGATTCACATATGGAAGACAATAATGTCCTGGCATGAGTCCCCTGAAACCACCTAATCTATCTCATAAGGAATAATTCATAGAGGAACAGAGAGGGTATGTAGTAGTAGGAATTTTAAAAGGCATAGTAACATGACCTAGAAGTTAGAAGACACTAGATGCCCAAGGAATCATAATAATAACCATAACACCCGCTTGTGAAATATTTGCTATATGCTAGCAGTATACCAGTGATTGTGAAAAAGATGATAATAATAATGAATGCATATATAGCACTTCCTATGCGCAAGCATTCTAAGTTCTTTATGCATATTAACAGCGAATCTTCACAACAATCCTCTGAGATGAATGCTGTAAATACTCACATTCTATAGATGAAAAAAAGAACCTTATAGAAGTTGAGTGATTTGCTGCATGCTACTTCAAAGATGGGTTCTGAAATATCTTCATATGATAAAAGCTCTCAATTGGCAACATAAGCCAAGTTTGGTACTGGAAACCCAAAGGACTTGAGTGACACAACAACAGAACTTTCAGACAAGGATGGGTGAGAACAAGGGGAGAAAGCAAATAACAATTACAACAAACAATAACAAATAACAACTTCTACTCCGGAGTAGCTACAACAGATGGTATTTCAAAGAACAGGAGGAAACTAACTTAATGGAAGACAGCTAAAAGACTCATCAAATGGAAGAATTTATGTCTTAGGAAGTGAAAATATTAGAGAAACTTGTAAATAGTTTTAAAATATGTATTTTTAAGACCCCAAAAGAAATGAAAAACATACAATCAAAACAAGAGGTTATGAAGCAAGAGGCAGATATGAATTAACTACTAGTAGATATGAAAAATATGTCAATTGGAAAATCAGAAAATGAAAAGGATTGTCACTGGTAAAAAATTATGATAAGTGATATTATATATACATATATATAGAGAGAGAGACAGAGTATAGAATTGACACATTTGAAAGAAGATTATTAAATTGGAAGATACTCCTAATGAATTTATCTAAAATGCAGTACAAAATGATAATAAACTAAAAAAAATGAAAAAAAAGCTGTTGTAGTATTAGGAAACTCCAAGAAACTATAGACTCAAGAATAAGCAGAAGCAGTATTTGAAGAAATAATGACTAAGACTTTTTAGGAAAAAGTTAAGAACATGAATCCTCAGATTCAAGGAACACAATGCAACCTTAGGATAATTTAAAAAAAAAATCAAACTATAAATTATGTATGTATCATTTGACCCAGCAATCCCACTACTAGGAATTTATCCTAAGGATACATCTCAATAAAGCAACAATATATGCACAAGCTTATTCATGGTAGACTTTTGTCATATCAAAATATTAGAAACAACCTCATTGCCTATCTATAGGAGACTAATTGAATAAATTAAGGTTCTTCCACAAAGTAGAATACTATACAGCTATTTAAAAATTTCAGGAGAGTGACATTAGCATCATATAGCAGTGAATTGTTCCCTTATCTCTCCCCTGTAACTTAACAATCAATCAGACATCCATTGACCAACAGAGGATTCCCTACACAGCACAACAGGATGCATAAGAGACCCAGGGATCTATCCAGCTGAAGGGGAGCAGATTGGACCCCTGGAAGATAGTGGAACTAGCAGAGAAGCCCCTTCTCCCCACCCCCCAGCAGCAGCGATCCAAGGCATGGATCCCCATGCTGGCCCACACACCTGTGAGAAAACAGACATGGCTTGCTCAAGCAGTCCAGCAGTGGCAGAGAATACAGATCAGAATGCTCCCTGCCTGTCTCACAGAGGACTTAGCCTGCATGCCTGCAAGTGGCCCCAGTTGGGGTGCAGAGGGAGGATGGGATTGCTCCCTGCCCACTACCAGCAGATCCAGTGTGCACAGGTGGATCCCCCTCCCGCGGCAATGGCCAGGTCTTTCCAACAGTGAGGACAGCATACAAAACTCGGATTTTCCTGGCTAGGGTTGGGTGCTCTGACTTGAGTTTTAAAAACACACCAGCTAGCACTAGAGACCAGAGGCTGCACAGCAAGCAACAACAAAAAGCTCAACCTGCTTAGCCCCTGCTTCCCCAGCAGCAGCAGGTGGAACCTGTGACCAGAGGCTTCAGGAACCACAGCAGAACTGGTGACCCAGCCCCCAGTGGCTGCAACCCCAACACCAGCTCCACCAGCAGCCGGGGCTTAGCACCATTCCCTAAATCCTTGGGTCCCCAGTAGCAACAGTGACACTGTGAACCCAGCACCCCTGGCTGCGGTTTAACCAGCATCCCCAGACAACCCAGGAATAGCAGCACAGGTGGTGCATGGGGCAGCAGCATTGGAGCCCATGGAGAACCAGTGGAGGAACATGAGACCCAGGTGACCCTGGAAGCAGTAGAAGTGCTCACAGATTGGTGACACTGTGGCAACATTTGAGACTAAAGCAAAAGCATCAGCAACCCTGGAGGCACAAGGAGGGCACTGACCATGCCACTGGCAGAAGCAGTGGAGAGAGGAAAGTGTAGGCTCTCAAATACAATCAGAAGCAGCACAGAATCAAAGCAACCAAAGCCACACCCAAAGAAGAAAGGTGGTTACTACCACAAATGTGCCGGCATTTGTTACTACCAATTCATCAAACACCATGAAGAACTAGAGTAACGTGGCAGAACGGAAGGAGAAGAACAGCTCTCTAGAAACCAAACTTAAAGCCACAGAAGAGTACAATCCAACTGAAAGAGAATTCAAAATAGTTGTCATAAAGAAACTCGGCAAGTTACAAGAAAACTCAGAAAGACAGATCAATGAGCTCAGGACTAAAATTAATGAACAGAAGGAATACTTCACCAAGGAGATTGAAACTCTAAAAAAAAAAACCAAACAGAAATCCTGGAGATGAAGAACACAATAAGTGAGAAAAAAAATAATGTAGAAAGCATTAAAAATAGAGCAGACTACATAGAGGAGAGAATTAGTGATCTCCAGGATAGAAACCTATAAATGAATCAGGTGGAGGAGAGGGAACTGATATTTTTAAAAAATGAAGAATTCTTCAAGAAATATCTGACTCAATTAGGAAAAGTAAGATAAGGATCATAAGTATCTCAGAAGGAGAAGAGAGGGAGAAAGGAGCAGAGAGCTTATTCAAAGAAATAATAGCTGAGAATTTCCCAAACCTGGGGAAGGAACTAGACATGCAAGTACATGAAGCTAATAGAATTCCTAATTACCTTAATGCAAAAAGATCTTCTCCAAAGCACATAGTATTAAAACTGCCAAAACTAAATGACAAAGGCTGGGGCTGACCCAGTGGCATAGTGGTTAAGTTTGGCGTGCTCCACTTTTGTGGCCCAGGTTCATGGGTTTGGATCCCAGGCACAGACCTATGCCACTCATCAAGCCATGCTGTGGTGGCATCTCACATACAATATAGAGGAAGATGACCACAGATATTAGGTAAAGGCCACTCTTCCTCAAACAAAAAAAGGAAAATTGGCAACAAGTGTTAGTTCAGGGCCAATTTTCCTCCCCCCCCCAAAAAAAAAGTCAATGACAAAGAAAAAATATTAAGGGCAGCCAGACAGGAGAAACTAACTTACAAAGGAACCCGAATCAAGCTTTCAGTGGATTTCTCAGCAGAAACCTTACAGCCTAGGAGAGAGTGGAATGATATATTCAAAATACTGAAAGATAAAAACTATCAGCCAAGAATACTCTATCCAGTTAAATCCTTTGGATATGATGTGGAAATAAAAGCTATCCTAGACAAACAAAAGCTGAGGGATTTCATCACCACTAGACCTGCCTTACAAGAAACATTGAAAGGACCCCTCCTACCTGAAACTAAAAAGCAAAGGTTCACAAAACCTTGAGCAAGGAGATAAATAGACAGACAGAATCAGAAAATCCAGCTCTATATTAGAATAGGTTAGTATACACTTAGTTATAACATAAAAGATAAAGGGAAAGAAAGCATAAAAAATAACTATAACTAACATAATTAGTTCACAAACTCATAACGCAAGAAAGAAGAATTTGTGACAACAAAAACATAGAAAGGGAAAAGGAAAGGGACAGAACCTGCATAGGCTAATGGAGATAAAAGGCTGTGAGAAAAAAGGACTATCTCATCTATGGGATCTTTTATACAAACCTCATGATAACCACAAAACAAAAAATCAGAGTCACAAACCATAAACAAAGAGAAAATTGAGAAAACCATCACAGAAAACCACTAAACTGAAATGGCAGACAGAAATACAAAGAAAAAGAAACAATTGAAATAACAGTAACTGAAAAACAAAAGATAGGATGGCAGTATTAAGCCTGCATATATCAATAATCAGTTAAATGTAAATGGATTGAATTCACCAATCAAAAGACACAGAGTGGCTGGATGGATTAAAAAACAAGACCTAACAATATGCTGCCTCCAGGAAACACATCTCAGCTCTAAAGACAAACATAAGCTCAGAGTGAAGGGATGGAAGATGATAGTCCAAGTAAATGGCAAGCAAAAGAAAGTGAGTGTAGCCATATTTATATCAGACAAAGCAGACTTCAAGATCGAAAATATACAAAGAGACAAAGATGGGCATTATATAATGATATAAGGGACATTCCACCAAGAAGACACAATGCTTATTAATATATATGTACATAGGGCCGGCCCCGTGGCTTAGCGGTTAAGTGTGCGCGCTCCACTACTGGTGGCCCGGGTTCAGATCCCTGGCATGCACCGACGCACTGCTTCTCTGGCCACACTGGGGCCGCATCCCACATACAGCAACTAGAAGGATGTGCAGCTGACATACAACTATCCACTGGGCCTTTGGGGGAAAAATAAATAAGTAAAATTATTAAAAAAAAAATATATATATATATATATATATATATGCACATAACGTAGGGGCACCAAAGCATATAAAGCAACTACTAACAGACCTAAAGGGAGAAACTGACAGCAACACAATATTAGTAGGGGACCTCAACACCCCACTTACATCAATGGATAAATCATCCAGACAGAAAGTCAACAAGGAATCAGTGTACTTAAATGAAATACTATACCAGATGGACTTAATAGACATATATAGAACATTCCACCCCAAAAGAGCAGTATACACATTCTTCTCAAGCGTACATGGAACATTCTCAAAGAGAGACCATATGTTGGGAAACAAAGCAAGCCTCAATAAATTTAAGAAGATTGAAATCATATCAAGCATCTTTTCCAATGACAATGCTATGAAACTAGAAACCGACCACAAGAAAAAAGCTGGGAAAGTTACAAATATATGGAGACTTAAACATATGCTACTGAACAACTATTAGATCAATGAAGAAATCAAAGGGTAAATAAAAAAATGCCTAGAGACAAATGAAATTGAAAACACAACATATCAACTCTTATGGGATGCAGCAAAAGCGGTACTAAGAGAGAAATTTATAGCAATACATGCCTACCTCAACAAACAAGAAAAATCTCAAATAAACAAGTTTACTGTATACCTAAAAGAACTAGAAAAAGAACAAACAAAGCCCAAAGTCGGTAGAAGGAGGAAACAACAAAAGTCAGAGCAGAAATAAACAAAATAGAGACTAAAAAAATAATAGAAAGTATCAGTGAAACAAATAGCTGGTTCTTTGAGATGATAAAATTGACAAACCCTTAGCCAGACTCAGTAAGAAAAAAAGAGAGAAGACTCACATAAATAAAATCAGAAATGAAAGAAAAGAAATTATTACAGACACTACAGAAATACAAAGGATTATAAGAGAATACTATGAAAAGCTATATGCTAACAAGTTGGATAACCTAGAAGAAATGGATAAATTCTTAGACTCATGCAACCTCACATAACTGAATCAAGAAGAAATAGAGAATCTGAATAGACCAATTACAAGTAAAGAGATTGAAACAGTAATCACAAACCTCCCAAAACACAAAAGTCCAGGACCAGATGGATTCTCTGGTGAATTCTACCAAACATTCAAAGAAGATTTAATACTTATCCTTCTCAAACTATTCTGCAATATTCAAGAGGACAGGATGCTTTATAACTCACTCTAAGAGGCTAACATTACCATGATACCAAAACCAGACAAGGACAAAACAAAAAGGAAAATTACAGGCCAATATCACTGATGAATATAGATGCAAAAATCCTCAAAAAAATATTAGCAAATCAAATACAATTCATTAAAAGGATCATACACCACGATAAAGTGGGATTTATTCCAGGGATGCAGGGATGGTTCAACATCCACACATGAATTAAGGTGATACACCACATTAACAAAATGAAGAATAAAAATCACAAGGTCATCTCAATAGATGCAGAGAAAGCATTTGACAAGATCCAACAACCATTTATGATTTAAAAAACTCAATAAAATGGGTAAAGAAGGAAAGTGCCTCAACATAATAAAGGCCATATATGAAAAACATACAGCCAACATCATACTAAATGGAGAAAAACTGAAAGCTGTTCTTCTGAGAACAGGAACAAGACAAGGATGCCCACTCTCATCACTCTTATTCAACATATTTCTGGAAGTTTTAGCCAGAGCAATTAGGCAAGAAAAAGAAATAAAAGGGATCCAAATTGGAAAGGAAGAAGTGAACCTCTCTCTATTTGCAGATGACATGATTCTATACATAGAAAACCCTAAAGAATTCACAAAAATACTGTTAGAAGTAATCAATGAATATAGTAAAGTTTCAGGCTATAAAATCAATATATGAAAGCCAGTTGCATTTCTATACACTAACTATGAACTTGCAGAAAGAGAAATCAAGGATACATTCCCATTTACAATTGCAACAGAAAGAATAAAACACCTCGGAGTAAATTTAACCAAGGAGGTGAAAGACCTATACACTGAAAACTATAAGACATTTTTTAAAGAAATGGAAGAAGATATAAACAAATGGAAAGATATTCCATGCTCATGGATTGGAAGAATAAACCTAGTTAAAATGTCCATATTACCTAAAGCAATCTACAGATTCAATGTAATCCCAATCAGAATTCCAATGACATTCTTCACGGAAATAGAACAAAGAATTCTAAAATTTACGTGGAACAACAAAAGACTTTGAATAGCCAAAGCAATCCCGAGAAAAAAGAACAAAGCTGGAGGTATCACACTCTCTGATTTCAAAATATACTACAAAGTTATACTAATCAAAACAGCATGGTACCAGCAGAAAAACAGACACACAGATCAACGGAACAGAATTGAAAACCTAGAAATAAAACGCAGAAATATAATCTATGGACAGCTAATCTTCAACAAAGGAGCCAAGCACATACAATGGAGAAAGGAACGTCTCTTCAATAAACGGTGTTGGGAAAACTGGACAGCCATGTGCAAAAGAATGAAAGTAGGTCATTATCTTACACTATACACAAAAATTAACTCAAAACGGACTAAACACTTGAATGTAAGTCCTGAAACCATAAAACATCTGGAAGAAAATATAGGCACTACACTCTTCGACATGGGTCTTAGCAGTATCTTTTCGAATACCATGTCTACTCAGGCAAAGGAAACAAAAGATAAAATAAATAAATGGGACTACATCAGACTAAAAATCTTCTGCAAGGCAAAGGAAACCATCAACAAAATGAAAAGACAACCCACCAACTGGGAGAAAATATTTGCAAATCATATATCCAACAACAGGTTAATTTCCAAAATATATAAAGAACGCATGCCACTCAACAACAAAAAAATGAAAAACTCGATCAAAAAATGGCCAGAAAATCTGAACAGACATTTTTCCAAAAAAGATATACAGATGGCCTTAGGGACATGAAAAGATGTTCAACATCACTACTTACTAGGGAAATGAAAATCAAAACTACAATGAGATATCACCTCAAGTGTCAGAATGGCTATAATTAAGACAAGAATTAACAAGTGTTGGAGAGGATGTGGAGAAAAGGGAACCTTCATACACTGCTGGTGAGAATGCAAACTGGTGTAGCCACTATGGAAAACAGTATGGAGATTTCTCAAAAAATTAAAAATAGAAATACCATATGATCCAGCTATCCCACTACTGGATATTTATCCAAAGAACATGAAATTAACAATTCAGAAAGATACATGCACCCCTATGTTCATCGCAGCATTATTAACAATAGCCAAGACATGGCAGCAACCCAAGTACCCATCAACGGATGAATGGATAAAGAAGATGTAGTATTTATATAATGGAATACTACCATATTCATTCTCAGCCATAAAAAAAAGACAAAATTGTGCCATTTGCAGCAGCATGGATGGACCTTAAGGGTATTGTGCTGAGAGAAATAAGTCAGACAGAGAAAGACAAATACTGTATGATTTCACTTATATATGGAAGATAAAGAAACAAATAGATAAGGAGAATAGACTAGTGGTTACAAGAGGGGAAGAGGGTGGGAGGAGGGCGAAAGAGGTAAAGGAGCACATATGTATGGCGATGGATAAAAACTGGACTGTTGGTGGTGAACATGATGCAGTCTATGCAGAAACTGAAATATAGTGATGCACACTTGAAATTTACACAATGTTGTAATCCAATACGACCCCAATAATAATAGTAAAGAAGTCAATAAATCTCTCTGTGAAATGATATGGACTGATTTACAGGATGTGTTGTTAAATGAAAAAAGCACAGAAGAGTATAAAGAGAATATACAATGTTTTGTGTTAGAAAGACAGGAAAATGTGTATACACTCAAAATATAGGACAGATTAAAACAGAAACGAACAATAATAACAACAAGAAGGTTAGCTAGAGGGGGAAGATAAGAATGAGGTGAAAGGATTGGCAAAGGAAATAAGACTTGTCAGAGTGTATAGTGAGGAAAAAATGAATATAGAAAGAAAGACTTGGATGAAAGAATCAATGAAGAGTAAATAAACTAGTTTGAAAATGTTGGCAAATCCATTAACTAATAACTTTTATTTTAAAAAGCTATCATTATGATATTGTGCTCATTTAAAAATATTGGAAATAGAATTCTGTGATGACAAAATTTTGAAATGCTAAGTTCTTTGTCTTATTTCTGCAGGAGGAAAGAGATGCTGAGTACTTTTAGCCATTGTTTGAAAAAAAAAGATTAAATATGTATGTTAGAAGTATAACAGTAATCGCTAAAAAAATAGAAAGAGTATACACATTCCAAACCAACAGAGGAAACAATGGAAGCAACAAAAAAACTTTTGTTAATCAAAGATAAGAAAGGAAAAGAAAAAAACAAAGTTAAGTGAAACAGACCAATATAAGATGGTTAAAATACATCAGAAATTTAAAAATGTAGGTGGATTAAAATCAGGTTTACAAGGTTAACCAAATATATAAATAAATAAAAAGTGGAAAATAAAGGAAACCAAGAAAGTAAAATAATGTTTATGCATTGTTATTAATATCAGATTAAAGAGACTTTAAGGAGAATATAAAAATAATAGAGTTGAAACCTTTCATGTACCCTTCCTTGATCCTCTAGTCACTTCCCTTCCTCAAGAGAAAGAAAACTCAACAAGTAATGTTTCTTAAAGGTTAGTTGCAATGTGGTATATGAAACCATATCAGCAAACTTTTTATACTCTGTTATGTTAAAATCCATTGTTCTCTCTTGCAATTTGAATAGACCTTTTACCAATGCATGACTTTGTAACATCATGTATTAGTCATCTGGAATCTTGACATTATTCATTATACGCTATCAAAAAAGCACATCCATTAATATAACTGTCTTCTCATCAGAAATTCTTAAGTATTGGGAAAACTCACTACGGTGGATACACATTTTTCAAAATTCTAGTCTTCACTGCAAAGCTATATTTTTATCATTGGCAACAAATACTGCCAATTGTTTTTCTTGAAGAGACAGGCACATTTGCTAGCTTTAGAAAAAGTGTTAGCCAAATATAAGTCTGCCAATGGTTTTTCCAAGTAAAAATGGTATTCCATGAAAAAAAACTACTAGTTCATCTTGCAACTCAAATAACAGCACAGGCACTTGTTCTCGAGACAGCCACTATATTTCAGTGTGCAGAAGTACTTTATGCAAACTTGCCACTTTGTCACACAGAATAACAAAAAGAAATGTATTCAAGGGACAATATTTAATCAATTTAATAATTTTTTAGTGCTTCTCCAAGGGCATTCTTAAGCAAAACTGGTACCTTTTTTTTTTAACTGAAAGTATGCAGCTGTGAAAAGTATAACGCCTAGTACTATTTGGTGCCACTGCCATGATTTGTGCTAAGGCACCAATTTCAGCTACCATTGCTTTTGCACCATCAGTGCAAATGTCAACACATATAATACTAAAGACTAATATAATACTAAATAACAACCAATATTATTATGAAAATAGTTTTGACTTCATGGACTCACTGAAACAATCTCAGGATGTCCAAAAGTCCACAGACCATACATTGAGAACCACGGCACCGTGTCATTCTACTTCTCACAGGTATGGGTTTAAGGCAAGTTCCAGAGGTAGGAAATAAAAGCCAAGGTGTCTCAGTCTCTCTCTCATTTTCTCTTCTTCTCTCCCTTTCTCTGTCTCTGTATCTCTCTCAAACTCTCTCCCATTTTCTATCTCTATCTCTCTTTCCCAATCTCTTTCTTCCTCTTCTCTCTCTCTTTCCATGCCTATCTCTCTCTCTATTTCTCTCTCTCTCTCAATGTCTCTCTCTCTCATCCCTCTCTCTCTCACACACACACTATTGTTTCCAGTTAAATGAGTCAAATTTAGCTTTCAAATTACAATCCTTAGATATTTTTTAACCTTGCCTATAAACTACCACTATTTCTCTTTCCTTTGGCTGTGTTGAGTCCGTCTCTCCTGCACCACCTTCCTTCCTAGGATGAAGCCCCATATCCTCACTCATGGACTCACGAATCCCCTGCTTATTTCCCAGTTACTACATATGCTTTGTCCCTTGTATCCTGCTGTTGCATTTTAAAAATCTGATTACTTTAGATATGGGTTCAGGGGTAGACAATTTCTTCCAAAAACGATATTAACAAGTAGTCCCTCACTTCTAAACACTGAACATAGAAATGACTCACATATAAAAATGGCTACCAATGCCAGCTCTCCCATCCTCAGACACTTTCGTTGCTTATGGAAACCTCTTTGAAAAAATCATGGAGTATTCAGAGAATCTGTAATTTCATAATTTGAAGAGGGAAGTTAAATATTTTGAATAAACATTATTCAAGCACTTAAATGTTAAATTAAATTATTAATGAAAAATGGAATATTAAAAAATCAAAAGCACCTTAAGAAAAATGAATTTTTGGACAATATTCTAGGCAGGGCTGCCTTGACTACTTCCTGAATCCCTCTGTTCAAAATAACACACACACACACACACACACAATTTCCACTTGGTCTCATGGCTTAAAATTTTACCAATCAAAGACTCATCTGGATTAAGAGTCTAAATGTGCAAACACATCTCGGTTGCTTCAAGGTCTCTGTTATTCATGGATGGGAATGGGGTCAGAAGGAGGAGGATTTGGGGATTAATAATTCTTGAATATGAAAAGAGGGAAATGACTATAGAGAGAAATGAAAGTAATGTGAAATTAGGCAAAGTAGATGCAACAAGCAAAGGAGAAAGTGCCCAAGACATTTCAACTACTCAAAAATCTTGCCTGAAGGTCACACCAGATGTTAAAACGATGGGAAAAAATTATCTCTCTTTCTCTTCCTGATTCCTGAACTGCATGGTTCTTAGGTCTCTGCCATCAGTCCTTCAGTTATGTGAGGAGTAGAGTTGCATCAGGTGCCAAACAGAACCAAATTAACTGATACCAGTGTTTCTGCAAGCTATTGTGTCGTAGGAGAAGCCACAGACTAGGAGAAGATATTCTCAAAGCATGTAACTGACAAAGAATTAGGGTTCAGAAGGGTGTGATTTCTAAGCAACTGATTTACAAACATAGATTTTGCACATAACTCCTTTGTTGGTTGAACTTTTCCTCTTTAGGATTACTTTGGGGTTTTTTTCCTGTTATTTTTCTTTTTTTCTTTGAGGAAGCAATGTGTACTGGGTATCTCGATGGGTGCTGGCTATACGTGGGTAAGTAAAACACACCCTCAAAAAGCCCTCACAGTGTAGCAGAGGAATTCATTGCTGAGGCAAAAATGACAAGATGAATAAGAGGGAAAATGTAAAAAATGATTAAGAATGAGAATTCAGTTGGATGTGTTTTCTTTCAATCAATTTTTCTCATTACTTTCTACTAAAATTCTGATTGTAATGGACTGAATATGTTGAAATCCTAATCTCCAATGTGATGGTATTAGGAGGTGGGGCCTGTGGGAGGTGATTAGGTCATGAGGGTGGAGCTCTCATAAATGGGATTAGTACCTTTATCAGAAAAAACATGAGAGTTGCTCCGTCTCTCTGTTCTTTCCACCACATGAGGATACAATGAGAAGTCAGTCTATAACCCAGAAGAGATTATAACCAGAACCTCACCATGCTGGCACTCTGACCTCAGACTTCCAGCTTCCAGAACTGTGAGAAGTATAGTCTGTTGTTTATAAGGCATTCAGTCTATGGTAATTAATTTACTATAGCAGCCCAAACTGACTAAAACACAAACTTTATTAATAAAGTTCTCAAGAAATTTTTTAAGTCAACCAGATACAGAAGTAATTTTTCAAAGAAGCCTGCTTTAATATATTCCTCCCTCCCCATACTCCTCTCATAGCGCATAGCAGACAACCAGAGTGTGCTGACTTGTTCATATTTATGTATTTGCAGAGTTTAACCTCTTCACTGCACCGACAAGCCAGGCACAACCATCAAAGTGTCATTGTTCTGCCCAAAATCCGTACTCTCCTCAGAGACGACACTGTTGGCAGTTTTTTAAATGGTTGATGTTCCATAAGAGGCACTATGCAAGAATGTCAGTCCCCAACGCAGCCTGCTTACCATACTCCAGAGGTTACAGTTGGTGAAGTTCATGCCAGAACGTTCTGCTTCCACTTAGTGCTTAAATGCTCTTAGCAGGAAGAGTGGATAGGCTATGTTCCCCATCGAGAATCTGGAAATAAGTAGGTTTGCAAAATGTGAAACCTCTCCAGTTGGCATTCAGTGTTCAGAAATGAGCTCTTGACCCATAGGAATTTGTTAAGTTTACTTTCAAACTCTCTACTTTTTTTAAGTTTTCCTGATGTGTGTGTAGAGAGTTGCCTAATTTGGTGCATCACTAGCCTTCTCACTTGCTTTTTTTTAAGGGTTGTGTGTTGTACTTTGTCTTCCAAATACAGTCATGCATGGCTTAACAATGGGGGCACATTCTGAGAAATGTGTGGTTAGGTGATTTCATTGTTGTGTGAACATGATAGAGTATATTTACACAAACCTAAATGGGATAGCCTACAACACACCTAGGCTACATGGTACTATTCTTATGGGACTACCCACGTATATGGGGTCCATTGTTGATTGACATGTCATTATGTGGCACATGACTGTCACCGGCTAGGGGCCTTAAGAAACTCAAAGGTGGGTTTGGAAGCAATTAACTGTTTTTCCAGGTTGTTTTTTTCCTTTTGTGTGTTAAGGAGATGTAACCACCAGCCATCCTGAAACTGATCAAGCAAGGCACTCAAGGGAGATGTAACCAGCAGCCATCCTGAAACTGACCAAGGCAGGAAGTAACCACCAGCCATGCTGAAACTGATCAAGGCTCACCACAAGAGCTATGCCCATGACCTTTGCTTTATCTTTAATGCAAAGATCTCTCCAGGAGGAGCTTAGGCCTCATTATGTGGAAGCATGTTCTCCAACTGAGCCTGTGCAAGTGAATACCCGCCTCTCCCTTTTGAATATTCATTCCCCAACCAAATAAAAGTTCCTGCTTTCCTTTGTTCTGGGATGCGATGACTTTGGAGATGATTCCTCATGGCCTCTTACTTGCTGCAAATACACTTTACTTTGTGAGACAACTTCCACTGGTGTGGAGTCTTATTTAACTCACCAGAAGGAAAGCCCACTTGGTTCCGTATCATAATTATAAAGATTGTCATGGCAACAGCCTTTGCTGAGAACTCACCCAGCAGAGCAAGAGCTATTTGTTCCTTCTGGTGAATCTGACCAAGCCTATCATCCATCAGCTTCTCAGTTTTGAGCTCACTCCTCAATTAAACAATAAATCAACCTTTTGCACACCTGGGTCTAACCCAGCTTCTTCCTTTATGTAGTCAGCCCAGATATTGGAGAACATTTGCAAATAACCCTAGATCTATTTCTCTCCTTGGATTCATCTCCAGGCTTTCCAAATCTGCCTCCCTTCCTGGCTGCTTCCTTCCTGGCCCCTTGGAACAACAACTGACATTTATACAACCCCAGCATTTACCAAGTGCTTCCACATACAATAGGAGCCAAAATTAACTAATCATTGGCTATAAGCCAGGCACTGGGCAAGACACTTAACAAGCATTACTATAGCTAATCTTCAAAACTCTCTGTTGGATTTTACTATTTTCATTTAACACATGAAGAAAATGAAATATGCATGGCCTAGATGGAATTTGCCTCATGATTTTTGCATAAGCTCCACCAAAATGCATGAATCCATCCCTCTAGTTTCTGTTTCTTAAGGAGACTTGTGATGGGCAGAAACCATCTAGATATTTATGATTATACCTCTTTTACAATCGTCTTGCTTGTAACTAATTCAACAATATTTTTTAAAGATTAACCACTTGGACTTCTTTTCAAAGCATTCACCTTAGTGTTTAAGGAAACAACACCCTTTTTTTTGTTGTAGAGCTCATCTTTTAAAAGTTCACATAATGATATATTAACAGTACTCTTTCCTCATGCATATGTCCCTATTATTATGAATAGAGCAATTTAAATAGGCAGAGTGTCTATCCTTTTACATTTTTACAGATTCACCTGGGTTTGTTGCCTAATTAGCTTAATGCATCCTGGCATACTTTGGGGGTATAATAGGGGTGTACTGGCAGGGATGAAAGGGTGAGGCCCCTGGGAAAGGCTGCATTTTTTAAGTGTTAGGCATAAACTGTGACCAAGAGTTAAGGCTGTACTAAAGCAGGATCTAAGGCTATTTCCTAGTAGATGAAGTACACAATACTACACCCTGGGTGCTTTGTGATGGTAATGCATCCATTCATCCGTCCATTTATTCAACAATATGTACTGAGCACCTTCTATGTTTTAGGGGAGGAGGATACAATAGTAAACAAAAATTGACATGGTCCCTCTCCTGGTAGAGTTCTGAGGCTTTGATGGAACCCTCACAGAAACGAAAGTTAAATTGTAACCATAAAGAGGGCTATAAAGAAGAGCTACTTGGAACTTCGATTTAATGTAGTCAGGAAGGTCAGGGGAGGCTTTCTGGGAAATGACACCTGAGATCAGAAGAAGGCATAGGAATCAGCTAAGTGACAAGGAGAAAGAAGGGCATTCAGGAGGAGGGAACAACGTGTAAAAAGCCCCTGTGGTCGGAGCAAAAAAAGCCATTTCAAGGGAATAAAATTATCAATAAAGATATAAAGTGTCTTCAGTCAGAAGGGGTATCCCCAGAAGAAATACTGGGCTTGCTAACAGATATTATTTGACAAGTTGAAAGGGGAACTTACAGATTTCCCCTTGGTGATGCCAGAGCAGCTAAACAAAGCAGTAGCATCAAATGCCTTGATATAAGAAGAACTAACTCAAGCAATCAAACTCCCAGGGTACAGAGTTAGAAGTGGGAGGTGTGCGGAGAGTGAGAATGACCAGATACATCTATGGGAAGGCCACTAGTCTGAATGTCAGGGTAAGTGGGTCACAGTCCTGGCTCTGTTAAATAGCGGCTGTGTGACATTTGGGAAGTCACTACTTTCTCACATCACAACAGATTGTGATCCCAGTTTGGATCTAAATTCTGACTCTGCCCCTTATTAGTGCATAACCATGGGCAACTTACACAACTAATCTGAACCTCAGTTTTTTCCTTTGAACAGATAGAGATAATAATGGTTTCCTTGTAGAACTGTAAGGATCAAATGAGATAGTAAACATCGAGTGCCTACTTGTAGCAGATGCTATTGGTGCTCCACCCATAGCCCTCCTAGCTGCCGGTGTTTCCTGACAGATTTCCAATTGACAGAACTGCATTTTATGCCTGAGGACTTTCTTTCCAGTATCTTGGAAAGTCACTTTGCCTGTGTGCAAGTAACACTTGCCTGCCTTCCACAGCAGCCCTCAGGCAATGACTCCAGAGTGGAGTATAAATGCTCCAGCTTCCTCACCCTTTCAATAAAATACTTCTCAGGTTTGGGTTTTACTCCTTTTCCCAGATTTTCCCAGAGGATTAAGTTCCACTCACCTTGTGCTCCTGGAATAAACCACTTGCACTCAAATCTTTATCTCTGGGTCTGCTTCTGGGAGAACCCAAACTAAGACATGGTACAACATATATCATATAGTAAGCACTCAATAAATATTTGATGAATTAATGATTTATGATGAAAACTATTATACTTACTAGAGAAAATAAGTTTTCCAAGAGAACTCTAATGATTGTTCCAGTACCTAGGAGAACTCTAAAGACTATTCCAGCATAAAACTTGGAATAGAAAGGGTTCATCATTATTCTTTGGTACAAAAAACAGAAAGCAGCCATATGGGTAAAGTAACAGCTAACTAGATTCAAAGCAAAAGTCATCTGGACTGGTAAGAAAGCCAAGAGAGACCTGAAGATAGCAGCAGATGTTATCTATAAATTATTTGAAGGAGATGAAAGAAGCTGCAAAAAGCCAAATGCTGGTGCTTCCCTCTAGGACACAAGCCCAGATTCTGTTGGTACTCCAGACTTAGTAGGAACTGGCCTCTCCTTCTGTCCTCCAATATTTCAGGATAGTCAACCACATAAAGATGCAATATATTATGTAGGTTTACATATAGAATTCAGGGGCACTTATGGCAGCAAGTAAGTCTATGCATGTCGTGGCTAATCAGTAAGGGGCATCTGTGGGGTTATAAGGATTTCTCAAGCTTATAAGAAGTTATGTTCACAACCAGCTCCCTTGGCAATGTCAAGCAACCCTTTTGGGGACAGGCGTGAAGGTTGGTAATGGTAGCAAACTCTAGCCAATAAAGACGATGCAAAATGGGAGTGACCATTCCAGCCATGAGCCACGTGATTCATTTCGCTCCAGGACCCTCATCATGGACATCAAGCTAAGGATCACAATTATACTATTTTTACTATTAACTAGTACTACCTTAATAAAAATCTCTTAGAAAACTGTGGTCAGCAGTCTTTCAGATTGAGAACACTGAGCTATGTAGTAGAATGTGTTTCCCAGGGACTTTTGTGCACATTCAAACCAAGAGAAGAAAACTAACTCTCATACTTTACCTTGATGTTCAAAAATAATAATTTTCATGGTTTACTATGTGGTAGTCACTGGGTGGAATATTTAGAGTGCGTTATTTTATTTATCCTCATAACCTTCGTCCAGTGTTAGCTGTGGCTGCACAAACCATTTTAAAATTTCATGTCTTAACACAATAACCACTTTTATTTCCAAAGAGTCTAAGGCCAAGCTGTTCTGGGCCAGCTGATCTCAGCTGGGCTCACTCACATGCCTGTGGCCTTGGCTGGGACAACTGGGCTGACCTGGCTCTGCTCCACATGGTCTCTTATTCTCCAGGTTTGATCTCATGGTGCAGACAGGGTTCCAAGAGAATAGAAACATGGGCTTGGAACTAGTACATCTTTTCTTCCACCACAATATGTTGCCAAAGCAGGTTAGCCCGGATTTAAGAAGTGGGGGGAAAGATTCCATCTCTTGATGGGAAGAGCTTCAAAGTCACATTGCAAAGAGCATGAATACTGGGAAGGGTAAAGAATTGTGACCATTATTCGATCAGGTTAAGACATCTGGCAATTGGTGTGATAGGCTCCCTGATGCTATGAAGAGAATAAAATGTAGCCGACCTTGGGAAACTCAAGGTCTGCAGGCCTTCACATGCAGTCAGGGCAGGGAGGGATAGGGTTAGAATTCCTTAGAATACTCTCTTCACGCAACTCTTCATTTTACTAATTAGATTTCCCCACTGTTCCTCTGAGAAACCTTCTCCACTTAACCCCTTATACATTCCTATAACATACTCGAATTCTTCTGTCATAGCTCTTATCATATTGCATTGTATTTCTTTAACTCGCTAACTTTCTTCAGAAGGTAGCTATTTGAGGGCAGGAATTGTATTTCTTCTTCATCATTATACCATATGTGCATCAACTGGCTGAGAGTGTGGCAAAGAATTGCCTCACAAAAAATATTGTATTGTTTGCTGAATGGAAATTCAGAAAAATATGAATGAAAATAATAAGGAAAGTCACTGTTGACTGAGAGTACACAGACACATGGTGACCCTCATTATTATTCAAGTGAAGGGATAGGAACCCTGGGATAGAGAAATCCCAGCATTGAATGCTGGGTAGCTCACATTCAACTCCCTTCTTGCTCTTTTCCCTTGGGTAACTCTCTACTTGCCAGAGGACCATTGCATTTTAACACCATTAAAAAAGACAGTCAGTCATCTGTCTGCAGGCTTTTGTGCAATTGAAAGCTAAAAGTCTATCAGAGGGTTCTAAACAAGGGTGCATTTCTTGATTGGATTTCTGTCTTCCATGGAGCTTGGAAATAAATTGTCCCCAATTTTTGGTGAGGTATACAGATCTGCTGGACCATTTTCTTTTCAGCCATGCTTCCAATCACTAACTAATTATTTTTTCCAATTTGTACCTAATAAAATTTTATTTGGATCAAAATTGAATAGCCTTGGTTATATGGAACTAGATCTGGAAAATATTGGGTGGTAGAGAATATATTAGAAGATAACAGGATCACCTTGTTGGACATGATTAGCCTACACAATTAATTTCAGCTTAAAATTACAAAATTTAAGGTAATTTTCCTAAAAAGAGAACAACAAAAATGAAAAAAGTTACTTTTTTCTGAAACCATTTTTCTTATAGTATTGGTAAGATTGAACAAAGAAAAATATTAGGTTACAAGTGACTTGCTAAATTTTTTAAATAAGCCTCAATAAAACAAATTTCCTGATTAAAACCATCTTTGTGAAATAAAATTTGATATGTGTTATCATGTTCAGAACTTAAGCAAATTTATCAAGCAATTTAACTCTGAGAAACTAAAGACTCCATAGAAATGGAATGAATAAATACACATAACATTTGACCCAACAATTTAACATATAGGAATTAATTTTACAGGTGTCCTTTAATATGTTCACAAAAATGAACATTCAAGAATATTTATTGCCACATTTTATAATAATGAATTAGGAATAATCTAGACCATCAATAAATAGCTAGTTAGTTACATAAATCCAGTGTGTGTGTGTGTGTGTAAATAATGGAATGTCATGTAGCAGTTAAAATGAAATGAGGTAACATATCTGTGTACTAATATGGAACTTTCTCCAAGATACATTGTCAAGTGTAAAAGAAAAGCAAAGTAATGAACAATTATGTTCATGCATGCATACTAAAATTGGTATTTAACATTTAAGAAATGGTACAAAGGTTGAATTTTCTGGAAGGACACATTAAACACAGTAAGAGTGATTGTCTCCTGGTGAGAAACAGAGGTCTGTAGAACAACAGTGAAAGAAAGAGTTCACTTTGTTTTATATCTTTTTTTCGTTTTTGCTGAGGAAGATTTGACCTAAGCCACCATCCGTTGCTAATCCTCCTCCTTTTGCTGAGGAAGATTCACTCAGAGCTAACATCTGTTGCAAATCTTCCTCTATTTTGTATGTGGGTCACCACCACAGCATGGCCACTGACCAGTGGTGTAGGTCCGCACCCAGGAACCGAACCCAGGCTGCCAAAGCGAAGTGTGCGGAACCTAACCACTAGGCCATGGGGCTGGCCCTGTTTTATAACTTTTAAACTTTTTACCTTATACTTGCATCATCTAAGGACTCAAGAATAAGTTTCAGCGAAAAATTAAACCTGCTCTTAGGTCAATTATATAGTTTACATCTTACCCTAAAAAAGCTTCCATCCTAACCAAGAACATAAAAAACAAAACAAAACAGGAATGTCAAAAGACAAGACTAAGTGGCTAAAAAGTTTTTAAATGGAGACAAGAGAAAATAGAAAATATATATAATTGTACATCTATTAAAGAATTTGAATGTGCAATATTACATTTTCTTACCAAAAAAAAAAATCAGTACCAGATGGCTTCACTGTCAACTTCTTGTGAGTTTTTCTATCTCTAACTAGCATCCTCACATTTGGTCAGTTAGAGAACACTGATGAGATTGTGCTTGCAAGCCATTTAATTCACCATGGAGAATTCCCAAGGAATGGCCACTAGCAGAAGTTATCTGGGCTGCCGCCCTACTTTTCCCAGGCAACAAACCATTTCATTGCCACCTCTGTGCACATTGTCTTTGAACTCTTACACTTGAACAAACATCAGTGTTCTTATTTCTTTCACGCAGTTTTGAGTATATTCACATCACTAAAATGGCTTAAAATTTAAGAGACAGACAATCCTAAGCGTTGACAGGGATGACAAGAATATGGAACAACCAGAATTCTCATCATCTGCTGGCAAGAGTGGAAAATGATACAAGTTCTTTGGAAAATACTGGGCAGGATAGCCTAAAGCTGGAATTACAAATTTACTCTGATCCAGCATTTGTACTCCTTGGCCTATGCCCAAGATACACAAGTGTTTATGTCCACCAAAAGACACATACAAGAATGTTCAGAGCAGAGTTATTTTTTAACAAAACTTCAAACTGGAAACAACTCACACATCTATCAACAGTAAAATAAACAAAAAAATTTAAAAAAATACATTCGTATAATGGAATTACTGTATAGAATACAGAACAAATTACAGAATACAGAACAAATTACTGCTACACATAACATAGACTAAGAATGTTATTTTTAAAAAGCTAGAAAGTGAAAATGTACATGCTGTATGATTTCACTTACCTAAAGTTCAGAAATCAATCCAAACATATCTATCGTTGTAATGAGCTGTGCAAACCGCACAGGTGAAGGGCACAGTCCCCACAAGACTGCCCTCACTTCAAGTCTGAGCCACTAGTTCAAGGCCCCCAGTGCCACCCTCACTTCAGATCAGCTGGCTGCAAATTCAGGGGTCTCCACCAACTACCCTCAGGTTCCATAATTTGCTAGAAAGACTCACAGAACTCAGAAAGCACTATACTTACAATTATAATTTTATTATACTGAATGATACAAATTAGAACCAGCAAAGGAAGAGAAGCATAGGGAGGAATCTGGGAGGGTTCCAGATGTGAAGCTTCCTTATCCACGGGGATGCTTTCCTCTCCTGGAATAGATGTGTCACAACACACATGGAGTACTGCCAACTAGGGAAGCTTACTGGAGACATGGTGTGCAGAGTTTTTATAGGGGCTTGATTGTATATTGCCTACATGGTTGACTTTTAGCCTCAGCCCTTCCTGTAGGTTTGAGCTAATACCTTTAGTCTCCACTTCCTCCAGAGATCAGATAGGACATGGCATGTCTCAAAACTCCCAATAAATCACATGGTTAGTCTTTCTAGTGGCCAAAGCTCGGGCAAACAAAGACACTGCTCTCAGGCAAGACATTCAGGGGCCTAGAGATCACCTCCCAAGAGCCAAGGACAAAGTCCAGATCTCTCTTTGCGTAAGGTTAATTCCTCACTACACAATATTGATGGCAGTCAGAACAGCGGTTACATTTAAGGGCATGTAAGAGCCAGGGAGGGTAGGATGCTCACTTCTAGGGTGTGGGGTATGTTCTATTTCTTGACCTGGTGGTAGTTACACAGGTCTGTTCACTTTATAACATTCATTGAGCTGTACTTTTTATGATTTGTGTGCTTTTCTGTATGTGTGTTATAGTCTAATAAAAATGTATACTTAGGGAAAGAAATTCAAAAACTGGAGACGCTGCTCAGCCAGAGCAGATATTTAATAGCGTGAAACAGGAAGTGTTATACAATTCATGGCTTCCACCCAGTAGGGAAGCACTTTTCAGGTTGAACTCAACACAGAAGCTATACTCTTCCTGCCAAAGAAACAGCTGCAGTGAAACCTTCCTGTTGCTAAGGTGCTGAAAGACCATTTCAGCCCCAAATGGCATAGGTCATGAATGGTGCGTGGCCCAGAAAATCTCAATGAAGGATGCAGAGTCAGCGTGAGGAAGGAAGAGAAAGCAGAGAGAGAGGAAAAGAGGAGGGGAAAAAGGAAGAAAAAGAAAGAAGACCAAGTAGTAGAAATATTTCTTTAGCTAAATATTCACTCCTGACTTAGAATTTCCCAGAACAGTCGCTGAGATGAGGATTTGTGTGCAAGTGATTTATTAAGAAAAGGCTCCTTGGAGAAACAGTGAGGGAGTAGGAGAAGTAAGACAGTGAAGGGCAACAAGCCAAGCAGGTTGTGATTTTAGGCAAAGTCCCAGCCTCAGCCTGATCCTATAGTGGAGCTCTGGGGTGTAAATTATGGGGTAGAGTCTGTCTCCCCTCACAGCAAGGCAGCTGGGTTTCCATGCTCCTGTAACAGTTAGTCATATGCTAGGGGCCACATCAAGGGGAATGTAAGTTCCCAGGCATTTCCAACTCCCCATAAGTGCAGGCAAAGCAGCTCTAGGATTTTGAGGACCATCCTCCAAGAAGAGCCAGCGCTGGGGGTCTAGTGGTTAAGACTTGGCGCTTCAACTACTGCGGCCCGGGGTTTGTTTCCCGATCAGGGGACCACACGACCTGTCTGTCCATTGTCATACTGTGGCAACTGCGTGTTGTGTGATGCTGACCAGCAAGGTCACCCATGGTGGACAGGTTTCAGTGGAGCTTCCAGACTAAGACAGACTAGGAGGAAGGATCTTGTTACCCATTTCTGAAAAAATTGGCCATGAAAACCCTGTGAATAGCAACAGAGCATTATCTGACATAACACCAGAGGGGGAAAGGATGGCCCAAAAAGACTGGGTAGGGTTCAGCTCTGCTGTACACAAGGTCGCTAAGAGTCAGAATCAACTCAACAGCACTAACAACAACCTCCAAAGACAGTAGCCTAGTGGTGTGAGTTATTAGGAACTCAAGTATACAGAAGTCGAGGGAAGGGCTTGGAATGAATCCTAGGGGAACACAGAGGAGTAGTAACTGTGTTCACTACACCTGATGAGGAAGGGCTTGAAATTAATATAAAATATGCTATATATTTTTTTGTACTTTGTTGTATACATTCTTGTTTAAGTCGAACATTTTGTATACTGCATTCAGCTGTCATGCCTGGTTTGAGAAGAGTCGTTCTCAGTCAACCTTTCATAATGTCCCAAGTTAGATCGTCTCTTAAATTATTGTTAAGGGCATTTACTCAAAATGGGTGAATTCCAGCCAATCATTTCAGTCACTATTTTAGAAGAAATACAGGGATAGAAAATGCCCCTTACCTTACAGTGCCTGGGAAAAATCACAGGCCTATCAAGGTGGGCTATGAGTTTTGAGATCATTCACTTAAAAAGTGGTGAGTGAAGAAGACATTGTGGAAGATTCTAGTGATACAAAGATAAACATTTGTAGACCTTGCTCTTGAAGAACCCATATTCTAAAGAACACAGTCAAATTATAATTTATAAGACATTGTGGTAAATGCTATAATAAAAATATGGAAAGCAAATGTTGCAGAGAAGTAATACATTTGAGCAAAACTTTGCAAAGCAACTTAAACAGGCTTTTTCTTCCTTTGACACACTTTTATGTCACTATAATGTTCTGTGTCCTGCAGACGTATTATCACATTTGAAATAGAAAAGAGGTAGTGCTATTTACAAATGAAGAAACTGAAGTTGTGACAAAAGCAATACTCAAACAGCTTATTAATGGTTAATCTGTATGCTTGGTGAACCTGATCCAGCAGAAACATTTATTTTTTTCAGTTTCATTTTTTTCACTTCTAAGTAGGATATATAACATACAATAGGGGTCAGCAAACTACTGCCCACGGGCCATATCTAGCCCAACGCCTGTTTTTGTAAATAAAGATTTACTGGAATACATCCAAAGTCATTCATTTACAAATTATCTATGGTTGCTTCCCAGCTACAGGGCAGAGATGACTTGTGACAGACACCAAATGATCTGCAAAGTCTAAAATATTTATCTAGCCCTTTTAAGAATATGTTTCCTGACCACTGTTATACCATAATAGACATGAAAATTGAGACTATCTGCTCATAATTTACTTGTACTACTATGTCTCTACCCTCTTAGAAGCTGACTACTTGTGTCATTTCCTATCTAATGTGGTAAAACTCCAGGGGCAGAGGGGAGGCCTATTTGCATCCTTTTCTCTCACTACTTTTAACACAGAAATTCAAAATCAAGTACTTAAAAATAAATGTTTGTGATGACTTTTTCCCCAGCCTTTCTGTTAGCAGTAAATGCAGTAGACACTCAATAATTGCTTATTGAATAAACTGCCACCATGGTTTTCTGTGGAACTGCTAGCTCTTTAAAAAGTTTTTAAAGAAATCTTTAGACAAACATATGGGACTCCAGGTTCAACATTCAGATAGAAAAGGCCTTCTATTGCGTTCATCAGATTGTTGAAGCTTGTTGGTCAATCCAAAGGCAGTGAGAAAATTATATAACCTACCAGTCCATAAAATGGATCGTAGCTAATACAATATTCAAGAGTGACATATAGAGTTACAAAAAGGAGTAAGATAGTTTTGGTGAGGCCCATATTCTAATTGAGTGTAAATTTATAGAGGACAGAGTTAAAAGAAAACTTCATATAACAGTGTTCTTCAAGAGAATCTATAAGAAAAAAGAGACAAAGTTAAATGTGTTAATAACCTACCCAAAATTTGTTGTAAAATTCTTATATATTTTACAAACATGTAAACAAATTTAAAGGTATAGGTTCTTATAAATTATTATATATTTTACAAACATGTAAACAAATTTAAAGGTATAGGTTCCTATTATGTAAAACTCACAGAGAAGGGATTTTAAAATTAAGGTAAATAAGGTTCTCCAAGAAGGAAAAAAGAATAGTATTTCCATAGCAATTAATGGTCAGACTGATAAAAGTCTTGGCCTTGTTTATACAATTCTAAACTCATTCAAAAAATTCAAGAATCAACTTTATGACTTAAAAAAGAAATACTTGTTTCCACCACAATGATACTTATATTTACATTTATGAAGGACTTTATGGTTCATGTGGCATGCCAATCATATCATATCTGGTTCTGTAGAGTCTCTCAAATTCTACTATGATTTGTTTCCAAGTGGATTTGTCCATAACCTTACTGTAGTTCAGCAAAGTGCCTGTCCCCATTGAGAATTGATTTGTACAAAGTTCTTTGGTTTCCCGCTGTCAGTAAAGAGAACATATAAGCTCCGAGAATGATTAAGGTAAAGGCTCAAGTAAGTTTCTTACTTTAGAAAAATATCAAAACTCTTTGAGATTGCTTCCTGAAATCTAGCTACTTGGGCTATAGAACTCAATAGTTAATAAGTTAAAAATTTAGTTTCCAATTTAGTTGAGGTTAAGTTGGAACTTCTGACTCCCAGGATAAGACAATGGTCTCACCTCTCCATGAGTGTGCTTCCTGAATTTCCTAGATATTCCGTCTTTACTTTCTGTTTACTCAGATACAGAATTTTATATTAAGAAACCAAACTTTTCCATTAAGTTTTTCTTTATTTAGTTTTGTTCTGAGCCTAATAAATAGCCTTCAGTATGGAACATATAGACTTCCACTCTTATTGCAAAGCCCAACCAAGCATCTTGGAAGTACTAACTTGAAGATTTAGTAATGAAAGCAAATCCTTGAAAGCCTCAGCCCCATTCATTAGCACAAATCCAAACCCCCTGCAAGTAGCTGCAGGGCCACTTCTAAGCTGGCTCCCTTTCCAGTCAATATATAAATAAGAAGGAGGTCTGTACCTACAGAATTTGAATTATTACAGCAGGGAGCTGAGTTCAAGCCATAAATAAAACAAATACCTTGCTCCCCATAAAGCTGATCCTAGGTAGGAAATCAATTTCTCTCTCTGCAGAAAACGACCAGTCTTCTACCACCCAAAAGGTTTGTTTGGAACGGTGCCAGTCACCTAATGGGTGCTGAATAAATACGCTTAGGATTATTCCAGTCAAATCCATTACACTCTTTTCAAGACAAGTCAACTTATCAGCACGACCTTTGACGTTGTTCTCTTGGGGTCTTTCTTGCTTCTATAGAGCAGGGATTGTATCCTTAATTACTCTAAATTTTGGCTTAGTGCTTTCTTCTGACTTGGTAGTTCATCTGAAAATTCTTTCAATAAAAGAGATCTTGCTCAAGAGATCTTTTATAAATGGTCAGGGAGACCCATCTGAACAAAACAATTAGGTGCTATCTTTACTGCAGGGCAGAGACTCAAAGTAAATATATTTTTATTGCCCTTCCTTATAGCCCTGTGAGTTTCTGATTTAAAATCCAGAGATAAAGTTAACGTTCTACAAAGAACTCTTTCTGAGTGGGCCCTTCAGCAAGCCAGTCATAGCTACTCTGTACAGAGATTCTGGTTTGTGAATTAAGAGGTATCTATTCTGCAAAAAAAAGACAAATAATGAAGTAATTTCTCCTTTTAACACCATATGTTGTTCTTTCTTTGTAACTGAAATTAGCTAATTCAGAAATCTAAAATCTTTTGAGGCAGTAAGACAAAAATTTTCCCCTTCTTAATGTCCATAAGTGGAATATTTTAATCCCTATATTCTCATCCATCATTCACAACTTTTTATACGCCTCTTCCAACCCTGACCTCACAAGTCCTGCGGTATAGTGTTAATGTTATAGGTGAGGATTTTAAGTACTTTGAGGCCATGGGCCAGGTTTTATGAACAGTATTTTACATTTTCTCATTCCCTTTGTCTGTTTCCTACTCTTGCTCTCCCTTTCAACTTGTTTTGTTTACAAATGCTTTCACTAATTATCCCATTTTCTCCCTGGAAGAACTCCATGATTCATTATCATTACTTCCATTTTAAAGATGAGAAAACTGAAATTTATCGGCTTATCTAAGGTAACACAGCAATCCATTCATTCACTTGGTAAACATTGAACTAAGAAGAGCGTCTAGTCTTTCTTCTGCTTAAAACCCTTCAGTGTCTTCTAGTTGCTCCTACAACAAAGTCCCGAATCCTTAACTTGGATGACAAGGCCTTGACTAATTCGCCCCTGCCTCAATCTCCCACCTGCCTCATGTCCTTCTATCTCCTACTTTCCCTCTAGTCACACCACACACCTGTCAGTCCCTCAGAATTCCAAGTCTTCTCTCATCCAGAGCACATTGCATATATGGTTCACTCTTCCTGGATAACTCTTTTCCATCCTAATAAGTGCTTCTTATCCTTTATTTTCAACTCAAATTTTATTTCCTCTGTGAAGTCTGCTGTGATCCTCCTCAGAGTACAGAGATCCCCCTCATATACATTCTCATAGCACCTAGCATTTCTCTTCATTCTTTAACCAGAGTTGTTATCCAACAATTATTTGCTTAATTACAAGCTCCCTGAAGGCAGACACTGTTCAGAATGCTTTACACAAAGTTGGTAATCTATAAATATATCTAATACGTATGAATGAATATGTATGAAATGAATAAACTGAATGAAAAAGCAAACTCTACCTACTAAAGCAATAATCCTCCTATTATCTGTTTTAATAACTTAAAAACATCATTAAAAATTAATAATCTTGTTCTTTCCATTTGAATTTCCTGATTTTGCTCTCAATCATTATTTTTCATGTGTAATAGTCATGGATGAAATTAGGCCAGCATATACAATGACCTGTTTGCAATCACTTTTCTCTTACTGACAACTCTATCTTTTTTATTTGTAAACATCCTTATAGAGTATATAAGAAAATATAATAATAAATTACACTTTGTATACATTGTGCATCAAACATACACTAATAATACATACCATTATTATCCTAATTTTACAAATGTGCAAATTAAAGTTTAGACTTCTCCAGGGAAAGACAAACATGAGATCTGGGTAGTTTTGACTCCAAACTAACCACGATGTTGTATCATCTTCCCAAAATGTTCCCCAAACCCTCACTTATCCATTATCAAACTTCTGCAATATCCAATCTGAGAAAAGTGCAAATATACTCTTAAAAGGCTTAATAAATGTGTCATTGGGCTTGCTTATAATGTTATTTATAATTAATGATTACAGTATAAGTGGGTAGACTATTTTACAGTCTGTGTTGAAGACTCATGGCAATCTTAATGACGAATATTGTGTTATAATTATACATTATAATTACTGATATACTATCATTAGTAGATAAATGATTTTGTTCTTGAATTCAGTTCAGAATTTGTATATTGAGTGTTTAGAATATATCCATGATATCAAAGATCTGACATACCATGGGGATTCAAATCATACATATATGAAACAGATAACAACATAAAATAATAAATAATTAAATAATGAAATAAGTAATAGAGGATCTACCTTGGATGGGAAAAATACTAGCAGATCAACAGATTTGCATTCTAGTTCTCCCTCAAATCATAACATGTAGATAGTCATTATCTGTGTCATTAATTTGGCGCTCATACTTCTTTGTAGAATTATCTTTTACATATATTTTCTCTATTTCCTGAACTAGATTTTGCTTCCTTGAAGACAGGGCTCACATTCTGTTGTACTTTTTTATCTCACACAGTGTCTTGAAAAGACTTAGTAAAACTTAATGTTCGATTCCTATTTATTTACCCTCTGGATAGAAACAATGGGACTATGTTATTAAGGCTTTTGAAGATCATGAAGAAGCAATTCAGCTTAATCCCAACAGCAAGGTAAATTCTCTAAACACTTTTGAGCAGAGGAAATTTTTTGTGACATTAATGTTTTAGTAAGACTTAGTTGAGAGCAGTGGAAGAGTGGACAAGAAAGACCAGATTTAGGAAAATCAGTTTAGAAGCTTCAGTAATAAAAGAGGGTAGTAGTAGGAGAAGAAAGAGAGAGAATAAACTTTTGCAGGGAGAATTAAAAGGCCTTAGTGACTGATTTGTGAGATAGAGCTGAAGACAAGTCATCAATCAAAGATAACTTCAAGGTTCCAGTCCTGGGGAATGCAGACAATGGCTTGGTCATTTCCAGGAATAAGAAATTAGGGAAGGATGTCAATTTAGGATGTCAAAAAGATAATGAGTTGTGCTCATTAGTACAACTAATAGTTGTACTATTAGTTGGAGTAATAGTTGTAGTAATAGTTGGAACATGAACCTGAATCTCGAAAGAAAAACCAGATTAGAGATATAGATTTGGTAGTGAGTCACATAAAGCTGATAACCAAAGCCATGAATCAGAAGAATAAATTATCATACTCCGCATAAATACTGTACGTATTTTCTTTCAGGTAACTATTTATAATTTCTTAATAATTTGATAATATTCTGTTACATACATAATATATTTATAAAATTTTCAAATATTATTGTACTCCCATATGCTTTTGCAAGTTTATATTCTTTAAAATGAAATCAGAGCCTTAAAACATTGAACTTCGTAGAATTTTTAAGGTTTCTTCTTTCTTGGAAATTATTTACAGCATACTTTTTGAGTCTTATGTTGTATTCTAGAAACCCTAAATGCTGAACTGTGCCAGTTGAAACTGTGTTTCATTTCTGTTTTGGGTTTTCCCTAAACATTGCTAATATGATTAATGAACCAGACAAAAAAATTCGAGTGCTGGGTTTTTTTCTCCAACCTCTTATGGATGTGAATGCAAAAGGCATTTTAAAAAACCTTCTCTATTCCCCTCCTTCCACCCTAGGGAGGAAATGTACATTTCTGTTTCTAAGTTACAGATCCTTCCTGGCATCAGACTTATTCCCAAAGGATTGTCAACTCAAAAAACAATGTGTTTTCTGTGCAAATCACATAACCAATTTAAATTTTTATAGCGTCAATATTGTGCCTTTTACCATGTCTACTGCAATGTAGAAATGCAAGGGGACCTTTAGGGATTCCCACTTCTGAAACTCACTACTCATTCATTGAGAAAAACCATGACCCTTTGTCAGGTATATCCAAATGATTCTTCATGACTCCCATTATCTTTCATGATAGATTCAGGGATTGTTCATATTGGTTTTATCTTTGCAAAAGTCACGTATCAAGCACTGGCTATCCAGCTGTTACCAATTGAAATCCATTTTAATGGAATACTTTTTTAATATTAAAATCAAAAACTATTGTTAATGGTAGTAATTAAAAGGGGTCAGAAAGAAGGGCAAAAATATGAGCTCAGGATACACACATGTTCTATGTTATATTTAAAAGATAAACTTTGGCTAAGATACATAATTGTGCATTGAACATGTGCTCTGTCTTTTGAAGAAAAGTTCTGTTTTCTTGTGATGAGACAAACACACATCTCTCTCTGATGAGAGAGATTTTTGGACAGGCAGAAATGGAGAGTGTAGCAAATTCGTTGTAATTGAGTAAAAGCCAAATAATATTCAGAGAGTGTCTTCAGAGTACCCAAATAATCTACCTGGACGTAAATGTGGTACCTGGCAACTATCCTGCCCAAAGGAGGGTGATTATCATGGTCTGGCCGAATATACAGAAAAACACAGAAGAAACTCATGAGGGTATTTATGCATATATTTTGTGTCCCAAACTTTATCCAAGAAAATGGTGCACTGTGGATTGTGACAAAAGAGTTGGCCTAGGATGGGATTATTTGTGTGCATGAAAACAGCATTAAATACACACACACAGAGACACATAGTAGAATTGACTTTGGAGGCCGGCCCTGTGGCTTAGCGGTTGAGTGCGCGCGCTCAGCTACTGGCGGCCCAGGTTCAGATCCCAGGCGCGCACCCGATGCACGGCTTTTCCTGCCATGCTGAGGCCGCATCCCACATACAGCAACTAGAAGGATGTGCAACTATGACACACAACTATCTACTGGGGCTTTGGGGGAAAAAAAAGGAGGAGGATTGGCAATAGAAGTTAGCTCAGAGCCGGTCTTCCTCAGCAAAAAGAGGAGGATTAGCATGGATGTTAGCTCAGGGCTGATCTTCCTCACAAAAAAAAAAAAAAAAAAAAGAATTGACTTTGGGTCCATCTCCTGATTGAAGATGAAAGAAACTTGTACCATCATAGCCAAGGTGAAGTGTCACGTATTAATTTTGGCAATACAAGACATTTAATTAAACTTACCCATATGACCTAAATTCCAGGTTTTCTCTTAATTTTGTGATTCCCAGAGAAACTAGCCTATCGTTCTGCAGAGTCTCAGTAATATCAATTACCTCATCAAAGAATTCTAAAAATTAAATGCAACCCTTCAGTAAGAGATATTCTTTATAGAAAGGTTAAAGGTTGGTTTGTGTGTGTATGGTGTGTGGGAAGGGGGCATGTTTCCCTTAGCCATAATCCTCAAGATGAAATTCTGGAATCATCTCTCCATTAACAAATTCTCCTAATTTGGAATCTACTCCCAAACTTGGATCTATACTTACTAAATGTAACAAAAACAAAAGACATTAAAACACAAGATAATTTAGTGATCATTGTTCCGTTTCAGCTAAAATACAAGATCCTAAAACCCCTGAGTTCCATGAAGAGACAAAGTGCCTGGATCAGGAATGCTTCTGGACATGGAGACCATTCTGTGAAAGTCTCCTGGGATATTTTGCAATACGTCCTGATGTTTTTATGCCACCTGCTGAAAGCATCCAGGCATGGCATTTCTAATCTCATCATTCCTCACTAGCATGGAGGAGGGCTTTCCTCATTCCCTGCCTGTGTGGTCCACTGTGTTCTGACATGTGTCTTTTCCTGGCCCTTCAATGACACCAGCTTTCCCTGCATGCACTGAATAGTAGTAAAAGAATTCTAAAAGTTTCTGCCTCAATCTGTCAGAGCTTACTGCTCTTCTAAGCAGTGCCCACCACTCTAGCAATAAAGGTGCCAGGTCAGAGATTCATTCACTCTTCCTGAAATGTATGTCCTCAATTTTCTGCATAATTTAGTGCTGTACGCAGAGTTTCTCCAAAAGAGAGGGCTATCATTATGGCTATTCACACAGTTGACCCATCTCTCCTTCAGAACTTCACCTCTCCTCTCAACTATAGCAAAACACTAATTCCTCTCAAGTAAGATTGATAGAGTCTCACCCCACTCATCAATCATTCCTACCTCTCCATCAGAGGAGAGACCACTTTCGATGTCTTTTCTCCCTACTGGTCTGGTTGCTGGTAAGGCTGTAATTTCCAAATTATCAAGATCTCAATTCAAGTAAAGCTGTTGTCCTACATAAAATATGAGAATGAACGCCCTAAAGACCTCCTTCCTCTCTCTCTCTATGAACAATTTCTTGCAGGTGATGTATTTTGAAAATTAAGAGCAAACACTGAAGATGTAAAGAATTTTTGAAAATTGCAAAAGATTATAGTAAATGCCAAGTTAATTTTATAGGAGTGCTAGTATTAGCCAGCTTTTGTTACTTTAAGCTGCAGAAACAAACTCCCAAATTTCAGTGTTTGACAAAATCCCTCAGATTACAGCAGCAAGTCCATTGTGGTTCTGTTCTGGGATCCAGGATGAAGGAGCAGCAAGTATATAACATATGCTATTCGATGGCAGAGGGAAAAGAACAGCAGAACCCGGCCGGCCCCGTGTCTTAGCGGTTAAGTGCGCGCGCTCCGCTGCTGGCAGCCCGGGTTCGGATCCCAGGCGCGCACCGACGCACCGCTTCTCCGGCCATGCTGAGGCCGCGTCCCACATACATCAACTAGAAGGATGTGCAGCTATGACATACAACTATCTACTGGGGCTTTAGGGGGAAAAAAAATAAATACATAAAATCTTTAAAAAAAAAAAAGAACAGCAGAACCAAGCAATGGTTGCTGAAGCTTTCACTGATGAAATGAATACACATGGCCAAGATTGGTGTCAGCATAGTGGAGAGTATAATCCTCTTAGAGAGGTGGTGAGGAGATAATTGGGAACAATAACACAATCTACCACACTGCTATATAGTGAAAAGCAGCCCTAGGTGACTTTATCCATTTAATATATAGTTCGCAATCTCACATGTCCACATGAGCCTAATAGGCAACATAAATGAGTTAAGAGAATGAGATGTAAGGAAATGGGATACATTAGCCTGGTCTACTAGTTCACTCTAGGCCCCAAGCATCACTTATGTGTCAGTGGAAAACTTTCTGGCAAGACTCCAATTAATTCTTGACTTTGCAAGTTCACAAAACTCAACACTTATCCATTCACTTGAAAATGAACAGATTTTGTTAATTGACCCACATTATCCATTCCTACAAGAGAATTATTGATAAATTGGGATATTAACCTAAGGAGTATTGATCAACAGGATATAAATATAAAGTGGAACTGAAATAATTAAGCCTTAAATCCAGACATCCACAAACAATATCAAAGACTGTGGAAAGCCAAATTGGTAATCTGAAGGTTTTTTGTTAAACCAAGAATCAAAACAAAAGGAATTGGATAGTAAAACAGGATATATAATTTTTATTATATCGGAGCTGTCGAACAATGTTTGCCCTTCTAGTTATTTCCGCTAAATAATGTCTCCCTCACTTTTGAATAATTCAAAGGTTATTTCTGATATGGTCTTACCCTCTGGTTTTCATCATAGAATGTACCTTTAAGATAGGTGACTTCTGTTTGCATTTGTCATTAAGTCACTTTCCGTCATTTCTCATAATATATTACGATTCCAAGTTTGTAGATGATATGAAATTGATTGTATTTTGGGTTAGTTGCATTCTAGTGACAAAAATAAGAGAATCTTTAACTGATCAGGAAAATATTCCTATTCTACATTTTGCAATGGATGATTTCTGATGATTTGCTGAGAACTTTTCTTTTGACTTGCCTTGCAAGGTGAGGCAACTCTCCTTATTAGGTTGTCCATATGTGATTGCTTTTCCATTTTAATTTTCTCTGATAATTTTAAGATCTATCCACTCAATACAACTCATGGAATACATTTGATTTACAGAGTGGTTCCCCAATGTACTAATCACTCAGTTCAAAGGTAGAAAACCATTGGCACCACCTGAGGCTGCCCATCAATCAATCAGTGTATATTTGTTGATTGCCTATAAACATGCACAAAAGTGTAGAAGATATAGTCCCTGCTCTCAGAGAATTTACAAAAGAGTATGTGAGAAGAATACACAAAAAGCAAATACACAACTCACTGTTTTAGAGGAATTATCAGAGAAGCACAAAATTGACTGTAGAAGACCAGAGGAATCAGAACAGCTTCTCCGAAGACATAGACTTTGAAGAATGAGCATGATGATTTGACAGGCAGAATTGGGCAAAAGCACACTCCAAATATAATTACTTTTTCTTCTGGCTTCAGGCAAGAAATAGTTCTATGCCTTTTTCTCTTATCAAAGTCAAGTTCTCAAATGTCTTATCAATATTTTTATATGGTTTTATTCAGTCTATTTACTTGGTTGATGACAACTGCTAGTGATATTTGCATATTCATCACTTATTAATTACTCTCAAAGGGTACTGACCCAATGACAATATTATGATGTTCAATGACAAAATTTTCAATTGTTTTATTTCAAATTTGGTCAGTGCTTATCTGCAAATTGTCGGTTTTCTGAATATAAGTCATAGCACACAGAATGCTGCTTTAGAGCTAATGGAATAACTGTGGGCATAGCTAGTAAGGGTTCTATGAAGAAAGCAAAAAGCAAAACTTTTTTCATAAAGGCTGATTGTTGTGCAACTGCTTTGGGTATTTTCTAACTCATCAGTTCCTTTGTAAAACCTTTTTCCACTTCCTGAAGATGAACATTTACTTAGACTGTAGGATCAAGCTTTAGAATCATACTCTAAAGCCAGACCTCCCTAGTTTAAATCCCAGCTCCTATACCTTCCAGATCTGTAACCCTAAGCAAGTGACTTAACTTTTATTAGTTACTTTATCAATGAAATGGGGATAGTAAGAGTAGCAACGTCAGTGTTACGTGGATTAAATGAATCAATACATGTAGAATGCTTGCAACAGCAGCTGGAGAGCATAAGCCATCAAGAAATGATTCTAAACCTAAATTTACCACAGAGTAAACACCATAAAAATGTTTGCTCTTATAATTATTTTTGCTATAAATGTTATTACATTTAAGAAAAGAGAATGTCAACTGACAGCCAAAATTGACATGGGAGAAGGGTTAAGTGGATGGAAGAATGTAAAGTATTTATTATCAGCTTGTCAGGTGAGACATTTTCAGGAGAATAAAACTTTAAATGTGGTTGATTCTGTAAGTCAGAAATTTACAAGTGGTCTATGGCTCATTAATGAAGCACTAAATTGGACAATCAGTGTTAATGGGAATTACACGGTGAAAGCTCTGCACATCAAGCTGAGACTGGACTAAATGTGTAATCATACACTTCAGCAATTCACTTTCAAACACTCTTTGTGTCATCTTTCAGACTACATAGATGGATAGATAATCTTTATTTGTAGAGGATGTTTTATTTTTCGTTTAACTATATCTTACTTCCTTCAAAGAAAGAGTTAACAATAAAAATAGGACAGTTAAAATAGTTGAAAAAATATTGTTACAGCACAGAGACAGAATAAAATTTATCAAAGAATTAGATTGATATCGTTATTTTGATTGAATATAAAGTTGATTTTGAAACTTCCTGGTTGTCAAGGATAAGAGCAAATGTTGAATGTTATTGGTAACTATCTCAGCAAGAAATATTTCAAAGTCTATTTCTCTTGTATACCTGACATGCTTTTTCTATTAAGTATGTAGGAAACTTTCTAAACACCCACATCCATTCCTTCACTGCTTTAAAGTTTTGTTTTCCCTTTATTTAATAGGAGAGACTGGCCATTTGTTGCAGAGGTTTATTTATCATGTCTCCTAGGAAACCTATCTAATCCTCAGGCAAATAAGCCTATTTGTGTGATGGCCTTAACTCCCAGAGTTCTCTTGAGAGATGAAGGTAGCAGTCTGCAAACTACTCATCCTTGAGGAGCTAACCTTTTGCCTGTGTGATTAGGCATCTGAAATACATCTCACTTTCCTTTCATAGCTTATATTTCCTGGACAGATGACTGACATGACACCTCACAGTTTAGCATCGTGGAGCAGTTAAATCCGACTCCATTACCCATCAATTTAGTTCCTTAATCCTAAACACAATATGCACACAACTTAGCCCTATCCAGCTTTTATTTAAAGCTCATGTCATGGCGCTTTATGTGGAGTCAAGTGGTATTAAACAGAGTTGAGTGAAGCAAATGGAAAGATTAATTTTGCAATGTGACACTAAAGGGAACACTTTAAAACAGGGATTAGGGGCTGGGTCTGCTCAGGGAAAATACTGAAATGCATCCATTATAAGCACCAATACCTCTATCTACTGCCATGAGAAAACCCAGCTTAATAAGCATAAATTCTTTATTCTTAGGGAAAAATACACCTAAAATGGAATAATAAGATCAACATTTATGGCTAGAAGTAGTCTGGCACCTTTATGACTTATCCCCTCTCCCTCTTAATCAAAAATTTATTAGAGGAAAACTAAAACCTAAATTTCTACAGGACAAATAAAAAAGAAATAACTATGAATGTAACTTTCAGAAAACCCAAGCTCATGAAGACTTGCAACCAAATCACTACCCTCCCAAGTAATCATTCCAACCATTTTGGAGAACGTTAAGTTATGTTGTGATTTTTCTATAAGCAAAGATACAAAAGAACTAAAATAATAACTTAGTTTTGATTTTTAGTTTCTTATGTCTCCTCTGATACAAATTCTTCTGAACATAATTAAAGGGAAAACATCCAGATTCTTTTTAAAAAATCTGTAATGATCATTTCAAGGCCCATTATTTTGTCTTGAGGAGCAGCTGAAGGAAGACATGAAACAAACTTTCAAGTGCATAAAGGGCCATCACACAGAGGATGATTGAAGGATTCAGAGAAGAGTGGAAATGGCATAAGGTATTCAGACAAGAACTGAGGGCAAATTTCCTCACAGTTAATGCTGATGGACCTTGGGGTGAATTACCAAGGGAGGCAAAGGAATATCATTTTTTAGAAGTATTTAAAAACATGATAGATTCTCATCTCACTGAACGACAATATTTATTGGATTTCTATTCTAAGTAGAGCACTGTATTAGAGAGTCTTGGGACTATTCAAAGGTATAGAATGCATTCTCTAACTTGGAAGAATTTTGAGTGGGAAGAGGGAAAACACAACTACGAAATTATCAAAAGACACTAAATCAATGTAAAGTTGGCAAACTATGTGAGTTGGAGAGTAGACAATCATGGTGGTGAACACTTCTTGAGTAGCCAATATAAAAAAAGACACAGATTGACGGAGAGGAAAGAGGGCATTCAATCTTGTGGGAGGTATAGAGAGGATCTAAATGACCATGAAAATACTAAATTCCATAAAAACAATACAAAGAGAATAGTATTAGTTTTTTTACATGATTGTAAAGGTACATAAAGTAATGTATATAATACGTAGTCAGATGAAGTAGGGATTCAACAAATGGAAATAATTTTTAATAATTGTCGTCATAATTGTCAACATCTTTATCACCTACTTCTATTACCTCTATCCCTACCACCAGTAACAGAAGTGAATTTAATAGGTAGAAGTTTCTGCTGTTCCACTGCTACTGTGATCTGCACTGAAGCTGTTTCTTCTAACCAGCTCGTATCTGTGCTTGTTAACACGCTCAAAGCTTAGTGATTCCTGTGGCTTTAAGCAGCACCTGATGAACTTTAAATAAGAGGTTCTCTCATTTCACTGTCGGTTTAATAGGAGTCACCCTTGTCTGAACACAGGAAAGTGAATGCCTCAAAACTAAACTCTTGGGCAGACAAATCAACCAGATGAAGCCACATTAGTGTTCAAGATTAATTTTTACCTGACATTTCCTCACAGAAAGATTTACACTCATGTGAAGGATATTTTTCAGAATTTTAGATTCATATTTATCATTTTCATGTGGGTGGTGAATGATTTTATTAGTAGTATTCACTCAGCCCTATAATTTGGCAACTTTCAGCAGACAGACTCACTAATTTATCATTGTGAATTCTATCTTCAATCAGAAGCAAAAAGTTCATTACTGCATTCAAAATAGTCCTTAATGAAAGTGCTACTTGGGAGCACATTAGCACATTTCATTTGCTTCTGTCTTTATTTCTAAAGAAAAGTAGTAAATTTGCTTTCCTGTGTATGTTTAACATTAAGTAAATTTCCACTCTAAGAGAACTATTTTCAGTTCCTCACCTCAGCAGCAAAACGTTTGAAGATAAGAAAAATTCACCATCAAGATATTTTTTAGTGATGTTATTCAAAGGGAAATTGTTCTGACTTTTAATAGAAATGGCTGAGGACATTATAGGTTGCAGAGGAGTCATCGTTACATCTTGTTATAAAGAGGAGTCATTCACGATAATGACCAATATGAGTCTATGGAGCCCCTGACACTGCAAAATCCCACTCAGTTTCAAAATACCTAATAAAAATTCATAGGTTCAATGCATTGATATTTACTTAGATGTTCACTGAAGGACATTTCACAAGGTAAAAAAAAAAAAGAAAATTATTTTCTAAAGGAACCATTCTTTTAAAAGGGCCCTAATTATGCCCAGTTCCCAAATAACCTCCGTTTACAATTTACAGACATTGTTTATTGGCACACATATCTGATAAAATGACTTCCGTTGTTGAAAAAATCCTGCTTCGTTCCTTGTTCCCTCCATGTTCAAGTCACAGGCTTCCTCTTATTTTAGACCTTCTTGGAATGGACTTGAATGGTCAATGAGAAATAGGACACTGCTCCCAAGGTGGAATTACAGATTCTATCTTCATCCTCCTTCAGAACCCATTAATTATTCTATTCAATAGTGACTTAGAGTTTTGTTATAATTCAAGTAAATCAGGATGGGAAAAACAACAGAACAAGAAAATGGCTCCGAATTTTAGTGGGAAGCTTCAGTCTAGTGTAGAGAGTTTGGATCTCTTGTTAAAGGCCATGAGTTTAAAGCTCAGTCTGTCTCTTTATAGCCTTTAAAACCATGGGCAAATCTCTTAACCTCTCTTGACATCAGTTTTTTCATTTGTATAAATGCAGAAAATAATACTCTACCTCGGAGTGTTATTGGAAGAATCATGAGGTAACATATAAAAGACACTGGCAAACTGTAATAAGTGAGGGACATGAGAGCTACTGTTATTAGTAATAATAATATCAGCAAAAATTATATCCTCCTTACAGCTTCAAGTCAAAGGGATGCCCACCCCTATTTGGGCGGCCCATTAGGGAAAATAGCTGAAGACTATAAATAGAAGACATCCAGAATGCCTTCTCCAGCACTTGCAGGGGATTCAGATTACTTTGATTCTTCCTTACCTTTCCTTCTCTGCCTACCCAAATATCACCAGTCCTTCAAGATCAAATCACACTCCATTCTTTCCTTAAAGCAACACCCAAAAAGCCAATAATAAAAGAAGATGTACTGCATGGCCCTTTCCATGACATATTTTGAGAGGGAATCAGTCTGAGTTCTACCCAGAAAATTAAACACTATACTTACCATTTGGTATCTATCTTAAAATGCAACACATCCAACACTTATAAGCATCTAACATTTTATACATATATATATATAACACATCTAACATTATATATATTCTGTTTCCATCCCAACTGGGTGTACCTCAATTCAGTTCTAACACTAACTACCCAGTGAGTGCAGACCCCACATGTTAAGGGCTCAGTCCTCCACGAGACTACCCTTCTTTAGACGACAACTACACTTTGGGGATCCCCAGGCCACCACACTTCTGACTGGCTATAAATTCAGGGATTCCCACAACCCCCTCACATTCAATAATTTGCTAGAACAACTCATAAAACTTAGGAAAGTGCTATGCTTATGACTACAGTTTTATTGTAAAGGATACACGTAGGCAAGGCCTGGGAGGGAGCACAGGGCTTCCATTCTCTTTCCCAGTAGAGTCAGGGTGCATCACCCTCCCTGCACATCAATGTGTTCACCAACTGGGAAGCGCCACCAAATCTTGGTGTCCAGAGTTTTTATTGGGATTTCATTGTATAGGTATGATTGATTAAATCATTGGCCACGAGATTGAACTCAATCTCCAGTTCCCCTCTCTTCCCCAGAGGTCAGGCTTACCCAAAGTTCTAACCTTCTAATCACACAGTTGGTCTTTCTGGTGACCCCATCCTGAAGCTACCAAAGGGGCCTACCGGTAGTCTTCTCATTAACATAACAAAGATATTCCTATCACTCAGGAAACTCCAAGGGTTTTTGAAGCTCTGTCATAGGAACTGGGGACAAAGACCAGATATATTCATTATTATGTCACAACATCTTACATAGTTTTTTATTATTTGTCCTCTACATTAAAATATAAATTCCATGAGGCCAGAGACCTTGTCTGTCTCATTCACCTCTATATCCCTAGCAACAAATAGAGTTCTAATCACGTGGTAGATGCTCAGTATTTATTAACTGAATGAATGAATAAATGTATGGATGAATCAATTCAACCATTATAACTTTTTCTATTTGAATCCTGAAAGATTTAGTAGTCCTCTAGCCTCTCTTGTTAAAACTCAATATCTATGATGATGATCACTCATAAACCACGAACAAATAACACATGGATTAGGATAGACTCAAGACTGGTAAAAATTCAATTCAACTCAACAAATATTTATTGAGTACCTACTATGTGCCAGGCATTTTTCTAGTATTACACATTTAACAATTGGCTTAGGCAATTTTAACTTCAGTAAGTTTGAAAGCCACTGTGATCTTACAGTCTGCTGATGTCTCCTATCACCATCTCATGCAATATTTGCAGCTTAATTATCCCAAACACCATTTTTATTGTGTTTTTTCTAGATCAAATTCTTGAATTTTTATCCATAGCCTAGTGGATCAAGTTCAAGATCTATTACATTCCCCCCAAATTATTCATTCCCATTCTTCTCATCCTCTAGGATGAAGGCTCTATTTTTAGTAGACATCAGAACACACTTACTCACTCCCACCTTCAAGCTCTTGCTCCTTCATTGCACCCTCCAAGAATGCTATTCTCTGTCTTCTCCATTAATCCATATCTGATTCCTCTATCTATTGCAATCCAGCAGAAGGTTGCTTTATCATGACTTCCCCAATCTTTGTATCCACAAAAACTCTCAATTCCTATAGTACTTGTATCTTTAGCACTCATTTGGCACTTGTCCTACTAATTATAATAATTCTGTGAATGTATTATAAAAGATTATTACTAATATCTTTCAAATCTGAGTCAACTGTTAACTGATTCTTTTAAATTACATTCTCCACACCTGGAAAAGAGCTCTAGAATGTTGGATTCCTGTCTTGTGTTTTCTTAAACTCCTTTTTTAAGCATTTAGAAATAAGGTATTTATTGTCTATCTCTAACATTTTACAATTCTGCAAAACTGATTAAACAAAAAACACAATAACCTTAGACTACTTGTAACCATGTTGTAGATTTTCTGCTAATTCTTTCCTGCAGAATTGAACTTAATAAGGCAAACTATTTTTTTCCAATCTTCAATAGCTCCAAATAGAGATAGGAACCTCTTTATGGTCTGAGTTTCAAGGTATACAGAGCTTTGATGTAGATTTCCTTGGGGGCCACTCCAAAATAAGTAGAGTTATGATGTAACTATGTCTTTGTCATTCTCAATAGAAAATTATGTGGGCAGCATTCATTATAGCTGAATAAATTTAGATAAATGAAGTGTGTCAACTCAGTAATTACGAAATGTTATATGTGAAGCAATTAAAGCATAAATGCTTTTAGACACTGTTGTAGCTACAGGCTGTTTTTTTATGAATTGTGATTCAAAATAATAAAAGCTGCCTTAAAAGTGAGTCAATGGAGGAACAAAGGTGAAGATACTCTAGGAGTCATTCTACTTTTAGGAAGGTTGGATTTCACCCTTTGGTAATCAAGGGTAGAACCACGAAATGATTTTTGAATCAATATCCTCTTCCATTGTGCTTAGAAATCAACAATGCATAATACTTTTAATGTTCCTAAGAGTGTAACTGAGGCAGGGATATTATACTGTTTTATACAAAATTAAACCATGATTCAGCTACTAAGGTAAGACAAGAACCTGGAACTCGTATATTACATATTAAAACATATCTTCTTGACACCCATAATATTAGACTATTTCTCAACACCAGCAAGGTCTGAATTCCCTTACAATGAACAAAATATAGCATATATAAACTTTTTGGCAATAAGACTATTTTAAACAATAGTAATTTATAGATGGTGTCCTAAAGTGAGTTGATCAATACTCTCTTTTCTCTCTAAATATGTTGCAGTAAGATCAAGCCATGCATTCATTTTGTTAAGCTCTGTGAATTCTCATCAGTTCTGGGAACTACCAATTTTACCTATATTGATATTTGACTCCAACTTAAAATGAAAAATCAATATTTTAAGAGAAAGAAATGTGCCTTGTTTTTTAAATATTTTCCCCCTTCTCTCTTCTTTCTCCTTTCTTTTATTTATTTATTTATTTATTTATTTACTTATTTATTTATTTTTCCCCCAAAGCCCCAGTAGATAGTTGTATGTCATAGCTGCACATCCTTCTAGTTGCTGTATGTGGGACGCGGCCTCGGCACGGCCAGAGAAGCAGTGCATCAGTGCGCGCCCAGGATCCGAACCCGGGCCACCAGTAGCGGAGCGCACGCACTTAACTGCTAAGCCACGGCAGGCCCTCTTTCTCCTTTCAATGACCAAAATTTTGTCCCCAGGGTAATATGGTTTTAAACACCAAAGACTAGTGAAGTCTTGTCCAGAACATAGTGACAACTAGCATCTGTTTGGCTACTATTTTAAAATCGTTTACCGGATGCTATCCAGGTCATAAAGATCCGTCAGTTATGCTCATCATTTGCCTGTTCCTTGTCAGTGGTATCCCCACTGGGTAATATAGCCCCAGAATGAAGGCTATATGAAACATGATAGCAGAGACTATAAATTTCCCCCAATCTCTGATTTTAAGCTGGCACATGGCTCCCCAGAATACCCAGCCTACCAGCCTCCCAGCCTACCTTCTATTAAGTGGAATGTAAGCAAAAGTGAAAGGTAAAAATTCCAGGAGTGTTCATAAAAGCAAATGCCCTTTTTCCCATTTCTTCTTCGTACACTCTGAAATGAGAACGTAAGAGCTGCATCTTAAGCAGCCATCTTGGATCATGAAGTGGAAGACATATTGTGGGGATAATGAAGCAAGAAGGCAGAAAGAAACTGGATCTCTGATAAACCAATTGGGGCACCATATCAGCCCTTGGCTGCTTATTTCTGCCTTCATTTCTGTGAGAGAAATATCAATCTCTACATTAACTAAACCATTGTTGTTTGAGAGTTTCAGTCACATGCAGCCAAACTAATCCTAACTGATACAAATATAAGAGTTCAATGATCTCTTTTTTTTTGTCTAGATATGGAATTTTGAATATCCAAATGATGAGTACTCTTTTTTTTTCAAAATTCTAAAACCCAATCTTTATTTTATTTTTTTAATTTTTAATTAATTGATTTTTTATTGCAGTAACATTGGTTTGTAACATTGTATAAATTTCAGGCATACATCATTATACTTCTATTTCTACATTGATTGCATCATATTCACCACCCAAATACTAATTACAACCCATCACCACACATATGTGCCTAATCATCCCTATCACCCTCCTCTCTCCCCTCCTCCCCTCTGGTAACCACCAATCCAATCTCTGTCTCTCTGCATCTGCAAAACCGCATCTTTATTTTTTTTTTTAATTTTATGTTATTATTTTATTTTTATTTATTTTTATTTTTTTTTAACTCTCTTAAGTGGCATTCTTTCTTTTTTGTTTGTTTGTTTACTGCAGTAACATTGGTTTATAACATTATATAAATTTCAGGTGTACATCATTATACTTCTATTTCTGCATAGATTACATCATGTTCACCACCCAAATACTAATTACAACCCATCACCACACACATGTGCCGAATTATCCCTTTTGCCCTTCTCGCTCCCCCCTTCCCCTCTGGTAACCACCAATCCAATCTCTGTCTCTATGTGTTTGTTTGTTGTTGTTATTATCTACTACTTAATGAAGGAAATCATACGGTATTTGACCTTCTCCCTCTGACTTATTCCACTTTTCATAATACCCTCAATGTCCATCCATGTTGTCACAAATGGCTGGATTTCATAATTTCTTACGGCTGAGTAGTATTCCATTGTGTATATATATAACATCTTCTTTATCCATTCGTCCCTTGATGGGCACTTAGGTTGCTTCCAAGTCTTACTATTGTGAATAACGCTGCAAAGAACACAGGAGTGCATGTATCTTTACGCATTGGTGTTCTCAAGTTCTTTGGATAAATACCCAGCAGTGGAATATCTGGATCATATGGTAGTTCTACCCTTAATTTTTTGAGAAATCTCCATACTGTTTTCCATAGTGGCTGCACCAGTTTGCACTCCCACCAGCAGTGTATGAGCATTCCCTTCTCTCCACATCCTCTCCAACACATGTTGTTTCCTGTCTTGTTAATTATAGCCATTCTGACGGTGTGAGGTGATAACTCATTGTAGTTTTCATTTGCATTTCCCTGATAGTTAATGATTTTGAACATCTTTTCATGTGTCTGTTGCGCATCTGTATATCTTCTTTGAAGAAATGTCTGTTCAGGTCTTTTGCCCATTTTTTAATTGGTAGTTTTTTTGGTAGTTTTTTTGTTGTTGAGATGCATCAGTTCTTTGTATATTTTGGAGATTAAGCCCTTATCAGATGTATGGTTTGCAAATATTTTCTCCCAATTGTTAGGTTGTCTTTTCGTTTTGTTGATGGTTTCCTTTGCTGAGCAGAAGCTTTTTAGTTTGATGTAGTCCCATTTGTTTATTTTTTCTATTGTTTCTCTTGCCCGGTCAGACATGGTGCTTGAAAATATGTTGCTAAGACTGATGTTGAAGAGTGTACTGCCTAAGTTTTCTTCTAGAAGTTTCATAGTTTCAGGTCTTACATTCAAGTCTTTAATTCATTTGGAGTTAATTTTTGTGTATGGTGTAAGGTAAGGGTCTACTTTCATTTTTTTGCATGTAACTATCCAGTTTTCCCAACATCATTTGTTGAAGAGATTTTCTTTTCTCCATTGTATGTTCCTGGCTCCTTTGTCAAAGATTAGCTGTCCATAGATGTGTGGGTTTATTTCTGGGCTTTCGATTCTATTCCATTGATCTGTGTGTCTGTTTTTGTGCCAGTACCATGCTGTTTTGGTTACTATAGCTTTCTAGTATATTTTGAAATCAGGGAGTGTGATACCTCCAGCTTTGTTCTTTTTTCTCAGGATTCCTTTAGCTATTCAGGGTCTTTTTTGCTCCCTATAAATTTTAGGATTCTTTGTTCTATTTCTGTGAAAATTGCTGTTGGAACTTTGATAGGGATTGCATTGAATCTATAGATTGCTTTAGGAAGTATGGACATCTTAACTGTGTTAATTCTTCCAATCCAAGAGCAAGGAATATCTTTCCATTTCTTTGTGTCTTCTTCAATTTCTTTCAGCAATGTTTTATAGTTTTCGGTATACAGATCTTTCACCTCTTTGGTTAAGTTTATTCCTAGGTATTTTATTCTTTTTGTTGCGATTGTAAATGGGATTGTATTCTTAATTTCTCTTTCTACTACTTCGTTGTTAGTGTATAGAAATACAACTGATTTTGTATGTTGATATTGTATCCTGCAACTTTACCATATTCGTTTATTACTTCTAAAGTTTTTTGGTGGATTCTTTAGGGTTTTCTATATATAAAATCATGTCATCTGCAAATAGTGAGAGTTTCACTTCTTCCTTTCCAATTTGGATCCCTTTTATTTCTTTTTCTTGCCTGATTGCTCTGGCTAGGACTTCCAGTACTATGTTAAATAGGAGTGGTGACAGTGGGCATCCTTGTCTGGTTCCTGTTCTTAGAGGGATAGCTTTCAGTTTTTCACCATTGAGGATGATATTAGCTGTGGGTTTGTCATATATGGCCTTTATTATGTTGAGGTACTTTCCTTCTATACCCATTTTATTCCGAGTTTTTATCATAAATGGATGCTGTATCTTGTCAAATGCTTTCTCTGCATCTATTGAGATGATCATGTGATTTTTATTCTTCATTTTATTAATGTGGTGTATCACGTTGATTGATTTGCAAATGTTAAACCATCCCTGCATACCTGGAATAAATCACACTTGATCATGGTGTATAATCTTTTTAATGTATTGTTGTATGCGATTTGCTAGTATTTTGTTGAGGATTTTTGCATCGATGTTCATCAGTGATATTGGCCTGTAATTTTCTTTTTTTTGTGTTGTCCTTGTCTGGTTTTGGTATCAGGGTAATGTCAGCTTCATAGAATGAGTTAGGGATCTTCCCCCTCTCCTCAATTTTTTGGAAGAGGTTGAGAAGGATAGGTATTAAGTCTTCTTTGAATGTTTGGTAGAATTCAGCAGGGAAGCCATCTAGTCCTGGACTTTTATTCTTGGGGAGATTTTTGATTACTGTTTCGATCTCCTTTCTGGTGATTGGTCTATTCAAATTCTCTACTTCTTCTTGATCCAGTTTTGGAAGGTTGTATGATTCTAAGAATTTATCCATTTCTTCAAGATTGTCGAATTGGTTGGCATATAGCTTTTCCTAGTATTCTCTTATAATCTTTTGTATTTCTGAGGTGTCTATTGTAATTTCTCCTCTTTCATTTCTGATTTGACTTATTTGTGCCTTCTCTCTTTTTTCTTGGTGAGTCTAGCTAAAGGTTTGTCAATTTTGTTTATCTTTTCAAAGAACCAGCTCTTGGTTTTATTAATTTTTTCTATTTTTTTTTTAGTCTCTATTTCTTTTATTTCTGCTCTGATTTTTATTATTTCCCTTCTTCTACTGATTTTGGGCTCTGTTTCTTCTTCTTTTTCCAGTTCCTATAGGTGTATTGTTAGATTGTTTACTTGAGATTTTACTTGTTTGTTGAGATAGGCCTGTATTGCTATGAACTTCCCTCTTAGAACTGCTTTTGCTGTATCCCATAAATTCTGGCATGTTGTATTTTCATTTTCATTTGTCTCTGGGTATTTTTTGATTTCTCTTTTGATTTCTTCATTGACCAAATCGTTGTTCAATAGCGTTTTGTTTAATCTCCATGTATTTGTGGCTTTTCTGATTTTCTTCTTATAGTTGATTTCTAGTTTCATACTGTTGTGGTCAGAAAAGATGCTTGGTATTATTTCAATCTTCTTAAATTTATGGAGACTTGTTTTGTGGCCTAATATGTGATCAGTCCTGGAGAATGTTCCATGTGCATTTGATAAGAACGTGTATTCTTCGGTTTTTGGATGGAATGCTCTGTATATATCTACTAGGTCCATCTGTTCTAGTGTTTCATTTAAGGCCAATGTCTCCTTATTGATCTTCTGTTTGGATGATCTATCCATTGGTGTAAGTGGAGTGTTCAAGTCCCCTACTATTATTGTGTTACTGTCTACTTCTCTTTATATGTCTGTTAATAATTGCTTTATATATTTAGGTGCATCTACCCTGGGTGCGTAGATATTTACAAGTGCTATATCCTCTGGTTGGATTGTTCGCTTGATCATTATGGAATGCCTCTCTTTGTCTCTTTTTTCAGTTTTTGTTTTAAAGTCTATTTTGTCTGGTATGAGTATTGCTACCCCAGCTTACTTTTCATTGACATGTGTGGAGAATCTTTTTCCATTGCTTCACTTTCAGTTTGTGAGTGTCTTTAGGTCTGAAGTGTGTCTCTTGTACGCAGCATATATGTGGGTCTTGTTGTTTTATCCAATCAGCCACACTGTGCCTTTTAATTGGAGCATTGAGTCCACTGACGCTGAAAGTAGTTATTGATAAGTATGTACTTACTGCCATTTTTTAACTTTTTTTTTTCTCAGTGTTTTAGTAGTCCTTCTCTGTTCCTTTCTCCTTCTATACAGATTTGATGGTCCCTTTAGTTTGACCTCTCTCTTTAAGCTCTACTCTTTAACTCCCCACCTCCCTCATTTTATGTTTTTGATATCATGTCTAACCTCGTTTTTGTGCATTGTATCCATTACCCTCTTATCATGGAAGTGGACAATTTTTTCTATTTGTGGTCTTCTCTTTTCCCCTTAAATCAGTCCCTTTAACATTTCTTGTAGCACTGGTTTCTTGGTGACAAACTCCTTTAATTTTTGCTTGTCTGGGAAATTTTTGATCTCTCCTTCCATTTTGAATGATAACCTTGCTTGTTAGAGTATTCTTGGCTGTAAGCGTTTTCCTTTTAGCACTTTACGTATGTCGTGCCACTCTCTTCTAGCCTGGATGGTTTCTGCTGAGAAGTCAGCTGATAGCCTTATGGGGTATCCTTTGTATGTAACTTGTCTTTCTCTTGCAGCTTTTAGAATTCTCTCTTTATCTTTAATTCTGACATTTTGATTATGATGTGTCTTGGTGTGGGCCTCTTTGGGTTTATCTTGTTTGGGGCTCTCTGTGCTTCCTGTACCTGGATGTCTGTTTCCTTCCTTAGGTTAAGGAAGTTTTCATCTATTATTTCTTGAAATAGATTCTCTGCCCCTATTTCTCACTCTTCTCCTTCCAGGACACCTATAACACGCATGTTAGTGCGCTTGATGTTGTCCCAGAGGTCCCTTAGACTGTCCTCACTCTTTTTAATTCTTTTCTCTTTTACCTGTTCAGCTTGGGTAATTTCTTCTAGTCTTTCGTCCAGCTCACAGATCCATTCTTCTGTATCCTCTACTCTGCTTTTGAGTCCCTCTAGTGAATTTTTCATTTCCAGTATTGTATTCTTCGTTTCTGATTGGTTCTTTTTTATATCTTCCATTTCTTTGTTGACATTCTCGCTGAGTTCATCTATTCTTCTCCCTAGATCAGTGAGCATCCTTAACACTCTTTGTTTGAACTCTCTGTCAGGTAGGTTGCTTATTTCTGTTTCACTTAGTTCCATTTCTGGGGTTTTGTCCTGTTCCTTTACTTGGAATGTATTCCTTTGCCTCCTCATTTTGCCTCTTTCCCTGTGCTTGTGTCTACATATTAGGTAGGTCAGCTACGTCTCCTGCTCTTGGATAGGTGACCTTATATAAGTGATGCCTTAGGAGGCCTGCAGTGTGCTTCCCCTATGTGGGCTATGTGTGTCCTTCTGTTGTGGCCTGTTTACTCTCCCTGTAGGCACCCAGGGAAGCCAAGTTATGCTCATGGCCAACTGTTGTAATGCTCAGCTGCTTGTAGTTGTTGTGAGCCCTTCAGTCTCTTTATCAGGTGTGAGGAGCCCCAGCACAGTTGGCTGCAAGTTCTAATACCACATTTGTGTTGCAGTATTTATTTTAAGTGAGTAGGCCCCCAGCATGGCAGGTTGTTAGGCTCAGGGGTTTACAATTGCTATAAGTCTCCAGCCTTTAGGTCTCTTGTCAGCTCTCTGAGGATTGCACCTGTGTGGGGCTGTCCTCAGGCACGGGAGCACCCAATTGTTTCAGGCTTTGGAAAGTGGGGCAAACCCCATGCAGGTCTTTGAGAAGCACAAGTCTTCTGCAGCTGACAAGCCCTGCCACCCACAGGTCCACACACACAGTCAACACATTTCTGCCCTGTGTGCGTGCCCCTACCTCCTGAAGTGGACCCAGTCTCTCCACGGCAGGAGCCCCACACACTCCACCACTGCCTCACACTCTCCACCTGCTCCCTCTGCATGCCCTGCCCCACTGAAGTCGGCTCAGTTGCCAGGCTGCAGAGAATCCAGTCACCAATCTACGCAGGCCCACAAGTTGCCTGAGGGCTTGTTGTTGGGTAGGGCCTGTCTCTAGGGTGGGCTGCCTGCCCTGGCTAAGCTGGATTAAATTGGTGCTCTAGTGGGTGGGGCAGACCTGGGCTAGCAGGCCCCAGGGAGAACTCCAATGGCGGCTGTGTCAGCACACCAACACCAGGCCACAACAATGGCCACCGCCAATGTCCCAGTCCCTGGAGAGGTCTCACCTCTCATTGCAATGCACTCAGAGCCTATCAGGTGAGTCTCTTTTCACCAAAGCACTGTGCACCTTTCTTTCTGGTGATTTTAGGTTGATCTGAAATGGGTGAGTTTGCGCATGGGCCCTTTAAGAGCCAGTTTTAATTTTTTTGTGACCCAGCTTTTCTGGAGGTACTCCCCAATGTTTTAGTAGCAGGAAAAGTCAGATATTATGCTACTCATCTCGATTGTGCTGGGTCCACAAAATGCCCACAGCGGGGGCGCTCCCCGGCGCAGGTTCCTGCTCCTCAGGGAGGGCTGCGGACCTGTGGGCTGCTCCCGGGCGGCCGTGAAGCTGGCGGCTTGTGAAGGCGGTGTTTTTTCTCTCCAGAAGGATGTTTCTGCCTCTTCCACCTCGAATAGGATTGTCCTTTGTTGCAGGAGTTCTTCTTATCCAGTTTTAAGTTCTGTCTCAGGGGTAATTTTTCCATGAGTAGTTGTAAATTGGCTGTGTCCGCAGGAGGAGGTGAGTTCAGAGTCTGCTTACGCCACCATCTTGACTTCTCCTTGATGAGTACTCTTAAGAAAAGAACATGTATTCCATTGCATTTGTCATTTGATTAAATTGATGCTTTCTGGTCACCTCTTCTGAACTCTATTTAATACACTAAAATATGTTTCTCAAATAATCAAAAGCAAAAAATGTACTTTTTTTTTTTTAAGAAAAGGAATTCTGTGTGATGCTGATACCACTAAACCTATATGCTCCCACTTGTCAGGGTTATGCAGAAGCATCCTAGTTTTACTTGGTAGTCTGAACAACACCCAATTCATTAAGTATATGCAGTCATAAATTCCTATTATAATTCTAAGTGTGACCAAATATCTCCCACCCAAATGTCTTCGAGAACTCTTGTCATCCTGGGTGACCTTTTCCTTTAATATGTAAACAAAATCTCCAGTCCTATGCAGCCCAGCAACAGCAGAAAGTTCAAGGAGTCCTTGGAGCGCTTGCTTCCCTCTTCATCTAACTCTGTCCAGTTTCTTGCTTCTGCTGACTTCCTGACTTCCACCCTGGTCTTGCTTCCTGAGGCCCCTTTCTTCCTTTCTTCTCTGCTTTACTCCACACTGGACATCAAACCTATCCTTTCTTTTAAGAATCACACACACAAGGCTGTTCTGTGTGTTGCAGGTCAAATTTCTGGTCATATACACCATAGAAATTTCTTACCGCCCATCTTTTTCATTCTGGCCTCCACTTTCTGCAGATTCCTCCCTCATCCTCCTTTTCTGTTCCTCATCTTCCTGGCCCCTGGGATAGCACCTTCTTTTAGAGCTCTCAAGAGCTCTGTTCATGTTATTTTGTTTGCAAATCCGTGTAAGTCTTCTTTGACGTTATCTTCTATTATAGTCCAGGTTAAGAAGTAGAGGGTGGGGTGGGTAGGGGCCTGTCAGCTCTTTCACAATCAAAAGTTACATTAATATCAAGAACAACAAATACAGATGTGAGAGATAAAACCTATGTCTTCATTTATGAATAGGGATAAAAAAAAATTATATGTTTCAATTTTTCTTAACTTTAGGCCACCTTAAAGTTTAAGTATTTAGGGAAGACTTTCTCCTAAATGAGAAAAGTCCCTGTGAATGAAAGGGGTGGCTATAGAACATAGATTCTCCTGACGTTCAGATCACATTCTCCAGGATTTTATTTTATTTTTTCTTTCTCATTACACGAGCCCAATGCCCATTACCTATAACACCACCAAGGTCTTCTGATTTCTAGAGCATTGCTCTTCCCACTAAATTACATTGCTTTCCAAACTACTTTATTGGAGTTTCTTTTCTAAATCCACTTTGATCTCTTGTACAAAAGGAACAGGACCACTTTTGAACAATATGTCTCTTGAATTAATTACTGATAAAGCTGTCTCATTTCTTTGAGTAAAGGAATGACCAGACTGCATTTGCTTTTTATGAGTGAAAAGACTCTCTCATCATAACTACCACTTGCAATCCTCAAATATAGAACTGAAGCTCCTTCTTAAACAAAATCCCAAGCATGAATTCCTACAGAAAACATAGCCCTAGAATTTTGGGAATTACTTCAGTTTTTGTCCAATAATCATCTATTGAACACCTTTTATCTGCTGTCATCACATTCATCACTAGAGCTATTTGAAGATAATAAGATTCAATTTTATACTCTGGAGGAGAGAGAAAGTGGAAGGGAGACATGATAAAGTTATGATAAGGAGCTATGTGTGTACAAAGGAGGGTCCTAGTCAAAGAAGTATCACTGAAAGCTTCATAAGGGAGGTATTATCTGAGCTGAATCTCGAAAGACAAAAAAAAATAAAAGTTAGCAAGAAAAATGAGGGCTCAAAGGATACTTCATGCAAAGCAAATAATATGAGCAAAGATTTAGAGGAATCAAACCTTATGTGCAACTAGTTTAGAATGTTGTAGCATTAACTGCAAAGTGAGAAATGGAAAAAGATAAGTTATACCTTAGATATGTATTTATTTACTTATTTGTGTTTCATCTGTCTTCCCCATTAGCTCTATGAGAATGAGAATTTTGTCTTCTTCTTCCTCAACATCTAGAATGGTGATGAACACATAGTTGGTGCTCAATAAATATTTGTTGAATGATTGAATGACTCTAAGTGTAGCCAGGCGAAAAAGTGGTTCAGCATAGGGATGAAGAACATGAGCTCTATCCACAGGAAATTCGTGCACACGTACAGTAGGAAACATGTATAAGAATGTACATGGCAGCACTGTTCACAGCAACAAAGTCTTGGATACAACCCAATGCCCATCAACTAAAGAGTAATCAATAAAAGATAGTATATTCACAAAACGTTTTATTATATAGTTTTCAGAGTACAATAATATAGATCAATATTAGCAATATGTCCCAAAAGATTACACGTATTATGATAGTTTTTTTTGAAGTGAAAATCATCTAAAATCCATATATATACTTTTTAGGAATATGTATCATAGCAATAAGTATATATAAAAAGAAAAGTAGAGTCAGAATGATAGTAACTTCCAGGAAGCAGGGGAAGGGAAATAAAATGGATGGATCACATTGTTAGGTTTAGATTTTTGTCAAGGTCTTAACTCATGTTTTGTGTGGCATTTTGGAGTTTTATTACATTATTAAAAATAACAAACTATCCATGCATGGCAATCTTGAGAATGTATCATAAAACAAACACTAAGCTGATTTTGTGAAATTGAGGCCCAAAGAAGAAAAAGGAGGAAAAAACTGTGTTCCTGAGCACCCGCTCTTTAGTGGGAGTGGGAGAGAGGGGCAGGGTATTCTGTGCTTGGGAACCAGACCATCTGCTTTCAAATTCCAAACATACAGTTTTCTAGCTGTGTGATCTCAGATACATTCCTTAAAGGCTTTATGCCTCAGTTTCCTCCACTGTAAATGGGAGGTAAAAACAATACTTTCATTTTAAGGTTATTTTGAGATTAAATTAAACATATGTAAATGCATGTGACGGATACACAGTGCTAAATAAATGTTGTGATAAATCCAAAGGATAAATAAATATTGACTGCTAGTACTATGAGAATAGAAACTGGAAGACCTCGTATATATGCTAAATAGTTTCTGCTTTACCTGTAAAGGCTTTGAGAACTCCAGAAAAAAGTTTAAGTCAGGAAATAATGTGATTAGATTTTCATTTTTGACAGGTCCCTCTAGCTGCAATATTGTGAAGGAGTATAATAGTTTCAGCAGGGAGGCCAATTGATATATTATTACAGTAGTTATGAAGAAACATGATGAAAGCCTAAACTAAGGCAATAGTAGTGGAGAAGGAAAAGTGGGGACAGAAATGACAAAAATAGTAAGGAAATAGAATCTTGGGGCTCAGTCATATATGGAATGAGGAGCTTGGAATGACTCCCAGAACTTGGGATTGTGGGGTGAGTGAATATGGGCACTGTTCCCATGATAGGAAATACAGAAAAAGTGGAGGTTTCTCAGTGTAAGCACTATTGACATTTTGGCAAAAATAACCCCTGTAAATAGAGAAAGAACAGATTCACAGGGGAAGATAATGACTTCAGTGCTGGGTGTATTGGATATGTCAACTTTGAGATGCTTCTGAGGCATACAGGTGGTGTTGTCTAATAAAGAGGTGGAGTTCAGATTCAGGAGAAAATGCTGAATTTTCAGTATAGATTTGGACGCTAAACTTATATACTATAACTAAAACCAGAGGAGGCAATAAATTCACCCACGGGGAGCATGTGCAGCAACAAGTTAAAGCATTGAGGACATAAGCCTAGAGAACACACCAAATCAGGGATGAGCAGGAGAAAAACCAGCAAGTAGATGATTTCTTTTCTTTCTTGTCTTATTGCACTTTCTAGGACTCCACTAGAGTGTTATATAGCAGTGATAGCAAGCATTACCGTGTTGTTCCCAAATATAATGAGAATGCTTCTAAAAAGTCCATCATTTAGAATGGTACTTCCTAGAGAATGTTGGTGGATATGAACAGAGATTGTTAAAGAACTTATTTCCAAGGAGATAAAAAACTGGACCAAGGACACAGGTAGAGGAATAACCTTGAACAAAAGAGTGTACAAAGGAGAATGCACCTCTTTCTCCAAGGATGGAGAGAAGGAAGTGAGAAGAGTTTTAGTTGTTTTATAATGATTACTTTCCATTCTTTCATATAAAATACTTGAAGTATTTAACTTACTTAGACTAATACTCATAACTATTCTGCCAATAAAATCAGAACAATAGTTTGACCTGTAAGTTTATAGGTTTAGAGAATGGAGAGCAATTTATGCCTAGTAGTCTCAATTTTTTTTTTTTTTTTTTTTTTTTTCTTTTGTGAGGAGATCAGCCCTGTGCTAACATCCGCCAATCCTCCTCTTTTTTTTTTTTTTGCTGAGGAAGACGGCCCTGGGCTAACATCTGTGCCCATCTTCCTCCACTTTATATGGGACGCCGCCACAGCATGGCTTGCCAAGCAGTGCGTTGGTGCGCGCCCGGGATCCGAACCAGCGAATCCCGGGCCGCCGCAGCGGAGCGCGCGCACCTAACCGCTTGCGCCACCGGGCCGGCCCCTCAATTTTTTTTAAAGTAGTAGGTGATCCAGATGCAGATATCTTAATGGATTCAAAGTGCCCCACAAAAGGCTAACAACCCAAAGCTTTACATGGTAGAGCTGAACGGGACTGATTCCATTTGGGGTAAAATGACCTTTAAATAAGATTTTGCTCCATGATTAAGTTAAATTCTGCTGTTGGAAAAAACTTCAAAAACATTTGGAAATTCCCTTCAGATTGAGACTAAATCTGGCACAGAAACTGCTTGCTGATCCCTCGTATAGATCATTTCTTGGAAACTGAGTAGAGGGAGGAGCCAAGAATAAAAAAATTCTTCCAAAGAAAATTGCATCCATCTGCCTAGCTAAGGAAAAGGTATCTCCTTCTTCCTAAATAAACTAAATTACCAAGTGTAAACACAATGACTTTATCACAGGTAGGGTAATTCAAGTTTTCTTATCTGGGGCACAACTGACATTTTAGGCCGATAAGTGCTGTGCATTGAAGAATGTTAAGGGACATCCCTGACCTCTCCCTTCTAATGCAGGTAGCAACCACCTGCCTCCTCCCAATGCAGCTGTGACAAGCAAAAATGTCTCCAGACATTGCCAAATGTCCCCTGGGGCAGGGGGCAAAATCACCCCCCAAGTTAAGGACTACTGGAGTAATTAAAAAGTAATGGAAATCCCCTGACCTGCCCCTTCCTATCCTATCAGTATTTTAACTTTATGAAAATTACTTCCTCACTTCTGGGAAATTATTTTAACAGTATTCTTTCCTCAATCAGTGTGAGGATTTTAATCACTGGGATGTCTCTATCCGAATCCTCCCATGGTGATGTGTATGGGGAGGGAAAGGGTAGTGGGGTACAGGTGGTAGTGTGAAGGCAGAGAAACAGAGAGCACTCTCGCCAATGAACATGCTGGAAACATGGAAACCAGGAAAGGAAACAGAGCTAAGAACCAAGGAGCTGTTACCCAGTACCCTACAGGAGTCCGTAGATTTGCCAAAGACAAAAAGGCCGGAAGCATGGATTAAAGCAGGACGGTCGAGCCTGGAAGATGATGGCAAGCACACCACATAAATGGGGAAACGTCCAACAGTGTTCCTTTGAAAGACTTCACTGCCTATAGCTTTTATTTGTTAGCTGCCATATGGCATCTGAATTGCTGAGCAAAGTTGGAAGGGCCAGAGAGGATACTGACATACTTATCTGATCTTGTGGCACTTATGTTAACAAAGGTAAGTAAAATTCTTCATTTCGGTATCAGTTCAGATGATGAAAGTCATGGTGATGCACCTGTGTTAAATGAAGGCAACCTTTGTTTCCTAAAGCTTCAAGTTTTCTGGCACTCACTGACCAGACAGCCTACACCAAGCTAAGAGGGAACATGCATAGGAAGGGGCTCTGACCCAAGAGTTTGCAGTAAGAATAGCTAAGAGTGGTAAGGCCTTCCTCTAGCTTTGCTCCCTCACTGCTGCAGCCCTGCAAACATCTTTGTTAGTCTCTTTTCTATTAGGTGCACATTTGTCTTGGTATTCAAGGGCCACCTCCCCAACCCTCACCCCGCAAGGCGTCATCAGACACTCTCCTCCAGGCTCTAGCTGTTTCTGTCACTTTAGCCACATCTTTACAACTCAGGTAGCGATGTCCCGGATTACACATGTGTTTCTGAGAATAAGGTTTTTTTTCTGTGTATTTTCAGCACTTTTCTGTTCTGTCTCTCTTATTTTTATTAGAATGCCTTGCTCCCACATAATTCCCTACTGCGACGGGGACAGTCGTCTGCAACGCTGCAGGTACTCGGTAAATGCTGCCCACCTGCCTGGCCACTCAGACAAGGACTCCCATCCCCGGCATATTAATGACAGGATTGCTTTTGAGATGACATAGTTGTTGTGTTATATCTATGCTGGAGATTCTTTGAGTCACTGTTGGTCTCTGCCTCATTATCTCTTTTTCTAAAGGCTTTCTCAGTCATATACACAAGAATTCTAGCCATGTCTTTTCCCCTAGGAACAAGAATATGGGTAAGAATAGCAAAATAAGATTCAACTTAGAAAAGTGCATAGAATTTTCCCTAAGATAGTATAAGAATAAGGGGGAAAAATTCAATGAATTGTACAGGAGTAAATTTAAAAGAAAGAAAAGCAGACAAATAGCAGAACAATGGCACTTCTTTTAATGGTTTGCCCTTCAACACCCCGGATCAATTTGTACTTGTCTTAATGAGAGACCATAGTCTCCTTGTCTCCTTGACAGCAAAGGCTACTGGTGTGCGTTGTAAACACCGTAAACACAGTACCTCGATATGTACATATAATAAACAGCAATAATCATTCTCACTATTAACCCTTAATGGTCCCCCCAGAGTAACAGTCTTGGGAAATGCTGCAGCACAAGTTAACTGATTAGGCAGTTTGGGAAACACCTTTTCCTGTAGACACATCCCACATATCCCATCCCACACATTAGCAGTGTTTAACTTTGTTATATACTGTGTATCCCCACGTTGTTAGACCCTGAAACTCTTCCACCATATCATTCATTTCTAGTCCATCGTCATGCTGAGAAACACTGATCGGCAGTGCAGGGTGAGGCCAGAGAAGGAAACGTAGCAGCAGCCCGAGGCTGCTGTCCAAAATGTATCCCCCTTTATTCCTATAATCTTACTAGGGAGCAAGAGAGCGCCAGATGTGCCAGCCTCTCTCCCCTCAAAGCAGAAAGTTTTCATTAGCAGACACAGCCAGGAACAGAGAGGATGAAATGCACTCACTTGCTCCCCTGTGACTTTCGGAGGATTCCAGAAGGCAGCCTGAGGCCAGCAGCAGGGCTATGTCCAGTACTGACCTAGGCAGGTGCCTGCTGGGATCTGGATGGGGCTTGGCAGCCAAAAGGCTACGTCAAGTCAAAGGAGAATCTTGAAAGAGAAAGTAGGAGAGAGGAACACTGGATTTCTGTCCTTTCAGGTAAAAACAATGACTTCAACAAACCAGCATGACCTCCCAGGCCAGGCGACTCACTGGGCTTCCTTTTAGCACTTTTCATTCTGTTTGGAACCCCGTGAGCGACAGTTGCAGGATGAAAAAAGAAAGAGACAAGTCATGACACCTGTTCTTTTTCTTCCTTCTGTAATATAAGCTTTAAATCCTGCAGAAGGCCAGAAGTTTACTATGACTCTCTGCACTGTCTGCTGTTAATGAGGCCTCCAGTGACAATTCCCCACTAGACAGCGGAACAGGCCACAATGTTGGCTCTGAGAAAGGAGAGGCGGGTCACACCTGGGGCACCCCTGATTATTTCCAGCAGCCAACCCCCACCTTGGGGGAACCCTGGCCCTGGCAGGTGTACTAATCATGGCAAGTGGCTGGGATAAAAGGCGCTGGATTATTGGGGTGTTGGCCATGCCAGCCTACAAGGCTTTTTGCAGACACTCATCTCAGGGATTCTGCAAATGAGCTGCCTGTGCGGTGAAAGGTGCAGGCTCTCTAGGAGCCTCTGCATTTCTTTGGAGCTCTTCAGCCACTTGCAGAGCGGAAGGTCCTCTAAGGCTTGTCCCAGGCATTTGTTGACCCTCAGTCATACCATGGGTGGGCTATGCAGACCTCATCTAGAATCTAACCTGCATGCAAAACAAAACAACCTTGTTTCTGAGACTGATTTGTTTGGTCCCCCAAGGCTGTCATCAGATGAAACCCTCTGAGAAGAATACACTCAGAAAATGCTTCCTAAGATGGCAGCGTTTAGGGCTTCTTCCTGGGCATATTGATTTGCTTGGTAGATAGTGTGAAGCTGTTAAACTTTTCACCATCCCACCCTCTTTGGAGAGCATCTCTAGAGGCTAATACATGTAGCTCTGCTCCGGCACAGACGTTGCCATGCATGTCACCCATGTCACCCATGAACTGGCTCCTCCATGCGCTCCACAGTCCACTCGCCCTTTTTTTTTCTTTAGCCCAGTATATCATTACATTCCAAGCAAATGCTGCCTCCCTGACTATGATTGATCCCCACTCATTTCATCCTGAATGCAAAGTATTTGATTTCAAGTGTGGTTCATTCTGCTCGGTGAACTCATTATAAAGTCAAGCTGAACATCTCACAGATGTGCAGCACCTTGTCTTTGAGGTTCAGCAATCTAATTTGGAATCTCATTATAGACCTTCCACTGGTGGTGGGCACAGGGGCAACTACCTGGCTGGTGTTTTCCTGCCCATCTCCTATCCCATAAAGAAGCTGTCATTTCAGTACCGGCACACCAGAATATTCCCCATTTTGGAAAATAGCTTTATTTATCTCTCCACAAACGCCTCTTGGCAGTGATGAGAGAGTAATACTTTGTAGGCTGTTTTATTAAGCATCTCAGGAGGTCAGGTGCTGAAAGAGACAGCTCGCAGCTGCTTGTTTTCCACCTATTTAGCAGGCTTCTCTATGGATTGTATGTTACATTTTCTAAAGTTCGCAGTGTGGTTGTCATTTTGCTAAGAATCTATATACCAAGAATCTTTGCTTGGCACAGTAATATAGTTTCACTCAGGGAGGACCTGATTTCTGGCGTCTCTGTGGTGGATGAAGGGAGAATGGGGTTGAAATGGAAAGTTAGCTTTATTTGCAGAGAGATGCATTGATTCTGAAAGATTGATGCGTTCATTTTTTTCACCTATTTGGTGCTTTCAAAACCAATGAGCATCCAAGGCTCAGTTCTGGCTACTAATGAAGTTTTTATTTCTCCACTTTCTATTTTAAAACTTTGGTAAGAGAAAATATTTTCTTTTCCAATTGCAATTGTTTCCATTCCCCTATAGAACAGGCCAAGCCTTGAAGAGAACTGGAACTTTGTTTCTTTGCTATAGAAGAGTAAATAGATTTCTGAAATCTCCTAGAAGCAAATGTGAGCTGACCGTGTTTACATATATTAATGAATAGGGATAAGTTAATGTAACTATGTGCAGCAGGATATACAGATATTTGTCTTGCATTTTATGTTCAGCAAAAACACAGAGATTCCTAGCATCACACCTCACCTCCTGACATCTCAGTTTGATCCAGGAAAGGGGTCTGCCAACTACAGCCCGTGGGCCAAACCCATCCACTGCCTGTCTTTGTAAATAAAGTTGTTTGGAACACAGTCACGCCTATTAGTTTATGTCCATTGCTGCTTTCGAGCTGCAAAGACAGAGTTAACGAGTTGTGATGCAGTCTACATAGCTTACAAAGCCTAAAGTATTTACTCTCTGGTCCTTTACAGGAAATGTTTTGTGACCTCTAATCTAGAAAAGGGATCTTATCGGGTCTATTTAATTCATGTTTAGCAAAGCACGTGTTTTGAAAATAATTTTCAGTATGAAAACTGGGATGAGGATTACAAGGAGTATAGAGTAAGAATCTGACCTGCTGGCCTTTCAAAAAGGCTTTATGAATCTTAAATCTCTGCTATTTCTACCCAAGAGAGGTCTTGAATGGAATGGTTAATTAATAGCAAAAGTTTGATACAATTTATGCATGTTTTGAATGACTTTTTGACTTGAAAAAGCTCCCTCTCCACTGACTTTTGATTTCCAGTTATGGACTGGGAAATTAATTATTTCAGTTTATTTTTATTGCATTACATTCAGGCCAGACACACTACGCAGGAAAGGTAGAATTAGTAATAAGTGATAGTGAAATTTTATAGCATATCCACCCTATAAAATTGTCTCATTACCTGTGCTTCTCCTCTTTTGGTCCTCCCTTCTGATAGTTTCCCTTTCATTGTTATGACCCTTTAGAAAGCACTGGCAGCTTCAGTGGTGGTGGACCATAAGGGTTGGCACACAGCACTATATAGCTGGGAGGATGCCAACCATCCATGACTATTGCATCCTGCATTCTACTCTCAGACCATAAGTTACATGATGAACCCATTTGAGTACGGTTACAGTAAAGTGATGAGATTAGATGGATGGATGGATGGATGGATGGATGGATGGATGGATGGATGGAGATATATAGAAAATAAATATAAGATAGATAGATAGATTGATAGATAGATGATAGATAGATAGACAGACAGATAGATAGACAGATAGATAAGAGAGAGGGAGAGAGAGAAGCACAGGACTAGGAGTTAAGTTTTCATTCAAGTTTTGCATCTGCACTTACCTCAGCCAAGTCAGGTACCTCTTTGAAATCTCAGCCTCCCAAAAATAATAGTATATTATGAGAATCTCATAAGATGTTTTAAGAGGAAATATGATAATATATCTGAAAGTACATTTAAGGTATACGTTTATAAAGTTATTAATATTGTGACAGGACTAAAAATTACTTTTTACATAAAAGTTGATAACCTTTCCCCTAGCCCAAGAAAGAGAATCTTGGAATTGCTCAGGCCAACTCTCTCCCTCCTCCCTGCTTTTAAACAGAAGGAAGAGGCCTGCCCCGTGGCCTAGTGGTTAAATTTGGCATGCTCCGCTTTAGTGGCCCAGGTTCGGTTCCCCGGACGTGGACCTACACATCTACCTACACCACTTGTCGGTGGTCATGCTGTGGCAGTGACCCACATACAAAATAGAGGAAGATTGGCAACAGATGTTAGCTCAGGGCAAATCTTCCTCAAGCAAAAATAAATAAATAAATAAAAATAAACAGAAGAGAGTTTGTGTAGCTGGAGCTGGGACAGCTCAGTGTGCATTGTGAAGGAATGGCATTGGGGAGATGGAGAGAGGTGGGGAAGGATACTGGGTTTGGGAGTTGAAGTAAGTTTGGGAGCTGCAGGGGAGCTTCTATTGTGTAATGGAAACAGAGAGGAGAGAAATTAGGGTCTTCATAAGTGCTGCCCAAGATGATGTATTTGACTATCTTCCCCAGTCTGAGAAATACAACTTAAAAAGATTTGTTATTTCAAAATTCATTGGTTGCTGGAATTTATTTATTTTAACTGAAAAATACCAATGGGTATACCAGGCTTTTAAGGATGCATTATGCATTATCATCATAGTTAGTCCCTGGTTTGTTTATACAGTATGATTCTTAGGCAGGCCTAAATTTATGTGAGTGATTCTAGATGCTTTTAAGGTATATATTAAAGACCATCTCATTTGAAAATCTCTCCTCCAAAATCAGAAATGCCAATCATTTGTATTTGTCAGTCAATGGCAGGGCACCATTTCCAGTGAGTCACAGTTAGAATATTAATTCAGAGATTTTCAAATTGGGGGAGGGAAGGTTGTGGGGTGTGATGAGAATACAGTTTGAAACAAAAAACATATATTCAACCTATTCTCTTAAAACAAACTAGAGAGGATCCAACACACATCTCCTTGTATGTCGGTGATATGTAGAAGACAGAGCCAGAAAGCCCAGAAAGGAGGAAAAGTGGGGGAAAAAAAAAGAACTGGAAATTTTAAGAAAAGAGATTGAGAAACCTCCTTGTCAGTCACTAGAAAGGACTCCAGGATTGAGTTAACATGATGATAAACTAGCCCTGAAGTATTTGAGACAAAAGTTAAAGTTTAATGGAGGAAGAAAAATCATTGTTGAGTACCTACTATATGCCAGAAGTATGTTTTACCTATATTTTCCCATTTAACCTGACCACTGACCCCCTAAAGTAGGCATAATGACCATTATTGTACAGAAGAAAACTTGAGGGTTAGCAACCAAGTGACAGGGGTAAGAGCTGTACACAGGTTCCTTGGTCTCAAAGCCTTGGTTCTGCCAAGATATCTTCCACTCCAGGTAAATGGCAATGCCAAGCTAGCAGGCCTCAAGGTGAGAAAGTGAATCATCCAACTGCAAAGCTAGCTGTTCCCACTGCACCGATTTTATAGATGAGGATCTGAGAAGTTAAGTGACTTTCCCAGAGTCATATAATTAGTGACGCCCTACAATTGTAATCTCCTGAATCACATTCATACCTATTTCTAAACCTGCAGGTCAGGGAAGACAGACAAACAGCAATTGGAAGCCTGGCCCCTAAGAGAACTGGAGGAGGCTCATTTGCTTCCACTAATGGTTTGCTTCTCTTTTTTGTCTATCGGCATCTTCTAGTCAACTCGTCATTTTTTCCTGCTTTCTATATCAAACAAATGTAGCCAAAATTATGACCTTTGTATATTATTCTTTCTATAGTTTCTAGTAGAGAGCCCAGCTATTTGAATTTCCTAGAGCTGCCATGAAAAAATCACCACAAACTTAGTGGCTTAAAACAACTGAAATTTATTCTCTCGCGGTTCTGGAGCACAGATGTATAAAATCAAGGTGTCAACATGGTTGATACCTTCTGGAAGCTCTGAGGAAGAATCCATCCCATGTTTCTCTCCTGTTTTCTGGTGGCTGTCAGCAATTCTTGGTGTTCCTTGGCTTGTAGCTGCATAACTTCAATCCTTGTCTTCATCTTTACCTGGACTCTGTGTCTTCCTTTTTTTGTCTCTTATAAGGACATTTGTCATTGGATTTAAGGCCCAACCTATGTCCAGATAATCTCATTCTTAACTGAATTATATTTGCAAAGACTATTTCCAAATAAAGTCACATTCATAAGTACTGAGGATTAGAATCTGCAATATCTTTTGGGGGAACACAATTCAACTCACTATACCAGCAAAGGCACTGTGACCCATGAGATGATTAATCCCACGGGAGCAACAGGCTCTGTATACTGTGTGCCAATCATAAACAAAAGAGGAGTTGTCATCATCATCTCTCAGAATCATGGATGTGTGTGCTGCCCACTGGGCTTTCTAAGGATTTGATAATAGAGACTGTGGTCTGAACCCCAATGGCTTCACCACTGTGACCTTGGGTAAGATGCTAAATGTCCTTAAGCTTTAGTTTCCTCGTCTATAAAATGGACAACAATAGTAACATCTACATCCAATTTTGATTATTACATATTAAAGTTACTTTTATATTACACAATAGCAATTTTATTAGCCAGTTCAAAGTCCAAATAAATCATACCATTTGCTTTTTTATTTTGCATAGCTTTTCCTTCTTCCATTCATTCAGGATCAGTATTATTTACACAGTATTTTTGGAAGACTTTTACTTTGTGTCAGACCCTTGGCATGATCTAAAATGGCTTTCTGTGTTTTATATATATATTGAAATGATTATATAGAGGTGTGTACAGGAAAGTATAGGTGACATTAACAACAGTTAATTTATGAAATCAAATATTTCAAAAGTAGGAGATATATCTAAATATTTCACTACATTCATGACTCACAATATGGCTTATTCTAATAACAGATAAACAATAAAAAAAGAAAGAGAAAAGTTAAATGTCTTTGGCAAATATCATGTAAACTTGTCCTTCTGAAAACATTTTCATGATCATTTAAAAGGAAATGAATAATGTAATTCAAAAATACGAATAGATGATCATATTGAACTGCAATGAGAACAGATGTTTTAAGTTATGTAAAATCTTACCCCATCTGGTAAACAGTAAAAATGTCTCAACAGCAACCCACAGATGAAATGTTGCCAATGAAGTGAGGATAGTGGGGATTGGGTAGAAGTCAATTTTACTGGATTACTTCATAAAATGCTTAAAGACCATTCATCTATATATGTATAATAATTTCAGCTCTTATAGTAATTATCATTCCAATAATTATTTTCAAAAGTTTTAGAAATTGCAGAACCGATTGCATGATACTTATACTATCAATCACAGTTGTTAAATTAAACAGTTCATTTTCTCCCAGAGGATCTGGAACCTAGCAATCCATCCTGGAGTGGTTATATGTTTAAGTTAATTGAAACATTTACTCCATCTCCAAATGCGTGAGGATGAGCATCAATAAGAGAATAAAATTAGAGCTGGACCAGACTCCCACTGTTACAGACCCATTCTGTTTGTGAAGAGTAGGCGGCTCTATCAGGAACATTTGGTTTATGTCAGTTTGCCTTATAGCTGAGTTTCATTGTGTGAACTATTTCCAGTCTTTTCAGCTACAAATAGGCGGCTACCAATATAAACTTGCTGCCTTACTCTAAGTTGAATTATTACCAAAAAAGTTTTCTAAGAGCAATAGAATTGAATCTCTTCAAACATAAAGTCTACTCTTCAGCCTCTCTACCACTTGGACATAAAAGTTGTTATTCTCATCATAGTTCTTGTCCCCTCTTTTTAACGGCTCTTAGGAAACCCAGCACCACTTCACTTTTTCGTTCTCACTGGAAGAAAGGCCAGCAAAAATCCCCCGCACCACAAAGAAGTCTGTAAAAAGTTAAGCACCCCCAGGTAAGTGCAGATTCCTGTTTAGAACAATAAATGCTTTCTTGCATTTATGAGGGGTAATCCTAGATGCAGAGAGAAATAGAGAGAGGAGATTTTAATTACAAGCACAAATTATTGTGCTAATTTTTAAATATTTGTTCTGAGAATTCAATTAAAGGGGTACGACACTCACACAAACACACACCACCTCACTCCCCCAATGGTCTATTTATACTAGAAGTCTTTTTAGCAAAACCTTTTTTCATAAATTAGTTGAAATGAGACAATTAAAACTAACTGGCAAGACAATGAATGTGAAAAATTTGAATTAAATATTCTTATTTTTTTAATGGTTTTCTAGTCTTACTAATTGAGTCCATGAAGCCTCTGCAAATGCTTCAAGTGAAAAAACAAAGACCATTAATATTCATTTAGAGTAAACAATCCCTGGTCTTATAAGAAATAGTTTAACTCAATAAATATCTACATTATCTTTGAAAACCATAAATCAAAAAATATCACATCCCTCCTTAAAATCCTCCAATGGCTTCCTACTGCATTTAAAATAGAATCCAAATTTCTAGTCCTGAATGAGCTGGCTCTTGCCTGCCTGTCCAACTCTGTCTCCCCCCCTTACTATGAAATGACTTCAGATCATTTCTAGAATATGCCAAGCTTTTTCTTGCCTCAGGATTTTGTTGATCCTACTCTTGAGAATGCTCTACTTGCCCTGACCACTGCCATTCCCCAGAGAGGCACTTTTTCATCCCTCAGGTCACCACCACAAAGAGGTCTTGTCTTACACTCTATCTAATGAAATATCTCCCCTCCTCAGAGACTCTCTTAACCCATTATCCTGTTTGTTTGTTTTACAGCATGAATCACAATTTGTAATTATTTTGTTTGTCTGTTTCCTGTTTATTATTATTCTCCCACCCGAATATAAATTCCATGAGAACAGGGACTACGTATGTTTTGTTCTATTTGTTCCCTGGCACCCAGAACAATGCAATTAGAATGTGCTCACTAAATGTCCTTTGGATGTGCTAGTTTCTGAAAGAGACATAGTGATGAAATGATTCGTTGTTCTTGAAGAACTTAAGAGTGTGAAGGGAAGAGAGGATAGAAACACAACTATAAGAGCGGAATGTGAAAACGCTAAAACTGGGGATGGAAGCAAATGCAAAAACTGGGGTTAGGAACAGAAAATAGGTAGTAATGATCTGGATAGAGTTATGGAGACGATTTAATGAAAAGAGGTGACATTAGAGAGGGGTCATTACATGTGATAATAACATCAGGAACAAAGGCACAGAGTGAGGTAAGTACAAGAGAGTCTGCAGAACGATGGAGAGTTTGGGATAGATCTGACATTGGGTGTATGTAATGGAAGTGATATGGGCACAACGCTGGGAAGGTAGCTTGAGGACTGAGAGCAGAGAGCATTAGTGCTCTGCCAAGGTATTCAGACCAAACTCAGACGGCACTCAGGGAATGGTCCCTTCAGCAGAGAGGACATGTAGTCCACACGGAAGTGCGTGCCCTGACAGGGCCAGAGCGGAGGGGAGCCAACAAAGGACCTGGCTAGCAGAGTTGCTTTGATGCCTTAATGAAACCCTTTTCACATCTCTTACTCTCTGCTTGATTCAGCATCTTGGGTTCCCGATTGAATAAGCCCTCCAGAGATAATGGTTCTATCAACTGTGCATCAAAAAATAATTCTTACATTTTCCCCTCTTTAAGTGCATTTCAGTACAAGTAGTTACCTTCCCCCCCACCCCTCCAATTCTCAAAGGCTCTGGTGAGTGATAAAGGAAGAAAAGCAAGGACTTAGGTAATTGAGGTTTATGTTTGTAAGTAATGTTTTTAAACTCATGTCTAGTTTTATCAAGAGAAGAAATCGGGCAATTTTTCACAGGGTGAAGATAATGGCTTATGCCTATGGCAGTTAAAGTATCTCAGTGCCCCTCTCTCGTTTCCTGGCTTTAATGCCAACTACAGCAGCACTAAACCTCAGCCAGACAAAGGCTGATAGAGTCAGTGGACTGTTTTACCAAGATAAGAGGAAAGGTGAAAATAAGTCTTTACGCTCTAGGCACATATGTTTTACCCTATGATAGCAGAAAGCCCATCTATTAGCTTTTTAGAAAGCTGTTTTCTAGCTGACGTAACAGAAAGAGATTTTAAGTCATCAAAAATAACACCAAAAATCCCCTTAAGGAAGACCCATGTTCTTCCTAGATTCCCTTTTAAAATCTGCTAGTAGTTTCATTCTGCAACACTACATAATTCAACATTTTTAATGTGGACAGTTTTGATCCTCCTGCATCTCCCTACTACCCATGATGATATCATTTCTGTGCTAATATTTCTAAACCCTGTTGGTGAAGTTAAGCACTCATTTGCTGCAAAGACTCTCAGAACTTGATCAAGCTACAATGCTAGAGCAAGCCCTAATGCAATTATCTGAATTTTGTTACTCTGAACCTACCTGCCTTTAACCACATACACAAAAGTAAAATACATAACTTCTGCATCATTTATATGGGGCTTTTATAGGCATGCATCCAAAGCACTTGAGTATTAAAAGATGCTGACTGACCTAGAATCCTGTGGGGACAGTGGGAGAAAAGTAGAGCCCCCTCCCCAAAGGCAGCTCTCCTGACTCCCAGGTTCAAGGACTTGGCTCTCTTTGAACTCCTAGAGTCTCTGAGCTTCAGGCTGGGGAGCATGCACTAGATGTGTGAAGATTTTCCACTTTTGTGTGGTCTTCCACACTAAACAGTAACATTCTATCTTTTCTATGTGTTCATAGTTCCTATGTAGCATATAGTAGATTCTCAATAAATACGTAAAGTGAACAGTATGAAAGGAAGAAAAATTTGAAAGTTGTGAACTTAGAACAGTATTGGTTCTGTCAAGACTCCAAGTTATATCAATATGTCAGGTATATTTAGACATGCAGGGAAAAATACTCAGGCTTTCCAAAACACAAGAGCATATCTTCCCCTACTTAATGACTTGCAGTAGGTTTGCATTGCATTGCATTTAGCATAAATCCAAACGTCTTCCCATGGTTAAGAAGTCCCTGCCTGATCAGACCCTCTGTCCATCAGGCATCACTCTTTCCTTCTCCTCCTATACACTCTGCACATTCTGGTACCTTTCAGTTCTTGGAACACATCCAGCTGTTACCTTCGCAAGGAAGGCTTTCATCTTCCCCATTCTAATGTTTTCATGATGAAGGCCTTCTTTTATTATAGATCTCAACATAGTCACTCCTTCATTGAAATCCTTTGTCACCTAAATCAAGCTAAAGATTATGTTTTTTTACTTGATTATTTGCCTGTTTTATAATCTCAGGGTCTTTTTTGTTTCCTCCATGAGTCTTAAATACAACTTGCCTATTAATTTATTTATGGATGTCTTTACTGTATGTGTGTGCTTTTGCGTGTGTTCTGTCTCCCACAGTAGAAAGTCCACTCCACGAAGGCAGGGCCCCTTTCTATCTTGTTCGCCATTGTATCCCTAGCATCCAGCACAGTGTCTGGAAAATGGTAGACATTCAATAAATATCTGTTGATTTTAAAATCGAAGAGTGGGTGCCAGGCAACTGGAACTCTACTATTTCCTCCTAAAACTCCATCTCCGGAGAACATGTTTTAAGTAAAATTGCTTTAAAGCATCTCTGACCCACATTTTTCAGACTATTCTTGGAGCAATGAGTCATTAACATCTCTAGCATGAGGATCAAGTGACTGGCTACTTGGACAGTTGAGCCATTTAAACACAATCCATTTGTAAGTAAAATTTCAGGTCATGTGGGTGAATATAAAATTGCATGTACTTAAAGGGAGCACTCCCTTTTGGAAATTTGGCTCATAAGCAACACTGAGGAGTAATGGAGTGTGGTCAGAGCCACAGTGCTTTCCTCCAGAGGCAGTCTCGCCTTGGGGCCGCTGTCGAATAACTAACCTCAACTTGCTAGCAATAGAGCCCCTTCACATAGGCTCCCATAAACTGTACCTGAGGCCAACAGCCATATGCCTTGCTCCATGCCTGCCTTGTTTTCACAGAATTACAGACCTTTCTTTCTGGTTCTGCAGTGTATTGTTGCTTATTTAGATAATAAAGAGCAATCTAAGCATCAATCACCTGGAATGTTTAGTGACAAAGGCATGCTTTCAGCTGCCACAGGAAAAAAAAAAAAAAGATTTCTTTATTATTAACAGATCTCTCCTCACCTTATACATTCACATCTCAGTTTTGTATAAATTGATACATTTGGTTAGGGTTCTTTTTCACTTCTTGGCAGTTGCTTTGCTTATTTAAAATTCTCAGAAGCACATACGGTAAGGAGATGAAATGCACGAAGTCCTTGGGAAATTGAAGTGGAAAGGCAATGGCTGCATCTGCCGGGTTTATCGGAAACCTCAGCTCCCCTTCCTGGCTCGGCACGTCTCGCTTTGAGAAGTGCACAAAAGGTCAGCTGGAATTCAAGTCGTATCTAGTTATCCCTGATTGTGAAGGAGGCACATTTTAGATCTTGAACAACTCACAAGGATTTCGGCACTTCTCCAGGTGCTCGTAGGGTGGGTCATGTTTGTTGACAGTATGATAACCACACAAAGGTACTTCAGTTGTCCAATTGAAACTTTACTGATTTGATGGGTTTTGGAGTATCCTCAGTACTTAGAAAAGTTTAACAATGCTAAAAACTAAAATAAAATGTTAGTATATTTACAGCCTTGAAAGGGCATCTACATAGTTTTGCAACAATGTTAGCAGTATCAACAGTAAAAATTGTAAGCAACTACAAAGATTGAACACTCTAGTTAGGGGAAAAAACATGTATATAAAAAGCAAAATGTATATGTATATCCGTGTATATCCTTTGAGCTGAGATGTTAGCTCAAAGGATACCCCACTTTCCTCACCACCCCCACCCCTGTTTCATTTCCTTCGGAGTTTATCACTATAAGGGTTCCTTCAGGGTTTATCACTATATCACTATGATATCTTATTTACTAAAATTATCTTATTTACCTCTTTATCATTTATCTTTCCACTCCAGGATGTAAGCTCCATGAAGTCAGGGACTTTGTATATCCTATTCTCTGCTGTATATACAGAACCTATATGTGCCACACAGTGTGTTTAATAAATATGTGTTGAATGAATAAATTAATAATGAATAAACCACTAGTAGTAGTAACAAACACCTTAAGGCTTCATATTGTTAAAGAACAGCATTACATAGCATCGTGAGGAAAGTATAAAATGAGTGGAATAGATACAAGGACTAGAGCAGTTCAGGGGAGAAGGAGCCTCTAAGGGACAAACCCATCAGAAAGGCCCCCCTAGGTAGGTGGGCCATAAGAAAAGGGTGAATCTGGGGACAGGAGGCTTGGAGGAAGGGATTTGCTGGAACAAATATAAAGGAAGGAAGAAGCGATGTATCTAACACGTTGGGGGTCATATAAATCGACCAGAAGTTATAAAAGGTTCAAGTAGGAAAATAACAGGAATTGAGAACAGAGCCTCTACTGTGGAAGGCCTTGAAGTTGGTAACTAAAATGACAGTATCATTTAGGGCTATAAGCACTGATGATAAAATTACCAAAGAGCAAGAAAATGGTCATCACAATTATCAGAAAGTGTTACCTCTAGGTAATGAGGTGGTGTCAGAAGAGAACATGATCACAAAAGGCTGCTCAAGAAGCTTCTAGAGCACTGGCAATGTTCTTTTCTTTGATGGGGCTGGCGCTTATACAAGTGTCTGCTTTATAGATATTCTTTAAGTTGTATATATATGTTTTAAATACTTTTCTATGTGTTTCCTCTTTCAGAAGCAAAAGCATATTTTTTTTTAAAAGGCAGTAAAATGTGGAGGTTAGGAGGGTAGGCACTGGTGTCAGATGGCCTGGGCTTAAATCTCAGCTTTGCCACTTCAAGTTGTGTGTTCTACAGCATATTACTTCATTTCTCTGAGGCTCACTTCTCTGCTTGGTAAAAATGGGGATAACTTACTACCAACTTCGTGGGTTGTCATGAGAACTAAATGAAATACTACATGTAAACCATTTAAGAGAGTGCCTGGAAGGTAGTAAAACACTCATTGTTGGTACTGTTCATATTAATTCTGTAGGCCTTTGTATCCCCAATTGCATTTGAGTCACATCTTCACTGTGTTTCCTGTCTGTAAACAAAAGGAAGTGCCATGTTATTGCTGAAAAGGCACTGATACGAAGATTCGGTTGACAAGACTCCATCCCAGCCTTCTGCATCACCGGTACTCTCCCTATATCCCAGCAATATATCACAGAAGCTCCAGTGACTTAGGGTTTGAAGATTCGTGAGCATGCCTTGATCTCTAAGATGCAGTGTCTTCCTAAGATGGATTACTGCTGAACTACTGATCTTAGCCTCAACCTAAATTTGAAAAACTGTGGAATTGATAGCCAATTATATCACTATTAAGAATTTGTTTTCATATCCATACCATCTAAAATTATTACATGTACCCTAATATTGCTGCTTTCAGCAGTAGGGATTTCTTTAAATTTAACGTGCATGTAACTACTTATTATGTGCCAAGCCTGTTTTAGGCATTTTACAAATATAAGTTCATTTCATCCTCATAATCACCCTTTAAGCCATTGAAGGTTTTAATGTAGGGAAGTGATAAGAGTCTAGTTCAAAAACCATGGCTACATATAAGAATTACCTGGTACATTAGTTTCCTAGGGCTGTCATTAAAAGGTACCACAAACTGGATGACTTAAAACAACACAGATTTATTGTCTCACACCTCTGGAGGCTAGAAGTCCAAGATCAAGCTGTCAGCAGGGCTGGTTCCTTCTGAGGTCTGTGAGGAGTTAACTTTTCCACATTGCATTCCTAGCTTCTGGTGTTTGCTGGCAATCTTTGATATTCCTTGACTTGTAGAAGCATCACCCCAAGCTCTGCCTTCATCTTCACATGTCGATGTCCCTGTGTGCATGTCTGTGTCCAAATTTCCCCTTTTTATAAGGACACCAGTCATATGGGGGCACCAGCCTACTCCATTACGACCTCATCTAAACTTAACTAATTACACCTGCAAGGACCCTAATTCCAAATAAGTTCATATTCTGAGATACCAAGGATTAGGATGTCAACATATGAATTTAGAGGGAGACAATTCAACCCACAACACCTGGGAAGCTCTTAAAAATAAAGAGTTCTATGTTCATTCAGAACCTCCAGAGATTGTGCTTGTTTTGTAACAAACTTCCTAGGTAATTTTGGCCCAGGCATCCTGACTGGTCATGGATTTGTACCTGCAAATAATCAATATAGCCAAGGAGATGATATGAAGAGTTTCTTCTGTCACTGGGTTTAGGAGTGGTTGGAATACTCTGACTGCAGTCAGACATGAGGAGCAAAGAATCAGATTTTAGTGAAAATCTTAGCAATGAAAAGAGAGGTATGATTATGAAGAATGTATGAACCGGACTTAATGAATATTTGAATGGAAGGAAACATAAAAGGAGGAGTCAGGTATGGCTTTAGGATTCAAGCCTTAGTGACTGCGAGGTGGATGAAAAAGTTGAATGATTCAGAGGGAGAAAATGTTTCTTCCCCATTCAACAATGCAAGTCAACACGTATAAAGTGCTCACTGAGTGAAGACACTTCACTAGGTACCAGAAACACAAAGATGAGTGAGATGCCATGCCTTATCCCAAGGAGTTCACAACCTATTGGGTGAAAACAGATAAACAATTAAACTACAATTTGATAAGGGCTATAATTCAGATGACCAAGATCCTATGGGAGGATTCCTGAGGAAGATGGTGGGCTCCTTAGGAGTAGTTCCAGAAGTGACATCAGGTTTAGGCATTCGGGAGGCTTGGACTCAGGAGAAACCACATCTATTGACATCTTGTCCTATGGAATAAAGGTAAAATCAGAGGTGGGACCAACATTCAGTCCTGGTGCAAACAGGACCCAGATGCAGGACTGCAGCTCTTCTTCCTACTTACTGTACAGGTGTGTGCACAAGTCGTGGAAAATATCCAGGGCCAGGTGATCATTTTCTCTCTGATGATTCATTCCTTTTACAAGTTGTGTTTTTGTTTTTGTTTGTTTTTCCCAGTTTCTGTTCTCTTTGATATCTGTTCACTAAGATATCCAATAAGAGGTCGAAACTTCTTGAATTATTATAAAGAAATCAACATCAGCGAGCTTAAAGAAGTTCATAGAACTTCAGGAATTATCTGGTCCAAGTCATCAACACTTCCAGTCCTCCAGGATGCTATGTTTGACGTAGAAACAAGTCATGTTATAACCAGGAGTACCCCATTAATGCTTAACTGAGCCTTTTCCAGGATTATTTTTGCATCATTTCCGGTCTGTCTACAAGTTGTCAAGAGGAAACCATATATGCTTATCTCCTGTAGGTTCCAAATTTATTTAGAAAGGATACCAATCTGAGCAAAGATAAGGTAGCTGCAGAGAGCAGGAGGAGAAGCACTATTACACATTTTTCCTCTTGCCCCTCAGCTCCTCATGGGTAAGGCTGATGCTGGTCTATGTGGGTATGATCCTGCTAGAGTTGAGAAAGATGATGAATTCTTGCTATGCCACAGCTCATTTATGCTTAGTCTTACATCTTCCTTCCAGAAGAATTTACAGTAATTATTTATGAATTTCTGATTGTACTAGTTTCCTATTGCTGCTGTAACAAGTTACCACAAACTTTGGTTTATAGCAACATAAATTTATTATCTTACAGTTCTGTAAGTTGGAAATGTGACATGGGTCACACTGGGCTAAAATCAAGGTGCCAGCAGGACTGCTGTTTTCCTTTCTGGAGACTCTAGGGAAGAACACGTTTTCTTGCTTTTTCCAGCTTCTAGAAGCTGCCTGCCTTCCTTGGTTTGTGGTCCCTTCCTTCATCTTCAAAGCATATCACTCCAATCTCTGCTACCATTGTCAGATCTTTACTGATTCTGATCCTCATGCTTTCCTATTATAAGGATGCTTGTGATTACGTTGAGCTCACCCAGATAATCTATGATAATCTCTCTATCTCAAGATCCTTAATTTGGTCACATCTGCAAAGTCTTTCTGCCATGCCATATTCATAGATTATGGAGCTTCGGACATGGGCATCTTTGAGGAAGGAGAGGGGGCATTATTCACCTACCACAGAGATTAAGGAGCTATTTATAAGTTTTGTGTTTTTTTTTTGGCTCTCTTGATTCTTGACCCAAACTCTACTCCAGGAAGAGCACATCTTCATCTGTTAGCCACCCCGGAACAACATCTTGGACTCCCACTTGTATGGCTTCAGAGAGCCAGACTCCTAGCAACCACCAAATGGGTGTTTCAGCTAAGATACCCATTTCTTTAAAGGAGGGAGGCAGACATGACTGATAACTTACTGAAATTAAGCACGTCTTTGCACCATTAACTTCCGTGTAAGTTTCTTGTGTCTCCAGCAGAGCCTAGCATATTTTCTTGTACATAGTAGGTATATAGTAACTTTAATATTATTGAATGAGTGAACTAGCCTGTAAAAATAGGTGTAATTTTACATGCCAGTATTTTTTCATGACAGCATCAAAATTAAATTAAAAATGAAAGGGTTTTAGTCAGACAGCAGGACATAAAAACACTTATTACAGAAAAAGTGGAAATTTCAACTGTTCCAAACAGTTTAGAAAACAAAACAAAAACAAACAAATGAAACCGTCTATTTATAACAAGTTCCACTCTTTAAAGTATGTGTTACATTTGTTATATGTGTTACATATACGTACTTGAATGCTTGATAAAAACAATTGAAGGTAAAATATTTTAAGGCAAATCTACCCACTTTCCTGGCACTGTAAATGTAGTCTGTGAAACTAGATGTATTATCTCAATGTTACTCAAATAACATGTTTTATCTTTTGTTTGCCACCTCCTCCCACTCTCCCCTAAAATAAACTTGGCAACTGTACCTTGTTCATTTTCTTTCATTTTCTATGAAAATAAAATCCCGCTCATACTCTCCACATCCTACAAGTCAGTTGTAAATCTGAGGTAGCTAAGAGCAAACTCATTTCCATCCACATACTTTAAAGTTTTGCCCCCACAAATCAACAATAATAATAATTAGAAACAAAGGCTCAAAGTTTTCCCTAACCCCTCCATTTCATACCAGATAAGAGAGTAGTAGCCCTTGTCCCCACCACCAAACATTTCTGGATCTAAAAACCTCTTAGTTCTATAATCTCAAGGCAAAACTCATTTTCTTATGCACTTTTTAAATTTACAGTCTGTAATACATTCTCTTTATGAGTGTGAGAGAATAGAATACAAAAACAAATGCTTATTTGTTCTCTCTGCTGAAAATGTCTAACGTTAGAAGAAGAAACTTTGGTTTCCACAGAAAATATTGGCTTCCCCATTAGCCATCTGCTAGATGGTGGGAATGTTCTGTGTGGCTTTCTCAGCTGGAACATTTGGAAAATGAATACATTGTTGCAAGAACTCACATTGTTGGCCATAATGCTTGTGATAATGGTGTTGACTTACCAGATGTCCTGGAAATTCCTGGGGTAGAAGTATTTCTAGTCGTTCCAAACCCCTCCCTTATGTTGCAGAATGGTGTTTGGTATGTGGGACTCCAGCTATTTCTCATGGTTTACCATGGAATATTTCATTCAGTTAGTCATTCTGTAGATTAAAACAAGATGGAAATAAAAACCATTGAACTGCTCATGTTATTCCAAACTCTACCCTGATACTCAGTGCATAACAGATCTATTATTTGCCATTTTTCAAAATAATTCCTTCTCCAACCCCAACTATATATATCTATCTGTATGTAAGATTAAATAGCATGACCGTCATTGTACTTGTCTCCAGCTGGTAGAAAAGCAAGCAAGTCTAACAGTTAAATGCTTTGCTCACTCATTATGCCTAAGGAGTTTGTTTGAAATGTGAATAACCTGTTTTCAGTCCTTGCCTTCCCTTATGAAATTAGATTAATGAAGTGATGAATAAAGTGAAGAGTCCTTTACATTTTGGCATGAAAATAGATTACACTTCTTCTCTTGCAGATGGAATTCTCTCATACAAGTCTGCTTCTCTACCTGTTCGCCTTTCATTTAAAGCAAGAGAATTCTCTGAGCTGAGTGAGGACTTGTTCTAAATGGGAATCCATTTTAATACTCCATAGAATTCTGACTGCTTCACTGATCATACATGGCTATATATATTTGCCAAACTACACTACATGATTCATTTTTCTCTTTTACTTCTATCCAAAGGAGATCCCATTAGAGTGTGTATCTCCAAAGATTTTTAAAAGGAGACAATTTATATTTGAGTACCCTATTCCACCGCACAATTCCAGTTTCATTTGTTTCTTGGAGCTTACACAGTGTCAAGGCAAAGGGGTGGCCCAACTGGTCTTATGTCACTCGTCTTTACAAGCATCCACCAACCATCCATCCTCCATCCAGGGGCTCTGCCATCAGCCTACACAATCACTACAGAGATGACCCTGTCCCAGGGCCCCTTCAGCTCTGCTTGTTCTTTCTGTTGCCTACAGACATGGGGATATCTGATGAGCTGTCTATGACATGTCCTCTTAGATGGGCCCCACAGCCATCCCCTCACTGGTCTTTTCCATTTTAGGGGTCTCCATCAAAAAAGTGGGCTTAATCAACTGGGTCCTTAGGTCTCATCTACCCCTGTGTTGTCCTGTCTCCCCAGCACTCCTCCTGCAAACAATGCCCAGGTCTCCTGAGCTCACTGAGGTCTCTGTTCACACTTCCCTTCCTTCTTCTTCATTCCCCTTCATTCCACCTTGAGGAATTCCATAATCTAGAGAGCGTTCCCTCTATCAGAATAATCTCCTTAAAGGGACCAGGTTTAGGGAACATAAACCTGTGTACGGCTTTTTTTTTTTTTTGGTCCATCCCTCCTCTAAGGCAAAAATTACAAAGCCCACTATCTGCTTGAAGGTGGTAATAGAGGAGGGGAAAAGGAAACACGGGGAGGAGACATTTAAAAGTATGTGTTAATATCTCAAAAATATCACGCCATCATATAACTAGAAATAGAACAGAGGAATAAACAGAAGAAAAGGCCAAAATGTGGGATGGAGGATGGATAACTTTATCAGCAATTTTCTGATATTCAAAGAACTTTGCTTCAACTGCCTTTTACAGAGGTTGGTATTCATATAACACACTTTCACGTTCACGGTCCCCATCGCATGATGCACAAGTAAACCCAGTCCTCATATTTCCAACTTTGAATTTGACAAGAATTGCCAAGAGTTATTCAATCTCTGATTAATGAATGAATAAATACAAATTGGTAGCAGAAAAAATATTGACCACCATATCATTGTCCTTTAGCACTGTATGTTCTGCTGATAGAAATTTTTTTATTAACCAGTATCCTCTGCTTTGGGAATATCCCCATAAGAAAGAAAAATCGTGGAAATATAAGGCTAAAGAAAGTTGAAGCTTATCTTATCCAGTGGTTTTCAATCTTCACTATACATATCAATCACCTGGGGAGATTTCACAAATATATATATGCCCCACCCCACCCCTAGACTAATTGGATCAGGTGGGCCCCAATCATTGCTGTGTTTTAAAAGCTCCTCCCATGATTCTAACACACACTGGAGGTTGAGAACCACCATTCCTGCCTACCTCTCCCATTTACACAGGTAGGTTTTCGTTTATCCGAGGTACATCATCATAAGTGAAAAAGCAGTAGTTTAAAACTGCTTCTCCTGACCCTTTGTTATATATTCTTTCCACCACATCTCCACTAAATCCTAGCATTTAAAAAATATCTTAGACTGTCCAAAAAGGATTCTGCTCCAGTTTATTCCAACGTGGAAGAGAACACATTGAATAGTATCAAATTTTATTCTCATGATTTTCTCACTTCAGAAGTTATAACATTTGTTCCTATTTCCCCAAAGAATGACTCCACAGCCCCCCAACACCACCCCATCCACATATTTGATAAATGTTAAACAACACCTTTATGAGATGGCATTCCATTCTAGAATGACATTTAAAAGCTCTGAAGTTTAATTGCCGTGGATAACCATCGATCATTGCTGGGCTGCCCCTGGGACGGTGGACTTTGAGGTATGCCATCCATCTCGTGGCAATATTGTGGCTGGCTGCCTTCCCCTCTTCATCACTGGTTGATGGGGCTGATGGAGATCACCGCTGCACTTGCAGAGTGCCTCGCGTTCCCTCGCCTGCTCTGCATGACTACTGAACTGAGCCGTGTTGTGACAGTCTGCCTGCTCTTCCCTGTTCAGATTAATGAATACAGCTTTAGCTGTTAATTCAAACCTAGTCAAGCTTGTATCCAACAATTAGAGACCAATGTTCATATTCAGCTCTAGTGTATGTGTGAAAGGGTGTGGGAGAGGAGTGCAATTTGGCATGATTCTTTGTATCTAGGGTGAGCACGAAGAAGGAAGAGTAAGGATCTTGAAGGCAGTACCTGAAACCCTCCTTGGATCTGGCTATAATAAAATCTTTCGGGCCTCAACATCTTTGCAAGCTACAACCATGTGACCCTGGGGGTTTGAGCTTCCTGCCCTGCAGCTAGACTGCAATCCATCAACAATAACAAGCACTCCACTCAGCAGGCCCCTCTGCATTTCTGCCTTCAAGGAGGGTCAGCAGCTAAGCCGGTATTTGAAGCGGCTTTAGAATCAAGCCCCAAATCTCCCTTTTCTTCTCTCCACAATAAGAAATGAAATGTTTACTTACTTACACACAGAATTATGTAAGTGACCTCATCCTGCCCCCTTTCAGGATCACTCAGGGCAATGGAAACTGAATACTTAATTGTCAACCCTGAAACGTCCTCCCTAATAAAGCAAGGGCTACAAATGCCCTGTCTTGCGTGGAAAAGCGACGTATGGACCCCAGGTGCCAAATACTGTTGAAATGCACTCTTGCTGGAATTTCTATTTACAGAGAGCAGAAAACCAGCCCTGGCAGAGCATCCTGCCCCTGGTTATTGATGGTAGAGGTGGTTCAGAGGAACACATGCCTGTCCAAGGTACACTGCACCTTTGCCCTGGGAATAGAAATCTCTCCCTAGTCATTTGGACTGATCTTATTTTTAAAGCACGTGGCCTGGGGTTGGAACACAAGATATAACAGCTGGTAGTAGTTTTGGTAATGTTGATAAACTAGTTACTTTCTTTATTGAATTTCTTTTGGTTCTGCCTTAGTATTTAGCAGTTGTCTTTGGCATCAGACTAGCTCAGCTGTGCAAGGAAGGATCACGGAATGGAGTTGTTATCCCCTTTTGGGCAGTGCACCCATAGGGACCATGTGGAGATGGTCGAGATCAGCCAGTATGAACATCTCCACCTGGCAGGTGAAATGAAGGCAGAAAGTCAGAGGCAGCACAAGCAATAACCTTTTTTCTGGATCTCTATTCTGCTCAAATGTTTAAAGTCTCTGTTTGGTGTTTTTAAAGGGTGTCTATTATCTTGTCTGTAAACTAGTGATTAAAAAGACCTAACTTACAGAATTGATGCTAGGAGTAAATGAGATAAATGTAAAGCATTTAGTACAGTGTCTAGCGCACAGGTAGAACTTAATAAATGATACAGTGGAAAACGTATCAGTAATGGTTCCTGTTTTCCTGGAAGTCTCTATCAAATTAGGGACATATACAATAAACATGGAACAAATACATAAATGGTTATAGACTGACTAAGGGCTAGTTATGATGGAAGAAATAGTCTAATAGAGAATAATTAGGAATGAGGAGGCTGCTTTGGATAGGGTGGTCAGGGGAAGCCATTCTGAAAAGGTGACTTTTAAGCTGAGACCAGAGAAGGTGAAGCTAGATCAGCTGGGCAAATGGCATTCCATGCAGGAAACAGAAATTGCAAAGCCTATGAGGCAGCAACAAGATGAGAGCAGCTGGAATACAGACACACAAGGGAGAAAACAGGGTAAAGGGAGGCCGAGCAATTTTGATTGTGCCTCAAGTTCTTGCTACTCCAAGTGTGGTTCAGGCATCACCTGGGAGCCTGTGGGAAATGCAGAAACTCAGGTATCACCACAGTCCTTCAAATCAGAATCCGCATTTTAACGAGATCCCTTTGTACTTCTGAGTTTAGGAAGCACTGGTTTAGGAAGCCATTGAAAAGGTTAGGCAACACAGTGGTGTGATCTGCTTTATATTTTTAAAAGGATCACTCCAGATGCTATGGTGGCAATGGATTATTTTATTATTACTTTTGAAGTCATCTGCCTAGTTTACTGTTCCTTCTCCTTCCAAGATTGGGTCCTACTGTAATCTGGCCATCTTCCACCCGAAGCCCAGCCCAGTGGCCACTGCCCTGCTTTCTGCTTATGCCTTGCTCAGTGCCACAGCCTGCCTGCCTTGAATTTTCAAGTGTCATCTGTTCCTGTATTCCCCAGATCCAAGCTCTGCCCACCACATCAGGAAGTGCACCCTCTTACATCCTGATGAAACCCTCTGAGGCTGGAGACAGCCCTGCCTTTGACACTGTACCCTATGCCTTCAGCTGGCCCTCTTCCAGACCTGGCCTCTGTCTCGGTGGTAGTTTCACGCCACATCCATCTGTTCCCACTGCATGCCCCTTCCACGCCCCACGAATTCAGAGACCAAGTAACAAATGAGCATTCCTAGACACCATAATTAGATTCCGAAGACGAGAAAGGAGTTCATAAGTAAATGCCAACTCTCTTCACATAAAAAAATAAAACTTTTTAATCGATTGTTGGGGGGAGCTGTTAATGAGCTCACCACTTTTAATTCAATATTTGACAGTAATTGCAACAGAATTACATTTAACCAGACAAGAACCTCTATGGGTTTTTAGCAGTCAAATGAGCTAACAGAAGGGTTCTTGTTAAGGAACTGAAATACAATCAAAGGAGCCTTCATGCCTGTTGCTGAGTCTGAGTGACAAGACTACCAACAGTAACCCCCAAAGACAGATAATACTGCTTGTCTGGAATAAGAAGTACAATACAAGATAGCCTTGTGCTTAACATAGAATAGTCTGAGTGCCGGGGTTGATGGAGCACGTAGGTTGTTGAGGATGGTGGGAGATCTTGCTCAGCTAAAGCTGCCAAGACTGCTGGGAGCCAAGGGAAAAAAGATTTAATGAGCTCTAATGGAAGATCATACGTAACTTGAGCAGTGATGCTATAAGTAGACATAACCCCTCCCCATTGTGTGGCAACGGTAAGAATATTTTTTTCTCGTTCTGTGTTGGGCCCTGGAGAGGAGGAGCAGTTCATGTTGCTGTTCTATATGCTTCTCCCTGAATGGCATTGTAAAGCAGCCCTCAAATTATCAGTTTAATCTGACCCACGAAATAAGGGCGGCATTAGAAGAGGAGTGTTTATACAGGAGACAGAGGAGGCACGATGAGAACATCATTAGGGCTTAATCAGGTCACACTGCATTTCATCCTTGGGAGATCTGAGTTAGGCAGCTGGGAGTAACACGCAGGCATGGCTCCAAAATTGTTTTCATTATGCGCTTTCTGGAAACCCTCTGCAGAAGCTCACCTTTCTCACCTCAAATGGGTATGTCATCACCTTTATTTCTGCTCTAACTCTGGCTTTAATGGATTTTCTGAGCTTCTAGCTTTGAAACTGTATAGAAAGAACAGCCTTACCTGGGTACCATAACTGGTACTCAGATCAAATGTCATCAGTCCTCATGGATGGCTTTCACTTCAGAATGATGTTCAAATTTGGGGGCTTTAAAGCTAAGCAAATAGATTCTCTACATTTTCAATTGTCTCTAAAAGAAACTTCAGGAAGAAGACTCTTATTTTCTCTCAGTTTAACACTATATCTGTTATAAAACAAATAAAGGAAGTCAAAATGCCATTTTATACAGTATCTTTGGGGGGAAATAATGTGAGAAGAAAGAAAAATAGCTAACAAAATATTCACATTGCTATACAAGGAAAAAGAAAGGAAGCTTTGGATACAAAGTTCATATTTGACAGGTAATATGACAATAAAAGGGGGGGAAACATGAATTAAAATGCAATGAAAAGTTCATGCTCTCCGTGCACAGAAAAATAAGTGAATGTTCTTAAATTGATCAGTTCTCCAGCTGGGAGAAGGGCTTCAAATGATTGATGGATGCTTGACGGTTTTCTTTTCGATATATGTTGAACAATAGTGAGGAGATTAATTGGAGTCACTTTTTTAAAAGAACATATAAATGTATTTGTAATGTACTATGCTTTGCATACAGTAGGAAGTTAAAAGTGCTTTTAAGATTAATTCAAAACCAAGGCATAGATTGATGGTAGAGATCTAGGGAGTCTATATATTTAGTGTGAAGAGAAAATGCTCTAAATATTGGAATTCATTTGAAAGCTAAACCTAAAGATGGTGTCAGACTGAGGAACACTGGAGGAAGAGCCAGTAATGGGTCATCACAGCCACAAAACACTGGGAGGGTTCTCAAGTTCTCATCAATAAAAGCCAGTAGACCCACCACCTGTCATGCACCAGCAAGATAGAGGCTAAAAAATTGTTGAACAGAATCAGATTACATGCATAAATGTAATTTTCCAAACTGACTGCTCATGAAAATAAGTGAGAAGCTTTTTTTTTTTTGGCAACTTGATTTTTTCACTTTATTTTAGAGATAGCACATTGTGATCTTCTTCATTTTTTTTTTATTGAGGTAACATTGGTTTATAACATTATATAAATTTCAGGTGTCTATCGTTGTACTTTGACTTCTGTATAGACTATACCATGTTCACCACCCAAAGTCCAGTTTCCATCCATCACCATACAAATGTCCCCCTTTACCTCTTTCGCCTTCCCCCCACTCCCTTCCCCTCTGGCAACCACCAGTCTGTTCTCTGTATCTATGTACTTGTTTGTTGTTGTTTTATCATCTACATATAAGTGAAATCATGCAGTAATTGTCTTTCTCCATCTGACTTATTTTGCTTAGCATAATACCCTCAAAGTCCATCCATTTATTACAAATGGCAAGATTTCATCTTTTTTATGGCTGAGTAGTACTACATCTTCTTTATCCATTCATCCATTGATGGGCACTTAGGTTGTTTCCAAATCTTGGCTATTGTAAATAATACTGCAGTGAAATAGGGTGCACATATCTTTTTGCATTAGTGTTTTCATGTTCTTTGATAAATACCCAGAAGTGGAATGGCTGGATCATATGGTAGTTCTCTTTTTAATATTTTGAGGAATCTCCATACTATTTTGCATAGTGGCTGCACCAATTTAATTCCCACCAGCAGTGCACAAGTGTTCCCTGTTCTCTACACTGTCTCCAACACTTGTGATTTCATATATATCTAATAGGCAAAACATCTAATGTTTCATCTTCAAAGAGTATACTGGTTGCAAGTTTCCCCCCAAAGGGGATTGTATGGGTTAAAGCAAGTATTCTATTGTGTTATCCTACACAAATGACAACCACCAGTAGAAAATGTTCTCAGGCCAACTGTGCTAAGTGAGTGAAAAAAGGTGAGACCACAAAGCTAAAAATATGATACACAGTATTTTTTTGACCTGGATATATCACCTGAAGGTGCATTTTGTTTGGCGTATTTTAAATGCATTCTTAGTGACAAAAAACAATATTTGTGAGTCTATTCTGGGCATGTACAGAGAGTTAATTAGCGACTCCCAAGTTACTGTGCATGCAAATTTCAAAGTTCACGAAGTGGCAATTTTCCCCCATAAACCTTATGCAGCTTGTATTGTTTTGTCAGATCTGCTTACTTAAATGCATAAATTAAGTACTATGTGTTGTACCCACTTAAAAATATGGCAGGATTCCTTGGGAGAAGTGAAAATTAAAATGTCAGAAAGAAGAAAGCTTTGCCATCCCACCCTCAAAGGTGTGCCATGGGATGAAACTCAGCCTTGGAAATGTGTTAGCTGCCAGGCCAAATGTGGCCACAAAGTCTCGTGCTTCTCCTAGCCCTCCCCGACCTGAGACACACACACTCACTCTCAGCACAAGGGAAGTGTGCATACGCTGGGAATTGAGGACCCATGAGCTTCAGGAAAACAACCAAGCATAGAATTCACCTTTCCTTTTCCAAGTGTTTCATTCAATATTTCAGGACCAACAACTCACCCAAGAGTCTCGGGTCAAGATTATTTTTGTTATTCTACATAGAGTAGGCCTCTTCATGCTGATTTTTGTCTGAATTGTCTACACATTCCTGGTAGAAGGCTAAATTTTCCTTTGCCTTGGCTCCTTCATGACAGAGAGTAGCCTTTTTAAAAAGATAAAGATGTCCCCCATAGTACTCAGCAAAATTGCTTTCTATTATAATTATTCATTTACTATTTTTAAATGCTATGCTTGGGACTACTTCAAACAGATTACTTATTCTTATATTAACTGAGATTGTTCAGTTGTTTCCAACATGGATTTTAAGTGACTTAGAGATCCTTAAAGGAGATGAAGGGGCTTCTCCAACTACATTTGTTATTTCAAAATGACACACACACACGTGTGCACACACACACCCATTTACTCTTGATAAGACCACACAAGTTAGCAAACACAAATTTCTTAGGTTTAAGCTGGAAGTATTTTCACTCAGCCTAGCAAAATTGGTTACCTTGTACAAGCTGGTCAGAAGTTTAACCAACCAGAAACTTGGTTCTGACAAAGTTTCTATTAATGAAAATATGAAAGACAATAAATTATTACTGAATGAAGTTTATTTTTTCAAAACAATGGACCTACTGGGTGGCAGAAAATAATAAAGTTCCTTGTTGCTTAAAAATTAGGATAAATCCTATTTTCTCTGGAGATTTTAAGATTCTATCCCAAGATAATTTAAATAATTTCTTGATAATACTATTAAACTACCAAATGGGATAATCATACAAAATTCTGCTTGCCTTCCATCTCCCCTTAATTTTGCCAATAGAAAAGGTGATGCCACGTTATTATCAATTATCGAAGGGAAAAGAAATTCCTCCTATTTCCCAATCATTTATGTTACCGAACCAAGGGGGCTCTCTTCCTGGTGAGTTAAATGAGACTCTACACCAGTGGAAGTTGTCTCACAAAGTAAACTGTGTTTGCAGCAAACAGGAGGCCATGAGGAATCATTTGCCAAGTCATGGCGTCCCCAAACAAAGGGAAACAGGAACATTTATTTGGTTGGGGAATGAAGATTCAAAAGGGTGAGGTATTTGCTTGCACAGGCTCAGTTGGAAAGCACGCTTCCACATAATGAAGCCCAGGCTCCTCCTGGAGAGATCTTTGCATTAAAGATAAGGCAAAGGTCATGGGCATAGCTCTTGAGGCTTGGTCAGTTTCAGCATGGCTGGTGGTTACATCTCCTTAACACACAAAAGGAAAAGAAACAACTTGGAAAAACAGTTAATTGCTTCCAAACCCACCTTAGAGTTTCTCCAGGCACCTAGTTTGTGACATTTACTACTCAGAAAAATAATCAAAATAGAACCTATGTCTATTTTGTTCTCCTGAACATTTTTGTATGTTAAAAAAAAATCCTCATTACTTCCCATTCAACTCTACCTTATTTCCTGCCTTAATTTTAAAAATTCAAAGTACTTTTTTGACTGAATAGTCCTCACCCTATCCACACTTCCACAAAAAGTTTAAAGAAACATGAAAGAGAGAGGGTGCAGCATCATATTCTGTTGTCACTGTGGCCCTCTGCACCAAGCCCAGCCATCTAAAAGAGATCCACATCTCTGGGTCTCACGTCGAGTGTTTACTTTTTATCATTTCAAAGTGTTTCTCTCCGATAGCACTCCTGTCAAATTTATGAATAAGTCTGGAAATTTTCAAGATAAGCTGAAATCGGTCTTATTTGTTGGCTTATGACTCAAATTCCCTCTACCTCTTCAGGGAGGAAGCTACTGATTTTAGAATCCAACTGCTGTATGTTTCTTTGCTCCAACTCCAGTTGTAAATCACACTTGGTTTCACAGATTTGATAAAGCCTGTGTGCTTATAATGTCCCTGCCAGAACTAGCCAAGAGTTACTTCCTGGGGAATGAAGCAGTCAGCAGCCCTTCCAGCCACATAAATATGACCCTATTAGGTGGAAGTCAGTGGGCCTGTCTAACGGTGGGGATTTGCTCAAACAACTCCACAAAGTAGCATGATCAAAGTGATAAAAGAAATTTCTTAAAATGACAGGAGGGAAAAAAAAACAAACGAGGGTTCTGTGTTGGTTTTTGTCATCTGCCCTTCATTTCTGCTTGGATTCCGCAGCAAGAAGATTTCCTACCAATACATAACTTGTTTCTGTATAAAAACACGAGCTTATCCACTAACACAGACCATCTCTCACACCTCAGATCCCACATCACATCACAAACTTCTGTTTTGAAAACTGAAAGCACAGAGACTTGTACAGGTTTTGGCAGTGGTGGGGAGAGGAGCAGGGAGTTATAAAAATTCAGATACTGACTTGACACATTTCATGTCTTTCCAGCTTTAAAATACACTCAGCACCCTTTGATGGTGCTGGTGAAGACCAATGGTAATGGCAGAGAAGAATTACGCTGTCACATTGACATATATTTTATCCATGAATAAAGAGTGTCTATAATATAACTGATAATGGTTTATTATCACAAGAACTGCCTTGCTCAGTGGCTCTCATTTGACTCTATCAAAGACCATCTGCTAACATGGAAATATGTTGCTTGAATATTCACTCATTATTTAATTCACTCAGTATATACTAAGCATCTACTATGCACACATGCTATGTGCACTTGCTTCTGATATTATTGACACAAAGAAATGTGCAGGCATGGTTTAGGGGAAGACAGGGAAAGCGTAGACAAGCATTTAAAATCTAAGACCAAAGCAAGTTTGGATATTTTTCCCCCTAACATAGATGTAGATAATTCTAATTTATCCCCAAATAAGGGGGTTTATATTTCACTATATTGCATGAGTTAGTGTTTGTATCAATAGTAAAGTCTGAGAATAACGGACCCTAAACTTTAAGTACTGACTTAAAACAATGTTAGACAAATTAACTTGAATAAATGATAATGATAACACTGTTTTTATTATCTAATATTGTCTTTAATGAAATAATTTTTTAAACAAATAGGCATTTAAAAATCTGACAGGAACCTTAAAGATCAAATAATCTAACATTATCATTTTATAGATGGGCAAACTGAGACCCACAGGGATTGAGTTTCCTAATGTTGCACAAATAATTGCTGTGAGATGCAGAAATGATTAATTGGATAAAGGAGTTGAGATTGCATCCAGTAGGACTTGTTGCTATCTGAAATAAGAATTGTGCTCAGACTCACGCCTGTGCTATGGGTCTCTTTGTTCAGGTGCTCGGGGAAAAGTGAATACGTGATTAAGATAGATTTTTCATTTAGGCCCTGAAAGGCTTTTCCTGACAGGGAGAACTTGCTTTCAAGTTTCTCTCTCAACGTGGTCTTGACAAATTAATGGATGAGACTAAGATTAAAATATCTCAAATTAGATATTAAATTTTGTGAATTGTTTTCACTCTATAATTAGAATAAAAATCAAAATTGGGAACCTGCCAGTTCCCAGAGTTTTTTAGGTCTTAACAAAGGGGGAGCTCACTGTTTCCTCATCTTTTTATTAGGGACAAAATGTACTGGATAAGCATTGCCAACCTTGGATAGACAGTAATGGGCTGCATTTCATCATGTGCAGGACCCCTACAGAGAGTCAGATCATCTAGCCACTGTCAGGAGACACTGAAAAAAAAAAATTAAGCAGGCATTAGTGGGCTGAAGGCCACTCATCTCATCCTCCGTAAGCTGACGGATATGACTGTGTCACTTGACAGCCAGCTTTGTACTGAGTAGCTTGACACAGAAAAGTTCATGCTCTGAAGCTGTCATTTAAGGCACATCTGCCCTGGCAGAACCTCATACGAGGCAGCCCCTTCATAAAAGGACCCCTCTAGTAGATAATATAAACCTCCTGCAAATGGAAATAACCATGTCAATCCAAAGAATAAACACAAGTGGTGATATAGTCCATTCTTGTTTTCTTCCCATAACCCATGCCAAATAAAAAATAAGTTGGGAGCAAAATGCACACTGAAGGACTTTCATGGAGATAATTTTTGTATAGTCCCGTGAGAATCACACCAAGAGAAGCATCCTGAGGAAGCTCCTGTGGAGACTGCCATTTTCCAGGAGCAGTGTTTGAGGTATATCAGCGTGTCCCCAAATGCCTCACTTTATTTCTATTCTGTAGCCTGTTCCAAATGTTTACTCTTAAGGCTCCAACGAGGAATATGATGACACTTCTCCAGCTGTCTTCCATTGAATAACTGGTAAAAGTAGGAAAAAAATATTTTCAATCAGCATACAAAATCAATTAGAATCCGCCAACTAGTGAGATTTGTCCTAACATCTCATATTCAGAGACATCTGAGAGCATGCAATAAAATTCTGAAATGCTCAGTTGGAGCTACCATTTTCAGAACTTGTGAATTTTTAAGTTTATGACATCCTAAGAAATTACAGAAATATTTCTTTGGGGTAATCATTATTCCTACATTTTTGTAGCACTTTCCAGTTTGCAAATAGTTTTTACACATATCACCTTATTTAATCACAAACTATCAATTTTAAAGAAGAAACTGAGGCTCAGAAAATTGAAGTGGCTTGTCACAGGTCACACAGCTGGGAAACGAGACACAGTTGAACCCACGTGCAATGGACTTTTGTCATGTTTTGCTCACCAGCATTCACCATCCCTAAATTGGGGAGAATGCACTATTGTGTATTCCTTGGGGGAAGGCATGGCCCCAATTCCCCATGTTTGTGCAACATAGTGAAGTCAGTAGACATTTTATATGTATAAATGTACCATAAGTAACAATGCCCTTTGCAAAGTTTATAAGAATTCCTTACCCAACGGGCCATCACCTCTGATTATTGCCATCTTCCTCCTGCACTATCCCTCTCTGGTGAAAGCACTCTCTCTCACTATTGTTTAAGTAAATGTCTATAGTCATAGACATCAAGGAAGCAGAAGGAGGTTGATCTCCCTCTCCCAGTTCTCTGGGATTAAGGTGCAGGCCCATGACACAGATTTAGCCAATCAGAAGCTCTTCCTCTGGTCCCTAAAACATGAGGGAAGAACAAAGGGCAAAGAGAGCATCACCTAGCACTCAGAGTACAGTAGAGAGCTCCATGCCCAGCACAGTAGTAGAGAGCGTTAGGTGGGGATACCTCCAAGCACAAAGATATAACCACCTTGCTCCTTGGACCTCAAGTTACCCTGGCTACTGCCCATTGTGTGAGCTATCCAATGGCCCTTCTATAATTCCTTTTCTGCTAAGTTAGCCAGAGCCCATTTCTATTGTTTGCAGTTAAGAACCCTGAATGACACACCCCATTGTCCAACTTTAATATCAGTAGTTTTTCCAACACCCTCAGCCTCTTCTAATAATTAAATTTGATAATTGATAAAGTTCTAAATATCTAATATATCCTTTCCTGAAAATTAGAAAAACTACAGTGTCTTATATTCAGAAGTCTAACCTGAATTTTGTAGACATTAATTTTTTGTTCTTTGGCATTATGTAATATGGAGTTAATCCAAGGATAGGCTATAAGGACCAGTTGTTATTTTTTTACTAAAATTGTTCAAGACCACTCCAGCATACAGTAAGTGCTTTCTCCCTGGAACTCATAACACTTAATGCGTATAGCATCATCTGGCAAGCAACCACCTATTGTCTCATAACAAGTCTTATATTAGTGTTATATCTTAAATACATCCTTAAGTTTGGCTCTTAAATTTTTGATATACTATCATCCAATTTTCCTAATTAGAGTCATGGCAAACTGAAAGAAGACAGAGACTGGATACTAAATTTCTTTGTATTTCCTACCAACTGCACTATAGAGATCAAGAGCCTGTGCCTATAAAACATACCTATTCTTCTGTAAATTTGATTGAGACTAACCAATTATTCTATGTTTATTTATATACCTTACAACTCTCCTTTTTTATTTTCTTATCTGCTAGTACAGTGACTTACATATAGTAGATGAGTAACAAATATTTGAAAACCATTTGTTGATTGGTTCAGAAAAGATCTCTGACATCAATGACTGCCCAATATTATTGATGCAGCAGTTGACATTAAATGACCAGAGAGAAGGAGTATAGAAAAAGGATGGCCATAATTATGGGTTGGATTTGTTGTTAATGCTGAGGAGTCAATTCCAACTCCTAGCGACCCTGTGTACAGCAGAGTGGAACCCTGCACAGTCTTTGTGAGCCTAGAACCCTGCCCAGTCTTTTTGTGCCATCCTCTCACCGTCTGCTGCTATATCAGACAATGCTCTGCTGCTATTCATAGGGTTTTCATGGCCAATTTTTTTAGATATGGGTGGCCAGGTCCTTCTTCTTAGTCTGTCTTAGTCTGGAAGCTCCACTGAAACCTGTCCACCATGGCTGACCCTGCTGGTATTTGAAATACTAGTGGCTTAGCTTTCAGCATCACAGCAACATGCAGTCACCACAGTATGACAACCAATAGATAAACGGGTGGTGTGCTTCCCTGACCAGAAAACAAACCCAAGTTGTGGCGGTGAGAGCTCCGAATCTTAACCACTAGACCACCAGGGCATGTTATAGGTTGAAGGTTGAATAGGGATTCTTATAACAGGACTTTGTTAAATATGCACACACACACACACATACATATATATATAGCATATTTATACATTTGAAATACTCAATGACTTCGCATGTGAAGATATCCCCTTCCTCCTCATCTTGCTGCCCCTGCCTAAAAAAGTGACCTCATGTAAAAAGAAGTATTGATAATTATCATTTTTGCCATAGACCCAATTTTTTCTAGTCATAATTATATCTAACAAAGCAAAACAAAAAATGCCTCGGGTAAATGCAGACAGAGGAAGATAGAGTGAACTGCTAGTGGGAAATTGGTGATGGTACATGCATATTTTAGAAACATTTCTTTCAACTGCCAGTCGCCTTGTCTAATCAGGGCACCTCTATTCTGAAGGAGCAAAAATCAAAGTCAAGATGGAATATAAATGCAACATTATAATATATGGCATGTAGAATGAAGATATGGCAAAGGTTGACATCAATGATGATTAAACCGTTTGGGATTTGGTCTTAGAGACGTGAGGATGGAATCCATAATCACCAGCCCCCCTCTCCTCATTATACAGTACCTGCTAATATACAGCAGCTTCATAATTACCTACTAAAAGATAGGTGGGGAGTTCATTAACCACGCTAATTACAAGAACAATTTATGCTAAATCATCAGCAGGAATGTTAAAAACGCTCCTTGAAAACCAAAACAATGTAAAACCGACCTTAGCGGATGCAGAACATCTGTTCTTTAGGGCAGAATAAAAGAGAATATCACAAGAAAACAGGGAAGATGAGAGCAGAAAAATATTTCTTTGTCATTCCCAACAGAATGACAGGTGCAAGTCTATTATATGAAGAAAATGGTGTGTATTAGAGATGATGACCTCACAGACAAAGAGATCATTGGCAGCTGCTGGCTCCTCCGGGCTTCACGACTTGTCACCCAGTAGCCCAATTTGTTATTGCTCAGAAGGATTCCATCTCCTGCTTCCTCCTCTCTGAAATGTGAATCAGATGGAGAAGAGCAATATTCCAAAAGTTTTTTGAGATATGTTCTAAATGTCATGTCCATTTTTATATAATTCTACCAGATGTTCCAAAACCAAAGGACAAAAGATGATGACTGATTAATGACTCGATGGTGCATGACAGAGAAGTTTAATTGTGAAATTAACCAAAAAAAATTATTGCAAAAGGTATTTTAAAACATAGTTTAGTAAGTACATATAAGCATCAGGAGCTAAATTTTACTGAAGGATTTCTTTGAACCTAAGAGTTTTAGGGCTATTATTATTTCATGATTATAAAATAATTCCTTGTGATTAGGCAGTGTCAACTAAGGATTTTTTTTTTTTTGCAAAAGCCATCCATATCTAAATGCATATAATTACCTTTTTCCCTGCAGGAATAGAATTTTTAAAGGGGGAGCTGGTTCAGATAATGTTTTAAGATCTCTTTAAAATGGAAATGCTTCTTTGGAAATTTTTACCCATTCGGCATCAGAAGTCTCCTCTGTTCGAGCTGCACTAATTAGAGGCATGCACATGGCGGTTGCGACGTAAGGTGAACGGAGAGGAACATTAATGACCCAGGCTGTGATAGCATTTGTGAGAACTTCTTTCCACTGATCTGACACCCATTGAAGTTCAGCTTTCAATTCTGTCTTTGAAACCCAGATCAAGCAGTGTCATGGACACACATCTTTTGTGTTACACACTCATGTTTTTTCCTAAATTGTTATAGACTACCTGTGAAAGAAGGCATCTACCCCAATGCTGGCAGTGGACACTGTTTCAAACTAGTTTTTCATTTGACATAAAGTCTACTGTGGCTCCTTTTGAGGATTTTGGCAGCTTGGGACAAGACCACATCATAAGAGGAAAATACTGCCTTGGCAATGATAAAAAATGACTAGAAAATTCATTTCTACCAAACTCTTCTTTCTTCTCCTAATGCATGGTCTGCTTTGAAACTGATCAATAAAGGGGCCCAAGATCAGTAGCCTCTGCTAAGCAATCTATATGATTCCAATGACAGCAGATCATTAGAAAATGTCTTTGGGACATTAAGGTACTGCTGTTCCTTTCACTGCAGAAAAAAAGGAATTGGTCAGTCTTGGAAAAACAAATTTGTTAGTTATTGGCAATGCCCTACCTGCTTGTTGGCACCACTTGTCTCCACTTCAACATCCACCTGATGCCTAGACTCCTCTTATAGCCCTCTCTGCCTGTCTCTGCTCATTTCAGGAAATGACTTGGATGTAGAGCAGACGTTTCAAACCTCACAGATGGGAGCTTCTTAAAAATACCATTGCCTGGGCATCAATCTTTATTTAAAGACATCTCCAGGGGATTCTAATGTCCAAAGAGAATTTAAGAACCACTGGAAGCTTGCTACTCACAGTGAAGCCTCTAAACCAAAACACTAACATGAGAGTTTCTTAGCGATGCAGAATATCAGACACCTCCCAGATCTACTGACTCTGAATCTTCATTTTCACGAGAAGTATATCTCTGGAGCAAAGGCTTTTATTAAACTTAGTTATATGCAAGACTTCAAAGAAACCTGTGATCAGAATAGTATATGTTTGTGTTCTTGCTTTTTTTCCTGGGGAATTGTCCAATAGTTCTCATGATATTCTTTAAAGGCTTTGTGACCCAAATAAGGTGGAAAAAGCAGAGCTAGAGGTAAAGCAGGGCTCACAATCTTAAATACTTATAGGAGACAGCCAAATGAAGGAAACGAGTGAAGTGGGTGGGGAGTTGTCAGATAAATATGTGGAAATATTCTACACAAAGACACCATGCTCGTTCTCATTTTTTTTGAAACACATTGCCCTCTCCACCATTCATTTTACCACTTTTGGTAGAAGCATGAGTTCAAAACAATAACTCTCTACTATAAGGGAAAAAAATGCACCTGTATGATGGTACATCACAATTGACCTAGCCTTGGAAAGCAATAGGACGAGATGAGGATGTGGAGACTGGGGGAGCACACACTTGGCATGAATAAGGAGGCTGTGCCATGGCTCCAGCCAACTGTTGGCATGCAAGAATATAGGCCCAGTGTTGTTGGATGATCTGACTTTTAAAGATAATCCAGAACTCCAGATTTTTATGTAAAATGAAATCTTTATGTGTTGTATCAACATATGTATATATATATTTTTTTGCTGAGGAAGATTTGCCCTGAGCTAACATCTGTGCCAGTCTTTCTCTATTTTGTATGTGGATCACCGCCACAGCATGGCTGCCACTGAGTGATGTAGGTCTGCACCCGGGAACCAAACCCCGGGCCGCTGAAGCAGAGCACACCGAACTTAACCACTAGGCCATGGGTCCAGCCCTAGCGTCAATATTTTTTGATACTAAGACTGAGTAGGCCTAATAAAACTCACATATAAGCATGTCTAGACAGTTATCCACTGGCACAGACTTCTCTCTCATCTCTTTCTTCCTAGGAAACACCTTTCGGGAGCACATTCCAGCTAGAATGAAAATTCTATAAAAAAGATCATGCAACCCCATCTTCTCATTTTAAAAATGAGAAGCCAGACAGCTGAGGTATCTTGACAAAGGTTATAGTGAATTAATCTTGGTTAATTTCAGTGTAGGTGAGAGAATTTGGTCAGGAAACCAGAAAATAATTTAAGCTTTTCAAGAAAGAGATTCAATAAAGGGAAATGCATAATGAAAAGGATGAAACAGTGAATGTCTGGAAAAACTGCTTCTAGTTCTCTGGCTTGTTGCTAGCTTTTAGAGTCAGGGAAACAGGAAATTACTAGCAAGAGTAATGGCTGCCTGCAGCAATAAACTAAGTGGTTCATAGAGAAATGCCCAGAGGCATTATCTGAATCCTACCTGCCAGTCCTGTGCTACCTGAGGAGCAATACGATGTTTTCTGCCTCTCTCCTCCTTTTAAAAATATTTCACTAGTGCCTCTTATTGGCAAAATCTAACCTAGACCCCTATTGGCAAGAGATTCTGAAAAAAATGTAGTTAAAAGGCTTTCAACCCCTGCAAAAAAAAGCAGAGCACAGAAGAGGAGCAGAGATAGTGCTGAGTTGACAACTGATAATGGGGCACAACTAACTAATCTGATATTTAACCTATGCTGATGTGTAATTTGTTACAAATTCATTGTAACATAGGCCTTCTTGAGTTAACAGCTCCAGGCTCATTCAAGGGAGGACTAACAAATCTATTGTCAAGAACAAACTTTATTCTACTGGGAGGATGGTTCAGGAAGCAAAGAAAAGCTTTGCTCTATTGGAAGGTTATCTGGAGAGTAAAGAAGATATGTTGGATCTATAACAAACAGATGGCAAAAATAGATTTATCTATTTGAAAAATTTTGAGCATGTGTAGCCATTTCCATCTTAATTTTAACCTTTTACTAAGCTACATCTTATTGACAGCATGTATTTTATGTCAAGGGAATAAATAAAAACATATATGCATGTTAATGTCAAGGAGGTTCAAGTAAGAGCACAGGTGTTTGGAGCCATGGTAGATACAAATCAAGCTCAAGACAGTCAAAACACAGAAGCAGAATTTATATTTCATAATGAGTTATCTTTTTCTTTATAACTTACTTCCCTTACATAAGTAGAGCACCCAGTCCCTTATTGCAGTCCTAAACAAAGATGAAAAATAGGATGGATGGATAGATAGAAAGATGATAGATAGATAGACAGACAGACAGATAGATAGATTTAAATGGATATATTACTAACTCACCTAAAAGATATTCAACCTGATTGTATTGAAAGGCACCAAAAATAATAGAAAGAGAGGAAGGGTAAAGATTGACGTTCCTTTAAGGTCATCATACTGAATAGATGTCTGAACTCTGATTCAAAGTTCTTTTCCCAATTCTGGCGCTAATTCACTGTGTATATTGAACTTCAGTTCCCCTCAGGTACAGTGGGGACTTATCACAGCTTGGTTATAGAATTATTATAAAAGATGCCTGTGTGATGAAGAGATAATAGGAATAGAGACATTCATAAGCATCCCAGTGGGCATAAGCCAATGGTAAAATGACAGAAATCAATGCTGTCAAGAGAGGTGCATTTTGTCTTGTGCCAAAAAGAGTTTTGCTGAGCTGTACATGTTTGGGATAGGGGAACACAGTGACTGCTTCAGAAAGACAATGTGGTACATAAAGGGCTTCTTGGTTTTCTCATAGATTTGGCTCTTTTCTACTGAATAAGAAGACAGAGAGTGATAAAGTGTATTGCAGCCTAATGTCAAACAGACACAGTATAGTTGGGCCATTGAAATAGTAATAGCTAACATTTTCTGCGGCTTACCACATTCCAGGCATTTGTCCACTCATGTATTAATTCATTTAAACCTCACGGTAAGCTCGTGAAGGAGAGTCTGTTATGATCTCCATTTTATAGGTGAAGAAACTGAGGCATCAAGAGATTAAGTAAACTGCCCAAGGCACACAGCAAGACAGAGCTTGTGTCTTGTAACAGTGCCAGGTTTTGAACCAAGTCTGTTTATGTTCTTAATCACTTGTCCATTCTGTCACTGAATATAGTTTTGAACAGAGCTGTACCAGTTTGGCCATTAGTGGAATTTTCCCCAAGGTTTTGGCAATTGTGAGTCTTAGTTCTCAATATTATTGTGGATTTCACCTCTCCCAATGTCTGTATACCTATTTTAATAGAAATTTTGGAGAAATTACTAGCCAGAAACCATTTTAAACTGGAAATGAACATTTAAGCTTCATGCCTTGTATTCCAGGCCAAAACTCTAGCATCCCTCACTTCCATTCAGGGATTTTGACCTGCCCTTATAGCCTCGAATATCTTACAAAGAATAATAGCTACAGACTCTATCAGACATGGAATGAAATATGTAAAAGATAAGTCCTAGGGATTTTACTGGGTCCCCACTTTCCATTTGCAAATATCCCCTTGTTTTCAGAAACAAATAATTAGTTGTAATACAAATCCCAACAGAAGAACATAACAAACAATTTGGGAGCATAAGTTCCATTGTCAGTACGAAAGACAAAAGAATGCACAGAAAAAAATAAAAACATGCATGTGATTGGAAATACCATTTAAATGCTAAGAACATCAATTCTAGGTACTCAGATCAACTTAACCACAAACATTTTCAAGGTGGGAAGATAAGGGCTCTTGACTATTTTTTAATTTTCTAAACTAATGTCATCCTGATCTTCAGACTGTGTTGCAAACATAAAAATGCTTTAAATCAAAGTTCTTCAGAGATATTTGACTAACTACTGGCTCATTCAAAATTAATTTTTAAAATAAGTATATATATATGATAACAGTATATTTTGAATATATTTAGCATGTATTTTAAGGAAATACATTTATTCATATATATAAGAAAATTCTGAAGGGTCTAGCTCCAGAAGTTCAGAAGGCTGTGGCTTCAACCACCACTTTCAAGCATCATACATGTTTTCTGAAAGCTTTTGCTGAGGTTTTCAAGAATCTCTGGTCACTCTCAGAAAACTGCTCCTTTGGTCTACAAAGTGGGAATATTTTTTTTTTTTTTCTGGTGAGGAAGATGGTCCCTGAGCTAACATCTGTGCCAGTCTTCCTCTATTTTATATGTGGGACGCCACCACAGCATGGCTCAATGAGCAGCATGTAGGTCCATGCCTGGGATCCCAACTCGCAAACCCCAGGCCACCAAAGTGGAGCGTGCGAACTTAACCATTATGCCACCAGGCCGGCCCCAAAGTGGGAATCTTTTAAATCCTCACTTTTGAATTAAATCTTTTAAATTAAAGAGGTGGAATTTCTACCCATACATCATCTATTTTCCAGAAGACTCTTTACAGGGCCAATTGTTATCTGCATGACCTCCTTCATCAGCACCACATTCATATTCAGCAGAAGAAAGACACTTGTGTTTGGAAGACACTCCACCCCAAACCACACAGGTAAAAGCCACTTCAGTCTTTTCACTTGCTTTCAAATCCTTCTGCTAAAAATCATTAGGGAAAGCTAAGAGACAACATACATAAAACCAACATTTCCAGTTGAAAGAGCTCTGCTTTTAAGAACATTTTTCACTCCACCTTCCAAAATCAGTAATCCAAAGAACGGAGAAATTGGTCCTGAGTAAAAAAAGATGGGATTTAAACTATGAAGTTCAAAATTTTCTAAACCCAGTAGATACCAGTCCTGATAATACTGAAAGCAAACAGAAAAGCAGTTATCCAAAGACTATTTTGGTAATATTGCTGCCTAAGAATTCTCTGTTTTCATTTTCATAGGCTGAAGCAAAAGATTATTTTTATTTAACAAAAAAACAGGTATAGAGCACCTCAAACTTGTATAAATGAATCAGTAACAAAATAACCATAAAACCATAATTTCATAAGAAAGAGTCTTTCTAATGATGTAGTTCCAAGAAAAACATATTTTAAAGAAAATAAATAAACATTTATTAAAGATGCTCAAAAGAAACAAAAAAAAAATCAACATTTAAAAAAAAAGTGAGAGTTCCCCAGTATCCTGATTTCAAATGATTTTCTAGAAACATTTTAAGAGTTCAGTACATATTTTCAACCCATCAGTGTAATCCAGATGGCCCTTTAAAAAAAGGTGAGGGGGGGAGAGAGAATGATTTTATTTCCCTTAAATTACCTGGATAAATGAAAAGCAAATAAAACAAAAATATATTTCAAGGTGTGAACCATTCTTTATCATCTTATAACATTGCATCTATTGAGTACAGAGAAAAGGAGAAGTTTGTTAGCTGTCTAATTTATTTGATCTAGGTTAACATCCCAACCAAACATTTCAATAACGAAATTAAAAAGCCCTCAAAATTTATTTGGAGTGGAATTATTTAGATTAGCCATTTAGAAATATCAAATAACAAAATCACTAAACCTCATCATCACATTCTATTTGCAAAATGTGCTAGAAGACAGGAATTAATTGAAAAAAATCTGAGAATCTCAATTTGACACACAACCAATTTAAAACTCTACTTTTGCACCTGCACAGGCATGGAGATGTAGGCATTACATTCTCCAGGAGAAACCGGAGCCAACTGTATATTCACGAAGTGAATCCTCTATCAGTCCACTGTCTAGGGTAGTATCAACAATAAATTTTGCTTTATATAACCAATTTTGGGGGAAAAAAGAGTTTTTGGCTCATTTTTCTGGATAAGTGCCTCAAGTCTCCATTCTGATTTGTCTTTGTAGACCCCAAATATTGAAGCGTGAGAAGGCAGCCCTAAAATTAAGGTATATGAAATTATTCTGCTGAAATGTATTATATCTGAAGGTGGCTGAACTTGTTGGCAGTGGGTTTTATTCTTCCGGAGAATTAGAAACTGTTTACTCTTCTTCGTTTTTATGTTTCAAGTCTAGTTGAAGAAATGGGAAAAATAGCTTATTGATCAGTTGTTAATGAATATTCATCATAGGCTGAACATACCAAGCAGAATGATTAAAATCCTCCTCTCCTCTACTTGGCTCTGATTCCTTTGTTTAGATTCCTAAACAAAGACTCCTTTGATTAAATCTACTGGTTTTCTTACTGAAAGCAGAGTCAGTTTTTTGAGAAATGTCCCGGATTCTTTTGGGGGAGATTTACATATTGGTCTTTTCTGTTACTCACATTGTAATGTCTTAAATGTATTTCCAAAGCATCCATTTATTTTCAAACTGTAGCCACTCATTGAACACAATCCCACACCTGGTTGCCTCCTAACATTATTTGAATAATTTGTGTTGCTCCCAAGCAATACAAAATTAATCCCATATAAAAAAGTTTTCACAAATAATGAAAAAAATGACTTCTCCATTGGATCAGCTTCAAAGTTGATGACTGTCTATATCTATGAAAAGACTCCCCAGCTACCCAGGCAAGATCAAGAAAACTTTCTTTGTATCCTGTTACCTGGGAACACCTTTGTCTCATCACTGGTTTCCACGGAGAGGGATTTTTCCTAAGATATCTGCCCTTTTTACTCTCTCCAACAACTGAGGAGATGGAGGGACCTGATTACTAGATTTGGGAAAAACAACAGGCTTGCTCAGTTTGGTTCCACCAACATTCTTCCAATTGTGAGCTTCAAACTTACAGGGAGCAGACTCTCCTCAGCTCCTCCAGATACTCCATCCCATAGGAACGGAGAGGCCTGCCCTGGCTCAGTGTGCTGTGATTGGATTGCTGACTCTGCCTAATTCCGTTAGCTAATTCGTTTGGCTAACTGACCTAAAGCCACATCCTCCAGCCTCTATCAATAACAAAGGGATATTTTAGCCCCTACTTGCCATTTATAGATTTATATCTTCATTTGTTCAGGGGGAGATGAAGATTCTACTTTGGAAGGGCCCCTTCAAAGAACTCCCCCAACATCACCTATAGCTAGTAGTTGCTTCTGCATATGTGGGACCACCACAGCACTTGCCCATCTCTCACATGTAGTACTCCCTGTGTTATGCATCATATCACAAGCACCCAGGCTCTGGGGTTAGCTAGCTGCCCTCATTTGTTCCCAAGCAACTGTGAGCATGTTTCAATTTCCCTAAATTTGTTTCCTTCTCCATAAAATGAGGAATATAATCTCTTACTCAGTGTTATTATGTAGGTTAAGTAAATTAATCTATATAAAACACTTCGCATCCGGCCCAATACATAGGAAGCACTACATAAGTATTTATCATTGTCATTGTTGTGCTTTGAATTGTGCTCCCTGCCAAATTCATGTGTTGAAGTCCTAACCCCCAATGTGACCATATTTGGAGATAAAGCCTTTAAAGAGGTAATTAAGCTTAAATCAGATCACAAGGGTGGGGTCCTAATCCCATAGGACTAGTGTCCTTTTCAAAAGAGCAGGAGACACCAGGGAGGTGCTCACACAAAGAAAAGGCGATGTGAGGACACAGTGAGAAGGTGGCCAACTGCAAGCCAAGAAGGGAGGCCTAGGAAAAACCAAACCTGCCAACACTTTGATCCCAGACTTCTAGCCTCCAGAACTGTGAGAAATAAATGTCTGTGCTATTTTGTAATGGCAGCCCTAGCAGACTAATACAATCACTATTGCCATTGATATTTTATAACTCTGCATTCATTATCAAAATAACTAGGCAAAACACAGTTAAACTAATTCTTTCATTCAAATCAAATTATCCATGATTACAGTTGTGAACGAGGTCAATATGTAAGGTTTCGTGAAGATGATCAGCCTTACCAAAGGAAGATGAGCTAGTAATTTCAGGGTCCTTAGGTAGTTAATATAATTCTACTCTACGTACTTCTACCCTTTCTACCCTTTCTCCCACTTGCAGAGCCATGGTAACCCTGGTTGATGAAGATTCTACAATGCAGAAATGGTTAGTTGCCAATATCGCATTCTCCCTTCTGTTCATACGATAGAACCACCTTTTTCAGTTAGACAAATGGCCACCTGCTATCAAGGTTGTACTTCTCAGAATATTTTATTCCTGGATCTAGCCATGTAACTAAGTTCTGACTAATGAGATATAGATAGAAATACTTTATTGCATTTCCAGAATATCTCTTTAAAAGGGAAGAAAAGGCGTTCTTTGTCCCACCCTAAATTTTACCACCTGGAGTATGGATATGATTATTAGAGATTTAGCAGTGATTTTGGATTTTCAAGACGAACCCATCCTAGAGATAGCAAAACAGTAGACTGGGAAGAACTTGGGTGTCTAAGGATTATGAAGACTCCAAAGTAAGTCCTGGACTGTCTACTTCCAGATACCTTTTATGTGAAAGAAGTAGTCCTCTACTCTTCCAAAGCACTGTTATTTTTTAATTTACTGTTTGCAGCAGACACCTTGGGTACCGCTCCCCATATTCTCAGCTCATCTCTGAGTTCACCTACAATCTTTGTAGATAGTGTCCCACCCAAGAGCCTGTGTCTCTCTGCTTCTCCATCTGAGGCTTTTCTCTGGTCCCATGGAAACTTAATCATGTTGTCACAAATGGCTGGATTTCATCGTTTCTTATGGCTGAGTAGTATTCCATTGTGTATATATACCACATCTTCTTTATCCATTCGTCCCTTGATGGGCACTTAGGTTGCTTCCAAGTCTTGGCTATTGTGAATAACGCTGCAATGAACACAGGGGTGCATGTACCTTTACAAATTGGTGTTTTCAAGTTCTTTGGATAAATACCCAACAGTGGAATAGCTGGATCATATGGTAGTTCTATCCTTGATTTTTTGAGGAATCTCCATACTGTTTTCCATAGTGGCTGCACCACTTTGCACTCCCACCAGCAGTGTATGAGAGTTCTCTTCTCTCCACATCCTCTCCAACACATGTTGTTTCCTGTCTTGTTAATTATAGCCATTCTGACGGGCGTGAGGTGATATCTCATTGTAGTTTTGATTTGCATTTCCCTGATAGTTAGCTATTTTGAACATCTTTTCATGTGTCTGTTGGCCATCTGTATATCTTCTTTGGAGAAGTGTCTCTTCAGGTCTTTTGCCCATTTTTTAATTGGGTTGGTAGTTTTTTTGTTGGTGAGATGCATGAGTTCTTTATATATTTTGGAGATTAAGCCCTTATCAGATGTATGGTTTGCAAATATCTTCTCCCAATTGTTAGGTTGTCTTTTCGTTTTGTTGATGGTTTCCTTTGCTGTGCAGAAGCTTTTTAGTTTGATGTAGTCCCATTTGTTTATTTTTTCTATTGTTTCTCTTGCCTGGTCAGATGTGGTGTTTGAAAAGATGTTGCTAAGACTGATGTCAAAGAGCGTACTGCCTATGTTTTCTTCTAGAAGTTTCATGCAAAGTGAAATAAGTCAGAGGGAGAAGGTCAAATACCGTATGATTTCCTTCATTAAGTAGTAGATAATAACAACAATAAACAAACACATAGGGACAGAGATTGCATTGGTGGTTACCAGAGGGGAAGGGGGGAGGGAGGAGGGTGAAAAGGATAATTCGGTACATGTGTGTGGTGATGGGTTGTAATTAGTATTTTGGTGGTGAACATGATGTAATCTATGCAGAAATAGAAGTACAATGATGTACACCTGAAATTTTTACAATGTTATAAACCAATGTTACTGCAATAAACAAAAAATTAAAAAAAAAAAAAAAAAAAGAAACTTAACAGGCCACAGACACAACTCTGTGCTATGGAGCAGTTGCACACTTGTGGGCAATCTTCCACTAATGAGGAACAGTCCCTGTCCTTCCAGGGGACAATTCTGAGACTATTTCTCTTGGTTTCTTGGAGGCATCCAGTGGAATTGAGCCCCAGGTACCCAAAGAGGTAACCCTCTCTTTAACATACACTTGATTGGCATTTCTTTCTCCCCTGTCTTACTCTCCCTACCATCTCATTTATGCTTCCTAGACTCACAAAAGCCCTGGTCTCTGGGTCTACTCTTGAAGAAACCTAGCTAAGACACTATGACTTTCAGCCTAACCAAATTCAGCTGGTTACAACTTGGCCAGGAATAGCTCAGATAGGGCTGTACAAATACCAGACCCAACTTGCTGAATGCAAGAATCCCAGCTAAGAAACAATTAGAAATGGATGCAAAAAAATTTACAAATGGATACAAGAGTTTGGTTATTATAGGCTCAACCTAAGAGCCAGAGGGAATAGATGATTTGCATGGGAAAATAACATCATCTTTGATTAAGTCTGATCTTAGTCCCTGACCAGTTCTTGATAATATATAACCAAGGCAGAAGGAAGCAAAATCTAAAAAACCCTCTCTCTCTTCTTCTGTAGGAACCACCACATTTCCTCAAATGGGTTCAATTCATTCCCACTCAAACCACATGGCCAAGAGTAACATTTTTATTTGCCTACCAAGCAGAAATGGGACTATGACTCTCAATATGGCCCAAAGAGATATTCTACACAAGAGCAATATTCAGATAGAAACTGAGGACAATTATCCAGATTTGTCAAATAAATGAAACTTTAATTCACTAACTTTGTGATGAAATATTATAATACATTTCAATAATCAAACTCTCTTTCTCAATAATAAAGTTTCCTTAACATTGACTCATTTTTTTATATCCTAGCTGATAGCTTTGACGTAGCCAAAAGGTTTTCTAAGAAAAATGCTGTTATGAATCCAGTGATTCATTGGAACATCATTCTAAGAATTAGTTCTTTCAAAATTGGGTCTTTCAAGGAAATGTATGTTTTCAAAATAATTGTCCTTGGATCACTAAATCTGGGTATGTAACATCCTCCCTGCCACAAGGCTGAAAGATTTTAATGTTGTGGAAGGAACTGGTGACAGTGGTAAAGTTAATGGGGTCCTACTTAAGAAATAACTGGACATTCCTCTTGTTTTATGAGGCAATAATTTTACTCTCGAGTGAATAAAGACTGGAAAAAACTGGATCACTGTCAAAGATATAACCTACATCAAATAGTGCCATTACATTTCTCTTAACTGCCTCCTGGAGGTCATATGGCTGCTTACAGAGGAAGCTTTTCTGATAACTTTTTCTGAAAAATCACATTAGACCAATACCAGCCTAATAATGCAAAGATGTAGTGCTCAGTCTTCCATAGATGACTTATGTATGTGACTTTCGAGCTTCCAAAATTCATTGCCCTCATTATTACCATACTGTATCATTGCCTCTTATGTAAATAATCCAGGAAACATTTAAGTCAATTGTACCATTGTTTGTAAACACCAATACAGGAAATCTTACTGGAGTCTCAGGATTCTTGGCCTGAAAAGTCTCCACTGAAAAGAAGAGGATTACTGTGCACGTGTTCTGTGTTGCTCAAAATAAATAAGCATTAAAAAGAAAGTATTTCAAAAGGCAGTGAATCAAGTGTTTTAGCAAATAAATTTCCTACTCAAAAGCAAATCCTAAGAGAATCCTTCTTGAAAATCAGCTATTGGATTTGTTTCTGCTTATCCGACTTAAAAGAGTTAACCTACCCACATAAAAAAATATGTTCATGATACCAAAACAGGCCTTACAAAAGTGTACAATAAAGTCACAGGATCTAATAAAGCCAGTGCCAAGTCAGTTTCCTAGAAGAACAGTCTTTTGTGTTCTCCATTAACAAGCTGCACCTAGGAAAGCTCCCCAAGTCACTTCTAAGATTTCTGATTTAATTTGTTAACCAAGACCTCAGAAAGATGGGCATCAAGTTTCTGAAGTAGCAGAAAATTCCATCACTATCCATATGTAGGTAGCCCACTATACTCAGTATAGAGATATCAACACATTTGAACCAGGCTATATCTGGGATTAAAATAACTGCTAAAAATTTTCAGTACGCATTAATTTTGCCCACAAGGATATTCTACGGATAATTGTGAGTTTCTAATTATAGTGCTGTGCTTTGAATTTGCTGATTGACACAAATTTAAAATTATATCACAGTTTTAACTCATTTGCCCTATTAAATAGGTTGGGGGTTGATATTATTATCCTCCTACATGTCTAAATACTTAGTGCAGCTGAAAGGTTAAGTAACTTCACGACCAACACATGATGAACTCTTTTGTTTCATTCAAGCCCATTCTCCTTCTGCACCTAGAAAATGAATTTCACTCTCTTCTACGTAGCAATTATGTCTCCATTGCCCATCCTCAATCTGGACTCGAAGAGGACCCTGGTCCATGTCTATACTGCTGTGTTGAAGAAGAATCTGGGCATTTCTTGGAAACTCATAGAGGATGCCTCCAGAGAATCCAGGAGACATTACTTCACTCAGCCCATGACACCCCCCATTTTGTAGCAGGGAAGTCCCCTAACATTGTGCACTGAGGGCACCCATCTTTTTCTGCTCTTCCTTCAGCCCAACATTTCCATTACTACTGTAAAGTCATAAAGACACACAGAACTAGGCCAAACCTAAAAGGTAATGGCACAGAACTAGGCCAAACTAGGAAGGCAATGGCATCGTCCTTGGGACACTCTTACTTCTTCTGCTGCTGCCCTTACTTTCCCAACCATCCTAAACCTCCTTTTCTTTCTCTTACTCCAAAATGCACCCTATCCTGCTCCCAAAGCTTCATGCTATCCATGTTTATTAAATGGATTCAGTGAGTTCATGAAATTGAGATGGGTAGGAAAGGATCCCTGGTTTCCTGATAGAGCCCTATTCCCTTTCACATGTGAAAGGAAAAGTGTAAAAGGAAGGTGCAATGATTAATTTTATGTGTCAACTTGTAGGCTATGGTGCTCAGTTGTTTGGTCAAACCCTAGTCTAGATGATACTGTGAAGATGTTTTGTTCATGTGATTAACATTCGTAATTGGTTGACTTTAGGTAAAAGAGATTACCTTTAATAATACAGATGAACCTCATCCAATTGATTGAAAGCCTTATGAGCAAAAACTAAGGTTTCCTGGTGAAGAAGGAATTCTGCCTCAAGACTGCAACATAGGAATCCTGCTTGAGCTTTTAGCCTGAGATTTCAGATTTCAGACTCAAGAATGCAACATCAAATTTTCCCTCAGTTTCTAGTCTGCTGGCCTGCCCCAAACTTGCCAGCTCCTACAATCATGTGAGACAGTTCCCAATTCTTTAAAATAAGTCTCTTTACATCTATATGTGTGTGTGTGTATATCTATATATACTTTTAGTTCTATTTCTCTATTGGTCCTATTTCTCTAGAGAACTCCAATTGATACAGAAGACAACTAACATCTCTGGAGCATCTACTCTGTGTCAGGAACCGTGTTCATCAAATTATATATATTAACTCATTGGAGGTAAAACTTTCCATAACCAGCCATGCAAAAGAGTCTGATAAATATTTTTCAATTGTCACTCATGATGGATTATTCCAAACATCCCTAAGTCATCTCCCATCCTTCCTCACTAAAGCTGCGTGATGTGGTAACCAATCATAAATGCTACTTCTGCCCTGGGGGAAGAATTTAAACATAGCAGCAGGCAAATGAATGAACACAAGCCCAGAAAAACTTGAGGCCTGCTATAAAAATGAAAAAGGAAACTCCTTGATAGTCTTCCATAAAACACAATATTCAAGAATGAAACATAAAAAGTAAACACTGTGTACTGATAAATATTTAAAAAGATAAAAAACTGCTACACAGATTCCATTTTAGGATGTGTAATTTTATACTTTCTAGAGGGAAAAAAATAGGAGTAATGTAAAATGCTATGTAAAAAAGGAGGCACTTTGCAATTTATCTATTCTCTGAGGTCAATTCCCATAATTTCCAAGAAAAGAAAGAATTTCAGTGCCTAGTTAGAGAAGAAACCAAAGAGGTGGAGTGGTTTACATGCCATTATAGATGTGCCTGAAGTGTAAACCACATTTCACTTTATTCCCGGGAGAACAGAGCCTGCCTGAAGGATGCAGATGAAAGGTTTTAAAATCAACAGCGTAATTGGAATATATTTTGGTGAATTTTTCCCAATGAAATAAAGATACATTTTACCTAACATAGGGGATTTGACGCCAAGCAGTGCCCCCTTTGCAGTTTCTTCCTAAGTACAAGACAGCACCTAGCAACAGACGCAATAATACCAATAACCACAACAAAACAATACCAGTAATAATAATAACACCTACCATTTATGGAGAGATTGTTTTGTGGACTCTATTTCATTGTTTTAAAAAATTTGGGGGCCAGCCCCATGGCTTAGTGGTTAAGTTCAGCACACTCCACTTCAGGAGCCTGGGTTCACGGGTTTGGATCTGGGGCATGGACCTACACCACTCATCAGCCATGCTGTGGTGGCAACCCACATACAAAATCAAGGGAGATTGGCACAGATGTTAGCTCAAGGGCAAATCATCCTCAGCAAAAAAATTTCTACAAAGCAATAAAATATACACTCCAATAAAATACTGGGAAAAGGACATTAAAAATGCATAAATAAAATACAATTGCCAATAAAATTAGAAAAAAGTTCAACTATGCTAATAAATACAGTAATGTGAACTAAGACAAGACTCCATTTCCATTGTATTTGTTTGTTAATGAAAATATCCAGTGTGGGTGAGGGTGCAGAGAAACAGGTGCCTTCAACCATCACTGAGTATTGGAAACTGGTAAGACCTCTCTGGAGGACATTTGACAACTGGGATCAAAGTCTCCATAACATGTATATCCCTTGATCCAGAAATATCTTTTCTTGAAACTGATCATCAGGAATGATAAACATGTGTACAAAGACATATATAAGGATATTTATCACAGTATTTATAGAAGTGAAAATATGAACATTAATGCACAAATAGGTATTCAGTTTAATTCTGGCACATCCATATGATGGAATACTCTACAGGTCAAAACAATGTTCTTTAGCAAAATATTTTGCAGTACAGAAAAATATTAAAACATTTTCAAGCAATGAAACAAATTTAAAAGGATATGTCATTCTGATGAATGTGGCCTTGCATAGCACACTTAACTTTCCCTGGGCCTCTATTTCATTACTTTTGAAATGTGAAAGTTGGACTGAATGAGAGCTGGAATCTGTTTTCCAATCTCCAATTCTAAGATTCAGAAGGTGTTGGTTTTGACCTGGAAAGGCTTCCCCTACATTTAAGAGATAGCCAATAGTTTCTGTCACTTTCAGCTCTAAATCAGAATTATAATTACTCCCATTACTCCATCCATAGATGTCACTAATTCTAATTGTGCAAATTTCACTCAAGGTGTGAGCCAATTTGAACAGGTGGGAATAGGCAGCACCATCCTTTGAGCTACACCATGAAGGCAAATTTTTCTCTTCAAAAAAGTTCGTACCATTTCACAAATGGTGCTGACACTCTTATTTAAGCTTAGCTATTAGTCAATCACACCACTATGCAAATAACTTGAAAGAGCTTGTATCCATCAGGATTCCCCAGAAACACTGAACTAGTTAGTGAGAGAGGAAGAGAATGAAATTGGCTTACATGTTTGGGCAAGCAAGTCCAAAACCTGTGGGGCAGACCAGCAGGCTAGAAACTAAGACAAGAGCTGATGTTGCAGTCTTGAGGAAGAATTTCTTCCTCCTCCAGGAACCCTGTTCTTGCTCTTAAGGACTTTCAACTGATTACATGAGGCACACCCAATTATCTAGGGTAATCTCCTTCACTTGAAGTCAACCAACTGTAGATGCTAACCACATCTACAAAATACCTTCACAGCAACACCTAGATCAGTGTTTGATTAAATAACTGGGGTCTATAGCCCAACCAAGTATAAAACGAACCATCACAGAGCTCATATTTTTCCTCCTGACATCAGGCTACAATCCTTCTTAAAAAAATTAAAATTTTGCTTGGACTTGCAAGTAAACAAGAATTGGAGAGAAGTAGAAAGAGGAGCAATTTTTAAAAAGAAGTACAAAACAGTTTCAAGCTTTAGCACAGATCTGGACCCAGATTCTCAAGCTCTCTCATCAGAAATGTCTCTCCATCTCTCACCTTTGATGTCTTTACGTAAGCTCTACTTTCTGGCAGTTTCCTTGTGAGTGGTGGCTGAATAGTAAAATTTCTACAGAAGAAGGGAGACTACTGTGGAGATCTAAACAGATAAACACGCATAAGTGGAGCCTTGTCTTTGCTTGTGTCTGTGGTTATTTTGCAGGGCCTGGAGGCTGTTTCCCACTCTGTTTCAAACCAATAATAGGCCTTTGTCTAAAGAGCGCTGCCCTGGTTGAGGTACATCAGGCCCAGGCATTTGCTCTGGCCTTTCCTCGGTTTGCTAAATCCATATATTCAGGTGTATGAAACAATGTGTTTGTTTTAGGAAGCCATAATTTTAGAAGGATGTACATAGTTAAAAATGCAAGTTAGGACAATGAGAATGGTCTGAATTCTTGGAAATATGTCTTACTAAGACAATGGCTGTCACTTATCTCTGTAGTTTTTCTAATTCAACTGATGGGAGGTTATTCAGTTTTCATAAACCTCTGCTGTAGTTTGATTACCTTGGTACTAGGTGAAAGATATTTGTAACAATCATGATCATACAGAAAACATAAGCCCTCACATTTTTCGCTGACATCTCAAAAAGAGACTCTCTGCTTGAACTTTGAAGTTAATCATTAAATGTCTTCCCCTAAAAAAAAAATATATATATATATGTATATATACATATACACACATGTGAAATTGCTTACCATAAGTAATCACTAAATAACCAATAAATTAAGAAATAAAGTCAGAAGATTATAGATTTATTCATTTCCTCACTACTTCCTACCTGTCTTTGAATTCTTGGATTGGAGCCTAAGGTATACCTCAGTGGTTTATCTTTAATCTCCATCCTGGCTCAGGACCAGTATCCCTCAGCTGCTTATCTCTCCATTGGTGGATTATGTCTTCACAGCCATTTATAGCCTATGTTACCTGCCTGGTCTGTGCAAAATAATCAAAGAAGGATTTATTTTGCCTTTTCATGAAGTCATAAAAATTTTCATTTGGCAGGTCTCTTAAAGATCTCCTAATCCAAGGACTTATTTTATGGTTAATAAAACTAGGCCTGGAGAGGTCAGGGCATTCACCCATCAGCACACAGGTAGCTAGAGGTGGGACAGAGACTAGGACAATCCATGATGGGAAACAAAGTTACACATAGCTCAAGCTAAAAGGACTCAATAGCTGATGGGAGGGGAAACTGATAAGAGTGAAAAAGAAAGTGATGTCATACTGATTAAAGGAAACCCACCCCAGCAGCACTATGGTTTTCATTCCACTGCATGACCCTTTCTATTTCTCCTTTCCTTCCAGGCACTTGTCAGACTGTGGTTCTTGCTTTCCCTGTGGTTGGGTAGAGCCATGCAACTGGTTCTCCCCATTGAGTTGGGAGTGAAAGTGACATGTAGCCTGTCACCTGGGCGCATGACTGAGCACTATGGGTCACGATACGTGTTCTTCCCATTGATTTTCCACTGAGTTGGAAGTGACATGTAGCCCCTCACCCTGTGTCTCTGAGGATGACCATGAAAACACGGAGTAAAAGTCTCAGCTGACCCATGTTGGATCTGTAGGGTAAAAAGAAATATACTTTTGTTATTTTAAATATTGCTATTTGGAGAATTTCTGTTAATTTTATTACAACTTAGCCTACCCTGACCAATACAGTCATCACACTGCTGCATAGTTATTTTACCTCGTTTCTTATCTGGCATCTGCAAAGAAAGGGAGTAGGAAAAATAAGAGTAGAGAGTTAGAGTCAATGTAGCATTCTGGATCTGAATTATAATCCCATCACTTACTACACGTGTGGCCTTAAGAAAGTTCACTTCTGGGCCTCAGTTTTCTATAAAGTAGGAATAATAGTACCATTTGAAAGGGTCATTGTGAAGATTAAATGAGCTGAGATGTAGCAAGCAGGCCATAGTATCCTGAAATTTTTGAGGCACTCAATTAACTGCTATTTCCTACTATTACTGTTGGAAACTAGTTCTTCAGATACCCAGGCCATTTCTCTCTCCACACCACCACCTTACCTCACATTCTTTATCTTACGGCTTCTGCTTTTTTTCCTGAATGTGTAACAGACCAGGAAGAAATAACATCATACTGCTAAGACAGTTAACCCAACACCACAACCCTGGCTCCTATGCTGGACAAATCTTTCAACAATCAGTAAACTCAGTTCTTCAATTTTCCTCTTCCCTTACCTACTTAGATTTCAGAGATGGAACTATATATAATTCCAGTTGCATATTAAAATAGTTAGGTCAGCAAATATTAAATGGTATTACTAATGGCTTGAGGTAGGCTAGTAGGGTAACCAAGAAAATTCCTTTAGAAAATGTTTTTTCAAAGAGTGATTTTTCCTTTATATAGAAGAAGGCAATTTGGAAGATGGTGACATAGGAGGCTCCTGAGCTCCCCTCCTCTAAGATCAGGAACAAGACAAGGATGCCCACTCTCACCACTTTTATTCATAATAGTACTAGAAGGCCTATCCAGAGTAATTAGGCAAGATAAAGAAATAAAAGGCATCCAAATCAGAAAGGAAGAAGCAAAATTGTCTCTATTTGCAGATGACATGATATTATATAAAGAAAACCCCAAAGACCCTACAAAAAAATATTGGAACTAATACACGATTTCAGTAAACTTGTAGGATGTTAAATCAATCTACAAAAATCAGTTGTATTTCTGTACACCAGCAACAAACTACCAGAAAGATAAATTAAGAAAACAATCCCATTTACAATAGCATTAAAGAATGAAATATTTAGGAATAAATTAACCAAGGAGGAGCAAGATCTGTATATTGAAAACTATAAGATACTGATGTAAGAAATTGAAGAGGTCACAAATAAACGGAAAAATATTCCATGTTCATGGATTGGAAGAATTAATATTGTTAAAATGTCCTTACTATCCAAAGCAATCTACAGATTCAATGCAATCCTTATCAAAATTACAATGGCATTTTTCACAGAAAGAGACAAAAATAATCCTAAAGTTTGTATGGAACCACAAAAGATCCTGAATAGCCAAGGCAATCTTAAGAAAAAAGAGCAAAGCTGGAGGCATCACACTTCTTGATTTCAAACTATATTACGAAGCTATATTAATGAAAACAGTATGGTAATGGCATAAAAACAGACACACAGATCCACTGGGGCCGGCCCGGTGGCGTAGTGGTTAGGTTTGCATGCTTTGCTTCTGCGGCATGGGGCTTGCAGGTTGAGATCCAGGGTGTGGACCTACACACCACTCATCAAGCCATGCTGTGGTGGCATCCCGCATACAAAGTAGAGGAAGACTGGCACAGATGTTAGCTCAGGGACAATCTTCCTAAAGCAAAAAGAAAAGGATTGGCAATAGATGTTAGCTCAGGGCCAAACTTCCTCACCAAAAAAACCCACAAAAAAACACAGAAAAACCAGACACACAGATCCATGGAACAGAATAGAAAGACCAGAAATAAACCCATGCATATATGGTCAATTAATTTTTGACAAAGGAGCCAGGAATACACAATAGGGAAAGGATAGTATCTTCAATATATGATGTTGGTAGACACATGCAAAAGAACAAAACTGGGCCACTATCTTACTCAAAATCAAAATAAAAAAATCAACTCAAAATGGATTAAAGACTTGAACATAAGAACTGAAACTGTGGAACTCCTAAAAGAAAACATAGGAGAAAGCAACTTGACATTAGTCTGGGCAATGATTTTTTGTATTTGACTCCAAAGGCAAAGGCAACAAAAGCAAAAATAAACAAGTGAGGCTACTTCAAACTAAAAACTGTCACAGCCAAGGAAACCATCAACAAAATGAAAAGGCAACCTATGGAATAGGAGAAAATATTAGCAAACCACACATGTGATAAGGAGTTTATACCCCAAATATACAGGAAACTCATACAAATTAATAGCACAAAAACAAATAATCCAATGAAAACAAATAATCCAGTTAAAAAATGGGCAAAGAACTTGAATAGAGATGTCCCCAAAGAAGACATACAAATAGCCAACAGGTACATGAAAACGTGCTCAGCATCACTAATCATCAGGGAAATGCAAATCAAAACCACGGGGAACTATCACCTCCCATCTGTTAGGATGGCTATTATCAAAAAGACAAGCAATAACAAATGCTGGCAAGGATGTGGAAAAAAGAGAACCCTTGTGCACTGTTGGTGGGAATGTAAACTGGTGCAGCCATTATGGAAAACAGTATCGTGTTTCCTCAAGAAATTAAAAATAAAACTACCTTATGACACAGCAATCCCACTTTTGGGTATATAGTCAAAAGAAATGAAATCATTATTTCAAAGAGATATCCATACTCCCAAGTCCATAGCAGCATTATCCATAATAGCCAAGGTATGAAAACAATCTGTATCCTTCAATGGATGAATGGATAAAGAAAATGTGATATATAAAGTGGAACAGTACTCAGCCTTAAAAAAGAAGGAAACCCTATCATTTTTGACATCATGAATGAAACTGGAGGGCATTAGGCTAAGTGAAATAAGCCAAAGAGAGAAAGACAAATACCACATGGTATCACTTACATGTGGAATATTTAAAAAAAGGAAACTCATGGAAACAGAGAATAGAAAAGTGGTTCAGGGCCTTGGGCGGATGGGGTTGGGGGTGGGGGTAGGCCCAAGGAATTAAGGAGAGGTTGGTAAAGGGTATAAACTTTCAGTTATAAGATGAATAATTCTGAGTATCTAATGTGTAACATGGTGACCATAGTTGATAACACTGCTTTGTACAACTGAAATTTGCTAAGAGAGTAAACTTAAACATTCTCACCAAAAAGAAAAAGATACAAAAATATTTTGTTTGATCTACCTAAATATTATGTTCAATCTCGATTCTTCCCAAATCGTGAGAGAAAAATACCAAAATAGTTTAAAGAAGCACAGAAAACTTTTGAAATATAAGTTAGAAGAAGATAAGGAGTATGTGTAAAATGAGAAAAATATGTTTTTTATGGTATGAGTTTCCGATGATATTTCCTGAAAACCATATGCCGAATAAATGAATAAACGAAAAAAAAAAACTTTGTTATAAAGAATTCCATGACCAATAAAAGTAAAGGCAGATGTTTGCATAAAAAAAAATACAATTTCGATAAGATTTTACCAGAAATTTAATTTAATTTAAACAGAGATAAGTTGATAGAGAGAGATCAAAAGAAGCAGATTTTCTCCATTAAAAACGGAAGATTAACAGAGAAGTTTCCCAGTTAACAAACGTGGCCACCTAGAAAGGAGAATGCGTTCAGATGATCAACATGATGCCACAGAAACCATGGAATTGACGTTCTCGAGATGTTAATAATTTAAATTGCCTTGCAAGTGATTACTAAAACTATTTCAGCCCACTCACTTCTTTGGGCCCCAGAATTTGCATTGACTGATCTTGCTCTTACTGACATGATGAAAATATAGCACCTTCTTACAATAGCTATTGAGTTCCTCCAGTTTCCTCTGGACATACTGTATGTGGTCTTCTAAGTTCATGCCCATCTCTCGTTAGGTCCTCCCTGAATGATTTAGGTGTTGGACTCAATGTTTATTTCTATGGACACTCTAGGTTATACCTTCACACATTAGATGTTTCCAAAGTGAATTGTATTAAATTAGTTTCTCACCACCTCTCTTTAATTTTGTTCATTCAAAGGAAAGGGTAATGTTTAACATGATTTAAAGTAGACACAGAGTTGGGGTGACTAAGTGATCAATTAATAGGATACGACATAGAACATTTCCTTCAACAGAGCAAAATTTCTCTAGAATGAAACTATTTCTCCCTGTTCCCCCAGCCAAACAGGAAAAGTGAGGTAGAATGGATGCATGAAACACTTAATCTATTCATGCTCTGACAAAGGTTGTTAGGAGGTACAGCATGTCTGCAAAACCTAGGGAGACCCCATGCCTTCAAAGTGAGTTTAATTCTTTCATACCTACACGAATTCTTCTCTTCATGATTTTAGCCTCTAACACATAATCTCAACCAAATTTCTCCCCAGACTCCTCCACACACACTCTCCCCCTACCAGTGGAGTTTGCTCCACTTCAACTATGTACTTTATTTGCATAACATCTTAGTACAGTGCCACGAGCACCGGGAGGTGGAACCACAGTCCAGATCAGCTAGGATTTCAGCTTTACCTGGTTGTACTTCAAATGTGTGCTTTTAGTGCTTTTCTTTCTGCAATTGCAAGAATACAAATATCCTATAGTCTTTTTCTTCTCCTTATTGTATCTGTCCCTTCACAAGTGCCGATTGACCAGCATACTTTGCCTCAAGTTTGCTCACTTAGCTGGGTTTATTTCTACCAGCTATGCTTGATCATTTCTGCTCGCCCAACACAATAGCTTTCCTCATTTCATCCATATGGACATTCAACACTTGCAAACATAGCGATAACACAGTATCTCCCAAATAAATACTGTTCTGGAAATGTTAACTGTATTCTGGGGAGAGGGAGGGAGTGTTTGGTTTTTAAAAAGTTTGCAATGTTGTTAGGCTAAGATTTTTAAATGTCTTTATTGCAGGTCTTTTCAGAGTCTTTAAGCTGTAATGTGCACTGTAAAACTCCTAAAGTGGGATACAGAATATATAATTTCATATACTATATGACCATGGTTCTTTTTCCCAACTTTAGTTTACTGTCATAGGAGCATTGCATATGGAAAAAAGAGTACTAAGTTCAGCAGCAGTTAATTCAAGATTACTAAGTAACAATCCCTAAAATAGCTCCATTAAAAACCTATATGACAGTCTTTTTGCTACAGTTGTTATATTTACTTATACTATGCTTTATACTAAAAGTGATTTATTATGACTTCAAAAAATATTTTTAAATACCATAAAATATAAATTAAGTGAAAAGAGAGACATCAGAGTGAAAAAAAAACAATGGGAAGAATGCTAAGATAAGCCCAGAGTAAAAAATAGAGAGAATATAAAAATGTATTCTAGAAAATCCTACACAAAAGCTAATGGGAGTTCAAATTGCCTCTGAGCTTACTAACAGTGAAAATCAAAAAGGGAAAAGCAATCATTTATAAGATTTGTAATGCCCACAAGATCAAACCATAGCAAGTGCTTTGGAGAAACATAGCGTCTCCTGTGTCCTATGGACTGAGAAATTTTCTCTTCTGGATCTTCACAGAGGAGACAATGTGTGATTCAGCATAGTGGGTCCCAAACCCAGCTACATATTAAAAATCACCTGGGAAGGTTTGTAACATACATCTTCCCAGTCCCCACCACAGAGCTACTGAATTAATATTTTAATAAGGTCCCTAGGTAATTCTTAAGCCAATCTGGAAGATCAGAAATCAAGAATTCCTATTTTGATAGACAATATCCTTGTTAAAGTTATTTGAGCAGTTGCTTTAGCCAAAGATTTCACCTTCACAAGGAAATATATACTTGGTCAATTACTTGAAGATATTCCTTTAATGTATTTTCAATTGTCTCCCTGTTCAACAACAGAGGAATTTCCTATAAATAAAAATTATATTTGAGGCCCACTTCTCTGAAAGCCTGTGATTCCATTACCCAATTGAAGTATTCAATAAAGTCAGTGAATATTTATTTGGAAAACCCTCAGCTACAATAAAACACAACTTAAAAACAAAAACTTTCATTTATAAGCATATTCTTCTCTCTAACTCAAAATGATCAACATTAATTGGCGACAGAATTCTCCACTTCTGAAAGCTATATAAACAAACACAGATGTCAAACAAGAAACAAACTGATAGGATACACAAAATTATCTCAATTGCCTTGCAAGGTGACATTGAATATATTAAACAAAAGTTGGAACGAAAATTTAATTTACGAATCTCACAAGAATATTGGTTTCATATAATAACAGATAGTTCTTATACTATGAATTTTCCCTCAAGGAAGGAACACCAATGGAGAATAATCTCTAGAAATTTTCATACTCTGGTACAAAACAATAAAACAGATCAGAAATTATCTCATCAATGTTGGGAGAAATGTCAAAATAAAAGCACAGATTTGCATTCCTTCTGGGGATGCTTACAATTGCTTAGTTTTGAAAGCGGAGGAAGCGAGGTTTATAAGGACGTGCTCCACAGACAGGAGTAAGACAAGGATGACTTCAAAGAGTGACGAGAGTTCTATCAGTTTGGGGTCAGGAGGGCTTGTCACCATAAATTGCTGCTGTTTATTGAAAATGCTAAGGATCACGAGGACATTGTTTTTCTTAGCTATCCCAGGTCCAAAAAGAGCAAAGAAAAGAAAAGCCAACAATGATGAAAGTGACAGGAAAATAAAATGTGGCTCAATAAAAGGAAGAACTCTATGACAATTAAAAGCAAAAGTGAGTTACCTGAAACTGGAAAAATTCATAAAAAAGTCATCAGACCGTTCGACTGGCATGTTGTAGAGCAGTAGTTCTTAAACTCTAGAGTGTATCTGAATCACTGAGAAAGCTTGATAAAACAGTTTTCTAGGCCATATTTTCAGAGTTTCTGTTTCAGTAGGTCTGGAATGAGGCTCTAGAATTTACATTTCTAACAAATTCCCAAATAATGCAAACTCTGTTGGTCCTGGACCATACTTTGAGAACCTCTGTTGCAGTATATGGGTGACAGATTGGCATGCCTACAGGATCTAGCCAAGATTACTCATCTTGATTGCTGAGATTACTTATCAGCTGATTGCTGCTCTGGGGTACACAGGTTAAGTGTTCTGGTTTCTCAATATAAACTTTATAAAAATCCAAGTTTTTATAAGAAATCTCTTGATTTTTAAGTATTGGCAACTGATTTTTTAAAAAATATTTAAACACTGGGGGCCTGGGTTCGATCCTGGGCGCGCACCGACACACCGCTTGTCAGGCCATGCTGTAGCGGCATCCCACGTAAAGTGGAGGAGGATCAGCATGGAAGTTAGCTCAGGGCCAGTCTTCCTCAGCAAAAAGAGGAGGATTGGCATGGATGTTAGCTCAGGGCTGACCTTCCTCACACACAAAAAAAAGATCGAATTTACAAGGGGCCGGCCTCGTGGCGTAGCGGTGAAGTGCGCACGCTCCGCTGCTGGCGGCCCGGGTTTGGATCCCCGGCATGCACTGATGCACCGCTTCTCCGGCCATGCTGAGGCCACGTCCCACATACAGCAACTAGAAGGATGTGCAGCTATGACATAGAACTATCTACTGGGACTTTGGAGAAAAAAAATAAATAAATAAAATTAAAAAAAATATTTAAACACTGAGCTAAACCACCCACATCCATGGGCCTGATTAGGCCTGTGTATTCAGAGTTTGAAATCTCTGTTGTAAAGGGATTCCTGCATCAGGTAAGGAATTTTGTTTAAAAAAATACAGATTTAGAATTATTCTATAAAGCTAAAGGTGAAGTTCAAAGACCCAAGTTGTCAAAAATAATAAGTATAACAAAGTGTCAAACAGTAAAAAATATACCAACACTCTCTTACATTTTTTCAGTTTACTAAGTACTTTTGTATATTACCTCATTTTATCCTTAAACTCATAAAAGAAGTGATGATTTTACTGTCATCTCCATTTTCCAGATTAAGAACCTGAGACTCAGAGAGGTTGAATGTCCAGAATTTTAAAACCCTACTATGAAACATTTGTACTATTTTCCTATAGAAATAGCTTGATGCTTTTAAAAGTTATTCACAGCCATGTCTACTTATAACATTTGGGGAAATAAACCTTTTAAAAGTTTAATAATGTAGATTGGGATTGGGATCTATGTTGGCCCAAGAACAGGTAGGTTGGGCAACCACCAAGGTAATCATCATTAACAAGAAGTAATTGTGAAGTAGTGCTAAATTCAAAGTACTGTACTGTGCTTACTAAAGTAAAATCTCCTGTGGAACTTAGAGAAAATATAAGTGTTCAGGGCCTACTCCTGAGAACAGTTATGTGCCACATAACGACGTTTCAGTCAATGATGGACCACATACATAACGGTGGTCCCGTAAGATTAGTACCATGTAGTCTAGGTATGTAGTAGGCCTCATATACCATCTAGTTTGTGTAAGTGCACTCTGTGATGTTCGCACAATGATGAAATTGCCTAATGACCTATTTCTCAGAATGCACCCCAATTGTTAAGCGACACTTGACTGTATTCTATTTTAGAAGGTCAGAGGTCAATGGGAAGGAATGACTTTCTACTATCACTTGTCATTTATGCTTAATTGTGCTCAAGAAGGCTGAATTTTGATACAAATTTTTTACCCCACTCTTTTCTATTCTTTTGATCAAAAATGTGACCATAAACACAAAAACTAACCCATTATAGGGATATTCAAGGAAGAAAGTACTAAATTGTTCCAATGAATGAAAATCTATTTTCTTCTTCAAGATAGCCAGAGAAAAAGATGATCCAGTTCTTTTGATGAGACATTTTATGTTCAATAACTGTCAGTTCAGGAACATATTCTTTCCTGGCTAAAGCCTTCGGTCTGGAGCATCTCCCATCTATGTGTTCTTAATTCATGACCAGTTGCATGCTATCCTTTGTCTAGACCCTTTATGTCATATGTCACACACCACAGCCCAATGTCTATGTGATTAGTAAAGTTTTTTAAGTATAATTAAAAAAAAAAAACATAGAAAAGGAGAAATGGCCATATTTTTCCAAATGAAACATCAGGATACAAATAAAAGCCTTCCAAGTACTTGAAGTTAAAACCACCCTAAAAATGCATGGTCACTTGGTTTTTTGATATAAATGTGAGCATCTATGTGTATAACTCTATTGATAAAACATACCAGTCCAGCCTCCATTCTCTCCAGTCTGAGACCTCAATGGAATAATTGTCTCCCTGCTCTCAACGAGGGGAAAGAGGAAAACCATTGGCTTTAGAATCACACTTCCTGCGTCAACTGACTTAAAGCATGTCACTTAATTTCTCTGGGTCTTAGATTCCTCCTTTGACTGAAGAAAAAAATAAAAGCTAGAACAATTATATTTATTTACTGGTAGTTTTATGAGGAGTAAGTGAAAGAGATGACATACATGAATGGAGATATCGGTCCTGCAGTAATTTCCCAATTTATTTTTATTTCCTTACTGTCTTCTCTTCTATGTCACCCACCTTCAACATTTGCTTCTGAGTCTGGTAGTGTAAATCTGGGTTTCTCAACCTCAGCACTATTGACATTAGGACCAGATCATTCTTTGTTACAGAAGCTGTACTGTATATTGTAGGATGTTTAGCAGCATCTCCATTCTCTACTAACTAGGTGCCAGTAACAGCCCTTTGCACACAGCTGTGACAACCAAAAATGTCACCAGACATTGTCAAATACCCCTTGAGAGTGGCAGGGAATCACCCCTAGATGAGAACCACTGGTGTACATATAGGGACAGCCATAAGAAGTAGACTCAACTTTTGCTTGCACCTCTGACCACACCTCTGAGAGGAAAGAAATAAGTGAGCAGCCTTAAATCTATCTGTCTTTAAGTCTTAGTGTTAGAGAATATCAAGTGGAATCATCAAAGTAATAGATGACTCTTTCACTAAGGTGGTGTGTATTTGAGAAAGACAAGACAAAAACTAAAGAGCAAATCACATTTCTGAAATGCTTCCATCTTCAGGCAGACTTTTATATTATAACTCCGTTAAAAAAGTAATCTCTCTCTCTCTCTCTGTTTTTCTCTCCCTCCTTCCCCGCCTTCCTGCCTCTCCCAGCCCCAAGTACACTTTTGGCCTCAATAAATTAGTGTAATAAAAACTATACCAAAAAATATAGTGTTATTGAGGACATTTCCAAGTTATAGTATTGGAGAGAGTATCTTGAATAAATAGATTGTTGTTTTAAACCGAATTCATGATACTATTAAGTTTTCAACCTCATAGTCTGGAGAGGAGCATTTCAAAGATAAACTATCTTGATATTTTCATTTCAAAGACAGGTAATAAGTGGAATACAACAATTTCCAGGGTACCTCAGACAGCATAATCTACTTTATGCAACCAGTCACCATTCTGAGGTTTCTCAAAGAGGTTTACTTTACAGTCAGTCTGAGAAGCTGCAGGATTTGTGATGACAGTACTGCCTACATGGTAAAGATGGATGACTTGATTAATAAATTCAGAGAGAAGGGGATAAGAGGGGAGGACAAAGTGAAGTGCAGAACTAAAATGAAAAGATAAGATAGGTAAGGGAAAACACAGTCAAGAGAGGAGGGAAGGAAAAAAAGCAGACCTAATGTTCCCATTTCATGTATTAATATTTGGATACACTATATTTCTAAGAAAATGTGATTATAAAATATGAAATATGTGCTTCCACCCAGAATATATTCCTCCTCCCTCTCATATCTTATTTTATAGGTAACAAATGTCCTCAAAGATGTATAACACTGATCTATTCTGACTACCATTTAGGAGACACATGTCTTTTCAGAGCCAGCAACAGGAAGTGTCTCCTCTGCCAGGGGAGCCCGATATAATAGGAAGGGAGAAAAGGGTTGTTATCACTCCTGTGTGAATAAGGAAATTGAAGATTAAACAGGGTACTGCTTGTGCTCTGAAATTTGTGGTTAATTTAATCAGACACCCGTGTGGTTCAGGGTCTTAATAACAAAAAAGCAAGTTCCCTTGATAATTGATTTTACTTTTTTTTTAAGTTAGAGAATTGCAGGCCTGAAAAATGCAGAAGAAAATGTACTTCCTGGAGGAAAAAGTGATGTGTGAAAAGGTAGCAGCAGCACTTAGAGAATATTTAAGAGCATCATAGAGTTTTTGAGGATTGTGTAGCATCTTATGTTAGAAAATATGCATGCAATACTCTGGTGTGCAAGACTTCAGGACTGGGAATGACAGGAGTTTCTTCCTAGCACCAGCCTTAGAGATAGAAAAGGTATCTGTACGCTCAGTGCTGCTCAGTGTTGCAGAAAAGGAGCAGTAAATAAGTGAGTGTGTTGATTCACAGGCCCTGAGGTCTACGGTAGAATATACTGATGAGAGAAGAGAGATAGGAGAGCAAGCTCCACAGCACGGGGACTGCCTCTGCCCGAGCAGCGGCTTCTCCCTGCAGTGTTTCTCTCTCCCCTACAGGCTGGTGCCTCTGTCTTGTCAATCAAGCCCTCACCAATATTCGACCCTCACCTCCCATCATGTATATGCGTAATAGCATTTGAATTAAAGAAGAATTTGAGGTGCAAAGAGCAAATGGCTCAGTCACAGCCGTGCCTCAGGACTCTGCAAAACCCAGATCTCTTGGGACTCTCCCTGCCCTCTACCCTCCAGTCAAGCCTCACAGAGTCCCATGTGGAAAAATATCATCAGCTACAAAGTTTGCCAGTGCAAGACCTTCAACAACTAGGAAGACAACTGATTTGATATTCAAAACAAATAAGGGCACCCAAACTTAAGTCTTTTGAGTTAGTGACCTTTGCTTAGCTTCCTGATCTCTCTATTTCTTTGGTGAGCAATAAAATGCAGATTCCTACTGCCTTGATGCTTCTCAGACAAGCCAGGATGGGCAGAACTGCCTTGATTTGCTGTCTGCTGAAATAGAGGCCACACTAAACACAGATTTTCCTTAAATCACTACCCAATTAGAGATTAGAGATTTAAAGTGCCTTTTGTGTCCTCAACTATGGAACTGTCCTTTTTAAAATGATGGTTTCTCAAACTTCCTCTGAGGAATTTACCATTTACTTACTGCCTTAGAAATGAAAGCATAGGGTATCAAGAAAGAGGAGAATAAAGTGTGAAGTGCCAAGGAGACGTAGCCAAAGATGTTGACTGGCATCAGCAAGTGTGTCTCGAATATCCATTCCAGTGGGCTTATGCTGAGCAAGGGACTAAGACTTTGTCCGATAGAATCATAGCACCATAGCTCTTTGGAATCTTAAGGGCCTTAACAGTAATCTAGTCTAACTCAAATCCTTTCACTGATAAAATATATAGAATAACAGACCCACAGTTAGGTGCCTTGCCCAACATCACCCAAGTTGTGTTATCTTTATGTTGTCATTGGTAAGAACTTTGAAGAAGCTGACTTTTTTACCCTACTTGCAAGCTAACAAGTTAGCCTGCCACGGTATCATGAATGCTGGCAGAAGATATGAGACTCGTGGCTCAGAGACAAAGGACTTTATTACTCAAAGCAAAAACAGTAGCCAGAGTATCAGCATTTTCTTGTGCCGATGACACCTGCACATGCAGTGGGTTGAGTTATAGGAGAGGAACCCTGAGCTTAGGGAATCTTAATTCTTTTATAATGGACAATAAGCATGACTGCCCTGTGCTCCAGATAATCATGATCGTCAGGAAACTCCAGTCAAGATAGTCTAGAAAAACGTATTCAGTGCTTCTGCTTGCAGTTGTGCAGAAATCTCAGAGACCCATAGAGAACTGACTTCCAACAATATCCACCCCTCCTTTCTACAAAATCTTGGCTTTTGCCAAATGTTTCTGAGTACACTACTCAGTCAGTCACTCTGATAAATCTTACTAACTGAGGCTAGGACCAAATCTGCCAATTTGCCTTGTACAGCATTTAATTAAGGCTGCTATCAACAGGACTCCAAGCAGTAAGACGAGGCTAACCTATGGTATAGACTTCAGCCATGCCTCCCCACCTCCGGGTTCCAGACCCAACCAATTGAACAAGGCCCATAAACCATCCAGGGTCTACCTTAGGAAGCAAGGTTCATTTCTCCTTATGCTTTGGTATGACTGTCCATTTGGTCTGGGGTATTAATCCAGGTACAGCACAATGTATTTGTGGTTGCACAGATTCCATCCTATCCCACAAGGAGGAAATCTAGGGCAATTTTATCATCCATAATAATCCAGGCCAGAGTGTGGAAGAGGACCTGAAAGTTTTCCAGAGTAAGAGGCTAAAGACAACCCCTACTATGACTGATTTCCCCAGTAGGAATATTGCCCATAGAGTGTACATAAACAACAAATCAGTTATCCCTCTGGGAAGAGTAGAAGTGGTTTGCGCCCATTCCAACCTAGAGCTTTTAGGAGGGTGAATGTGCCTCCTGCATGTTCTTTCCACTCTTCCCAGCTTCATGTAATCCATGAAAAGTCCAGGGGAAGTTGGAGGCCCTGTTGGAAGGAGGCTAAGTCCCTGAGTTCCCTCACTGAGGTAAACCACACTGACATAAGCACTTGCTCTGAGTTGTTATGTGAGCAAGAAATGAACTTCTGTCTTGGAGCCATCACAAATTTGCTGACTTTCAGCGATAGAACCTACACTAAATCATGACACAGCAATTCTACTTTCAGGTATTCTCCCCAAAGAAATATGCACAGGTGCAAAAGCAGCCTTAGTGATAGACAACAAATGGAAAGAGCCTAAATGAACCATGACTGGCCCAGACAATGAATTACTATACAACAGTTAAAATGAGTATCCTAGATTCACATGCATCAATATGGTTAAACCTCAAAAACATAATTGCTGACCGTAAAAAGAAAGGTGCAATGATACATACATTCTGATGTCATTTATGTAAAATCATAAAACACATAAATAACAGTATATTTTGTTTCTTGATAACTACATAGGCATTAAAAATTTAAGTATTCATGGAATTGATACAGTCCAACTTTAGAATAGGAACTACTTCTGAAGACAGGAAGGAGGAAGTGATGCAGGAGGAAAGCATTTAGCTGTATTGACAATTATTCTGTCTCTTTAAAAGGAGGGAGAGAGAGAGCTTTGAAGCAAAAAGAATACGGCAAAATGTTAACATCTATTAAATATAGGTAAAGAGTGCTTGGTCTTTGTTACACTATTTTCTATGCTTTTGTGCATGTTTGAAATATTCCATAATTAAAAATAATCTTTAAAGCAATAAAGGGATATTTCTCTATTCCTAGAGGCCTGTCACTATGAACTCCTACAGTTTATCCAATCTACTTGCATGTGAAAATCTTTGGGGAGAAAGAAGCGTAATTTGACTAAATGCAGGATGTTATTGAATTCTTGCTCTCTGGGGAAATAAACAATGCATAGTAACTGCTTCAGATGCATAGTCAACAGGGAATCATCCAATTTTACCCATCTTCAGCAAATGCACGGAATCAAATGCAAAATTTAACACTCTGGGACTACGTTGTGAAGCCACGGCATTCACTGGAGGTCCTCAGGTACATGAAATAATTAATGGACTATGCTCACCCATAGCTAATCTTCTCATCTCTAAAACAACTTATGGGAAATTGTCTTCACTTAATAACTAATCAGAGTATAACTCAATACAAATTAAAATATTTCTTATATTTTTAACTACCTCAGATCACTGTTCAAAAGTAGTTTAAATGGATTGAAATTGTTTATGATTGATGAGGCATGGGAGTAAAGTGGTAGATGTCACATCAACACTGGCCAAGTCCTACCACCTCCTTTGCAGGCATTCCTTGATCAACCAAGTCCATAAAAATCTCCCCTCTTCTGACCTCTTAGATACTATGTGTCTACTCTCAGTTAGTACTTATGTGATTAATGAACATTTACTAAACATTTTTTTTTCATTCAATTGTATATGCCTTGTTTGATATATTTTTGTATCCTCCACAGCCCCTAGTACTGAACTTTATACAGATTAGATTTTGGGGGTAAATTTTGTTTATTAGCTTATATCTGCTGTACACAGTTCAACTTTGATTTTAAGACTCAATTGTACGTCCCTTGGTTTGAGCTTTATAATCCTTCCTCACTTTACCTTCCAATACAATACCCAGCATATAGTATATGGCTAATGTTTTTTTGATAAACCAGTTAGTCAAATGAATCAATAAATAAATCCAAATGTCTTAACACAGTTCAGCATAAGGAAACATTCTTTCTGATTTCAAATGAGGAGGTTAGAGGCAGAAATTGATCATTTTTGCACTTAATCTCTTCCTCTTTTTCCCTCTATTACTTCTACAATGAAACAGATTGACCATTTGTAACTATTCTTGAGAGCAAACTATTCCTGAGCTGTACCCTTAACATGACAGAAGGATTAGAAAAGTCTTGCCTGGAAGAGCAAATTAAGAGTTAACAGGATGTGTTCTATCCTTTACCTGAAAAAAAAAACAGAAAATAGTCAAAGGGTAGACTTTGCTAACAAGCTTAGGCTTCACAAGAAAAGTATATATCATCTCAAAGATTATGTCACTATATTCTACGGCAGGTAAGCATTTCTCAGGCAGTTGAGACATATTTACTCTGACACATCAATTATTATCCAATGACAAAATAACAAAATGCTTATAAAAGGAACTGAAGAACTAACACCTCTGGACTAATGAGCACAGAGTCTACGGGGGACGTCTAAATAGGCAAAAGTCAGGATCTCTCCTCCATCACAGTCTCACACTTTCTTTTGCCCATTCTACTTGAGAACACAAATAATGTGAACAATGGACTCAAATACACAAATAATTATAAAGGTGAATTTTAATCTAAGATTTGCATTTCCTTCTCTTCCCCTACAAATCACATGCCAAAATTACCAAATATGTTGATTTCAGGTTGGACAATGGCACTTCTCTCGTTACAAGTCATCTGTGGTTTCCTATTACATAGGAATAATGTTCATAGTACTTAGCAAGACATTAAAAGATCTTCACGTTTGGGTCCCATTTTATTTCAGAAAACTGTATCCTACTACATCCCTCCATTCACTTTAATTTGACATGCCAATCTATTTGCCAACCCAAATACCGAGAATAGACCACGTTCTTCTTCCACTTGGTGTCCCTGCTTAGGTGGTATCTTGAAGCTGAAGGGCTCTTCTACACTTTACTCACACATTCAAAGGTCTACACATCTTCTAAGACCTAACTCAGTTGCCTCTTCTATGAAGCCTTCCCGGATCACCCCAGGCAAGTTAAATGTCCTTCCATGGAACCACAGCAAATTTCTTGCACATTGATTTAACTCTATTATCAATGTATCTTTTGTAAGTGAAGGCTATTTGAATGTCTTAATTCCTTCCTACATTATACATCCCTATGGTTAGGATCCGGGTCCTAGAACCACAGTGCTTAGCACAGTGCTTTGCACTCCCTGGGCCAATGAATATTTGTTCCATGAGTAAATGAACAAATAAAAATGTACAGTCGTTTAGTTTACACTTTTAATTTGTGATTTCATAACACATAGAGTCCAATAAGCTATAAAATCATTACAACCAAAGGGAGCAGTAAGATGCGTAATCTACAGAGTAGACTTTAAACAGGGCAGAGAGTAAAACAGAGATATTACAGTGGAATTTCAGTGTAAAATTCGTGCTGCAGTGCTGTACAAAGGGAAGAACACTCATTTGGGGCCATCAGACCTGAATTCACATTCTTACTCAACCACTTAACTCATCTGAATCTATTTCCTCATCTATATAATGGAAGCAGAAATCTCTACCTGTCAGTGCTATTTTAAGAATCAAATGAGAGAATGTGTGTGTAGGAGGGGGTGTGGAGTGGAAAGGGGGAGGAGACTGTTGTGAGATATTAACCCAGGGATTTTTTCTTGTATTACTGTAAACTCTCATCAACTAGATGTTTATTGCCTCAAGGAAGGCATGAGAGAGCAAAATGAGAGTAAACAAGAGTCATGAGTTTTGAGTTTCAGGAGTCTAAAGTTCAGCCAGGAATGGAAAGAAGTCATGGAAGGAGTAGGAGCAAACTTTCCTTTTTCCCACCTGCGAGGCCTCAACTCCTGATTAGACACAAATCCCCAGGTTGGAGGATGGAGGAGAGCTAGAGGGGAACACAGATTGACTACTGCAGTGCTGGGAAAGTAGAGCCTTCTATGGGGACCTACCTCAGCCTGAGCTCTGGGAAGAGTGGAGAAAATCACTGGATAGGTTTATGGGATTTGAGACCAGCAGAGGCCTGTGCCTCATTTCTCAGGCAGCAACAAGACCGCTGTGGAGAAATGGCCGAGAAGTGTGTCCAGAGCAGAGGGGGCCTTACACAGCCTCACTGAGTTCCTGTGACTCATTGCAGCCAAGAGGCAGTAGGAGCATCGCACGTACCTACAGTGACATGGAAGCGGATGAACTCTCCCACAGCCTCTCAGACGTCCTGTAACCCCAGCACCAGATCAGAGATATATTACGTTTTCTGTAAATCCCAGAGTGTCAGAGAAGATGCAGAGAGAGGCATAGCCCAAGGGGCCTTCAGAACAGGAACAAGAAGCAATTGTAGCAAGACCTTCATGAGTGAGTGACAATTACCTGGCGGGAGTGAGGTTGATGACAGTGACCAGACGCAGCACAGCCCGCCCAACATCTTGGCACTGCACAATGCCCCTCACCCGGAGCATGGATAAAAATCCCAGGGAAGGAACAGAGGGGAAGACTGAACTGACTGAGATTAAGTTTCTGACATCCAAAGGATGGGATTTCATAAGAGAAATTACATTAAGTTTCAGAAAAAGAAATGAGAGAAGTTAACATTTCTTACTCTCCTGAGTTTATAGACCTAGGTTTTACTTATGCAAAGCACTCAGCCCAGAATTTGCACAGACTGCTCAGCAAATGTCGGTTCCTTCCTCTCCTCCCCTTGCCTCCTAGAGGGACAGCATCAGAATTTTGAATGGGTATTTAGTATTTTCTACTAGACACAGGAGTTGGAAAACTTTTTCCGTACAGGGCTGGTAGTAAATATTTTGCAGGCCATAGGGTCTGTCACAACTACGCTACTCTGCCCTTACAATATAAAATCAGCATTATATATACATAAATAACTGAGTATGGCCATGTTCCAATAAAACTTTATTTTCAGTAACAGGCAATGTCTGGGGCCGGCCCTGTGGCATAGCAGTTAAGTTCGCACACTCCACTTTGGCAGCCCAGGGTTCGCAGGTTCGGATCCTGGGCCCAGACCAATGCACTGCTTGTCAAGCCATGCTATGGTGGCATCCCACATAAAGTAGAGGGAGATGGGCACGGATGTTAGCCCAGGGACAATCTTCCTCAGCAAAAAGAGGAGGATTGGCAACAGATGTTAGCTCAGGGCTAGTCTTCCTCACACACACACACAAAAAACAAACAGGTAAATGGCTTGGATTTGGCCTGCAGGTCATGGTTGACCCACACCCAGACTAGAGGAAGGGAAAGTGGCTTAAAGAGCTGTTAAACTAATTATCAAAGAATATAGGCCCGAGCTAAGATGGCAACCATGGAATGGAAAGGCATAAGTACATTGAGGAAGAAGAGGCAAGCAGCTACAGAAAGGGGGATAGGAGAACAATTCAAAAATGATTTCTACCCTGGTAGACTGAAAGAATGAGGTTCTACAAATAAAAATGGAGCAGATGGAAAAAGTGTGGAATCCAAAAAGAGAAGAGAATGTAAATACCTCCTTTAGCAACAGAGGTCTTGATGCTCCCACATATGTGAAGAATTCAAAGGCAGAAAGGGCATAGAGAAATGACGGTTCCTGCAGGTTCAAGCTCCAACACTTCAATAGTCATAACAGTGCAATATAATATTTCACAGGTGCTGTCTTGACTCAGTGTTAAAGTTGTGGCTAAAAACTCTCAGTTTCCTTTTGTTTTTTAGCAATTTGCTAAGCCCCACCACAACCATTTCACTTATCAGACTCCCACTCTCCAAGACCACTAGGCAAATATCCCAACCTCCCCAGGCCCAGTTGTGCCACACAACTAGGGACAGCGTACGTGCCCCAGACTCCAAGGAATATTCAAATCATCCAGTCCCCAGGAGCCCGGGAAACCCAGCTACCCCCATGCAGCTTGCCGCACATCAGCCACCTACTACAGTTCCAACTTGCTGTTACCCTGTCCCCAGGTACAACCCCTGTGTGGCGGCCTTCTCTCCTTTGGAGCTATAAATTACACAGAGTTTTGCCTTTCATCTATCTGAGTGTCACCGTGCTGTGTCCCACCATTAAAAAAATCTTTAAATCTTACAAAGCAGACAATTACCTTAAAATTTTGATGTGAACGGTGGTGAGAGGAGAAAACCTTTCCAAATCTGATTTCCCTCCAATTCCTATTTCAGTCAAACAGTGGGTTACCCAACACTGCATGCACGGCACGCTGCTTGCCCGAACACTTCCGAAACTTCTCCAAACTAGACACAAACATTTGGAGAGAAAATCGAGAAAAGGAATTTGCCATTAGATTATCGCAGTACATCTGTTTTGTAAGTCATTGCCACAGTGTTCCTATCAGGAGGCTCATGTGCTTCCCCCTAAAATGCAATCAGCAAATCATGCCAAACGAGTTAACAGACCTTCCTTGCTGGAGACTGGAGGAAACTTTGTTAGCGGGTCCTTGCCGCCCGTGACTGTCACACGTAAATCACCGCTGAGGGCTGTGAAGTCCCCTGGAAGTGAATCTGAGTGCTGTCCCTGCAGGATGTCCGTTCCACAGGCATTTGTGGTTTCCTCTCTGTAAAACTTGCTTCTTGCCATCTGTTCTGAATTTGTCACCCTTAGTTTACATTACCTAAACTGTAAACTGGATTGACATTAAGCATGCAATTTAAGGTTTTACTTCCGTCAATAAATTCTCTTGTAACCACCAATTTAGACTTTATGTAGCTTCTCCCTGCTCTCCATCATTGGCCTCCTTAGATAACACTCTGGCTACCCTTCACTTCTGTTTCATAAGCATTTCTTGAACTCCCCTTCACACTCTGCCCTTTGCTGTGCCCGCCAACATGCTGCGTTGTCTGTTTATCCTGCTCTTACTTCCAGTTCATTATTTCCTGACCGCTTTCTTTGCTGCCATCTTGACGTTTTCTTCATTTCATATGTAGTATGTTCAAAGATGTTTCTCGTTGCTTGACCCCTTCATTAAAATAATTCCCCAAATGCTGATATCTGGGGCCTCCTCAAGTCCTTCTTGTTCTCTAAAAATGGAAGTGTTTATCTCAAGAACTAACAGAAAGAGAATGAACTTTAGAATCCTGGCCCTATTATTTATTAGCTTAATAGCCTTGGCCAAGTCACTTAAACTCTCTAAGCCTCAGTTTCATCATCTATGAAATGGGGATAAGACAAGTTACCTACTACATAGGATTAGTGAAAGGATTAAGTGAGATACAAAGCATCTAACATAATGTCAGGTGCATAATTGGTGCCCAATCAATGTTATTTATAGTTTCTAACAATTATTTATAATATAATCCATGTTCTAGTTGAGTTTAAATTATGGCTTATTTTCCATCTACAGAAAGGATTCTCAATACTGTTATTTTTCCCAAAGAATTGTTTTATTACTCCATCATCATACTTTTATATCCACACGTATGTTTTGAATATATGTTGAAAATCATTGTAATTGTAAGGCCAGGGTAGAAAAGGAAGCAAGATCTTTAACATGAAGAGAAAACCGCACAAGTTGGACAAGAAACTTAGGTCTTTATTTTAATAACCACCAGTTGAAAGCTAATTTTAGAAATCCTGATAAATTATCTTGCTTTTTGACACTCCTTGGGGAACCTTGATTTGAGCTCAGAAGCTTCTGATTCAGCTATAGTGAAGGCGTTAAGTTACAGTCAGTCTGGAGAGGAGAAAACACCACCATCTTTGGGATTGTTTGTATTGTATAAAGCAATTTGGGATAAATAGTATTTAATCTGGACTAGTTTATTCCTCTTGCCCTTTCCCAAAGTATTTCCTCAAGTACTGCCCCAGGTGAGGAGAGCCATCACTGAAGACCCACAGGGTGGGCACAGCCAGGGTTGTCCTGCCCTTTACCCAAGGCAGCCTGCCCACAGCCTGTGAATACGTGATCCATGAACCCTCTTCTTGGGAGCCAACAGGAAAAAATTTATTTCTATCCCAAGGCCTATTGACTGCCTAGATTCACTCAGGACTGAAACTTCGATTTGAAAAAAAAAAAAAAAGAATCACAGTCATTTGCTTTTTAAAAAAGTATATGACTTTTTAAAAAAGTATATAACAAACCATGGACTTTGAGTGATAATAATGTGTCAAAATAAGTTCAGCGATTGTAGCAAATGTACCACTCTGGTAAGGAATATTGATGGGGGGAGACTATGCATGAATGGGCACAGGGGTATATGGGATATGGGCACAGGGGTATATCTCTTGTACCTTCCACTCACTTTTGCTGTGAACCTAAAACTGCTCTAAAAAATAAAGTCTATGAAATATATATGTGTATATGTATACACATACACACACACATATATGAAATAAAAGAATCATAGTAATAAATGTTCAATGCAGAAACTATGAAAAAATACACAAAGCATATAAAATGACTTAAAGATGACTAAAGATAATTAATCATTGTTAGTAATTTTGGCACATTTCTTCCCAGGGTTTAACACACACGTGCACACACCAGCATACTGTGAATTGAATCACTCACACATTTAACTTGTTCACAGATTTTAGGACCTAACTATCTATTACCTTCCCCAAGATGAATCTCCACTACTTCATTAAATTCTCACATCAGCAAACCATTTTATTTAATTGAATTAATGTCTAGAAGCTTAATAATATAAAGAGGGGAATATTGCTTAAAGATAAGCAGAAACACTTCATTATTCTCTATTCACCCATCTCCCATTGATTTCTAGGGATCTGATAGTTATTTTAAAGACAGGATGGTTCAAATTCCCAAATATCTACATATAGATCTTTCCTTTAATTTTTTCCTTTAGTCTAACCCAATGATTCTCAAATTTCGGAATGTATAAGAATTACTGAGTGGTTTGTGTATACATAAAACTATGTGTATTATTCTTTATGGGTGAATTAAAGTACTTCTAAGAATAATTTTAAATAAATGACAATCTTGTGTAATATGACTTCACTGGACACACATTTTATATAATATATATTATTAAGTAACCTACTGGTTTAATTTAACATAATACAGACATCTTTCCATGTTATTAAATGTTTATCTACAATATTTCTTTTAATGGCTGCATAGTATTCCTGTCTACGAATGTATCATAATTTAACCAATACTCTATTCTGAACTTCTTAAGTTGTCTTTAAGCAATAGCTCTCCTTTTATTAAACATACCAATACATGAGCTCAGCTAAGTGACAGAGTGAAAATAACCTGGAATCATTCTGAAAACATTACCACAGCTCAACAGCCCCCTTCTCCATCCTGGTATCAAGACTCAAATAGAGACCCAACCCCAGGAAAACACAGAAAAATTAATTATGTTTGAGGTTATTTCATCTTCCTGATAGAGGTACTTTCTCTTCTCCAGAGTGTATAAAATATATACATAAATCTAATCTCTCTTTATTAGAGGAATCAGAGGGACAAATAACATCAGCCTTATTTCCATTTTTAAGACCTACAGATGGCATCAAAGATGGAGAGTCAGAGCCTGTCTTGGTCGTTTTGGGCTGCTATAACAAATACCATAGACTGGGGTGCTTAAACAACAAACACTTCTTTCTCATGGTTCTGGAAGTCCAAAATCAGGATGCTACATGGTTGGGTCCTTGGTGAGGGCCTTCTTCCTGGTTATGTCCTTATGTGCCCTTTCCTTGGTGCATGCAGTGCATAGCAGAGAGAGATCTCCTGTCTCCTCCTCTTTTTATAAGGTCATTAATCCCATCATGGGGGTCCTCACCCCATGACCTAATTATCTCCTAAAGGTCCCACCTCCAAATACCACTACATTGGAAATTAGGGATTCAACATATGATGTAGGTAGAATACAAACATTCAGTCCATAGCAGAGCCCTCAAATAATAATTGATTCAGGTAAAGACCATCAACAAATGCTAGCATGACTGAATGAAAGGCTGTTAAGAAAGAGGATATTCACACAATCTCAAAATGTCACCCTACAGGTGACTCAATATTTATAAAATAGAAAATAAATATCTCTTCATGATGTAGAAATCTGTTGACCATTACCTGCATCAAATGATTATGGCACCACCAATAATGAGAAACCTTATATCATGTCATATAAAAAGTAATCAGAAAGGAGTAACCTTAGCAAGATGGCAGAATGGAAAGCCTCAGACTCCTCTTTGCCCAACAGAGGCAGATTCAACAATACATAGACCAATTCCCTTTTTGAGAAATCTAGAAATCACTTAAAAGGCTCCAATATACTAAGCAAGCATGAACTAGCCACATCAAAGCCAGTAGGAAAATCCATGGCACTTAGTTACCATAGTTCCTCCCCCAATTCAGCTAGCACAATTAAAGAAAACTTCTAGCTCCCAGCTTCTCTTTAGGGAGAGAAAGCAAAGACTGAAACATACGTCTGATGTTTAGAGATTTTAGGGGGCTTCCCAAGGGACTGGTTTCATTCTATCTTAAATCTAACCACTGACAATAAAGAGTTCAAGGTTGGGTGCCACTGAGAACAAAGGCAATGGTTTGGACTAACATACACTCACTCTGTGTAGTCCCTCCCGCCAGCTCAACGTAGAACAAGTTGGTGAAAACTCCCAACTCCTGGCTTCCCCCTGGAGGGAAAGAGTGGAGCATGCATCCAACATTCTGGCATTTTGTGGGGCTGCCCAAGGGTCTTGTTTGTGTCTCACCTGTCTCAGAATTCTGACAAGACCTAGCACCCTCTACATACCTGGAGGCACTGAGAATGAAAGAGAGCTGGGCAGCTTACAGCAACTCCAGAAAATCTACAGTGCCACAGAGAGGCACCAAAGGATACAAGAGATTAGAAACTCCACAGAAAAGGTTTGAGAGGCCCCCAGAATCTCTAGCCAGGCCGACTGGTGAAGGTCTTTCCCTGTACAAAGCCAGTTCATAAAGGCAAGGAGAGATAACTGTTTTTCCAAATGCACAGATCACAACACAAAGTTACATGGCACATGAAGAAACAGAAAAACATAGCCCAATCAATGCAACAAATGAATCTCCAGAAAATGACCACAAAGAAAGGAAGTTATATGAATCACCTGACAAAGAATTCAAATATCCATCATAAAGATGCTCAATGAATTCAGGAAAATTATGCATGAACAAAATGAGAATATCAACAAAATAGACTTTAAGTTAAAAACTGTCACAAGAGACAAAGGACATTATATAATGGGAAAAGAGTCAATTCACCAGGCAAATATAATAATTATAAATATATATGCAACCAACATAAGATCACCCAGATATATGAAGTAAATATAAACAGAACTAAACAGAGAGACAGCAACACAATAATGGTAAGAGATTTCAATACCCCACTTTTAATAATAAATAGCATATCCAGACATAAGATCAACAATAAAACAGAAGATATGAACAAAACTATAGACCAAATGGACCTAATAGACACATACAGAACATTCCACCCAACAGTAGAATACTGATTCTTCTCAAGAACACACAGAACATTCTCCAGGATAGATCATAAGTTAGGTCATAAAACAAGTCTTAACATATTTTAAAGGATTGAAATCATACCAAATATATTCTCTGGACACTATGAATGTATTTGGAATAAAACTGGAAATCAGTTACAAGAGGAAAAGTGAAAATTCACAAATATGTGGAAATCAAACAACACACTTTTAAGCAAGCAATAGGTCCAAGAAGAATCAAAAGAGAAATTAGAAAATAACTTAAGATAAATGAAAACAAAAACAGAACATACCAAAACTTACGGGATGCAGCAAAAGCAGTTCTAAGAGGGAAATTTATTGTGGTAAGTAAACTACATTAAAAAAGGCGAAAGATCTCAAATAAGCAACCTAATTTTACACCTCAAAGAACTATAAACAGAAGACCAAGCTAAGCCCAAAGTCATTAGAAGGAAGGAAATAATAAAGAGTAGAGCAGAAATAAATAAAATAGAGAATAGAAAAAATCAATGAAACTAAGAGTTGGTTTTTTGAAAAGATAAAAATAAATTGACAAATCTTTAACTAGACTAACTAGAAAAAAAGAGACAAGATTCAAATAAATGAAATGAGAAATGGGAGAAGAGATGACAACTGATGCCATTGAAATAAAAAAGATTATAAGAGACTGCTATGAACAATTATACACCAACAAATTGGATAAGCTAGAAAAAATGGATATGCTCTTAGAAATATACAACCTACCAAGACTGAATTGTGAAGAAATAGAAAATATAAACAGACCTACAACTAGTAAGGAGATGGAATCAGTAATCAAAAACCTCTCAACAAAGAAAAGCCCAGGTACAGATGGCTCCATGGGTGAATTCTACCAAACATTTAAAGAATTGTTGCCAATCTTTCGCACACTCTTCTCGAAAATTGAAGAATAGAGAACACTTCCAAACTCATTTTATGAGTCCAGCACTACCCTGATACCAAAGCCAGAAAAAAACACTACAAGAAAAGAAAACTACAGTCCAACATCCTTGATGAATATAGATGCAAAAACTCTCAGCAAAATACTAGTAAATCAAATTCAACCGCACACTTTAAGGATCATACACCATGACCAAGCAGGATCTATTCTGGGATTGCAAGGATGGTTCAACATACAAAAATCAGTATGATACATCACATTAATAGGATGAAGGATAAAAAAAATCATATTATTATCTCAATAGGTGCATAAAGAACATTTGACAAAATTCTACACACTTTCATAATAAAAACACTCAACAAACTGAAAATAGAAAGAAATTTCAACATGATATCAGGCCATAAATGAAAATCTCATAGCTAAAATCATACTCAATAGTGAAAACAATCCCCAAATTCACGTGGAACCACATAGAACTTCTAATAGCCAAAACAATTTTGAGAAAGAAGAAAGCTGGAGGCCTCATATTTCCTGACTTCAAAACATGTCACAAAGCTACAGTAATAAAAAGAGTGTGGTACTGACATAAAGATAGACATATAAGCCAGCAAAATAGAATAGAAAGCCCAGAAATAAACCTACACATATACAGCCAAATGATCTTTGACAAGTGTGCCATGACTACACAATGGGGATAGGATAGTTTCTTCAGCAAATGGTGTTGGGAACACTGGATATTTATAGGCAAAAGAATTAAATTGGACCGTTATTGGGTCCAATGGACCATACACAAAAATCAACTCAAAATGGATTAAAGATTTAAACATAAGACCTGAAACTATAAAGCTTCTAAAAGAAAACATAGGGAAAATGCTTCATAACATTGGTCTTGGCAATGATTTCGTGGATATGACATAAAAGCACAGGCAACAAAAGCAAAAATAGACAAGTGATACTACATGAAACTAAAAACTTCTGCACAGCAAAGGAAAAAATCAATAGAATGAAAAGACAACTTAAGAAATGTGAGAACATATTTCTGAGCCATATATCTGATACAGAGTTAATACCCAAAATGTATTAAGAACTCCTACACCTCAACAGCAAAAAAAACCAATAACAGCATGAAAAAATGGGCAAAGGACTTGAACAGACATTTCTCCAAAGAAGACTTATAAATGGCCAACAGGTGTATGAAAAGACACCCAATATCACAAATCATCATAGAAATGCAAATCAAAACTACGATGATGAGATATCACCTCATACCTGTTAGGATGACCATTATAAAAAATAACTAGAAAATAATGAGTGTTTGTGAGGATACGGAAATATTGGAACCATTATGCACTACTGATAGGAATGTAAAACAGTGCAGCTGCCATGAAAAACAGTACAGAGGTTCTTCAAAAAATCAAAAATACAACTACCCTATGATCCAGCAATCCCACTTCTGGGTAACTATCCAAAAGAATTAGAAATGGGATCTGAAAGAGATATTTGCACTTCCATGTTCACTGCAGCATTACTCACAATAGCTAAGATGTGGAAACAATCTAATGTCCATCTATGTATAAATGGATAAAGAAAATCTGGTATAAACTTACAATGGAATATTATTCAGCCTTAAAAAAGAAGGAAATCCTTTCATATGCTGCAACATGGATGAACCTTGAGGAAATTATTCTAAGTGACATATGAAAGACAAATACTGCATTATTCTGCTTAGATGAGGTACCTAAAGTAGTCAAACTCATAGAAGCAGAAAGTAGAATGGTGGTTGCCAAGGGCTGGGGGAGGGGGAAATGAGGAGTTGTTATTCAATAGGTGTAGAGTTTTAGTTATGCAAGATAAAACGTTCTAGATATCTGCTGTACAACAATGTGAATAGAGTTAACACCACCATACTATATACTTAAAAATTTAAGAGGGTAGATCTCATGGTATGTGTTTTTTATCACAATTAAAAAAAAGTAGACATGATTACTGTCTCATTTAGCTCTTTTGTGTAACATTTAACCATAAGATATCACTGGCAGACAACAAAACAAACTTTTTGCTTACACATCTGCAGATTGGCTGTGGTTCTGCTGATCTAGGCAAGGCTTGGCCAGGCTGTGGTTTCAATTCAGGTTAGATCTATTTATCACTCAATTTTCTGAGATCCAGGAAATGTTCTTCTCAGGTTAATGTCAGAAGCACAAGAGGACAAGCTCAATTGCTCATGACATATCTGCTAATATCCCATTGGCCTCAGCAAATCACATGGCCACTCTAAGAATTGGGTAGGAAATATGCTCCTTTAGCTAAGGAATATTGGGAAGGCGGAAGAGAAGAGCATTGACTTTTTTGGACAATAAGTTAATTTAACACAGTCATCTTTGCAATATTCCTGCCAAACGAAGGTCTACCTTGATTCTAATCGTAAGTAGACAATCAGACAAATCCGAAATAAACAACATTCTACAAGATACCTAGCCTGGATTCTCAAAAAAAAATCTTTGACGTAGAAAACAAAAAAAATAAAAAGATGTGGGAAGTTTTTCTAAATTAAAAAAGACAAAATGTAAAACTTGAAACTTGATGGATTCTAGAATTAAAAAAACAAACTATGAATGGCATTTTTATGGCAAGTAACAAAATTTGAAAAAGGACTATATATTTAGTAATAGCATGAGATTTTTATTAAATCTTTGGGTGTGATAATGATACAGTAGTTAACAGCAAAACATCTTTATTCTTAGGCGATCAATGCTAAATGTTTATGAATGAAATGTCATAATATCTGCAATTTATTTTCAAGTAGTTCATCAAAAACATATGTATTTATATCTAGAAAGAGAAAGGCAAACAAAGGTGTGTTAACAATTGGTTAATATTAACTATTGATTAATCCAGGCAAAAGATGTTGATAATCATTATACTATTCTTTCTCCTTTGTTGTAGTTCACTAATATGTTTTTTTAAATGTTAAAAGAAAAACAAAGGATTGAATTAATTACCTCAAGAATTCATGGAAAATCGCAGTCATGTTGAGGAAAACCAGGGCCGTTAAACTGAATTAAACAGGGGGCCGGCCGGGTGGCATAGCGGAGTTCGCGCGCTGCACTTCGGCGGCCCCAGTTCTGGCCCGGGTTTGCAGGTTCGGATCCCAGGCGCGGACTGACACACCGCTCATCAAGCCATGCTGTGGTGGTGTCCCATATAAAGTCGAGGAAGACGGGCACAGATGTTAGCCCAGGGCCAATCTTCCTCAGCAAAAAGAGGAGGATTGGCAACAGATGTTAGCTCAGGGCTAATCTTCCTCACACACACACACGCGCGCACACCAAAACTAAATTAAACAGATTGGGGGCTATAAGGATTATGTTTGCCAGAGGATTGCTTAGTGGGCCATTCAGTTTGCCCACACTGGTTGTAAGATTCTCAACAAATCTAAAAGCAATGAAGCTTGACCCAGAACTTGGCCAATTAGAACATTTATTTAGTGATGGGATTCATTTGATTTGGAGAAATAATTACTAATGATGACGATAACTAGACATCAGAGAAATATTTGTAGTTAGAAATGCTTGTAGTAAAAATCCCAACAAGGGACAAAAATAACTTCCAGGCCATAGAAGGCGGAGCTGCAGGAATCACAATATTCCCACATCGCCTGGTAATTCTGACACCTGGTATCCCCCGAAGAGTCCATTTATGCGGTCATGCCTCCAACTCAAGTTACACTTTCTGGAAACAAAACCTCCTCTGGTTTCTATGAGTTACTTCTCTTAGCAAATGCATCCTTGAGTGAACTCGGAGCTCTTCACCAAGTCCCCAAGAACCACAGCTCCTGTTTCTTGTAAATAAGTTTGATAAGGCTCATTAAGAATTTGATCCTTTCAAGCATCAAATTCTCACTTTGCGTCTGATCCCAGAAGACTTTGTCTCACGGCCCTGGGTCCCTGTTCAGGGAGGAGCAGGTGCAAAACCAGAGAGAACGAGAGCAGAGGCAAACTTGGCTGTTAGTATGCATATCCCTTGAGTGACTATTTTCTAATCTACATACAATAAATTCAGCCAGTGTTCGGCATTCTCTTTTGGGAGCTGCAGTCTGTCCTGATGAGGAGTCTGCTTATTAATAGGAAGGAAAGTTTAAAGATTTTGTATTGTTTAATTCCCACTTTTCCACAAAAAGGAGAAAGCCAGTAATCTAAATAGGAACAGTAACAAGTAGAGAATAAATTTTACCTCAAGGAGTCTGCTGTTTCAAAACCTCAGGAGCTTCCCAGGTAAAATCTGAAACTGTCCCCCGTACCCATGCCGGGAGGGCAAGGAGAGGCTGAAGAAAGAGGCAGACCACTCCAGATGGCTAAGTGGCAGTCTTCCTAAGCAAGGATATTTCACACAAGGCTTGTCTTGGGCGGCCTCAAGACAAGTAGATCTCCGCATCCGCCAGCCAGAATCTTAAAAGTTTATATAGAGGTCTTAACTGGGTTCAGTCACATATACCGTCCAGATGATCTCAACAACACGTTGTTCTCTCAGGGCTGTGTTCCTGAAATGGCTCTCATCGAGGGAACGGTGGGCAGACTGTACATTCCAACGACAGGGAAGGGGTGAGCAGCCTCTGACTGCCTGGGTCTAACTCTCAGGTCAATGGGGGGTCACGTCCTCTGGATGACCTCCTCCAACACTCCACCCCTTGTGCCTGGCTCTTACACATCCCCCTCTTCTGCAGTGAAACCTGAGGAGTTTCATTAGCATGAAGGTGGCTCATTTGGCCGCTATCTGGCTGTACTGTAGGCAGATACAACAGCAATAATATAGGCATGTGCAAGAGAAAACACAGATTAAGATAATGATTCCCAAAATAAGTAACAATTCTTTCCATCAAGAGCCCCATGATCTGAGCCCCTGATTTATTAAGCCTCCTAAACCGGGGGTGGAATCACTCAGAGCATTCACTTGTGTCCTCGTGTGATTTAATAAAGATGATACATTAGCAGACTCATCAGTTATGAACACATGACATTCTGTTTGGATAATGGCACAGGTGCCTTCTTGCAAGGCAGTAATAATGTCTAAGCCCACGCTATTTTGGAGGACAGCTTTTCTCATTAGAGACATTTCAGTGTTCAGTAAAGACAGGCTTCACTGGCTATCATTTAAGGTTTGTTGGTGAATGTAGTAAGGGCTTTTATGTGTGCTATAATGTCCACCAGGACAATTGAGGGGACAAAGAGAGTGGCCAAATGGTTATACCAGGGGAAAAGAGAATGTGCCCACCTGGTCTTGAGGAGAGGGAAGTTGGCAATTTTTGTTACTGTAGGGCGGATTCTCCCCTGTGCCCAGGGAAAACACAGGGTGCAGGGGCCCAACCACCCAGGTGGAAGCCACAATCAAAGATTGTGCCACACAACCATTGGGTCCCATTCGGGGCTACCCAAAAAATACCTGGATGGCATGACCAGTCACTGCCAAACTAGTTGCTATCCTGTAATGCGACAGAATGACTACACAGTTCCAGTGATATCCACCCCATATCCCTGATGCAATTGGGTTGGTTCTGTTTAGAGTGATTTTTCTGTTGCCATCATAGAGGTACTGGGTACTCAAACGTCCATAACCCGGATGAGCCACATGAACCCATCCCAAATCTGAGTGTAGCCACCCATAGCTCTGATGGTGGTATTTTTAGGATCCTTCCAGTCAGCAGTCTGACAGGCTGCCTATGTAATTTGATTGACAGAAAAAGAATACCTATGCCCAGTGTTATTGATAATGTGTGCCACAGGCCAGCTTTCTGGATCAGTCAGTATTGGTAATGTCAGATGAATTAAGAGTACTAGTCCTAGCACGTTCTTCCTTACTGTACTGCTTTCGGGCCTTTCAATCCTTTCCCTAGAGTGGTGATATCCACCATGGCAACTCTGATGAGCTAGAGAGGGGCAGCTGCCCACAGACCCAACAGTTGGATTGGTTCCTTCGCTGGGCATATGAATGGGCCCACTGTAGAACAGCATTTCCATCAGGTGCCCATCTCATGACTGGACACCACAGGAGCAGCAGAGTCTGAGATCAAAAAGATGTCTAGTAGGAACGTGTATGGGAAGGTCTTCCCATTCCATAAGAATTACACCTGTGGCCTGATCCTTAGATATTAATGGGGCTGCAGCTTTCAGAATTTGACCTGGTTGTGCATACCACACGTTGGCCAGGGGAGGCAGCACTGTCAGGCGTGAGGAGATGGAATGGGGGCAGGATATGCCAGATGAAGACTTCCACCTTCTCCCCTCTTTCAATGGTGTGTGTTCCATTCCAAGTATAGTGTGTTTCAACAGGTCTGGCTTGCAGCAGGACAGTGAGATTGAGTAGTTCTCCCTCACCCAGAAATGCGAAGTAAGTCACCCATCCCAGTGGGCCATCCCATTGCAAATTCCAGTAGATAACACCTCTGCCAGGCATGATGGGACTTGGTGTTCTCAGCAGCACAGCATGTTGATCCATAGTGACAATTGGGGCCATGGCTGTTTCCCATGATTTCTACACATTTATGGTATTGGGTGTCTCGGCAGGAGTCCCCAGTCTGGCTTATGGGACAATGGGCCCTACTGGCTGATCATTCAAGTGTGTTAAAGGCTGGGAAAGTACTTTAGTCCACCTGGCCAAGGAGGTTTTGCCTGTTAGTAATTTAATCTGCTGCTTTATGATTGTATTTTTCCTTTCTACCAACCCTGCTTCTTGCAGGTTACAGGGGAGATAAGACCTCCGTTCAATGTCATGTTATTTTGCCCAGTCTTGCACATCGTGACCTTTGAAACGTGACTCCTGATCACTGTCTATTTGACAAGAGTATCCATATACAGTATTCAACTTCTCTAATCCTCTAATGGAAGCAGCCTGGTTTGTGTGGCAACAGGGGAAAGCTTGGGTTAGGCCAGATACACTGTCCACACAAACCAAGACATATTTAGAATCCTCACTAGGAGGGAGGGGGCCAACTTAATCAATTTGCCAATCCCTCACTGGTTGAGAACTCCAGTAGATGGCCCCAGACTCCTTTGGCAGTTGCCTTGGGCTTTGTTTAGAACACACAGGACATAATGTTACTACATTTGCCAAGTCACTGTATTTCAAGGGCAATCCAGCATCCTCAGCAATACACCATCCCTCCCCTGGGTGCCACAGTGACCACTCTCTATGCACCCACTCGGCTGTATCTACTGAACTGTCGGTTGCTATGGCTTATACCCCAGCTAGGGCTTCAGCTTCCTGATTGCCAGGGGTGTCAGTGCCTTAGGAGCCAGGATATGGGAGACAGTGAGGACTGCCTCAGGCTCTTGCAGGTGAACCCAAATGTCTTTCCACATATCCTGACCCCACAAGGGCTTATTCATGATCATCCACCCCTCAGCTTCCCACTGTCCAAGCCATAGAGTTAATCCCTTTAGAACAGCCCAACTGTCAGTACAAAGGGTTAATGGCCAGAGCTCATGAGTGATCACCATTGAAATTGCTTTGAGTTCAGCCCACTGGCTGCTGCCTTTCTGTTTCCATTCATATGTTGTCAGTGTTGGGCTGAATAGTGACTGCAGTCCATGTGGGTAGATTGCTGGTACTAGACCCATCTGTATACCAGGCATCAGCAAGAGTTTCCCCCACTCCCTCCTATAGGCTGCAGGGGCTGCCACAGGAATAGGGGTAGGGGCATTTGGAGGATCTACATACTTTGCAGGGCCTAGCAGCACCTGCATTTCTAGAGAGAGAGGGGTGGTGGACAGGGTGCTCCTCTGCTGCAAATAGGCATGCCACTTAGTCAAAGTGGGAGTTTGAGCCATGGCAGAGGTGGGTCAATGGAACATATTCTCAAGCCACCCCTTGATAGGAAGGGAAGTTCTTACCATGATATGCTGTTCCTTCGTTAGAGGCTCTTCCTGGAGGAGAACTGTGTACACTGCTAGGAGCTGTTGCTCTATAGGGGTTTATAGGGTTTCTGCCCCCTTCCAGAGCTGGGACCAAAATCCTAAGAGTGCTCCTTCCTTCTGCTATCTCTGCTACAGTGCCCAACCTGTACCTTCTGGAGTCAAAGATACATCTAACTCAAATGGTAGCCCTGCTTGGGAGATGCCCAGAACTTTAATCTGCTTCCCTATTTTTTTTTTGGCCTTTTCAAAGACATTTGGTTGCTCTGATCCCCAGTTCTCACACGTTAACGTATTCTCAAAGTAATGGGCCCATTTTACTGATATGGGGAAGAAGAACAGGGAGAGATCTCAGGCTACCATCCCATGACATATTGTGGGGCGGTGCAGGTAGCCTTGAAGAAGCACTTGAAAGGTCCATTGTTGCCCCTCGCACGTGAAGGCAAATTGATCTTGTGCCTCAGCACAAGATCTATGTGATGCTGTGTACTCAGCAGCCGAGGGTATACCGAAAAAAGCATTTGCTAAGTCCACTACAACATGGTACACCCCTAGGACCATGGTCAAGTTATCTAAGACGGTGGCAATGTTGGGCACAGCCGCATGGATGGAAGACACTACCTTGTTCAATTCTCGGTAGTCCACTGTCATCCATCAGGAGCCATCTGACTTTTTTACTAGCGCTACAGGGCTGCTGAGAGCACTATGGGCAGGGCATACAAAATCCACTTGGTACAGTTCTTAGATAGTTTCTCCTATTTTCTTATGCTCCCTGGGCAATTTATATTGTTTGACAGTTATCGCTCTACATGTGGGCAGTAGACTTATTGGTTGCCAGTTGTCGTTTCCCCTCAGCAAGGTTTGATTAATCTGAAGACAGAGTTCACCAAATAAGGTTTGCAGATAGCCTTGTAGGATATCAGTTCCCAGTATGTTCTCTGATATTGGAGAGATAAAAACCTCGTATTCTTGTGGAGGAGAACACTCAATTTGCAGTGTCATAGGGACCTTTCTGACCATAACTGTTTGCCCTCTGCAACCATGAATGGTACTGAAGGGGCCAGAAAACTTCTGAGAGTTACTATGCACTAGAGTACATTTGACTCCAGTGTCAACCTCAGCCATCATTTTTTGTTTATTTCTGGGGGACCAGTAAATAGTGAGCTCAACATGAGGCCTGTGATGGCCTCCAACAGCCCTCCCCTGGAGGCAATTGTGGCCTGTTCCTATACCTGGAGCATGGGAGATGCCCACCCCAAATAGGACTGTATCCCTGAGGCCTCTGCTGGAGCAGGAGGGAAATGAGGGATGGCAGGAGGAAGGTGGGGCAGGTCTGAACTGTTGTTCAGGTTTTAAGGATTTCCACAGGCCAACCATACAGCATTGGGTTGCCAGTCTATCTTTTTAGGTGGGGTCCCAGCAGCAATGAGGACAAACCACATTTGCTTTTGGGTTACTTTTACCCAGAAGCCTTTTGTCTTCTCAAATTCCCTCTCTGTCTCAAGTCTTTCCCACAGCATCCCATACCTGGTGCTGGGGGCAGGCTGGAGTATCTTGGCTTTCATTATTGCAGTGAATGTGGCCTGATTAGGGACTTCAAAGACAGGGGTGTAGATGGCCTCTCATTCCCAACTCCCTAAGAATTTATTGTACCTCCTCTATAGATTTCCAGGGTCCTACACACCCAGGGAGATCCCCCTCATTGGGCCAAGCCTCTGCAGGATAGAATAATTCAATCTACAAGGAAATGAGTACCTTGAACTCCCGAGTGTCATATAGGCGCCGCAGAAGGGCAGGGTGTGTGGTGATGTTGCTCATTTTCTCTGCCTCTTGCCTGGTCAGAGAAATGCCATCCACCCACAATCCCCTCCCACAGTGGCACTAACCATGCCTGGATACTTTCCCTGGCCTTTTGCTGGAACTTGGTAGCTATGTCAATAAGTTCAGTGGGCGTATATCCTTTCATCTTGAATGTTAATGAATTGGGGGCTGCCTCGCTAACAGGGGTTGTTGTTGCTAGGTTTTTGCTTCCCTCTGTATTGGGGGTTGGATGGCCTAGGGCATTTTTGTCGTTTCACTGTCAATCACCACAACATCCTCCTGTCAATCACCACAACATCCTCCTCTTTGCTCTCCTCACTTTCCCAGGGATTCCACCTGCCCTACCAGCCCTGATGCCCCACCTACTCCAGCAGAAGCCTCAGGAATACAGTCCTATTCAGGGTGGGTGCCTCTCACACCCCAGGAATAGGATGCAGGACAAGACTGCAGGCGAGAGCCATTGGAGGTGATCGGAGGCCTCATGTTGAGCTCACTATTCACTGGTTCCCCAGAAATAAACAAAAGGTGACAACTCTGGGTGACACTGAAGCTGAAGGTACTCTAGTACATGGTAACCCTCAAAAGTTTTCTGGCCCCCTCAGTGCCATTGATGACCTCCTCCAACAAAGTAACCATATTTTGGTTTATTTAAGCTCTGGTAGTAAAATTGCTCTAAAGTCATTCCTTCAAACCTACTTAACATAACCTTTGAATTGTTCAACCAGCTTCTGAGAAATAGCCATGTGGTCAGAGATGGCTTTATGTATAAAGTGAAGTTGGACTTCTGGCTTTTTCATCCCTTTATTCTTTTAGTCCCTTATGCATCCATTTATTTCTTGCACACCCCTTCTGTCTCAAACTTTTTTTTTTTTTTTTTTGGTGAGGAAGATTAACCCTGAGCTAACATCTGTCACCAATCCTCCTCTTTTTGCTGAGGAAGATTGGCCCTGGGCTAACATCCCTGCCTATCTTCCTCAACTCTATACGGGTCACCACCACAGCATGGCTTGACAAGTGGTGCGTCAGTGCACACCGGGGACCTAAACGTGGGACCCTCGGCCACTGCAGCGGAGCGCGTGCACCTAACCAATACGCCACTCAGCCAGCCCCTGTCCCAAACATTTTTCTTAGTTTCAGGTGGTCTCTGCTGGTAATTCTAAAAACCATGGTTTTCAAAAAAAATCAGTTTCTTTCTCAAATGGGGCCAGAACCAACAAAATCCTCTCCTCTCCCTCCCTCCCTCCCTCTCTCTCTCTGTCTCTCTCTCTCTCTCTCTCACACACACACACACACACACACACACACCTTCTAAGAGCTCCCTTGATTGACAGGCCAGCCAAGTCTCTCTCCTCGAGTTTTCCTGGGGCAAGCATTTTCTTCCAGACCAATGCCAAACCTAACCCCAATCTTCAGGGATTTAGAGCTTTCACCACTACTTGTGGTCCAAGGAAACAGGACTAGGCCATCTCACTTGGTGTAGTAGACACTTAACCTGGCAATGTTTAACTTCAGCTGAGAAATCTAAAGTCCCCTATGGAAAATCCAAGTATCACTCTACACATTAGAAAAGTATTTTGTGTCTGTTTGCTTTACAGACAAAATAAGTCTTACTTCTCAAGACCAGGATCAGACATAGCAAATCTTGGTGGACCCAGAAGGGGCAGGGAAATGTAAATGGACTTGCCTCCACCATGCTACCCTCAAGGGCCCTTCCATGCTCCATCAAGAAGAAAACTATAGCCAGAGGGACCCTGGGTAAGGAAATTGTGTATAAAATAATCTGAAGACAACTGTCTTTGGGCTCAATTGTTCTCAAGTTACAGAAGAGAAAGGCCAAAGGGCTTAGGTTCACAAAATCATTGGATAACAAAGTTAAAATTAGAACGGACAGCTCATATTCCTAGTCCATTGGTCCGTACTCCCTTCTTCTCCCATTTTTTCAGACTTTATCCTCCATTTTAAGTATATCTATGGCAAAATCAAAAAGAAACCTAGCATCAATCAAGATGTAAGAGTTTGACCTTCTGCCCCCATCTGTTCCTTTTCATTCCTTTACAATTGTTTCTGCAAATCATGAACACTGTCTTAAACATCTATAAATAAAAGGCTCTGATTTCTGTAATAAACCTCTGTTGTCATCTGCCTCTAAATCAACTGTTCTTCTGACCAAATATTGACATTTTGCCCCTTATTTAATACCATCAGTGCTGTTAATCACTTTTTCAATACACAAAAGAGACAGGCAAAAAAACATTTTCCTTAGCTCTTCAATTTTAGAAGTATCTGAGATTTCACATGATTGAACTGCTTTGTTATAATATTATTACTAATTCTTCTTAATAAACATAATAAAAGAGAGGGAATTTATGTAAATATATGTGTATGCGTGAGAGGTGTTTGTAGATACTATAGACACATACATATACATATATATTATATGAAAAAACACATTTTATAAGATCTGTGGATAAAAACAAGCATAATAAAAGTAAAGAGGAAATCATGGCATCACAGCTTTCTTACTATTTTCACCACTCAGGACCCCCAAAATACAGAAATAAACATCCGATTAAAATATTAAGAGTTTTCAATTCTGCTAATTACTATTTAGTATCACATATTTTTAAAGTATCTGTGTATATAAAAAACTGTTCTTAATATACCAAATATACTGTAATTCATAAAACTGCAGCATAAACTCAGACTACCAATGAAATATTATTTTGAGACTCTGAGTTTTTTGATTAGAAACTGTAGGTAGTTGAAGCCATAGCTGCTTTGAGACTCCTAAAAAGCCATTACATTAGGTAAAAAGAGGACAAAGGGGTGTTTTCAAAACAAAAGAACCCCTCTGATAAATAACGCTCTAAAAATATATGAAAAGCATTCCAGGCTTACATACAGACAATGGAATGCTGATTTGGAAAATACAAGAGTAAGAAAGGACAATGACAGACTAAAAGTCATTAAAATTAAATCAGCTCATTGTGTATCCTTAGCTAAAAGGAAAATGATTCTTTTGTAAAAACATGTATGCTCCTTTTTTCCTCCTTTATATGCAATAGTCCCACAAGACACTTCTCAGGTACGTTAACATCTATTGCTATTCCTACAGTGTTGTATTCTACAGGAAAAAAAATTGCCAAGGCATCCAGCCATCCAGGACATATGAGAAACTTTGTAGGAGAAACTTTGTTTGACCATCAGCCACTGGGCTGAAACAAAATCAGGCAATACTGTCATCATGGTCTCTGTGGGGGTTTTATGTGGAATTCTAATTAACTAACCCTCATTTGCTTTCCAGATATCGAAAAAAACAATCCGACTAAGGTTCCTAAGGAATTTGGAAGGAAAATATGAAGATGCGTGTGGCATACATTAGAGTGGCTTACCAACAGCTTCTTCAGGAGACTATTCGTGCATCTGTGTAAAACATTTCTTCAAGTCGTGAAATTTAAATGCCACTCATCAGAAATCGAACCTCTTGGAAAATATCAACTTAGAAAGCAGAAAACTGTAGCATTTCGGTGTCTTGGGGTTGATAAGAACAAAGTCCAGATGATGAACTTTTGAACTACAAATCCCCTTTGTAAATCCCTATTTAATGACCATCCCCTCGCAAACTATAACCGCCAAGAAGAACATGTTAATGTTGGCTTGTTCATGACTCTTTCCCAAGGGTTAGCACAGCGGCTGGCACACAGGAGGTAGTCAATAAATATTTGTTAAGTTTTTTCTAGTTACTTCTTTCTAGGCATAGGAAGAAGCAGAGGAAATGAACAAGATTAGCAAACCTCAATGGAGAACTAGGAGGCTTTTGACAGAGGAGTAGAAATAGAATACAGAGAAATAAATCCTCATCCCTCTGTTACTGCTGCTTAGATTTCTCTCCTTTCTTTTTGCAGGAAGAGCTCATGATAATAACGGTAGTAACAGTGGCATGAGATGAGAGAACACAGATAAATTTCCTAGGTTTCCTTTGATCTTTAATAACACACTGCATTTGTGTGGTTAGGTCTAGGAGTCAATAATCTGCTGGGAAATCTGTGAATCATTTACATGTATATTTCTGAAAAATTCTTAAGCAATCAATCAACACAGTGATGGGCGTCAGAATGTAGTGTTTACTGTTGAATTGTTTGTCAGTATTCATGCTTTAAAACCTATAAAGTCTGCTTTAAAGTTTGAAACCAGTAGGGACGTCCACACATATGATGAGAATTGTTCAACGTAAAACCCAACATAGCCTATATGATGTTTTGGTTTTAAGCACCTGTTCATTTGGAAAACATCTGTGGCATGTTTGGCAACCAACATGGATGAAACACAGAAGCCCCAAAGACTCCCAGACGGGCTGGTGCCTGTTCCTGCCTGTGAGTTACTCTGAGCCAGTACCTTGATATTAATGGCTTTCTCTGGCTTCAGTAATTATTCCACTAGGCTATGTAAAGCCTGTTTTCACAAGGGACACAATAGGTAATTGTGTGTAAGCAAATATCTGCCCTTCCATTGGGTAGTCACAGCGCCACCCATGTTCCAAAGCACTAAACTCCCTTTTCAGGGATACACTTGACATGTCATCGTTGAAGTAGAGTGCTTAGCGTTTTTAAAAAATGTATAAATGCATCAAAGTTTCTCTAGAGACTTTTGTTGTTGTCAAAATCTCTACCATAACAACCTGTGAATTACTATAGAAGGTAATTGGAACACAGTGTTCCACAGGAACATGTTGAAATATGGAGCTATCTCTCCACAGCATTAGCTAGGGAAACAGGTGCAGATTTCCAAGCTCTCTATGCCATTTTCATGAGTTTCTGTTCACACTGTAACTAAAGAAGTTCAAGTGCATGAACCTGAACTAGTCACAAAGGAATCATGATACAAACATATTAAAAGCAAGGAGCGTTCCGCATAATTCAGACAAAGCAATTCAAAGCACAATACAGAATTCAGAGACTTTCAATGCTCACTTGTCTGTGCTGAAAGCAGCAATAGCAATATTGATTTTATTTATTTATTTGCATCTTGATCCAAAAGCTGTAAATGCATCTTACAAAATACAAGTAACACAAAGGATTTTTAAAAAACAACTTCAGAACTCCAGGAAAAAAGAAGAAAAATAAAACGAAGTCAGAGGTGAAATTAACACACAAAATGCAGGCTATGAAGTCTAAATTTGGCCGTGAGCTTGGTATTAACACAAAGAGAAACGTGGCCAAATTCATGATGCGTTGTTCAGGAGAAGCACAACAATTCCTGATAAGTAGACTGATACTTCCCAAATTAATTCTGTTTGTTTTAGAAAGGTATCTTGTGATTTATATTCTCCACTGAATTTACTTTCCAAATAGTCCAGACTAGTGTTATTCAAAATTTGAATTACCCAATAGTATGTTATAAAATCAATTTTTTGGTCATGACCAACTTTTTTAAAAATAGAAATTATTAAAATGCATTGCACATGGGACAATTATTGTTTCATGAAATTTTTATTTTAATCATGTATATATATATATACTGGGTTTTGAAATTTTAAATTTATTTTTTTTATGGGTTGTGGTCAAAAAAATTTCGAAAGCCGCTGAGCCAGTCTGATGAAGTCTCTACTTACTTTCACTGAGCAACAGCAGGAAAGCAGATATGAAAAATGCGCAGAATTGAGAAGAGAGAGAGAGGTCTGTGCTTCTGTGCCTTGCTCAGGGAGAAAGGCAGCTGTATGTAGATGAGGGAGGTTCTCTGGAGGGTTCTAAGTGAGGCTTTATAGCCGCAGCAAGTCCCCAAAGATATTTATCTTCAACTGCTCTCTTGCTATTACTTTTGATGAATTTTAACTAGTAGCATTAAGAATAGAAGATAGATATTAAAGTTATCTTTAAATCACAAATCAATAATAATATTGACACCTGCTTTAGTGCCCAGTTCAGGAGAACCTGGAGCTGTGTGAATCCTTACCCCCAACCCTAAGAGGCACAATCGATGGTTCCCTGAATCTGTTCTACAAGCCTCAGTTGGGGCCCTGACAACATTCTCACATGCACATCCATCTCCCTTGCTACACCAAGAACCTTCAAAGATAAAGATTGTACCTTTCCGGCAGGAATCACACTGCTCAGCATTTTGTAGACACTCAAAGCATATTTGTGGAGAGAATGAATACGTAAATGAGTAACTGAATATTCACTGTTACTCCTGTATTTCTCTGAAACAATCAAAATTTGTTCTCAGAATGAGGAACACCTAACAGTCCAAGATTCTACAACGCTTTCAGAATTAAGTGAGAAAGTGGGCTTTAATGTTAATTTCATCCATTCTAATTTTTAGGATTACTCATTTACACTTACCAAGAATGGCAGATCAGTTTCAGCTCAAGTGCTGACACTGAGGGACTGGTGGCAGCTCTCTGGATTCTGCGGCTGGCTCTGAGTCAAGTTGGGGCAGAAGTGAACACCAGGACTGCAGAGTAGTGCACTTGCGGAGATGACAATGACCATTCCCAAATACCTAGTCAGAGGACCTGGATATTCATCTGTAAGAGGTACTGAAAACTGATTTTTATTTAAAGTAGTGCTCTCAATCTTCCCAGCTCCTCCTGCGAAACAGCTGACTGTAGGGAGTTTGGGAATGATCAAGGTAAAGATCATGATTATTTCAATCCACATTTTGCTTGACACTAACAGATAGTGATACCGAACCAAGTGGGCTCGCCTCCTGGTGAGTTAAATGAGACTCTACACCAGTGGAAGTTGTCTCACAAAGTAAAGTGTATTTGCAGCAAATAGGAGGCCACGAGCAATCGTTTCCAAAGTCACGGCATCCGCGAACAAAGGGAAGCAGGAACTTTTATTTGGTTGGGGAATGAATATTCAAAAGGGAGAGGCAGGTATTCGCTTGCACAGGCTCAGTGGGAGAACAAGCTTCCATTTAGTGAGGGCTAAGCTCCTCCTGGAGAGATCGTAGCATTAAAAATAAGGCAAAGGTCATGGGCACAGCTCTTGTGGTGAGGCTTGGTCAGTTTCAGGATGGCTGGTGGTTACATCTCCTTAATACACAAAAGGAAAAGAAACAACTTGGAAAAACAGTTAATTGCTTCCAAACCCACCTTTGAGTTTCTCGAGGCACATAGTCGGTGACAATAGTACAACCATTAGCTCCCAAGAGGAAGAGATGACAATGGAATTTACTTTACACCATCTCTTCTCCCTGGAATGGGGCAGAGGAATGGAAAGAGCAGCCACATAAAGGCTGTAACTCCTAAAATAGGTATTTCCTAATTGCTACTTAACAGCAGTTTTTTAAAATGAAGTGAGCAGCTGAGGTAATTATAGTCCACTTACCAAAACTTTTCAGTGTTTGCTATTTTTTGATAGGTGGCCATTCCTTCATTTCCTCCAGGATCTACAGGGTTGAAATAGGGTAAGTGACTGTCTTAAATGCAACACAAGATATACATTTCAAAGAGAGTCTTTTGTTTTGCTTCGCTTTTCTTAGATCCATGTTTATACCCAAGATCTCTGTGAAGTAGAAAGCAACGCACTCTAGAGAAAATTGCTGGCAAACCAAAGAGAGAATTCAAAATTATGGGTCAGAGCCATTTGCTTGCGGTTATAATGAAAATTCATGATTAGATTTCAGAGCACTGCTTGATCATTAAAGCATTGTTCGTGGTGCCTTACCTCAGAAATTAGATAATGGACTCTTAATCCCACTCACACCTCCACGTAGTTCTGAAGAAAGGTAAGTCGGCAACATTCGGAAGAGTCCCGCTAATGTCCTCCAGGGTGGGGAGAAGCTTTCTGATGGAAAGTAGGCATCAGTGGAAGCCACTACACCCCACCATAGGACTCAGCAAAGTTAGGGAGAGCATTATCCAGAACAGGTGTGCTGAGGAGGAGTCAACACATTAAAGTCCACAGGACGGGAAGTGCCCTGCTCTGGACAGAGAAGGCCTTTGTACAGAACATTTAATGAAATCTAAAAAAAAAATTGCAGAGCACACTCAAGGCTTCAGATTCCTACAAGAATTCTCCACCCCTCCCACCCCCACGACCTCAGACTGCAAGGAATGTGTAGAAAGCAACACTTGGGCAGCAAATTGTAGCTGAGAGAAGGAAGGCTGATTGGTTCTGGGGAGGAGATCACAACTAAAGAAAAGATCTGGGTGGCACCGGCAGGTTAAACATGGGTAGAGTGAAAAGAAACAGCATGAGAACGATGCAAATACACTACAGTCAGAAGGAAAGAGAGAAAGAGAAGAGACCACAGAATGCAAAGACAAAGTAAGACTCGAGACTGGCAATCTGGAAGAAAAAAAAATAGCACTAAAACCAAGAGCAGTTAAAAAATGCATTATTAAAAAAGTACTAAGAATGCAACATCCGTAAAACAAGAGCCCAAACTAAAGTGATAAATAGCAAAAACAAAATTAAATGAAAAGGACTATCGTAAATAAGTTAAAAACAGGAGAAATGAAAATCCACATGGTTAAAACTCTAATTGATCACTTAAAACAGGGATCTTCAAACTTTTCTGTAAAGGGTCCAATCGTAAATATGTTAAGCTTTGCAGGTCACACAGTTATTCATCTGTGCTGTAATATTTTTTATATGCAATATATTAATATACATGAAGCATTTAGTAAAATAGGGCCTAGCTATAGTAATTGGCTATTATTATCATCAATATCAAGGCACAGCTAAAGTAAGTGATAGAACTTGGAAGGCAAAGAAAAAAAATCATCCAGGCATTTAGGCAGAAAAAGTTACCCCCAGTGGGGGAAGTCAGGCTGGCCTCGCTTTTTCACAGCAATATTTAACTGCAGAAGTTGACAGAACAATGTCTATAACATGTTAAGGAGCAGCATGTGTAACCAAGAATAGGACACCCAGCCAAGTGTTCAAGTATAAAGGCAACAGGCGGCATTCTCAAATATGAAAGAACTCTGCAAATGAAGACCTTATAATCCCTTTGCTAAAAAATAAAGCAAATAAAAATTTTAAAACTACATGACAATAAGATCCAACCAACCAAGTGATAAATTAAAAAGCAAACTCAGTAATGGAAAAGTCATGGTAAAAGAACTAGTGCTAAGCATTGCTTCCATTTAAATAGAGAACTCATAATGATTAACAGAGGGAATTATGTTTGCAGAACAAAATGGAATGCTACAATGCTGACAAAGAAAAATAATTTGAAACAAAAATCAGGAGATAGAGGGAGGGGAGGAAAAAGGAAAAGAAGTAGAAGAGACCTTATCACTTCATCTTTCCTTTAAGGTTGCCTATCAAATACTATTTAAAGTTGAAATATGTAATTAAAAAAAATATGACTCCAATCTTCTAAAAATTTTTACGCCATTAGTGGAATGACGTAAGACTTACTATTTCTTACTGATTAAGAGACATTAGTAATTCCTTAAGTTTCACTTCAGCTTCTTTTTCTTCTAAGATTTAAATAAAATTTAACGTAGCATTTTTGTACAGAGAATGATTGCATTACTTCAAAATTATTTTTTACTTATCCGTTCAACCATTTGTCCATCCGTGCTGTATGTGTCCGGAAAAAGACATACAGAATGATATTCACCAAATTATTTTTAGGTGGTAGAATGTAGGGTGATGCTTACTTTCTTCTTTATACACTACTCAATTGTGTTTTGTGACAAGCAATATGTATGATTCCTAGCTGCCTACCAAAATCTTTTCTTACTTACTGTCTGCTCCCATAGCTAAATAAACCATGTTTCCAACCTCTCTTGCAGCTACATGTGACCATGTGACTAAGTTCTCTTCAGTAGAATGTGAGCAGAAGGAAAGATTAACTTCTACCTAGTGTGATCTTCGACTTCTTTCTTTATCTTTCCTGGCTGGTAACCAAAGCCAACTTTAGAAAGCATGCGTTGTAGGCAGATGTGTCAGGAAACATGTCTGAAAGTGTGTGGAACAGAGGCACTCAACAGTCAGAAACACTCACCTTGGTTGTGTCATATGAGAAAAGAACAAGTGTTGTGTTCTTTAAGCCATGTTATTGAGAGCTTCTGTAGAGCATCCTATTCTTTTAGTATAATTAATGTAAGTATGCATCATTTTAGTTAAACAATAAATAATAAGCCAATAATCTAAAACTAGAATCAAACTAGTCTACAAAATAAACAAAATCCAAGTGAAACTCCCCAGCACATAAGTCACAGATACCAATTAGTCTGGCAATAGTATAAGAACAAATGTAGCTGCCACCATCATGCCTGACGACATTTGAGGATGAATTTACAGACTGCGAGACCTAGTGGTAATGGCATTAGCGGCCTCATGGATCTTCTGAATTGAATTCATTTTGAAACTTGTTTTCTTTGTATTCTAGAGATAGTCTGGTTTATGTTTCAGATTATTCAAGAGAATCTGTTGCCTCTAAATTCAGAAGGATACTGGTCTCTAATATTATTATCCTTGCTACTCAATCAGATATTTCATTTTGTTCTAAATAAGGTCAGTTGAATCTAGACAAAACTGTGTTCTCTAAACATTGTTTCATAGCATTTTGAAAATTAAAGTTGACCTAGACTCTTTTTACATAGATTAATTAAACTCCCTTGTCCAGAGCAAAGGCTTGGAAACATCACCAATACACCACCCATTGTGTTTTTGACGGGTAATAAGAGATTACAACTCTTTATCAGTGTATAGGGCTATTGAAAGCCAGTGAAATTATTTGAATCATTTGGATATTAATCCTGAAATCTAAGTATTTATAGAAAAAAATCATCCGAAAATTGGAAGGGGCCTCAAGAAGTCATTTGGTCCAGGCTCTTCCAAGTGAGGTATCAAATATTTTTCTTAAACTTTTTAATTAAGCTGCAAGATGACAGGTTTCCAGATTTTATTTATCACCACAGAGATAAATGGTTTTCAAATAATCACTGAGGAGAGGAACGTGGGAGGTTAAAATAAAAACTCTCATTTAGTTCTCTTCACACATCTGCCCCTGAAAAATCCTTTTTGAACTCCAAAAAAAAATTTTTTAATTTTGTGAAAGAACAAATTGGAATATGAAAGGCATGAAAATCCTAAATGTCTGGCTCGTTTCCTCTCAAGAAATAAAAATCACTCAGCAACGTGTTTATAAGTTACAAGCCAGGCACAAATACTAATTTCTCAGTCCAGAGAAATCTAATTTCCATTATAATGTATTTAAATATCCGCAAACTAGAGTATTTTTAGAAACCATGCCAGTCAAAGATGTCTAAAACAAGTTGCCTGATTCTTTCCCAAAGTTAGCTTTATACCAATTGGCTGTTATTTCTAGTGAGTACTCAGCCCCCTCAAAGATAACCATTCCACTCTCTTTATTCTTGACAATCTTATTAATTTTGACATTTTTCCTTTTAACATTAAGGTAGCAATAGCAGTACTATCAAATTCATCAAGTAGAGAAAGATACTTCCAATTTGAAATCTAATTAATTTTTCATGTTCATTATCTTTTAAATGTTTCTTGCAAAGGACGTTATCTGCTTCTCTTTTCATGATAATTGATGCAGTTCTTCCCCCACCCTTTTATTTTTTTCTCACAGGTGAGGAAAGAGCTTTAATATTTATACTTACAATCTTGCCAATAACTTTTAAAGGATAAGTATTAAATATGTCATTCAAGGTGCATAATGTGCTACAAAAATCAGATCCATTAGAATAAGAAACTCATTAAGGGATAAGTTTCAAGGGTTTACAAAAGTACACCATTACTTTATGAAGCACTGAATTATTAATATGAAACACAGAGATGTGCATTACCTTTATATTTTTCAGAAATCATATAAATAAGAAAATCATTTTAGTGAAAATATAACAAATGATATGCCGAATATTTTTAAACACTGGCTCCCAATTACATATAATAAACTAGCCTACAGGAATAATGAATGTTAGGAGAAAAAGGGAAATACTCTGGACAGTCAAAGCTACTTCAAGTACCTAAAGAACTAGCTGTACATTTAAAAGAAACAAATAATAAACCAATATTTAATATAAAATTTTAATAATTTTTAATGTTGGCATTAAAAAAGTAGAAGTGAGTGAAAGTTTGACATTTGATACTGGAAAACAATTCCTTATAATATACTTACCTTCTAAGTAAGTCTGCTAAAGTTATGTCTGAGACTGAAAAGATCTACCCTGATGGGCAGAAAGGTACTGGTCACTAATAATGAGTGGACAGTCATATTTTGTCAATTAAAAGAAAAGATATTTTTCTATATCCAGACATAAAGGGGGAAAGTAGGGGTAAGCCAGCTGAAATGAATGGAATCCCAACTACTGGGCTAGCAACTTCCTTAAAACAATGCCAGAGCTTAAAAAAAAGGAAGGGTGGGCGTGGCAGTGGGGATAGGGAGAGCAGCACCAGTGAAGGCAATTGCTTTCCAAACGTTAACTCATCACAAGGCACTTTGCTCTTCAGGGGTATGGATACACTGAGTCCCAGAGAAATTACTAGTCCAGATCAATCCAGGTCGTCTAGCAAGTCAAAAATAAAGAGAAGATCCAAATTGAAGCTTAATAAGACTTATTAAAGCATATATTAGAGTTTTATTCACTTTCACGCTTATTATTTTTTAATCAACCATGATGCTGTAGATGTTAATCCTTCCTTCCTTCAGTAGAATTTGTTGCCTTGAGTTGTCTTCTCAACAATGGAAGCACACTTGCTCACACTTGGGAATCAACAGAACCCATTAACAAATTGAAACCATAGCTTTTGCCTAATGAGTGGAATTTTTCTCTGTGAAAATCTAACTAGTTCATTAACTAGGATCGAAACTATATACTCAGCTTCATTAGGCACATATCCATTCAACTGAACTATCCAGCCCAAAAGACACTGAAATGCATGTAATATGGACAGAACGATTCTGAGGATTCATATAAACATATACCTTTGCTTCTCTACTCAAGTATAGATTTAAAATATTAAAGAGGCTGTTAAAGGCAACAAGAAACGCTGATAACAATAAGGAAAAGAAAAAATGGCAAAAGGAAATTAGAGAATTTGAAATTTTTGCCTGAATTAATCCAAGTCTCACCAATGAAGGAGAACAGGACGTTGGCAGTTTTCTGGAGAATTTACCTGGCAAAGCCTCCGCTAGATAATCCACAGTTCCATGCCTAAAAATTCACATCAAAAACAAAACAGGCTCTCAGCAGGCATAACTACATTTTAAATCTGATTTAGAACATAATTTTAATGCTTTCTGAAATTACAGTTTTTTTATGCATTGTCCTATCTTTAGCTACTTACATCTCAATTCTTTTTCTCTATCATAGAAAAAAAAATGTAAGCAAAATTTGAATAAGGAGGCTAAAAGGTGAGCTGTTTTGTAGAGATGAATAAGCTAACATTCCCTGGTCATGACTTCCTGTACTGTACAATTTGAAGAGAGAATAAAATGAGTCTCATCTTCAACAGATGGGTCTTCAATTGCATTCTGAATAAACCCAATCACAACACCCTCATCTTCTCCATTTAGTTTTTAATTACATACTCAGGGTTTAAATGATCACCTTTCCTTAGGAAGATGCATATTCTCGCCTTGTAAGAAATACTATTTCCTCTCTACGTTTTGTTGATGTCTTCTTCAGAAGAGCTCATTTCTGCCTCCTACAAAAGTAGTTCTGCTTGCCTGATCATTATCATCATTAAGCATTTATGAAGATTTGGACTTCATAAACTTTGGACTTATTTACTAGAGCTCGTGATATCCCTATAAGATAGGTTGGTATAATGGTCTTCTTATAAATGAGAAAATAGAGGTTAAGTAACTGAGCCAAGGTCACATAGATAATTTGGATAAAAGACTCAAAGTCCCTGACTTACTGTTTAGTACATAAGTGAAAAATCTTAGATGGCATAAAAAATTATCTGCTTCGAACCTTACACCTCAACTGTTGCTGAACATGAGTAACGAGAGAGAGGTTTTCTTGCTCTAACCCTGTGCTGATGGCATTGTTTTAGTGGATCTGTCATGCCAGGGCCAGTATCTCTGTAGTTCTCTTGGTCCTTCTTTCTTAATCTCAAGATCACAGCCCTGGCTCCAGGCAATACTGTATGTCCGCATTCAAGACAGTAGGAAGAGGAGAAAGTGTTTCATCAGCCCTGTCTATCTCCATCAAGAAAGCAAAAACTTGCTCAGAAAATTCCCAGTACAGTTCTTATCGGTCTTTGTTAAGAGAGGTTGATATGAACATTTAACATTCTGTTGTCTTTACTGGAACACAATAAAAAAGAAGAGCAATTGTGCCTGCCTAACTATGCTGTCTGCCACAGTTTGCAGAATTTTCTGTTGAAAATTCATTTGCTAAGCATTGTTTGGTTCCACTACATCCTAGCATTTGTTAACAGAGCAGTGGGAGCCAGCCCCTAAGTTTTTTAAAAATTGGGATAAAAACTTGTAAGTTGAGAAAATTTTATTCATGGACTCAATTTGGTGAAAGGAGGGGAATTTTATAAACTAAGGCAGAAGTTGATTTTGATGGCTTAAATCTATGGTCCAGCTTATTGTGTTCTAAGTAAATACAGTTTGAAAATTGCTGTTTTAGTACAAGTGGCTACACATTTTCCAGAACCCGTGCCTCTCTTTTCTTTGTGTCAACCCCCAACAGATATATCTTCGTCCTCCTCTCTGTTTATCCACATCCTATCCCCTACCTCATACCTCACTCATTTGGTGCACCACACAGCTTTGCCTTGCTGGGACATTCACCTCCTGCTATGGGAACATTTACTGTCTATGAAGATTTATGACGTAATTTCTCATTTATGCTTTTCTCAAGGATTGTGGCCTTTCTTCTGTTTTGTGTCAATACAGTGAAATATAGAGAACAACAACAAACACTTATTGAGCACTCTGTATGTGTCAGCTAAATAATTTACGCATATTATTTAATTCTTATAACAATCCTATGAGACCATTATTATCATTATCCTCATTTCGTAGATGAGGTAATTAAGTTCAGAGAGGTTAAGCAACTCACTCCAAGACACACAGGTAGTAAGTGATGCAGCTGGGATGCAAACCAGGCAATCACTCTTAATCATTCTGGTTTTGTTATTTTTTTCCCCAGCTTGATTGAGGTTTTATTAGCATATAACATGTGTAAGTTTAAGGTGTACAATGTGATGAGTTGATATACGTATATATTGAAAAATGGTTACCACAATAAGGTTAGTTAACACCTCCATCTTCTCACATAATTACCATTTTTGTGTTATGTGTGTGTTAAATATAATTACCATTTAATATTTACTCTTAACAACTTTCAAGTATATGATATACAATGGCTAGGTAGAGAAGAATGTGCATGAAGTAGGGCTCTTGGATGAGCCAGGCCCCAGGGGCGACAGGTGATTTTCCAGTTAGAAGCAGGGCAAAAAGAACCAAGATGACTTGGAATGAGTTGTCAGCTGCGTTTTACTAGATTTGCCCAAATAATAATAATAATAGTAAGTGTTTGTGTGAACTGAGTGTGTCATGCACCAGATGTTAGACTAAGCCCTTTATCAACATAATCGCATTTAATGTTCACAACACTCTGAAGTAGGTATAAATATTATTTCTGTTTTACAAGTTGAGAAAATTTGGGCCTAGAAAAGTTAAGAAATATGCCCAAGGTCATAGAGGTAGTAATTGGTGGAATTTTTAGGGTGGTCTTTCTGAAAACAGATTTCAGGTTCTTTAAAACCACATCATAGCACCTATTACTAAAATATAAATAGCTCTAACTAGAGTTAGAAGCAAGTAACCTCCGTTTGTGGTTTTACTCACTTAAAGCTGCAGATACAATGTCATTCTGTCTCTTCCTGTTTTTCTGCCTTTTGCATTCACCCACGTACATCTGTGTCTGCAGAGAAGGCATTTCACTGCCTCACTCTCTCAAGTAGAAAACGCTATAATGGTCTAGTCTGAATCCTTCTTTCTTTCAGGTTTATTGTTAGAAAGAAGTGCTCCAGCCAAAAACTAGACTCGACTTGTTGACTATATATTTTGTATCCCATCCTCAAAGGGTACTGAGCTTGGGTTCCATCAACAAACGCCCAGTGACTTTCAGCATTCCTTTAGAATCCGTGTGTCAAATCACTTGTTATAGACAGCTCTTCTGCATGCACACTAGAGATAACCATGCTGTTGTTTAAATCTCAGTATCTTACCAGTTTAGTCCATTTGTACACTTATGAAAAATAGCTAAGGCACCAATTTCCACTAGGAACTAATGGCCCGCAAAATTTTTTGTCTTGGCTTGAAACTGTGTTTGAGTTAGAAGCCATTAGGTTTCTTTTTACCTTTCTATAACTTAAGTTACCTAAAGTTGACATTATCTCATTTTTACCATGCAATAGGTAGATTATCTCCCAAGCAGAAAATATTCACAAATTTTAACTTGAAAGGAAATTTATCAGACCTGGCCAAATTATAAACCCTTGAAGCAGAGAGTTCTCCAAGATTCTGGTGAATTCTAACCTAAAGAGTGCAACCATTTAGTATGTATTTAAAATTGTACTAAATGGTGAGTGCATTTCCTAACATGTGACCAACAAGTATCAATTTTAGGCTCCCATGATATTTCAGACATTAACACTGCCGGAGCTCATGTTAAGGGTGTGATGTATAGAGGTTCCAGATCTGGGAGGAAGCAAACCGAAGCAGAAAATGTGTGTCCTGAGTGAAGAGCAGTGGTCCCTGGGCTGCTTTTATCTTGGATCTGTTAGAAAGTGACTAGAACCATTGTGGATCTTTGGGTTTGGGATCAAATAGGTCTTACATTGACCTTTAATAAGCTACTTAACTTCTATGAACTTGAGTTCCTCATCTGTAAAATGGGGGTCATTATGCCTACTTTCACTGTTAATTGAGCACTAAACACACTAGGTGTAAAGCACAGAGCCATGGATTATCCTATAGTGCATCTCTTCTTGAATGTCCCTAAGGCATTTCAAATCCAATACATCCCAAAAATGACTTTATCAACCCCCCTTCCTCCACCACCACTCCTGCTGCATTCCAATCACTCAAATCAAAATCATAAGAACTATCACTGACTACCACTTCTCTGAGTTTTGATATTTAATTGGACCTACAAATGCTGTCAAAACTGTCTCAATATATCTAGTCTCATACCAAGAGGAAGCAGGGTTTCCTATGATGTCAAGGGCTTCCTGGGAAAATTGTAACATCAGCTTCATCTCTTGGCTCCCTTTTCTCACCCTCTAAAAGCTCAGGAACCTCATATAGTCCATGGTCCACCACTTCCATTTACACCCCAGAACAAAACTTCACCAATAGAGTTATTACCTTAAAATGTCTTCTTAGTGACAGTGTAAGAAAATGATAAGACAATTTCCAATTTCATTTAAAGCCATCAAAGACAGTCATCCACAAAGTACTGACAGCCTCCTCACTCCATCCTATCACTTAGATATAACGTGGTGGGATAACAGGAGTATTTTGGAATGCTTACCAATGTATTTTCCCTCCTTCGTAATTGTTTTGGGTTGAATTGTGTCCGCACCCCACAATTCCTATGTTGATATCCTAACCCCTAGTACCACAGAATGCGACTTTATTTGGAGATAGGGTCTTTATAGAGGTAATCAAGTTAAAATGAGGTCATTAGGGTGGGCCCTATTCAATATGACTGGCGCCTTTATAAGAAGAGGTAATTTGGACACAGACATGTTGAGAGTGAACATGATGTGAAGACACAAGGAGAAGACAGCCTTCAACAGGCCAAGGAGAGAGGTCTGGAACAGATTTTCCATCACAGCTTTCAAAATGGACCAACCTTGCCAGCACCTTGATTTTAGACTTGGCCTCTAGCACTGTGAGACAATAAATTTCACTTGTTTAAGCCACCTAGTTTGTGGTACTTTGTTATAGCAGCCCTGGCAAACCAATACAGTAATCCAGATTCTTTCCCTACAGCCCTTTCACCATTCCGATAGCCAGAGGTGGGATAGATGAAGACCTCTGGGGGAAGAAAGAAGAAAGATTATAGGAGTGGCTCTTGTCAGGCTGAAAGGAAGTAGAGAGCCCATCAAGAGTCATGGGAAAGAGCTGAGTTGGGGAAGAGAGAGGGGGAGAAAGAGGAAGAGAGAGAAAACAGAGAAGAAGAAAAAGCAAGAAAAGAGAGAAGAATCAGGAAGATCTTAAATTTCCACCATCCCTAACACTAGAGTTGAACTTCTGTGGAGGTGTGCAGTGGAGACACCCCTTACAAGTGCTGCTCCTCGCTTCTCTGGAAGTTTGCATGCCCCTTAGAGAAGCCTTGAGTTGCTCATGGTGCCAGAGCACTATGGGATCGGAGTAGAAGTGGAATTGGCTGGGGGAGCTGTCCAGGAGGATGGATGAAACTAATACTCCTGATTCTCCACAGTCCAGGATCCAGAAGCCTCCATATGCTCCAGTGAGGGATATGTGAGTGCCGAGTGAAGTGGTGGACTAGGATGGGCTTGGGTCAGGACCGAGCCCACCAGGTGGGGAAACTCATGATCAGAGGTGATCATCCCTCGCTTGAGCAATGGCTGCCAGCATAATGCCCAAGGCACAAGGCAGGACCAGCCACATGTCAGTGGACACCTGCTTGCTTGCTCAGCGATCAGATGGAGTGAGACATTTCCAAGAATGCAGACAAAATCCCAGAAGATATTAAGTAAAATAAAGGTCCCTGCCCTGCTCCCATGTGGACACTTAAGCATCTGCTTGCATCCATATGGCATCTTGCGAAGAACAGAGGCAAGAGAGGCCCTCTGTGTTGAGAGAAACAGACAGGAATTTTGAACTTTGGACTAAGTGTTTACCAGAACATAAATCCTCTTTTATACCAGCAGATATTGAGATCTACGTACCTGGCAAATGAAGTTTTTGCAGCCATCATTAGGAAGGGGGCTCCCAAGTGAGGCAAGTTTGATTATAAGACAGTTACTATTTTTATCTTGCACATCTGAATTGTAATGAGTAAATTTCTACCCCCACTCCATTAGATAGTGAGCAGGGCATGAGAGTCAGGTAGCTTAAAAGAAAAAAAAAAAAAAGTAGCTTAAATTAAAAAAAAAAATCACACTAGAATGAGTGACTCCATTCACTCATTCATTCAATATAGTGCTACAATTGCAAGGTGACGCCACACTAAGCTCTATAGGGGATCAAAAGATGCCCAAAGGAGCAGACCCAGAAGGCCATCATTGTTAAGTGGGTACCTAGGGCAAAGGTTCCACTGTATAGGGCGACATTCTTCATTCTCCAACCAGCCCCTCTGGTGTAGAGTGCTGTTTTTCAGAGTGCTGAATCCCTCTTAAAAGCTTTCAAAAATCAGTTGGAAAGAGAAGTATCATATATTAGGGGTGATGGGGGGGTGGAAAGGGTGGGATAAGTCATACATGGGATAATCTCCACTTTCAGAATCAATGAAGCTTAGGGTTTGCAACACTGCTTTAGCTCTCTGTGCAGCAAGCCTGCATCTCCTAATCTATATGCAGGTGGTGATTTGGAGTATTATGTAGCTTGAAAACTTGAAGTGAATTTTCTGGGTGGTTAATAAGCTATCTGTATGAGTATTAATGAACAGTGACCTTGCAGTGAAACAAATGCTCCCTAAGTGTTTGTCTCTTCATTACTTCTCTAATATCATAGCGTTTTGCTTCCTTACTTTCTTAGCTGATTACTGTTGGCCAGTGCCCTACCTTACAAAATCAGACATGCCAAGTGAGTATACCAGATGTGTACCCACGTATCCCTCAGAAGCAACATGTGAAGGATGTGAACAAACCCCTCAGATGTTTTCTTTAATTTTCATCACTGCCCAGTATGTACTCATATAGTCAGGAATATTTATATGTGTGGACATTTTAAACAGATCAATCTGATTATTTTATTGAGCAGTCCATATGTGCCACGCATTGTCCTAAATGTGAACAAAAAGAAAAACGATAAAGAGTGACATAATGCTTATCCTTAAAAATTACAGAAAATTCTGAAGTCTATATTTATAAGAGATTGATATTTAATAAAAACATTTAGAATATTCAATGCAAATATATTTAACATGAATATAAACATTCAAATGCTATTAATAATAGCTAACTTTTATTAAGTATCATATTCCCTGATGTGATTGTGCTGCATTCGTTTACAATGATTGATCTCCACAGCAATCCTATTTGTTAGGTAGTAGTATTAACTCCGTCTTACAGATGAGGCTGTAAGAAAATTGCCTAAAGTCATGTTGTAGCTGAAATGAGGTGAATCTACTATTCAAACCCAAGACTATCTAACCAACATCAAAAGGAACACTCATCCCCCATACGTACCTGTTTTTGAAAATACTGCACAAGGGACTCTGTAATATAGCATAATATAGACTTTCAACCAGCTAATTATCAGAATTATCTGAGAAGCCTTATAAAAACATATATTCCTGGGCTTAACTCCTAGAGATTCTAACTGGGTAAACCTGGCTTGGGCTTGCAAATCTGTATTTTTATAAAACTATCTACCCAATTCTAATGACCATGCAAGTTCAGAAGTCATTGCTGTAAGAGCTGTGGAGACAGGGTAGAAGTGCTGGAAAATATCCACATTACTTAGGACCTTTTAAAACATTAGTTCAGAACAAAAACACACAAAAGAAGCCTAGAATCCTAAAACATCTTAATTAATCAAATTTGTTAGGGGAAAAAAAAAGTCACCTACACAATTTGCTATATGGTAACTAGTGTGTCACTGAAAACACTTTGGCTCTTGGGCTATGAAAATAGTTGACCTCTTGTGCCTTGAGCACTGAAAGGCATAGACTCACCAGATGGGTTTTTCCCTAAATTGGTTTCCCTTGAGATTCTTCTGCTGAGTTTGGGTGCCCATAACTGAGATTGACTTGAAGCCAGTCAATAAGGGTATGACCCTGCCTTGAGTTATAGTTACACAGGTACCTGGGCTATCTGTGTAGGCCTGCAAGGAGAACAAGAATCACCTTTTTCATGTTTTTGCTTCCCTCCTAGTACCTCAGGTCATGCCCTGCACATGATGAGTACTGAAAAATATTTATGCATTTAGAGTCTCACCCTCTCTTGCTTCTCTTGGACTTCATTCTCCTGAATCCATAACTTCTCTCATCAAAGATTAGAATTACACCTTATGAAGAAGGATAACTGATTATCCAAGATTGAGACAACATGATTCTTCCTTAGTCGTGATGCCCAAGTCTCTGGTTTATTAACTACGTGCAGTCCCCATTCACAGTCTTGCTCTTAAATCCCAGGATAAGTTGGTATTGGTTCAAATCATTTTGGGAGTGGGAGGCAGTCTCCAGCCACTTAATTATGTATGCAGAAAAGATATCAAAAGCTCCTCAGTGTTGTCTATCATGTGCCTAAAAGTAAGAGAATGAAATGAGTTTGTTGTCAAAGACACTGCCACTAACAACAGATTTCTGTGAGTCTGTTCCTGGAAGACAAGATAAAAACAAAAGGTAGAAAGGTATTTTGAGTCTTTAGTTGGACCTAACTTGAACACTATTGTTTTTCCACTCAAACATCTCATTAACTAAAGCACCACAAACCTCAAACGTCAACTTTGAAAACAAGGACCAGTCACTGTTGCTTTATCTTTGCTTTGCTTGTCAAACTCAGAAACACACTCACTCGCTAATTTTCTCTCTGCTTCGTTTGTAATTTCTTGGCTAAAGTAGATGAGTAGCTATGATGAAGTAAACTCTCAAGCGTCAGAGGGACACTAGAAAGAAAGCTATCATGCACACACAAATCATTTTTATGCAGTGCAACTTGTCACAGTAAAGGACCTCTCTTCCATTTATAGAATGCCTCTGTCCCTCTTTTCCCTCCACTTACACAGACTTTCAGTTCTGCCCCTTCTCTTCTTCCCAGTAAGATTGCAGAGGTCAGGAAGAGAGAACACAGAGAGTCTACTATAATGGAAAGTGAATTTTTGAGACTAAATAGCTCAGAAGATAGGTGACGGGTTGTAGAAGCAGCTGCCTCTGGGTCAACAGATCTATTCAGGCCCAGTAGAGGAGTGACTGGCTCCATCTACACAATTGCACCTAATGTGAAGCCAGGGTTTGAAGTAATTTTCTGGATAACACAGTTGCCTTTTGGGGGGAAAAAAATCTTTTTATATTAGAGAAAAATATAATATTAGAGTTAAGTGGATTACTATCCCAATTCTCTATTTCACAAGGAAAGAATCTGTATTGACAGCACTACCTCTGGGTTCTGTGTTGATTGCTCTTGCTCAGACATGCTATCCATAAATATATAAAGGGACTTGATCCCCTCACCTAGCCTTATGTGACATGGTAGAAAGAAGGCAACAGATTAAGCATGTATAATTCATTGCAAAATAAAAGATCTACAGTTATTATCTTTTTCCCTAAGAATATTTTAAGATTACACCAGAGTTTTTCATTCAACAAACATGTATTGAGTGCCTAATATGGTGAGGAAATGTGCTAGGTCCTTGGGCTACCGCAGTAATTAGTGTAGAAGAAACACTATCCTTGTCCTTCTGCGGCCCACAATCTAGGAGTGGAGAAAGACAATTACATAAATAACAAAGATAAATGTGACGTGTGTTGCGAAGGGAAAGTTTAGGAGGCTATAGGTACAAATGGCAAGAGTTGCTAACCAAGGCCTGAGGTGAGTGAAGTCTCCCAGCAGAAATGACACCCAAGCTGGGACCTGATACAAGAATTTGCTGGGCAGAGAGGAAAGCATCTGTGAAGGCCCAGAGGTCAAAGAGAGCTTGATGTATCTGAGGACCTGGAGAAACCCACTGTGGTTACACAAGGAGAGTGAGGAAGTGTAGACTGAAAAAAGGCTGGTGAGGTCAGTGGGGCCAGCTTGTGGAGGGTGACACTACCCACTGGAATGGCAGTCCTGCTGCTGGTCAATCCTTTCATGATCTCTGGTTGAAATTCTTCCCCATGTCCCATCCCAAGCGTTCCAAATCCTCTCCTCATTTCCCAACCTCCTTTTCACCTTCAGAGAAGAGTCTTACCTCTTCCTTTATTGAGGTGATTCCCTCTTGTACAGCTCAAGATGGTTCTGTGTATTCATTCAACTCCTCTTTGCCTCCTATCTCAGAGGAAGAAATGCTGGTCAATATGAGAAGCAAGCACTGAGCACCCACAAGGTTCAAACCTTGTGCTAGGAACTGAGTGGATACAATTATGGGAGAAATGCCAACAACTCAAGCTAGGATAAGAAGCCCCCAATATTTCTCTCTACCCAAGAGGATCAGTGGACAGAGATGGGGCCATAGAGAGGAGGAGAGTCTTGGGAGGAACAAGTGAGTGGAGGGATGGTAACCTTGGATTTGGAGAGGGCAAGGATCTGCCGCAGATTTGGTTGGCGCGTATCTGTTTCCTCCTCTCCCATCTTCTCTTTTTTTCCATTCTGAAGCAGCATTTTATATTGGAGTGAGGAGACAGGAAAATAATGTGGATGGAGGTGTGTGTTTTCGGTATGAAAAGCAACAAAATGGAAAAGGATGAGAGTGAGCTCAGGAGAAAAAATCTTGAAGGGCTGACCTTGCTCTGGACTCTGAGGACAAGTACAGAATGGAGCTCTGAGGTGTCTTCTGCCCAGTGCACCAGAGTAGGGGAGCAAACAGGAGTTCAGGGAACAACAAAACAACTACAAAAAAAAAGAGAGCCGGGTTGCTTGGTTGGTGGTTTCAGGAATTGTGAGATATACACAAGTCAGAGAATCATCTGAAGCAAGGAAGCAAGAGATACACATCAAACTGAAGGGAAGCATTTCTAGAAGTTGTTCTGATTATGAATCTTTCATTACAATTGACTAATAAGCTAACTCAAATTTACTTAAGCAAATCAGAGGTATCAAGAGTCAATATCTCTCCATCTTTCAGTTCGGTTTTACTCTCAGGTTCCACCTGGTGGCAAGATGGCCCACAGCAGGTCCAAGATTACCACATCTTGGCTTTGAATTCAACAGAAAAGAGCCCTTCTCTCTTCTCTCCAGATGATAGGAACTTACAGAGCTCTTCTCTGTGCCAGACTCTGACCTAAGAGCTTTCCTTATGTTAACTCATTTGATCTGCACAACAATCCTGTATGCCACTGAGACACAGAGGAGTGAGGTAACTTGCCCAAGTCATTCATCTAGTTAGTGACAGAGGGAGAATTTGGACCCAATAGTCAGCACTCAGAGTCTGGACTCTTAATCACTATGCTACGCTGCCTTCAGCCTGATGTCTGTAGATGGAAGTGGATCAGGTGTGTATCCCTGCACCATTCATCTTGAACTTGAGGCTTTGACTAGGCAGACTTGAATCACATGCTACACAGAACTGGGAGCAGACTCAAGGCCACCTGAACCATGGGCTGACAATGGACAGGGTGGTTACCCAGGGGAAAACCAGGATGCCACCAACAGAAAAGGGGTGAACAGATAAACAGGATATCCACTGCAGAGTATAAACAAGGTGCTGCTTGCCCATGTCTCTGATCCCGTTCCCACCAACTTTCTTCTCTCTCTCTCTTCCTTCTTCCCCTCTGCCATCTAATCCATAGCAATACTATGCACTCTATGTACCAGACACATGGATAGAACACTAACTAAAACAACGTCCTCACTCTCACAGAGCTGACATTCTAGTGGGGGTAGTGACATACAAAATATAAACATATAATATTCATAGGTGCTGTGAAGAAAAATAAAGCAGAGTAAGAGGACAGAGAATGACAGAGGGAAGAAAGAGTGCTATTCTATAGAGAGTGATCAGCAAATGCCTCTTGGATGAGGGCACACGTAAGCAGAGATCTGAATAACGTGAGAGAGGTAGTGAGCCATGCAGATTCTGGAGGGAGGGAGATCTAGTCAGTGAGAAGAGCAAGTAGAAAGGCCCTGATGTGAGAGCCTGCTTAATGAGTTCCCAGACCAACAAGGAGCCAGTGTGACCAGAGTGCAATGAGTTAGGGGAAGTGGGAAAAAATGAGGTCAAGAGAGCTTCCTCCAGGGTTGGCTCAGCCACTGCTGCAGCTTCTGTATCTAAGCTCATAACTGGAACCCTGATCTCTTTCCAAAGGAGTGGCCTCTATTTCCAACTACCTCAATATAAAAGTCCCAGCTGCATCTCAAACTCAACATGTTCAAATTAAAATTATCCCCTTTGACTCAGACCTATTTCTCCTCCTGGGATCTTCATATTTGCTGGTGACTACACAGTCTCCTAGTTGTCCTCACATGAACACCTTGAGCTATAACTTTTCTCTCTCCTTCATCCACCAAGACTCATTCAAATGGTTTTTATATTTATTCTCTTCCTACAATGTCTCTCGCATCCATTCCTGATTCCAGTCTAGGGAAGACTCTCATATTTCTGACCACAGACAATTGCAGCAATTGCTGCCTGTTCTCGCAACTTCTACTACACCCCCTTCCAAACTGGACATTACAAGATGGAAGAACAATCGTCTGAATCCACAACCTTCATCACCCCTGGCAACACATTCTAATGCCTTCTTAATAAGATTTAAACTCTCAACATGGACCTAGCTATTATTTAAGTTCTTTGATAAGGAAGGGCCCAGCATGTCCTTAGCCTTGGCTCCTATATTCAATCAGCTAAGCCAAATCACTTGTCATTCTGGGCTTCTCTACCTTTCTCTCTTGGTTTGCTATTTTCTTCTGCTCGAATGTATACTCCCAACACCACTAGCTATGAGAATCTTTTCAACAGGGCTCCGTTCAAATACCTCCCTTCACATGAACCCGTATTTATTCTCCCAATTGGAAGTGATTTCTCCCTAATCATTTCTCAAAAGCATTTTATTGCATTCCATCTTGTTTAACAATATAGTCTTTTATCTCTCTAAACCCTCTTCTTAATTTCCTCCCCAAAACTATTTTTCCTCTATCTTTTCCTTTCTCAATAAAGAACACCTGCATTTACTCAGTTTTTCAAGTAAAAAATCCAAATGAAACTCTTTTTTTTTTTTTTTGTGAGGAAGATCAGCCCTGAGCTAACATCCATGCTATTCCTCCTCTTTTTTTGCTGAGGAAGACCAGCTCTGAGCTAACATCTATTGCCAATCCTCCTCCTTTTTTTTTTTTCCCCCCGAAGCCCCAGTAGATAGTTGTATGTCATAGTTGCACATCCTTCTAGTTGCCGTATGTGGGATGCGGCCTCAGCATGGCCGGAGAAGCGGTGCATCGGTGCACGCCTGGGATCTGAACCCGGGCCGCCAGTAGCGGAGCGCACGCACTTAACCACTAAGCCACGGGGCCGGCCCCAGATGAAACTCTTGATGCTCCTCTTCCCTGACATCTCCTATCCATCGGCAAATGCTGTTGATTCTTATTCTGATTGCCTCTTAGTCACCCTGTTGGTGAAGGAGGGAATCCCCTTCCTAAATGGTATGAGATGACCAAACACACACACTACACAGATGATATTGGCAGAGGTTTATTAATCAGATGTACTCAACAGCCCAGGGTAGAAGGACAACATATACCAGGTATGACCACATGAGGGTTGCCATCAGGAACAGAATGAACAAGCAAAGGCTGTGGGAGACAGACTTTGCAGTAGGAAGGGGGGGGCGGTAACCTCTGGTTCCAGTGGGAGGAGGTGATTGGCTTATTTGAATAATTTTTCAGATTGACAGAGAAGTGAAATCCATTAGGTTGAGGACCTGGTGGAGTACAGCTGGTCCAACTAATGTGAGAACTAGCCCGGTGGGGAGCATATCTGGCAAGGGCAGGGGAACTCATGGTTAGGCCTTTGGGACCCTGTTAAGCTCAAAGATGTCAAGGCAGCATTACTAATGCATCCTAATTTCAGTTTTTACACCACAATCAACTCTTTGATTTCTTGACATCAATTTAAACCTTGGTGATGACTGAAACTTTCATGGAGTAAGAGAAGTACCTCCCTAGGAAGAGTCGTAGGCACTTGACCAAGTCTGAGAGGACTACATGGTGGTGTGGTTGTCAAAAAACATGAACTTGAGAAATATCCTCCTCTGTGGCCAATAAAGGCAACTGAGAGAACTGTGTGGCATGAGTGTAGGGGGTACATGTCCTTAGAGAATGTGAATTTAGATTAATAAATGCCTGTGACAATAGTGATGTCCAAAGAACTCCTGAAATAGGAGTTCTGTCAGGAGTCCATTAGGCCTATCAATTAAACCAGCTGCCTGGGTCTATAGGGGAAGTGGACGTTCCATTGAATGCCTTCTCCGAGAGCCTACCATTGTGTATTCTGAGAAGTGAAATTGATGCCTTGGTCACTATCAGTAATGTTGGAACTACTGCAAAGAGAGTAAGGAGTGCCCTGATGAAGCCTTCTGTTGTGGCTTTAGTATATGTAGAAACATCTGTTACCTTGATTTATGTTTTGGGTGTCTATGAGATTTCCAGAGTTCTTTACCCCAAATGGGACAACACTTAGGCAATAACCCAAAAGATTGTAAAAGGTGTAGATGGGGTAATTTGTTGGCTAGGGCATCCAGTGCTAAGATGATCGCCTGAAATTTGGCCAGTTGTGCCGACCCTTGGGTCTCATCTTTTATCAAGGACATTGTGGTTGAGAGACGGAAAACAGCAACGTTCCACTGAACTACATCACATATGATGGTAGTGAGTTCGTCTGTAAAATCCATAAAATCCCATTGCCATTAATTCCATTAATCCCAAGGGGCTCCCCAGGTAGACAATGGGGTCTGGGAAACTGGTGTTCTCCTCTAGGACCATGGTATATGACAAGGGATTGAGGACAGGGGAGGCTACGTCCTCCTACAAGTAGAATGTGCCAAAAGGCCCATGTTTGGTTCCATCCTGCAGCAAGGAGGTCTTAGTAGCTGTGCCAAGTTTGTGTGCTGCTTTCACGACCCAAGGCATAGTGGGCAGCTGGTATGGCGGGCCATAGGCTCAGGGTCTGTTAGAGCCTCTGTTTCTAAGAGAGCCCAGTAAGTGGCCAGCAGTTTCCACTCTGATGGTATACAGTGCAGGGCCAAAGAAGGGCAGTTTCTCGTATCAGAAGCCCCTGGGCAACTTATGGCCATCAGAGACATTCCAGAAACTTCACGAGAGGAGGTTGCTAAAATCTCTACAGTGAAGGACTTTCTAAGAGCACTAATGGGAATTCCTGTTGATTTCAATTTGGACAGATTCTAGAGCCTTTTGTTGGAGGGGGCCTTATTCAAAGTGGGCTGATTTGCAAGCAACAGCGTAAATGGGTTAAGTAAAAAGTGTAGACTATGTTGCCTTCAGAGCCCCAGAATGACTAAAAGATGTTGGACTTGTATTAACATTTGGGTGCTAAAAAGGTCAATAGCTCTTTCTTGATAATCTCAGGAATGGAACATCTTTTGATTTACCGAATAATTTTCAAACATGTAACCAAAGTGATAGGGCCTTACACTCTGTGGGGGTCAATCACCCATCCCCTTTTTGTAAGTTGTTTTGTGTTTGTATGTCCTTAATGAGTGTGTCAAATGAATGTCTTCGGGGAGAATGTCATCAATGCAATGTCATATCTATGCTCCTGAGCAAGGTAGATGCAGCTGAAAGTTTCCCTGCACAGACTGTGTGCGATGGCAAGGCCGCTGAAGTGCCCCATGGGAAGCCAGGTGAAGGTGCAAATGTTCCTTCTGAGATGAAGGCAAACTGCAGCTCAGAGGCTGTTGAAACAGACACTAAACGGAACACATTAACCAAATCTATAATAGCAAATATTTACTGATTGCTGATGAAATGGAGTCAGTAATTTCAATAATATTGGGTATTGGGTCCTAAGTGCATGGAACCACAACATTAAAGTTATAGTGACTTAAATACATATAAACTCATTTAAACATTTATATAATTCCAGTTGTGTGTGTGTGTGTATATATATATATGCACTTTATATGTACATATATGTTATATATGTATATAATGTTTATTTAAGAAGTGAAAAAAAACTAAAAACCTTTAAAAAAAATATCCCAACTTCTCACCTTCCTAAAGTGGCTCTCACTGCCATCTCAGCCTGAGAAGACCCAGGCCAGACAGCTGCCTCCCATCCCCCACCCCAGCTCAGCCCTCTTGAAAGAACTGGCAAAACTGGAGACAGCAGATGGGCCCTTCTCGGTCGCTCTTTCTGTCAGAATTAGAAGCCTCCCCAATGGCAATGGTTGCATGGTTTAAGGACTCTGGCATTAAGTCAGCTTTGAGCTCACTCCTTTGCTGTGCCACAGGGGAGCCATAGGTGTCTTTTTGTTTCTGTTTTTGTTTTATAACTCTGAGAATTAGCTCTCTGCTGTGGCAGAGCCACAGGCAGCAGCTTGGTGCAGCAGAATTTAGTTGGGCCCACAACCCAGAAGTTAGTAGATGGAAACCATCCTCTGCTATAGCCCTGACTTTCCCTGCAGTGCAGGCTTCCCTCTCCTCTTTTTTAAATCTCTGCACAAATTTGCTCAGAGTATTTTGGATTTCTAGCTACATGAAGTTGCAGCTTTCAGTTTCTGTCTCCATCCAATCACTCACAGCACAGACCTCCTGGCCGCATCAGGAACCAGTTAGTTAGCAAAGAGCAATTTATGAAAGCTGACTGGAGGCCCTGGGTTGTGGTTGAGCCATCCTGTTTTGACATCAGTTGTTCTGATCGCCTCCTATTCACTTTATTAGTGAGGGAGGAATCCCTTGCCTTAAATAGTAAGAGGTGTCCAAACACATGACACCCAACAGCGGACAGATGAGATTGGCAGCAGTTTGTTAGTCATATGCACTCAGGAGCCCAGGGTAGAAGGCCAACACATGCCACACAGGGCCACAAGGGGGTTACACTCAAGAACAGAGTGAACAAGCAAAGGCGTTGGGGACAGGCTCTGCAGTAGCAAGAGTGTGCAGTGGCCCCTGGTTCCAGTGGGAGGACGTGATCGGCTTAATAATTTCACAGGCTGGCAAGGAAGTGAAACCCGTTAGGTTGAGGACTGGGTAGAATATAGCTGGACCAAGTGATGCAGGAACTAGCCAGGTGGAGAGACTTTGCTGCTGAGTGAGGAGCAGATCTGGCAACAGCAGGACCTTTGGGGCCCTGTGAAGCTCAAAGATGTCAAGGCAGCATTTGCATCTTAATTTTAGGCCTCATCCCACATCTCTATTCCCAAAATCTATCCTGAATACCATCCACTTTTCATCTCCTTCGTCTCTACCACTTGCATGACAGCTGTTATCATCCCTCACCTGTTCTACCTCAATAGCTTCCTATTCAGTCTCCCTGTTTTCACTCCTCACACCACAGAGCCCATACTTTACCCAGCACCTACAATAAAGGTCTGCATGTCCTACTCAGATAGCGTCAATATACCCCCATCACACCTAAAATGAAATTCCTCACTCTGGCCTACAGGCCGTATAAGATCTGGACTCCACTTCCCTTTCCAACTTCATTTCCTTACTGCTCTTTCTGTTGTTCACTCTGATACAGCCACAATGGTCTTCTTTATTTCCCTCCAAGATGTCAAGATTACTCTAAGGGCCTTCACACTTGTTGTTTTCTCTATCTGAAATCATCTTCCCCGAGAAACATGCAAAGCTGCTGCTTCTCGTGATTCAGGTCTCAGCTTAAGTGTCACCAGACCTGCCCTGACCATTCTCACCATGTTTTATCTTTCTTCAGAGAACTTATCCGTACTTGAAATTACATCACGTGTTTTTTTATACTTCTGTATTGTTTGTAGTTCCTACTAGAATATACATTACAAGGAGGCAGGTACCTCTTCTGTCTAATTTTCCACTATATCCTTAGCATCTAGAACTATGGCAAATATTTAATAGGAGCCCAATGAATGTTTGTTAATTGAAATAATAAGTGAATAAAAGGATGAAAAAAAGAACAGATGAAATTGTAGCATACTTAGCACATAGTAGATAAATACTATCTATCCTCATTAGTAGTATCATTAGCATTATAAGCCAAGCTTTCCCTAATTATGAGTGTGTACTAGGATTATATTCTGATTGAATTTGTGATTATGCCTTAGAACCCTCTGAGGAGTGGCATGCTTCTTAATGTCAGGCATCGCATCTTCATTATTCTTACTTCTCCCCAGCTGCTACCATAAGCAAACAATAGGTACTTAATAACTAAGAAGAGCTCTTACTATGTGCCAGTCGCCAGTCTCAGGACCTTACATTTATGAACACTCTTTTTTTTTTTTTTTTGGGAGGAAGATCAGCCCTGAGCTAACATCCGTGCTAATCTTCCTCTTTTTGCTGAGGAAGACCGGTTCTGAGCTAACATCTATTGCCAATCCTCCTCCTTTTTTTTGTTTTCCCCAAAGCCCAAGTAGATAGTTGTATGTCATAGTTGCACATCCTTCTAGTTGCTGTATGTGGGACGCGGCCTCAGCATGGCTGGAGAAGCGATGTGTCAGTGCGCGCCGGGGATCCGAACCCAGGCCACCAGTAGGGGAGCGCACGCACTTAACCACTAAGCCATGGGGCCAGCCCTTATGAACACTCTTAATCCTCACTACAAGCTTGTATGATGGGTGCTATTGATATCCTTATTTTATAGATAAGAAACTGAGGCACAGGGCCGGCCCGTGGCTTGGCGGTTGAGTGTGCGCGCTCCGCTGCTGGCGGCCCGGGTTCGGATCCTGGGCGCGCACCGACGTGCTGCTTCTCCGGCCGTGCTGGGGCCGCGTCCCACATGCAGCGGCTGGAAGGATGTGCAGCTGTGACATACAACTATCTACTGGGGTTTTGGGGGAAAATAAATAAACAAATAGAATCTTTAAAAAAAAAAAAAAAAAGAAACTGAGGCACAGAGAGGATAAGATATTCTCCCAAGGTCAGCTCAGTACTAGATGTAACAACCAGGGTTCTATTAGAGAAACAAAACACTAGAGATCCGTTTATATATAAACTTACTAGTCTACATATAAACCTACTAGTAGAAAGAGAGAGAGAGAGATTTCTAGGAATTGGCTTATGCACTTGCAGGGTCTGGCTGAGCAAGTCTGAAATCTGTAGGGCAGGCCAGTGGCAGACTGGAAACTCTCAGGCAGGAGCTGATGCTGTAGTCCATAGGTGGAATTTCTTCTTCCTCAGGGAAACCTCAGATTCGCTCTGAAGGCCTTTCACTTATTAGATGAGGCCCACATAGATTATCAAGGATAATCTCCTTTAGGTAAAGCCAACTGACTGTAGATGTCAACCATATCTAGAAAGTACCTTCACAACAACACCTAGGTTCCCGTGTGGCTGAATACCTTGGCCTAGCAAAGTTGACACATTAAGCTAACCATCACAGTAGATAACCCAACCAGGATTTGATCCAAGCTTTCTGACTCCAAGCCTAAATTCTAAAGCATTGTGATACACTGCCTTGCCACTAATATTTCTTGAATGAATAAAAATGGAAGAATGACTCTGCTACGAAAGTGGAGGACAATTCTTCCTGAAATAACTGCCTGCTCTCCCTCTCACCTGTCCACAGCCTTGTTGAATACCTCAATTTGTAACTCGTTTCCAGATTCTTTGAGCAGAGCTGTTTCAAATATATTTGAAAAGAGATTCGATGTGTGAAGCCTGCTTGTTTTCTAGCCAGAAGTCTCTCTATATGTTAGGGATTTGTGGCGGAAAATCCCCAAATGGAATTTCAGCACATCTGAATTCAAATGTCCTGGTTGCCTGACAATAGGATTGGCAGCCTAACAACTTCCAAGCTGACACATCTCGCTTTCCTGGGGAGAGTGACTAAAAGCAATTTACACATTACAGAGGGTTGAGAGTGTCTTTTCTTTACCTGCTATAGAGAGCTCAGTAACCAATACCACTGTAGAGATTGAGAAAGTTTTCTCCATATCCTCCTTACGCTAACTCAAAAGTTGAATTTTGAACATCAGTTTCCTTTTTATCATTCCTTTTCTCTGCTTATTCTTTTCCCTTTGCTTGACGACTGCTATCTTTCTTCCTAACACCTTCAATCCATGCTCTTTCCCATATTTTGGTAGGAATACATGACACATAGTAGGTACTGATTAAACCTTTCAGGACATGAGATTTTTTCTTTTGCCCCTTTATTTGCTAGTTCTGCTTCATTTCCTTTTGAACCAATCAACTGTTAGCAGGTTCTGTAGAGTGAGCTCTTGAATTGGGAAATCTGGAAATAAAGCATACCTGAGAATTTATAGCTGAAAATGAACACACTGTGTATAACTCTTCGAGGTTGTTGCTAATGGTTTCTAATTCTCTCAAATACTACAGAGTGCTGGCTAAATTTGTTGCTCAACTTACTTTAATAACAAAAGAAGTATAATTGAATTCAGTAAATATACATTAAACGTCTACATCACAAAACACACTCTGGAGGATAAAAAGTTGAATAGAGCACAGGCCTTTGAAAAGCTTCAAATCTAACAGGAGAAACATGTAAAGCACGGGGTAGGTTCCATAAGCGGAGCTAAGATTGTGGGCGTTCATGAAGGGAGTAGCAATTCAGACTTCTCTCAGACAGCTGATATATAGACCGGCCTTGAACTGGGCACTGGAGATCCAGTGAATGGTTAACAAGAAAAATAATATCCCTCTTTATGTGGGGGAAGCCAGACAATAAACAAGTGATTATAAATAAGAATGTCAGTGAAAACAAAACAGACTAATAGGATATAAAGTGACTGGGAGGCAGGGATTCTTTTATGCATGGTGATTGAGGATGCTCTATCTGAGGATGTGACATTTGAGCTTAGACTTGAATTTTAAGAAGCAGAGATTTGGGGCTAAGCGGATTCCACGCAGATGGAACAACAAATGCAAAGTTCCTGAGGAGAATATGCCTCTGTTGTTCAAGGAACAGAAAAAGTCCTGTAAAGCATGAATATAATGAGCAAAGAAAGAGAAGTAGGGGGTGAGTGGAGGACGCACCAGAGATCAGATATCTAGAGTCACTGGAAGTCACTGTGGTGTTTTAAGCAGGGGGCAATGTGATCTGATTTATACTTGTGAAAGATCACGTTGGCTGCTGAGTGGAGAATGTTTCATGTAGGTCATACGTGGAAATAAGGAGACCAGTTAGAGGTCTACTTTGGTCCTCCTGAACCAAAAGGTGGTGGCTCGGATGAGAGTGGTCACTGGGGAGATAGCGAGAAGTCCTTAGAACATGAGGAATATATATGGTAATAGAATTGACAAGAGTTGCTGATGGGTAGATGGTGGAGGGAGAGAAAAGAAGGAATCAAGGATACCCCCTATGTTTTTATCCCAGGCAACTTGGTGGACGGTGATACCATTCCCTGAATTGGGAAGCCTCTCAGGATGTCCTGATTATCCACAGGTAACAGTGGAAGCTGGAAGCACTTTCTAGACAAGGGGAGGAGCATGGACAAGGCCTGGAGCCAAGGGAGGGAGCAAAACTCTCAAGAAACATTTGGCTGGAAGAAAATGTACACGTCAGGAAGCTAGGAGGCGCTGAGGCTGAAAATGTCAAGGTCGTATACTGAGGCCATATAATATTGAGGGCCACGAATGCGGTGGGGAAGGGGGAAAAAGAGGTATTAGACAAGGGAGCCATAAATAATTCAAAAATTAAGGGAAAAAAACCTGGAAAAGTCTCATGCACAAACTTAGTCGCTGCCTTAGGAAACTCAGAAACTGAAGGGACCCGAGTGAGCAACTCGTAAGCCACACGGGCCAAGTATAGAGAGTGCCTAGAAACCATCGAGAACTGCCAAAGCCTCGTCAGAACCCTTGGAGGTGTCTTTTATGTCCCTATTTCCTCTGAATGCTGCTCTGCATAGCATAAGGATGGGGGCCTACTTATTCAAGATTGACAGAGTAAAGGGTCCCTTCCTGACAATCTTATTTGTGACCCAGAATTTTAGCGCACACCCTTGACATTAAAGATAGCTATAAAAAATAAGCTATTTGAAACGCTCAATAACTTTGCAAAATGCACCTAAAATATTTCAGTTTAAAGAGAATTTAGAAGTTATCTAATTCCCTCACCAACACGCGCTTTTGAAACATTTTCTCCATCAAAATCTGGGCAATGATTTTCAAGGGGAGAAGGAGAACCCACATCTGCTCTTCATCACAAGGCTGTATCAAAATGACCTGAGAAGACATTAAAACCACACACTTACCTTCTAGAATGATGGAAATACTGCCCTGCCCCAGCACCCACTAATGGTGTAAGACTCCCCACCCTTAGAAGCGTCCATAGAAAAACAGAAGACTGAGAACCTCTAGGTTAGAGATTCCCATAGGCGTTTGATTTTTGTCCATTTGAGTCACCGATAGGCAATTTTGTATCAGTTGGCAGAGTCTAAAGAAAAGAAAAAGAATCAGACAGGTTTTTGAAACCAAATTATTGCCTTTCTGACAGATACCACTGTGCTGCTTACAAGTATTTTTCCTATTGAGTTTCAGCGAGTGCAAGGGCTATAGTAAAGAACATTTCATCTGCAGAGGCTTTTCAAGTAACAAATAAGGAGTAATGCAAAGTAATCCTGGGAGATGCTTAAAGGGAGATTGTATCACCTAAATCTAAAGTAATAGAATAGAAGGAGAGGTAGAAAACTACATACAATTGCTTTCTGGGGGTATCCTTCATTCTAATATATAATTTACATGCAAATTTTTGTTATTGTAATAATAATTAAGCCTACTTGAATTGAAAAAATATATATGAGATTACAGTTGAGGCAGCAAAAAAAAAAAATCTAAAATTAAGGAACAATACCTTGAGACACTTAAAAATGTTTGGTATCAAATAGTTAATGGATTATTCAGTTTTTGTTTTCTTATTTTTCTTTCTTTCTTGGACTAGATAGACATAATTTCTCTGGCATATGATGGTAGACTTGTTGTGAGGTGGTATTTTCATTTTTTTAAGGCTCTACTAAAGTTTTTTATGCACTAACAACCACATTTCCAGGAGAAGTTGGGAAATCTCAATATTGCACATGAAAAAGAAACAAGCAGACCAAACGAATGCTGGAGTTTGCACTGGTTTGAAACAAGCGGTGCATAGCTATCAGCCAGAAAACCCTGGATTACAACCAAACCATCACAGAAGAATATAAATGAACATGAGACATGTGAGTGATTCTTGCTGGAAAAAAACTTGAATTATCAAGTAGTTTTCTGAAAATTGAAAAATAGAAGACATTCGATTATTGGCAGCACACGTCCTCGATTAAGTAAATCTGTCTGTCAGTCAACCAGAGCATACAATAGAATAATTTAGGTTCATTCTCTCTCAATCTACAAACATAATCATTTTCACATGGAAACTTGGCAATGTCACACCTCATTTCTCAACCGACTTAAGAACAGTGTGCAGTCTTGAGGTGTTTTGGCTCACCTTTCCAGAATAAATCCCAGGACATTTCCACTCCCCTTACAGATCGTTATCATGTGCAATTAAAGCTAAACTGCGCTTGTCAAAACAAGATAACAAATCGCACTTTCTGATGAAGTAGCCCTAGATTTCTTTTTAATCATCCTTTGTCACCTGCTCACAAAGTTTACCCATGAACCATCTGCAGTGTAGTCCTAATCCTTATTAGTGAGTCAGTCATAGCTATTGCCATAATTATAACTTTAAAACTTTAACAAATAATTAGTACTTAACAGCTTTGTACAATGTTTAGTGAAGCAGTAATAATTTACCAGGAATAATAATTCGGAAATGTTACAATTTTTTTTGTCTTTCTGTTTTGGGGACCTTTATGATGGTAAAATAAAACCAATACCTGATTTGCAATTTACGATGTTTGGGAGAAAATATAGATTCATATATGCATCTGCAGACTGAATGATGCTGCTCTTTTCCAATATACCAGTCAGGATGGGCTAGGTTCACAAATCTCAGTGGCTTAACACAACAGAGTTCATTCCTCGCTTGTGCTAATGCTTAGTGTAAGATAACAGTGGGGGCTCTGCTCACTGTCTTCAGTCAGGATCAGGGACCCAAGCGAACAGAATCATCATCTCGACACATGCTTCCAAAGCAGAAAAAGGGAAGCCATGCATATCATGTCTGTTCACATTTCATTTACAAAAATAAGTCACAGGGCTAAGCCTATCTCCAAAAGGAGAGTCAAGGGCTGGGCCATGGCATAGCAGTTAAGTTTGTCACACTCTGCTTTTGCGACCCGGGGGTTCACAGGTTCGGATCTCAGGCGCGGAACTATGCACCACTCATCAAGCTATGCTGTGGTGTTGGCCCATGTATAAAGTAAAGGAAGATTGGCACAGATGTTAGCTCAGCGACAATCTTCCTCAAGCAAAAAGATGAAGATTGGCAACAAATGTTAGTTCAGGGCCACTCTTCCTCACCAAAACAAAAAAAAAAGGAGAGTGGGAAAGTACAATCCTATCACTTGCCTGAAAGGTAGAGAACCAGAATATTCCTAAACAGTTCTAGTGACTACCAAATCCAAGGATGCAGAAAGATGCCTTAGTGTCCATTGAAGGGCAAGTCCTTTGACAATCCTAGGAGGAAACAGGAAGTTAATGGGATCATCTTTTACTCTATACCTTTACCTCTCCACAGAGGCTACCTTTTTCCACTATTGGGGTGACAGTTTTATAGAATGTTCAGTACTCTATATAGAGAAAAACTGAAATCATCAATAACAAAGTAAATAAATGAATCAGAAAAGAAAATCTTATATTTCAAGAATAATCATGAAGATCCCCTTTGGGTCTTCTACTTACACATTAATCCATGAACAACTAAGATATGTGACAGAGGTGGATTCTCATCCTGCCAGTTGTGTGTGGGAGATCTAGTCCAGGAGCCCAGAAATGAGAGACAAAGTGAGCCTGGCCATGATGTACACAAGTAGGAAGTTTTGCCTCTGACCTGCTGCAGTTGTTCTATCCGGAGAGACATAGACAGCTATTTTGACACAACCCCTTTGACACAGTCTTGTCAAAATTGCAAAGGCAAGATGTAATAACATTCTTTCATCATCAACAATGTATAAGCCTAACCTCATCACCAATCTACACTCTAGAAATCATATCAAATTGAAGACACTCTTTGCTTGTGTGTTATTTTTATTATGTAATAATTTATATAATATTATCATTGACCTTATTCCAAATATCTCCCGATTCCGAATATCTCCCTATTCTTTAATGTCAACTCTTTTCTTGTCTGCGTGTTACCACATTTAAATGCTATCTGTCTTTCTCATCCCATCCCAGGGCCCACTCCTTCCTGTGCTCTTCTTCACTATTGTTGCCTAGAATTAACGTTTACAGTCGTTGAAAATGACCTGTGATGAATTTTTATTATCTGTAAATACCCGTTTTGCCCCCACAGGAGATTTGGTAAAATATTAACAATAATTGGTACTCATTAAGAACTGGACCAAAGATTGATAGAATAATTTCACAATTAATCCACAAGGAAGTTGAGAGCTACTCTTCTCAGGTATTTGAGGAGAGTTGTATTTATGTATCCTCTCTCTACACTCAAGATTTTTCTATCACTTCTAACATTTTACAATGGCCATCTGGTCTTTCTCTCTTTGGTAGTGTTTGCGTCCTTTATTCCTTCCAGATTAGACTCTGCGGAGTCCATCAACATTTCCAAATATTTGCACAATTGTTGCCTTCAGCTAGGAAATCATTTGTTATCATTATTCACTGATGTATTATGAAATGACTTAAGATGACACAGAAATAGTGAAGTTTGACAACATCCTTGATCCTTTATGTGATCCTATAAAGTATGTATACAGACATGTAATAGATGGATGGATAGGTAGGTAGGTAGATAGATAGATAGATAGATAGGTAGATAGATAGAATCTTCCAACCAATTCTAAATTGGATGCAGTTGCTCAATTTCATTGTCTTCTAAGACTTTAAATGAACATTTCAGTTGATAATAAAAATATAGTATTTTTGTTTTTTAAAAAGACCATTAGAAGATATTGCATATACGAGGATGCTCAGAGGTATCAGAGATGTACATTTCAAAGCATTATGTAGTAATAAACAATAGAGGTAAAAATAAGGAAAAAAAATTAGCAATGGGACAAAGGCCAGGAATAAAATATATACTGCCTTTGTGCACATTATTCATTAGGTATCTAAATGAGTTTAGTGGTTTTGTTCTTTCTTGTACATTACAATATCTCCAAGTCCAAATTTCTGCTTCAAAATGTGGTTTATATTTCCCATCTAAGATTCTCTATCCGAATAACAACTCTTCCATTTATTTCAAATTATGTGTGGTCTAGCATCTATGTGTTTAAGTGTTTTGGAGGATATTAGAAAATGACACAGATCCTGACTTAAGGTCTCCTCAATTGAAGAGGGAGGCAAAGACCATACAAGGTGGAGAATCCCTAGAGCAAGATAGTGGTTCTTGGACCTCAGAGAGGGAAAAGCTAATTTAACAGAATTAGGCCAGTGATTTAGAAGTTCACAGACTCAAAAAGAAAGAAATTTATATCCTTTCTTATATATGATTATTCTTTGGAGGTGGGACTTGCATTCATCATTCAGAAAAATTTGAAAGCTGTGTCTACCGGACAAGTTGAGGTATGAATTCTTCCAAGTTCATTTTCTGTACACATGATATTTGATCTTCAAAGTATCAAATTTATGCAGAAGACATTCTGTGCTGAGTTGCATGCATATTTTGAAGTGCCAACAGGTCTGGCCAAAGGGACAATGGCTGCCTCGGACTGCAGGCATTGATGGGTTGGAAATATCTTAGCCTCCAAGGCTATTTGACTTAAAACACGGTTGGCAAGAAGAAAAGTTTGATCCTTATCCTGTGCCTTCAGAATTGATGTTCTGTTTCCTAAGTTGTCCGTGGGCAGCCTGCTGGACCAAGATCCTGCTCTTCAGAGGGCATATAAACAGTTAGCATGCCAAATGACTGTCTCATTGCACCTGCCAATCGGAGGGCAGTTTGCGTATTTTGTAGGACAAGCTTCCTTCTCAACTCACGAGCCTGAACTGAGTGCTCTGCTCTGCTAGGTAGGTACCTGGGAGTTAACCCTTCAATTGCATTGCCAGGTATGTTACTTTTTGCTAGTGTTCTCTTGTTTGTCATTGTCCAAAATATATATTTAATCAGTATATGTTGCATAAGTAAAGGGTGAGTTATGGGAAGAGGGAGTGTCAAGAAGATCCTATAAGTAGGTTTTCTGTCTGCAGCTACAAAAATATACCGTACAATTAAGATTGTATGGTCATCACCTGTTAAGGATTCAGTATAATATTTTTGTGTTGAAGCCCACCACTTGAATCATGGTAGTGCCTCCTTGAAAATGTGTGTAAATAAAGTTGTTCTCTAGGCAAAATTGTAAAGTAGGTTCATGTTTTATCTTCAGTGACATCTTCCTTCCCTAAATCCTCTTTCTCTATTAGTTTCTAATTTTCTGGATTCCTGCTCCAGCCAAATAATTAGTGCCTCCTGCTGCCCCACCCCTCCAGTCACAGAAGAAAGCTGCTCTGATACATTCACACATTCAACAAGCTTATTTTGAATGTCAAGTCTGTCCCAAGCAATGGGAATACTAAGGGTTGCCGCTCTCAAGTTTCTTATAGTCTAGTGAGGATGATAAAAATGTAAAGGACATCTACTCTCTACAGCTACAACCCATGATGATCAGTCTTCCAATAGAAGGAAGCCCAGGTGTAATGGGAAGCACAAGCGGCATCAGTTACCTAGACCGTGTGGAAGGCTTTCTGGAACTGGTGACTTCTAGACTTAGTCTTGCAGGAAAAATAGGTGATATCAAAACAAAAATGGGACATGTGCATCTACACAGTCACGGAGATGAGAAAGGAGACGCCTGTTGTGTATATAACCCCTCCCCAGACAAGAGGGCTCACCCAAAGCCAGGCAGAGCTAAGTAGAGCCCAGGACCTGGATTCCGGCCTGGGGTTCTGGGCTCCACACACTACAGACAGACCAGATGCCTAGGCCTGACCTCTGTCACCCTGACATCCTAAAGGGTTATTTGTCCTTCTGGATAAGCCCCAATCTCTCCATGCTCTACTCTACTGATTAAGTTAAAATTAAGCCCACTATTTACAGTCATTTGAATTTTTTGAATAAGCACCATATTAAAAACAGAAAAATGTAATAATGATAAACATTCCTGAGTACTGTGTCAGACACTATTACATCTGTTATCTCTTTGAATCTTCACACTGCGATGAGGTAGGTGTGCTGATTATGTCCATTCCATGACGCATAGAGAGATGGCACTAGTGAAAAGTATAACTAGCTTTCGGAGTCCCAAACCAGCCTTCCAGACCTAAGAGCCACAAAGTCGTTTCTCTGCTTTGAGCTGAGGTTTCCAGAATCATATGCTTGGATGCTACTCACTGCCTGACTACAAAATCCCAACTCTAGACTTCCTGATGGCAACAGAGAGAGGAGATATGGACTTTAAGGAACATTTATTTTTTATTCCTGCTTTTCAAGAATTAACCACATAATCCTCATGATGCCCCTAGAGAGGAATGTATTATTTTCCCGTTTCAGAAATAGAAAAACTGATTTTGATGCATATTAAAGTTTGAGAACCACTGAGCTAGGGGAACTGGGAATTGTAAAGGTGGGAGGATAGATTTTTAGAATGACAGAAAAAAAGAACGTGCAAAGGCACCAAGGCAGGGAGAAACATGATCACACATTCAGGAAATGGGCAGAAGCCCTCGTGTGACTGGAGTTCAGAGAGGCAGGAAAGCCTGCTCAGCTGAGGCTGGAGAGGGAGGCAGGGGCTAAGCCAGTGCAGGTTTCAGCAAGTGAAAGATGTGGACTGTATCCCACGAGCAATGGGAAGCCACTGCAAGTTTCTCAACAGGAGTGGAACAAAACCAACTTTGCCGCCATTGTTCAAAGATCGCTCTAGCTGCAGTGTGGAGAATGAATGAAATAGATGAAGGATGGATATGAAGAGACCAGTCACAAGAGGCTACTGCAGTTAGTGAGGTGAGAGGGGATGGTGGCCAGGACCAGGTGGTGGCAGTGAAGAGCAGAGATGAGAGCACATTCAAGAGCTCTTTAGCAGGTAGAACCCTCAGTCCACCCTCCACACAGCAGCAAAATTTGAAAGGAAAATCAGATCATATTAGTCCTCAACTTAAAATTCTTCAAAGGCTCCCCAGTGCCCTTGGGATGAAATCCAGAATCCTTTCTAACAGGTCTGGCTCCTGGAGCCTCTCCTCACGCCACACTCCAGCCCCACATTCTCTCTCTGTTCTCACCTCAGGGTTTTTCACACGCTGCTCCTTCTGCCTGAGCCACTCTTCCGGCAACTTCCACATGGAGGTCTCCTCCTTGTTTTTTGAGCCTCAGCTTTACTGTCCCCTTCTCAGAGCAGACTTCCTGGACCACTCCGTGGAAATAAGGACCCACACTATTATCTGTCTCAGTATCTCATGTGTCCCTTTCCCAGGCCTTAGAGTAATTCGTCACTCTTTCTCCGTCTTTCACTGACTATGTTTTATTTGTCTCTTCGTGAGGCATGTAAGATCCATGAGAGCAGGAACCGTGTCCATCTCGTTTATCTAGCACAGTGCCTGCCCTGGCATGGAGTAACCCCTCAGTAACCACATTACAAATAAATTCACATGGACGGCTTGGGAAGCTCCAGGTTTCAGGCAGGCACAGTAGGCTGGATGATGACCTTCTCCAAGGACCAGATTAGGTGGGAAATAATCATATTTTAGGTGCAGAAGCTACATGTCAGCCTTATCTTTTTCTCCTTTCCTCCTTCATTACCTTCAGAAGGTAACAAGTCCAGAGCCATTGGCCAAGAAACTCCCAGACAATGTGTGCAGTTTACCAAATTGTATTTTTCAGATGTTATTTGTTATATCCATATTTTGTTTCAATTTCTTAAAAGTTTCCAGGACAATGAAAAGGCTACCACATTTAACCAGATGACCAAAATAGCGAAACGTCAAATTTGTCTGCATTTTATTATTGAGGAGATTTTCAGATTACTAGGAATAGACCCTCTTCTATATATATGGTTTTAATTAGTATTATTTCCTTTCACATTCTGGAGCACTTTCTATTTGCAACTTCACTTCCAGTGAATAATCTTTATCATTCTCCAGAAAAGCCAAGATTTAGGAAATTGTATAATCCCTATATTCTAACTCAGGAAACTGAAGCAGGGAGAGATTACCTTTGGCAAGAAAAAGAGTGGTTTTATGGCTGAGTCGGTTTCGAATCCAGAGTGCATCCCAAGCTTTCAACACTCTACTAATGAACTCTGTACTATTTTCATTTCTGTTTGCTTACGTGAGTATTTACCAAGCCACCAGCATCATATAAGATCAGTATCCAAGCTACAAAGGCTTTGCAAATTGCTAACACCAGACACAGTTCAGACTTGAAGTACCAGGAAGAAACTGGGAACAGCTGCTTTTGAATCAGACATAAATCTAGGCAATGCTCCAATACAGCAAAAGGGGGAAAAGACCTGTCTCATTAAATAGCTAACAGGAAAGTGTATCTGATAGTAAAATCTTGGCAGAACATAAAATACCTGTTTACTGCCGAATTCTAGTCACACTACATTAAGGTTACCTATTTAAGTACAGAGCACTGGCTTCTCATCATATATAATTCTATCAAAGAGTCTCCCTTGTGAATCTTAGCTGCCTTTAGAGTGAGTAGAAACACTATTGCCAAGATAACCAAGACCCAACCTCACAGGGATTTGTAGATAAAAATTAATCCCTCGAATTTTGCCCAGAAGCAAATCAGTGACTAATGGAGACTAGCTAGCAAAGGCATAACTAACCTCTTGGCGCCTATAGCAGCCAAAGCTTTTGAATAATTTTCCAGGGTAACTCCTTAGTAGAGCACATAGACGAAATCCCATCTGAGCGTTAGAAACAGGAACTATGTAGGCGTGGTCTGCTTCTTTTTCTTTCATCCTTTCTCATGGCCCTCCTCCAATTATTGTATTTGAGTGTCTCGAGTTTGTCATAGGGTGACCAACTCTTGCCCAGTAAAAATGTAAGTTTTCACTTTTATGCAGCCAAAAGGCAATTTTAAGAAAAATCCTGGGGAAAAAAATCCCACGGGGATATTTTTAATCAAGAAGCACAACATTTCCCATATAAATGTTGCATGAGGACTGCCACAAAAATAACCCATTAAGTAAAATATTCCAAAATCGAATCTAATAAAGCTGGATAGAAAAATCCATTCTTCTACTTTGGAATAGAATGTATAATAAAATGAGGAAGTGTTTGCATGGCATTAAACTCTACAAGCCCATTGTAACCCACAGCATACACAGAAAAGCAGAGAGTAAGAAATGGGAAAATGAAAGGGTGATAGCATTCTAACACGGCCACAATTAATAGATCTAACTTCAAATAAAAGAAAAAGAAAATCAATTCACTTAAAGAGATGTCGGGATGGAACAATTATTCATGGCTAATTACTTTTTAAAAGATGATGACAATGGGTTAGTTTTCCCCAATATTGATGAAAGAAAACCTTTGGGGAAATCATTTGCAAAGGTTAGCAAGGATATGAATTATTCTCTGGTATGTTGGAAGGCAAAGAAGAGGGAAGAATAAGTAAAATACTAGTATAGTCTAGTGAAGGTCATCAAGACAACCGAGCTGGTACTATAAATTACCATTTTCTAAAATCCAAACCTGTCATCAATATGTCTCACAATGAATTATTTCCTAGAAAAGATGATTTGTTATGAAATGTTCAGTAACTCACCAGACAAATGATTTTAAATAATTATATTCAGTAGTACATTGTGAAAGGCAAGCTTAGATATAATTGTTCTACCTATAAATTAAGAATCCTTTTAAAACAATTACTGTAGTACTATTTTGATGTATGCTCTGGAGTTTGGCCTTCGAAAAGTTGGTGGTATGTAGTGACACCTGCTCACCAAGGTTACCTGAAAAGACAAAAACCTTGGTGGTTTTCACAGGCAGTCTCTGAATATAGGTTAATTATAGATTATAGCCTAGAGCTGTGATCAAAGACCATGCACATTTGTAAGAAATGAACAGACGGCGGCATAGTTAGTCCATTCATTTTCATCATCAAAAATGCTTACAAATAACAGGAGGAGAAACATATCAAAGAAAACTCTTCCCCTGGGTATGGTGAAGCAAGGGCTGTTTACTATACACCAGGATTTTCAGCAACCCCTATATAGACTTTCTGTCCAAAATACACACATATGTAAATAAACGGATCTGTGCATATGCGGATGTGTATTAATGGACCCATGTGCTCCTCCCTAAACAAAGGAGTCCCTCTGAGAACCATTAACATTGGCTGATATGTAGACACACTTTGAACAGAAAATATGTGTTTATTTTCTCTTGTCAAAAGCATGGTGAACAAAATAAAGACCATTAGCTAGTACTGTTTAGTCATCCAGTCTTTGATATTGAAATTTGAATCAATTATTGAGACAATAGGGTTAATTCTCACTTGGACAGAAATTTATTTATCCTAACTTGCCAAAGTCATAGCTGAAAATCCTAGTTTGAATAACATTTAAGTGAGTTCATCAGGCATTTTAGTACCGTCTCCGGTCTGGTTGCCTCTCCTCTGTTATTCCCCACTACTCCAGGTTGACTGACCTGTCCACCGCCCTTCCCACTCAACCCCAACATTCTCTGCAATGTTCCACTGATGCGTTTTTAATTGTGCCAATCCCTCCACCTATAGCACTCTCCCTCTCCCTTTCTATATCTCTTACAGACCCAGTCATACCTCTACCTTATAGCTACCACAGCTTATGTACACCTCATTTATCAAGCACAACCCAGGAAGCCTTCTCTGAATGCAGCAGCCCACAGTGAGCTCACCATCCTCTGGTAGTTCATACTGTCAGACTTGATATTGTTTTACTACCTCATGTGACTATTTGTCTTTAATAATTAAGTTAGTTGTAAACTGCTTGAAAGCAGGCCAGTGCGTAACACATCTTGGTGTCCTTAAAAATGATAGCATTATATCTTCTTTATAGTAGATGCTTAAACAATATTTTGATCCATGAATGGATTGAGTTTAAATGGCCCTAAATGTTTCTCAGATTTTATGTGGGCAAATTAACCCATAAGCAGATGGCATTCATGTAAGCAAACTAGGTGAATTTCTGTTAAGCATAACATATATGTCAAAATTCCACATCATGATGTCAGTAGATAATAGAATTAATTTTAATTAAGTGGACAATGAGGAAAACAAAATGTAGAAAATTTTCATTATCTTAGTCAAAATTTTTCCTTATTTCTGTAATTATATTCAGTTTGGAAATTTGATGATTAAGAAAATGATAACTACAAGTTAATTTTCCTTTTGTTGTTCAAGTTTAAAAATCTTCACTCATTGCTTTCTAGGAAAGCTGTTAAGAAAGAGAAGTTGAAGACAAGCTGAATAAAGGAGTCTTTCAATGAAAGATAACTGCAATGAAACCACTCTTGCCTTCTTTTTAAAAACACATCTGGAAATTGGAGGTAAAAAAGGAAGAAACAGAAGCAGAAGGTGTCAGACTAACATTCCCAAACATGGATATAGAGTATAATGAAACAACTAACTCCAATTGCTAAGTCTCAGCAAACACTTCTGGAAACATCCATTAGCATCTTCTCCCTTGAATGTGTGACTGTTCTGCCAGAATGTTGCTTCATGGAAGGACATTTTAAGTCAATAAAGAGAAGGAAAATCCTTCTTTTACCATCCTAACAGAATCAAGGCATTAATGGGATTAAATTGTCATAGTCCAGAGAGATTCTAAAAATTGACATTCTGTTGTCAACTCTGTAAGAGTACTCACCATGTCTATTTGCTACTGCATATTATAAACACTTTCAACAACTTTTGTGAAAATTCCATATAACCAGCTAAAGGCATTGGTTTTTCAAACCTTAGGAAGTGTTAAGAAGAGCTTGGGTAGCCTCTCTACTGAATAAAGGAATGATTACTCTGATTATTCTTCCTAAAGACTATTTTAAGGTTATAAATGCATTGTGGCATGTGTAGTTTAACTCATCTCCACTATCTCTATGGGCATCTCGAGGGTTCTTAAAAATACAATAAAACTTGAACTAAAATTTCACGAAAACTCAGATAAGAGAAAATTACCTCTCTCTGAATCCTCTTTGGAGAGCTTTTTAGAGAGTTTGAAAGAGGACATTGATGGATTCCCACAGATGAAAGTTTAAGAAGTAATAATATCTGAGCTGGATAAAAAAAAAAACAAGAAGATGCTGAAATGTTCCCAGTGTATTCTGCTGATACTTAAAGTTCTACACTGTAGTAATTGGAATGGGATTTCATTATGAGAAGTTTTTACCCACTCACACCAACTGCATCCTTATAGGAGTGATGGAGACTAAGTGTACCTATTATGACCATTACCATCACGGTCTCCAGGAAAACAGCCCAAGAAAGTTATGAAAGCTCTAAAAGTAGAGGAGGAAAGCATAAGGCACTGCCAACAAGCTCAACATTCAAAATAATTGAAGCTTTAAAATAAATAAATAACAAAGGCATACAATTCTGCTTGAATAATCATGAGGGGAAAAAAAGCTTTATTTCCTTTATTATTTCAAAGATTTTAACACTAAAAATCAGTCCGTTTTGCTTGAAAAGTATTATTAATATTCCTTATTTCTTCAAAGAATTTAGAGCCTCAAAAAGATTGTCAAGTACTGTGCATTTTAAGGTGTAGGTAAAGTTAAAATTAGCTATGAACACGAATAATTCAGTCTATCGTTCAGTTCTTTTTTTTTTTGTGAGGAAGATCAGCTCTGTGCTAACATCTGCAAATCCTCCTCTTTTTTTTGCTGAGGAAGACTGGCCCTGGGCTAACATCCGTGCCCAACTTTCTCCACTTTATATGGGACTCGGCCACAGCATGGCCTGCCAAGAGGTGCGTAGGTGTACGCAGGGGACCGAACCGGCGAACCACAGGCCACCGCAGTGGACTGCGCGCACTTAACCGCTTGCGCCACCAGGCCAGCCCCAAATTGTTCAGTTCTTTAAATACAGTAATTATTTATGCTTCTTTCGTTGTTCTATTTTATCTTCCAAAGCTGTGTGGCTAAATAAGACATAGGCAAGATATTTTATAGAAATCCATTACATATGATGGCAAAATTCCATCCCCAATCTTTACACCTGGGATGTACATTTTCCTTCTTGTCCAGGGCTGTCTTTGAAATTCATGGGCTCTCATTGCAAGGTGAAAAGCAGTTTAAGGGCAAATGGGTAAAAACAGTTATAGCTAGTGGATTTTTTTCTAGCCTTTTTAGTCTTCATTCTCTCTAATCTGAGACAGTCAGTCTCCTGCCTTACAGTCCCTGTTCAGAGAGCTCTGTACGTCAATACTACTGAAGTCAGAAGGATGCGTGGGGAAGTACAGCAGTCTCGAGCCTACATTCTCCAGATCCAGCATTTCCCAACACCTGCTATGTTGCCCTCAGGATTTTATGGAGGTGGCCAAGCCTAAGCAATTCCAGATCTATTCACAGTTGACCAATTGCACCTGGTTTGTATTTCCTAATTTGAATTTCTAAGTGAGGTAAGAAAACCAAGCTTAATAAACACTAGCAGAGCCACAAGACAATGGAGAGAAACAAGATGGAGGGTATGTTTTTAAAATTCCAAGTCACAGGTGGTTCTGAGTATTTACTACATAACTCGTACAAATTGAGATATAATATGGCAGACTCCGTTCTCTACACAGCCCCCATCTGATCCAGGCAGGCTGAAGCTCGGATCTTCCTCGAGGGTGGGGGAAGGCAGAGACCCTCTTGCCTCTCAGAAGATAGAGGAAAACCCTATCTGTGGAAAAGGGCGAGGGAGGATGAGGCGAGGTTTCTGCATCTCTGGATCTCTCCGAGCCCAGAGCTCATTCCTTCTCCATTTTTACAGGGTATTCTTCCTCTGTAAATATCCATGTTCTTGGATGCTACCCTCAGCCCACTCTCTTCTCACTCTATTAACGCTCCTTGGTAAAAGTCCAGACCCTTGGTTCCAACTACCAGGGAGGATTCATGTTTTGTGAAAGCAGAAATTTATACAGTTAAGAAAAAGAATACAAAATTGCAAATACAAAATTAGGTATGAAAGTGAATATTTACTAAGAGTAAGAAAAAAACCCCACAGCATATAAATGGATATGTCACAGCTGATCCTAGGTGCTACCCACCCGTCTCCCTCCACTGTCATAGCATGGAAATCTGCTGCTGTCACTGCCGACTACCCCTACTCCTCCTTCCGTCAATTTCCATTTTTACCTAGTTGTGCTTTAGAAAATTATCTCTTTCACAAATAAGGCGCCTGGTTAGTTGAGAGATTTCACTGATGGTTATGAGTCTTTTGTGAAATATCCTGTTAAGCTTTAGCATATTCTCGTTGATAACTAAAAGAGGAAATGAACACAGTTATGTCTGTTATTACAATTGAAAAAATATATAAAAAAATGAAAATCCTTTAGACAAATCCTCAGTTTCTTTTTTTCCTAGGGTTTTGTTTTGGTTTGCTTTACATATATTTCTTATCCACAACCATATGTAAGACACAAATTTTATTTTAATAAACCACCAGTGCTCTTTAAAATGCACATGAGTTTGCAAGATAGACAAAATATAGACTACAAATTACTCTCAGTAGTTAAAATTCAATTGCATTCATGAAATTATGGAAAAGGGTTCATTTTCTGGTGCCGTCTTTGAGTTTTTTGAAAGCCTGGTTGCTGGTTTACTCACTAATTTGGCAATTTGCAATAGGTTTCCCAGTCATTATTGCCAATTAGCGAGGTTTAGCTCTAATGTGAATATTAATATCTTCATTTACAACCATTCCACATGCCCTCTCTTGGTTTCTAAGGACAAGTTGTTTTTTGTAAATCTTGGAGAAAGGCTATATGAAATGCATGAATATGATGTTTATGAAAAGGCATTTTATAACCAATGCATTATTTTTCATCTTCTATGAATAAAATGTCAGCGACTTTGGTAATATTGTATTTCAAAAGCCCCAAAGACTGGCAGACAGCCCCATGCACATACTGTGCTATATTAAAGGAATATTGGTTCTTTGCTAGAAAGGATTTTCTATCCTAGTCTGAGCAATCACCGCTTGATCACACATCTCATCTACGTCTAATCTTCCGATGGCGGAATATATGCCTCTCATTTGCTGGCTCCAAGCCCTCCACTCAGCATCCTGCACAGTCACCAGGGCTGTGTGCCTTCAGCTACACGACCTCTGGGGCACACTGGAGAAATGTTGCCTTCTGTCCATGACCCTTTTCAGACCCTTTAATGTCTTCTGAAGTTGTCACCATGGCGCTCACTTGCTTTCATGATTCTCCCTGACAACCACTCCTCCTCAACGCCTGCTCTCACCACGGGGCTCTAACTTAAGTGCATACTGGAGACCGCCGCTGTCAGTGTCCTTTTTCCTAATAGAAGCAACACTCGGATTTTTCCTGTGAATACACCAAAACTACCAACTTGCTAGTTCCTTAAGGATAACTCTCTCAGACTACCTAGTCTGCTGCCTTGCCTGACTCAGGCCTCACAGAATTCCAAAGCTTTCTCCCCCTTTCTTTCCTAAGCATGGCATTATTTAAATTTAACACTTGTCATCAATCAGCTTGGAGGCAAGAATTACCACATGAAACAGTATCCTCACGAAAAAGAAAGATAAATGTACCAACTGAGACGACAAAACAAGACAGTAAGGTGAATAGTGGGATGAGAAATCAGAGTTCCTTATTTTTCTGAATCACATCACCTCCCACTTATGGTTCTAATATTCCTGAAAGATTCTTGGGCTTTGGATTTGAATCTGTGCTCTGACACCTCTCAGAGACTCAGTTCCCTGATTTATAAAATGTGGATTTAAATACTCTCTCACAAAGCTGTAGTAAGTATTAAAAAATAAATTATGTAAAGTATCTAATACAGAGCTTGGTGCATAGTTGGCCTAAATAGATAGTCATGTTGTTATCATAATTGAAATCATTATTAAAATGGTATGTGTCTGAATGTCCACCCTGGTCCTTGCTGGGGCCTTGGGATTAACTACCAGTGAAATAGTCACTCCCATGGTTTGGGGTCCAAATTAAAGAAGACTTCTGACCACAAGCAGCCTGGTCTACAAAGAGCCAGAGAAGCAGAGAAATGAGGTCACATCTTCATGATCTCAGAAATCAGGAAAAAAGTTGTTGGTCCTTACAGATGATATCCAAGGCGGGAAACATGTCCAAGGAAAGGACAAATACCAAAAAAAAAACAACACATTGTTTGAGCTCCAACACACTTTAGAGCCCATATACCTGATATGCTAAACGCTAAAAAAGTCTCAGGAAACTTTGAGAGAAAAATTTTTCATATTTTTGGCATACAATAAATAGGGATATGTCCAACTCTGGGTTCTTTAAGAAAAGCCAAGACTCAAAAACCAAGAAGATGATCATCCAAAGGGCCAGGCACAGGAAATTTTAGGGTCAAGATTTTAGAATTGAGATGGAGACAGGGTCAGAACAGGAACAGATGCGGAGCAGGTGGCAGCCATCAAACATAGGTATGTATTTCCAGCTCACCCCTCCAGAGGACATGTGGTGCTTGGGTAGGTGAAGAAGGCACAAACGGTCTGAAACAGGATGGAGAGCAAAAGATATAAGAGAGAAGAATGCTGTTAGCCCATCTGAGCTAGTTTTAAAATGCTGCATAAATACAATTCTAATACTTCCACCTTTGGAAAACACCTGTGCTCAAAGCCTGTGTACCTAAAAGACTACATTTTCTGAGCAGCAGTTCTATTTCCTGAAAATCGGGTACCTGCTACCCCGAATCACACTCCCTACTGTGTAGAGGCAGCCATCAGATCCAACAGCTGTGTCCACTTGAACTATGTGGCAAAATGACCCTGTGGGAGCAGTGGGGCCCTGTTGAGGGTCCCTCTGAATCATCTTGGCAGCCCTCTCCAGCTGCAGTCCATCTGTCAGCAACCTTTATTGGGCACTCATCCTCAGGTCTGTGGGCAGTTCTGGGAACTGGTATGTGGCTCTTTCCAGGAGGGAACAAGATGCTATCTCCTCTATACAAATGTGTATGGGCCACCCACTCACAGCGTTAAAGGCCTTTCTGCCTGCCAATCTCTTTCTATTACACTTCACAACTTCCCTACAGCCACCATCCTGGTGCATTTGCAAATTTTTAATTCTTGAGCATAACATGCCTTCTCTTTAGGCTCCTCATGTCTGTTCTTGGAATTCACTGAACCTTTTCCCCTCAAGTTAACACACGCTTCCTGCTGGTCAATGTGCACCCACTTCACAAGTTCATTTCCAGTGTAGTGTTTAAGAGCTTAGTCGAGGAGAGAAAAAAAAAGGAAAAAGAGAGAATGAAAGTGTGAGCCTCATGAAAAGGGAAAATCAGAACAGATTGCAATGAAGCTAAACTGTCTATTCATTTGAATCAAATACTATAAATTTCTAAGCATAATGTTTGACAGTAAACTGTCATCAAAGCAACAGACTCATTATAAAAATGCTGCGGGTATATAAATCTCATTGACTGCTTATCATTAACTGCACGGGATGCTGATAGGAAATGCAGGGTTATAATTTATATTTCACTAATAAGGTCCGTTTTAGAGTACAGCTGTCAGATCTATTACTCACCTTTCCCCAGTTTTATAGTTGTTCTGGACAGCACTGAAATTGAATGTTAAAAGTGTGGTTTCAAGCACTATCTTTTGCTCTAATATCTCATCCTTGCATATTGAAGCATGCCTCACCTCTAATCAGAACTCAACAGCCAGATTGTTTTTCAGAAAATAAACCAAAAAAAAAAGACAGAGAGAGAGAGAAACATTCTTTTAAAAAGGAAAGACGCAACAGAGTATTATTTGCCCACTTTCAAAGTTTAAACGGCAAAATGCAATTAAAATATTGGCAGTCCCAATTATTCCATTCTTCTAACATGTTCTAAGCATTAATGATGTTCCTTTTATTTTTTTTTGTTGTTGTTGTGTTGAAGAAACCTGCCAATAAGCTACTACAACATGGCAGGTGCAAGACTAGAGCATTCTACTGAGGTTTAGGTTGTCTCATTTATCCTTGGGCTGGGATTCAAGGATCTCAAAGCAGTTTACCAAAGTATTAGGTCAGGTCCTCGCAATCTCACAAATCAGGAAAAATGCTGTTGGTCCTTACAGATGATGTCCAAGGAAAATATTAATACAAATACCAAACAAAGGAGCACATTGTTTGATCTCCAGCACACTTTACAGCTCATGTTCTTGATTTGCTGAACACTAAGAAAGTCTCAGTAAACTTTGAGAGAAAAATTTTTCATATTTTTGGAGTATGATTGAGTGATATGTTGTATCTCAAATGCACAAGTTCTTGCTCACTGAAGGCTTCCAAGGTATCGAGGAATAGAAAGAAGCTTCTAGAATGTGTTAAGTTGATGTGTTAGGCAAGGAGAAAAACTGAAGGCCATGGTGAGAGCTGTGCTTTGCCAAATATTAAACCAGTGAAGAATACATTCACAGTAATCAAATCACAGACCACCTGGGCCAGAAACAGCTCTGAATTAAAGAGTCCAAGTGTGAAAGACCTAAGAGAAAGCCCATGGGGCAATGAGTTGTTGTCCCCAACCAGTTGGTTTTGACTGTGAAATGCGTCCTCTTTTGTAGTCATATCCCCTTGCATTTTGTATTTTGCACAATAGCAATGCAACATCATAAGCATTATTTATGAGCTATCCCTAACACAAAGGATTGTGCTTAAATGAGTGAAATTAGCTGAGTTGCAATACCATTACACAGCAGTGCCATTCCCAGAGTCTGTGCCCTTGGCACCTCTCACGTTTCTAATAACAAATGTCATTGTTTGGAGGGCAGGTCATTGTCTTATACTGAATTCTGCACAATAAGTCTGAGTTCCCAATCCCCCAACTAGATCATTCAGTTCAAAATCAACAAGCTAGATTATGGGTGAGTTAGTTTTTAGTGTCACTGATGCATAGTGTTCCTATCCTACCACCACTTCCTTCTGAACTTTGCTATAACTCTCCAGAAGCCTCCCCTTAGGAAATGGCTCTTCAGCCAGAAATCCAAAGCCTTCTATCAGATGCCCATCTATTATTTTCTCTAATCTTTTGAGGGTCTTCCTCTTCCCTCAAAATTTGCCCAAGTGTTCTTTTTCCATTCTATGCAACTATCCAGCTCTCAGCTTGTCACTCCGCTGTGCTCTAAATCCTTATCTACTCTGTCCTTTTTTAGTCTTTTCTTCAGCCTTTTAGTGAGATGGAAACAGCACCAGTGCATTTAGTTAAACTGAATGAAACCCTGCCTCAAACATCACTAGATCTTTAACCTGGGAGGAAGCCACTTAACCTCTCTGAGCCTATCTCCTCGTTAATAAAATTATCCAGTATACCCATTCTCAAATATGCTCAATAGTTCACAACTGCCAAAGCAGGAATCTCAGCACTTTTCACTCACATTTGACATATTCTCAAGGGCACACTGGCTTTTACAGTCGTGCAGAGGAGATGGCAGCTAGACTGGTGGAGATGTATAATTGCAACCCACCCCTCTGCCATTTGTCACAACCTCTGCCTGGATTTTTAAAAAGCTAGGTTCAGTATAAAAGTAAGTTCCTTTGCTTGACATGCAAGGCCCTTTGTGATCAGCCTGACTCTCGCTACCTGTGTCCCACCCAGCCCACAGCCTCCCCTAGAACAACACTTCCCCCACAAACGCACTCGAATCCCCAGCCATACTGAGCAACCATGCCCTCTTTGGCCTTCAGATCTTGGTACCTTGTTCCCCTACTGCAGTGCTCTTTGTTTGTTTGTTTAAACTTCTCATCATCCTTCAAGTCTCAATTCAAACTCTATTCCCCTTGATGAAACAGCCCTGACACTCCCAGGCAAAACTAAGGTTCTCCTACACCCATGCTCTCTCTACAATTTAAACCCTCAGTTACAGCAGTTGTCATTGGTAAGTGCATATTTGCAAGTCTGGCAGCCCCTTAGATGTTAAACTCCTTCAGAGACTGTGTCTCTTGATCTCATCTCCAGGATGTGCATGGTACCCAGCACCCCACTCAATAAATATTAGAAGAATAAATGAGAGTTACCAATCTCTTCCACAAAATCTCTCCAAAAACTTCAAAAAGAATCAACTATTGTTCAGTTTTGTGGCTACATAAATGTGGCACTGGCCTCATACATTCTGCTGGGAGTAGGTCTATAGTGAGGGCTGAATAACAATTTGCTCAAATCATCCTATGCCAATGTAACTTCATTTAGAGACTTATCAAGATTGACCACATATGTGAAGTCCACATAACCTTTATAGAGTTGCAGAGGATCAAACTGTGCAACCATATAATTCACATTCACTGGAGTAACTAACTCCATGAGTAGAGAATAGAGGTAAAAAGACGAAGATAGCAATGCAGAGGCCTTCAGGATCGATGAGTTTTATACAGGGAAAAACTCTGCTGTTCAATGTCTGGCCACATTCCTAATTTTAGCCAGATATTTCACTAAGATGAGAAAGCATAAACCATAAATCCATCTCTATGGTTGGAGAAAGAATTCAACATATATATATCATGGATGGAGGCGTGATGTCATGGTTTTGTTAATAGAAACAAATACATATATTAAACTGTACTTCTAAATGCTTATGGAAATGCTTTGGAATGTTCTGCCCTGCTATTTCCAATTTGCCCATCAACAAAAATTTATCAAGCATTCACATGAAATGAGTCCAATTATGAACGACTCAGTTTGGGCAAAAATTGGAACTGAACAGACCCTTCACTAAGTGTTGTCTTACTCTCAATCACTTACTTCTTAATTGCTAAGTGTTTTGTGCTTGATAATAAGCTAAGTGTTAGAGAATATATTAAGTAAGCAAGACTACTTAGTATTTGCCACTAAACAACTAGAGAGAGAGATAGACAAGAAGAGAAGTATCTATACTTCAGTGTAAAAAGGACACAGGGCACTAGGGGAAGACAAAGAAATGACCTGTAGCCCACGTGTGTTTTGCGGGAGAAGGAGGCAGTGGACATTCAGGAAGGGAATTTGAATGAAAACATGTATATGCTGACAGACCTTAGTTGACTATACAGAGGGAAGGGTGTGGGGCTTGGGCTGGGTTGGAACAGGACACTCGCAGCAAAGAACAAGCGGCACTAAGGCCAGGAGGTGAGAGGAAGCATGGTGCATTCATGGGGCAGGAGAATATACAGAGAAGTGTCGGGAGATGATGCTACAGAGGTGAACATGAAGGACTTTGCATCCTATGCTAATGAGTTAAGACTTTATCCTGTATGCAACCGGGAGCCATTGAAAGGTCGTAAGCATGGCAAAGATAATCGGATACACTTTAGAAAGACGTTCTGGCTTCAATATGGAGAACAGATTTTGGGGCAGAAGGAGCAAGACTGAAACAGTTGCTGTAAACTGAGTGAGGGATGATGGTGGCCTGTACCAAGATAGAGGCAGTGAGGATGGCGAGAAGTAGACAGATTTTAAAGATATGAAGGTAGTATAATAAATAGGATATAGAGATTGATTGAATATAGTTTTTAAGGTAAAGGAAGCAATCTAGGATGCTACTATATGCATATCTATCTATCTATCTATCTGTCCGTCTATCTATCTATCTATCTATCTATCTATCTATCTATCTATCTTCATGATGAATTTGTGTTTCTCATTCTGAAAGCAGTTGTGTGCCAGACACACAAATTTTCAATTTTGCCTAAGCCATAAATAGGACAGCTTGGGATTCTGTGGCCATTCCCAGCTATTACCTCTTTCTTAAAAATAGTCAGACAACAAGTGGTTATGTGGGTAGATCAAAACCATGGCTGGTATAGCTAGGTTCACAGCCAAAATAATGTATCCTCATCCATTCATTATCAACAAACATTTATTGAGGTTTTCTCAGTGCCAGTGGGTAGACGCTGGGCAAAAAAAAGATGAATGAAACAGAGTCCCTGCCCTCAAGGAGTCCATAGCATAGAGAGGGAGACAGACAATAAAAAGACAATTACAGCACAATGTGATCAGTGCTAGAACACGAGGAAACAGAGTCATATGAGAGCCCATAAAGAGAGCAGCTTACCCAGCCTGTGGGAAAAAAATTGGTCATGAGGGCTTCTGAAAGAAATGATTAGGGCCACTTATGTATTTCCAGCTCATCCTATCTCCCTCTTCCACTGAGTTCTTTATAGAGAAAGACTGTGTCTTATTCATCACAGAACCTTGCACCGTACATGCTTAGTAAGAAAGACAGCTGGATGGATAGATGGAAGGATGGATGGATGTTGAGTGAAATAAGTGAAGGGAATAAAGCTATTGACCTGACCTCAAAGAATTGAGGAAGAATGGCCATCAACTCATGACAATTACCGGGCAAATAATGCTTTATGGTAAAAGGGGATTTATTGAGAAGGTACTGGATTAAATGGGCCATTGGTTCCATTTTGTTTTGTGGAGTTTGACCCTTATCAGTCGATTCATGTTATTTAGTATTTGTTGAGCCAGATTTTCTCTGTACTCAAGCTACTCTCCAGGAGAAGGTTAGACACTTCTGGAAACTGCATTAACTCTTTCAAGCCACTAGAGTACTATACAGTGAATTACTTTTTGGCAATTAAAGATGCTGCAACACGAAAACACAGTGCACTGGGAAATGGAGAGCTAATCTCTCTGCCTGCCTTCTCCAGCAGCCTATTTCTGATTACTGAAGAAATAGGGTGCAATAGGCAGAGATTACATAATGGCAGTCAGTCCTGTTTTCATATAAGAACATACAGTCATCTCTTCCTAAAGCCCACGAATTTTTCACATTAGAGAACAAAGATTAGCAGGATCCAGTGACTAAAGCACTTAACGGCTCTAATCCTCATTCCTGCACAAATTCACTCGGTGGGTTTGTACTTATCTCCTTCAAACTCTTTACCTTCTTTGCCCCTTTCTGTGCCTCTGTAGGATGATAACAGCAGTTGGACAACCAATATCTCTCATCTTTTCTCTTCTAATATAAAAAAAAAATAGCGCTAGGTTTGAATGACTGCCTGTCTTTTTTAGTGCCCATATACATGCCTGAAATCTACTCGTTAAACAGAAATGGTCTGCCCTTCCTGTCCGCCTCGCCCGTTTAAAGCCAGTGATATTCACTTTCCATTTTCAAACATCTTGTGCTGCTAGTTTGCATCTTTAATTACCCAGGGCACTGGCCTTGTTTTATATGACTTACAACATGCAGTTTTGCCCTTAGTTCATTTAAGCAAAATCGTCCCTGGTTTGAGCCAAGACATATTCAATATACAATTACCTGGTGGGTCAGGGCTCTGTCGTTTTGTCATTTTTACTGGCATTTTCTCCATTATTGCTAAGTACTGAGCAGTATAAGCTGTCAGAGCCACATGGCTGGCTTGAAACTTAATTTTCCTAAATTGCACAATTCTTCAGAAACAGCTTACCCCCCAAGCACAGTCCCCTTGACAAGGGGCAAATAGGGTTAAATTTCAAACTGAGTTATACAGAGCTTACCAAGAACAATGATAGGAGGAAGCCATTAAGCAGAAGTTGGGTTTTCAGGCTGCATGAGACTTTTAGAGACAATACAGAATTCTGTGTTGTCCTGGGAATATAAAATGCCCAGGACATGTTGCTCCTTACCCTCACCCTACCATCCTGTGCTTCCCATCTGCTTCCTACCTTACCTCCAGGTGAGCCGAGAGAAGCATCGTCTAGGTCTTTTCCTATTCTACGTCCCTCTTTACTCCCTGCTCTCACTTCTCATGAAGAGAAGCCCTTTGAAGTCCAATAAGTTACCCAGTTCCTGCCACCTGGAGAGTTTGAAAAAACACGAATCAGCTTAGCCTCTTGCTTTGCATTAGCCTCAAAGACAAATTGCCTGTTCCAGCTCTTAAGGAAGAGCAGAACAAGATTGCTGGCTGTTCCCTAAATCAGAGTGTCTTGGTGAGCAAATGCGAACCTCAGACCACGTTAAAACACAAATGCTAATTATTTCGAGGTAACCTGACAATTTTTCCACACCCATTCTCTCTCGAACTTACTGTAAAGGACTGAGAATTTTGAGAGTTGGTTTTAACAAAGTTTATTGTTCTGACACCATTAGATATTTCTGTTTTCATTGGGGTGAGGGTGAAAACTTCACAGCCGTTAGTGACCTACTTGAATGTAAAAAGTAGGACAAGTCCAGAAATTCAACTATTTTGACCAAATACGCTCAGTAGCTTTCATTTCCACTCAGCTAACCTCTCCCACCTGGGCTCTTAGTGAGCACGGTTCAGCACATGCAGTTCTGGGTCACAGCAGGTGAACAGGCTCTCCTGACAGCGCTGTGGTCACACCACTCATTCCCTCCCTCTGTGCCACGCCCTTTCACAATCTGACAAGTTTACACATACGTGAGCTTTGGGTCAACACGTATTGCCAAGCTGTGCAGTGAAGAATTATCTCTACCCAAAGACAGGTCTGGCCTTTTTCCTAGCTTCTGGGAGGTAACCTTTAAACCGTGGAATTTCCTGAGTGACAGAAGTGTCTTTGTTTTTGGTGGTGGACCCCTGAAACGATACATAATAGTGTATGATAGCGAGGTGACTTGTGGTAGGCACCAGACAGTTTGTGCTAAAGAGATGATGCCAGGTGGGGCCAGCCGTGAAGATAGGCTTAGTATGGGGGCTGGCTATGCCAGAAAGACCAACCATGTGATTAGAGAACTGGAGCTCTGGGCCACATGGAATCAGCTGGATCTCTGGGGAGAGATGGGCCGGAGATTGATTTCAACCATGGGGGCAATGACTCAATCAATCATGTCTACATAATGAACTTCAATAAAAACTCTGGACACTGAAGCAAGAGTGAGCTTCCTGAGTTGACAATTCTCTGTGTCTTGCCACACATTGATGCCAGGAAGGTGTGTGTCTCTGAGGACACGGAAGCTTCATGTTTGGAACCCTCCCAGTCCCAGATTCCACCCTAGGCATCTATTCCTTTGTCTGGTTCTGATTTGTATTCTTTTGCTATAACAAAACTGCAACTGTAAGTATAGCACTTTCCTGAGTTCTGTGAGCTGGCCTAGTGAATTACCAAACCTGAAGGACTCTGTGGGGACCCCCAAATTTGTAGCCAGCTTGTATGAAGTAAGGGTAGCCCTGGGGATCCCCAAATTTGTGGCAGATATTGGATGTCTTGAGCAGACTCGGCAGTATGGAGGACTACACCCTTAACCTCAAGTTTGGCTGACTCTAGGTACGAACCCACTTTCTGAAAGTAGTTGTTTAAATCTAGTTCCACTCGCCTCTTCTACTGGCCCTGAATCAAGCCTCATATCTTTCTCACTTTCTAATTCAGCCTCATCATAACACTCCATTCAATGTCCTTGGATGTGTCTTTCCCAGGCTCACCCTAAACGTCAAAGATAAAAACCTTTTATTTATGATCACCACTCCCTCTGTCGAAAGAAAATTGTTTCAATGACTCAAATAGAGATTAATGGCTGTATTCATCCCATGCCCATCAGGGAACATCTGAAGACCAGGGAATCTCTGAGAGGAAGAGAAGCAGGATTGGAGTTTTATAAGACGAGCAGAAGAGAGGGGTATGTGTCCTGTGGTCTCGCTCGGGTAGCAGTTTTCATCCTTAACTGCTCTGAAACTCACAAGTGGAATGTGGCTCAGGATCGTTGGTGCAATTCCCTCCCAATAACTGTCTGAACAGTGCTCTCAAGAGATGTTTTTGCAAGCCTTGCAGTTGGTAGGTTAGTTAGGGTTTGGGGCTTGGAAAGGTAGCAAAAAGGGCGAAAGGGAGAATAGCAAAGGCAACAAAGGTTAAAAGCAACAGAAACCACAGCCCCTCTATCCTGTCTGGTTTAGTCTTTTGAAACTTCCTCTGCATGGGCCCCTAACTTCTAGACATTTAGAAGTGAGGTCATCCTTCCAGTATCCTATACAACTCCTGCTTCCTCCAAGCAGACACATACTCATTGGTGTTACTGTGCAGGGCTAGAACTTCTCACACAAAACTGAAGCCGCAGTCCATGTGGATCTATATGGAACATAAGGAGATGCATGCTTCACCTTCTGGGGGTCTCTGCTGTGACATGCAATGACTTGTTGACATTTTACTTAAAGTCTAAGAAATGAGTCTTGTTGGAAGGCAGGTTCTCTCAGCTTTAGGGATGGTGACTCTGCATTTTTTATACTTTCTGGAAAAATAGACCTATCACTATGCCAAGAATACTACTCACTCACTCACTGCAACACTGCTCCTCCTATAGTGCCCAGTCCTCTGAGCGCAGCTTCTTCCTGTCTCTTCCTCTCCCTCGACAATCAGGACAGGCATGTTTACTGAGCTGTTGGAAGCTGGAAGCACTAAGGACCTTTGAATGTCCCTAAATACTCATGCTACTTGCTTTCCACTATTCATTTTGTAGGAAACAGTCAATTCTCTGCACAAGACGTCTAATTAGCCTTCCATGTAAGAAAATGGGAGAACTGGGAAAGTTTACAAAAAAATTGTAAAACAAGAGAGAAAAACTTAAAGGAAAGTCTCACTACTGTAAAATGCAATATGGAATCTCTAATGCCTCTACTGCCACTGCCCCTTTTCAAGCTTGATGGAAGCGAAGTCTCTGGTGTAGAAGTCAAGACCTGGAGTTCAGGCCCAGCCCTCCCCTAACTAGTCGTATGACCTCAAGCAGGTCCTATGACCTCTCTAGGTCTCAGCTTCCTCATCTGTTAACCTTACAAATGATCTTTGAAGCCCCTTTCAGCTACAGGTTTTTATGATAAAGAATAGGCAGAGGAACACTTGCTCCCCCATGGAGGAGGAGTGAGGCCTGGAAGTGGAACATGAGAGAGTGAGCAAGAAAAGGGAGGCCCTTTGCTGTGTGGCTGGCATGAGGAAAGAGTCAAAACTCCCCTTCTTTCATAAGGGACTGCCCTGCCTGGAGTAACGCTAAGCACCTCGGCTCCAAGGAATGTACTAAATATCTGAGAACTGCTACTGTTCCAAGTGATGAGTGGAACCACCGAGACTAGAGTGAGGTTCACTTGAAACCAACTGGAAGGGTTATGCTGTTCTTGATGGCGGGCTGTCCAACAACCACCTGAGTAGGCACAACGGGCCCTGAGAAAGAAGAGATGATTTTTACTTAATAATGAAATAATGATAAACCTAGAGAGGTCATTTTAATAGTGGGAAGGAGGGCAATTTGAGATGATTCTATTAAAATTCTTATCCTTCTTCAGTGACATTTCAAAGTACAGTTGTCAGATACTAAAATTTACATGAAATATGTAATTCGATATGCCAGTTGCAAATATCTTATCACTCAGGCGTTAAGAAACCCAGAATGATGTTTGGAAGTTTTCTTTCTAGTGTCCTGGTTGTAGTGAAGGTCTGTTGTAAGTTTCATGGCTGATAAAGCCCTTTTGGATTGAATCCATATTTTTGAGCATTCTGGAAAGCAAAGAGAACATCAGATCTTAGAAATATAAAGAAGAAAGCAAAATAAAAGCAGTTAATACCTTCTGCCAAAGATGTTGAAAAGTTTTAAGCTTGAAAGGATCATTGAGATCCATCCAAATTCCTTGTTTCCAGATGGGAAATCAGCAGTGGGAAGGTGTTTACATTGTGGAAGCATGCATCTCTTTCTTATTAGAGTTTGAGGTAAAGTTTTGCTTTACTTTTTTAAGAAAATAAATACTATTTCTGAATTGCTTCCCATCTGAGCATCATATGGACTCAGTTCTAAGCCCTGCATTCACATTAGCAAATATTCTATATTTGAGATTTTTGTCAGATTTTGCCAGATTTTAATCCTCAGCCCCAAGGTGTATGTGGGTGGTGGGTGGTATTTAACAAACAAAACCACCAACTATGTGCCAGACTCTATGCTAGATACTGAGAGGAAAGCAAAGATGGCAGGAATTCCTGCCCTAGTCAGGAAAACAAACATGCAAACAGTTAACACAGGTATGTTGAAAGAGCAGCAGGTGTACAGAGACAGAAATGACTAAATCTGCTTATAGGAATTGAAGGCTTTTTCAACAGAATTCTGTATTTTCATGTGTACAGACTACTCCATGCATTCAATTCATAGCCACTGCAGACATGTAGCTGTGGAAGGCCCTCTCGAAAGACACAGAGCCTACATGTGCTACACAAAACCCTCGTGACCCCTTATAATGGGTAAGCTGAAAAATTAGAAAAAACTCCCATTCTGAGAGGTGATCCACAGGTAAAAGGTCACAAGAGCACATGATGCGTTATAGAAGGTCAAGTGATGCATTACACACACCAACCAATCTGTCTGCCAATTAATATCTCACACAAAAGCAAAACACACCAAGAACCTCCATTTTGGAAACATGTTTCTCCTCATGTCCCAGTGGTGCAACTTGCCAGGCATCAAAGGTCCGTCTGCCTCCTTTGGCTGTCTTGCCAGTAACAGGCACAGCAGACCCAAAAGGAGGAAAACAAAGGGTGAGAATAAAACATGATGTTTCTGTCAGCCAGACCTCACAGCTTCCCCTGGAATCCACAAGACTGCTGAGAGGTACTGGAGAACTTTAAAAATCAGGTTGACACTCGTTACTTAAGATTGCAATAGAAAGGCCATTATAGTAGTTGTTAACATTCTGAATAATACTTAAAAACAGTAATCTATTTATAATTTGTCTTCTAATATTGCACTATTATTTCTGGAAAGCTTGCAGCAAGACTAAAATGGCTTTATTCCAACCACCAAAATCAATTCTTTTATACAAATTTAATATAGGCAGCCTGCGTACCATTCGAAAAATCTCACTGACCTGTGAAGCCTGGCATTAGCACCATAAAATTTAGACCTTATTTGATGAAGTTATTTAACACTGTACTTACCTCATCTAGGGTTTAAAAGGAATCGTACATTGCTTTCACTTTTTCTCTTTGGGAGGAAGTTTTGGATAAGCGGCAAATCAAGTTGTTTGTTTGGATTAGGGGAAAGACACAGATAGTCTAGACTGCACTTAATGAAAACTATAAGTTAATTTCAAGTGTGATGCTGGAGGTTCATCATCAAGTAGAAATGATGGAGATTATTCTTAAAAGGCAATAGAAATGGGGGAAAAAAGACATAATACAATATCTGAATAGGAGTCTATTTTCTTTGCTAGATTGCTAATTAAAAGTTTATTTTCATATACTCTAATCTTAGAATTCAGGGGAAATGAATGATGCACGAAATCTGCCATGTTAAATGGGGATAATAAAGAATAGGAATATTCACCCTTCTTAATATTTCGCTCTACAATGATCCATATATGAATGAATCTCCTGCTTTTCACTGGTAAATTGCAGCCAACCATGGGCATGGAGTCTTAATAGTGAAACAAAAGCAGTCCAAAAACAGCTCAATCCACTTTATTCATAAAAAGAGCGAGCTTAGTTGTAACCATTCAACATTATTTAACAAGATCATAAAAATATTGGTATTTAACAGGCTGAACCATGAGCGAGAAAGGTCATGCACAACTCTAATTTCACCACAGGTTCACCTCACTGATGAGGGCTCCTGCATGCAAGATGCTCTATGATCACAAGTCCAGAAGGGCGCTAACATTGGCCAGAGTACGGTAAATGAGCCAAACTTCTCAAGATTATTCTGAGATTCCTTGTTTGTGGGCATGATTTTCTTTAAGCTCAATCCATTTCTTTAGAAATTTGACCAAATTTGATTAAAAAAACACTTGATAATTTGGATAAATCCTAAAGTTTCAATTCAATAGGCAACTATAGAAATTTAATTGCACTCAGTAAAATCCATAAATCATTTCTGAAATTGTGACTTTGTTTCTGCGAATCTTCAAATTGAGTGATTCTTTTAAGTATGCGTTGTCTGCTAACAGAATTCTCAGTCTTCACCGTTCAGTTCACAGATATACTTTGAGTCTGGGTACACGCCTATCTCACAGGAGGTATGTATATGGTGGGGAAAGAGTAAGATGATCTCTGTGAGCATGGAAATAAGGTTGTCTTCTGAGAGCTGCACTCTAAAGTTAGCAAAAAGGGGGGTCAGAACCTTAGTATACAGAGTCACCATGAAGAGGCAGAATTACTTTGAGGACAGCAACTCTTGCCCATAGCCCACTGGAAGTTGTTAGTCAGCTGCATCCATGAACCTGACAGGGACTGTCTCTGCTTCCTAATTCTAAGGGCACCAAAATGGATGCATCATGTGGTCATAGCCTAATGCTGTGAAGCATGCAGACAGAAGTAACTCCTCCTAGTGCCATGATTACTAAGCAGCTGTTGATAATTTGGCTTCCTATGTAGCTTGCCTACAAGGTGAGATAAGCTAATCAAGCCAATTTGAATATATAGTCCACTTGACATTGCATTTATCAACGTAAATTATAATAGCTAACCATTATGCCTTGTTTGCTGCATGCCAGACAGCATTCTAAACACTTTACATCTATTATCTCATTCAGTCCTCTCAACAGGACTGAGAGCTAAGTCACTTATCCAAGGTCATACAGCTAGTTAGTGGAGAAGCCGGGATCTGAACCTAGGAATCCTGTGTCTAGAATGTGTCCTCTTCACCACTATGGTCCCAATAATCTGATTTAATCATCAGCGTTGTTGTGAGCTTTGGTATCACTAATTAGCATTCTAACACCTGTCTTTTGTGAAGCACTAATAAGATCATGTTTCCAAGGCTGAAGGGCTACAGCTAAACTCAGGACCATAGAGAATTCTTCAAGGAAACACCACCCTGTTGGGTGAGGTGCCAGCCCGTGGTTCCCAGGAAACATCTCTGCACACTGACATCCCTGTGCACCTTTACTTTTAAATTCCTCACTTGAAGAAATTAAGTATGTTCTTGTTTTCTTTGTCGCAGTTTCAATTTGACTATGTTCAGATTATTTGTCACTTGAGTAAGATAGTGTGATCCCCAAATCACTGGGAATCCAAGAAGTTGGATTTCTTGTGTAGATTAATTTAGAAAGCCAGTGACCTAGCCTTCTGATTGTTTAAACTAAATCTATAGACTCTGCTTTGAGGTTATCCAAATAGCACCCAAATTGTAGACAGTTAAAGATGGGGACATGAACAGGATGGCAATTCACAACATGATCCCTGGCTGCAACATATCATGCATGGAAATTGGGTTCAGTGTCCTTCTGTTTTTGACAGGAATAAACAGTTAAAATCTTCCTCCACCATTATTTTTATTTTTTATTCCTTCTCTAAAGTAAATCAGTCCATCCTTACATGAATTAACTCTCTCATATACCTTCAAGGTACATGAGTAACTGCAGTAGTTCCCTCTTATCTGTGGTTATCTGATTTCAGTTACCCAAAGTCTCTCGTGGTCAGAAAACATTAAATGGAAAATTCCAAAAATAAACAATTCATAAGTTTTAAATTGCACGCCATTCTGAGTAGCTTGATGAAACCTCACTCTGTCATACTCTGTCCCACCCGGGATGTGAATCATCCCTTTGTCCAGTATATCCACGCCATATACACTACCTGCCTGTTGGTCACTTAGTAGCTCTCTCAGTTATCAGATTGACTGTCGCAGTAACACAATGCCTATGTTCAAGTAACCCTTATTTTACTTAATAATGGCTCCAAAGCCAACTTTATTATTAGTTATTGTTAATCTCTTACTGCGCCTAATTTATAAATTAAACTTTATCATAGGTATGTATGTATTTATAAGACAAAACATACCTGCCTTTTCAGGCATCGGCTGGGGGTCTTGGAACGTGTCTCCTGCAGACAAGGGGGGACTACCGTACTACTAGTTTTCATGTTCTAGTTAAGTAGCTAAAACATATATTTCTGGATATGTAATACGGCATCATGTTAGTGTGTGGTTTTTGCCTGCTAATCCATTTTTAGTACATTTTTGATAAGATATTACTGTGATTTTTAAACTATAAAGTGCTTTACAAATTGCTCATTACAATTCAACATTTTCCAAAACGTGTTCTAGAGAACGTTAATTACATATAATATTAATAGAAGTAACCCAAAAGAAAAAAAAAGGTTCTAGAGCCTAGTGAGTATTGGAAACACTGAGTTAAAGGAGTCTATTGCATGACTTCTCAGAGCCTTTAATTTATTACATATTATATATTGTGAATCTCTAAGGGAGGACAATACTATACATATTAGTGTTTCTCTAATTATCTGTGGTGAAGGATCGGTTTTGAGTTTTTTCCCCTAATTCATAGCGGAGCATAACTTTATAAAAATATAATAAAAGTGATTTACTAGAAGAACGAAATAAAAACAATAAATACATATGAAATACAGTGGATTTTTTATTAGACTTAACAGATATAAAATTATGATGTCACACTTCTACTCAAGTCTCTAAACGTTGATTCTCAGTTTTTGTATGTATCACGTCACAGACAGGAAACAGGTTAGGGATGGGCACCAGCTCAGGGACCACACTTTGAGTAGCACTGGACATAGCATGTACCCCACATATTTGATCACACATCTTTGATTTCCAGATAATATAATGAGTCTAGTATTCAAAGAAATATATGTTGAAAAAAGGTTCTTTGTTTTCAAAATTTATTTTATTACTTATCACGGTTTAATTGCCCTAAGAGAAAAACCATGTGCATTAATTGTCAAAGAGTAAGGTTGAATTCTGTTCTTCTAGGACTAAGTGGTAATTGGGTCAAAGTGAATTAATGGTTGGGCTTGGCACGCAAATGTGTAGAAGACGGGCAGGACAGGAAGAAAGGAAAAGATAGCCGCCTGGTCATTGGTCTCTACTGATATCTGCAAAGTCCAAGCAAAGCAAAAGCTAATCAGAAGAAGAGAAGAAAAAATGTGCAGCACCTGCTTGCATTTGTTTATTTAAAGAAATTTTCATGGTAAGGAACTCTCCCATTGCAGAAGTAATAGCACTCTATACAAACCCATAGGAGTCGTGCGAATTTCAACTAACCTGATTCTAGTTTCTCCTCTAATCACTTTGGATCAATCAACCACATTCTGAGTTGACTACTTTGTACCTAGCAATGTGTCAGATTCTATATCTTTTCAGATTCTGAGCCTGTTTTGTAATATAGGAGTCAAATAAAGCATTTCTTAAGAGCTGTTGGTGTTTTGCCTAAGGTTTTGTTCCTCATCAGAAATGTTAAATTACAAACTCATAAAACACAGTTTTAAGAAATGTGCTCCTGTCTAGGAAAAAAGATAATTGAGAAATTCAACTTAAAGTTGAGCTGGTGGAAGAGACCTCAAAAACAAGAGCAAATAAATTCTGTTGATGTACATTTACCCTGTTGTTGAAAACCAAACCCAATTGCTTGAATGTAGTTTCAGGTCATAAAAATGAACACCTCCTACAGCAAAACATTTTAACCAGAACTTAAACAAATAGGAAAGGTGTTTGTGGTTGTCTCTCACTCTTCACAATGGTTTTTAAGAAATGGGGAAATCTGTGCTATACATACATGCAAAAAGCATTTGAGTAACAATAATTACAAATGAAATGTATATCACAATAGATGAAATGGATTATTCAGTTTTAGAATCTTTTTAAAAGAGAAAACATTTTTGAAAACTAAATGAATGAGTCTGAGACAGGGATAGCACTGTCAATATTTGAGGTCAGAATTATCATTCTTTTACCAAAGACTGCCTCAGTAGGCTGGAAATCCAGAGCCAATAGTAGAGTCAGAAAAAAAATATATATACATATATATATACTATTATTGAGACTATCTCCACTTATCCAGAAACCTAGGGAACTCATAAGTAAAATGTTGGTTTCAGGTGACCTTTTTTCTCCTGTACTTTTCTTACTTTTGCTAATGTCCCATTTTAACACCTGAAAATGTCATTGTCTTACTGCAGCCAGACACATGAGAATTGACAATGATGATGGAATTTTTGCTTTCTCCATAGTCAAACTATCCACAAGTTGCTTGACATTATGATGTAAGCAGAGTAAGCCCTGTAGAAAGGTATTGTATGTGTGATGTCACTTGAGAAGTAGCAAAATCTCCACTCTGTCCTCCAAATTTCTCTCCTCCTGAATGCTATTACATGAAACTCTCAGCCTTGAAATTACTATTTGAATTGAGATACAAAGTCCTCATAATATCAGTATCCTTCATTAATACCTTAATAGGGATGGTATTTTGAAATATATAAGCCTGACTCATAGCAGGGTGCAAAGGCATAGGAGGCAAAATGTGTGGGAATGGCAAGAAAGGAGGTGAGAAGTCTTGCATCCTTTGAGCACTGAGTGGTGAGAAACGACAAAGGGAAAAGAACCACCTAGAGGCTCCAAGAGCATCATAAGAGGAAGGTAGGGACCACAGACAGGATGCATCCCCATATGGCTTCGCCTGGAGATGACTCATGCGAAGTGCCTAGCCTACGCTAAGACATAGCAGATGCTCAATAAACAGCCTTCCCTCTCTCTTCTGTTCTCCTAGGGGAGACCCTGGTCTGGGGGATTGGTTTACATCATAACAAACCTGAGCTGGACTTCCTTGTTTTTTATGGTTTGAGATTAACATGCATTACATAAATTTTACCCTCAAAGTCTCAAAATTGGAGAAAGAGAGGGGAGATTTTAGATACTGTAATACATTTCAGTTGTATTCTTATTTCATCTGGTTTTTTACATTTTCAAAAAGAGTGTGTTGACCATGCTACTTTGAGCCTGTTTAATATGTTGTTGACATGGGCATTACCTCCCTTTGTCCTCTCAACATAGTGCTAAATTAGGAAAAGATAAGTGGCATGATTTCCAGTCAAGATGAGAGGAAACCTAGGTATAGAGTGGGTAAGAAAGATCAGGGCTCAGAGTCAGATTAAGAACCCCAGTCCCTATCATCCCATCTAATGTCCCATTAAACCACAATTTCAAGCCTTAATCATTATGTGCAATGTTCTGAAGCCATTTACATAGCACTGGGTCAGGACTTGGTAGTTTTTTTTTTTTTTTTTTTTTTTTTTTTTTTGTGAGGAGATCAGCCCTGAGCTAACATCCGCCAATCCTCCTCTTTTTTTGCTGAGGAAGACGGCCCTGGGCTAACATCGGTGCCTATCTTCCTCCACTTTATATGGGACGCCGCCACAGCATGGCTTACCAAGCAGTACTTCGGTGCGCGCCCGGGATCCGAACCAGCTAACCCCGGGCCGCCGCAGCGGAGCGCGCGCACCCAACCGCTTGCGCCACCGGGCCGGCCCCAGGACTTGGTAGTTTTGAAGCTCTATGAAGGGCAAGTACCGGGTCTTATCACTGCTGTATCACAGGAACCATCAATAAAATCTTACATGTTTTAGATGCTCAATATTTGTTTGTTAAATCTTTGAGTATGTAGAAAAGAAGCCACTGAGAAAGAGTTGGGGAAGAACGTCAAAATCATGGAACTTAGCAAGATATTTTTAAAAATTTATTGTCTGCTTGTTTCCAGCATGCCAGGCATAATTAACTTATTTGTATTAAGCAATTATTCCTGTGAATTAGGCCCTATTATTATTCCCACTTCATAGGTGAGGAAGCTGAGTCAGAGAGAGGTGAAGTAATTTGGCTGAAGTTACTAAAAATGTGCTAGCATGTGACTGAGCTGGCTCCTGAATTCCCATGGTTTACACCTTAGAAAGACTAATGTCATTTCAAATTAAGGACATGAAATTCAGAAGCTGTTCTATACAGTGATTTTCTCAGAGCCAGAGCTGAGTTTCAGTACAGTGTATCCATCCAGATTAACAATGAGTGAACAGAAACCCAAGGGTCAATTATAGGAGTTTGAGATAAAAACACATTGTGTTGGGTCATCAAATCCCAATGCCGGTGATGAACTTCACCACATCATAAATATATAATATACAGAAAATACAAGAAAACTCAATGGCCAGTCAATGATTGACATTATAAAGAACATATTTGGGATTTGGAGAATAAGTGGAGAAGAAAAGGGTGAAATATTTATAGATCTCAACTTCTCATTTACCAGTGAATGCAAGTGTGAGTGATACAAACATCCCTAGTGGGTACCACAATCTGGAAGATACAAAAAAGTAGGAATCGTGCTTCTAAAATATGGGAAACATGCTGCCCAATCTCTAGGAGTTTACAATTTTTAGCAGAAAACCAAGATACAGCATAAATAACTACAACATAAGGCAGGATGAGATAAATGCTCTGAGACTGTCCAAATGAAGTACCAGGGACCCTTAATGGGCAGATCAAGGAAGGCAGTATGCAGAGTATAGATTTTGAGGTGGGTCTTGAAGGTAGAGATGGGGAGGATGGGAACGCTTCAAAGAGAGAGAAGAGCAGAAGCCAAAATGAGGAAGTAGGGAATACCATTTTGTAATTGAGGAAACAGTAAATAATTCAGATTGATTCAGTGTAGAATTACAGAGTGGAGTGAAGCACATTCGTTGATTCAATATATTTTTATCCTATGCCTCCTACGTCTCAAATGTTGTGTGGGGCATTGTGGATGGATGAGTTAGTGGATGAAATAAGCCTTATGGGGCTTATTTCCAGTGGGAGTGGCAGACAGTAAAGAAGAATAACAAATAAAGTGATAAAGATGAAACAAGCGGACTGAAGACTGCAAAGGTACTTTGGTTTTGCAGTGCGGAGAGCCTGCAACGCCAGACAAGGGCACCTGCACTTCCTTTTATCGGCAATGAGGACTCACTAAGGATTTCTGGTCAGAAGCGTGAGGGGAAGTGACAATCAAAGTGGATTTTTGAGACATCTAATCTCGGGAGACAAGGTAGGGAGAGAGACTGGAGCAAAGGAACTAGTTGGGCGGTTACTGCCCTAGTCCAGGCAGGAGTTAATGAGGAGCTGAATTGAGGTAGTGGATGTGGAAATTGAAAAGTGTATATGGGAGAAAATGCAAAAGAAGTAAACACAGGCGCTGGTGGACAATTGAATGTGGCCAGCGAAGGACGGGGAGGAGCCACAGTTAGCACCTGCTCAACCAAGGATGACAATGGTGCCACTCACAACCTGTGGAACTGGAGAAGAGGGCTTTGAGGTTAAAACAAATTTAAAATTCTGATATAGTATCTATTTGGAAATGTCTAATAGTCCATCAAGATTAACACGTGAGTTCTGTACTAGGTACTGTCGTAAGTCCTTCCCATAAGGAGATTAAAAGTCTGCAATTTGAGTAAATCTGAGCTGAAAAGACAGCTATATGGGAATTATTCATATAGACACGATAGTGGAAACTTTAAGAAAAGTTGATAATACTGAGACATATCTGACACTACACATGTTGTTGGGATCTCTTTTTATTTTTAGACAGAATTGTTTTTCTAGCCAGAGACAAAGGATAATGCTAGTTGCCTTCAGAAATATTTTCTGTCAGGGCCACCCTTGGCTTTTTATGTGAATCTCTAACACATTTGCCTTAGGAGCCTTCAGCTAGCACTGGCTTGCGTACTCCTGCTGCTTCTGTATTCCCTCCTCCTGCATGCAGTACTAGAAGCACAGAGGAAAATAACCATCCTACTGCCAGAGTATGAGAAGAGACTTTACATATCTTTTTAAAGCTATTATATTCTACTTAACTGCTTTTTGTATTTATAAATATTAATTGAATAACTTACCCTTTCATTAAAAAACGTAAATTAGAATTGGGGGAAAAAAATCCATTCTCAGCTATCTATGCTATTGCTTGTGTCTACCTAGTGAAGGGGAGCAGCCCAGACATCAGTGTCCACATGAGGCCACTCACCTAACAGCAGACATGACTCAGGAAGGGCAAAAATAGCCTCTGAAGTCTGGCTTGCAAATCTATTCCCATTTTGCTAGTTTTCATTCTGATGTGATGTCTGAGAGTTGCTTAAAAGTCATTCCATCTGGGGACTACAGTGGACAGAGGTGAAGAGGAAGCAAGATTCTTGTGAGATATTTGTTGAAGCTGGGTCATGACCAAATGGGAGTTCATCGTACTATTCTCTCTACTTTTGCATGTGTTCACATTTTCCATAACAAAAGAGTACGTTTCTCATTTTAAATGTATTCCTAGAAGTAGATTTGGGCTTTGATGCTGCTCCCCTCTGAATGAAGCAGGAAGACACTGTCAAAAAGCCAGTGTTCCCAAAGCAGCATCCTGAGGTGGTCATACATTGTATCTACCTCACAGGACTGAGCACACACATTTACCCACACGTTCTCAAAAAGAATCATAATAAAATAGCATGAATGTTGCCCAAAAGAGAAATTGATCTAAAGGTACACAGGAGTCAGATACTTCATGAGTCAGGGGACTCTGCTGAATTCCTGCAAGACAGAAATAAACAGAATCATATTGAAGTTTAACCTGAGCAGAGGAAGGCTTGGAGAGGGCTGCAGTGGAAGTAGACGCCACTCCTCGTCACAGAAACTTGCAGGGGCCTGAACTCTGAAAGCAGGAGAAGGAATGGCGCATCAATCAGGATAACTTCAAAACGGTACAGCACACTTGTCTCCCCATAACTCTGTGCAGAGATACTAACAGTAGTGGTGTCGGCCCCCAGAGGGAAGCAGGAAAGCAGCTCTCTGAAGAACCTGAATAAGCCATTTGGAGAGGACTGGCCCACAGACACTGAATGTCCAGCCACGACTTTGTAAGAACAGCCCTCTTGGGGAAGCACACCCAAGCAATGCCAGAGGAAGCCCTTGCTGGCTATCTAGTACTGAAGACATCAATATCAACAGTCGAGGATCTCCAGACATTGTAGAAAAAGATAAAGAATTATCCCAGAGGAAACAGAGATAATTTAGGAAATAAAGATAACTTTTTAAATATAACTAGTACACAGAGAGATTTGAAAAGATAACTCAGCCATAAATTAGAAGAGGATACTATGAACAGATAGAAATCTGAGAGAACTCGAAATGAAAATTTGGATCATCAGAATAAAAAATTCAGCAGAAGACATGGAAGATAAAGGTGAGGCAATCTCTCAAAACAGACAGCGAAATGACAAAAAGATGAAAACATCACTCCAAGACATCCAATATTCATCTAATCAAAGTTCCTGAAGGAGAAACTAGAAAAAATGGAAGATAGATAAAAATTTTCAGGAAAATAAGAATAAAATTTCCCAACACTGAAAAAAAAAGTCTAGTTTGAAAGAACCCATTGACCTTAAAAAAAAAACCTGCACCTAAATACAGCCTTATAAAGTTGAAATGTTATGACTATATAATGTAAAAATAATGTTCTAACTGTTAGAAGTTGGGAAGAGAAAAACATAAATCTCATCTTATGTAATAAGCAGTCAAGAGGCATTGCTTACATTTGATATATCAGGAAACAGAGGTTTAAGTTATTGCTTGAAATCATAAATGTAGCCAGAGGAAGATCTAAAAATAATAAATAACAAATTGATAGGTGTAAAAGGAGAGAAAGACACAGACTTGTGTAAGTATGCTATATTCCTCATCTTTCACAACAGGGTGGCAATAGATACTGTCCGAAATCAGTAAATCAAGGAATTGAGGTATAAAAGCATAGTGTTCAGAGTTATACAGATAACGACCTAAAGAACTAGAACTAGCCAGAAGAATTACTAGTAGAAACAGAAACAGTGGGCATGTCAGCCTCATCCTCCCCAATGGCTTGTTCAGCTTAACAGAAAGCTGGTCTCCTCTTTCACCTGGGAGCCACGCCAAGGACAGTTGGTAGCTCTGCCCAGAGTTGTGGGGAAGTGGTTGGAGGTGGTTACCTCTGGGGAATGGCAAGCCTGGGAAGTAGGGGAAGCACAAGAAGATTTTATTTTATAATCAGATTTTATGGACCTGAAATATAATACATATGTTTAATTTAAATTGAAAAGCTCTCACCACTAGATGAAAAAAATCTGAGCTTTTGAACCTTTTTCAAATAGGTAAACATGTCATTGATATAGGTTGTGCCAAGCATAGGTAGAATATCGCCATGATTAACGAAAACACTAAGCCCATGACAGCAAAGACCACAACCAAGTCGTTATAGGTGAGAATTCTCACAATGGAGACTAGTGTTGCCAATGGTAGTGGGCAAGTGTCATAGGTAATTCAGTTGGATATTTGGTAGTGCTGTTTAGTTGTTTGTTTCATGAATAATTTTTTATACATTAAATGCATAAAAGTAAATTATGTTTAGAAAATGAAATATGTATATTTTAACTAATAGCAAACATCACCATAAACTATATAAATACATAAAAATACAGTGACAACCTATTAGTGAGCAGAGAAAAATATACATATGCAAACACAAACTGATTAATACATTAAAATATACTGACCTCCTATTACTGAAAAGAAATAATATACACATATGCAAACAAACACAGTCTAATGAAATTATATAACACAAGCAGGAGACAACAATTAGCAGCTTATAAAATATGAATGCTGAGTTACTAAGACACATCTGAAATAAAATTCCTAACCTTGAACAATAAATGCTTTAGAGGCACAATCTAAAATGTTAGTGGGAAGAGGAAAACAATAGTAATATTAATGTCAACATATTTGATTTTCCAACACTGGAGCTATTGATTATTTCCCACGGCACATTGGTTGGAAACAACCATTTGTCTGATATAATTTTATTTCAGTTATTATTCCCAACAGCTACTTTTTCAAATAGCAAGTGCAAAATAAAACCAGATTTGAACAGTTTGGAAGATTTTTTTTTTTTTTCCGGTGGGTTGCAGTATACAAAACTTCAAAATAGAACACGTAGAGAAAGATCAATTTGGTCAAGCATGGCCACTGATTTCAGAAAAGCATACTTTAAATTTGGACTCTGAGTCCATCTCAAATTGGCAACCCAAAGTCCACAAAACCAGCTCCTGTCAACCATAGAAGGGTTGCACATGGAGAATTATGACAAGCCCTTGAGAAGGCATTCCATTTGTCTGGGTCCACTAAGTTTCATTGGAGTCCCAGCAGTCTTTTGAAAGATAAATGCCTTATTTGAGATAGGGAGGCTGGCTGATGGAGGCTGATAGAGATGATAGACCTGGAACAGCTACCATTCCGGCATTAGGAAAGCATCAATGTCTTGCTAACCCCAACAGCTTTTAGCTACCCAGCATCTGCTTCTCTCGCTCCCTCAAAAGAGTGGAGTTTCTAGCAGCCAATAGCCTGCCATATAAATTAGCAAGATCAATCTTCTCAGTGGTTATCTTTCACTTTTAAAGAGTTGTGGAGCACAACTTACCATTTGCATATTCTTGAGAATGTGTTATTTTAGAGCTATCTGAAGGTTAATATTCTTTCACCTATTAAAAAGAATGCTGGTCTCAGTAATGTGAGCTTGCAGCCAGGCAGCCCACACTGCTTATTTGCTGCCTATTTTAGTCATAGAATCACGCCATAATGAAATCTTTTAAATGTATGATAATTTAATTGCAGAAACCCTGTCTATTTCAACAAAAGCCTTCCATAAGTAGCTTTAAAGATTAAGTTATGGGAGGGACTCTCACACAATCTCCCAGTGGATGTGTATTACATTGCATTACATCCCTGCCATTCTACACCAGCACAATGGTGGGATCGGATCACCTTAACTCAGCTCTGAAATTAAAACTTGGGTTTATAAACCAGTGAATCATTCTGCACAGTTGAGGGAGTTAGCTTTCAATCAACATCAGAACTTAATATTCTAACTGTGTTGAGAATCACAGAAAGGGGAATAGGAAGGATCTTCAAACATATATAGTGAGAAGTATAATAATCATGTAATAACAATAGACAAAATGTATTCAGCTTCAAATGGGTGTCATGAACTGTACTAAGTATTTGACATTATCCCTAAAAACAACTCAGGAGAAGGGGGTCTCTATTGTCCCAGTTATATAGAAGGTTTGGCATGGGTACCTGCATTAGTTTGCTAGGGCTGCCAGAACAAAGTACCACAAGTTGGGTGGCTTAAACAACAGAAATTTCTTGTCTCACAGTTCTGGAAGCTGGAAGTCCGAGGTCAAGATGTCAGCAAGGTTGGTTCCTCCCGAGGGCCGTGAGGAAAAATCTGTTCCATGCTTCTCCCCTAGCTTCTGCTGGTTTGCTGGCAATCTTTGGTGTTCCTTGTATTGTAAAAGCATCACTCAATTTCTGCCTTTACCTTCACACGGCGCTTTCCCTGTGTGCGTGTCTGTCTCCAAATTTCCCCTTTTTATAAGTATGCTAGTCATGTTGGACTAGGGCTTACCCTAATAATCCCATCTTAACTAATTACATTTGCAGTTATTTCCAAAAAATCAAACTATTTCCAAACAAGTTCAAATTCGTCAGTACGAGGGAATTAGGACTTCAACATATGAATTTATAGGGGCATAATTCAACCCTTAGTCAAGCTCTGTTCTAGGCAGTGGGGTGACCATTCACAGTCCCCTTCATTGCCTTAACATGCTTTCCCTAGGGCTTGTCCTTGCTTATATCTTGAGGTTTACTCTAGAAGTACACTGTTTCCTATCTATTTTGGAATTACCAATGCCAAGTAAAGGGAGTCCTGTGGCTCTGAATGATCCAGCCTAACTCACAAGGAGACAGTGATTTTCTTGGAGCAGCCACAAATCGTCTGTTCCCTTGAAACTCTGGCAAAAGTATGCAGCTGGCCAAAGATTCTGGGAGTCTTAGCTCAGTTCCAGCAGATATCAACTTCCTCATATATTTTTCCCTAGCATGGGGTATGACCTGGCATTCTAGATCATTCATGGGAGGTCTAGTTATGAATAGAGTATGTTCTAGAGGGTTCCTTGTGATGACAGCATGCCCTAAGAGTTCCTTAAGACCCAACATAACCTATAAAGTGTAACACACAAGGCGAACTACAGAGAAAAGACTGAGGATTAGAAAGCAAATGTGAGTCAGCAGGAGAAGTTAGAGAAACTAATACGTAGAGAAGGAAATAACCTGCAAAGAATGAGAAACACGACTTATTTATTGCCTCTCCCCCTTAAGGTAATCATTTAACAACTGTATGCTCTTTACAAATAGTGATACCTCACTTTTCCTTCATTTGCAGAGATCTCAAATGGAATCAGGCTTCTGAATACACGAATGTTTGGATAGGTGCCTTCCATGGCAAGCTGCCTCCAGACTACATTTTGCGGTTTATTAACATCATTACTGACTCTCAACACAGAAATGTTAAAATCAAACAACAATTTTCACAGCCTTTTTTCCTGGACTGATGGACAGCCACTGGATGCTTTAAGGAAACAGAAAGCTCTAACCTTGCTATTATCCACAATGCGTCAGTGGGAGGGCTTCACAACAAAACAATAAATATTGTACAAAATGACAAGTGTACAGGATTGCCTTAGGCTGCCTTTCCAAATCTCCAGGACTTGTTAGGGAAAACAATTTAAGGAGATAACTTCACTTCCCCGTAATTATTGGTCACTGTTCTGCTCAATGGATCATGGCATGTCATGAGGCTTTCCCAGCACCACCGAAAGGCAAATTATCAGCAATTAATAGGACTATTTCAGAAATGGTGAGATGGATTCTTCCTGACTCAACATGCCTAAATGAATTGCCCGAGATCGTCCAAAACACTGTGATCCTTAGAAATGCTCAGTGTCATTAATTCCCAGGCCACTGCTGGAAACATTAGCCATGCACCCCATCACCTCTGTCAGGACTCCGTGTGCCTGCCTTTGGTCCCGTGATTTGCTTCCCTATCGCCCTCACTGAGTTCAGTTCCACTTGCTATTCTTCAAGAATGGATGGTTTAAATGGTTGATACCTTATGATTATAATTTGGCAGGGCACTCTTACCTTATTAATTAGGTGAGCACTATGTAATTTATTAGTGCAGGAGCACTGGGTGTTTGCTTTACTTATAATTGCTCTGAGCACACCTAGGGAATCAAAAATTGGAGGAGCTGAGGAATTACTAGCCCTGCCTGAGGGAAGAGAATGTAATAATCCCTTCTTGCATATTCAACACAATCCTCCAGGTAGAACAGGTGATTAAAGAAGGACAGAAGCTGGCACAGCATCTGGTCCTACCTGACCGCCCACTCTTCTTCCCCCACCCCACCCCAACAGACTCAAGGAACTCAAGGACGCTGTGCTGTTTAAGAAGTAATTGCCTTTGGTGGCTCTAACTGACTTTTGAGCAGCCCTGAGAGGTTGAGGTAAAGCAAGGTTCCTTGCAACCCTTCACAATTTATCTCACTCGGGAAGAAGGGATAAGTGGATTTAGATCCTAAAAATCAAGCAAGTCTTATGTAAACTTTAACCTTTTTTATTGAAGAGGAGACTTCTGATAGCAAAACCTCTTCTTCCCAAAAGATTTGAATGGGAGAGAGAATGCTTGCCTTCCCCATGGCCTTAGGCTTGTGCTCCAAGAGGTGACTGGCAGGAGGGAAGGCTGGGAGGAGAGAGAAGCCAGGGATCCTGAGGGACTTATGGGAGAGGAAAGAGAGGTGAGCATGGAAGGAATGTGACGGTCGGTGCCTGGAGGACTCCCTGGTGGCTCAAGGCTAGCTTACATAGAGATTTTTTTTTAACTTGACTGAATTCAAATTTATTTCCCATACTGCCAACTTTGCCAATATCTCTAGTTTGTAGGCTTACTGACATGGAACAATATCTGATTTTAACTCTAGGAAATGAATTCAAGTCACACCAATACCTGTTTGACCTAAAACGTTTTCTTAGCTTCCATATTTGTGGTTGTTCTCTAGAAGGGTGGTAAAAATCTACTTTTAAGGCTCTAGATGTGTGGGCCAGTCTCATTTCCATAATAAAAAATACTCCCCTTAATATTTTTGAGTACCTGCAATGGGCCAAACCCTGTACTAAGTGTTTTTATTTATAGCCACCTAAAAGATCTGTATGGGATAGAAGTTAAATGCTTGGGTTTTGTAATGAGAGACCAGACCAAGTTAACATCCTAGATCTGCATCTTACTAGCTATGTGAACTTGAGGAAGTAGAACAGGGATCACGATGATTTCTAGTTCCTGGCATTTGGGAAAGATTATGTAAATTAGGAGAGCAGATAGCACAGTGCTTTATACACAGTAACAAGTCCTTAAATAATACCTGGGGATGTTAGGGATGGCTTCTTTGTCAGAAGCCAAAGGATAGATGGACAAAGTATAGGACAGGCTGAAGGTAGAGACGTGGGATCTGCGTGCCTAGAAAGCGGAGCTTGTCTGCAAACCCACTTCTTTGTCCAATCCTCATTCCCCCAACACAAACTTGGAAATGCAAATGAGCCCCAAGAATAAAAATGAAGCAATAAATCTACCCCTATCACGGGGGCACTGATAGGGGGTGGGACAAGGCAGATCCAGCTCCTGTACATCTTTCTCAACCAGTTTCTGAAGATCTTCTCCGTCCCTCTTGGCATGACCACGTGGCTCCCAGGTTACAGCACTGACATTTCCCAATGTTTCCAGAGTTGGCCTTATTCCAATTGCTCTCCCAACATGCACTGCATTCGAGTGTAATACCCCATCACCTCCCTGCCCATCCTATTGCCCCCATGCCCCAGAACTAGAAATAGGATTATCCTCTACTACAAAGCCTTACTGCAGAGGGGAACTGAATCCTTGGTTCTTCTAGCCCCACGAGGCTGACTCACTTCTGATTACTTCCTCTCTCCCCATGAGCCTGGCATATGTTTCTGAGGGGAAAGATTGGAGACAGTTTGAAGGATGCTTCAGAATCAACCACTCACTGTCCACAGACCAATCCCATGGTCCTGATTCTCTCTCTACTTAATGCAAATTCCTTCTTCCTCAGATAATCCACTTGGGAGGTTAGTTAGTGGCACTTGTTCCCCAAATGCTTAGAAATCATAGTTCTGAGAAGCAAGATATCAACCTTAGTATGTTCCTCCTATGAGATCCCCAAAAAGACCTCAATTGGTCTATCCACCCGCCCTCTAGACCTGTCTTAATTCATTTGTTTCTTTTTGTTGTTTTATTGTTATTGTTGTCAAGATTCTTTTTTTTTTTCCTGAGTTTTCTATTAAGGGATCATTTTAGATGTCAAAAGAATTCAAGTTAGAGGATCATTGTGGTCCCTGAGGTCAGGGTCTGGGTGATGGAGGCTATCCTTGCTCCAAATTCTGCAACAACCAAAGAGAGGTGGGGGGGGTGGGGAGACAACCAGGAATCAAGAAACATTGAAATAATAGAATGTGTGGATCTCTCCCCACCAGGGTTTCCCCCCAACCTTGTCCTGATATATTCGTCAAACATGGTTTGGAAGAATTATCCAAAGGGAGTACCCCATTTCAAATTATGTGCAGTATTTTTTAGTGTTGCTAGAGTCTCCTCTCTCCAAAGCCAATATAGAATTCATGCATTTTGAGCTTCTTTGATGGTTTCTAAATTAATAATAGCTCACAAGATGCTATGACTTTTTAAATCTCTTATCCATTTCTTAATTGTGTCACTGTTTCACACCTCCAGAACAGCTCTGCTCTCTGATGCATTGATGTTCTCTCGGTGATAGAGTTACAGAGTACCAAGTGGGATCAGAGATTAAGAAGCAAGAGAGAAACAATGAGGTTTCAGATGAGATTGGAAATTAGATGGAAAGCTGGTGAGAGAAAGTTGATGAAAGGAAGCCAGAGGCCAATGGAGGGAGTGCAGCAAAGAATGAGGTTGGTAGGGAAAGATAAAAGGATGTTTTAGCAGCAGCAGGGGCAAGAAATAGAAAAAGCAAAAGTTATTCAGCCTCATCTCTTAAACTGCCTTCTATGTTTGTGATTTTCAAAGCAAGTCAATATGCAAACCCTTATGTCCTTTCATTTATTCTACAAATTTATATTGAATACCTGCCGTGTGCCAGTCACAGTTCTCAGTGCTGGGAACACAGCAGTGAATAAAATAGACAAAATCTTATCCTTGTGGTGCTCAAATTCTAGAGGGGAGGCACACAACAATAAATAGACAGTAATGACAAGCACTGTGATGAAAAACAAAGGAGGGTGAGAGGTTACAAAATGGTAAACGGTGACAATTTAAATAGGATGGTCAAAGAGGTGCTTTTGGGGGAATTGACAACTAAGCAGAGACTTGAAAGAAGAAATCATTTGGGGGAAGGGCTTTCCAGGCAGAAAGAACAGCAAGTGCAAAAGCCTTGAGGTTGAAACTTGATTGCGTGTTGGAATTGCACCCTGGAGACATTGTGATGAGAATCAAGCAAGAGGGAGAGGGGCAGACATGATGAGAGGCTGCCAGAAGCATGTCACATAGGACCTGTAAACCATGGAAAGATTTAAAACATGGGAAAGACTTTGGATTCTAGTCATACTTGATGTTAAGAATACTTCAATGAGACGGATGGAGCAGTTTTATCCCTAATTTACAGCTGAGAAACAGAAGTTCAACCTGAATTCAGAGTTCCTTTACTACAAGTTAGGAGAGTTAGTAGACAGGACAAAAAGAAGAGGTGGTGGTGGGAATGCTGCTAAATGACCTTGAAAGGAGAAGTAAAATTTAGGAATGCACTGTAATTTGGGAGGGAAAAAATGGGATCATTTTCACCTTCCTCACTGCCACCATTATGCATGAAATTCCACCATTAGTAATTTATTCCTTTGAATGTTGCAAGTTTTTTCACAAATATGGTATCCAATATGGGTTATCAACACATTGAGAAAGTCCCTGCTAAAATGGAACACAAAATAGTAAACTGTCAGGAAGGGGTAGGAGAGTGCTGAAAATAAAATGGAGAAGAGGTAAACATCTCCTAACAGAATATTCTGAGCATTCATTGGTGTAGGTCACAGGGTTGCTTAGTCAATAATCACCAAGTTGGCTCTTTATCCCCCTTTGTAAAAGAGACATTCTGTCTACAGTAACGACATACTGCTATTAATAATAATAATGGCTAATACATATATGACGCTAACTATGTGCCAATGTTCTGAGTGTTTACATTTATTAACTCATTTAATCTCCTTAAGTTACCCAATGATTCATCTGTTTTACAGATGAGGAAACTGGGGCACAGAGAGGTTACTATCAAGTTGACGTATCATCCAGCTAATAAATGGTAAAGTCACGTTTCAAAGCCAGGCTGAGTATCTGGTTTTGTAACCCATACTATTAAAAATCATGCTATGCCACTTGTATATTTATTGAATTGTATGGACTGATAAGTAAGTAAATGTACTTTTTTTCTCTTGGGGATAAAACATTGTATTAAAGCAGTTTGACTAACTAGTGATGTAAACCAGGAGTTGGTACACTTTCTCTATAAAAGTGTACCATCTCTATAAATGATCATATAATAAAAATTTTAAGCTTTGAGGGCCATACCTTCTCTGTCACAACTACTCAACTCTGCCACAGTACATGAAAAGAGCCACAGACAATACAAAAATGAATAAGCATGGCTCACGGCCAATAAAACTTTATTTACAAAACTTTATTTAGGGGCTGGCCCAGTGGCGTAGTGGTTAAATTTACACATTCCGCTTGGGCGGCTTGGGGTTCGCCAGTTCGGATCCTGGGCATGGATCTACTCACCACTCATCAAGCCATGCTGAGGTGGCGTCCCATAGAGAAGAGCTACAACCTACAACTATGATATATAACTATGCACTGGGGCTTTGGGGAGAAAAAAGAAAAAAGAGGAAGATTGGCAACTGATGTTTGTGCATGGCCAATCTTCCTCAAAAAAAAAACAACTTTACTTATAAAACTTTATTGACTAAGACCTGATTTGGCCCACAGGTCTTAGTTTGCTGACCACTTAACATTAACAATTTCAAAGGGAGATACCCATCTCCCAATCATGTTACAGTTATGGATGTGTTGCCCCTAAATCAGAAAGTTCAAAAATGAAGTATCAGAGATATCTGTGAATTGAAAGTTCCAGATTATACCTGACTGTCCTATGTCTCCTCATTTGAACTTCCATTCAGTATCCTGGGGAAATCTCATCTGATAGCTCAGTAGGAGAGCATAAGCATGCTGATCACCAGTATGTTAGAGAAAATATCGATTTAAAAAGATAAATATTATGTATTCCCCAACAAGACAGAAAACTCTATAGTATCTCAGAATCTTAAATAAGTTTTCCAAAGTTTACATTCAGTCCTCTGAAAGTAATCTCAACCTCTGAAGCCCTCATCTCAACTCTGCTCACCATTCCATTCCATGGCCTTGGCCATGTTTGCTTAGACTCATACAGGATCTTCTCCCGGCATAAAAGGAAAACTTCACTGGATACTTGATAAAAAAGAGCAAGGAAGACTTTACGCAAGACTATTACAATAGGGTTCAAGACTATTGCAGTAGGATAGAGAGGTCGAACTCAACTCTGCTGAAACAAAAGGTAGGAGAATATTTAAACCCTGGGGTGAGCTAGTGGAAAAATACTGGAGGACATTGGTGGGGAGGATGGTTAATGTGATTAGGCCATCTGTGTTTGCTAATTATCCCTTTCCAAAGTTAGGCTCCTGTCCTCCCACAGAGCCTGGGAGATAGAGGTCCTATCTTTCTTGATCATTATATTTCAAAAGGATGGCTCCCAGGTCCTTGAGAAAGTCATTCCTGGGTTGTAGAAGATTTTCATCTCAAAGAGGCAAAAAAAAAAAAAATTTATAATAGCAAGTTTTCTAAAGTAAATACTCTAAGAAAAGGGAGGTCAAGGGCCTAGACTCAGGAAGAAACCTATCTGAAGGTTACTCCAGTTGAGGGGAACGTTACGACTGTTTGGTCACCGGACACTCAACTTGTAAGGAAGCCTCAGAACATGCCAGTAAGCTTCCTACCCCTAAAACAGAGACACACTCAGGAGTCCTTTCTTTAATGCATAAGTACCCCTCAGATGGGTGCACAAAGGCCCATCCAGAGACTCACTGAGGGGCGTGGCCAGGTCACCAAGGGCTCTTGGTGGCACAGACTGATCTCCACCCTTATTCCATAAAAGCTGTGTCCATTGCAAATGCTAAAGTCTGCACATCTCAGGACTACCTTCAACTCTCAGAGAGAGATCTGAACTCAGAACCTTTTTCTTTCATTAAGGGAGTCCATAATCACATTACAAATCAATAATTGGGCTAAGTAACATTAAAGAAATTCATATCTTTATTTTTCTGACATGCTACAACTAGACAATTTCTTTCTCCTCCCTCTCTCCCTGCCCACATCACTTCACTTCTAATTGTACCTTATCTGTCTGTCACATCCTGGTTCCCCTAAATACCGTACTCTCACATTTTTTAACAAACTTTTAATTTTAGAATAGTTTTCAATTTACAGAAATGTTGTGAAGATAGTACAGAGAGTTCCCATATACACCTCCCTCCCCATGCACGGTTTCCCCTACTGTTAACATCTTACATTAGTGTGATACACTTTGCTAACTAATGAACCAAGATTCATACACTATTGTTATTTCAGATTTCCTTAGTTGTTATCTAAAGTCCTTTTCTGTTTTAGGATCCCATCAAGGACACCTCATTACATTTTTTCAATATTTCTCCTTTTCTTTTCCTTATGGTTTTGCAGATCTAAGGAATTAAAAAAAAAAAATTAAAGCCCACAGATGAAACAAACAATATATGTTTGGCAAATTTCTACTTTTTCTACCTTCTAGTTACTAGACTGGCTGGAGCCTAGGATTGATATGGTGAATATTGAGAGACTGAAGCTGGAAGTGGAAATTTTAGAAATCTTCCAATGCCAGGCTCCACAGTTTGAAATTTCATTCCGTAGAAAATTGGAGACGATTGAAGATTTTTAAGCAGAAGAATGACATAAAGTGACCCTTTAATAAAATTAATCTGAACATCATGTGCAAAATGGATTGGATGAGGAAAATTCTGGAGGCAGGAAGATAACTGGACGGGTCAGGGCAGTAGTCTGTGTATAAAATCATTATGGCCTAATCTTGGCTGCTGGCCAAAGGGACAGAAAGAACAGATACAAATATAATTTTGAAAGGCAAAGTTACTAGGAATTGTCAAATGATCAGAGCTGAGGAGTAAAGAAGAAAAGAGGAGATACTTAATATCCATTCAATGTTTCACGCCTCAAAAATTGGGGGAAAACTTGTGCTAGCTTCAGAAATAGTGAAGAGGAATAATGGAATTCTGGGAAACAAGAGTAGATGTGTATTTTCTTAAGTTTGAGCTGTGGGTAAGACTAATTTGGCATGTCAATAATAAAACCTTCTCTGTCTCCCCAGTAGTGGAGCTATGAACACACCGTGTAAGCAGCAAAATCCTACATAACTTAACTTTTCTGTCTTAACTTTGGATTAATTGTCCTGCTCCAAAACGCTCTAAAAATTGCCACATCAAACAATCAGCTGAAGTGGTAACCTGCTTTGTTATGGTAGAAATTGAACAGCTGTTCAACAACATGTCAGATTGCTCATTTTAATGACATTGGATATTCAGCATTGTCATCAAAAGTTCATGTCAAAAACAAAGGACAAAAAACACCTATGTCACTTTTGGCTCTTTCACTTGAAGCTGCAATACTGTTAACATTTTCTGAGTTGGTGCTAAAATAGTGTGCATTTTTCAATTATGAGGCATAGACCCACCTTCCATGAAGCAGAATACAATTCTCTGGCCAGAATCCCAAAGATTCTGGAGATAAGCTGTCTATCAGTATTATGATTTGCAAAGTAAAGATAACTGCCTTTGTTTACACTAGAAGAAATTCCATATTTAAGGAACACTAGTGTCTGACCGCATGCCTAATTGGGCGAGCAGTTCTGGATATGCAGAGGAGAGACCAAAGAAAAGACCCGGAGACAGCGTACAAGACATAAGAGTTTATTGAGAACTTACATACATGGAGTCCAGGAGCGGCCAGCTGGACACAGTTGTGCACTGCTACTACGAACAGAGAGGATGTTGCTTGAATAGGCCAGGGAACAAAGGCTACGTGCTTGCAAAAAGGGACTGTCGTTGAACGACTAGCATTCCAAGGACCAGTAGCTCAAGTGGAAGGGTTCTGTGTTCCTTCAAGACATGATGTTCTTTGAGATAAGCAAATCTGGGTTGGGCAGGCCTTGGATCGTTACAATACCAGATGGTTGGTGTTCTGCCTTGAAGGTGGGGCCTGAAGGACGTACGGTTCTTATAGGGCATGCAGGCCAGAGCTGGGAAAGCAAGGCCCTATGGCTCTACAATTAACACCTCTGAGGTTAATGAATTTGGGATCGAAGGTCAAGTGATATGATTCAGCTGGTGGTGGTCCACTGTGCACGGGTGATGCTGAATTGCTCCCTTCCCAGCGTATACTCAAGCATTCCCAACAATCTCTAAAACAAGATGTTATATCTAAAAATGCACTAGTGTAGGGCCACAGCCTGGCAAACTTTTACCAAGTATTTGCCTATATTTCCTTATCCACCATTGCTGATTACCTAGACACACACATATGTGTACAGATAAGAGCATTCTCATTTGTAATTATTGTGCTCCTTCTGCTTAATTCAGTTGGATGCATCAATTCAAATTTTGTGGCATCACAATTTCACCAGAATGAAAGGAAATATCGCATCGCAAGCTGTGGGTCGTGACATCAGTGAATGAGTCAGACAGGAGGGGAAGGCTTAATTTTAAAAAGGAATTTTTACTTACACCAAAAAATCCTACGTAATCAAATGGAAAAGAAAAGCCAGAAAAAACACAGGCCATTCTGAAAGAAGTTTGGATTGGCGTGAAGTCCAACCATCGCTGTTTACTTGACCAATCCGGAAATTCATAGTTTTGCCAGGAGCCATTTTATAGTTTCATTTCAAGAATTACAAACTAATAAAATCATATAACCAGAACAGATCTTAGAGGGCATGCAATCTAACTCTCTGATTTTATGCATGAGAAAGTGGAGATCTAGAGAAGTTATGTGACTGCCCCAAAGGCCGCCCCAAAGGCCCACAGTGAACAGAGCCAGACCAATGTCCGGGGCTCCTACTCACCCAGTCAGCAGCATTTGCAAACTTCCACTTTACCTGGATGTGCAAGTTTCTTGAGCAAGAATTCAAAACTCCTTTATGCCAGATATTCTGGGCCACCTTGGTAGCTTACAGAAGGGCTAATAACATCTACACTAAATAAAAGAGAAATTACTGTTGTTGTTGCTGCTGCTGCTGTTGTTGTATTTTTTAAGGTAAAGATGTTTTCATACATGTTTTCTCCACGTGTTCTGTAATAAATCTCATTAGTTATAAATTTGTATTTCTGTGTGATAACCCCTCATATAAAATCTTAACATGTCTGGGAATGATCTGGGTGATTTTCTCAAAAGGGTGGTTTGCCTAACTCAACGCACATTTCCCAGAATTACTGCTCCACTATTGAGCTGGGTTTTGATGAGCAGAATCTAATGTCCAAGCCATCACTTCCAATGATTGCAATGGTGTTCTCTGTGAAATGTGGAGGTCTTCAAGTGCAAAGGGGAGGCTCTCATTGTAGTTCCTTAATGCTTAGTGTTTTTCTTAGGAGAGAAGACAGGACTACAAAATTGGATAATACCATATACTCTGATAGATTCCATATACTCTGATAGATTCCTTTTCCTTCTATCGAGATGAATCAGATTCTCTTGGCACCCTTATCATTATGCTCCTGGTGTGTGCAAGTGTCAGCAACTCTGATTTGAAGACAGAAACCACAGATTAATCTTCAGCTCCTGTCTTTCCTTTACTTTCACGATGAATTAATAGACAAATTCTGCTTTATCTCAAAGTAAAGCATCTCTCTCACGTAGCTCTTTCTGTAGCTTCCTTTACAGATCAACAGAATAGACAGTCTTCTAAGTGGAATATTCAGGACCCAAGAAGGCCACTAAGACCCCAAAGATCTCTTCTCCTCTGCTCCCCCATGCAGACACCAGAGTCTAAAATCAACCCACACAGATGTAGAAGCTCCAAGGGGCCAAAGGCCTCTAAAGGTTAAGTGACTTGTCCAAGCACTGGGCTATCATAGGACTTCCAATTCTAAGCCTACGCCATGCAACCCTTAAACTTCAGTCATCTTCATAGTTTTGAAAAGTCCCAAGGTCAAGGCTTTTAACCCAGGCTCCAAAACTTTTGCCCAGAGTACTATTCATTCCTCCTTTCCTTCTAGAGTCTAGTTGGCCCATTCCGTCAAGCCTTCTCCAAACCAGTGTTGTGAGACAGTAATTCATTTTTATCCCTCAACCTGAGAATCTGCCTTCTACTTGCATAACCAGTAAAACCTTGCCTCAACTCTTATACCTCATTGGTCTATTTAATCCGAACTCCTTGTAGATATGCCCTATACATGTGATTCATATTGTAATCTCTCAGAGCAGAAGTTCGCAAATATTAGATCACAAAAGTTATCAGGAAAGTATAGATAAATCAGTTTTTCTTATTTTTTGGCACCAAGAGAGTTTTTCACAAAGCTAGATATATCTGAAGAACTAATCTTTGGTCAGATTATATATTTCCTACATTTTATGAATTCTCATAATTTTACAATTCCTGAAATTTCTTTTATAAACTGATGGTAATGACAGTTAACAAATATAAAAGTTAACAACCCTATGTAAAGCAACCTTCTCCCCAGTTAAGAGAACTGTCTATCTGTGAAGTATAAGAGTTTGGGAACTATAGTATTGGAGGACGTAGAATAAATTTTGGCTGTGCCCTGAATGGAGCTACTACAAATATTCAGAAATAAAATTAGATAATTTAAGAAAGCATTGGTAGTCTTTATTTCTGCTCAGTATATGTTGTCTATTCTCCTCCTAGACATGTGTTGGGATTGTATCTTCTTACCCTTTAAAATTATACGTGCCCATGTGGCTTTCTTTGGCTAAAAAGTGTTAGTGGAAGGGATGAATATAACTCCAGAGCAGAAGCTCTAAGAGCTAGGCATAATTTCGCCATTCATCTTTCCATCTTCCACAGGGACTGGCCACTTTCTGGAGGGTGGCTCAGAGTGAGGACGACAGAGACCAGACATCCCAGCCAATCCATGTAGTGTCAACAAGAAATAAACTTTGTTGGTTTGTGCTGCTTAGATCCTGACAAGTGCAAATGCACTTTGAATGAATTAGAAATAGCATATCAATGCAAGGTATTATTATTCTCTTCCTTAAAATCGAAGGCTAGGAAATAGACCCAGAAGAAAATTAGGAGGAAGTAAAGGGTTCCTCTTAAGTGAGAGCCTTTATTTCACGTATTTCCCCACGTGGGAAATCTGACTATTGGCAGATCAATTAACACTACAACAGGGGTGGACTCTGTGGAGGGACAGATGAAATTACACCATACAGATCAGGGCTGTTCGATCTATTCAAAATGAGGTGTTATCTGGACTTTTCTCTTTCTATGAGTTTAAGAAAACTAAATCAGGAGAAAAATAGCTTTATTCGCTCTGATGGCTAAGGCTTAAGTGGCATACAACACAGAATTGTTGGCACAAAGATTTGCACTGCCCTCGGTTTCCATCTAGACAGAGAAATCCTGAATTCATCCCCTTATCTGCTGGCCATGGTGCCAAAACATATTCCCCTAACTTGACAGCAAAATGAAAATATTTTTGTGGTGTTTCAGGTCCCTTTATACCCCAAGCTCAAGGCAGAGCCAGAGACAGTAATTGTGGGGCAGGAAAGGGCAAAGAAGACCAAAGAGAAATCGCAGCCTGTGTGTGCTACAAGAGCCACATTCCCTGCAGTTTGTGGTCAAAAATACTGTCTCCATCCCACATTTTACTACAGCAATTTGTTAAGTCAAGGGATGTTTGTCTTTTCGAGCCAGGCAGCTTCAAAGACTGTTCTAACGGAGCTACTGCCCCAGGGATCCTCCAAAAAGGTAGGTGTGTAAATGCAGGAGGCCACTGGCCAGGGCCACCACACTCATGTCTGCTTCAACATCTTAGAGGCTGGTGTTTTTATTTATTCACGAATACATAACACTAATTTTGTTGAAATTTTAACAATGATTTCCTCATTATGAACTGCTCAAAAATCCTCATGCACTTTTCACCAGAATGAGCTTAGCACAATTATGAGACGAGTGGATTGCCAGAGCCCAACAACACAGTTAATGAAATTGTCATTGGCGTGAGCAGTGAGTGGCAGCTCCATCACGTACTTCGTGGGCAGCATGTGAAGAGCAAAAGCAAAGGGAAGCTGTTGTATTTTAAGTGCTGAGCAATGGTCTGCCCAGCCTGAGCAGGCACATCAATCCAGACTCGCAAGAAGATAAATGGAAATGCAGGCAAAGATAAATCATCACCAGAAAGCACGACCTAGTAATATGAGTGGTGTGGGAGGCCCAGGTTCTAGGCACAGCTCTGTTACTGAGCAGCTGTGTGACCCTGAGAAGGTCATGCAATTTCTCTGTCTCCTTCCTTATCAGGAAAATAAGGAGATTAAAATAGATGATTTATATGGCCCCTTCCCTTTCTAACATTCTGTGATTCTCTGTGAAATACTTATTGAGTCAGGCTGTAAGGGGAAGCATTCTAATGGCTACTGCTCTGGATTAACTGAGAGCCCCATCCTAATGGAGTGAGCACATTCACATAAATAGAGTCCTCACTCCCCATGCCCTGTGAAGATTGGAGTTTGGAGGGAGTATGAAGTTAGAATCAAGGGCTAGTGTGATAATCCAAAAGTCATTTGGCTTGGCTGTGTCTCTTGGCTTCAGGCATTATTTTTGAGCTAAAGGAATTACCCACAGTCCCTTCAATCCTTCTCAGGGTCAGGATCCGCTATTCTGCATCTCTGGTTCAATGGCATTACCAGCCCTTGACCTATGCCTGAATTTCTACTGGTCCTAGGATGCTCTAGTGTCATTAGCATGATCCTCAACAGTTCTACAAGTTCCAACTTCCCTCTACCATGGCCTGGTCCCCACAGCCAGCTCTATCTGTACCTCCTAGTGCTCCTGGTTCCTTTGATTCCAACTTATAACTCTCTCTTGGAGCATGACGGCTTTTTCTAGGTCCCAGAGTCTACTGTTTAATAGCTCTTTCTAGTAGTCAGCAAAGATTTCTCTCTAGTACCAAAAAGGCTACAGACTAGATCTAGATCTAGAACCAGCTCTCAGGAGCTGGCCTGAAATGTAGCAAGGGAATAGTCCTCTAAGCTGTGTTACTATCTCCTTTCAATAGGCTCTTAGCCCTAACTATGCCTTGAAGTGGAGTTTATGTCCTTAGTTCTCCCCTATATTCACTTTTTACCCAGGGTTCATTCTTAGTCATCCCAGAGAACCTTCTCCAGAGATTTCAGGGCAGCTTTTCTCTCCCATCTTTGATGTAAGACTCCTCAACCCAAAATCCAGATCCTGTCTTTAGACCTCATGCAATTATAGTTTCAGGTGGCTTGAAGTGACACCTCAGAGTTCCTGAGCTTGGTGAGCCAATCACACATCACCAGAGCCTTTGATTAAAAACACAAACAGACAGAAAACTAACAACGCAATTTAGTCAATATAAAGTGCCAGATGTGTGACATAGGTTATAAATATCATTAATATTTTTTTAGATTAGAAAGAACTTAAAAGATAAAGTAGCCTGTGATATCTTCCCAACTAGATTGTTGAGTGGGAGGGTAAAAAAACATGTTTATTGTGTTTCTAGAATGCTCAAGAGACTGTACTAATTTTCATCTCATTTAATTCTTACAGTAATACCATGAGATAGGCATCATTATTGTAACTATAGAAGAAGAAATAAAGGTTGACGAATGTAAATATCTTGCTCTAAGTCACTTGTCTAGTAAGTAGCAGGATGGGTCTTTAAACAGCAGGTCTTTCTGACTAATGAAGATGTTAAGTCCATTCTACTAGAGTCTTTCAAAGCCTGTCATAGTCTTCTTGAATCAGACTTGGCTTACCTCTTCAAATGTAGATTCAAGGATCTCTTCCTGGACCTGTAGAATCAGAATCTGCAGGCATGGTTCCTGCTTAACAATCTCTGCAGGAGACTCATATACACTAAAGTTTATTTACCAGCATTCTATAGCATGCTGGCATCCTCTAAAGTCAAAGGCTGTGTCTCATAAATCTTCCATCTCCCTGGCAGCATCAAGCACAGAATTGGGCACCTGGTAGGTGCCTAATTAAATCCTTGTAGCAACAAATTTGTTCAGATGCAGCCTTTTTCTTCAACTGAACAACAGTGTCCTTGTAGAGGTTAAGGTGACAAGCGCCTTAGTTACACAAACACCGGGCTACAAAACAAATACAAAATGAGATTCCTGGAAGGAAAATAGTCCAGGAAAGTCTCAGGGCTTTCTCACTTTGACTCCTTCCACCGCTCCCATGCAGGTTTGGGGGGGGGGGGGAGCGGCAGGGGGCACATTTTGGTCCTGAGCCCCAGTTTGGGTTGAAGCTACTCTCCTTAGCTCCCCAGCTAAAGGAAAACTTCTGAAACTCACTCAAAATTCAAGAAATAACTTGGCCAAATACTGCATAGGAGTACAAAGAACATACTTACAGAAAATACAAATAAAATGAAAACAGACTCATATCAAATGTTATGACCCCGTTTGGCCTTGACATGTTACAAAACAGAGTGACAGTGAAGAGCTTACTGAGCCCAAATCCCCTCTTGGAAAGTAGGGGATCCTACTTTCCACTCCAAAGGACTGGTATTACATCAAAAGAGCCTTCCTCCTTCTCTCAGTTCTTTGTTTCTCCATGAATTTAAGGTTAACTAATTTTTTCCAAAGTAAATAATTATCCCCTTATGCAGAAAAGGGAAAGGTAAGAAAATGGTTTGTTTAACACAGGCCTCCTGTTCAAACAAGAAACCAGAGAATGTGAGCTCCGCTAAGGAAGGATACAAAAGTCAGCCTTTGCCCCATCTCCTGAAACCAAGGTACCCACAAGAGGGAAGCACTGATTTTCTCTAGTGAGTAGTTTTTAAATTTACATGTCAGCATCGCCTTAGTAATATATTCAACTAAAATTCAGCCTGATTATTTATTGATTTTACAATTTCCTGCCCTGCTACTGTCCAGGCAATTTTCTAACCGCTCTCAAAATACTTCTGTTTCCTGGGAAAAGGCTGATACAAACCAAAAGAATTCCCAAACAAGGGCTGAAATATAAAGCTAATTATTTCAGGCATGCCTCTGCTACTACAGCAGGTCTTTATGGGTTCAAGAGAAGTCTTAGGTCTGCTACAAAGGCCAGATTTCAATTTGGGTAATTAGACTTTGCCCTACCCTCGAGAGTTACCCTGACATAGTTTCCTTCCTTTTCTTCCTGAGTCTCTACACATCTGTTTTTTAATAATCTTGGTTCCTGTACACTCTACTGGTCTTTTCTGAGTAGATGGCTCTGATTGCATATGCCTGGATATTTCTCGTCAGCAGGATCAGAAACAGGATCGACTCCTTCAGGACCAGTGTTAACATTGCCTGCCCCAAAAAGCCTTCCCAACCCACTTCCCAGTAGAATTAATCATAGCTTTTTTTCTCTATCCTTTTATATCTCTTATTAACACACTTTTTTCATTCAATCCCATATGATAGTACTGTGCACATCTTTCTTCCCCATTGAAACGTAAACCCTTTAAGATCACAAACACATCTGACTTCTCTCAACAACCCTACAGCCCCTAAGTAGGGGAAGGGGAAAAAAGCTAATGCTTATTAAAGCTTTTCATGTACTAGGCAACCTAAATAACATAATCTCACTAAATCCTCCAAACAACAATTGATATTAATTTTACAAGTGAAAAAAAAAAAAGCTGCTAAACAAAAGCCATATCCTACTCAACACGGTAGTGCTAGTAAGTCCTAGAGCAGAGCTGGCTTTCCAGGACTGTTAGACCCCATGGCTCATTTCACATCCCAATACGGCTTCTCTAACCTTATGAAGGGCCTGACCTTTCATGGGCCCTCAAGTTTGTTGAATAGGTGAAGGAGAGCTTTTATCTAATATCTTTCTGCATCTAACACCTTTCTGCACCTATTTCTGTGCTGACGACCCAATCCACTAGCCCTTTGTGGGCTTAAGGGTCCTTCCTTTTAGGCTGCCTGCCCTCTCCCCCATGGCTATTAAGGCTTTGATAGAATCCTATCTATCTCCACCCACAATCATTTGAAGGATCTCTAAACAAGGAGATAACTCTCCTATCTTTACTCCCTCCTTACTGCTACCTGACTGGTTCTGATATAAGGTATCGGACCAATTCCCCCACTTCTAGACCATGTAGATTGGTCTACAATCTCAGAATAAACAATAGGGAATTAATTATATGTAAAATAATGAATATGCTTACAACAGGAATTGCGTATATACCGTCCAGCCATGAATATGAATGAACTTCTCAAACACACCTTCTTCCACCCCTGTTGCGCCTCAGGGCTCCAAAGTATAGCCAATGGTGTGAATCAGAAGCCAAAGATCTGCTGATGAGGAGCTTTACTCTCAGACCTGGCAACTCCCAAGACGGCCTCTGCTCCAGCAAAGCTTTCTGTCCCTACCAGATTAGTATATAAATGTTAACTAAAATGGCTGCTCTCCCTCCTCTTTAACCATCTAGTATGTGAGGAGTTGATGGACAGACTATAAGCCATATTGAAAAGCATAAAATGCAAGTGATTTTCGCCATTTGCCTCGTCCACAAAAAAGATACAGGAAATGGTATAAGAAATACCAAAGAGGGAGGAGCAAACCCTTTTCTGGCAAGACTCTTCCCCAAAGGCATTAATTCATTCAGCTGATGAGAGGGTAATCTGGAGTTTTTATTTCAAGGTATAGAAAGACCAGAGACATTATTAAAATTCCTTATTTCTTTTGAATTCAGATCTCCTATTATCTGACTTCTGCCTTGAATATTATCTATACTGATAATATTATCAAGTATTATCCTTGGAATCTTTTCTCTACTAACCACGGAATCTACTCTCTTACTGTATAGGATAAGCAACAAAAAGAGATTCTCTTAACCTATTCCAGGTTTAGATTCCCTTCCAGCATTATATGGGACAGCTCTCCCTTGGTGGCCAAAAAATGAGCATGACAATTCCAACTCACTTTTAGGAGAGAAAAATTATAATTAAAAAAAAAATTAACAGAATTATTCAGTACTATGAAGTACACGTGTCAGAGATTACAGCAGGAGTCCTGGACTTGGGTTGTCATGTGGTTCTCTTCAGATGTTACTTTGGTTGAAAATATTTTTTGACACCCAGGCTTCAGTATTTCGGTTTCTGGAAACATGGCCAGTAGAAAGTGTTCAGTCTACATTAATTTGGAGGTATTTAAACCAATGACCCAAATCCAGTGATTCTGAAATTCCTTTCCAAGACTCTCTTTTTATTGTTCCTGGGAGGTATGAGATTTTGAAGTCCTTTGCTGGACACCATCAGCAGTGGAAGAGAACTATGTTAAAGGAGTGAAGTGGAGGGAGGAGTTATAGGACAATCCCCTATTGGCTGAGACAGCTGAGCAAGATATGGGAGAAAGCAACAAGAAGCAAGATCACAGGTCAGAAAGCAGAAGAGTGGGTCCCAGGATAGAGAGCCAAGCCCCTTCTCATCTGGATTAGCCTACTCTCTTCTGTCTTTGGTGTTTGTGGCTGGATAGAATTCTCTGCCTAAAGGGACTTGGTAACTCCCTTGGGGAAAGAGTGTTTTTTATTCCACAGTAAACATTCTGAAAAGAGGAAAGAGCTTCAAGTGATCGACTATAACTGCATCTAAAAAAGCAAATTAACAGACATGAACTCTGCCCTTATAAGAAAAGATTGGCATTGGTGATCAGCATATTAATAACAGCACAAATGCTCAGTTATAAATACGTGGCAGAGACCATAATAACGATCTAGATAAAGAGAGGACGATGTTTCAAATTAATTGTTCTATAAATTGCATAGGTCTGTGTGTTTATTTCATAATAAATCTCAAATGAGTTGACTAATTTTGACAAAATTTGGTTCATTTATCAAGGGAATAAATTCACATCACATGAAACCTATGAGTCAATGCATCAAATGACAGCCAACAAAAGCTTTCAAAGAGCTCTATTTTCTATAATTTGTAATGACTTTCAGAACCTTCATTCTCTTACCTTCTTTAACCACACTGCAGAACACCACAAGATAAATCTCCCAATTTCAGCCTATTTCACCATTTTCTATATGTTACTCTCCTGCTTAAAAACCTAGCCTATAAAACCTAAATTCCTCTACCTGACTTTTGATTGGCTGATTGATAGGTAATCATACAGAGTAAGACCTACAATTCACAGAATCACAAATATCCAGGCATTTTTCACAGTGCAGAGGGCAGGAAAGGTTATCAAACGTATATTAGAGGGGTCAGAGAAGGGATCATCTTTCTCCAGTTAGACAAGGAAACTTCATAGTGGTTTTCAGGATTCTGAGACGTGTTCGAAAGGTGGCTAGTTAAAGGTGTCCTGGGCATACGTTTCTGTTTGGGACGAAAGTTCTGATGCAGTCAGGAGAGATATTTACAGAGCCATCATGAAAAGGAGGAATTTGGCCAGCTCTGTGTGCTCTAGATAGTAATCTTCAAACTTTAATGTGCATATGAATCACTGGGGATCTTGCTAAAACGCAGATTATGATTCAGCAGGCCAAGTTTCTACGTTTTGAATAAGCTACTGGTGAGGCCCATGATGCTGGTCCACGGACCATGCTTTAAGTAGCCAGCTCTGAGCTATAAGGAACAGTTTTGTTTTGTTTTAACAGTTAGAGCTTTCAAAAGATGGGGAAAAAGTAATCTGCCAATAGAGACAATAAGTTTCTCAGGAAATGGTATATATGGCATGTGGACAAAGTAAGATCTTTAGTTTTATACCAACTCTACCATTTAGTGACTCAGTTTCTTCATTTAGTTAACTTCTTCAGATTCAATTCCCTCATCTTTAAAATGAGGATAATATAAACCAACTTGTAGGGATGGTGATAAGAATCAAATGAGCTAAGGGGCATAAAACACCTATCACAGACTCTGCACAAAGCAGACTGTTCAATATTCTAAATCTCCTTCCCCTCACCTCAATTACCCCCTTCATGACTGGAGATGTTCAAACAGAGTTCCAATCGACACCTGTGAAGGAAGTTACAAAGAGCATGCTCACCTTAGGGGAGGGCACTGATGACCCTAGGATTCGACAATACCGGCACTGATCAATGGAACTTGAAGACAGTGATTTCAGGATGTAAGCCCCAGATGCATCGGTATTATTCAGGTCTGTTATTGTTGTGAACACATCTATTATGCTCACATGATAGATCAACAGTCTGGAATCAGAAGCTAATGACAGCTAATAACTGAATAAACAGTTCAATAATGAAGTGCATGTGTGCATAAAGATGTTTCCATCAATAATCTTTAGAAAGGGACTTTTATACTAATACCTTCTACTTATACAGTCTTATAAGAGCTTTCAGTTCTGTTATCTCATTTGAACCTTACAAGAATCCTAGGAGTGAGGTTTATAATCCCCATTTAACAAACAGGGAAGCTGTTTTGTGATTTGCCCGAGGTCCCCAGAACAATGAGGCCCAGGACCAACCCTGGAACCTGGTGTGACTTCTCTCCTCTGTGCTCAGCTGCCCCTTTGAACAAGTTCTTAACTCTGTTGATTCAAAAAAATATTTAAATGCCCTTCTAGCAAAGCCCGTGCAAAAGGAAAAAAAAAAAGCACGATTAGAGATTTTAGAACATACAGGAGCATTTGCTTGCATCTGTTCCAACTCCTTCACTTTATAGATCAGGTCACTAAAGTTCAAAGAAATGTAGCTACTTGCTTAAGGTTACTGATTAGTTCTTACCTAAAAATAGAAAGCACATTGTAAACATTCCATTAACCCTGAGTAGCAGCTTTTAATATTCCATACTCTGGAACACCCAGGGTTATGATTTTTGTTCCAGATTCTTTCTGACCTGCTATAATTACCAGTTACTCTGGGGCTGTAACGTACTTATTTTAACAAACATGTAAAACTTTGGGATTATGATCAGGGGAGAAAGCAATCCTGCCGTTATCTTTGCCCTCTTTGAGTCAAATATTCTTAAGTGATTCTGTGTTAATATTTAAGGGAAAGATATATGGCTAACGTGCCAAATCCAACCAGGGCTAGTGTTGAAAAGTTTCAACTCTGGACTGGCGGGATGAGTCATATCCACCATCTTCTCAATAACGAATCAGCCACACTGGCCATTCGCCATTCCGTTTCTGCTACTTCTTTAATCAAAGCTGAACAGAATGAATTGCAAATAAAAAGGGAAAAAAGAAAACATTAAATATGAAAGGCCAACTTGCTCGCCTATATTTTTAGTTCAAGTGACAGTTTTAAAATTACAAAGGTAAAAACCCTTTGCTAAATCGGGTTTTAAATGTGCCATTTGTCAAACTAGTACATTTTTACAATTTTTAAAACTACTGTTTTATCACAAAAGGTAAAAATACAAAGTGGTGGTATTATTCTTCATTTCTACCGCCACCACCCCGTTTGCATTCGGGGGAGTTTGTTTTTCTGTGCGGGAAACTAGGCTGTTCTCAGCAAAACTCGTAGAAAGACACATTTTCATTCATGTCACAACGCTGTTAGATCGTTTTCTAGGCCCAGAACTGTTATTGTTTGACAGGAATAGGGAAAATGATCCTTGCAGCAATCACAGAATTTCATAGCTGAAAGGGACCTGAGAGGCCATCTGGAACAGCACCCTGTCTTCACAGATGAGAAGACTGAGGCCAGAAAGGTGAAGCGACTTGCCTGTGTGGCTCCAGCCCATCAGTGGCAGAGCTTGGCCTAGATTCTAATTCTCTTCACGCCTCATAAGTGATTTTGCATCATGTTGCAATGGTCTTCCTAATATTGCCCGCAAAACAGCCAGTGCTTTCTGGTTTCACCCCTGGGTCTCTTCTCTTCTTTCAGCCAGAGTTAGTGGCTTGACTTATAGAATGACCCTAACGTGAAGACTTTGCCGAGTCTGTGTAGAGGTAGCCAAGAGAAAAACACCTTTTCTGCAAGGTCGAGATAAGGATCAAATCATTGTTTCATTGTAAAACAGATGTGGGTATCTGGGAATGAGAGGTGAGGAAGTAATATTATCTCAAAGAGAGAAGAGGAAGCTACATAGAACACAGTAGAATCTCTCCTAGACCACTAGACAAGTCTGCCTTTTCTCCCTGATTGGATTCAACGACAACTTTGTAAATTTTTCCTAAGAGAAAGGGAGAAAAAAGTCTGATTTCAGAGTCACTCAGAGGCACTCTCTGTACAGCTGTGGAATCTGTGCCTCTGAATATAAATAGCTATGGCTGATAGGAAGTGGGCCGAAACTGTCATCAAGCGAGAAAAGAGCATCCAAGAGGATTCTCTGACCGGGTTCTGCCTCAGATCTTGTATGGGTCTCTGACCAAAGGCCCTAGCTTTCATCAATCCTCCATGCTTACTTCTAAAATGGAAGCCCTAATAACACATTTGTAGATAGCCTTATTTAATCCTGTCCACAGAACCCAATAAGGTTGTCCACCTCTACCGTGTCCTGTAATGGCAGCCATCTTCAAAGTCAGACCCGCCTAGATCTGAGCACAAGGAGACACCAGCAGATGAAACAGCACTTGCTAAATATAAAGTGCCACATAGTGGAATTGCAGATCTCAGTCCAAGACTAAAAACCCATTTGCTAAAAATGGGTTATCACCATATGATTCATTATTAATGAAAGAAAAAGCATGTATTCACATTTGCTAATTATTTTTTACTCACTTGTCACACACACAAAAAAAGTACTTTAAACCCTATAATTTGGTCACCAATTAGTCTTTGATTTACCCTGATGTACTTGGAGGTTCTTTTTTTTTTTTTAATATTAAAAAAGGCTTGCAGCTGAAAATTTACATTTAAAAAGTAATTAATGCCAATTCAATAAAGAAATCCTCAGTTTCCTACAGAATTATATTGAACCTCAAGCCCTTTTTAAGGATAGAAAGAATTGATCATCAGTAAGAAGTGCTTCTTTGGTGCTCTGCTGGACAAAATCCATATTTTGTCCTTCCCCTTCCCACTTTTCCACTTTGCTTCGTCTCCTTCACTCTTCATCCCTATATGTGTTGGTACTCAGAAGAGAGTCTTTAACTAACAGTTACCATCAAATTCCATTCCTTCTTGTTCCAGCTGAGTGCTTCTCAGGCACAGACCAGTTCAGCTGCCCCGGAACCAGGACAGTGATTTAGGTAGAGTTGCTCATCTCTTCCGTCAGCTGAATCTCCTCCCATCTCCTTTCTCCCCTACCAGGTTTCCTGAGACCTCACATACATGTTAACCTCCCTAGTGTGAACTTACCACTCATCTTCATTTTCCTCTCTCACCCCCCAAAACAAGAGACCCTCTTTGGAGTAGGACAGTGTGGTGACCAGAAGCAGCTGCTATCCAGGGAGCAGTGGTCTGGTTTGCAATGAACCACAATTGTTAGAAAAGTAACCTCTGCAAGGTTTTCTGAGCTAGATAAAAGAGTATATTTGGCAGTCTTTTTTACTACTGGACCAAGGAGAAGTTCCATCTTCTCTTTTGAACTGATTCCCTCTGGCTTTTGTGTTGGCATAAACTTAAGCAAAATGCAATTTACTGAGTTTTTCCCTTAAAAAGAAAATGAATGGGAATATAGTATCTCTGGGTGTTTCCTGCATGTGCAATGCATACCAGTGACTCTCAACCTTTCACCCTGTCACTGTGCCATTCAGATGTAAACACCCTGCTACCACTTACAGCTCTCCTAACACCCACCATCCCAACTGGAGGTGAGGGGGCAGGATGAGGGGCAAGAATCACTAGTGAGTACAGTCTGCAATATATTCAAAAATAAATGCCATGGAGAGTTTCCATGTGGTTTTTGATCAACAGTGAAAGGCCAAAATGAATAAAATCATTTGATCATTGTTTCTGACATCCTCAATTCACTTTAAGTTTAGTTCAATGTTCCATGACCTGGCTTTCAGAGGTATGCATGGATGCATGTATATGCCACTTCTAGGTATTAAGCAGCAACTCTGTGCCAGGCATTTTGCATACATTATCTCCAACAGTCCACAAAGACAATCTTATTATTCCCATTTTATTGACAAAGAATCTGAGATTTCTCAAAGAAATAATTTGCCCAATGTTATTTAGCTAGTGAGTGGCAAAGCTAAAATTCAAACCAGTTCTGTCAGGCTCCAGACACTACCCTGTATAGGGACTGAAAATAGGATTTATTCTGAGTTACAAAATTTGCCTCTGGAATTGAAACATACGGCCAGTAACTTCTATATGAATTTTTTATATTTAGAAAATCACAGGGCCGGCCCCGTGGCTTAGCGGTTAAGTGCGCGCGCTCCGCTACTGGCGGCCTGGGTTCGGATCCCGGGCGCGCGCTGACGCACCGCTTCTCCGGCCATGCTGAGGCCGAGTCCCACATACAGCAACTAGAAGGATGTGCAGCTATGACATACAACTATCTACTGGGGCTTTGGGGGGAAAAATAAATAAATAAGTTTAAAAAAAAAAAGAAAATCACAATGCCTAAGCTGTGACACATTATCTAAAGACATCAGAGATGTAAAGGATTCAGATGTTGCTTTCGGCGTCTTTATTTGTCAGCTGTTTGCTGGGTAACATGATGGATGTCAAGGCCTTGGCCAGCGGAAGGGGTGGGCTTCATGGGACATAGAAGGCCTGTTCCCAGCAACAGGGAAGCAGTCCTCTCTCTGCTCATCTTTGTCTTCCCCAGCTCACAGCAGCTTGAGTTTCTGGAAAGCCTCACCTCCTGGCCCAGATGCCCCTGCTACTATGCCTTTACTGGCCAGAGGGAAACAAATCTGAAGAGTGGCTTCAAATCAAAACATGAGTTCAGACCTGAGATTTGAGGAACCTTCGCAATCGCTGGGTTCCCATATTGCCCTCCCAACAAATTTCTTTCCAATCCAGCAGTTTAGGGATATAGAGTGCTCATGTGAGCCCTGAGTGTCCAGGTAACTCCATTTTACAGGCCTATATGCCCCTCCCATGCTGGTATCATCCATAATACAGACCTTCTTCTTAATTTCCTCTGTCAAGTATAGTTCATACCAACTTCCGTACCTAGGTTTGAAGACCTGCTCTGAACCCTGGCATGATAGAGGGGCCCCCTTGCTCTGCCCACCCTCTTCCCCAGAAGCTGGAGCCTTTTCTTGTACTCAGGGGACCTGGAGCCTTGCCATGTGTGAACAGACCTTCTGTTCCCACCCCCGTCTCCCACTTGGCTCATACATGTCAAATCACTGTCCCTCGAGGGCCTGTCTCCATGAATGGACCAACGTAGACCCACCAATTGTTGTATGACATCAGACACTGTCTTTGGATAATCCAGCAGCTCTCATTAGATGGCTCCTGTCTGATCTCTCGTTATCAGACCTAACGAAAGGTTCTCTCCCAGGGCCAACTCACTCCCACCCCTCAGGTCTTGAGTTGCTGCCCAAGCTGCCCCAAACACTTGGCTTCAGAGCTTCCCCAGTTGATAACGGTTCCCATCTGGATGGGCATTGGTGCCCCTCCAACCATTTGGGTTGCCTTTCTTCACTGCCGCTATGATAGTGAAGGGAAATGATTGTTTCCCCCTTTCTTCAGGCAGCCTGTAAAGAATCAAATAGCCCATTATTAATTAGAACCATTCAAAGTGACCCTATAGTAACCAGGTCAGTTTCACCTGATCACTCTAATTAAACATCGGATGGGGCTCTAATCCAGGTATTTGGGGACATATCTGGAAATATCGAAGTAATGGCTAATTTCTTAATGGTTTAATTTCAGTGATTGCCTCCCTGTAAACCCAGCAAGAGGCCCAGCCAAGAGCACTCAGATGAGGAGGTCCAGCAATTGTCTCCCCAAGCCATAGGACCCTGTACCCAGGGTCAACGTAGAAGGAACTGGAGGGCATCCACCCAGCCTCCACCAGGATGCACAGAGAGGAGCAGCACTATCACCAGCACAGCTTTCAATTCTAAAGAAAACATGAACTGTGGAAATGACATTATTTCTCTAGCAATTTCATCTTCTGCTAGAATAAAAGCCAGCATTGTACTACATCCCACAAAAAGTAGATTTTTCAACCTCTGTGAGCCTAAAAGACAGGAACCTGATGGCTTACAAGACTCATTTGGGCTGACTTGCAGATATGTGGTGGCAGTCGATTCTAATAGCCTCCTTCCCAAGTCGAAGGCTGCCTCCCACACAGCCAACCTAATGAGTGATACTAAGAGTACTGTTAACTATATCACTTCGTTAATTGCTCAATCTAAATTAATCAGATATTCAGAAATTTCTCTTGTTTTTCCAAAGGATCTTGTTAGAGCAGACTTAAAAGAATTAGGGTCTCTCTTAATGAGGCAATAACAATATTCTGTTTTTATCTACTGCCCTACCGCCTACTAACTCGAAAGCTTACTGTGTCTGCACTGGCAAAAGCAAGTGCAGAGCCAAGCAATTGCCTGTAAATATAATTGCTAGAGAGATTTAACCTGGTTCAACTGGGCTGAAGGAATATTTTTCCACAAACAGCAATTTAAAATCTGAATTATATTCATAACGACCTTGGCTCTCAATGCTTTCGTTGTTTCCTTATATCTCAGCACCCGAGAATGATAATGCCAAAGAACCATAATGCTTCTTTTTAAAAGTCCCTTTGCTGCCTCTGTGCCAGCCAAAATCATATCTCCAGGAAAATTTCTTCTCCCGAATGGGTGCCAAAAGGAAGAGTCTGAAGTCAGGGATAGTCTTCCAGATTTAGGCTACGCCAGAGTTTGGATGTAAGAATCGGCCAAATAGGTGACCCTTCATTCAGTGTGATGTGAAGGAGGCCAAACAAGAGCCCCCAACCAAAATATTGCTGTCTTAATATAATTTGATCCTGAAATTATATAGTTACTTGAAGGTGTTTTAGTCTCTAGGTCAAAGAACATAAGGGAAAAAAGCCTGGGGTGAGGAATAAAAAGACCTTGGTTCAAGTCCCATCTCTGTCACTTATTAGCTGTATGACATTGGCAAGTTGCTTCACCATGCTGAGCCTTAATTTCTCATATATAAATAGCAACATTACCAACTCCGTGTTAACACTGCTGCAAGCGTTAAATGAAACTGCGCTTACAAAGCCCTTAGCTAAGTTCATGGAACATCAGAAGAAACCCATCAATGTTAACTCTTTTGTTTTTGATGGTGACGGAATCAATGTTATTATTACAAATTAGTCAAAATCGAGTAAGAAGTTAATCTTGACTGCTAACTCATAGGTGAGAGGATTAAGAATAAGGAACAAGACCAATGAAGTCTTACAGCCTAGAACCCTGGACAGCTGCCTTGGTAGGCAGAGGGGTCAGGTCCAGAGGGGTGGGGGACCTGACACAGCAGAGGGAAGCACTACAGCTTCTGAGGAGCCCCACAGCAGAGAGCTGCAGGTGGAAAGCTGGAGGTGTGACCCGTCCCTGATCTGGCTATGGAATGACCTTCTCCCACCAATACACTCTCAGTTTGGCCAATTTAAGGAAAAGAAACACAGAGAAAAAATAGGCAGAACAGTGGTGAAAAAAAACCCAGACTCCATATTTGTTAAGTACCCTGTTCTATCATTCATGTTATTTTTTATATATGACATTTATTATTAGTTGTGCATTGGAACCAAATGGTAAAGATACAAGAAAATGTCACATAGGCATACCAGAAAAGGCAAATACAATGTTTAAATACCCTGATGAAGATGGCACAAGGTGCTTGAGAGCACAAAGAAGGGGCAGTCAAAAAAGTCAAGGAAGGGGGCCAGCCCCGTGGCGTACCGGTTAAGTGTGCGCGTGCTGCTGCTGGTGGACCGGGTTTGGATCCCGGGCGCACACCGATGCACCGCCTGTCAAGCCATGCAGTGGTGGTGTCCCATATAAAGTGGAGGAAGAAAGGCACAGATGTTAGCCCAGGGCCAGTCTTCCTCAGCAAAAAGAGGAGGATTAGCATAGATGTTAGCTCAGGGCTGATCTTCCTCATGGAAAAAAAAAAAAAAAGTCAAGGAAGATGTCCCTGTAAAAGTGATGTCTCAGCCAGCACCTACATGATAGGTGGGAGAGAGCAAGAGAAGCCAGAGGATAAGGACCAGTAAAGTTCTCCTTGTCAGAAGAACTTAGAGAATTGCATTATTCAAAGGCAGAGAAATAAGTCTAAGAAATAATAAAGACCACATGATGCAGAGCCTTATAAAGCAGAAGCATATCATTGCCTTCTGAGCCTATAGAAAACAAATCAGAATGCAATTCCCATGCATCAGTCACAAGAGTCTAGGCTTCACAGTGGTAATAAATAATCCCCAAATGTAAGTAGCTCGGTACACAGAAGTTTACTTGTTACTTCTACTAAATGCCAGCTTGGAGTTACATACACAAAATGAGTTGGGGAGGGGGCTTTCTCATCATGACCACTTCCGGGACACAGGCTGATGAAAGTTCCATCTCCAAAATTTCTTCGTACTGACTTAGGTAAGGAGAACAGAATATAGCCATTCAGACCAGGTTCTTAAAGCTTCAGCCTAAAAGTGACACTTATATTTCTTTGGCAAAGCAAATCATATGGCCACATCTACCTTCAAGAAGGCAGGAAAGGTCACCCTACCATGGGCTGAAAGGGAAAAGAACCAGGAATATATGGTGAACTTCACTAATGACATCTATGCCCCCTTCCTCCTTACTCGTGGTTAATTATAAACTGATATTACCTTACACTGAGTATAGCAAATAGCTATTGTTAAAACACTCACTAATTTACTTGAACCCACAAAAATAATTCCCCGAAGTAGCACTTTACTAGTGAACGCCATAGGCTAACTAAGCCAGCTGATTGGGGGACTGAAACATTTTCCAGACAATTCAGGGAAACTCACAGAACATCAGTTCCAATGGATTGGTTTGGCTATGATGGGGCTTAGAGGATTAGTAGGACCAAGAGAGATAATGGACTTCAGGCTTCACCAAAGCACTTTCTGAGTCCTTATTTACTTCTTCAGTCATAGAGCCTCTTTGTGGGGAAGCAGGTCCAAATACTGGAAAGGCGGAATACGCAACAGTGGAACAGAGAATACCATATACGGTAGAATGGACCACTTCCTTTTGAGCACCAAAGTTCATTCTCATTATTCTAACAATTATTACTCCGAACTCTTAAAAGTCTGCTGCAGTGATGACTAACTTAAAAGAAGAAATGAGTAACCCCAAAACTGTGTGGTTGGTAGGTACATAAACTCACACATATATGAGTGGGCATTTGAAAGGTTAGAAAAAGAAATGAATGTCCCAACATGCTTTTCCCAGGAACAAATTAGGCTGTGACAAATGCCAAAACGTCCCTCCGCTTTGCCTCTTGCAAAGATTTCTGATGGTAAATCCAAGTACAAGTCCAGCAATTCTTCCTGAATAAAACTGAAATCCAGAGCCAGACCTGATGGCCTAGTGGTTAAAGTTCAGCACTCTCCACTTCAGTGGCCTGTGTTCACTTCTCTGTAGTGGAACCACACCACCCATCTGTCAGTTGTCATGCTGCGGCAGCGGCTCACATAAAAAAACTCGAACGACTTACAACTTGGATATACAAGCATGTACTGGGGTTTTGGGGAGGAAAAAAAAAATGAAATCCAGAATCTTAGCCTAGACTCAAACACTTTATTGAGGTTTCCGTATACCAATTGGCCTTAAACTCAGGGTGTGACTGATAAAAAAAAAAAAGAAAGAAAGAAAAAATGTACTCAGCCAGTGGCCTGCACTCTGAAATCACAAGGGTGGCTGGAGCAGTCTTCATTTCCTGCTTTCTTCTCAGGTTGATTTAGCCCTAGGTATTTCTAAAGGCTTGGGAACAGAGATAAAGACTATCTCTCTTCCTGCCCATTTCTCCATCAGTTCTGAGCTATATATCTGGGGTCCAAGACATATGTGTCGTCGTCCTGGATACTGAATTCTGTGTTCACCTTATATATCACTCACTTGCTGCATTTCCTCACTATTTTTTTCTTTCTCTCTTCCTTTTTTTCCCCCCTCCATTTGAGAGAGGCTGCCAGGCCCTTTTAGAGCATGAAGATGAAAATGTATCTACTTGAGTACAGAGGCTACTCTCTCTGGAATATTTAAATGAGATAAATGATGCCGGTCAGAACACCAGTTCCCTGACATATCGGAGTGCCAAGAGCCATGTAGAGCTGTCACTCAGAAGAATGACTTCCCAGCCGCCATCCTGCTGTCCTGCCGTCCTACTGCCCGAAGCACCATCTCTTGCATGCGTATTTCCTGCAGGAAGTGAGAAAGCAAGCCCATCCGTACTGCTTGGGGCCAAAATCAACTAAGAAACAGATATTCCCTTAGAATAAGCTAGCACACACTAACCCAAGGTTTCAGGTGATGAATGGAAACTGTGGCAGTGCCTTCCAGAAAATGGATGTGGTTTAGTATTCATTGCAAATGCCCCACCAGCAGGCACAGCTGCCTAGGGTGCATGATCCCTCTAAATTGGACTATTGTATTTAAGCTTGTCATTTTTCATTTTTAAAACGAGGATCCCTTCAGGTAATCAGTAACCTTGAAAAGAACTGAACTCTAAAGCACAGGTCTGCCGAAAGTCCTCCGGGAGCCTGGAGAAGTTGGTGAAAAATATAAACATCCGTGCCCACACTGCACTCCTCCGCCTCCTCTGGCGTCCCTCACCATCTCCTTCTATCTTCACCTGGAATGTTTCACCAAGTTTAGACAGGTTTAGGTTATCACTCAAGCACTATGACTCAAACTCGGGGAAATTGTTCCTGTAATGGAGTTCTCAATTTATTGGTCAATTTCACCTTGATTTTGTGTCACTGTTAGCTTTGCTAGCCCTTCAGCTTGTATTACATACTCTAAGAATGTGAAACATTTTCAAATATTTTAAATATCACAGATAATTTTATTCAGCTCATAATCTCCTTCTGGAAAGATAAATAAAAATAATTTTTCTAAAAGGCAACACTGTTCTCGGTACTTGTCTTTTCATAAATAGCTAAAATCTGCCACCTTCTGGATTTTCCAGGGTGGCTGCAACATAAACTACCCTTATTTTCTTTATTACCTGCTCAGATATTCTTCAGCTATGCAGTGACACTGCCATCTAGTGGGTATTTCCTAGACTATTCATTCAGCAGAAATGTATAAAAGAACATGGTTTTTTTAGAGGGAAGCAAATATTCATTTAGAGCAATTTATTCAAATTACAATTACTAAAAGAAAACAAACCTTCTATAGAGTGTTTGTATTTGAATCTAAAAGTCAGCATTTATTACATAAATTTGCAAAATGAAAATAAAAGGATATGTATGCTCAAATTAATACAGCCTCAAATGAAAAATGCATTTTTACCAATACAAATTGAACAATGCCCACATTAGAACCACAGCAACTTCATTCATCCCCCACGGTAATCTGAAAGAAGGTGGAGAAATTGAGCTATTTCTCAGTCTTTTTATCTTCTTTGTGTGAGGAATAGATTAAAACATATTGGTTGTCTAACGCTGAGCCCCATTATTGCAACAAAAATAAGATCAATACTTGTGCATTTTTAACAATTTCTAGGCTCTTCACTTTAATCTCTTCCTGGAATTTCTTCTGTGCTGGAGGAGAATCCATTTTGAACAGCAGTGGAGACAGCGACTGACAACTTATTCATTACCCAGTCTCATCCCTGGGAAGCTGGCTGTGGTGAGAGCAAAATGCAGGATCAGATGGGCCCCTGCTTGTGATGTTTCAAGGATGTAATTTCATTGCTCTCCCTTCTCATATGTTTTGAAATCTCCTCAGAGTCCTCCTTTGGTAAGATGAAGGGGTTTGGGGGGATTTTTTCCCCCAATGTCAGAAACAGTCACTGCAGCCGTGAGTTCCATTTGGGAGGTTGTCAGGCATTTGACAAACTATCTCAGCTGCTGTAAATCTACTTTGTGCCGAAACACAGTGAAGTGGATACTGCAGATTGGCAATGTGGTACAAAATTTAGTTTCAGAAAATCAAAATCAGTTTAAAGTTTTTACTGACTGAGGGGAATGGGAACCGCATCATCCTCATCCTTCTTCATTTCTTCTTGCTCATCCATTCAAGGCATTGCCTTGTTTCCTCTCCCCACAGGCTCCAGCCCTAAACACTCACCTGGAGATGGTGATCATTTGATGCTGATGGGAGTACTGACTGGCTTGCTCTTTGTGGATGTACAGGTAGCCTCAGGTCATTGCTCAACCCCATAAGGTGGCCCCAGAGAAGGCTTTTCCAGGTACCAAGGATCTCATCAACCCTTGTTTTTTGTTTTTTTATTTGTTGTTTACTTTGGATGGAGTGGAAAAGGATTGGGGTTGACCCTACAAACTAAGTTGACCTAATCACCCCAGATGAAAAAAGGCTACATCTGAAGCCAGCCTCCAACTTCACAGCACTTTAAAATTTGGCAATACAAGCAGCAGAGGCCTGGTCTGGCCCAACTCCTGAGCTGTTTGGGAACCAGAGCAAAGGATTTCGGTAATGCTTCTGGCCAGGATGTTATTAGCAGGGCCATCTCCAGGCAGATATTGATCACAAAGAAACTACTCCCGGTATTGAGGCCTCTCTCTCCTTTCGCCCCATTGCAGGTGACCTGCCCCATAGCCATCCCAGGTCAGACTTGAAGGGTGACAAAAGCACCAGCGGACGGAAGTGGGAGGATGAGAAAGAGGGCACTGTGGCCAGACAAGCAGCCCCAAAGCTTTGGTAACATTTTGATTGCACATAGTTAAGGTTTAGGTTTTCAGCTTCTACCTACTGGTGTCTTCCCTGAAATGGCTCTGGTTTTCTGAACTCTGGGGCCATAAATGGTAAACCCATAAATCTGTATATAATAATAAATTAAATAAATAAATAAATAAAACAGAGGTCAGAAGGTTATTTCAGTTTGCTAAATCATGGGTGATACTCTAGCTATTGGCTATCAGATAAATTAGCTGCTGTAATAGATATTAGGGACACAAGCTGGGGGCATGAATATGTTCTGTGGACAAGGCACAGCAACAGCAGCTACCCACAGTGGGCTACGCTGGCGACAAGAAGAGGAGTTAGGGGCTTAGAAAATGCTTTTGCTGGAAAGCAGCAGGATGGTGAGGGTCATCCATTTCTAATGTATACCATAAATATGCCCTGATAATTCTTCTATGCCAAACTCCGTGCTAAACACTAAAGGTTCAAAAAATGTCCCGGGTTCAAAGGGCTCTCAGGCTAGTGGGAGACACAGCACTTACATAAGTAGCTATGGAACAACATGGTAAGTGGAAAGAACAAAGACTGTGGGAGTAAAAAGGATGGAGTAATTAATTTTTCTGGGAAGGGTCAGGGAAAATATCACAGAGAAGGTAACACCAGCAGGGCCTTGAATAACAAAAAAGGGGAAAGAGAGATGATGGCAATCCAGCAAAAGGGCGTGAGCAGAGGTGAGGAAGCCAGGATGGCCGTGAAGTTCCAGGGAGCTGAGCAGAAGGGTGTCCAAGTCCAGGTGGCGAGTGTTAGAGCAGCGGGAGTTGGGTGGTCCATATCGGTTGGAAACTGTCTTGCCAAGAAGTATGCCAACGGGGAGCTAGCAGAATTCTTCAAGCAAGGAAGTATTTTAGAGGTTAACTTCGGCAGGAGTGATGAGAAAGAATAGGAGGAAAGAGGAAAGAGGCTCAAGACAGGCAGGCCAGGTAAGAGGCTGTTGCAATGGTCCGGATGGAGACTTGGTGAGATCCTTAACTGCGGACAGAGAATTAGAAATGGAGGATAAGAGAGAGATTTGGGAGAGAAATCTGAAGCAGAATTAAAAGAATCTGATTGGAGATGAAAGGAAATGACAAGATGACTAACGCATAAAACTAGAGGGTGATGATGCCATACCTGAAGAGGGAGAGAGAAGAGTTCTGGGTTTGGGTCATAATGAATTTGGGTTCAGATTGAGTCTGTAGGGCTTGTGGGACATCCAGTGGGAAACTAGAATTAGAACTCTGGAGGTCAGGCGAGGGGCTACTAGCACATATTTGATCCCAGAAAAACATGATCTAGATAAGGGCATGAATCTCTGAGTGTTTGTTCACTAGGCCATCCCAAGCCTAGAACAGTGCTTGGCACATATTCAGTGCTCAGTAAATGTTTTCTGAACAAATGAATGAATTTGATGACCATCAATCTGTGGGGGAGAGCTGAGTGCACTGGAGGTGCATGAGAATTCTCAGAGAGTGGAGAGCCAGGAGATGGTGGAATCAAGAAGGACATCTTAAGTATGCAGAGGACACTTTCAGGAAGTTTACTGTGAAGAAAAGGAGAGAGAAAGGATTGTACCTTGAGGTTTCTTTAAGATAGGCACCACTGTAGGTCCACTCCAATCAATGTGCTAGCCGGGAACAGAATTCCATTCAGATAGTTCAAATGAAGAGAGTGAATGAAGCGACTGTTTGCGGAGGTCTGGGCACAGTTAAGGGAACCACAAAGAGTGGCACGGCACCATGAGACTGACAACAGCAGAAAGCCATTTGCCTCCGTAGGTCTGAAGGGGCGATGGGAGGAAATAGTGTTACTGGAGCTGGAGCCTTGAAGTGGGGGCTCTCAGGCAGGAGCTGTAGTGGTGAAGGGATAAAGCCATCACCAGCCCATGGTGCCAGAGCAGGGAGTTGATGGGGAAGACAAATCCTGATCTACCTTTTCTCCCACCCTCTGATCTCCTGCCAATGCCTCCCATTGGCAGAACCCAACTGGAAACAAAAGGGCAAGGGGGCGGGGATACAGTGTGGGGGCCAGTCTCCTGGGGCACAGAGCAGGACAGAGAAGGGAGGGAGTGGGATATGGTGGGGTGGGGCAAATGGAGAATTACCAATGCATAGACGCAAGAAAAATAGCCAGGGGCCGGCCCCGTGGCTTAGCAGTTAAGTGCACGTGCTCCGCTACTGGCGGCCCGGGTTCGGACCCGGGGCGCGCACGGATGAACCACTTCTCTGGCCATGCTGAGGCCGCGTCCCACATACAGCAACTAGAAGGATGTGCAACTATGACATACAACTATCTACTGGGGCTTTGGGGGGAAAAAAATAAATAAATAAAATCTTAAAAAAAAAAAAAGCCAGGAAAGAGGAAAGCTGGCAGGTGCAAGAATAAGTGCAGATAATTGCCAGAGTTAGGAGACCTAACTATGAGGTGGCAGAGTAAGGCTCATAAGGACAGGGACTTCAAGGTAAGGTAGATTTCAGCGACACCAAGCACATGACCATCCTGAATGTCCCGTCTCCAGACTCCAGAAGTAATTGCTCCATTGAGATCTCCCGCCTTGTCTCTAAAGACGACACTGGTGCTGCGAGTTTCAGGCATTTGGTTCCACAGGCTCGTTCTAGGTCCCCCTCTGGGCATATCCTAAAAGTGTCCTTCTCTCTGATAACCACTACCACCTGCTGTCTCTCTAGAGGCCACATGCTGAATCCTCAGAGTAGGACGGGAAGAAGCAAAGATCTCCAAAAGCATTTCTGCTAGTGCAGATCTTGAAGCTGAGGTTCTACCAGCACGTCCACTCCAAACAGCTGTCTCTGGAGCCCAGTGTGCCAGATACTGGGGCCATGCTTTAGTTGCTTGAGACGTCCTGACAAGAATGCTAGAAAATCCCTGTATTATCATCCCTATTTCAGGGATGAGAGAACTGATGCTTAATATTATTAAGAAATTTGTCCAAGGTCACACTTGAACAATCTGACTGCAGAGCCCATGCTTGGAACCCTTTCTTTCATATAACTCGTATTCACTGAGCATCTGTTATGTCTAGAGCACCAAGTATCGCTCTAGACACTGGGAATTGAGAAGTAAACAAGGCAGACAGATTCCCCTCCCTCCTAGAGCTCACATTCGAGGTGGGGTGGACAGACAGCAAGGCTGTAAGCAGGCAAAAATCAATATAATTATCCACCGTAGTGATAAAGCCCTTTTCCCAGAGCCTCGCCGTACAGCTTCTGGATGCCCTCCAATGCTGAGCTTCAAAAATCTATGATCACAACACAAAATCCCGATTGTTAAGAAGGCGACACGCCCACACAGCAGGCCCGTCTGCTGCGTTTGTGCTGCACCTTCCCACCAAGCTCTTGAAACGTGTTAAACCATCATTGCCATTCCACTGCAAGTGCATTTCTCTTTTATTTTAATCCTGTTATAGAATTTTTTGATGGCGACCTGCTGTTAGAGTACATCTAACTATGTTAAAGCTCCCCAGGCCCTGAGCATGAAAGAACCTCTTCAGAACACATGCTAGGACAGGTCTACCTTGTTAGCATGGAAATGAAAATAAAAAGCAGTGCTGCTCTGGGGCAAGGAGGATGGGTGTTCTAATACCAACGCTTAGGAGGCGATCTCTCCTTGTTCTCTCCTTCATGCTTCAGGTGGTAGTGGCTTGATGGGGAGGATTCTTTTCTGTATTCTGCCCAGCGCATGGCTCTTGGTGTTTGAGCAGTGATGACGAGTAACATAACTTGCAACCTTGTAGCTAAAGGTCATCTCCGTTGCTCTTATTCTCACGTAGCTTTGTGGTGCAAGCGAATCGGTGGTCAGGATAACCTACAGCTTCACTCCTGAACTTTGGTGATGTTTCGTTAACGAAATGGAAATATATATCATTTAAGTATGCAGGCGAACATTTCCCTCCACCCGCAATTATGCAAATGGAGAGCAGCCCCGGCGCCGCACGAATAACAGCCGCCTAGAGAGTATCAAATTCATATTCCTTAAACAAAATTAGGTTTATGGGTTGCCACAAGAATTTTTGTATTTTGGTTAATTATTTCACTCTAGAGAATAACAACACACAGGTAATACTTTATTGGCAGTAAAAATAGAAAATATCCGGGTCCGGCCCTGTGGTGTAGTGGTTAAGTTCAGTGCGTTCCACTTCAGCAGCCTGGGTTCACGGGTTCAGATCCCAGGCACAGACCTACACCACTCATCAGCCATGCTGAGGAGGCAACTCATATACAAAACAGAGGAAGATTGGCACAGATGTTAACTCAGGGCTAATCTTCCTCACCAAAAAAAAAAGAAAAAAGAAAATATCCAAGGCACCTCAGCTTCCTGGGCCTAATGTATGCCCAGGGAAATATATAATGGATGCTGTAAATAAAATTAGTAATTGAAGTCCATTTGAGTAAAAGATGGATAGACATGTTTGCTCTCAGTGGTGGCGGTAGTGGTGGAGGAGGTGACAATTGTTAGTCACCCTTCACGTGTTCTGAAAGGCCAATTCCTGGGAAAATTGTATATAGTTTTCATGTAAGAATGATGACTTTTTATCATCTTTTGGGCCCATGGTCCAACGTTAGGTCTCAATGTACGTTCCAGAGTCAATATAAAGAGTCGGAATTATTAGTATCTTCCCAATGTTGTTTATGGATTCTGTTTATACTAACAACAAAAGTTTCACCAAGGAGATAAGAGCAGATTCTTTTAAAGAGATTTTGGCCATATCATTTCCATATACGTGTGTGCGTGTGTACGTACATATGTATGTAAACCACAAGATTCCTCACTGATATGGGAAAGTGACATATAAATCATCCCATTAAAGAACAGTCTATAAAACCATACTGAGTGAATCCCTCAACTCAGGGGTTATATGTAAAATATTTAAGAATCAGACAAGCATGAGGCAATCAGAATGGACTTGGCTTTACCAATGCATTTGTCAGGGACGTAAGTCCTGCGCCAGCCCAGTCAAAGCTCTCCTGCAGGTGGGAGAAACTATTCAATAACAAGCTTTTACTAAGCGCATTCTATGGATGTCAGGGACCCTGGGCTAAATGTTAGTAATTCATAGAATAAAACGATACGGCCCCCACCCTCAAGGAGCTCAGAATCTAGTAAGGAAAACAAAACACACACAAAAACATAATATACAACAGGAAGCATAAATGTTCTAAGAGGGGTGTGCGTGCACAAAGAGTTACAGGAGTTGAGAAAAGGGAAAATTATTTACAGCTGGAGAAGACAGGGAACTCATCATGGAGGAGGTTGTATTTTAAATGAGGTTTGAAGAATAGATGGGATTTAGACATTGTTATGGACTGAATGTTTATTCCCCCCCCCCCCAAAATTCATATGTTGAAGCCCTAACCCCCAATGTGATAGTATTTGGAGATGGAGCCTTTGGGAAGAAACTAGGTTTTGATGAGGTCATGAGGGTGGGGCTGCCATGATGAGATTAGCGCTCTTATAAGAGGAAGAAGAGACCAGAGCGCCCTCTCTCTACCAGATGAGGACACAGCAAGAAGGTAGCTGTCTGCAAGGCAGGAAGAGGGCCCTCACTGGAGAACTGAATCTGTCCGCACTTTGATCTTGGACTTCCCAGCCTCCAGAACTTCAAGAAGTAAACGTCTGTTGTTTAAGCCACCCAGCCTATGGCATTTTATTACAGGATCCCAAGCTGACTATGACAGACATGGACAGTCAGGAGAATGAGCATCCCAGGGGAAGGAACAAGGCAAGCAACTGCACAGAGATGGGAAAGTATGGGGCAGATTCAGGGAGCTGTTCAGCTTGTCTGCATCACAGGACTCACGAAGCCTGGTAATAAGAGATACAACTGGGAAGGTAGATTGGGGTCAGATCACGATGAGCCATGGATGTCAGAGTAAGGCATTTAGACCTGATTCTATAGCACTTGGAGCACAGTCAAAAATTATTTCAGCAGGAGAGTAACATGATCAGAGCTTCATCATCAATCAACTCAACAATATTTTACCCTTAACAGGTAATGGTGGCAGCAAGCCGGCCCCAGAATGCCAAGCTCAGCTGCGTAAGGTCAGGCAGCGGGTTGCACGTGCCTCTTGCGCCTGAGCCTGGAGGAGTAACTGCTTATTCAGGCTGTCAGTCACCAAGTCGCTCGGAGCACCCTCTGTGCGGGTACGATGAACACTTCTCCTGCTTAGTACTTAGCAGCAGGGTTTTGCCCTGCCCCACAGCTGTCATCCGGGACCAGGACAAAGAAAAGGCTTAAGAGGATCTGAGAGAGGAGTCTGTAGGCGCTCCCATTTTTACTGTATATTTCCGTGAACTTGGCTGATGTTGCCAGTCAATGTTGATTTTTCTGCATGAAATAGAAAAGCAGAACTCTGTTGATTTTATGTTTTACGGCTGATCGATGTGGGTCAGAGTGAGGGCTTTGAGACATGCTGAGGGGGGAGGAAATGTGACACTTTTGATGGCCTCGTTTGTGTTGTGTCTTCTTCTAGGAAAGAGGAAGGTCAAGGTGAATCCCTCTTTCAAACTCAGATGGCTCAGGAAACGTCACCCCTGGGCTGAAAAGGCAATAGTGGGGGCGTTTCCAGCCAGGCCGAGCAAGGAGAGGTGACATTTAAGGGCTTTGAAGAAATGCTGCACTTTGGGCAAAGGGACCCGAGACTGCACCTGCGTTTCTGCAGGCTCTGCACTTGCTTTTTATATCCTCACAGGCTGCCTCTGGAATTGCTGAAAGGTGGGAAATCTGCAGGCTCCTCAGGCATCTAGAAAGACAGCAAGGGCAGGGAAGAAAGTGGGGGAGCTCAGGAGACCTGGCTCCTCAGTAACCAGGTATGTGCAATTCCAGCCCTAACCATGGTGCCTTCAGCCAAGCCTCGTAACCTTCATTTCTGTAATACTACCACTAATAATAATAGCTGCCAATTGTTACACACCCTCTGTACAAAATGCTCTACTTATATATGATTGCATTTAATCCTTGCAATAACCTCTAAGGAAGTGATTATTGTCCTTATCTTACAGAAGAAATCCAAGCTCTGACAGGTTAGGTAGCTGGCCCAAGGTCACATAGAAACAAGCCATAGAGCAGACTCGAGCCCATGCTCTCAGTATGGCCAGGCTGTCTCCTCTACCTTACTCTTCTCACCTGTGTTATGGGGATAACCATCTTAGAAATCAAAACCAATATGAGCCACAATATGTGCAGACAGGCCTTGTAAACCATAGAGGGCAGGCGGATATAAAATACCACTGCCATCAAGTCCACTCTGCCTCTCTTTTTTAGGGACTCATAGGACTTAGATGTGAATGTGCTTTCAAAAGCCAAAAATGGGGTACCAACTGAAGTGTTACCATTGAGAACGTTTCCAAGAGTCATTGAGCCCGTCGTTATACTATACGCAGGAGTCAGGGAAGCAGAGAAACAGGAGGGGCTACCCTGGCACCTGGAGGAAACATTTGACTAGGTAAGGGGGTTAAATGGCCTCTTGAGCAAAAGCAAGAGGAAAGAGACACGTGCGGAGATACATCTGCTCCATTCGACAGAGCAGGAGGGACGTTGTCCCTAACCCAGCATCACCCTTCTCTCTTCCACTGATTTAAGCTTTTTTCCATTGTTCCGCCCCCCACACGGTTTGCAAGTAAAAGCGGCACAGTGTGGACATCATTAAAAGTATCGTGACTAGAGGCTGAAATGAGACGCTGATCACTCTATTAAGCAACAGATTTCATAAGCAAATGTAATTCATTCTGCCTGCAGCCTGACATCACCATCAGAGGAGCACTGCTGAAAATAATGTATCTGCCAGTGCTCTGCTTCAAGTTTCAGATGCTGGAGAGGCCCACTAAGTCACAAAGAAAGAGATCTGCAGATGGCTTGCTGCAGCCACGCAGTGGTTAACGAGCCCCCGCCCTGCACGTCACCCTCCACCCTGCCCCCAGAAAGCCTCTGAGTGTCTCAGTTGCTGTTAAACTGCCATGGCTACAAAGCCACCAGTGCAGCCAACCGAAGCAACGGCCTCCCAAGAAATGACAGATTTAAAGGAAGAAATACTGTGCACTTGCTTGAGGCGAGTTATTTTAATATAATGCCGAGATGACAGCTCACCACATTTAATCATCAGACTCCTGATTTTTTGCCACGACATTAGAATTTCTCACAATTTGGGAAAATGTTTCTTTTCCACCCATGCCTGACAGTCGCATGTTTGCAAGAAATGTCTGTAAACTTCTCCAATTATTTTTAATAAAATGTAAATGACTGTCTACGCAAGCGCTCTCTTTCCCAACAGACGTGACCCACAACCAAGGGCAGGGGTTGGCCAAGCGGTTGCCTTCCAGGCAAGGCCCCTGTGGCTTTGTAGTTTTCTTTGTGGTACTAACTTGCTGCTCAGAAGGCTTGCCTCTCTCATTATCACCTGCATTATGACCATTTCTTTTTTAATGGTGTCTGTGATCAGCAGCTGTCAGAAAGACTGTGCATTTGACTATCTGTGCCTAAGTGGATTGAAGCAGCCTGGCTGGCTCCCAGTCATAAGCTCAGCCACATCTCAAGGTTGGCAGCCATTAAAATGGACATTTGCATAAGTCTCTAGTTTGCTAATTCATACAAGGTCCCCTAAGGTAGGTCTGTACTATTCTCACATCCGTTTCTTTCTAACAGATGAGAAGCTGAAATAGAGACAAGTTATATCTTAATTAAAGATACACAGCACAATGGGACTACAGCTAGGACACACACCCAGTGTACAACCAACTCCATTCATTTCTTCTTTCAGAAAACTTTCAATGAGTGTCTACTGTCTGCAGGCTCTGAGGATACAAAAATAAACAAGATATGGGTCCTTCTCTAGAGGAGTTAACGAGGTAATAGAGCAGATAGACACGTGAATAAACAATTTGAGCACAATGTGAAAGGCATTACAGTCCAGGTAAGCTCAAAGTGCCATGAAAACTTTTCCACGACTGAGTCTGCCTGGGGGTTGGGGAGGGACTCACAGAGATGACAACTGAGCTGGGCCCTGCAGGATGGTCAAGTAGGGAAGTGGGGAGGGCCTCTGCCTGCTGACAGACAGAACTGCACAAGCAAAGGCAAGAGACATGAAAGAGCATGGAGTGTTTCAAGAGCAGGGCATCTTTGGGGAGGAAAGAGTGCACGCCCCTGAATGGAGGCAGCAATCGGAAATTCAGCTGGAAAGGAAGGTGGCGGTCAGAGATGGATGACTTGAGTGGTTTTCTAGCTATTGAGGGTCTAATGCCTGTCCCAAAGCAGGCTGGAATAAGTTCTTGTATGTTAGCAGTCCTTCTCCTTCTGCACCCAAGAAAGGGCAACCCAAAATATACGGCCTCTTGGGGAACATCAACCCACTGGGTGAAGCTGCTACTATCCTGTGTGATAAACCAACCAGGGTGCCTCCCAAAGGACAAAGCAGCCTCAGAGAGTAAGGAACCCACTTCTGCACCTGAGTCAACAGGAGAGAACTTTGCTTCCCTCAGAGGAACCTACAGAGACTCAGCCTGTCTGGACTCCCGTTAAACAACCCTCACTTGCCCACTAGTGCTCCACCCACCTTCACTCACAGCCTTCTCTATTCAGCTTTGCCTAGCTGCACATTATTAACTGGAGTGTGGGTCTCCCAGAGAAAAAGGGCCCATCATTAATATCCCTTCCCTGTCACCTGCAAGAGAAGTGCTGCTAGGCATTTCCGTGGAAGAGGGATGAATCAGCCAGAGAATCAGTGCCGGGAGCCGCCACCCCCCTCTGATGTCATTTCCACCTATTTCTGAAGTGCAAAGCTGAGACTTGAGAAGAGGTGCTCTTGATAATAACATGAAGCATCTTGCAGAACTAGGTTAGCTTCTGGATTGTAGTCTGGGTAAATAATTATTGCTTCTTTCCAGCGATCTGGGCTCCAAAGCTCTGCTCACCAGAGACAAGTGGGGATGCTGGAGTCCACCAAGGATGTCCCCAGAGATGAGTAGCATTCCCCGCTCCGTCACTGGCTATGTTTGACACTGGACGCCTTGTCCAGCACCACCGGCAGTGCTAAGGGGATAATTCATGTACACAGTCTTGTCAGAATGCCTGGACAGGTCACTGCTTTGTAAATGCAAAGTATTGTTCTCAGCAAGGCAGGCGCCTGCTTCTCAGCAACGTATGAGCTCCAGCTCTGCAGCCCCCGGCACCTGTGTGGTCTTTGCGACTTCTCTCCCTTCTCTTTCCCTGTGCTCAATTGTGATACAAATGAAGCTGAAAGAGCCCAGACCCTTTGTACGTGCTATACACTTCAAAGGAAAAATAAAATCTCTTGAGGTGACTCTATTTATTCTACCACAGCTCAGGATAACCACCACCATACCACCTCACCACAGGTTCCAAATGAAAAATTTTGAGGGCTGTTGAACACACTGCAAGTTTTCAGAGCAGATCCGTGGAAGGTTACTTAGCACAGCTGTCTCCGTAATTGTGATACATTAGAGAAGTGAGCGGTGCTCAGCGGCCCTCGGTCTCGCACTCGCCTGGGTGGTGGGACAGCCGGGGGTTAAGATTCTGCACCACAGTCCATTAACACCAGCAGGGAGACGGCGGCCTGACAACCGCATCCAGAGCAGGGCTTCGCAGCCTAATCCTGTTTGGTTTAATGGATTTATTTCCCGAATCAGAGGGTCATGAATAGAGAGAGGATAAAACCAGTGCCGTGGTGATGCCTTTGAACTGTCCTGGTGTGCCTATCAAGTGGGCTGTCTTCCTCTCTTACATCCACATGTCCAGAGTGCTGGACTGCAGGGTGTGTGCTTCCTCCAGGGTCCTTCTTAGTCTGGAAGCAACTAGAGTGTTTCCCCTGTACCACCTGCACCATCCCCTACCCCATGCCCACGCCCTGCCCCCTGGCTTCACGATCCAATTCATCAGCAAAGCTCCTAAGCATAAAAGGGATTTAAGACATACTCACATACACATTTTTTCTTTAGTTCTTCACATTCAGCTATGCATGTGTGAACACCCTAGTGCTCCCTAATTTACTCAGGGAATAACAATAACAATCAAAAGTTACCATGGATCCCATTCTAACTATGTGCCAGGCAGACACCAAGTGCATAGCTTGTAATTCCTTTTTATTCTTCATAACAACACTGTGAGGGAGCTATGATTATTATCCGCATTTTGCAGATAAGCCAACTGAGGCCAGAAGAAGAAATTATTAAGTAGGCACTACGAACTGCAGGACCATGTGTGTTATCATAACAGGAGAATAATAAAGGTGTTTCTGGAGCAGAACAAAGAACTCAGATTTCAGAATCAGACAGACCTGGGTTAAAATCTCAACTCTACTACTTACTAGCTGGGAAATTTTATACCATTTTCTTAATGTATCTGGGCTTCAAGATAATTGCACCTAAGATTGATTTTTGTAAGAATTGCATATGAAAAAAATATATGATGGACTGAGCACTAAGTAGGCCCTCAGCATTCACATCTGTCCCTTCCTTTCTCTGTCCCTGTCTCAGGCCCACATCTCATGAACCACAATACTGTCTGTTGAATTGCTTGCCGTAACTCAGTGTCAGCTTATGGTTATTTCTATCTCATTATGAAGATGTATAAATGAAATTGGTGGGGAAATATGCCTACCCTTGTCTCTACTCAGAAAGGGCATGAAATAAGGGAATGAATCAACAAAATGCCTACAAGGATTATCTGCACATAAAATATATTTACAGAGGAGAGAATTAACCAGAACCCAATAGTGGAATCAGTTAGCTAGTATTTATTCTCTCTTGACCTAAAGAATTATGAAACAAGAACAACAAAACAAACTGTCCTAAAACAGAATGAGCAACCTCATAAAGTAATGAGCTCCCCGTCACTGGATATAGTCAAGCAAAGGCTGGACAACCAACCATAAGAAATGTCATAAAGGGGATTAATGCTTAGGCCAAGGGTTTGATGAGATTAGTGATTTGCAATCGTTTTAGCAGCAGAACATAAATAAAAGTAGAACTGAGGGTGAATACAGGTGAAAAGCTCTTATCCCTCCATGAAGGCCCTGAGGAACCCCTGTGAAGTCTTAGGACTCAGGAATTAAGCCAGTAAGAAAAGCCAGCACTTGTGTAATATCTTGCAGTTTACAAAGTCTTCTGTGCATGCACGTTACCTTGCAGAGTACGTTACAGTGTGAATTCAGACTAATATACACTGTGTTCTATGGGACTAAACCCTTTAATAAGGTAAGCACCAAATAAGTAACCTATAACCAGAGTGATGTCATGGGGCCAAGGGAGAGAGACGAGAGACACTGGGAGGTCTAGGCGGAAGAGTTGAGGACGGGACCACAAGAAATATTAGCATCTTATCACTTCTGCCTAGGAGGAAGGGTATGTTTCCAGGAACTACTCGTTGAGTCACAGCAAATACAACCTTCAAATGCTTGACCAGTTCTGAGGCCCAAATTAGAGAAATAGCCCAGAAAAAAAAAAAAAAAAACATAGAAGCAATTTTTTGACACTAAACATCCACGACTAGAAATTTGCAGTGTGCACCCTATAGGAAAATGATGTCCTAAGGTCCAGCATCTGTGCAATAATAAGGCTGAAAAGCAAAGTGGCAAGAGTTATAGTAATGTGGTCTGTGGAAATTCATACCTGAAGTGGAAATTTTGTGCAACCACCAACAGATAAACTGAGATTTTTCTACAATTTGTAAATTAGCCCTTCTTATATAAGGAACTTCCCATTCCTCTAAAACAGGCCTAGGATTGTGAACTGCATTGATCAAAGTTCTTAACTGCAACTGCGTAATCCTGTAAGTTTAAACAAGAATAAATTTCATGTTGTACACACATTTAGTTCACAGACTCATTGGAGGGCTAAAGAAATGGATAAACAGATGATTCTGGATTGGGCTTTCAATAATTACGCTCAAAAATCACAGCCCAGAATTGGGCCACCAAGGAAGCTGCTGCCGTAGCAACTCGCTCCTGAACCACAAAGCCTCCGCCGTGATCTGTGACAGTAAAACAGATCAGTTCCCAATGAAAGCCTCCGTGTGTGCATCTGATTAGTGCAAGCTCAGCATGTCTAGAGCCCCAGCTGCAAGGGAGTCTGGAAAATGTGATTATTAGTCTTCTATCCTCTTTGGGACAAGAAGGCACTTCTGGATGGAGATTGGAGTGAGTGTAGAGCAGGCTAATCCATAGTATCTTTCACTGAACCAAGAAGAAAAATAAAACAAAGAGGGTCTGGGCAGGATGGAAAAAATTACAATTCTCTTAGCCACTTTTGGCTGAGTTCCACTTGTTAGTTAGTGAAAAGGGATTGGAATTAACACAAAGCCATACCATGGATTACATCCAGTTTGCTATATTATGTATGCTTGCTCAAATCTTGACCATAGGCTGCAAATATTTTGCTCTAGAATGTGGGTTTATCAATTCTCATCTCGTCCTTTTGCTGCCATTATGAGATTCCAATTTGAAAGAGCCCTTCCAGATGGAGGCAGCACTGTGAGTTTGAAAAGATAAGGGCTTTGGAGTCAGAAAACCCGATATATAGGTTATATAAGTTCTATAGGTTATATAAGTTTTCTGACTCACATAACCTAAGGACAGTTTATTACTAACTCTACAGAAAAGTCTATTTGCTCTTCTGTAAAAATGAACATGTTGTTACCCACCTTCAAAGGCACTGTGAGAATTGAGTGAGATGTGATCAATAGTTTCTAAAACAGTGTGGCAGAAAGCAGGTTCTCAATAAATGTTTTGTTTTCCCCCATCCTTGTTTTTATTAGTTAACCAAAGAATTTTGAACTAACAGTTGTACAAAAGTTCTGTGGCTACAAATAAGCCAACCTGGTAAGTGGCTTTCCTCATGAAATGACACCTGAGTTAAACCTCTTCCGGGTTGAATGTGTCTCTGACTGAAAAACAACCCTTTCTGTGAAAGAAAAAATGAGGAGGAAACAGGTCAGAGCAGGGGAAGCTTTCAGTCAGTGATGCAGATCCGACCCCGAGAAAGGAAAGAGGAGAAGAAGCTGGATTGGGCAGGAAGGGCCTCGGACCCTGGCGCTGTCCTGACAGTCTCAGCCCACAGGAACTCCAAAGCAAGGATTTCCTAGTAGAGGGACATTTCCTGGTAGAGGTGACCTGCATTCGGCAGAGTTAGGCCCTGGTATTTCCACCATACTCAGTCCTTAGCTGGGGGCTCCCCAGGAAGAGTTGGCCTCTTTTTTCCAAGCTGAGGAGGACCCCGATGACACTAACAAAGGAAGCAAGTCAGCCAACTGCACCCCTTGCCGCTGAAAGGCAAGTTCTTTCTTGAAGGGAGATCTAAGTGGCCCATCTCCATGATTGGCATAACTTAAAAGTAATTGAAAACTAATTATTCAAACGCCATCATAGACAAACACTACCATATTCGAATATTTACCATATAAGAACTGAAGCTTTACTATAATTAGAAGTTGTTGATTTCCTCATTCAATACATATTGTCTATAATACATATATTATATATAGTATATACATATACAATACATATACATACATGTTATGTATAATCTATAATATATATTATATGCATATATATAATACATATATGTTCATATAATACGTATATATAATATACGTATATAGGGGTCCACCTGGTGGCGTAGCTGTTGAGTTTGTGCGTTCCACTTCGGCGGCACGGGGTTCACCAGTTTGGATCCTGGGCGCAGACCTACTCACCGCTCATCAAGCCATGCTGAGGCAGCATCCCATATAGAAGAGCTACAACTCTACAACTATAATACACAACTATGTACTGGGGCTTTGGGGAGAAAAAATAAAAAAGAGGAAGATAGGCAACAGAGATTAGCGCAGGGCCAATCTTCCCAAAAAATAAATAAATAAATAAATAAAATGCTAGGAGTTGAATTCTTACAGTTTAAAATATATATATGTATATAATATATACAACAGGGATTGAGAATAAGATCCTTGCTTTTGTGAAGCTTACATTTTTGTGAGCAAGAAGCAGAAAAACAAATAAACAATGCTATGTACTAACAGTGACTGTGTGAATACTTTCAATTAGATAACTTTAAATTAGGTTGTGGGGGAAGGCCTCTGGGAGGAGGTGATATTTGAATAACAAAAGGACGCCAACTACTCAAAGTTCTCAGGGAAGTTTATGCCAGCAGAGTTAACAGCTGGTGTGTAGAACAGGAAGATCCAGCTACCAATCCCCAGTGAAGATTCCCACCACGTGGAGGATACCAAAGATCATAACGCCAGCCACCAAAGGCAGGAGCCCACGGACCTCGGCCCACTGCATCTTCTACGGGTTCCGAGTCACCACGGAGGACTCGACATACAGGGCACTGGTTGGAATAACACTGCTCACAGAAAGAAGAGATGCAGCGAATTTAGCATCAGTAGTGTGTGCTGGTCTCCTTTGGCCAGTGGGTCCCTCCCGATGGCTCACGCGTGGCAATGGACTGCATGTACCCCTCTCCTGCTGCAGGCAAAGACCCATTCCCTTCCCATGGGGAGGGGGGCTGGCCAGGTATCGCATAACATGCATGCTTAAGCAATACAAGAAAGTTCACTGTGGACCCAAAATATGGAGAAGATTTCTCCTAATAAGGAAGAAGAATCTGGAGCCAAGCGACAGCTCAGCACCCAGCTTCCATATAGGGGAATGTTCCAGGCCCAGGGCAATCCTGGAGAGGAGTGGCAGGTTGCATGGTGGCAGATGAGAACAAGGTGAAAATAAGCGTAGACAAAAGACTCTAAAGATTCCTGGATCCAAGTAGGCAGGGGGATCGAAATCAATAAAAAGAAGGATAGCACCTAGATTTTGGCTTCAATAACCAAGAAGATGGTGGTTTCATTATTGACATGGGGACAGGACAACTAATAGTTTTAATGGAAGAGAAATCAAGAATTCTATCTTGGAAATATAACAGATCAGATATCTATTAGATATACAAAAGCATAAATGATATAAGATGTGGGAAGAGTAAGGAAGGAAGGTGGGTGAGAAATGGAAACTTACTCTGACCTAATTTCTTCTTTCCTCCTTCCCTCCCTCCCTGTCGCTTACTCTCTTTCTCTTTCTTTCTTTCAACCATATTTAGAAGAAGGATCTTTAGGTGGTGGATGAAACTAAGGATCCATACACTAAGTGACTCTAGAATATACTCTGGCACTACAGCCAGACTGTTCCTATAGACACAGGCACTAACAGGAGATGGGCTGGATGCTTAGTTGATGACTTGAAGTTGCTGAGTCCTCCTACAGCTATTCTGCTCTTCAGAGGTTCAGAGGGAGAATGTGTCAATCCTAGGGCTGCTAAACCTCAGGCAGCCACCTATTGTGGCAGTCACTCATCCTATGAAGCCATGAGGCAAAGTTGGCAGCAGGCTCAAATATCAGCCGCAGCTTTGTTCTTCACAGAAAAGTGTAGTAAGCCCAGCTCAGAAGACCCATCAGCCAAATCCCTTCCCATGACCACCCATATGTAATCAACCAGTGTGCCAGGGACTGTCTGCCTAACTCTTGAGATAATGATGCAGAGATTCACACGTGTCCTATAGATAAGTAATCCTGAACTCATCGCTTGGAACATGGAAACATGCCCATGAACTGGCCAAGGGATATGTCTTTCTGACTAAGACAAAATCTGTTATTTTAGGTATTTGGAGAGAGACAGGTATTTGGACAGAGAGAGATATTTGGAGTGGTGCGGTATTCCCCACCTCCCCCTTCTCTTTATGCTCATTTCATGTTGTGAGTCCATATGAAGGAAGAGCCCATAATAGAAGCCAGTGATGAATGAAGATTGGTGTTTCTAAAGTGCATCATCTCCAAGAAGCTCTGAATTAAGTATATGTGAAAAAAATGCTCTACTTAATCCACTCTAAGAGAATGATTTGACGAGCCCATTGAAATATATAAGCCCCACTAACATGAAAGTCGCAGAAACCATCTTCATGGTTGTCTGTGGTCGATTTGAAGTTATTTATAAAATCAAATCAATCCAGCTGATGACCAGACTGCTCCTTTCAACAGCAATATTTCAGGTTTCTTTTCCATCCTATTCCAAGACGTGAGTTTCTTAAACTCCCGTGTGCTCAGGTTACCCATGACAGAGGATTATTAATTCTGATCCCTTTACAATTTGGAACTTCAATGAAATCTTCCCATTTGTCACTTCTTTAACCCAGCACAGATTTGACGCCTCTCAGATTAATTTTAGTGATGAATCCGATTTCAAAGAACATTCATCCAAAGTTGAACCCATGCACCTGCTAATGTATTTCAGTACTTTTACTAATAGCTTTAGAGAGCTTTTTAATTTATATTTCACTGTATATTAAGATATCCTCCTTCATCATGCCTGCCTCTTCATGAGAACACTGCTCATATTTCAGATTAGGACACCAAACATTAGAACTAAATGGATGAGATCATTTTAAATATTATGCAGATACCCACGCAGGTCAGGTATTTTAATATTTTCTGATCTCTAATTTATTTCTGTACTTGTTGAATGTGGCTTCTCATATGTCCTTTTAAGTATATTCTTAATTTTAATGACATTTATTTGAGTATGTTCTGTGTGTAGAAGTTTTTATGTAATAAGAAAAGGCCATGAGGGTAATGAAGGAGAAACTATTCTGGTTTGGAGTTTTTAGCTCAACAAGGACACGTAATGCTATTATCGGCATGTTCGCTGCCCTTGGGCAAATCACTTACCTTCTGTGTAAAATTGTTGATGCTCATCTCATCACCATCTATCCAACTCTCCCAAGACAAACCTCAGAGTCTTCATCTGTTCTGTGCTCTCCCACATCTACCACATCTCATCTGTCTCCAACTTCTCCTGTCCCTATTGTTTTTCAGTTCTGTCCCCTTCACTTCCTGCCTATGATCTCTTTCTTGGCTCAAGCCCCTATCATCCTTTACCCTGATGGCTGCTACAGCTTCCTACTTGGTCTTCCTGCCACAACTCTCTTCTCCTAAAACCCACAGGTTCCTCTAAGATTCAGATCTGTTCATACCATTCACCTGCCAGCAAACAAACAAACCAACCCACTCTTAACAGCCTCCTTCCTTACAGGAGAGTCAGTCAATTCAATAATCATTTCTTGAATATCTCTCAAATGCCAGGAACTCCTCAGCTAGACAATGAAAGGCCTCCAAAAGCTACTGGCTGGACCAAAGTTGAGAATCAGATGCACAGGCACAGGGCAGACACTCTCTGACCAAGTACCTGTTTTTGTTAATTTATATGTATTCAGGGATTTTTGTCTAATTGACAAAAGAATGGGGAAGAAAATGGTGCATTTATAATGGTGCCTTCATAAGAGTGGGAAAGATAAAGTCAGAGGAGAGAATAGGATAGCAAATGTCTCCCCTTTGGGCCCCAGGGGATGACTTTGAGCCCTAATGAGATATAAGGTTAGGATATAAGCATGTTCAGGGGAGTCTGTAAGATTCTGGTCTTGAGAAACACAGCCTCACGGACATCCCTCTCTCTCTCTCTCTCTCTCCCCCTCTATCTCTCTCACACACACACGCACATGCACACAAACACGTTCACACGAAATGGAATAGACGAGAGAGCCTAGAGATCCTGGTCTGTCCCTACCGCCCCATTCCCAGTCACAGATCATAGGACAGATCTGGCACCCTGAGAGATGAGGGTGGCCACCAGCCAAGGTGCCCTGGTTAGGCAGAGAATGTTCTGGTGGAGGGCACAATCAGCAGTGGCAATCTCAAGAAACCTAGATGAAGACACCAGAGCAGGAGAATGGAAGCAATTGATCCTGAGTGCAGATGAGACAGAAGCCTTGGTGTGGGGATGGGGAGGGAGGAGAGAATGCCCAGAAATACCTGGCAGAGACTTTAGGCAAGGAAAACCTTGAAGGATTAGATAGCAGTGAAGAGCCACCAGAATCAAGACAGTAATGCTAACATGACCCCATTGTACTCACCAGCAGGTAAGGTTTGGGACATTCCCACGGCAGGGTCATCTCCCTCCACACTCCATCCCAGCCTCTTGTGGCTATCCTGCGTCCCAGGTACCTGGAGCCCTGTGCCCACATGCTTCTGGGTTTTCTTCCTAGAGTACTTTTCCCATCCTTCTCTGGGTGGTGATATTCCACTCATCCTACAAGGCTTACCTCATCTGTCAGCACCTCCATTACCCCTCCTTCCACCCCATATCACCACCCCTCCCAAAAACCCTCCAGGCAGAACCACTCACTCTCTCTCTGGTGCCCCTACCACTTGGTTCATACATTACACGATGAAATCCAGCCATTTGTGACAACACTTTCCAATTATATTCTCAGTCGCTGTTTATGTGGCTATTCTCTCCCTAGGTTGAAAGGCAGAAGCCAGGCTTATTCAGTTTTATGCAAACAAAGGGCAACCTGGGGCCTGGCCACACACTGTCTCCAGTTCTTCACACTTCCTGACCCCACAGGCCTGGGTCAGGCACCTCTCCTGTTGGCTGCCACATGCTCTGTAGGTTTATCCCCACTGGAACACTTATCACACTCCTCCACATAACAGTCCCCAGTGCCTACACAGTGGTCGTCACATAACAGGCACTCTACGACTATTTATTGAACGAAGGAATTCATTGAATGACTAAATGATACAACAAATAAACAAGAAGTAAAAAAAAAACAGTATTTGCCACGTTTCCTTTTGGTATGAGTTTCTGTAAAAAGTCACTAATGACTATTAAAGTTTCAATGAGAGAAAGCTGGTTTGTTGAAAATAAATCACTCTCATTCTTTTTTTAAATAGAAACCGAATGCCAGCTGTGTGGTTTTGTCTGCATGATTTTAGTCAAGTCACTTTCCCTTCTGAGGCTCACCTTCCTTCTCTGTAAAGTGAGGAGATTCGACCATTGTCTAGAAATTACTAAGAGTTCGCTCTGTACAAGGAACTGCATTAACCACTGTAATTACACTGTCTCATTTAATCCTCAATAACCCCATGAAATCAATACTATATTTCATATTCAAGAACTTAATCTGATCAAGGTCACACAGCCTAATAAAGTTCTGGAAACTTGACCCTAGGTGTGCCTGATGCCAAAGCCTAAATGCTCAAATTCCACCCCTACCTCCTTTAAGATGCCTTCCATTTCCAAACTTCAAATATTCTATCATGTTAAGAAATACCTATGGCCTTCAACATCATGTGCCAGACCAGTTGTGAGGCCTTTTTCTCACCCCACAGTGATATAAGTTCATGAAGAAAAGGTATCATATTGCATTATGTTTGTAAAATAATATGCAGTTTACTCTTTTGTGACACTAAGGTCACATATGGAACACTAATGGTTCCAATTTTATCTTGAACATGCACTTTGGAACCACCTGAGCACATCCAAAATGGCTAATTAAAAAGGGGAGAGGTGGAAGCAACCCAAGTGTCCATCAACAGATGAATGGATAGACAAAAGGTGGTCCAAACATACAATAGAACATAACTTTAAAAAGGAAGGAAATTCTGGCACATGCTACAATGTGGATGAACCTGGAGGTCATTATGCTAAGTGAAATAAGCCAGTCACAAAAAGACAAAGAATGTACGATTCCACTTATATGAAGTACCTAGAGTAGTCAAATCCAGAGAGACAGAAAGTAGAATGGTGGTTGCCAGGGTCTAGGGGGAGGGAAAATGGAGAGTTGTTGTTTAATGGGTATACAGTTTCAGATTTGTAAGAGGCAAAGAGTTCTGGAGATGGATGGTGGTGATGGCTGCACAACAATGTGAATGTACTTAACACTACTGAGCTGTACACTTAAAAATGGTTACGATGGTAAATGGGTATTTTACCATAATTAAAAATATTTTAAAAAATCAAATATACTAATTACTCAAAAAAGAATAAAAACCACCTCCAAATTTCCAACCATTGTCATCTATTTAGCAGATAACTTAGCTGTTACTTGACGGAGCTTTGAGGGCCTGGATGAGGAGCAGGTGAGTTTGATGGAGACAGATCGTCACAGAATGAGTCTGGGCAGGTGCAGGAGCAGCAGGAAGGCCTCAGGGAGGAGGGACACAATTTTCCCAAGTGTTTGTTTTTTTTTTCCAATTCAGAATTAATCAGTTACTTTGGCACCACGTACATGCAATCTAAAAAAAGTTAATTGGTTCAGGAACTAGGTTTTCTTCCTACTTTTCTATTTTTTCTCAGTAAATAACTAAATGTGTGATCCCGAGCAAGCCACTTAACCTCTCTGGATCTCCATTTCTTTATGTAAAATAGGAGAGGACAGGAGACGATGGCATCTAATTTTCCTCCCAGCCATAAAATCCTAATTCTAGGCCAATTACCCGGTTTCCACTCCCCTCCCGCCACCTAACCAGCCTCGCCACCAGACAAAATATAATTTAACTTATCTTTCTTCCTTTCAATATTTCAAATTTTCCTCAAGCAAATTATCTCATTAAATGGAAAATATTTTTCTACATCATGAGGGTTGTATTTTTTTTTGGCCTAAGACGCATTCTTTTCATGAATACAACCACATACTTTGTTTCAATTTAAATGATAAAGGAAAACACCAAATTATCTCCTTGCTCATATTCCTCTTCCTCAAAAGTCACCAACTGTTTCATTACCCTGGAGACTTTCTTCAAGAAAAAAACGAGGAGTGCGATAAGATGAAATGTTTTCTTTCTAAATTCTTTTATAACTTGAAAGGAAATAAATTGTACTAAGAAAGCCTTTCACTTGTGGCACTTGCTGTTTTAAACATCTCGCAACAGAACAGCATAAAATAAAACCGTTAAGACAAAGACAAATGTCGTCTCTTCCATGATAATATGATCTGGTAGGCAACAGGCTATAGGAAGAGGAGAATTGAGTTTTAGCTTCTTACTTTCTTACTTGTTCTCTGTCAAGTACTCTGTTGGTATTCAGCTGCTCTGCACAGGTACAGCCATTGTCTTGTTCATGCTGGCCCCTCTTCTGATTGATCGAGAGGCCTCTTCTGATTGATTAGGCAGCTGTTCTGATTGATTGGTACCCATGCCATACAGTTGTTAAATATTTCATTATTGCCCCTGCCCGTAGCTCAACAATCGAAATACTGTGGTTGCTGACTTGTTTATTTGGAATAAGTAACAGAATAAAACACTATGAGTAAAGAAAACAAAGAGAAGAAGGAAAAAGGAAGAGAGGCATGAGAGGGATTAATGCTGGCATACTTTGCTATTTCATACTTACCACATACAGATTCCATCAGCTAGATTTTGAAATTAACATGCTTTGTAAGCTACTATGCGTAGGACTCTATTCCTTAGACAAGTAAACTGAATTAAACAATACCTCGTTTTCATTCTGTTTACACTACAGTTTATTGTGTTTGAACTAGCACAGCCCGCTTGTCAAAAAACCTGAACGGTAGAGTGCTAGGGATAGCATAAACCTCCTTTCTGTCCATGAATTAAGTGCTTGTCCTTGATATTTAAATAGCACTTTCCAGGGCATCAGTGAACTCTTTAGTGTCTGGGAAGAAGTAATTTATTACCTGGAAATCCAGGTTCATTCACCTCCCATGGATGAATAGTTTGCATTTAGGAAGTAGTGTAGGTCGTTCATCAATGGATTTGACCAATGTTACCCTCATTTTGTTTAAAAGATTTCTCATGATTATGTAAACATCAACTTTGATACGTTGGTTAACCTGTAAGAAAGAGTCCTCTGTAATTGCTAAGCTTCTATGGACTTCCTCCACTTCCAAATTGAAAAAATTATCATTGTTTCTTAATTCACACGCTACCTTATTCCCAAATAGGTTTTCAAAAGATTACAAAAGTAAAGTATAGTGAGTGAGTAAATGAGAAAGGCCATATGTGAGGCCATTCCCACCTCCCAAGAAAAAAATATATCTAATAAAATCTCATATATGTGTTAGAAATACAACAGAAATGAAAAGAAGAGTACCTAATCAGTTACATAGTTCATTTTGTCTGTTTGATAAAAATGCACTAGCTGATTAGAGGAAGCACTCTTCTTGGAACAGAGGCTTGAGAGAAGTTCTTCTTTGGATCCTTTAAGATAGCACAGTGTAAGTGAACCATGTTCTCAAAAAACATCCTCATGAGCAGGCCCCGTGGCTTGGCGGTTGGGTGCGCGCGCTCCGCTGCTGGCAGCCCGGGTTCGGATCCCAGGCGCGCACCGACGCACTGCTTGTCTGGCCATGCTGGGGCCGCGTCCCACATGCCGCAACTACAAGGATGTGCAGCTATGGCGTACAACTATCTACTGGGGCTTTGGGGGGAAAAATAAACAAATAAAGCTGTGGTTCATCTCGCCTAACTTTAAAAAAAACAAAAACAAAAACAAAAAAACATCCTCATGAAAGACTTGGACTTCTCTGACTATGATAGAGTAGCTTGCATCATACTGACCTTCCTACTAAGAACAGTTATAAAAGGGATAAAATACAAAAACATCTTTTCGTAGGCATCAAAACAAGTGAAGCAGTCACAACAAGATCTTGGACAAAAGAGAAGTATAAGGAAGTAAGCCAATATCTTGCCACCTTCTCTGTAAAACATTTGCTGGTTTCTAAATTTCCCATGATGAGAAGCCAAGCATACAGCAGTATTTAAATCAGGCCCAAATGTAGATAAGGCTCGGCAAGTGCAAATCCTCAGGTACAGCCCCTTGAATACAGCTCCTCTCAGTCTGAAGACCTGTGACCTAAAGACACAAATTATCTGCTCCCCACACACCCAACATACAAGAGTAATATCGGAGTATTATAGCTGTGATAGACACTGTCAAAGTAGGGGCCAGAGAGTCGGGGTGGGGTACACAAGGAGACAAGAGTCACATAACAGTCACTAGTCTGAAGCAATTGTGAAATCCATTTGGGCATATGTTTGCCAGTTCCTTGATTAGGGCTCAGTTCTGGGAGTTGTTTTATAAGGCTCTTGGTTCCACCCTCTGGAACTGTGTCTCCTCCCTCTTGGTTATTGATTCCAAACTTCCTTTACTACAAGAAATGATCCATATTTGCAGCCAAGTAGCTCTGTCAACCTGCTTCCTGCCCATATAAGATTAGGGACCCAGAGGCTCTTTTCATTTTGAACTACCTCCATCCATTTTAGTCCAAGCTTATGGTACTTCTGTCATTACAATTCTCTAAAGATCTTTGGGCTTCCTATGAATAGTAGTGGGATTCATCCCACTAGACAAAAGCTCCACTCAGAAATCTTTCTGAAAGAGACTGTAGTCTGCCTTGTGCTGAAAGTCAGGGTGCTGAGGAATAAAACCCTTAAGATTCTAAGACAATTTGTGTCTAATTCTAACAGTCCATAAGGCACATCCTTAAATCTTTCTGAAATCTTAACAATGTGTCTTACAGTTGCACCCTTCAGATCATCTTTATCCTGAGATTAGGTCTTACATTAAGAGCCTTTGTAATATGGAGAGGCTGGGAATAAAATACAGTTTACTTTTGTGTGTGTGTGTGTGAGGAAGATCAGCCCTGAGCTAACATCCATGCCAATCTTCCTCTTTTTGCTGAGGAAGATCGGCCCTGAGCTAACATCTGTTGCCAATCTTCCTCCTTTTTTTTCCCCCTCTTTCTCCCCAAAGCCCCAGTAGATAGTTGTATGTAGTTGCACATCCTGCTAGTTGCTGTATGTGGGACGACACCTCAGCATGGCTAGACAAGTAGTGCGTCAGTGTGCGCCCGGGATCTGAACCCAGGCCGCCAGTAGCAGAGTGCACGCACTTAACCGCTAAGCCACAGGGCTGGCCCCCACAGTTTACTTTTATACCTAGTAAGCACTGGTTCTTTTATATTTTCCCTAATTTCTGCCTGAAACTGGAAAATTCCTCCTTAGCATCTCTCTCTCTCTCTCTCTTTCTCTTGTGTAATACTTTATCATACATGGCTAAAAATAACCAATTAGCACTTTTGATATTCTTTCTGGAAATTTCCTTACATGGTTTCACTATTTCATTAGGGACATCTTCTATTGTCCATCTTGTATCAGGCAACAGTCATCCCAAATTTCCTGCCACTGCGTAACATGGGTTGTCTTTCCTTCAGCCTCTAATAGTAGCCACTTCACTGTCCTTCCAGCTGCATCAACAATTCCTCCGAGGATCTTCCAGCCTTCTCCTGCCTCCTGGTCCCAAAGCTGATGCCACATGTTTTCAGGTTTTGTTTCAACCATATCCTACTTCTAGGTATTATTTTTTGTTCCATTTATCTATAACTGCATAACTGACCATCCTATAACTTAATGTCTTAAAATAATTTGTTCTTAGCTCTCATAGTTCTGTGGCTTGACCAATTTCAGCTACACAGTTCTTGCTTGGGGTCTCTCTCACAGCTGCAGTCAGATAGTGGCAGGACTGTAGCCATCTGAAAGCCTGATTGGGCTAGATTTCCAAATAATTTATTCACTCATTTCTGGCATCTCAGATATTCATATATTCCCTCCTTCTCTCTCTCTCTCCCTCCCGCCTTCCCTTCCTCCCTCTTTACTCTCTCTCTCTCCCATCCTTTCTCTCTCTCCCGGAACTTATCCTCCAGGGTCTTCCAGGGCCTCTCTATGTGGCTTGATTCTCATAGCATGGTGGTGTCAGACTAGATGCGCTTCTGACCAGTGAGCTTCTCAAAGGAAACGTCCCAGGAGTGAGCATCCCAAGTGTTCCAAGAGGCCAGATAAGCAGCAAGACTGATGCCTGAGCCTCAGTGTCAAAGCCGATGTATTCTATTGGTCAAAGTGAGTCACAGGGCTGTCCCAGATTAGTGGCGAGGGACAAAATAAGGGCAAAAATACTAGGAGGCATGACTCATTAGAGGGACATCGTTGGGGACTAACCAATATAGTAAAACCATTGAAAGACAGAGACAAACAAAACTCTGAAAAGCAGTCAAATAAAATACGACACTTTACCTTCAAAAGGAGCAAGAATAGGACTGATGCTGACTTTTCAAAAATAAAATGATGGCGTCCAGAAGATAATGGAATAGCATTTTTAAGTGCTGAAAGAAAATAACTGCCAACCTGGAATTATATATCTAACAGAAATATCTTACAAAAATGAAAAATGTAAAAAGGTATATTTTACAATAGCATCAAAGAATATCAAATTCCTACAGTTAAATCTAAAGAAATATGTGCAAGACTTCTATACTGAATAAGAGGCTTTTTAATAGACTTATAGATTCAGTGCAATCAAAATCAAAACTCAAGCCAATATGTTTACAAAATTCACTGATTCTTCTTATGGAAATGAAAAGAGTCAAAAATAAACAGAATAATCTAGAAGAACAAAGCTAGGGGCTTATTCTACCATATATCAACACCTATTATAGAGTCAGGATGGTAATGATGCAGGAATTGACAAACTGACCTATGGAACATAATGGAAACATCAGACACAGACCCACACATACATGGTCACCTGGTTAATAACAACGGCGAAACCGCCATTCAGTAGCGAAAGATTCACCTTTTCAAGAAATGCTGCTGGGTCCATTGGATACCCATGTGGGAAAAAAAGTGACTCAAGCCCTGTTATGGGCTGAATTGCTTCCCGCTAAAATTCATATGTTGAAGCCCTAACCCCCAATGTAATTGTATTTGGAAACAGGGCTGTTAAGGAGGCAATTAAGGTTAAATGAGATCACAGGATGCGGCCGTAATCCGATAGCACTAGTGGCCTTAGAGGAAGAGGAAGAGACACCAGGAGTGCACATGCACAGAGAAAAGGCCATGTGAGGAAACAGCAAGAAGGTGGCCAACTGTAAGTCAGGGAGAAAAGCCTCAGAAGAAAGCAAGCTGCTGGCACCTTGACTTTGGACTTCTAGCCTTCAGAGCTGTGAGAAAATAAATTTCTGTTGTTTAAGCCACCCAGTCTGTGATATTTTGTTACGGCAGCCCTAGTGATCTAATACAGATTTTGGTACTGTGAGGTGGGATGCTACTGCAACAAATTACCTAAACACGTGGAAGTGGCTTTGGAGCTGGGTAATGGGCAGAGGCTGGAAGAGTTTTTTTTTTTTTTAAGATTTTATTTATTTATTTATTTTCCCCCAAAGCCCCAGTAGATAGTTGTATGTCATAGCTACACATCCTTCCAGTTGCTGTACGTGGGACGTGGCCTCAGCATGGCCAGAGAAGCGGTGCGTCGGTGCGCGCCCGGGATCCGAACCCGGGCCGCCAGCAGCAGAGCACGAGCACCTAATCACTAAGCCACTGGGCCAGCCCTGGAAGAGTTTTGAGACACATGTTAGAAAAAGGCTACAGACTGCTGGTAGGAATGTGGATGTTACAGGTGATTCTGGTGAAGTCTCAGGCAGAAATGAGGAACATGATATTGGACCACGGAGAAAAGGTGATCCATGTGGTAAAGAACTTGGCTGAATTGTGTTCTAGTGTTTTGTGGAAGGTAGAACTTGCGAGCATGAAATTAGATATTTAGCTGAGGTGATTTCTAAGCAAAATGTTGAAGGTGTGACCTGGTTTCTGTTTGCCTATAGTGAAATGTGAGAGAAGAGAGGAGAGAGATAAACTAAAGGAATTGTTAAGCAAAATGGAACCAGAAATTAAAGATTTGGAAAATTCTCAGCCTATCCATATTGCAAAAAATGAGACAGCACTTTCTGAAGAGACCACCAAGGGTGTGGTTGGACAATCACTCCATAAAGAGATTATCCATGGATCTAAGCAGCCACCTCAGTAGAAGCCAGGCATAGAGATAGGATGATACCAGGAGAAACACTGCCAGCTTGGACCAAAGGAGACAGATTCCAGACAAAATGAAGGAAGGCTTTTGGACTTCTGGGATTCTACAAGACGGGACAGTAGAGATATTTGGCTGAGGAACATGCATTATTCTTCAAAAAAAGGGATGAATGATGCCACAGGTGGTTTAGAGATGGGCAGGACTGCCACTGTCACCACAGGCCCAGAGGGCACAGGCCCAGGGGACAAGGCTGTCTTCTCTTTGGCTTCAGAGGGCCAGGCTGCTGCCACCTAGTGCCTCAGATAACAGGCTGACACCCAGAGCCTTGGGACTAGACCACCAGCCAAAGCCTCAGGAGCAAGGCTGCTGCCTAGAGCTGTGGAAGGGACCCTGCTGTCCAGTGGGCCCAGAGAGCAGAGCATCAAGCCAAAGAGGATTGTTCTTGAGCCTTAAGATCTAATGGAATTTGCCTTGCTAGGTTTTGGACTTGCTTGGGACCTGTCATCTCTTTCTTCTTTCCAATTTCTCCTTTTGCAATGGAATGTCTATCCTATGCCTGTCCCACCATTGTATTTTGGAAGCACATAACTTGTTTGGTTTCACAAGTTCACAGCTGTAAAGGAGTTTTGCTTCAAGATGTATCATACCTCCAGTCTCATCCATATCTGACTTAGATGATATTTAGATGAGACTTTGGACTTAGAGTTGATGCTGGAATAGGTTAGGACTTCTGAAGCTGTTGAGATGGAATGAATGTATTTTGCATGTGAGAAGCACGTGAATTTTGTGCTAAAATATTCATAGCTGCACTATATGTAATCAACCAAAATTGGCAACAACTCAAAAGTCTATTAATAGTAAAATGGATAAATGAATATTGGTATATCCACACACCAGAATACTACAGGGGTTAGCATCCACTCTCTATAACTATGCAACAATATGAGTGAATCTCACAAATGTAACTGAGCAAAAGAAGTCAATCACAAAAAAAGCATATAACACATGATTCCACATACACAAAATGCAAAAGCAGTCAAATGTAATCTGTGATGTTAGGAGTCAGGAGAGTAGATACCCTTTGATGGGAATAGTGACCAAGAGGAGCATGAGGGGCTCCTGAAATGCTGGTCATGTTCAGTTTCTTGAGCTGGGTGCTGGTTACACAGGTGTATTCAGTTTGTAAAAATTCATTGAGCTGCATGTTTATTATCTGTGCACTTTTCTGTATGTATATTATACTTTGAAAAAATTTTTGCTGAGGAAGATTTGCCCTAACATCTGTGCCAGTCTTCCTCTATTTTGTATGTGGGTTGCCGCCACAGCACGGCTGACGAGTGGTGTAGGTCCATGCTGGGGATCCAAATCCGCGAACTTGGGCCATTGAAGCAGAGAGTGCTGAACTTAACCACTAGGCCGCAGGGCCAGTCCCAATACTTTGATAAAGTTTTTATAAATGAAGAAGAAATAAAGATGTTTTCAGATAAAGTAAATACAGAGAATTCATAGCCAGCAGGTTCGCAGTAGAAGAATTATTACTGTGAGTTCTTCAGGCAGAAGAAAACGATCCCAAATGGAAATAAAAGAAAGCACAGAGAGGGGCTGGCCCAGGGGTGCAGTGGTTAGGTGTGCGCGCTCCGTCTTGGCGGCCCAGGGCTCGCAGGTTCGGATCCCAGGCGCGCACCAATGCACTGTTTGTCAAGCCATGCTGTGGCAGCGTCCCATATAAAGTAGAAGAAGATGGGCACAGATGTTAGCCCAGGGCCGGTCTTCCTCAGCAAAAAAGAGGAGGATTGGCATTGGATGTTAGCCCAGGGCTGGTCTTCCTCACACACATACACACAAAAAAGCGTGGAGAATAACAATGTAAATACGTATGTCAAACTAAATAAATATTGACTATATAAAACAATTAAGAATATTATCTTATAAAGTATATGTAGAATTAAAATGCATGACAACAACACAAAAGATAAAGATATAGGATCAATGCAGACTGTTCTATACTCTTACATTTTCCAGGAAATGGTAAAAAGTACTAATTCATAGTAGATTCTTATAAATCTAGTATGTATGTTGTAATCCCTAGGGTAAACACTAAAAGGATAATGAAATAATTTATAATCAAAGGCAAGTAAATAAAGGAGGAAAATGGAATAGCAATAAATAAAAACTTGATTAGTTCAAAAGAAGGCATGAAAGAAAAAGGAACAAAGAAAACAGTAAAATATTAGACTAAGTACATGCAATAGTAATTACATTAACATAAATGAACTAAATATTCTAAGATTAAAATTACCAGACTAGATTTAAAAAAAATAAAAACTATGCTGCTTGTAACAGACATACTTCTAATATATGGACACAAAAATATTGAAAGTAAACAAATGAAAACAGATGTGCTATACAAACACTAAACAAAAGAAAATTGCATGCTGTACTAACACCAGGTAAAGTCAATTTTAAGAAACAGCATTACTAGAGCACAACAATGTGAATATACTTAACACTAGTGAACTGTACACTTAGAAATGGTTACAATGGTAAATATTATGTTGTGTGTTTTCTACAATAGTTAAAATTTTTAAAAAAAGAAAGAAACATTGCTAGAGATAAACTGGAATTTTATAATGATAAAAGGGTCAATCCATAAGGAAGATAAAACAATTCCAAGTTTGCATCAAAATATATAAAGCAAAAACACAAAAACATCCTTATGATAAATATACAGTCATGTGTTGCTTAACAGTGGGGATACGTTCTGAGAAATATGTTAGGCAATTTTGTCGCTGTGCAAACATCACAGAGTGTACTTACACAAACCTAGATGATATAGCCTCCTACACACCTAGGCTATATGGTACTAATCTTATGAGACCACTGTCATATATGCGGTCTGTCATTGACTGAAACATCGTTATGTAGTACATGACAGTAATTGAGCTTCACAACTCTGCCTCTTGTAACGTTCTCCCTACGTTGGCCTCCAGAATAAACCCACAGCCTAGTCCTGTAAAAGCAGATCCTTGGAAGAGCAGAGTAATTAATTTCAGGTATGCAGATCAATAATGGCCTGGCTTGATCTACAGATACTTTTTAGGGTATCTAGAAAGAATGCACAGACTGCATATCCATCAGATGACCAAAATCCCCTAAAAGGAGAAAAGTAAATGTTAAAATGAATCACATGCAGCTTGTCAGGGAGAGTATTGACATATAAGCTTCTTTTTTTTTTTTGACACTTGACCATTTGAAACACAACTGGCCATGATCCAAGAGGAGACGCTTAGTCACTGGGGGTACACTGTGCTTAGTGATTTATGTGTGAAAAATTGTGCTTAGTGGCTCACAGTTTATGTGTAAATGTGCTTAGTGATATATGTGTGAAACACTTTGTTTAATGGTGCGTAGTACATTTGCTACTGTGTTTATTGATATATGTCTGAAACACTACTGGATCCAAAGAGTGTCACTGTAGGTTTTATCAAAAAGGCAGAAAGACGTGATGAAAAGTGCGTGGGCTTTCAAATCAAACATGCAGGGATTAAAATCCCAGTTTGACAATTTTATAACTTGTATCCTAGGTAAGTCACTTAAGTTCACTGAGTATGTTCCCTTGTCTTAAAATGGGGTAATAATGTCTTCTTTCAGGTGTCGGCAAGGATTAGAGATAAGGGACATAAAGAATCAGGCCTGTGGGTGGCACACAATATGACATTCACAGCCCAAAGTCACTTCTCCTTGTGGAAGATCTCAAGGCTTCCAAGCCAAGTTCATCCCATCCAAGTTAAGCACAATTCCTAACACAAACTCCACAGGCCTTCAGACAAGGTCTTCTCCACAGACATGAATTTATGCCTAAGGTTTTGCAACACAAACAATAGACTTAAAACATACTGATATTCAAAGAGTGACTTAGCTATATATGATGTCATTTAAATTTTCCTTTATCCCCCTTTGCTGAAGAAGTAGTAAAGCTTGCTTCTTCCTTTCACCCAGAATTAGTCAAGAAAGAAGTGTGATTTTTGCCTTCAGCATGCCTATATTGCTTTTAAAATAAAATATCGATATAAAAGTGTGCTAAATCGATTTAAATGAAATTTTCATTTACATAACACTTTCCTCTGATAAATCATCTCATTATTTAACAGGCGCTTCCTGAAAGTCTGCCAGTGTCAAACGAGATGCTCGCTAAGGCTCTATATATAGGGGAAACGAAAAAGTTGCTCTGCTTTCACTTTAGATTGGCTGCATAAAGAGCAAACTTTTGATACCCCCTAAATTTACCAGATCTTAAGTATAAAAAGAAAAAGGAGAAGGGAAGTATGAGTAAAATAAGATCATAGTGGATATTTTCCATTTTCCAAACCACCCCAACCCAAGCCCCTAAAAAACTTAGGGTGAGAAGTTCTTTCAACCATCAGGACAACCATCTCCACTATCAAGGCTAGTGGGAAATCCACCATCTTTCCAGGCTGCTGTGGACTCAAGCGTTTGAGGGGGAGCTCACCAAGCAAAGAGCAGATGGCTATGGAAGAGATCCCTTCTGACAGACAACTGGGCCCCAACTGTCCCCAAGCTCAGCTGTCTCCTTCCCCTGAGGGCAGAGCAAGCATTTAGAAAGAAGGAAAGCTCCATAAAGGGGGCTCCATCGGATGTGGACAAGCTTTAGGGCTGATAGAATATGTATTTTATGACCTTTTTCTCTTAAAGTAATCTTAGTAACTAAAATTGCTAGCCCTCAGTCTATGAAACATTTTTTCACTAAATCCCTTCTCTAGTTTGCTTTAGAAAGCATAGGTTCTAGCTAAGATAGCTGTTTAAAAAAACAACAACACAAAAACTCATGGCATACAACTGGATTCTTTCAGTTTTCTGTATGCTTATGGTTAAATGAAGACGATAAATGTGACTCTTGTAGTCAATAATCTTGAAACTTTTTAAAAACATAAACTTGAATATCTAGGTCAATCATTTCCCAAGTTTTATCTTAGTCTTTCTGAGGGAATGTGGGCAATTGTTTGCATGGTATTATAAGTATGACGGTGCAGGACCCCAGAAAAAAAAAAATAGTAGCCTTAAGGGAGCAAGTCCATATTAGAGCAGAAAGGTAAAACTCATATCTACTCCCTACCCCAGTTTACTCCTGGTCTCTAGAAAAAATATTAATAGAAACTACAACTCCAAACTTTGTACTTGTTGCTTGATTTATTTGACCACTTTTCTAAAACACTGGTTTGGTCAAATCGCAAAAGAAGTCAAATTTATATGTTTGACTTTCCTCAATACAGAAAAGTGCTAATAAGTAGGAAAAAATGAACAACAATCAAGTGGCAAAAAGAGAGAGAGAGAGAGAAGGAAAAGATTCAGATAATCCACAAAGCTGAAATAAGTCCCAGAATTAATGAATGTAAATTATATGTACAGTGAGCTAGGTGAAGACTGGGTTGCTAAGATGTATATATAAACAAGGACACATTATCATTGGAGGCGTTATAAAGCTGTTCAGTGTATAATGCACTATCTTAACATGAGTTATTGTGCACTGAGCATTTCCAAAATACATTTTCATAGTTTCTTAGCTTGCAGAGGGTTTTGTTACCTTTAGGGAACATTATAAAAATAAGTCAAATGTCATTACCATAACCAGAGAGAGGAGGCAAAAGAAAGTTAAATACCTTGGGCACTTTATATTTTAAAAAGTAGTTTTCTTTTACATTAGAAATTTAGTGGTGTGTGGATTATGGAAGAGGAGAATAGGTTTCAAAAGGGTTAAAGTCCCCTCAAAGAATCATTGAATTACAAGCAGAAACCCTGACCAGGCCACTAACTGTTTCCTAGTATTTTATGTAAAACTCAAGATTGAATTTGCCAACAGACATGGAAAATTAAATTCCCTCGAGAAAGTTCCAAGAGCCTACATTTTGCTACAGGAGAAATAGAACATTAATGGAAGTTGTACAATATCTGTCTTTTTTAATCAAAATCTCAACAGGGCCCTGAATAGTAGCATGCCTCAAAGGAAGCACCACTGAGAGAGGAAGAAAAGCTCTACTTTGTGCAAGACCTGCCATGTCTATTAGGAGCATGCATGATGGATGAGTGATGCTCAGCCAGAGAACAGGTCCCATCTTTGAGTAATTGAACATGCATTTAGACTGTTCATATGCTCCTGGTGATTTGAGCAAAAAAACCTACCAAAATGGGTTATTAAGTACTTTGATTTCTAGGCCTATAGAACTAATAAAATGAACAACTAACAAGCTAAAGGAAAGACAGTAGGGCAAGGTGGAATGTTCGGTGAACCCAGAAGATGTGGTCTGGCATTGAAGCTCCACCATTCATTAGCTCTATGACTTGCATAAGTAATTTAACCTCAATTTTCTTATGTGTTGAAGAAAGATAATAATGCTACCTGCTTCACAGGATTGCAGTATCACTGTGCACATGAAGAGCTGGACTGATTTAGTTATTACTACATCATCATGCCTGATGTAGACATTTAATTAGGAAACGCTCTGGTGTGTCCAATGCAGGGATCAGGGTGGCACACTGCCTGGGGAAGGACCAGCAGGTTGTCCCCTAGGAGGCCTCAGGGACTTGTATTCATTATCTTTACCGATTTATCATAATACAGAATCCAGCCCTCAGATAGGCAGACTCAATCCCTGATTTTTCAGCACTACGTAAATAGATCCTTTTCTGAATAGCAGAATCACTTCAACCAACCTCATGGTACTGATGTATAAAAGCAAAATCACAATTTAATTAATTTACAACGAAAATTCTAATTTGCACAGGAACAGAATGCCTGCTTCTATAGGTCCAGCCCATTCTCTCCCTGAAAACAGACCTACGTGGACAACCAAGTCCATGGGAGGAGGAAGGTTGCTTGGGGACAAGGACTTAGGCGAGCAGGTAATTGACACATTGCAGATGTTCATCTCTCTAAAGGCCCTCAGGTGTATTCTGGCCTCAGGACTATCAGAGAAGCGGGCCTGGCTGTGCACCTGTCCCATCTCCATTTTAGGGAAGGCGGACCATTGAGACTGGGGCAGGAAGTTCAAGCAGGAAGGTGGCAGGAGATAGAACTGAAAAGGAAGCATGGACTAGAGCATTTGCCTTTTATAAAAAATGTCTACCAAAATATCTATGAATGTCTGCGAATGCCTTCTGGGCCTTAAGTGGGGGCAGTTCTATAGGTTTTCCTGGCTTCAGGTTAAAAGGACAATACCTTTCAGGTTGCATCCTTTCTAGAAGACTCTCTCCCATTATTTAGAAATGCCACACTGTCAATCACCTTCCCAGCTACAGTGGCCTGAGTTGGAAGCTGATCATTTACCGTTTTACTATCTCATGCCTCTTGCGGGGCGTTACAACAGCTCCGGGGGCTGACAGGAGTACACGAGGTGCAGAACAGGTGGCCTGCAAGCTCAATTAAATGGCACATTAACATTCACCAAAGCAGGTAAAAGTGAGATGCCAAGTTTTTGTGAGTTTTCCAAAGAATTCTTGAACTAAAGAACCAGTGCATTTGTTGTTACTGGACTCTGACCATTCCATTTAGACGTCCTCATGTGCCTGTCAAGTTCACTGCTGGCTTGAAATATAGCCATAAGACAAAATTACCGACTGATCTAACCTTACAGGAACTACTGCACAAAATGTTTCCACTAAAGGGTCTTTTTTTTTAATCAGAGACTCATAACACTGTCAAAAATACTGTAATCCCCAGGGGACTTTAACTATTATTGTTCACCTATTTGAAAAGTTAGTTTAAAAAAATAATAATAGCCAACCAAAAGAGATGGAAAAAATAGTAATTGCACCAAACAGAAAGAAATAAAGAGAAAAATGTAGGAATATTTGGAATAAGAAACTACATCAATTTAAACAATGCCAGGGGAAAATGAAAAATGTCTCTGATGTTAATAATAAATATTTATTAAATAATTACTACATGCAAAGTATTGCTCTAAGCATTTTATATGTACTATCTCATTTAGCTATCACAAAATCCCTATGAAGTAGGTATTATTATCCCCATTTTAGGTGAGGAAACCAAAAACAAAGAGATTCAGTATTTCTTTTGAGAAAGAAGACATTATTTCACTGTTACTTCAGGCCGCTTTTTACATGAATAGTAGTATTCGAGTACAGGGCAAGATTACACATTCTGTGTTATGCGAGGTCGGAAGGCATCGCAACTTGTCAAACAGTAAACAAGTCCTGGATGACCAAGGCAGCATGCACTACTCTTTAAGAAAACCAGGCACACTGTGGAAACTGTTGTGTAATGCACAGGTCAGGTCATTCCCTTAAAATGTAATGCTGCACTGTCAAGAGCTCAAGAAAGCTTGAGAGAATTCAGTTAGCCTGTAAAGTCCGTTTTAGCCCAATCTTCCAACACCACATTACAAAAGGGCTCCTTTGTACAACATCCAACAATAAGAATCAATGGACATTAAATTAAGATGAGTAAGAGTTTGAAAGAGGGTGATAGAATAGGCAGCTGGCTAAGGTTTTTCCTTCCACTACAGCTAAATATTTCATCTTCCTCAAGCAAGTGAAATGACTAGCCCACACCTAATTAAACTGTACAGTGATTGCGCTGTGCTACCTTTAAAGAATGACAGACATATGGCCTCACCAGTAGTAAGCCACAGAAATCAATAGCTGACATTTACTCGATGAAATACAAATTGAGATTAGCTAGCTTCACTTCTTATTCAGCAAATTCAAGTCTGCAATCAATTCCTGTGCATGTGTAGACTATGGAAATTGGTTTTAAATGGATTTGTTTCTTCCTTAGCTAATTACAGTATACGAGTAAATGAATAATCAATTGCTAATTCTACTCTTACCGTATGTATTTCAATGAGCAAAAGAAGTCTGTCAAAGATGGATATCATTATGGTCTTTTCAAAGAGAAGCTACTAACTGTTCCTCATACATTGTAATACATCAGCTATTTAATGATAATTTAAAAGACTGTCTTATTTTTTGAACAAATATAAAACTTCCCCTGCTGTTATTAGTTAAGCTTATAGCAAGTTCTCAGTTGTACCAAGAGCCTGCTTAGAAAAATAGAACTTAGCAGACTGTCTAGCACAACACAGGGCCCTCAGTCAATGTTAGCTGTTTTTGATGTAGCCGGCGCTGCACAATGGGTAATAGTGGAGTCAGAAAATTCGAGGTTCAAATCCTAGATCCATCACCCTTTGACCCAACAATTCTACTCCTGGGTATACGGCCAACAGAAATAAGTGTTTATGTCCACCAAAAAATGCGTAAATTAATTCACTATTCACAAAAACTAAAAACTTGAAATCATCCCAATGTCCATCAACTGTGGAATGAATAATAAATTGTGAAAATTCATAAATGAAAGACCAAACAGCAGCGAGAAAGGATGAACTACTGGTACGCACAGTATGGATGAAGCTCATAGACATACTGTTGAGCTAGGTACCAAAGAGAATATACCGTGCAATCCTATTTATGTGAAGTTCAAGTACAGGAAAAAGTAATGGATGGTGAAAGAGGTTTGAATAGTGATTACTTTGGGAAGAGTTATTGCCTGGGAAGGTGCATGAGGAAGCATTCTAGGGAGCTGGAAATGTTCTATACCTTAATCTGGGTGATGGTTACGTGAGTGTGTACACACAAAAGTGTGTCCCACTGTAAACCTAAAATTCATGCACTCCAATGTTCTATCACAATTCCTTCACTTACTGTATGACCTCAGATAAATTATCCTCTCTAAACCTCCATTTCCTCATCTATAGAATGGGGATGATCACATAACTAGGATGGTTGTGAGGCATAAATACAATAACTCATCTAAATCATTTGGCACAAAGTCTTGTATACAATAAGTGTTTGATAAATGTTGCCCACTATTATTTCTCACCGAGAATGCAGTCATAAAAAGGCAGGATTCAGGAATTACAAATTGCTTGAGAAAGAATTAAGGTAGAAGCTAACATCACAAACACATGTGAACCTGGTATTAAGAAAAACAAATACGTCTAATCCTACCTTTATAAATTTGAGGGAAAGTTTTAGCTTCTTGGCTTCTAAATAACGTTGTCCACAGAATTCATTTGCATAACAAATTACTCTAATGAAGTTGAAATATTATTCGATGTAACCCAAAAGATAAGCATACATTTTACTTTTAAAGTATGTCTCATGTAAAGCTAGATACATTCATATTTGCTGCAGTCTCTCTGAGGCCTAGGCCACCTGTTCTAGAGAGCCGACACTTGGAACAGCATCTTGACTCTGAAGACACTACAAGGATCTGGAAACCAATTTATACAGCAGTGATTTTTCTATAGGAGGCCAGCGGCCAAAGGAGTTAGAAGTACTTACAGCTTCTTGCCTGAGCAAGGCTAAAGAATGAATTACTGGTCTTGAAAACTGCTGAATTATTTCTTGGGCGAGTTTAAGAGTAAGAGTAGGTTGGTTTTATCATGACTATCACTACAAAATCTCTAAGGTTATAGGACTGAATATGAGGACTACAAATTTAAGGAGCTAGTGCGAATAGCAGAGGAGCCTTTAGAAATTTCCCAGGCCTGCAGAAAAACTTATGTTACTGGGAATTCTTGTCTCTAGACATTTTTCAAATATTTTAATGTGCCAATCTATTTTGAAATACTTATATAAACCAATAAAAGACTAACTGTCATGAAACAGGGAAATGTAGAGAACAGATAAGAACACACAGTCCCCCATATATGTGCTGAGCAAGAACGGTGGGTCACTGGCTGTCCTAAACACCCCCAGCCCAGGGAGGTGGTCCTCCTGCCTACTCCTTCTAGATCAGTGCTGTCCTATTAGAACTGTGATCGTGGAAATGCTTTATAGCTGCTCTGTCCAATACCATAGCCACTAGCCATGTGTGGCTACTGAGCAACTAAAATGTGGCTAATGTGATCAAGGAACTGAATTTTTCATCATATTGAATTTCAATTCATTTAAATTTAAGCAGCCACATGTGGCTAGTGATTATTGTACTGGGCAGACAGCTCTTCTCTGTCAGATCCTGATGAGCCCAGACTCTTCCAGTTGGGGAGACACTAGTGTCCTGCACTTGCAGACTCAATTCTTCCAGAGTCTAAGCCAATCTTGAAGAAAACAAGACACAATCCAGATGCTTCCATCCCATCACCCAGCCTTGCTGCCCCTAGATCTGGCCCGGCCACAGATGAGGTCCAGCTGCTCACGTAACCTGCAAGTCACTGCATGTTGGGTCTAACCCCTTCTTTTGCCCCTGGCCTTCTGACTCAGTTTCCACCTAGCCTCCTGTTCACAGCTAGGAAAGGAGTCTTGCTGGGAATCTAACCCAGACAACTGAGGCATTACGACTCTCTCTAGCTCTTTTTACCCCTGTTCCCTGCAGTCCTGCCTCCGACTGAGCTGCTGCTGTGAATGGGCTAAGTGCCCAAAAGCACATCACCAGCTACCTCCATTTGATTTTCACTCATTTCCAGAAGCTGCCACTGCTCTACCGTTAAGCACCCAGCAACACTCTCAGATGTCAGGCTAGAGAAACGATTTGGGTCCCCCCACCCCAATGTGGTGCCTGTGCCACAGCTTCATCTTTCTCCCGACTGGGCCTATGGTTACAGTGAGGGCCAGAGTCTTAATCCAGTCTAAAGTCATTCAAACTTAAATCATGTTCCCAGTAGAACCGCAAACACACAAACGTAAATGAATAGCTGGACTGAATATTTTAATTACATTCATAAATGATACTAGAATATAAAATATATGTTCACTTATATTTGTGACAAGACGACTACAGCTAAGACTCTTTGGTACAATATCCTGGATTATATAAAATCATCATGGGCTCTGACACTGACTGTTGACATAATTTAGGGAAATGTCTATCAAAACTAGGAGGCTTGTGTATGCAACTTGGCTTATAAATACTTGACAGAAACATAAACGTGTATATTCCCCAAGCATAACTGTCTATGTGAGTTGCAGCATTTCAGAATGAAGTGGCTATTTCAGAGGTATGTGAAGGTGATCCATCTACTGAAGGATGATTTAATTCATCATTCTGTCTGAGAAGGGGGGGAGGTGGCATTGCTGGCCTGCAGTTTTGAACTCTGTCATATACACTTGGCAGCCCTTCACTTTGGAAGGCATAGACTTGAAAATAACATCCTTTGAGTTCTGAGTGTTCTAGTTGGAAATTCATATTTCTCAGCTGGGAAACGTGAGGGCAAAGCGTACTTGTAGAAAGTGCAGTCCTGTAGCTATTTCCCAGATGTGATGAAAGGTTCTTGCTGCTTTGAGATTCCTCGATTAATCTTTCAGGATCCGTAAATGTTTTTGTTCTGAATGATCTGAAACAACTTGGAAATAAAATGGGATAGTTTAAAATATTAAAAAATATCAGAATGCTATGTAGCAACATACTTAAAAATCCAAACAACATTCAGTTGTTCAGCTAATTTTCTAGCTGTTTCTTTCTTTTTTCTTCCTCTGGATTTTCTACCAATGACTTTTACCTCCACCTGCTGGTGTACTGAGGAAATGAAAATAATATTCAAGCAAGTAAATTAAACGATTTGCTGGAATCTCTGATAGAGGATTGGTGGGAGGAATGGTTAAAATTAGAATCTAAAATGAAGTTTCTGAAGATTATCAATGCATTTATTAATCCATTCACTCTCTGTGTTAACTATTAAGAATGAGATGAAAAAATAATAAAAATACTTTCACTAAACTTCTTATCTCCAGCTGTCAACGTCTAATTCAATTATCTTGCCATCACCCATGTGTCATCCTTTCAACAATCCTACTAAAAATTTTACAAGAAAATTTAGCAGAGAGTTGAAGTATAAACCAAACCATAAATCAGAACATCTCATTCAAAGCCAAAGATAGAAACATCCTTAGGAATGTAAATCAGTCCTAAATCTTTAGAAGACCCATAAAATAAGTGTTTAAAAACCTACTGAAAATGCGCCACAGCAGAATGTTAAAATGGGAGTTATAAACCCAGCTCTGCCCTTACAGCTGGGTGGTCTTGATCAAATTACTCCAACAACTCTATGCCTCAGTTTCCACATATGTGAAATGGAGTTAAATGATAGTACCTACCTAATAGCATTTTTATGAGGACTTAGTGAGTTAATATTTGTAAAACACCTAGAACAGTTCCTGGCACATAGTAAGTGCTGTATAAATGCTTAATCCATAAATAAAATGTAGCTGTTGACTATAGGTAAGAGGAAATGTCGTCATTGTTATTACCAAGAAACTATACTCTCTCAGATCAAATGCATTGCCTTGGTCACAGGCTCGTTTGCCATGGCAGCACCTTGAGCTATCATGAATTCAGAGAGCCTGCCTGTTGTTATGAAGAGGAAACCGAATTAAGGCAAGAAGAAACTGGTTATTCTCTGAATAGAGAATAAACAGTAGGAGTTCCAGGAATTTGATTTTTTTGAAAAGGCTAATTTAACATTAAATGATCTGTAAAGATAAATTTACCATAAAATCAAGTTTTAAGATGACACTCAAATTTTCAAGAAAATAACACAGCACAATGGAACTTCTAAAAACACTGAAACAGGAACCAGCCTGGTGGCATAGGGGTTAAGTTTGCGCATTCCACTTCAGCGGCCTAGGGTTTGCCGGTTCGGAGTCCAGGCGCAGACCTACACACCGCTCACCAAGCCATGCTGAGGCGGCATCCCACATAAAAGAACTAGAAGGATATACAACCATGACATACAACTATCTACTGGGGCTTTGGGGAGAAAAAAGAAAAGAAAAGGAGGAAGATTGGCAACAGATGTTAGTTCAGGGCCAATCTTCCTCAAAAAATAAATAAATAAATAAAATCACTGACACAATTTTACCCGAATCTAAAATGTGATATTAGGGGCCGGCCCGGTGGTGCAAGTGGTTCAGTGCGTGCACTCTGCTGCGGCGGCCTGGGGTTCTCCAGTTCGGATCCCGGGCACACACTGACACACTGCTTGGCAAGCCATGTTGTGGTGGCGTCCCATATCAAGTGGAGGAAGATGGGCACAGATGTTAGCCCAGGGCCAGTCTTCCTCAGCAAAAAAAGAGGAGGACCGGCAGATGTTAGCACAGGGCTTATCTCCTCACAAAAATAAATAAATAAATAAAATAAAATGTGATATTATCATCAGGCGTAGTCATAGAGTTGCAATGTATATGCTGGTTAGACTACACCTTCATTCATCCATTCAGTAATTATTTTTAGTACATATTTGATGCTGGTGATTCAACCTGGAACAGGGAACAAATAATACACAAATAAATACATAAAATCATGTGAGGCAGTGATAAATGCTATGAAGTAAAATAAAGCAGGTTGGAGAGTGACAGGGGAGAGGCAATTTGAGGTATGGAAGACCTCTTTGAGAAAATGCACATTTGAGCAAAGGCCTAAATGAGAGCAAGAAGGAAACAATATGGACGTCTCGAGAAAGAGCTTACCAGGCAGAGGGAACAGCAAGACCCTGAGGTCTGAGACAGAGATATGCTCAGTGTATTCAAGAAAAAGAAAGCCAATAAAATTACCTACATTATCAAGGGGAAGAGTGGTAAGAACTCAGGTGGGAGAAGCAGCCAGGGGCCAGATAATGTAGGACTTTATGGGCCATGTGTGACTTGTTTAGAAATATGGCCCCAAAATTCTTTACTAATTTTCCGGTGTAGAGTTGGGGCCTTTGTCCTCTCCTTTTGAATCTGGGTGGGCTTAAGACTGCTTGGACCAGAAATGACTGGGTCATAAAAGAGGTTATGATGTCTCTCTTGTTTGGTGGAACATCCATGTTTGCAACCCGGAGTTTCCACGAGACTTTCCTGAGGCTGCCATGCTGCGAGAAAATTGAGCCACATGTAAAGGGCACATGTAGCCTCCCCTCCCACCCCCAAGTCAGCAGTCCTAGAATTTGTGTTATCCTAGTCCACATGCCAGACATGTGACTAAATAAGCGTTCAGATGATTCCAGCCACGACCCATCACAGCTTCTTAGCTAGGGCCTCAGACACTGAAGCAGAAACAAGCCGTCCCTGCTATGTCCTGTCCAAATTGACCCAGAGAATATATAAGCATAACAAAATGATTGTTTTAAGCTGCCACATTTTGGGCTAGTTTCTTACACAGCAGAGGTGACTGGGACACCGTGATAAGGATTTTGGATTTCATTTTAAGAGAGAAATCTTTAGAGAGTTGAGTAATGTGATCTGATTCATGAAGTAAGAGGATCACTCCAGTTCCTGTATGGAGAGCAGACTGCAAGAGAGCAAGTGCAGAAGCAGAGAGGCCAGTTTTCAGGCCACTGCAGTGGCTCAAGCAAGAGATGATAGTGCCTGGGGTAGGGTAGCAGCAATGAAGGCAGTAAGAAGAGCACTGATTGAGAATATATTTTCAAAGTAAATCCAAAAGGATTTGCTGATGGATTGGAAATTGTATGTGGGAAGATAAAATCAAAAAAGACAGAGCCAGCCCTGATGGCCTCATGGTTAAAGTTCAGCATGCTCTGCTTTAGCAGCCTGGGTTTCATTTCCAGGTGCAGAACCACACCACTTGTCTGTCAGTAGCCATGCTGTGGTGGGGGGTCACATAGAAGAACCAGAAAAACTTACAACCATACACAGCTATGTACTGGGGCTTTGGGCAGGGGGGGGAATGAAGAAAAAAGGAGGCAGATTGGCAACAGATGTTAGCTTAGGGCAAATTTTCCCCTGCAAAAAAAAAGAGGTACTTGAGCATGCCTCTATTCAGGAAAAAAAAAACACAAAACAATGACATGAAAGATTTGGGCCAGAGCAAGCAATAAGTGAAACAGATGTGTCATTTACTGAGATACAAATGTTAGAGGAAGAATAGGTTTGGAGAATAGAAATCAAGAGTTCAGTTTTGAACATGTAGCATGTCCATTAAACACCCAAATGGAAATATTGAGTAGGCGGCTGGATATACGAATTTGGAGGTCACGAGAGAGACTGGTTCTGTAGTACAGTGTTCACCTCTCAGTGCCTCATTTTAGAAAAGATATTTACAAACTAAAGAATATTCAGAAGAAGGGGACCAGGATGCAGATGCTTCTAGTGTCATCTCATTTAAAAAAAAAAAAACTTGAAGGAACTAAATATAGATTGGACAAAAACATCCATTGTGGTGAAGAGGCGCTTGAATCAGTAGGACATACCATTAGGACTCATCTTTGAGAGTTAGGTGTCTTCTTGGAGGGACTCAAGATCTAGTGCCCACTTTCCTAGAGACTAACACAAAAATACCTTATAATTGACTATGCCTTTGCCCACAGGAGCTACCCCTCCAGAAGCAGCCACCATTACAGAGATTTTGGCCTAAAACAAAATCCACAAACACTACAGGAGATGGATTGAATAGCATGATGTTGTGTCGGTACCAGATTTTCTAAACAAAGCAGAGCCAAACAAAACCATATACTCATCTGCTCCCAGCAAACGGCATCCTGGCCGGTACGAAATTTACCTATTCATACTCTGTTGAGTATTAAGGGTGATTAAGAGCAGGAAATCTAGAACAAGAAATGCTGGGCTAAGATCTTAACTGGAACACTCGACAAGTTACTTAAACACTCTGTGCCTTTGTTTCCTACCTCACTGGATTTATCATGCGGAATAAAGAAGTCAATAACTGTAAAGTACTTAAAATATATAGAACCAGCTAAATAATCAGTGGTCAAAAAACATTAGCTCTATCCAGCAGCACGCAGCATAATCCCCTCTACGTATGCACAGTTGAGATCACTCATTTAGTTTTTTCTCATTCATTCAGGCATATAGTATTACAATGACTTTGAGAGGAACAGCTTCAAAGTCACAGGTTTGAACTTACCCTCCTGCTTTGCAATCATTCGAAAAGATGCTTTCTTGAAGCCCTCTCTACTGATATCAGAACTGCTGTCACTCAACTCACTGTCTCCTTTTCCACTATCTTGCACACTAAATTCATCCGGATTTGAATGCGTTCTGGAAGTGAAAAGGAAAGAATTACTCTGTTATCCATAAAAATGTACAAAACGTCAAACATATTGCTTAGAGATAACGATAAATACTCTGAAATTACCTTAAACTTGCAGCAGATTTATCCTCTCCACACAGACCAGGGAATGAAAAGACCTGAGACTGAACCCTATTTAAAAAGAGGGGTGAGGGCAGCAGTTAATAATATTCCACCCTTAGATATCAAAACTGACAGCGCGGGCACAGCATCCTTCACCTGGAATAAAAATCCATCCCTCATCCCTCATCTCATGAGGGAGATGAGGGAGAAGATCCCTCATCTCAAATAAAAAATAAAGTCACTTGAAGTCCCAAACCTGATCAGGCACTGAATTTTCATAACGCTGCCGGCATGAAAATCTACTACATGTTAATGAGGACACTAAAAGAGCTGGAGGTGTTCTACCTGAGCCCACGGGATCCCGCTCCTCTCTGAGATGAGGAGCACACTGTCCCCAGAGTGGGAAATCTCCGCAGACTCGCGCTCCCGAGCCTTGCGGAAATGGAAACGGGCGGTGTCTCCACGAAGAACCTCAGGTCGAAGGCCCCAGAGCCTGCTCCTGACGCTCTGCAACTTCCGTCAGCCCGGCCGCTCCTTGTGGCACACGCTCGGGCTGTGCTCATAAAGCTTCTTCGTCCGCGTCCTAGCCTCGCCTTGGCAGGAACGAGTCACGGTGACGACGGCCACCAGCAGAAGGCCGCAGCCGCTGACTGACCGAGACCACGGAGAGGTCAGGCCGCCGCTAGGCGCCACCCCGCGAGGCCCTCCCCTCCTTCGTTTGGCGGCGGCGACAGCAGTGACACCGGCACCACTTCTCCGCTAGGTGGCGCCGAGTCCGCGGGCACTAGCAGCAATGTGGCCGTGCAAGACAGGGCCGGCGGGCCTCCGTCCAGCACCACGACGACCGCCGTCAGCGGGCCGGCGGACTGCGGGGACAGGAGGCGCTGCAGGGACAGCTCACCCGTGGCCTGGTGTAGCGCTAGAGCCCCGGAACCGCCGTCGCTGCGAACAAGGGTGCAAGTCAGCTCGGCCGTGGGGCCTTCGTCCACGTCCCTTGCCTGCAGTCGGGTCGGCAGGTTGCCCAGGACAGCACCCTAGGGCAGAGGCAGCTGGGCTGAGCCACTGAAGAGGGGCAGGCCCACCAGCTGAGGCGCGTGGTCGTTCTGGTCCTCCACAGGCGGGCGCACCACAGCCCGGTCCCAGCCGTCGAGGAACCTCCAGCCCCAGGTGCAGCTCTGCTGGTTCCTCCCGGTCAAAGCACCGTCGTGCGCGCAGCTCCCCAGCTGGAGGTGTCCACTCAGACGTAGGTGGACACGACATCCCCAGCGAGACCCACCTCCCCCTCCAGCAGTCGGTAGGTGACCTGGCCGTTGCGGCGGAGGTCACGGTCCCTGGCGGACACCGTGGGCTAATTAGGCGCCCGGGGTGGGGGGTGGGGGTTGGGAGGAAGGAGGTTGCTCTCACGCAGACACTTCGTACACCAGCCGTGTGAAGAGCGGCGCGTTGTAGTTCTCGTCGCTCACGCGTACCGTGTAGGGGCGCACTGTGCGCAGCGGGGGCGCGCCGCGGTCCTCCGCGACCAGTGTCAGATTGTACTCGGCGATGCGCTCGCGGTCCAGGGACGCTGCGGTCACCACTAGGTAGCTGCCCGCGTAGGCCGGCTGCAGCCGGAAGTGCTCGTGCCCGTAGAGGGCGCAGCGCACCTGCCCATTGGCGCCCGAGTCCCTGTCCGAGGTGCTGACCAGCGCCACCAGGCTCTCGCGCGCCGCCCCCTCTGGCACCAGGGAGATGGCGCTGGCCTCTGGCGTCCCGGGCCCGGTAGACGAGGCCGCGTCCGCCTCTCCGAGAGCAGCGGCAGCGGCGGCGGCGGCGAAAGGTGAGGCGGCAGGCGCACCCAGGGCGGCCAGCGGGGTGATAGAGATGTCCGGCGCGTTGTCATTGACGTCGCGGATGCGCACGATGACCTTGCAGGTGGCGGCGCGAGGCCCGGGGCCGCGGTCCTGCGCCCGCACGTCCAGCTCGTAGGTGTCCTGGCGCTCGTAGTCCACCGGTCCGGCCAGGGTAAGGCGGCCCGAGCGCGGGTCGAGGCGGAAGAGGCGGCGCGCCTCGGGCGGGGTGCGGGCTCCGAAGGCGAACACCACGTCCCCGTTGGGGCCCTCGTCGGGGTCGGCCGCGTCCAGGTCGAGCAGCAGCGAGCCGACGGGCGCGTCCTCCGCCAGCTCCACTTCGGCCACCGCGCCCTGCGGGAAGGCCGGGCTGTGGTCGTTGGCGTCCAGCACGCGCACGCTGAGAGCTGCCGTGGCGGAGCGCGGCGGGCGGCCGCCGTCCTGGGCCACCAGCTCCAGGCTGTAGGCGGCCTGGCTCTCGCGGTCCAGCTCCTGTAGCAGCACCAGGTCGGCGCATTGGGCGCCGTCCACGCATGTCTCCACGGGGAAGGGGCTGTGCGGCTCCGCCAGGCGGACGCTCTGCAGCCGCTTGGCGCCCACGACCTCGTCCACTGGCACCTCCACGGGGATGCACGTGTCCACAGTTGTGCCCTCGGACACCTCCACAGGGATCTGGGCCCAGGGGAAGCACGGCTCGTGGTCGTTGACGTCCCTCACCTCTACCTCCACGTGCACGAGCTGGACCTGGTCTTGCGAGAAGCTGGCCACGTCGAAGGCCAGCAGTTACTGTAGGCCTGGCCACACGGCTGCTCGTGGTCCAGGCCTGCGTCCTGGATGATCAGCTGACCGTTGCCCTTATGCACCTGGAGCAGTAAGCTGTTGAACTAACTGCTTCATCAGGCAGAAACGGCCTAGCCCCTCGTGCTGGGAATTAAACAGGATGTGGTCGGATGAAACACCAAGGGGGCTTTTTCCTTATAGGTGAAGAAATGGACAATTTCAGTACAAGACACTGACACAACCAGCAGCCACAGAAGCAGCAAGGACTCCAATCCAGCCCTGTGTAAAGTGTCGACGGGAAATCTGAGCCTCCAGCGAGATATCTTTGTTCCTCAAACAGGAAAAAGCCAATCGGAGGCTCTGCGCTCAGACTTCCAGCCCTCTCAAGCCCTCCTGAGTGCGCAGTCAGGAGACACTTGCCCTCTTAAATACATCTGATCACTAAACCCTCTGTGCTGGGTAATCTGCCCCAGGCCTAAGTGTACCTCTTCTGAACCCTATATGGGAGGTTACACAGAGAAGAAAATGCAAGTAAGCATCCATCCGGGCCAATCCGCAGAGTCTCCAGGCCTCCGCGTCACGTTGTTCCTCTAAAAGAGCCCACAGAAGGGCCTGGAGAGCTGATCGGTGGCCAGGGCAGTGCAGGGAGTCATTAAGATTCCTATAGAAGTTTGCACTATAAAAATGCCTCCTGCTTGCTTTTGCAGTGTGCTCGATTCTCACTTGGATAGTACAGTAGGAGCAAGGGAACCGCAGCCTCTTTATTCCTTCCTAAGCACACTTACATATTCCTCAGAGAGACAATTGCTCTTCTCTAACAATTTGAAACAAACACATACCTGCATCTTTTACCACCCACAGTTATCCATCTATGTTGGGTTATGATTTCCTATATTGAAAGATTCTCAGGGAACAGCTTCTCCAGAGTTAGGCAATATTTAATCAGGGAAGAACTGTTTTCCAAAGTAATCATTGCTGAATAGTTTCTCATAGCAAAGAAACTGTTAATGATGAAATTTCAGCCCCTTCGGCTCCTTTTGTGTTGGTAATTATTTATATGTAAGGAATCAGTGTCAGTCAGGGAGGTTTATCAACCACAAACCACTGTAAGGGATAGTTAAGGGTAAGAAAAAGATTTAGGGAAATATATTGCAGTCAGTCTTGTTAGAAAATTGCTATAGACCAATTATTTTTTAAACGCCCTTGGCTGAAGAAAACCACGGGTGGCATGACAGGCTGAAGGCTAAAGAAACATTAAACCATCTGTCTAAAGCACAATAAATAGTCCTGTGTTAAGTTCTCTTTATGTGTGAAGTGTTCCAAATGCTAAACAGTCCCACATGTTAATGATGACGTTGTGCCTCATCATGGAGTCATCATTAGGGCACAGTGTTCTGTAACCACTCATCTTGAATGAAATCAGTGAACAAGCTGCGGTATTAATATGACCAGGCCATTCCTGGCTCTTACACGATCTGTAATGTTGCTGATTCCTGCAGGGACATGTCAGTAAATGATTGTTTTTTCTTTCACTCTTTAGGAGTTGCATTTATTTTAGCTCCAGGACCTATGAATCCAGTTCTGAAACTGAGCCACCTTCGATGAGATCATTAATTTGCAGTGGCTTTAATTTAGTGGAGCATTTGGCAGTGAGTCTAATTATAAGTACCGATAACCAATACTCAGAAGTGCAGAGGGAAGCGTGTGTTGATTTTGGTCGAGTATTCTGAGATCCTAGAAAGAAAAAGTGCTTCATTTTGTTTACTTTAGATTTTTAATTTTGCCTGATGAGGCATTAGTCTGAGGAAGCAAAAAACTCTACTTCGATTTAGTGAGACCAGATTTTTTTTTTTAAGCCGATATCAATGGCAGAAAATTTGCTTTCTTTCTTAGAACTGGGTAGCCCAAGGAAGCAGCTGGTTATTCAGCCTCTGGGTCTCAGGGAAGACAAAAGGATCTGATCCTTCCACCCAACTTCTAATTCCTAGATGACCCTTTACTGAAGTCTGAAAACTGATTCAGCAGATGCCTTTAAAAAGGCAGATGCTTCCATGCATGTTATCCAGGAGAGGGACCCATTTAACCACAGTCTGAGTCTCATCCCTTCCTCTTCTCTTCCCTCATCTCACACAATCTCTGCCTGCCCTGGCTCTGCTAGTCTTTAGCATTATGGTTGCCGTTCATGATCAGAAAAACTGCTCAGCATACTAAAAATGAAGAATAGTCCATGACTTTATCTACAGAATATCAAAAGATCCAGATAAAACATGAAAAAGACAAGCAATCAAACACATTACCTCCACAATGCTAAACATCTGGACACTTATGTTTGGAAACATCCAGCTATGATGTTTAAATGCTTGATTGCATTTTCCCCCACTTTTCCTCCAGCTGTTTGGCAGCAAGTAGACCATCTAGGAAAAGGAATAAGCTATATTGTTAGTGATTCATTATTACTGTTAGCATTGTTTCCTAGTAAACAACCACCTTATTAAAACACTGCTTTATGAATGAAGGACAGCTGGAGTTTTGGAAAAGAGACATTTTCTGAGGCAAAAATCAGTTCTGTGCCAGTAGAGTGACAAGCTGAATAATATAGAAGCTGTATGATTTGTCCCCCTGGGGATGTGTCATCAAGAAGCTGTGTTTACAGCCCTGAGCTGCTGGTGCACTCATGTTCCATTCTGTTGACTCTGTTAGATAAAAATCTGTCTCAATATTAAAAGCATTGTGGCAGAAATTTGCTTTATGTTGCTTGTTTTCCCATTTGCCTGCATATTGCCAAACTAGAAGTCCATAAAATGTAGTTTTGATCTCTGTTGGAATCAAACATAAAGCAAAGCAAACAATGGGAACAGGGGACTGCCACCACCCCAGGAAGACCAAAATGGGAAGAAAGCAGCAATTTGGTCCTCTCACTCAGTTTAGTTTTAAAGGAGGTGAGGGGAGAGGATTTTGGTGAACTCCCTACAGTGTTTAGTTTTGTTCCTAAAACAAAAGCACTAAGCACGCCAGTGTTCCCCCAAAATGCCAGGAAACCAGATCTGTAAAATAGATTTGCGTTGCAGTCATTGCAATAAAGGAGTTTCTGTTTTGCTGAACCCATAACACCAGAATGTCCCTTTACACACTAAAGCACGCTGTACATAAACTAAAGTAGATTTCACCATAAATGTGGGGGAAAAATGATCCCCTAATTCAGAATAGTGCCTGTGCCTTTGCATATTTCCCCTTTCCTGTTACATATAACTAATAACATATGTTTGGGGGGAAAAATGAAGCCACAGGAAAGTTCCTAATGTGCAAATTTGGCTGGATTATGGCATCCACGCATCGAGGTGAGCATCAACTTTATAGGACCTTGAACTAATACTTCTCTAGCCCAGAAACAGTTTTTGTGCCATTTAGAACAAATCACTCTATGTACTATACTGAGACTCATTTTCATTTCTCAACTGAACAAACATTCTGAAGACGAATGAACAAAATACTATCAAGTGCGATGTTGCTGTCTTCAAGGAGTAAGTTCTAGAAATTGAAGCTATTAAGACTGCTTGAAAGAAAACAAATCAACCTAACAGCTGGGTTTTTTTTTTTCTTTTTTAAAATCATACCTTGAAAAACCTAAAGTCAATCTTTAGCAGTATGAGTCCCCAAAATAGAGAAATTATTTTAAGTTATCTCATAAGAAGTAACATTATCTCACATTCCTGTTAACCCATTGCATAATCAATTTGTTGTTAGGTCTTGATTGTGCAGTCATTTAAAGGAAAAGTTATCAGCAAATTGCTTGTCTTTTTTTGTAAAATGATTTCAGGGAAAATAATTCAGCCCTGAAGTCAGCCAAAATACCATCTACAAGCATAGCGCAGAAACAAATATATTTTATCAAGTACTTAAGTGCTTTAACCTAGAAAAAAATCACAGAGAACCACTAATCACAAATTTTCCTTAACATAAAACAAGGATTTAAATGATATAATCTTCACTTAGAAAAAAGTTTCCCATAGGATCATTATGTTAATAAAGATATTATCAAAACTATGTAATTTTAAAATACTACATAAAACTATTTTTTAAACTGCTGATTTTATTAGTCTAGCTGTATGAAGGAAATTAAGTTAAATCAATGAACAATGAAAAGTATTTTACCTTTTTGGCTCAGGGATGCCTCAAACCCCAAGTGAGCCAGTAAATTGACGTTGGTACTTGGCTTCAATCATTGGCTCAAGGATCATACTTTGTATTCTTACGTCCCTGTAGGGAAGAAGCCTGCCCTCTACTAGAGAATGCAGCAAAGCAAGAGAAGAATAAAAGAATAAAGACTAAGAGGCAATTTTTCATCAGTGTCTTAATTTATCTTCGTCTCTCTTCCTCCTAGTTGAACCTCTGTATTCCCACTCTACACAAAAGCTTATGTCCGCCAGTAATCAGAGCACTTTCAGGCCCTTTATCAACAGATATTTGATCAAGTATTGGTGATACAATAAAGCTCATAGCCTTGTAGAAGAAAATACATTAAAAAAAATAAAACCATCAGAATTCAGCAAAGGTCACAAATGCCAAATGACGTGGAGAAAGTTATATCAAGTGCAGACAAGAAGTGATCTCAGAGTTTAAAGGTAAAAGCACAGTCAGCCAGAACTGCCAGGGATGGAGAGAACCTGGGGGTGATATGAATAAGCTGTGGAGAAGGGCAAGCACAGAGCCTTTTACAGGGATTACGTAGATCAGTTGATTGGAGTGGATGGTTTAAGGAGGACACTATGAGGACAAGTTTGAATGGATGACACAGTTAAAGAAGACCTTGATGCCAAGCTAAAGAGTTCAGATACTTTTAAGGCAGCAGAGAGAAATCACTGAAGTTTGTGGAGCAAGGGATCATTGACATGTATTCTATTATGACAAATAATGTAACCCATTGCCTTCTCTGAACATTGGTGAAATCCTCGAAGAGGATTGTGTTTTATTTGAAGTTTTAAAGCATGATCCAGCACAACTGGCTTATCATAAATATTTGTGAAATAAGTGATCAAGGCAGTGTTGTATGGTATACAACTTCTGCCTACCTCAAAACCCACCTGGTAGCAGAGTGAATTAAAGAGAGACTGGAAGCAAGGAGCAGACCAGTTGAGGTGCTCCTACAATCTAGGCACAAGATGTTAAAGGCCTGAACAATGAGGTGGAAGAAGTATAGGGTGAAAACTTGAGGACCATTGCAAAGAAAGAATTAGTAGGGCTTCATGACAGATAAGCTGTAGAGGATGGATAAGATGGAACAAATAAATGATTCTAAAGCTATTGGATGGCTTAAAGATGTGTCACACTTTCTCAGTATCCCAAAATACTAAGAAATACAGTATTCCCAAATAGAACTCCCACAGGCTCTTGCTACTTACCAGATGAATGACCAAACGTGGAAGACTTTTTCTCCATGAACCTCAACGTCTTTAGGGAAGAATGCCTATCTTGAAGGGTTGCTTTGAGGTTTAAGTGAGAAAATGCGGGAAGAGCAAAAAGCCCACTTTGTGGGGTCTCAAAAGACAACTGCATCCTTTGTTGCAGGTATTTGCATATCACTTTGTGATTAATTTACTTAAAAGTATATTTCCTACCCCCATTATGAGTCCTTCCAGGTGTTAACCATGTCATTATTAAATTTGTATCCGAGCGCCCAGTACATTGCCTACCACATGAAAGGGGCTCATTAATATTTGCGGAATAGTTGTGAGGGTGCCACCACCCTATGCTACTTCTGTGTAATTCTTACCACATTACATCATCTGGATTCTAAACTAGAAAACTGGCTAACGGATCATAAGTTTAGTATATGGAACTTGTATATTATGTGAGACTTCTGCAATAAGTGAGACTTAATGAATAGTATGCAAGACATGGTGCAGCCACATGTAGCAAAACTGGTTTCTTGTCAGTTTCAGCACTGGCCTATGAGGGCATATAGGACATCTGTTGTTTTTGCTTGCTCAGCGTCTAATTTTCTTTTGAGAAACCATCTCTCCACCAAATCAATTAATGTGAGTGGGGTATGACAGATGCCCCCACCCTTGGTGCAAGATAGCCACATGACCCAGGCTTATCCAGACTAAAATATTCCATCCTCCCAGCTACAGTGATTAATTCAGGTAGGTGCATGCTTCCCAACCCAAGCCAGTCAGGGTCATTGGGCATCAGCTGCAGGATTATTGCTGCAATTACCAAAAAAGGGATATTTTTTCTTCTGGAGTTGCTGAGCTAAGAAGATGTAAGCTGGGATGTCAACCACCAGGTTGGGAGTGCTTGCCTGAGTATAAAGCTAACATTTTTCAAAGAAAAGCTGAGATGGCACTGAACACTTAGATCTAACCATGCCTGATCTCCCACTGATCTTTTCATTTAAGTATAACAGCAAGTTCCCCTTTTATGTTCAAGTCAATTAGTGGTTGGATTTCTGTTCTTTGTCCCCTAAACAAACATAATGAATTCTAAAATTGAGAAAGGAATTGTAAGTCACAGACTCTAAAATGTGTAGTTGGCTGAGGGGATCCAGGTGAGGAAGTCCATGGAGACCTATCTATAATAAATAAAGAGGTTGACCTACATTCTTGTTATGTGTTTTCACAGCTGCTGGTAAACCATTACTCATATTTTTGGATTCAGATCATGTGTCTATTAAAACTGAAGAGTAGGGGGTCAGGGATTGGAATGGCTTGACTACATTTATGAGAAAAAGATCATCTTAAATTGAAGATGGTCCCTCTGAGCACAGAAAGGGAAGAAAATATAATATCATTAAAACAGTCCCTTTCTGATTAGGGCTAATAATCCAAGAAGGCTTAAAGTTGGCAATCTTGGCAAATTTTAAGGGTAGAAAAAGCAAAATTTTCTCCACCAAACTAAAGTTCATGCAAAAAAACAAAGACAAAAACTAATCAGGAAGATAACATTGAGATTTCACAGAGCGTTGAGCCCCGCTGTCCCTCTCAAATTTCCCTCAAGTCTGGAATATCCAAGTTAAGAAAAATGACATCCACCCTTGGGATGCAACCTGGGAGCAAAGGGGCATATATTAGCTGTGACGCCCACCCCAAGAAATTGTTCTGAATAGCCCTGGAGAGGCCCAAGGGGAAGTTATTGAAGCTGAGAGCTAAGGGCATGAACAGAGAATCTCGGGCTGTTGCTAGGAGATGGAAATCCCTGGGCTGGAAGTAAATTGAACACTGTCTCCAGCTTTGATTGTGGAGTTGATCAAATGCAAATAAATACTAAACTTTCACTGGCAAACAAGGGACTGAGATTCCTGAACATCCAATAAAAAATGGCCTGTTACTTTGGTAAAGTGCCTGGCATATCATCCCAGTGACCAGCTCAGATGTGGTCACAAAGGACAAAGGCTAAGAAAGATCATCCTTGTGACCAGAATTGAGGAAGCCACCTTGGCTGGTCTAGGATCACACACCTCAGTCAGGGTAGGGAGTCCTTGCATCTTCTGGCCAACAGGATATGCTTATGTGCTGTAGACAATGGCCATTGAGTGTGGTTTCCCTTTTCCAGATGGAGTTTTTTAATTGCAATTATTTGTCATTAGATGTGTTGGGGAATATTAAGTGTATCAGATAGGTTGTCAGATCATGAGCAGTTATACCCAACCCTGACCGAAAGCAATGCAAATCTTCCCAAGATCTGACTTGTTACAGGACCCAGCAATTATATCTTATATCAGTCTTCAAGCTTCCTTAAGGGAACTGATTAAGTCACCAACTGGTGGGCACAAAGAATGTCCTAGCTAGCAGGGTCCAAGGTACAGGAGCAGAAAGTTTGACTATTTATCTTTCCCCTTTTCCCTCTAGCTTACCCTCCCTGATATGCGTAGGCATCCCAATATGAAACATCCGGTGTCCAGCTGTACTTATCTCTCCCTTGTCTTTGTCTCTCAACCAGCCATTGGATGTCTTTGTTGACTCATTTTGTTTCTGTAACACTGCTGTCAGCCTGCAGATGAAGATTCCATTCAGTTGATTCACATGCCCTTCCAACATCGTCTCTCTTCTCCTTTTAATCCAACGCAGACAAGGCTCACCCTCATTCCTGAGAATTCACCTCTTATCTGTTTCTCTTGTTTCTGGCTGCTTTATCTATTTCTCTTATTCAGGACAGCTGACAGCTTTACAAAATAGCTTCTGTCTCTCACGAAACCTCATCAAAGGAGCCTAGGGGAAGGAATTTGAGGTCCCTTCTCAGAGTGAGGGCAAAGGAGGGCCTCACCAATGCAAAATACAGTGGGACAATACTTCATCTGCTTGCTCCATCTATTCCTGAAGGACAAAGTTGTGTAGGCTTTTAAATCTCCTAGGTCAATTTAACCATCCAACCCTTGGCAGTGAATGGGTGACGGGAGTAGAGTTCTCAAGTGTTCCTATTTGCCGTCAGGATTTACTCCATTCTCTTTTAATAACCTCCGTAAATTTAATACCTATTAATAATATATTTATTTGGTAGTGTGAAGATGAAAGGAAATATGTAAAGGAACTACATATTACACAAGGTTAAGTTCTAAATTTATCACAAAACTTAAATACTTTATCAATTTAAAGGGGCTATTAAATAAAAATGATCATTACATCATCTCCTGATGAAAAACTTCTCCTTATCCCCACTACCTTGAGAACAATATATAGCTCGTAGACCCTCCATGAATTCACGCTACCTATCTTCCCACTACTCAACATCTTGCACTCCACAGTTTATGCTATTTGCGAGATTTCCCTGGAACTGCTTTATTCATTGCCACTGCTGTGCCCTTGCTCATGCTGTTCCCTGTGCCTACAGTGCTGTTGCTTCTGTGTGTGCTGTTGAAATGCTATATGTTCTTTAAAGCAATGCTTTTCAGACATTAATGTGCCTGCACCTCACCTGAGGATCTTATTAAAAGGCAGATTATGAGCCAGTAGGTCTAGGGTAGGGCCTGAGATTCTGCATCTCTAACAAGCTCCCAGGCGATGCCATTGCTGCCACCTCCATGGCTGCTCTTTGAGAAGCAAGGCTTGAGAGTTTATTCGAAGGTGCGCTCTTTGGGGAAGCATCTTCTTCGTGCCTCAGCTATGATGCATCACTCCCACTGCACGCCTTCCAGCACTAATTAGACTTACCCCACTGTTGCCATCCTGCCTTACCTTAGAGCTAGACTCCCAAATAAAATTATGATCTGGCAGAATTCTTGTAAGCTTAGTTGTATACTTTTATGTCGTAAGAAGGGCCCATCATACTGTTATAAATCCCGATAGTGTCGTGCTCAGAGTGGTTGTTGTTTAATAAGCATGGCTGACTGAGACTAGACTGGATAAGCTAGCATTGCTGCAGAGTGTCTCCTTTAAAGGGAACATTTATGATAGACCCAGCACAGGCATCATGGGCAACCTCCTGGACACTGCATAGGGCAGTGGGCAAGAGTGGGCAGACGACTTAGGTTTGAATCCTAGCACAACCATGTCCTAACAATGTGGCTTTGGACAACTCACCTTAACTCCCTAAGTCTCAGTTTTGTTCTCTTGTATAAAATAGCAACAATAATACTACTTTGCAGGACTATTTTAAGGTTTAAGTCAAGGCACAGCTGTAAATGAGATGGGGTTTGTTAAGCACTATGCTTACACTTGCATTGTAAGTGATCTGTAATAAACAGGAACTTTTATTATTAGCTGGAGTGACAGTTCTTTAAGGTTACCATGAATATTCTAACCCAGGTTTTAGATTCCTTTAATCATAATTTTAGGGCTGTTCTTCAACACCTCCACTGTGACCTCACTACTCTCTTTAAAGCTGAATAGCAATAGCAAATACAGTCTGTAAGGGTTAATAACCACCAATTGCTGCCTCCTTCCTGTATGTTAAAGCTAAGAATATGCCAATTCCAACTGTAGAAATTGACATAAAAGGTTGCTAAAATATAGCCCATAAGGTTACCACAGCAACCGCTAGATGTCCTCTTTAGATTGTCCCTCTGCTTCACATCCTATTAGAGTAGGAGCCATAAAGTATGTACATTCACCCATCTACTAAATAATTGGCTCACATACGGTTTTAAAGACTAATCATAACCATTCATGCATCAACATAACAAGATATGCAACAGCAGCACATATTTTTAAATGCACACTGTAAAGGGACAAGACTTCCTGAATATTTAATTTCTTCTTTCTTTTATTTATCTGTTACTATAGCCTTTTTCTTTAAAATTAGTGAATCACAATTAACCTTGCTTTATTTGGGGAAAAGATTATTTTATTTTGACAGCTATTCCTGTCTTATAACCAATATAATGCATGCCTAATGTGAAAAACACAGAAAACCTCACTTTAAAAAAAAATCTGCAATTCCACTATTCAAACATAACAGCTGTCAACATTTATATATATATATATTATATATAATATTAAATATACATACTAATATATATACTATATATAATATTCTCTCTATGTATATTTATTATCTATCTCCTTCTCTCTATATATATACACATATATATGTGTATATATATAACAAAAATTATATTTGTAAATATTACCTGCATCCTGCTTTTGAATGTGGCCTATTCTTTTCCTCTTAGCCCTTTATTGTGAAAATTTTTTCATGTTAATAAAGAGTCTTGTATGATATCATTTTAACAGTTGCTTGATGTCAAATACCCTATGGATATACCATAATTTAACCATCCCTTTGCTGTTAAACATTGTGTTTGTTAGGGTTACATTTGGCTATTTGTGACAGAGAAATTCAAATCAGTGGCTTAAACTACATTGGAGTTTATTTTCTTTCGTGCAAAACAAGTCTCAAGGCTTGCATGGTGATTCCCACAGTGCCAGGTGCAGACCCCTGTCTTGCTATTCCTACATCCTTAGAGTGTTGCCTCATGTTCCAAAATGTGTGCTTCAAATCCAACTATTACATCCACAGTCCAGTAAGCCAGAAGGGACAAGGTCAAAGAAAAGCATACTCCTTTAAGGAAACTTCTTAGAAGTCATATACACTTCCAATGGCCACAAAGTAGCCGTAAGAGAGGGCAGAGGTATCTAATGCTTTATTGGGTGGCTATGTGCCCATCTGTAAACCAGGGTTCTTATTGCTAAGGAACAAGAGACACGATGATGGAGGAAAAACAACAATCTCTGACATAGACATTTAGCTTCTTTCCAATATCTTGCTATTGCTAATAATGCTGTGATGAACAACCTTGCACATATATCTGTACATACACATCTCTGATAATTTCCTTGGGATAAATTCCCAGAAAAGTAATTGCTCAGTCCAAAGATATGCCAGACTTTAAGAGTTTTGATACTTACTGCCAAACTGCTCTCCAGAAATATTGTACCAATTTCTACTCTCATTGGCAATGCAGATTGGGGACAGAAAATGCTATTATAAGATTCAATTTAGTTTGACTGTTCAAAGATTCCATACCTCCTGCAAGGAAGATAAAGATCCCCACACCTCCGGAAAGCTAGCGATTGAGAAGATTTCAGAAAAAACTCAGTGCCAACTGAAAAAGCCTTTTTCTATTTAATAACGTCAAAGGAAGTGCAACTTAAGGCCTAGCAATGGAAAGGACATTGTTAGCTTTGGTTATTGAAAGTATCTTAAAGGGATGCATGAGAAGACGAACAGCATAGTATAGTGGAAAGAGCATTGGACTTAGTGCCAAGATATCTGAGTTTGAATCCCAGTTTCCACTTTACTATGATTCTAGGCAAGCTATTTAACCTCTCAGGCTCATTTTCTCTAATATAAAAATGGGACAATTAATGCCTCTCTCTCCTGCTTTTGTAAAGTTTGATTTTGTTAATGTGAAAAGGTTTAATCATAGTTGTATTTGCCTTGAAACTTGCACTCTCCTTAAATTTTATGATATTGCAATTCAATATTTTATGTCCTCATAACTGGATGGAGCTGAGTAATAAATTGTCTTCAATAAAAAGAACGATTCAATAAGACATTCCTCAAGGCTTTTTGTTGTTGTTGCTATTGTTGTTGTTTTGTTATTTTTATCATTAAAGGATTTTAGTTTTTTTAAATTATTTTTATTAAAGCATCATTTACGTACAGTAAAATGCATTCATTTTAAGTCTACATCTCAATGAGTTTTCACAAATGTAAACACTGTGAAATCACCACCTCAATCAAGATGTAGACTGTTTCCATCAGCCCTAGAAAGTTCTCTCAGTGCCACTTTGCCGTCAGTTCCACTCCAGGCAACCCCTGATCTGAATCATATCACTATACATTAGTTTTACCTGTTTTCAAATTTTATATAAATGGAATCACACAACACATACTCTTTTGTGTCTTTCTTCTTTCACTCAGTGTAATATTTTTTGAGATACATCTATGTTGTTCTGTGCATTTCATTTTTGTTTGTTTTATTGCCGAGTATTATTCTATTGTATGAATATACTACCCTTGTTTATCATTCACCTGGGTGAACATTCAAGTTGCTTGCAATTTTTAGCTCTTATGAATAAAGCCACTCTGAACATTAGTATACAAAAGTCTTTTGGTGGACATGTTTTTTTTTATTTTGATGGAATGAGGGATAAATACCTATAAGTGCAACGCTAAAGTATATAATAAGTGCATGTTTAATTTTATAAGAAACTGACAAACCATTTCCATAATGGTTGTGCCATTTTACATTCCACCAGCAGTGTATGAAAATTCCAGTTGCTCCACATCCTCACCTACATTTTACACTCATAGTCTTTAAATCCTTACACTCAGGTATGTGTGAAGTGGGATCTCACTGTGGTTTTAACTCGCATTTCCCTGATGAATAATGATATTGAACATCTTCTCATATCCTTGCAGTCGTTTCTATATTTTTTTTGGTGCAGTGTTTGTTCAAGTTTTTTTCCTGTTTTAATGGATTATCTTCCTTATTATTAAGGTGTATACGTTCTTTGTATATTTTATTTTGTGGGGTAAGTCTATTTCTCCTTTTTAAGAGTTGTTTGCATTCTTACTGTTGAGTTGTAAGAGTTTTTTTATATATTCTGATTACAAGTTCTTTGTCAGATGTATGATTCATGAATATTTTTCCCAGCTTATGGATTACCTTTTCATTTTCTTAATGGCAAATTTTAAAGAAGTTTTTAATTTTGGTGAACTTCAAATTATCATTTTTAAACTTGATACTTAGTGCTTTTTGTGTCTTATCTAGGAAAATTTTGACTATCCTAAGATTACACAGTTATTTTTCACCTTATCTTCTAGAATTTTTATAGTTTTAGCTTTGAGATTTAGATCTGTGATTTATTTTGAGTTAATTTCTCTGTGTGGTATGGACTGGGGGCCGAGGTTTACTTTTCTTCATATGGATAACCAGTTGTCCCAGTACCATTTGTTGAAAAGACTGTCCCTTCCCCATTGAATTATCTTGTTGCTTTTGTCAAAATGAATTGATCATAGACATGAGGGTCTATTTCTGAATTCTCTATTTTGTTCCATTGATTATATACCTACCCTTCTGACAATTCTGTATTATCTTGATTACTGTAGCATTTATAAAAGTTCATGAAACCAGGTAGTATAAGTCCTCCAACTTTGTTTTTCTTTTTTTTATGCAGAAGATCAGCCCTGAGCTAACATCTGCCAGTCCTCCTCTTTTTGCTGAGGAAGACTGGCCCTGGGCTAACATCCTTGCCCATCTTCCTCCACTTTATATGGGACGCCGCCACAGCATGGCTTGACAAGCGGTGTGTCGGTGCATGGCAGGGATCCAAACCCCGGGCTGCCATAGCGGAGCGTGTGCACTTAACCACTATGCCACCAGGCTGGACCTGTTTTTCTTTTTTAAATTTGTTTTGACTATTCTAGTTCTTTTTCATTTCTGTGTAAGTGTTAGAATCAGCTTCTCAATTTCTACAAAAATTACTTCTGCAATTTTGCTTGGAATTGCATTGAATCCATGTTTCAATTTGGGGAAAATGAACATGTTGACAATATTGAGTCCACTAATCCATGAACATGGTATATCCCTTTATTTAGAATTTTAAAAATTTCTCTCAGGAGTCTTTATTGTTTTCATTATACAAGTATTTTATGTCTTTTTTAAAATTTATTTTAAAGTATTTTATGTTTTTTGATACTATCCTAAGCAATTTTTTAATATTTATTTTATAGTTTTTTGTAGTTAATATATAGAAATACAGTTGTTTTTTCACTTAGATGTATCCTGAAACATTACTAAATTCATTCATTAATTCTAGTTGTTTCTTATTTGTTTATTTGTTTTTTATAGATTCCTTAGGTTTTCCTATCATGTCATTTGTGAATAGAGACAATCTTCTCAATCTTTAGCCGTTTTATTCACTTTTCTTGCTTTATCTCACTGTGCTAGATCCTTCTGTACAATATTGAATAGAAGAGGTGAAAGCAGACATATTATCAGTCTTAGAGAACAGCATTTAGTGTTTCACAAGTAACTATGATATTTGTTATAGATATATTTAATATACTCTTTATCAATTTTGGAAACTTTTCTTTTCCTAATTTGCTGAGAGATTTTATCATATGTGAATGTTGAATTTTGTCAAATGTTTTTTCTGTATCTATTGAGGTTATCATATTCTTTTTCTCCTCTGTTTTGTTGGGGTGGTGAATTACATATACTAGTTTTTAGATGTTAAACCAATCTTATATTCCTAGGATCACCCCCCACACACACATGGTCATGATATACTACTCTTTTCTAGCTATTGCTGGATTTGATTTGCTAATTTTTTTTGAGTCTGTGTTAATGAGGGATATTAGTTTATAATTTTTTCTTCTTGTGACGCCTTTGACAGGCAAAATAATTACTGACTAGTAAATTTGAACTTGTTAGCCTAGGTTTTAGGCTGTGGAAAGCCCTAGTTGTTTCTAATTCCCCATAAATTAGTGGACTCAGCATCCAAACTCTGTCTCCCCAGCAAATCTTGTCAATGCTTGGATTTTTAGGCTTTAATAGGGTGAGTCTAGAGTAGGCCTGACTACAAGGCATGCTCCTTTCTTCTAAGGTATGACCTTTCTGATGTTCAGACGAATGTCTGGTATGTTAATAAGAACTATCTCCTCGGACTGGGTCAGAATTCCAGCATCTTCCAGCAATGATCAACCTCAGGTATCTCTTTTCTACTCTCAGCCCTGTAGTAGTAAGACTTGTGTGACTTGCCCCGCACATATGCAGCCCTTATAGTCAAGGATTCATGGGAACTCTTAGATAGACTTCTCTCTCCCTCTCTCACCATCCAGCACAGCTCCTTCCTCCCCAGTGCCCTGATATGCAGCTTCCATCCACTTGAGTAGCCCAAAATCTTATCTCTGCAGGTCAACTGGACCACCATGCTCTGTGTGGACTCCAGCTTTGTATGCCACAGTTGGAAACTTGGGCAGAGACCTGGATGAACATGGGGAGGGAGTTTCCCTTCTCTTGGGGTTGGGGATTGTGCTATTTGTTGTTCAATATCTGAAAATAGTTGCCTCATATATTTGTCCAGTTTTGGAGTCATTTATGACAAAAAGCAGAAGTCCTCAGGGCTTTGTTTTATATAAACTCTTTGACTCACGGCTGCCAGAGGGAAGACATCAGAAACTTTGGGACAATTTTAAAATAGATTTTTTTATTGCCTCAAAGGAGTGCTGAAAGCAAGGTGGTTGCAGGTTGTAAATGGACATTTGGAAACTATCATTGTTTCTCAGTCATGTTTAAACTTTATCTTCTCACCTCTTTACCAAGAACTTTTTTCCTTCTCATAATATTGTATAAAATGTCTTGCTGGCAGCCACCCACTGAATCAACAAGAAAAGGCCAGGGCAAGTGATCGTTGCTACATTCCAAAAGGGAAAAATTGTGACTAAGGGAAGTGCAGAAGGGAAAATCTACCTGTATGCTTCACTAAGAGGAATTAGGAAAAATTAGCTATGTTTTTACTGAAACCAAGTGTGCTTGATCAGAAAGACAGGTAAAAAGGGACTTCTTGTCCCATCTAGGAAGCAAGGATCTGTTTATAGGGATTAGACACAAATCCTTGATCCCAACTTCAAGGAAGAAAATGGTGGAAGAGACCTCAACTCTCTTTCCTCCCACCAACACCCCCTGAAACTTTCCTCCCCTCCCCCCAACTTGGAGATCCTTTTCCTGTTGTATCATGTATCTATTGCTACATATCAATCCAATACTTAGTGGCTTAAATATCTATCATTTTATTTGCACTGATTCTGTGGGTCAGCAATTAGGCTGAGCTCAGCTGGGAGATTCCTTCTCTGGTCTCACCTGGGGTCATGTTTCTATAGTCATCTGTCAGCTCCAAAGGGGCTGGTTAGTCTAAACCTCATTCACACGTCTGATGAATGTTGCTGGCTGTCAGCTGGGCCGTGTATCACCAGCAGGCCAGAAGACTTCTTCACATAGTGGCTGTGTTCCAAAAGCAGCAAGAGATGGGGCCCTAATGAGAAAGAATTTGTTATGCCTCTGCTTGGATCACATTTGTTAATGCCCTGTTGCCAAAGCAAGTCACGTAGCCAAGGCCAGAATCAATGTGGGAGAGGACTAATGGAGGGTGTGGATACAGGGAAGTATGATTCAGCAGTGCCATTACTGTAACGATCTACCACATTTATTGAGATATCCAATTGTGTACCTAAACCCTTGTGCATTTGTGTCATCTTCCCGCAGCAATTCTTCAGTATCACAATGAGCTTCTTCTAACAGAGAATGCAACAACCTGTAAAATCAGGAAGATGGACTGGTGATTCCTAAGGTCTTTTCTGCTTTGGTGATTTGACACAAATAGCCAGAGCTCCATTTCCATAAGTGTAGTTGATATTTGGCTAGCATGCACAGGTACAGTGCTACTGGTTATTTATATCAAGCCTTCATTTTGATTGGTGAGTACTTATGCTGAAGGGCTGGTAAATATTTAGAATATCAACTCTGCCCATATATGTCAGTTTCTTGCAACACATTAATCCAAGTCTGATAATTCACAGACTCACAGGCTCCTTAATATTTGTCCAAACCCTTCAGGTTACAGTTGAAGAAACTGAGGCACAGAGAGATCAAATGACTTGCTTTAATTAGGTCAAATGACAAGTAGATGGGTGAACTAAGCTTGGAATCCAGGTCTTTCAATTGTTACACCACAGTGCTCTTTAATAAGCAGTATCTCAACTGATTTTCATGTGATTTAGTCCTGCCTTTGTGGACTTCAGTCTCTTAAACTGCTGCCTTAGTTTATGTATTTAAGATCTGCATTCCAGTCACATATTTTAAATGTAAACTTTACTAACTGAAAAAGAGAAGACAGAAGATATTCGGAATTTGCTGGGTTTTACTCTGTAGAGTTTAATAGGAACACATTTCATCATTGCAATTCCATCTCATGGGTTAGAGGTGGGTGGAAATAAGGAAGGATTGTTATTATAAGTGTAGATGCAAAACCCTGTTTCTGAATTCTCTGTCACCCATTATTTCAGCAAAAGCGTCCCTAAGCCCTGACTCCACCAATCAGCCCTGACACCAAAGAATTCTGCAAAGAATCTCTGTTATTGTTTTAACAGGCAGTCATTCTCAGAAATGTTTTTATTCTGATTTAGTCACCTGTTAACATATGCCCCAAAACCACTTCAGTCTCAGCACTTTAGGATTGGGGATGTTTTTCTCCCAAAAGCAATCATCTAAAGCAGGTTTGAACTGTTTTCTAAAACAAGAATCAAATTGTGCTCCGTAATAGGCTAAAGGGCAAGGCACTGAAAATAGAACCATCTTTTGCATCTTATAAAATCCAAGTGAGTCTTTCAGAACAAACAAAGGAGCACAGAACAGGAAAAGGTCAAAAACCTGGGGCAGTTTGGGGCTATCAGACTTCCAGAACCTTATGATTTCATGTGGTCTAACCTAAGCACCAATTTTACCATTTTAGAACTCGACACAATACAAATCACTAATATAAGTCTGTACAAGAAGACATTGGAAATCCAAATTCATGTTTCCCAAGTGAAGGGTATGCTAACAGGAGGAAATATAAACAGCTCATGGAGAGAGATACATAAGTAAGGTACTAACACATCAATTCAAACTCTTGTCAGACTCTCTTTAGAGCTCCTGTCAGCAGGAAGCCAATTACTTGGGAAAGAATGAAGTTTGTTTTATGAGCACAATATTACAAATGCAGCCCCTTCATCCTGACATCAAGGCAGAATTTTGCATTTCCAATAGAAACCAGCAGTGTTTTGCAGCTGATGGGCTGGTAGTTTGCCTTGGAGGTTAAAGCAATGGGAGGGCAATGGGAGGAATCAACAAGCTCCTTAACTCTCTAAATTTAGCTCTGGTGATTAATCTATGACACTTAATTTGTGATCACCTGCTAGGGAAGACAAGGCCCTCCGAGCACAGTAACTAATGCCATAGCATAACTTTTGGCCTCTTGGGCTTCTAAAGATCGCTAATGTGACAATCCTTTAATGCTTTTGGCATTAGAAGCCTATAATCTTCATCAGAGGGATAGAAAGAGAAACCTAGAGCATCATCTTCCATTTCATAACTTACGAACACAGTTATTATTACTTAATAATGTAATATTCCCTAAGAAGAAGCAACCTTTTGAAAGTTTGCACATAAAAAATGTTTTCATTAAAAGACCATCTTTGCCCTTATTCTGAACACAAAAACATCTAATTTGTCTCATTTTGTTTACATATCCCTTTCCTTCATATTTGAGCAAACAGATAGCAGGATTCTTAATTACTTTGCACAGTATGCTTGGTTAAATGGTGGTGTGAAGTGTTTCGCTGTGCTCCTAAACATCTGCAGGACTTGCTCCAGGGAAGAGTAACATTTTACATAAACGAAAAAAGGAAAGGATTCAGGCCATTTGACAGATCTTTTGGATGATAGAACTATCACTTCTACACCTGGGCACAGTGTTCAATGTTTTAATATTATTATCATCATTGTTCCAGAAAGCCACGCTAAATTGACCATTTGACCTACAAGATTGATACACCAAACTACAAAACAAACATGTAAAAAGCCCTACTATGGTATTTCCATGTCACGGATACAAAATTCCTTGAAACTTGAACAGAAAGAGAATGAAAAAGAAAGAATCTATTCAATTTCCTTGGGCTAGATCCTTGACGGCTGCAGTGATGATTTTAGCACAAGGATATTAGTTCTCCTTCTAAAGCCCAAATAAGTTCTAATTTCCATTTTGATTCCCTCTTTGACGCATGGTTTATTTAGAAGCATATTGCTTAATTTCCTAATATTTGGGGATTTTCTAGTTATCTTTTCATGATTGATTTTTAGCTTAATTCTGCTGTGGTCAGAGAACACACACTGTATGAATTTAACATTTGGAAATTTGTTGAGAGTTGTTTTAGGTTGTACTGCAATTGTTGGATGCAGTGTTCTATGTATGTCAGTTGGGTCAAGTATGTTAAACATGTGATCAATTCTTCTAAATCCCTACTAATTATTTTCCTCTACTTATTCTATCAGTCACTGAAAGAGATATGTTAGAATTACCTAAAACTATGGTGGATTTGCCTTTTTCTCATTTTGGTTCTATCAGTTTTTACTTTAGAAATTTTGAGCCTTTGTTGCTATACCTGTGCAGATTGGTCAGTGTTACTTTCTGGCAGATTAACCATTTTATCATTGGGAAATATCCCTCCAGTAATTCTTCTTGCCTTAATGTCTACTTGGCTGTTATTAGTTTAGCAAAACAGCTTTCTTTGTTTAATGTTAATAAGGAATAGCTTTGTTATCCTTTTACTGTCAACTTTTCTGCATCTTTATTCTTAAGTTGTTTACTATATGTGGCATAAAGGTTTTTTAAACAAAATCTAGTTTGACAATATTTGTCTTTCAATTGGAGCATTTAGTTTTTCATTTAATGCACTTAACTGATATATATGAATTTAAATCTATCATCTTGCTATATATTTTCTCTTTTCCTCACATGTTCTATGTTCCTTTTGCTCTCTTTTCTTGCCTTATTTTATTTTAATTAAATATTTTTATTATTCCATTTCCCTTTGTATTATCTTGCTTATTGTACTTTTACTATTCTTTTATGGGTTACCCTAGAATAAAACATGCCTCCTTGACTTTTACCACAGCATAATGCAAGGGACCTTAGAACAACATAACTTCATTTATTCATTCTCCAGCCTTTTGTTCTACATTTGTCATGTGTCTTAATATAATAATAAGTATAATATAATAATAATAATAATATAATTACAATATTATATTATTATAATAAATAATATAATTATAATAATTATATTTATATATTTATATATAATTATATTATTATATATTATATAATTATAATAATATAATAATATAATTAATATAATAATAGAGTAATAATAATAATATTGTTTTGGGAGGTTTAAATATCCTATAGATATCTATAGATATCTATATCCTATAGATATTTAATACTTTCAATATTCATCTAGATCTATCCATATATTTACCCTTCACATTGCTTTTCATTCTTTATTATAACTCTGTGCTTCTGTCTGGAATCATCTTTCAGAAGAACTCACTCTAGTATTTACTATAATGCAGATCAGCTAGTGATAAAATTATCTCAGCTATTTTTTTGGTCTAAAAATATTTATTTTGATTTAATTTTTAAAGCACATTTTTGCTGGGATAGAATTCTACGTTAGTTTATTTTTTCACAATTTTGAGTAAATAATTTAAAGCAATTTTTCAAAACTTTGAGTAAATAATTTCATTGTCAGCTAGCTTCCATTGTTTCTTTGGAAAAGTCATATGACAGTTTTATTTTGGCTTTTCTCTGCTTTTAAGACTCTCTCTTTTTCTTTGGTTTGCAGTGGTTTTACTATGACATACTTAAGTATAGTATTTTTTGTATATATCCTACTAGGGATTTGTAGTACTCCTTGACTCTTGGTATCTTTCATTATTTTTGGAGAATTCTTGGCCAATATCCCTTCAAATATGGCTTCTATTCCAATCGTTTTCTGCTTTCATTGAGGGGTTGTAAAGGTACCCATCAATGAAAAATATGTTCAAAGTATGTTTGATCTATTTACTAGGTCCCATGTTTCTCTTATGTTGAAATTTTCTTCTGGCTTATCTTTCAGTTTGCTAATTCTCTCTTAAGCAGTTTTTTAATCTGCTATTAAACATATCTATTGAGTTATTAATTTCAGTTGTTATTTTTCACTTCTAAACTTCTCATTTTATTATTTTTAAAAGTTATTATCTGCTTAAATTCTCCATGTCACCTTTTATTTTCATCATGTTTATTAAATTTATGTCAGATAACTTCCATATCTGAATCTCCTCCAAGTCTGTTTCAATTTGCTTTTTCTCCTAATTTTCAGAAGCATATGCTTATCTCCTGGCATTTCCTGGTAATTTTTTATTGAGTTCTAGATATCATATATGAAAATTTGAAGAAATAGGTTGAGACTCTGGATAAAGTCAACTTCTTCAAGACAGCATTTAGCTTTGCTTCTGACAGAATAGCGAAAGATCATCTTAATCTGATCAGAGAATAAGCTGATTTAAATCTGGGCTCTGCTTTGTGGGGCTGGTCTATTTCTGGTCCACCCTCACTCCTAGAGTATAAGCCATCTAGGAGTCTAATTAAAACCCTAGAGGGTTTGCAAAGGTCTCCCTCCTTGAGCTGGCCCTGAATTCTGGTCTTTGTCCCCTAGCCTGTGAAACCACCAGAAGCTCAATTTGGCTCCTTAATCTTTCAGCCTCAATTTCTGCTCAATTTCTCAGCCTCTTTGCTGGTTCTTTGGAATTGGCAAATGCTTTGAAGGGAAAAGCTGCCCTGAACATCAAATTTACTTCTCTGCATTTTTCTGTCCAACATCTTGGCCCCTCAAGTTATAGTTGCTTTCATAGGTCTCCAAGGCTTCAAACAGGCTTTTTATATAATACATTTTGTCTAGATTTTTTTAGTTCACTAACACCAGGAATAGCTATCCCCTCAAAATATTTCTAGCATTTTTAACATCCAATCCCAGCAGCAGCAGAAATTTGACCATTCCTATAAAATACTAGATGTCTTAGGTTTAGGTAAGAGGAGATTCATGGCTTCCAGGGTGAGGTGGCTCCTGTTTGGCCAAGGGCAAGTCTCAGCAGCATAGAGCAGCTGTGAGCTTTTAGCAGCTACCACTCACAGCAGCTGGCAGATTGATGCATTAGGTACAAAGGAAACCTAGGAGGGCATCAGTAGCACTGAGTGCAATAGATATCCTGATAATTTCAGTAATGCAGATTTTTTTAGTTTTTCAGTTTTTATCTAGGTCTTCCTTATTCCCTTGCCTATCCCATCGCTAATGTTTTCTCTTGCCCTCAAAAGTTATGGTGGGGGGCTGAAAATGGGATTGGGGGAAAGAATCCACCCCAAAACACATACACACACACACAGTATCTCCAACACCATTCCTAGACCACTCACCTCACTACTGCCCCAGTGGTATACATCACTCAGCCTCTTTACTGGAGACACTTTGTCCTGACAAGCAGACCTCTCAGGCAGAGTCCTTTCAAGATTCCTCTGAACTTGCTACTTCACCAAATGTCCAGTTAGTTCAGGAGAAGGCCTGCACCTCTGTCTTTCCAAAATCTAGGTGTATAGGACACTCCTCCGGTAGCATTCTTCCGTTGGTCTAATCTTCAGAGGCATCTTCACATAGCTTCTTGCTTTTAGGATTTTCCAAGCTGGAGTCAGGGCCCAATCTCTGGTTCCAGACTCCAGAGGACACAGGTTGACCTCTCCCTAGAACTCTCTCTGTATTCGGCTCTGTTCCCACGGTGACACAGGGATGAATGGGTTTCTACAGCTCAGCCAACAGTCATCCAGGATGAGATGTCAGGCTCTCCTTCTATAATACCACGCTTTCTCTTAAGTCCCTTTTACATGGCATAGAGTAGAGGGAGGCCTTCCCTCGCCCTTAACCCTCGAGGAGGGTAAGGAAAACAAAACTCTGATTCATTTGAAAAGTACAGAAAACCTAACTACAATGACTAAAATTATGTTTTGTAGGTGAAGATCTAAGGGGCTTTTTCTAACTCTTTCAATTAGTCCCTATTTTGAAAGTGTTTCTGTCTTGAACACAATGGGGAAAGTATTGGTACACTTGTCCTTTATGCTTCCACCAGAACTCATGAAGCCTCAGGAATTTTGTACTTGTAACTAACACAATTTGCCACAAAATGCTATGAATTATTAATTACTTGATTCTAAAACAATATTTTAAAAACCTAAATGTTTAAGTTAATAGAATTTTTTTCTCTGGGGAGGAAGATTTTCAAGTTTAGAAAGAATGCGTAGAATATAGACCATTACTACACAGTGGGCATCTCTTTCCTACTGAGTGACATAGAATCAGCATTAAGGTCTGACTTTAGAAATAATTTCATGTTTGCAGACCACACTGAACAAAGCTTTCTTTCCTCTACACTTTCATGGACCATGAAATCAGAATATTTCAAGCCACTATCACTGTATCTGAATTTCGGAGAGCCAAGTATGTATATTCTTTGAAGACCCCTAATTTCTCCTCCTAATTGATTCCTAAGCATTTACTGAGTGTTTGACTCTGGGCTTGGTGCTGAATTTCCAAACCAAGTAAGAAATGGTTCCTTTTCTCAAGGAGCTTACAGACCAATGAGGGAAACATAAACAGATCATTAATATGTGGCTGAAAAATGATGGAGATATGCACAGGGTGCTGTGGGAGCCCAAAAGAAAGCAACCAGCCTGTCTTGAGTGGTCAAGAGAGGCTTCCAGAAGCAAGTGCTCTTTGAGTTGCCTTAAAGGACAAGTAAAAATTAGCCAAATGATTCTCAGTTTTCTATCCTGAGTGACTGAGGAAATGTTGGTGACATCACTGAAGATGGAAAATATGTAAGGGTGATTTAGAATGAAAGATCATGAATTTAATCTTGGAGTTGGTCGGCTTGTGCTATTGGCCCAAGGAAGCAAAGATGGGCGGTAAACATTTGGATACATAAGAATAAAACTCAGGGGAGATTTAGGGTAGAAATACAGGTTTTAGAGTCATCTACATTTAGTTGGTATTGAAATACTGAGAGTGGGTAAAATCATGAAAGGAGAACATATAGTAGTTTTAGATCATCTGGTTCATAGATCTTTTTGAGGATCTGATGAACAGAATGGACTCTCTCCCAAGAAAAATGTACACAGAGAAATTTTTGCATACACTTACAGTGAGTACATATATTACCTGAATCTCATTCATGGTTAAAAAAGCACAATGTGTAACAAGAAGGGAAGTGAATTGATGATCGAAACTTCCTGAACCACAATCAAAAATATTGATGTTCAAGACAGCATGCAGGATAAAGCCATCCAGACAAAGGAGACTTGAAAAAATTAGGTTTCTGAAGCTAAATACTTTGACTTTTATAACTATTTAACTATGTACTACCTGCCTTTGGAACCAGTACAGTCTATAAAACACATTGCCACAAAAATCCAAAACCAGAGGCAATTTTGAAATATACATGTGAAATGGAGTTGGATCTATTCATATCACAGCTCCAGAGAATATATCAAGCTAGAAGTAATGAGTTCCAGTTTGTAAGGATTTTTACAGCTCAAGAGAGATTGGCTTTTCTAAAGCTTTTGCCTTCTCTTGGTTGCCAGAGCGTTGTGCTTATGCTTCTACTATAAAATTCATTTCATTCCTTCCTGTTCACATGTCAGCCTTCTCCCTTCAAAATTTTAGGGGCTTTGTAGAAAAAGACCAATTCTTGTTTATCTTTGCCCACAGTGTGGTCCCCCTTCCTCCAGTACCACCTCCCCTACCACACACACACCTAATACAAAACCTTGCACATGCATTTGATAAATATTTGTGGCACTAACCAGAATTGTCAACCCAATCACAGAATCTTCTTACACTAGCAAAGCAGCAATCAGAAATGTGGAAGATAGTGGAAACCAGACACTCCAATTGCCTCTTTCCAGGTAAGGTCTGATTCCTCTCATTTCTGCAGCAATGGACCAGAGAAAGCATCACAGTAAATAATATTAATCAGCCCAGTGTCTCCACCTCACATTTGTCATGCTTGTATTATACTGCATGACATGGAATTAAAGAAAACAGAGGGAAAAAGATGAAAGTTCCCAGAGGCAAAGGAATAGAGAGAATTCTCTTCTCGTATCATATAAAAATTATCTCCTAGACAAAAGGAGACTATCATCTTGCAAAGCAAAGGACAAGACAGATGTTAGTACAAGAATAGATCATCTCATGGGTCATAAACCGAATCCTTTGTTCTACGTAAATCAAGACAGAAATCAAGAACACACGTCCAGAAATTAAATCACAATTTAGCTTTGTTTGCTGTGTAACATTGTAACTAAGATTGGTGCTAAGTGACATCTTTAAACATTTCATATGAGCCTGAAGGGAAGCCATTTTTTGACCTTCGCAGATTTACAGTCCCACCTAGTATGAAATGGAGCAGAATGTCACTGATGTTTCCAGAAGAATATTTGCTCTAGCCCCTGGTTGATGCCTTCATTACCTTACTCCAATAAATCTTCACTTTCTGTTTATGAATGGAGCACTTTTGGTATCCATTCCTATACACAAAAGATCTAAGTCTTTTGCAATATCAGATAAGGTGCTTTTTTGCTTTTTAGTTTGTTTTCATTGTTTGGTTTGGTTTGGTTTTATCGCTTTGTCCATCTTGAACTATCTAAAGGGCACTTGAGCCCCAATGCCTCACAATTCAAAAACATGAAATAAAATTAAAAAACAGATGGAGACCAATTTCAAACTAGCCTTGACTTCATGTGAGCCTCTTGAAGTAATACATAGCCTAAAATAAGCCCTGGCTAGAGCTATGGGTTGCCTAAACTGTTTGTCTTTTCTACGGGAATGTAAGGTTTGTTTCTTTTCTGGGGTTATTGCGTAGAGGCTGTGGTAGCTCCGGAGAATACAAAGCATTGTTTTGGTCTCTAACAAAAAGGAAAATTCTAAACCAAGAAATAAGTTTGTCCTAGACAAGGAAGTCAGAGTAATTAACACATCACAGAATAGAATTTCTCTTTCTTAGGCTGAGTGTCTTGTATTTTTATACTGAGTGAAGTGCTTGATTCAGAAGATTTTGGAAGAAAATCAGGTACAGAACAAAACGGAAAAATGGCAAGACTAGAATAGTGAGTGAGACAGGAGAAAAATGATAAATAGGTCTTTAATTGTGACTACTTACTCTGAGGATGGAAATTCAACTGTTGGATTTATTTTTATAAATTCAGACCTTTGCCTGGAATGTTCTCCCACTCTCTTCGACTGTACTCTGCCACATGACAAATTCATACCCATTAGTCAAGCCTCGGCCCATACATCATTTCTTCTGTAAAACTCCCCTAATGCCACGAAAAGAATTTTTTTCTCCCTCCTTTGTGCTCCCATCTCACTTAATCAGTCCCCTCCCCTTTTTTTTTTGTGAGGAAGATCAGCCCTGAGCTAACATCCGTGCTAATCCTCCTCTTTTTGCTGAGGAAGACCGGCTCTGAGCTAACATCTATTGCCAGTCTTCCTCCTTTTTTTCCCCCAAAGCCCCAGTAGATAGTTGCATGTCATAGTTGCACATCCTTCTAGTTGCTGTGTGTGGGATGCGGCCTCAGCATGGCCGGACAAGCGGTGTGTTGGTGCGCGCCTGGGATCCGAACCCGGGCCGCCAGTAGCGGAGCGCACGCATTTAACCACTAAGCCACGGGACCGGCCCCTAATCAGTCCCTTTTTTAAAGAAAGTCTCCTGCTCCCCTCGACGAGCACCTTAAGGGCCCTGGATTATTCATCACTTTCTCCCCAGGGCTTGTCATTTAGGTGATGCAAAAATTTGCCTAATATATATACGTTTAATAAATCTAAGTGACTAACATAAAAAAAAATATCAAGCCCCAGATGCTTAAATTAGACAGGCAAGTAACAGAGCTCCACTCACCATATGTCATGAAGACCCAGTCTGATCAGGGAAGCACGCCAGAACACAGCATTAAGGAGATCAACTTTGGATGTGACAACCTCTAACAGTAGTTAGAATAGAGACAATGCGGAGAAGAATTTTTGTAAGAAAAAGAAAAGAAAATAATTATCTATCATTGTTGGTTCATTTTCCAAGGAATTTTAGCAATGGGCACATTTTTTTATCAGAAAAAAATGAAAATATTTACCCTGAAATGTCCCCACATGCTGTATAATTATATCCTGGGCAGAAATGTTATACACCCACATCAGTTTTACAGAACACACCAGTAAGGAGCTGAAGAATCTCCTCCCACTCAGAAATTGCTCAGTGCTGTTTATGAGCAGCCACTTAATGCTATACTTAAAAGGGCCAATTTAAAATCAACACTGCATAGACTACTGCACAGATTACCATGGACACTGCCCAAATATTGCCTCATAGCGTGATAGGAACCTAAAGCTTAACGAAAGGTCCGTTTCTTTTCAATAAGCCCCTCTTCAACCATATATTTAAGTGTATACTGACTTACTAGAAGTATATTTACTTACTGCTGTATAAGTTGAATAACTTTCTCCAGAAGAGTCTCTCAATCCTCTGCAGAGTATGAGGAGGCCTATATAATGAATACATACATTCATACACTCAGACACACACACTCACATATGCTCACACATATGCACATTCATACTCAAGTGTGCAAACACATTCATGCATATGTTCACCCATACACCCACACCCACATATTCCCTCTCTCTCCCTAATGCACACACACACACTCCCAATTAACCGGGAGAAACAGCTCAGTGAATAGATTATTTCCAGAACAGCTGTTACGCAATGCTCACATGGTGAAACGGTGGTACCTTTTCATCATGTGAAAGTTTCAGCTCAGTCACCAGCTGGATTTTATAGTCGCTATCAGTAGCAACCCCAGTCCCCTAAATTAAAGTTTTGTTTAATATTGGCACATACTACCACACACATCCAAATTTCTGCTAAATGTTAACGCTAGTTGGCAGGGCTTGACACTATGAGAAATAACCTTGATATTTTTAAATCTCAGAAAAGTAAGCTGGAATCACAAAATTAAGACTATTAAAAACAACATTTCTTAGGCCCTGAAGTATCTTGGTGTTGCTTCTCTTACTCCAGTTAACGAGTAAACTCTGTCTGTTTTTCCCACAGGGTTCACCTTAGCTAGACTCGAAACTCCACAAGGACAGGTCCTGTGGGTCCTACTTCCCAATGAGTGGCCACAGTTAGCACCGGAGTAAAAGAATGAATGACCGCGTAGGTGTGGCAAAACTCTCTACTTAACGCTAACTTTAGCTAACATGCAGACCTGCCATGATATATTATGGTCCTCTCCCCTAGAGAAACAAAGGGGAAATTAGAAGCATGTCCAAGAAAATTCAGGCTCTCCCAGGTGTTTCCACAGCTCGGATATGCGTTTCTCAGCATCTTTTTTCTCCAGGTGCTTGGCTTCATTGTAGAAGCTTCCTTCATTTAGAGAAGAGACTGAAATCCTGCACATACTTTTTACATAAATTACCTTTGTTCCTTTTCATCGTGACACTGGAGAGCAATGACTCAGTCCGTACCTATGAATAAAGGGAGAAGAGCTGAGCAATTGTCCAAAGACACTAATCAGAGCAGCAGAAAATATGTCTTATTCACGGCTTACCTTTTCCTTTAGTTGAAATGTTTTGACCAGAAAATCAGATAATTATTTTAGATTTACACCTCATTTGTCTTATGTAAGCATCATTTCACTTATACTAAAGAGAGTTAACCTAAGGGCTTTTGTCCAAGCATTTGTACTAAATAAATGAAGTCCTAGGGTAGATTCTCGACAAAAGTTTGGATAAGTATATGCACCATTGTGTTACGTGGATGTCTCACATAGTACATTTATGTGATACTTTTAACCATATTGAAATTGAGAGACAGAGTAGAGAAATACTTACGGGATTCAAACTAAGAATAAGATCAGACTGATCTGTAAAACAGGCTACAAGCACTCTGCATCTATTTTGTATGTGTGTTTGTGTATATATATATATATATTTTTTCTTTTTTCATATACAGATGAAAAGACACATACAAATCTATCTATATGGAGTTATCCCACCCCAGTCATGCTTCCTGCATTTTTAGTAATTGTAGCATTTGCAAAGCTGCAATAAAAATTAAAAGAAAAAAAAAGACAACAAAAGGGTCTTTGAAAATTGTGCCAAAGAAGAGCCCTTTTAGCTTGAACTAAGCCACAATGTTCAATTTGTCTCTGCCCCAGATGAAACAGTATCCATTTGGAATGCTACATGAAGATGTTTTGCTTTTGTGGAGATAATTGGCTCTAAACAGTCATGGTAATTAGCAGCATCAGGTAGCTCAGGCAGCATTTGGTCGCCCATTGCCTATTTATTTGTGAGCAAATGGGAGAGTGTAGGGGTGACAGGAACAGATGGAGAAGAGCTACAAGTACTTCATTGGCACCTTGCATGGATGCCTCATGCTGACTTTCTCCCTCAGGCACCGTCATTAGTGCCTCTGGCTTCTGAGCCAGGTCTGAAGAGCCCATGGGCAAGTGCAGAGGCCACCAGCTGTTCTGGCTGCCCTTCCCCATAGCCTGCTCCTTGCCCTCCACTCATCTGGCATGACGAGGGAATTTCTGTGCTGATACCTTTGATCTTTGCACACTTTGGTTTCATAGTTGAGGATTTTTTTGCAACAATAACAAGCCAGTAGGGCTGTAGTTAGGGGTTAATTGGGCATAAAGGCAAAATGTGAAAAGACCCAGCTGTTCCTCTCAGGGAGGATGCTAGAGAGTTGTTATAACTGATTGCTACCTTTCAACAACAACTCTCTAGTCTGGTGGCAGTACCAGGAACCAAGGTGTGATCGAAGTCAGGGGGAAGGAATGCCAAGGGGAGATGCCTGTAAAAAAAAAAAGGGAGAGGGTGGCATGAAAAGGGGCAAGTACAGACAAGAAAACAACTACAAAGAGCTATAATGAAAATCCTTGGATAAAAATAGAGTAGCTAGTGTTTATTGAACAATTGCTATCTGCCAAGCCCTATAGTAAGTGATTTACATAGACACAACACTATGAGCTTGGTATCAGTATTGCACTTATTTTACAAATGAGAAAACATGGTTAAATTTTAAACATTTTAAAATAAAGGTTTTAAAAGTGGTTGAATGTGGGCCAGCCCCATGGCATAGTGGTTCAAGGGTGGCATGCTCTGTTTTGGCGGCTCAGGTTCTCGGGTTCAGATCCTGAGCACAGACCTACACCTTCCTCTGCTGAGGCAGAGGAAGATTGGCACAGATGCTAGCTCAGGGCTAATCTTCCTCAAGCAAAAAAAGAGGAAGATTGGCAACAGATGTTAGCTCAAGGCGACTCTTCCTCACCAAAAAAAAAAAAAAAATTGTTGAATGCCGCTCAGTCTATAAGTACCGGACTTTGATTCAGACCCAATAAGTCCCTTCCTAAGGCTCTCCTGGGAGTCCAGGAGACTGGAGTTCTGCCTCTGTGCCAGCTTCTGTGTAGCGGAGTTTCAGCATGTCACTGAACTTCAGTATCTATCTCTACAGACAAGAGTAGCAATTCCAAGTATGGTTGACAGCCTCTTGCATCAAAGTCATCTGACAAGCTTATTTAACTTCCAGGTCTCTTCTTAAATCTAAAAAATTAGACTCTCTACGGCAAGGTTCCCAAAACTGCCTTATTAATAATTCCCCTGCAGATCTTTAGGTTCAACAAAGTTTTAGGACTGCTGGAACAGCCGATCTCTAAGGTATCTTCTTTTTTTCTTTTGAGGAAGATCAGCCCTGAGCTAACATATATGCCAATCCTCCTCTTTTTGCTGAGGAAAACCGGCTCTGAGCTAACATCTATTGCCAACCCTCCTCCTTTTTTTCCCTTTTTCTCTCCAAGGCCCCAGCAGATAGTTGTATGTCATAGCTGCACATCCTTCTAGTTGCTGTATGTGGGACGCCGCCTCAGTATGGCTGGACAAGCAGTGGGTCGGTGCGCACCTGGGATCTGAACTCAGGCCGCCAGTAGCGGAGGGCGTGCACTTAACCACTAAGCCACGGGGCCGGCCCCTCTAAGGTATCTTCTAAATAGAAAATTGTATGGCTCTGGTGGCTGATATGGCACCTAAGGAAATTTTTGCATTATTTATACTCAATTTTTTCTTATTTAAAGGAAAACTCCAAATAGTTTTATTCAGTATGAATTATTTTATTCAAAGAGGTGCTTTTGAATGACTTTCTTTTATTTCCAAAATTCAAGTCCATCTTCAAAGGGTCAAGATTGCTATCCAAACACTGGGGAATGAAAACCCTCAGGTTTAGGGCTGTTCTAAAAATGTCCTAAGCCACAGCAGCATTTTTGCAATTGGACCTCTATTGGGATGATTTCAAAGGAGTCAATACTCTTTTGGATGTATGAACTCTTTTTTTTTTTTAAATAAATCTTGTTTACCTTATAATCACACCTCTCAAACAGTAAACTGTATTAGGTTGAACCATATGAAAATTGCCTTTTGCTTGCAAAAACAGTAACTTCATATGGTTCAACCTAGAGTATGTGTGTCTGTGTGTATGTGCTGGGTTTAGTTCCTGTGACTAGAATATTTAAATATCAACTTGCTTGGCCCTTATAATGCAGTGCTGCCCTCTGAGTACATTCTCAATAGATGTTGGGTGATGATATTGATGATGAAATTTCCCATTCGACTTCCCAGACTTTGTCCTAAATCCTTAGATCTTAATAAAAATGTGAATATTTCCAGCTATAGTAGACCAATCAGTGATCACTAAAAATCTAATAACTTCTTTCTTCCATCCATTCCCAGACATAATCTAACATGCAAGTATCTGCATCTAACCTGTAAGAGCCGCAGCATTTTCCCCGGTTACTCTGAATATGTGAGTTTACTGTGACTTTTGAAAGGCAGCTTCCAAGTCTAACAGATTTTGTCAACTGTGTATTTTTTCCCACTATTCAGGCCATTTTCCCCAAACTAAGTGTTCAGTCATTATCACTAAAAACATATCAATAGGAGAAAGAAGTCTAAAAGTTAAATGTTAGGCAAAATGACATGGATTTGCATGGACTGAACGCTTGGAGAAGAAATACAAGCAACTGAGCTCACTTGGCCACGTGAAATATTTGTGCCTTTTCCCCCTCTGCGTCTTCCTCCTCTGTGCCCACCTCTGAGTGCCAGTGGGATTATTTGGCAGCAGTGAGCTCTAACTAAAGCTTCTAGAAGCTCTCATTCAGCAGTGAAATTGTTGTCTTCCTCTGATCCTCAGATTATGGAGATGAGGGGATGAATGTACAGCACTAAGATTCCCTACCGAGATAGCTTTTCACTCTTTTCAGTAAGAAAAAGATCAAAAGGAAACTAGCTAATTAGCATACCAAAGGAGACAAAAACCCCTAGAGCTTTATCGTTGTTGCAATCCAATAATAAACACCCGAGTACAAAAAAGATTATTTGATAATGACACACAGAATTGAAAGCCTTTGAAATAGCAGCTTCTAGAAAAAAATATTTTTGGAAGGGAAAATATCCATAATTATTCAGAATAATGCTTACACGTTGGGGAGCGGCTCTTCATTCCTGTGAGAGCTACTTACAGGACTGCTTTGCCTAAGAACAGTGGTGTGGATTGCCTTTATCTGAAAACTCAAAAAGCCTACAAAAGGCTTCAAATCCCTTCCCAAGTAAACATTCAGCTCTTTCATATTTGCAAAAATTAAACACAGAATTCTTGTCTTAAAAATAAGTGTTCCCTTTTCCCAGACCCAGTGCCCAGCCAAAGGCTTGAGCTCAAAACCAAAGAAATTTGCAACCCTTTGAGCCTCTTTATTCTTCTCTACAGCTTTTCTGGTTTGGAAACTCGGGTAGTCTCTGCAAATATGGACTTTCTTCAAGAGAGGAGAACAAAGCAATTGTTTAATTATAAGCAAGTTACTCTGGGACACAAGCATAGGAATCCACCAGGCCTATGGAGAGAGACAGCCTTGAAAGAAAATCAGACCCTTACTTCTTGGGTTAATATTAATATTGTGCTGCTTTCAGACATCAAGGGGACAATAACCATCAGAATGGATTTTTCAGTAGCCACAGTGGATTTAACTAAGTTGTGAGTGCATCTGCCTCTTCCTCTAAGGCATAGGTAGACCATATTGGTCAACACTGGGCATATGGTCAAGCCTGGCTCCCCCATGAGAAGCTGACCCACATCCAAATCAACTCCAGACCTCACTAGGACAGGAGATGGTGGGACTCTGAATTTGGGGGGGCAGGAGCTAGCAGAGAATTTCTGCATGATGAAACAGATGTTGCCAAGCCCTGATTCCTATTTAAAATGCCTAGTGGCCACAGGGAAGATATTTCACCTGGAAATCACCCAGGTAATTGTAATAGACTTGCCACTGACCACTGGCTCTAAGCCATTTGAATTAAAAAGCCCAGGGGCCTGGGTTATTAATACTTTATCCTGTTTCTGAGCAAAGAATCATTGTTAATGAGTCAAATGGTAATGACTGTCTTTACAAATCTGAGTTTAAATGAATAATTCCTCTCCTATTTTATAGATTTTTTTAAAACAATAAATGGATGAGAAATATGCCTTTGACTGCCCATCGAGTAGCCTACCTTTCCCTCTGAGACCTCTATCTAGTTCCTTTCAGACTTGACAAGATCACTTAAGGATCTTATTTGGTTAGTTTCATACAGAATTCATTCTTTTGTTCGTTTTTATAAATCATCCATTTGCAATGAAACAAGCCCCAAATCAAAATTTTACTTAGAAAATGTGTTTAGAGAAGTAAAATAAATGCCATTTACCCACCACTCCAAAGTATTAATTAGACTTAGCTGTTTGCCAGCTAAGTACCAGAGGAGCCCATGGTGATTAGCTGCACTAATTGGAATTTCGAGTGGCACTGATAACCACAGAGAGATAATAGGATTATACCTTCCCTCCCTGAAAAGAGAAGGAGCTTTGTCATAACTGTGTAGATGATGGTTTTAAGCTGTTTCACACCTAAGTACCCCCAGAGAAAGGGAACATTTTTAGATTCTATTTTTATTCTTACAAAAAAAAAGAGAAATAAAATTCTTCCAGGTAGCAACAAAAGTACAAAGGAACGTCCCTCTCTGTCTCTGGATCTCAACTTGCTCTCAAAGAAGCACAGGAAGCAATGTTACTTGACCACCAACAGCAACTCAAGCTGAGTCAGAAAGGCAGCAAGACCTGCCCTTCCCTGCAGGAACATATTTTTGTTTTGGTTTGCAGAAACTTTCTCAGATATTTATGAACACCTCCATCCCCTGGCTAGCCAGAACTATAAATATAACTCATATTTGGGAAGGCTGAGCAGATGTTTTTATCTGCATTTACACATTAAGAAACTATTGTTTAAAGAGGTTAAGTGAGTCTTTCCCATTATTCTCTTCACTTGAGAACATGCCATGTTTATAGAAATGTAGCAGTTTCCAAACCTCACAGGTACACAGACAGCAAGAGGCAGAGCAGTACTCCCGCAGTGTCTGTGCTTGGTCTCCTCTCCCGGAGCCAGGCTCTGGATCATCTCCCTGGGCTGAGCTGCCTTTATTGGGTTCAGATACCTCTATTTAATCCTCATAGATAAAAATCTCAATGTGGGTGAGGAGCTCAACACCTGAGAGTGGGTCACATTCACTGTCTTATCATCTCTTCTGATGTCCAGGCCAGCTGTTGCAGACTATGGCATAACCAATCATAAAAGAAAGTTGCACTGGGGAAAAAAGAGGGTGGGGTTGGAAATCTTCTTTCTCAGATGTTAGATATTCAGAATAGATAAATTAACATAGATTTATTTCAAGTAAAATGAAAAGCAAATGCTGGTCACAAAGCTACTTGCACTTGCAGTCAAAGTTCTAGTGGCCATGAGGTAGAAATTTTACCACTCAGCTGATCAGGTTCGTTTAGCAACTTGAAGGACCAATAAGGGGTTTTCCAAAGTAAAGGTATGAAGCCAGAGCTGTATCACAAACCTCCCTGGTTTGAAAAAAAAATTGGATAAATTTAATTGCATGGCCATTGGTTCTATCCCCACTCGAAAGCACACCATCTCTAGCACATGCCTGGCTCACATGGAGAATCTTAGGAGGTACAGAAGCCATGTTGAGTTGTCATAGCAACTTAAGGAAGCCTGAAAGGTCGACTTACCCCTACATATCTACATCACAAGCCCAGGCATAATTTTAGACATTCTTGGGGTTGAGGCATTACAGCTCCAGAAAATCCCTATCTAAATGTTACTATTTTGTCAGGGAAAGAAATTGTTATCCAATATCATATTACTGAAAAAAAACTTGGGGAACCTGAGTCAAAAGTAAGGCCCTGGGGGAACTGAAAAAGGTAGAGAGATATGTATTAGTGTAAAGAAAGGCAGGAACACTATGGATGGATCCTGAGGCCCTTTCTGGGGAAAATCAAGCCAAGGACAAAGGCTTCCTAAAAAATAAAAAATAAAAAAAGTAAGAACAGTGGACTCCAGGGACAGAATTTCCAAAGGTGGGGAGGAGTTCACCAACCGGTGAAGAGAGGTGAATCAAAGATGAACTTTTCACTTCGAAATTTTCACTTCAGTTATTAAATAACCAAAATGGGCTTTCTCGTTCATTTGACTTTTAGGATAACTGAGGAATAAGTTCCTCACTAGAATATAAGCTTCATGCAAGCAAACAAATTGTTTTCTTTATTTCTGTATTCTAATGCCAAATACTATGTGCCTGGCTCACAGGAAATACTCAGTAAATAATTTATGAATGAATGAATGAGAAAAGAAAGAAAGAAAAGGAAGGAAGAAAACTGTTGATTGTAAATTTTTCTAAGTCTAAGAAAACTGAATCTTTGACTATTGAGAAATTTTAATAACTGCAATTACAGCTATTCAGTGCTGTAACTGTTGATTCAAAAGATATAGGGAATCAAATTAATGTGCACTTACTGCCCTAGGGAAATCACTTAGAAGAGATTTTTGTTTGTGTTTCTGTGTTAGCAGAGAATGGAAAGGCAGTGAAGCAGTAGCTATTGGAAACTGGAGAAAAGGAGGCCTGAGCTATGTACTGGCAGAACAATTAGTAAAACAGTCACTTGAGGTAGCTTGAAAATTAGACTTGGTACCCAGAAGTGGAGCACTGCTACAACCAAAACCTGAAACATGTAGGATTTGAAATTCTGCAGTGGGCAGAGAGCCCTGATAAACCTCGAGAAGTCACTTAGTGATAGTGAGAAGGACAGGGAGGAAATTGTTTTTGGAAGCTGGAAAAAAGAAAACCCAAGATATGTATGGGCAGGTTAATTAGCCAAACTGTCACCTACAGTAACATGGAAAACAGAAAGGATATCAAATTAACTTGTGGATCCAGCTAAGGATCCATGCAGAATGTTGAAAGGTAGCACCTGGCTGCTTTTAGTTCCTTAAGATAAGTTAAGAGAGGAGTAAGATGAGCTAAAGAATTAACTGTTCAGTTTTCCAGCAGAATTTAAAGAAAATATAAAGGACTTTGGGGTTCAAAAGTGAAACTAATTCTCATCCCCAGTGTGTCTTGGGAAAATATTCTTGAAGTAAGAAATAACCTCAGGTAAAACACTAAACATAAATCCAGGGCACTTCAGTAAAATGGGACCTCGAAGTAAATATCAAATCAAGGATGTTGCTTATGAGAACTCAGAAAGATTTAAGGCAGTGCCCCATAAACTCTTGGCTAGACAAAAGGGCTTCTAAGAATCTTCAGGACTCATAGACTCTCTAAGCTGGGGGGAAAAGAAAAAGAACAATGCCTTCTAAGAATCTTAAGGGCATTGTCCTGCAGCACCCTGACTTGTAGGCAAAATGAGAGCGGAGTCAGTCTTGAAGAGCGTTATGGGTATGACAAAGCTAGTCTAATGAAGTGAACCCATAGTAAGTTTTATTAGAAACCCACAACGTTTTTAAGAGAATTATACTAAATCAAACATTGCCAGATTGGACTAAAAGAGACAGAGACATTTCAAAATGAAATTTGAATTTCAAAATGAAAAGAAGTCCTTGTGTTCTCAACCATCTATGAGCAGGATGAAGACTGGAAAAGTGACTCAGGTACAATCATGAGCCATAGAGAACCACTACTAGATCGGAACTACACTCCAACCAAGAAACTGGCAATATGTACCCAACTAGATTTCAGGTTTGCTAAGGACTAGTGGTTGCTATACTTCTCCCACTTCTCCCTTTTTGAATGAGTGCTTTTATTGCAGTTTTTCTGTCGTTGCGCTACCATTATATGGTGGTGGTGTTGGTGGGCAGGAAGGGGAAAGATAACTTATCTATTCATCTCACAGGTATTCAGATTGAAAGCAGCCATACCTAAGAAGCCTCAGCCTCCCCTGAGCCTGATTTAGACGATGAGATTCAACTTCAAGTCTGAGTCTGGTGCTGTAATAGAATGAGTCTTTGGGAGTCTCAGAAAGGGTAGCGTGTATTGTCTTTATAGGAGGAATGAGAATTATTAGAGTCCAGAGAGTTGACAGTGATAGACAAATAATTAAGTAGCTCCTGGTGAGCCATGCCTCCCATCACACCCTTGTGTAGTTGTCTCTCACGCAGCAGCTCCCTGACTCTGGGCTTGACCATGTGACTAGCTTTAGTCAATGGGACATTAGCAAGTGCAATTCAAGAAAAGGTTTTATAAGCACTTACGTATTGGGCTTATTCTTTTGGAATGCTCTATCTTGAAACCCAGCAGCCATACTGTGAGGAAGCCCAAGCTAGCCACTTGGAGAGACCACAGAGATACAGAGATGTGCAGGTAACCTCCGCAATTACAGTCATCCAACTAAGTCATCACTGAAGAATGAAGAAGACCTCTTAGACATGGAGCACAGAAGAGCTTTCCCCGCCAAGTCTTGCCCAAATTGCAGAATCTTGAGTAAATATATGATTGCTGTTGTTTTAAACCACTAAGTTTTGGAGTGGTTTATTATACAGCAACAGATAACTGAAACAGGTGTGTGTTTCCATTTTTAAGTTTTCCTTTTTATAAATATTCTGTGTGACTTAATTTTCTCATAACTTGACTTTAATATCTAAAAGTGTGTTGGCGTGTTCCATATTCCAGAAACTTGAAGGTTCTCTTCAATTGGGTTTCAATTAATATAATATAGTATAAGAATGACTATATTACATTTTTAGTTATATGAGAAAGCAGAAATGAGCACTAACTTTCCGATAGAAGACTAAGATTCTTAGAACGTACTGATGCTGAGATCACAGGGAAGTTATTCTCCATCATATTATCTTGTTCAATTTTATTTATAGCATCTATCACTGTATGCAAATATTTATTTATTTGGTCACTCCTTTGTTATCCTCGCCCCACACTGGAATGTAGCCTCTAGTCTGTCTTTTTCACTTTTGCACCACCATCATTTGAAACATTGCCTAGCGCATGGGCTCAATAAATGCTGTATAAAACACAATGCTATTATAAGATAAACTTAAAAAAAAAAAAAGTGCCTGTGGTAGATATTACTAGCGTTCAGCTACATTTCTAGTGCTTCTCCCCTTCCTGACACATGGAAGACAATGTTGCTTAGGCCCTTGCAGTTGGGAAAGGTCATGTGACTAGTGCTGGCCAACAGGCTGGCAGTATAGTGATATGTGTCACTTTTCAGTTGAATCATTCAAGATCCAGTGCTGGCTTCTCCATGATCTCTTCCCCTGCCACAGGAAACTCTGAAACTTCATGCTGAGTTGCCTGGGATGTTTTGCTCCCACATTGACTACGACCACCTTGAAGAACTGCCTGGATTTGCAGAAGATTTTGCCTGAGCAATAAATAAACTTTGTCATACTAAGTCACTGAGAGTTTGGAGTTGTTTGATCCTGCAGCACAACATAATCTCTCCCGACGGATACAGTGCTTGGCAATGAGTTTGCATACTTTTTGATCCCTGTACCTATAAAGGCTGAATGGTCACTCATAGAGTCAATGACAATTTATTGAGGATCTACTATGTATGAGGCACTGTGCTAGATCAAGGAATAGAAACAAATATGAATTAGATACTCCTTTCTAAGAGTTATAGTTTTATAGGAGAGAGAAATTGTGTACATAAGAAACTGTAGTACAAGCTAGAAAATTGTGAGTGTCGTAAGACAGGTACAGGTAAAGCACTATGGAAATCTACCTGAGATGGATATGATAAAGTTTTCTTACCCAAGACCCTTATAAATATGGCAACTTGTGAAAGTGAGAGGAATGACTTCCTGTTCACATGCGCCATGATGCCAAAGATCAAGCTGTTAGACTTGCTGTTTCCCTACATTGTCGTTTCTCTGTACACCCCCTCTCTAGACTTGTTATGAGTTGAATTGTGTTCCCTCCCCCCAAAAATTTTTATGTTGAAGTTCTAACCCTGAGTACTTCTAGCATCTGTTCTTATTTAGAGATAGGGTGTTTACAGAGGTAATCAAGTGAAAATGAGGTCGTTAGACTAGACCCTAATCCAACATGACTGGTATATTTATAAAAGGAGAAATGTGAAGACAGGCATGCCCACAGGAAGAACACCAAGTAAACATCGTGATAGAGATCACGATGATGTGTCTACGAGCCAAGAACACCCAAGATTGCCAGCAAACTACCAGCAGCTAGAAGAGAGGCATAGAACCAATTTTTCTTCACAGCCCCCAATAGAACCAACCCTGCAGACACCTTGATCTTAGACTTCCAGCCTCCAGAACAGTGAGACAATAAATTTCTGTTGTTTAACCAGCCAGTTTGTGGTATTTTGTTACAGAAGCCCTAGCAAACCAATACAAGCCTTAAATAGATGCATGAGATGGGAGAGGAATAAAAGCCTGTGACTATTCAGCCAACTCTGTGTTCCAGCTGCCCATTATCTGTTTCTCTTTCCTCCTCTTTACTGGCAACAAATCAGATTGATTAGAAAAATGTGGAAAGTTACCAAAAGTTTCTGGCTGTCATTGCCTGTAGCGGAAGAAAGGAGAAGGAAATAAGCCTGGGAGGTCCTGAGTAGGTTTTTCAGAGGATCACGCTACCGGAAAAAGAAAGGAGAAGGGTAGAGGGGAATGTGTGTGTGTGTGTGTGTGTGTGTGTGTGTTGTTATTCTTTCTGTTTGCCCTCTTTCCTTCTTCAGTGAATAATCTTTAAGCATAGTTTTGATTTTTTTTCCCCAAGCAACCAAGTTTGACAGAAAATCTAAATATTAAAATGCTCTAAAACCTTTCAACGTTTGTGTTTAAAATTTTCTCAAGCTTATATGGATGTGTACAGCATTAGGATGGTTTGTTTCATATTATTGCAATGAGTTTCTAACTCATTAACGCTCTGAGCCTTACACACACCAATAGAGAGAGGTCTCTTTGGGCATGGTTCACACTTTTGGTCTCTCATGCTCTTTTCATATATAAGATGTGACATGAAGTAATGACACTAGCTCTTATAATGGTTTGTAAAAGTGCTTCTGAAAGCAATTCCGAATGAGGAGAACCAAAACATTTGGAGTAATGTCAGCATCTTTGGTAGAGTAGACTCTACAGTCTCCCCTGGTGACCACTTTAAAATGCAAATCTCTTTAGCTCCCTAAGTTTTGATTGTTTTTTTTTTTTTAATCTTACTAGTTTGTAGTCACAGCTAGGATCCTAAATATACATTTTGCTTCTCCTATGGGTAAGCCAGCCGTTGCCAACATACTTACGGAGTGATGAAATATGCATTGCATTTCTAGGCACCTTACAGAACAGATAAATGACACCATCTCTGCCCCCTGGGGAGGATAAAAAGAATAATGGAAGAAATGGTATTTCCATAAATGCATATATTAACATTTGACTTCATAAAAAAATGCTCATCTAAAGAAAAATAATTTCCCTTGAAGTTAAGAAGTTTTATGATAGATCTAACAGTAAAGGGAAAAGGAAAAAGGTCATGGGGCTAATAATAATAATTAGCACTTATGTTGGCACTTTCTATCTTCAAAGCATTTTGTAAAATATTAACTTGTTAATCTTCCCAATGTTCTTGTCAAGTTTATAAAGCTTTAGACTGTTCTGATGTTCCCTCCAGTATAATTTCATATAATATGTGAACACTCACTTGATTTTTGCATACAAACACTACTGGAGTTCTGATTAGCCTGCACGGTGTGAGACACAGGCAGCTCACAAACTTTGATGTAAAGAATAGGTGGTACTTCCTGGCTTTTTAGTCCAAAGACTCTCTCAGAATTGAAGAGTCTGCTTAGAGAAAGGATTATCACTTTAAGCACTTAACCATATTTTATCAACATGGGCTCTCTTTATGTTTTTCTCCCTTTAAATCATGAGCTCCTCAAGGAAATGAACTGTGTATTTTTCATGTTAGTTCCAAGGATGACCTAGGCCTATGTTGGCTCAGAATGATGTTAATAAGCATTCATTGAACAGTAAAAATGAAGTCTTTATTGAGAACCTATTATTGAATTGTGAAGAGTAAATAACATGTGGTATGTTTCCTGCCCTCTAGGAACTTAGCACAGAAGAGGAAGCAGGACTCATATAGAAGAATTAACTAGACACAAAATACAACTAAGTAGCCTGATGTGTGGCACAAGCAATGAATGGCAGGGGAGGATTATATTGGTTTTTTATCTTCTCAGCCCATTAACCCCACTTCCTTCTTTTGAGTTTATACGTTTGTCTAACCAACTTTTGACCTGCAATAAATTCTTAAAAGAGTAGAATATTACATTTCCTACACTGCTTAATATAGAAACTTCATTCATTTGGGAATTACATACATATAAAAAAGTTTCTTTCTGTACAAAACAACAACAAAAACACACCGAAATAAACACACCCAAATACACACACACACAGAACTGTAATGCTGATCCTTAGTCTGAATTATAGCTTCAGTGTGTTTTAAGAAAAAGTACTACAGCTCCAAGCTTTATTTGAAATTTTGTAAGATCTTTGTGAATCTGAAAAAAGTTTATTTTCGAATGAGAACTTTATTTAAATTCTTCTTAAGGTGAAAATTTGTTTTTCATTCCTTTTCTTTGTCTCCAAGTTTCGTAGCAATTGTGGACATCATAGCCCCGCTACACATTTGAATCCATTGTGCTTTTCCCAGGAAATTCTGAATCTTGTCAGGCTATGCTACAGCTACCGTAAATTGACATGTCTGAAACAGAATTCATTATCTCCCCCTCAAACTCAAACCTATTCTTTTTCCCAGTTATGAAGGCCACCAAACCAAAGAGGCATTCCTGATGCTTACATCTTGCACGTCTCCATCTCATCAGCCCTGGAGTCCTATCTACTCTACCTCATCAGTACCACTCTAATCCCCTCTCGTTGCCATCCCCACTGTCTCAACCACATTTCAGGACCAAAGTCAGTGCACCAGTCTGTCAATTTCAATCTACCTTACCCACGGCCTCAGCCACTCTAGCCTCCAGGCTCTCCCCTCTTCAAGCCAACCTTTACTTAACTGTCTGTTCCAGTTGTCAATTTATTGTCTCTAATCCCCAAATATACCCTTCTCTGCCCTGCTTGGAGATACTGGAGCTGGGCTCAGTAAATGTTCCTTTTTTGCAAGGGGGCATGGTGTCAGGCCTTGTCAACAGAGGGCGCTGGAGGGAGACTGCAGGGGAAGAGTCTTCTTTTCCAGGTTCTGGTGCTTTTGTTCCTACAAAGCGCTGGGCGTAGCTTCCTTGCCAACCGGCAGCTCCCCTGGCAGTGGTGTGCAGGAGACCCAGTGACAGCAAACCCTCTCACAAATTCCGTGCACGTTCTGGTAGGCGGCTTCCTGCTCTCCAACCCAGCCTGCATCACCTCCGTGAACTTTTCTGCCTTCTGCTGGACCACACTGGATGAATCACAGCCTTGGTGGTGGGGACGGGGGGCCCCTTCCAAGTTTGTTCCTTTCTTGCACGCTCTCTCTCATCCCTGTAAGTAATGACAGCTCCCTACATCTGATCCCTGTATTCTTGAGAGTTCCCTTTATACTTCTTAGTAGGTCATACCCTTTAACTAGTTAATAATTTGTATGTAGTATTAAGTCTACCTGGTTCAAATTACTATTGTGCTTTCCGTCTCCTGACTGGGTCCTAAATGGTTCACCAATTTTGTTCTAAATATAAATCAAATCATATCAACTCTTGCTAAAAATCTATAATGACTTCTCATTGTATATAACATTAAATCTAAATTATCTTTGGGTCCAGAACAAGTCTTCTCGGGAACTACAATCAAACAGTTTGGCTGTCATCCTGGACCAGATGACCCAATAAGGATTAAACTGCTGCTTGGTTTTGTGCTTGGCAGATGTCGCGTTTGGCCAATGATACCAGGGGTTACTCAGACACACCCTACTCACCCTTGTTTGGGGCAGCTCACCTCTGACTAGAGCTGTTGAACCACAACTTCAGTGGGAAGCGCCCATTCCACTGCCTACTAAGCTTCATGGTACCCAATAATAAAACAAACCAAGTCATAATAGTACTCAGTTTTCCCATCAGTCCAGCTCAGCCCAAAGGCCTTCAACACATTCCCTGAAATGAGAGATGAAAGTCCGCTGAAAGATTCAAGGCACGTTTGAGACAAACTTTTCTCCTTGCTTACGTCTCAGAAACAGCTGTCTCTACCTGTTTCACTCTCAAAGGCTTGCAGTCGCATGGCAATGAATGTAGTCCCAGGCTGCTGTATCTTTCTCCGTTTCCCACAGCCATCACCAGAAGCCCAATTCATCACATCCTTAACAGCACTCTTCAGATTTATCTGTTAGGGCAAAGGATCCAGATTAAAAATGAAACAACCATTTCACTTGCTTGACAAGGGGAGACCTGGTATGCCAAATTTCCATCCCTATCACTGGAGAACAGGTCTTTAGGAAATAAATAATAAATTCTTTCTGACCCAGGGCCACCTAGCCTCGAACACTTAGGGGCATCTTATCTTGGTGCAACAACTACTGCAGTTAATAGGTTAAAGCATATATATATGTAAGATTACCAGTAATCCTTTCACACAGTTGTTAGGTACTTATTTGAGATGCAGGGCACACATATTTAAGGATTAGCTCCCCTCTCTCCTTACTCATACCCTTAGAGTGATCCCACTTCCTGCTATCTTCTCTTGCAGAATAGAAATGAAGAATAGTTACTCTAGGGGAGTTATTACAATCAGGCTCTTTTATATCTTTAAGGCAATTTCAGGAAAAGACAAGAGTGCCTAATGCACAGCATTTCCAGAATTTGTAATTTCGGCATTTTGTCTTACCAAGCCATGATAACATCCAGATGTTGCCCTATTGAAAGGTGTTAAATAGAATAAACCTCGAGCCAAGAGTACTTCCATGTTTTATTTTGGAGCTTCCAAAATGTAAAGTATATTTTTTTCTTTAAAATATCAGAACTTCACTGGTTTAGGAAATAATACTCTGGTCTGCATGATGTCTTTGTGTATAATAATAATAATAGCAGCAGTAATATTTTATTTATTTAGCAAACGCTATGTAGTGCTAACTCTGTGCTTTTCAAGTATTAATTCATTTAATTCCCTCTGTGTTCTCTCCTGATACAACAACTTTTACCACAAGTTTCTCCAGATTAATTGTTATCTAATTCCAGTCGGACAGTGTAAAATGCCACTTCTTCCAGGGTAGTTTGCATGTAATAAGAAGGGAACTGAAACTCACTGAAGATGTTGCCAGGGGCTGGGACAGGCAGTGCCCATGAATCCATGAGGAGAAGTTGCTATCTGTGCTCATTCACAGAGTTTGCTTAAGAATTCTAGAGAAAAAAATTAATTCCTAAAGTCAATACTTACCAGTCGCATTCTGGGCACAAGTTACCCTGTCTTGGGTGACATTTGGAGGTGGCAGGGTTTTTTGGAGAGCGGACTACCCATGCTATAAAAGGGCTGCCTACTCTACTCATTCAGCAAGTCCTTACCGAGTGCCTGGTATGCCCCTGTGAGCTCCTGCACTCAGTGCTCCTACAGTCTCACAGACATGCCCTGCCGTATGCTAGGTGCTGGCAAAAACGATGGCACAGTGTGCTGAGGGGGCACTTAGGAAGGAAACATGACCCAGCCTTCAGATATCAAAGATGGCTTCCCAAAGTCTAAAGAGTGACCTGAAAACATGAAAAAGCATTGCATAGCCAAGCTCATAGAGCCTTAGCTCCTTTGCCCCTGAGACTGTCCTTTTGCTTCAGTTGAATGTCTGGGGGTGAAGGGATAACTTTAAAAGTCCAGTGTCAGATTCATGTCCTTAGATTTGTCCTGTTCTGGAATGTTTTGTTTGTTTTTGCTGAGGAAGATGCACCCTGAGCTAACATCTGTTGTCAATCTTCCTCTTGTTGCGGAGAAAGATTCATCCTGAGCTAACATCTGTTGCCCATCTTCCTCTACTTTGTGTGTGAGCAGCCACCACAGCCTGGCCACTGACAGATGAGTGGTGTAGGTCCGTGCCCAGGAACCGAACCCCAGCTACCAAAGCAGAGTGCACCAAACTTAACCACTAGGCCACCAGGGCAAGCCCTGGAATGTTTTATTTTTTTAGTGAGGCTAGCATTCTCACTAATTTCTTATCCCAAGAAGGTTCCTCATGCCTTCCAAAACTCCTTTTAGGAGCCAGCATATGAACTTTTTGGATGTCTTTAGCAGGGAGATGTAGATGGCACCCACAAACCTCTTACCCCTGTGCACCTGGATGAAGATAGGGGTAGCTGTGTGACCTATGGGTGAGAAAGAGAGATATTTGTCTCATATTCACCCACAATCCCCCCTTCAAACTCAGAAAGCTGGAACCAGTCTGAACAACAGCCTATCCTAGGGAAATCGCATCTTTCTCTATGGATACAGCACAAGGTCAAGGGGTCTAGGCTCTTGCATCCCATGGACTGGAGATGAGAGGAGGATGAGATACCTCTCAGTCACTGTCAAGAAGCAAAATTTGGGGCCTGTTTATAGCAGTAGTATCCTAAGAATTTTTAAGTCAGTCAAAAAAGCAGGTATTCCAAAATCAGGCTACCACTTGTAAGCCAGGCAAGAAGAGAACAGTGAAACAAAGTGAGAAGCCTGAAGAGGTGGCAACCATGAGGAGCTCGTGTGTAGGGAGATTCAGAGCAGGCGGAGGGGAGGAGAGGCCTGAAGGAACTTCATGGAGCCAAGGAACAAGCAGCTACAGAAGACTGATATAGGATCTCTGCAACTGAGAGAGGGGCATGCACTGAAAGTTCATGGGAAGCCAGAAGGCAGCCAACACCTTCACTTCACAGCTGGCAGGAGAAGAAAAAAAATTGCTTACTCAATTGCTGCTAAGTATTGACCTCTGCAGAGATGCTTCAGAGCAGAATACCCAGGCCAGAGATATACTGCCATGTCTGTTCATGGATGTGTTATGGCTGCCACCTCCCACCCTCCAAACCACTTCCTTTCTAAGCTACTCAGATCTGCTGGGATCCACACTTTACATGGCCTCACAACAAACCCACACCCAGTGTTTCTGGAATGAAGGCAAGGAGAAAAACATTCCCTTCCTACCAAAAAAATAAATAAAACGGCATCAAACTGAATGTAACTCAAAGAGTTTTTGAGAGCACATATTATTTGGGGACATAAAGATGAGAGAGACATCGTCCTCCCTCCCTGGAAGAGTTCATAGAGTCCAAAGTAAAAGACAGGTTGATAAAAATAATTGGAAATCAATCCAGGCCCTCATTCATTCATTCATTCAACAAACATCCCTGCTCACAGTTTGTAGGTAAAAGTATTTGCAAAGTCATACATGTGAGGGTAGAGATGCTACTGCTCTACCAAGGAGACCCCAAAAGAAGTAGGAAGAAACTGAACAGTCTAAGCTAAGGAAGGATTCTAATGTATGCTTGCCCACCCTGCTTAGAGAGTCCTTAAATCAGGGTGAAGGTGAGAATGGGGATATTTTTAATTAGCGGGGAAGAGAAGTGACGTTTATTCAGCACTTTTCTTATAAAATCCCTGTAAGGTCCATGAAGACTGTAAGCTTTCTGAGGGCAAGACCCATGTCTCACTTACCCTAGGATCCCAGTACTTGATACACAATAGTTAATAAATATATTTTTAACTGAACCCACGTGAGGTATTCCAATTCTTGTTTTTTCTAATTTTACAGATGACACCAAGGGTGGAAAAAAAAGAAAAAAGTAAAGGAGTACATTCTTAGGAACTAGTAAATCTACAAATAGCTTGACTTTAAAAGTATTTTTAACTCCTTTTCTCTATGCTTCAAAAATCGAAACCTGGGTTTAGGTTTTATTTTATACATTTTTCAAAAAATCAATTATTTTGACTGTCTTGCAAAGTCTGTAAAACAAGGTCTGTGGGGTTGCAGAGGGAGAGAGTCAGAAATCAGAAACAGCAGTTGGTCCATGGGTGTTTGTTATACATTCATTCCAGATGTTCATCACTAGCTCAGAAAGGGGTTGTAGAGCTTGCCAAATCAATCAAGTTTCTATCGTGTTTCATCTCTTTGGATTTACAGAGTGATTTGGTAATTCTGCTTCTCAAGCCTGCACATCTTGAGCAAACAAGGATGATTATGGGTGTCTTAGCCCACTGGCTGTTTAACAGAAAGCTACCCGTCTCGTGTGAGAAGTCAGCTTTCTTCCCAAATGTAGAAGATGTTTCAGGGGAAATATTCCTTTGGGGCCTCCTAAAGACAAGGGAAAATTTAAACTGTGTCCTCATTCACCTTAGGCCCATCTTACTCTCCAGCCAGGTGACTTTGGGTTATGCCACGACAGTGTGGACAAAGGAGGCACCAAGAGAGGTAACTTTTTAAGCATCACACTGATCCTGCCACAGCCTTGGAAGCATCATTCTGTCAGACAAGAAATCAGTACTGGAGGCACATCTGAGTTTTTCAATGATGAAAAGTACTTGAACGTGCTGCCCGAGTAGACCAAGCTGACCCTAGGGAGCTGCCTTTATTCATTAACAGCAGTTCCTGAGTCTTGCCAGTTAATAGAAGGCACTCTCCAGAGATATGTGCCGTCACTCCTTATTTGGCATCTGGGATCTTGATTGCAACCGAGACTCAGGATTTAAGAGGAAGGGAGGGAGGAGAGAAGAGAGAGAAAGAGAGAGAGAGAGGTAGCAGAGAAGGAGGCTAGGATGAGGGGGGGTTAGGGACAGGAGTGGATGGACTGACCGAGGAGGGATGGGCAGACACGCAGAGAGACACAGATACGAAGAAAGAGATGAGGAGACAGAATGACAAGACAAAGACAAAATACACAGAGGGAGGGAAGGAGAGACTGAGTGGAAACAACAATTTCAAAGCGGAGCTCATTATGCTCTTTTCAGACATGTTAGTTATAGGTTTCTAATGCCACTGTTGTGGCTTGCCTCGTATTCTAAGGCTGACAATGGTTATTTCCTGAAAGACTCGCTGCATGAGAGTAGAGCATGGGTTAAGCCAGCAGATGAACTGAGAGGAGAGGGAGCTGCTTTTCAATTTGGAGAATGACTTCCAGGAAGGAGGGCTGTTATCCAGGGAGAAAGATGTACCGCCCCTCCTCACGAAACAGCACACATTTAGAGCTGACTCCAAAGACGAATGTTTGTGGGAAATAATTTGAGGGTAATGGAGAGAAAATAAAGGCTTATATCCATATTATCATGCCTGTGCCTGCTCATTAAGCCTTCTTTTTTTCTATTTCCTGCATTCTTGTTTGTGTCTCTATTCTTTGCACAGCAAAAAAACACATGAGGGCTCACCATGTTTCCAGCAAAAAGAAAAAAAAAAAAAGACGAGTAATTTCCATAATATATTATTATATCAGGAAAATTTAAATTTAGTGTTATAAATCTTTTTTTGTTCACTGAATATGCTGTCAATTTGAAGAACAACTGTTTGGTTCTTTCTACTTTATCGTGTGTGAGCTTAATTAATCACAATGGAATCCTATTCAAACTATTTTCCAACCCAAGAGGCAATTGTTTCCTATAGCACGATGTTTCCTTCTAACTAAGGATGGCATTAAACTGGAGAAAACATTAAAACCCTGATGCGCATCATAATGAACTCCATGCAAAGTAGTTATATTAATGTAATGGAGTTGAGATCTTAATTGCACTCGTGTTTATATTTGCAACCTCCTTTTTTAAAGCCTTTTTATTTTACTAAATGATTTGAACGACGAGGTAGGAGAGGTTACATGGCCTGCTAAATAGAGATGGGTTTCACCACTCTAAAGGAGGAAAAATGAATCTGGGAGGGAAGACTGGCTAATCTAATTTCGTAAAGTAGGTTTTATTCTCAGTTGATAATGGCTAAAATTGCTCTGTGAAAGCAATCTTTCCAGTGCCAGAAAATGTTCCCTGGATGCTTAAAAAGAAGCATGTCCAAGAGCCCTTTTTGTTCCTCCCTATGACAACCATTAGCTGCCACTGAAAAACCTCCAGCTTGAGTGCCGAATCCTGTACAAAGCAATTTAGGCAGATGCGTCCTCTGGCCTCTGATTGAAAGAGCTGATATATGGTAATATACCTTCCAGCCACACTTAGGACGGGAGAGATTGCACAGTAAGAGGTGGAGGGAAAATCCTCCATAAGGCCTTATATAAAATAGACTTTCAATTAAGAATTACTGCCTGATGAATGAGTGAATGAATGAGTGAGTGAGTGAAACTGTCAGGGCTTTTAGTCAGGGAATGGGGACCTCCTCTCTCCACTCTTTTTCCTGTTCCTGTTCATCAGACACAGACCAAGAGGAGATACACTCACATTTCCTAATTAAAACTCATTAAGGTAGACACTGGGCAAATATATCCCTCCCATAGCTCAGCCGGGAATCATCCTGCGTGTGCTGGCTATTTATCAGAGGGAGAGGATGGTGGTGTTCTCTAGTTACATGGTGCCCTCATGAGAAATTTCTCTTGGGTCTCAAGACTTGAAGTTACTGTTCTTCCCGAGAGCAATATTCTATTATATGGGTGCTAATAACAGTACGGGTGGATGTCGTACTGTGTTTGGGCTTCTGGGGAGCTCAGAAGAAGTCCTGTAGCCACCCTCTAGCCCTGCGCCACCCCAGGCAGGCGGATGAGGTGCTAACCCATCCTTGACTTTGTCTCACTGTCGTCTTCTTTTTGTTTAACCCCAGTTTGTTTACTTATATATTTATTTATTTATAGCTTGTATAACATGGATTTTGATAATTAATCAGATCCTTTTCTACTGAGGGGGAAAAAAGAAGAATGAAGGGAAAGAAAGAAAAGATAAATAGACATAGAGTTGAGTTTGACGTTACGAAGCTTTCACTCATTCAAAAACATTCGTGCTTTCCCATGGAATGCCAGGCACTGTACCAGTTTCTACAGAATTTACAGTCTAGTGGAGGAGACGAATGAGAACACACGAGTTATTGTGAAGCTTAGAATGGCGCTACACAACAGTGGACAAAGTACCGTGGGAGTACAGTAGGGAGAGCTACCAACTCTGGCCCAAAGAATTACTACAGGCTTCATTAAGGCGAGAAGGAATTTGTCAGGTAAATAAGGGAAGAAAGGGTATCTCAAGTGTGGAAGCATCACATGCAGAAGTACCAAGACACAATGAGAGGCCCCATTTGACAGAAGTTTGGTATGCTTGAGGGTGGGGAGAGAGAAGAGGGCCCGAGCTTGAGGAATGAGAAGTCGGTCATAGTTAGATTTGTGAAGACCTGGAATGACAACTTACGGAGTTTGGAGATCTGTCCTAGGCGGTTTGAAGTCAGCAGCAATTTCAAAACAACACAGCCACGTGGTCAACTTTACTTTTTTGAGAGATTCTATTTGAATTAGAATGAAGAGAGACTGGAGAGAAGGAGCAGCTAAAAGGACTCAAGGTCAGTGAGAAATGTTGAGGACAAAGATGAGCGGAAGACGGACGCATGGATATTTCAGAGCTAGAATGGCAGGGTTCGTTAACTGATTGGACACAGAATCAGGGATGATCATGCATAGGTTAGGAGATGGAGGACGTAACACCAGTCTACATCAACATACAGACTACAGGAGGAAGGGGACACTTAGCCGGGATAGAGGACAGTTAAGTGAGAGGCGCCGGCAGGATATGCACGTGGATAGCAGATAGCTAAAAATATAGATCTGGAGCTTGGGCAAGACACCAAGGTGAGGGAATTAGATTTGACGTTTTCCAGCATATAAATAGTACCTAAAAAGCTATAAAGGAAAAGAAAGTTATAGAGAAGATCGGATCACTGAGGACATGAGCAGGTACAATGCAGACAGAAGCAAATATGGAGCCTGTAATTGGGAAGTGTTTTTAATTTTATCCAGGGAGTTACTAACCCACCTTTTCTAAAGATTTTTTGAAAAGGCTAGGTTTTCATCTTCCTAGGATAGTTTGGGGTAGCCATTCTAACAGGCAGACCTATCAACCAGGTAATCTTTCAAATGAGTCCAAGGAGCTCTCCCAGGGAGGGCACTAATCTCGTTAGAGGAGCAGTCAGACATCTAGACTCCTTAAGCTTTGTTGAAAAAGCTCCCTACAATCACATTAGCAGGAGGCCACCTCTCAGTGCTTGGGAAAGGACATGCAATGTCCCCCAGGGACCCATGTCATGTTTGGAAGAAGCAGCAGAGGTAGAGAACTGGGCTGCGTTCCAGTATGAAGTGATGTCTTCAGGCTGTTTAAAATACTCACAGTCAGAAGCTGTGAATGTCGCTTTGAAAAAACAGAGGCGTGTGGAGAAGAAGTGGTAAGGAAGTATGTTGATGTCCAGAATGTATAAATGTAAAGGATAGAGACTGCCAGCTATATTTAGGTGTAGATGAATGACACCAGGAGTCAGAAGGATGCAGTGTTCAAAGAATTGAGAGAACAAAGAGAGTGAGACAAAAGGGAGGAGTGCAGGAAAGAGAAAAGATCTTGAAAGAGAGTAGAACAGAAGGTCAAGGGAGAAGGTAGCCAGTAGGAGCCAATATCGCTGGACTGACTGTGAGGGATGGGCCAAAGTCACTGAAACAGCCAGACAAAGACAGGGAGCCACCAGAGAATGTCAAGGGAGAGAAGAGATCAAGGACAGGCAGGATTTCTTAGAGTCAAGGGTGGAGAAATAACAGTTGAATAGAAAGTAATGATTGTCAGGGGTCAGTACAGTTTTGACCTCATGCAATAGACTTGAAGTCAGAAGCCCGCGGCTCAAACACTGAGCTCTGACCATGACTGTGAGGAGATAGGCAAGCATCTTAATTTACTTGGGTTTTCGTTTTCTTCTTTGTAAAATGGAAATAATTATACCCACCTTTCTAGTATGTTTGAAAATTCAATGAGATGGTAGATATAAAAATTCTGGACCAGGCATATTGTAAGTGCTAAATAAATATTTTTACGAATGAACTAATGAATAAAGACCAAATCGTGAAGAGCTTTGCTGATTTTGGTTGAAACCAAGGTAAAAATCCTAAAAGGTTGATCAGAGCCCCAAGGAGGAAAAAAATGAGAAGTAATTTATACATGCTATGGGTTGAATTGTGCCCCCCTGCGCCCCGCCTACAAAAAGATATGTTGAAGTCCTAACCCCAGTACCTCAGAATGTAAGCTTATTTGGAAATAGGGTCTTTATAGATTTACAAAATTTAAGATGAGGTCATTAGGGTGGGACCCAATCCAAGGTAACTAGTGTTCTTATAAAAATGGGAAATTTGGACACAGACATGCAGAGAGAAGACACTGTGAAGACACGGGAGAAATATCATGTGAAGACAGAGGCAGAGATTGGAATTATGCTGCCACAAGCCGAGGAACACCAAGGATTGATGGCCACCACCAGAAGCTGGAAGAGGCAAGGAAGGATTCTCTCCTACAGACTTCAAAAGGAGCATGGCGCTGCCAAAACCGTGGCTTTGGACTTCCAGCTTCCAGAACTATGAGACAATAAATTTCTGTTATTTTAAGCCACTCAGGTTTTAGTACTTTGTTAAGGCAGACCAAGAAAACTATTATAATATCTAAGTTCAGAAAGAGAGCCAGAGGGAGGTGGAAATCCACGGAATTGCTGAAATTGGGTGTTTCACATGGATGTGCTGAAACCAGCCATCGACAGTTTCAACAAGACATGGGCCTTGAAATCCTGCACGTCGACACTACTCAGGATTCTCCTGACTGCAATTAAAAAAAAAAAAATTTTAGTAATGTGCTAAAATAGTAAGTGTGCTAAAAAAGTAAGAAATGTGTAAAAATTAGTAATGTGCCAACAACCTGGGTGTCTGTGGGACGAGAGCGGGCAAGGTAGGAGGAGAGAGAAGGTGAAATAGTAAGGCAAGTCCCAGGCAGGCCAGAGGCTGGGGCTGCAGAGAGTGATTTTCTATGAGGGAAAAATCCATTCTATCTGTCCATCCAACAGAGAAACAGCAACACAGGCCAATGAGGAACAAGACAAATGTGGAATATGGTTCCATTTGTATCCTTTTTTAAAAAACATCATAGCATTCACATTATTCTGGCAGAAAACTCAAAATAGAAACATTTGTCATGTTTCCTTACCAAGCTGCTAGTAAGGCAGACAGAGAATTAGTAAATCAGGCAACAGAGAGAAACATTGATAACAGAGAGATATTTGAAAACTCAGTAAGGAAGGAGTTTAATTTTTACATTATTTGAGAATAGGTTTATCCACCTGAAGGGAAGGGGGAAGGGAACTTCATTTATTGAGAGCTACTTGGTGCCAGGCCCTTGCAAGCACGGAACACGAGTACTTCATTTAGTCTTCTCAATGGTTCTGTTTGACAAGTGAGGAAACTGAGGCTCAGAAAGGTTGAGAAATGTGCCTGTCCCTCTCAGAGCCCAAAGCCCAGCTTGGGGACGCTCAGCTCCTGGTTTTTCCTGAAGGTCAAATGGCTGTTTGGTATGTGTGTGTGTCTCTCTCTCCTTGAGGAGTTGCCAGCTCTCTAGTGGGCCAGTGCACAGCTGGGTGACTTTTGGGAGCCACCTGGGCTCCACTGGAATTGTCCCATTGCAGAGAGATAAAAGCCCAAGGACCCTGCCACTCCTCGGAGACCTCCAGCCCTGCCCCCGAGCCAGGTGTACGCTCCTGACATCCTGAAGTAGCTCATTACAATCAGGGGCTGAATAGTAAAACAGAAATTAAATTGACACTTTGAAGCATTAATCTAAGCCCAAATTAATATTCATCAACATCTGCTATTTGTTCAGGTGAATGATCAGCTTAAACAAAAAATAGCATTCTTCCTACCCAGAGGCAGCATGCACCAAAGAAAATGGCATCCGCGCTCAGGCCCTCTGTGTGCAGCCAGCAGAAGAGCCTGCCTCCCTGAGGAGACAACATCGGTGACAGCCCTCCCAGAGGGACCCGGGATATTTTTCAATAAATCAGTTTTACTTGGTCACTTTTTTCTTCCTGACTTTCAAGACATTGCTATTCCTTCTCAGAATAGAAGGAATGTTTATTCTATCTCAGTACTTGGCAGCAGGTGGTGTCTCTGTTGTCTGCCATTTGATCATCATCATTGGGGCAGCAGGAATTTCGTTGCTGGAAAATTACTAGCTAAATTTCAAAATGTGTGTGGAGAGAAGTTTGCAGGCGGGCAAGATGGAGTAGTGGCGCCATAGGGTTAGGTATAGCTCCGTCTGGACGGAGAATGAGGCAATTACACAGGAAAACCCTGCTCTCTGATCGCCAAGGGGCGTGTTCGATGGTGTAACACCGAAAGTATCATTGAGTCAATAACATCTTTGGAGTAAGGGAGTCTTTTTTAGGTCATAACCAAGCTCACAGTTGTTCTCTTCCTGCCAAAAAGCCAGAAGAACTTCTGAAAGTCCTCCCACGACTACAGACCAGGGAAGATCTGAGAGATATTTAGATACATAATCTGTTCCCTGGGTGAAACAATGGCTTCAAAGAACAATTTGGAGAATGTCTCTCCTTACATTTGACATTTCTCCTCTTTCTTTCCCAGGTAGTTGAAACACAGTCATTTAAATGGTAGAAATACTGTTAATGAAGACAATAGACAAATCAAGAGATTGCAAGTTCTGCGTACTTTTGAAAAAATACCTGTGAGGGTTGCGTGAATCTAGTAACCAACCTATTCCTGTGTTGAGTAGTGATGGAGGGATTTTGCAGAAATTTATATACTATGAGTGGCAAGAGTGTATACTAGTTAAGAGCAAGGATTCTCAAGTCAGACTGTGAGGTCAAATTCCAGTTTGCCACTTACTGCCTGTATGACCTTGGGCAACTTAGCCTCTCTGTAACCTCACTTTGCTCACCTGTAGAACCAGAGTCTCATGATGATTAAATGAGTTTAAACATGTAAATCATTTGAAACAGTATCTGCCACCTTATAAGTATCGTATAACAGTTAGCTATTGTTATAAACTTAGTCATGGAAATTGTGTGTTAGAAAATCTCTGGTAATTCTATTAATAGAGATTGACATTGCTGAGGGTGTAGAGTAAATGAGCCAAAACTGGAACTGGTCAATATATTAATCCAATCTATTCATTTGTTGAACTGCTAAGGCAAGTTCAATGTGGTAGCTGGACTTTAGACAAGGAATTTATTCAAAGGTGAATCACCACAAAGGTAATACAGCTAAATGTAACAGAGACGTAAGCACCAGCCATCCCCACGCAGACCAGGGGGAAGCTGGTCCAAAAGGAAGAACACCTAACGCAAAGACCCAAGGAAGGAGCGTACATGGAGAATTCAAAGAACAGAAGGAAAACCAGGGTGGCTGGAGTGAAGTGGATGAGAGAAAGTGTAGTAAAATAAGAAGTGAGAAAAGTAGGCGGGGCTAGACATGTAGACATGTAGGGCTCTGTAAAGCAATAAGAAATTTGGAATTCACTCTAAAGTGCAATAAAAGCCATTGGAGATAATGGGTTTCTTTTTCAATAGACTTTATGTTTTAGAGCAGTTTTTGGTTCACAGAAAAATTGAAAGGAAGGTACAGAGATTTCTCACATACCCACTGCCCCACACATGCATAGCCTCCGCCACTATCAACATCCCCACCACAGTGGTACATTTGTTACCTCTGATGAACCTACATTGATACAGCCTGATAATTAGGTTTCGCTCGTGGTTTTGTGCATCTATGAGTTTAGACAAATGTACAATAGCATGTATCCACCATTGGGGGTTTTTAAGAAGGAATGCACTATGGTGTGATTTATCGTTTTAAAAGATCACTCTGGGGTGATGCACTAGGCAGATTCTGACATGGCTCCCAGTGATCCCCACCTCCTGGTTTTCATGGCTTGTGTAAATCTCCTGCCCTTGAGTATAGGCTGGACCTAGTGATTTGCCTCTAACAAAGAGAACATGACAAAAGTGATAGGATGTCACTTCTATGATTAGATTACGAAAGTCTGTGACTTGTCAGTTCTCTCTTTCTCTTGCCCTCTCCCTCATCCTGATAAAGCCAGCTGCCATGTTGTGAAATGCTCTATGGAGAGGCCCATGTGACAAGGAACCAGGGAAGGACTCCTCCTGCCAGCAGTCCATGAGTAACGGGGACACTTAGTCTAACAGCCACCAAGGAACTGAATCCTGTCACAACCACATGACTGAGCTAAGAGGCAGATGCTTCCCAGTTGAGCTTGAGATCCATCGCCAGAGGACCCATATAAGCTGCCCAGATTCCTAACCTACAGAATCTATGAGATAGTAAATGGTGGTGTTTTAAGCCACTAAGTCTTGGGGTAATTTGTTACATAGTAATAGATAACTAACACAGACTTCTATGTTGAAAATGGATTTTAAGAAGGCAAGAGTAGAAGCAGGAAAACTAGTCCAGTGGATATTGCAGTAGACAAGAAGAGAGGTTACAGTCTCTTGGATTAGGACAAAGGCAGATGAGATGGAGAAAATGCGACAGGTTCCAGGTACACTTTGTAGAAAAAGTGACCAGTACTTGCTTTTGTGTTGGATGCCATCTTGGGGGCAAAAGGAGGAAGCAAGACTAAAGGAGTTTTAGCTTAAGAAACTAGGTGTATACAAAGATGGAGAAAAAGGAAAGAAGTAAGTTTGAGGGTCAAGGGTCAATATCAAGCTGTCTGTTTGAGTCATATCAAGTTTGAGATAATGCTTACTGAATACCAAGTGGAGAGAGCAAGTGGAGTAGACCAAGTATACCAAATAGAGTAGACACATGGATAACTGGACTTAAGAGTCTGGAGTTCTGGGAAGAGATCAGGGCTGGAAAGTGGATTTCAAAGTCATGAGCATTTACAGGTGATATTTCAAGTCATGCTACAGGATGAAGCCCCTTAGGGAGTGTATCAGTCGCATTGCTGCATAACAAGCCACCCCAAAACTTAGTGGCATAAAGGAACCATCTTATTACACTCTTGAGTTTGTTTTTTTTAGATTGCACATATAAGTGAGATCACACAGTATTTGTCTTTGTCTGACTTATTTCACTTGGCATAATGCCCTCGAGGTCCATTCATGTTGTCACAAATGACAGAATTTCCTTATTTTTATGGCTGAATAATATTCCATTCTGTATATATATATATACATATATATATATATATATATATACACACCACATTTTTTTTATCCCGTCATCCATCCATGTACACATGTTATTTCCATATCTTTTGTTGTTAATGCCATGGAGTCGATTCTGATTCCTAGTAACCTTGTGTACAGCAGAGCTGAACCCTGCCCAATCTTTTTACACCATCCTCTCACCTTCCAGTGCTATATCAGACAAGGCTCCGCTGGTATTCATAAGGTTTTCATGGCCAATTTTTTTGGAAGTGGGTGGCCAGGTCTTTCTTCCTAGTCTGTCTTAGTCTGGAAGCTCTGCTGAAACCTGTCCACCATGAGTGACCTTGGTGACGTAGTTTTCAGCATCACAGCAACACTCAGCCACAACTAACAGACAACCAACAGATGATGGCCACGGTAGTTAAAGTGCCAAATATTAATCACTGGACCACCAGAGCTGGCTTTCCATGTCTTGGCTATTGTAAAGATGCTGGAGCTAGCTTTTTAAAACTTTGTCTTTCTCCTGTTTTTCCTCTGAAACTGTTTGAAGTATTTTTAAGTCATTTCAGTGAATATTCACGTTTCCAGACTATTTTTCTACTTTAAAAAAATGGTTAGGAAAGCTTGCCTGGCACTAGAGACAAAAATCCAGGAGAGTGAGATAAGAAATCTTTTGGCTAATTCTAACAACTCCATCAGTATTGCACAGGTATGTGCACACATACCCACACATACACACCTGCAGGCAGGGCAAGGAGAAGGCCCACTGTGCTAGATAACCTCAAAACACACTGCCTTTTTGTTCTCTACTGGTTCCTGCCAGCATGGGCAATCTGGGCCAAGTGGGTGGCTAGAGTGTTCTGAGCAAGTTGGAGCAGGAGAATCCTCATCATCCGCATCGTGACTTGCCCTCCTTTTCTCCTTTCCCGTGAGAGCTTGAGAAACTCTATTTGGAAGGAAAAAATAAAACATAAAAGTTTACCAATGAAATATTCATTGTGACAGTCTTTGTTCCAGCTCTTCTTGTTCAGGGTCTAATAGACCAATTTAGGATTAAAGATTTCGACCCTTCTCCAAGTCTATCAAACTCTCCCCAAATTCAGAAGGCTGGGTGGACATTGTGCCCTGAACAGACTATGCATTTTTATAACTTTAGTATCTTGGCACTTCTTCAGAGCTCTCCATGATGCCAGACCCTCCTAATTTTGTGGAGGAAGGAGTTCAAACCATGTTCCTTGAAGTCAGTCAGGAAAACTAATCCAGACTCTTTCACCTGCTAGATTTGGAACCTTGGTCAAGTTTCATAAGTCCTTTGAGCCTCAGTTTCCTTAACCTTAAAATGGAAATAAAAGTGCCTCCTTGTAGATATATTCCTAAAGATTGAAGCACAGTAACTTCACAGAGCTTGGTATATGACAGGTGTGGCATAAATTTTATTTCCTTTGCATATCTCTCCTTTTAATCCATCCTGCTTGGGGATAGCATCCAAGCCACCAAAAGCCTTGCTTTGATCATGTCACTTCCCTCATTGCAATCTGCAGTCACTTCCCACTCTGCAAAGGATAAAAACCAAATCTTTGCATTACCCATCTCTCCCTAACTGACCTGTCAAACCACATCTTTCCCAACTACCAAAAATGAACCTCAGCTCCCACTATCTGCACAACTTGCACTGCCCAGGTTCTCTCCTTCCTTGCCCATCTCTGTGCTCTGGTTTGCTCGTGGCCTCTCCTCCTCTAAGAATACTATATTCATCCATCTCTGCCAGTTAAAAGGCTGCAAATCCATTAAGAACCAGCTCAAATACTTCTCCCTGAAAACCCCAAGATGAAATCACTCTTTCCTTCCTAAGTCATGCTCAAGGACTAAGCGTATTTCTCTTAGAAACTACTTGAGAGATGCTATCTCTTGTTTTTGTTGTTGTTTACATGCATATCAGAGGCACATGTCATATGATACAATTACTATTTGTCCATGTGTTTATTCTCCTCACTGGACTATGACCTCCTTAGGGCAGAAACTACATTGTTACCTATTGTCTTTATATCTCTAGCATCTGACACAGGGCCAGATACCAGGTGCTCCATAAATTATCAGTAAAATGAGTGAATGAATGACTTCTCTTTATCACTAAATTATAAGTCTTAAAAAGTAAAAAAGTGTGTTACATTTCTATGTCTTTTATCTTTTACTAGAATTTGCATGGTTCCTTGCAATTATGAAATACTCAATAATGATTGATGCCGAATAGATGGCTCCCCAAATTGGGAGTCCTGGGGCTGAAGTGACCAGTATAAACCATGGAGAACAGTACCTTGGAGCTCTGAATTCACACATTTTCATCTCACACTTAAAATATTTTAAAGTTATTTGAATTTTTTCTAGCCAGAAGAAATGTATACTCTGGTCAAAGATGGCACAATAAGGGTCATTTTGTGCCATTGTCTACACAAAACCCATGGACAACCAAAAATAATCATAAAAATGTTTGGGAAAATAAACCTTTCCTGTCTTTAATGAAACCAGGAAACGGGGTAATGGAAGACCTTAAACCACACATTCTGAATAGGGGCAATGTCATCCCAAGGAGACGCCTAGCGTGATGTTTGCAACTGTTAACGAAGATTATTTCCATGTGGTGGGATTTGGAGTGGCATTTTTTTCTTTCTTCTTTGTATCTTTCTTTGTTACTTGATTTCTTTATAATGAGCTACATTATTTTTATAAGTTCGATAGAGTTATTCTTTTTGAAAATAAATATAATATGAGAGAAGCTTAATATGTGGCATCTAATTTTTAAAAAGTAATGTATGCCACTTCTTATCTCTGCTGTTTACTTAAACCCCTTCTACCTACTGATTTTCAAGCTCAGTGACCTTAAAAGTAAATATTAAACTGCTTTAAACCTACAGGGAACCATTAGAGAAACCATTCTACCTTTCTAAATTCCTTACCCCTCTGGGGTTGATGCACTTAATTCTCAGGAAGATTGCATGAGCCAGAGAACCTTCTTTAGTTTTCACTCTCTAGAGAAAGGCCTTTTACATAATGTTAAAGGGATTGTTATTACTCTTCCCACACTAAGCAGCATCATTCATAATGCAAACAATTGTGGTAAATGGGAAAGTTATACTGCTGTGCATATATAGCTTCTCCATATGTTTGAAAAGTCTGAGACTCTCCCAAAAAATGATGCCAAGAAGGAAAATGGAAATTATTTTCTATATAATTTTTACCTACTCCAAAGTTTTCTAACCAATATGACCTTCTATATTGTCTCAAAATGATTACATGTGTGTGGCCCACAGTCATTATTAGTACACTGAACTCACGTGCCCCGGCAGCTAATTTCATAGCCCACATATGAAAACAATTTGAGAGGCAAGGGTAGGGAGAAGTCAGAAAGGCTGGAAATGAGCTAGGTACCTTCTAAGCAAGAACATGTCCAGAAGCAGTGGGCAAAAGCCAAAATCTGTGAAGTTAAGACTGTATGAACACATGCACAGAAAGACTCTGGAGGCTGAAACCATGTAACCAACAAGGTTAGTATGGGTGAACTGGCCAATTCAAGAGACAGGAGCAAGAAACTAAATCTAACAGAGCTAGGCAAGCACAAGAACAGGTCTCTGGTATCCAGAAATGGGTTGAAGTCAGATGGACCACAACAGAAACAAGAGGGGCAAAGATGTGGGTATACCTGGGCCCAGATGGAGTTCTCTGGATAACTATTTACTGCTTCAGGGGTCTTCAATTGGTTCAGTCCAAGTATCACCTCCATGATTAGCACTCTACAGTTTATCATACTGATTTAGGAGCCCTACACCACTGCTATAATTCTCTGGGTGTAACTTTACCAAAGTACTTGCCACAATATACTGCGAAGTTGATTTACTTGCCTGTCTTCACCAAGAGACTGTAAATCCTCTAAGAGTACATAGCATATCTTATTTGACATTATATCTACAGCATCTAGAATGGTACTTAGCAAAAGTTTCAAAAAATCTAGTTGAATGAATAAATGAATGAATGAGTTTCTCCATCTAGGATTTAAATGCAGGAAATATGGCCACTGACAAATAGGAGTCAATGTCAAGAAAACCCATGACATTACTCCATTTTTCCTGTCACCAAAAGCCTAAACTTTTTAGTATGTTTTACCATATCATTAAATGCATCAGCCACCAGTAACAGAAATCTCAATTCAAAATGGCTAGGGCTATGAGGAAAAATTCTCATCTAATAACAAAATGTCCACAGAGAAATTGACCCCAAGACCCCAGGTACTTCCCATCTTTCTGATCTAACATCCTCAGCAACTCAGCTTGTTTTCAAGCCAGGTATCATGATTGCAAGATGGCCGCCACATGTGTGGACATGACAACATCTGACAGGAGAATAGGTTTTCTCTTCCTATATGGCTCTCAACAGACGCACATTTCCTCACATATTTGGCCAGACTTTGTCTCAGTTCAAATCTTCAAGCCACTGCCAAGAGAAATTAGATCATTTTGATTGGCTCAAAAAAGCCCAGGGCTATGTGGGGGAGAATGGACCACCTGAACAAAATCAACGAACTGGGAAAAGGAGTTGAGTAGGTAGTCAGCAGCGATTCCTATAGTTGCATACAGTGCCATTCATGGTCTGTCCCTTGCTCTTTGCATCCATTCTCCTCTCCTACCATTCCTTCTATCTCAAACCCTGCATTCCAACCATACCTGCTATTCTCTAAATATACCATGAATTTCCTACTCAACAGATCATTTCTTGTCTCTGTGCTTTTGCTCTGTTCTTGCCTCTGCCTGAAGTGTTCTTCCCTCCTGTCCAGTTGGCAAATGCCTACTTATCCTCCAACTCTTCACTGATGCATCACCTCCTCTGTGAAGCCTTTCTTGACCTCCTAGTGTAGTTGACTACTCTAATAATGTCCCTTCCTCGTACCTTGTCTGCCACTTCTATTACAGCATCTATCACAATGAAAGGTGCTTCTCTGCTTCCACCTTCATCTCTCCCATTAGACTAAGAGCCCCTAGTGAGAAGGCACCGGCCTTATTCATCTTTGTATCCCCTGCCTCAGGTGCAGTGTCACATATTTACAGAAACTCCACGTAAGCTTGATAAATTGAGTAAAATTGAATGAACTGAACTGAATCTGGCTGTGTGTAATATTTCCAGCAGTTTCTTTAATGTAACTCTGTCTGCTATGAGGTAATCTTTGAAAGAGCAATCACTGGACAGTTCAGTAGGGACCATGCTCTGAGCTGTCCTCCGTTGATCATGTTGAGGGAGGAACTCAGAGCTGTCCAGAGCCCAGAGGCTGTGGAGCTGGGCATCCTTGCTTAGACAGCTGCCTATGTGCCTACTGTGGTGAACAACCATTCTGGCTTTAGCACTGAAAATCCTGCATCCCAGGAAACTTCTCAGTCCTGAGCAAACCAGGACATCATCAAACCCCCAGTCATCCTGCCATGGCAGATCTCCTCTCCACCACCTTAACAGAATCCGACTTAAGAAGAGGATTGGTCCCCACCAAATGTTCAATGTTTGGGGAAATGAGAAAGATTGTTTGTTATCATCCTCATTAGGGAAAGAGATGAAGATTTTTCACGTGGGGCTAAAGGTTTAAAAACCAGGGATAGAAGCAAGCAAATTATAGAGACCCTAAATTGTTGTCCAGGTAAGAGAGTTACACAACATTAGTTGTTTCTAAGGCAACAACTTCCTAGATTTATGCCAGAGATTTGGAACCATTACCCACTAGAGCAGATGATTATGTGCTCATTTATCTCCAGAGAAGCCCTTAAAACCTCTTCTTTCTCAGAAAACCCATTTGGCTAAAAAACACAGTGTTTAAGATAGAGGGTTACTCTGAACATTCCCCAAACCCCAGAGAAATGCTTGTGGAGACTGCTATGCCATCCTAACATTTGGCTACGATTCCACGTGGCTTCGGTTCAGCAGAGTTTCATCCATTCCCTGCCATATGATCTGTAGCTTTGGAAGGAAATTCTAAGGAAATATCCAAATGGTTATTTATATGCAGAGGTCCCTGAGAACAGTTCTTAATAGGCAGTAAGACCGCACCACAAGATGGCATTGTGCAATTAGATCACTGATGGTAATAAACAAGAGCAAAATGTGAATTCCTCAGGGAAATACCAGCCTTCTTACGCAGCGGATCCTCCCAGTCACTTCTGAAGGACAATGCTGAGTAACGCCCTCTGCAGGAGGCTTTACAGTTTAACAGGGAGCTCAGCTCAGCCCTTGTTTACCTTACCTGTCTTCCTGGTGCATGCAGGGACAACCATCTCAATATTGGTCTCAGTTGTGGCCTTGTCCACAGCGTCCTAACCCAGAACATACTCTGCACCCCTTTGCTGGTTACATCCATTTCTGTGGAACGTGTCTGGGATTCTGAGACTGGAAGAGAATCATAGTCCCCCTTTTGTTAGAACCCTCAAACTAAACATTCAAGGGCTAAGGGACTATGTCTTATTTTTCTTTGAGCCACATTGCCTTGGTTGAAATCCCAGCTTGGTCACTTACAGCTTTTATAACCTTGGCAAATTGCTTAATCTCATAATGCCTCTTGCTCCAAACAGAAAATGAAGATAGTGATAGTACCAACTTCATAGCGTTGTTCTGAGGATTAAGTGAATAATAATTGTAAAGTGCTTAGAAGAGGGCCTGATATGTCATAAGCATGATATAAATATTAGCTATTATTATTCTTTATATCCTCCATATCTGGCATGATCCTTGGCACAGAGTAAACATTGGGGAAAAAAAAAAGTTTACCTAACTGAACTGAAATTTCCATTCATTAACAAGGCACAGGTAAGGATAACTCGTCAAGGGCTTATCATGACATATTGTCATTCTTGACTGGTTTTTCTTCTTTGTTGGCTGGCTGGAGATGTGTCATCACCTTTTCTTTGGTCAGATACCTGGCTGTAGTCTTTAGAGGGGATAAGAGGCAAAAGGACAAGTGAAAGCTCTGGTCTCTGTACAAGTTCAAGTCCCAGCGGCTGCACTGAATGTTAGTTAGCACTTTGAAAGGTCAGAGAAGAGGAAAACACACCTTGCTAGGGAGCTCAAGAAAGGCTTCATGAAGGAGTTGTCATCTTAACTAAACCTTAAGGAGTTTTCAATGGAGGTGCAGAAGGAGGACATTTCTAAAAGAGAAAGAAGCGTGTGATGCTGGAAAATCATAAAGTATGTTTAAAAAATATCGATCAGTCCACGTGAGCATGGAGGAATGCAGAGCTCTGCTGGTCTGTCACCACATTCCTACATATTTAGACCCCCAAAGATGGCAGACTGGCTGAGCTTGACCCAGAGGTCGTGTCAAGAAACAATTCGTTTTTCTTTTCCAGTTCCTAGCAGGATCAGGTGAGTTCAAACCTCAAAGAATCAACTAAGTAGATTTTAAAAACTAAAGAGAGTTAGTCTGTTTGAATTTGGAATTGAAAGGAGAGACCTTTCAAAAGGTATCACCACACCTCTGTTCATCCGCAGAGCACGTGGTAGGTATGTGAATAACTACTCCCAGTGTGCTGACTGGAATCATCAAGAGTTTACAGATGGAAAAAACAGCCAGCCACAGTGGCTGAGGGAGAGTACACTCTGCACAGAGAAAAAGGTATGAAGTCCACCCTCATAGATCCGGTGGTCCCTGAGTCAAGGTGGCGTTCTTAAAAGAGCAGAAATATGTTTAATGAGATCATTGGTAAGGCAGCTGTTCTGCTAGACTGTCATTTAAGTTTCTTTGCGTAAGAAGTCCCTTTGAGCAATGGTTCTCAACCTCCCATATCTTGTGGCTGAAGCTGCTCTCCCTTGTCTCATTAATCACTCAGTCATGTGGGTCCCATCATGAAGGATGACATTAACATGTTTGCAGACACACTGTTACGTTATTCACATGGCCTCTAAGTTAGCCAAAAAAAATCTTAAGGCCTAAAGAAACATTCTATCCAAAGTCTGCCCTGATTCCAGAGGAAAAATGATCCAGTTTCTTCAAAAACTAAATGGCATGAAAATAGGGTGTAGGGAAGGAAGACTGTTATAATTAAAGAGTTTTATGAGAAATAACAATCAAATGCAATGTGTGGGCCTTGATTACATTCTGATTTGAACAAACCAATGGATTTTTTAGACAATCAGGGAAATTTAAACATGGAATAGATATTAGATAATATTAAGGAATTACTACTAATTTTGTTAGGTATGAATGGTACTGTGATTATGTTATTGTTTTTATATCCTTATCTTTTAGAGATATCTACTAAACATTTAGAGAATTTCTTCTCTGAGATTTGCTTTAGAATACTGTAGTTACAAGGGAGGCATGGAAGGTAAGTGGCAGGGCAAAAGATGAAACAAAATTGGCAGAATGTCGAAAACTGCTGAAGTTATCTGGTAGTTCATGGGTTCGTTATACTATTCTCTCTAATCTTGCGTACGTTTGAAAATTTCCACAGTAAAAAATTTTTTTAAGAATCTTCTCACTGGGGCTGGCCCGGTGGCACAAGCAGTTAAGTGGGCGTGCTCCGCTGGGGCGGCCCGGGGTCCGTCAGTTGGAATCCCGGGCACGCACTGAGGCACCGCTTGGCAAGCCATGCTGTGGCGGCGTCCCATATAAAGTGGAGGAAGATGGGCATGGATGTTAGCCCAGGGCCAGTCTTCCTCAGCAAAAAAAGAGGAGGATTGGCAGATGTTAGCACAGGGCTGATCTTCCTCACACACACAAAAAAAGAATCTTCTTAGGCCCATTTACACCAGCCAACTAAATGGAGCATCCCATTATACCAGGCACTTGCACAAGGAAATAAGCATACTTATTGGGTGCAGCAAGCAAAGAAAGAAAAGAAGGAAGTGCAACTGACTGCCCATTCCTCACCTGTTGCCCCACTGCTGAACCCAAGGAAGCACAGTTTCTCAACTCAGCATTTCCTGAATGTGAATATGCTGGGCAATTGATATGCTACTGTGTATGATAGCTCTTAGTCCGTGACTTAACAGTTTCTAGGCAGACACCTCGATCCTGCTTGTTGCAGGGAACATCATAAGAGTCTAGTCTGAAACGAGGGAAATGTGTCCCAGCACAGCCTTAGTCCTTGATGGGGCTCAACCTTCTTATGCTGCTTCCCTGCTCCTGCAGGGAAGACAGCAGGGAAACAGAACCTCATCCACACACTCCTCTCTCCCTAAAGGTTGTTCTGACAGAGATAGGGACCTCTGACTCTTAGTCCTTAGATCCCTTTCTCAGACAAGTGGGATCTTCATTATGATTAGTTCAACTCTTTGCCTTACTTTCAGAGACAGTTGGATATAGTGAAATGTGGAAATCAAAACACTCTACTGTCAGGTTTCTCTGACTTGTCCAAAACATTTCCAGTCTTCACACATTATAAAATAAAGTATACTCAGCACTCAAACCTAACCATATTCAGTACTGCTTTTCCTGAATGCAGGTAAGCATACTCTGTTGGGAAATCTCACGCCTTTTTTCATCTGTCAAGGAAAAATTTTAAGAAATACATATTTTTGAATGACATATACAATTTTAGTAGTATTATGGGAATCAACTGAACAATCTGTACTTTTTAGCTCTTAGCAGATTTATAAATAATTATAATCTGTACTAATAAAGGATCAAGGTCGCAGAACAGATTGAAGTTTATGGACTGAGATCAGAAGACCTTGTGCCATGAACACACTCGGTCTGGATGATAGGAAGGAGTATATCAAGGACACTTGGGAATGGCCAGAGGAATGGGAAGAGGTAGGACAGATGTGGTTGCATGCACAAGTTGAAGGGCTGGAAGTCAAATAGTAAAGACATTCCTTCTGCAGAGGAAGCAATAAATTAGGATAAACCCTGTATGGCCAAGGTTACTCAGAGGATATCCAAAGTTATCAAGTGTCCATTCCTAGCGGGCAGCATCATCAGGAAAAGCACATCACATTTACTATGAGACAGGAGGAATGTGAAAGAATGAATTTTCATTAATGGTTGTGAAAACCAATGTCCTGTCTCAAGGCGGAATGGATACCACTGATGACAGAAGTAACTCTGGCTGAGAAGCACGGCCTTCCAGCCTCACGAGGGCTGAGGCTTGGTGAGCAGGACATCAAAGACTAAAGAAAGATTTGAAATGGTTGTAAATGGAACCAGTATGGGAAGGGAGACTAGGGGCAGCTGAGCCCAGCAAAAGACAGAGCATGGCATTCATACGGCAGAGGTACAAAAAGGGAGAAAGAAAGAAAAATGCTAATAGCTGCTATTAATGGAACACTTACTGTGTGCCAAGCACTTTACACACTTTATCTCTATCCTCATACACCCTGCAGACTGGATAACATTACCTTCATTCTGCAGAGGAGGAAATTGAAACTTACGTCACCCAGATGGTAAGTGGCAGGCTGAGAATTCATTATTGTAGATTCTGATTCCAAAGTGTAGACTCTCAACCACTACTCATGGGAATGGATGGGGGAGTAAACCCAAGAAGATTAAAAAATTATATGTACCATTTAAGAAAATTTGTTTTGTAAAATAGACTCCCATTGGACTGAAAAAGAGATAGAAGAACAGATACACTCCACTGCTAATTAGTGATTCTCTCTCATTAGGATTATTATACAGACTGTTTTTTGCTTCTCTACATTTCTTAAGCTTTCTATCATGGAAATATATTGCTTTTACGATATAAAAAAAGAAGTTATATTCAATTTTTTTTAAGTGTGGAGGAGTTTTAGAACCCTAAACTCTCTGCCTATGCTTCCCATAATGATCTGTCTTCTATGAAAATGTAAAGCCCTTGACTGACTTAGCAATGTAGTATTTACTCAAAGACAGCAGGGCCCAGAGGACTGGAGACAACATCCAGAAGAGCTGTCAGTTCAAGACTTAGGGCAAAAGAGCAACATCCCCATAAGCAGAAAAACCATCAGTCTCAGATCTGCTCGGCTGTTATTTCCCTCCTGTGATTTCTCATCCTGTGAATTATTCCAGTGCTTGTATATTTATTTTTTAAACACACAACAGAGGAGTTATTCTCCAAGTCTCTATCAGCTGAAGTATTAACAGCTTCCAGCTGAGAAAATATCTTTTCACTTTGCTTAAGCCTAATCATTATTTTCTCCCTCCTACAGGAGTTTCAGTATCATACAAAGGATCACAATACAAAAGGCCACGTGGGTAATTTTTTTATAATGTTGCTTGTAGACTTGCAGTGTATAATTTTGGTGTAAATCTATTTAAAGGTGTCACTAGTTTGGATTTTCTTTCTAGAAAGAAACACTTTGCCCTCTTCATTCTTTGAAATCTTAAATATAAATATGCCCAAACTAAGAAGCAGAAAAGAATAAAAAGGCTTCTTTTATAAATTTCATCTTATTTCTTGAAGTCTCTGTTTTAAAAATGAAATAATAGGGATGTAGAACTTTGTACTTAAAACTTTAAATTGTCTAAAATGTAAAACTGTGTCTCACCACCTGTGCAGGAAAGTGCTCCCTCTCAGACAGAAAAAGTCTTCTAAATAAAAATATGAAATATTCAGAGCAACCAACTCTTTCCCTAGCCCAGGATCCCTATAAGAAAGGGATTCACTTCCGATGTTGTGTTTTCTTCTGTCAGTTTCACATACCATTTACAAGTCTGCACAGTACTAGCCAACTGACTGGGCTATGGCTTCTTGTTAATGAAATGAGTCAGGAATATATCCTCTTTATGAACCGATTTCCTTTGCTCCAAGGCACAAAAACAACCTGTGCCTGCACCAGGCCGCCCAGAAAACTATCTTGCAAATGCCTGGTTTTTGCCTTTCGCAGATTAAAGGAGAAATCAGCACAGATTAAAGTGTGCTTCTAAACCCACTTGTGACACCAACAGTTAGTAGGTAGTAGCCCCAGACCCCTTTCTTCTAGGTCTAGGGCACTCTTTTTTGTCCTTCTTAGGCACTCAGCAATATTTTGCTCTCCTCTGTTTCATTTCAATTTTTTTTAGTTAAAAATAGTTCTCAGAGGGGCCGGCCCAGTGGCATAATGGTTAAGTTCGCGTGCTCTGCTTCAGCGGCCCAGGGTTTGCGAGTGCAGATCCCCGGCACGGACCTACACACCACTCATCAAGCCATGCTGTGGCAGCAACCAACATACAAAACAGAGGAAGATTGGCATGGATGTTTGGTCATGTACAATCTTCCTCGAGCAAAAAGAGGAAGATTGTTAATAGATCTTAGCTCAGGGCCAATCTTCCTCACTAGAAAAAAACAAAAAAAGTTCTCAGAAAGTAATATGAAAAGTAGCCTTATTTCAGTGTAAATAATTGATATTCCAAACAGGTTTCCATTCCCCAGAAATCTTTCCTACCCACTCTCCCCAAAGATACTACTTACTACGGAAGACTCAGAAAAGCCACAATCTAAAAAGGAGAGATATCTCCCACTGTGGAATTTCATGAATCAGTCAGCCTAAAAGAAGACTCTTGTGGGGCCAAAAGGGATTTCGTACTCCTGACCACAGCGAGTAAGTGACTATCTCAGGTCAATGCCAGCATCTTCCCATGGGAAGGGCAGGAAAGCTTTTTTGTGTCCCTGGTATAAATTCAGTTTCCTCCCCTGCAAAATGGTAATAATAATAACAGGGGCCTCATATGGTTGCCATGAGAATTAAACAAAATAATGAGTGGGGAGCCCCTGGCACATAGAAAGTAATCAATAAGTGTTAGCTTGTTAGCTCTCTTCTTTGCCTTCCCTTCATTTATTCACCCATTCAATTAATATTCAATGAACCAGCTTCTTTCCAGATTTGAATCACCTCCCAGTGGTGATGTGAGTTAGAGCTTCGGGACATGCCTGGTCTCCTCCAGGCTAGTAGGATACAATTTAGTACCCCTTAGCATAATGCACTAATTGGTCCCTTAGCGACCTGAAAGAGTTAATGCACATTGTAAGGTTTAATCTACCACTTCCTGACAAAATGAGTTTTAGCATTTTTTTACACACAAGTTCCCTAGAATTATAGTACACCAATTCCTCCCCCTTCCTCCCTTTCTCCCTTTCTGCCTCCCTCTCTCTCTCTTACTCTCTCTCTCTGTCTTTATCACACACACACACACACACACACTCTACAACTCCCCAAGAGCAGTAAGATAGGTTAGATGATAAGTTTAAAACAGCGCATTTAGAGTTTACTGAGTACTGTTTTCTGATCACATGAGCAACACACTGTAGAAAACTTGAGAAGTTGGTAAATCTAAACAAAACACAAATTTTTCATAATCTTACAACCCCCCAGAAAATTAGTTCTCAGGAAACATTGCAAATATTTTGTTCTATTTTCTCCCAAACTTTTTTATTCTTATTTAATACAGATTCCATAATTCATATACAATCACGTATACTTTATGTACTGTGTGTTGCTTTTATAATTAAAATTGTATCATGAACATTTTTCTAAGTCATTGAAATTCATTAAAGTATTTTAACCAAATATTCCACCATATGGACAGTCTGTGATTTGTTTAGCTATGAGTCTCTTGTGGGACATTTAGGTAATTTCCTTTTTATTTCTACTATAAATGATATTGAGACATACCACTTCATACAATCATTTTTAAATTCATTTCTGTTATTTCCTTAGACTTTTTATAAGTAAAATCGTCAAATAAAAAAGTACAAACATGCTGAAGGCTTGATGAAGATTGTCAAATTGCTTTACATAGACTAGCAGCGCTTGACAATCCCTTTTCACCACGTTCTGGCCAGCCCTGAGTATTTACGCTAAACAATCTGTGTTGCTCTGATAGCTAAAACATTAAATTTTATTTTTGTTCTAATTTGCGTCATTAGGATTACTAATGAGGTTGGCCATTTATTCCTGTTTGTTAGCCATTTGCTCTACCTGTTCTGTGAATTGTAGCTTTATGTTTTTGTCCATTTTATTGAGAATATAGAGGTTTCATTATCAGTTATATTAACTCATTATATATTAATATTTTCCCACTGTTTTATTTTTAATCTGAAATATTTGTTCCACAGAAAAGGGCCACCTACCTCAAGCAAAGCTAAAGTATTTTTCTTGTTAATAAATATACCCCATCAAAATATCAATAATGCATAATTTCCTTGTCTGCGTTTAAATTTTTATGATGCTTTTGACACAGAGTTTGTAATTTTAAATATTAAAATCAATCTTCCCTTTGCTATTTAGTCTGTTGCTTATACGCTTAGATAGTCCTTCTCATCTGGGATAAGGTAAATATTTACCAAAAGTTTCTTCTAGTTTCTTAAAGTGGCTTCGTTTTTCAGGTTTCACTTTCTAATTCATCTAGAATTTACTCTGTGGTATAGCAAGAATGTAAATGAATCTTTCTCAAACACATATTTTCCAACGCCATTTATTAAATAATTCATCTCTTTCAATATTAATTTCCTATAAATTAGCATCTATTTATGTACTATACATTGTTTTCTATTCATTTGCCTATGTATTGGTTCATCTTGAAGTCTAATAGGTGTGATCATTCCCCTATTCATTCTTAAAAAGGCTTATTTTTCAAAATTTTTGTATCTATTTTAAATAGTTCATTTCTTCAGATAAACTCTAGAATTATTTAGTCAAGTTCTCAAAAATTCCATTACATACAATTTCTTGAGCTAGTTGCCTTCCCGATATTCCTTTCCTTTTTCTTCTTGATAGTAGAGGCCCTGTTTTGTTCAATGGAAGAATGGGCATAGCCTCTGATGATAAATTTATTTCCCAGATTCCACAGCAATTAGACTGAACTAATGAATTAGTTTTGGTCAATCAGGTAGTAGTGGTTTAAAAATATGTCCACAAATTCTTTGGTACTCCTCCCTTCAAAAGGTGGAAGTGACAGTGTTAGTCTTGCAAGGCTAGTTGATAAAATAATGTGATTTCTGCTTTGCTCTCTCTTGGACCACTTGCTCTGGGGGAAGCCAGCTGCCATGTTGTGAGGAAACAACATGGAGACTATGGAGAGGCGCATGTGGTGGGTAACTAAGGATTCCTGCCAGCTGCCATCTTGGCATGAGCCATCTCAGAAGTGGATCCTCCAGTCCCAGTCATGCCTTCATGTGATTGCAGCCCCTACCAACATCCTAACTGGAACTTCATGAGAGACCCTGAGCCAGACCCACCTAGCTAAGCCCCTGTGGCGTTCCTGATCCATAGAAACTGTGAAATAATAATTATTTGGTTTTTGTTTTCATCTGATTTATCCTTTGTAGGGTTCTTGTCATTGTTGTTGTTGTTGTTTTACCACTGACTTGGGGCTTATTTTTTCCACAGCAATAGATAACTAATACAGATGTATAAGCAGAAGTTTTCTGGAGGCTCTTTACTTTTCCAGATAAATGGGAAAGATACGGCTGGAATCACCCTCTCTTTTCCTCTTTTACTCCTTAAATGTAGATGTGATGCCTGAAGTATAGCAGCCATCTTGCAACCATGAGACAACAAGCACGACTGTGAAGTTAGTGCATTAGGATAATGGAACAGAATGATTGAAAGCTGGATGCCTGAAGACATTGCTGAAGAGCTGGAAAAATAACTAGCTCATAAATAAGTCTTAAAACCAGCAAATGTGTCTCTTTCATTATGTGAAGAAAATAAATACTTTGATTTACTTTTGGCCAATTAGTTTGTTATTGCCACCAAACGCATTCCCAAGTAACAGTTGGGATCAGATGTTGCTGCATGGTCAGCACGGAACTAGGCATTTTCTGAATATGGTCAATGTGATTTTAGAGTAACGAATGACAAATCTGAACAGCTCTAATGCAATAGGAAACACAGGTAGACTTCCTTCAAAAACTCTGAGTTTCTACAAACAATGGAAGGTGAATTAATAAATGGCAGCAGAATCTAGATTACCTCAGGGAAACATGCTTCAGAGGATTTAGCATATGAACAGACTCCCTTTTGTAGCAATTTTTTTGTGCTGATGTAGATTAAGCAGTGGTCAAATTGCCTGCAATCAGGTATTGATCACAGTTCTTCAAAATGCCCATGAAACACAAAATAGAGTGAAAAACATCTTATTTTTATTTAAATTCTAAGATCCTACATTGTAAAGCAACTCTGCACATCTTTTATGGAATAATTAAGACTAGCTATCTTCAAACCATTGTTCATACATAAGTGATCTGTCACCAGTATCCCCCAGTGAGGTCATCCACATAGTTGTCTCTCTCTGGACATTATTTAATCTTCAAAACATGAAAATATATGTTATTTTGTTTTGAACTTAACTATTATGTTTTACAATGTATACTCTCAGAAATGGTGCCATTCACACAGCTACCAGAATGGCTAAAATGTAAAAGACACAATATCAAGTAACGATGAGAATGTAGAGCAACCCAGACTCTCAAACCAGAGTGTTAATTGCCATTATCACATTGGAAAACTGTTTAGGATTTACTAATACTGAACATATGCACACTCGTTGGCCCATCAATTCCACTCCTAAGTATATAACCAACAGAGATGGTACATATGTTCACCAAAAGTACGTACAAGAAGGCACATAACAACATCTATAACAGGCAAAAACTGTAAAAAACCCAAATGTTCATCCACAGTATAAAGGATAAATGAACCGTGGCGTGTTCACCCAATGAAATGCTAGAGCAATGAAAATGAGTGAACTATTGCTACACCAACAACGCTGACTCTCACAACCACAATGTTGAATGTAAGAAGTCAGACAAGAAAGAACACGTACTGTATGATTCCACTTAAAGTAATTTTTTTTTAAACTTATCTATCAAAATAGTGGCGATAGAAGTCAAAATAGTGGTTAGCCTTGTCAGGATAGGAATTGGAAGGGATCACAAGGGGTCTTCTGGGGTTCTGGTAATTTTCTATTTCTTCACCTGGGTGGGGCTTTCATGGGAATGTTCAGCATGAAGTTTGTAAAAATCCATCAAGCTGCACATTTTTCTGTATCTGATATGTTATGCTTCACTTAAAAATGGCACCACTCTTCCCATTTATTCTTCCATTATATTTTTTTCGTTGAGGTAACATTGGTTTATAACATTGTATAAATTTCAGGTGTACATCATGATATTTTGATTTCTGTGTAGATTACATCATGTTTACCATCCCAAAACTAATTACCATCCATCACCACACACATGTACCTAATCACCCCTCTCGCCCTCTTCCCTCTCCCTGTAATTTTTTTAAATGCAGTATATTTAAGTGGTAAAGCACGCCACGTTTGCGATTCATAGCAACTTTTGCTTCAACAAACCAAAGGCAGAAAAAAATTGATGTCATTCTTCTAAAACAAAACAAAACAAAAACCGTTGTGTCGATTGGTCCAATAAAGATGGAAATCTGGGGCAATATGTTTCTGGGTAAAGGACAAAATACGTATTATCAGCAGTCTCCCTTTTTTTACCCACTTTGGGCTAAATTGGGCCTCAAAGAAAGGGTGATAACAGAAGAAATGGAAGAGTTCACCCCTTGCCCCACCTTCCTACTTCTGATGGAATGTGGAGTCGAGAAAGGGATAATATAGCAGGCTGGCAGATAACCAAATCTGGGTTTTCTGTCTGCACTAATTTGAATACAGTTGGTTTGGGTTGCCCTTCTTCCCAATATTAGCCCTCCTACAAGTTGCCCACTAGAAGTGTGAATGATTATAAGAGACCAACAATTGCTTTGGACACCTATCAAAATTCATCTACACACCAAACTGTCTGACTCTCAGGGAGATTTAAGCCTCTATCTGGTTCTGCTCTACCTCTCACATTAGCCTGTGGGCATATTTTCTCTAAGATAGTATGAAGAAAACGTGGTAAAGATGACTTCTCTGGTCCTCAGGGTTTTTCTGGAGGATTTATCTGAAGATTGGACATCCAGCATGGTGGGGTTCAATCTTAGAGCTTTATCCTGAAAACCAAATGCTTCTCCAGAATCCAGGAGTTCTGCTTCACACTTGATTATTTTTTTTCCCTATAAAAACATACCCAGAATTTGGTCAGAAAAAAGAAAATGTACATGAAGCAACTTAAATATTTTTACAATAAATAAATGTATCCAAGTCTAGAGAGATCCACATAAACTTTGTGATGTGAAAGTGTTATACGTTTATAACAGTTTTCACAATTTACATACGGCAAAGCTGTTTATCCCCAAGAGGGAAAAATGACATGCTTTTTTACTTCTTCAGGTGCCCTGAATTTGGAGGTTTAAAATAGTTTTTTGTAGCACCTCCCTGGGATTTTGACAGATGCTTCGGGCTATTGGAAAACTTTAAAGGGATTTAACAAGAAACTGCATTGCACCATTTTCTTTTAATCTGTGTACATAGTTGTCTAGTTATGGCTAGCTTTAAACCATCCAAAAGCTGGGAGCATTTTAAATCCTATTAGTTCCTTGAGTGGACTATTCATTAATGAGCTTATCTGCTTGCTTGCTTCTGAAGTTAAATTTTATTTCTACTTCTACTTTTTCTAATGATTTATATTTTTTGCTTTCATTTGTTGGGCAAAATATTATGTGTCTGTTTGTTAATTGTACACTGCCCAGACTTTGGAGTTTGTTTTACAAACATGTTTTAAATGTCCAAGGCTCAGGACACCCTTAACTTGCCTCTTTTATATGGTAGATACCCCAAGCTTAGAGTTCTTTTTCCTTCAAGAGACTGTCAAGGGCCCACAGCACACATCCTACCCTGCTCCCCTACCTGTCCTCACCACTGCATGCTCCTGCCCGCAAAGAATAAGCCCATTCTTATTCTTCTCATAAAAGACCCGGAAAAGACTTTAAGAGCACATTCATTAGACCATTTCTTACCAAGAATTCTTCTGATATGCCTTTTGTTGAAAGTACCTACTCTAGATAGTCCCGTAAGCATCTATGGGTTTGCAGGGCAGGACTCATTCTCAGCTGACAGTTCCAGGTCTGCCTCCGTATAGAGGGAGCCATCTTCACGAATCTCCAGGGAGCTCTCGTCTAAACCTGAGAGCCCAAGCCATCTCTGCCTTCTACCTGGGCTCTCTGTCTCACTTCTGCTTTCTGATTACTCTTCTGAGCAACCTCCCCAGAAGTAATCTCACCTGCCCTTATATCCAAGGATGAGGAGCTCTTGCTCAGTGAGCAAGTCCAACAGCCAAACTCTATCTTAGTCGTGTGTACCCATATGTGAATGATAGACACGAAGTAATGGCTGATTGGGAGTGGAGGATGGGAGAGCCGGTAGTTACACGTTCCTTTACAGTAGCATAACCCCACGTTCATTTATTTACTTATCCTCCACATGAATTTAAGAAAAGGTTTGAGGTGGCTGCATAACCCCATCTCCCAAAAGCAAAATAATTAATACTTTCAGGTCATAGTAATTTGGGAAGGGAGTAATTAGACTATCAAAATCCTTCTGTCCTTGCAATGACCTACATCTAAAGTGAAGATTAAAGTTATTCAGCCTTTGAAGAGAAGCTTTTTGTTTGGGGATTTTCAAGTATGCTTGTCAGGTACGTGCCCATCGATGGTAACATCTTTGGAATATACTTGTCTCTCTGACATCAGTAAATCCGTTCGTTCCCAGCTATAATTTATCTCTTGATAAATCATGCTATCAAGTTGAAGTGTGAAAGCAATACCCCTAGGACATAAAATACCACTGAATCTGCTGTTTGGTTAATTTATTACTATTATTAGGGAACTGACAGAATTACTTTAAAAATCGAGTGCCCAGAGGTCCCAGATTTTTATCAGGTCTTTGATAATGGAGCAGTGTTCAATCACGCCAGGCTGACCTGGCCACTTCCCCCAGCCTCCTTCCCTGCCCCCAGTCCCTTTGGAGAATTCTCATCCAAAGGGAAGAGTGGCTGAGCTGGGCACAGGCTCCTCCAAAACGTTCAGACAAATAGGTAGTTCTGACAATCAAGAGATAAAGCCTTGGGGCTTTTTTCTCAAGGAAGTTGTTTGCTTTCTTAAGAGGACTGTCTCTCTATTCAGTCTGTGACAGCATGGCATTATGTATGTTGAGGCATAGCACTAAAGGCTGACATGGTACAGTGACAGGAGTTTCAAATGGGAGGCAGCGGATGTGACTTGAAATCCTGACTCTGGCATTTACTAGCTGTGTGACCTTGGACAAGTTATTTAGTGTTTCTGAACCTCGGTTTCTATAGCTGCAAAACAGTATTAATAATAAGGTTGTTGAGGGAATTAATTAAGACAGGTGGCAACGTTTACCTCATAAGAGGTGGCCAGGAATGTTTGTTGCTTTCTCTTAATACAACATTCTTAAAGGCAGAATTTATTAGGGATGTATCCATGATCTTAATTTTTCAACCACTAGTATTACCCATTTCTCATTCATACTCAGGTTTGTTTTAATTTTGGATTCAACTCAGCACTGGGCATTAAAATAGATGGTAAATAAAGACTCCTTTGTAAGACCTTTTTCACACCTTAGAAGCTAATGAGATGTAGATCAAATCCCATTATAACAAATGCCATAGCCAACCCCAACCTTGCAAAAAACGAAAGAGGAAACAAGACCTAAGAAAGAGAATCTAAGCTACAGCCAACCGGATAGTATTTCAAACAGTAATTAACACTTTTGACATTCTAGCATGAATGTTGTTATAGGAAGAAACGCCCAGCATAAATTACCAGGGAGCTGGTTGGGGCACATGTTGGTGGCAAATCAAGAACCTGCTTAAGCTTCTGCTATCACTCTCTCTACTCTTTCCAGCCTTCTCCTTGACAAGCCACTTCCATTGCCACCTCAAGACCTTTGTACTTGCCAGTCTCTCAGCCTAAGTTACTTGTCCCTGAACTCAACTAACCTCCCGTCACCACTTCATGTAGATTTGAGCTGAAATGTCACCTCTCTAGAGGGCCTTTTCTAAATACCTTGCTAAAATAGTTTCCACACCCAGTCCCCATCCATCGCTTGATGTTTTACTCTGCTTTTTTATCGTAGAAGTTAACACTAGCTGACATATTCATTTTGTCTCTTGCTAGAATGGTAGCCTCATGAGCACAACAGGCATTTGTCTGTCTTATTCACCGCTACTACGAATGCCTAAAATTATTCTTACATGAGTAGAGAGTGAGGGGAAGAAACACTCGTGTCCTCCACTGTCACATAGGGACGAAGTGCCGGTCTGCAGCCCACAGGAGTTCAGTTCCTCGAAGCACATGTCTCAGAACAGAAGCAGAGCAAAGCCCAGTGGGCACCACCTACCCAGCCTCATTCAGACTCTCATAATCTCCTGCAGGTCTTCTGCAGGAACCTCCCGACTGGTCTCCCTTCCTCGAGTTTATGTTCCAATTTTTTTATCCACCAGATATACTTCTTCCTCTCTTGTTTATCATGGTTTTGTTTTCCTTTTGTTTACTTGATTTTTTATTGAGATATAATTGACACACAATAATGTGCCTCTGCTTAGAGTGTACAGTTTCATGAGTTGTGACAATTGCGTACACCCATGAAACCATCACCACGATCAAAATAATGAGCAATTATATCACCCCCAAAAGTTTCTCATGCCCCTTTGCAATCTATCCTTCCCACACCTGCCCCACCTGCCCCCAACTCTCATTCCAGATTAGTTTATATTTTCTAGAATTTTGTATAAATGGAATCACATAGTCTGTACTTTTTCTTTTGGCCTGAATTCTTTCACTCAGCATAATTATTTTGAGATTTATCCATATTGCTGTGGGTATCAGTAGTTCTTTCCTTTTTATTACTAAGTGGTATTATATTGAGTGGATATTCCACAATTTGTTTAGCCATTCACCTGTTGATGGGCGCATGGATTGTTTCCAGTTTGGGGCACTTATGAATAAAGTTGCTATTAACATCCACATACAAATCATTGTCTAGACATGCTTTTATTTCTCTTGGGTAAATACCTAGCAGAGGAACACTGGGACATATGGTAGATGTATAGGATCTTTTTAAGGAACTGTCAAATTGTTTTCCAAAATAGTTGTTCCATTTTATATTCCCATTAGCTGTGCATGAGAGTTTCAAATGCTCCGCATCCTTACTGACTCTTAACATTCTGACAGCAACATCTAAATGGGGGACAAACCTAATCACGCCGCTCCTCTGCTTAAAATTACCCATGATTCCGCAGCCCCTGTAGAATAAAGCCCACCTTTCTCAGGGCTGTTTACAAACCCCTGCCTCCCAGCATGGAAACATCTTCCACCACTATTTCCTCTCCTCACTCCCAGCCCCCAAGACCTTCTCCACCTACCTCACAGAGCTTCCTCAGTCTTCCCCAACTGCAGCACCTTCGCCTGACTCTGGGCCTTTATACAAGCATTTCTCCATTCTTTCCCCATTATGGGCTGAATCATGTCCCCTCCAAAATTCGTATGTTGAACTCTTAACCCCCAGTACCACAGAATGTGACTGTATTTGGAGATAGGGTCTTAAAAGAGGTAATTAAGTTAAAATGAGGCCATTAAGGTGGACGTTAGTCCAATATGATTGGTGTCCTTATAAGAAGAGGAAATTTGGACATAGACACTGGCAAAGGGAAGATGATGTGAAGACACAGAGAGAAGATGGACATCTACAAGCCAAGGAGAGAGGCCTGGAACAGAGCCTTCCCTCATGACCCTCAGAAGAAACCAACCCTGCCGACACCTTGGTTGTGGAATTCCAGCCTCTACAAATTTCTGTTGTTTAAGGCACCCAGTCTGTGGTACTTTGATACGGCAGCCTAGCAAACGAATATGCTCATCTCTAACTCCTTCTCAACCGCAGGACCCACTCACTTTTTGCTTTCTGGATTAATTCTTCCCCATCTCTCTTGCCCAGATGCAATAGCTTCTTCTTTTATCCTTCCTGCAGTACTTTGTTCTTACCTCTATTGGGAATTTGATCTTACTCCAGTAATTATTTGTGTAAGAGTCTATCTTCCCCAATAGATTAGGAGATTTTTTTAAAGTTTTTTTTTTGTCTTTGCATCTCAAGCTGTCTAGATCAGTCTCTTCACACAGCATAGACTTCTATACATATTTGTTGCAAGAATTCTCTGGTATGAGGCTGCTCACCCAGATTTCTTTCCCCCATGGCTTCCTATTGTCCTTTTTAAAAGAAAGAATCCCAGCAATTTCCACTTATCCCAAGGAGATCTTTGGACAAGTACATAAAAATGGATGTACAGGAAAGTTCTTCAGAATGTTGATTATAATATCAAAAAATTACAATAGGCATAATTGTTGCTCAATAGAATTAGTTAAATAAGTTATGGTATGTCTCACAGAGGAATATTGTGCAGTCAATAAAAATGATGATGTGGATCTACATTTATTGACATGGAAAAAAATAGCCACCACCTATTATTGAATGAAGAAAAAACAGGATACAAAACTGTGTGTGTAGTATAATATGTATACAAATTATGTGTGGGTATAGCTGTAATTACCCATCATATAGAAGTATATGGAAGGACGTTTGCCAAAATTTTACGAGTTAAAATCTCAGATGATCTTGGTGGTAAGATTTCAGATAATTTTTCTTTTTTCTCTATACAATCCAGAAATGTCTAAATTTTTGAAAGTAAGAATGCATTTCTTTTATAACCAGAATAAAATAATAAAATAATTTCATTTATAATATATAATAATAAAGAGGAGAGTAGCTGGGCTCCACCATTCTGCTAGATCAACCCCTTCACCCCAGCATGAGAAGGAGCTAGTTCCTCTCGCTCTGCTACCTCAGCCTCCTGAAGGCAGGTCAGCCCTGGGTCCAGGCCACACAGATGGGCATCAGCATGGCACAATTAGGCACTATTGAGCTACTTCTACCCACCTTGCCTTGGTCTCATCCAAAAATGAGTCCTGCAGTCAAGCTTTAAAAGCCTAAGTTTCTCATTATTAGTTATTCCATTTGGATACTTCAATTAGGCAGCTGTTAAAATTCATGGGCAAAAAAAAAAGCTATTATTAGTTAAGGACATGATAATCCAATTAATTCCCCAACAAAAGCTGAACCGTTAAATTACAATATGGAAAAGAAAAGAAGGAGAAATGGGCAAGAATTAGTGACGGAGGTGGGGGAAATCCAGCATAAACAAACTTAGTCCCCTGAGAAAGTGGAGAAAGGGCAGCACACAAAAGGAGAGGCTGGAAAGAGAATGGCACCTATTTTGTAAATGTGCAGGGCAGACCTAGCTCCTTAGTGGAGCACAAATACAGGAGATGGAATGTGCCTCTCACTCTAAGAAGAGAGATTTTTTAGAAAACCAACCACGCACAGCTTGCTTCTTTGTCAATGCATGCTTTATTTCTTTTTGGCCACACCTGCGCATATAGATGATCATCATCAGTGGCAGACCAAATGAGACAAAATAATATTGTGAAGTATTACCCAGTGTTTTTCATTCCCCATATTTCCTGCCAACCCCCTTTTGGCAGAGTATATTTTCCCTGGTTGGCCACACCAATATATGTCCCACTCCACATGCTCACAATGTGACATGGACAAGCCCCCCCAACCAGAGGTTGGGTCAATATTTCCTCCCTTTGATCGCGGGTGGACCTCTGTAACTGACTCAACCAAGGAAAGGATGCTGTGTGACTGATGAGGCTTGTCATAAAGAGCAATACGGCTTCTGCCTGGTTTTCTCTCTTTCCTCTTGCCCTTGGAACCCAGCCACCATGTTGTGAGAAAGCCAGTGGCACATGGCATGGCCATGTGAGAGTCTTCCAGCTGACTGCCCCAGCTAGGCCCCCAGCCAACAGCAGCCTCCAGATACTGCATTTACAAGCTTTACAATAATTTCAGCCCCCAGTGTTTGATGATTTCCAGCTGAGGCCTCAGACCTGGTGGGACAGAGATAACTGTGCTTGTCCTCACTGTGCCCTGTCTGCATGCCTGACCCACAGAAACCAGGAGCTATAACAAATGAGTGTTATTGCTTTGAGCAATAACTAACCGATACACAACCTACCCTTACCACTGCCTTCAGGTTAGGTTGGTAAAAGAAAAAGGTGTCAATTATTTTTTGATTTTCAAAGTAGTTTTTCAAGAATCATCTCTATGACAATGGCTTAAAGGAATCTAAAAATCCTAGCATTTCACTATCAAAAAATAGAGCCCTAAAGAACTAAGAGGCATAATATTTACGACTTAAGCAACAAAGATGGAAGATGGCAAGATGTAAGAGTGAATTTTCCAATCAAGAAGAGCTTTAAAAAAACCTTTTTAAAAATTTCTCCTGGAGAGGAGAGAGAGTATGAGGAGTGGATCTGGAGGGGCCTGGAGTCCCAAACAAGGGGCTTCACTGCAGGAACCCAGGCAGTATAGACAAGAAGTGTTGATAGGTATCGCAGTAGATGCCAATGGGATCAATGAAGAGGGCCAAGTACAGGGAAAATCAGACATCTCTTGCCAGTATTGGCAGATGATGACCTAGGACCAAATGGGCCTCCTCTACAATCCGCAAGTTCTAGGGGCAACTTAATATCAACTGTCGGGAAGAAAGAAAGAGTGAAAAAAAATAACAAGTATGAACAGGATTTACTCAGAATTGATTACGTTAAATATTCTGCCATTGGGGAGCGGTGGGGTGCTGAAACACTGTTTAAATTTACTTATTAAAAAATTAAGTGACATTATTTGTATATCCGAGTTACAGCTTAAGGAATTTGTACCTTCTTCACCATTTTTATATTCACCTTCCCTGCTAATGTTGTAACCTCCAGGAGGGGAAGGACATGAATAGCCCACAGTAGGCATTCAATGAATATGTGTTAGTGAGTAAATGAGTGAATGAACAATGAATTCTAAACAGCTCTGTTGTGGAAGTCAGAGAACATGGATCATCTCACCTCTGTCTCCACTAAGCCAGGTCACCTTTAACAAGTCCCTAACCCTCTGGGGCCCCAAGAGTCCTTATCAATAAAATTAGATGATCTCTAATTGTACCTCCAACTCTTATATCCCCCCAGACCGTAAGCTACTACAGAACGGAGATCAAGAGTCAATCATTTTTATAGCCCTAGGACCTAGCATCGTGCCTGGTAAATAGCAGACACTCAATAAATATTTGCTGAAGAATGAGATGAACAGTATGCTATGTTTCAAACCCTAACAAGGACAATGTGTAATTTGGTTGCCTTTTCAAGTACATAAACGTTAAATGAAAACTAAAGAGAAATAACAAACCGAGAATGTCACAATGTCATTTTCACAGTACAGCAACGTTTCCTAACTGCCCACCATTTAAGGAGTAATGGTTTTATTGCCCGGGAGTCTGACACAGGGATTTGCTGTGACTTGCTTCCCCATGATTCTGACTGACAGCATCTCTGAGCCGTCTTTTGGTGGGCAGCTCTTGCCCCTGGTGCATTTTTGATCAAAAGTACACACGTCCTGTCATCCTTTATAATCCTCAGAACTTGAAGATTGTCTTTTACTTAAGTTTTCTGAGCTGAAATTAGGTTTGAATAATAATCAGGATTGTGGATCTTCTAAAGCAAAGGGACTTTATGAGAAAATGCTATCTTATGATTCTTCCAGGCATAGAATTTCAGAGTTGAAAGATTTTTCCATCCTAGGATTTTATCCTATTAATATTCTCCTTTGCAGTTCAAGTACCAAGAACTGGAAAAAGTCTCTGATTGTCCTGCAGCAATGGCATTAAAGGCTCCTCATAACATAGAGAACCAGAATTGTGCCATAATTTAGTGAAATTGAACATTGCTCTCTGACTGCTAATTTTCCATGGAGATGATTCTGTCACTAACCAAGAAAAGAAAAGGTAAAACCTGGACAGAAAAAAAAAAAAAAATCCCTCTTTCTAACTATTGTGAAGACTCTCAGAGGCCCGAGGGTAAATATACCATTTTACCTTTGCCCTAATTTTTACCACAAGGTTCTGCTAAAAATCTTTGTGGCTAGAATATCGTAACTGACAGTTTCTCTTTTAATCTGCCACTTGGTAAACCCAGTTATAATTGTAGAGTGATGATGCATTCTGTTCTGGGAGACTGCTGTATCAGCGTATTCATTTTTAACCTTTATTTTTGATTATTTGCAGTTTGGGATTTAGTCCCCAAAGTCAATTTGGGAGAGTTCTTCTTTTTTAATAAAGGAAGCTAATCTACCCATTCTGCAGTTGCCAAACAATCACATTTAAAAATATGAACACATGCATGTTATCCTTAAGTTTAGAAATTTGCTTTTTAAACTTTCTTAATATGTTAATCATTAATGCAAGGTGGCTATTATTTTGCCGTATTCTACTAATCTTAATAGAATCTCATTGTGCCTTTACAGTGAGATTAGTACAACTTGACTACAGATCTTCTGGATGAAGGGGGTTTTTTCCATAGTCATACGTAATAATAATTGCATATCTTTTCTAAAGAAAGCACCCACTAGCTCCATTGAAGAAAACGTGTAGTTGTTTACTTCCCAATATTGGTAATTCAAGTAATTTTAAGAAGTGTTAGAACATAAAGTCATGTCTTTACTGTGGCAAGTCTTACTCATAAGATTATCATGTTGGGATGAAGAGATCACCACCAATGGGATGTGATTTGAGAGTCTCTCTCTTCCATCGTGACTTCCTCACTGCACAATATGGAATCCACACACTACTCATCCCTTTGACTTAATGAGATCTCTTTTAAAATACAAACATGTCACCTGAGGGTCATGATATATGGTCACATCATGGCATGTGAACACGTAGGGATTAATTTAAGAAATTAGTTAATGAATTAGATATCAAAGGCTTGGGCTTTGAATAGTGAAACATAAGATAAGCATCAAAACAGAAGTCAAGAATTGAATATTTTTAGCAAGCCTCTCCAATAGTATTTTTTTTTTTTATGAGGAAGATCAGCCCTGAGCTAACATCCATATTAATCCTCTTCTTTTTGCTGAGGAAGACCAGCTCTGAGCTAACATCTATCCAATAGTATTTTATACATGCCACTATTATAATTTGTTTAGTGTTTGTTTACTTTTAGGTAATTATCTTTGCCTGGGTTCCATAACAATCAGAATCTGAAGCAAAGATTAGAGGTCCGGCTTTACAAGAGGCTCAGAGATGCAACAGTGAGAGGGTAAGGAGAATGAGGAAAGGAGGGAGGGCAGCAATAAAAAAGTGGTATATTACTGAACTGGCTACATCTTCCTAGAAACAGAGTCAGCTGTTCAATCACACAATACCGCTCTCCCCCTTCTAGTCAGCTGTGTGAACCACTACACCTGAGAATAGTCTGTGTGGACAGGAAGGGAGGATGTATCTGCCAGGGTCTTCCAATTACTGTTTGTCATTGGTCAAAGGTCACCCCACCAAGGGTCAATTCCCCACCCACTTCTTCTGAGTTACAATATCCAGTCCCTTCGGGAAGCTGCTGGAGAAGCCCCAGTCCATAGCCAAAACTGCACCACTTTCTCTGAGCCCAGAAGTGCTGGGGAAGTCACAGCCCTCACAAGTTCAGTCAAGTCAGATCTGAGCCAAGAAGCTCTAAGGCTCCTGCCTCTGTGGACAAAATGGAGGCCACGCTGAAGCCCAGATGGTGATGGTAGGATTCAGACTACGGCGGTGATGGTCAGGCTGTCTGCTGAGCAGCCATCCAAGGCTGGAGGGCACGTGGGCTTAGTAAATCTGGAAAAGTACATAAAATGGTTTGGTACCAAAATTATTGCTATGTCTATTTTTATCAACTAAACTACGTCCTCCTTGATGGCAGAAACCCTGTCCTACCATCCTAGCATCTTTGTATCCCCAGAAGCTAAGGGCAAGGGGTAACACATCAGACTAAACTAAGCCTTGTTAAGATACATTTTTGTAAATGCTCACCTGATCTGGCCATCCCACACACTAGAGTGTTGATGATAACTGTCAAATGGGTTCATCCATGTCAAATGTTTACCTATAGTACTTTTGGAATGGGATTCTTTCATTTGGGTCATTACTTCAAAAACAGCAAAAAAGACAAAATAGAAACAAAAACACTCCAAGTATACTACAGCAGTTAAGAAGACAGGCTTTGGAATCTCACAGACCTAGTGATAGATTTGTGTAACCTCCAGCAAGTCACCTCACTGGATCTTGGTTTTCTTTTCTGAAAAATGGGGATAACAATATCTGTTTCATTGTACTGTTGGGAAGTGTGTTGGATTCTGCCATGTCAACTTGGTTAAACTGGGAACTCTGTTTCCCAGACACCTGTTTCCTGTATGATTCAAGGTTAGAATTGGCCAAAAGAGGAACTTGCCCCAAAATTGAGAGGTGGAAGTGAAGCAGAGGGAAGGGGAAGGGCAGAAGGCCTTCTTTGCAATCAGATACGGTGATGGGGATACACTAGCCCCTGATGGATCCCAGCTGGTGCTGACTTCCCTCTGCTCCACGTCTAACTCATCTCCCCAACTGCTGGCTCTGCTCATCAACAGCAACCACAGGCCTACTCCTCAATGCTTGGCTGCAAACACACAGAGGCAACGGCTTCCTATGGTCCCCTCCAAGAGCTTCCCCTGTGCAGTCCATCTTTGGCAGCTGGATATGCTTGGCTCCCAGATTTTTCTGGCAAGCTCTGAGTTGTCCACCTGAGCCAGTCCTTTGGAGAACTGGTAAATGACACCTGCCATCCTCCAACTCCCTCTTCCAGACCTTCACTTCCCCAGCTCCTTCCACAGTTATAATAAACCTGCTCTCCAGGGAGAGCCTGCTTTTGTAGTCTTGGCTGATTTCTGCGGTGTAAATACTCCCACTTTTCAAGCTACAACATTAAGTCCCTGAAAATGGAGTTGGGAAGAAAGGCACCCAGTGCACCCGTGAAGAAGTCCCTCATCCCATAACACTCACGGTGGCTCTGCTTCTCTGACTGGACTCTGACCCATGCAGGGAGATTAGACAACAACAGGTACCATGCTCAACACAGTGCCTGGCACGTAGAAAATGCTCAAGAAATTTAAGTTACTGTGTTACAGAAACCAATCTTCATGCTGTGTTTGGATCTAAATCTGCTAATGGCATGTATTTACTTGCAACCTGCAAAGAGAAAAATAGGCCCAGAAATAAAAGGATTTTCCAACTAACGCAAGACCAATTTTTACATAGATTAACACAAGGCTGTTGCATTTCTTTACAAATTAAGAAAACAAATTCCATTTCCTCCAAAACAAATATGCATTGAGTAAATAATAGAATCTTTTACACATGCAGCAGGGGAAGGTTGCATTCTATGAATATTAAGCAGCAATTTTGTAGTTAACATTAAATGACTATCTCAGGGAGAAATTTGTAGTTACTGAATCTGTCCAGAAGCTTCCAGCTCCTTTCCAATAAACTTAATAAGAGACAAATCCTGTGTAAATTTAAATTTAAATACTGCCTTTCCCCTCCTGTCTGTTCTTTCAACTGTGCTCTTTGCTAGCTCTGTGGCTGTGGCCACAGAATGTAAATACCCTTATCTCATCAGTGTGAAGCATTTTCAAAATTCAAAGCACTTGACATATAGGATTCTTTTCTTCTTGGGCTTATCAAATCAGATGATGACTTATACCTGCTTTTAATTTTAACAGAGAGTTTTAGGTTTATAATTTGTTTCCCCAGCTGAAAATGACTACATCGATGCTTACTCTGGAAATGATTATACACGAATTATTAAATGGTGAATTTAAGCATGAAAACACACAGTAAACTACTCATTCTCCCTCAACTCAGAATGGGTGAAACTTTTAGCGAAATATTTCTAAGAGAAATGTCTCTCCACAGATACTGTGCAAATTCTCTTTTTTCTTAGCCCTGAAGCTACAGTATTTGCTGAATCTCTTCTTTGCTTTACAAAATTCTACATCTGAGACCTCTGTGCTCTGCAAAGGACTCTTCTCTGTGTCAGGGTTTTCATTTAAATGACAGAGAATTTTCAGTTTCTAAGTCAACAATTGCTCAAAATTTATCTTTCAGTCATCAAGCTTATTTCTGAGGGGATTTGGGTTACTCTAAAGTGTGCTCTCTACAAATAGTGGCTGCCTCTAACAGTCACCCAGAGGTGAGTTTTTGTGCTCTGTTCTGATCTTTCTTTCCGTCTCTTTGAACTGCATTGTAACAATGGGAAGGTTTCTATAAATTCCGGATTGGATGGGAGGGGGTAGGAAAGAAAACAGCATCTAGGTTAACTATAACCTGAACAAAACATCCCTTATTGTACAGAATTCACTACATCTCTGTTATTTCTTGTCTAAACCTATCAACATGAAGAAGGGGAAGTCATTCCAGGCACAAGAAATAACATGTGCAAAAGTGTGATTATAAGAGAAAAAAATACTGCAGTTCAGTATCAGGAAACTAACCCAAGACGGAACGGTAGCAGTAGATTTCACAACTCCACAAAACACAGTACAATTTCTGCTTCTGACCTTGGATGGGTAGAGGCTCCATTCTCATCCTTAGACTAAGAAAACCTTAAGGAGGAGGAATGGAGCAAGGCTGACAATGGAGGCTTCTTTGTACCTTGCACTCTGCATATGCAAAAGAATGACAGCAAAATGGCTGCCTCACATAGCACTGTTTAAATAGATCTTGTAAAGCAAGCTGAGGCTTTGGACTTTACTGGGCAGGAAATAGGAATCCATTGTATGATTTTTAGCACAGAAGTGATGTGAGCAAATTTGAATTCGACAGCAAGACCAGAGGCAAGATACATTGGGGACTATTGCCATAACCAATCCCAAAAGTGCCAGAGCTTGAACTAAGGCTAAGGCAGGAGACAAGGGAAAGGCTTAATAACAAAGTGAATGTTCCCTGTAAGTCTTGGGGACTTAAGGACACAGGGGTGACTCTGCGGATCTGGATTGGGGAATGGGTAGATTTCTGCTTCAAAGGGAGAATAGAGAAGGAGGTGACGGGGGGAGGAGAAGGATGAGCTCATCTTTTGACATACTGAGTTTGTGATGCCCATGGGTTAACCTCACAGACTGACCACAAGGCAGTGGGATGTATGGGCCAACACCGTTGCTCCTCAGGGCCCTCCCTTCCTGTCTCCCATGCCTCTTGAGGCTCCCTTAAGGACACTTGTGTTTCTGGCCACCCCCTACACTCAGCCCTTTTCTACACTCACACTTCCCACTCTTCTTGAGGGATCTCATTGAATTGAGGAATTCACTTATCTCCAGTGTAGAAATAACTCCCAGATCTACGTCTTCAGTTCAGATTTCTCTCCTCAGGTCCAGACCCTTCCGTCTAGCTGCTTACAAAGCATCTCCCACCATCCATCTCTTGTGGAGGCACCTTGGCTCCACAGGACCAAAATTTAATACATCATCTCCCAACCCATACAGTTGCACCTGTTTCTCTTTCTATATTCTCTCCTTTCATCATGATCCTTAATCTCCTAAGCCAGAAAACTGGGTGGTCATCCTTGCTGCTTCCTCTCTTTGTGTCTAACATTTAACTAGATGATATCTCTTGATCGAATGCCTGTTTCTCTCTCTACTTCATCTCTCCTCTTCACCCCCTCGCCCCAGCTTCAGTGCACTCCCTCATGTATTTCCTGTACTTTTCCAACTACCTCCTACCTGGACTCTCTGCTTCTCATCTGGCCCCCTTCCCAAATTGTCTTCTGCTTGGTTGCCAGAAGCCTTTTAAAATGCAAATATGATCGTGCTGCTTAAAACACTTCTACAAATCTGTGTGCCCCAGAGGATAAATCACAAACTTCTAGACAAGGCACCAAGGTTTTTAATGTTCGGGTTTTGCCCCTCTCTCCAGCTTCATTGCGTAACCCTAGCTCACACACTGCTGTGGCTGCTTTGTTATTTCTCCCTTTTTGCCTTCACGCTCTGCCCTCCACCGTGACCCTGTCTGTTCCAGGAATTTATTCTTCATAATTCTTCGAGGAGACTTTCCCTGTCTCCAGGCAGAGCTGGGTGCCTTCTTGTTTACCCCGCTGCAGCACCTCATGCATCCCCCTATTCTAGCACTGCTCTCATTGGTGGACTCATTTGTTTATTTACCTTGTCCTCCTCCTAGGCTATAATCCCTTCCAGGGTAAGGATCACGTTCTTCTTCCCAACGTTTGGCATGGTGCCTAGAACACAGTTGTCCTTTAATAAATGTTCATTGCATCAGTAAATGAAGAGATACAGGGAAGACAAAGACAGATTTATTCCTATGCTTCTCCTAGAACCTGCCTGTGATTCCTCACTCTCTCTTCTTATTATTTAGCATTTATGTTCACTCTGAGCTTCCTGACAGCCAACGCATACAGAGAAACAATAAGGGATACAGCGTTTGTTATCTAAAAAAAACAAAACTTTCACTTCTTCAATATAGACAAAGTTTTTCCTGATAATAAATTTTAAAAGAGATTCATTGCTTGAGTTCTGGCACAAGGAACATTGAACAACATAATGGGCAGTATCTTTAAGTAGTTTTTACAGAAGCTACGGAAATATTCTTCACTTCACTGTTTCCAATATTAATGCCTAAAAAAAAAGATAAAGACCTAACACTAAAACATGATTCATGAACGAGTTTCCACTGGAAAAGGCTAAGCTAATGAGCACCACATTTAGAGCTTTCTGGTGATCAAGGCTACAGCTTAGCACACGTAGGAGACTGCACATCTATAAACTCTATTTCTCAAATATCAATTATCTCAGCCAGGCTTTGACAGGAGCTAAATGACAGCTCAGAATTGGATTCTCTGAGAGCCTAGAAAACTCCCACTCATTCAAGGGTAGCTATTTGTAGCATGCAAACTCTTGCCAGACAGAGAGAAGCATTTGGCCCAGTGAATAAAAATATAGAAAATATATGCTCAGAAACTGTAGGAACAGGAAAGGTTCTGGGTTGGTTGTCCAACCACGCCATTTGGTTTTCTCGCACTGCGTAGAGACGCTCAAAACAAAACGTTACCCGTATGTGGGCTTATCACGTTGCCGCAAGTGCACCAAGACCATAAGAAAATTCATCTTTCTATGGCTTTGTGTTCAAAAGCACTAGTCACTTTTTCCCCCAGGCTCTACCTACAAAGGCAAATATGAACTCATCAGGAATTAAAGCTCTAGAAATGGGACTTGGCGAGGGAGGGGAGGAGGCGGGGCCGGGGGTGGGATGGGAGTAAATTGTCACCTTTCCAAAGAGGAAAGTACCTAAATAGCTAACAATCCTTCAGAATGTTAAACACAATAGAATATTTCATTTTAGTCAGCACCCTGCTTGCAAGTGGGAAGCAGAACAGCAGCTAAGAGTTCAAATCAGACAGGCATCAGGCAGAGCAATGCAGCTGCAGACTTTGTCAGCTCTAGTTCCATCATTGCATTGTTCTAACAAAAAAATCTGAGTGTGGCAGAGTTGAAGTTCATTTACAAGAATAATTATTAAAGCAATCATCGGAACCCAAAAAAGACCTTCACAATGATAAGAAAAATAAGCAAAAATACTGTTGCGATAATTATTTTCACATCTAAATCTGCTAAATATTGAGACCTCTGATATAAAGAAAATGAAAGAACTCTAACTTCTAAAGTAAAGCTGCTAGAAAATATCGGCAAAGCAGTTGTCTAGAGGAAAGTAAGTGGATGTTGCTTCAGTATATTGATTAATATATAATCCAAACATATTGACATATGTGTAATTAACAAAAGAGTTTAATTAATCTGCTGATTGAAAATGCCATCAATCTTATTCAAGTGAATTTTAATTCAAAGATAATATCATTACGAGTATTATGCTCAAGTAATTTCATTTAATTAATCATAAAACTTGTTCTCACATACGCCTTTAGCCTCAATAAATCATAAAATAGCAGACAAATTTTCTTTCTAGGAGAAAATTAAAGATATCAATTTGAAGCACTTTATTTTATATTATTGCTTGATGTGTTCTGAAATGAAAATGAAATGTTTCAAAAGATATTTTCTTCCATTTTTTTCTACTTACATAATCATATAGGATGACAAATCTTTTGTGAGCATTCCTGTATCCGTGAATAAAATAAAATTCTCTAAATTATTTTAAAAGAAAGGATGTGTCTTCTCAGGCTTAAGAAATATCTGAATTTGTTTTTCTGAAACCTTGGCAGAAAAACAAGGACCAGCTACTGAATAATCATTCAAATGACAAGTCTTCATTAGGTTGAATTACTGAAATGAAACTATTTCAGTAATCGTCATGCTTCTCTCATCCCCTTAGCAAGCTAAAATGAACAAAATACACTTTGGGTCTAGAAAGCAGATCCCCCAAAGCCAATCAGTGCTCCCAAGCTAGTAGGATACTAATTAGCAATTATTTCTGCCCACTGATGCCCAGGCACCCTGGGTTGCTAAATTTTCCCCGTGTCCTAAACCACCAGACTACACTCACTGAATAGTGATCTTTCTAGAGTGGTTTACAGAATATGTGTCCATACAATACTAAATACCCTCCTTCTTCATCCCTGAGAAAGATAAATTGTGTGCAGATAAGGAAAAGCCGAAACAGGTACACGCTTAAGATGGAGATTTTTAACAAAGGGCACTCAGTTGTGTTAGAAGAGCCTGAGAAGGGTGAAAAGCAATAAGAAGGAAGGATACAGGTAGAAAGGAGAGGCGGTTTAGAAAGAGATGTGGGGGATGAGATGTGGAGAAGAAACAGGTAGAGAGAAGGGAGCAGAGTTATTCTTTCCCTGCCTCCCTCTCCCCACTGGTGTGAATCAATTTGCACTTCATACAGTGAGACCTAATTAAACCAAAATTCGCTTTCTGGGAACCCCAAAGTCACACCAAGATCCTGTCGTCTTTAGTAATCAAAATGCCAAGAGAGCATCAGAGGTCTGAAGAAAAGCAAATCCAATTTTGAGGAAATTCCAGTGCATTTTCAGGATGCATGGATTGTTGCCATAACTCCCATTTCCTCCTCTAAGCACAATTTTCCTAAAATAAGTAAATCCAATGACTTTGTTCCCCTTCAAAGGAAAAGGTGTAAAAAATATCCTTTTCATTCATAAGCAACCGAGCCCCTTAAATTGATACGTGAAAGTTCTAGGAGATTCACCGGTAAACAATGGTTCTCATGGCCAGCACATTTTTCTAGTGAAAATTACACGATTTTCACCTTTATTGAATTAAATTTAACAAATATTTATTGTATCCAAGGTAGTATGCTATGAGTTATAGGGTAGCCAGAAACAAAATAGTGTCAGCTTTCAAAAATTTTGCTATTTGGAAGAATGAGAATAGAGAACAAAGTAAGACAAGTAGACACATTAACAAATGACTCTAACAGAGGAAAAATAAAGTAAGGGTCATAAAAAGATATAAAAAAAAATGAGATAAGGTGTTAAAGAGGGTGTCTTAGTCTGTACAGGCTGCTATAGCAAAGTACCACACACCAGTGGCTTACAAACAACAGATATTTATTTTCTCACTGTTCTGGAAGCAGGAATCATGGTGCCAGCACAGTCTGGTTCTTCCAGACCATGAGAGCCTTCTTCTGAGGTGCAGACTGCCAACTTCTTGTTGGGGAAGCAAGCTTTCTGGTGTCTCCCCTTATAAGGGCACTAATCTCATTCATGAAAGCCCTCATGACCTCATCTAACCCTAATTACCTCCCAAAGGCCCCGCCTCTTAATATCATCATGATACATACATGAGAGGTAGAGTTTCAACATCTGAATTTTGAGAGGACACAAACATCCAGTCCAACGACAGAGGGAGAGACAATACCGGGTTTCTTTGGGGGGATTTGTCCGTTCATTCATTCAAAAATCACTTCATCCCCTCTGTCCATGGCCCATATCCTAAGCCAGGACTGGTATGTGAGACAAACAAAAGGGAAAAATAATAAAGTACCAGTTTGAATGTTAGGTATTTTTTCCTTTCAATGGTTTATTACATATCTTTTTCCACATGCTCATCAATACTCAAAAGTGTCAGACTTTATTTTTTGACATATAGAAGGCAAAACATGTTGTTCCCCATTTTAATTTATATTTTCCAAACAACTAGTGAAAAGGAGAACTTTTCTAGTTTCTTATATTTATTGTTCATTTACATCTCAACTGTGACTTGCCTTCTATATCCTTGGACACTTTTTCTATTTTCTATTTGTCTTTTTCTTATTCATTTGTAGGGATTTTTTTCTTTATTCTAGACACTGATCCTTTGTCATGTTCACAGGAAGTAGCTTTTCATAGTTCATAGGCTGTTTTTAAACTTTTTTTATGGAGCATTCTGCCTTCCAGAGTCAAATTGATCTACCTTTTTGATAATGGATTGTGCTTTTTGATCTTTTTTAAGACTTCCTTCTTTCTCCCAAGTTCACATCTTCTTCAATATTTTCTACATTTCTTTCAACATGTCTTCCCAGGTGGTTTTAGAGTTTCATTTTTCACATTTTTGTCTGGAATTTGTTTGGGTGTAGTGTGAAGTGGTAATCTAATTTCCATTTGCCTTCCTTGCGGAAAGTCAATTGTCCCAACACCATGTATTTTATAGCATATCTTCTCCACCACTGATTTTGATGTCCCTTCAGGGACAAACCAAGTTCCATGCCCAAGTTATTTTCTGGGGTCTCTATGCTATTCTACTGATCAACTTATAAATTTCTCTGGTGTTTTCTATTTACTGTGCTTTCATTCCACTTCATTTATTTTCTCATCCTAGTGTCTGTTGATTAATCATGTTTTCTTCATTTCCTTTACCCATTTAGTGTTATACAGTCTATGTTTGTTCCTTTAGTAATTATACCTAAATTTTTCATACATAGAGAGCTAAATTTAAATTTTTCTATCAAAGGTTAAAGTTAATACACATATCTGTCTTCCTTCCAGACTAAACTAGGAACTTTGCAGACTTTGAATCCCTTCAGAATTCCCCACCCAACTCCCCTGCTATTGTGCTATTATTCTTTGTTTGTTTGATGTTCTGTTCATTTTGATTCAAGCACATATTATGAACAATATTGTTATTATTCTCATAGATTTTAATGTCAATTCTCATTTAGATTTATCACCATAATTTATTTGTTCCCTTTCCTGCTTGCATGTCTCTTCTTCCTTCTGAATACACTTTTCTTCAAACTAAAGTATATCATTTAGTAATATTTTTAGTGAGTGTAATCTATTAGTGTTATTGTGGACAGTAAACTTTCTAAATCCTAGGAAGCCTAAAGTGTCTTTATCTTACTTTCACTCTTCTATTTAATTTTTTAAATATGTAAAACAAGCACCTGATACAAATTCAAGTAGTACAAAATATCTTTACTCTTAAGTGATAAGTTGGCTCATTATAGAATTCTAAATCCCCAATTATTTGCCTTTGAGACTTTGGAAATATATTCCACCACCTTAAGACAACTATTGCTGCTGAGGAGAAGTATGCTGTCAATCTTATTATTGTAAGATTATAGTTAACCTTTTTATTTTTCCCTTCATTGGCTTTTAGGTTCTCTCATTATACTTGATATTCTGCACTTGAACTATTAAAAGTCTAGGTGTGGAATTCATCTATCTATTTATCTATCTCATATTTTCTGCTTCTTAGCCTCCTAATTGGCCAATTTTAGTTTCTCTGCTCAGGCACTATGGGCTTGACCAGCCCCAACCAGTTTTTAAGTTAGTTTATGGTGTCAGCGTTCTTGCTCCACACAGGTCATATAAATTTGGGCCCTATACCTGCACAGTCACAGTCCTGGAGTTGTGACCTGGTAAGATGGTTTCCACGCCTAGCCTGAGACAGTAGCTTGTTTTGGGCTGTAGCCCCTTTGTCAAAGGCAGTGACTTTTTTGCCCTGTGTGAAGAATCAAAGCACATTTCTAGCCCAAAGCCTCACACAAGGCATTTGATTTCAGGGGCTCCCACTCCAACCCAGGGCTTGTGGACTTAACTCTGTCCCCAAGATGATGTTCAAAACATAGCCACTAATGTCTCTGTTGGCTCCAGATCTCCCTGGGCACGTTGGCTTTGCATCCTAAACACCTCTTCAGCTTCCTTTTTGTTTTTAGCATTAGAGAGCCTCCTTCTTGTTTTTAGGTGTGCCTTTTTTAATTTTCACTTTTTCAATGTTTTACCCAGCATTTTTATTAATTTATGTTGGGAAACATATTTTACTGTGTTCAATCTAGTCTCTTGTCTAGGAAATTCTTTGTACTTAACATCACCAAGGTTGGAAATCTGAGAATCACACAGGATCCCTACTTCTCCCTCAGACAATCAGTTACAAATCCCTATTTATTCTATTTCTAAAGATCTCTCAGTTTTATGCCTTCTCCTCTCAGTCACTTCTTTCACTGCCAAACAGTTCCTTAGTTTAAGCTGCCAGACTTCCCTACCTGAAAATTTTCTTTCTAGTAACAAACCTTAGGGACTCTGGATTACATTTTAACAAGTAAGGCTGCATTCCTTTTCATCTTCTAATTGTTCTTCTTAATCTCTTCCAATCCAATTTGTACAATGACACCAAATTAATACATATTTTTAAAATATTTTACTTCTTATTAAAATAGTATTTTATTATTCAGTAAATGGAGTTGGGACATTGGTTAGTCTTTTTGAAAAAGTAATCAACTTAGAACTCAATTATCACATCATGTGCAAAAATAAACTCTATTGTAGTCTAGAAACTGTAAAAGTACCGAAAGAAAAACATAATTTAAAAATTAGTCTAGAGTGGAGATATCCTTCCTAAGCAAGACACAACACCTAGAAATCATAGAAAAACAAATTATCAGGTATTATTTTATATAAATTTTAAATTTCCTTATAATAAGTCAAAATAAACAAAGTTAAAAGATAAGTGCCAGATTGCAAGAAATTTTTAAATATTAAATATTAAAATGACAAATAATTAATATACAAATTATATAAAAATATTCTACAAATTATTTAGGTAAAGATGAGTCCCAAATTTAAAAATGAACGAAGGCTAAAAACTGGCAATTTATAGAATAATGAATACAAATAGGCAATATACACATAAAAAGATCCTTAGCCTCATTAGTAATAAGAAAGATGAATATTTTTAAATGAAATTTTTGGCCCCAAAAATTGGAAGAAATTTAAAACATTGGTAACTTCATTCATTGAAAAACATAGTAGAAGAATGAATCGCTGAGGCCATTTTGGAAGTCATTTCTGACAATACTTTACAAAATTTTAAATGCTATACTTTTAATCCAACAATTCTACTTCTAGGAGTTAAAAAAATACTCACACATGCACACAAAAACATGTGCAAAATATCCCTGAAGTACTGCTTATAATAACAATTTCCTTCAATACAGCAGTGGTTAAAATAAATTAAATTACATCTGTTCTATGGAATACTGTGAACCATTATAAAGAATGAGGTAAACCCATATGGGGAAAGAGTTCCAGGACATTGCAAATGTGAAAAAATGTAAGTCACTAAAAAGAGGCATACATGATTGCATTTATGTTTTTTAACTAACAAATTTGAGTCACACATATATAGATGTACATACGTATATGTGTCCATGTATACATACATATGTATGTGTGCATGTATACACACATGCAAATGCATAAAAAGATAAATGAGGGACTCAACTGAGAGAATAAGCCAAACCTATTGGGAAGAAATCTAAGTTGATGGGGAGAAAGTTGAGAAAAGCCAGGATTTTCTCTGTATAGGTCTGAGTTTTTTAATCCTTTTAATAAAAATATATTCTTGAGACATATAATATTTTTGAAAACTAAAGCAGACAGAGTTTTGAAAATACCAAAAGGACAAAGAAGAAAATTAAAATCACTTATAATCCCATAATGACCTTTCTTAAATGAATATCTGATCACTATATACAGGCATCAGTGGCTTCCCCTTCCCTTCAGGTTGAACTGCAAATGCCTTAGCATGTAATATTTTTATCCTTGTCTCCTTCCTAGCTTCACATCCTATTCTCCCCCAACTAGTAACCTAATATCTGATCAGAACTTGAAATTTCCTGAATACTTCTGCTATTCCTTATTCCTGAAATATACTCTCCCACCGTTGGTTGGCAAACTCCTGCTCACTCTTTATTCTGTTTTGTTTAATATGACAGTACTTCCATGAGTGCTTTTTCTCTTATAGCGTTAGTTAATCTCCTCTGCTAGACCATCAGTATTTGAGGGAAGGGATCCATCAGTGCCTGCCCTGGCTCACCTACCTATGCAGTGACTAGTATAGAAATTGGCCCACAACAGGCCACTCGCTAGATGATAAATGAGTGCATGCATGAAGGCATGTGAGCAATGGAGAAACAGTAAAAGAAAATAAGGATTGCTGAGAAGCAACGGAGACTCAGCTTGAATTGTACTACATTTCATGGCCATGGATCCAAATTCATCATTTGACTGGGTTTCCTTACTTTCTCAAGCAACACCTGCCACGTGGAGAGCAGAAGTGGAGAAAGGGGGTGAGAGCACCTAGGGAAGGCTGCTGAGGGATGCTGTGATGACTAAAGGGCTGGTGTCATTCTGGAGTAGTGCTGGGCACACAGTTAAGTGGCTGGTTGTGGCTGGTGAAGGAGCAAGAACTGAAGTGAAAGTCCTGGGGCTGAGGTGAAGGAGTAGGGGTGATGTAAGTTAGGAGTTGGGGTTAAAAGCAAAACATTCTAGAGCATTCTTTCCCAAAGTAATTCCAAGAGACATACATAGCTATTTATGAGGATGTATGTGTGAGGGGTTGGGGAGGAGGTGGTCTTCCATGGCCAAATGTCTGGGAAACCATGGATTAAATAAAAGTAGTGGTAATTCTTAGTAACAGAATTTCTCAGAGACCTGACTGGTAAACTGCTTTATGAACCTTCAAAAGCAGGATGCTATACCAATGTTTACCAAATGTACTTGACACAGTGCGTTAGTTTGCTAGGGCTGCTGTAACAAAGTACCACAAACAGGGCAACTTAAACAATAGAAATTTATTGTCTTGCAATTTTGGAGGCTAGAAGTCCAAGATTAAGGTGTCAGCAGGGCTGGTTCCTTCTGACATCGGTGAGGGAGAATGTGTTCCAAGCCTTTCCCCTAGCTTCTGGTGGTTTGCTAGCAATCTTTGACATTCCTTGGCTTGTAGAATCACCCTGATCTCTGCCTTTACGTTCACATGGCATCCTGCCTGTGTGGGTGTCTGTCTCCATATTTCCCCTTTTCATAAGGACACCAGTCATACTGGATTAGGGCTCACCCTACCACAGTGTCACCTCATCTTGACTTGGCTAATTACATTTGCCACCATCCTGTTTCCAAATAAAGTCACATTCTGAGGTACTGGGGGTTAGGACTTCAACATGCGAATTTGAGGGAGACACAATTCAACCCACATGGAGCAGGTAGCAGAACGTGTATCCCACTGAACTCAGCTTGGGTAAGATCTGCTAGAATAGATTCCATATCAGGAGGTTCTTCCAAAAGAGGGCTCAAGACAGGGGCCCTCATTCTCTGAGACCCTAGAATGCACAGGCAATCCAGGAAAGGCAATATTATGATGACAATTTTACAAATGAGAAAAAAGATTCTGATCATTTAAGACACCTGCACAAAGTGACTGAGCTGTGATTCAAACCAAGGTCTGTCTCACTACCAAACCACGTTCTCTCTCCGCCCGGACTCGCCGTTTCCCAAAAGAATATGAACACCATTAAAGCGAGATCCTTGCTGTGGAAATAATGGGGTTATTTTTCCACCCCACACTAATGCCTAATCTATACTGAAAAGTGGATGAGATTTGAAACAAAGCGAAGGCAGCGAGGCTTCCTTCTCATCATGGAAATAAATCTGTTTAATACGTATGAAGCACTCCTGGTTAAATGTTTACCTTTTGACCCCTACGCTGAAGGAAATGGTTTCCTGAAGCTTTGGATAATCTTTTAGCAAACTGTCAAGCTAAAAACTTGGGTGCTTCTTGATGAGGATTTTAACTGCACTATTGATTATAGTGCAGCTAGAAACCATTTTCAGTCTTATCTTCATATGATTTAATTGACGTTGAACGGTATTTTAATTGAAACGTTAGACTTCTTCAGTAGAACTACCCTTTGTTTCTAGCGAGGCAATCTAGCTTTTATGCTTTTAATCGCCATCTGTTGTTCAATAAATGTCAAATCGTTCCTAATGGTCTCTCTAAGCATAGGGTTGGTTTTTGTTAATTTGCTTTTGTACTCAGTGTTCGTTATGGGCAAATGAGTCCTTGCCATAAAAGAGTGCCGTTTCTCATGGTTCTTCAGTCCCGTTAGAAGGAAAAAGTGATTAGAAATAAAGAGACAAGAGAAAAGCTTCTTTTTTTTTTTAAATTCTTCTCAGCAGTGGAGAGATTTAGAGAGTCTGTAAAAATGTTTCCTCTCAGTAGTGCTGGTGATTTTAGTCCCATTCAAAGTGTAAAAGGAACCGAGACCTCCGAAAATCTTTAAGTAGCTTGAATTGTCTGAAATGATAGAGGCTAATATATAAAAGAAGGTAGGGGAGGGAGAAAATTCACCGGACAAAGCCAAGTTCAAGATGTACCAAGGAGCTCTTGACTTCATAAACCAATGGGGATTTTTTTTTCTTTTTACCTTTCGGATATTTTGTAGGGATAAAGCAGAAGTGATACAAAAACTCCATTACCCAGGACCCCCCAGTGGACTCTAAACTGAACCAGCCTGCTCCTCAAAGGTGGAGGAAAAAAGATGGCCAATGACTTCAGACAGTGATGTTCAGTAACTAGAGGGAAGAATAGAACCTCCAGGGGGAGATGCAGAAAATTATTGCAAAATACAGAAGAGTTTTTTACCCTTCCTCGTTAGCTTCCTGACACCCAACATCCTCCATGAAAGGTTATCCTCCAAAGTTAAGAAACCGAATGACAGCAGCTCTTTGGAGCCCTGGAGACAAGGATTATGTGGTTGTTGGGCAAGGGAAGGGGGCTTTCCTTGAGACTTGTGTGCATCGGTTCACAATCAGCTTTCAAGCCAAGAAGTACGCTTGATTGCTTGGATCAGGGTCTGAAATATTCTCCAAGGGCCAGGAAAAGTATACTCTAAGAGGTAATTAGAATTGGTTGAAATACAGGGCTATAAATGGGGGACTGGCGCGATTTTACAAGAAACAGATCATAACTCAACATTCTAATGACTTTTTCTTTGGAGAAGGTCAGCAAAGCTATTAACAAGGGAAGTGGGCATGCAGAGTTCTCCATCCCAGACTGTGACTGAACTTTGAACAAAGTACCTCCGTCAGGATTCTGACTCTAATTACCTGAGCTGACTGCCTTTGCTCAGGAGCAAATGCTGAGGGGGCTAAATGGGCAGTCGGGCTTCCGACTGCCCTTCTGCACTTCTCTAGCTCTCTTTCCCCAAAGGGATAAAAACAAAGATGCTGACAAGTTCATTTTTTCAGGAACTATGGCCAAAAATACAGCGAATTATTATAGAGATTCAAGTCCCCCAGATCCAAGCAGAATTTCCCACACTAAAGAAAGGAGATGAGGCTTAACAGGAGTCCTTCTCTCAACCTCTCCTCTGCCCTGAGACACAGGCAAACATCCCACCATGGCCATGCAGCCACAGTGGGATTTAGAAGGGGAACACTTCCCCAGTGCTCCAATTGGGAAACATAAGGCTGGATAATTTCAAAATAAGCCCACTTCACCCATTGCTGCTTTATGCTATTTATGGACACATCTACTATATTGCTTATTAGGTTTAAACTAAGGTCACAGATTATGTCTATTATTTTTTGCTTCCTCACCCTCTGTCCTTCAATACTCAAAATCATGCCCAGAATCTCAATAAATATTTGTTAATTTAAAAAATAAAAATTACAGGGGCCAGCCCCATGGCTTAGTGGTTAAGTTCGGCACACTCTGCTTCGGCGGCCCAGGTTCATGGGTTCAAAACCCAGGCACAGACCTACACGACTCATCAGCCATGCTGTGCCACCCGCATACAAAATAGAAGAAGATTGGCGCAGATGTTGGCTCAGGACGAATCTTCCTCAGCAAAGAAATCAAAAGTAAAAAATAAAAATTACAAATTAGGAGTTTTCAGAGGGGGCCTCAGAGCAGCTTGTAGCTCCTTCCAAATTATCCTGCTCTTCCCCAGTGACCTCAGAATTTAGGAGGGAAGGGTATTCCCTTCCTACATCCTTTGTGCTTTCTCTAGAGACCCAGTATCTGTCCTTTCTTTTGTTCCTCAGGGGTTCATCACTGACTCTGGATGAACTTGACCATAGGCCTCTCCTTCTGCCAGCCCAGGGCCAAGATAACCACCAGAGTCAGTATCAACAAAACCATACATCCAGCTGCAGCTCCCAATCCCACCCCTGCCATGGCCTCACCAAATTAAAATATTTGACCTCCAGACTGTGGAATCAAAGCACTGCCAAAGTCAAAATTGTGAGGGACAGGAGGGAAATATGTGTTTAGACCATCAAACCTTCCTTGCAGATTATTTATCACTCCCTCAATTATAATGATTCCTGTGATGGCCTGTATGTGTGTGTCTTATAATTGCCCTGCGTATGATTATACGTGCCCTATGATGATATATGCCCAACATTTCCTTTGATTCTAGCACTAGATCCTATTACATTTATGTTGGACTTAACTCTTGTTGCTCTCAGCTTTTAAAAAATTGAAGAATTAATGGATGTCATCCTCTAACCTAGCTCCCCTATGTCTGCTATGCTCCCAGCCTTGGACTCAAGGTTCCCGGGCCTACCCCTGTCCTTGCTTCAGCTCACCTGAAGTCTGTAGATTTCCTGACCCCACGGCTCTGGACACCAAGCAGTTACCCTCTAGGCTTGGAAGGTAACAATACGTTGCTTTAATTACTCTTCAAAGATGTTTATTGTGAAAGGACACCAGAACAGCTTTTCCAACCCGCCTGCTGTTAAGAATTCTAAAGGTTAAGGCCTCCAGTAAACTGTGATTAGAAAAAAATCATCGGAGTAACTGCATAATCACCCTCTATATTTAGCAGGCCAGTGATTTCCAGAGTAACCTGGCATTTCTGCCCTGCAGCCTCCTTCTAGCCCTCAGGAAGTCTTCCAGCCAGAACATGTGATGCTCTCCCAGCCCAGCACCTGGAGCAGGGCTACAGGGCTTCAAATATCTCAAAATATCTCAGTATCTCACATAATAAAAGGGAGTCCAACTCCAGAAGAAAACGACTTCCTATAAAATGGTTGGGTGAGGTAGTGCTGGTTCATAAAACAAAACTGTTATATAAAATTCCAATGAGTCTTTTTGTTCCATTAGGTTCACATGATAAACAGCCCCATTTTTTAAATTGCTCAAGACCATGTAGCAAGTGGTCTGGGATGGTGGGGGAGTCGTGCCTTCCACAGACAGTGGAGTTCCATTTTTGCGGCTTTGCTGCCCTCCGTGAAACCCCTTTCTCTTCCTTCCAGAGCCACTTGGTTCTTCACTCCCTCAAAAAAAGCCTACTTGTCAGAAAGTCTGTCATTTACACCTTAGGGTACATTGGAATTCACTTGTGGGAAGAGAGGAAAGATTATTTAAATAATAATGACTAACACTTACTGAGCATTTTCCACGTGCCCGGAACGGTTCTAGGTGCATCATATGTATTAATTCAGTTAAGTCTTACAACCACCCAATGAGATAGTTTGCTATTATTTAATTCCCCTTTTACAGATGAGAAAATTAAGGCACAGAGAGGCTAAGAAACTTGCCCGGGGTCACACAGCTAGTAAGTAGAGAAGCTAAGCTGTGAACCCCAGCGGTCTGACTCCACAATCCGTATTCCCAACTTTTAAACTATTCTACCTTTCAAAAACTTTTCACCACCACCACCCCTCATTTTTTAGGGAAGACTGGAGCAGAATGAATGTTAAGGCTGGCCCCTGAGAACCACAGGCACCCAGAAGACAAGAAGCATGAGGGACAGAAGAGGGGCAAGCTGGTCTTCAGAGCTGTAAAGGGAAACTGAGAGCTGCTCGCTGGGGCTGTCAAACGGCTTTTCTCTACCCCAGGGTTTCATCGTGGGAGGGGAGGCAGGACTCCAGGACCCCCTGGCTTCCACCAGAGCAGCTTCACTTTCAGCCGCCTCGCGCTCTGGGTAGGATTTTGTTTGAACAGAGAGATTCATGGTTCAAAAAGGTTTGGAAACCCCTGGGGATGGAGCAATCAACTAGGTGTCAGGTTCCTTAATTGCTAAGCCCTCCCGATGGCTGATTTACACAGCCCTGTGCTCCCTGGATAGGAAAGGCAGCAGGGTGCCAACCAGGGCCCATGCTGCAGTCTGTCTGCCAGTACCATCTCCGTGACTGTCAGCTGTCCTCGCCCGGAGCAGGGAGAGTGTTCCTAGGGGAGGCAGACACATTAGGAAGGACTGTGTCTTTGTCTTCTGCGCAGATAGGCGAGCCTAACAAAATGTTTAAGGGTAAATGGAAGCAAGATGAATCTGTGAGAGCCCTCCAGCAAGCACCAAGTATTTGGAAACCTATTTCTCCCCTTGTCTTTCAAATTCCTTTATTCAGTTACACAGTGTACTCCTGTGGTCCTCATACTGTTTCTCACCTGCCTGTCTAAGCCCCATAAAATGGTTAAGAAGACCCACAAACAGTTGTGTGCGTGTGTGTGCACACTCTTGTGCACACACACACACAAAGGAGAGTTACGCCAGGCCAGCTCCAGGCACCCCGTTGGAATATCGACTTTGGGTACATTTCTCATCAGGGCTTCTGTGGATCAGACAACCAATGTCCTGTTCCCAATTTGCATCCCAGCTCATAACAGCAATCATATTCAGGACAATCTCAGATTTTCAGGCTCCAAGGAGACCACAGAGCACAGTGGTGGGGAGCAAAGCTGAAGCCAGACTGCCTGGCTCCCATCCCAGTGCTGTAGCTTACCAGCTGTGGGACTTCGCGAGACTTCCTAACCGAACCTCTCTGTCCTAGGTTTATCATCTGTAAAATGGGAATAGCAATAGTGTCTGTTTGGTAGGATTGTTATTCTAAGAATAAAGTGCTTAGAATGGCACGTGACACATGGAAAGAGTTCCATCAGCTTAGCTATATGTTACTATAGAAGCACCCACCAGCCTCCCTCAGGCCCTGCCCTGTCAGCCCAGCCCTCATTCCACTCCAGCTCCAGTAAGAGCTCCTGGCTGCTGTGGCTGCAGAGTGCAGATGGCCACAGTTAAACAGGAAGATTAGCAACCGTCCTTGCTGGGGACAATCAGAAGTTACAAGGTTCCTGGGGGAGGTGGGCACTTCATTACGCTTTCTTCCTGGAGTAACTTAAAATTGAAAATGCTGCCTGAAGCGTCTTGTGATAGGAACAAATATTCTTCATTCATTCACCTTATATTTATTAAGCACATCTGAAAAATCATAGCCAACTACATAAAAACACTCCTTGTATGAACACTCTGCTAAGTGCTTTCTATCCACCCACAACAACGCTATAAGGGAGGTACTGTTATTCTTTCCATTTTGCATATGAGGCTCAGAGAGGTAAGGTAACTTGCCATAGGTCACACAGTATATGGCAGAGCTAAAATTCCACCAGATCCAGAGCCTAGTGTTTGACTACTCGGCCACTTCTCTTGTGTCCAAAGAACGTAGCCTCAAACCCCTACAGGCAGGCAGAATGGCCTGTGCTTTCTCCCTCCTCTTCCTCTCTCATCTGTAAAATGGGAGACTGCAAACCTCCTTTCCTTTCTCGCTAACTCATAGAAAAATCCCCCGGTTTCTGTCTACATGGCATACTGAAACCAGAAGGGAACAATGTTGGAGTAAGTGCCGCTATTTAGCCACACAACATCCAGGCTTCAGTTTAAACTTTGCACACAAAACCCCTCTAATCTCTCTGCCACCACATTCAGACAGAAGGTATGAAGAAAGCCTTCCTTGTTTGCAAGCTCTACAGATATAGTTGTGGTAAAAACTGTCTTGGGTGTGCCTGTCTTAGCCACTTATTTTAAAAAATTCCGGGTAGGTATTTTGGGCTGCTTCAAGCAAAGAGAAGCTTTACAATCCTCTTTTTAGAGAAATGAAGTCCTTTGTTTATTGTAATTAGCAGCGAGTATTTTGTCAACTGAACAATAACACTAGGCCCGAAATACAGATAGTGTAATTACAGAGTATTTAAAAGTTCTCTAAAACTATTCATAGTGACATCAAGTCAAATCATGTCTCCCCCCACCACCCCCAACACACACACACACACACACACACACACACACACAAAGAATGCAAGGACGCCTTGCTCAGTGATCTACCTACAGAATTCCCATTCAAACTCAATGAAAGTCACCCCATGCAGTGCTTTGAAATTTTTATTAAGAAAAATCCATACAGCAAATATTGTGGTTAAAAGCATTTTTAGCACAGACGCCAGGACAGGAGGCCTAGAGGGGACCCTTGAACACAATGTCGTTCAGGTTCTGGGTCTCCTGTGGGCACCTCAGTCCACAGCGATCCCTCTTGGCAAGGAAGGTGCTCTCTTCCCCAGCTCAAGGAGAAAGTATCCTAGTCTTCTCCTGTCCACCCAGATGCCTGGCTGCCATGTTCAGCCCTCAAGGGGCCCACATTCCTTAGGAAGCTCCATCAGGACCACAAACCCATGACCCTCCATCGGGACCATGAGAGGGGCCCAAGGAGCATGTGCACTGGAGAATGGGATTAGGGGTGTGGTTCTGCCTTTGGGTTTGAGACTTGGGGCCTGTTTCTGGACCTCCCTGAACCTCAGTTTCATCATTGATTAGATGGTGACAGTAGTACTTACCTCACAGGGTAATTGTGAGATAAAAGTGTTCTTACCACAAATAATAATAATAATAATAATAATAATAATAATAATAATAATAATGAAGGGAGTGGAGGGGCCAGCCCTGTGGCCTAGTGGTTAAATTTGGCACACTCCACTTTGGTGGCCTGGATTCCGTGTTCAGATCCCAGGTGTAGACCTACACCATTCGTCAGCCATGCTGTGGCGGCGACCCACATACAAAATAGAGGAAGATTGGCACAGATGTTAGCTCAGGGCAAATCTTCCTCAAACAAAAAGGAAGATTGGCAACAGATGTCTGCTCAGGGTGAATCTTCCTCAGCCAAAAAAAAAAAGGGAGTGGAAGGAAACTTTTGGAGGTAAGGGATATGACTATGGCATTGATGGTTGTGATGGTTTCACAGATATATATTTATCCCCAAATTCATCAAGTTGTAATTAGTAATTAATGTAATTATACATTAAATATATACAGCTTTTTATATGTCAGTCATACCTCAATAAAGTGGTTTAAAAAAAAAGAAAATGTATAAAAATATTTGGTAAATGCTCACTCAATTTAAGTCTTCTTGGTTGCCTTCCTCTTCTATGTAGTTTTCCCAATGGAATTAAGAATTGAAATGCTTGATTAACTATCTTGGCAATAGTCTTAAGCAAAATTCTGGAAAAAGTGAAGCTAAAAGAAGAAGGAAATGCTGCCTACAAAGAATTAGAAGTCAGCTTGCCTACCGCTAGCAATGGAGGGGAAGTTCACACACAAGTAGGGAGAGCTGGGCCTTGAGGTGGGCCTTCTCCCTGGAGTCTTAGGGTACTGTCCACTGTCAGCCCTACTGTTCTCAGGGGACTGTACTTCTCCTTTGTCCTCCAGCCCAGACATGTACCCTCCACAAGCCCCTGTGACAAAGCAGAGACCTGGCCACAAAATTTTTGCAAGATTACACTAATGGCTAAGGGATCAAAAAAGATAAATCAACAAAAAATAACAAGCAATCAAATCATCTGGTTTACACAATGCAGTTTATCCATCTTTAGTACCTGTCCCCTGTGGGGAGGCCTCCCTGCCTGGCTGTCCTGCTGCCTCCATGTGGTGGAGGTCACACTTAGCCCCTGCCACCCTAGGGGGATCTCATGAATCTCTGCACCAGACGTGGCCAATTCATAGCCTACATGCTGTATGTCCTCCCCAGGCTGCTCATGGCAGATATCACCAATCAACCACAGCACTCCTCCTCACTGAGGGCAGACTTAGACTCAGTATCTAGGTATCAACTACTAATCAAAGTTCAACCAACTTGTGATCCCTGCTTTAGAGTCCTCAAAGTCCTTATAAAAAAGGCCAGAGCCTGGAGAAAGCCAGAAGATTCGTTTCCCTGCCTAAGGCCCAACTTCCAAGTTCTGATTTCCTGTCTGAAGACCACCTTGTCTCCAAGTGAGTGATCTGCCAGGAATGACTTATGTCAGAGGAGCCCACACCTCCCCATAGAGGTGCCCTCCACTGCTTGCTGACTCAAAACCACACATTCGTATGAAAGTCAATAAGAAAAAGCTCTTCACAGGAGTGTCCTCTTATACTTTCCACCTAACTTCCAGGTCCAGAATAAAAAAAAACCAGATGCCACGGTATTAGCTGAAGATGGACATCTTCATCATGTTGTCATTATTCACCCTATGGTTATCCTCATTGGGGACAGAGAAAAGTGGAAGACACTAGCTGGTTAAAAGAATTACTCTGTGATGAATTACATACTATACCCCCCTCAAGTTTCCATAAGCTGGGAGGTAAAATTTTCTTCCCTAAAACTAGGTGAGCACCTATCTGGGAATATGAGGATTCTGGTTCTGGGGTGCAGTTACATTAGGGCCGAAGCTGGTGGAAGGGAGTGTGCAGAGTGCTCCCTCCTTTACCTGAGACTTCTGCTTCCTCCCCTACTGGTTCTGGGGAGAAGAACCAAAAGTTGCTGAGTACCTACTGAGTACTTCACTTAAGTCATTAATTTTCACACGAACTCAATGATGTATGTATTCTTGATGCCCGTTTTAGAAATGAAACAATTGGGGCTTAGAAAGGTTAAAAATCTTTCCCCAAGGTCACACAGCTTGAAATGGGGACTGTACAGCTTTAAGTTTCATGCTCTTCCTATACCATGCTGGTCCTCACATCAAACCCTGCAAGGCACGGTCAGAGGCCACATGAAAACCCAGACTGGTCCAAGACCAGGGTCCTATTGCCATGTCCTTGGACTTAGGAGGTGCAAGAAAAAGTCTGACCCACAAAGGAGGGCTTTGATAATATTGTTCACATAATAAACTGTTTTGGGTGGTTCACAGAAATAGCTGGTGATGATCAAAAGCTGGAATCTCTCCATGACTCAAGAATCCTAACACTGCCTCTGCAGTCATCAGCTTGATGCAGGCAAATGAGAGCAATGTTTTATGACCATTCTTCCAGACCCAATACTCTAACCACAACCAATCCATCAGCAAGTATTGGCAGGCTTCCTCTGAAACAAATCTCAAATTAGTCCACTTTTTCTCACCTCCACTGCCACCACTTTGGTCCAAACCACTATCATATCTCTTTAGGAACAGTGCAATAACGCTTAATTCATCTCCCTGCATCCACTCTATTCCAAGCTCTTGTCCCCACAGCCAATAAACTCCCTGCTTGAAGATGCCAATGGCTGTTCTTAGAATAAAAATCCAGGCTCCCTATGATGTTCTACAAGTTTTTACCTGTTGTGGCCCCTACCTGCTCACCTTATATCTTATTTATTTACTTTATCTGTTTTTGTGTCTGTTTCAAGTAGAAAGTTTTTGTGGGAATGATGTCTTTCTATCTTGTTCTCTTCTGTAATCTCAGTCTCCAGCACAGTGCCTGGCTTATACTAAACACTCAAAAATATTAGTTGAATATATGAATGAATGTTATCTGTACCATGTAGATGAATATGAATTCTCCCCTAAGGCAGCTTTCCTAGATTTCTTAGTTTGAGAGGCTAGAGAAGCGTAATGACCTAGAAACTAGAAGACTTGGATTTTAGTCATTGCATTGCTACTTAAATTAACAGCATGAGTGTGGGAAAATCTCTTCACCGTCCTTGGCCTCAGTTTCCCTGTCTGTTAGCTTTGCCTTTTCTATGAACAAATGTGATGATCCTACTCATTCAGCAAACTTTACTGAGTGACTATTTGCACTGTACTGGGTACTAGCAAGGCCAAGATGAATAAGACACAGCACTAGCTGATGAGGAGGAATGCACAGATGATGGGGGCAGAGGAGGACGTGTGTAAACAAACAATAAGTGTGATATCTTACAATGTGCTGTAACAGAAAACCAAAGTAGATACCATGTGACACAAAGGAGCAAATGGTCGGTTCCATCTAGTGCCCAGAGTGGAGATAACTCTTGCATCTGGTTTTAAGGATGCATAGGATTCCCCCAACAAGAGAGCCAGAGCAGTGCACAGAGCATGTGCCAAGGCCTGATGTATCACGTCTGGAAAACAGAAAGTGGTTCTGAATGGCTGGTTATGGAGAACGTAGAGGGGTACAGGTGGAAAATGGGGTTGGATAGGTAGGCTCGAGCATAGAGCATGAAGCTTCTATGCCACGCTAAAGAGTTGAAATCTTATCCTGTAGGAGAAAGGTTTTTCAGCAGAGGCATGACCTAACTAAATGTGTATTTTAGAAAGATTATTCAGACAGAAGCCTGGAGGGTGGGTTAGGAGGAAAACATAGTAGGACCAGGGACGGCGGAGAGCAAGCTGTGGTAGTAATCCAAGCAAGCAGGAGAGGGAAGATGTAGGTGAGGCGTGAGCACTGGGAGATCTGTTAAGCCCCTAAAGCCTCAGCGAGTTGAAAGTCCCAGGCTTGGGTGATTGGTTCATGCCATCTTCCCCAAACAGGGCGCACGGGTGGAGGAGCCAGTGTAGGAAGAAATATACGCAAGTCCTTTGTGAAAATGTGAGTCCACTCCTGCAGAAGCAGAGAAGGGCAGGATGTTGTGACCAGTGCTTTTGTTATTTTAGGGTGGCTGACAGAGCTGGGACTCCTTGACCAAGTCACTATACTACCCACACCTTTGTCTCCTCCCATGCAGATGGAAAGCAAGTTATGATCGCCTCTTTCCTCATGGGGGTGTAGAAGGCTTTGTTTAGCAATTTCAAGAGTGGTGCCACATCCAGATGAAAGGAGCTCTGTTAGCGAGGAGCAGAAGGAGCCCACGCACAAAGCAATATTTAAAAGGCTGCCTGAAGGGTAGTAGACAGGCTTGCAGGGGGTTCATTCTGGCTTCATAATGAGATTTAAAGATCCAGAGATGAAAAACAAAAGATACAGGCAGCAGAAGATATGGATTCATTCTCTCTCCAGATGGATTAACATTTGGATTGTTTTTCCCAGACGTAACTGGCCAGGATTAAAAACCTACCATGTTTCTCTCACGAGGGGACAGGCGCACAGAGGCAGTGGAGATCCGGGGGGCTCCTAAAGAGACAGCTGTCAGCTCATCAGCTCACCATGGGGACCGCTCTCTGCAGAGGTGCGGAGGCTGGGACCAGTCAGGCTTCAGGCGTGAGATGCCGTTCTTCACCAGCTCAGGGAGCCACCACGGGTCCCTCCACCCTCACAAAGCCCAAGGGGACAGCACGCCAGACACCAGAGCCCAGAAGCCTGGAGAAAATAAAAAGAACTTTGCTTGGTACTAAGCACCAGATGGCTCCTATTCAGATAAGGCTTTCGAAGTGTCCACGGAGTCCTTTCTTCTCAGCTCACCCCTGAGGCAGCGCCTCCAACTGCACCTGGCTCCTACAAGCCGCTCCTTCCCAGGGGCTCTGCGAAAATGGGTCAGACTTTGTGAGTTGGAAAAACAACTTCTCCTCCAGCTTACAAGTTTCTTCTTCTGCCTACATGACTTGGCTCCTTCACACTCACCCTTCCCCTCCACTCCCCTCCCTGTTCCATCTCTATGCTTGAGTGTTACCCATCCTTCAAGGCCCTGACAAATGGCACTTCCCCCCAAAGCCTTCCTAGATTCCCCAGTAGGATTGTGTCTCTCTCTCCTTGTTCTTCTGTTGCACTGTCTCTGATATAACCCTGAGTTAAGTCTACTTGCATTATAGTTACCGTGGTTCTAAGTTTCTCTCGCACTCTTGATTTTCAGCCCTTGCAGAGCAGGGCTGTGTGGGGCTCACCCGCTTAGCCTCCAGTTCAATCCAAGCTGCAGTTGAAGCTGTTCAATCCATGTTGGTGGAATTCATTAGAACAGGGGAGTAAAAGCTGCAAGTTGTAGTGCTGCAGTGAGGAGAGGCAGGTGTTCCCAAAAGGAGTCTGTTTCTGCTTGAGCTGCCTGGATTTCATAACCTGGCCTTCTTGCAGGGGGACTTAGGGATGTCCGGCAGGATAGCTTTGGGAGAATCCACTGGCCGGGCCCTCCAGCTGTTAGGAGGGGCAGCTTCATGCTCCTGGGAAGAGTTCCGGCTCAGATGTGGTGGGTTAAATCCTGGCTCCCTCTGCCAGGTTTGAGCCCTAGAATAACAGCGCTCCTCTCTGATCCTCAATTTCTTCATCTGTAAAGTGATGATAGTCATTCCTACCCTTGCAGATAATTGTAGGAAGATAATTGTCAGTGCACAGTGCCTGCCACCTGATAGGTATGCAATAAGTTCTTTGAATAATTCATTCATTGGTGGAGAATATAAACTATGAGAAGGCACAGGCTGGAGATGGGAGATCCACAGCCTTTGGACAAAGCTGGTTCTTGTGACACAGGTTAATGAAAATGTCCGGGTGTCAGTGCATCTGTAATCTAGACTACTGAAACCTGAATTCTGTTCCAGCTCCTCTGGAACCCACAGAATATGCTGAATAACTTTTCTGAGCCCTGACTACACCAGGTCAAAGCCGTGGTTCCTACTACTTCCACAGGGTTATCCTGAGTAATAAACCGCCACAAGGTTGTTGACTCTTTTATGAATTGCAAATATATTGCACAGCCCTGCGCCCAGCTCCTAGTAAGCAAGCCATGAATAAGAGCGAGCTTTTATTGTGACTTTTTTTTTTCCCCTCTAGACTCTAAGCTCCATGGCGTCAGGAACTGTGTCTGTTTTGCTTCTCACTCTATACTCAGATCCTTAACACAGAACCTGACAGATAGGGGGGTCTTGATGAATATTTATAGAAGAAATGAATTAAGACTTGTCTGGCATTTTTTAACTCTAAATCATGGAGGCCATGATGGTCTGTAATGTTTGTCTCATTCTATGGCATTCAATGATTTCTAGTCAGATGGGTGGACCAGTTCAAATCAGGATGTATTTCAGCTGTTGAATCTGTGATTGCATTGTATCATGAACAAAAATAAATCAACGTTTTTCTTTTCTTTCTCAATCTAGTTATTATCTCTGCGCAATAATGGAGGATTGGGAGAAATTCTATTTTCCTTCTTTTTTAGTGTTGACCAATAAACATGTGAACTTGATGCATGTTAATAATTAGTACTGATTAACTTGATTTACAAGATTGGGCACATAACTTTATGCTGGGAATTCTGCAAATTTTCTTGACCACAGCTCTGAATAGCCAGAGATCAACCTGAGTCCGTGACCACTGCGAGTTTCCTCTGAACCAAAGACCCACACTTCTGACCCTGCCCAAACTCATGGCTCCAGGAGGGGAAAGGAAGAGGAAGGCTACAATTGTTAATGTGCCAGGCCTTGCGCAAGGACTTTGCATTTGTGTAGCAGTATTTTGTGCTGCCTACCAAATAAATATTTCAGATTCTTCTTCTGGGTACACTTCCCTTCTCCCTCAAAGTTAGGTTTAGCCATGTGACTTGCTCTGGACAATGATATGTGAGCAGAAGTGATGCAAGTCACTTCTGGGATAAAGTTTTAAGAGCCAGCATGCTATTTTGCACACTCGCTTTCCCTCTGCCGTGGCAAGGTGCCACATAACGAAGCCTCCTTCAGCCTAGGACCCAGAGTGAGGATGGCCTAGAACAGAGTTCCCGCCTGATCCCCCATGAGTGGGTGTCATTAAGAAGAAATACATCTTTAGAGGTTTAAGACACAAAAACTTGGGAAGCTGTTTGTTACTGTAGCATAACCTGGACTATCTTGACTCATACAATACATTAGTTCATTTAATCCTCATGAAAAAGGATCCACGAGGTGGTGTTGAGAGATGATTTTTCATGGGTCTCGTGCATTTCTGCATGTCTTACAAGCAAAGCAATAGCCCCCTTTGTTTCAGGAAATCTTTTCAAGGACATTTGTATAGCAAACAGCCTGGAAAGGTAGGGTTAGTATCACCCTCCAGAGGAAAGAGCACGTATGCTTGAATTATAAATTCAAGATCCCTAAGCCTGAGGTTCCTCTCCTGTAACACAGCTTACAGTGTGCAGGCATCCATCTGAGCCATTTGCAAGTGGAACTTACACAAATATGGTGATGTTCATGCTTTGCTATGCCATGAGTAACAAAGTCAGTGTATCTGACCCAAAAATCCATGTCTTCTGCCAGCATCTTTGAAATTGTGGCAGACTAACATGTTAGCTGGAAGTGGAGTAAAATTTCAGAATTTTCACAGTTCTTGACAGCAAGTATTAGCATGACTATTTTACACAGGACAAAACTGAGTCTCAGAGAGAATAAGTTACCCAAAGTCACACTACTAATAATTGGAAGATACCATTTTTCCCATTATTCCCCATTGCCTGCCATGAAAAAAAGAAAACTTTAAATACCATTCATTCGTTGCTATATTCCTTAATTTGTTCATTCACTCATCTAATTAATGTCTATTAAATAACTACTTTATTTTAAGCACTATGCTAGGATGCTGTTTTCTAGAGTTCTTTAAAAATTGACACTGAATTATCCCCACATATCCAGTTTTGATGCCTGAAGTAAGACATTTGAGATTGTCTTAATCTGGCATATGCTATACCCATTTGCAACTGCCTTCCCCCCAGCAAGCAGACGACCTGGAGATTGTAGCAAAGAGTCAGGTTTCCCATAATTTAAAGTCTCCCATCAATATAGTGATAGGTCTGGGAGCTCTGGAGGTCTCTGGAGTAAGTACAGGGTATGTGTAGAGTCAAAGACATTTGCAGCCCTAATTACATGCTGCTCACCAAGGGCACTCAGACCCAAGCAGGGGCTTCACTCCGTTGCCTGTCCTCCCCTAGGCACCTCACCGGGATGAAGAGGAACTGGGGGCTTCGCATAACTAAGCTGCAATGGAAGTATGCACGTCCCCCACACTGAGCCAGAGCTTCACATCCACCCCTGCCTTAAGTCATCCTTTTCTAGTGGGACATACTGGAAAGGACTTCAGCCAATAGATCTGGGCTCAGCTCTTGATTCCAACTCTAATCTACCACTTTAGTGATTTTGGTACAGGTTTTTTAACCTCTCTGAGCTTCAATTTTCTCATCCATAAAGTAGAATAATAATATCTAATTTATAAGATTTTTATGACGATTACTATATGAGATCCCACATGTAAAGCACAGTGTCTAGCACACAGTAGGCTCTCAATAAATAGCAGCAATTCTCATTACCATCATCATTTTGTTCGACTGAGTAAACAGAACTTCCCTTTAAACAAAAAGAAAATTAGAGACTAGGTGCAGAGCCACTGGCAGAAAGCCAAAGAGGGGAGATAAAGCGTTATAATTGCCTCTCCTGGGAAAAGCAATAAATCCAGGCAGCTGTGCTGCTCCCTCTCTGTGGCAGCCTGAGAGGAGGGCTGTGTCAGAGAACTTCTGTCTCAGAACATGAATGTCCGCCATGCACAAAGCACTCTGGGGTGATGTCGGGGGACAGAGAGGCAGCAGTTACTGCCCTGCTTTCCAGGAGTTTATTATCTACAGAGATTGGGACAAAGGGAGGATTAGATAATAAGCGATAGATAATAAAGGAAGGTAATCTTTATTATCTACCAAGATTGGGACAAAGAGAAAATTAGAAATCATTGTCTTATAAGAGAAACTGAGAAAAGGGAAGTAATGTGCATAGATGTTCACGGTGGGTGAGCTTTCATTCTGATGAAGGGGCGTTAAGACAGGCTTCATATATGAGTATTTGGGATAAGTACTGATAAGTGAAATTTCAAGAGAGACATGGGAGAAGGGAGGGTGATTAAGGCAAAGGAAAAATAATGAATCTGACAAGGATTAGGTCCATTCAGGGAACAGTGAGTAATGCGGTTTGGCTAGAAAGTTCTATGGGGTAACCAGGAAACAGAGTCTACACAATGGATGGGCTTGACAGTGTGCTTAATCTGGTCATCAATGAAGAGTGGCAGCCTCAGAACCATATTTAAGGAAGATTCACATGGCAACTGTGTGTAGGATGGGTTGGAGGAAGAAGAGGTTGGCAGCAGAGAGACCAATTAGGTAAGTATGCAGCTCCTGAGGAACGAAAAGTGGGAGCCCTGACCTGGGGGGGAGAGGCGGTGAGAATAGAAAGGGCGATTCCAGGAAAGGTAAATATTCTGGATCCAAGGAAGAGGAGCTTGAGGAGAAGCTTCACAATACCTAGGCCATCTAGCAAGCATTCCCTGTGCTGGACACAGAGAGGTATCAGAAAAGCACCCCTGTGATGTTGTTGCCACCCACACACTGTGGAGAGAAGAGGTGCGCCTGGGGAGCTCTGCTTAACAGGACCAAATTGATCAAGGATTTGGGGGGTAAAATTAAGCAGTAACTTTCTAGAAAATGAGGGATATTAGCCATACAACAATAAACTAAGCAAAAACCCATGCACTTGACTGTTCGAAAGCTTTTAAAGATGGGCATGTTGGAGGATGCCATTCCACTGGTCAGAAGACTGGATTAGATCAGCTAAGGTCAAGAGGTCAGCTCAGGTTTGGTTAACTTTCCAAACCAGGGCACATGGGGCTTCCCTAAAAGGAGATTCCAAAGGACCCCAAATCAGGGGCATTTCCAATGGTCCTATATGCAGCCCAGGAGAAGCAGGAGGAAATCAATCCCTGATTTACAAAGGATGTTAGTGAGGTCTTTGACTAGCCCTTTCACAAAAATAGCCCAGTGGGAAATGTTGGCGTGTGCAGCTTTGGAGAATGAGCTCTATGAGGGAAAGCACTGCTTCTTTTTGCAAAACAGCTTGGCAGTCTGAATCAAGATTCTGACATATGTTTATGTTTTGACCCCATAATTTTACTTCTAGGAATCTATCCTAAGAAAATGATCAAAAGCGCAGACAAAGATTTATTTGTCAGGATGTTTATAAAACAAAAGAAAAAATAGGGAAAACAAACTAAGTTGCAACAATAGGGAAATAGTTAAATAAATTATGGTATGTCTATTTATGAAATATTTTGTACACATTAAAAATTACGTATTTTAAGACTAAGGGAAGATGTTTGCAAAAGAATGCTAAATGAAAAAAGCAGCCTACTAAGTTACGCATACGTGATGATGCCATGATGATTCCATGGTGGGAAGAGTAGCAAATGCTGAGCAGTGAAATCAAGGCAGCTTTCCTTCTTCATGCTTTTGTGAACTTTCAAATTTTTCTATGATAAGTATTTATTTCCAGCCCTGGTGGTCTAGTGGTTAAGATTCAGCGTTCTTACCACCAGGACCCAGGTTCGTTTCCGTATCAGGGAACCATACCATGTCGGTCGGTTGTCATACTGTAGGGGCTGCATGTTGCTGTGATGCTGAAAGCTATGCCACTGGTATTTCAAATACCAGCAGGGTCACCCATGGTGGACAGGCTTCAGCGGAGATTCCGGACTAAGACAGATGAGGTATAAGAACCTGGCCACCCACTTCCGAAAAAAATTGGCCATGAAAACCCTGGGAACAGCAGTAGAGCATTGTCTGATATAGCAACAGAAGGTGAGAGGATGGCGTAAAAAGACCGGGCAGGGTTCCACTCTGCTGTACGTAAGGTCCCTAAGAGTTGGAATCCACTCGATGGCACTAACAAAAGTATTTATTCACAATAACAATAATTAAAATTTATTGAAGACTTACTATGTGCCTGATACAGTATTACGAACTTTACATATATATCCATCCACTTAATCCTCATAACTCTACAAAATAGGCACAATTATCAAACCCATATTTCTTTTCAGGAAACAGAGGCTTAGAGACAGCTTCTTTGCTCAAAGTCATCCAGCTAAGAAATGGTAGAGGCGAGACTTGAAATCAGTCACCTATGTTCTCTATGGCCCCGATCTCACTACACTTATTTACTACGTTAACTCTCCTCTTTGATCAGTAAATATATAGGCATATGTAATGCTTTTAATTCAAAAATGCCCTTCTTTTCTCTCTACACTTTGCTTTATGAGGGAGTATAGGGTGTCCAGTAAAGGAAAGCATGACCTTCAGGAACCAGACTCTGGTTTTCTGCCAAGTAATTCACCTTTTATGCCAACATCACCAACACAGTGATGACTGGAGTTTCTTTTCTGTGGGAGGAACGTGGATTATAAAAGGTCAAAGAAAACTACTTTCCATTGTTAGCAATTTGCTAATTAAGTAAATTATGTTAAGTGCTTAACGCTAGAACTAGTCATTAGAGTTTACAAGTAGATTAAGAACAAATGGGAATGTGCTTTTTACCTTGGAATAAAATGAAATGGGAAAGAGCTGCCCATTTTCCCCTGGTGACCCTAAGTCTGTTTCTTTGATAGGGAAGCAATGAAGTGGAAGCAAGTCGCAACTCCCCTGAGCCCCGGGCCCAGCTCAGCCACCTATCAGCTGTGTGAAGACTTTGGGTGAGTCACTTACCTTCTCTGTCTCCCAATTTCCTTATCTATAGGATGAAGAAGCCAGTCTAGATGATGTTTTGGTTCATTTCTTGCTCTGATTGCCAATGCTTCTACAACAAAATCAATGCAGAGGGTAAACCTATATCTTAAAAGGCTGGTAGACTACCAGGCATGGAAATCCAACACTGTGCACGGCCTTTCTCCTCTAGAAAGCAGGACCCTTCTCTTCTCCCCAGCCCTGCAGCCCCAACTGAGATCAAAAGGCTTAATCAAAGCTTTTTGTGATAAAGCAGCCAGAGGAGGGGTGCTGCTAAGGAGAAAAAGTGGGATCAGGGAGGGTGGAGAAGCATGCCTACCCATGCTTCCTTTCTGGAACTACCAAGAAACTGCATTCTGATTCCTTTGTTGTTGTTTTCTTTTTCCTTTTAAAGCACTATCTATGGGAATAAGGATTCATAATCCCAGGGAGTGCTGAGCTAATTTATAAAATGAGAAAAGGAAGTTATTTTCTGTGCATGTAGCATGATGTCCCCCCTGACAGTGCACACACGGGGCTGGCAGCGCCTGGCTTGCTTCTCCTCCACATCAATTGATATTCTGCTCACGGCGCAGAACACAGGAGAATGAAGGCCAAACACAGATGATGCACAACAGAAACAGGCCACGAGCAGGCCTTTTTCTGGGGGACAGATCCTGTTACCCTCTTATTGTTTGCTGACAGCAGGAAACAGAAAGATAAGTGGGCTGTCAGCTATGTTTTTGAGAGACAAACACCGATGCTAAATCTTCACAGGATCCACCTGCAGGAACCTCAAAGAACCAAAACATAACCCTGCACTGCATGGTCCTGGTAAACCAAACACTTTCCCTGCTCCCTCTCCAACTTCCTTCCTTCATTCAGCAGCAGTAACAACAATGGCACATTTAGCAAGCCAGGGGCCAGGCATATGCTAGGCCCTATGGAGTATATGAAGTTGGGTGAGTTGGGTCAGACCTGAATGCTGCCAGTAAAGAATATGACACTGAGACTAAATAAAAGAATGACTGTGGGCATGTGCCCTTAGCCAGAAAAGAGTACATTTTCCTCTTCTGCAAGCCTCCTCCTGCTCAATTTAAAACTAGAGCTGGAATAAGGATGAGGAGAAAGTGGTGACTACCATTTATTGACTGATCCTATGGGTCAGACTTGAGCCAAGGACTGGAAGATATCTTATCAGTTAATCCTCACAACTACCACAGTTTGTAGTTAAGGAGACTGAGACTCAGAAAGTTTAAGAAACCTGACCAAGGTAACACAGCTAGTAAATCATGGAGCTGGGAGGATTTGAACCCAAGTTTGATTGCCCCCCAAACCAGATCTGTCTCTATTATGCCACACTATCACCTCCCATCCATTTGTTGAGTGCTGTATAGTAAATACTATGGATGGAAGTATGTGTGTGTGTGTGTGTTTGCACACAGATCTCCAAATACCCTGGGATTTGAACACGGGGCGGTCCAGCAAAGCAAACAGCCCAAGCCCATGCTGGGCCCACCTTTCCTAATTCCAAGACTCCTTCTCCCCAGTTGAGGCAGCCAGGTCGAGTTACCAGCCTTCCCTTTACTTTCAGAGCTGGGAAGAGATGTGACTGCCACCTACCCTCACTGTGGGTACCTCTGTCACATGCTACTCCTAGAACATAGCCACATCTTCAACAGATTGTACCCAAAAAAGTTTCATTCAGGCCACTGGGCCATCAATAGACCAGCCCACCAAACCAACTTCCCAAAGCTTCTCCCCTGTGGCCACGGAGCCGCCGCATGGGTGCTGAGCAGCAATCACAGGGAGCATCGGGCTTGCAGAAGAACCAGGGACCCCGTGTTCCACTTCAATCTGCATTTTTGGTGCAACTTGATTTCTCCTAGGCTTGTCTTGGTTTTTCCCAAATGACTCACGCTTCTGCCTGTCACTAAAGCACCATGTGCGAGTAGAACATGTGTCTCCTTGCTGCTTCCCCAAAACGAAAAAACAAAAAAAAAAGAAGAAGAGATTAAATAAAAGAGACAAAACAAATGACATTTTCCCTTGATGTGCCTATGGATGAGGATGGCTATGATTGATAGTTCAAACTGGAACCTTCTGAGAGTGAAAGGGGGCCCACCGTTCATAATTACAGCAGGACAGTGAGCATAAACTGGACTGGCCCAAGCAAAGGAAGATGTATAGGCAGAATGTCGTCTCAGCGAGCAGCATCCACATCACCGCTCTTTTCTATGCAGCGTGTAGCATATTAGGAGGTGGTGGTGGTGGTGGTGGTGGTTCTTTTTAATAATACCTGTGAAAAAGAAGAAGAAAAAAGCAAGAGTTTTTCCAGGGGGGTAGGGGCAGGGGAGGGCTGGACCAGCAGAGGTAGATGAAATGTGTCTTTCCTGCCATTATCTCCCCTTTTCCTGTCCTATAAACTGTCAGAGATGTCCCTCATCTACACTTAGCCCCACTTCCTCAAAGTCTTGAAGATCTCCATTATTCAAACTTTTCAGGCAACCTGTAAAAAAAAAAACCATTCTGAATAAATTCTCTTGGCCAAAGATATTTGCATTTTAACTGTGAACACATCCCTAAGGCAAAGGAATGGCTCACGGCAGCCTGGGACCTCCTCGGAATCCTACAAGAGGCGGAAAAGCCTACTCAGTTGAGTAGGTCAGGTGAGGTCCGTTCGGAATGAAAAAGCCCCTCCCCCTTCTTCCCTTCGCCAGAGGGTTTATAGGGAATAACCTGGCACTGACGAATATTGAATCCCTAGGATTAACTGGCTCTAGGTTTTGTCCATTCAGGGTTAATAAGAGCCAGACGCTGGGAATGCATGATATGCAGGGCTGGCATCCTTACCCACGCAGGAGAGGGCCGAGGGAAGTATTGCCTCTGGAAAGTATCACTTCAGAGATGCCCCAGCAGTGTGGGGCCCACTCCACTACATCCTCTCTCCTGTTGACAAAAATGAAGTTTCTCTCCCTGCAGGCAGTGAAGACAGCCGTGCAAACTGCAGCTCTACTGCTGGCCGGGTCCGCAGCCAAATACAGCAGAGCAGCACCAAGAGGAGAGCTTCCAGGGTACTTCTTAATTGGGTGCGCAATATGCAGAGTCTACCAATTGCCATTTAAATACCAGCACCATTATCTGTGTCGCTGTAGAACTACCTACCAGATGTGTAACAACCGTATTTACTGGTCTGTTTGCAGCTGGTTGTACCTTCTCTGGGCTCATGCCCCATTTATTCAAATGGCTGTTTCCCCATCTGTTTAAATGAGAGAGCCGCGATACAGCCCCGGGACATGGTGTCCCACGTGCACCCACAGGATGCCCAGTACAGGATCAGGGGGAGGAGCAGTGTAGAGGTCAAATGATTGCAACTATCTGATTTTTATTAAAAACAACATTTAAAAAGAACAGCCATTCTATTGCCACCAGAGTATTTTGTTTTTCTGCTGGGAGAAGAGAAGCTCTCCAAATGTTTTATTCAGCAGAAACTAGAACACTGTTATTATTCCCAAACTAATTCCCTGAGCATATGCTGCCAGAATTCCTCCTCTCCGGGGCAGTTCTGCCTTCACTCATTGACTTCTGAGATCCTGCTAGAAAATCTGCCACCCGAGCTCCAGCAAGCAGCAGATGGCCTCAGTGGGGCTGTGGGTCATTGTGGTGCAGCCCTACCCAGGATGGTTCTGAGAAAACTCTCAAACTGTGTGGTATCATCGGAAAGGAACGCCATGCTACCTTACCTACCAGGATCCTCTTTAGGAGCAAATCAGAGCCTGTTGAAGGCCCTGGGGTGGTCTCTATCTGCACTGCCACCTCAGGAGTTTTGGCTAAAGCATCAACTCCCAAAGGTAGCCTGTCAGCCAAAGGACCCCCTAGGTCTGGGAAAAATATCAGCCAATATTTCAGGGATGATGAACAGGGGGATAATGAAGGACATGGCATTCCCCCAAATTCTGAAAGTTTCTGGATGGTTCCACAAATAGAAGAAATTCTTATTCTCATCTTCATAAAGGAATTGAGGAGCCCGAGCCTGTCCTAGGACACTGGTGGGTCCCTAAGATGGATTCACCATGGGGTACCATTCCAAAGACTCTGATGGAGTCTGGCAGAGGAGCTGTAAAGTTATAAAAGTCAGTTCCCTTTCGAAAGCTCATTCAGAGTGACCGCTGTTGGAGGAGAAACTTTCTCCCACTGTGATGGCATCAGGGAAAGCCACCACTGGATGTGAGCATAAAAAAAGAAATAGTGATGAATGACCAGGGGATGAAGGAGGTGCTAAAGGAAGCAGTCACAGGAGACAAAATGGGAGCAGCAGTAATGGTGAAAGCTGTAGTCACTGAATGAGGTCGCTGTGCCAGATATTGTCTATTGGCGCTGGCATCAATTTCCAGCCACTTCCATCATCCTGCCAGTATCAGGAGGAGGAAGATAAAAATGACATTCTCCATTCTCCTGTGTAGATACAGTTCTGGGTTCATTTAGGCGCAGTGAACGAGATCCACTTATGCTAGGTCTGGAAGGTGGAAGGCATTCCAGGTGTGTAAGTGGATAAATGGGCACCAGCAGAGGTGAGAGTTGGCAGCAGATAGACTCCATGTTTCAACGTCTAGTCCAGTTTAGAGGGTGTGGGGATGACACCAGTGGTAGTGGCAGATGCAGTTTCTTGATTTCTGGGTTGTTGACACAGATGTAACCTCAAAGGCGAATGTTAAATGGCAGCCTCTGGTTGCCAAGCCTCCAGCCTTTCAGTGATTTTGTAAGCACCTAATTCTCTGTATTACATCCTTTTCTCCTTGCAATACGTACAGCGGTGAGGCAGACTGGCTGGCTGCTCACCAACCCATTTTCTTTTCTCTTGTGTACCCAGATAGACTATATGTTTCCCAGCCTCCCTTGCAGTTACATGTGATGCTATGTTAATGGATTGGGAGGCATCACAATCCATCACAATTGGACATCACTTTCAGCCCTGAGCTAAACAACCACCACCTAAGATCCTCCATGCTCTTCTCCCTTCTACTTGTCTGATGCAGACAAGCACAATGACCTTGGAAGCTATGTCTGGAAATGGTGGAGCCACAGGATGGAATGGAACCAGCCTGGGTCTCTGAATCACTGTTTGGAAGAGAGTCATCTTGGAAGAGAAGCTGTATTCCATCGTGGTGGCACCGGACAAAAACCATAGCTGGTGTGTGAGGCAGAAAAAACAGTGTTGAAGAGGAGGAAGATGGTATAGATGTGACGACCAAGGACAAATGGTGAAAGCAGTGGTCACTGAAGTGAAGGAGAAAAATCCTGCTATTGTGCTAAGTCACTGGGATTGTGAGGTTTTTCTAATATGGGAGTTAGCAGCACCCCAGTTAAAAGAAGTTGCTTCTGTTTCTGCACTGAACTCTGACTGATAATAGCTATCAAGTTGAGAATCAGAGTATCACTGGTAATACTGACATTAAAACATTATAGGCCACAAAGAAAGAGAACACATGAGCTGGCAGAATCCACCTAAAAAGAGAAACCTGGAGTCAGTATAAATTTCCTGGGTAGAGGCTCAGGAATGAAATTCCTTTGATGTCATGTAAACCCTGGCTCCTGCCCGTATTCCATTCTCATCCTCAACCCACCACGTACACTGAGCTCCAAAAAGACCACATAGAAGCCCCAAACACACCACAGATCTTTCTTTAATATTCCTCTGGGGCTAAGGTCTGGGAAACCATCCTCACAGTGGAACCCCCAGTTCCAAGAGTCTAGGGGTGGCACCCAAGAAAAAGCCTCCCCTCTGGACAGATTGAAGTCCATCTTTCTCCACAATGGGCCTTAATTCCAAGGGCTGTTCCCTTTGAATGAGTTTCAGGAGCAGACGCAGGTCTCGGAGACAAGTGGGCGCAGCCCGAGCTACAGATGTGAGGCCTGGCAACCAAACTGACAACTCAAATAGCATCTCTCATCCATGAGCCAGGCCAGCTGGTCTGTTCCACTGGCTGGGAGCACGCCTTAGAAACGTGCCTGCCTTTTATTTTCTGAAGTGTCACAATTCATCCTTTTGTTGTTCTGGAACATTCTGGAGCACAGGAGGCTAATCATCCTTCATGGTGTGACGTCTGTTTGAGATGACTGAGGGCTCAGGCCCAAACCTCCCTATGTCATCCTGAAGGCAGCCACACAGTCGCCCTCAGTCCATCCATTGTCATTTCCCTTTCAGTGGCTCGCGAACAAAGGAGAGGAAAAAACATACTCTTAAGGCTAGCAATGTAAACAAATCCTAAAAGATAAATATATTTTACTAAAAGTAGAGTACAAAGTAAATACCCATCCCTGTTCCGAGAAGACTGATGGTCTTGTCGATGACAGGAAAGCAAGTAGGAGTACGTGTGCATCTATTTTGGTTCCACCCATGGTGCTTGATGAAAGCCAACCTTCATTTAGGTTTTCAGTGGCTCAAAAGAAAGGAGAAGCAGCCTCAGTTTCTGCTGCTTGTGTCAGTCTGTCTTTTGGAGTCAGAACACTGAAAACATCAGCTCTGAGCATCAATCTTAGAGTTGAGGGAAAAGAGCATATTCCAGCCTTTGGATCTCTTTCACGCCAAAATGGCACCTGCTTAAAGAGTTACTACTTAACAACAAGTCTTACAGGGAGATGTAAACTCTGATCCCAATTAGCTTTATACCTTGTCAACCCAGTGACCACTCTGAACCTAAAATTCAAAATGATAATAAAATGGGATAATAACTCTTTGTTGAGGGCAGAGCGTGTGCCAAAAACTGTACTAAACTTTATTTACTTAATACCATTTAAATCACCCAACAGGACTCAGAGGTAAGTGGTTTTATCCCATTATACAGAAAATGACATTGAGTCTCAGAAAAATTAAAGAACTTGCCCAAAGCCACACCACTTGTAAGCAGCAGAACCAAGAATCAAATCCAGTATTGCTTGACTCCAAATCCTGCCCTCTTACCCACTATGCATTATTTATTAGTACCAGGACTCACCTCAGTAGAGATGCTTGTGGCACAGGGGTAGAGATTGGAGAACAAACATTGAATTAGGCTGGTGGCAAGGGAACTTTCAGGTTTTAGAAGTGCTGCCAGGTAGGCTTGATTGATGCCCAGAGCTAGACCCCTCCCATGGCAATTCTAGGCCGCTAGGGAACACTTATAAAGGCAGCAGGTAACCATAGCTCTCCACACTTCCCTATCCAATCTCCCAAAAACTAATAAAAATTGAGGGAACCCTGAGAACCACTGGCAATGTTCAGTTACTCTCTGGGGTAACTTGAGCCCTCTAGTTCTCTTTTTCAAGAGGAAACCTGAAGAAGCCAAACTCAAAGGGCTACATATTATATGATTCCATAGAGATAGAAAACAGATCAGTGGTTGCCAGGGGCTGGGAGATGAGAGGAGGAGTTGACTACCAAATGGAATGAGAAAACTTTTGGGGAAGGACGGAAATGTTTTATATCCTAATTGTGGTAGACTTTACACAACTGTATACATTTGTCAAAACTCATTTAACCTCACGCTTTAAATTGCCAGATTTTACCGCATGTAAATTACATCTCAATAAAACTGATTTAAATATATATACACATTTTTTCCCCCAAAGGGCCCTAGCTGATGAAATGTTGAGCTAAAATTTCCATCGTATAACCGCATTGCAGTAAACCATCCAACCTGAATCCCTCAGCTGTTCAACCTCCACAGAGGGGAGATTTCCTGCAGGCAATACACCTCATCCAGTGCGAAGAAGGTTCTGAAGAGAATTTTCTGGCAATTGCTTTTGTAGCAGTTTAAATAAGAAGTTGATTACCAGGGTTACCTTGGCTTCCTGCCTCCTTTCCCGAATCTTCAGAGGTCAGTAACTGTGTATTTGGTAGAAACATTCATCTGAAAAATTGCCTAGAGCCAGATTAAATATAACATCATTGTTTTTAACTTATATCTCACATGACATACCTGTCTTTATCTTCATTTCTTGTTGCATTTTCATGGCCATTCCCATCTCTACATTCAGCTCTGAAAGACAGAGAAAAATCTTGCTAAAAATTCTAAATATTGTAGCTACCACCTGCCTCAAAAAGCTTGGCATGATTTAGAACTGAGCATTTCAGTAAAACTAACTGCACGAGCCTAGACTGTCTGTCCTTCCGGCTCTAGGTCACCCGACCCCCTACACATTCTGTTCGATAAAGGTGCTTCTCTCCTCAATACAGGCAGTTAGTCCCTCTGCTTTCTGTCTAAGACCTCCTGTTTGGGGATGATCTGGAGGTTTCTGACCCATGTTAATAGCTCAGCTGGAAAAGGAACATAAGCCGCACAAATATAGTCTAGCGTTGGAAATAATCAGATCAGTCATGCAAATTAATAAGTGCATAAGGTCATATCCCAAAAGAAAAGAGTGCAGCCTCATACAACAAAAGCTGCCAGAAAAAACTGATTTTAAAAGGAAATGAAAACTAAAGAGCCAGCCCTGACTTTGGACTCCTTTCAAAGCTGTTGATGTTATCTGTTGTGAGATGTATGATCTCCTGGGCATTGGCGTTTGGGAGATAGCCATTCCCTGGACCCCTCAGCAAGGTGTGAACTACGCTATTAACAGGTTTTTTAATAATAAAATAAAAGAGTAAGAAAAACAAAAGACAACATTTTTTTCAAAACACATTTTAATCATTTATTAAAAGGAGAAGAGTACAGCATGTAAGAAGCCAATCGTGTAGACTAGGACTCATAAACAGCAAAGGAAAATACACCAAGACCAGATGATAAAGCCATCCAAAAGCACAGGGGCACATACACCCGCAAGGTTTTCAAATTGCACTGATTTACTAGATGCTTTCAATGGATTTTTTACATTTCTTCCTCCAAAAATATTAAAATTTCATTTTCTTACAAGTTTCAGGCTTAAACAAAGACAAAAATTGCATGAACCAATTGATATGACTTAATACAAGTCTCACATATGCTCCAAGGGCTTTATTATGTAAACAGATATGCTATTATTTTACCACTGCTGATTTTTTAATAGTCTTAGAGTCATGTAAGTAAAAGTTCATGATGAGACAAAATAAAATTAATTTTCTTTCTCTTTTATCTGTTCCATAAAAAACTGGTTAATATTTTGTAAGTAGGAAGTAGGGAGAGGATGGGGGGAATATGTTGGTGAATCTGGTTCTAATCTTCTGAGCTGCCTTTGGAATGAAGCTATGAGGTAGCAGGGTTCTACTGACTCTTATGTAGGTCGACAATGGGAGAAAAGAAAAATCAAGCACTTCCTCTACAGATCCATCTGGGACTGATTTGCAGTGTACAATTTAATGCATAAAAGAGCCTATCTTCAGAAAACTCAGAGCATTTTCCAGGTATAATATAAGCATGCTAAATTTACTTATCTGCCTCATACAAAACATTATTCTAGGTGCTAGTAAGAAAAACAAAATTGGAGATTTGGTCCTTCATGGAGCTTCAGATATTAATCTGCCTAATTAAACCCCAGGTTTGTTTTGGGTATGGAAGAATTAGCCAGGCTACATGGAGGAGAACTGGTCATTGAGCACTCTCTCCTGTATAAAGAATCGCCAGAAGCCATACAGAGTTCTCTTTAAGTTCCTTAATTTCCAGATGTCACTTCCCTCAAGGCTTCCTTGGACCCATAAAGCCCCTAGATCTCTGACAATCCCACCCCCCTGCAAGGACCTTATTTCAGAAGGGAAATGCATCCTTAGAGGCAGATGGCTTCCAAGAAAACTCATCAAATCAGGGCAAATATCCTAAGTCTCTGGTAGAATTATGCTCCCAAATATTACTACTAAGCAAATATACTCCTGGATCCCCTTGCAGCTATCTAAATAAGTGGAGAAGACCATTTTTTCAACAAACATTTTATTTCTCTCACATCCTAACTATAAGTGGGTATTGCTTGCTTGTGTTCCTGCTTGAAGATAACATCATAATTCAGAAGGTAACCATCATTATAGACAAAAAGTTTCTGGTCAAAAGGGTGATAGTTAATGCTCTGCACTTTTTCCTGCATCTTATGCATTATAATGTCTAGTTTGCCCTCTTTCCCTGTGTTTGTGTCATAGTAGTAGAAAATCTCTTCTGTTCTAGTGCTCAGAGTACGAGTGGCATACAGAACCCCACATACCATGAAGGCGTTAGAAACAGATGGTTTATACTGCTTGGTATGCCAAGTGTTTAGCACCACAAGCGAGGTGTCGTTGAGTTTACTAATCACCATGTTACCAGTGCTGGCTTCAGTTGAATAAATCACCCACAATCCATTCTCATCCACAGCCAAGTCAATGTCTTGCCAATCAACATTAGCATATGAAAAGCGGTTATTATAGGCAGCATCAGGGAGAGTTCGAGTTACAGCAACCTTGTTGGTGGTCAGGTTAACTTTGGCAATGTTCCGGGTATCGTACCAGTTGACATACATGTTGTTTTTGTAAACTACTGTACCACTGCCTTGGCCATATTTAATCTCATACTGTTGGGCATTTGTGTACAATAGCAAATCATCCAGTGTGTTGTAGAGTCTGTAATATTGGAAAGTTCTCCGATCTGTTTCCAAAGGTGCCACCCAATACAGTCCTTTCCCTGGATCCTCGGGAGAGTAATCCCGACCCCAGGCACCGTACTTGTAGGAGAACCCTCTCCAGTTGAGCTGAACTACTGCCGGACTGCTGATGTTCAACACACCACTGTGACTACAGCTCCCTGTACAAACAAGAAAATAAAAGGGCATTCTTAGAGAAAATGATTGACAAGATACAGTTTAATATCCTGAGAACCAAAGGAATCCATAAATGTTTTTCTTGTCAAGTTCTGATGGAGAAGAGCCAAAACCTTCTCTTGGTTTCAGTCTCATTGCAAACCCAGTGTCAGCTCTAGAGAGAACAACCTTCTATTTCTGTGGATGGGCTTTCAAACTGGAAAATGGGGACAATGAAACTGCCAAGAGACATATTAAAAATATGTGAGGGCTCAGAGACAGGAAACGGGGACTTGGTGAATTTAACAAATATTCTTCTATCAGGAAGCATTTTGCAAATATGATTTTATTTCATGTTTCTTATAGAGAAAGCAAGATCATCCCAGAATCCTACCCTATTTCCATAAAACCAGAAGGTGCTATTCACCAGGGTCAGGGAGAAACGTGATGAAGGAGAAGACTATCCCTTCACCCTTCCACCCTTTCCTGGGACCCTAAGTGCATATCCACAGCAGGTACCAACCCTGCCCCAGACTAATCTCAGAAGAGGAAGTTTATAATATAGTATTTTAAAGATCCGGAAAGATGATCCTATAATGGTGGGATTTCAGCCTTGAGAAGTCACGGAAGTTATTCTAGGGTGATATTGCCTGCTTTGTGCCCAAAGCATAGCCCACCACATAGATCACTTGGTGATCATCTTGCTGCAGAATCATAAGGTAGGTCTTCCTGTTCATAACCCATATTCTGCTGTGCCATAGAATGACAGGCAAGTACTTTATCTTTTCCATTCTGATGCTGTCATTGTCACAATGTGTACAATCAAGTGAGACCAGACTCACTGGCCCACTGAATCTACGTTCCCTGTAACACTTGGGTGAATGACTCAGGCTGGGCAATTGGCCCTTCACATGGTACAACCTCTGAAATGCCTGCCAACCCAAACCGTTTATGAGCTATAAAAAATAAATAAAATTCCTCCAGTATTTTTATAATAACTATCCAAAAAGTGTTGAACACACATTTTCCGGGATCTTAATAAACCGTTAAAAAACAAGTCAGATAGTTTACCGGATGACAAAGAAAATCCAACTTCAAGTACATTTGAGGTGATTTTCCCTCATTCTGCTGTCTGGGGCAGAGTAGGTGAGGGAAGGAGAGAACAGGACTTGAATCTCTGACTCTGGCTTTAAATGCTTGGAGGGAATCAGGAAGCCCTGGAGAGCACATGGGGCAAGCTGGAGCACACAGCAGAGCTCCAAAGAATTGCCTGAGATTACCATTGGGTAGGGGGAGCAAAGCTTTTGCCTCTGAGTCTCTGCCTCTGGCAGATAGGGAAAGACCCATTCCTTTCCTTGCTAAATGTCTTCTCCTTCTCCCCTCCTCACTCAAGGACTGCTCAGAGGTAAAACCATTGCTAGAAATCCTGCATTTATTCTTCCAATCTGCTGGGGCTTTTTGGTTCCAGAATTAAATATGTGCTCCTTAAATGGTCTCATAAATCCACAGTTGGTGGGAAAGCCAGCCAACCATACAACAGGTAGAGAAATGAAACCACTCTGTACCCAACCTCAAATAATTTTGCATATCATTAAGCAGAACACAGTCGCGGGTTTATTTTAATAATGCATGCACCGTTTCATAAATAAAAAAGCAACCTGTGTTCAGCCAAGAGACTGCTCTCCACTAAAGAAATAATAAATAAAATTATAAATTATTATTTCCTTTCTTAAAAGTGATCTCTCAGATGAATGCTTGTTTGCTTTTGTTTATGAGACAATGCATGAATTATTAAAATAAAGTTAGTGGTGTGTTTGGTTTAATGATAACAAAAACTGTTTGAGTTTCCATATGCTACAAACTGGATTTTCCAGTTAAAATATCTTCCTGGGAACTTATTTATTCAACTACATTTCACTCTGAGGAAATGAAAGAAAGTCACTTTTTTCTTGCAGGTTAGGAGACTTAGAAATTGTTTACTTAAGTGAATCTTGCCTTCTTGGAAAGGAAATAGCCCAAACCAGTAGCAAGAGAATAGTTAAGGAAAACTTATGATGCATAAAACTAATTCAAGCATTATCATGTGGTTAAAGATAATAAACTATTCTGACCTAGATGTGGAAATCCTTAGACATGAAGGAACCAAAATAATCTTCTCTTAAAAATTATTATTACTATTACCTACTACCTACTACCACTAATAATAATAATAATGATGGCTCATCATTTCACAAGTTGGCCAGGAAATTAAAATTGTACCTGGTATAAATATTAAAACTCTATGAAACTTAAATCTCTTTTCCTCACCTCCCAATCATTCCTAAATATCCTCCTGTCCTTTTTGTCATCTCGCCTTTATGCTTCATCTCCTCTGGGCCATTTTTAGGGTGCTGGCTATGGTCAAAAGGAAGTGGAAATAGAGAAGAGAACTAAGCACTGTTGCCAATGCTACAGATGTGGCTACAGCAGTGACAGACCAGTGAAAAGGCTGTGACAGGCTTCCCAACTCCTGGCAGCAAACCGTCTTGGAAACAAAGATGAAACTGACAGCCAGCCCTATGCCCAACTGCTCATCTAGTCCAGCCGGAGTACCCATTCCCCCACCCAGCTACCCCAAGATGACCACAGGGTAGCTAACTGCAAATGCCAGGGAGGAGCGGAAAGAGCGCAGAATTACTTTATACCTGAGACTATAGCTGAGACTCTCCACCCTCCCTTATCTCACACCCCTTCCCAGTCCCTTCCTTCATTTAAAGGTCTTAGAGATACTCCATTCCCTTCTTGACCCTCCCATCCAACTTTACCCCATCACTGGGACAACAACCCATCGCCCAGCCATGATCCAAGAATTGTGAAAGATGTATGAATCATTTCGCATTTTCTGGTAGAAGAGAACACAGCATAGAGCTGAGAGAAAAAGTACCCTTTTAGCTGCTCCACAAGCAAGGAAGCAAAGATAATTTGGTGTTAATCAGGTTGGTGAGTTGTTGGAACTTTCTTATCACTCCAGGAATCACAGGTGCACCTCTCTATTAGAGCATCTGTGGAAAGCAGCCTGCTACAGTGAAAATATTGCCAGACAGGTTCCAATCAAATCCTGACTCCAATACTTACTAGCTGTGTATCCTTGAGCAAGTTACTTAACCTTCTGAGCCTCAGTTTCCTCATGTTAAAAAATAATAATAATACCTACTCTGCAAGAGTATTAGGAAAAAATAGAAAGAAGGTATGTACACGTAACTCAATAAATAGTAACTATCAGCATTATAATCCCATCATGTTACAACTGAAGGTTTATGTGACTGTCTCCCTTCCTGGATAGTGGTTTTAGAGGTTTCTGTACCCATCCTGGTAACCCCAGTACCCAGAAAAGGACCAGCCACACAGTGGCACCAAATTATGTTTGTGGAATAAACGAATGAAAGACTGATCAAATCTCCCAAACCCAGCTTACCCTTATTTATAAAACCCTAGCCCTCTACCCTGCTACATATCTGAACTTTTCAAAGAGCCTGGTAGTCACTCCATAGAACATAATGTGAGGAACCCTCTACACAAGTCTAGCCTTGGTTGGCCATCTCTTCATCATGTAATTCATTAGATATTGCCATGGTATTCTGAAAATATCCTGGGAAGCCACGTGGTGAGACTTTAAAATAATCTAACTTGCTTTTATAAAGTCTCATGCTTAGCAGCATTTTTTAAACAGGCCAAAGATGATATGCCTGCAGAGGAAACAATCTCGGATCCATCAATGCACTCTCTCACCTGGGCAGCTAAACTTTGTTTGGGCAAAGAGGAGAATACAATTGACATGTGAGAATTAGGCAATTAAAATGGTCATAATCATACAACAGTCAAGACTAAATTGACTCTGAATTACTGGATATATGCTCCCTACACTCTGCTCTTCCCTAGGCTTGGGTTTAGGCAGGGCACCCCATACCTTTCATACCCTACTCAATCCCCAGCCATGGCTGAGCACCTGCTCTGTGTCAGCACAGCCCAGCATCTCCAAGCACAATGGTGATCGACTCCTGGGCATCGCATCACATTCTGCCCAACTGCAGTCAATTAGATTCAGGGGAAAAACAGAGAGAGACTGAAGCTAGTTGTTTTCAAGAAAAAACGTTAATGAGCAGGAGGCCAATTATTTTAGATTAGAAAGTTCTATGAAATGAAGCAGAAAAGGATGCCATTTGCAGCATAAACCAAATATAAAGCACATTTTATTGAACCCTAACTACATGTACCAGTTCTAAGATCAAGCTGACCACAGGGGTAGCTAACCGCAAATGCCAGGGAGGGGCGGAAAGAGCGCAGAATTACTTTATAGCTGAGACTTGCATATAGGCTTTTTTGTTCTGTACAACTCTGCAGCGGAAAAAGCAGACAGGCCAGATTTTAAAGTCCCATAATAGTGAGTAACTTTAATCAAAATCTCCACAGGCTCACAACTTTGTGGTGCCTGGGGATTTTCCAATTCTGCATTACCAACCAATCCGAACAGAAAGAGAGCAAGTGAAAGAAATTGATTTAAACACACGACAAAAAGTCAGTTTAATATAAACATCATAAATATAATATGATCAAAGCTGGAGGAGGGCCAAGTGGCTTGGCAGGGATCCAAGTACAGCCAAGGTTGTGGGAAAGTGAGAGAAAATCTGGGTCTGGTTTGCTTAAACAACACAGCTGGGCTGGGATGGCTCACAAAAGTCTAAGTGTGAGGACCTAGGGGAAAGTTCTATAAAAAAAATTCTAACAAAAATAATCCACAGATTCACTTGTTTTCTTCCTTAGATATTAAGCAGTGTACTTTCTCCCTCACGGCTGTTCTTGAGTTACTGACGCCTGACACTCTGGGTCCTGAGATAACCAGGGAGCGAGAGGCCTTGCACATTCTCCTCAGCTCTGTCACTAACTACCTGTGTGACCTCAGGAAAAGCAGCATTCTCAACACCTAAGTCCCCTCCTCTGAGACATGATGGGCCTAAGCTAGACGGTCTTGAATGTTCCTTCCTGCTGTAAAAGGTCCCCATTCTAAGTGATGCATAGAAACCTGTGCTGGAAAAATCTACACCATGTTGAAGATTTGCTGAGGTAAAAAAAAAAAAAAAAAAAAAAAGACTTGCTCAGGTATTATCAAGGGTTGTCATTGCTTCAAATCCTGCCCTTGAGGAGCCCAGCAGAATGAGCCCTCATTTCCAACGCATGTTGACATGGCTGATCCCAGACCAAATTTAGCCTTGGTTTGTTACAGAGGACAGAGCATAGCCTTTGTCCTCAACCTCCTGTTTGTCACACTATGACTGATTCTCAACTGCAGAGGGAAGGAAGAGTCCCCTGAACAACATCAAGGGGCTTATAACTATGGCAGTATCTAATTAAAGCCTTAAAGAAACCAGCTACACTGAGAAGGATCCAGAAATGCACGGCCTAAAAGGAAATAGATTGTGAGCAATAGGAATTAATGGAAAATCACAAGAGCTGTATGATTTGATGAAAAGATTCTTTCCCCATTCAGGCTGAGATGCTCACAACCTGCAGAGAGCTTCCCTGTAACACTGGCGTCTCTAAAGGATAGGGCTGAACGCTGCAGCTGAGAGGCTGGCTTTAGTTCACCTGGAGGGATGTGCTCAAGCACGCAAGGACCTAGCACTGCCTTGGTTCCCAGCAAGGTTTTCCCTTCAATTATAATAATAATTGCCAGGGTATAAGAGCCAATCGTAGAGCTCTGAGCTTCCCAAGCCTTGTTTCATTAATCCTCACAGCAATCCTGCAAGGTAGGTATTACTGTTCTCACTTTACAAGTGAGGAGATTAAGGATCTTTTTGCCATGGCCACATAGCTGGGAAGCTCAGGTCTTTGGGGCCGTGCTTCTGACCCCCACACTCCACTGCCTCCATTCAGGGGGTATTTATGGAGTACCCATCTCTGTGCTATACTTGACCCCCAGGATGATTCATTAGAGAGGGAGATGCCACCCCTGCCCTCCAGGAACTCACAGTCCAAGAGGGACAGCAAGGTACACCCACAAGTACTGGACAGGTGGGGCCATGCCTTTGATCCTCACTGAAGCCTAGGATACATTCTACAGCAGGTGCTCAACATGCCTTTAGCGAAAGCACAAAGGAAAAATAAAGAGGTGGGAAGAGGGAAGGAGGGAGAGAAGGCGAGGAGGATTCAAGGCATAACCCCAGCTCATCTGATAAATCCACAAGACAGCACAGATGCCACCCAGATTCCAGAAGCTTTCACCTGGCCCCCTAAGAGCAAGTTCATCACCGTAGAGATGGTTTTCCTATCAGTAAATGCAAAGGGAATACGTGTAACATATGGATTTTGTTTTAAATCAACTCTTTGTTTGTGCTTTTCCTCTGTGAGACACAGAATGTGATAGTATGTACAACCACTAGGAGTAGAGATTTAAAAGCATGAAAGAGTAAACTCAGAACTGCAAAAACCCCATCCTTCCTTCATGATTGCAATCCCAAATTCCTTCCCCACCCCACTCTCGGCTCCTCACGAGGCCTGGCACAAGTGGTAAAAATATGGCACGCTTACCCGGAGCAGGCGGAGGGAGGGGAACCTTTTCATCTTTAGAGGCTTCACATTCCTTTAGCCTTTTCTTCAGAGCCACGATGTTTCGGCGAATGATAAGGACATTGTTTTTGTCTAGTGTCTCCAGTTTCTCTACCACGAGAGTCAAATTCCTTATCTAAGGAAATAAAAATTCAGAGCGACTTTATATTATCATGCAATTTCTTTCATAAACATTCCAGGGCTGAATTTGTCACTTAGTGAAACATTGCTGGAGAATACACCCAAGACTCATCTGAATGGTTTCATTTGGAAGAATACATTTTATGGTTTAAGCGTGAACGCCTGTCAGATCGCAGGCAGATGTGTGTGACAAGAAGAAAACGACAGAGATTTTAACAGCTTTGATAATAGAGCACAGGATCAGTCTAAGCATCCACAAATGTCCATTAAAGTTCATTTCTCATAACCTTTTCCTATAAACTCATGTTTACTCATGTTGTCTTATAATTAAGTTTCTAATGAATGGTGAGGGCCAGAGAAAAGTTGAATTCTAAAATATGTAACTAGAATTCTCAATTATAGCCCATGTCATGACTACGCTAGTAAATTCTCATGGATACAAATTATCCAGCCCTAACATTAATGTGATGGTCTTTATCCACAGAGCTTAAAAGGCTTCACTAAAACATACTCACAAGAAACTTCTTTAAAGAGGGTTACCAGTATGTGAAGAAGAATTCCAAAAAAGATCAAGGATTACGTGATCACTCAAAAGGAAAAATAGACCTAGCAAGTTCAAAATCAGGTAAATTGTGGCTTTCTAGTCCCATGAGGATAAACCCAGAACAGAGAAGACACTTGATCTAGCTTGGCCATGGAGTTGTTCAGATTTATATCATCTCCTTTCTAGAGACATTGAAAGGCCATTTGGTTCTAGGGCAGGACTCTGACCATTAGACAACACCTGCTCTTCAATCAACATGTTCCCAATGTGTTTAACTTACTATTCAAAGACAGGCACCCATCTAGAGCAGAACATGGGACGTGCCACGTGGTCATGAGAGAGTACAGAATGAGAAGTTGGAAGAGAGAGATTCATATCCTGGGCCTAGCACTTGATCACTGAAGAGGATTTATTATTATACACTGAGAAGTGAGTTCACTCCTTACCTCCAGTTCCAGCTGGTCAACAATTTCTGAGCTTCCAACAAAACTCTTCTTCAGCAGTATGATCAGTTTCTGCATCTCCTTCACTTCTATCTTGATCAGCTCAAATTCCAGTTTAGTGTAAGAAATGATATCACTTTCCATGATCTCTACTCGGACAGTTAGGTTTACGAGTTTCTTTTCATACACACTGATTAAACGGATATACTCCTTCACCTGAAAGGGAATCAAAATGCTCAAGTCAATTCCCAGAGTAATATCATACAGTCTTCCTCCACTACCAAGCCCTTGGAGGCTATTTGATTGCTGTCAATCTTTTTTTTTTCCTTTGGTAAAGAAATGGATCAAAATATATTTAACTAGATTTTTTTTTAATCTATCCAAATACAAACTAAAAAGAACTTACTACATTTGGGGGGTGGATTTTGCACTTGCCTAAACAAAATAATTTTGCTTCAGAATCATCATTTGCAAGTACATTTTAATCTCCATTTTAATATTTGAAGATATTAGCTCTCCAAACTAAAGTGGTTTGAATCACAGTCTCTTGCCCTCCCTCTTCCCCTCAATGCACATGATCAGGGTTTCCCAACCTCAGCACTATTGACATTTTGGGCTACATCATTCTTTCTTGTGGGGGGATATATTATGTATTGTAGGATGTTTAGCAGTCACTCTTGCCTCTAGATGCCAATAGCACCCACCTACCCCCTTGCTGTGACAACCAAAAGTGTCCCAGACATTGCTAAATGTTCACGGGGGCAAAATCACCACCACCACCACCCTCCCTCTGTTTAGAACCACTGCTCTAAATCTAAGTATTTTCTAAAAGAGGGAGAAATGCACTAAGCAGAATTCCCTCTTTGATCGCCATATGCAATGAGTTGTGAGCCCTTCTGCCTTTTACAAAGTGGCATAAAGACCCAACTTACTACACAATATGTGAGTGTATGTGGAACTGTAAAATACACATTTCATTAACTGCACCCACATTTATTCCAAGAACTGATCATTGCAATCAGACCTTTCAATTGCACATTTGTTGCATATATTTGAATGTCTGATCATTAAGTTAAAATACTTCCAAAAATTTCCTTGATGGTTTAGTGTATAATCGGAATCTCCAAATGGATATTTCAATAAACACACTTGGTGATTCTTTCTGTATCTGGTCTCTAAAAGAAATGCCATGGCTTTTTTAAGGACCTCCTCATTAAAAGTTGCTGGTTTTACATTCTTTTTAAAAATTTGAACATAAGTGATACTTTTCCCCAAACTGGGCTAATGTCAAGTAGCTGATCCACAGTGCCTGGATGAATTCAGAGCCAGATGTTGGCCTCTAATACTTCTAATATCAAAGGCAGCCCTAACTTCTGTCATTTTAGCCCTTCCACTTAACCCCACTGTGCAAATTAAAGTAGACTCACAGGCCACAGACCTAAAGGGCTAGGGCTTCAGGCAAAGAGGATTTTAATGAAAGTTGAAAATGCAGCCCTTGGCACTTCTAGTGTATCTCCTCAGGCAACTGATACTCACTGCCGTCAGATGTGCCATCACTCAGAGGCTCATAAGGCTGTTGACATTTTGGTGGATAAAGAGGTTAAAATATATATATATTTAAAACCTAACAAGTCTCCTTCAAAAGTACAAACACAGATATAAGGTAACCAGCTTTCAATTTCTACAAAAATCAGGCATAAAACCTTGCCTGTGACAAAAAATAATAATAAAGTCTCAATCTATGGCAAAAATGGAAGATTGTGAAATGAATATTCTTGCTGGCATTTGGCCTTGCCAGCTCTTGGAACAAATGAAACACCCTCAGCTTTCCTGGAACATTTTGGTGGCACATCGCAGCTGTTGTTCTACAAAAATGAGTGATTCAACTGTCATCTCCGCTAAATAAAATGTGGCTCTCCCAGATTCTCACTGACAACCAAGTCATAACCTGGAGTCTGCTACCTAGGAGAGTGTGTGCTGTGCCTGCCGTAGTTTAGTCACAAAATGAAGGGTCTCTAAAGATCTGTTCAGGAAAAAAACGTGAGGTTCTTTCAGCTGACATTTAAAGGAAAGCTCAGTGATGTTCAGGAAAACTGGAATCATCCATGGAGTTATAGAAGGCAGGAGAGAATTTGAGGATGGCCAGAAAGACTTCACAGTGTGAACTTTAGTAATTTAAGGAGATTGTTAGTATAAACCCTTCATGTGTACGGATCTCTAGTGTTGAGACAGCATGGACAATTCTGAGAACATTCCAGCTCTTGCTGGAAGGTGCAGTCTCAGCAGAGGCAATCCAATTTCCCCAACGATGTGTAGCAAGAATACAGGTCTAGCCCTAAGGGGACATATTCCTGTGTCAACATCTTTATTGCGAAGCTCCTCATCACTTCGAGTTTGAGCTTTAGAGGATTCATCCATGCTTGCCTGCAAATCACCAGCCTAACATTCAGAGCCTCCATTCTTTTGTTCGTTATGCACGTATTACGTCATTGATGGGTTCTAAGAATCAAAGCTTGTTTGGGGGTTTGTTCTGGGGTGTCTGTTGTTGTCCCATACAGTAAATGTGGTCTTGTAATAGATAAGGATGCAGTACAGCTGGCTATTATGCCAAAGAATTAGTCTGGCTCGTGTTTCTGCCAGTTCCTCAAAACCTGTGCTCAGAACTATGGCCAGATTATCTGAAATAAGTAAATGTACTTTGCAACATACTGTTATCTTAATATCTCTTTAAAAATAAATGCAACAAGATTGATTGAGCTTGAATTGACCATCAAGACATATGACGCACTTTGGAGCTAGACCCATCTAACCTTAAATTTGACTTCAGTACTTAATGAGCAAATCATTTAATTTCTCTAAGCCTTGATTTCCTCCTCTAAACTAGGAGCAATGATATCAAGCTTACAAAATTATAGCAAAGACCTGAGATAACGTATATTAGGTGCCTAGCACAATGGTTGGCCTATAGATTACAGTAATTGTTAGAGAAACAGTGATTTGTTTTTTTCAATCTGACCTTTTAATTTATTGTATTTCACTGCACAAAACATTGTTCAATCAATGTTGTTTGTTTACGGGTTGCCTAAATGTTTCCCAGGCTGCCTCAACCCTCTCATGCATGAGGATCTATTAACAAATGTGTTATATAAAATAACTCGCCCCAAAGACCATAATCCTCAAGAGAAAGAAAATCTCGAGCTGCCTTTTGCATTGTCCCCTTCCTAAATATAGTCACAAGAGGACATATCATAAACAACAGAAAATGATCAAATGCTTTCAGCATCTTATGCAGAGGCAGCTCCCTGTCTCCTCTGTGTACTGACAGATAATGAAGCAATGTAAGGCAGTCAAAACCCTTTTCTACTGGCCTGCCCAAAGGGGCATTCCCCCAGGCCTCTAGATGAATGGTGATTTCCAAGGCAACCTAGAGACAGCTATAATAATTCACCAGGAAATTCAAAAGCTCTCAGCTGAAGAGATAACTTTGGATTTGAAGACATTACTGACCTACTGCATCTCTTTTTGGGTCTGCACTGGAGGGTGATGATAGCATGGTGAGAGAAAAGAGAACTGGGATAATTTCTAAGGCCCAAATTCCCAACCTGGCTTAACCAGCCAAGAGAGGGATGATCTCTCCATTTATGCCCCTTTACCTTTATGAACCTCAGTTTTTCCATCCCTAAAACGGGAGGGAGAACATCTGGCCTATCTGCCTTGAAGGTTTGCTTGAGAGGAAAATAAAACTGGAAGCATTAAGAAAAGCGCAAGGGAAGCTTTTACTATTACCGTTGTTGTTATCACTTGTTACATCAAATCTATTATGCAAACCTCAGCTGGCAGGTCAATTTCTTTCTTAGACCTCAATCACAAATTTTTTAGGACCAGCTACTGACACTTTCAGAAGTAAAAGTTTTCCCACCTACTCCACACGTCTTCCCTGCCAATTATTAGCAAGGCAGATGTCACCTGCCCCCCCCTTATGGGATTGGAATTAAATGTCCCATAGTCACAAACCTGCCAAGCTACATACTTTCCCTGGAGCAGCATGGGGTTTCAAACTGCCCTTCACACTCCTGCCAGCAAAGAAGACATGCAAATCAGAAGCTTCCACTATTTCAAAGCAAATGACTCTAACTGAAAAGATCTTTACCTAGGATTTTCCTCCACTTGTTATGTTTTTATGCATAACTTCTTATCTGTACTTGATTATGCTGGAATAAGGCTATGAATATTAATGGTTGGAATTTATAATTTAGTGCTGTGCCTTTTCTGCTGATTAATTCAAGGACATTTTATTTCTTAAGAAGCTAGGTTCCTGGAGTAGTCAAACACATTTTCCTGGACACCCATTTAAACTTAGAATATTTATCTACCAATTCAGGTTGAAAGCAAGGTCTCAGCCTCACCATAATTTTTGTCTTAAAGGATAACTATGCTGGATGTTGCAGTAGCTAAGCTTAAATTTCTCAGGAAAACTTATTTTGAATCTTGCAGGAAAGCCAGAGCTCCTTGTAAATTAACGGAGTGTATTAAATAATGTATAATGTGATTATAGCCTAGCTTGGACTTCACCTGTGCAGAAAATGGGAGCCTTTCTAACTGATTTTTAACTTGGCTAAAAAGGTAGACAGGGTCAAAACTGGAATGCCAAGTCACATTGCTCCAGCCAGCTCAGAGAAAGGCAAACCCTGTGGGATAACTTCCCCTGGCCAGGGAAAAGTGGTAATCGGGGAGTTTGACTCAGGGTTTTTACCAAGGCTGAGGGACCTATTAGTCTTGATTCAATTTCCCAGGGAAGCCTTCGGTTTTGGTCTAATGTTAAACACATCTAACGTAATGTTCCTGCCGAGACAACAGAGGATAACATCAAGAAAGAGAGAGAGAAAAGAGTAAATTGGAAAGAAAAAATCAGAGGAAGAGACAGGAAAAGAGAGAGGAAAGAAGAAAGATAAGAGGCAGAAGTTTCAGGGGAGTGGAGGAGGAGACGGAAGAGGAAGAGAAGGTGAAGGGGCCTTCCAAAAGTAAGAGCAGACGAAAAAGAGTAAAAAACAAAAAAACAAAAGAATTAAGAAGGAAAGGGAAAGAAAGATTAGGAGGGATTGCCAAAGGAAAGGTTGAGACAAAGGGAGAAATAAAAACAAAAGGAAGAGGGCATGAAATAGGAATAGGAAGGAAAAGGGAAAGAGAAGGAAGATAGAATAGAACACAAAGAAGATAGAGGAGAGGAAAGAAAAGAAAACAGAGGTGGAGGGAAGACCAACAGGAAAAAGAAACAACAAAACAAAATAAAAATTGCAGAGCTGGCATTCGAAGGGAGACCAGCTTCCTTCCAAGTGGGTGAACACCACCATGTTGAAGTGAGTTTATCCACGGCGTGAATAATCTCGATCCCACTTTCCTCCTGTGCTCTCATTTTTCCTGCCCTAAAGAACTCCACAGGTGTACTGTAAAATAAACACTAACGCCTCCACAGGATGCAAACGTGCTGTCTTTGATACAGTGAAGAACGGCTGCTCATCAAGTCCTGAATAAAAAGCATTTTGTTTTGTTTGTTTGTTTGTTCTTATCAAGATATTGTTGGAAGAGAAAAAAAAAGGCTTACTTTAGAAAGCTCTATCTTGAACCTCCTGGAGAGACTGTGAGCTGTGTTTTCCAAGCGTTCCACTCTGTCCGCAGGAAAGGTGGTGTCTGGCAGGGTAATGGAGCACTGGCAGGTCCCGCGGTCATCCTTGGAGCCGGTGAAATTGGAAAACAACTGTAAATAAAAATAAGTTCAATGACAGTAATAAGCTAGGAAATGAGCTTTTTGGCAACTGGAGAGACAGAAATTGGCTTGTCAAAAGAGTGCTTAGAGGCAAGCAAGAGGAGTCCAATACATAAATGGATAGAATCATAGAAACAAGCTAAAACCGCCATGTTTCACAGGTGGTTAATTACATGCAGTATTCAGCCACGTCTCCACCTGTTGGGCTGAACCACTATGTCAGTCACCTTTACCTAAAGGAAGATTCTTTTTTCTTGATGAGTCTTAAAGGAAATTATTACTGTCCCAATGCAAGGAAAGGGAAATGAAGTGATGGATGTCCTAAGTTTGAATTCTAATTCTACCACTTACCAGATGTGAACCCTTGTTAAGTCTCAGTTTCCTCATGTGTCAAATAACCTACTTCACAGGGTTGTCCTCAAGAGTAACTGAGTAAAGTAAACCAAGTCCCTGGTACATGGTAGGTGATCAGTCACTTTCCCTTTCCTTCTACTCACTCATTTTCTTCTCCTCACCTGTATCTGAACCCCACTCAACCCAATGCCTTCCAAGAGAATGAGGAGAACATCAAGGATATGGGTTACAGTGAAACTATACAGTGCAATTCACATCCTCTCTTCACCTGGGAAATTGCATAATTAACATCCTTCAAAATGGAAACAAACCAGCCATTTGTTAAAAACTGAACAGTGTATAAGTTTGAAGGTTTTGTGCAAATTTTTTTTGTTTTCCAGCTTACCACTTGCAGAAAAGTCATTTTAAAATATTTGATGTTTCTTTAAGATATTCAGGCTCACACTTTGGTGCCGCTGCATATTTTAAAATGACAAATTTGAAAGATCCTGTTTTTCTTTTGTCCCCTTTGAACTTCCCCAAGGGGATCCAGCACAATTAACATTTTTTTTATTTCTGCTACTGCCTTACAGAGTAACTCTTGGCAGCCAACTGGCTGTACCCTTCAATGATCTCATCTGACAGCCAGCCCAAATCTCACCTGTGGAACATCAGCCTGAAGGGTCTCTTTCTGAAACTACTAATGGGAGGGCAATGGCTAGCAGAGTTTGAAGAGATGCAGGCTACACCTCTCAAAATTTAAGAGGTAAGCTGGCTGCAGCTAAGGTTGTGTGCTCTGAGCATGTAATATCTACCAACTGCCATGATTCCCATACAAGCTGGACCTAGATGCTTCTACAATCGAGATCTATTCTGTCAGTGTCCTTTGGACCAATTAATTTAGGCTTTTGCAACTAAGTTGTTAACAACTAACTTAATTTAGTTAATTTAACCTAATCTTCTTTAAAATGAGCAGAATGAAAAAAATATACATATATACAGATTTTCTTGGACCTACAATGGGGTTTTGTCCCAATAAACCCATCATAAGTTGGAAATATCATAAGTCAAAAGTGCATTTAATACACTTAACCTATTGAACATCATAGCTTAGCTCAGCCTACCTTAAATGGGCTCAGAACACTTACATTAGCCTACAGTTAGGCAAAATCATCTAACACAAAGCCTATTTTGTAATAAAGTGTTGAATAGCTCATGTGATTTATTTTTTTTTATTTTTGTTTTTTTTGTGTGTGAGGAAGATCAGCCCTGAGCTAACATCTGCCAATCCTTTTTTTTTTTTTTTTCTGAGGAAGACTGGCCCTGGGCTGACATCCATGTCCATCTTCCTCTACTTTATATGGGATGCCGCCACAGCATGGCTTGACAAGCGGTGCGTCAGTGCATGCCCGGGATCTGAACTAGCAAACCCTGGGCCACCGCAGCAGAGCACCCGCACTTAATGGCTTGCGCCACCGGGCCAGCCCCTCTCATGTGATTTATTGAATACTATACTGCAAGTGAAAAACAGAATGGTTGTGTGGGTACAGAATGGTTGTAAGTGTGTGGGTTGTTTACCCTCGTGATCGGATGGCTGACTGGGAGCTGCAGCTCGCTACTGATGCCCAGCAATCACAGGCGAGTATTGTACCACATATCGATAGCCTGGGAAAGATCAAAATTCAAAATTTGAAGTTCGGTTACTATGAATATGTATCACTTTGACACCATTGTAAAGTGGAAAAATTCTTAAGCCCAACCATCTTTAAGTCAGGGACCATCTGTGTGTGTGTGTGTATATATATATGTATATTTGTACCCAAAACTCTCTATGCCAGCTAAATTCTTGACGTTGGCCTCAATTTTCTTTGCCAATCACATCCCACACCTGCAGGAATTGGGGAGTAAGGAGGAGGGACAAGTAGGTTTATGCTGACCACGGGGACTGGGATGGGGGAAGGGAAGGGTCTTTGTCAGGGATGCATAAGGACTGGGTAAGCTATACGGGGAGCCTGTCAGAGAGGCCAGCTTCCCTTTGAACCGGCTCTATCACTCCCACTGAAGACAGAAAGACTCCAGCTGAAGCTCAAAAACCAATGCTTTTACAGGAGGACCGGCATATCATGGACTTTTGAAGAAATAGCTTATTGTAATAACTGTCTACCCCCCCAAAATTCTTGCATCGCATTTTGACAAGGGGAGGTAAATTAGCTGCACGAGACAGAATTGGACCATTCTTAGAGTTCTCTGAAAAGCTCTGTCAACTCAGAAAAAGTGGAGATCATCAAGCAGTTTCTAGACAATCAACTAGAAACCACTAGCTAATAACTTTCAGTCTTGAAGTTCACCTGAAAGGCAGGCAAATAATTATGAGCCCTGCAGACAGCCTTCCTCTGTCTTCTATTGAACAACTCTGTCCCAGCACTGTGGACTCCCCAGCATCCAGCCTGCTTATCATCAGCCCAGCGTGCTCAGCTGACATCAAAATGGGCCATAAGTTTGATCAGTGCCTCCCATTAGAGATATTTCTGCTCCTTGCATTCAAAGACAATGAAACGAATGGTGATGGGTCTCTCTCCGAGGTGAAGGCCTAAACTCGATGCGATTGTAACATGGGGAACGGGAGACAAAGACAAGTGCTTGTCCCCTTGGCCTTGTGGAGGGCAAATAGGACCCCATGTACCCCACAAGACACCTTACACCAATAGGTTCTCACTCAGCATGTGTTCAATTAACATTTACTGGTATCTACAACGTGCCAGGCTCTGGTCTTCAGGAGACAAATAAAACCCGGTTCCTGCCCAGTGAATCAGGCCCATGGTCGGTATGCAAGCTTTCGTGTCTTTTCTTTCACCAAGACCCTTAACCTGATGACAAAAGCTCATAACTTATTGTGGTTCCGACTCTGCCAGTTACTGTGGGGAGCGAAGCATGGAGCCTTTTCTCATCTATGAGATGAGGACCCTGAGAGTGGCCCCTTCTTTGGAGGGTGACATCTGAGGCAGGTGGAGTGCTCTGAGCACTACAGCAGGAAGTGCGACTCACTGTGATTTAAGGTTGCAGTTGGCTCTAATTAGCAGCCAAGTCTAAGTGCCTGTAAAGAGTCAAGGCATAAAATAATGGTACTCAACATTTTCAAAGTACAGAAAATGATACATTTGGAACTTGCTCAATGACAGTTATAAAAGAGTTTGCTGCCACTTTCCAAAGAGCTCATCAAGCTGACAGCCAGCCCTAGAAAATTGGGTTTATAGTGAAAGCGACACCTAGTCCACCATAAAAATTTTGGAGTTGTGATATTGACTCACCAGAGGGAGATAAGCCAACAAGGAAGGAAATTAAAACCTCTAAGTACAATTTAACTACCATTCCTTATCTACTTGTAAATATTTATCTCCTTACCAGACAACAGGCATTTTGAATTTCTCCGTTTCTTGACCTAAATTTTATTTTCTATTATTTTAGCTGGTCATCAAACCCAAATACTGGCTTCTGATTGGTGATGAAGCTTCAAAGTAAATTATTATTGTTAACTTTATTTTTTTGTTTAATGCTAACTAGTTCTACTTGTCCCCAGAAATCATTTAGTATCATGGAATAAAGTCATGCATCTGACTTCTGGCTACAAAGAATCTTTGCGCATATTCATGACTCTCAAACGATTCTCCTTTTAAAAACAAGCAGTTTTCATCTATACTCCCTGAAAATGTAGAAAGCTGCATAAAGAGAGATGGTGAGGAGCATGGGCAGACTAAGTTTGAGCTATGTAACTTGCTAGCTTAGTGACTTTAAGCCAATGACTTCACCTCTCTAATCCTCCGTTTTCACACCTCTAAAATGGGACCATTAAATTTACCTACCTCTTAGGATTAAATAACATAATATATATTATGTTCTTAACCTAGTCCTGGCACTATTAGGCACTCAATGAGCGTTGTTGCTGGTGTTTCTATCTGGGCCCTATCCAACACATTTGTTAATCAACAATTTTCATCACAAATATAGTCCTGACGGTGAAAATGAAAACAACAAACACACGCCTTTTCCTCCCCCTTTCCCACTGCTCCTTCCATTCAGACATGATCACGTAAGCAGCAACCTGACCTGTGAGTAAAGATCCGGTTTTGAAGGAGTTAAGCCTCCCCAACCCCAAGTCACGCCTTAGCTTGGAAAGCCCCAGGGAGCTAGGGTTTCTACAGGTTCTAGGGATGTAGCCTACCTGGACCAATCCCTTTCTAGTGCATGCTTTGGGCTGGTTTGTTTGTTTCTACTGCTGTTGTTTCGAGCTGGAAATGGCTCTAAAGATTTTCTATAAGGAAGATTGAGAAGAGGTAACACTTCTCGAGGAAACGTCCATGTGTAATAGCACTTTCCTAAAAAGCAATGACTCCTCCCCCTACTTCTGTCACCCATCTGCTTTACAAACCAGGCTCAGAGAAACTGTCAGGGCTCCACTGGAGCATCACTGGCTCTCATCCCCCAAGGGCTATTCTTCACTGTCCACAGGGTCCCCCCCTGCCAGGCAGCAAATCAACTGGACAAACTTGTCTAGAGCTTCTACTGGCAGGGCTCCTTCCTTAACAGTTCTCCTCCGGATGGAACCCTGGCATCTCTACTTTTAGAGATCCCCTCACTCTGCCCTGATTCTAAAGTGAAGCCTGGTTTGAGAACCTCTTTAAAGCTTAGATTCTTTCCTGAAAGCCTCCAGTTGCAGAACAGAGATGTTGTCTTTTGCTTACAATTGAATTATTTCACCTAGCTTTTAATTTATTTCCAGGGTGCCTACAGTTAACAAAGAGAGTCATAAATCTTTTATAGTGCTCAGGTCTAGCCATCTGTGAAATTATGTTCAGGTCTCTAAAAAGTGAGAGGAAGGGAATGAATGCAGTTCTCAGACTGAGACCTCCTCACCTGGGACACGGTGGTGGGGCCAGTGCTGGGACCAGGGCCAGGGGTCAAGCTGGAGCTGAAGTCATCATCAGAGAAGGAGCCGGGGCTGGCGCCAGAGATCAGGGGCTCCAAATTCCCCAAATCCCCTGCGGCTGGGCCAAGGAGGAACAGTAGGGCCAGCAGGAAGGGAAGGCCCAGGCTCATCTTGTCCTCTTGGTTGGAGCAGCTGGCTTCTGCACAGAGCCCAGAGGCTTCTTATAGTGCCCAGTGGAGATTTCCCCACGGCGAGTTTGTGGGGAAAGAGGAAGCCACCAGATACCGCCCCAAGAGGGTCAGGACACCGAGGGACCTGAGTCATCTCCACACCTTGTTGCTGAGCCCCACTCTGCCTGCTGACCTTAGATCTGGTTCTCTCCAGCCAAATATTAACTCAAATGTTCTTTTTTAAGCTCAATATCTGGTTTCCAACTTGATGCTTCCTTGAAAGAGATGAGATCAAAGTAGTCTTTGTGGATGAAACAGAGCTTGGAGGTCCCAGGAAGGAAAAGCAACCCTTAGTCCTTTGTCCAGAAGCCACTTCTAGTTGATCACCCCCCATTTTACAGAATGCTGTTCTCCAAAGCAAGTTATGGAACTCAGTTTAGAGACTGTGACTGGCAGGGAGGGAGATTCCCTCTTCAGCTGCTACTGCCCAGGTTGTCTCTGACCTCTCCCTTGTAGCATCTCCGTCTAGACAAAGTTCTCTCAACAATGCCACCCTGAAAGAGAGACCAGCAGTGTTTTGTTCCCTGGAAAATCAGTTATGGCTCTGTACTATCAAGCAGTCACACCTGTGAGCGTGATGTAGGAGAAAGAACCCCAACAGGAGGCTCTAGACCCAGTTAGGGAGGCCCATGTGGAGCAGTCTCTCTCTCCAGAAGGCTCTGTCTGATCTCCGTTGTCCCAGGCCCTCTTGTGAGCTGCTCAGGCATTCAAGAGCTCAAGGCTTATTCATTGTGAAACTGAGAAATAGGGATGGTCTTCAGGCTCTGTTTGTACCTCTCCTTTGTCACCTCTGCCTTCTTCCCTGAAAAGTGAAAAAGGTGTTGGCCTGAATATTGAAAACCAGCTCTGTCACTCAGGCAAGTCACTTAGCCCCTCTAGTGTTGTGACAATTCCTAAATTGTTAGAATTAAGTGAAATATTATATGAGGAGTTGCTTATAAGCTTTTAAGTCCTATACAAATGTTGGGTTTGTGTGCTTTTTTTGTTTTATTCTTAATTTCCTAAAGCCTGGCTGAGTATGTACAGTTGTTGGGTTCAAAAGAAGGCCCCCGCCCCACTCCATCCCCACGCCACCCCAGGAGGACTTGGAAGACCTGGTTTGAAGGGTTCTTTCCCTCCACTGCACAAACTCTCAGAATAAACACTGTGCTCATGCGAGAAACAGAGTCTTAAACACTTAATACACAATTCAGATGCTCAGGGGAGGGGACGGGCAGGAAAAATAAGAGTGAATGAATAGAGAGTGAGGAAGGAGAAGAGACAGGGATGGAAAGGGGGAAAGAAACACGTCTTTCTCTTTTTGGTGTATCCAAGGCCCCCTGGGGCTGTATTCCTGGTCCAATGCCTCACATTGCCCCCTGACCCAGAAGGCTGAGTGGACACCCCAACCAGATCAGTCTCCCCAACTTTAGGGTCCATACTGCCCCAGCCATCCAGGCTATCACTGCTGCTTCTCCATTGAAACACACCTGTCCAGCCACACAGGGTGCCTTCTCGGGCAATCTTTCACCCATATTCACGTGGATGTGGTGATTAGAGGTAGTTAGAGTTGATGCAGGAAGGACAGGAGTGTTTTCTCAGAAGCTTTCTGGAAATAACAGGGTCTACCTACATTATCTGCTCCAAAGCCATCTATGATGAAGAGTGAAGTCAGGGAGAAGTGATTTGTGGCCAGTCGTTAGGGGTAACAGGAGTATTTTGAAGCCCCCACCTCTCATATTCTGCCCTATGTAGGGTTGTCAAATTTAGCAAATAAAAATACAGGACACCCAGTCCAATTTGAATTTCAGATAAACAACAAATCATTTTGTAGTATATGCCCCATGCAATATTTGGAACATAGTTATACTAAAATAATTATATGTTGTTTTATTTAATATTCAAATTGAACTGGTTGTCCTATATTTTATCTGGGAACTCTACTATTGAAGGCTGCTTGCTCCACTGGGCACAGTCTCCTGGGGCAGGATGTGAGCTGTGAAGTTCACTGTTCCCTGTGGGAAGCAATTCAGCCTTGGCCTCTTTGGCTGAATGTTCCCGCCACTTAGACGTCCGGTTCAAGACAGGAAAAGCATAGGGCATGTGTACCTGGTACACGTGAATCCATTATCCCGAGATTGAATGCTATGACTATGGATACAGAGAGGAGAACTTTTCTCTCCCTCCCATCACAAGTCCCCTCTTGCTCCTGATTCCCACCAAAGCAAAGGGCAAGGTCTCTTATTTGCTAGTAGCCTCTGTCTGTGGCTATAATGAGCTTTCCTTGTCCCTTTTAACAAGAAGCATATCAGTGCCCTTGTCAGAAAAAAATCTCATTAACAATGGTAGCCGGTAGTCATGACTACCTTTAGGGACTCCTATGACCAATCCTTTAGGAGACCTCCTTCCAAAGGGGTTGCATTCCTGCAGGAATGAGATAGCAATTCTCTCAAACACAAATGTGCCCTCCCCCCACTGCACTCATAAGCTGCTTTGTTCCTGTGTGCCATAGTTTTCAGAACACAACTTTAATCTATTTGGTAGCCTCAAATGCACAAAAGCATTGGTGATGCCTCAGTAATGAGATTATTAATAATAATAGTTTGATCAGTTCCCCTGCAAATACCTTTGTCCTAAGAAACAACAAGCCTCCTGGTTATTTGACAGCCTCAAAGACAGGAGGAAATTATCAGCGCCGCAAAGCAAACAGTGTATTATTTATAAAAATTTGTTCCAACACTGGGTTCCCTCTAGAGTAAGGGGTCACTGAAATACACTTGAATACCTCAGCATTCCTCACTGACAGCTTGAAGGAAAGTTACTGTGTATGCACTTCATTAGGGGAACTCCCTAAAGCTGTACTTCTTGAACAGCTGCGACACACAGGAAAGATACCCAGATAGATATAGCCTTAATTTAACCCCCTGTCATTAAAAACTAATGCCAAACGTACAACAATAGTTTCAGAAGAGAGTGTCTTTAGGGTATCTGGTGCGTGAAAGGACAACAGAGGCCGTGTTTAGTCTACAGACTGACTACAGAGGCTGTGTTGGGGTGAAACATTTCATATCTGTTAAGTCAGTCCCCAAAAACCCTCTAACCTCCATTAGAAATACCAATAATCATGTGTAAAAATAATAATTAACTGACACCATTCATGCAACCTGGAAAGAAGGTTAACAATATGTATTAGGCCCCACTCTGTGCAAAGTATCAGGCCCTATGAAGAGCTATAAAGAAAGAAAAAAGCATAATGTTTGCTAACGAAAATGTCTAGTCTTTTAGGGGAGGCAGGCCTCTTCAGAGAATATCCTAGGAATAAAAACAAATTGAACACAAAACCAATTACATGAATACTGAGGAATGACTGGATAGACGATGTTGACTCAAGCCAGGGGAGTTGATGTAGATAGAATTCACCAGGTGGCAAGCTTCTTGAGGATGGAGATGAAGGCCTTGCTGGTTTTGAATCTCCAGCACCTAGCCCAGTGCTTGGCATTTCATGTCCAATAAACATTTGCACACTGAAGGAATATATTTAATAAATATATGAATGAATGAATGAATGAATGGGTTGATTTAACAAAAATTGTGAAGGAAATTCTTAAATTACTATTGGAGAGAATACTAATTTTTAAAACTAGTATTAGAGAAAAGGGAGTGAGTTCTCAGCAAGAGAAATTACATGAGTGAAAGAGCTCAGGCAATCTGAATTCTCTCCAGGGTCACAATTATGCCCACGCCCCCGCCATCTCATGTAGCCACCCTAGCAACTCACCCTCAGATCAGAATTCCTAGAGTTGTTTCTTGGCCTGACCCAAACCCCTAAATCAACATTCTAATTCCCTAAGCATATCTTGTATCAGGACCTCCCTAGATTTACCCATCCCATCATGGTTTAGAAGATTCAAACACCAAATTATAGAATTTTCAACCAATATTTATGTTTTCAATCTGCAGCAAAATCATCCACATTGACAAAATGCAGAACAAAGCCAGTCAAAAGCACAACTAATGGAAACCAGTGCAAAGTTTTGTGCAAACGCTGAAAAGCAACAATAACAACAAAGCGTTGAAAGGTAGCATATACTAGTCGTTTTTTAGGAAAAAGATAAACTTTACAGGGATGTCAGTGTGGAGTCAGGAAACACCCACCACCACCAGGACTCAAGAGACACCAAACCTTAGGCTTATCTCTGGCCCCCACCAGAGAGAGTCTCTGCCCAAAGAGTTAGGACCAAGGACTGCCCCCTAAATTCCTCTTGCCGTCTCCTGACCACTGCACTGAAGCATACCCTCACTTCATCCCCACAGCAACACCTGAGTTTTCCACACCTATTGGATATTGTAAATCACCCAGTCATCCCCCAAGGGCCAGGTGAGTTGGTTTCCCGCAACCAGAGGTGAAGGGGCTTCGTCCTCTTGCTTATCCACCCCTTTGCAGACGCCCTGTTTGCCTCACATCCAAACCACCTAAGTTGTAATATCAGCCTTCTCAGCTGGGCCTGTTTTCCCCATAGCTAGTTGCACGTGTCTAGCCTCATATCCCTCTCACTGTGAGCAAGAGGCCAACTCTTTCTGCATCTATCAGAAGTTGTCGCCTGGAGATTCTTAATGTGATCACTGCTACTACTGCAGTATTTTCAAATTTAGTCATGTCTTTTATTTTTCTGTTTCCATTACTTGCCTGCCTGAATCCTCTCAAACCCTGAAAATGCCAAACCCAAGCTAGGTGTCAGAATTTTGCACTTACGGAAAAGTCAGTGTCATGAGAAGGGCCAAGAGTCCAAAATACTGAGCAAAACTACTGGATCTACCAACTTCCTCGCTGAGTGACTGTGGGCATGTAGGCGCGGCAGAATGTGTCAAACCTGAGCTTTCCAAGTGATAGCACCAGCCACATGTATCTACTGAGCACTTGAAATGCGGCTAGTCCAGACTGAAATGTGTTATAAGTATAAAATACATAGTGGATTTCAAAGACCTATGAAATGAAAGAATGTATGTATGAAAGAAAAGAATGTAAAATATCTCACTAGTGATCACATGTTGAAATAGTAATATTGTAGATATATTGAGTTAAATAGAATATTTTATTAAAATTAATTTCACCTATCTTTTTGTGTGTGTGTGAGGAGATCAGCCCTGCGCTAACATCTGCTGATCCTCCTCTTTTTTTGCTGAGGAAGACTGGCCCTGGGCTACCATCCGTGACCGTCTTCCTCCACTTTGTATAGGACGCTGCCACAGCATGGCTTGCCAAGCAGTGCGTCGGTGCGCGCCCTGGATCTGAACCAGCGAACCCCAGGCCTCCGCAGCAGAGCGCGCGCACTTAACTGCTTGTGCCACCGGGCTGGCCCCTCACCTATCTATTTTTTAATGTAGCTTCTAGAAAAATTTTAATTACATATGTGGCTTGCGTTATATTTCTATTTTACAGTGCTGTGCCAGAGCATGCAGCATTGTTAGCTGTGATGGAGAAGCTCTGAAGGTTACTGAAACATCGGAAGTTGTCCAAATGGCTCTTTCCACTGACAGGAGGTTACCTAATCAGGTAGGTTGCTGTCATTGGATTTCAAATTTAACATTTCTTCATAAATGTTAAATGTTACAGAAATTCTCTCTAAAGAGCCTCAAAATGAAATTATAGATAATTTTTTCTTATCTTAAAAAGCTTATCATATGAAAGAAAGGAAAAATATTTCAGAGGTGTTTGGGACAAAGTGAAGGTATCATGTTAAGAATTACCTCTACAAGAGTGGTCACATGGTGTTTTATTTGAGCCCATATTTTTAAAAACCAAGAGATTTCACATAAATTTCTATGTTTGGAGTTCCTTTTAGGGTAAAAGAAAGATCTGATAACAGCAGATCCGTTATCTGGGGCCTGTTTATAGGGCCTGTTAATGCGGCCTACATTCCCCATGTCAATGAGCTGGGGCTGTGAAGCAGTCGCCCCTTTAAACCACACACCTACTCCCTCATTGGCCACGGTCCCTATCATTCACACCTGGTCTCTTTCCTTTATGTGCATGACCTGTCCAGCATTTATAGGCCTTTTGGAGATGGAATCACTGCTCTAAAGATTTCAAATTTGAAAAACCAGCTTTTCAGAGGCAAGGAAAATTTTCTCAAAAAAAAAAGAATGTGGCAATTTGGATATTGCATTTCCCCTATTTCATCAGAAGAACAGCATAATGTTAAAATGTATTACCAAGAATTACATGCCATATCACTAAACCTAGATTTATGAGTTTTCGGAAATAATCAGAACACAATGAAACAAATTTTGAAACTGCTGTTTAAATGGAACAAAATTTAATGAATCATAAAATGAAGCAATAGCCAAACATGTGCAGGAAATTTATGCAAATATGATCACAAAACCATCAAATAACTCAACCTCATCTATGATCGTTTAAACATAATTAAAGTTGGCTATTGGCTTGTCCATGCTGGGCCTCACTTAACACTCCCTACCTAGTTTAACTATAACTTATCAGGGTGGCTTGGCCCACATGGGGTCCACTGCAAGATGAAAATGTGGGACTCTCATTCAAAACTGATTGAGAATTTTAAGACAGTGATAGCAAAGCATTAAACCAAGTGCGAAACCCTTCTAAGTGTGGGGCTTCTAACTGTGGGGCTGCACAGGCGACATGTCCCTGAAGCTGGCCCTGACTATGGCAAGGAATAGCTAATCACTTCCGGGGGGTTAACAAAAAATCTAACAATTCTGTGGGGTAGGTCTTTTTACCTACTCTACAGGAGGTAAAAACCCAAGATGAGACTTGAAAGATTATTTTCTAATCTGCATCATCTAAAAATGGACTTTGCAGCATCAGAACGGAAAAGGTACTCTTTGAGCTGCCTCCTTTGCCTATCAAACAGCAATTGGCAACTAACTACTGGAACCTGAAGGACCCAGCAATGTTGTGATGAGAGGGACTGAGGCTTCTCTAATTTAATCTCACATTTAAGAATTTTGAGGGCCGGCCCGGTGGCGCAGCGGTTAAGCGCATGGACTCTGCTGCGGCAGCCTGGGGTTTGCAGGTTTCGATCCCTGGCGCGCACCAATGCACCACTTGTCAAGGCATGCTGTGGCGGCATCCCACGTAAAGTAGAGGAAGATGGGCATGAATGTTAGCCCAGGGCCAGTCTTCCTCAGCAAAAAAAAAAAAAAGAAGAAGAAGAATTTTTGCACTTCAGTTGCTATATAACAATATTTTACTGTTTCAACTTTCCTTATAGGATGTAAAGTTTGCTATTATACTTAGAGTTAGAATGATGGTGACTTTGATGTCATCATGAAAATTAATATTTAATGAAAAGTTTCCAAGATAATTTTAAGAATAAGTAACATGTATAAAACATTAATCTGAATTTTTTTAAAGTGTATTGCTTAGTTACAACCCCCTGGTGACCAGCCCAACTATTACCAAATACAAGTAGTCTATACATAATCTTGACCCAGTGCCCCCACCCTTCCTTGGGGGGTCAAACACATTGGTTGTGCTATACCTGTGCCTAGTTAAATTTTGTTTTGTTTTGTATGTGTAGGTATCTGTGTGTGTGTACGAATATTTGGTGTTGTTTTTGGTCTTTTTGATTTCCCACTTCATTCATAGAACAGAAAAATGAATAATAATAATGCTTATTTTATAGGACTATTCATTCATTTACAAATCTTTAATAAGTGTGTTCTACGTGTCAGGCACTGTTCTAGGTGCCAGGCAAAACAGTAACGAAAATAAAAATCCTACCTTCACGGATCTAACAGTTTAATATGAGACAGACAATAAATAATATAAATAAGTAAAATATGTAGTGTGTTAGATGGTGTTAAGTGCCATGGAGTAAAAACAAAGTAGGAAAGGGAAATAAGGAAAGTTTGGGGGAGGGGGTGGTTTGCATGTTTAAGTAGCATGGTCAGGGAAGCACTCAATGGGAAGGAGACATTTGGGTAAAAGTGTAAGGGAGGCAAGGGAGAAAGACATGAGGCTATCTAAGGGGAAAACATTCCAGGGAAAAGCAATTGCAAAACCCCAGGGGAGGCATGTCACCAGGAGTGGATAACACAGGAAGGAGGCCAGCATGGCTGGCATGGAATGAAGTGGAAGAGAGTTGCTGGTGTCAGAGGGAGTGCCACATTGCACTGGGCCTTCAAGAGCATTAGAAGGATGTCGGCTCTTACTCTGGGGAAGTGGGACCCATTTGAGTAGAAGAGTGACATGATCTGCTTTATATTTTAACAGGGTCACTCTGACTGCTCCGTTGAGAACAGGCTGTGCTGAGCAAGTCGTGGAGACTTCTGAGATAACCCAGGCAGGAGAAGATGGTGATTCAGACCAGAGTGACAACAGTGGAGATGGTGAGACATAGTCACATTCTGGATGAAACTTAATGCTAGAGATGAAAATATTTGCTGTGGGCTGTAAAAGAGAGGAGTCAAGGCTAACTCTCAGGTCTCTGATCTCAGCAAACAGAAGGATAAAGCTGGCATTAACTGAAATGGAGAAGACCACAGAAGGAGCATGTTTAGAGGGGAAGGTCGGGCTCAGTTTGAGAATGTGAACTTGGAGATGTTTTTTAGACATCCAAGTTGTGATGTTGTGTATGTATTTGGATATATGAGACTGGAATTAAGAGGAGAGGTCCAGGGTCATGATAAATATTCAGGAATTGTTAGAGTATCGATGATATTTAAAACCACGACACTTGATGAAACCACCAATGAAGTGATTATAGATAAAAAAGAGAAAATGTCTGAGATCTAAGATCTGGAAGGCTGCAAGGTTAAAAGTCAGGGAGATGTGGAGGTAACAGGCAAGAAGATGGAGAAGGAGCTGCCTGAGAGGTCAGAAGAAAGCCAGGCAAGTGTGACTCTAAGCCAAATGAAGAAAGAATTTCAAGGGGGAAAGAGCAATTAACTGTGTCAAATGACACAAATGGGTCAAGTAAAATGAGAAGAGTGAGAATGGATGACTGGATTTAGCAAAGTGTGGGTTAGGGTGACCCTGTATGAAAGCAGTTCCAGTAGAGTGGTGGGCCGGAAAGCATGAGGAGGTTTAATAGAGAATGAGAAGAAAGAAATTGAAGACAGCAAGTATAGACAATTCTATCAAAGAGTTTTGTGTAAAAGGGCACCAAATAACTGTAAGGACCAAATGAGATACTGTGTGTGAAAGCGCTTTGAAAATTATAAAAGCTATGTATATGCTGGCTATGATTGTAAGAACCTAAACCTGTTGTGTTCTAAGAATATGACTTTCAAAATGTCAGCCAGATTCAAGAATTTCTGTGCCCAGTTAGAGCTTTAGCATCTCAAAAGACTGTGTTCTCATGAATACCCATGGCTGTTCCAAGCAACCACTAAATCCTCAAAAAATCAGAGTTCAAAGACTCCTGACAGCGATAAGCATGGTCTACTAATCTCCCCTTCCCATCTTGGTTTTACAACCAGCCCACAAATACAAGATGAGGAAAAAGTCGAAGCTCTATACACAAAGAAAAGCTGCAGTTACTCTTTAACAAAGGGGTTCTTTGTTCTTCAAAATTGCAGAGCCCTGGAAAATTTCCAAATTAATCAAAACAACTTGCTTGATTACAGTATCAGATAATATAAAGATATTATAAAACGAGAAATCTCCAGTAATAGCAGGGTCCTCACCCACTGCTACTGTGAATGAACACCCCTGATGGTATTGAAGGGTGTCGCCTTTAAGCAAAATGAGTGTCTGTCCTGCTCCCAATTCAAGATGTCAAGGTAGTATTTTATTCTTGGAGATATGGACAAGGTGCACAATATGCCTGCAGAACTGGGTCCATAGGCTTAACGCAGGGTGTTCCACCCTAGTTTTCTCCATCCCTTGGGGACCCAGGCCCACAGATCACCGAGAGCCAGGCTGCCCAGCTCAGAGCACTGAGCATGAGAGGGCTGTGGGGTCATACCTGGAGCAAAGCCAGCACTTAAAGCAACATGAGCTGAGGCTGAGGTGGGAAGACAGTCATCTATGCTTTCCTGTAGATCCATCTACCAACTCATTCACTCAACAGACGTGCCAGGCAATACACTGTAGACCAGCACAGTCCAACAGAGATATCATGCAAGCCACAAATGCAAGCTCAATGTGATTCTCAACTTTCTAGTAGCCATATGAAAAAGAGTAAAAAGAAACAGGTGATATTAATAATAATAATATATTTTATTTAACCCAGTATATACTGTCTTACCATTCCAACAAGTAGTCAATATAAAAAATTATGAATGAGAATGTAAAATTATTTTGCATTCTTTTTTTTTGGACTGAGTCTTTAAATCCGGTGTGTGGGGCCAGCCTCGTGGCGTAGCTCTTAAGTTCGCGCATTCCACTTCGGCCGCGCGGGGTCCCCCCGTTCGGATCCTGGGCGCGAACCTACTCACCGCTCATCAAGCTGCTGAGGTGGCATCCCACACAGATAAACTAGAAGAACCTACAACTAGGACATACAACTATGCACTGGGGCTTTGGGGAGGAAAAAAAGAGGAAGATTGGCAAGAGATGTTAGCTCAGGGCCACTCTTCCTCAAAAAAAATAAAAATCCAGTGTGTATTTTATACTTTCAGTACATCTCAACTAGGAGTAGCTACATAGCCACAGTAGCCAACTGTGGGTAGTGGCTACCATATTGGCCAGGACAGCTCTAGACACTGGGGATTCCACAGTGAACAAATCACGTCTTGCCTTCAAGAATCCTATAGACTGTTAGGGGTAGACAGGACTCAGACAAGTAAGCAGGCTATTAGAATTGTGCCAAAATAGAAATAAAGGCAGCTATTAGCAGCCTGCAAGAAAATAGCACTAACCAGGCCTGAGGGGGTCAGGTCAGAAAGACGACTTCAGAAGGTGAAGTCTTAGCTGAGCCCCCAGAAGTAAGAATCAAAGGGAGAGAGAGGCAGGAAAGGACACAGGAAATGTGGTGATGACAGAGGAGCATTGTCTGCGAACTCCTGGGAATAAGAAAGAGCATGGCATGTCTAGAAACTTCAAGTCATTCATTATTGCCAGAACTTAGAGTCTGAGGAGGAGAGTAAGAACAAAGGCCTTAAAGTAAAGAAGGAGCAGATCTGAAAGGCTTCGTGAGCCATAATGAGGAGGTTGGGCTTCCTCCTGAGGGTGCTGGGACTCCTTAAAAAAATTCTGAGCGGGGCCGGCCCGGTGGCGCAAGCGGTTAAGTGCGCCTGCTCCGCTGGGGCGGCCCGGGGTTCGCTGGTTCGGATCCCGGGCGCGCATCGACGCACTGCTTGGCAGGCCATGCTGTGGCGGCGTCCCATATAAAGTGGAGGAAGATGGGCACGGATGTTAGCCCAGGGCCGTCTTCCTCAGCAAAAAAAAAAAGAGGAGGATTGGCGGATGTTAGCACAGGGCTGATCTCCTCACAAAAAAAAAAAAAAAAAAATTCTGAGCAAAGTTTCTTGGTTGCCCCATTTCCAGGTCCATCTACTTCAAGCTCCTCTTTTTAATTGAGGAATTGATAGCCCGTAGAGGTAAGGTGAGCTACTTAGAGTTCCCAGCTGGCTGCTGGCAGAGTTGAGACCAGAACCCTGATTGTGACCCCAGTCACACAAGGACCTTCCATTGCTCCATCCAGCAGGACATAGGTGTGTCTGAGCAGAAGGGGAAATGCCATTGCTCCACACAGCAGAGGAGGTGAGAGAGCTGATCACACCAGGAGGTTAGGCAAGAGGGTCAGGATTTAACCCAGCTGGTGGGGGTGGTTGGGGAATGGAGAAATGTGATTGTCCAGGAACGGAAGTGGGCAGCCAGCTCCAGGTTCTGCTCATCTATCTGAGCCCAGGGCCAGGGTAAAGAGAGAAGTCCCATCTGTTGAGAAGGGAAAGGACAAATGAGAGCAGAGCCAGCAGCCTCGGGACCTGCTGACTATAACTCCAGGCCACCTTGGGAAATGGGGGTGAGGGCTGACTCTGACCAGAAATTCAGCAAGTGAGACAATGAGTGTGGAAGGTGCCCATGTTTGTTTTAATATAAAAATAACATTTAAGATGGACATAGGGTAGTCAAGCTAAGCACCTAGACTGGGGTATTCTTACCCTCAATGTGCCAGGAGTGTGGAAAGCTCTAGGGATAAATGTGGTGTGTCTTCCAGTTGTATCCAAACAAACATGGGTACATTATGGACTCCCTGTCTTACTTGCTGAATTTCTGGGCAGAGTCAACCCTCACCCCCATTTCCTGAGGCAGACTGGAGTTACAGCCTTGAGATGGAGAGAGCTTATTAACCTGTTTCTCAGGGTCAGGGAGGTTAAGTGATTCCTCTAATGACACCCAGAAAGTTGGTGGAGAAGCCAAGTTTAGGACCCATGTCTTCTGGCTCCTTGTTCACCAAAGTAGAAATGGACAATGAGAGCTAAGGACCCGATAGGAAGCCTTTTCAAGGCCATTGGCATCATTGCCTAGTTGTTCTGCCATTATGGCTTAATGCCTTTGAGTGTGGATGCGTTTATAGCTCCAGGGCTACCCTTTTAAATGAGTATATATTCGGGAAGGGTCCAATCTTAAAATATTATCCATTAACAGAGATCACATCAAATCAAGAACAGGGTACAGAAAAGGTTGATGACCAGGGGCCAGGATAAGAGCCCGGGAAGGCATATCAGGATCTGAAGGGTCAGTGGGAAAACACAAAGGCTGACTCTGCCCTCTTCAGTTTCCTGGAACCAGCCTGCGGCCATAGAACTGTGGAGGATCAGAATTGGCCACCTCAAAATATATCTCTTTACCTTGATTATTTTCAAGAACAAAAGACTCTGAAAGAAACTTTGACATCCCCCCTACTAACTGCCTAAAAGAATTTCAGATAGAAGGCCTGTCCCCAGGGCAGACCATCACCATAGATAACTCTGGGTGTGGATAGACTGGGAGGGTCCTTGCTAAGCCCATTCTTATTAAAGCTCTGAAAACCAAGTATAAGTAGAAGTTATCCTTTGTAAGAGACACTTACATTTATAAGGGAAATCTCCATTGGTGAATGTATCTCCCTCTCTGTATCAAGAAGAGGGGGGGATGACCTTATCTCTAGAAACTCTTATCAGTGCAGAAGGCGAGGACTTAAATCTGCATGTTAACCTTACTCTTGTTTACTGTGCTTTTCTGGTAATCTCCCATAGCTGACACCCTCCACCCCAACATCCTCCTTTGTCTTTAGCTGAAGATAGTATTTAAGATGAGAACCTCCACCATTTTGTCGAGTTACCCAGTTTCCTGGGTCTCTCCCATGTATACATGTTATAAAGCTTTGTTTGATTTTCTCCTGTTATTCAGTCTCATGTCAATTTAATTTGTAGCCCAGCCAGAAAGGACCCAGAGTGGGTAGAGGATAGTCTTCCTCCCCTACAAAGCAAACATCTACTGAGCACCTACAGTATACAAGGCAGTATGCTATGCCCTGTGGGATACACAAAGAAGTATAAGGAATGTCTCTTCTCTCTACATGCTTAAAATGTAGTTGGGGAGTATATTAGTTTTCTATTGCTGCTGTAAAAAATTACCACAAAATTGGTGGGTTAAAATGACGCAGATTTATTGTCTTATAGTTCGAGAGCAGATCGCACTGGGCTAAAATCAAAGGTGTCGCCAGGGCTGCATTCCCTTCTGGAGTCTCTGAGGGAGAATTCGTGTCTTTACCTTCTCCAGCATCTAGAGGCCACTTGTATTCCTTAGCTCATAGCCACTTCCTTCATCTTTAAAGCCAGCAATATCTGGTCCAGTCTTGCCCACTTCACATTACTCTGACACTAGCTCTTTTCTTTGCCTCCCACTTCCACTTTAAAGGACGCTTGTGATTGCATTGGGCTCATGTGGATAATCCAGGATCATTTCCTCATCTCAAGGTCAGTTGATTAGCAACCTTAATTCCACCTGCAACTTTAACTCCCCTTTGCATGTAACGTAACATATTCACAGGTTCCGAGGATTAGGACAGGGACATTGGAGGGGGGCATTATTCCATCAGCAACAGGGACGTGAAACATTCAGACATAAAATTAGTTTTAACATAAGGTAAAAGCCATGTGGATCATAAATGCAGCGGAGTTCAGGAAGGGAAAGATCACTTCCTGCTGGGCTCGTCAGGAAAGTCTTCCCAGGCCAATGGGCTATGTGGCGTGCAGGAGACACCAGGATCCGCGTGAGATGAGGGGCTTGATCTCTGTGATCCCTCCCATCTGTCCAGTGCTAAAGCATTATGTCCCACAGAAGCAGCAGCAGCAAAAGCAGCAAGAGTGGGAAAGGCCAGGCTGTGACTGAGGGTACCTGGGGAAATCATGGGAACTCTGCTGAGATGAGTTTCTGGGGACGGGTCACAGAGGGCTTGGATGCTTGGCCAACGAGTGGGGCTCTGTCCCATGGGCACTAAGCAGCAATTGGAGGCTGACTAAAAAATGCACCCCATGGTGATGCAGGGACTACAGGGATGGAGTGGATGAAGCGGGAAGGGCAGCATTTTCAACAATCCAGACAGAGGCAGAAAGGGAGAGACAGAGGGTGGTGGCAAGGGGACTGGGCATCTTGCAGGCAGAGTGAGGAGGATTGGTGAGTTGTGAAGAGCAGGACAAGGAAAGTGGCATGGTGATGGTGGAGGAGGGAAAGAGGACATTTTAGGAGTAGGAGTCTGAGGCGTGTGCAAGATCCCCATGAGGAAACACAAGGCTGGGGCCTGGGGAAGTGTCAAGGGCACTTAGAGGTATGGAAGGAACTAATATCTGTGATCAAGAGCAATGTAATAAAGAGAGGGGCAAGAGGATACAACCTTGGGTAACATCCTAATGAGGGGTCTGGAGGGGAAAGAAGCCACTGAGGGAGATGGAAGCAAATAAACCCCACGGGTCGCCGCACTGGAGCAGAGCTGCTCGGTGGTTATGGCATTATTAAGATAGAGCACCTTATCAGAGGTGATAATGTGGTAAATTGTTACCAACCACAGTGCTTATCAGCAACTAGTTTATCAAAAAGTAACAGAGAACCAGGAGTGTCCTGACAGCCTAGAACGGGTGGGTTAGGAACATCAGAAAGTCCCAACCTGGGGATCTGCCAGGAAGGGAAAGTTCAAGAGAGCACTTCCAGTGCCGTTTATCCACAGGGCAAATCAGGAGTGCTGCCCTCACATAGAGGGGGCTTCTGAGAGGACAGGGCAGGGGCTGAAGCCAGTTCTGAGACTGCTGAGGCAGGGCCCCTTCCCCTTTTCCCCACAGAGCCTCCAGGTTGCAGTTCTGTAATGTCTCTTGGGCAACCGTGTGTGTCCACAGTCTCTGGCACAACGTCCCATGTGTAACAGACCAGCCATGTTTGTTGTTTGCAAGGAGAGATGGAAGGAGGGGACAGAGTTACTCAGAGTACTTCCCATCACAATATTTCTCCACACAAAACTATGCTATGGTGAAAGATTTATTGTATTGTCCCATCACGTAAAACTCAAAATAAAGGCAAAACTAATGTGTGGTGCTAGAGGTCAGGATAGAGGTAACTCTTGGGCCAGGATGTAGTGACAGGGTGGCGGCACCAGGGAGGCGTCTGAGGAGTGGGAATACTCTGTTTCTTGGTCTGGGGCTGGTTGGATGAAGAAGCCTGCAGGGTGAAAATTCATCAAGCTGTGGTCTTAGGCTTTGTGCTTTTTGTGTATGTATATTATATGTATATGAAATGGTTTGCTTTTTAAAAATGCCACTGTGGAAGAGGGCCCTATGCTCCTGAGTGGGAGGTCAGGAGAGCTGAGACAGGAAGAGGAGAAGCAAAGCCAAAAGAGAGCAGGAGGAGCACAGAAAGAAACCTTGGCCTTCCTGCAAAGGCCACACACAGTTTTTCTCCGAAGGAGGGACTCTGGTTGACGGAGGAACCTGCCAACTGGACAAGCACACCAGGCACGGTCAGGGTGAGAGGCAGCTTTGGAGTTCACTGCTTGCCGTGAGAAGAAGGCACTGTGGACTCCATAGTCACCAGGACGCTTGGTCTCTGTGATGGTCAACTTTATGTGTCAACTTGGCTAGGGTACGGTGCCCAGCTGTTTAGTCAACTAACCTAGGTGTTGCTGGGAAGGTATTTTTCAGATGTGATTAACATTTACAATCAGTTGACTTTAGGTAAAGCAGATTACCCTCCATAATGTGGGTGGGCCTCATTCAATTGGTTGAAGGTCTAAAGAGCAAAGACTTGAGGTTTCCCAAAGAAGAAGGAATTCTGCCTCTAGACTGCAATATAGAAATTCTGCCTGAGCTTCTAACCTTCAGACTCAAGACTGCAAGATCTACTCTCACTTGAATTTCCAGGCTGCCCTACAGATTTTGGACTCAACAGTCCCCCACAGTCCTGTGAGCCAGTTTATATAAATACTGGTTTACATGGTTCCTATTTATATTGGTTTGCCCTATTGGTTCTGTTTCTCTGGAGAACCCTGAGTAATACAGTTTCCAATATACTGTTCTCCAGGATCCAAAGCATCTTTCTCAGGCCTCTCCTGAGAGCAGACAAGGTGGGGGCAGCACTTCCATTTGGGGGTTGCAGCATAAAGTTAGAGGCTCCTCTCTAAGGGAAAAGAAATTCACTGCCAGTCCACGGATCTAAATGCTGGCTTTGTCCTCTTAACTCAGCGAATGTCGCCAAGCACGTTCTGCTAGCACTGAAAAAGAGGAACTGCTGGGAGAAGGAAATATTGAGAGAAACCTGCATGTTTCCAGTTTTTCCTGCTAGGGCTACTCATGTGACTTTTTCAGAGGGTCCCCAGAAACTCCAAATAAACAGCCACATTCCTGAAGGGGTATCAAACCTACCTGACCTCTGACCTAGTTAGATACCGCAGAGGAACTGGGTGACACAAACAGAAATGTTTGCAGGGCTTTAATCTCCGAACAGAAATATTGTGGAGATGTTTTATCTTCCATTGCACACAGAGGAGATTAAAAAGCCGTGATAAATGGCATGCTCTCCGGGAGGGAATGCCATATATAGGGCAATACATAATTTCCTGCTTCTGGTACCGTTCGGGATAATTGTTCTGGTAACGTGAACACAGGAGGGATATTAATTTGAGATTAAAGCACAATTATAAGCCCTGTCATACTGTTAATTTCTTTTAAATGTTCCTCTGAATAATTCCACCTTTGCAAGATGGAATAAGCACACAATTAAAAACTACATTAAATAAATGAATAACTAATTAATGAATAAAAAGAACTCTGAAAGTAAAATGGGCCATGCAAATTCTAAACAATAATTTGAATAGTGGGCCAGATCTTAATTCTTCCAATCTTTGAAGGAGTAGCATTTGGGTGCACGGAGATAGCATCTCCCTCTGGATTTAGCTCTCAAATAGCTGTGTCCTTTGTTCACACCCTGCCCAGTGATAGCTATAGGTGAAGGCACTGCAAGCAACAGGGCTGTATAATTGACCAGCCTCAACACCATTCTACCTTTCCAACCATTGTCTCCTCCATAATGCCTGAAATTCTACACTTTCCTTTGTCCTCCAACCAGAAATTCTACCAGGGTGATTCTGCCATTGATTAGGAATTTCATTAGAAAATGCAAAAAGCTTCCCGTAAAGCTTAAAGATGGGTTATTCATTAGCACATTGATATGGATCAATTTAATCAGATTGGTTCCCTCCCAACATGTAATAGAGGCCAACCTCTTGGCCTCTGGAGTGGGCCTCTGGAGTGGCCTTGGAGTGGGATGAGGGAGAGAGGAGCAGTTGTTTTGCAGCAAAGGGTAAGAGTAGATTGAGAAAGATAGACCGGCCCAGTACAGGAGTGTTCTGGGAGCCCAGGGAAAGTGAGAGAAGACTTCATAATTAGGCACCATTACATGTCCACGAGGGAGCTAAGACTTTAAGGATGAGCCATATGGATGAGGAAGGAAGGGAGTATTACTGCCCAAAGGGGGTTGTCTGCCCCCTGCAAGCTATGCCAATAGTGGAGAGGCAAGGTGATAGCAGAGGAAGTGTTTTATTACAGCTTTCTAGAAAGGAGGAAGAGGGCTGCCTAATGCCCGAAAGAACCATCTTACAGAACAAAGACTACAGGCCAGTTATATAGGGGGAGGCATCTAGTCTCTGGGTGGGGCAGACATCTGGTCTTAGTTCCTGACAGTCTTTGGTTTTACTGGGTATGCATCAGCGACCAGAGCGCACCCTATACCCTGACCTTTCAGTTGTCCTTGATGATGGCTATCAGCATAGACTCTCTGTCCGGGGGTCATCACATTCCTAAGGAACTCAAGAGAACAAAGTTATCAAATTATCGCAGCTGGGATGAGCCATAAAATCTACAGAGCATATATATCTCCTGGAGGGTGCATATCCAGCTAGGGTAGTTAATCAGAGGTCATTCAAAGTTACAAGATGGTTTCTTTTCTACAATATGGCTTCCCTTATGTCAACCTTGTGTTGAGCTGGTATCAGGAGGGTGCTCTCATCTAAGCTTGACTTCCATGTGCTAAATGAAGGCCAGTATGATTATAGGCATTTTACCCACTGAGGAAACTGAGACTCTTAAAAAGTTATTAATAACCCAAGACCACACAGTAATGTGGTAAATGGGAGAGAAGAAATTAAAACCTTTGTCCATTTGATTCCAAAATCCATGCTCTTTCAACTACACCACACCTCCTCACAGCAACTTACAAGTTAGATATGATTGTCCCCATTTTTTAAATGAGCAAATCAGGCTTTTGGACACTAAAGAAGAGGCAGAATCACTCAGTAGTCCCAGGTGTGAAAACGTCAGGCACGTGCAGCACCTGCAAGTCCTCTGGCTCCTTGGACTGAGTGTTGGAACGACAGGAAATGAGGCTGAAATGTTGCAGGAGAGATTATGAGAACCACAAAAAACCACTAATGCTGCCCACAGATATATGAGTCAAGCTCAAATCCTCACCTCCAGGCTCTAACAGAACGTTCTGACCTTGAACTAAGTCAGGTTGCCAAACCTGGGAGGGAGTTGAAGTTATACCCCAAAGCATTGTTTTCCCTTCAAACCATCTCTCCCTAACTGCCATTGATAAGAGCTGCAACTAACAGCTCTGTTATCAGGGGCGAATTACCAACATAAAACCCTGCAGTTATTAAAATTACCACTTAAGTCTGGGAGAGGATTGAGATAACCCTTTTCACCAGGTGCCAGGGAAAGAATGAGAACACTAGGCTTGGGAAAAGGCCTATAAGTGGTACCCAAGGAATGTTCCCATGAGGCTGACTACAGGCGTCACAGAGTCCAGTGCTGCCTGGGACTCCGGCCCCTGTGGCTCTCCACTCGCCTAGTAGGACCCCACAGGAAACCCTCCCAGGTCAGAAACCTGCTAGCAGCACAGCTTGAGTGCCCACCTGGAAGAGCCTCTCAGCCAGCCTCACCAGCTCCACAGGGTCCACAGAGCCATCTGCTACCCACTCTGCCCCAGCTGGTCCCCCCCAGTTCCAGCTCTTCTTCAGCACCCCTGCTCACCGACATCCTCCTCCCCTGGAGACTACACCACCCAAGCTTCCCAGACCTGCTGGGATCCCAGCAGGACCCCCTCTTTCCTCATCAACCCCTAACCCCTTACCTTCCCCCTGCCTGTGTCCATGTCCCCAATCTTTTCTCCCTTCTGGAGCTAATCTGATAAACTCATTCACAGTCCCCACTACACCTCACTTTCAGCATTTGTCATGCATGTCAGAGGGTTGTGGGGGCGCCTGGCTCCCATCCATTTATTAGGTTCCCACTATGTTCTGAGCACTGTGTGGTACCAGGTATCCAGGGGTGAACAAAAGGTACCACCTTGGCCCTTGCAGTCTTTGAAGGCAGGGCCAAGTTTTACTCATCTATGTAATCTCAGCCCCTAATAAGGTATTTATACATAGTAGGTAGTCAAATGGCAATATTAAATCTAAAGGGTATAATTACAGCTTACAGAGGTTTTTGATTACTGTCTTAAAATGCTTAAGTGCTGATGGCCAAAAGAGAATCAATAGGTTTTCCATTATAGATAACATATTTACATCTTAATGAGAACCATTAATCCCTTAATCATCACTGCTATCCTCTCTCAACTCCCCATACCCTAATGGTTAGGATTTCAGTTCCTGGAAGGCCTAAGAGGGAGATAATTTGAAGGAGAAGCCCCTCCAAATCACACTAAATTATTGGCCTTCTACACTAGGCACATTTTTTATATTTATGGCCTTTGTTGTCCCATCTGGACTCTCCACACAACAGCTAAGAGAGTGCCCTATTTTACATTTTTCAGGAATCTAAAACTTGTGACCCAAAACCAAATTCAGTTCACAGATGTTTTTTAAGGCTCCACATGGTTTCATAAAATTTGAATTTTACAAAATGCATGTCTCAGTGAGCTACAGGCCTCACCATTCTCTATTATCATACATCTGGCCCTAATCAACAGATTTATGTTACTTGCCTGGCTCTCACCCCCACCCCTAGAGGCATTTGGATTTTTGATTCTTGAGTAATATGTAACAGTTTAAAAATAATTTGATGCCCACAATAACCCTTTGAGCTAAGTAGAGGATATGATTATTATCCCCATTTTGTGGCTGAGAAACCTGAAGCTCAGGGAAGAAGTGAGTGACTTTCTCATTTTCAATCATTGTTTTTTGTGGTCTATGTCAGTTTGGTTTGCGGGTGTTTAATAGGCTAGGCTGGCAGCAATCACCAGTGACTGCCTCCAACGCAGTGATGGCCTCTAGGGTCTAGCTTCCTTCGGGGATTCTTAACCTGGTCTCCATGCACCCCTAGAGGTTCTAGAGATAGGACTTCAAGGGTTCCATCTGCCCCTTAAAATAGCACACAATTTTGGTGGATATGCATACACTGGGGGAAATGCCTATAGCTTTCATCAGCTCTCATGGAATGTGTAGCAGTAGTGTGAGGTGACTACCCAGTCCGCATTCGTTTCCTGGAGAAGAAGTCTCTCCTGCCCATGATGTGCACAGCCACCTGGCAGGGCTGAGAGAGTCCCTGGGGGTTTACAGTTAACCAAGTAAAAGAACTATTCTCTGTTCTTATCAGCAGCCCCCTGGATTATCTCTGTAACTGGAGGGTGAGAGGGTAGCAGGGTGGAGGGGTCTAGCTGGCCCTTATGAATGTCTCACCTGGAAGGAGGCCCAGGCCTTTCTGAATTATCTGCCACTAACAGCAGCATAAAATATTGCCCAGAAACAGAGTAAGGAAGATACAGTGTCTCAGCAAAATTTATCAAAACCAACGGGAAGTTAAGGCACTTAAAGTTTCCTGAAGATGGTGTGAGGCAGGCAAATCTAGAAGGCAAAAATGATCTAATTCAACAGGCTTCAGCAAGACTACCCTACAAGGCCCTCTCTTCTTTGCTGGAGCTTCTTCTCTCTAGACCTTGCCCCATTTCTCATGCTTATAATCTTCATGATACAGCTAGTTTTCTTCCATCCATCAAAACTGACTCTAAAGAAAGAATGTAACTTGGTTCCACAAAAGTCTTAAGGACTAGTGGGGCTTAATAATGTCCTATTGCTTTGTCCCCACGGGCTTTGTGTTTTATGGGTAATGAAATATTAAGTCAAAGGAATGAATCTCTACTTGAGCAATTTCTAATATCAATCCACCAGTGGGCTGGAGTGAGACATATTTATTGCCTTTGTGATCACATCTGGCATGAAAAAGGGCAGCCAAATATAGAAGACCTGGACTTGGAGTCAGGAGAACAATTAAATTATCTTACATATCAGGCTTTACATAAGTTTTCACTTAAGGAAAAGATTCCTTGTCTTTTAAAAGCAGAGAGAGGAAGTTAAACCCTTTGGTTTAGATATTTCTAAGATCCTTTAGGGCCTAAATATAAAAAATTCTAAGAAAAAATCAGCAAAACTAGGAGCTGGGTTGTTGAGAAGATAAAATAAACAAACCTTTAGCTAGACTTACCAAGAAAAAAAGAAAGAAGATTCAAATGAATAAGATTATAGATAAAAGAGGAGACATTACAACTGATACCACACAAACACAAAGGATCATAAGAGACTACTATGAACAATTACACTCCAAAAAATTGGACGACCTAGAAGAAATGGATAAATTCCTAGAAATATACAACCTACCAAGACTGAATCATGAAGAAACGAAAAATCTGAACAGATCAATTACTTGTAAGGAGACTGAATCAGTAATCAAAAACCTCCCAACAAAGAAAAGTCCAGGACCAAATGGCTTCACTGGTGAATTCTTCCAAACATCCAAAGAAGAATTCACACCAATCATTCTCAAACTCTTCCAAAAAACAGAAGAGGATGGAACATTTCCAAATTCATTTTAAGAGTCCAGCATTACCCTGATAACAAAACCAGACAAGGACACTTCAAGAAAAGAAAATTACAGGCCAATATCCCTGATGAACATAGACGTAAAAACCCTCAACAAAATATTAGTAAACCAAATTCAGTAGTCCATTAAAAGGATCATATGCCATGATCAAGTGGGATTTATTCCAGGGATGCAAGGATGGTTCAACATCTGCAAATCAATCAATGTGATACACCACATTAACAAAATGAAGCATGAGAATCATATGTTCATCTCAATGCAGAAAAAACATTTAACAAAATTCAATGATAAAAACTCTTAACAAACTAGGTATAGAGGAAATATACCTCAATACCATAAAAGCCATATACGACAAGCCTACAGCTAACATTGTACTCAATGGTGAAAAGCTAAAAGCTTTTCCTCTAAGATCAGAAACAAGACAAGAATGCCCACTCTCACCACTTTTATTCAATATAGTGCTGGAAGTCCTAGTCAACCAGCAACTAGGGAAGAAAAAGAAATAAAAGGCATCTAAATCAGAGAGAAAGAAGTAAAATTATCTCTATTTGCTGATGACATGGCATTATATGTAGAAAACCCTAAAGATTCCACTAAAAAGCTGTCAGAACTAATAAACAAATTTAGTGAAGTTGCAGGATACAAAATTAATATACAAAAGTCTGTTGCATTTTTATACAGTAATAATAATCAGAAAGAAATATTAAGAAAACAGTATCTCATTTACAATTGCATCAAAAAGAATAAAATATTTAGAAATAAATTTAACCAAGGAGGTGAAAGATCTGAACACTGAAACTATAAGACATCAATGAAAGAAATTGAAGAAGACACAAATAAATGGAAAGATATTCTATGCTCACAGACTGGAAGAATTAACATTGTTAAAATTTCCATAGTTCTCAAAGCAATCTACAGATTCAAAGCAATCTCTATCAAAATTCCAATGGCATTTTTCACAGAAATAGAAAAAACAATCTTAAAATTTGTATAGAACCACAAAAGACCCTGAACAGCCAAAGCAATCTTGAGAAAGAAGAACAAAGCTGGAGGCATCACACTTTCTGATTTTAAACTATATTAAAAAGCTATAGTAATCAAAACAGTATGATATCAGCATAAAAACAGACACACACACCAATGGAACATATAGAGAGCCCAGAAATAAACTCATGCATATATGGCCAATTAATTTATGACAAAGGAGCCAAGAATATCCAGTGAGGAAAGGATAGTCTCTTCAATAAATGGTGTTGGGAAAACTGGACAGCCATATACAAAAGAAAGAAACTGGACCCTTATCTTACATCACACACAAAAATCAACTCAAAATGGATTAAAGACTTGAACTTAAGACCTGAAACTATAAAACTCCTAGAAGAAAACATAGGGAGTAAGCTCCTTGACATTGGTCTTGGCAATGATTTTTCAGATATGACACCAAAAGCAAAGGCAACAGAAGCAAAACTCAACCAGTGGTACTACATCAAGCTAAAAACCTTCTGTGCAGCAAAGGAAACCATCAACAAAATGAAAAGGCAACCTACAGAATGGGGGAAAATATTTGCAAATCATATATTTGATAAGGGGTTAATATCCAAAATATACAAAAAATGCATACAACTCAATAGCACAAAAACAAACAACCCACAAAAACTGGGCAGAGGAACTGAATAGACATTTTTCCCAAGAAGACATACAAATGGCCAACTGGTACATGAAAATGTGCTCAACATCACTAATCATCAGAGAAATTTAAATTAAAACCACAATTAGCTACCACCTCACACCTGTTAGAATGGCTGTCATCAAAAAGACAAGAGATAGCAAGTCTTGGCAAGGATGTGGAAAAAAGGGAACACTTGTACACTGTTGGTGGGAATGTAAATTGGTGCAGCCACTATAGAGAACAGTGTGGAGGTTCCTCAAAAAGTAAAAATCGAGCTACCATATGATCCAGCAATCCCACTTCTGGGTATATGTTCAAAGAAAATGAAAACAGGATCTCGAAGAGATATCTGCACTCCCATGTTCACTGCAGCAGTATTCACAACAGGTAAGATATGGAAACAACCTAAGTGCCCATCAACTAATCAATGGATAAAGAAGATGTGGTATATATAAAATAGAATATAATTCAGCCACGAGAAAGAAGGAAATCTTGCCATTTGTGACAACATGGTTGGACCTTGAGGGCATTATGCTAAGCGAAATGAGCCAGACAGAGAAAGACAAATACTGTACGGTGTCACTTATATGGAGAATCTAAATCAAGAGCCAAACTATAGAAACAGAAAGTAGGAAAGTGGCTTGCAAGGGGCTGGGGTCTAAGGGAAATAGGAAGAGGTTAGTAAAAGGGTACAAACTTTCAGCTATATGATGAATAAGGTCTGAGGATCTAACATAAAACCTGGTGACTATAGATGATAAACCGTATTGTATAACTGAAATTTGCTAAGAGAGTAGAACTTAACTGTTCTCACAAAAATAAATATATAAATAAGGTAATGGATGTGTCAGTTAATTAGACAGGAGAAATCCTTTCACAATGTATACAAATATTAAATCATCATAATGTACGCTTTAAATATCTTACAATTTTATTTGTCAACTATACCACAATAAAGCTGAAAAAATTATATGATTCCAAATTTGGATCTTACCTGGCCCTGTCATGTGCAAACCCACCCCTTCTCCTGCTGCGCCTCCACAAGTCTGGCCAAAATGTCCCAGGTGCTCAATACACATTCTAGAAGAACTAATATCAGGAGTTTTCTATGCGACTCTGCCCAATCCCATCCACCTCTGGGGCCAGCGTTCCAGAAGCCCCAATACTCACCTCTTAGTTAACGGTACCATCATCTCACACAGGCCAAAACTCCCAGAGTCATCTTGCACTCTTCTCTTTGCTTAGTCCCCTCACTCAGTCCATCAACAAATCCCACTGGTTCTACCTACAAAATGCATCAAGAACCTGGCCACCGCCCACCACAGCCATGGTTTATGCCTGGGCCAAGCCATCACCACCTCTGGTCTGGACTACCAACACAGCTTTCTACCTGGATTCCCTTACCTCTACTTTCTCCCCTTCTTTTCTGTTCTCCCCCAGCACTTGAGTGGTCTTTTAAAAATATAAACCAAATCACATACTTCCTATGCTTAAAACCCATTGCTCTTGCCCAAACTCTTACCAAAGCTGCAAGACCTTACATCTTCCACCTCTTGCTTACTTCTCCATCTTCGTCTCCCACCTGCACTTCAATTCATTTCCTTCATTGCACTTACCACTACCTGAAATTATCTTTTTCGTTCATTTATTTAGCAAATACTTATTGAGTACCTAATATCTAGTTACCAGAGCCTATTCTAGGTGCTGATAATACAGCAATGAACAAAACAGATTAAAGAAACGAAACAAAACAAAAAAACCCTGCCCTTGTAGAGCTTACATTCTGATGTGGACAAATAGGGGAATTTGTTCAACTTGTTTATTCACTGTCTCTCCTGCAAGAATGTAAGTTCCTTGGGAACAGGGACCTTGACTATCTTGATCACAGCTCTTTCCCCAGTACTTAGAACTATGACTAATTGTAGATGCCCAATAAATATTTATTAAATGAATGAATGAAAAATGTTCTTGATTCAAGACGTTGTTCAGAATCCTCTGAATAGAATTCTCTGTTCAGAACAGGTATCTGATTACACTTCACTCTGGAAGTGAGGAAGACCATGTGAGAAGGAACTCACGAGAAGACCCTTCTGACACTGGGCCTCACCACATACTGGAATACCATGGGGTACAATTGCTCCACCCACAGGCCTACTTCTGGGTGTGGACAATTGGCCTGGCCAAGAAGGAGAGTTGACTTTTCTGAGCCAAGGTGTTCCCATCTGGTCCTCTGCCTTGCAAGAAGCCACGCGGAAACTCCCATCTCGGGGTGTCTGGCTACCCCAGTCTCAGTCATGATCCCGCTCCCTTTCTGACCAACCCCTAAGACAAGAAGTCTCAGAGGGAGCCCTGCCTGCTGTGGCCTGGGCCACACTGCTCTCTTTCCTTCAGGTGTGTTCAACCAGCACCTACAGTTCATAAAAAGGTCTTCCATTTGAAATGAGTGGATTACATTGATCAGTGTTTCCATCATCAAATCCCCACTACCACCACCACCCTACTAGCCATTTTACTTTGGAGAAGGGGGGCATCCACTTAGACTCCAATTAATGAGTGGAGATCTCTATTCACAGAATGGGTTAAAGAAGCTAACTTTAGAAATATGCTTAGCACTTTCTGCCAGAGCTTAAAACACTTCATAGGCAGCATCTAATGAATCTTTACCAAGTCCCCAGAAAGAGGGAAAAAAAGCTTTTACTATCCTCTTCTAGCAGCAGAAAAAATATGGAGAATTAGCATTTTCCTCTACAGAGCAGATCTGGGCCCGAACTACAGGGCTGCTACCTCCACAAGCCAAACGCTGACCATCAGACTACCCTGCCCTACTCTGGGAAGCTGCAGAAGAGAAAGGGACACAGAACAAATCTAAAGACTCCTCCAGCTGTGATGGAAGAAGGTGTCAGAGACATCCCATGTCACGCAGCTCTTGTGACTCTGCATTCCCGCTCTGTCCTTGGGACACACCAGCATGCGTTCTTTGAGATGTAACAAGCTTTCCTACTGAAAGATTCTTTTTCATCTCCTTGGGAAGTTGGGATACCTGGAGACTATGTTTTGAAATACATATATTGACATCCAATTACAGAGATCTGCTTCCGTGGCGTAACTCCCTTTGTCAGATCACTCTCCAGTCCAGGCTCTGATCTGCTCATACCTTCTTCATTTTCACTGGGATGTCTCTCTCCCTCTTGGGACTTCTCAACAGCTGGTTGTCCTCAGGGAGAAATGACTGAGCTTTCAAGGAGGCAGAAGAGGAAAGTGTCAAGCTTATCATGGCTTCGGGGGAGAGCTGGGCAGCTGGAAGGCAGTGAGGAGAGGTGCCCCAGGAGAATGATTACCCTGGAAAAGCTGGTCTCTGGAGACACCTGTTCCACTGCCTGGGTCTCCTCTATCTACTCAAGTTGCTCCTTGCATTTCCCTCAGGGAACACACCAAAATCCCTTGAGTCTGCCCTTCTAGTGCTCCGCGTTCTAGACTGACATGTCAAACAACTCATACCAGCGTAGCCACAGGCATCGGTGGCTTAATGTGATGATTCAACCAGGGACAATTTAATCTGAGCCTCTGGAAACACAATACCCTAACCTGGAGATTCTTGATCTGGACTTCAGGGGTTTATAAACTCACTGAAATTATAGCCAACATTGTATATACACGTGAATACGCCCACTGTTCTGGAGAAAGCGTCCACACTTTTCATCTGATTCTCATAAGGTTCTACTTCTTAACAATGTTAAAATTATATATCCAAAGGAGTGACTTCAAGGAGAAATTTTCCAACACTCTGACCAAAAAACTGAAGGAGAGATGAGGGACTAGCAGGTCCTTCTACTGTTCCTTAAGATTAACAGCTGAGGGGCCGGCCCCATGGCTTAGTGGTTAAGTGCACGCACTCCGCTGCTGGCGGCCCGGGTTCGGATCCCGGGTGCGCACCGACGCACCGCTTGTCCGGCCATGCTGAGGCCGCGTCCCACATACAGCAACTAGAAGGATGTGCAACTATGACATACAACTATCTACTGGGGCTTTGGGGGAAAAAGGAGGAGGATTGGCAATAGATGTTAGCTCAGGGCCGGTCTTCCTCAGCAAAAAGAGGATTAGCATGGATGTTAGCTCAGGGCTGATCTTCCTCACACACAAAAAAAAAAGGATTAACAGCTGACATCCATGGGAGGCTTCTCAGGTGCCAGGAATTGCTGTAATCACTCTCCATTTATAAGTTCATTGAAATCTCATAGGAGTCCTATAAAGAGCTACTATTACTAACCCCATTTTACAGATGATGAAACTGAGGTACCAAGAGTCACAGCAAGTAAGAGGCAAAGCTGGATTTGAAACCAGGCAGCACGGTGGTGATGTCCCAGCTGCCCACCTCGCAATTGTGGGCTCCTCCTGGAGGTCCTCCTCACCCACACAACATTGAACCGTTTGCCTCCAGGGCTGCAAAACTGAACTCCACATACTGAATGCCCCGGGAGAGACAATGGTTTTGGCAAATCTTTTTCCAGAGACTATACACTTGAGATGATCTATTATAAGCAAGTGCTTTGCATGCTGCACAGTGCTATACAAATGTGACTTAGAAGACAACTATGCTCTATGTTTTGCCTGATAAATTATAATTAAAAAAAGTATCCCAAGTGCTGCAGGATATTTCTGCCTGAACCAATCTGCTTTTTTGCTTTCTTCACTGTTGACCACATTTTACACTTACCAGCCACTCCTCACTAAGTTAATTTAAATGCATGAAATCTGACATCCCTGTTTAGAAGTACTGGAAACATAAAACTCCCACAACTAGAGCATCTGGCCTCACAGCAGCACAGATGTGTGTGCCACACATTTAATGGGTTTTTTTTTTTTTCCACTGCTCTGCACCCAGTGGGCGCTCAAATATTTTGCCGGTGTCAATGATGACATTATAAGAGGGTGCATTTTTCCTAATGCTATTCCACTTAGTTTCAAATTTAAAATTTCTAATATGGTCCCATAAGATAGGATTTAACAGTAATTTTTCAAATAAAAAATCCTCTTCCTCTAACTGAAATTCTTTTGCACAACATCTCAAAACCACATAGACATAGAAAATACGGCGTCAGTCCAATTCAATATATCTTATTTTCCAGAGTTGAAAACAAAACATATAACAAAAATCAGACTGCAAAAATATCAGACTGTGGGGGCCAGCCCAGTGGCATAGTGGTTAGGTTCATGCACTCCGCTACTGCAGCCTGGAGTTCGGAGGTTCAGATCCTGGGCACAGACTTATGCCCTACTTATCAAGCCTTGCTGTGGCAGGCATCCCACATATAAAGTAGAGGAAGATGGGCATGGATGTAAGCTCAGGGGCTGATCTTCCTCAGCCAAAAGAGGATTGGCAACAGATGTTAGCTCAGGGCTAATCTTCCCCACCAAAAAAAAAAAAAATCAGACTGTGAAAACAAAATTGAATTAGTCTTGCTTCTCACCTCTGTATTAATCTATTTTAGGATGGCTTTCAGCAGACTTCTCATTCATTCATTCCTTCCTTCCTTCAACAAACATTTACTGAGCACTTCCAATGTCCCATGTGCTGTCCCAGACTTTTGGGCTGCATCCGTAAACATACAGGCAGATTCCAGCCTCTGCAGAGCTTACACTCAAATGAGGTCTCTGGAGAAAATAGACAAAAAACATCTAAATAAATGAATTAGATAGCATGTCAAAAAGTAATAAGTACCCTGAAAAAAGCAGAGATGGACCTGGAGGATCAGAGGGCCTTGAAGGGGTTCAGTGTTAAATAGGGTAGTCAGAGTGGACTTCAATTGAGAAGGCAAGAGTAAGCAAAAACTTACTTCAGAGAATGAGTCATGCGGATATCGGGGAGAAGAGTGATGCAAGCAGAAGCGCTAAGGCAGAAGCATGCCTGCTGCCTTCGAGAAACAGCAGGGAGTCCAGTGAGGCTGCAGCAGACACAGCCAGGGACGTGGTGATAGGCGCTGGGGGCAGAGAGTAGGGGGTGGGTGAGAGAGGGCCTGCTGTGTAGGGCATTGTAGGCCATTCATTATAATGACTTTTGCTTTACTTTGTGAGAGATGGGAAGCCACTGGCAGATTGGAGCGGAGAGGAGGCAGGATCTGACTTTTCTTCTTAAACGCATCCCCCTCTGGCTGCTGTGTTACCATGTTGTAAACGTATGTGTGGGGTTGGGAGGGAAATCAGGAATAGAAGCAGGAAGACCCATTCGGATGCCACTGAAGTTACCCAGGCAAAAAGAGGGTAGTGGCTGAATTAGGGAGGTAGCAGTGAAGATAGCGAGAAGTGGCCAGATGCTCGAGATGTTTTGAAAGTAGAGACTATGGGATTTCCTGATGGATTAGATATGGGAGACAAAAGAAAAAGAGTCAAGATGACTCTGAGCTTTTTGCCCTGAGAATTTTATCATCAAAGAAAACCAATTCCTCAGTTCTCTTAATGAAGAAACAAAGAGAGCAGTGGGAGGCAGGGATCAATATAAGGGCAGATATGGACTGTCCAATGGCCAAGGGAAGGTAGTCAAGGATATCCTTTTCTGCCCACCGCCCCGCCCCAGAGAAGGCACCTCAGATCTTTATTCTCTCTGCCCCTCCTTCTCTCCATCCTCCTACAAACCCAGAGCAAGAGCTCTCTAGACTTACAGGGTGTCATGAGTATCTAGATTTAGTGTTTCTTTTCTTTTCCTTTATGGTGGCATTTGTCCTAATCGTCATTCTTCAAGCCTCCAGGAGAGCTCAGAGTCCTGATCTCGTGGGAGGAATGAACAAATGAACTGTTCATGGCTTTAGAGATGCTGATTCAATTCCCATTCAACTTTCAACTCTATAGACAGAATGGGTTAAACACAAATTTCATGGATTAAGGAAATTTCATAGATTTTTCTGAACGTAGTTGAAAAACTGGTTTAGTAGGTAGCATGTCAGTTACAATCTAACCCAGAAGTTCATATTTGCTCTTTTTACGGAAGGCACCTCATTAAATCACTGTCTAGTCCGTAACTGGCTTTATTGGGACATAAATTCATTTCACTAAACCAATAAATGTTAATTCTTCACCCTGGAGATTCTAGTCAGTCTGGTTTTATCCTGCTCAGGCTCCTGAGGCTGCCATCAATTACTCATGTTGGGGTTTATATGTCATTATGGAATCACTTTAGCTAGAACTAACGGGAAGAGAAAGGACAATATAGCTGAGCCTCATTCCAAAGAGAATATACAGAAGAAGGCATTCACCTGAACCCCATGATTCTTTTCTATAAATTAAAATACCTTGGCATTCCGCAGGGGCAATCCATTATATTTAGATTCTCTGCCAGAGCTGGGGCAGGCGAGTGGTGGGTACTAATGAAGGCCACGGGAGGGTCTCTCAGGTTTAGGCTCCAGACCTGCTTTGCAATAACGAAGCGTGTGACTTTCAGCCAATTGCTAATGTCACGGAGATTCAGGTCCTCATCTGCAAATCAATCACAACAATACTACTCCCACAATCTGGGGGAAAAGTATACGTACAAGATAGCTGAGGGGGTGGGTGGGGTGGGAGAGGGGAAGCATCTGGCTCAGAGGTGCTTTCCTTCTGTTTCTCCCTTACCAACCCCAATTTGTCCCGGCAGCCTTCCACTGTGGTCTTAAACAAGTGATTTAACCTCTTTGAGCTTCAATTTTCCCATTTGAAAATTAGAGCTGATCATATCTAGCCACGATTTTCTCCTCACAAGGTAGGAGGATACGGATCATCTCTGTAAAGTTCTTAGCATCTGACCAGAAATGGGGTCAATTTTACAAAAATGTAACACCATTGAAGCAGGATTCCATTTTTTAAAAACAAGGGCATTATCTCTCCAACCAAATGTTCTTTCCTATGATGGAAGGTTTCTCTTTAAAGTCGTCAGCTCTTTTTTCCCCTCGGATAGAAAATGGCTTCCTCTCTCAGAATCATATATAACTTCAGAAGCAAGGGGGGAAAAAAGCAGAGTTGGCAAAAAGTAGAGGTGAATTGAATGCCTGTACATCCCATTCAGGATAAACTGCCCTTGGTGTAAAACAGTCAGTAACATTTTACAAGGAAAAAGTGTGGATAAATGACTGCAGTCCCACGACGGTGCTCCTGATGGCTTTTTATAAACCGTGCACGCTGCCTAGACGCCTCTGTGCCTGCTCCTCCCCCTGCGGAGAGAAAGCGTGAGCAGGGCTTAGAGCCAGCCATGCCAACAGCGCCAGCAGGCTCCAGCCAGACCTCGCTCCATCTGCAGGCCAGAGAGCCTCCTGTTAGCACCAGCTCCTTCCTGGGGCTGGAGCAGGTCCCACAGCCAGACTCAGACCCAGAAATGTGGAGAGAGCCTTCGTGCCAGGCCTCATGCTGGGTGCTGAACACAAGAGGAGCCATAGGGAGAAATGGGACAGCCAAGGGCTTTGGAGTCACCTTGGGAAGCCAGTTCTGCCACTTACAGTGTGACCTTGAAGCATTTCCTCCTTCTATAAAATGGAGATTTCTAAGACCCACCATGTAGGAGGTCGTTGGGAGGTTAAAGTGCTATGTCATTCTGAATGCACTTAACACAGAGCTGTATTCAATATATTTTTATTCTTTCCTCTAGTTACTGGGATTCACTTATTTAATCCTCACCAGGATGTTGCCAAGTAATGAGGAATTTGTAAATAAGGAAACTGAGGCACGAAGTGACTTGCTCAACAGCCGTCTGTCTGTCTCTGATTCCATGCTCATCTACTGTGCTGAGTTCAGCCTCCTTATTTAATAAAGAAACAGAGATTCAGAGAAGTGAGTGGGTTAAACCCTTTCCCAAGTCTCTCAGCAGATCCAAGTCAGGGCTACTTGTTTTCAATTGAATGCTCTTTGCATTAGCCTAGAGCCTTAGAGAGCACCTTCATTTCATAGATAAAGAAACTGAAGCCCCAAAAAGACAACGACTTGCTCAAGGCCATACTCCAAATATTGACAAAGGACATTGAGCTCTTTCAGAATACTCTAATGTGTCTCGGTGCCCTGTGAGCTCACAGCCGGTAGTTTGTAATTGATTTATTGAGAGCCTGCTATACACCAGACACAGTCCCTGCACTCAACGAGTTAACAGCCAAGAGGGAGAAGAAATCCTGAGGCAAAGACATCTGAGTGGCAGGTGCTACCACAGCAGTAAGCCCAGAATGGGAAGGAGAATGTGGGAAGGACACCTAATCCAACTTGGGGGGATCTAGATTGGCTTCCTCAAGAATTCAGATCTAGGCTAAAGGGTGAGTAAAAGCTAGTCAAATAAAGTGAAGGGAAAAGAGAATCTAGGAAGTGGAAGCAAGGGGCCACTAGCCAGAAGTCTAGAGTGTGGCCTATTAAGAGAATCAGAGCATGACAGGAACACAAAGAAAGATAAGGCTGAAAAGGTAAGCCAGCTAGCTAAGGCCTTGTAAACTGAGTTTGAACTCAATGCTGTGAGAGTTGTTGCTTGTTACACAATGAACTGTTGGGTGTGCCTGTGACTGGGAGGGCAAGACCGGTATCATCCAGCAACAGCAAGGTCTTCGTCCGGTAGAATATACTTTCGGTTTCCCATCAAGCCCAAATTCCCATGAATAGCAAATAGAAAGAAAAAAAATCAAACTATTGCATAATGTATCTTGATTTTAGTAAGCCATTTCAATACCTTTCTTGATTTCCCTGTGAACAATATGGAGAAACGGACACTGGAATATAGTCCTATTCTGTGAATGAGAATGCTGGACATTTTATCTCACAGTTGATTAGAAGGCTGGTGTCTTACTTAAGAGAAATCTCTAGTAGCATGCCACAAAACTCTCTCTCCCTGCTCCATGTCTGATGTGCATGTTCCAAGACTTTGAGGAAGAAATGAAAGGCTTGTTTATCAGAGGTGAAGAGGACTCCAAGACAGGAGGAATGCCTAGCACTTTAGAAAAAACAATTTTAAAAACATCAATAAAGTCATACAAATAAAATTAAATGTAACAGGGACAAATGTAAAATCCTGCATTTAGACTCAGAGAATTTACTGCACTATGAGGAAGAACTTGCTAGTGGTTTGTGTGGAAAAAAAGTATTTTTGTTGACTGCGTGACAAGATTGCTAAACAAAAAAAGCTGACGAATGCAATTCTTTATTGGAAATAGGAAAGAATTGAACAAATGAATAAAATCTGGCTCATATTTCCAGGCTGATGAGGTCTAGGGGGCAGGGTTGGTCTCAGTCATGAATAGTATTTCACTGAGACACTCCTATCCACCCCCACAGGGACTCATCACATACACTCCCAAATGCACTGCCTCTTGAAACCTCCTCTCCTGTTCCCAATAATGGTGGTGTAACTGCTGGGAAGATGTGATATAGGAGGCTGCTGTGACATCTCCTGCATCTCCACATTTCACCTCATTGATCTGGTCGACAAAGCAGCTTTGGCTACTGCACTCAGTGACTTAGGGAAACCACAGGTCCAACCCTTTCTAATTCCTAACACCTCCCACAATGCCCTTTCCTGAGTGTCCATCATCCCGCCAAACATTATCCCGCTCATCAACATGTTTTTACATTAGAGTGGGTTTCTCCCTGTGGCCTCTTGATCCCACATGTAAATAGACCAAATGGATCCGCTGGCTCCGCCTTCCAGACATGCTGGACTGGTCTGCTCAGAGTGAACTCTTAGGGATTTGCCCTGCACACATGGCCTCTCTGCATTAAGACTCTGCCCAGATCCAAAGAGGTCGTAACCCAGCTGTAGTTCATGATGATCGACCCTATTCTCTGGATGAGTGGTGAAGGTTCTAGAAACCGTATGTTAGGAGAAATGGCTGAAGGACTTGGACTACTTGTTTTGGAGAAGGATTAGTGCAGGTATGATATTTGTCTTTGAATGTATGAATAGTCATAGAAAAAAGTAACAAGCATATTCTGTGGAGCTCCAACAAAAATAACTAGGTCTAAAATGTGTAAGAGGCAATGAAACATATTTTGGTTCATGGTAAGGCGGAGCTTCCTAACAAAGCTATCCATAAATAAAACGAGCTGCCTAGAAAAGTAATGATTTCTCAGGCACTGGAGTTGTTCCCAGCATATTCCTGAAGGCCACAGGGCAGAAGTGTTGCAAAAATACTCCTGCTTTGGCGGGAAGTCGGCCCAGATGCTGGGTTCTTTCCAAATTTATGGTTCTGTAAGCTGTTGGATCTTTGTTTAGACTGCTGGGGTGGTCTGTGGCTCCCATGTAGTTGTGTGAATCTCTGAATATCAGAAGACAGAAGAAAAAATACAGGAATTTGAGTCGTTATCAAGGCTATTCTCTGATTTTATTACACGAAACGGATGAGACTCTGGAAATTACATTATTTCCCTAGATAAACTGTTCTAGTTTACATCCCTTATCAGAAAGATTTCCATTTTCTTCCTCCTAAATCTCTAGGCCTAACTCTTAAGCCCATTCCTTCTGGCTTGATGCTCAGCGAATATGAAGAACAATCAATCATATCCCTCACTATAGCAATTCATATAACTAAAAATGTATTGTGTGAGGCTTCTCTCCCCTAAGCTGAGAAATTCCAGTTCATTTCCTGCTCTTCTTAAGTATTCTTTCTAATGATCACTTCCCCAAGTTCCCCTAACAGTTCTCCAAAATTGAGCATAGAACTTATAATGACTCCCTGTTTTCTATAACTGTGTTCCCCAAAATGTGTTCCATGGAACATTAGTTAATAGGTTTTTTTTTTAAGTGCTCTGTGATGGAATAAATTTGAAACATTCCAGACTGAGTAAAGTTAGTCAGACTCCTCAGAGCTCTCAATATGCGTTATGAATCTCCTAGACCATGATACAGTATGTAGTATCTCCCAAACTTATTAACCCAGAGGTCTCCTTCAGAGAATCTCAAAGGCCTCATGTTCCACAGAACACAGTTTGGGAAGTGCTCCTCTGTAAAATGATGTCTAAAGCCCAGACCCACCCCACAGAGCTCTCCACGCTGAAGCCTCTTCTAGCCACGTGACCAAGACTCCTCTCCTTCCCTACAGGAAACCTCCTCCCCAGCCAGGCTCATCTCACAGAACCGCCTTCCCTCTACCACTCCTATTAGCCCTGCCCTCACCTCCAAGCCAGATCCTATCCAAACTTCAGTCTCAGCTTGAGCAGAAGTGATGTAATGGAGTGATTATGAGAGGCGGAGGCGACCAGAATCTCAACAAACACAAACCCTTCAAGAGTGAGATGAAACAACTAGGAATGGAAAGATTGGCTTGCTCAAGTTACACAGCGGGATAGAGGAAGAACTAGGACTGAAGCTCCCAGCTGAGTGCTCCTTATTCAGGACCAATGGGCTGATCTGCAGGCCAGGAATGCACTGACAAAACATATTCCTGGGCCTCACTCCAACCCCCTTGAATCAGACTCTCTTGAAAGCTTATTTTTTTAAAAAGCTCACAAGATATCCTAACACTCTGCCAGATTTGGGAACCACCACATCTCACAGCACCAGCTTCCAAAGCAGAGCCAGATGTATAGTCAGTGTGGCTCCTGCTCCCAATTTACTGAAGAGTCTGGGCAAGTCAACTTATCTGAGCCTCTGTTTCTGCATTGGTAGAATGAATCAGTTGAACCAGTTCACCTCTAAGATCCCTCCTAGCAATTTGATTCTGTCATTTCTAAGTGCTACCTTAGTTATACTCAACATTTATCCATCTCTTCTGGCTGGCCCTATTCTCTGCAGTCTCTGAGCATTTGCATATCATTTATTAAGGGCTAAATTATAATATATATATGTGTAATATTCCATCTTATAATAATATTTTTGGAGTGTCTCTGATGGAGCAGGTGCTCTACAAATGTTATTGCTAATGCTTACAACAACCTTAAAAGTATTAATATCTTATTTTAATAAAAAGAAACTAGGCGCCTGCAATGTGAAATAAAATTTTCAAGGTCATATCACTTTTAAATCCATGGAATTGGATTTCTAAACCAGGTCTGCCTAATTCTAGAGGTTGTGCTCTGGCCACAGTACCATGCTGCTTGTGATATGAGTCGTGTTTCCTCATTAAAGGTGTAAGCTCTCCTCATCATGCATCTCCTACAACACTAGCACCTAGCTGAGCATCAAGTATGCCCTCAAAAAATATTTGTTGACTTGATTAGTGGATTAACTCTTTCCTTCTACCTGGCGCACAGACCACATCTTTTCCATGCTGTGAAAAAAGTGCTAAGCCCAGAGCCCATCTGCAAGTTTTCAGTTAGCTCAGAGAGGTAAAGTACATCTGTGTAGACCACACCTGTAGACTAGAACTTAATTAATAGGCTTATCTTGGATTGAATGAGTGAAAGATACAGTACCCTGAGCAAAAGGCACTGGGGAACATGTTGACTTGGAGGGGGCATGTTTCATTTGTCTTGTTTCATACTATTAAAACCATGTTAATGAAAATGTTTTATTAGTAGTAATAATAATAAAGATGAAAATCCGTCCTCTCCTGATCCCTTACAAATGTTGTTTTTCATTTTGAATCCTAAATCCTCCAGGGAGAAGAGGGAGGGAGTGTCACAAATCCAGATAATGATCTTGGGTATTACACTGTTCATTTGGAGCTCTGATTTAGCTAAGCTGACAGATGTTGGGGAAAAACATGTCTAGCCTGAAAACTCTCTGGTGGCTGCCCAGCTGTGGTGGCAAAGAGGAGTGTGGTTTCTCCAACAGAGCTTCACGTTCCTTTAAATTCAGGATTTGACATGCAGAATCGCCCTGCTCGAGAGGTAGAAGTTGAAGAGCAGTGGTGTTAGAAACAGACTCCAGCCTGATGCTTTGGGGACCGACAACTCAAGCCTAACCACACAGCTCACTCAAAGTCCTTGAAATTACTGTTGCTGGTCATGCCCCGCTTAAAACTGCCTTCCTTATTCTCGGTTACTATTTACAGCAGGAAAAAAGCACCTTTGTGTTAACCGCCATCATGTGACACTACCTTTGTTCTCTCCCCAGAGCAATTTAGAAGAGGGGAATATTTAATTCACCTTTAAATGATACCAATTTCCCTAATGACAGTCCGAACTCATGTTTTTTCCAAAATAATTACAGAGGCACTCTGGGAAAAGAGCCACTCCAGAGAGACAAAACCAGAGAAAGGGTGACCTTTGATGTCGTTGGGCGTGAGTTTTCCCACCTGAAAAATTTTTTTAGAGGCATTTTGATCTCAAGGGAGAAAATCTGGCAATTAAATATAAGGCAGAAGGCCTGCCCCTCCTCAGCAACAGTCAAAAGAGGTCAGAGCTTGGCCTCAGCTTCAGAGAGCAGAGGTCAGGTGAAGACAGGGCACGGGGCTCTCTGGGCTCCAAACCCCAAATAAACAAATGAGCCCGGATTTCAGAAACGCATAGCACAAAATTTACAGCACCTAAATGGCCAAAATGTTTTCTGAGAAGCAGAAGCCTTCCCGTAATCTAGAATATGTGGCATAGAGCTTTGAGCGCTAATTTTTATCACTTTGAAGGTTTCGGGAAGAAAAAAATGAGGGAAGTACTTGAAACGCAGTTAAACTAATTCATAAAAAAGAAAAAGACATCCATAGTTAATCTGTCACTGTAAATGAGTTCTAACCACTGGTCTCTTAGAAATACTAGTGTCCTAAACATTCCTTGGAAATACTAGCCTCCTCATACCTGACTCCCTCCCCAAATAAATGAATGCATTTGCAAACAGGGTTTGAAAAGAGAATTTTAATGAAAGAGGGGCAACTTAGAGGTCAACAATGCCAGTGGGACGGAAGGGCTGTGGGGAGACCTCTGACCCCCAATCCCCCTCCCCTGGGTCATTACAGAGGTCTTGAGGCCACCCTCTTGGACTTCTATTTCCTTCTCAGGCTCTGGGCCCTAGCTGTGTTCTGAACTATTTTAAAAGTCAGCGGTCTCATTTACATGACATTAGTAGCCTCATTGTACCAGCATGAGCTCTGCTATAATCGCATCAAAATTCACCTGTGTCTTGATACAAAATGGGAGAACAGAGGTATTACTCCAGGGTCAACTGTCGATGAGAATGCCTAGAATCTGTATTGCACCTTTATTCCATAAAAGGACCTCAAAGTCATCAGAGGATGGCATCTACATCTAATATAGCCCCACAGAATAATAGTATAATTCCCCCTTTCCCCTATCTTTATGAACCTAGAGACAAAGACTCCTAAGCAAGAGTTTATGTATCTTGCTCAATGTCAACCAGCTCATTTCTTCACTCCTTCATTCAACAAACATTTGTGGAGCATCTTCTCTGTGCCAAGCTCTGGGAATAAAAGGATGAATAGAACTCTGTCCCTATCCCCAGAGGGGCAACCAGGTGAGATGAACAGATTTGTAGAGAGATTGTCACGGGGGGTGATGAGGCTATCATTGTGATGTGTACAAGGAGCTATTGGCGTAGAGAAGAGAAAGCTCCTATTTGTCTGGAGAGGGACAAAATCCAGACAAGGATCTAAATGTTTCAAAAAAGAAAAAAAAAACACCTAGTTGTCTGTCTCCTAGAACAGCAGTTCTCAGCCCTAGTAGCACATTAGAATCACCTGGTGAGCTTTTTCCAGCACCAACAACCAGGCCCTCCACAAATTCATAGAATCAGGGTCTCTGGTATGAGGACCTATTATGGACTGAATGCCTGTGTCCCCCTAAAATTCATATGTTAAAATCCTAACCCCCAATGCAATGGTATTAGGAGGTGGGGCCTTTGGGAGGTAGTTAGGTCATGAGGGTGAAACCCTCATGAATGGGATTAGTGCCCTTATAAGAAGAGACAGGAGCGTTCTCTGTCTCTCTCTGTCTCTCTGTCTCTCTCTCTCTCTTCTCTGACATGTGAGGATATAACAAGAAGACAGCCACCCACAAACCAAGAAGTGGGCTCTCACCAGACACCCTATCCGCCGGCACCTTGGTCATGAACTTCCCAGCCTCTAGAACCATGAGGAATAAGTGATTATTGTTTAAGCCACCCAGTTCATGATGTTCCTGTTATAGCAGCCCAAACTGACTATAAGACACGACCTGAACATTCACCTTTTTTGAAAGCTTCTCAGGTCATCCTGTGGGTGCAGTATCAGTGGAGAATCACCATATTAGACTAGGCCGAGGCCATCCCCACCAAAGCCCTTAACTTATGTAATAATGCAATGTTGTTTATCTCTTTATGTGTGTCCCCTATGTCACCTTATAGATCATCAGCCCCTTCAGGAGAGGAAGTGGGGCTTTTAAGTCTTCCACACCCCCATTCAATCCCCATGGGACCAAGCATACCAGTTACTCAATAAATATTCAACTAATACATCCACTTCAATGAAGAAGATAACAAAACGATGCTTGAACTTGTCTGTGAATGTCTTATGTTCATAACTGAAAGGCTGAGTTTGTGCCAACACAGTAATGAGGTATAGCAGGTAGGTTTAGTTCAGCTGGATCAGAAAGATGTGTATGATTAAATCCAAAGACAATGATTGACTTGATGACCAGCCACCATCTGCTAATGAGTTTTTCCTCTGGAAAAGTAGAAAACAAAAATGTTGCCCAAGATGGAACACTGCCATTTATCAGAGGGCAAAGGACCTCAATTCCAGTGAAATGGAATTTTTTTTAAAAGCAAGTTGACAGCATCCAGCTCTCAGCTGGCAATCAATGGATACAGAGGGAAATGAATTCAGTCTTTTGTTGGATTAACTGCTGGCCTTGTAAAACGGAAGCCACGGGGAAGCTGTGCCAAGTTTGGGGTCCACTAAATCAGTCAGTAGTTTCCAACGCTCAAGTCTCCCTGACAATGGCTGTGTGGGACAGCAGGACAAATGGGGGCTGCTGGCTGAAGCCTATCTGGTGAGATGCAGCTCAGTCAGGTGCCCACGCCAGCTTGCTTCTCCTATGCCCAAGACAGAGTGGAACTTTTCTGACTGAACTAAATCCTCCAAGCCTCATTAAATCACGCCTTAGTACCACATTGTTCGGTCATCGCAGCTCCCCGTGTTGTATGTCAAACCTGTCCCCTCACCATCTCGGATAATAAAATGTTTTATGGTTTTGCTGGATGATTGCTCCGCGTCCCTTTTATTTTCAAAATGGCACATAATAAATACCCCCACAGAGGAAAGACTGATTTGATGGAAAACACTGCCCTGGGTAGAGCCAAAAGCAATCAGGCTAACCCAGAAAAGACAGCACAGCTGGTTGGGGTTCTGGAGCTGTGTTATTTGCAAATGTTTCCTCATCCATTCATGAAAAGCACAACTAGCAGGATGTGGCTCTACACCCCCAAATAAGTGGCCTGTGACAGACAGTCAGTCCAGCTGATTTGGTCAGTCCCAACCAGGCTGCAATGACCAACCCTCGATTCAGACAAAGACACCTTGTAGAAAGATCCAATGGACACATATATGCCATGATAAAGGAGAGATGACAGCTCCTGGTCACCTCAGGAGGGTCAGGGAGCACCTTGTCATTCTCAGTACATCTGTACCTTCCCCCTGAAGGCTAATCCTATGAGTCCCATCATTTTATTGTCTAATGGTGTAACAGCCATTCCTCCTGAAAAAGTTCAATTTATCTTTTAAAGGAGGAACCTGTTATCTACAATCAAGAACATGTGGAGTGCTGATTCGAGTTCAGTCTGATATTTTGATATCTCAATTCAATTATTTTAATAATACATAGATATGTGTTTCAATCCAACTTAGTTCAGCCAACTCTTAAAAAATGAAACTTTGATGCCTTTTTGTAAAAATTAGCATTTCACTTTGGTTTTAGGTTCTGAAATTGGTGTGATATATTCCTTTTTGGCTTTGAAGATTTTGCTAAGTGCTTTGTTATAGTCAGGCTCATTTTCTGGGATGTCACCATGCTTGTGAATTGCGTCCTCAATAACATGATCACTGCCAGTAGATTCTGCATGCAGTTGAGCCAAAAGTTAGCATTTCTCCCAATTTAAAGGTGACAAATAGATATCTCTAGCTTTGTTTATTAAACTCAAGTGTATTTAAATAATTCCTTTTTTGCTTATTATTATTTAGAACTTTAAGATAACTTGGAGACATATGGGTTAGCCAAAGAACTGTCTGTTTTGCTTCCTAGCATAAAACGTAAACGTCAAACATCTGTGAAGGGTGAACAGGTACATTTATTCGTGGTCACTAATGGCCATCTTTAATCAATGACACCATCTTTTTAAGGAAACAGATGAGTCGAGTTTGTCTTGTAAGTAGGAGATAATTCATTAATGAGGTTATTGCTCTTCCCAGCCAGGACATTAGCCAGCAACTAGTAAAATGGACTTTCTTTGCCAAGGTCCTATCAGTCAAATGAAAGCAAAAAGTCAAAAGTCTTATCTCCAATATAAAAACTTTCTTCAGAGTAAAGAGGTTTGTCTCAAGTAAAACCACTCAGGGTCGGCACAATGGAGAAGAGGTGGGAGCACAACTTTATCTAGAGAGGATCAGTACCATCAGCCAGGTTATCTGTAGTCAGCATCACATGCCCCATGTGCTATTGGGTACACAGGACAGTGTACACCAACCAGCTACCACTTCAATGGAGAGGTAATCATACCACCCCAGGAGGCTTTCAAGAAATTAAAAGTAAGCAGTCATAGTTGCATAATTTTCCCAGACTCTGCCCCATAATAGGAAAGCAAGAGAGAAGCCTGGAGATCCCCAAGACATCGGAGGCCTTGCAAGCCTCCCTTCTGATGTTGTCACCTCCCCAGGTGTTGAGAGGGAAGGGATGTTCCATGCTGTGACTCTAAGATGCGTTCCTCAAACTTTTTTTTTTTTTTAGTGAGGAAGATTAGCCCTGAGCTAACAACTGTTGCCAATCCTCCTCTTTTTGCTGAAAAAGACCAGCCCTGGGCTAACATCCGTGCCCATCTTCCTCTACTTTATATGTGGGACAACTGCCACAGCATGGCTTGACAAGCAGTGTGCAGGTCCACCCCTGGGATCCAAACCTGCAAACCCTGGGCCACCGAAGCAGAGCACATGAACCCAACCACTACGCCACCAGGCCAGCCCCCAAACTTTTTTAATATACACCCCAGCCATAAACATTTCTGAGCACACACTCCTCATAAGTTTACATTTTTTATTCATTTGTAAATTAAATTAAATGCATATACAACTATATTACTATATCATGTGCATTTTAAAACTTATACATAAAATAGACATTTTATAAGAATGAGATAAAACATAAATAACGGGACTCCTGTTTCTGATGACAGACAGACTAGCTATCTCGATCTATCCTTTCTCGTGAAAACAACCAAAGGTGCTAAGTATATATTTCCTTAAATCTATGTAAATGTGATGATGAACCGACAAGAAAGTAATAAATTTTCAGAAGCCGAAAACTAACTGAAAGATGGAACCCAGGAAAGTAAATAGAGCATGGAGGCAGCTTCCACCTGAGGGCATTTGCTTAATCTGGTGATTTTAAGCTTCGGCTTTCACAGCCTTATGAATGGAAGGGTACAGGAGAGAACGACTAAGCCCTCTCCAAATGTGGAGAGTTGGATGGGAGACCCCACTTATAAAGCTGGGACCCCAAAAGGCTACACTCTCCAGGTAGGGGTAAACTCACCTCTCCCCTCAGGAGACAGCAGAGGAATCTGTCTGTTTTAAACCTTAACATGAGGTAGAGAAGAAAAGAAAAGTCCTTTGAGAATTTGTAACCAGCAGTTGACCCTCACACAGCTTTTCAGTCCAAGTTCACTGAACCTTAAGCCAAGACTTCAGTGTAAAGTGGTCCTAGGCAGGTAGTATCTCAGGTGTCTGGTAAAAACAGACCAAGGAGTCTCTGGAATAACCCACCTTCAACACAAGCCTTAAAGAATTCCAATTGACAGAATTCTAAAAAATAGGATATTATGGCAAAAAGATCAGAAAATGCACAAGGAAACAAGACATTCAGAGAAAAAGCCTACAGGAATAATTATTGACAGAATCAGTCTTGGAAAAATGTGAAATACTAGAATAATCAGACACAGACTACAAAATAAAAATATATAATATGTCTAAAGAAATAAAAGAAGGATTGAAAACATGTGTAAAAGATAGAAAACTAAGTGAGCAAACTTATTGGGGGAAAATGTTTAAAATGTAGAACTTTTAGAAATGAAAATTACATTTGAAAGTAAAAATCAATGAAAAAAATCAATTGAAAGTGGAAAGCTTTAACAGCAGATAGCTAATAACATAATTATATATATAATTTATATATAATAGATAATAATATAATTAATAATGAAGAAATCTTTAGAAATTATATGAATTTCAGCCCAGAAAGACAAAAAAAAAATTGGAAAATGCATGAGAATTTAAAAGCCAGAGAAGATAGAATGAAGTGGTCTGTCATATGTCCAATCAGAGTTGCAGAAGAAAAGAGTGAATGAAGAGAAAATAATCAAGACAAAATAGCTAAGAATTTTCCAGAGTTGAAAGACAGCAAGATGGCGGTGTAGGCAGACCCTGAGCTCATCTCCTCCTGTGGACACAGCCAATTTACAACTACTCGTGGAAAAATTACCCCTGAGACAGAACTGAAAACTGGATAAGAGGAACTCCTGCAACAACAGACAATCCTAACTGGGGTAGAAGAGGCAGAGACTCCCTTCCGGAGAGGAAAAACGCCGCCTTCACAAGCCGCCAGCTTCACGGCCGCCGGGAGCAGCTCACAGGTACGCAGCCTCCCTGGAGGCGCGGGGCCCTGAGCCGGGGAGCGCCCAGCTGTGGGCATTTTGTGGACCCAGCACAATCGACACCAGCGGCATAATATCTGACTTTGCCTGCTACTAAAACATTGGGGAGCACCCCCAGAAAACCCGGTTCACAAAGAAACTAAAACTGGCTCTTAAAGGGCCCACGCACAAACTCACCCGTTCCAGAAAGCATCCTAAAATCACCAGAAAGAAAGGTGCACAGTGCTTTGGTGACAAGAGACTCACCTAATAGGCCCTGAGTGCATCTCGCTGAGGGGTGAGACCTCTCCAGGGACTGGGACATTGGCGGCGGCCATTGTTGTGGCCTGGTGTGAGCGTGCTGACACAGACGCCACTGGAGTTCTCCCTGAGGCCTGCTAACCCAGGGTCTGCTCCACCTGCTAGAGCACTGATTTAATCCAGCTCAGCCAGGGCAGGCAGCCCACCCTAGAGACTGGCCCCACCCAACAACAAGCCCTCAGGCAACCTGTGGGCCTGCATAGACTGGTGACTGGATTCTCTGCAGCCTGGCAACTGAGCCGACTTGAGCGGGCAGGGTGTGCACAAGGAGCGGGTGGAGAGTGTGGGGCAGTGGCGGAGTGTGTGGGGGCTCCTGCCGTGGAGAGACTGGGTCCGCTTGGGGAGGTTGGGGCACTCACACGGGGCAGGACTGTGTTGACTGTGTGTGTGGACCTGTGGGCAACAGGGCTTGTCAGCTGCAGAAGACTTGTGCTTCTCAAAGACCCACATAGGAGGTTTGCCCCACCTTCCAAAGCCTGAAACAATTGGGTGCTCCTGTGCCTGAGGCCAGCCCCACCCAGCTGCAATCCTCAGAGAGCTGACAAGAGACCCAATAGGCTAGAGGCTTACAGCAATTGTAAGGCCCTGAGCCTAACAACCTGCCACGCTGGGGGCCTACTCAGTTAAAAGAAATACTGCAACACAAATGTGGTATTAGAACTTACAGCCAACTGTGCTGGGGCTCCCCACACCTGATAAAGAGACTGAAGGGCCCACAACAACTACAAGCAGCTGAGCATTACAACAGCTGGCCAGGAACATAACTCAGCCTCCCTGGGCACCTATAGGGAGAGCTAACAGGCCACAATAGAGGGACACACGTAGCCCACATAGGGGCCACCCCTGGAATATTGAGAACAGAGGGAAGCACACTGGAAGCCTCCTAAGGCATCACTTACATAAGGTCACCTATCCAAGAGCAGGAGACGTAGCTGACCTACCCAATACGTAGACACAAGCACAGGGAAAGAGGCAAAATGAGGAGGCAAAAGAATACATTCCAAGTAAGGGAACAGGACAAAACCCCAGAAAAGGAACTAAGTGAAACAGAAATGAGCAACCTACCTGACAGAGAGTTCAAACTAAGAGTGTTAAGGATGCTCACTGATCTGGGGAGAAGAATAGATGAACTCAGTGAGAATGTCAACAAAGAAATGGAAGATATAAAAAAGAACCAATCAGAAATGACGAATACAATACTGGAAATGAAAAATTCATTAGAGGGACTCAAAAGCAGAGTAGAGGATACAGAAGAACGGATCTGTGAGCTGGAAGAAAGACTAGAAGAAATTACCCAAGCTGAACAGGTAAAAGAGAAAAGAATTAAAAAGAGTGAGGACAGTCTAAGGGACCTCTGGGACAACATCAAGCGCACTAACATCCATGTTATAGGTGTCCCGGAAGGAGAAGAGCGAGACAAGGGGGCAGAGAATCTATTTCAAGAAATAATAGGTGAAAACTTCCCTAACCTAAGGAAGGAAACAGACATCCAGGTACAGGAAGCACAGAGAGCCCCAAACAAGATAAACCCAAAGAGGCCCACACCAAGACACATCATAATCAAAATGTCCAGAATCAAAGATAAAGAGAGAATCCTAAAAGCCGCAAGAGAATGTCAAGTTACATACAAAGGAAACCCCATAAGGCTGTCAGCTGACTTAGCAGAAATCTTACAGGCTAGAAAAGAATGGCACGATATATTTAAAGTGCTAAAAGGAAAAAACTTACAGCCAAGAATACTCTACCCAGCAAGGTTATAATTCAAAATGGAAGGAGAGATCAAAATTTTCCCAGATAAGCAAAAATTAAAGGAGTTTGTCACCAAGAAACCAGTGCTACAAGAAATGTTAAAGGGACTGATTTAAGGGGAAAAGAGAAGACCACAAATAGGAAAAATTATCTATTTCCATGATTAGAACGTAATGGATACAAATGCACAAAAAAGAGGTTAGATATGATATCAAAAACATAAAAGGAGGGAGGAGGGGAGTTAAAGAGTACAGCTTTCAGACAGAGGTCAAACTAAAGTGACCATCAATTCTGTATAGAAGAAGTAAGGAACAGAGAAGGACTACTAAAACACTGAGGGGGAAAAAAAAAAAAGTTAAAAAATGGCAGTAAGTACATAGTTATCAATAGCTACTTTAAACGTCAATGGACTAAATGCTCCAATTAAAAGGCATAGGGTGGCTGACTGGATAAAAAACAAGACCCATATATATGCTGCATACAAGAGACACACTTCAGACCTAAAGACACTCACAAACTGAAAGTGAAGGGATGGAAAAAGATACTCCATGCAAATGGCAATGAAAAGAAAGCTGGGGTAGCAGTACTCATATCAGACAAAATAGACTTTAAAACAAAAACTGTAAAAAGAGACAAAGAAGGGCATTACATAATGATCAAGGGAACAATCCAACAAGAGGATATAACACTTGTAAATATCTACGCACCCAATATAGGTGCACCTAAATATATAAAGCAATTATTAACAGACATAAAAACAGAAATAGACAGTAACACAATAATAGTAGGGGACTTTAACACTCCACTTACACCAACGGATAGATCATCCAAACAGAAGATCAATAAGGAAACATTGGCCTTAAACGACACACTAGAACAGATGGACCTAGTAGATATATACAGAGCATTCCATCCAAAAACCGAAGAATACATGTTCTTTTCAAATGCACATGGAACATTCTCCAGGATTGATCACATATTAGGCCACAAAACAAGTCTCCATAAATTTAAGAAGAATGAAATAATACCAAGCATCTTTTCTGACCACAACGGTATGAAACTAGAAATCAACTATAGGAAGAAAATCAGAAAAGCCATAAATACATGGAGATTAAACAAAATGCTACTGAACAACGACTGGGTTAACAAAGAAATCAAAGAAGAAATCAAAAAATACCTGGAGACAAATGAAAATGAAAATACTACATGCCAGAATTTATGGGATACAGCAAAAGCGGTTCTAAGAGGGAAGTATATAGCGATACAGGCCTAACTCAACAAACAAGAAAAATCTCAAATAAACAATCTAACAATGCACCTAAAGGAACTGGAAAAAGAAGAACAAACAAAGCCCAAACTCAGTAGAAGAAGGGAAATAATAAAAATCAGAGCAGAAATAAATGAAATAGAGACCAAAAAAACAATAGAAAAAATTAATAAAACCAAGAGCTGGTTCTTTGAAAAGATCAACAAAATAGACAAACCTTTAGCTAGACTCACCAAGAAAAAAAGAGAGAAGGCACAAATAAGTAAAATCAGAAATGAAAGAGGAGAGGTTACAACAGACACCTCAGAAATACAAAAGATTATAAGAGAATACTATGAAAAGCTATATACCAACCAATTCGACAATCTGGAAGAAATGGATAAATTCTTAGAATCATACAACCTTCCAGAACTGGATCAAGAAGAAGTAGAGAATTTGAATAGACCAATCACCAGAAAGGAGATCGAAACAGTAATCAAAAACCTCCCCAAAAATAAAAGTCCAGGACCAGACGGCTTTCCTGGTGAATTCTACCAAACATTCAAAGAAGACTTAATACCTATCCTTCTCAAACTCTTCCAAAAAATTGAGGAGGGGGGAAGCTCCCTAACTCATTCTACGAAGCTGACATTACCCTGATACCAAAACCAGACAAGGACAACATGAAAAAAGAAAATTACAGGCCAATATCACTGATGAACATCGATGCGAAAATCCTCAACAAAATACTAGCAAATCGCATACAACAATACGTTAAAAAGATTATACACCATGATCAAGTGGGATTTATTCCAGGTATGCAGGGATGGTTTAACATTCGCAAATCAATCAACGTAATACACCACATTAATAAAATGAAGAACAAAAATCACATGATCATCTCAATAGATGCAGAGAAAGCATTTGACAAGATACAGCACCCATTTATGATAAAAACTCTGAATAAAATGGGTATAGAAGGAAAGTACCTCAACATAATAAAGACCGTATATGAGAAACCCACAGCTAATATCACCCTCAATGTTGAAAAACTGAAAGCTATCCCTCTAAGAACAGGAACCAGACAAGGATGCCCACTCTCACCACTCCTATTTAACATAGTATTGGAAGTCCTAGCCAGAGCAATCAGGCAAGAGAAAGAAATAAAAGGGATCCAAATTGGAAAGGAAGACGTGAAACTGTCACTATTTGCAGATGACATGATTTTGTATATAGAAAACCCTAAAGAATCCACCAGAAAACTTTTAGAAGTAATAAACGAATATGGTAAAGTTGCAGGATACAAAATCAACATACAAAAATCAGTTGCATTTCTGTACACTAACAACGAAGTAGCAGAAAGAGAAATTAAGAATACCATCCCATTTACAATTGCAACAAAAAGAATAAAATACCTAGGAATAAACTTAACCAAAGAGGTGAAAGATCTGTACACCGAAAACTATAAAACATTTCTGAAAGAAATTGAAGAAGACACAAAGAAATGGAAAGATATTCCGTGCTCTTGGATTGGAAGAATTAACATAGTTAAGATGTCCATACTTCCTAAAGCCATCTATAGATTCAATGCAATCCCTATCAAAGTTCCAACAACATTATTCACAGAAATAGAACAAAGAATCCTAAAATTTATATGGAACAACAAAAGACCCCGAATAGCTAAAGGAATCCTGAGAAAAAAGAACAAAGCTGGAGGTATCACACTCCCTGATTTCAAAATATACTACAAAGCTATAGGAACCAAAACAGCATGGTACTGGCACAAAAACAGACACACAGATCAATGGAATAGAATCGAAAGCCCAGAAATATACCCACACATCTATGGACAGCTAATCTTTGACAAAGGAGCCAAGAACATACAATGGGGAAAAGAAAGTCTCTTCAACAAATGGTGTTGGGAAAACTGGATAGCCACATGCAAAAAAATGAAAGTAGAACCTTACCTTACACCATGCACAAAAATTAACTCCAAATGGATTAAAGTCTTGAATGTAAGACCTGAAACTATGAAACTTCTAGAAGAAAACATAGGCAGTACGCTCTTCCACATCGGCCTTAGCAACATCTTTTCAAACACCACATCTGACCGGGCAAGAGAACCAATAGAAAAAATAAACAAATGGGACTACATCAAACTAAAAAGCTTCTGCACAGCAAAGGAAACCATCAACAAAACAAAAAGACAACCTAACAATTGGGAGAAGATATTTGCAAACCACACATCTGATAAGGGCTTAATCTCCAAAATATATAAAGAACGCATGCATCTCAACAACAAAAAAACTACCAACCCAATTAAAAAATGGGCAAAAGACCTGAACAGACATTTCTCCAAAGAAGATATACAGATGGCCAACAGACACATGAAAAGATGTTCAAAATCACTAACTATCAGGGAAATGCAAATCAAAACTACAATGAGATATCACCTCACGCCCGTCAGAATGGCTATAATTAACAAGACAGGAAACAACATGTGTTGGAGAGGATGTGGAGAGAAGGGAACTCTCATACACTGCTGGTGGGAGTGCAAACTGGTGCAGCCACTATGGAAAACAGTATGGAGATTCCTCAAAAAATCAAGGATAGAACTACCATGTGATCCAGCTATTCCACTGTTGGGTATTTATCCAAAGAACTTGAAAACACCAATTTGCAAAGGTACATGCACCCCTGTGTTCATTGCAGCGTTATTCACAATAGCCAAGACTTGGAAGCAACCTAAGTGCCCATCAAGGGACGAATGGATAAAGAAGATGTGGTATATATGCACAATGGAATACTACTCAGCCATAAGAAACGATGAAATCCAGGCATTTGTGACAACATGGATGGACATTGAGGGTATAATGCAAAGTGAAATAAGTCAGAGGGAGAAGGTCAAATACCGTATGATTTCCTTCATTAAGTAGTAGATAATAACAACAATAAACAAACACATAGGGACAGAGATTGGATTGGTGGTTACCAGAGGGGAAGGGGAGAGGGAGGAGGGTGAAAGGGATAATTCGGTACACGAGTGTGGTGATGGGTTGTAATTAGTATTTTGGTGGTGAACATGATGTAGTCCATGCAGAAATAGAAGTATAATGATGTACACCTGAAATTTTTACAATGTTATAAACCAATGTTACTGCAATAAACAAAAAATTAAAAAAAAAAAAAAAAAAGAAAGCAGCCTGAGGTTCATGATATCTAAGGACTCGCAAGCAGCAGGGTAAATCAAAAAAAAAAAAAAAAATCCACAACTAGACACATCATAGTGAAATTGCAGAACACCAAAAAACAGAGATGAAAGAATAGATATGTTGCCTACAAAGGAACAACTATTAGACAGACAAGCTGACTTCTCAACAGGAGTCAGAGGAAAACAGGATGATAGCACAATGTGCTAAAAGGAAATAACAGGAAACCTAGAATTGTATACTCAGCAAAAATATCTTTTAAGGCAAAGGTAAAATTTTCAGACCAAAAAAAAAAGTAAAAAAGAATGTGCCACAATAGACCTTCACTAAAATAAATCCTACAGGATGTACTTCAATTAGAAAAAAAAAAAAAAATTATCTTGAATGAAATATCTTAGGTGGAAGAAAAAAATGATGAAAAAACAAGATAGTAAATACATGGTTAACTCTAAATACACACTACATAAAATACATAAAGGGAGCCTGGGTTCCTGGTATTTTATAGCACTTTGGTCTTTGATCACCTACGTGGGAAGTTTTTTCCCCAAAGTACTATGTGTGTGGTGGCAGGGGAGGGGGGATGTTAAGATATAATGATATACAGTAAAATGCACACATCTTAAATATTCAATGCAGCAAACTTTGACAATTGTATACAACCATGTAACCACCACCCAAACAAGATAGACTATTTTCCTCACCTCAGAAAGTTCCCTCATGCCTCTTCTCAGTCAATTCTCCTCCCTCAGAGGCAACCACTCTTCTGATTTCTATAACCCTGGATTAGTATTGCCTGAACTTCATATAAACGGAATTATATGAATTATTCTTTTGTGTTTAGATTCTGTTGTTCAACATAATGTTTTTGTAATTCATCCATGTTGTGTATCAGTAGGATGTCCTTTTCATTGCTGAGTTTTATTCTTAGTGCAGTGAGTGGATTCTGACTCCTAGTGACCCCATGCACAGCAGAGCGGAACCCTGCCCAGTCTTTTTGTGCCATCCTCTCACCTTCCAGCACTATATCAGACAATGCTCCACTGCTATTCACAGGCCAATTTTTTTGGAAGTGGGTGGCCAAGTCCTCCTTCCTAGTCTGTCTTAGTCTGAAAGCTCTGCTAGAACCTGTCCACCATGGGTGACCCTGCTGCTATTTGAAATACCAGTGGCATAGTTTTCAGCAAAACAGTGATAGAAAGCCACCATAGTATGACAACCGACAGATGGGTGGTGTGGTTCCCTGACTGGGAAATGAACCCAGGCTCAGGTGGTGAGAGCACCAAATCTTAACTTCCGGACCACCAGGGCTGACTTATTGCTGAGTAATATCACATACATGAATATAAAAACAACTTTTTTATCTCTTCTCCTGTTGGTGGATATTTGGGTTATTTCCAGTTTAGGATTATTATATGTAAGGCTTCTATGAACATTCTCGTATAAGATTTTTGGGAACACACATTTTCTCTTGGGTAAATACGTAGAAATGGAATTCCTGTGGCACATGATAAGTGTAAGTCTGCGTATATGTAACTGCCAGTTTTCCAAAATGATTACACTGCTACCAGCAATGTATGAGAATTCCAGATGCTCCAACACTTGATATTGTCAGTTCTTTTTTTATTATTTTAGCCATTCTAGTGGGTGGCTTCAATTTTCCTTTCCCTGATGACTAATGAGGTAGAGAACATTTTCATGAGCTTATTAGCTATTGATATGTCTTTTTTTGTGAAATATCTGTTCAAGTATTTTGTCCACTTTTATTGGACTGTTTCTCTTTTTATTGTTAATTGGTAGTAGTTCTTTGTATGTTCTAAGTATGAGTATTTTTGTCAGATATAGGCAGTCTGATGAATAGAAATTTTTAATTTTGATGAAGTCAGAATCAGTGTGTTTTTGTGTCCTATCAAGAAACCTTAGCCTACTCAAGGTCACAAGGATATTTTCCTGTTTTCTTCTGGGAACTTTATGGTTGTTTTAAGTATATGACCCATTGCAAATTAATGTTTGTGGATGACGTGAGGATGGGGTTTTTCATACAAATATCCAGTCATTCCAATACCATTTGTTGAAAACACTTTCCTTTCCCCATTGAAATGCATCAATGCCTTTATCAAAAATCAAATGACTGTACATATGTGGATCTATTTCTGGACTTTATTCTATTTCATTGATCTATTTGTCTATTCTTACACTAATATAATACTATCCTTGTATTAATATTAAACTGTCTTGATTATTGCAGTGTCATAATAAGTCTTGAAACCATGTGCATAAATCCTCCAACTTTGTTTTTCTTTTCCAATATTGTTTTTGCCCTTGTAAATCCTGTGCATTTCCATAAAAATTATTGATTCATCTTGGCAACTATCTGCTGAGATTTGGATTGAGAATTCATTGAGTCAATAGGTCAATTTGGGGAGAATGGATATCTTAACACTATTTAGTCATCCAACCTACTAACATTCTACCTGGACTTTGTTTAAGCCATATCTATTCATTTAAGTTTTTGTCATTCAGTCAAAAGTAACTCTAACTACTACATCAATAAAGGAATAGAGATAGAGTGTCTAATTTCCAGATCATAAAGGGGGGAAATGAAAAAAAATTTAATTACTCAATTCAAAGAGAGAGAGAGAGAGAAGGAAGGATGGGAGAAAGGAAGGCAGGAAGGAAGGAAGGACAGATGGAAGGAAAGAAGGAAGAGTTTAGAGAAAAATAATCATCATTGAAAGCATAGAAAAGATGGTTAAAATAAATCCAAATAATAGCCATTTTAATAAGTATGGATGGGCAGCCAGGATAACAAACTAGAATGTTCTGCTGGCTCCCTCCACCAAAAATAATCACAGAGAAACTATAGAAGGAAGAGGGGAAAATGGATTTCAGAAACTAACCAAAAAATAAGAGAAAACTCTGGAAAGACAGAATTATGACTTGAGTTGGTGTCAGAGGGTAGGTGGGAAGGTAAGTGATGGTAGCCTGGGGCTGGGAGCAGCCCGAGATAGAAGTAAAGTATAGATTGCTGGAAAGATTTTAAAATTATACCCTTGCCTCCTCCCCACAACCTCCTTGAGATACTCTTTGCTTGTCCTTTCACTGTAGAAATCAGTGGAAACAACCCACACTGCAAGTTCAGTTGTCCAAGAGGGAAAATCAGGGAAGTGCACATGCGCTGCCAGGGGAATTAGTTGAGGAAAACAGGGGCTAACTGACCATCCACCCTTAATTCCTCTACAACTTGCCTTCCAAAGCCCCAGAACTGGGGGATAACAACCTGTGAACGCTGCCTCTTCCCAGTGTAGCTTTTCCCTATGGATTTAAAATGAAACAGCGACCACAGTCGTTGCCCAGCACAATGGCAGGAAACCAGAGGGGTCATAAGTGACTTGTGGAGCTTGGACTCTCCTCACAGGCTGGCCCCCTCCCCTCTTTTTAAATTCAACAGAACTGAAAGATTGGAGCCTGACCTTCAGCCCCTTTCCAGTATACACTCCTGGACTCTCAAAGAGTACAACTACCTCAAAAGAAATTCAACAAACTGGACTGTGTATATCCGCTGGAGTGGAATTATTAGATCTAATTTAAAAGAAGCTCAATGAATATATTAAGGAGATAAAGGAAGATATTAGAACAAGAATAAGAATCCATTTTTAAAAAGAGGAAATATTATACATAAAATATAAAAATTGAAATGAACAAGATTATAATAAAAATAGAATTGATAGAACTAAAGAAAGAATTATGAACATGTGAACTGGAAGCTCATATTGAGGAACTCTCAAGGAGGCAACTGTCAAGAATGCAGAGATAAAAACGTATAAAAGGAAAACCAAGAGATATGGACAATAGAAATAGAGTTACCAACATACAGGTAATAGGAATTACAAGAAGGAAGAATTCAAATGAGAAAGAGAAAACATTTTAAGAATAACGGAGACAAAGTTCCCCAAAATAACTCAGATTGAAAGAACTCATAACGCAACAAATAGGAGAGAGAAGAAAAAATCCACATATTTTAGAGAAATGTAAGAATATTAAAGATAAAAAGAAAATTCTACAAGCTTCCAGAGAGAAATAAAAGATCACCTCTAAAGATACAAGAATAAACCAAAATGAGCTATCACCTCATACCTGTTAAAATGGCTGTCATCAAAAAGATAAGACATAAGTGTTGACGAGGATATGGACAAATAGGAACACTTGTGCAGTGTTGGTGGGAATGTAAATTGATACAGACATTATGGAAAACAGTATGTCAATTCCTCAAAAAATTAAAAATACATTACCAGATGATCCAGCAATCCCACTTCTGGGTATATATCCAAAGGAAATAAAAACAGGATCTGGAAGATATATCTGCTCTCCCAAGTTTATTGCAGCATTATTCATAATAGCCAGGATATGGAAATCACCTGAGTGTCTGTCAATGGATGAATGAATAAAGAAGATGTGGTATATATATATATGTATATGTATATATATATGTATATATACATATATACAATGGGATATAATTCAGCTATCAGAAAGAAGGAAATTCTGCCACAGATTCCTATATAATCCTACGTAGATGGACCTTGAGGGCATTATGCTAAGTTAAATAAGTCAGACAGAGAAAGACAAATACTGTCTGATATCACTTATATGTGGAATCTGAGAAAGCCAAACTCATAGAAACAGAGAGTAAAATGGTGGTTACCAGGGGCTATGGGGTGGGGGAAACAGAGAGATGTTGGTAAATGGTACAAACTTCCAGTTTAAGATAAATAAGTTATGGGGATCTAATGTACAGCATGATCATTATAGTTAATAATATTGTGTTATGTTCTTGAAAATTGCTAAGAGTAGATCTTAAATGTTGTCACCACAAAAAAGAAATGGGAACTATGTGACATGATGGAAGTGTTAGCTAATGCTTTGGTAGTAATCATTTTGCAATATATAAGTGCATCAAATAAATACATTGTACACCTTAAACTTACACAATGTTATATGTCAATTATATCTCAATAAAGCTGGAATAAAAAAAGAAACAAAAATCAGATTGACATCAGACTTCCCAACCATAACACAGGATGCAAGAAGATGATGGAACAATATTTTGAAGTATTTAAGTAAAAGAAATTTGAAGCTATGATTTAAAATATATAGCCAGCTAATTATTTAACTATGAAGAAGTAATAAAAGTATTTTCATACATAAATGACCTTGAAGTTTTGCCACACAAAGACCCATATTTGGGGGAAAATACCTAAATAATTGAAGAAAAGACTCTAGGAGATGTTGCACCTGATATGAAAACTAAGAGTCATTAAATACTTTGGTGAAATGTATTGTCGTCTTAAAAAAAAAAAAAAAAAGACAGAGAAAAGGGCCATGACCAAACAAAAGAAAAAGGAATGTGTATCCATAGTATCTAGAACTAAAATCCTAGACAACTTCAACAAGATGAGAGGGAGGGGTTGGACACAAAGGAGGTATGAGAGCATGCATAGCACTTGCAGTGTTAAGAAGATATAAATATTAATTAGTTCAAGAAATCAGAGATAAATAAATATCAGTATGAGTTTTTAAGTTAAGGAAAGCAACCATATGAAAAAAATAGAATATATAATACTAGACCAATAGAAGAAAACTCAAGCCATACAATGAAAAGAAAGGAGAAAAATTAAGCAGAAAGAAAGCACATGCTATGGAAAACATGAAATAATTTGGTAGAAATGAGTTCGAATATAATAATAATTAAAATAAATATCAACATGTTAAACTCATAAATTAGATAATAAAGACCTTTGATTGGATTTAAAAACAAAATAAAACAAAAAACATAATGTTAGAATATGTAGCCAAAAGCAACATCTAAAATGCTCATGGAAGGGCAGAAAATAAAGGATAGATGGGACACATACGAACTAAAACAAAGCTAAGTAGTAGTCTTAATATCCAACAATGTAGATTATACAGCAAATATGTATATATAATAAATGGCAAAAGTGGTAATATATACAAGAAAAAACATCAATAATAAACATATTTGCAGCTAACAATATGTCTCAAAATACATTAAGCTAAAACTGATAAAACCGCAAACAGAAATAAGTAAATCACCAATTGTAGTTGGAAATGTAACTTATCCTTCTCAGAAACCATTAAGTCAAGCAGTCAAGGGGCATTGAAGATATGAACCACGTAATGAATGTTTGATCTCAGAGAATATGCACTTCTACAAGCATAGACCATGTATTAGGTCATTAAAAAAAATTCAAAACCGCTAAATGATCAATATCTTAAAACTGGGTAATGTAATAAAATTAGAAATTAATTGTAAAGTGTGACTTTTTAAAAAATTCTGTGTATTTGGAAACTAAATAACATTATAGGCATACCTCAGAGACATTGCAGACTTGGTTACACTCCACCACAATAAAGAGAATATCAGAATAAAGTGGGTCACATGAATTCTTTGGTTTCCCAGTGCATATAAAAGTTATGTTTACACTATACTGTAGCCTATTAGGTGTGCAAAAGCATTATGTCTAAGAAAACAATGTACAGATCTTAATTTAAAAATATTGCTAAAGAATGCTAACCACCATCTGAGCCTTCAGCAAGTCATAATCTTATTGCTGGTAGAAGGTCTCGTAAAAAGTGCAATATCTGTGAAGTGCAATAAAGCAAAGCACAATACAATGAGGTGTGCCTGTATTAATAAATAATTCTTGAGTTACAAAAAAAAGCAGAAATAAGGGAAATAAAAAAATTACAATGAAAACACTATGCATCAAAAATGTGGAATATACGAGGTACTTAATTATAGCTTTAAAATGCATGACATGATGGAGGTGTTAGCTAATGCTGTGGTGGTAAGCATCTTGCAATATACATGTATCAAGTTAACATTATACACCTTAAACTTCCACAATATTACATGTGAATTGTATCTCAATAAAGCTGTAGAAAAAAAGAAAATAAGAAAGATTAAAAATAAACAAGCATTCAAATGAGGAAAATGGGATAAAAGCAACATAACAAACCCCAAGAATCAAGAAGCGAAAAAAAAAATGCAAAAATCAATGAAACAGACTGAAAAATAGTAGTGATGATTAAAGCTGGTTCACTTAAAAGATTAGTAAAACAGGCAAACCTCTGATGAAATTACTCTAAAGAAAGATTTTTAAAATTCAAATAAAAAGATACAGAGAGAAAAGAGGAAATAACTAGAGAGATTTCTAAAATAATGAGAGCATCATAAATAACTAATTGTTAATAAATTTGACAACTTGATGAAATGGATAAATTTCTAAAGAATATGAAATGCAGGGACCGGCCCCATGGCCTGGTGGTTGGGTTGGCATGCTCCCCTTTGGCAGCCCAGGTTCACAGGTTCAGATCCCAGGCATGGACCTACACCACTCATCAGCCATGCTGAGGCAGCAACCCACATGCAAAGTGGAGGAGGATTAGCACAGAAGTTAGCTCAGGGCAAATCTTCCTCAAGCAAAAAGAGTAAGATTAGCAACAGATGTTAGCTCAGGGTGAATCTTCCTCAGCAAAAAAAAAAAAAAAGAATATGAAATGCAATATGTGGTGCCACAGGAAATAGATAACTTGAATGGACAATAAATACTAAATACATTGAAATGTTCAAAGATCTACCCTCTCAAGAAAAAAAATGATTTTGTAGGTGAGTTTTACTAAACTTTCAAAGTGCTAATTTTTTACTTATACAAATTGTTCCAGAGAAAAGAAAAAGGACAAAAGCTACCCAGCTTATTTTAAGCAACTAGCAAAATCTTGATTCTCAGAGCAGATGAGCATAATAAAAGAAAAAATCATATAATATTTTACTTATGAACATAAATGTAAAAAAGTAAGCTAATCTAGTCCAATAGTGTATTACAAATAATAACACAACAATTTCAAGTAAGATCTATCCCAGGAACACAAGAATGGTTCAACATCAGAATAAAAAATATCTATCAATGTAATTCAACACATTAATAAACATTATCTCAATGCAGGAAAAGCCTTTGATAAAATATAACATCCATTCATATCTTTAAAAAAGCTTAGCGTAAAAGGAATAGAAAGAAACTTACTTTATTGGATAAAGTTTATATACCAAAACCTGTAGTTAACAATATGCTTAATGAAGAAATTTGAGATGCATTCCCTTTAGAGTTGAAAACAATACAAAGATTCTGAGAATCCCCACTACTTTTAACATAACTCGAGTTTTGCCCTATACTGTTAGAGGAAAAAAGAGTATGGTTAAGAATTGGATGGCAAAAGATAACACCTCTGTTATCTGCAGATAATATGGCCATCTATCTAGAAAACCTAACATGATCAACAGACAAAAAATGTTGGGGCAGAGGGACTAATTAGGGAGTACAGTTAGATTGCAAGATACAAGTTCAATCTGCAAAAAGAAATAGCCCAAAAAAATCCATACACAAAAGCAACAAAAATTCAAGTTCCATGAATTAATTTAATCAGAAATACACAAGAGCTCTATGGTAAAATATTTAAGCTCTAATAAAAGAAACAGAAGATGGTCTGAATAAATGGGAAGATGTTCCATGTTTTTGGATGAGAAAATATAATAAAGATGTCGATTTCCCTCCAAATTAATCTGTAAATTTAACACGATCTCAATCAAAATTTCATTTGGATTTTCTGAGACACTCAACAAACAATCTAAAACTTATGTGAAGAAATAAACATTTGTACATAGTTGACCTTGAAGAAGCAGTGGGGCATTTGACCTACCTGACATGACATTCTTTTTTTGTTGTTGTTAAGACTATTTTTTAGAGCAGTTTTAGGTTCACAGCAAAACGTACAGAGGGAAGGTACAGAGATTTCCCATATACTCCCTGCCCCCATACATACATAGGTTCCTCCCTCCATTATCAACATCCCCCACCAGAGTGGTACATTCATCACAATTGATGAATCTACATTGAAACATCATAATCCCCCAAAGTCCACAGTTGACATTAGGGTTCACTCTTGGTGTTGTGCATTTTATGGGTTTGGACACCTCCTACAATCAGTGGTCTCTTAGATTTGATGAAATAGACTATAAAGAACTACAGATCAACACATAATAAAAGACAAACAAAACTCAATTAAAAATGGGCAGATTATTTGAACAGGCACTTCACAGAAAAGAAAATCTGAATAGCCTATAAATACGTGGAAAACAATGTTCAACCTCATTAGTAACTGGAGAAATGCAAATTAAACCCATAATGAAATACCACTTCACACTTACCAGCATGGCAAATATTAAAGCTTTGATGATACCCAGTGCTAGAGAGAATGCAGAACTCTCTGCATAAACTCTGCTGCTGGGAGTGTAAATTTGTACAGTTTCTCTGGAGAACACTTTGGCTTTATCTAGCTTAAGATGCACATAACCTATGACTCAGCAATTCCAATCCAAGACTCACACTCAAGAGAAACTCTTACACATGTGCACAGGGGATATGTGCGCAGCATGTTAAAACAGTACTGTTTGTAACAGTAAAACCTAGAAACAACTCATTAGGATGGCTAAATAAATGTGGTGCTGCCTCACATGGGACATTATGCATCAGTGAAAATGAACAAATTACAGCTATACTCACTAACAAGGAATGATCTCATGAACATAACACTGAGCAAAAAAAGCAAGTTGCAGAATACATATAGTTGACTCCATTTGTAAACAATCAGAAACATGCAAAATTAAATAATACATTATTCAGACTGCACATAGACATTTTGAAGCCATAAAAAAGCAAGATAATCATAAACAAAATTCAGATAGTAGTTGCGTCTAAGAGTAGAGAGAAAGAGAAGGATCTAGTAAGCAGTGCCTCCAGGTTTTAGAGGTAATTAAAATATTCTACTTTTAAAATGGGGCTATGAGTACACCTATGTTTCTTATATTGTTATTCTTTTTACTCTACACATATTTTATAAATGTTCTTTTAGAATTTACTCAATATTTGATTTCTTACTTTAAAAAAAGACAAGGTCTCCATGTTTAACCAGTTTTTCTACTAGCATATTGTACAACCCTGTGAAAATCAATCATAAGTACATTTTACTCTCCAATGTCTCTGACAATGACTAAGTCACCAGGAAAAGGCTTAAGGCCCGTATACTCTTCCAAAGAAGCAGAAAAGTCTGTGTGCATACTTTAAATATTTTGTTAAAAATAGTACATATAGAAATATTTGGTGCTTAATGGGATAAGTGTTAGTTATCTAGAAAATTCACATATGTGGAAAGACTTGAATACTCATAATGACAGATGAATGAAGTGCTATAATATACCATATTTAAAATAAAATAATTATGAATAGAAGTTCTCATATTTTCTTTCCATACCCAATGCAAAGCACCTCCACTTTAAAGAACACTGCTCCAAAAAAAGATTTTAAGTATGAAATTACCTGGATCTCTTGATAACTTATTAATCCAGATCTCCTAATCCTACTCTCCTATCACAGTCCTTTACCCAGCCCAGAAGTCAACTTTTGACAATTACTTTTAGAAAAGAAATTTCCAGATGTTTGAAGTCATGGAACCCTTATTAAGGAAAAATTAAATCATGGGGGAAGGTTTTAAGAGTATAACTGAGCACCTGCTATGGTGCCAAGCTTCATGAAGAAATCTAGGGATGAAATAAAAGGCAAAACAGGGTCCCACACTTAGAAGCTTACAGTCTAGTGGGGGAGACAGTCCTTAATTAAAGAATCACTCAGATCAAGTTCAGTTACAATGGAGATCAGTGCTACCTGATGTTGTGAGAGTGGGAAATAGTAAGAAATGGCTCGTCAGTGATGACTGAGCTGAACAAGGAGGAAAGAGTAGGTGAGATCAAGGCATGTGTGTTGTGGGGGAAAGGAGGAGTGAGAGGTGATGGGAAGAAAACTCCAGGTAGAGACACCAAAGTGTGCAGAGAAACCAGATAGCAGAAACTGCATATGGTTTACAGTCAATAATCACACCAAGAAGAGACGTAAGGTTATAATAATAAATAAGTAAACAGTAGTTTGCTCAGGTGAGTAAACAGTGCATTAAATTATTGAATAAATGGCAGCTGTTTTCTTATCTAGACTTCCACAATCTAACTAATCTTTCTGTTGTGATTGACAATACTGGCACTACCCACATTCTGGTTTTAATTCAGGTTATGCTTGGGAACATGGGAATATTTTCAAGGTGAACTTGAAAGGTAAATGTAAAATGTAAAGACATTGAAAAAGGAAATAAGTGGATTTAAAAAATTATATTATCATACTTAACATCTGCAAGTAATTTCACTCAAGCACATAAAGCCTAACTGAATCTGTTCAACACTCTGTGGAAATACAGTCACCAGCTCATTCATCAAATATTTAGTGAACGCTCAGCATGTGCCAGACAATGTGATGGGTTGAAGGTATACACAGATGTAAGGATATGGCACCCCTTTCAAGGAACTTGCTGAATTAGTCGCTAAAGGGAGAGTCACGCGGAAAATTGAGGAGCAGGAAAATAACTCAGGCATTATTAGGGTTTGCTATATCCTTAAAGACTGGGAACAATAAAGAATGTAAGAGCAAACTACACACAGAAAAAAAGAAAGACTATGGGAAACGTGAGGAAAAACCAACAGATGTTGAAGAAAGAAAATGTAATCATGCTACACTGCTTGGCTCTGAAGAGTATAAAATCCTGATAATAATGTAATCACTTGCTAGAACTAAAAAATAACTCTATTTGAAGGATGGAAGGAAAAGGAGTGGGGAGTAGAGCATGAGAGGCAAATGATCATAGTCGACAGAGAATAAATAATATCTAAAGTTGATAAACCAATAAATAACAATAACAATGCAAAGAAACAGCTAAAAAAGTTAAAGTGGTCGCCTCGGAGGCGGGCTGAGAGATGCTCGGGAGGGGACAGTTTTTACCGCCTCCCACTATAAGCTCTTTTGCAGTCTTTGGGTTTCTTTCATCATGTCCATATATTACTTTCATCATTTTCAAGTGGATGCTATATTTAAAAGACACTATTACAAAGTAAATTCTATATAATCTTACCTGGTACAACATATAAATCATTAAATAAAACAACAAAAGTTGAGCATGGCTTTTTGAGGGAGATACGACGGGGACTAGAAGGAGTGTGGGTCCATAAAACGCTGTCACAAACTGCTCTTGGGCCCAGCCCGAGTGGGTCCCCAACTAGAGAAACAAGATGGGGTCATTTCCATTTTCACTGAGAGCCATGTTATTCCACTCTTCCATTTCATTCCTGTCTGGTGGGATTTTCACAGGCCCGAGGCTCTTGGCAGACTGCTCTGCTGCATTGCCATAATTGTGTGCCCATTCTGCTCATTTCTTAAACAACTCTGAGGGCATTTTCCAAACATGACACACAGAAGCAGGCATGGCAGAGAGGCTGGCAGGTGAAACCTGCCACTTACCTATCTTGCTGCTCATCTCCTCCTGAGAAATCACTATACATTCCAGTCCTATCTCCCACATTTAGCATAATAATAAACTCACCATAAAAAGAAAAATGTAGGCTTTTTTGGGAAAGTCACTGCACATGTTCAGTTGTTCTAGAAAGTTCTCTTGGGAGAGATTTGTTCTAAGGCCATTTTCTTCTTCAGGGAAAGGAAGGCAAAAATAGGCTAATTCTCAAAATGCTGACAGCCACCTCAGCCCCCTCCAGAGAGCACTGCAGTCACTCACCTTTCTGGGGGGGATGTGTACATTTAGAGTGAAGCCCTCTCCTGGATTCTATATATGAAATAAGCATTTACCTTTGGGTGATTCTGAAGTATCTATCACCCCACTCTCCTTCTCTCATCTATTCTGCTTCCTCCGGGCCCAGAAGCGTTAATGGAAAGCTATTGATCACGTTGAGTGAAACGCTGAAAAGCTTACTAAGAGTCAAGGGGACCCTGATATCAAGGGGCAGGAAAAGCATCCAGCCTTCCAACTCCATCAAGGATTTATTTTCAGAGAAAGGTGCTGTATATTGTCAAGGGCTACTTCCACTGCTCTCAAGGGAAAGGAGGCAGTGACTGGCTCCCCTCCTGCCCAATGCCAAAACTTCCCAATGAGGGCACCTAATAAGGGTTTGGAAATGTTTTACCCCTTACTCTTTGCAGATTTTAAAAGACTAGACAATCAATTTTTAATTTAACCCCACTATCTTCCAGTTCAAAAGCTGACCTGGCACTGTAAAAATAGAAAGGTGGATTCTTTCTCAGGGTCGGGTGTCTGAGATGAGAAATAGTAAGCAAATACATACCAATTACTATACGCCAGGCACTGTTTTAAGTGCATTGCATGTATTAACTCATTTAATTCTCACTATGACACTTTGAGATAGGTACTACTATTATCTGCATTTTGCAGAGAGAGGAACTGAGGCACAGAGTATCTTGCCTGCACTCCTATAGCTAGTAGATGGCAGACACAGAATAAAAGCCCAGGCAGTTGGCTTCTGAGTCCAAGTCTTCAACCACTGTGCCATGCTTCCTCTCAGGTCCCCAGATGAGGACAATACAACTTATGAGTCATATCCACTATGGGCCTAAAGTAAGGTACATAGCACTCGGGGAGACGGGAAGGAGAAAGTCATCACAGTTGAGGACATTTCCGATGTCAAACCTAATAGCCCCTCCATCCCCCCACTCCATAGATTCTGCAAGCAACCAATTTTGAAGTTCAGAGTTTCAGAACCAATCGACACCTGATCAAACTCAGTGACCAAGATTTAAATGGGAAGTTGAGGTTCTAATTCTAATATATTTCAGCATTTGACTATAAATTGCCTTGTGAGTGGAGCTGGTAAAAATCCTTTACCTCTCAGACAAGAGAAAATAAGCTTGCTAAATATTATATACGGCATAACCTGACATAAAATATTTTTAAAAACAAAGGCCTCTTGTCCTGACCCCTGTATTTATGGGCTTAAAAATTGAAAAGGTTTAAGATGAAAGTTTTTTAATGTTTGGCTTTTCTTGTCTTTCACCGCTTTGAAAATAAAGTAGCAATTCATAGTCCTAATGGGTAATTCCACACTGTGCCTTCCAGAGAATAAGGAAAGAGCCCTTCATACTCGGTATTCATATGTTCCTGCGGGGCCAGAGCCCGTGACCTTGTGACCTGCAGCTGCTAATGGGGAATGCCAAACCGTTTTCTCGTTCAGTGGGCCCCCCAGCATTTTGAAAGGACAATGAAAACATTCCAGCATCTGGTCTCCTTAACCCCATCCTACTAACAGCTCATTCTATCTTTGCAGAGGTCAAGATGTATTATTGTAATAAATATCATTTTCATACTTCTTGGGAGCAAGAATAACTAAGAGAACTGAAGAAAGGGGATTCTACAGGGTGGAAATAAGAGAGAGGCTGAATTCCTTTATGGCCAGTGACTGTGTTTGGGGTGCATAATAAGGGTCTCCGAGAACGACTTTAAGTAACTTTATAAAGTACAAATTTTTAAATTGAGGTTTTTAGACTTCAAAATTGCAAACATTTGCTTTTCCTTCCTCATTAATTTAAACTTCAGAAAAGACAAGAAGGGTACTTATTTTCACCTCGTAAGTAAAAGGTGATATCCTCACGAAGCAATAAACATTGACTTGGTAGAATTATAACAGCACTTTGATACAAAGTCAGGATGCGAAGAGGTCCAAATGGAGATGGCGGTGGGATTTCACTGTAAACATTCTACTCTCCTTTCCTTTTTAGGGCAAGTTTCACTCTTTGAGAATACTACTCGTGTTCTCCCAAAACCCATGCCAAGAAAACCTCTCCTTTAAACTCCCATTCCAGGCTGCCAGTCAGAGACCATCATAATGCATGATTATTTTTAAAGAATCTCTAAGCATCCTTCCATCATCCACTGAGTTCATCACCTCCTTCCTGACCGTCAATTCATTCCTCTGAAAGTCACTTTTTCCTCAATGCCATCACCATCATCCTTATCACGGCTACCATTCGCAGAGTGCCGTGCTAGCAGGTGCTATTTCCTACAGACATGGCTTCATTCACCCTTCACAACAGCGCTGTGAGGCGAGCAGTGTATCCCCATTAGAGCTGAGCCTTAGAGAAGTTAAGAACCTGCTTACAGTCACACAGCTAAGAAGGAGCGGAGCCAGGATTTAGACCCAAGACCACTGCTTCTGGCACCCTAAGGGCATTCAGATGGACCTCAGCAGTATCCAGCCTCTCCGAGTAGGAGGGGGTAGAAGGGGAGGTTGGCAATTCAGAACACTGGGAGGGACAAAGTGGAACCTGATCTCCTTTCCGTTGTGGAGGAGGAGGCCAAGGAAATTGGAGAATCACAAATTCCTCAAGCTGAAAGTTACCTTAGCAGCACTTTATTGTACAAATGAATCGTCTGGGGATCTTGTTAAAATGCAGATCTGATTCAGTATATCTGGGATGGGTCTGAGACTCTGTTTTTTTTTTTTTTTTTTGGTGAGGAAGATTGGCCCTGAGCTAACATCCATTGCCAATCTTCCTCTTTTTGCTGAGAAAGATTAACCCTGAGTCAATATCTGTGCCCATCTTCCTCTATTTTGTATGTGGGACGCCACCACAGCATGGCTTGACGACCTGTGCATAGGTCCATGCCTGGGATCCGAAACTGCAAACCCCAGGCCGCCAAAGCAGAGCATGCGAACTTAACCACTATGCCACCGGGCTGGCCCCTGAGACTCTGCATTTTTAACCAGCTCCTGGGTGATATAGATGCTATTGATCTGTGGACTATACTTTGAGTAGCAAAACCTCCTGCCCAACGCATGACTCCTCTGCACAGACCCCCAAAAAGTGACAAAACTTTGTGGGGGGTGGTGATGACCCAGAAGCACACTGGGACTCCACTTCTGAAAGTAAATGTAATCCTACACCAGCAGTTCAATAAATGCAAAATTCTGTACTATGAGTTTACTATAAATGAGAGTTACCTATCTGCATCCCAGTTTAGGTACAGACGATATCAAAATAGGACTAGAAATAGCCCTAAAAACGCATTTGGTAATGGAAAAACACACTGATCCTTAACTTGTGTTGTGACACATGAAGCTTTAATTATTTACCATTTCTTAATGCCTGATTCATAATTAATACCAGAATGCACCTGTCTCCCTAGCTGCTCCTTGATTGCTGCCATGGCTATGGATTAGCATATCAAGATCAAATTCATCTTTTCTTAGGAAACCCATGAATATGCATCCAGCTTGCTGAAGGAGAAGTTTAGAATGCAATTTGCCAAAGCATTAAGGAACAAATAGGAAAGGAAATTGATAATGGTCACCTTCTTAATTTGAATTAATTTCATTAAATTGAAATTAAAAATTAATATAGCTGGAATGTTTAAATGGGTCCTTCCCACACTGACAAAATAGCAAAATTGTCTGCAACTTTTAAAATGTCCCTTGTGAAATGATTAGAACTAATTCCAGCTTTATCCATAATAGCATAATTTGTTAAAACATACAGATTGTCCCTGAAATGTTACTTTGTAGAAATCCAGACTAGCAATCCGTCTCAGGAAAACTCATCTTCCCAGGATGGGAATGAGCAGCCCTAGTGACCCAGCCAATACACACCCTGCGTTTGTCCCTGAATCCTGTCCTATGGCAAACTGCTTTCATCATCAGAACAAATTGAAGAGTCAAGCAAATGTCTTAAAGAATATCCTGGGCATTCTTACCATGATCACCTCTCCAGGAAATCTGGAGACTTTTCTCAATAACAAGCAGAAGATTTAGAAAACCAAACATTAATTTAGGCCTCTAGTTTGAAGTATGAAGGCAAATTTGCATTTTGAATGTTTGGGTGTATCGTGCCCACATTTTTACCGCTCCTGTTCAAAGTCAGATTGTAAAATTTTGAATCTTCTAAGATTTCATCTCAGCAGCATACCAATTAACGTTTACAGACAGAGCCCCAAGCAAATAATTAAAAAAAATGTGGCCTCTATCCCTCCACTTCCCCACATCCGCTCTGGCCTTCCAATGTGCCCCACTTCCTCACATCTGACATCTGTGCTTTGTCGATGCAGGTGCCCTCCTAGATCCCCCTCCCTCTACCTGACATTCCCCTTTCTCTTCTTTCCTCACATTTCTCCTCTCTCAAGACCCAACTCAAATGTCTCCTGCCCTCTTGGAACCTCCACGGCCCAAGTCCCTATCACCAACTCTACCAGGGAAGTTGGCTGCTCTGTGCCCTCCCCACATTCAATGTACATTTTCATTGTCATCACCACCTCCACGACGAGCTGAGCTCCTCAAGCAAAAGTTAGCACAGCTCCTGGCACTAGAAATTAATGAATATAGGTTAAATCGAACAAATGAAAGAATGATTGAATGAATGACCAAATTGTTAGATTAACTATTTTGGTCTTTCTCTTGGACCAAATGAGATCCACTCTAGTCACCAGTCCACTGCTCAGCCATCACTTGTTATGACTGGACTTCGAGCCCCAGGATCACACAGACCACAGTGGCCTTGTCTGTCCCACGCCAGCACACACCCTGCACATCAGAATGTTCACTAAATATTTTCAGATGGATGGATGGGTAAACAATAATCAGCCTTCAAACTGGTCAGAACAACATATCACAGAGAAAAGCTCTGCCGTGATTCTCCCCACACATCACCCTGTGCTGCCCCCTCTTGGGGCCTCCAACGATGCCAGCGGCTGGCAGGTTGTCACTCTTGAGCTCAGGCCTCAGAGCTTCCTCTTCTCATGACTTTAACTGAAGTGTCCCAAGATTGAAGGCAGCCTGTGACCGCACCGCGGTGGATCCCCTCTGCCTTGGTTTCACTTCAGATCATTTCATTTTAAACAAAGCTTTCTGGGGCCAAACCACTCCTCAGTGCTGCCAAATCCAACAGGTTCTCAGCAAATCCTGAAGGTGGCATTAAAAATCACCAGGACTGGGGCTGGCCCCGTGGCTTAGTGGTTAAGTGCGCGCACTCCGATGCTGGAGGCCAGGGTTCAGATCCCGGGCGCGCACTGACACACCGCTTCTCCAGCCACGCTGAGGCCGCGTCCCACATACAGCAACTAGAAGGATGTGCAACTATGACATACAACTATCTACTGGGCTTTGGGGGAAATAAATAAATAAAATTAAAAAAAAAAATCACTAGGACTGGCAAGCATCCGAAGGGAGAGCCATGTTCTAGTTTTTTGCTTTTGGGTTTTTTTAATTTAATTAATGGTGATACACATGATGCTTACCAAGCTGCTGCTGTTGCTGGCCCCCAGGTTGTCCCCAATCAGGGACTTGATGCGCAGTGAAGTTGATGACTCCCAGAGAGGGTGGCCCACTTGGATCTTCTCTCTGACAGACATCCCCGACAACAGGATGCTGTGGGATTGAACTTTCTATCCCTCCCACTTGTAGTTTGGATTCCATCTTAAGAGCTGATTTCCTCTCCCCCCATCAGAGAGTGCTGTGAGGCTCATACGTCACTGCCAGCCAGGCTCGGAAGTTGCTTGCGGTCCTTGCCCCTGGGCTCCCAGCTGCCCAGAAGCTGGAAGACTCTTCTTAAGGCAGCTCTGTGTGTCTGGGGAGTGGGATGGCAGAATCACCAGAACACTCCACTGCCTCTCCCTGACTGCTGGGTCTGTGACAGCCCAGGACAGAGCACTTGCACTGCCAGTGCTGACAGGTGTCAATGAGGGCATCCATGTGGGCCACTGTCTAGGACACTAGAATCAGGGCGTCCCTCTGTGGGACTTCTGGGGGCACTTCTCTACAGTGGCCAGGATAACCATGACTCTGACCAGAGACTCTAGACCCAGGTCAAAGTCTCCTGTCCTGTGAAACCTTCCAGGACCAGCCCACCATCACCAAACTTAACAACAGAGTTAGTTACTCCCTGTTCTGTGCCCTTTTGGTATTCAATGCAGCTTCTCACTGTAATCACATATTTGTTTAGGGGTCTCTGAGGGAGCTGGAGACTGACCTCTGAAAAGCCTGATCCCAAGAAACGTTCACACACTCCCCACCATCAGGAAGCACAGCAGGAGGGACCCTATATGCTTGTGTAAAGCTTCATGTTTGGTGAGCTTCCTCCTGCCTGGGGGTCTGCCCTTCCCATGTCATAGCCATTTCATCTTGACCTGGTCTACATAAAAATAATAGTGGAGAGAATAAAGGAGGTACGGGGGCAAGGGATGATTCTCTCGTCCTTAAGATTGCTGTGTAGTGAGGTTCAGACCCAGAAATTCATTGGGATAATCTTATACGTGAGACACACACTATGACTTCCTCAGCCCACGTTCCCTACCGCAGAAAAGAGAATGAGGTTCAGTTCATCTCCTCAATGTGTCAATCAACAAACATTTCTTGAAGCTTATTATGGACCAGCACTGTGCAGGGCACAGGAGGGAAGCAGGAAGGAGAGAAGAAACACAAGGCACGGTCTACATTCGCGTTAAATTCTGGGACAGACTATAGGTACAGTCAGAGACGGGAAAGGGAGTGAATTCATAGATAAAGAAGGTTCACGAAGCAGATGGGATTTAATGGGTCTTGAAGAATGAATAAAATTTAGGTAAATGGGTGCTTATGGGAGAGGGATGAGTGTTCTAGGTGGGTTGAACAGCATGCACAGAGGTGGGAATGAGTCCAATGTGTGCAAGGAAAAGATTCAGGCTTTGTCTTCATTCTCACTCTCCCTTGGTGCGTTTTTGTCTAGGGCAAGGAGGGGAGTATAGAGTCTCTCCTATGTTGCTCAAGTTCCAGGGATAAATGGTCAGAATAGGAGTCCAGAAAACTGCAGAATCATCCTGGTGGGCCCAGTGGGAGAAGGGAAAGGGAGCCAAGTTGCTCTTCGGCAGCTTTGGATGGACGGGCCTGGCCCACACGGGCAGCTGGCGCACTTCTGGGGCAGCATCTCGATTCTGCTCCAGATGGGCAGGAGCAGCCCTAGGGGAGCTGAGAGGGAGACACTCACCAGCTTCGTGTTTCCTTCTCCAGTACAGCCAGGCGGCAAGGTGCCAGCACATTTGCTGCCCGTCAAGGAGGATATTTATGGTCATATATTTTTATTTGCTTTCCTGGTAGGTTTGAGCAGTTGAATGAGTCTCTGGTTGAAGCTGGAGCCTCCAGTCTTACTGGGAGCCTTGCATTCACACCGACACAGCAGGGGTCGCCAGAGCTGTTAGGGATTCTGAACATTCTGGCTGCAGATTGGAGAAGAATAAAAAAAAAAAAAATCCAAGCAAGACTGTTTCCTCCAGTAAAAATGAGCACTCAAAAATGAATTCTCTCACACAAACCATTTCTCCTGGTTGAACATCATCAGCCTTTGGACCTTGGCTGAAACTGAGTAACTTCACCGTCAATTCACAAAATACAATTATCCGCTGTCTGGTTTTCTGATAGCAATTCTTTTGTAGGTGAAAAATGCAACTGTTGAGTCCACTATTGAGAAACCTTGATGCCAGAAAACAGAGAAGCCAGCAGCAGGCAGCTCATCAAACTCCAAACCTATTTTCCCAGCACCTGGGGAGTGAATTGAGAAATTTGCACTTCGGGGTGAACACTGCAAGATTAAACACGAAAATAATCATCACCGCCAACACTGGAAAAAAAAAGAAACATGTGTCCTGTCTCTAGCTTTTAAGCACAATTTCCTAAAACATTCTTGAGTTGCCACACGGGGGTGGGACAAGGATCCCAAATCAGGAATCCGGGAAAGATTCGCTGCCTTTCTCTCATCCAGATAATATCAGAATCCATTCATTATCTTGTTTCCTTGGTTTATGGGTGTGTAATTCCCACCAACAAGGCTGAGAATATCAGACCCCATTCTGTTGTTGAGCAGAAAGGAAGAAATACTCTCCCCGGGAGCCGAGTGCTCACTTGTGTGAAGAAAATTACCTCTTCTGCTGTGCAAAACGGTTGGGATCCTACCATTTGGGCCCCGGGAAAATACCCCCTTGGGAGCAATCTGCTCAACCACATGTAATAAATTCCGTCTATTTTTAAACTATCCTCTCTGGCATGTCTGGGTGTGAGCCCAGGTGAAAAGAACTAGCCAGAGCAAGTCAATCGAGTTAACTTGCTCTCTGTTGTGTCGGCTTCATCCTAAGCAATCTATTTCTCCTACACACACGCATACACATACACACACACTTCTTGCCCTTGGTCCTTGGTCTTTACTCCTTTCTCCCTTAATCTCTCCCTCCCCTCCTCTTAGGATCCCTCTCAGACTCCTCCCTAAGCCCCCTTTCCTCTTCACTTCTCATATAATCCCTCCTCCTTCCTCAATCTCTCTCTTTCCTCCCACTCGCCTCCCCTGAAAATGAGTCATGGTAAACAGAAAGCTCTGGCTTTCAGTACAAACAAATAAGAAGAAAAATTCATCAGGAAAAAATGGGATCTCTTCTTAATGCACAGTTGAAAACTTCCGAAGGCTTAATGGAAATTTGGCACAGGCACACGTATGGCGTGTGAAGCTTGCATCTCTGTGTTATAAAGCTGACATCGACTCACAGATGTAATGATTTTGGCCCTTTGCCTTTCTAAAAGGAGACAAAATGTTTGCAGTCATTATTGGCATTACTGTCTAACAAGAGAAAGGAAGACTCTAATTATGACTAGACAAATCATGGCAAGGTTCATTTCATTGCAGTCCTGGGAAAACAATGCATTGGGGAAAATTAATGAGGGCAAGGGATGGATAAAAGACAAATGTCTTTAATTTGCTGAGTGTCCTCAACTACTCTTCCAACCCAGCCGCCCTGTATTATAGGCTTCCTGGCCATGTTAATGTCCCCAAACTCTCTGTCCAAGTGTCCCCTTGTGCTGCCTTGAAGGCTTCCCTGCTCACTCTATAGAGAGGCACCTAAAAAATGTTGTGAGCAAATTGAGGAACACTGAAAATCCTCTTGGGAATGTTCATAGTATACAGGAATCAGTCTTTGTTAAAGGAGTGGCTGTCCCCTCATTTCTTGGTTTTATAAATTCCACTTTCCATGTATCAGGTTTTCTCAAAATAGGCTTATACGAGTCACCTCTAAAGCCATGTCCACATGGGCAAGTCACCAACCTTCCCAAAGCAAACAAGGGGAGCCCTGCTGTTCAAGACCCCAGGCGGGATGAAGGAACACAAGCCCAGGAGGCTGCAAGCCAGAAATCTTGCCATGGCTGTTGGCCACAGAAGATCACCAAGCATCTACATTTCAGAGAAGTAGTGCCTGGTTTTGTCCCATGGTTTTCATGATACCAGAACTGTCCCTGAGGTAAGAGGAACAACTTGAGGATGTGATCCCCACCCATGGACATCCCCTGCTCCCCTGTCCCACACGCTGGCTGGAGTAAGGGGCCCCAGGCCATGAACCCAGAGCAGCCAGAGCCCGTTTCTCAGCCTTCTCTAACTCCAGACCTAATACCCAGCCTCTCAGAAGCCCCCCCAACACCTCCCAGATCCATTCCCACAGTGGAGATCTGGGAGTATGGGGGGATTTGGGGAGAGAGAGGTATGGCAAAGACATAAACAAGAGACACTCTCCTGGCTTGAACCAGGGGACGGAACAAAGGAAAGAAGGAAGATGTGATTGGAAGCAGATATTCAATCCAATGGCCTGCCTCATTCAAACCCTAAAACTCTTTCATCAATAAATGGCAAACATACAAATACACAGAACTGCCTCTGGAAGGCCTAGGAGGGCCCAGCATTCTGGTGATCTGCACGCTGCATTATAAACCTGGAACTTTCTGCGGTGATCATGAAGATAAACATACAATTGCCACTTATCAATATTTGGATTACCCAGACCTCTGACTACCTGCACATTCTCTTCTGAGGTACTTTGATATCTTTTATTGAAAACCCAAATGGCGGGTGCTAACGTCTGCTACCGTTGGTTTGGTTTGGTAGGGAGCAGATGGAAGGATCCATGGTCACCTGTGATCTCACACTTTCTCCCGGTTCCCTCAGCCTGGCCTCACTCTGGCTAAAAGAAGCCTTTAGGTTGACAACAGAGTTCACCCATCTGCATTCCAGTTGCCCGTTGCCATGGATAATTAGCCACGGCTGTTTATTTACTTAACTTCTATTAGCCTAGGGACCCATAAGCTTATTTACTCCAATAAGCACACTCTGTACACCCGTGTAAATGGGAAAAGAAAATGCATGACTTTTTTATTGAAACAGACAGGATTTTTTTGTTAATAAACTTACATGTGACAGTGGTAGATTATAATCAATATCGGACTTGGTGTTTCAGAACTGCCTTCTATTTGAAAAATCATAAAACCTTATTAATTTGAAACTCCAAGGACCAGGAAAACTTCACCAGCTTAACCCACTTTAAAGTAGCTAATATTTTTGCTCAAGGAACAGTGAGGCATTAGGCAGCTGAGGAAAAGCAGTTGCTTCCAATCAAGCATGATTTTGAATAACCAATATTGATTTAATGAGGTTTTACTCTATATCAGCATTTCAGCCCACGCTGTTATAGCTGTACAACCTTCCAAGGTCAAGCCCAGAGGTTTACCCTTTACCTGAGGTGGAAAATAATGAAATCCATTTTCCCCTGGGGAAAAAAAAATACCTATAAATCACATTTTCCACACCTCACGTGGCTGCCTTAAATGGCCCCACTATACAACATGTCTATCTGTCACTCCTTCGGCTGCCTCAAGGAGACTCCATCAGGCTCAGGGGAGATAGGCAGCAGGAGGAAAATGACAACTTGGGCATCAGACTGACAGTTTGAGCATGGGCTGCGCTACAGTGAGGCTGCGAGTTTAGGGAAAGATTCTCTCGGTATCTCAGGGTTGCTTTTTCTTCCCCTTAAGTAAAATGAGCATGAACCGTGAGATTCAGTCAGCCTAAAAATGGGAGCAGCATTAGAATACAGAGGTTACTGGCTAGATGACATCTCCACACTGCTCTTTACTTTCATAAATCAGGGCTGTCAGCTGCAATCCCACCATTGTGAACTACTATGTGTTCCCTTATACTGCAATTAGTGCAAATATGTAACATCATAATACCAATTGGTGGTCTTATCGCATAGATTATAAATCACCCACAGAACTCACAGTCATTATATTAGAGTTGAATTCACACGTCTTTATGGAACTCTGGGATATGTAAGGGACTCTGCACCCTCAGACAAGAGCGAGGAGATTTGGGGCTATTGCCAAGTCCTCTCCACAGTGGATTCAGACCCTGCCTGAGTCATACAGGGAACAAGAGCCTTGCGCCAGAGAAGAGTAGATGGAAGAGAGTTAATATTTTGTGATATTGTAGGATTGCCCAGGTGGTGGTTGCCCTATTTCAACTCTGGTAAGCGGTTCCTTGACAGTTGTGCAACATCCAAATGGCCACTAGAGGGTGCAGCAGGGACGAGCTGGGAGCTGCCCTCTATCGGTGGTGCTGAGACAGGCATGGAGCTGTTCAGGGACCAGCATGAAGAGGAGCGGCTCAAGAGGAGACCCGCAGACTGGGGCTCTGCAGAGCTGTGGTGCCTGGGCACTGACATCTTGGGTGACGGTGGAGAAAAGTCAGCCAATCCCCACCAGCGAACTACTAGGTTTGGAAGCCCAGAAAGTAGGGGTGGGGGTTCCAGCCAGCTAAAAAACCAGTCCTAAGATTGCTGGTGAAGGCATTGTGGCTGTAGCCTCAAGAAAATTATTTCCTCACTTTTCCTAGTATATTGGTGAAAATATTATTAACCTGTACAACTATGTGTGCCTTTTGTAAAATTATCCTAGATTATCTACTTTATATCATAGCTTCCACGGTTAGGTAGCATTATGGAGAACAGGCATTTTGGGGCTATAAACCCTAGGAAATATCCAACCCACCATCTACCAGCCAATTGCTATTTCTTGTCCCTAACGCCTCCTTGCGCTTCTCTCCACCAAAACTTTCATTCCACTCATCTGATTCTCACCCATCACCCTTCCACTCATTAAGAACCTACTATATGCTAGAGCTAGGTGTACAGTGGCAGGAGAAAGAAAAGGCACAGTTCCTGACCTCAAGGAAATTACCATCCTAACCCTCCTCCTATACTCCCTTTCACTCAGTATGTGTGGGAGGAAGATAAAGGGAAATAATATTTGGGGCCCAGATAGTGAAAAGCATTAAATATCATGCCAAGGATTTTAGATTTCATCCCATCGGCAACGGGAAGAAATGAAGAATTTTAAGCAGGAGATTTAGATCCAGTTTTGAGATTTCAATAGATCTGGAGGCTAAACAATATGTTCAATTTTCTTACTAATGCAATTAAAACATTGAAACGGCATTTTAACCTATTGGATTGCCAAAGTTGTTTTTCAACAACAACAATTGAGCAAGGATTTCTTAAAATTAACAATATTATGGGGCCGGCCCGGTGGCGCAAGCGGTTAAGTGCGCGCGCTCCGCTGTGGCGGCCCGGGGTTCGCTGGTTCGGATCCCGGGTGCGCACCGACGCACTGCTTGGTAAGCCATGCTGTGGCGGCGTCCCATATAAAGTGGAGGAAGATGGGCACCGATGTTAGCCCAGGGCCGTCTTCCCCAGCAAAAAAAAAGAGGAGGATTGGCGGATGTTAGCTCAGGGCTGATCTCCTCACAAAAAAAAAAAAAAAAAAAATTAACAATATTATCCTTTACCAACAGGAATTAAATTTGGCACAATCCTTGAGGCTAATTTGGCATATATATAAAACACACAAAATGTTGTATCCCCTTTGACCTAAAAACCCTACTAATTCAAATGAGAAATGATAGAAGCCTAATCTAAAGTAGGGGTGGGAGGTAGCGAGGTAAAGAAGAGAAAACTGAGAAAGGTTTATTCCAAAGACAGAAGCCATAAAACCTGGTAACCAATTATACTGGGAATGATAAATAAGGAGGAATGTGACTCCATGGATTCCAGCCTAGGCAACGAGATCTATGTAGATGCTTTTAAATTACAACAATTAGAACAGAAAGAAGGATAAATTACAAGAGGGCAATTAAAAGTTAACTATTGAACATTTGGGAGCACAGAGTGTGTAAGGGGAAACGTCTGCGGGACATTTAGATGAAAAGCCTAATTGGATATGAAGATTGTAGGAGAGGGAATTTGGAAAGCATTTGTGATATTTAAGAAGAATGTTGAGTGGTGAAAGTGGAAATCATATTCCAAAGACCTAAAGAATGAAAGGCATGTAAGGAGTTTGAAATAGAGGATAGACCATAGAGTGGGGGCTTAAAGGAGAATAGAATCAAGGCAATGATTTGCTGCATCTAAGAGTTTGTCAGTGGAAGTAACTTGAGAAGATTTTAAAGCTGAGGGGGAGCACCGGGTAGAAGGGGAGAAAGAGAAGGGGAAACAGTTTTAAGGAGATAGGGGTAGGGCTGCCAGATTTAGCAAATAAAACTACAGGGTACTCAGTTAAACTTGAATTTCAGATAATCACTGAATAATTTTTTAGCATAAGTATGCCCCATGCAATATTTGAGACATATTGTACTAAAAAATTTATTCACTGTTTATCTGAAATTCCGGTTTAACTGGGTGTTTTATATTTTATCAGGCAACTCCAGGTTAGCGGGAGGACCAGGAGCCCAGGAAGAAGGACAAGCTGGAAAACGATGCGGGACGTCTGCTTTGACGTGGGAAAGGAGAGAAGGACCAGTAAAGAGAAAGGTATTTCTGCAGAAAGTGAGCCAATCAGAGGACAGAACGGGGACCTCATGGGGGCATGTAAAAGTTGGGATCATCAACTGCGGAGAATGGAAGGGAGAGCCAATCAGGGAGAGAATCGCAAGTCTCCAGCTGGAAGTCGTCCATCTGTACCACACAGAGTGGAATAAAACGAGGCTCAAGGGGGAGCCAGGGCCAGATCATGCAGAACCTCAAGGGCCACGTCTGAGTTTACATTTCATTCTTATCAGGTCATGGGAAGCCAAGTCAGTGAGAGGTTTTGTGGTTTTTTTTAAATACCCTCTGGTTACTCATGGGGTAAGAATTAAAGATGAGCAAGAATGGATGTTGGAATATCAGTGGTGAGACTAGGATAATGTTCAGGAAAGAGGGGAGAAGCCTGGAGAGAGAGAGGGACAGAGAGAGACAGAGAGAGACAGAGAGAGGTTGAGAGAGAGAACTGAACACAGAATAATCAAGACTTGACAATTGATTGAAATTGGGGAGTTGGTTAGGAAAAGAGAAGCATTCAGGATAATTCTCTAATTTCTGACACAAACAAATGAGTAAAGAAAGAACACTGAGATAAGAAAAACAAAAGGAGAAACAGGTTTAGCAAAAGGGACACTCCACCTAGCCTTCCTCCCTCATCCACTAAAACTATGAGGGGAAGTAAAGATAGCACAGATTGTGGTATCCACCTATTCTTTGAGAATCTCAGTACTGAGCATTTCACACTCCCATCTGAACTCTATAACAATGCTACAGGATGTCGTTTTCCCCATGTGGCAGGATATTTGCAATTATTAATTGATTTTCTGTTTTTCCCTGAATAGTTTGCTTTTTTCACCTCTCCACCACTCCCAATTTAAGAGGCTAGACCAGTCAATACTCATCGTGTTAGGGGGCAGAGAATACAGGGTAGAAAGAAGAAAAAAAGAAAGAATATTCTGTTATTCCCTTCTAAAAATTCAGTTTTCTTACAAGACTCAAAAGGACCTTGGGCATAGGTTAAATATGTGAGTGGAGTGAAGTCTAAGAGCAGGGCTTTCCCTGGGGACTAGAAAAGCTTCTTTCTGGCTAAGGAGAGGGACGACAAAGAGAGAGATGATACGGTGGATTTTGCCTGGCCCCAGAGAGGGGTTCCTGCACCTACCGACCAACAGAGCACCCAGGAGACGGTAAGGCCTCCAGAGAGAAATGTACAGTGCGTGGAGACAAGGGTCGCCTAGCAGCATAACAGAGATGTAATGCCCCAGTGTTCCCTGGCAGCAGCAAAATTATTGCAAGTGTCTCATGCATGAGATGAAAGGGAAAGAGAACTAGAGGACATGATGACAGGTCTACATGGAGAGGAGCAAGAGGCACTTCAGGGGCAATCTGAGTTTTATGGATGGCCAAGAGCCATACGGAGCAAAGGACACTGTGTTGGATTTTTGTGGATGGACGATAGCAAGGGCAAGATGGGCTCTCCCCAATCTCTGACACTACAAGAAAGAAGGAAAAGTGAGGAAGGTCCCCAATTTGGCTGTGATTAAGTTACTACCATCGCAACAGAACAGGGTCTTATAATAGATATGAATTCTATGAAGTCGTTATTAGCAAATTTTGAAAGTTGTCTTTTTATACAACTGAGTTATCAACTGAGGTTTTTATGTACTGCTTAGATTTGTAAATGCAAACACTGAGGCTGGTGAGTTGCTGAGGCTTACCACAAAGCTGAGTGAGGGCTGAAGCGGAGTCAACCCCAAGTCCACCTGCTCTAAAGCCCACCTGCTTCCACCACCGTCATTCCTTAATCAGAGAGAGCAGTGTTCTCCCTCAGCCACATTTTTTTTTTCTGGAAGGATTGACTTCCACTACAGATCAGCCTCATGAAAAGTTGGGAGTTGCCAATGCCAACGACCAGGACAGGGCTTTGTCATCCCAAGAGCTAAGAAGCCCTCCAAATTAGGAACTGTCTTTGAACAGGCATTTACTTGGATGGGGTGGCTGTCAGAATCACTAGACCAATGAATGCAGTAAAAACAACAATTTGCATTCTTAAAGCCCAAATAATCCCACCCAGAGTCAAACTGAGATTTTTATGCTGCCATTAAAGCGAAGTATCTGCAATTCCTCAGGGAAAGGGGAAACCAAGAGTTCAAAGGACACATTAGCAAGTTTCTCAATTAAATGCCAAGCAGTAACACAACTTTGTTTTAACACCCTCTTACTTAGTCATTTAATTTTTCTTGAAAAAGAATGGCAACCCTTAGGGGTGTCGAACCTAATGCCTGTCTAAGCAGACAGAGCTAATGCTTTCTCAGAGAGGCTACCGAGCAATACATCTGATTATGTCTATTTCTGAACAGGAAAATTGATCAATTAAGGGAAAAGGAGGTTTGCAGAGCCAAGCACTGGCGAAAAAAAGGGAAAAAAGCTGCAGGCGATGCTCCTGCTGGGAGCTAATGAAAGTTCCACATAAGAAGCGAGATTCCATATTGGAAGCCATGAAAGCTATGTTCACTTCAGTCAAGCCGGACTGAGGGAGAATGTTGAGAAAAGATGGAACAATAACAGTTTTTTAACTAACGTATGGAACAGATGAATGAGCTCATCGTGGCCCCTGAGCTCTGCTGTCCATGCAGGGACTTTCTTTCTAAACATGTCAGTCCTCAGAGGGCAAGAGATACCAGGTGTTTTATCTCATCTCTATGGGCCCAGCATAGTACAATACAGAGCTGGATGCTTCAGAACCCACTGGTCTAGTGGTACCCAGTAGACATGCAATCTACACTTGCTGATTGGACCACTAATGAAGAGTTCCTGGAGAACATAGGAGATGATGCACATGTTGATACATTATTCCACAAAATATTCCTTACTATAGGAAGAAGGGTGGTCCATACTCTGATTAAACCATAGGAAGCCAGGGTATATCATCTGAATGTGAACTCAGGGCTTTTTGTATATTTAATCATTGCTGTTCATCAGCACCTAACGCATAGTTAGCAGTCAATCTGCACTTGCTAATGAATGAATTCATTAGCACAGAGACGTACAATCATAAGACTGCGAGCAGCCTCAGAAAGTCAGTTACTCTAAACCCCCATCCACTAGTAAACTGGGTGATGGTGTTGCCCTACAGACAAGCCAAGTCAGGATAATAAATATCAGCAGAGAAAGACAATTCCGATGAAATGTTGGTGAGGGCTCTGTGTGCTGTCTCTCATGGGACATCTTTGGGAGCAAGATAAAATCTGCCTGTGACAGTTTGAACGTATCCTATGTGGGTAGGGGACGGGGAGGAGAGGAACGTATATAATGCCTGTGACTTTAGGGCTCTGTTGGGTGTGTCTTTCATAGGCACTACCCACCCTGGCACTGGCCCAAGTTGCTCTCCCGGTTGTCCCCATGGCCGTGTAATAATGAGTCAAGAAGACTTAGAGCTCATCTAAAACCCATCCCTGGCCTCAAATGGTAAAATAATTAATTATTTTCTCTCTCTTTCCTCCACAGTAGTTCACACTCAAGGACATATTTAATTTCCATATCTGAATTTGTCCTGTATCAAGAACAATACACCTGGGTTAACTTTTGAGAGCCTGACCCCTTGAGTCCTCTCCCCACTCCTCAAAGCAGGCAGAGCTGGCTTCTTTCTTGGAATGCTTGTTCTCATTGTTCTGGAAAGTTACTATGTACTAAGCTCCAGAGACTGGAAGGCACTGTCCTGAACCCAAGTTAGCAGTGGTCCCCATCCTCAGGGAACTCACACACCAAGAACTCTGGTCCTGTAAAATGATCAAGTTACAGGCCTCACATCTGCTGCAAGTGACCCACAAATTCCTTTAACTTTTCCAATGAAAATTTGAAAATTAGCACCAATCAGGACATGAGACTTAGCAATCGCAAAGGACAGAGGTTCACACAAGGGCTTTTTTCCCTTTTAAATGAATTTGTGGGAACGGCCTCCCTAGAGTCAGGGACAGGACTCCTGTCACCGGGTCCCATTGAGGCCTGATCTGAATGCACTGCCCACTCCCGTCGCCCCCTGCTTCTCTCCCACCGCCTGACTTCAGCTCACCAGTCTGCAGTACCATATGGCAAAGGTTGAGGTCAGATGGATAAAAACGTTTCATTGCGCTGAAGAATGGTTAACGAACACGTGAATGTAAATTCTAACACATTGTAACACTGTGGCAAACCAGGCTGAAAAGAGACTTTAGTTATGGCAGGAAATCTGTTTTTCAGCTCCACCCCAACCCTTCCAGTTCATTACAGGTATTGTGGAGAGAAAATGGGGTTTTGTGTCCTTTCTTGGCAATCTGCACCCTGCTCTTCTGCCAGATTTCTAATGACTTTTCAATGATGATTTAAGAGGTTTCGTGCCTGCAAGTTGTAAAGGATTTCAGCTCGGCTCTGCTCTCCCCTAGTGTCCCTCCACCGAGATGTGCACACACACAGACCCATCAGCAGGACCTGCATCAGCAACTTTTGTCCCACTCTCGCTTCACGGCTCGCTCTCCACATCACAATGCTCTCTGAGGTCACTGGATCAATCTAGCGGCAAGAGAGACCCCTCCAGAGCTCAATGGTTTGCACTAGAATTGGATTCATGGCAATTTGTAAACGTCGTTGGTGGCACAGCCACCCCCACCCTCTAAAATAAAACTCCCCATAACCCCAGGCAGGAATTTGAATTGAAAACCAGCTTTCTCTCTCAAGCCAACAGCTGTCACTCAAAACACACACACACACACACACACACACACACACACACAATGCAGCAGTCCATGTTGAAACGTCCTGAGTGCCCCAGCCCTCTCCTTTGAGGCCCAGAGTGTGAAGCCACAGAGGTTTGAGAGAGTCCTAAGGAAGATGCAGGCTTGGGTAGCTGGGCCCAAGGATGAAGTGCTGGGAGCACATGAACTGCTCACTCTGAAGCTCACTCAGAAATCTCTTCCTGGACCAGACACCCACCACTGCCCCCTATCCCCCATCCTTCACCGCTTGGCCAGGAAGATGCAGTAGCAGGGCCACCTCTAGCTTATATGGGATTTATATGCAAATTAGAAAGAGCACCCCTCCCCAAGCCCCACCTGGGCAATCTCATTCCATAGCAGGAAGTGAGATTGCCCAGGTGGCGAACAGCACAAACTGGATTTCAGTCCCCATTCACCCTCTTGGCCTGCACCCACTATAGGACTCCGTGACCACACAGGTAGCCCATGCAATGTACTCCTCCCTTCTCTGCCACTTCCTTCTCTTCTCAGTAAGACCTTCTCCCTCATGCCAGACTGCCTGTTCCCCACCCCCATCAGCTGTGACTCTCAGATGAGCCCTAGATTCTAGCTGCTCCTGGATGGATGAGGCTGAAATGGAGACCACAGTGCACTGCTAAGACACTACTCTTCATTGGCACATGAGGCTAACCAGAGTCACTGGGTCCTAACAGGAAGCCCATAGTCCACATTGCATTCCATAGGATGTCTGAAAAAGGGAATCCAACCTTTGTTTTTCCACCCAAAAATAGGAATGATAATAATCACCATATTTTTCATTTTTCTTTTTCTTTTCTGGAAATGACACTTTTGCGCCTGTCATTTTTCCTCTGAGCACACACATCCTGACACCCACCAGTGACATTTCTCTATATCCCCAGGGCCTGTAACGTTAACAGTGCATTTACTGATGATGGAGGATGGTGAGATCATCGGTAAGTATTTCCCACGTGCCCAGTGTTTACAGCGGTCTACTGGACGTTTGTCTGTATTTTTTGAGCTTAATTCTCTTTCCACTACACTAATTCAGTGTATATTCTTAGATAAGACACTTCTCTCCATATTCAGTTTCCTCTTCTGAAAACTGAAAAGATGAACAAGATGATTTCTAAGGACAAATTCCACTCTAAAACTTTCCCACTCCACCATCCAAAAGGTCTCTTAAATATCATGTAAATAGCATATGCTCCTGTAAACATAAGATATGAAAAAGAATATATTGGCCACGCCCAATATCAAAAGTAAAATGAGTACAATCATTCCACTGAGAAAAGAACTCACCCTCTGATGGGGAAGGATGTGATAACGAAGAGGTTTGATGACATCAAGATCAAGCCTCCTTTGCCCCAATCCTCTGCCTTCCCTCACTCAGCAAGTCTTGGTTTCCAGGCCAACCCTGGTAATTACTGAAAGACATTTTCCTTTTTTTCTGTTTCCCACACACAAAAGAAAGGAGTTGGGAAATGGAAATTGATTAGAGTTGGTTTCTTTTCCTGGGAGGCTTCAAATTCTCTTAGATTATCTGGAAGTGAAAAAAAGGGGTGGAAATGAATCTTGTGAACATCCAATCAAGATAGCAGAGTTGAATCTTCCACCCTGGAAGCTTTAAGACATGTTCTTTGAAGACCTACATCCGAGATCAGCATTTACTGTGGGATATCTGAAGTTCCCAGCACATCTTATGAACCTCCCATACAATCATTTTAAATCAGTCAAGAAAAAAATAATCATCCTAGGCCCCTGAGGTTGCCAGTGACGAGACACACAATTAGAGATGTGTGTGGTACGAGTGGGGGGTAGAGAGAAAGCGAAGAGGAACACAGCACACAAAGCTGCACACAGGGTGAAAATTGTTTATAGGAAAGCTTGTGACATGGCTCTTTCCCATCGCATTAATAATATTTGAATAGAAATGGAAACTTTTCAGCTCTTCAACATGCAGCTTGGGACCTTCCTCACCCCTTCTGGCTTCTCTTTGACTCACCTCCCCCCACCCCCACAAATGATTGATGGCCCAGGAATGGGCACTGTGACAGTCTCTTTCTTTGCTTTCTTAGGCTCTTTTTCCTCTTCTCTTCCCTACAAGAGGGAAGAAATAGGCAAAGGGCAGTGGGAGGGAGCCACTGTCCTTTCAACTGCAAGCCTTAGAAAGAAAGCTTTCTCAGCAGGGAGTGGGGGATTGAAGTGTCAGTCAAGAGCACTTTGGAAGTATTTGCCTTGGCCTCCCAGGGGGACTCCGGTGATCCCAGCCCCTCATTCCCCTCGCGTGCCTTGGCAGAGCCCCAAGGCCTTATCCAGCTCTCCTCCCCTGCCTTGCCTGCCTGCTCCTTCCAACCCTCCATGCCAACAGCAGGAGAAAGAAGGGCTGAGGGAGGAAGGAACAGGAGAGGTCAGACATGCCACCGTGGGCCAGGCAGAACTGAGTGTGCTCTAAGGGTCTGCAGGGACTTGCACAGAGAGCTGTGAACTGGGCACCAGCTGGACTGCCGTCTCTCCTTGAGGATGCACTAATATTACCGCTGCCTGTAATTAAAGTACAGACCCAATATAAAAAGAACTTTTCATTTAAAGGTTTGGTAGAGGTGCATTAAGAATCCCTATACATGAATGAATTCATGTCGGCCAAATGACATATTTATGCCGCGCACTTAGTTATGCCTTAGCTAACTCCATGATTCTAATTTATTTGCTGATAAAACACCATCCCCGCAGATGTGCTCTGCTGAGTATACGTCTGTCAAATGCTTATTCAATAAACAAACAACGTGACAGATAAACAACAAAGCCCATTGTGGGGAACAGCAATGGATTTCACCTTCCTGGTGACAAACCCTGAGCTACTGGCACTTGTCCCCCAAGTTCCTCTGTGGAGCATCTCCCAGAGAGACACCAGGCCTCTCCCTTCCCTCCTCTAATCCCTTAGCAACATAACGTAACCTTTAGGCCATGGTCTTCGATTTTAGCTGACTTTGTGTATCACTATGGCCTACTTCTTTCAGGTTCAAAGACTACAAGAACACACTCAGTAGTACCACTACAGGACCTATATTACCCCCTGCTAGACTTCCTCATTCCTCCAACTCCACGCATCATTGGCAGGCAGCTTATCAGTTATGAACACCCACTGCAAAGCTAGTGATCACAGCTACCATTCACTGCGCACTTACCATGGGTCAGGGGCTTCGGATACATCATTTCTATGCCCTGGGATAATGCTGTAAATATCAGTGGCTCCGTTTTGTTGATGAGAAAATTGGGCATTGAGAGCTGAGCATCTTGCCCAGAGTTATGCAGCAGGGTGGTGGCAGAGGTAGGACTTGGAACCCAGGTCTGTCTATCTCCAAAGCCCATGCACTTTATAGTACCTTGTGCCCTCTCTATCAGTGGAGCTCAGTGGAGAATAATACTAACAACTGATGGAGGTCTTCCCGCGTTCTGTGCAACTTTTAAGTGTTTTCTGTGTAATTGCTCATTTAGTTAATGAGGCAGGGCTGTTTATATCCCCATCCTACAGATGAGGAAAAAGGCAGAGAGCTTACATAATTTTGCTCGCCCAGAGTCACGCAGCTGGTTAATGATGATGCTAGGATTTGAACCCATGCAGTCTCCTCCAGAGCCCACATTCCTAATCAATATTTTGCTCACCCTAAAAGATATTAATTGGACCATGAGTAGGCCTCTCTGAAGAATCCAGTGGCTTCTTCCAAAATTGAGAATTGGCATTCAGCAGGGAGATGGAGAGAGCAGAGGTGCCCATAGACATGTGGGAAAGCATGTCCCAGATGTGTAAAAGGAATGGTCCTGGAATCTTCTTGGAATTTCTTTTCTCCACCTACTAGCCCTTCTCCATATAACCTCTTGCTTCTTACATTTTCTTTTTCCTACTAACTGGAGTTGGGCCAAATTTCATAGGCTAAAGGCACAGTCCTTATATCAGACATGAGCCACAAGTTTGGGGTCCTCAGGCTACCCTCACTCTTGACCAGCTGGCTACAAATTTGGGGATTCTCACCGCTCCCTCAGGTTCGATTATTTGCTAGAATGACTTACAGAACTCAAGAAAGTGCTACACTTATGATTACAGTTTTATTATAGCAAAAAGATACAAATCAGAACCAATCAAAGGGAGAGATCCATAGTGTGAGGTCAGGGAGAATCCCAAACATGAAGCTTCCATCATCCTCAAGGATTGTCACCATCCCAGTACATCAATGTGCGGCAATACACAAGAGTATTGCCAACCGGAGAAGTTCACCCAAGCTTTGGTATCCAGAGTTTTTATTGGGGCTTCATTACGTAGGCATTGATTAATTGAATCATTGGCCACGTGATTGAACTTGATCTCCAGCCCCCTTCCTTTTCCCAGAAGCTGGGCTGATATCACTGGCTCAGAGCCTCAACCTTCTAATCACATTGTTGGTCTTGCTGGCATAGGCAGCCCACATCCTGAGTCACTTCATTACCAAAAACTATCAGGTGGGGTTCAAGGCCCACCATTAGTAACAAAGACACTCTTATCACCTGGGCAATTCCAAGTTTAGAGACTACCTCCCAAGAGCCAGGGATAGAGGCCAGCTAGATTCTTTATTACACACCTATAATGCAGACTTGAGGGCAACAGACACCTCTCTACAAATCATGTGATCTCATGCCCATAAAGAGCCAAAATTAGAAGCCAGCATCGATTCAATTTAATGACTAGTAAAGGGTCAATCTATTTTTTTAAACCATCTTAACTAAATTAGAGGGATCATACATATACAATCCAATCAGTTTCTCAGATACTATCAGACAACTGATTCTAATGTGTTTTGATCAAGTTATTTATAGTGTATACTCTTTGCTGAGGTGTGAAGCCCTGAGAGACTCTGAGAGATTCTAACCATTAATCTTTGCCAGTGGAATCTTCGCAACGTCACTGGGGAGGAAACCAGAGGATGAAGGAGCTGGAAAGAAGATGTGAGGCCAGGTAGTCCAACACCTTCATGTTATAGTTGGAGAAAATGAGAACAAACAGCTTAGGGAGTCCAGCCAGCAAACAAATTGTATGACGCTCAGCAATTCCTCTCCATTTGAGATTTGTTCCTCAGAATTCCCTCTTCAGCTCCAATCCTTGAAAAAGCCAATATTCCTCAGAGAGTGAACATATGAAGAAAGTACAGCAAATCAGTCCATCTCTTTGAGCCTCAGCTCCCCAATCTTTAAAGTGAGGGGACTGACTGAGCTCCTAAACTCAACCGTACCTGCCTCGAGGCAGACGGGTAACACAACTGATTTAAGTAGGCAGTTGTGAAATACTAGAGAGTGGTGGGGATGGGGAGAAATGGGAAATTAAAGGCCTTCACCTCTGAATTTAAGAAATAAACTCAAATCCTTCGGCACAGGGTTTGTGATCTCTGACCTAGATGACCTGCCAGGGCCCTCCTAGCTCTCTGATTCCGTTATTCTATGCTTTCCTTAGCACATGGTTTGTCAGATTGATTTCCTCTAAGACAGTCAGTTATGCTTAGGGAATCAAGGGAGTGAGGTGATTTGCCAGGGAAGAAAACAGGGAAAGATTTAAACTGGGAAGACACAGCCTTGACCAGGCAGCTACAGGAACATGAGATGCCAAACAAGAGAAAGGGGCACTGAGAGAGAAGTGGAAGATGCATCTCTAAATTTCACGGTTATGCCCTAGGTCATCCTTAATTGAATAACCTATACAGAATAAGTCCACTGCGGGGAGCTTCACATTCACAATGAGAATGGCAGCCCCTGGAACTGTGCAGTGCACAGCTTGCACAACAGTACATGGCACCCCTGAGTGGCCTGGCCCTTAAAAAAAAGTTCTGGAGATCTCCAGACCCCAGAAGAAATGCTCAGCTGCTCCCAGGCCTAATTCGACCATTAACCAGTTTTCCTGAACCACCAAGTTTTCTTTGTGCTAAACCTCTCTGCCCCACAGGCTTTTTGACATGTGGGCTATTTTAGCAAGAAAAGCTTCAAGAGAAAAGGAGGGCTCACTGCCTTAAACACACAGACACACACAGACACACACACACATGCCCTCCTGAACAAGCTTAGCTTTGAGGATAAGAGGTGTTCCTCCTGAGGATTTCTCTTTCCCTCTTCCTGAGGTGTCTGGCGCTGGGTACACTGAGGGGGTAGGCGTAACGCAGGGGCCGCCCCCTCCTTGAACCATCCTCAGGCCTGATTTGCATAAGTTCCAGTCTCTTGGCCCAGCTTCTGTCCCTTCTCCAAGATCTGCCACCATCCCTGGGAACACTGCGTCCTCAGCAGCCTGCTCCCAGGCTCACAAGCACCGATCCTTTCCCCCTGAGAGCGGGAGCTGGGAGGAGAGCAACCTTGCAAGGAGTCACACCTTCCTACCTGCTCGACAGAGCGGGGCTTCTCCCTCCGCAGCTGCCAACACTCCTAATGTTATTGTGCGCAGGAGGCCCCCAAGACAGCTCCAGCAGGAGTGAATTAATAATTGCTGGCAACAGAGCTCCTGTAGCAACCAGCTCCACCCCCTCGGGGACTGTTTGCCCTTCTTCAGCGAGTCCTCCACAACTGCTTTGCAAACTTACTTCTGCAGGAACAAAAAGTTTGGAAGTACTGTGTATTCTTAAGAGTCTCCTCATTTTCAGAAGAGCTCAGGGCTGGATGTCAGGACACAGGAATCCTTGGCTGGCTCAGCCACCAACTGGCACTTTAACCTTGAGCAGCTCAGAGTCTCTCTGAGTCTTGTTTCCTAATCTGCACATTTCTAGGTCAAACTGTCCAAGCTCTTATGAGCCATGACTTTTCCCCATGTCCAGACCTGACTACTGTCACTGAAATTTCAGCCATCCTCCTGCACTGGGATCCGATGGCTGGGTCATTGTTCCTGGGCTCCCACAGGCTACAGCAGCTCCTTCATGGTCCAGCTGACCCGGGGAGTGATGAACCACCGAGCCATCAGCCCCATCTCAGCCCTCTCCTTCCGCTCCTCCTCATTCGTCTCAGGCCACAGAGTCTTCGTCTCTACACTCCACCTGGCCACTTCTCTTGGAGGCGTGTTTGGGGCTCGTGTCAAGCCCTCTCTCCTTCCAGGGCTTTACGCAAGAAAAAGACTTTGGTGCCCACCCACCTAGTTCTATAAATAATTCAAAATAAACTTGCGTTTTGGAAAGTAGCCAAAATATATGTCGAAATTCTTTTTTCTTTTTTCAGAGTTTCTGATCACACATGTTTAAAACAGTTCACCAAGGCTGCATTTCCCTCAATCCACGTCACTGAGTCTGCCCCTTGGGTGGTGTCCCATGACCTCAGTGAAAGTGCCTGAGCAGCCCTGCTTGTTGGCGCCTTAGCACAACTGCTGGGACCGAGTGTGGACACCTGACCAGCCAAGCCAGTCAGGATCTTGAGAGAGAAAAAAGTCTGAAGTAAGAGACCAGAAAAACTATAGCCTGACAGAGTTAGGAGCTGGAACCCTAAGGTTGGGGTCAGAGTCCTTGCGGTGGTCACGACAGCCAAGGGCGAGCCAAGTTACAAAGGCTTGTGGAGGAAGCCAGGCGAGAGAGAAGAGAGCAGATGTGCAGACAAGAGACCATGTGGCTCCAGAGAGAGAGGCTGTCACTGCTGGCAGCTTGCAGGTTCCCAGTTCCTGCTATTGCATGCCATGCGATTCCCCTGAATGCTGACAGTTAGTCCCCCTTTCCCTCATCTTGCTACCAACATGTGGCATGGAACAGCAGCATTGGCATTACCCGGGAACTTTTCAGAAATGCAGAATCTCCTGCCCTAGCCCAGATCTACTGTATCTGAATCTGCGTTTTAAAGAGATCCCCGGTGATTCGTGTACACAGAAGGGCTGCTGTGGTGGGAGTTTTCTTCCCATTAAGACACCCTGCTTGGCGCCCCCTTATCTCACCCAGGCCAGGGGCCCCACCCAGAGTCCCTGCCACCCAGTCCCCACACTGCAGCCTCTCAGCCCCGGCACCTCCCCAGCCACCCAGCCCAGTGCCTGGGCCCTGACACCTGACAAATCCAGTAAGGAGTAAATTAATCATTGCTAGCAACTGAGGCCCTGCAGTAACCAGCTCCTCCTCTTGGGAGGACGGTCTGCCCTTCCTCACAGCGCCCGCCACAGCTGTCTGCTTGCCTGACTGCCTGGTTTAGACAGGGCTGCTGCCTGCAGCCCCATCGCCAGGCTCCACGCTGCAGGCGAGTCTCTGGTTTCAACTCCTGCAGTGGATCCCGCCCGCCTGTGGCTTGCTCAGCTGTCACCTCTACAACCAGCTTTTGTCCCCAGGCCAGTTTTCCCAGCCCCTGTGGCAAAGTGTCCCCCTCCTTGTCAACTCACAGAAAATCTTGGAATTTAGCTGCCAGAGACCCAATCCAGTGACAGACGCAGGATCCGAGACCTCGGCAGGTAAAGACCTCAGGCCCCTGACTGGCACCCAAGAAGCAAGACTCTAGGCTCTAGCTTCTCTGCCAGAATCAGAGGTTCCAAGATTGAGTGTGTATGGCCCCGGGTGACCTGAACACTCCTATCAGCAAGGACAGAGGAACACCATGCCACCAAGTCATGCCCACACAGTTCTTCCAGGCAAAGTGCTCTGAGTGCACTGAGGAAGGGTAGCCTGCTCAATAGCTGGGTCCTTGTGCTGTCTGGGTGGGTCAGTAGGCTCAGGGAAGGAAGCCCCAAAGTCCCGATGTTCCGCTTGGGGCCCCTGCCTCAAGCTGGCCCACAGACACATATATCCAAATGTGGGTAGGAGTCGTCCTTAAAACCATGCAATCATAACCGCCTGCATCTCTCATTGCTTTTAGAGTCTACGAAGTCTTCCTGTGCCTTAGTTCCTTAAAGTTCACAGGAGGTCCACGTTATTCCAAAAGTGGGTTGTGTGGGCATGATCAATCCGCAAATGAGAAACCAGGGCTCAGGGAGGGTCACACCAGTCATGGTGGAGCTGGTGTTCAGGTGAAGGTTTTTGGACCCTGATCTAGTGCTCTAGGGCCCCAGTCAGCCAAATTTCTTGAAGGAGTTGTCTTGTTTTGTGCTAGCTCTAATCTCCCACCTCTCAATCCCTTCTCAACACATTCCAGTAATCCTCCCTTATCTTGCCACAAAAAACCACTCTCAAAGTTACCAATGACCTCTGTTATGGGTTGAATTGTGTCCCCCAAAAAGAAGTGTTCAAGTCCTAACCCCCAATACCTGTGAATGTGACCTTATTTGGATATAGGCTCTTTGCAGATGTAATCAAGTTAAGATGAGGCCGTAGTGGATTAGGATGGGCCCTGTCTAATATGACTAGTGCCCTTACAAGAAGAAGGAAATTTGGGTACAGACATACAGGGAGAACGCTATGTGAAGATGGAGGCAGAGCCTGGAGTGACACATCTGCAAGCCAAGGAACACCAAGGATTGCTGCCAACTATGAGAAACTAGGAAGAGGCAAGGAAGGATCCTCCCCTAGAGCCTTCAGAGACAGCATAGCCTAGCTATGCTCTCTAACTAGCTAACACCTTGATTTCAGACTTCTAGGCTCCAGAACTATGAAATAATACATTTCTGTTGTCTTAAGCCACCCAGTTTGTGGTAATCCATTATTGTGGTAATCTGCAGCCCTAGGAAATGAATCTCCACGTTGCTGAATCCCATGGACAATTTCCATTCCTCTTATTATTTGACATCTCAGCAGCATACAACACTAGTAACCCTGACCCTCCCACAAACGATTGTCTCCTGGACACTGTGCCTTCACATTCTCCTGGTTTCCATCTTCTAGCCACTTCCTTCTCAGTCGCCTTTATTGGCTTTCTTCCTCTATCTGACCATTACACAGTAGAGTTCCTCAGGGATGGGTCTGTCCCAGGTCCTGTTGGTTTCTTACTCTCGACTCTCTCCCTAAGCAATCTCATCCACGCCAGCACTTCATTCACCACCTATTCACCAAAGACTCCGAGAATCAGAGTCCAACCCTTTCCTTTAAGCACAAAAAGTTCACGTCCAACTGCCTATCTCGTTCTCTCAAAACTTCCTCAAACGCAGTGTGCCAAAAGTGGAACTCATAAACTTCCCCATCCATCCAGATGGATTTGACAGAAACCCAGGAGTCACACTTGACATCTTCTTCTCCCTTACCCTCCGTTCAATCTCTTACCAGGTCTTGATTTACTTCAAAAATATTTTACCTTTCCAATCAGTCCATTTCTTCCATCACCACAGCCACCGTGCTGGTACGAGCTCTTGGCATCTCTCGCTTAGACCACGGGGACCGGCTGCTTCCTTTTGCTCTCTCATCCCCTTTTGCTCCTGTCCAGCCATTCTCCACCCAGCAGCCAGAGCAACCTCATTTTAGCATATACCTGTCATATCTTCTACCTCATTGACAAGCTACCTCCCACTCAACTTGCAGATTTCAGCTGAAGTGTCACCTCTTCAGAGAAGCCTTCCCTGACCTTCCAGTCTACAATTAGACTACAATAGACTCCCCATCACAACAACGTGTTCTCTTTATTGCGTTTACCACTCTTGTGATGATACCTGTATTTGAGTGATCACTTTATTAACATATGCCTCTTTGACTAAGCTGAATGCTTTGTGAGTGCAGGATTCATGTCTGGTTTTCTTGCCGTTTACCTCCAATGCCTAACACAGTGATCCTCATCAACGCTCAGAGAATATTTCCTGCACATATAAATGAACACTCTGTCCATCCAGCTCACTGCCTCCAGCAAATCTCCCCTTCTCTAAGTCCCCCCTCAGGTCCATGGTGCTGGAATTACCACAAGGATGAGCAGGAAGAACCACTCAGGTGGAGTCTTTGTGAGCCACCCTGTTCTGTTCCAAGCAATAGGGAAGTAAATGTTCTCTGTTTTGTTCTTTCTCTCTGGGCAACCCATTCTAGAGGCATTAAAACCATCTATCATGCTGTTTATCACAACACATCCAGATGCTCCAAGCAATAAAGCTATTTGCAATACACAGTCATCCCATTTCAGGAAGATGCTCCCAGTGGAGCCTTCCCAGGGGATCTTTCAGAAGAGGATAGACACCCATCTGTCTGCAAAGGGGTCTGCTGTCTGCAGAGCTCCCTTCCAGCCCAGTGGCATATGTCGTGGGACCTGCCTTAGGAGCCTGCAGGTAGCAGATGCTGAAGTAGAGCCCTGTCCAATCAAGCTGACAGCAAGTTCTGCGTTTGTTCAGGGTATTCGAAAATGCCAACCTCAGGCTGATTTTCTACTACAGTCTCCTGTTCAAAATAAAGAGGGCTTTGTGGGTTTTCTTCCCTCTGCAGTCAAATAAAATCAAACTTTGCAGGAAGAGATTTCTGCTGAGAACGAAATGAAGATTCAAAAAGAAAAGAGGCTTCAGCCTCCCGGATCAATGAGCCAAGCCTAACAAGACAAAGTTTAATAGGAATTAGTTTAAGGTTTTCCACTTGGGTCCAGAAAGCCAGCTGAAAGCAGTACAGGGTGGTGGGGATGGGCCTTGGCAGCAGCTGATGTGACAAAGATTTAGGGGTTTTAGTTGACTCTTCGCTCAATCAGACTCATCCGTGTGACGTGGTTGCCAAAAAGGCTTAAGCAGCGTTAATGGAAAGATAGAACCTAGTAAGACAGTGATACTTCTCCTACTCCCTCTGTTCTGGTTACGGCACACTCAGAATATCACTCTCAGTACAGAGCACGGAGCATAATTTTCACAGAATACTGTCAAGCTGAACAGCATCGCCAGGCAGGTAAGAGGGGCAATTTCCAGGAAGATTCATGCACCAGATTTCAGCACAAGGGTCAAGGAACCAGGGCCACTTGGCCTAGAGATCCAGTGTCTAGAAGGGACAAGCTAATGGATTTCAAAAAGTTTTCTCAGGTAGGGAAGAAACTAGACATTCTGTGCAACCCGGTGTGATTCCCTCTAGAACTAAAGGGGAAAATATAGAGTGAGGCAGATTTGGCTCAATATGAAGAACATCAGTGTTGATCCTGTTTTGTCTTTTATTTTTTAAATTACAGAACTAATATATGCAAATTGTCAAAGAAAAACTCAAGCAATACAGAGACATATAGAACATACAGTTCCCCATTTAACTTCCCCACATACCCATATTTTACTCTCCCTCCCATAAGGAGCCACATTTAAGTTTAGTGTCTACCCTTTCAAGCCCTTTTGAAATGCATTTATACACACACACACCAGTTTGAGTTTGGGGTTTCTCCCCCATCAATGAGATAGTATTTTTCCCATTGGGGAAAGCTTGTTGAGCACTAGAGCTATCCAGGGAGGCCATGGGCTGCCTCCAGAGAGAGTGAGACCCCATCCACTAGAGGTGTTCAGAGACCAAGCAATTGTTAATCAGGGTTCTTACAGAGGGAACTCATGCACTGGTGCTAGATCCTTAGTTTTCTCAAACTTTAGCTTGAAACAGAATCACAGAGGGTGTTTTTTGAAAATTCAGATTCCCAATCCCAAATGCGGAAACCTGACAGCAGGTCTTGGGAGCTATGAATCTGCATTTTCCACAAGCACCCCAGGTCACTCTAATGCAAATGGTCAACGGACCACACATTAGAAATCGCTGGAATGGATGGTTAGACCACTTGACCTTAGGGCCCTTCACTTGGACTGGATCAAACTGGAAAGCCCTTCTCCTGAGGAACCATTCGCAGTGAGGAGGCTACCATCATGTCCCTATGTCTAACTGGCTGACTATCTTTGCCTGCCTTTCACAGCTCCCCTGAGCCCAGTGCCATGTCCTTGCCTTATTCTGGAAAGCTGATGGATTCGTCCAGATGGCTCAGCATGGAGTAAACACCTAGCTCAGAAAGTAGAGTGAGGGGCACACCAAATCTGATATGTAGTCCACCACTTCCACCCCCAGGGGCCACTTTTGAGGAAGGAAGAGACCCCGCCCTGCCCCAGGCTCCTGGAGAATAGCAGAGCAGGCTGGGTACTCCCCCCTCCACTACTCCTCCCTCCCGTGGAGGACCAGGCCCCCTGCAGCCATCCATCACCCAGTGCACTTTTAGTTTCTCCACAAACCCTGGAAGCAGATTATGCAAATACATGGAGAGTTTTGAGAGTCACAATGACTGGGAGCAATACTATCATTCAGTGGCTGGGGTCAGAAATGTTAAACACCCTGCGATTCTAGAAAGAGAAGCACACGAAGAAAAAAATGTCCTACCACCCACACTGCCAAAATTACTTACCCTCCACCACATGCACACCACCATCAACTGTGCTGCTAGCGTCAGTGTGAGCCACTCCTTGATTTTGTCTCTTGCTCATCACTTTGACTTCTGCTCTAAGACAATAGGATTTAGGGAATATTAGTAAAAAGAGCAGAGACCCCAGCAGAAATATAGGCAAAGTGCATGGTCATGAGCAAGATTCCAGGCCATCCCCGGCTAATCTAGCCCCCAGACCTAAGAAATTCCCTCCCAGACAGATATTTTCCACCAGGGTTTCAGCTCCTAATGAGGAACTGCCCTCAGAGCAACACAAAGGCTGCTTGTTTTCCGGCTCTCTCTGGAGGGCTGGTGCACAAAGAGGCTTTTTCTCACCTCAAGGTGCTCTTGGCTAGTTCGACAAGGGTGCTATGCACAGCAGGACCATGTCCTCAAATGGTGGAGGCCATTTGCTTTGTCAACTGACAAATGTCATTTATCATTTGAGACAGAGAATGGATATTGGGGCCTCTGGCTGGTGAAAGCTGTTGAATATTTTTTTCAGGATGGCTTAGCAGAAACTTGGCAAACTGAAATGTTTTCTTGAGCTGTGGATTTAAAGATACAGTCTTCCTCTTTAGAAAAATATCAGCCAGACTTTTGAGACGGCTATACCCTACAGTTCAGCTCAACAACTTCTTGTGCTTACTCATGTTCCGTCTCTTCTTCAGGTGCTTTATCAGTATTTTTTCTCACCTCTCCTAGTGCTTTGTAGACTGAAAATTCCTGGGAGATGGAAGTCAAGCCTCTTCTTTCTCCCAATCCCCCTACAGCACCTAGGACAGTGCTGGAATCATCCTGTACCCAATACAAATGTATCCACTAACTGATTATTGACTGGCCATTACCAAACGTGCTTAATTGTTTCTTCATCTGTCTTACTCATGTAACTTGTCCTCCTCCCTCCTTCAGTCATGTAACTTGTCCCCCCCACCCCTGACTTGTACTACGGGACACAATCTGAGACCTCCCTCAAGATGGCTTTTCTTGAGTAAATCCTGATCTTTCTCTTACTTTGTATTTCCCTGGATTTAAATGTAGGAACAGCTTAGAACGATGCATCTGCTTATGTGCTGTGTATATTGTCTTTTCAACTAGCCTACTTGGTTTCCTGAGAGTGGACATCACATTTTCTGCTACCTTTTTATCCCCAATTGAAACTTGCACCAAGCAAGGCTTACAATATGTGCTGATCAACAAATGAAAGAACAAAGGAATGAATGAATGAATGCTTTGTTTTTATAAGTATACTCTTGACTAAAGCTGCACTTCATCGTCTAGAAAGCATTTTGCAATATTTAAGATCCTTTCACATAGATTATTTGTCACCTAAAGTCACAGTCCTGTGAGAGAGGATTTTCTCACTTTATAGGTGAGGAAATATCCAGAAAGGCTGCGTCTTCCCCCAGATCACATAGCTAACAATCAACAGAGCCAGGACTCAAACTCACGTGTTCCATTTCCAAATCCAATCATCTTTCCACAAAAACAAACCATCTTAGTGATCCATGTTAATCTCGAAAGAGTCTGATTTTAATATTTTCTCTTATTACTAAATTCATGAGGATCAAAAATACAACTTTAGCTACTTTGCAGACTGTGTTTCGTTATTAATAATGCTCTGAGTGACTAATTTAGAATTTATTAGTTGAACCATGAACAACAACAGCATATATTTCATTATTTAGGAGAGTGAGTTATGCTCTTGCTTAATTAGTATTTTAAGATTTGTTTACAGCTTTTACAGTAGCAGACTTGTCAATACTGACTCTTCCCTGGGGATCTCCAAGTCTTTGCAAGTTAAGGTTACTCTGCTTGCCCCTGAGGATTTTAAAGCTCTCCACCCTTTAACTCATTTACATAATCTTCCTGGGACAGGAACACAATACCGTAATAGTTAACATTTATTGAGCACTTACTATGTGCCAGGCATTGTGCAAACCACTTTACATTCATTATCTTATTTAATTTTCACAAGAATCTATGAAGAGAGTACTGTTAACATTCCCTTTAAAGAAGAGAAAAACCAGGTCTCCAAGAAGGTAAGTAACAATCACAAGGTTATCTAATGCAGTAAATGCTGAACTGTCACTCACACTGAGGGTTATTGACTCCAAAGCCCTAATTAGTAGCCATTTTATTGTAGTGACTCTAACCGGAAGCCAGGGGACCTGGATTCTACATGAGCCTCTGCCACCAACTGCATGACTTCAGGGAGACTGGGGATCACAGGAAGGATGACACTGGAGCTTGAAGGTGAGTAGGCATTTGTAGCAGAGGAAAACACACTCTAAGCAGACAGTAGAGTGTCTTCAAAGGCTTGGAGAGGCATGAAAGGTGAAAGCGCTCAGATTGACAAAACCATTGAAGCTCTACAAAGGTACAGCCTTAGGTGGCAACAAGAGATCAGTAACATCCATAGGGGGCCTTCCAAAAATGTTTTTTGGGTATGTTTGGAAAGCACGGAGACACCAAGGAGATGTGGCAAACCCTCAGGAATGACCAAACCTGACAAAGCTCCAGGGTACCCTGGTAGCACCAGGCTTCACACGTCCCAGAAGCAGAATTGTGACCTGGTGACTTGAGTTCCATAGTCAGAAAAGCAGGTCTGTGTCAATGTCTTACCTGCTTCTGGTAATTACATCCTCCTTCGTTTGGGGCACTCCCTCTCCCCTGATGTGTTTCTATTGAGCTGCCAATCACAGAGATCTTCCCCCTGACTACCAGGGTGGCCAAGTTTTACAAGGAGGCCAATCACAGCCCCTCTGCAGAGAATCTGAATCTTTGACACACAGGGGAGCCAAGAGAAACAGCTGCCATCCAACAAGCACACTCTAGAGTGTTGGTCCAACTGCTGAGGCACCCAGAACTGCCCTGGTGTCTGCCCTACCTGAGGCCTACTTGGTCAGCTACAAATCTTTGCAAGCCACTCTGGAGCCTTCCAATAATGCATTTTTGCTTAAGTTAGTTAAAGTCTGTGGCTTGCAGCCAAATAACTCAAATACTCACCGATAGAGGAAATGGGGCCCTAAAAATATCCTGTGTGGTCACCTTAGGCTGGTTCCAGGTCAAGTCCAAGATGGCTACCATCTAAAGCGGTATCTTGGTAGTCTAGTAATCTACTGGATTCCAAGAGAACTCTCTTGGAAATACTTATACATCCAACAAAACCTAACACCACAACATCTAGAACCAGGTACCATCTTGTCAGAACATTCCATTCCAACACTGGTGAAGTAGAAATAGTGACTTTGTCCCCACACACGGTGGCAGTCGTCACTCACTGCTGCATCTTCACTCTCTCCATCTCCCCCGCACACACACTCCTTGTAGTCCAAACAAATACTACAGCCTAAAGATATGGAGTCAAGATGCCTGTTCCTGAAAGTCAACAGGATTGAAGAAAGTCATGTATTATACCAACCCTTACAACCCTGCAAGGTAAATATAATTGTCACCATTTTATCCATCTTGAAACTGAGGCAAAGAAACATTAATCCACTGAGTAGTTTGCACAGTTGGTAACTGCCAAGGTCCACCTGGGCTCTTTTGCTACATGTATCAGACACGTCTTTGTACGTCCTCAGCCTCCTCTGTCTCCCAGACCCTTGCCCTCTTGCTTCACCTCAGCCTCCACCCTAGCCAGCCAATTCCCCAGAGCCTGCTTGGTTCTTCCACTCGAAGCCAACCAGACATGTATGCTGTGTCAGGGGTCTTCAAGACCACCTCCAGGTTCAATGATTCACTAGAAGGACTCACAGGACTCCAGCATATAGTCCTACTCATGTCTATGATTTATTACAGCAGAAGGATACAAACCACAATCAGCAAAGGGAGAAGTCCAGAGGAGACCAGGCCCAAGCTTCCAAGAGCCCTCTCCCAGTGGAGTTCCACAGGACTCACTCAATTCCTCTAGCAATGGGTTGTGACAATACATGTGAAATGTTGTCTATCAGGAAGCTCATTAGAGGCTCAGTGCCCTGGGGTTTTTACTGGGGGCTGGCCATGTGGATATCCTCTGCCAGCACATACCAAAACTCCAGACTCCCAGAAGGAAAAAAAGTGTTCAGCATAAACTACATCACTCGCTCCAAAAAGTTTAGACATGGTGATGGGAACCCTCCTGAAATCTAAGTTCCCAGGTGCCAGCCAAAGGCCAATGTTATAAGCAGGTCTTTTTAAGAATAGCAGTCTCAGGCCCACTATATTTACTCTGTTCTGCATGTATGTGACTTGGATGAAATGTCATGTCATAAGGCATGAGCTCTGACTTCCTCAGTGGCTTTCAAGAAGGTCAAATAAAACAGACCATAAATGCAGGGAAGTTCTTTCCCCGCGGGGCTTAACCTTGACCAATGGGAGTAACAGTGGGAGGATAAATCCCCTTCCCTTCTTCCTCCCAAGGACTGTTCTGAGGCATGGTTTTTCTGTCCGCTCTGTCCAAAAACATCCCACAGTGCTGAGCAGGTGCACCTGCTGAGCAACTGGCTATGATTACTTTGTTGTTGTTGTATGGGTGGGTGCGCACATATGCCATCATGAAGGAGGGGCCAGCACAGTAACACATCACCTTGAGTTGCTTTCCATCCTGCCCTGCCTCATTTCTCTTTTCCTTCACTTTCATGGCCCTGGGACTGCACCTCCCAAATAACACATTAGCATTTAAGCCTTATCTCAAGCTATGATTTTAGGGAACTCTGCCCAACACACCATACTCTGTTGGGAATAGATTGGCACAAAGCCACTTTAGTTTCCTCTTACTCTGGAATGGACCACCCAAGTACGGTGAAATGGTCTGGACGCATGCCTTAAAGATAGGTATGTTTATTCTCTAGAAGAATTAGCCATTTATTTATATAACAAATTACTTACCAAATACCAACAAATTGCAAAACACTGTAGTGGCCCTGGGGAAACAATGAGTTGGATAGACATGGTCCCTGCCCATGAAGATCTTGCAGACTTGTGGAGGAGAAAGTTGATTAAACAATTACAAAAAATTGTGGTAAGTGCTCTGATGAAGAGCAGGGTGCCACAGGAACATGTGATGGGAGACCTAACTTGGCTCAAGGGGATAAACAAGCCTCTTGGAACAAATGGTGCCTAAGTGTGAAATGGAAAATGAGTAGGAATTAGCCAAAGGAAGGGCCAGGGATTGGGAAAAGCTCATGGGAAATATCTGGGCTGGAGACATGAATTTAGGAGTCTTCCCTATATATAAGTAATGGGAGCCAGGGGAATGGTTAAGAAGGTACAGAGAAAAGTGTATCTGGCACAGATAATGCACTTAGCCATCTCTTTCTCCTCTGAAATCCCAGGGAACTCTCTGAACTGCCAAAAACTTCTCCAAGTCCATAACATTTATCTGGCACCTCAACTGTGAGTTAACATTTCATCTGCATGAGTCGTGTGTCTTCAACTAGGTTGTAGTGACCTTGAGAACAAACGGAGCAAGAGCCTTGTCTGGCCCTGGAAACAAGGTGAGGTCGAATTTTTGGTTGTCTAATTGCCCTACTGATTGATTAGGATCCTGGAAGGGGATAGTGTCTTGAGGGTTTATCTTTTTAAACTTCCTGATTTTGCCAATTAAAAAAAGGGAAACCAGAGAGAAGAAAAATTTTTGCAACATCCTAAGGTTTATCACACTGGGTTGCAATGGCCCAGTAATTGTTCTATCTCCGATATTAGAAGCCACATGAAGGCAGGGGCTGTGTCTACCTTGTCTGCTCTTATATTCCAGTGCCAGTACCTGGCACACAGGAAGTCCTCCAGACATGTTTTTTGAGTGAAGGGATTAATAAAAAGCGAGTTCAGGCAGAACTCAACCTGGGAAGCACTTCTTTTGACCCTGCCCACTGTTCTGCCCATCAGCACCAAGTCTCGCTTCACGTGCTGAACCACACCCCGCTTTTAGAGGCTGATAATCCTCTTGTTGGAGCCCCAGGCAGGGCCTGCCCCTGGCCACTGCTCTGAGTGTCAGAAGTGTGTTGAGAAAGTATTTTAGTTCCAGCACGACATCCAGCTCAGCCCAAAAACTCCGCCAGCACTATTGATTTGTGGGGGGTTTTGAAATGGAATGAGTGGCTGATTTTCTCCAAATGGCACATTTCATTCATGATGCGTGATTGTAATCGTGGCTGCCTGAAGCCTGCAGTCCCTGGCTCGGCCAAAAAGGAAAAAAAGAAATGGCTATTTTCTGGAGTGAATACACTGAAAGGGCAAGAAATCCATATTCATTTTCTTGCCTCTCTGCTGGACTCTATATTTCGCAGGCAGGTGGAACAAAAATCTTTAAATATCATGCTGATCCAGGAAACGCTTGGCAATATTTAAAGAGCTCTGCGTGCCTGCCGCATGTCCCTCTAGTTCTCCGCAGGCAGGCCCCACGTCACCGGGCTGGATGACCACTGCTGCAGCTACAGCGAGCACCACTCCAGACCCCGGGTTCAGATTAACTGGCACATGACCTTTACAAAGTCCTGTAGTTTATAGGAATGTTGAATTTTTCAGCAGCTAGGGAAAACTGGCACTAGTGGAAAGGGAGGAATGGGAAATGTCTCCAGGCTATTTAAGCCTCCAAGGGGAAAAATGAACCCAGCTTCGACTTTAATTATGTCCTCCGCCCTTTGAGGCACAGAAGGAAGTCAATGGGCTGATACCATTAATAATGATTCCCTTGCCCTGGCCTGCAATAACTTTAAGAAGGTCTTCAGAATATCATTTAGGTTCTTCCTTCTCCCTCCTCCAGCACGGACTTCTTTTTTCCTTGGCAGATGGTTGGAAATCTCAGGACTCCCAGTGCCTTGACCTCCTGCAGATGCTGGGCTGGGGATGAAGTGTGACCGAGGACTGCACAGAAAAGAAAAGAAAGAGCCTTAATGCACCATATCGGGGGCAAGCCATGAGGTGGTCCACTAACTGCTTTTTTATGATTGTCACTCACCCACTCTGATTTACCCGCACTTAAAGAGTAGTGTCAGCAATTGTAGAGGGCCTCAAATGAGACTGATGCAAGGGAGGGCAAATATATTGGGAACCAGGTCAAATGGGCGATGAATGGACCATTATGGGTAGGGGAAAACTGCCATCGTTAGGGGTGCTGTCACAAACTAGACATTGATATATTGTCCTCTCTGAGATCCTCCAACAGGCCATTATGGCTCCCCTAATGGGACTGTCATGCATATCTCTTTATGTAGCTATTAAAGTCTTGTCTACATCTGCTGAGGTTTTCCTGAGGAGGGGTGTGAGGGGCAACAAGGGGGAAGACACTCAATATTTTTCTCTCTTCTGCAGTGCGCCACAATATACCAGAAAAGGCTCAGGCTCAGCCTGAGAGCAGCAGACAAACCTTCCAAGGGAAGCAAAGGGTGGGAAGTGGTCTTGGTTGGGAGGGACGTGGGAGAGGAGGGGTCAGCAGAAGCCTTCACAAAGGCCACTGCTGATCAAAGGGCCTGCTTGGAATAGCCAACAAAGTTCCACTTGTTCCATCACTTCTTGTTCACCCCAGATGGCGAAATAACGTGCTCTGTGATTCTCATTCACTCAAAATCCCTGGACATCAATGTGTGGGTGGTGACCCAGCCAATTCCATTTAATGCTGCTCAACTCAGGCAAAAATACTTCAGTTTTTTTCTATAAGACTGGGGGAGGACAGATTGGAAAGAAAAGGCCCGAACATCTCTGATTTACCACCAAGTAGGCTATGGTTTGGGGGCCATTTGAGGGTCCATGAATATGTTGAGGGTAGAGTAACACATAGCACCGCACATAGATCTTGATCATGCTGCCACAAAAGGACCTTAAGGAAAACCCTGCCCCCTAATCCAACATAAACTCGCATCATGAAAAGACATCACCAAAGGCCTGCCTGAGACTCTCGGTCATGACTACGCAGTTTGGTGCTCCATAGTTCAGCTCTGAGATGTGGGAGACTTGCTGTTGACTTCTCAGGAATAGATCTCAATGGGTACAACTGGCTCAGTTTAAAATAAAAAGCACTTGTTTTTGTGATTTTTCCCAGAACAACAACCATGAAAAAACACATTTAAATGTAAACAGAGTGACTTGGAATTGGTACTAAAACGTCGCCGAAGGAGTGTTTTCAATGAATATATCAGATGTCTGGAAATAGCTCCACAAAGGGTATGCAAAGAAAGCCCCCTCTGCTCTAATGGGACAATCCGCAAGGGGTGAATACGTTTTGATACACAATGCTTCAGTGTCTGGTTTGTTTTAGAAAAACAGGAGCCCCTTTCCCCTTTTTCAGGCCAAATGCAACACAATAGAGCAAAGCCACATGAATCTATTATGTCTTATAGGGCTTTTAACAGGAGTATGACTGTTTAACCAGGCAGTGACACAAGAAGAATTACTATTAGACACTCCAGCTGAAAGTAGAGATTTTATTGATTCCCCACACTGGCCTGCCTTTTTATCTTTGATTGAGTGGCTTTCATGAATCCAAAAAGGTAACACTCTTGCATTGAAAGCAGCAGCAGGCAGTCCAACCCGGACTGAAACCATCTGTCATTCTAAAAGAAAGATGAAGGTACTTCCCGAAGTACCATCTATCGGGGCTCCTCTCCCCTCAGGACCATGCATTGCCTACTCTGAGCACAGGACCCAGGCCCTCTATTGTACAGCTCCTCAAGACAGCTGAATCCTGACAGCAGGCTTACTGAAGAGATACGCAAAATACACCTTTGTATAGTCAGGACACTAATTGTACCCCGAGACAGAGTAATTATGTCCCTCTTTTTAGGAAAGCAGTTAGTTCTGTACATTCCTACTCTCCAGGTTTTTGTGATCATTATTTTTTTATTGTTTCTGGGGTCTCATTTAGAAAACAATTGGATTTGTCTCTCTGTTTACTAAATATCAGACATGATGTACAAACATCTTTCAATTAGGTATTCTGTCAGGAGCTCGCTCTCCCCGTCTCTATTTTAAACAGGACTCATTTGCATTCATGGGCAAATTAGAATGCAGAAAAGCATATAAGCAACGTGCAGGTTTACACTTCAGTGAATATTTATAAAGTACTGATTCTCCTTGCAACCATTTCCCCGCAAATGGCCCTCCCACTATGTGCGCTGTATTTGTCATTCAGGGGCCTTTTCATTTGTTTTAAAGTGTCAGGTTTGGAGCCGACACAAATGTATTCGGGCAGGCCCTGTGAACGCCAGAGCTGAAAGGAAATGGTATTTGTGTTTCATGCCACAACAGAGCACACTTGGAATCCTTGTAATTGATGATGCTGCCTCCCCATGCAGGTATAAGGGAAATAATCCAAAGTGACAGAGGGATCATGTCGAGGCTGGAGGAGAGACACGCTGTTGTTCTGCAATACGTGCTCCCTTCTCCAAGCTACTGTGGGGGCAGTGGCCTCCACGCACAGAGTTCTAGGACTGGGGGTCTCCTTTCATGCCTCCCTGGGCTCTGTCTTCTCCAAGGTTAGGTCTACATGGATGGCATCATCTGGTTAATTCAGACTTTATAAATAAAACCCACTTTTGCCTGTATCGTGTTGCTCAGATAAAATGTAAGGTAATTGCATAATCCACCTCCAAAATAAGCCCCTCAGCGAAATGCAAGGAATCAATAAGAAGGAGAAAACAGGCAAAATTAAAGATAAAGGCTTTATCTGAATCATCTATACTCTGGGAATGAAGCACGTCTTTAAACTGGAGCTGTGTTTCCAATCCCTTGAGTGTCGGCACTTCAGGTGAGGAATCAGTCACGTGGGCAGCACAGTTAGGGCAGGGCCAGCCTGTGGGAGAGAAGAAAGGAGACCTGTATAGACGGTAGGGCCCTGAGTCCTGGGAACAAAGACCGTTGGCCGCTGAGCGGACTCTCCTCCTCCCACACCCTCCCAGAAGGGGATCACTAAGCAAAAGCTTCCATAAATATGACCCTGGCTTTGGTGCTTACAGCTTAGGCCCTGCCCAGAAGGAGTTAAAAAGCATGAGAGGGAAAAATATAAAAATAAAAATCAGAGTGGGAAGGAGCTACAGGACCCAAGAGCACTGGTGTGGCGAGATACCGTGGAGCTTCTGACCGACTGCCTCTTGGTGCTCAGGGGCATTTGTAATTCCAGATGATATAACCATGCACAGCTTTCATGACCTGAAGTCAATGACCCAGCTTCCTCCATGGGGGAAATATAAATTTATACATGTTGTTAACCCATACTGGTCGATAAGCCAACCAGATTTGCATCTTGGGGGCAGACATTTATACGATGCTCATAGACCCCCAAGTACCCCAACTCCACATCCCCAAAGAGGAAACTGCTTCCCCCAGTGGCTGTTAGCAATGGACAAAGGCCATCTTCTTTCAGACCATGGTGTCACACCATGCAGTCTTCCCAAAGTGGTATCCCCAGGTATGTGGGATAGCTCCCTGAGTTCCCCAGTACCTCACTTAGAGTTGGCAAATGGTGGGGGAGAGAAAAGGAGGAGAGAAGAACCACAGACACTGAAGCATAAGCCACAGAGAGAAACCCTTATAGTTGGAATCCTCCAGACTCAAACATGGTTGAGGACACACAGATGGAGATACGTTGGAATTGGCACTTAGAGATCTCAGATGCCATCAGGGAGCAGGGGTTGTGAGGCTCTTTTGGAAAAAACAAGCCCACAGGCATTTTCTGTCAAGCACTATTTTTCCTTCCAAACCAATCAGAAGGAATGAGATGGCATTGGTGTAGCTGGACGCTGCTCTGTCAAACTGGAGCAGGGGAGCAAGAAGGGAGATTTGCTCCACATCACGGAGATCTACTCTGTGACCTCTCACAAGCGACAGTTGTCAATCCACTCTGGCTTTTCCATCTTTCATCCTCAGTCTGACCTCAGCCGAGCCCGAAATCCACACTCAGCCATTTTTACACTGTGCGCACTTCCTGCCCCGCACACCTCCCCCTGTCTTGTCCTTCTGTGTCCTTTCCCTGCTCCTGCTCCCTGCTGCTGAACATGACTGGAAAAGCAAGTTCTTACTAGAGCCCATCAAAACTCAAGCGGGGGGCCTGTATTTGTTATTCCTTCTTAAATCCCTGAAGTGGCTGATCCAAATGTCTCGTGTCTCTGCTGCCCCCAAACCCACTCCCAACACCCTGTCTTCCTGAAGGTGGCCTTGCTGCCTACTTTATCAAATGTCCACTTGATCCCTTTCTGCAGAAAACCTCTCTTTTCCTTCCTTCTCTTTCTCCATGCCTCTTCCAGTGTGGAAATGCCCTTTCTTGCAAAGGTGAGCCCCTTCCCCCCTCACTTGCTTACATTTTTAATTTCCCAGCATCTCCCGGCTCCTCCACTCAGCCTACAATCAGTCTAGGTCACCCTGCTTCTCTCAGGTGCTATTCTTATGTTCCTCCTTTTCCTTTGCTTCCAAGCATATTGAAAGAGGCACCGACATTGCCTCTGCTCCTTTCCTCCTTATCACCTGGCCACCGTCCTCATCTCACAAGGCTCAAGAATGATCTTCCAGACACCGTAGGAAAGACCTCTCCTTGCTCCTCGTCCAGCTGACCTCCACGCAGCATTTGATCCTGTTGACCACCCTCCCCTTCTTCCAACTCTCTTGGTTTTCCTGCTACTTCACCATCCTGAGTATCCCACCACTCCTCTGACTACTCCTTCTTGCTTGCTGTTCACTGGTTTCTCTCCCTCACTCCCTAAATCTGAGAGCTCCCCAAGGTCCCGCCCTCCGTCCTCTTCTCTAGCCAGGCTCATTGCTTCACCTCTTTGCAGAAGACTCACAATCTGTCTCTGCACCTCTGACCAGAGCCCCAGATCCATATTTCTAGCTGCCTTGTGGATCCTTCCACCTAGATGTTCTAGCCAAGCATATTCAAAATGGCATCCATGCTTTCCTTCAACACAAATTTGTGTGGCCCAGATGCCAGGCAGTGCCCTAATCACTAAAAATGCAAAGATAATTGAGACCCAGTCCTTTCCCTCAAGGCCTTCATGTTCTAGTGGAAGAGAGACATATGATCAGGTAATTGTAAAACAATGTGGAAATACAGAGATATAGACACAAGAGATTATACATTGAAGAGAAGCACTTGAGAGGAAAACCCAACCCAGACTGGGGAGGAGGGAAGCCTTTTGAGAGACAAGATGCCTCAACTGAGTCCTAAGGAATAAGTACAAAGGGATGACTGAGAAATTCTGAGGACATAGGTTAGCAGAACTTGATAGTATAGTGTTGATTGATTGTACGTTGGCAGTGACAGAAAGGAGGAGTCAAGCATGACACCCAAGATTCTAACACCAGGTACCCAGTGCTTGAAGCCATGTTGACTTCTTCTTCCCCTATCCCTTCCAACCAATAATCTAGTTCAGGAAATTATATTCTCATGTTGTCTCTAAGGCCATCCTTTCTCTCCTTTTCCACTGCCATCCTGTTAGCTCAAGTTCCCACTGTGTTCTTGCCTATCTTTCATTCCACATCTTAACCTTGCTCTGTTGCCTCAGTAGCCTCCCTGAGGAGCAACTCTCATTCCTTCTTACTCTTGAATCCTTGGTCAGAAATCTTTAGTGCATCCTTTCCACTTCTTGTCAATCAAGGTCCTTTACAATCTGGCCCTAACAAATAATTCCTTTTTCTCTCTCTCTTTCTGTCTGTCTGTCTCTCTCTCATCAAACTGTTTGCTCTGTTTACTCTCTTCTGAACACCCTCCACACTCTCTAATCAGTGTGTCTCTGCTTATACATAACCCTACCTAAAATAATCCTGTTCACGTTACACAATAATATTATATCATATCATCTTGGTAAAACCAAGTCCCTCTATATTGTTTGTATAAATAGATTCACATGCATTTGTATAGAATAGACCAAGACATAAAAAGATAATAAGAGCTGACATGCAATGAGCGCTTAATCTTCTAAGCACTAATGAATTAAAAATCTTTTGAAGTGAGTAACATTTCACCCATTTTAAAGATGAGCAAACCAAAGCAAAGAAAGGTCAATAACTTGCCCAACATCATGCAGGGAGTAAGTGACTGAGCCAGCAGGTGAACCCAGGTAGTTCATTCTGACCCACCGTGACTCTTACCATGATGAGAGGCCAGACCACGGGGAGATCTTTCCTTCTTTACTTTGTACACTTCTGTATAGTTTGAAGCTCAAAAAATGAGTATGTATTATTTTTTTAATTGGAGGAAGGAAGGAAGAAAAAGAAAGGAAAGGAGAGGAGAGGAGAGAAAGGGAGGGGAGATAAGAAGGTGAGGAGGATGAGGAAGAGAATGAGAAAGGAGGGAGATGGAGACGGAGGGAGGGAGAGAGCAAGAAGGGAAGGAGAGAGGGAGTATATCTGTTTCCCTTTGCTGCTGTAGCAAATTACCACACACCAGTGGCTTAAATGGTAGAGATTTATTACCTTACAGTTCTGGAGATCACAAGTCCAGAATGGATCAGCACAACTGCATTCCTTCTGGAAGCTCTATGGGGAAGAATCCATTTCCTTGCCTTTTCCATCTTCTAGAGGCTGCCTATATTTCTTGGCTTATGGCCTCATCCTCCATCTTCAAAGCCAGCAGGTAGTATCTTCAGATCTCTCTCTAACTCTGACTCTCCGGCCTTCCTCTTATAAGGACCCTCATGATTACATTGAGGGCTCACCTGGATAATGCAGGCTAATCTCCCCATTACAAGATCCTTAACTTAGTCACATTCGCAAAGTTTCTTTTGCCATATAAGGTAATAGATTCAGAGGTTCTGGGGAGTAAGACATGGACATTTTGGGGAGTGGGGGTGTGTAATTATTATTCTGTCTACCACGGGAAAGGTTGGAGGAAAGGGAGGAGAGAAGGAAGGAAGAAGAAATTTTATCCAGACTTCAAGACTCCTCCTCCATGACATTTGTTCTGATTTTTCAACTGGATATTTTCTCTTCCAACTCTGAACTCCAGCTGTCCTTTGCCTCCACTCCCTGGTGGCTCCTAGAGAAGCTGGAATGTAAGCTCCCTGAGGCGGGAACTGTCTCTCTCTCATCCTTGCTTCCTCTGCAGCCACTCACAGTGCCTCATGCATCGCACAGCCTCGGTAATATTTGTGGGACTGGATTGAATTGTTGAAAGCACAGCTTTTCTGCCTGGCTCTGCCCTTGTGGCCTCAGCTGACAGCCTCAAGATTAACTGCCTAATGAGTAAAGTTGCTGAGCCTGGCCCAGCTGTGCCTTTCAGAGTGTGTTTGGGTTTGCTTTGCCAAGTGCAGATTATTGCCCCTGTCACTCGCTTTTCAAGAACCCGAGCTGCCAAGCCGAGGCAGGCAGGACCACCTGATTGGAGTTGCAGCTGCAGAGGCAGCCAGCGAGACGTGGCTTCTGCTCACCTGCCTTTGAGTGACGTGAAACATAATACTGGCCTCCAAAGCTGCCAAGTGCAAGGCTGCAGAGGCCAGAGACAGGGCTGTCACCGTTCACCTGGATGGTTCCAGATGCCTCTCCCTACCCCACTCCCACAACCCCTGTTTAGCTGGTGCTGGTGGTATTTTAATAAAGATGTGGCTATGCATGCTTGGAGGTTGTCTGCAGTCTTTTTTCTTATGGAGTCAAGAATATACATAATTTCAGACGCATTAGATCAAATGTGATTGTGAACCTTTAGACAAGGAGTCTCACCCCGGCGCTGAGGCCATAGGTATCTTGAGGCACCCTGGAATGCAGCCCATAATGATTCTCAGGGAGGAGCCCCAAGGCTGCCACCGAGGCAGCTGGCCAGAGGGCCATAGGTATCTTGAGGCACCCTGGAATGCAGCCCATAATGATTCCCAGGGAGGAGCCCCAAGGCTGCCACCGAGGCAACTGGCCAGAGGGGCTTCCATCTTTGGATGAGGCTACAAGGAAAGCCCCACGATGTCCAAGACTACCTGACAAGGAAGCCCAGTGCAGCCCCTGTGATACAGGGCACAGCTCCCAAAACAGTCACAGTCTAGGAATGAGGGTGTCCGGCTGTCGACCTGCAGGAGTTCTTGTCCTCACCTCCCTCTGGCAGCCTCTCTCCTTGTCCCCCATGGAGAGTGGGGTCCTGTCACCCGGGGCTCCCTGATTCACCCTCTCTCTCTCTCTATCCCTGAATTGTTCTCCTCCAACAACACATCTTCTTGGACATCGGTGAGAAACCCAAAGTGAAATGAAGAGAGAATGAAAAGAGAAACCCAATCAGGGAGCACTGGGTGTGGTGAAGCTCTTCCAAAAGAAAACCACCTTGTGTGCTTGTGAATTGTCCACTCGTTCATTCAGCAAATAGGCATTGAGGGCCTGCAATGAGCCAAGAGATGCTCTGGGTGCTGGAAAACAGCAGTATACAAAACAGACACAAATGCCTTCCCCGTGGAGGAGGAGGCGAAAATAAACAAGACAAATAAGTGAAATAGAGAGCATTCAAGACAGCAATGAAGGCTAGAGAAAAATATGAAGCAGAGAAGGTGGTAGGAAGCGTGGAGGAGCTGCAATCTTAGCTGGGTGCACGTGCTGACTAACCTAAGAGGATGCTTGTAGAATCACCGTGAATCCATTTCACTTCCCAAATCCCCGAGTCCCACTGGTCCCGAGATTTTGCCCTCCAGCTCTGGCCTTTCCTCCCAGTTTCGTGCTTGCTTCTCCTGCTGCCTGGGAGTTCACTCATCTAGATTTCAGTAACTGGAACTGCAAACAGCCTGTTCTATTTGTAGAAAAGCCCTCCCACCTGGTGCAGTGATGATTCGCAAACCCAGAGAAGCCAGGTGGTGGCTGGCAACTCACCTTCAAATAACCCACTGCAAGCCCAAAGCAAGCCAAAGCCCAGTGCACGAAGATGCTCCCCACAACACTGGAAACTGGCAGACCATTCATGTTAAGTCAGGGGAGCAATGCTTAAGTAAACTAGGCATCCGCTCAAAGAACTATGAAATCACCATCGTATGTTGTAACAGGGTTTCTCAACCTCAGCAGTATTGGCAATTTGGGCCAGATAATTCTTTGTGGTGTGGGCTGTCCTGTGCGCTGTAGGATGTTTAGCAATATCCCTGACCTCTACCTACTACACGTCAGTAGCACCATTTTTGGTTGTGACAACCAAAAATGTCTCCAGACGTGGCCAAATGTCCTCTGAGGGACAAAATCACCCCCAGTTGAGAATCGCTGCATTATAAATATGGAAGGCTATGCAAAAAATACAGAAAAATGAATAAAATTTAATGTGACAGTGTGACAAAGAATTTCTTCCTAATGCATGAATTTACTCCTACCACCTTACAAAGGTATACAACTAAATCACATTTTGTTATACATTTAATGATTTGCCCTTTAAAAAAATCAGAAATAAATGAAAGCAAGATTGTTCCAGAAAATCTGGAGCATATTGTCCCCAGAGTAGAGAAAAAAACAAAAACACCATGCACACACACACACACACACACACACACACACAAAGACCTCTAAACTTTCCTTCTCTATGATTATTACAACATAAAAACATGAAAATAGTTTGATTGGCTGGGGTAGAAGGACTGTGGGTAAACTTTTTTCTACTTCAATGTTTTAGTGTTGTTATGAAATTATATGGGAAAGTAACCACATTTTAAAAATCTCTCTGTACAATAAGTCTCTCTGGTGGAACAGTGACGGAGAGCTGTGTGTTTGGGGCATCCACGGGATTCTGTTAACGATGGTAGACTTCAGAGCAGAAAAGTCTGCCCTTGCAGCTCCTTGGAAGCCCACTTCTCCCAAAGAACAACTTGCCAGCAGCAGGAGGAGCAGGATTTAGCCTGGAGAACGAAGGAATTGACATCACCATTAGAAAGAGAAAACTCCAAACCTCCAGGTGTGACTCCAAAGGCAACCCTTCTGTATTGAGAGCTTGTTGCGACAGTGGGACTCTATTTGGGAAACTGTACCTCCCCACTGGACTTTCTGGTCAAATTTCGTGCTTGTTTCAAGGAGGCACTGCAGCTCCTACTTTATGACTGACCCAAGTGTTCACAAGTTACCTCATTTCTTTATACATGGCAGCACAGTTGGCTCCAAGCTGGAACGATCAAAAGTCTTTACTAATGACTGGGGATAACAAAATGGAAAAGCACCAAGCATACCAAAAATCTAGGTCATCTCTCTTGCAAAATACTGCTTACTCCTCTTCAGTTAGCAGAGCACCATAACGTTTGCCTCCTTCCTGTCTCTCCCTCATCTTAGCGTGACAGCCGCCATTCTCAACATCCACCACTCAGAGCATAATCCTGACACCATCATTCTTCAGAGTCTAGGCAAAAAGAGGATTAAATTCTCTCATCCTCATTGTCTCGTTCCTGACTAAGAATCTATCTCTTTCCAAAATGAGAGACATCAGGAATGATCTCAGCCTAGAGACAAAGCCATGCCTACCCAGAAGGAGCCCACCTTAACCTCATGGGCCATGTCAGAATACCATATAACACAACCTCGGCATTCACACAAGAGATGATCACAGGCAGTAACAGAGTGTGGCTGCTCTGCAGCAACCCAGAAACCAACCTTGCATAATCCTATGAGTATGGTCCATCAATTTCTATCACTTTCTCCGGTATCTTACAGATGCTCATCATTGTTATCCAACATAGCACGTGGCAGAAGAAGTAACTTCCCACGGATTGGCAGTAAATTAGTACAAGGAGGCAAGACAAAGAAGGGCAGTACAAGGCAAGAGTTCAGTGTGCCTGTTATGGAGCCAGATGGCTTGGCTTCAAATCTCACCATTTGCTAGGTATCTAACTGGAAAAAATGATTTAACTTTTTTGGACATTGGTTTCTTGACTTATAATTTGTGAACTGGAATGATGAAGATGATAATGATGATGGTGATGATGGTGAAAATGGTGATGATGAGATGGTGGTGGTGGTGGTGGTGGTGATGAGGATGATGGTAGTAACGGTGATGATGTGGTGATCATGATGATGATGTGGTGGTGATGATGATGCTAATGATAGTGCTAGTGGTAATGGTGACAGCAATGGTGATGATTATGGTGATAATGATGACAGGTTAGTTGTAAGAAATAGTTAAACTATGCAAAGCCCTTAGCTTATAGTAAACACTCAAATGCCATCATCATTAGACAACTGCAACTTCAGAGCCAGTCCCTGCCACTGACTTGCTGTGTGATCTCATTTTAGTCATTGGCCTTCTCTGCACCTAGCTCCCCAGCTGAAAAGTGGAGTTATAATCCCTATTGCTTTGAGTTGCCATGAAGAAAATTTTATTAAAATTATGTTTAGACTCTCTACAACGAGCTCATAAATTACACCACCTAATGGTCACTCCAAGGAGCCCTATAGAAGGCCAGCAGTCTGGGTCGGCAACAGTGCTCTAGTTAGACACACAAAGCTCATAGTAAGAGCCATCAGCACTTACTCGGAGAAGAAACACAGAAAGGAGCTAAACAATATGCTGTTTTGTCTTCTAAGTAAAGGAACCTTCTATCACAACAGAGTCAGAACAACTTCTTTACTCAGTAGAGGCTCAGTATGTTTTACTGCCATGGTTGACAGTGTCCACATCAGCCCATAGTGTCTCCATAACTTCACACAGTGTCTATCACCTTTGCGTGACCCATGGGCTTTTGGAACCTCCTTTCAGAGAGGGAAAAGCTCTGGGGCAGGCACCAAATCCACATAGCTGTAAAGATAGGAATCATGGTGGAGTTAGTCCAGCTGTGGGTGAGCACCCAGCAGTTCTGCCTCAGCTCTCTCCCTCGCTTTGGCCTTGTAAACAAATGCAGAGTGGTTTTAATCTAAGCTTACCCCTGGATGCACACAAAATTGAAGGTGTGTACTTCTGCTCTCTGATTCTCAGTTCCCTTTATTGCTTTGGATGAGCTGACTCCTCCCTGTATCATTTCACACGACCCTATGAGTGACAGTCAGGTCATGTGACCCCTGTTGTGCTTTGGGATGTGGAGAGAGGGGCCATAGAGAAGATGAAGGCCACACTGCAGCAGCACACTTCCTCTCCACTGAGAATGAAGCACAGAAGAATCTGCTTCAGGTTTCCCCAGGCAAACAGAAGCCCTGGATAACATATAGTGCCAAGAGGCAGGACCTCTTCTGCTCTGTAATCACAATAAGCTCATTGAGAAGTCACAGAGAATATCCCAATCCATCATTTCATCTGCTCATCACAACTTTGGTCTTGCCTTCCTCTCCATCAAAATATCTGTGTGGATCACCCATCTGTCACCCTTGACCTAAATCCTCGTGGCCTCCTATACTCACCTCTACCACCTGCCTCCACAGTCACACATGGATTTTGTCATCAATGGAAACTACTTCATCTTCAAAACCACTAATTCCAGCATCCTATTCCAAGATGACAAACTCCTCTCCATCCAGCTCCCATGTTCATCGACTCTCTCCAGGATCATTTTTCAACCTCACTGAGACCTCCAGTTCACTGGACACTGTGAATGCTTTCCTTTCTTACTTCCCTCATAATCTACCTAAGTTTATGACCCGTCGTGTCAGCAACCCTCTGCCAGAGTCCTTAACTGCCTTGCCACTCTCTCTTTTTATCATTCCCATTTTGCAAAAGCCCCAGTGTTTCTAAACGGAGTGTTATGGGCATTTTAGGTAAGACAGCCCTCTGTCATGCGGGGCTGTTATGCATAGCAAGGCGTTTAGAATCCTGACACCCTGGCACTAAGTCTCCATAGAATCCCCAATCACTGTAACAACCAAAAATCCCCCACACCTCCCAAAGGCCCCCCTGCCTCCAGTCTAGGGCCCTGGAAGATGGCAACGCCCCCTCACTCCAATTCCCTGGGCTACTGTGATACAGGCAGAGATAGCTCCAAGTGTAGGGAGATGTATCAGGATTCCACCAGAGAAATGGAACCAGTAGGAGATATATATTAAGAGATTCATTGCAAGAAATTAGCTTATGTGATTATAGGGGCTGGCTAGGCAAGTCTGAAATCCATAGGGCAAGCCATCAGGAAGGATAGGCTGGAACTCGCTGACAGTAGCTGCTGCTGCTGCGGTCCACAGGCAGAATTTCTTCTTCAGAGAAACCTGAGTTCTGCTTTTAAGGTCTTTCAACTGATTGAACCAAGCCCACCCAGATTATCTAGGATAATCTTCTTTTCTCTAGATAAAGAAGATTTACTGATTTTTAGACTTTAATCACATCTACAAAATACCTTCACAATACCTAGATTAGTGTTTGACTGAATAACTGGGGACTCTAGCCCAGCCAAGTTGACATATAAAACTGGCCATCATGGGAGACCATATAATTTACCATGCAAAGTGGGATACTCTTGAGAGTGAAAGGGAGAGCTATTCATAATTATGCCAGGACAAGCATAAACTGAGACGGTCACAAGCAAATTGGAACATATGGTCACCATATCTACCGGATGCCTAAATCTGCCTTACAAAGTCCTTAATAAGGCTCAGGAAACAACCACATATTTTCCCACACAACAGAAAACGTTGAAGCCGTTATATATGAGCTAGCAGACCTGGAAGGGCCTCAAGCTCATGACAAGAGAGGCCACAGCAGAAAGCAGATCGAAAGCTTAGGGGGATTATAGATACCTTAGAGAGTAGCAGCTCCAGCCTAGCTTCTTCCCAATTCATGTGACCTAAACGGCTCTCAACAAAGTTAGCAGTGACCTCTACATAACTAGGAGGGAACAGCATATGGTAGCGGTTGAGGATATGGGGTCTGGAGTCATATTCCCTCAGTTTAAATTACTTACTATGTGACTTTGGGCAAGTTACATAAGCTCCCTGTGCCTCAGTTTCCTTATCTGTAAAATGGGGATGATGAGTTACCCATAAAGGTGTTAGAGTAGTCCCCAGTAATGTCAGCTATCACCCCCATTACATTTAACAGACATATTTGGTCCTCATCCTGCCTCACCTGTCAGCAGCATTTCACCCTTACCCATACCTTCCTCTTTAAAACACTCTCATTCCCTGGCTTCCATTAAATAATTCTGTCCTGACTGTCTTCCTAACTCTCTGGTCACTTCCTCTCAATCCACACTTTCTTCCCAAGCAATCTCATCCACACCCATGAATTTAATAACCATCTTCTGACTCTCAAATTCTTATCTCCAGGTCAGACCTCACTTCCAAGCTTCAGACTCACATTTCCACCTGCCTACTCAATGCTGCCTCTTGGATGTCTCAAAAGTTCTCAAATTCAACATGTCTAAGACTGAATTATGATCTTCTCCCCTAAAAAACTGCACTCTCCTCCATGATTCTCCGTCTCAGATAATGCCACCATCATCCATGCCATCCCGCTAATCAGAAACCAACGAAGCAGTCCTCACCATCACCCCTCTGTCCAATCAACCTCCCAGTTCAGTCAATTTCACCTTCTAAATAGATATGTGAGAGATCTCAAATGCTTCCAGTCCTCAGTGTGCCCACTACCACCAACGTAGGCCAACATTCTGTTATGTCATGCTTTGACTATTGCAATGCCTCTGACTGGTCTCTCCACATCCACCCTGGCTCCCCTCCAATTCTGCCTCATTTGTAGGCCTGACATACACATACACATAAACACACACACACATACACACATGCATACACACATATACACACATGCATGCCACACACACAACATACACATATACACACACTCATGCACATACAGAGTTTTAAAATCTTTTGTCGCCTCCCATTGCTCTTAGGATAAACACCAAAATCCTTGCTATGACCTGCAAATCCCTGCTTGGTCTGACTCCTGCCTGCTTTTCCAGCCTCCCCTCATACCACTCTCCCCTCTCTCTCTCACCTCCTGTCACGTTGGCATTTTTTCAGTCCCTTGACTGAAATGCACTTGCACCTTCCCACCCTGGGGTCTTTGCACACGCTGTTTCTTCTGTTGGGAATGTACTAATCCCACTCTTAACTGTGGTATCTTTCTGATCCAGGCTCAAGTTTCTTTTCCTCAGGAAACCTTTCCCTAAATCATTTTCCCACTGCACCCCCTCTCCACCTTTCATCTAGATCATCTCCCTTGTTAGACTCTCTCATAGAACCACACTCTTAGCCCTCAGGGAGAGCATCAGTTTGGAGATACATATTCATTAGTGTGATGACTTGATTGTCTTCCTCACTGGACTGTAAGCTCCATGAAAGCAGGGACCGTACCTCACTTTGCTTTCCACACAATGCCTGTCACATCGCAGGTGAATAAACAAATGAATAAAAATGAATAAATGAGTGAACAGCCCTGAGAAGCAGGTCCCAACGACTGCCATTTTAGACTTAGGAAACTGAGCTGGATGTGGGGAGGTGAAGAGTCTTGCCAGTGATCACACAGCTAGGAAGTAGCAAAGCCAAGACTTGATCCCTGTTCTTCCGATGTCAAATCAAATAAAATATCTTTGTCACTACAGAGTATTACTTTTTCTGAGAGGCCACTGGTCTATGACTAATAGCGGAGAAATAGAAACACTAAAAGAGTTTTTCTCTCTGAAAATAAAAGTTCTAGACTTGAGCACTGAATTTGCATCAATCCACTCAACGTAAAAGAATTTCCTTCTAAGAGGCAGTAGTAAAGGCTCAAAAGGATGCTTTCACTCAACAGTAATGTCTCCTTTCCTGACTTAAAAATAGTCCCCCTCCTTGGCAGGTCGGCATCCATTTCTCTGTAGTCCCTTCCTTCATTTCCCTCAAAGCTTGTCCAAGTGGAGCTCCTCCATTGACTCCAAAAAGAACTTTGAGCTTCCATTAGCCACAGGAAGCAAGAACAGGATGAGAAATGGGTGCTTGGTCCTGGAACGAGCATGGGCTGCCAGGAGAGCTGTGTGGGCAGCGCAGACATTGAGCTCCCTTGAGTGGCTTGGTCAACTCTGCCTGGGCCTTTTCTTTTTTTTCCTTTTTTTTTTTTTTTTTTGTGAGGAACATCAGCCCTGAGCTAACATCTACTGCCAATCCTCCTCATTTTTTTTCCCCCCAAAGCCCCAGTAGATAGTTGTATGTCATAGTTGCACATCCTTCTACTTGCTGTATGTGGGACGCGGCCTCAGCATGGCCGGACAAGTGGTGCGTCGGTGTCTGCCCGGGATCCGAACCCGGGCCACCAGTAGTGGAGCGCATGCACTTAGCCACTACGCCATGGGGCCAACACATGCCTGGGCTTTTTCTGAGTTGAGAATGACATCAGAGTTACCATACATCCATCCAGAAGATGACAGAGTGATTTCCCAGCCACTATCTCCTAGAAATGGGAAGGGGTGGGACTTATTTGTGGAAAGAGCAGATCATCTGGTGGTTTACAAGTGTAGCATAGATAGAAAGAACAACGGCAAAGAAATCAAGAGACCATGGTTCCAGTCCTGGCTCTAGCACCGACCCTCAGAGTGGCCTTGGACAAATCTGTTCTGCTCTTGGGATGTTAGTTTTCTCTTTGATAAAATGAGGGCATTGGGACAGGATGGCCTCTAAGCTTCCTCTTCTATTATTGTAATACCTAATGTCTGCCCTCATGTAGTGGGTTAGAAATATCATTTCTTTAGGCTTCAGAAAACGGTGTTGATATCAAAATAAATTGTTGAATTATTAAGAATTGAGTTATTTCTATTGCTTCCGGGTGGGTTGGAAACTTTCTAAAACTATCACAGATCTTAATGTTTTACATTCACAGAAAATGGGGAAATATGAAATATAGACATCAAACCCCATTTAGATTTTTCTTCCAACTTTATTCCCAGAAAAAGAACTATGAGAACAAAGATATGGAAAACGAAGAATCACCTTCCAGGTGGGCAGACCACAAGGGGAACATGGATGCTGATACTGACCAGCCAGTCCTCAAAGGGATGAGCCCTTCCAGGAACCCTGGGCCAGGAAACAACTTGCCTGTGGATAGTAAGCCTCCAGGCTTCAGGGCCCATTCACCCACTTTTCTGTAAAATGCTCTGGTAGATTGCAAACTACTTGACTTTAGGGACGGTGTCTTACTCTGTTTTGCGACCCTAAAAGAGGATTGCCTTACAAACGAAGTTGGGGCTTAGTATTATTCATACTGTCACCAAAGTAATATTTCTGAGCACAAACCTCATCATGGCACTTCTTGACATAAAATTCTCTGGTGACCCCACACCCCTCTCAGGAGAGAGTACATGGATATATGTACTCTATACCCATTTCATGACTTCCCTCATGAAAGGAATCACTTGGGGCACTTGTTACCAATATTCCCCCCAAAATTACCAGAGCCTCTGAGTGAGAATCTCCAGAGAAAAGGCCTGGAGATCTGCTTTTGCTTATTGTTTCATTATTTGTTTTCTTAATAAATCCCCCACTCTCCAACATGGCTCTTTCATCATCAAGAAAAACTGGATACTGCTTCCCTAGAGAAATAAGGGTAAGGAGCTGATTGCAACATCATTTTTCATAGCATAAAACTGGAAACAACCAACATCCCCATCAATAATAGAACAGATAAGTAAAATCTAGTATTCATAAAATGGGATTCTATGCAACGGTTAAAATAAACGAACGTGACCTATCAACAGGGATAGAGCTCAAAAACAAAATTGAGGGGAGAAAAAAGCAAGATGTAGAATGATGTATTACAGTATAATACTTATATATGTAAAATGTGCATTAATGATCCAAAAGGGAAAATATCAAGTGAACGATTATCACCCCGGAGAAGGAGTGTAGAGAAAGGAATTAGGCAAGAGGTTAAATGTATCTGTAGTGTTTGATTTGTTTTATAAAGGCTAGGAAAAACAGGGTTAAATGCTAAGTTTTTAATTCTGGGTGGTAGGAATATGGATATGGGTGTCTATTGAATTATTCTTTATACTTTTTTTAATTCTGAAAATTCAAAACAAAGTATGAACTCTGTAACATGACACAGAAACTCTCTGTGATCTGAGCCTTGCCCTGAATCATCTCCTGCCCTTTTCCTGAGCACATCCTACACTCCAGTTGTACCAAATACTTCCTCGCCCCCACACTGTGGTGTGACCAGCTCCCATGACTTTGCACACAAGGTCCCCTCTGCCTGTCCTGCCTCCCAAGACCCTCAAATCTGCTGGCAATGTTCTTATTCATCCTTCGGCGCCCAGTTTTACTGCCACCAATCCAACGAAGTGTGCTCCATCCTGCTCAGACAGAAGCAGGCGCTCCCTTTTATGCTCTTCAGCACAGATCTTATTCTTGCATGTCCAGCATCCAGCGCAGTGCATGGCATACAGTCTGTACCCTGTTAAATCCTTTGGATGAACAAGAAATGAAATGGAACATTCAGCCAGGTTCTTATAAGCAAGACTCACCTGCATAGATACACATTAAGTGCCAATTAAAAGAAACAAAGCTATTTCAGGGATGTGAACACACTTCCTTAGCTCTTTGTGAAACAGATAACAAAAAGTAAGAGAAGGCTGATGTCGCCATCTTCAAACATGAAAGGCTTTGAATGGAAAATTAAGAATAACCACTCTGTTTCCACCAAGCACCGAGATAATGAGCCTAAATTATAGCTGGAGAGATAGATGATTAGATATTGAAAAGAACTTAATAAGAGCAACATACTATAGTGGGAAAGAACAAGGTTTTGGAGTCAGACAAACCTACCAATAAATCCCAACTCTTCTCCTCAATGGCTGTTTAACTTTAGGCACGTTATTTCATCTCTCAGAGTCTCAGTGTCTGCATTTCCAGAATGGCCATAACAATGCCTACCTTACATGTTACTGTGAGCATTCAAAGGCATAACATATAAAGCCCTTGGCACATAGTAGTTACTTCCCCTGAATCATCATAGAACTTGGATAGGAAATCTGCCTCTCCTACATTTTCCGAGGTTAGACGGCGCAACAATTGTTTAGTAGAAATCCTAGCTTGGAGCAGGAGGACGGATTCCAGGAACTTCACAGAGCCTTTTGATCCTTCACGTCTATTGCATCATAGATCCCCAAGGTCTACTCAGGGAAAAGAGTCTTAAACTCCCTCTTTGGGAGTTAGACCATCTCGAACAATGAGCTCACGATTTGAGCTACGTGATATTTTTTTGGCCAGGTATTCTGCAATGGTGCTTTTCTTTCATCTCTTTAAAAAGAGATGTCACTTGTGGTCCCGATAACAGCCTAGGCTAAACTGTTTAGCATTTTCATTTTAAAAGGTGATACTTAAATTGTCTTTTTAAACCTTCATTGTAAAAGGTGATAGTTAAACTGTCTCCCTTCAGCCCTAACATCAACACCTTCCTGCTCCTGCCCGGATAATAGGTTCTAGGATTGTGCTCGCATCTCATTTCTCCTTCTCTTCTCCCAGTTGGGGACAGAAGTGAGGACTTGCCCGAGACTCTGAGATTCCTTTCTGTTCCAATCCATTCATGCTCAGGCCCTAGAAGAGATCCTGACCTGATTCTAGCAGCTTCCATTTATAATGAGATCAGTCTTTACTTTAGCCTACTCTAAATGGAGAATATAGTTCTTGGACAACACGATTAGAATTCATCCCTGATTTGAAAAACGTATGATCCAGGATCAATAGATCCAGCAGAGCTAGACTGAAAGGCTGGATTTAAACCCCACAGTGCCATTCACCCCACCCCCTCTCCCTCCTGCCCTCTGCTCCTCCCTTTCCCCTCTCCCAATTCCCCTCACCTGTCCCTAGCAGAGTGACAAAGAGGTGTCTTTTCCAGAACTTCCAACGATATGTTCCATAATTAATACAGCTCTTCCCCCATGGACTCATGGCACTATTTATACTTGGCTTCTCCAGCAGCGACAGAAAAGGGGGTTATTTCCTTCATAAGATGTGACAGGGTTCAATACATAATGAACAAAATGTCATAATAGCTCGATAAAGGCACTTTGTGAAACACATGGAACAAGTAATTTAGAAAAACTCTAAATGAAGATTCAATTCCAAAGGGAAGAATGCCTTTGGGTTTTTTGACAAAGCAAAATATTCCAAAATTCAATTGTTTAACAGGGCTTTCCCCACAGCACTAGCACATATTAATTCTCATTTCAAGGCAGCATGTTTATTTTAGTTCCCGCCTACTTTCAATGGTAGGTAATTATGGAAACTAAAAGTGCACATCTTACTGCTTAATTAGAGTCTGCCACTGTGTTTCTAGGCCTTTCTTGGGATGTGTTTTAATGATACAGAATGATGAAAGATTTTCATTCAACTTTAACTGCTTGAGAAAGGTAGTGAATAAAAGTCATGTTATACATTCTGATTTTTACAAGAAACCTCATCCTATTCAACACCAGCTTTTGCACATGCAAGCAAAGTTCTTGTGTAATAAATTGCACCAGAAGTTCTCAGAGCTCCCAACATCATTGCTCCAATTGTTTCTCTGAAGTCTGGACACTTGTCACATGATTCCCACCACTGTCACCAATAAAAATTATCTTAGGTGGGCATCATGGAAGCCACAGGTGTTTATGGAGTATATTTCTATCTAAAGAGAGGTAAGAATCCACATCAAGAACAGGAATAATTGTATAGAATCACAAACTCCCAATGCTGACAGAGACTTACAGCAGTACTACCCAATAAAAATATAATGGAAGCCCCATAAGTAATTTTACATTTTATGGTAGCCACATTTTTTTAAAACATGAAATTAATTTTAACAATGTACTTTAACTCAATGTTTGCAAAATATTATTTCAATGTGTAACTAATATAAAAATTAATACTGAAGAATTTTACACTCTTTTTCATCTAAGTCTTCAAAATCTGATGAATATTTCACACTTAGAGACATCTCAATTCGGCTACTAAATTTTCAATGGTTAAACTGAAATGTAGTCCTACCAAAACGATGAAGGATGATTAACAGAAAAGATATTTTACACTGCTTTGGCTTTTGAATTTAAATTTTTTTCCCTCCAGTTTTATTGAAGTATAATTGGCAAACAAAATTGTATATATTTAAAGTGTATGACATGATGATTTGATATACATATACATTGTGAAATGATTACCACAATCAAGTTAATTAACACATTCATCACATCACATAGTTACCTTTTTTTTTTTTTTGGTGAGAATGTTTAAGATCTACTCTCAGCAAACTTCAAGCATACAATACAGTATTATTAACTATGTCACCATGATGTACATTAGGTCTCTAGGACTTATTCATCTTATAACTGAAAGTTTGTACCCTTTGACCATCATCTCTGCATTTCCCCCACCTCCCAGCCCCTGGCAATCACCATTCTACCCTGTTTCTATGAGTTTAACCTTTTTTTGTAGATTCCACATATAAGTACAATCATACAGTATTTGTCTTTCTCTGTCTGGTTTATTTCACTAAGCATAATGCCCTCCAGGTTCATTCAGTTTGTCGCAAATGGCAACATTTCTTTCTTTTTTGTGGCCGAATAATATTCCATTATATGTATATATACTGCATCTTTTTTATCCATTCACCTGTCACGGACACTTAGGTTGCTTCCATATCTTAGCTATTGTGAAAAATGCTGCAATGAACACGGGAGTGCCGATATCTCTTCAAGATACTGATTTTATTTGCTTCGGATATGTACCCTCAATTAAAGTTAAAAATTCAGTTCCTCAATTGCACTAGCCACATTTCCAGTATTCAGCGGCCGCATGTGGCTAGGCTACCATATTGGACAGTACAGCCCTCAAGAGCTTATAATCCAGGGCCACACAGTGCAGCAGTCTTGACCATGGGGCCAACAGGCTCTGAACCCCGCTAGCAATGAGGCCCCCACTCCTCTCCAAAGTGGCCCAGCCAGTTGTCAGCTCAAGTGGTTAGAAAATTCTCTCTTATATTGAGCTGAAAACAGCTGCCCTGTCATTTCCATCTTCAGATCCTAGCTCTGTTTTCCACAAAGTCTGTCCCCTCCCTGAGGGGTGATGGGAGAAGCCCACTGCAGCCTCCAGAGGCCAGACACTCCCAGCGTGGGTTCCTGAGGTCTCCTCCCTACAGACCGCGTCTGTCTGCCCACGCAGCACCACGTCCATTTAAGAGCAGTCAGGCTCTTTGAGAAAGCCCTCTTTCCCACCCCTGTCCCCTTGATCGGGACAGAGGAGAAGGTGGAGAAGAAGAGCAGTTAATAACAGCTTCTCCCTGAGGCAAAGTGGCTCCCCTCTTTCTCACCTCACGCCATAAAACACAGCTGCAGAGCGGTGACCCTAAACGCGGCAGAAAAAGAGCCCACATAAAACTGAGCACTTGGTACCTGTCACAGGGAGATGTTTCAGAGGAAGCACTTTTGGAGGAAAGATGAGCAGAGTGGGTGAAACAGTTAAATTTTAGTACACACATAAATATTAGTTTTTCATAAATGGGGCTGAATGATAAATGCTGTTATCATGGATGCCTTAGCCCACCTCATAACAGCATCCCCACCCCCTTCTCACCCCCACGCCTGTAGCTCATTTAAAGAACCCAGCACGTGTCCTAGATTTTCCTCCGTACTTATGTAATCCAGTACAGCCCTTCGTATACACATGTACAAAGTTTGGGCTGCTTGTCACGGTTTGTTTTACAAAACTGAGATCTTCTAACACGCTTTCCTGCACCATGCTTTTGTCGCTTAACTCTCTCTCTCAGCTGCGTGGAAAAGCCAAGCTACCTCTGTACTGCACACGGAGCCCAGTTCTGCCCCCAGATTGGTGGGCTGGCCAGAGACAAAGGGCAAGATTGCTGGCAGGTGTGCGCCTGCCAGCCACATGCACGTGCACACACACACAGACACATATACGTACGCACACACACTCTGGGGCTCTGCTCAGTCCTAGTCGCCAGAGCAGGACTGGCTTACCTGGCAGAGCAGAGTTGAGACCACAAGGACTCCCCAGGCCTCGAGGCAGCTGGGAGTGCTTCTGCAAGGGTCAGCCTGGCTGCCGGGGGAGAAGGGGTGAACTGGGAGGAAGAAGCAGAGTCCTCCTTCCCATGCCCCATGCTCCCTACAACCTGCCCTTCAGGGCCCTCCCCTTCAGTGTTCTGTGTGGCCAGCACGCACGCAGCTTCCCCCTGCCCCCCACCTTGGAGGAGCATCCAGGAAATCGAAATGCAAGCCAATAATTGGAAACCTGACAGGTTTGCAGGTGCGAGTGGAGTTCTTTACACCAGGTGTACCAAGTGGAAAGAAACAATTATGCAGCGGATCCGGGGAGGAGCGCTCATTTATCTGCGGCAGGGTTCAATCGCTACCCATTACTTGGCTCACTTCCGTTCTCCCATCCCTGTCCTCCACCCCGGGCCCAGGCAGCGGTGACGCCCGCAAAGGACCTAGATCTGTCCTTTAGCACCGCTTGTCCTCAGAGAGGAAGCAGGAACTATGTTCCCCAAAATGCTTCATGCGCCAGGCCTGAAGTGCCGCCGCAAGCCATGGGGAAAAGTCTCCTCCATCCATTTTTAATTGCTGCAAATTGTAACGACGTTCTTTGGAAAATAAATACTTAGCCAACTTCCCTTAGATTTTTCAGGCCCAAGGAGGACAGTGCTGTAAAGCTTTCAGTTAATAGCTTAGTTTATTCTGGCGTCATTTCTTTTATTTCCTTTCGGCTTGTTATTTATGGTTTAAATTTTTTGCACCCTGGTGTTTGGCCCGCTTTCCTCGGGAGGATAATTAAGGAAAAGAATTTAGATGTTCTGGCATTTTTTACCACCGGGCTGGAGGCAGTAGAATTGTTTAGGAGGAGAGAGGGAAACGAGAGAAAGGAGCAAACGCCGCTCAGTCACCACCGAAACCCCAAAATAAAATCCATTATTTCCCTAAAGTGCATTAAGGTATTATTTTTGGCGTTTGGGATAGCACAACTTATTATTCTAACACTCACTGGATTCCGTTAGGCAAATAGCTAAATGACAGGACTCGTGTGCTGACAAATTACCATAGAGCTCATCTGTGACCAAACGGTCCTATAATTGAAATGGGATCAAGATTCTCCAAAGGGTGTGTGCCCTAAAGCTGACCCGATCTTGTTACCCGTCTGTGGGCCTGTAAGACAAATGAGATCAGAATGCAAGCCAAAATAAAAACGAAAAGAACACAGCTCCTGTTACATAAAGAAGTTGGTGTTTAATTAGAGAGGGGCCATGAATTACAGGCTTCAAAATAAAATGGAGGGGGGAAAATAATAAAACTTTCTCCGTGAGTGACTCTTCCTACTCTTGAAGACAGCGATAATGAAACTGACAAGTACACCTTGGAGGCCGGCTTCAAGAATCAAATCGATTTATTTAATAATTTAGGAATCACTTCCAGCCATCTCTTCCATTAAAATCTGAAGGGCCATTGTATTCTATATTTCCTCGGTTCCTTTCCCTTCTCTTAGTTATGCCTCACTGGATTTAATAAATAAGTAATACAGAGGAAAAGAAAAACACTTATGTGGAGTGCCTTGCCTTCGCCTTCACCCTGCAGGGTTCTCTGATTCTTTTCTACCTAGAAATAAATGAAGTCGGGAACAATCTTTTCTCCCATAAAGGCTAGGGCAGCAGGGTTAGACCCCTAAGTATGGTTGCAGCAGCCTGAGAGCCCAGAGCGCTGCCTGAGCCCAAGAAGAACTGCAGAATAAATAACAGGTTAAGACAAGCTCCGAGAGGCAAGGGCTCATTCCAGAGGCAGAGTGTGTGTGCACAGGCGACTTTCCAGCGAGCAAATGGCGAAAAACCACAGCGCCTAGAAGGGGAATTCCAAAAGCATCAAAGTAAACTGTGATCATTTGTAGTTTATTGCTCAAAAGCGAGCGCTGCTGAACCCAGCCACAGTTATATTTCCTCATGATGCTTTGAAGAAAATGGGAAAGAGATTGCTATTATACGGTGGGTCTCAGAAAGCAAACTTGCTGACGGGGCAGGATTGTGGTGCCCCTCGACTACAGTTCCTCCACTCTCCCACTTTGGGCAAGCAGGCCTCCCCCTCACCCTGAGGCCTCAGGAACCTGGGATCCCCCAAAGCTACTACCCCCCTGGTGCAGGCGAGACCTCACTCCCCAAGAAGCCATCCAAATGATGGCGCAGGAACCACAACTGGCCATTGACAGCCCTGGCTTCATCCACCACCAACACCCTCAGCCGCCAGGAGAAAACCCAAGCCCACTGGCATGACCAACATCCATTTCCCAACTTCTGCCTGAGCCCCCACAGGTCACTTCTCAGGGCCCTCTTCCTATGCCAGCCATTTCTCCTATTTAGAGGACCTGCTCCAGGCCATTGTGAGGTTACTCCCAATTGGAAAGCCTGTCTACACTGCTCCTCCTCATCTCTAGCTAGACTAATTCATTTTTTTGCCCCATAAGGTTTGGTTTAGGCATGAACTCCCCAGGAATTCCCCCACACTGCTGCCTCACAGTACTGAAGACATGCATTTCTTGCCACTGATCACCTAATAAGTATTTGTTTACATGTCTTCTTGGCTTTGTGTCCCCATACTTAGCACATGCCCCGCACACACATTAGGTGCTTAACGAACGTGTGTTAACTGAACGTTGGCAGAAGCAAGCTGGCTCACTGCCCTAGTCTGCGGCATACCCTGTGCGTCCCAGATTTTTCAGTTGGGGGAGAGGGAAGGGAAGAGAGGGCTGAAGTGCTCTGTCTCCCCTGGAAACCAGCGGCCAGCATCTTCTCCCAGCAGCAGTGGTGAAGGTAATTCATCCTTGCCAGAAAAACAGGGGCACCAAGCCACGTAGCAACCTCTCCTTCCACAAATTAACGATGATTCCGGTGTTAATTCCATAAATAATTCATGAAGTCAAATACAAGGCATCTCGCAGCCCCCGCCAGCCATCCTGTACAGCTTCACTCACAGGAGAAATTTAAACACAAACCTGGAAGCCTCTTTGGTTTGTAGGAAGTTCTGATACGGCTAAGGGCATGTTCAATTTAGCCAAATGCCCTTTATTACATCAGTATTCATTGAGCACCCTGTCTGCACCAGGCATGGTGCTGGGTGAAACTGAATAAGGGACACAGTCTCTGTAATAAAGGACAGTCTCTCCCCTACAGTCAAATAAGAGACACAAGGAAACATCACAGAGTGTTAAGCGTTAAACAGACAACACAGTGAAGTTGCACAGCACAGTGGTTCAGTCTCTGTTCTCTGGAGTCAAGCAGACCTGGGTTCTAACCCTGATTCCTAGCTGTGTAACCTTGAGCCGGTTTGTCTCTCTACACCTCAGTCTCCTCATCTGTTAAGTGGGTATGATGACAATAATAGTATCTACCCTAGAGGGTTGGCCTACAGAAAGAAAGCAATTAACGATAGGGATTAACACTGTGAACATTATATATATAACACACTCTTGGGGGAGTCAGAAGAGTCTTCTTGGAGAAGCTGCGTTTCAGAGGATGCGTGGGGGAGGGTATGAGAGAAGTGGAGAAAACTAGCTCCATAATTTGTGGGCCCCGACACAAAGTGAAAATGCAGGTCATCTTTTTCAAAAAGTAATAAGGCTTTCACAACAGTGACAACAGAGCATTAAAGCAAGTGCAGGGTCCGTGTAAGCAGAGGGTGCTGTGCAACTGCGCAGGTCGTAAGCCCATGAAGCCGGCCCTGGGAGAAGGCATGTTCCCCGTAACCCCAAACACGCAACTGATACTTGGACTGCGGGAGTGGTGGCTTGGGCTTCCTGGAGACTGAGTTCTAAGCCTCAATATGAATGAAAGATGCTTCTGACTGAACGACAGCCTCAGAGGTGACCTTGCAGGTAACCAGATGCTCTGGCTGCTGTGTCAGGTTGTGCGCATGCATGTAAATGATGTCACTGCATCCCCCAGTCCTCCTGTAGATGCTGTCTACAAGCAAGAGAATGCATGAGGCCACTTTCCCGGGTCCCATACCTGGCCTGGGATTCCTGAAAGGAATCAGTGGGAATCCCAGGGTCTGAGATTCAGGAGTCCTGGGTCTCAGCCCCAGGCCCTTGAGCAGGGCAAGTCACCTTACATCTCTGGACACCAGTTCCTCACCTGTGAATTGCAGGGAGTAGACTCACTGATCTCTAAGGTCCCTTCTAGATAGAATATTCTGTGTTTCTGTGCAATAGCTTCAGGAGGAAGAAAATAAAAGTCTGCAAAGCCAGAGTAAAGTAATAATAATTTTAAAACAAGCTATATACCTGCTGACTTTTTAACATACCATTTCTGGTCTGGAAAAAAAAACTATATTATGCAAAATAAAATGCTCTTAAAAAACCCATAACGTCCCCGTGTGTGTTTCATTTAGCGGGTGTGGTGTATTTCATGCCATTAAGGCTTTGGGTAATAGGGGCTCTGAAACCCAAGCACTGATAACACTCTATTTAGACCACTCAGCATGGGGAGCATATATTTCCTGTACATCACTGGCTGGTTTTATTGCTTAGAACATTTGCATACAGTCAAACAATTATCCCCAGGAGGTGGATCATTTGCTCCTGCTTTTCCTCACCTGAAGTCGCCATCCTTCAAACTCCCTTCTCAGAATCACCTCCCTGACTCACAACTGAAGTCATCTACTGAGCAACAAGCTCCAAGAACTTGGGTAGACCCCAAAGGCTGCCAGGACCCAGGGCCGTCCCCTCTGGAAACTCGCCTAAGGACTTTACTCTCTTAGAACACCAGTTCTCAAACTGTAGCGTGCATGGCAATTACCTGCAGGGCTTGTTAAAAATGATTGCTGGACGTTATTCCCAGAGTTTCTGATTCAGTAGGTCTGGGGTGGGGCCTGAGTACTTGCAATTCTAACAAAGTCCCAGCAATGCTGATGCTGCTGGTCCCAGAACCATACTTTGAGAACCACTCTATGCGAGAGTAAATAGTAGCAAGTTGCTAGTCAACTCATAAAAGGATTTCTAAAACATGATCAGGTGAAAGCTCTCCTCTGCATAATGAATGTAGAGCAAGGCAGTCAGAAATTCTCTGAGGTTGGGAGTCAGTATCTCCCAACTGAGCTTTGAGCTCTGCATACACGGATGTGTGTTTCCTGGTGCCCATTCATTTCTGGATACTGTGGGGGCACTGGGAGGAGAGAACCAACGACTAGCTGCTCACCAAAGGTCCTCACTCTCAGCCTTAAGTAGAAACACTTTTCCCAAGTTTCCGCTGCTTCCTAAATCCTTGAGCCAGCAGCAGCAAGATCGCCTGGGAGCTCCTTAGAAATGCAGAATCACAGGCCCCACAGAGGTCTCCTGAACCGTAATCTGAATTTTAATAAGATTCCCAGCAATTTGTATGCAAGTTAAGGTTTAAGAGGCACTTCCCTAAGGAACATGGGAGGAAGGAGAAACACCGCTGGCACAAAGGAGACAGATTTTTCAAGGGTGAATCTCCTTCTCTTGCAGACTTGAGCCTCCGTGGGAGTCTAACTTGGAGAGAGGGAGGTGGAAGGAAGAAGACGAGAGAGTGCACAAATCCGATGATGATGCCTTTGACTAACTGGAGGGTGCGTTCTTTTCTAAAGGCTTTCAGCTTCAAACTTTTGAAAACACTGTGCTAGCCAAACAGAAGTGTTAGCAGGCTGGGCTCTGTCTACAAGGCTGCTGGTTTTGGATCCCTGCTCTAAAGTGATAATAGTGTTGGCTAAAGTGTATTGGCCACTTACTATATGCCAGGCACTGTTATCATTATCCCCATTTGACGCTTGAGAAAACTGAGGCAAAGGCAAACCAAGTAACTTGCCCTCAAATTATACAGCTTAATAAACAGCAGAGCTGGGATTTGGATCCAGGCAGTGTAGCCACAGACCTGCACGATAGAGCCTCCTGCTAGTGAAGGCCACTCCTGTGAATAGGGAGTGGCATCTATCCTGAAGGCAGGCAGAAGCAGATTCTCCTAGAAGAACCCAGAACTTGTCAGGTGGTCTTAGGACGCACATATAATTTACCATCCAAACTGGGATGCTGCTGAGAATAAAAAGTGGCGCTAATAGTAACTATGCCAGGACAATAGGCGTAAACCAGGATGGTCCCCAGCAAACCAGGAGTCTTGGAGGGCTCATCATAGGGCTCTCTGATGGCACTAAGCCTTAAGGATGGTCTCTGCCACTCTGAGGACAGACAGGAGATAAACAGGGAGAAGACAGGAGCTGAAAGGGAGGATGAATAAACCATGCCTCAGAACCAGATCATCTAATTTGTGGTGGTGTGGTTTATTTTCTCCATTTCTGCCTGTTTTTCTTTTACTATCCATAAACTCCAGTAAAGACTTATTAAATGTACCCTTCCCCCTCCTTACTACCCCCCCCACAATAGTTAGATAGAACTAGCCAAAAGGGAGGCCACAGTATGAGGCAAGGTCCAATCTTCTCTTTCTCACCACATGGAGATTCCTCCCACTGTTATCATCCTTGGAGGGTCTGGTCTTACAAGGGGAAACTTTACCTAAAATTACAATTCCCCCTTAAATTCTCTATAGCAAGGCCCTCATCCAGGAATCTATGACTCTAGACTCAAGCAAATAAATACCTTGATCACTTTCAAGGAGCTTTCACATACCTATCTCATTTTGCCCTCATGACAACACGGGAGATAGCTTATACTATCCCCATTTTATACACAAGGATCTGACATGAGCAGTGAAAACAACCAGTTCTGAAATGGAGGTAATCAAACCTGATAAAAAGCAGGATTGATTGGGCTGGGTCCGTTAACTGGGAATAATTACTGTCTCTTTCCTTTAGGAACTCCCACAGTGACCATTGGGTGGTTCCTCTTGAGTAAATAAAATGAGTGAGGAAGCATTTCATTTTGTATGAAACTGGCTTTAGGCAGCAGGTCCACACAAGGGAGCAGCCCCTGGGTCGTGCCTGGTCCTGGCTCATCTTTCTTCCTTATGCAGCTGCCAGCAGATGCCCTTCCCACAGCAGCCGCAGCCGTCCAGATGGCACAGAGAGTCTAATCGCCATTGTTAGCACGGATAGTGCATTCCAAAAGAGGAGACAAAATCAGCCAGGAGAGAAAATCTCTCCTCTCTCTGAGGAGCCACCTACTGCCTGTGTTTAATACAGATGAGCATCCCGCTATGCCACTTCTGCCATCTGTGTCTGAGAGAAAGGCCTAGAAGCCCCTTCTTGCTTCGGGAACCATATGGAAGCCATTAAGAAGAGTGCCCTTGCCACTCATTGGCCCAACCCTGACAAAAAGACGTTAGCCTCAAAAACCAAAGAGTCTGACAAGACCAAGTATTGGCAAATACGTGGTGCATCAGGATCTCTCATACTCTGCCGAGGAGCCCATAAATCAGAACAACCACTTTGGACACCTGTACAACACTGTCTAGTAAGGTTGAAGACATCCATTTCCTGGGACCCTACAATTCCACTCTGAGGTATGTGCCCTATAGAAACGCATGCCCACGTGTGCCAGGATACACAGCCTAGAACGCTGAAAGTAGTGTCATTCATAATTACCACAAACTCCAAACAACCCAAATGTCCATCAACAGTAGAATGAATAAATTAGTTGTGGTAAAGGCAATCAATACCATTGCCATTGTTAATATACAGCAATGAAAATGAGTAAACATAATCAAGCCAAAAAAATATGAAAGACAAAAGAATACACGTAGTATGATTCCATTTATATAATGTTAAAAATCATCAGAATATCAAAAACATCCAACACGACAGCATGTTGTTTGGAGATGCATTTGGGTGTGATAAACATTAATGTAAAGCAAGGAAAGTATTATCAAAAGTTAGTAAAGTGTAGATAATTCTGGGGGAAGGAAGGAATTGTGATGGGGTGGGAGGAGTTGAGGAGTCATTTATAAGATGCAGGCAACGTTCTATTTCTTGACCTGAGGGAAGTGGCTACACAGGTGTTTGCGTTTGTATATGTATGCTTTGTGCATTTTTCTGTTGATATGTTATACTTCAGATACACACAAAAAAGAAAATGTTAAAAGAAAAAAAAAGGTTATCTCCTCAGGCCTGATGGCAGCTGCCCCCTACTGGAACCCAAGGAAAGTGCAGGTTCTGATGGGGCATGTTTGGTGTGTGGGAGGAGCCGGGGCAGTGAGAGGGATACAAGGACTGAAGCCTCAGAAAAGTTGTACCCACATCCCTTTCGGAATTTTTTTAAAGTTTTATTCATGAGTTGTAAACCATTCTGTTTAGCAAATCGGTTTATCCCAATGACCTCTGTGGAGGCGGCAGATGGTGCTAAAGAAACCCCCATAAATGCGGCCAGTCTGTTTGCTCACCCTCTGTTCAGGCATGGGCCGCTGTTCCCAGGGCTGAAAGAGCCGGTCGGGGCGGGGTGGGTGTCAGCCGCAGGCAGGCGGGGTCTGTGGAGACGGATGGATCAACATGGCCTTTACAACAAATAGCAGCCCCAGAATTGAGCCTTTTCGTTTGCTGTGAGAGCCCGGCAAATACACAGAAATATTGAAGCCTGGGAAACCAGAGCTGCTAAATATAGTCACTGGAGCAAGAGCCAGGGGTATGCGGGAGAAAAAAGCACGGAGAGCATGAATTTGTATGACAATCCAGCGAGGAATCGGATGAGAGAAAGGATGAGAGCCAAGGGGCTAGAACTCACAGCTCCCCCATGTAGTCAATAGTCCCATCTGGTCCTTCCCCTGCAGGAGAGAGCGTGTGCAAAGCAGGGCCTTTCCCAGGCCCTGACAACTCTTCTGAAAAGGAAAAGCCAGAGCAGACGTTGTCAGGGGCTTAAGTCCTGAGTGGGGTGGGAGGGAAGGGAGAAAGTGACAATGAGCCGTAGTTCTGTTCTTTCGTATTTTGTGAAATGGCATAACGGGACTGTTCGTTAATCAGGTTAAAATGTGGTTTTCCTCGGTGTCTAATGTTAGTGACAACCCAATTTAATAAAAGAGAAAACTTGTAAGAGTCCTTGGATCTGTGCTCTAAATGACATTTGCTTCTCCTGCCTTTTTAAATTTGAAGATGTTTAGATTTTCACAGTCTAACAAACGCCTCTCCACAGTTCTTGAAAGACCATATCAAGGACTTTTGACACTGTTTCTAATTTGTTGCCTTGAAAGGGTTGCCCCCAAGTATAATGACACTCCCAAGCCCAAGGTTTTAGGAAGCTATTCCGATTCAAAAATGGCTACGAGAACTAGATTAAATATAACTCTCCATTTATTCACCAAATATTTATTAGGTGCTGACTAGATGCCAGGCCTGGAGCTTCCTGTCTAGGGGGAAAGAGGGTGATATAAACGCAGCATGATTCAGGGTGGTGAGTGCTGTGATGCGGGAAGAGCAGGGCACTGTGGGAGCACATGGAAGGGACTTCTCACCAGGCTTAGGAGGTCAGGAAAGGCTGCCCAGAGGGAGTCACATACAAACTGAGATGTGAAGGAGGAGCAGGAGCTCGCCAGGAGAGCAGTGTTCTAGGTAGAGAGAACAGTGCATGCAAGGTCCCAGAGGAAGGGAAAAGATGGTGTGCCCAAGGTGCAGAGCCGGCAACCAAGGAGTGGTGACAAATGATGTCCTAAAAGCAGGCAGCACCAGATCCTAAGGGGCCCCAAAGGCTATTTGAAGGAGTCAAACTTTGTTCTAAGCACATGGGGAATCTCTGAAGCGTCATGAGCAGATTTCTAGATTAGAAAGATTGCGTTGGCTGCTGTGTAGAGCCTGGATTAAAATAAAACGAGACAGGGGCCAGCCCTGTGGCCTAGTGTTTAAGCTTGGTGCATTCTGCTTTGGCAGCCTGGATTCAGATCCTGGGCATGGACCTACACCACTTGTCGGCAGCCATGCTGTGGCAGCAACCCACATACAAAATAGAGGAAGATTGACAACAGATGTTAGCTCCGGGAGAATCTTCCTCAGCTAAAAAAAAAAGACAAGCATCAGGAAGACAAGTTGAGAAATTGCCTCCATATCCTGATGTGAGATGATAGTGAGCCGACCAGGAAGTGAGGGTGGCATGGAGACATGTGGGTGGGCTCGAGGGAGAACTGATGGTTCTTGAAACACAGAAGAAGGACCTATGCCTATTATGTAACTTTGCTTCACTGCCCTGATGAAAAGAAATGCTTCAGAACACAGAGCATCAATTAGCAATTAGATTGCTTCTAATACAAGCAATCGATCATTTTCTTTTAAGTGTGATTGTGCACCTACAATGTGTTATGCGTGAACCTATGCTAGGGATTCAGCAATGCCAATAAAACATTCAGCAAGCATGCCAACATGGCACCATTCCAGCCTAATGGGCAAGGCTCTGAGATCAGAATGATCTGGGTTCAAATTCTGGCTTCGCTTACTCTCCATGTGACCAGGGACAAGTCATTTAATCCCTCTAAGCTCATTCTCCTATTTACAAAGTGGGAGAACAATGTCTGCCTTCTAGGTTTGTTGGGAAAATTAAATTGAGTAACGTACGTAAAGAGTCTAGCACAGCACCAGACACAAAGTGTTGTCCATAAGTGGCAGCTATTGTTATTACCGGTGGTGGTGACCTTTTTGGAATTGCTTCCATAGTTCAAGTCTACAAATCTGGTTTTAGCATAGCTGGTGAATCCTGTGAAGATGTACAAATGTCATTCCCTGCACTTTTCCTGTGGTTGCTGTGCAGGCAAAAGTCAACGCTGTTGTCCCAAGTGCCTAGCTGACAACATAGCACAGTTCAAAAGAGAATTGATCAGACACTTACAGGCATGAGGATGCAGTGAGATGCCACCAGCATCAGTATGGCCACCTGAACATGATGGTTATGATGACATCTTTGAAATATAGATAACTCTTTCCTCTCAGATCCCATTCCCAAGAAGATACACAAATGGGTCTGAACAACTCTGCTGAACCAGCACAAGGCTATACATCGACGATAAGAAGACTAAGAACACATCCCAGATTGCACAAAATGCTCTATGCACGGAGCTTAAAACATTCCCCAATAACATTGCTGAGAGCTGCCCCAAATGCTGTTGCCTAGGTGGCAGAGCATCCAATAATGGACTGTGGAACAAGAAAATAGGAAACAGATCAAGAAAAGTGGTGTGACCTTTGGGAAACTGAAAAGCAGAATGAAGCCAGAGCCGCATTTAGCTCCACACTAAACCGACACTTTATAGACCAGAAGTTGTGTCTGATTTTCTTCTTGGCTTCACTATCTGCTGCTTTAATTTTTTTTTTTTCCACTTTGCCAACAACAGGTCAAAACAGATTCATCCTCAAATTCTCCAACATTGAAGCAAATCAATCTGCAACTCAGCCCCATGGGGCTGAAACTATATGGAAGATGGATATAATAATAGCAATCTAGTGGAAAAATATTTTGAGATCTTATCCAAGGTTCTCATGCCCTGCAATACCCTCGTTCCAGCTACTCAACCCTCTCTCCCCAGGCAGACACTTCAGCACACAACACTTAGTGCCTCAGGAAGAGGATGGCACAGCAGAAACGTTGAGAGAAAGAAAAAGTCAATGCTTGATATGGTAGTTTCAAATTTGAAGCTCACAGCTGAGTTTAAGGCAAAGACTTTTGCATTCCAAAAGCTTAGGAGAAAGCTATTGTCCTAAGGGGCTCATATAGAAGCGTGTACAGGCAAAGGAGAAGTGAAGGTCGCTAGACACTGGTGTGTATCCCCACCACTCCCCCAAGCAAGTGCTGGTGGAAAGGACACAATAAAGACCCCACAGGGATTCTATGGGTTTAGGAGCTTTCCAGGGGAAGCCAGCACGGTGATAAGGCGGTGGCCTGGGATGGCTGGTGAGGATTGTACGCAGCCAGACCTGAAAGAGCCTTTCAACTCTCCCAGCATGATGTGGGGAACAGCCAGGTCTTCCATGTGTGCAAGCAAAGAACAGAAATAACCAAGTAAAAGACAGATCTGGAGAGGCCTTGCAGGTGAGAGGAGAAAATACAGGCTCCATCTTTGCTGACAGAAGCCCAGAGGGCTGATGGGAGTGTGGAAGGAGGAACCGACGAGATAACAGGGATCAGTGACCAGATCTCCTCCCCAAGGATGCAAGTGGGTTGAGACCCTGAATTGATTGAGATTAAATTTCCACTACCTGGCAATTTGAATGGAGGCTAACAAAAAAAAAAAGAAAGAAATTAAGTTCAGGCATAAGAAAACAAAAAAAAATTCATTTTACATTTTTGCACACCTGACTGTGTGGCATCACTGTCATTATTAGTGAATATTACAGCCACCCTTTTCTTTGTAAATCACCTACTATGTGCCAGCCATTGAGGGTGGCACATTGTACCAGGCACTTTATAAAAATTGCCCTACTTATTCCTCCCCATAACACTCCAAGAGGGCATATTATGCTTTCACTTTTACAGATAAGAAAACCGAAGCAGAGATGTGACCACCTTGCCCAAAACCTCACAGCTATTAAGAAGCAGATCCAGGATTTTACCCAGGTCTTTCTCTCCACTGGGGCACAGCCAAGTGGCTTTTGCATGAATAATAGACTGGAACGACCATAAGCAGCAGATGTGAGAGAAGGAGGTGCTGAAATTTAATATCACACGTGAGGCATGCTGGCAAGGCTGTGCTTCCTCCCTTCACTCCCAGCAATGTGCTCACTTCCCCGTGGGCCCACACCCAGGGGACACAGCATCAGTGACACACGTGCTCTTCCAGGATCCGCGAAGGGTCCTCACACCTATCTGCACGTCAACACCCGCAGACGTGCTAAGCCCTGTCTGGAGGAGTTAGGCCTGCAAGCCTCCTGGTGACCCGCCCCAAGTGCCCCTGGGTCTGGCATGGGGAAGGACAGACCCAACGGGAGTTTGGTTTGTGTTTTAGGAGATATCACAAATCCCTGCTCAATATGCATTTAGGGATGATTTATCGTTTGCTCAATGGGTGGATGGCTTCCTGCACTCTTTGATTTTAGGCCTCTCATCCTGCTGGTGGAACTGATGATGGCAATGCAGCAGAGCCCTAACGTGGAGAGAAGGAGCTATTTCAAACTAGTGAATAAATAATCCTTTAAGTCACAGATTTGAGCTAAAAGGAGAGTTTTGCACTAAACAGAGTCAGTTATATACAGTCATCAGCTTCTGTAACGCGCATCCTCTTCTCACGAAGAGTAGTATTCCAATTAGGAGGTGGTTTCCTCACCCCGCGATATTTGAGGACCATCTGAAGGTTGCAGTTCAGTCTGTGTATTCAATGCTTAACTGTCACTATATCTAACAGTAAATCCCTTATCTTCCAAATTAAATCCTCTCTTCTAAATCCTAAAACCAATATCTTAAATGCTTTTGATTTTTTTCCATTCTCTACCCCTCAAAATCCATATTGTGTTGATTCTTCCTTCTCAGTAATCCCCAAAAGTGTCCCTTTCCTGCTCCCCAGTTAAACCCAGCATTCAAGTGTAAATCTCTCCCTATAACAATCGATCTGGCCTCTGGGGCGTGTCCCTCCCAGGTTTCCTGCTTCTGCATTAGTTTCCCTTTAACTTTTCCAGGAGGGCCAATTTTATCTTCCTCTAGGACTACGAAAGCCCTGAGAAGCAACCTGTTTCTCAAAAATGAAAAAGAAAAACATTTCGCCATATGCTTCTTCTGAAAGAACTACTCTACTCCCTCCTGCCCCAGACTATGGATTCACTATTGGTAAAGGGGATCAATTTTCCTCCTTGATAACCTAGATCCCAATAATACCAGAAGCACTTAGTGAGCTCCCACTCTGTGCCACACTCTGTGAGTGATGCCAGGATCCACAATGGATTTTCCCTAACTGTTCATGCCCATCCACACACGACACTTATACACACCCAGTAAACCCAGTCAGGAGGGGTTCAGGCCTACAAGCCTCCAGATGCCCCTCCTCATGCCCACCTGAATACACGCAGTCTGAGCTGCAACCTTCAGCTGGCCCCCAAATATCCCAGTGTGCGGGGAAACCACCTCCTAATTGGCCTACTACTCTTTGTGAAGAGAGGATGCACATCGTGGAAGCGGATGGCTGTTTACCAATGATTCCGTTAAAGGATATAAAAATAAAATACAAGCTCACATTTAATGTGCAGGAGGTGGGAATGTTCACAACAGCACATAAATACTAACTCCAACTCTCAGCTCAGGAAGACAATCTTCCTCACCCTCTTTCCCTCCATCTTGGCACTCATTCACCATGAATTGTAATTGACAGATAACTTGCCCATTTCCCCCACTAGGCAATGAGTTCCTTGGAAGCAGCAACTGCTTAATTCGCTGTTGAACCTCCAGTATCTGGCACAGTGCTTGGTCCTTGGCAACAAGTATGTGCTCGATGAATATTTCTTGAATGAATGAATGAACAAGTGGTGTGCCATAAGAACAAACGAGGTAGATCAGAGGAGCCTTCACAGGGAAGGTAAGGCCTCCACAGAAGTTTGGAGGTGTGCAAGATCTTCAGGTACTTGTGGAATGGCAGGTAAATGAATGCCCTGGAGCCCCAGGCTGGTCGGGGGCAGAAAATCAAACTGGAGAGGGCCTTACATGCTGAGAGGTTGAATATAACCCTGGGCAAGGAGGACTTTGGTGCTCTCTCTTCCTGGAGTCCTCCAACCCTCTTAAATTACCCCTCTCCTCTGGGAAACATATCAACGTATGGCCACATTTCACTAAGGAGAAGAGAGCGGGATGGCAATAAAAGTTCCTAAGGCCTACTCAACAACAAAACAAAACAACCCAACTTAAAAAATGGACAAAGGACTAGAATAGCCATTTCTCCAAAGAAGATATACAAATGGCCAATAAACACAGGAAAAGACGTTTACATCACTAATCATTAGGGAATTGCAAATCAAAACCACAATGAGATGACACTGCACACCCTTTAAGATGGCTATTATTAAAAATAAAAAAAAAGAAAATAACAAGTGTTGGTGAGGATGTAGGGAAATTGGAACTCTTGAGCATTGCTGGTGGGAATGTAAAACGGTGCAGCCACTGAGGAAAACAGTATAGTGGATCCTTAAAAATTTAAACATAGAATTACCATATGATCCAGCAATTCTACTTCTGGGTATATACCAAAAAGAATTGAAAGCAGGGACATGAACAGATATTTATACACCCATATTCTTAGCAGCATCATTCACAGCAGCCAAAAAGCAGAAACAACCCAAATGTCCATCAAGAGATGAATGGATAAACAAAATGTGGTATATATATATATACAACAGAATATTATTCAGCCTTAAAAAGGAAGGATATTCTGATACATGCTACAACATGGATGAACCTTGAGAACATTGCGCTAAGTGAAATCAGTCAGACACAAAAGGACAAATGTTGTGTGATTCCACTTATAGGAGTTACCTAGAATGATCAAATTCTTAGGGACAGAATCTAGAATAGAGGCTACTAGGGGCTGCGGTGAGGAGGTAACGGGGAGTTACCTTTAATGGGTACACAGTTTCAATATGGGATAATGAAAAAGTTCTAGAGATCGATAGTGGTGATGGTTGCACAATATGAATGAATATACTTAATGTCACTGAAATACACACCTAAAATGATAAATTTTACTTTATGTATATTTTACCACAACAAAAAAAATTAAAATTAAAAAGTTCCTGGGCCAGTCCCAGTGGCCTAGTGGTTAAGTTGGGTGCACACCACTTCAGTGGCCCAGGTTCAGTTCCCAGGAGCAGACCTACACCACTCGTCTATCAGCGGCCATGCTGTGACAGCGGCTCACATACAAAATAGAGGAAGATTGGCAACAGATGTTAGCTCAAGGCGAATCTTCCTCAGCAGAAAAAAAAAAGTTTCTGAAGCCTTGGTTTTCTTTAACACAGCAAATGTGAGGGGCTGGGGAGCATCCCGTGGCTGCCAAATCCCGTCATCTCTCTCTCAATTATAGCACTGGTACGTGCTGTCCAGGGACTCCCTCTGTTGTCCACTAAACCCCTTCACCCCTTCAAACTGTTAACGAAGGTGTGTCTTTCCATGACACATTTCAATCATCTCCCAGCCCTGAAAGTCTTCCCCAGAGTTCTTCAGGCTCTGAGAGGGAAACCTGGCATCTCTTACAGTTAGGTTGACCCGGTTCCCACTAAAGTTTTTAAGTAAATTATTTCATCCACCTAAGATGCTAAGTCTTCAGCCCGTGGTGTTTTTGAATACACAAAAAGAATTGTCAGGAGCCCATAAAGAAGTGTGGTTTGCCTGCCTGTAGGTGGGCACAGGGCTATTGCGAATATTTTGAGGGATGCCTTCTACAAATTTGTGAGAGGAAGGAATTTCTGCCTCTTGCCCTCGAGAAGTGCCATGTCGGCCCAGTCATCTCTGAGAGGTTCATGAGAGGATGAGCCAAGATGGTGATAAGGGCGGGCAGGGAGGCAAAGAGAGATGACCTCGGACACCTTGGCACAGCACCTCCAGTTCTTTATACTGAATATTAGCCAGTCACAGGTAATCATTTGAAACGTTAATGGATGCTCACCAGTATTTCTGGTGGCCAGACTTTCTGCCACTCAGGTGGATGAGAATTCTGTTTTTGTTTCCTGAGGGATGGCCTGACGCAGAAGAAAATGAGAGCAATAGTTTGAGAGAAAAAGGTTTTGAGTTTCAAAAGTCTAAGACTTGGGGCATAAACAAAAGATTTGGAATAAAATGTAATCAGTCAGAGCCAGTTTTTCCTGTTCCTGAGAGCCTGATAAAGTTTGCTCCAGCTGGGGAAAGGGAAAAGAATAGTCAGAGGTTGAGGAACTTCTGAGCCTCTGAGAAGGGCTCTGTCCCTCACCTCCGCCCAAATCAACCCAACCTGGTATCCCAAGAGAGCCACAGGGCTCTGCCTTATGCTAGAAGAGCCCAAAGATCTGGCAAGACCACTGAGTTCTCACAGCCTGCAGAGGAAACACACCATGTGGGGTGTGAAGGTAGAAGGTCATGGTCAGCTTTGTGAGTTTCCTGTGAACCCAGAGTGACTGGGGAGCAAAAGGCACACCCATATGCCAGGGAGGACCTGAAATCAGCTAAGGGAAAAGCAGACAGGGAAAGGATATGGTTGGAACAGAGTCCCCGGGAGCGATCCGGGTGGACAAATGACTGGTCATCAAATTAGAATGAGGACGTCCTAGCAAATGTGTGGGGAGATGACAACCCAGAACCAGATGCCCCCTCCCACTCTGGTGACATGACATGAAGCCCCTCCCATGACATGACCCACCAGCCCAAACTTAGTCCCTATTCCAGGAAAGGGAGAGGAGTCTTTGTTTCTACCTCTTGGTGGAATAGAGACACAAATCAGAAATTCTGCAGTGATAGAGGAAACAAAGCAAGCCACATTTCTTAAAAGGGTGAGTTTGTGGTCTGTGATTTGTATCTGCTACATATTAGCGTGTTTGCTGCTTGTTAACTAATATCCAGTGGAGTCACATTTTACTAGAGAGTGAAGTTTTAAAGTTGGTCCATGAAGTGAAAACCAAGTATATTCACACTACCCTTGAAAATCTCTTGATTTACTCATAAAAATACAGTACTGTGCCATTATTCAATACATTCAAAGCAGCCAGCTTTTCCTCCAGCTTTGAAACAGATTGCTGGTTTGTATTTTCCAAGCAAGCACCAAATATAGTTATTGACTTTTGTTTAGAAGTATGTTATAGCAAAAAAAAAAAAAATAAGTATTTCATTTTCAAATGCTAAAATCACATGCACGTTATGATTCTATCACACAAAGGAACCAAGACCTAGTAAGGAAAACGCGGAGCCACGTCTTCCCATCTTACTGCAGGGCATACGCTCACGAGTGGAGTGGAAGGAGAATCTCACCCACGACTTAAACTGTCATTTTCTACTTCTCAGAAAACCTAACACATGAGTCCTCTCCATATGCATTTTGTGTAGTCTAAGTGTCACCTCTACACCTAACTTACTTAGTAGTGAGACCTGTGCGAAAGGAACATTCTGGAAACTATGTCAGCTATAAGTTCACACCAACCTTGAGACAAGACTTAGTATTTCTTCACATTCACCAAAGACTCTCTCACTCCAAAGCATTAATCAGACATATTTTCCAGAAGATTTTGCAGGTGAATCAGAGGAAGGGTTTACATCACGCAGTGCACAGCTTCATGCCAAAAATCCCCATTAGATATCCCTTCTCAGGCCTCTTTCCCCACCTCGCCGCTGCTGGATCTCCTTTCTCTCACCACCATCCTCCCTCCAGCATTTGCCTCCCTGCCTCTTTGTCCCTGCCCTTTCCCTTCCCACATTTCTCAATCTCTTCATTTTTCTGTATACAGACTTTATCAATTCAAACTTACATCCACCTGATCATCAATCCTTTTAGCAAAAAGGCCCCTCCACCTACCAGAATCCATTCTCTTAAAATGTAAAGGATTGTGTGTAACCATTTCCCCCTATTACACATCTACTATACCTTAGCTCATTATGAACACAACCTGGATTTGATTCACCACTTTAACAGCTACCACTTATTAACGAGTTAACTCTGCTAAATACTTTATATGTGTTATCCCAATTACTTACTAACAATAACCCTGGAAATGTTCTCCAAGTCACAAATATAGGAACTAAGGGTCAGAGAGGTAAAAGTCATATGTCCAAAGTCACATAGCTCACCTGAAGTCTGTAGGTTTATTCACCACGCTACACTGCCTTCTTACCTAAACTTCTGTTTCATACCAGATTTGTCCAGGAAACCAAATTTTCAGATAAGATCGCTGGAATGGCAATCAACTGAGGATATAACCACATTCCCAGGATAATGATGCCCAACAAAAGAACTGTAACAAAGACTGGGCCAGCTAATCCAACCTCATCTACCGACTTCCAGTTAGGGGTGGCCACATGACACAGTTCTGACCAATGAGATATAAATGGAGGTCGTTGGATGGGGCTTCCAAGAAACCTTTTCAAACTAGACAGACTGACTCACCCTTCCCTCTTCTTCCTGCCTGAAACACAGACGTCATTCCTAGAGGTGCAGCAGCCATCTTGTGCCCACATAGACAAAAGCCACCCACTAAGATGATACAATGGAAAGATAGAAAGAACCCTGACAATGTGGTCGAGACACATTTCAGCTGCAGACTGTGGCCCTGGTCTGCTTTTTATGGGAGAAAAATAAACTCCTTATTTGCTAAAGCCACTGTTAGTAAAGCTTTCTGTGACTTGCAGTCAAATGCATTCCTAAGTGATCCTATCACTTTCTGTGCACTTTTTACAGTTACTAAAAGGTCTCTTTCGCGCCATAGGACACACTTCAACAGCACTCACTAGCCGAGGACTGACCACTGGGCTGCCCAACTCAAACACGCGTTGGGGGTCTTCCCGCCTCAAATTTACGACAGTCCAAACTGTCCTACCTGGGATGCAGAGTGAAACTCATTTAGCAAATATCATACCTGAATGAATCAAAGTTATATAGGCTGTGCCCTCGTGGAATGTGTGATTAAAAGGATTAAAATAATGATGTGCTCATGGGGAAAGCTCTTTTCATATTTCCATAAATTTTGTTTCTAATGGCCAGCTCCCCCTGGGTAGATGGTGTCTCTGCCTGGTCTCAGGAGGGCTCCTGATGCGCAGTGAGCTCTGAAGAGCAGAGTTAACATCGGAAAGAGAAATTCCGCTGCGTCACTTTCAAACCGCTAAATGGGTTCCCTAATGATTCTGGGCTAGGAGTTTTGAACATCTGAAAACCAAAGGAGACACCAAGTCTGCCGAAAAGAAACCAGCAGTTTGGCAGGCTGGCAGCCACTGTTCACCTCACGATGAATGTCGGTGATGATGTTAATAGGAAAGACCCCAGCAAGCGGTGGACTTGGCCATATTCACACTGGCATTGAAGGGCATGGAAGAACCCTTGGCCTTTCTGGGCAGTGCTGCCGCTCAGAAGTCAGGTTAAGAGCATCACAGGACTTGCTGCACTGCATCGAGGCTTACACATATCAAAAATTTAGACATTAACCCCTATTTACAACATTTGTTCACAGCATATGGCCGAGAACCTTTCTAGTAAATCACTTGAGATAAGCTGTCTGGCCCCAAATAAAAGATGTTTGCCAATTTCTTGGTAAGGCAGAAGAAGAGCTCTTTATCAAAAGCATATTAGCATATTTTGCCTCATTAATAACTTCACTGCAGCATTAATTTGCCTAATTATCACATTTGGAATTCAACATGGTATCTAATTAATTCAAAACTCGAAAAACAAATCCAGAATTATAAAGCACACCGCCGTGCTTCTGCTCTAGCGTCTCTCTTTCCTCTGCGTGTGTGTTTGTGCAAGCAAGTGTGTGTCTCTACGCGAAGTCATATTCTTTATTCTGTCCCACATAATAAAAATTCCTGATTTTAATACAATGTTTCCTTCTAATGAGGTGATTCTCTCCTCAGTCTAGCAGCTTTGTATTCTAAGTTAGCTTCAGCCTTCTTGCTCTCATTTCACCTGCTTTCTTCTTTTTTACAGGCCTTTCCTAAGGTTTTCAGGAATATATACTTCAAGAGCAAAAAGACCACGACTTTTTGGCTTAAAGAACTCTGTCATCTCCTTTCTTTACCAGCCAATGCCTTCAGCACTAAGTAAACTAACAGTGTTTGTCCACATTTTATCCTCCATGGAAACTCCTCCTAAGCAATTGTCAGGAGCCCAAAGTAAACATGAGTCGACACCATCAAAGATAAAAATCAGAGCATATCGGCCGAAACTTCTGGAAAGGTTCAAGTTTTTGAAAAATGAAACTACACAAAACTTTAGTTCAGAGCTCGAAACAACAGCTTTAAACTTAACAAAAATATCGTCTCCATTCACCAGTGTACCTCTGACTTCCCACAAGAATACCTGATTGTAACAATAGACCATATGCCGCCAGTGTAGTGTAAAGATACAGAAAAGACTCAGATCTATATGACATTATAGGAAAAAAAATAATTGTTTAAATAAATGCTCTCTCCACTATGCTGGCTTCGAGGCTATTTTTAAAGCATAGGTAAAGTTGTGGCTAAGAACAGTCAGGTCAAGTCAATATGCTGGGGAAATTCAGATTTTAAAATGTGCTGTTAACAACCCAATGGGAAATGCAGCTCTGCAATCTAAGATGTAAAACATGGAGCCTGCCGTCTTCAGGTAATTCATTCCAACTCAAAGAGCACATATTTATAGATTATGAGGCCTCTCCCACTATAGGTCAGATCCCTACCAACAACAGTCTACTTCCCTTGGCAGATAATTTCCTATACAAACACATGTTTCAAATGCTCCTAAACTATAAGCCTAGTGCTTTTGTTTCCTCTATACCACACTCATGACCAAGAAGAGTCCAAAACCAACAGTTTACCCCATGAATATCAGCAATAACCAAGAAAAAAATGTAGTTGCTCTGTGAGTTGCGTTTTTCCATCTGGCATGTCTAATGTCAATATGCCCTTGAACCTTCTGAGACCACTTCCAATCTGCCCAAAAAGAGCAGCCTTAATGCTAGTCTAAGCGAACTTTCACCCTGCATGATCTTATGATAGTGGCAGGACCCAAAAAGGTCTTGATATCTTATCTTACTACCTCAGGATCAGGAGTAGACCACAAATTTCTCAACCCTAAAGGACAAAGCCCTGAAGAAAAACTGAGTCAATAACCATTCAACAGAATTAATCCATTTCAAGCCAACCTACCAAATAACACCACAGTCAACCCTCCCTTGTCCTGGAACCAGAGGATCCATCACCTGAATGCTGACCACAGCAGCGCCAGCGTCTGCCCTTTACCAGAGACGGGCTGAACCACCAGCCTTACCCCACTGACAGACCCAGGCTCTGGCTAAATCACCAGTAAAAGGAGGAAAAATGTGTTAAAGGCTCTCTCGTGCCCCTCTGAAAACAGACATGACTCCACATCGTAAAGCTGCCATGCCATCAGGAAAGATTTACTGTTTATTCAGGAGACACAGAGGCCCAGAATAACAGGAGTCCGAGGTTAAATAGCATAAGCGAGGAACTGTGCGAGCCACTGCGGCTGCTCCCTGCCTCTGCAGCTTATCTTCTGCGAGCCCGAGAGGCATGGAGTGGCTTTTCAAACCTCAAAAATTTTTTAAGGGAAAAGAAAAAACCAAAAGAATTTTTTTAATCCTTCATGCTCAATAAAGACTGTGCAGATATAAAATCCCTCATTTAAATGGCTACAGTTTTAATATAAAATGTGTTATGCAGGAAAAAGATTTTATTACCATTAAATGCTTGCTGCAATCCAACAGTGGAGGAAACTGACCTTGATTCTGAATCTCCTGCCTTTTTCCTCTTTTGTTATCTTTAATCTTACTTTCCGAACATACTTTCATTATTTCTCTTTCTTTTTGAAGAAATAATAATTTTCCCTAGAAGGTTAGAAAATGTGCGTTGTTTTCTCAGGACAATCCAACAGACTGTTTTGCAAAGAAACACTAATACAAGAATAGAGACTCTGGAGACCAAAGAAACTCAATCTTGGAAAACAACAGTGGAAACTGGTTTTCACTGGTCTTGCAGAGTCAATTTGAAGAGAAAAGAGGAAATTGGGAGAGCAAGTAGCAAGGCAAAAGGAAGGTGAAAGATGAAAAATATAGCCATTCTGGAAGTTATAAATAGGAAATCCTTAGAAAAAAGAGGAGATAAAAATCATCTCCCTCCTGGTAAAAACAGTCATTAATGGGTGCAACACTGAAATATTAACTGTGACATCACTAACCTGAGGTATACCGGTGTCAGTCAAGGTTGCAGAAGGAAGGAAGTGGCACACTCAAATTGGGCAACCCAATTGTCTTAATCCAGGGGCTAGTTGATGAAAGTGTGGGCCTTGTTCAGGAAAGCACAGGGACTGTGCAGTACCCAGGGGCTAGCAACAGCAGGAAGCTGTTACCTAATGTTGCCACTCCCTAAGCCTGAAAGGGCAAGGGGAGGGAGCAGTTACTAAAAACCAGAGAAAGGAGCTGCATGGAGAGGGCCACTTGACAGGAGCTGTGGCCTTCAGGAGAGAACCCAACGGAGAGAAAACTGGAGAAATAAACACCCCAATCTCATTTCCCACCCATCTGCCCTCCAACTACCTGTTCGTGTCTCACATTGGCCAAAGCCAACTGTAAGCCAAGACAAGGGCACCCATTGAAGCAGTCAAGATAGGTCAGTCAGCTAGGTGGCAGAGCAGAGTGCAGAAGGATGGAGAACGGATCTGGAGGGACAAAGAGAAAACATCAGCATTTAATGGCCAAAGAGTTCAAACAAACAAACAAGAAGAAAGTAAAAACTCAGTCAAACCAGAACCTCGTAGTAAGAATGGTAAATTCACATAAACCTCTGATGTCACACAGATCTAGATTCAAATAAAGCCCAGCTCTGTCGATAACTGTGTGATGTCGAAAATCTTACACACTGAGGTTCAGTCTCTTCCCCTGTAAAATGGGGATAATATCACACACCTACATAACGAATCATACCTAAGACAAAGTCAAGCATTTAATAGACTCTTCATAAATGCCGGGTCCTCCACTCTCCCCACTCATACTCCTTTCCTTTCTACAGAGACTGTTAATTGAACTCATGTTACAAAGAAGAAAGAAGAGGACACTTGAGTCACACATCTTTGTGGGTGTAGACACATCTTCACAGCGCCCATTGGAGGAATAAGGACAGCTCATCCCACTGTTAGTGTCTGTGGTTTTGCCCAGCAACCTGTGGCTGAAGAATGAGCCTGGAGTGGCCAAACCCAAGGCTTTGAAAGATCCTCTCCTTGCTTCTTGCACTCTCTAGCACTCTGGATCAGCAGCCGCACTAGTTACAGTGGAGTTGCTGAAGGGCATGTCACGTGGTCAGGCTACAGTGGGGCCAGCAGATCATACTCCTCCTTCTGAACCCTATTTTCCTTTGATTCACCCTGAATCAGAAACACGAGAGCACTGTAACGGACCGGTTATGCGCAAATCCCTTATAAGAACCTAAGGTTAGTCTCTTTTTTTAAGAACAATGCCTGTCTGTTTCCTTTTGTCTTCTGAGAAACTCCACATCTCCTTCCTCAGGGCCATTCCCCCCAGCACAAAGATCGCTGGCACTCTCATTTTCGTGAGACACAAGGAAAGAAACTTTACAGCTCTTCTGCACTAAAATGTAATAACTTTCTCCACACGGCTGCACAAAGAATTTCTCTGGGAACAAGGGACTAAGTTTCACAGTTGCATAAATATAAACTAAAGTAGAAATCCATCTTTGAGTCTGCAGGCACAGTCAACATTCCCATTTTTCAAGAGTCTCAAGGTCATTCTTCACTATGTGTTCTTTCCGCTCGGCTTTAAAGTTAAGCTAGTTTAATAATCCATGACATCATACCCATTAAAATATGAGTATTTTCTACCAAAGGAAGCATTCTTTTTTTTTCTTTTCACGGTGGAAGAGGCCCAGACAAGCCCCTGCATAGCAAAGCAGTGACGTTCTGCAGTAGCAACGTTCTGATGAAGTTTCAGAGAGAGGCTGGCAACTTCATCGGCCGATGTGCACAACCAGTTTTATCATGAAAAGCCAGCGCCATATGCCAGAGGAGACAGGTTAAGCCTCTTAAATGTTCCTGACAATGAGCTTTCATTTGTAAAAAGTAAACATCTGCCTCATGGGGAAATAATCCACAAAACAATGGAGATGGTTATTTGTTTGTTCAATTTATTGTGACTGCACTAGCGGCTGGCGAGTTTCAGAGGGCCATGTTATGTTAAAATACAAATAATTTCTTAAACATCTTTTAAAATATTTTGAAACCTTCTTTTAAAGGCCTCAAAGGGGAGCCCTGCATGTGATAGATACTTACAGGGAGGAGCTGATGATTTCAAAAATCAGGAAAGAGAAGATCAGAATTCAGTCATGGGCTCGGCCACTACTAGCTATGAATCTTGGGCAAATTATTTAACTTCTCTGAGCTATATTTTCCACATCTGTAAACAACGGTCAAAATGAAATCTATTCTACTAAGTTAAAGGGTTATTACGAGACACCAGTGATTTATGACTTTAGAAGTACTTTATAAACTGTACAGCAAAACAAATGTTAAGGTGGTGGTTGGTATTAAACAGACAAAGGGACATTTGGCTGTATGCTTTTAAAAGTCAATAGGCAGAAAATTTATTACCTACATCGAGAAAGAAGCTTCCTCTTACTTATGGTTCTTCCCTGGAAATGGCTGCAGCCCCCAGCTTATCTTAATATGGCTGAGCATGCAGGTGACAATGATCACTTGACTGTCACCTGGGAAAGGCCAGGCCCATAGTTATCACTGGTGTGCCTGGAAAGAAGGGAAGATAATAATAATCATTATAAACCTCTCTAGTTTGCAAAAATCCTTTTAGACATTTTTTAATTTGATACTCATAAAAGCTGTAAGTAGGTATACTTAGCCTTATTTAAAAATGAGAAGATTGAGATTCAAAGATACTCTAGATCATGCATCAGTAGCAAAGACAGTATGAAAACCCAAGCCCAAGGAGAGAGAAAACAGTAATGGTTGTCCACTCCTTCCATGTGTCTCCCAGGTCCCTGTACACAATCCAGCACTTGAGACTTCCTCTATTACTCTATTTGCATGTCTTTGTTCCCCGGCCAGGCTGTACAACCTTGAGGAAGGACCTGTGCCTCCACCACCTTTGAACCCCCAATAAATCCTTAACACAAAACTTGGCACATAGCAGGCACCTAAAAGGATTTGCTGAATGAATGAGAAAAGAAAATGGCAAGTAGGAGAGGAAAATGAGTGTTTTTCTTCTTTCTTTCTTTTTTTCTTAACTTGCAGAAAAGTCTCTCTACTTCTCCTGAAACTCCTTAGGCTCTGGGAACAGGCCCCTCTCTTGGGCTCAATTATGGAGTCCACAGTTAGTTGGAAGGTAGCAGATGAGAGCAGGCAAGATTCAGGCAAGGCTCCGGGCATGTACAGCTGGCCAGAGAGGCAGTGCAGAAAGGAGTACAGCAAAATGCCTCCAGAAACCATTCCAGGAACCACTCAGAGAGATGTGTGCCGGAGTCTGACAAACCTGTCTACTGTAGTCTAGACCCGGACCGCACAGGGCTTAATCAGCTAATATAAGCAGCCAGCACCGAATCCAGAGTCGCATAAGCAAGCAGTGTAGATGCCACAGCCTCAGTTCGGCATGTGCCATGTGACTCACGTCTTCAAGCAGATAATCAAATACACCCTGCACTTGATGACACTTTTAAAACAGCAGAATGGAGCTAGCTTGAGCAAATCATTTTTTAAAAACATTTTTGCATAAAAGCCTGTTTTAGACATTAACAAGCTGCTACTGGCTTATCCCTTTTTCCCCTACCTCACAATTGGCCATTCTTCCCAACTTCACCAGCACTCCATCTCTCAGCTTCATAACGCTGCTCATTTTGTTTGTTTTTAATTTTTTTAATTTGAAGACGTCAAATATATACAAAAGTAGAAAAACTCATATAATACATCCTCATAGTACTCACAACCTAGCTTCATCACATATCATTTCATGGCCAGTCTCGACTCACCTAAATCCCCACCCACTCCCCACCCTCATCCCTACCTTTGATTATTTTGAATCCAATCCCAGACACATTTCATTTCATCCATAAATATTTCAGTATGTATCTCCAAAGAGAGGGACTCTTTTTTTTTAAAGTGTTTCTGGCACCATTTTTAACCTCCTTCTTCATTCTTCATGTCCAATTTATCAATAACTCACAATAGTTCTTTTTCTATCACAGTATTTCCCTTTAGTTTGTTTGTATTTCTGCAAACCTTATCCTGATCTTAGTTCTCAGCTCATAAGACTGAAAACGCCTCCTACTCAGTGTCTTGACCCTAAGCTCTCCCCACCACAAGCCATCACGTGTTAGGCAGCCATTGTCACTGTCCATCAACACCCTCTCATTATCCCTTGTTCAAGAATCCATGGTGGGGACTTCTGTTCCCCATAACTGATACTAGGCTAGTCCTTCTGCCAACACAACTCAAAACATATGACGGACAAAACATATGATGCAACTATTTTCACAAACTACATATAAAATCACAAAAGTGATTTCTTGAGAGAAGGGAAATTCATAAGATGAGCCCCCAGCTCTACACCAGGGAGCAATTCCCTAACTGGGTGGCAGTGAGCTGGAGTCCAAGCAAAGCACAGAAGTTTTAGTGAGCTGAGAGGCAGAGATCAGAGTTTGGGGCAATTAACGTGTGTGGATTCTATGAGGCAGGGCACAAAAGTTGAAGGAACTATGCAGAGGGCTCCTCAGAAGTCCACGTGGGGATCTCTGCAGGTGCTTAGCCAAGGACTGAACTATACATATGTAGTGAGAGTTTAGATAAGGCATACCACAATTTGGCTATTCTGGGGTTGAGAGAAGAACAGAAATATCAGAGATTAAGGATGGTTGGTGGATGTTGTCATCAAGAGTGGAGACACTTTGATAACGCCTATTTATAGCCCAAGTATCCAGCTGAGACAACAGAAATACCACTCCTAAAGAGTAAAAATAATGCCCAAGAGAAAAGCTTACAATAGACCTACGCTACCAAAGTCTAAAACCAAGCCTTTACAAGATGGCAATGCCAGAAGAAACAGAGGTTGGAGATTGAGTCCAACAAGCTAAAGGAGCTTTAAAAACTCATTGGGATTTTCACAGATACTCTCTAAGAAAGCATAAAACCAAGCCTACACAAGTTCAAGGTAATCTACCAGTCATCCCACTACCTACTAAAACAAAAATCAACAGAAGGATATCATAAAACCCAGTCTCCACACTGATTTGCCCACAACATCCAGTACGCAATCAAAATTATTAGACCCACATACACATACACAAAGTAAAATGTAATGTGTAGTCAAGGAAAAAAGCAGGTAGTAGAAACCAACCTGAAGGTGTTCCATATATGTAATCTATGAGACAAAGAAGCTTTTATAAATATATTTGAAGCTTTTATAAGTATATTCAAAGAATTAAAGGAAGATATGTCCAAATCATTAAAGGAAAACATGGTTTTAATGAATGAAAAGATATGGAATCTCCTTACTCTTTATAGAAAGAAAATGGAAACCATTAAAAAAGGGCAACTCAAGAACTGAAAAGCACAATAACAGAAATGAAAAATTCACTGCATGAGCTTTCAGCAAATTGAGAGTGGCAGAAGAAAACCACAGTGAACTTGAAGATAAATCAATAAAATTTATCCAATCTGAAGAAGAAAGAGAAAAAAAAAAGATTGAATAAAAATGGACAGGGTCTCGAAGATCTAAGGACAATATTAAACAGTCTAATATATGTAAATTGGAGTCCCCTAAGGAGACGAAGGTGATAATGGGACAGGAAAATTATTTGACCAAATGTCAGGAGCTCAACTAAGCTGAGAGAGAGAGAAACCTGAGCTATCAGATGTCTGAGTAGCGGATTTAAAGCAACAAGCCAAAAATGAAAGAGTTAAGCCTTTAATCACTTACTGAGATGGTATAAGCAAGAGGCTGAAAGTGGAGAAAGCACTGACTCCCCTTTGTTTTATTTTTCCCCATGAGATGATGCACCAGTCAAGGGTGAGGTGGATCAGAGCAGTCATGGGGATTGTCTCACTGTTGAGAGAGACCCTAACAAAAGACCCCAGAAGTTTTATGGACCTTGGGGTCAGGGGAAGGGAGACAGGGAAGGGCTAGGAATGAAAAACTTCTGCGCACTGAGTCAAAGTGGGGAAAAGTATCCCCAAGCTTTCTCCCTCTTCTCCCCTATCAGGAGGCCTCAGCAGAGGCACCTGAAGAAGACCTCTGCTCAAGGCCTCAGATAAAGAGACCTAGGAATGCAGATGCTGGAACTGGGAATGCAAATATGCCAGGAGCATACTGGCCAGCGGAGCCTGAGTTTTTTATTTCAACTCCCTCTGGACACCGTAATGCACTGGTTGTGCACCAAGTCTGTGTGGGGAGGGCAGCTTTCCACCATGAGGCCTGCCAGGTAAAGCCTTTGTAATTGCCTATGGCCAGGCCTGAAAAATCACACGTAGGTTTTTAACCAGCAGCTGAACTCTTCAGAAATAATAGCTGAAAATTTCCCACATTTGATGAAAACTTTCGGCTTATAGATCCAAGAAGCTCAGTGAACCACAAGCAAGATAAACGCAAAGAACACCACACCTAGGTACTTCATAGTCACACTGTTGAAAACCAACGGTAAAGAGAAGATTCTGAAAACAGACAGAGAAAAAAAGACTTCAAAGACCAGGGATCAATAATATAAATGATGGCTGAGTTATCATCAGAAAAAGGGAAGAAGGAGGAGAGGAAGAAAAAGAACAATGGAGGCAGAAGACAATGGGATCACATCTTTAAAACACTGAAAAGAAAACTGTCAACGCAAAATGTCGTATCCAGCAAAAATATCCTCCAAAAATAGAGTAAAGAAAGACATCTTCAGGGGCCAGCCCCGTGGCTGAGTGGTTAAAGTTCCACACTCTCTGCTTCAGCAGCCCAGGTTCGCAGGTTTGGATCCCAGGCATGGACGTACTCCACTCATCTGCCATGCTGTGGAGGCATCCCACATACAAAACAGAGGAAGAGTGGCACAGATGTTAACTCAGGGCTAATTTTCCTCAAGCCGAAAAAAAAAGAGGAAGATTGCCAATGGACGTTAACTCAGGGTGAATCTTCCTCACCAAAAAAAAAAAAGGAAAGAAAGATATCTTCAGGTAAAAGAAAGCTGGGAGAATTTGTGGCCAGCAGACTTGCAGTAAAAGAAATGCCAGAAGATGTTCCTCAGGCTTAGGAAATGATACCAGGTGGAAACTTGGATCTCTAAGAAGGAATGAAGAACACCGGAATTGGTAAATAAGTGGGTAAACATAAAACACTCCTTTTTCTCCTCTCATAATTTCCTTAAAACTATTTGATGCATAGTAATACTGTAAGGAGGGATTTACAATTTATGTAGAAGTAAAAGAGATGACAAAATAGAACAAAGGTTGAGAGAAAGGTAAATGGGATTGTACCATTGTAAGATCATTGAACATGTGATGTGAGAAGTAAGAAGTAGGAATTGTCAGGTTTGAACTACAAAGTGGCACATGTGTAGAACAAAGCAGGACATGGGAAGCAGTAGAATGTTGACTCCAACCCCTGTAACTACAGGGTCACCTAACAAACACTGAAGGTGAGACTCCTCTCCAGCGTATCTAGATTTACTAATGATTGCTAAGAAGACTTGAGGCCCAAAAAGACTATCTCATGACTAGATTACAGGTTATGGAGTTTGAATTTTGGAGTAGAAATCTCTGCCACCATCTGCTCAAGTCACACATACAGGTGACAGCTTGCTTGGCTGATATAGGTATCCAAGCCTGATTCTAACTTTTAATTTACCCCAATCTTCAATTTGCCAGAACCTCTTTTTCACCATGCTATCTGAGATAAGTAAGAATACACTTTATTTTTTTAAATTCCACTGCATATTGTCATGTATTCTATTACATATTATTTATATCTTGAATTATGTTTTATTATAATGTGTTAAAACTATGTGTATGGTATGGTACGTTATCTTTTCATCTATTGTATATTACTGTATTAACTATTGTAAATCACAGCATTTTCTATCACAAGCTTGGGAAAAATAGGCCTATAACAGAAAATGAGCAGACAATGGAGCAGTCCCAAGAGTCAGCACAATGAAAGGGGACAGAGAGGATCTTAATTCTTAGAAGCTAAGCCCTTTAGCTGGGCAGTGTAACCTGAAAGGAACAACCTTATCGTGATTAGTAAACATTAACTCAAACCTTGAAGCAAAATAAAAGAATTTGCTCATCGAACACAAAGAAGCAGAGAGTAGAATGGTGGTTTCCAGGGGCTGGAGGGAGGACGCAATAAGGAAGTGTTGATCAAAGGGTTCAAAGTTTCCATTATGCAAGATGAATGCGTTCTGGAGATCTACTGTATGACATAGGGCCTATGATTAACAATACTATATTGTATACTTAAAAATTTGCTAGGGGAGCATATCTTATGTTAAGTGTTCTTACCACAAAAGGAGAACAATAAAACAAAGCAACAACAACAACAAAAAAGAATGAGAGGAAACTTTTGGAGGTGATGGATAATTATGGTGTAGATTGTGGTGATGCTTTCACAGGTGTATACGTATCTCCAAACTCACCAAGTTGAATATATTAAATATCTACAGCTTTTTGTATGTCAATCTACCCCAGTAAAGAGGTTTAAAGAAATTAACAGCAGGAATAAAAGGCAAAGAGAATTGAAAGAAATAATAAATAAATAAGAATTTGCCATGGTCATGTACCCATCAGTCAAATTTGTCTCCTTTGCCCAACTGCCTCCCTCCCCCATCAACCTCCCTCACCAATTCCCACTCATTTTCTCACTCGGTTCTTCACCTATTTCTCCAGTCTCTTTCTTGTCATTCTCGTGGGTCCCCTAAATCGTTTCTCTGAGCTCCCTATAAACTTTAACTCCATCCTCCCTTGGGGCCAGGCATTATTTCTTAGAGGCTGTCAGGCTCAAGTTTATAATGTGACCCCTTCCATAGAGACCATCCCATCCCACAAATATAAATCTGCCATCATGAAATAAAGATGTAGGTTTTAATCCTGCCATTTTATTCTCTGTTCCTGCCTACTTTGTAATTTGGGACAGGTGAATTTAAATAACGGTATATCGATGCCTTGATGTGTTTGTCGTTCTGATGGACCAGAGAGCTACAAACATTTTATAAATAGCCCACTTCGTTTGCCTGGCCCTTGAATTCCCTGGATGTCAGGACACCAGTTAAAATAATTTCTGATGGCCTGAACCTGTTATCACTTCAGGCTCCAAGCCCAGACCTTTGCAAATCAGTCAGCAGAGCCGGCGGTTTACTATGCTCACAGTTTTTAAGCTTTCTTCTGCTAATGTTGCTTGACCAGACTTTCTTCTGCTAGAGGGCATGAGATCAGTGTTGTGACATCTAACAACAGCTTTTCTTCATCGTCTCCTGGTGTCTGGGGAATAGATTGGTCAACTCTGCCCACATCTGCTCCCTGTTTTCCATTGCTTTCTATCGCTGCCTCTGACTGCTTCTCATTCCCAGCACCAAGAAAGGCTGGGGTGGGGAGAGGGCGGGCGAGTATGTCCTTTCTAATCTATGCCTGTTCTTATTTCTTTTCTGTGCAGTGTGTGTACACCCACTCCTAACTCATTTTTAGCTTTTGGTCAATAATTCCCTCAAATATTTACGGAGTGTCTTCTAGCACAGGCATTGGGCAGCAGCAAATCAGGGCTTACAATCAAAGGGGGAGGCAGATATTAAATAACTAATTATTCAATTAACGATTTAATTACAACTGTGAGAAGTGTTAGATGGGAAGGATGCTATGAGAGCCTGCAAGTGATGACTCTGCCCTGTCCTGAAGGTCGGGGAGGACTTCCATGAAGAAGTGACTTCGATTGAGTAGAAATTAAGGCAAAGTGGCTATAGGAGGAGACAGAGGGAATCAGAGGGGCAGCTCAAGAGGTAGAAAGGAATGTGGCCCTTGGAGACCCTGAAATAAGGCTCTGGGTGGCTAGAGTGCAGGGAACAAGGATAGAGTGCCATAAGATGAGAACGGCGAAGTGGGCAGGGGCCAGGTTCCACACAGCCTGGCAGGCCATATTATGGATTTGGGGCTCTATCTGGAGTAATGAAATGTGAAAGATTCCCAATCATCCATATCAAAGTCGGCTCTGTAACAGAAGAAACAAATCCATGGATATTGAGATATTGCCCAATTCCTCAGGCCATTGACAATTTATAGGGAATTCTAAATCCTCCAGTAACTGCAGCTCTGAAGCTCTACTGTCCTGCCCAGGAATGTCCCCCCTTATATCATGTTAACCGAAACAGGGTACTTGACCGCAGTCCTGCTAAACAGGCTCAGTCTGGTCTCCCCCTGGACAGGGATGAGGCTCTGCCTTCATGCCAGCATCACCCCTCTCAGTAAGTCCAGACATGTACAGCATGATGACTGTAGTTAATAATACTCTATTCAATACCGGAAATTTGCTAAGAGAGTAGATTTCAGGTGCTCTCACCACAAAAAAAGTGGTAACTATGTGACGAGATGACATGTTAATTAACTTCACTGTAGTAATCACTTCACTGTGTATATGTATATCAAATCATCATGGCGTACACCTTAAATATACACAATTTTTATTTTTTTAATTAAATTTAATTTTTAGAAAAGAGGTCCAAGTCCCCTGCCTCCCATCTGTGGGCACGTACAAGGGCACTGGCAATGTTGATAAATGATGGGCAGATGGGGCGTTGGACAGAGTCTCGCTGCACAGATGAACATGGCTCCAAATGGAGCATGCACTGGGCACCAGGCTGACGGCTAACAGTGGGCGGTCCTTTCTGGGTGGCAGTGAGATTACCTCAGGCTGCTTGACCAACGAGCAGCAAGCTGGAACAGGCCACCTTGCTTAGGTGTTTTCTCAGCCTCGTTTTTCCTTTCTGCTTGGTCCTGTGTCCCCCTCTTCTCTCTAGCCCACAGCATCCGTGTCCAACGTCTTCCACTCACCCCTTCAGCTCCACTCTCGGTCCTTCTCCACCCAGCTCTGTAACCCAGAAGTTTGACCCCTGTGGACTACATCAACGAGCTCCCTTGCCCTCCAGTTTCCAGTTGAGTTCAGCCCACGGGAAGCACCAGCGGGAGAGAAGAGAATGAGCATAGGCGTTTACTACTTCCACTTTCTTGTGTGGGTCCCCACGGACTGACCTCAACCTAAGGTCACAGCTCTACTAGGCAGACCTCTCTGTACAGCTGTCCTCACTGGTGCCACTAACTGCTCCCTCCCCTGTCCCTTCAGGCTTAGAGTGGTACCTGCTCCTGGATAGACACAGCACTACCCTTTCTTGCTCTCCCTACTCTCTTCCCTCATCCTTGTAAGTAGTACCTTTATTAAACTCCCCAAGGCACCTAATTTAAGGGTGCCAAGCTTCCTTCCCAGACCCTGACCCATACAGCACCAGACTCAGAGTGGAGAAATCTCAGCACTCTATCCCCATCTTAGGCCAATGACTGCTTTTTTCCTTGTTTGGCAGATTTTGATTCAGATTCCCTGGTGACTGACCTGCGTAGGCCCTCAAACAAGCTGCAGGGATCCAGTAAGTGCAGAGTAAGGAGAGATGAATGGGTGACGCTTTGCTCCCCCTCTTCCCTGAAAGGGCCTACCTGATCTGCCTCCCTTCCCCTCCAGCCACACTGTTCTCCTTGCTGTCCCCTGAACACCCCAGGCACAACCCACCGCAGGCTTGACAATTCCTATTCCCTCTCTTTCCCCAGGAATCCACGTGGCTCACTCCCTCACCAGCTTCAGATTTTTTCCTCAAATGTCACCTTTTCAATTACACTTCCCTGCCCTCCCCATTTAAAATTGTCCCCACCCCAGCATTCCCAACCCCCCTCCCTGCTTTATGTATCTCCATAACACTTGTCACTTTCTAATATACTCTCTAAGTATTTGCTTCATTGATCACACAAAGACACCCTGGCGTAAACACTCTATGAAATGCCCCATGAAGGCAGGGATTTTTGTCTGTTTTGCTCTCAGGTATATACCCAATAACCAGAACAGAACCTCCCATGCTATTTTTTGAACAAATGAAATCCTGGTTCCAAAGGGAGTTATATAGAAGAGACTCCACACCAGTGACCATTTGGATCCCCAAACTTCTGATCAATCTCCGAGTGTAGCTACTTCCTGCCAACTCCTGTCTGCAGTAAATGTACATGCCTCATCCAAGACTTCCTGCAGAACAGAGAACATGGGTTCTGCTAGGTGGCATGTCTAGTCACATCCAGTTTAGCTGCATTCTTGGGAAACTGATGAGCCGCTCTTTCTTGTCTCCATTTCAGAAGTTGAACGATGCTCTGGAACAACAAAGCTTCCCTTCATCTAGGAAGATGACCCCATTGATCCTGGAGTAAGATACACACTTTGAGTAGATATATCCATTCACATTCTATTCATTTTGGAAGCTCCTACTACATGCTCAGCTCTGTGCCAGAGGCTGAGAAAGCAAAAAGAATAACATATAGTCCTTTCCCTCCACGGCCTCTGACATACCATGCTGGACTTCTACAAGGTGAAAAGATGAAAAGACATTCTCTTCTGTAGTGCAGAATCAACATGCTAGACTTTGCCACCACCGGACAGTGCAACATCACTAAACACGTGTAGAAACTTTCCATACCCAGGAAAGCCAGGCCTTGACCCTGAATCTACAGGCTCTGATAAATGAGAGACATGGTCCATTCCAACACCTAAGACCCAGAGAAAGAAAGCTCAAGCCGAGGTGAGTTACTGCCACATGCTGGGACTTGCAACTACCCGGAACTCCTCAAAGCACGGACAGAACCAAAATCCCTCCTCAGGTCCAGCACCTGCAGAGTCCCTGGCAAAGAAATATTTGTTAAGTGAGCGAATAAATGAATGAATGAGGAAAAAATAAAGGAGCTAATGGTAATAGTGTATTAAAGTCACAGGCGGGTCCAATAGTATATACATATCGTCCATCCCCCTAAACTAAAACATCTGCAGTCCTGGGGCCCATGGATCTTCCAGATGTGCCCTGAAACTGGTGGCCTGAAGGTCAGAGCCAAAAGAGGGGTTCAACATTAAGAGAATAAGCCCAACGGTAAAGATTAGAAACAGAGAACAAATTAGTAAATTTAGTTGAGGACTAGTATTTGGACCCTTTGGTGTAAGGTGAACATTGATTATTCATTAGATAATGCAATTGCACTCAACAAAAGGCACAGCAAGAACTCTGGATGGTTTTAAAAAGCAGAGTTGGCTATTTGAACCCTTCAGGCTTGTGTGCTCTGGTGAGAAACTAAATGCCGTTTCCCAGGAATAACGCCCAGGAACAGCTTTGTAGGATAGCTATCGAATTGGCCCAAATACATCACTCTTTTCACATGCTTTCCATTAAATTTCAGTAACTGTCTCCAAGAGGTTAGACTCCAAGAACCAGAATCAGGAACGCAGGCTCCAGGATGCCACAGGGTGAGAAGCAGGTCACAGGGAGGCCTTGTGTGATGGATGAATTCTCTGAGTGCTGGGCCTGGAGGCCTGGGAGGATGGGGCCTTACTTAGGAATCTGCACAGGCCCCTTCCCAGCTGTTGCCTGATGTGTCTGCCATTCAGATGGGCTGATGGATGCTCTTATTCCACTGCATCTCAAAGTAGCACCTGGAACCTGGTTATAAAGCAACTTAATATGGAAATGACAATTTTATATGCAAGCAGATGTGTGCTGCTTCTGCCACTTCTCGGGCATATGCAAAACATACAGGGCGTCAAAACCGCAAAACCACTCTTTAAAACACAGTACCTGTTCTTATTCTGTTCAAATTTCTACAAGCAATGGTTGGCACAGTCTTCCTGCAATCGATCCCAGAGAGCTTCTATCAACCCCTTTGTAGATGCTTTCAGTCCAGAGTATTTCCAGAAAGAACGGTTCTTTTCTTTGAATAGTCTGCCAGCTGGTCTGAGAAAAGCAGGTGCAGATCTTTTAAATACCATATGTACTCGTATACTTTCCCAGCTTCCCTCCCTCCCCCTGCCACAATTTTGAGAAGGGGTTGTTTTGGTTGTTTTATTTTTTCTTCTACACAATTTTCCCCAAGACTACGATGGTTAAAAGCAACAGTTATAAAAACAATGAAAAGTGTTAATACTAGTGATTTTTATTTCCAAGTGGATTTTTAACACTTTCTACATGAAATGCTGTCTGTGTTTGAAGATCTGTCTAACCCAGGAAGACCCACCAAGGCTGTTTTGGGAAAGGGAAGAGAAAGCTTAACCTCTACTTCACAGGACTAGTCGGCGAAGAATGACACTGCTCTGCTGGCTTTCTGTGCTGCTCTGTTCTTAGAATAACTGAGGCAAGGAGCCGGGTCGAGTATTTCCTTGTGGTCTTGCCATCACCGCCATCCTGCCATCACATTAGATTTTTCCGTTTTGTGCAGGCATGAAAATAAAATCGCAAGGCCCTAGCTATCTTTGATACAAGCCTAGAATAGCAACTAGAGGAATAAACAGCTCCAACGCCTCGCTCAGTGCTCTTTCAGGTAGAATCCTATTACATTTAAAAGTATCCTTTGAAATTCTGATTAGCCCAAAGCCTTTGAAAGCAGACAGTTATGCAACAGTCCATCTAATGCAAAAATCTCTCGCTATCTGACAGCTCCCCAGCCTTGTGCCCTCTACCCTCTGGAAGCCTCTGGTCAGCCTCCTGCCTCCACGACCAGATGGTTTGGAGTTCACTGAGGTACAAGCCTCCCAATGGGCATATGAAGCTGGGAGCAAAGGGCAGAACCCGTCATGTTAGGAAAATAATTATGCAAACGGGTTTGAGAGAACACAAAGCACTGATATAAATACAACAAGAGAGAGGGACACAGCCTTCATTTATTCATTCATCTTACAAACATTTATGGAACGTCTACTATGCACCAGGTGCTCTGCTGGCCGCTGAGGATACAATGGTGAGAAAAACAGACGTAGCCCCTGCCCTCTAGGAACTTAGAGTATGGTAGGGAGATAGACGTTAACCAAAGGATCCCAGAAACCACGAACAGCAGCAGCAGAGGCCAGCGTGACAAAGCGAGGTCCACAGGGTCCTGAGAGCGTGTGGTGAGGGCTTTGACCAGGCCAGGGAAGGCTTCCCGAGGAACTTGACCTGAGATCCAGAAGATGAAGACGTGAAGGAAGGAATCCAGAAAGGCTTCACAGTGGAATTTGTCCTGGTCCTCGGTGCAATCCGACGGGCATAGACACCAGGCACTGGTTAAGTGGCCTCGCTTAGGATAAATATCTGAATGGCACAGGGCTGATGGGGTCTCATCTGTCATTTCATATTTTCTGAATATTTGCTCTGGGTAAGACACTGTGCTAGCCCCATATGAACATTATTACATCCATTCCTTACAGCCTCCCTGACAAGTCGGCAGTATTACCACCTGCTGACCAAAACAGGTGGAGGGCTGGCTTTGGCTCGCGGGCTGTAGATTGCTACTCCCTGGTTTAGAATGTGTTGACCTGAAACAAACTGCGGGTTATTTTACTAGCAGAATGGGTTTATTCCAGAAACGCAAAGAATTGCAATTCGACAGGTGCTGTCGGTGGCAAACCACAGGCAAGTCCCAGGAAACAAAGTAGAGAAACATTCTTTTATGCAGTTGGGAGGGCTGTTGTAAACCAAGAGTCCATTGGAGGAGACTGGGAGTTGGAAGTCTAGTGGCTTCTCATTGGCTGAGTTATGGCAGTCTCTCATTGGCTGAGCTGTTGCTGGGCAAGAGGAATATCTTCCTTCCTCCTGCTGGGGTAGAAAGTAACATCACTTCCTGTCAGAAATGCAAGGTACATCTCTTCCTGCTGGGGTCTCTAGCATGCTTTGCTGGCACCAGCCTGAGAGTGCTCTCTTCTGGCCTTCTGACTGCATTTTAAATGAGGTTTCTGGTTATTAGTTTTCACAAATGCATGTGTGGTGGCTGGAGTGAGAGCAGCCATCTTGGACCATGAGGTGCAAGTACCTACTGAGGATGGCAGAGAAACAAGCTAGAACGAGCCTGAGTCCCCCGTTATCACAGAGCATCCTGTGAGCTAGGGAACTAAGGCTCAGAGGGGTTGAGTAACATACCCAAGGACAACCAACAAGTGAGAGGCTATGCCAGGATGCGAACTCGGCTCTGTGTGATTCTGAAGTCTACACTCCTCACCCTGCCCTGTGTCATCTCAGATCAGGGATTTGGACACTCACTTAAGCTTCCCAGTGTAGCAGTTCATCACTCTGAAGGCTAAGATTCTCTTCTGTAGGTCTCATCAAAATCTCTCTTGTTTGAAAGTAGCTCATTCCTCCCCTCTTTCATGAAATATGGGCAACAATTTGCCCACAACTGCCTCAGTAAACATCGCACACACACACACACCTGTAAATGCTTACAGACATAGTATGGGCACACCACCACTCTGCTTTCTCTTCCCCAGGAATAACAACGCCATGCCTTCCGTAAAGCAGTGGTCTGCACCCAGAAGCAACTGCAGCATTGCCTGGAGAACGGGAAGAGTGGACGTGGCTCCCAGCAAGGGGCCAGCTGCAGCATTCCAGCAGCTGTGGGGAAGGACACATTTTCGGCGTCAGAGCCAAGTTGCAGGGTTTTTCCATAGCTGTTTAATTTTCTATTACCCTGTGATTCTTTCCGTTTGTGTGAGACTCCCAAATCCTACAAACTGAGCTTTTGGATTTCCACAAGGAAGTCAGCAGAGTCAGTTCCTCCGACATAAGAAACTAAATCGTCGGAAGCATTACTAAAGGGCGCCGCAGGCTCTCCAAATACTGATTCCAGGGACAGCTTCCGACTGAGCCAAAATAGAAAAAGAAAATTAAACAAGGTGCTAAAACTCAGGGCATTTGCACTTACACCTTGTAAATCTCATTAGCATGTGTCAGAGCTGGGTTCCAGTGTGTGGAGCTGGCGGAGAGAGCCGTGGAATGTTGCATCCTGCCAACCCCAGGGCCTGTCAGTCACACTGACCGAAGGTCAGCTATGCCGACTTTCCGTGCCCCTCACCACCTGATGGGTCACACAAAGATCAATCGCAAAGTTTTATTTGTGGCCTCAGTTCATCGAGATGGGTGAAAAATTCTGGAGGTATACAGAGTACAGAGCGCATCCCTGGAAAATGCATGCTTCATTCCTAGCTAGAGCTTTAATCCCATATTCTTCAATAGTCTCCTACTCTGGTGAGCTGGGCTTAACCACACATGAATGGTGTATTAGTCAGGATTAGGCTCATTTGCAACTGCCAGTAGCTTAAGCGAGATAGAACTTTCTTTCTCTCACATAAATGAAATCCAGAGGGCTCACAGAGTGGCTCTGTGAACACTGGGGACTCTTTCTAGCTTATTTCTCTGCCATCCTCAGTATGACTTCCACCTCACGGTTCAGTGTGGCTGCTCTCACTCCAGCCACCACATATGCATCGTAGACCAGGGCCAAGCAAACCACCAGCCACAAGCCAAATCCTGTCCTCCACCTGTTTTGGTAAATAAGGTCTTATGGAACACAGCCATACTGATTTGTTGACATTGGTCTATAGCTGCTGTTGAAGGTCAACAGCAGAATTGGGTGGTTGCAACAGAGATCAGATGGCCCACAGAGCTGAAAATACTATCTGGTCCTTCACAGAAGAAGTTTGCCAACTCCTATTCTAGACAGAAAAAGAAAGAAGCACAAATAAGGTCACAGCAATCCAGGCCATTTCCCAAAAATCACACAGGACATTTCTGCTTCTATCCCACTGCCAGAATTTAGTGTCATAGCCATATCTAGCTACAGAGAAGGCTGAGAAATGTAGTCTTGATTCTAGATGGCCGTGTGCCCAGCTAGAACTTCAGAGTTGTATTACTAAGAAGAGGAGACGGGATTTGAGGCGACTTGCTGCCCAAGAACTCTTTTTGAACCTCAGACTCAGGGCCTGGACAGAGACAGGCTGACTGGCTTTCTGGGCCCCTACCCCAGGTCCACAGACTGATTTTGGTCCCTGGGTTTTAGGTCCTAGACCAGGGGAGAAGGCGTGGAAAGACACCTGGGCGAGGCTGAGCCCCTCCCCCTACTGACTGTGGCAGAGCTGGCCTCGCAAGGGCTCCTTGCCTCCTCTGCCTTGAGCCACTGCTGGTTTCTGCTCCACTTTGCAGAGAGGTTCCCGTCTGAGGCAGGCTCCCCAGACCCTTGCTATCACACCAGCCACAAGGGAGGAGCGAGAAGCAATGAAAAAGGAGATGAGTTGAGAGACAGAGGCAGAGATAAAGAGAGATGCAAGAGAGAGGCCTGAAGAAAGCTTCCAGGGGGAGATAAAACTCTGTTTACAAAGACAGTTGTGAAAGAACTCTTCACCACTTTATTTTCTTCATTAAATCTAACTCTAAACCACCGTCCTACTGAACTGCTCAGAAATTCACTATAGGCGGTATCGGGGGTCCTCTCGCCAGACTCGAGCAAAGATCCCACAGGCTTCTGCAGTGATCCCTGCCATCAGTGAGTCACACCAGGCTCCCTGGGACACCATGTGGTCCCTTCAGGTGAGGCTGGGAGACCCGGAGAGCCAGACTCCCTACAAATGACGCCTCCTCCGAGGGCTGGCACCCTCCCCAGGGCATGGCCACCTGTTTCTTTGCTAACAGAGGGGGAAAGCTCCAACTACACCCCCATTCACCACCCCTCCCAAGAAGCATACCCCATTCTCTCCTTCCCCTCTGGCTCCTAAAGCAACTTCTGTTTTCTGCCCAGTAAAAACCTCAACACCACGGAAATGCCAAGAGTGTGGCTACCTCTTGGAACAGGAAGTAGCAAGAAAAAGAGTAAAATTTAACTTAATGCTTTATAGATAGAGATGACGGGGTTTCACATCTGTGTTAATATCTGCCAAGTTTAACATCTGCATATCTCTCTTACTCTGTATCCATTTGCATGTCTCTGTGGATCCTTTTAGGTCTTGACCCCAGGCTGGGTTTCCTCCAGGTTGGGGGCCAAGGGGTGTGGAGCAGATAGAATGAGCAAAAAGTTTGGGAGAGAGGAGGGCATCTTGAGCGCCCCCTGGAGGCCTGTCTGCAAATAGCCTGAACTTGCTCTGATAATAACTACACCTAAATTTAAGCCTATGGTAAAACAATCATTTATGTTGAGCTCCTTGCTGTCAACAGAAATTAGTGATTGCTAAGTGGGAAATATCCAGCCACTACTGATGAATGGAGTTGGACGGCGACCTGTGGAGAGCTCCTCAGAGTGGGATAAGCAGAGTCAATATTCAGCCCATACACACCAGGAAGACTGTGCCAGTTGTTAAAATACTAAAATACTGCCATACTGGTTGGTGAAAATCCACCACTGTGAACTCGCAAGTGCCACCCTAGCCCCTCCACAGTGCTCTCCTCAACTTCCCACAATCCAGCAATTAAAGATTCAATGCCTGGCTCAGTAGGAAGCTTGTAAATCCTGCTCCTAGGCTAAGGCCAGTGTCCATTCTGATTGGTCAGTGCCCATGCCATACCACTTGCTGAATATTTGGAAATTACCCTGGATGAGAATGTTTTGAAGGGAGAGAAACATGAGGCAAGGAGAAGGCTTACTTCTGAGGTCGCCACACACAGTTGTACAGGCTGTTCACTGCACAAATTCTCCTAACTGAGGGCACCAGTGGGAACTGAATTCCAGCCTACGCTCTGCTTGCCAAGCCATGTGCCCTGCCATGGGACTGGCATCTATCCAGAGAACAGGGAGCCTTTTTCTAATGTACACAAAGGTGCTGTGTGTTCTGCCAGCCGGATCACTTCAGAAGCTATTTCAATCATCCAGGCCTGAGTAGAAGAGGCCTGACCTAGGATGGGGGCCATAGACTGGGGACATCAGAAATAGATGCAAGAGACGTTTGGGAGCATAACACACCTTAAAAAAAAAATGATAGGTTAAAGGGAATGAAGGAGAGTGAAAATATAAACTTGATTCCTATCTGGGATACTGAAAAACAGTGCACTACTACTGACAAGGAGAGCAATCAGAAAAAAAAAAAAAAAAACGGTTGGAGAAGTGATGGGAGGAATTTTGTTTCCTGCCTGCTCTCTGGGAAATTATAGCTGGGTATCCAAACACAGTGCCCAACCAAAAGACTAGGATGGGGTCCAGAAGAGCGGTCATGGCTGGAGATGGAAGCTGGAGGTCTGCACATTTGAGACCCTTCAGGGGCCTCTGACAGAGGACAGATGAGCCAAAAGAGTGGATGATCCACTGGAGAGTGAGACAGTGGTGAAATTGGGGTGTAGCTCCATATAATAGAAAACATACGGATTTTTGCACCGTTAGAATTGGATTTAAATTTTTCCTTGCCATTAACCAGCTAGGAACCTTCACAGATATTATTTAATTTCTCTGAGCCTCAGTTTCTTTGAAAATTGTCCTCATAATACCTACTTTACAGAGCTGTTGAGAGAATTAAATTATGTGAACTGCCTGCACAATGGCAAGAATCAAGTGCTCGACACCCGTAACCATTATTAGAAATATTATTACTATTATTATCAGCAGAGGGCTGCGTTCTAAGTCTTAGGGAATACCTACAGAGCAGGACAGAACACAGCCAGAGCCAGCCAGGACGTATCAAAAGGATGTACAGTAAGTAACAATCTTCCCAAGATAAGTACTATGACTGTGCCCTTTTCTCCTGGAGACAGAATTTAATATATGAATGTGATTTTGATAAATGACATGTAATATGAGCTTATCTGTGAATGAACTAGAATCACCTCTGAGCTGGGTTTGGTGTCAGGGGAGCTGAAGGCTGGGAAGGAGCGATGCCATAAAGGCCCTGATAAAGAAAGATTCAGTGAAGCCCGGATGCTGCAGCTGCCTTGACCAGCCTGGAGTTGAGCAGGGTGGATGGGAGGCAGCCAGCCCTTCCCAGGAAACTGGTATCAGTCTGGGGGCTCTCAGGGAAGAGGGGCCACATGTTGCCAGGTAAGGAAACCAGAGTAGGCAGAACTGGCAGGATGTCATTCCAGTCTGGAACCGGGGCATTGCCTCTATGGCATCGCAACTTCCTAGTAGTGCTGTCCAAGGTACGGGGCCTCCTGCCTTGGCCTGACCGACCGGTCTTAAACTGAATCTCAGATACTGAGTCTGCCCTGACCACCTCTCCTGACTCCCACTGACCAAAGTTAACGAGGAGTCTCCTGCATACGTGCGGGGGCAGGGAGTCAATATCCGGCCCCCGGTACAACTGAAGAAGATGCTATTTCATTCATTCATTCATTCATTCATTCCAACACATATTTATTGGTGACTTCTTTACACCAGGCACTAAGGATAAAGCAGTGAACGACCTCCCTCTAACCGATGTCCAGCCTCTGGCCCCTGCCGACCCGAGCTGAGCAGATCCCTACCCCTCTTCCCTTTACCACTGCCCAGCCGCTTGGATCAAAGACGCTGAAAACTTTCCCGTAGACTTCAGATCTGGCCTCTCTCTTGCCCCAAGCCCTTCCCTTCCCTCATGGTCTCCCACCCACCACGCTCATCTGTAAAACTGGCTCTGTGTCCCTTTAGTTTAAGCTTCCCCATCAGCACTATGGCTCAGTGTATATAATGCTTTACTGTTCATAAAAGGCTTCTGCATTCCTTGTGTCATGGAACCCTCACCTCAACTCTAAGATAGGTAGGAAAAGAATTATTCACTTCATTTAGCAAATTTGGAAACAGAACATTTAAACCAGGATACCAGCACCACATCCTGTGTCTCCTCAAATTCTATAAATTCTATATTAAAATATTGTATTATTTTATGTATGGCTTATACCTCACCTACTTCAAAAATGTGTATATTATATTATACTCATCTCTAATAGGAGATATTTTAGTCTCTGGGTCTTTTGGATATTTGTGGTTATAAATGAGCTTGGGAAGTATACAATGGCAATTATTCCTGCCTTATACTTACTCTCAAGTCCAATGCTTGGCCTAAAATAGCCGCCTCCTTCTCACAAGAGTTCCCTCAGCCATCTCTCCCCTTCTTAAGTGAGTTCCTAGAATCTAATCTCCTCTCCTGGGCATTTATCACTAAATTTATCACTAACCACATTACACTGAGGTTGTGCAATGGTGTGGCTGCCTTCCCCATTGACCATGACGTCCTAGAGGGCATGAGCTTATCCCCCAGTGCCCAGCGCTGTGGATGGCACGCACAATAATGAACTACATTCCCCTGGTTCAATTCTTCCTAAATATTGTTCATGATCCCTTTTCTACTAATCACCCTGCAAAGAAATATTTATCCTCCAGGCTTCCCAGAGTGTCAATAGTCATGTTCATGTTGTTCTCAGTACTTGTTCGGCTGTCCTGAGTACCTCTGTCCACCTGAATGACACCCTCAAAAGGCAGATGGTTTAACCCAACTGTAAAGCACTCAGCAGAGCATAGTTCCACACTCTGAAAGTTGCTTAGTAAAATGTTTTTGATCCTGGTAGTCGGTTGATGGTGGTAAAAGTAAAAGCCATTAGGACTGTGATTAATGAAGATACTTTATGCAAGTTTTCCCCAAGCACAGGCGAGAGGACATGTAATTCCATTACCAATACTCAATCTTTCACTCTGGGAGGATTTCCTTACTAATTAGTCTGGAGCTATAATTTAGCCCACACTTTAAGGAATGTGTCACATGAGGACACTTCTAATTTATTTCTGACCTTCTTTGAATTTAGAGGCACAGATGTCTTTGACCAGCATTTTTCCCAGCTGCTATTTTTCTGCTGCAAAAAAAAAAAAAAGTAATAGTTGGTCCAAGACCTGAGAAGGGGAAGCAAGCTCAGAGCACACACCCACAAAACCTAAAGGTTTTGTCCAGCTCTTCCCACTGTTACCTCAAGCCTCCCTTCCAATAACCAGGCAGAACGAGCTTTGTACTACACTATTAGGATTTTGAAATGGACAAAGAAATGTAAGCAGAAGTGAAGTGTGTCATATCTGGGTGGAAACTTTAAGAGCAATGCACAATTTGCTGCATGTCGTCTTCCTTCTGCCACGTCAAGGAGAAAGTTCCAGATGGTGGCTACCCCATTAGTCTGGGTCCCCAAGTGAGGACTGCATATAGCACATCCCCCAGCCCAACTGTGTTGGACATGCAGAGTAAACAAGAAATACATTTGTTTTAAGTCACTTCATACACTAAGTTTTAAGTCACTAAGATTTGGGGACTGTTTGTTACTGAAGCATAACCTGGCTCGTCCTGACTGATACAATTATCCTAAGTTGAAGAACTCCTACCTCAGACTTTGACAAGCTGTATTTTGCCATTGCCCCCTGAATTTCCTCCTGGAGGTCTACCTCCACAGTCGACCTCAGCAAGCAGCCTTTCCGATCCTGATAGACTGCATGGTTCCTTATCACTAGAATCATCCTCCAAAATATTCTACTCACAACATTCCGCTCCTAAAAAAAACCACTCCACTCCTGCTTTTCCAGAAGTCCAGCAAAAGCCTCCACTGGAGTTTGATGGAAAGGTGTGTAATCCATCACACACATCCTATATTGTTCCCTCCTCCCAGCTCCCAGCCCTGAAGGATGCAGGACCCGGCAGGGCCCCCTGGCCACTGAGGGAACAGGAGTCACCCAGTCGCCATGTTCTGACAGCTTGTCACATTATTTTTCCCTGTGGGGGCTCTGATCCCTCCATTTAACCCTCTTCTCTGTCCGCTGAGACCATGGGCCTCTATACAAGGCTCCCCAGGCAAAGCAAAGCAAAGCAAGATTAATGCCCTACAAACGGCCGGCCTGCCCAGGAGGGCTCTCGGATCAATGCGTGGAGCAGCCCTTTCTTCCCCATCCCAGGTTCCCACACTGGACACCAAAGCAGGAGCTCGGAGCCGGGGCTGCAAGAATTCAGCCTTCATTCATCCCCGAATACAAATGATCCGCCACACTCCCCTAATCTGCCTCTCCCCTATTCTCCCCAGCCCTCTCACCTCACCCACTCAAAATCCTTCTGAAGGCGCCCCAGGCCTTCCTGGACTAACATGTGATTCACACTGCCCTTTGGACAGAGGAGCTAGAATCAAAAGAGGAATCAGCAAGTTTGGGGGAAAAGAATACTCATTTAAATATCAGCCACGGAACTCCCATCTTCTATTCTCGCTCCCACCGAGGTGCCTCTTTCCACACTGGCCCTTATTAAAGCCCAAGCTGTTTAAGGACTGCAGGCTGGATAACATGCTAAAGAATCATAAGTTAGCATTAACGCCCACGGTTATTTGCATCCCAGTTCCCTGCACATACGGGTAACAGCTTCCTAAGGGTTTAGGCCTAAGAGCAAGGCTTTGGGGATCTCCAGGGGCTGTCAAGCAATACGTATAAGAATGATTTCATCCAAATTCCCAGAGACTCTTCATAGACCGAAGCACCTCTGAAGGACAAAAAGACAACTATAAAATTATCTGAAAATAAATGCTGCTAAAGTGTCCAGAAATAATCCAGGGTGAGGGGAATGGGGAGGCCGATAACTAATCCATCAGCTCATTTTGTTTTATCCCACATCTAGAGTTTTTTTTCAAGGCCGCAGCCTGTCACCATGCAGTTTATCAGCCGTCACTCCATCTCGATTCTGGGTGACATGAGATCAATGGCCTAAAACTGCTCTCAGATCTACGGAGAAATTTATAACACCAAGCTCTGCCATGCCCTGGCTGGGCCAGGTCCCAGGGCTCTGAGGGTGAGGCTACCATGCAGACTTCATTTCCATTTCAAAAGTGGCTTGTGACCCACTTGGAGCAGGCGAGTTCAAGCCATCAGATGCAAAGAAAGGCCTGAGTCAGAAGTCCTCTGCACTTATAGAACAATGACTTTGAGAGAAGGAAAAAAAAAAAAAGACCAATCAACGATTAAAATTCTCTCTGCCTCGAAAAGGCTCTAGCTTCCTGCTTTAATTTCTTTTAAATCATGTGGAATTTATTAAAAACAAAACCCAAAATTTGCAGCAACATGTTTTATGCTCTGAAAGCAATTAATCCGTCGAATTTCTCTAACTACAGAATTCCTGCACATGGTTTAAGCAGACATTTGTGGTTCTTTTGCTCCTCACTGAGGGCTCCTGTGGTTATCTGCACCTCTTTTTTCCACCATGTACTCTGTAATCAGTCCTAATCCTGCCTCGAAGTTCCCATGAACCATAAGCAAGGTCCTAGGAGCCCAGGCCACATCCTATATCCCACACTTCCCAAACAAAGGGCTCCAGGGAAAGCCTTAATTCCTCCCCCTACACTGAATCTTCAGGTGATGAGGGGAACACCGGCTCTCAGTCCACATCCCCAGGCTGCGGCCAGCTGTGGAACACCCCGCTCCCGCCCCACCACCACGGCTCTTGGGCAGACGCCCAACAGAAGACATACTGAAGTGACTCCAGACTTGCTCCTGGCTCCTGGCTTTTCTGAACCAAAAGAAAACCCTTCCTCCCACTGCTGTCCTCCTGCACTCTGCTTGGAACCAGACTTCAGAGAGGTTCCCAAGAGCAACTGCGTTCTCCCGAGGACTATGATGGCTGGGGCCTCACCAACCTGCTCCTCCCACACCGCTTGCTCCAGCGCCCTCTGGCTGGAGGAGGAAACAGGACTGACACATCAGGAAACAGTCTCCCGGCTGAAGCCCCAGACAGCAAGTGTCATCTCAACGCAGTCTCTTGGGATTCCACCAGACCACTAACCAGCTAGTCACTGTTCCCTAACCAGTCACTTGAGAAAGTTGCCATTCATCTCCCTCCTAGATCAAAGTCCACCAGTGTAGGCTTTTTGCTCCGCTTCCCTTCCCTGCCCTGCCCCTGTTTCGCCCTCCCTTCTCCCTGGTGAGCCTATTGATTTCGGAGGTGACATCCTTCAACAGCTCCCCATTGCCTTAAGAATAAAACTAGAATTCCTTAACATGGTGTATGAAGTGCCTACCTGCTCACCCTGGCTTTCTTCACCCCATGCCCCTACCCCAGCCCCTCATGGTGCCCTACACCCCAGAACCTCAGACCTTCGTGTCCCGGAGCTTGCTCTTCCTAGAGAAGGAAACACCCTGTTCATCTCCACCCCTTCTTCTCCCCTCTACCCCTAGTTTATTTCTACTCATCTTTCAAAACTCAGCTCAAATGTCACCTCCCCCAGGAAGCCTTCCCTGAGCACCCCCATTCCCTAGGGAAATTAGGCCCCCTCCCCTGGGTTCATACAGGCATGCAGTGCACACCTGCACCACTGATCCTGACATGTGATGCGTGTCCAGGTGTTCACTCTCCCAAAGACCGTGGCAGCCACCTGTGAGCAGCAGTGTGGGTCTTCATCACGGCACTCCTCACACCTGGTGCTGTCTCCTTCCTCTTCCATCTCCCCGGCCTCGGGGCTGGCAGGAAGGTCTATGAATCCTTTTGTTCTTTTTTCTTAATAAACTTTATATTTTAGAACAGTTTAAATTTACAGAAAAATTGCAAAGATAGTACAGAACGTTCCCATAAACTCCACACCCAGTGTCCGCTATTATGAATATCTTACATTATACGGTACATTTGTTACAATTAATGAGCAATATTGACATGTTGTTATTATCTCAAGTCCATCCTTCATTCAGATTTCCTTGGTTTTTCCCTAATGTCATTTTTTCTCCCAAGATACCACATTACATTTAGTCGTCATGTCTCCTTAGGCTCCTCTTGAGTGTGACAGTTTCTCAGACTTTCTTTGTTCTTGATGACCTTGACAGTTTTGAGAAGTGCTGGTCACGTATTTTTGTAGATTTTGTACATCCTTCAATTTGTGTTTGTCTGCTATCTTTCTCCTGATTACACTAGGGTTTGGGTTCTTGAGGTAAAGTGCCATTTTTATCACATCTTGTCAAGGGTACATACTACCTACATGACCTATCACTGTTGATGTTGACCTTGATCGCCTGGCTGGGGTGGTGTTTGTCAGGTTTCTCCATGTAAAGTTACTCTTTCCCCTCCTTTTCATACTGTCCTCTTTGGAAGGAAATCCCTATACACAGCCCACACCTAGGGATGGAGAGTTATGCTCACTTTCCTAGAGGGAGAGTATCTACATAAATTGTGTGGTATTCTTCCACATGGGAAATTTCTCTCTTCTCTCCCATTTATTTATTTATTCCATCACTTATATCAGTATGGATCATTTGTTCTTTTTTTTTTTTAAGGAACCTTTTTTTTTTAAAGAAGATTGGCCCTGAGCTAACATCTGTTGCCAATCTTCCTCTTTTTTTTTTTCTTCATTTTTTCTCCCCAAAGCCCCCAGTACATAGCTGTACATCCCAGTTGTAGGTCCTTCTAGTTCTTCTACGTGGGATGCCACCTCAGCATGGCTTGATGAGGGGTGAGTAGGTCCGCGCCCAGGATCTGAACTGGTGAACCCGGGGCCCCTGAAGCAGAATGCGCGAACTTAACCACTGCACCACCAGGCCGGCCCTGGATCGTTTGTTCTTTAATCTCTGTTCCCACAGCACCTACCACAGAGTCTGGCACCTAGTAAGTTCTCAACAGTGTTTGTTGGGAGAATGCGGGCATATGGACTGACTTGTCCCCTCAAAATTCATATGCTGAAGCCCTAACCCCTAGTACCACAGAATGTGACTGTATTTGAAGACAGAGCCTTTGAAGAGATAATTAAATTTAAATAACCTTATAAAGGTGGGGCCCTAATCCAATAAGACTGGTGTCCCTTGAAGAACAGGAAGAGACGCCAGGGGCAAGTGCACACAGAGAAAAGGCCATGTGAGGACACAGCGAGAAGGCGGCCATCTGCTAGCCAAGGAGAGAGGCCTCGGGAGAGATCAATCCCACCAGCACCTTGATCTTGGACCTCCGGCCTCCAGAACTGTGAGAAAACACATTTCTGTTGTTTCAAGCACGCAGTCTGGGGTATTTGTGATGGCAGCTCCAGCAGACTAACATAGAGGGGAAGCACAGGGTCAAACATTTTTTGCACATTGGCTCCGTGTGAGTCACAGGAGGTCACAGGGTGCTCCTAAGCATCCTAGGAGAGAAAGTCCTCTAGAATACTCCTGCTCCCCAGAATCATGGGTCGCTGTCTATTAAATATTTATATCTGTAGGTGGTTTCAGTCATGATACGTGGCTTTTTTGGGAATGGGTGGTGAAAAAGTCTACTGAAAACTCCTTTTTGTCATCATCTGATATAACCAGAGAGTAAGGTACCAACAGAGTTTGAAATGACATGAGGGCATGAAGGTTACCTGAACCCTCACATGACCTTTCTCCTTCCTTTGGGATCTATACACCTACAACTATATCTATTGTTATTTCCAGAAGGAGGAAAAAAAAAAAAAAAAAGAATGAGCAGGACAATTGTAACTAAAGCAAAGAAGCAGATAGGAAATGGGAGAATTTTTTTTTTTCTTTCTGATCAATCCCTCATCTATAAAATAAGAGGTTTAGATTACATGGCCTCTGACGTTTCTTCCCTGTGCTTTAAAAGGAAAAGGTAACTAATGTGTTCAGGGCTTCCCAAGCACCGGATACTGTATCTTACATAGTCCTCAAGACAACCTTACAAGGTACTATTATTATCCCCATTTTGCAGATGAGGGAACTAAGATACAGAGAGACCAAGTAACTTGCCCAGGATCACACAGCAAATCAACGGCAACGTTCAGATTTGAACCGAATCAGGATGACTCCAGAGCCTGCACTCAATAGCGGTGTTCTCTTTCTCATCGGGTAAAGTGGGTATCCCAGAGCAAGCTGACACAGAACACAAAAAAGAATGAGTGGCCCCAGACCTGGACATGGTCCAGGGTTTGTGAGCATCTGGTACTGGGACCAATCCAAAATTAATGTTTAAACAACTGTCACCTTCCCCCCCAAACTGTTTCATTGTCTGACTGTTGAGTTGGAATGAGGGCTATAGAGGATGTTGCTCTGTGATTTGGTATTCAAGTTTATAAGTCACTATGCCTGTATTGACAGCCCAATAAGGGGGCGGGGTGGGGGGAGCCTTCTTAAAAAATATAAGGTAACCATTTGGAGTGTAGAAAAGAGCTTGGTTGCATCTCTAGAGAGCAAACCCCAGTAAAACGCAGCGACTTAGGAATTTTAAGAGCTTTCTACAAAGTGTGCTTTCCTTACAAGCACAAATTGAACTTCCCTGAAGAGCTGCCTCTGTTCTCTGCTTGGCCGAGTACTTGCTGCAAACTTCCCTGGAAGATTTCTCCGACGGGGTGAGCCTGTAGGAGGAAAAACGACGGGCCCTGAGTTTATTTTTTCAAAAGTTAAAAGGTTAAAAAATAACCCCTCTCCCCATCCATCCTTAGAATTACACTTCCCAGCGAAGTCTAGTTCCCTTTCCTGGTAGATATAATCCTAATTAAAAATAAATTACATGCTGTATGGAACTTGAAATGGAAAAGATAATCCTATTACATATGAGAATATATCCTGATTTTCTTTCCCGCTAAACTGTGGGAGATATCAGATCAGGCTGAGCCCCCCATTGTCACCGCTTTGAAAACTTTCCTGGAGCCCTAATCCGTCACGTGACGCCCGTGTCAATCTCGGGGTCTGCACGCGAGTCTCACAATGCGGGCATTAGGCTCGGTAACAGAAACCCAGCTTTGCGGAGCCCGCAACATTTGCATTCCGAGAAAACGCCGGCCATTGTGGGGATGTGTTTGTTCTCAGGATTTCGAGACAGTTGCCGACGAAGTTGCTAAAACCCAGAGAAAAAGGCTCCTTTGAGCCTGCCCAGTTCTTTGGTATGATAACAAGTCGATTTGAGCGGCTGTCGTGGGGCCGGATCAGCGTCGGAGGAGGGCGAACTCCCCTCCCTTCCCCCTCCTCCTGCGGCCCCACCTCCCCGGACGTTCTGCCTCCCCGGGGAGCTGCCGTAGGCGCTGATGCGCTATTTTAAACCGTATTTCCATAATCTGGGGGCTGCAGGCGGCGGGGCCCCGAGCTCACTCTGCTCGCGTGCCTCCACAGCGCGGCGGCCGGCTGGGAAAGGCCTCCGCTCGCCGGCGCGGCAGCCGCGCTCCGTGCTCTCCTCCCGGCTCTCCGCCCAGGCCCCGCGCTCCGCGCTTCGTGGCGCCGCCGCTGTCGTGGCCACTTCCGAGCGGTCGAGGAGCTGGCAGCGGACAAAATGCTTTGGCCCTGCTACTGGCCGCCCCACACCCCTCCTCCCTCCTCCTGGCTTTTGCCAGCTCCCCCACTCTTCCCTTTCCCACCCCCTTAAGCACGTCTTCGTTTATTTCAGTCTTGAGAATGAGTATTATGACGTGGAAGCGATTTGAGTGAAAATATTAGGTAGTTTCGATTTTCCGGCCAAACAAAAGACCCAAATTTGAAAAACGTGCGGCTGGGCTCCCGCGGTCCAGCCCAGAACTGCGAGGCGTGGGGGCGCAGCGGGCGCGGGGGCCGCAGGCGTGGGGTCCGGCTCCCAGCCGCTCGCGGCCGGGCGCTGGGCAGGTGTCTACTCACGGGAACAGCTGAGGACATCCTTTCTCTGCGACTCGCGGCCCACTGCCTTCTCCCTCCTTCCCCTTTCCCCGGGTTCTCTGCTCAGCGGCGGCAGCGCCGCGCGGTCCTGACCTCTCCGGGTTGCGCGCAGAGCAGCGGGGAGGCCGCTGTCCGACTGCCGAGTTCTGAATCTGTTCGCGTCTCGGCCGACCGGGGAAGCGGGGTGAGGAGAGAGGGCGGGACCCCGGTAGCGCAAAAGGTCACCAACAGGTCCCAGGCCGGAGTGGGAGTGTTGCGGGGCTCAGAAAGCAGACAGAAAGTTCTTTGGGCTGCGCATACCCTCCAAGAAATGTTTCCTGGCCGGGAGCAGAGGAGAGCAAGGTACCTAATGAAAGATGGGAGGGAGAAAAAAAGTGGAAGAGAAGGCTGAGAATTGGGCTCCTGTAGGGGGCGTCGCCCTTTGCACGTCCCAGCGCCGCTGCAGTTGCCTAGTCTCATTGCTTTTAGCATTTCCAGGACTGCAAGGTGGAGAAGGCGCGAAAGCGAACCAAGAGGCACGACCGCTCTGAGACAGCCCCCAAGTACCCACCGCCCCACCCCCTCGATCTCATAAGAGCCTTTATTTATCGATCGCTGAGGCTGCATTTCTTGCTCTCTGGCAACTCTGAGCACCTCTTTCATCCTCACCCACCCCCACTGCCCACTCAGTCCCCTGGTCTCCCTACTCTGAGGGGGACTCTTGCATCTCTTCTGAGAAGACTTCAGAACACATCCCCTTGGGTTTGAGCGAAAGGAAAACACAGATAGTATACTGACAGCAAGACTAAAATCAGGATTCAGAATAACGTTTACTGAATGCAGTCTGCTTATCAAATCCGTCGCCTTCAAAAAAAAAAAATCTTGCAGTGGGTGACTTTTGTTGTTACCTGTCCTTCTTCGTGTATATTTGCATAGCCTGTTCAATAAAGCTCTTCAATAAGAGTCAGTAAGAATTCCTCTTGTTCCTACTTGGAGCCCCATCTCCCTGGTCTTCAGGGGTGCTGGAGGGGGGATACCTGTGGGGGCAGCGCAGTGCCTGGCCAGCCCTGGGACCCTCCCAGCCCAGAGCTTGGCAATGCCAAAGCTCCACACTTTTATAGGCAGATGGTTAAGTTCCCCCAGGTTCGTGCCAGGTTTCAACGTCATGCTGTGATTTTGTTCTTCTGGAACGGGATGAGTGTTGCTTCCCAGAGCGGCCCTATTAGAACAAAAAGAAAATCCTCTAAATAGGCGGAACAGGGCATCAGGAGGGAAAATTCTCTAAATGCACTTTAATACGAGCCGGGTATTATGTGGAATTCAGCGCCCATCACCGTTTAGCCGGAGAGTTATGGCAGTGATTGGGGATGAATAGAGGAACATAATGGATACATGTGGCGTTTGCTCATTATATTCAAGTTAGCCCAACTCCTCTGTGGAAACTGTTCAACTTTCTCTCCCCTTAGCTTGTCACAGTGAAATAATACAGACATTGGGGCCTCCAATGGGATCGCCTGCCACACCATTCTATTTCCACTGCTAACGAGGGGTTCATAAGCCTTTGATACAGTCTGATCTTTGAAACCTTTCCAAATCTCCTCAAGCTTATGCTAAATCCTATTTGGAACTTTTTTTTTCCTTGCCTGCTAGCGCCCAGGGCTTAAGAAAGCCATTTGGGCAGTGACATGCATACTAACACATCGCAGGGCTCTTTTCTGAAAGGGAAGTGGCAGCTCTGATCACTGGAGCTCACACGAGCAAAACACAATTGCGTACACAAATTTGAATAAAATCAATTTTCCGTTATCCTTCAGGCTCCTTAATCGAGAGGCTATTCCGGGCGCCGTGGGAAGCTGGGAGAGAAGGCGAGCAGAGCCTCACCCAGCGGAGCAAGTCTGTGCAGAGGGGGATGCGAGGGTTTGAAAGCCTCGGAGGTGCAAAACGCAGAGAGTGGGTGGGAGGTCCCAGCCGATGGGGTGAAACCCCAGCGTGTTAGCTCTTAGTTCAAGCAACCGGTATGGAAGGGGCACAATTAACAAAGCCAGGCGCTCCTCTACTCCCGGCGACCTGTGCCAACTCCTTTACATGCAGGGCGCTGACAGGAAAGGAAAGAAAGCAAAAGGAGTTAAAGAAACAAAGGACAGATTCCCTAATTTTCCTTTCTTGTTTTCCTCTCTAAGCCTTTCCACATTAAAGGGATTGTCGGAGGCTGGTGTAGGAGCAGCGCGAGGGCGAGGCTGCCATTGGCTGCCCGGCTCGGGTGATTTGCATATCGGCGGCTATAAAAGCGGAGGCGGCGCGAGGCGGCGCAGCTCCAGCAAGGAGAAAGGAGGGAGAGTTGTCGATTCAGGGTGGGTCCGCGCGTCCTCACAGCCCGCCGGAGCCACCGAGCTGCAGCCCCCAGACTCCTCCCTCACACGGCTCGCAAAGATCGTGCTCCGAGGAGCTTGGGACTCTCGCCCGGACCAGCAAACCAGAGAGGAATCTTCCTCAGCCTTTTGGAATAGCACTTGGGGCTGGCGGCATGAGTCCAACGAGGCGCGGGGGCAGCCCCTGCCTTTTTCCCTTGCAGCTCTTCAGCCTCTGCTGGGTGCTTTCAGTGGCCCAGAGCAAGACAGTGCGATACAGCACCTTTGAGGAGGACGCCCCTGGCACGGTCATCGGGACCCTGGCTGAGGACCTGCATATGAAAGTGTCCGGAGACACAAGCTTCCGCCTAATGAAGCAGTTCAACAGCTCGCTGCTCAGGGTGCGCGAGGGCGACGGGCAGCTGACCGTCGGGGACGCGGGCCTGGACCGTGAGCGGCTGTGTGGCCAGGCCCCTCAGTGCGTTCTGGCCTTCGACGTGGTCAGCTTCTCGCAGGAGCAGTTCCGGCTCGTGCACGTGGAGGTGGAGGTGAGGGACGTCAACGACCACGCGCCGCGCTTCCCCCGGGCCCAGATCCCCGTGGAGGTGTCCGAGGGCGCAGCGGTGGGCACGCGCATCCCCCTGGAGGTGCCGGTGGACGAGGACGTGGGCGCCAACGGGCTGCAGAGCGTGCGCCTGGCGGAGCCGCACAGCCCCTTCCGCGTGGAGCTGCAGACGCGCGCGGACGGCGCCCAGTGCGCCGACCTGGTGCTGCTGCAGGAGCTGGACCGCGAGAGCCAGGCCACCTACAGCCTGGAGCTGGTGGCCCAGGACGGCGGCCGCCCGCCGCGCTCTGCCACGGCCGCTCTCAGCGTGCGCGTGCTGGACGCCAACGACCACAGCCCGGCCTTCCCGCAGGGCGCGGTGGCCGAAGTGGAGCTGGCGGAGGACGCGCCCGTCGGCTCGCTGCTGCTCGACCTGGACGCAGCCGACCCCGACGAGGGCCCCAACGGGGACGTGGTGTTCGCCTTCGGAGCCCGCACCCCGCCCGAGGCGCGCCGCCTCTTCCGCCTCGACCCGCGCTCCGGCCGCCTTACCCTGGCCGGACCGGTGGACTACGAGCGCCAGGACACCTACGAGCTGGACGTGCGGGCGCAGGACCGCGGCCCCGGGCCTCGCGCCGCCACCTGCAAGGTCATCGTGCGCATCCGCGACGTCAATGACAACGCGCCGGACATCTCCATCACCCCGCTGGCCGCCCCGGGTGCGCCTGCCGCCTCACCTTTCGCCGCCGCCGCCGCTGCCGCTGCTCTCGGAGGGGCGGACGCGGCCTCGTCTACCGGGCCCGGGACGCCAGAGGCCAGCGCCATCTCCCTGGTGCCAGAGGGGGCGGCGCGCGAGAGCCTGGTGGCGCTGGTCAGCACCTCGGACAGGGACTCGGGCGCCAATGGGCAGGTGCGCTGCGCCCTCTACGGGCACGAGCACTTCCGGCTGCAGCCGGCCTACGCGGGCAGCTACCTAGTGGTGACCGCAGCGTCCCTGGACCGCGAGCGCATCGCCGAGTACAATCTGACACTGGTCGCGGAGGACCGCGGCGCGCCCCCGCTGCGCACAGTGCGCCCCTACACGGTACGCGTGAGCGACGAGAACGACAACGCGCCGCTCTTCACGCGGCCGGTCTATGAAGTGTCTGTGCGTGAGAACAACCCCCCCGGCGCCTATTTGGCCACAGTGGCCGCCCGGGACCCGGACCTGGGCCGCAACGGCCAGGTCACCTACCATCTGGTGGAGGCCGAGGTGGGCCGCGCCGGGGGCGCCGTGTCCACCTACGTCTCGGTGGACCCGGCTACTGGGGCCATCTACGCGCTGCGCAGCTTCGACTATGAGACACTGCACCAGCTCGACGTGCGCATTCAGGCAAGCGACGGCGGCTCCCCTCAGCTCTCCGGCAGCGCCCTGGTGCAAGTGCGGGTGCTGGACCAGAACGACCACGCGCCAGTCCTGGTGCACCCAGCGCCAGCCAACGGCTCCCTGGAAATGGCGGTCCCCGGGCGCACGGCAAGGGACACGGCCGTGGCGCGCGTGCAGGCCCGGGACGCGGACGAGGGTGCCAACGGAGAGCTGGCATTCGACCTGCTGCAGCAGGAGCCGCGAGAAGCCTTCGCCATCGGCCGCCGCACGGGGGAGATCGTGCTCACCGGCGACCTCTCGCAGGAGCCGCCGGGCCGCGTGTTCCGGGCGCTGCTGGTCGTATCCGACGGCGGCCGCCCCCCGCTCTCCACCACCGCCACCGTCAGCTTCGTGGTGACAGCAGGCGGCGGGCACGGGTCCGTGGCGCCCGCCAGTGCGGGGAGCCCAGAGCGCTCTCGCCCGTCTGGCTCACGGCTGGCGGCGTCGGGTCCGGTGCTACAATGGGACACGCCGCTGATCGTCATTATCGTGCTGGCCGGGAGCTGCACGCTGCTGCTTGCCGCCATCATCGCCATCGCCACCACCTGCAACCGCCGCAAGAAGGAGGTGCGCAAAGGGGGGGCCTGCCGGGAAGAGCGGCCCGGGGCGGCGGGCGGCGGAGCCTCGGCTCCCGGCTCCCCGGAGGAGGCCGCCCGGGGAGCCGGGCCCAGGCCCAACATGTTCGACGTGCTCACCTTCCCTGGCAGCGGCAAAGCGCCCTTTGGCAGCCCCGCGGCCGACGCGCCCCCGCCCGCTGTCGCCGCGGCCGAAGTCCCGGGCTCGGAGGGCGGCAGCGCCACCGGGGAAAGCTCCTGTCACTTCGAGGGGCAGCAGCGGCTCCGCGGCGCGCACGCCGAGGTGAGGCCTTCCTTCGGCTGGGCGCCCCCCTCCGTGCTCCGCGGACAGGCTGGGGGAAGAGACTGGAAGGGTCTGGGTGCGTGTGCGCGGGAGAGGCCTAACCTGTCGCACTTATGTTTTTGTTTCTTGTCCGTCCCTCACCCCGCTTCCCCCATTCCCTGCTGCAGCCCTACGGTGCCTCCCCCGGCTTTGGAAAGGAGCCGGCGCCCCCTGTGGCGGTCTGGAAAGGACACTCTTTCAACACCATCTCCGGCCGAGAAGCGGAGAAGTTCAGCGGCAAAGACAGCGGCAAAGGGGACAGTGATTTCAACGACAGCGATTCCGACATTAGCGGGGACGCTCTGAAAAAGGATCTCATCAACCACATGCAGAGTGGTGAGGACCCTTTCTTTCCTGCCCAGTTCGACATTCCTCCTCTCCCTGCTCTTCTGCCTCTGCTTCCCTCCTCTCCATCTCCGTTCCCAGCCCCCTTCCATCTTCCGCACTGTTTTCGGTCCTCGAGTTCCGGATCTGGCCTACCTGATACAGTGAATTTCAAAATGCCCAGTCGAGGCTGCCCCACCATTTGAATAAAGCACACTCCCACTCTGTTAGGCAGAAGCAGGGGTGACGCTATCTGAGGAGGGGAAATCTGCTTATCAAATTTGTTTTTGCTTCCAGCAAAAGAAGCTGAGCCAACTTGGTATTAACGTGGCTTTACAGGAAACAAGTTTCCTTTCAAATCTTGAATCACTGCCATTCATCTTCATACACGCTTTTCTTTTCAGCCCCCCTGACCCTGTCTGACATTCTGAAGTTGCAGGCGGAGGTGTGTGGAACCTCGGTGATAATTATCATGCTCTCTCCCTTTCTCTTTAATGTCAGGACTGTGGGCGTGCACCGCTGAGTGTAAGATCCTGGGCCACTCTGACCGCTGCTGGAGCCCGTCCTGCGGAGGACCCAACATGCATCCCTCGCCTCACCCACCAGCCCAGATGTCAACCTTCTGTAAGAGCACGTCCCTGCCTCGGGATCCTCTGCGCAGGGACAATTACTACCAGGCCCAGCTACCCAAGACAGTGGGACTGCAGAGCGTCTATGAGAAAGTGCTACACAGAGACTATGACAGGACAGTCACTCTGCTCTCCCCACCCCGTCCAGGGAGGCTCCCAGAGTTGCAGGAGATCGGGGTACCCCTCTATCAGTCGCCCCCTGGCAGGTACCTGTCCCCAAAGAAGGAAACCAATGAAAATGTGTAATTCCATGCTGCATGTCACCACACATGTACAGGTCACTCCGAGAAGCCCCTAAGTTATTGACCGGTTTCAGTGTTGTATATATAAATATGCAAGATGTGCCTTAAAATGAAGTTGTTGGAAGCTATTTCCAATCACATTGGTACTGTTTGGTATTTGCAAACAAAAATGTAGTTGATGTAATTTTTATGAAATGTGTGCAGTATTTAATTTTTCTTATCACGCTGTTGACTTTAATTTCACTTGCAGCTTGCCATTTTCTTAGTGTTTTTAACCTGTACATTGTGTAATGTAATGTTTGTATATAATGAAATTTTGTTATATTTTTATATAATAAAAGCTAAAGTGGAAGTTGTTGCCAAAGGAACTGTCTGTAAGACAAAAAACAAAACACATTGGAATTACTTAATGGGAATTTATCTTTCACCTGAAACAACCTAGTGTTTGAGAAGTTTTGCTTTGCCAAGTATAACTTATGTATCTTGAGACTGTGGTAGATTTCAAGTTCAATGTTATTTAATTACATTTGGTTTTCTGTAAACCATGTCACTTATAAGCACAGTAATAAAGGATTTGTCATGTGTTTGAAGAATCTGCTAATTGCTTTTCATGAAGTTGCCTACAGTCACACATTCACAAATAATTTGAGTAGCAGAATTAAACTTTGTTTCAACTGCTAATTATTTGGGCATTATAATGTTCATGGCAATATTAAACCTGTGGGATTTCAAGTATTGGAAACTGTCATCCAAGTATTAAAAATAGTTGTTGATTTTATAAAACATGCGTCTCCATATACATCAGGCACTCTGTAAAATTCCTGCCCTCGTTTATTCACTCGACAAATATCTGTGGAGCATCTACCAAAAGGTATAGGAACGCTGTTTGGTCTGTTCATTCACTAATTAAACAAACATCTGTAGAGTTTTTACTAACTCCAGTAACTCCTGACAGCGTTCTCAAGCTGGAGTTCGAGTTAAGAAGACATAGTCCCAAGGAGTTCTTAGCATATTAGGGATGTTAACATCAAAAAGAAGCTCTTGCCATATTAGGGATTTTAATATCAAAAGGACACTCAAATTTATGGGCGAAATGACATGATGCTTGGGATTTGCTTTAGATATTCTAGAAGAAAACACGGAGCTACACAAAACAAGATTGATAAAATATTGATCATTGTCAATGCTAGCATGGGTACTTATGTGTGGGGGGGATAATTATACCAATTTGTGTGTCTGTGCTTGAAAATGTGTGTAATGGGAGGTTTTTTAAAAGACCTATGCTTATGTCTTATGCTCTATGCATTCATTTCATTTGAAATTAAAATGATAATAATGAGAACTAACATTTACGGAACAAGCTTTTATATGAGCAAAGCTTCTTACAAAGCACTCTGCATGAATTATCTCTTTTAATCCTCAAACTACCCCCATGAGATGGGAATTCTTGTTATCTCTATTTTACAGATAAAGAAACTTGGGCACAGCAAGGTGAGGTAAAATGCCCAAAGTCACACAGCTAATAAGTGGCCAGGATGAGATTCAAACCCAGATTATTCAAGGCAAGAAAATAAAATAAAGCAATGAAAGTTTTTTTTTTTAACTTGAAAGAAACAAAGTTAGGTGGAAAAATCCCAATGCATTGCCTTTACTGCCTGATTATTGTTTAGCCCTTTATATTTGTGAAGTGCCTGTGTTCCTTTATTACTAATTATAGAGTGTGAGGCGCTGTAATGAATAGAGGAGCCCTCCAAGCGGCCTGTTGAAGTCATAATTGAAACCAGTGGTGGCTCCACGCTGAACAGCAGGGTAGGCACACACAAGTGCTTCACCACCCACAGCCTGTGCAAAGTGCACCGGTTTCTGCAAGCAACTGAGCTGAACACGTGCCTGACAAGCTCAGACTGCCCAGGCCTCAGGTTCTGGAAGAAATCATGGGATGTGGCTGGGTTACCAGACAGCTGCAGAACCATGATGACCAGGCCCCAAGAGAGAAACCTTCAGGTAGACCTCCATTCTAACATCTAAAGCTTTATTCTTGAGCCAGTCCCATCAAATGCAGGGCAGCAGGAGGAATAACTCCACGCTGCAGTCCAAAAGCTTCCAATCTCTGAATGTGTTTGCCTGCTTTTGTCCTTCAAAAGTAAAATAATGTCATTGTCATTATTTTATTTTTGTCCTTTGAAAATTATTTCATTACTCCAAAAATTCAGTTCTCAAAACCTCTATGACTTCACTCTCATAGTTTTCCCTTAGAGAAAAGACCGTTAACATACCTTATTTTTGCTTGAAATTTTTAAAAAACCCAACACATAATCCAGTCCTTAAAATTGTTTGTTTAGGGGCCAGCCCGGTGGCTTAGTGCTTAAGTTCCCATGCTCCACTTTGGGGGTCAAGGGTTTGTGGGTTTGGATCCTGGGCATGGACATACATACCACTTACCAAGCCATGCTGTGGCAGGTGCCCCACACGTAAAGTAGAGGAAGATGGGCATGGATGTTAGCCCAGGGCCAATCTTCCTCAGCAAAAAAAAGGAGGATTGTCAACAGACATTAGCTCACGGCTAATCTTCCTCACCAAAAAAAAAAAAAAGTTTGTTTAAACAGAGGAAGGGAGGAGGCTCTTCTAAGGGCCAGCAAAAGGAACTCTCAGAGAAACAGGAGCAAATGAAAGAGGCTTTCCATTTTTCTCAAAAAATGTTTATTCTCAAGCACATTTTTAAGTAAATATATTGCTTTATTAAATTAAATGAGATGAGATATATATGCAGAATTCTTAGCACAAGGCCTGCCTCTAGTAAGTACCCACTACATTCTCTCCTACTTCCTCTTGCCTTGCCTTCCTTTGGAGCCAGTCTCTACCCGTAACTATCAGGGCAGCCCCACCCACTAAGGAAGATGAAACAGACACAGGATGCCCAGCCTTGTTCTGACACTGGTTTGCTCTCTTTCAGTTTCACTCTGTAGACCAGAGCCTCACATGTAGTCAACCCTCTGCAGACAAGTACAACTGACATGAACAACACAGGCAAACTCACAGCCTGAAAGATTTGTGATAGCACCACAAATACCTCTCTGGAGGTGGAGGCCAACAATCTTGGGCACCTTGGCAGTGAGCTCTGGACACGGGAAGGCTCTTGGGGAAGTGGGAGGTCACCTTGAAAGACAAAGCTAAAGCCAGACTTTACCTATTGCACATTTTTATGTCTGGCCCCATTGACTTGGATGTCCTATGCTTCCTATAATAAAATATCCATCAAAGAAACCACTTCAGAAAATTAAAATGTAAGTGGTTTCAACGTCTATTGAAAAATGCATTCTGAAATAGAGCGAAAACAGGATGCGTGTCTCCAAACACTAATATATATGCACACGGAGAGAAAATATATATATAATCAGGATGAGTTCTATGCCATAATTAGCTAAATATCTGGCTTATCTCACTTGGCAAATATTAGCTTTTATCATCTAAAAATTCCAATTTAGAAAACAGCCACATTCACTTTAGTACTGAATTCAGTAACAACAGGATAATTGGAATGCTGTAAGTTTTGAAAGCAAACTGAAGCAAAGTAATACAATACTCGACGGGGCACTGTGATTTGCAACAACTCAGAAGGGCTTTGAAAATGCTGTCTAGTTTTCAACAGCTATGCAAAAACTCAAGAGAGTATTTATTATTCCCTTTCTTCAGAGGGAAACAATCTGCAGTGGAATTCACCAACAGGTTCAAAGTCACCTAATAAGGGAACAGCAGGTAGAAAGAGACACCAGGCTGTTTTAAAACCCATCACTTAAACCACCAGATTAAATGTGCTTTTTTAGCAGGGGGGAGCAAAATCTTCACTAGTTATCAGAATACAGAATTTTCTCCCACAAAACTTGTTAAAGAAATTTCAGCATGTCAAAGTGAAGCCTGCATACTTTAATGTGGAATTAGGGAAATTCCATTGCCAACCCAGTATGACATTTGGCTATATCAGAGAGACCTTGGACTCAACAAATCCAAATGAAAATCGTCCTCCCTTCCCTGCTACCATTACCTCCAAAACTACCCCTCTGGCAATTATTTTAAACTCAATGAATGGGACTGCAGTTTTTAGACCAAACCCAAAATACAAAAGTCATTTTAAGACTTCACCATATTTCTTACTTCCACTCATCAAAGTCTGTTGATTCTACCTTCTAAATATTGTTTAACTATCCCTTCACTCCACTGTAGCAGATATGAAGCTCTGCCCACGTCCTCACTGCTGACCTCTGAGCTCATCTCAGCTGCCATGGACACTTCCAGTTGCACAATGACAGTCACCATCTCAAGCACTTGTTTCTGCTGCTTGAGACTTGCTGAGGACTTGGGGCTCCACCAGTGTTGGGGCCACAGAAGCTTGATCAGCCTGTGCACAGAGCAGTCTAGAAGTACCAGGGATTTAAGACCTGCAGAAGCAACTCTCAGCCAATTAGGGACAGGCGTTGGTGGATAAACACCCCAGCTTTCCCATCCCTTAGAGGGAAAATTTTGAGCTGTGTTCTACACGATTCCTCGGAGGGTCCCAGGTGAATTTGAGCCTCAGTCACCCACAGCAGCAACCCACTGGCTAATACCCTCTTCGCTGGCTTTCCTCCATCCCTGTCTCACTTTCCTCCCCCAGTCACTTGTACTTCTTGAGATCACCTCTCAAATAAACTTCCTGCACCCAAGTCCTTGTTTCAGTGCCTGCTTTTAGGGGGGACTGTCCAAATCAAGATAGTTGCATAAGGACAAGAACAAGGATACCATGTTTTAGTCATTACTGCCTTCCAGGCACTGCACCAAGCACCTTACAGTTAATCCTCACAACCTAATGAGGTAAGGACTCATTAAACCATCTTACGTATGGGGAAAGCGAGACTTGGAGAGGTAAGGTAGCTTGTCATAGGTCACACAGCTAATACTCGGAGGAGCTGGGATTACATTCAAGATCTGTCTGAAACAGAAGAAGGCACACTGACTTATTCAAACTCTCATTGCTTCTTTCCAGTACTAATTTCCTGTCCGCTCTCCCAGGATTTTCTACCTGTCCCCCTCTTCAGCACCCTCCACACTGCTGCCATAAAGCCCTTTTCTAAAAGCTGATCTTGTCACACATAGAGACAGAGATTGGATTGGTGGTTACCAGAGGGGAAGGGGGGAGGGAGGAGGGCAAAAGGGATAATTCGGCACATGTATGTGGTGATGGGTTGTAATTAGTATTTGGGTGGTGAACATGATGTAATCTATGCAGAAATAGAAGTATAATGATGTACACCTGAAATTTATACAATGTTATAAACCAATGTTACTGCAATAAACAAAAAATTTTTTAAAAAAAGCTGATCTTGTCACTTGTCTGATTAATGTCCTCATGACTTCCCATTGCTGTTAAGATAAAGTCCACAGTGCTGTCCGTGGCATCCCAGACCCTTCACACTCTGCCCTGCCTCCCTCCCAAGACTGGATTCTGCTGCTGCCCTTCCTCCACCCCACGCTCACGCACACCTGGCGCTTCAGCCAGAAGCATCTACTTGGGTTTCACCTCTCCATCGTGGTCCTTCTGCCTGGAATAACATTCTATTTCCTCTCCCTCTTTCCCCACCCCACCCTTTCTTTTCTCTGGCCCTTTCTTCTTATCCTTCAAAACTGTTCAAGAATCACTTCACCCTCTCTCCCAGCCACCAGCCTGACAGGGCAGGATGCCTGTCCCTGTGTGCTTCCTTGGCACTTACCAAACTGAGGGTAATTGTTGCTGCACTTATCCATCTCCCCCACTGGCCCATGAAATCAAGGACTGTCTACGCCTTTCATCTCTCTATCTCCAGCACCTGGCACTCTGGCTGGTACATAATAAAGATTCAATAAAAGCACTTGCTGAATGGAATGATACACTGAGCCAAGCACAAAAGGTCATGGTTACACAGCATAGCTGAGAGAATTTGTATCTACAAGTCAACTACCTTCCCACAGGAGGTCTGTGCTCAACATGCCTCTGAACCAGACACGACCAATAGAGTCAGCATCTCATCCACCCCAGCTAGTCTAATGACTCCAGGAGTACTTGGAGGATGCAGAGGTAGCAACACCCTGACCATGTACAAGTCTCCTTACCTTCTGAAGGTCAAGCCCTCCCCATCTTCTAGTCTCAATGCAGCAGAATCTCTTTAGACTCAACTCAAGAGAGTCTCAGAAGTGTATGGGCACCATATATCTAGAGATTTGATGTGGTCTGATCCATTTTGGTACCTGAAGCCACATGGCCCAAATAATCCAGATAATTGTCAAATCTCCACTGTGTTCTGGGCAAACACAGCAAACTATAAAGTTGATGAAAGCATGAAATCATTTTCAATGCTAAATGTTGGATATTAGTCTCTTATTTTATTGAGACTGTCTAGTTTGCCAAGTTTTCTTCCTATTATTTCTTGGAAAGTAGCTGTTGAGGGGTGAGGATTTGCTTCTAGTGAATGTCACTAGATCATCAGAGGAAGTGCTGGGCCATTGGAAGAGGAAAGTGGTGGGTGAGTGGGTGGGATGGAATCTCAATTTTATTTAGCACCTGACTTTCAGCCAACCCTTAACCTCGTTGTGATTCATTCTACTTATCAGCCAAAAGGCGTTAATCATCAGCCTCACTGGAGGTCTGAGAACACACTAATGAAGATGCTGAAGTGCTGCAGGAATGCTAAGGACTGGCTCAGCCACCCTCCTGCACTAAAGATATTCAATGTCACCACTCTGTCCCTGGCATTCCTCCCTATGCATGTGGTGAAGCATCTCCCAGGCTATGTCTATATACAAAAGCTAGTAAAAATGACATTCTACATAATTATTTAGCTATCTTAAGGTATCCATATGGGACTCTTAAGTATCTTTCTAAATCTTTCAATTCCTCACTTAATTTGGGCTGATTGTCTTAAGTCAAGTTTCTGAGAAGCACAGCCTGAGATGGGGATTCTTGTGAAAATCACTTATGGAGGAAGAGCTCTCAGGAGAAGGGGAGAGAAGGCATCAGGAGAGGGCAGGGGAAGAAAGCTTAACAAGGTGGTAATCTTAGCTTCAGCCTGGTGCCACTTGAGCTCTGGAGCACAAATTGGTCTTCTCTTCAGGCAAGGGGCCAGCCTTTTGTGCCCCGTTAGTTATTGGCCTCTGGCTGGGAAAGAGGGTGCATTGCATTACCTCCCATGGCACAGCAGCTCCTGTTAGGCTGAGGGCAATTCTCCAGGGAAGGGAGCCATCATGAGCCTTTAGCAGCCAGTCCTCACGGCAGCTAGAAAGGGGTGCACAGGCTTCATGGGCACATGTGGGTGGGGCACCAATAGCACCCACTCTAGCTGTGGATCTCAAATCAGAATCACCTGGAGAGCTTGTTAAACCACAGAGTGCTGGGCCCCACTTAGAAGTTTCTGATACAATAGGTTTTAGGTGAGGTTCTATAATTTTCATTTCTAACAAGTTCCCAGGTGATGCTAATGCTGCTGATCTAAGAACCACCCTTTGAGAACCACCACACTATAGAAATAATACAGTATTGAGCCAAGATAGACCTTCTGACCTGCTGAGATTCTGTCAGGTTTCACCCAGGAGTATTTCAGCTGTAGAATATAATTGTCAACTAATGTCTCCAGCGTGTTTAACTCTATGCTTGTGACAAACCCAAAGAGCAGGAATAAATCCCCTGAGCAAAGAGGCAAAATGGTGAATGTGAGGTTAGAACTAAAAAGGCAGGGCCCTGTCTCATCTACCAAGACAGCGTCATCAACACCATGTTCCCTGCCTCCATCCCTCCCTCCCCCATCTGCTACCACAGCACACAGGTGAGAGGTGCAGGAGGGGGCCAAGCGGGGCATGGAGAGGTTGGCTAATAGCAGTCCCATGCTGCTCACGGATGGTTAGGCTCCCTCTGGAGTGCTATGCACAGCTCTGAGTGGACAGCTTGTCAGAGACCCAGACCAATTGGGGCATGTCTGGAGAGGAAGGATTAGGAGATGAGGGGACTCAATGCAATAATGTCTCATGCTGCAGATTTGGCAAACAATCTATAACGATGCAAGATACTCAAACTGAGACGGGCTACCCCAAGAGGTGATAATTCTCTGTCACTGGAAACTTTCAAGCAAAGGCATAACAATCAGCTGATGGAATGGGGGGGTAGGCTATCTGGATTGGGAGTCAGATCAGGTAGCCTTTAAGTTTCCTCATAAGCCTTTTAGTTGTTAGTTTATGCAAATTCCTGGCGTGCCCTTTCTTCCACTCTCCAGATGTTCTTAGCATTCTGTTCTGTTCTACCTGATTCTCAGATGATACAAAGTTTAGCACTCTAGCTTTTCTTCCAGGTGACTTGTAAGAGCCCCTAAATTCCTTCCAGTTCTCTGAGAAGAGCCAGAATAATTCCTGCTTTCCTGGTTGGATGTTGAGCTGATCTGAGAGACAAGATCTGTTATTTTCTCCTTTTATGGTATAAAGCTCAACTCTTGTCCCTGTGAAATTGCCTTTGATTTGTTGTACGGTATCTTCCAAGCCACTTTCTAAAATATACCGCTCACAGTGACAGCCCTCTGAGAGCAGATCATGATGAGGGGCCCCATCTTACAGAGAGGGAAACTGAGAGCAAAGGATTCGCAGAAGCAGGCGTCTTCCCAGTCCTTTCCTTAGCTCTACCCCCTCTCCCCTCTCTTTATTGCTTATTAAACAGAGATATTTATTCAATGTAAGTCTTCAGACTTATGTTCATTTTAAATCATGTAAGAATTGAGTCACTGGGGTTGGTTTTGGCCGACCTTCCGCATTCACTCATCCCAGACCCATGTTCTAGAATACAAAGGCGCTGTGATTCATTTCTACTCTTCAGGTTCACTAATCAGAGAAACCCATTGCTCTTGCCATGCGCTGAGTGATATAATGGAAATTTCTAGGTTGAGGGCATTAGATTCAGATGCAGCTGAAAAAAAAATTGTCAGGCAATCTGATTTACGGTAGCTGTGGAGACATGGGGAAAAAAAACAGCAAGACGGGGTTGTTTGTGCTCTCTCCTACTCCTGACTGCGGACACAGACAACCACCAATTTGCTTGACCAAGTCATCCGTGTGGGCATTGCTAGGCTTGTGTAACTCCAGCCAGACAAGGAGAAATGAACAGGCGGGAGCAGTGCATGGACAACCAGTTTCTAAGGAGCATCAAAATTCCCATGAAATGCAACTAGATCCAGAAAATTATAGTTTCCAGAACTCCTCTCAAAAAGAGTCCTGAGTGTGGTTGGCATATTGGGATGGGGTGCCTGGGGTGGGGAGGGGAGGTCCTCTGCTAAACTGCCTTCTAAGGAACATCTGCCCATTAATTGTGTTGCTTTTTGTTTGCTGAACGGGGCAGGCAAGTTTGGGAGAGCTGAGCTGCTGGGAGGAGGAGAGGGTGGTTATCCTCCTCTGCTCTTTCCTCACTGCTTTTCTTCAAAATACATGTGAAATGAATATTTAAAGGACACAGGCTTAGGGGACTTAAGTCTTGTTTGTAATGTTTTATTTCTTTTATTTAAATAGATCTACAACGAATATGACAAAACATTAGCACGTGTCAATTCTGGTTGGTGAGGCATGTGAGTGTCTGTTATTTTTTTATTTTTTCAACTAAAACAAAAGAGTATGGCTCTGAAGGATCACTCTGTTAGCTTGTCCAGGGCTTCCACAGGGCAAGACAGGTCTTTATCTCACAATATTACCACTGTGCCCCTCTCCCCCACGACCCTGCACTTCTTGTCCTCAACTGAACACTGCTCTGGGCAGGATAAAGATCAACCTATGAGTGGTGCCTATAATCACAGACCTAAAGGTATAAGCACAGGGATTCCCTGGTCACAGAGAAGCATATGAGGGTCTGGGATACATGGATAATGCCTCTGGCAGCCCATCTCTCCTCCAGGGGACCACCTCAGAGTCAACAACATCACCCACAGCCAGCTGTATAGAAGAGGAAGAACAACCCTTAGGGCAGTGTTCAATGGGTTTGAGACCAGGCCAGGATCTGTGGGGGCTCTAGAAGAGCTCTGACAACATAGGATGAGCCATCTCCCCGACACTGTACGTAGGCACCTCTGTATGAATGTTGGCTTTACGATGTTCACACCCCTGCTAGTAGACACGTTTTTTTTATTTTGAAGGACCTTATCGTTTCAGGCATCAAACATATAGAGAAGAAACAGAAGAGGAGAATTCAGATTGTGGCCTTTTGGAAGACCAGAGAGGGGACTGGCTCTCCATCTACTGGGTCTGAATGTAAAGGATTCTGGATGGGCTTGAGGTGACTCTTAGGAGGTCGAGTGTTAAAGTAGTGGTCCTCAAAGTGCGGTCACTGGACCACTGGGAGTCCCGTCAAATCTTTCGGAATATCTACAAAGGGAAAACTGTTCTCATAATAATACTAAAATGTTATTTGCCTTTTTCATTGTGTTGAAATTTGTTCTGACGAAGCAAAAGAAATAATGATTGAATCTGTTGGTGCCTTAGCATGAATCAAGGCAGGGGCACCAAACTACGAATCATTGTATTCTTTGCACTTGCAGAAAAAATATCCTCAAGAATAACCTTTATGAAGCAGTAATAAGTATTACTTTTATTAAATCTCGACCATCGAGTGGATGTCTTTTTAGTATTCTATGTGACAAAATGGGAAGTACACATAGAACACCTTCGCTGCAAATAGAAGTAGGATGGTTGTCTCAAGGAACAGTGCTAGTGTGATTGTTTTTTTTTTTTCCTATGTTTATACATTATTCCTTTACTTCTTTTCCTTATATATTCTTTTTTTTTAAATTTTTTGTTTATTGCAGTAACATTGGTTTATAACATTGTATAAATTTCAGGTGTACATCATTATACTTCTATTTCTGCATAGATTACATCATGTTCACCACCCAAATACTAATTACAACCCATCACCACACACATGTGCCGAATTATCCCTTTCGCCCTCCTCCCTCCCCCCTTCCCCTCTGGTAACCACCAATCCAATCTCTGTCTCTATGTATTTGTTTATTGTTGTTATTATCTACTACTTAATGAAGGAAATCATACGGTACTTGACCTTCTTGAATGGATAAAGAAGATGTGGTATATATACACAATGGAATACTACTCAGCCATAAGAAACGATGAAATCCAGCCATTTGTGACAACATGGATGGACATTGAGGGTAGTGTGATTGTTTGAGTTGCAAGCTGAACTAGCTGCTTTTTCCTGGAACACCATTTTAACTTGAAAGAATGACTGGCAGACAAACTATGATTATTCAGACCTAGATATCTGGCAGACGTCTAGAAAATGAGCAAAGTGAATCTGTCACTTAGAGGGAAACAACTGATAGGCTTGTTCCTATTGTAATATTTAAACTTCCAAGGGCAAATGAGAATTTTGGAAAACCTATGAGCTTGACAGCTATCCAATACTTAAAGACTTTTTAAACGAGATTGGTAGTGACGTTAACAAATGTGAATGTTTCAAAATCTGGATGATCTCAGTTATCATATCATAACTCATATCACTGAGCATAACTCAGTGAATCAATGTTTTCCAATTAATCAATGTCATTGATATGGTTTCAGATTCCACATTGCAATCAGCCTTTAAGAAACTACCATTTGTAGAGTTTTGGTGTAGTACCAGAGAGGACCACAATTATAAGAAAAGGCTAGTAAAATCCTCCTTCCTTTTCCAGCTACACATCTATAAGATGCCGAATTTTCTTCATATACTTCAACCAAAACAACATATTGCAACAGGATACAGGAGCAATTATGAGAATCCAATTGTCTTCTGTTAAGCCGGACAGAAGAAATTTGCAAAAATATAAAACAATGCCTCTTTCTCATAAATGCTTGTTTAGAAATTATAGTTATTTTTCATAATAATTATGTTTTTTGTTAATATGTATTTAACATATTATTAAATACATTATTTAATATTTATGGGGTTTATTATTATTTTAAATTAATTAGTTAACATTTTTAAATTTCTCAGTTTTAATTTTTCATACAGTAAATATATATAGATATAACCCAGATTTGAAAAAGTTCTGTGGCTGGGGCTGGCCCAGTGGCACAGCAGTTAAGTGCACACGCTCCCCTTTGGAGGCCCAGAGTTCACAGGTTCGAATCCCGGGCATGCGCTGATGCACCACATCACAAGCCATGCTGTGGTGGCGTCTCTTATAAAGTAGAGGAAGGTGGACACGGATGTTAGCCCAGGGCCAATCTTCCTCAGCAAAAAGAGGAGGATCAGCATTGGATGTTGGCTCAGGGCTGATCTTCCTCACAAAAAAAAAAAGTTCTTTGGGGTTCTCGATATTTTTTGAGTATAAAGAGCTCCTGAGACCAAAAAAATTGAGAACCACTGAATTAGAACATTGTGTGGGGCCAGCCCAGTGGCATGGCAGTTAAGTTTGCGCATTCCGCTTCAGCGGCCTGGGGTTCACGATTCAGATCCTGGGCACGGACCTACTCACCACTCATCAAGCCATGCTGAGGCGACGTCCCACATAGAAGGACTAGAAGGATCTACAGCTAGGATATACAACTATGTACTGGGGCTTTGGGGAGAAAAAAGAAAAAGAGGAAGATTGGTAACAGATGTTAGTTCAGGGCCAATCATCCTCAAAAAAAAAAAAACATTATGTGAAGATTGAGTTAATACATATAAAGTTCCTAGCTTCTAAAAAGTGCTCAGTTATAATATTAATAGCCTATACATATTTACTATGTTCAGGTACCGTTATATTATTCATTTAATCCTCACAACACTTCTATGAGATAAGTATCATTATTATCTTTTTACAGATGAGGAAAATGAGACACAGAGAGGTTCAGTAACCTGCCCAAGGTTGAACAGTTAGTAAATGGTACAGCTGGGATTTGAACCCAGGTAGTTTGACTACAGAAACTGGGCTCCTGATAGTATACTGTCAGTACGTGTTGGTGTTGGTGTTGGTAATGGTTGTAAATTAGATTTTATAGTTCAGGCTACTCATTGTAATTATATTCCTCTTGTTATCCCAAACATTTTATAAGATCTTATTTAATATACCAAATTAGTCTCAAATGTGCTAAGGGATATTAAGGGACTGGAATAAAGGGATGGGATTAATGGAGAAAGCAGTACCACCTCCTGTGTCCGTGGTAGAAGCAATGCAAATCTGCAAAGAGCTCAGAAGAATCAGCTGAAAAGTCCAGCTGCCCCTCCTCAAGCAGAGACCTTCCCTTCTTTGGTCAATCTTAGAGGATTCATATTGCATTTGTTAAGTAAGATGGCACTTTCCCTATATATGGACCCCAGTCCTCAAAGAAATGACAACCTAATTGAAGGGGATAAGACAAATATACAAAATAACAGCTAGAACAGATGACAGTATCTAATTAAGTGCCAAATTAATATGAAACTAGATTGAACCTTTTTTAAAAAATTTCTTTTAGATGATTCAGAAAATTCTTTAGGGTCCACAGTGCCTCTGGGTCATAATTAAGAACAGTAATTATTATTGTACTCCTGATGTCACAGAATTCTGATTTGAATTCTTTCACATCTCAATTTGGCAAGCTTTTTCCCTCTACTGATGATCCTGTATTTGATTCGCAGTTTGCCCCCACACCCACAATAAAGTGCTTTTTTCAGGATGAGTTTCGTTGTGTGGCCATCAGCCGCCAGCCCCGCACTAAGGGAAGATTTTTCTGTCACCATTGGAGTGTTGTCGAGAACTTTCGTTACAACACATAGAGCACTTTTTATGGGCGATGCCTGTCAAGCACAGGCACCCACAGTGGTTGGGCTTCTCTGAGCTACTGGTCTATTTTTCTTTGATGCACATCGTGAATTTTGTGTCTGACCAGTTTCCTTTCTGCTTTGACATATAGATGTATAGACGTTTAGAGCCAAGCGTGTGGCTAGCCTGTTGCAGGTGGGCTTTCTGGTATATGTTTCTGTTTTGACCTCATTCATAGGGCCTTCATAAGTTATTTGCTTTCTTCTTTGGTTCCTAATTGTAATTCTGCTGTCTTATATTCTAGTTATTCTTGAAAACTGGCTTAAATCCTTGCAAGAATAAGGTGGGCTATAAATAATTGTTCTGTTCTGCCACCAACTAGCAATATGGCCTTGGGCAAGTCCCTCAACACTCTGGGCTTCTTTTCTGTAAAATGCTCACCTCCAGGGTGCCTTCCAACTCAACACTTGATGACTCTTAGTAGTGGATATTGCAGAATTGGCGCTAACAGGATGTTTTAGGGCAAGGTTTACAAACTGAAATGTACACTAAAGATGTGCTTGCTGGAGTCCTTCTTAGATGTTACCAATCCACAGACATCTAGAAATAGGCGCAAAGAGTGGAAGGTGGAAACATTACGGTCACCACCCCTCCCTCTGTCCTTACCTATGACAAGGACATTCTCACGACTTGAGCACCTACTCTGTTCAAGGAAGGATGCTAGGAGCTGCGATGGAGAACAAAATAGATAAGATCTGGTCTCTGCATTTGAGAAGCTTAGCAAGTAAGGGAGGAAAACTCTTAGGAAGAGAACACAAGAGAGGGAGGGGCGAGAAAGAGAAGTGCAAAGTGAAGGCTGAGATTAAAGAGCCAGAGCTCCTTTAATTCCTAGGAGCTAAAGCACTCCAGCCCTGACTGGGGAAGAGCTGAGGGCCAGGGAGCCCCTCCGTGGCTGCTCTGTGGCAGCAGAAGAAGAGGAACCCTGAGGGGAAGGAGGCAGCTCACTCTGCTGCAGGTGCCAGGGCTCCGCTCCTGTGAATCCATAATAATAATAACTTCACACGTGACTTAACTTCTCTTTCCAGGCTCTGCCAAGTTTATGTGCCAGATGGTACTTGCCTCCCACATCTGAGTTACTGTAGGGCAGACCAGCTGTGCCTCAGCCCAGGGCAGGCCCACATCTGGCAGCCAGTTGGTAAAATTCTCTCCATATGACACTCGTGCCCTCATGTCATATTCCCCAGAGGAATTCTCTTTCTGTCTGTCAAGAGTTTTTTTATATGTTTTTCTCTTCTTGGCTTATTTCTAGGACTATTGTTGAAAATCTGTGGGCAACAGACCTATTAAGCACCTTTATGTCAGAGAAAAGGCTCTTACTGAGATATATAAATAATGCTACGACCATATTTTGTAGTAAAAATACTCATGGATAAAGAAAAGAGGCAGACACAGTTGACTGCAAACCCAAGAGCCATCCCTCCCTTTTTCCTGTGTTTGTAGGACTCCAACTTTATTTGAGGAGGCAACTTGCTCCAGGAGGGACCTCAGCCCCTACTCCCAAGGGATGTGAACCGATTGCTCCAAGGCGACCCCATTCCTCTTTCTAGTAATTGGTTTCAGGAAGCAAGGGTGACCCAGGACTGGCCAATGATATATAAGTGAAAGTCTGCTGGGGGGGCTTCTGGAAATAATTTTACTATCTCTAAAAAAAACAAAAGAGAGAGAGAGAGACATAATCCAAGAGAAATAAAAACATATGTGCACACAAAGACTTGTAACCTCAGGTTCATATTTACTCATAGTAGCCAAAACTTGAAACAACCTAAATGTTTACCAGCAGGTGAATGGATAAACAAATTGTCATATATTCAAACAAAGGAATGTTAATCAGCAACAAAAAGGGATGAACTACCAATACATGCAACAACACTGATGAATCTCAAATCATCATGCAAAATCAAAGAGTCCGTACTGCGTGTTCCATTTCTATGAAGATCTAGAAAAGATCAATTTAATCTATAGTAATAGAAAGCAGATCAACTGTTGCTAGGGGTTGGTGGGGGGATCGACTGGGAAGGGGCTCAAAGGAAATTTTGGGGTGATGAAAATGTTCTGTATCTTGGAACAACAAAAGACCCCAAATAGCCAAAACAGTCCTGAGAAAAAAGAGCAACGCTGAGGTATCACACTCCCTGATCTCAAATGTACTACAAGGCTATAATAATCAAAACAGCATGGTACTGGCAGAAAAACAGACAGCCACATCAATGGAACAGAATCGAGAGCCCAGAAATAAACCCACACGTTTACGGACAGCTAATTTTTTACAAAGGAGCCAAGAACATACAAGGGAGAAAGGAAAGTCTCTTCAATGAATCGTTTTGGAAAAACTGGACAGCCACATACAAAAGAATGAAAGTAGAGCACTATCTTACACCACACACAAAAATTAACTCAAAATGGATTAAAGACTTACATGTAAGACCCGAAACTATAAAACTCCTAGAAGAAACATAGACAGTATGCTCTTTGACATTGGTCTTAGCAGTATCTTTTTGAATATGTCTCCTCAGGCAAGGGAAACAAAAGAAAAAATAAACAAATGGAACTACATCAAACTAAAAAGCTTCCGCACAGCAAAGGAAACCATCAACAAAACGAAAAGACAACCTACTGATTTGGAGAAGATATTACAAATCATATATCTGATAAGGGGTTAATATCCAAAATATGTAAAGAACTCGTATAACTCCACAACAAAACAAAAACCCAATTAAGAAATGGGCAGAGGATCTGAACAGACATTTTCCCAAAGAAGATATACAGGTGGCCAAAAGGCACATCAAATCAAAACCACAGAGATATCACCTCGTGCCCGTCAGAATGGCTATAATTAAAAAGACAAGAAATAAGTGTTGGAGAGAATATGAAGAAAAAGGAACACTTGCACACTGCTGGTGGGATTGTAAATTGATGCAGCCACTATGGAACACAGAACAGAGACTCCTCAAAACATTAAAAATAGAACTACCAAATGACCCAGCTAGTCCACTTGTAGGTATTTATCCAAAAAACAAGAAAACACTAATTTGAAAAGATATATGCACCCCTGTGTTCATTGCAGCAAAATTCACAATAGCCAAGACTTGGAAACGACCTAAGTGTCCATCAACGGAGGGATGGATAAAGAAGATGTGGTATATATACAATGGAATATTACTCAGCCATAAATAAAATGAAATCTTGCCATTTGCGACAATATGGATGGACCTTGAGGATGTTATGTTAAGCGAAATAAGTCAGACAGAGAAAGACAAATACTGTATGATTTCACTCATATGTGTAAGATAAACCAAAACTTAGATACAGAGAATAGATTGGTGGTTACTGAGGGGAAAGAGGGGTAGCGGGAGGGCAAAATGAGTAAAGGAGCACATATGTACGGTGACAGATGGCAACTAGGCTTTTGGTAGGGAACAGGATGTAATCTATACAGAAGGTGAAATATAATGACGTACACCTGAAATTTATGGAATGTTATAAATCAATTTTACCTCAACAAAAAAAAATGTTCTGTATCTTGATTGTGGTGATGATTATACAGATATATATGTTTGTCAAAATTTATCTAACCATACGCTCAAAATAGGTGCCTTTTGTAGAACGAAGTTATATTTCAATAAACTTGAAATTAAAAAAAAGAAGCAGGGCCAGCCCTGTGGCCTAGTGGTTAAGTTTGGCACACTCCGCTTTGGTGGCCTGGGTTCGGTTCCTGAACGTGGACCTACACCACTTGTTGGCAGCCATGCTGTGGTGGTGACCCACATACAAAATAGAGGAAGGTTGGCACAGATGTTCGCTCAGGGCAGATCTTCCTCAGCAAAAAAATTAAAAATAAATAGATAAAAGAAGCAATGAGAAAGTCTGCACCTTCTTCCTTCTATGAACATTGATGTGTAGAGATGCATGCTTGGAGCTGAGGAAACCGTTTTGCAACCACAAGACCATAAACCCGCAGTTCTCAAACTATGCACTGAGGCGCCCTGGAGCGCCACACTAAACGCACAGAGACACCGTGGGGTTAGCTTCTTAAAACAGAAGTTTTCAAGGGAAACTTCTAAAAACAGCGATACCTGACGTCTGTCAAACATCATGCAAACTACTAGATCAAGATAGTTCACAGTTTCAATGTTAGATTGCACTACATTCCTTTTGATGGCATTATATCTTCATGAAGCTAGGTTTTTGGCAGTTGCTGTAATTAAAAAAAAAAAAACAAGTACTGTGTGAAAATTAACATGAAATAGGAATCGTGGGGCCGGCCCGGTGGCGCAAGCAGTTAGGTGCGCATGCTCTGCTGCGGCGGCCTGGGGATCACCAGTTCTGATCCCGGGCGCACACCGACGCACCGCTTGTCAGGCCATGCTGTGGCAGCATCCCATATAAAGTGGAGGAAGATGGGCACAGATGTTAGCCCAGGGCCAGTCTTCCTCAGCAAAAAGAGGAGGATTGGCAGATGTTAGCTCAGGGCTGATCTTCCTCACACAAAAAAAAAGAAATAGGAATTGAGGGTAGCAGTAAGGTTTGAGAAGTTGTGCAGAGCCCATCAGGAGCACACATGCAATTAGTAAATAATTGTAGTCATTTGCCAATGAAATAAAGATATTTTTTCTTTCAATGTATGCATATTATTTTTTTCAAATGGAAAGTTGTTAGGACATAAATATTTATTAATTACTGGGCCTAACTACCCCATAAATAGAAATGTTAGGTATTTCTTTCCACCCGGCAGCAATGTGAAAAAATTTCTGAAACACTAAGGGTACCGTGAAATGAGGAAGTTTGGGAACCTCTGCAATAAACTGAAGAACAAAAAGCCAACCTACTGAGGAATGGCTAAGCAGAGAGAGGAAAGAGCTGGAACCCTTGCTGGTATCACTGACTTGCTGCCCATTCATACTCTGGAATACCTACCTCCAGACTTTTTAATTGCATAAGCCACTTAAATGTCTTTGTTGTCTAAGCCTCCATTGTAAGAAAAAAAATCAAACAAAAAATAGAAAGAATAACCTACATACTCCACATGCTGACTCTCCTCCTTAGAAGTGAAGCATGCATCTTTCGAGTTCCTTTACTATGCATTTATATGCAAATAGTTGTAGTTTGTATGTGTGTTTGTAACATAAATGTAACAGTTTTATAACTTGATTTTTTTCACTTACGTCTTAGAGACTTGGAAGCTGCTGCTGTGTATTGCATTGTGTGAGTATACCGTTGAACCACCAATGGATATTGAGGATATCCAATTTTTAAGATAAGCATCATTGAGGTAAATATCCTCGTCAATATCTCTTGTGCAATGTGCCGGTATTTCTGCAGCAAATTTTGCCTTTTGAAAGCTACCAATAGGCTATACCAATTCATTCTTCCACCAGTGGTGACAGTCCCAGTTTCCCCACACTCTCGTTAGAGAGGTCGTGGTGGTTGACTCTCCAGATGATGAGGAAAAGCCCAAGCCGGTTTCCAGAGATGGGTTTAAGGACAGGCATGGGACCCAGTTCCAGGCTAATGAAACATGAAGGGAAGTCTACCTGAGGGAACTTCTGGAAAGGTTTCCTTACTCCTAAAATGATCACAAGAAAAAGGAGATTCTCTCTTCTTTCAAAACTTATCAGGACTGGATGTGGTAACTGGAATCGCCTCAACCCTTTTGCCACCATAAGAGGAACAATCTTAGGATAAAGTCTGGCAGAGCAAAGAGAAGGAAACTGGGTCCCTGATGTTATTACAAGCCACTGAAGGTACCTTACCTAGAACTGGCCGCACCTCTAGACTTTTGGTGATGTTAGATAACAAATTCACTAACTCCTCGAGGCAGTTGACGTCATGTCTTTGTGCTACTTGCAGCCAAAAGCTTCTGTGCACCATTATTGAATGTTTTCCATTTTTTTAATTTTTTGTCAATCTTATTATGGGTAAAAATTGACATCACATTCCTATTTTAATTTGCATTGCCCTTTTATTAATAATGCTGAGTGTTTTTCACACGCATAATGACCTTTTGTATTTCTTCTACTGTGAATGGCCTATTCATATCCTTTGTCCATTTTTCTATGGAGTTGTCTGTTGATTTATGAGTTCTTTATTATGTACATCAATCTTTTGTGTATTTTATATCTTGCAAACATTTCCTCCCATAGAGAAGTTTTGGTTTGGTTTGGTCTGAACATAGTCAAATCCATCCATGTTTTCTTTCCTGATTTTTTCGTCTGTGTCTTACATAAGAAGGCCTTCCAGGCCTGCTCGGTGGCGCAAGCGGTTAAGTGCGCGCACTCTGCTTCAGTGGCCCTGGGTTCGCGGGTTCAGATCCCTGGCACGCACCAATGCACTGACGCACCGCATGTCACACTATGCTGTGGCGGCGTCCCATATAAAGTGGAGGAAGATGGGCATGGATGGTAGCTCAGGGCCAGTCTTCCTCACCAAAAAAAAAAAAAAAAAACCAAGGCCTTCTCCATTTCAACATGATTAAAAAATTATCTTATATTTTCTTTCAATATTTTACATTTAAATTTTATGATTAGCTTTTTAATACATCAATAATTTACTTTTGTGATGGTGCAGGTTGAAATCTAACTATCTTTTTTAATGAATAGGTAATTTTCCCAACATCTTTTTGAACATCATTTTCCCACTAACTGAAATGCCACCTTTATCATAAACTAAAGTCCCATAAATTGATTCATCTGTTCCTGGATCCTGGATTCTGTATCACTAATCTATTTGTCAGTTCTTGCACCAACACCACACTGTTTTAATTATTATACTTTGGGAACATATTTTGGTATATGGTAGGGCAAGCCTTTCCCCTTTTACTTCTTAAAGTGTTTCTTAGTTATTCTCATGCTTTTTTCCTCCCAAATTAATTTTAGAATATGTTTATCAAACTCTGAGATTTTTATTTGGATTGCACTGAATCTCTAGGCTTGTAGACAATTTGTAGAGAATTGTCTTTTTTACAATGTCGAGTTATTCCACCCAGGAAGTGTGTCTCTCCTTTTGTTCCGAGTTTTTGTTTTATAACATTCTCAGTATCATTTTATAGTTCTTTGTTCATTATCAGTCTTGCCCATTTCTTGTTAGGTTTAGCATATCAGGATTCTTGGTATTTTGTGGAGTTTATGGCTATTATGAATGTGATTTGGATCTTTTATCCTTTTCATTTTCTAATTGCTGGTTATTGCAATTAGAATTTATTTTCTAGCTATGCTAGTATATAGAAAAGCTATTCATTTATGCAGGTTAATTTTGCATCTGGTCACCTTACTGACCTCCCTTCTCGGTCCGGTTGACTTGCTTGTACTTCCTAGCTAGAAGGTTATAGAAAATATTGCTCTTGATTCGGTTTAATGCATTTGATCTTCAATTTTTTAATCTGATATTAATATTACCCCACTTGCCCTTTTGGTCAGCCTCTTCCTGGGAAATATTTTCCCATCCCTTTATTTTCAACCTTAGCCTTTGGTGCATGTGGATTGTTTGTTTGATCTAGATCTAGTTTTTAAACAGAATTTTTAAAAATCAAATCTTAGAGTATCTATCTATTCATTCAACATATATTTATTGAGGGACTCAGCAGTGAACAACACCTGTGTCCCTGCCTTCATGACAGTGACATTCCAACAGCACTTAACCCACTCACACCCTCACTGTGGGCCCTCTGAAATTGGGATTTATTCCTATCAGCTTGCTTTATGCTTTCTCTTTCCAGGGTCTTGTTGTGTATTTTCCCCACACTTGCTTTTTACCAGATCGGAATTTTTTTCCCCTTTACTGGTCTGGAAATTATACATCTTATTTCTATTTTTCTAGTGATTGCCATTAAAGTTTAGCAAACAATTCAGTTTTTCTGTCAATGCCTGGATTTAGTGTCTGTAGCTTCTCCCTAACAATATGAGAATCTTAGTACACTAACAGTTTCCCTCCCATGACTTAGTTATTCAGAATTTTAGTTCCAGCCTATTGTGGATATTTTTGTATTATGCATCAGTATTTATTCAGATTAATTATAACTTTTACTGATGACTTTGCTCAACACTATTTTCTATATTCCATCTTCCTACTTCCTGAATTCACCTTTTTGCTGTAACACACTCCAGAGGAATTCTTTCAGAGAAGTTCTGTGAATGGAAAACCTTCCGAGTCATTACATGTCCTAAATATTTATTTTGTCCTTACACTGGAATGCTAGTTTGAATGAATATAAAATTCTAGGTTCAAAATTATTTTCCCTGACAACTTTGAGGATTTTTCTGCCTTATCTTCTAGCATCTGTGAAGTGAGTGAGAAGTCAGGTGCCACTCTGATTTTCATCCTTTTGCAGGTGCATGTTACAGGAACCCAACTCAAACTAGCTTTCGCAAAGCAGGGAATTTATCGACTCATACCTAGGAAATCCAGAGGTGGAGCTGGCCTCAAGCATGGCTGAATCCAGGGGTCCAAACAGTGTCACTGGGGTTCTTTTCCGTGGCTTGCAGCTCTATTTGTCTCTGTTTCTTTCTGTCGATTGGGCGTATTCTGTACTACTATAACAAGCTTCCTCTATGCAAGAAAGATAACTACACATAGCTGCAGCTAACATCACTGTAGCCACACACCCCAAATGAAAGAGACGTATTTCCCCATTAACACACAAGAAAATCCTAGAGAGGACTCTGAATGAGCCCCTTTGGGTCTCCTGCCATCCTGAGCTAATCACACAGGCCAGGAAATTGGATTCTCTGATTGGTCAGGTCTGGGTCCTGGACATCTCCCTGTGGCCTGGTAGGGCTGGGGGTGACCCTGTAATTTATAGTCCCATCTGAATGACATGGAGAGAGAAAAGATTCTCCTTAAAACAAAAGAAAAGTGGGTGCTCTTACTGAGAGAAAGGAAAAGGAAAAGCAAACAAAAAAGGCAAAACTACACCTACCAAGTGTTACAGCTCTTTTAGAATTTGTCTAGGTTTTCCAGTCCTCACCGGAAGACCCACCTGCAGGAAAAAAAAAAAAACTATACCTACCGTGTCCACTATAGTAGATAAGATTTCTTTTCACCCTGAAAGCTTTTCAGATTTTCTTTAGACTTGGAATCTGTTCATTTCACCAGGATTTTCTGGTGTGGATCTTTTTACATTAGTTCCATCGGCTTTCAGTGGCTCCTTTAAAATACATGATTCTTGTCTCTCTTCAGCTGGAAGAAATATTTCCTCTATTACTTCCTTTCTGCCTTTGTCTCCATTCTCTGACTCTGGAATTCTTGTTCAATTGGTGTTTTGGGCCTTCCCAGATTGATCCTTTTTGTCTTTTGACTTTTCTCTGTATTTTCCATCTCCATGTATTTTGGCTCTAAATTCTGATCGATCTCCTGAGCCCCATCTTCTAGATCACTAGTTTGGCCTATTCCATTGCTCAGGCCCTTCATGGAATTTTCCATTTCATATTTTTAACTTTCTAGAATTATTTCTTGCTCTCTGGGTCTTCGTTTTTCAGAGCAGCCTATTTTTGTCCTTGTTTTAACAAGTGCACTTCCCTCGGATTTTCTTTAACCTTCCTTCTATTTCCTGACTTGTCTCTTTTTCCTCCAAGATCAGCAGTTCTTCCTGTTAATCTTGTTACTTCTCTTTCATGTTGTTGATTTTTCTCAAATATCTGATGCTCATTGGTTGCCCTTTCCTAGTATGGTCAGTGTGGGTAGCTGGCAAGTGTTTCTTCTGCAATTGAGTGGATTGGTTTTCCTAAAACGCCTTTCCCCTAAAAGAGCTCTTTGTAAGGGGGACGTCGCCTCAGGGAAGCTTGAGCATGGGACGGACAGGTGAGCTGAGAACATCTCCCCAGCTGTCAAAGTCAGGAGGACTCGACTCTAGCAATGAAGAACCTCAGTGATTTCCCCCCTGGGAAGCAGGTCTTTCCTTCCTCTCTCCCCCCTCTATCTCTTATGAAGTCTGGAACTTTCTCAAGGTCACCTGGTAATTTCACTCCCAGATCCTCCAATCACCTGAGAAGCCCTCCCCCATGGGGCACTTTCCCCTCCTGTGCTTTTTAGCCAAAGTCGCTGTTTGGCAAGAGTGAGAGTTGCAATTAGCCCCTCTGGTCTGAACACTGTTCTCAATTCAGTTCCTAACAATTGCGCCAGGACCCCCTTCCTGCTCATTGTACTTGCTGGAGCTGAGTTCAGAATTTCCCTCATTCTACCCTTACTGTACAGTAGCTTTTCTCCTTGGTGGGTTTTGGACTATGGTTTTCTTTGCTCTTTTCAATCCCGTCCATTTGAGGAATACCTCTCAATTTCTGGTGTTAATCTCCTTGCACTGCATTGAGGGAATTGGAGAGTAAGAAAAGCAGCCTTCTATGTTCCGATACGCTCTGGTATGTGTTCCAAAGTATTCATTATACAATTCTTATATATATTGAGTTCCCCAAGGAGCGCTAAAAAGGAACAAGTTGTCTAGAATTTGATTTATATACAAAGGAGATTTGAACAAACTTTTTTTATTGCTTTTAATAGGTAGTGAGTGTCAGACATTATGCTAGCCACTTTATGTACATTTCTTCATTTAATATAAACTAATTCTCATAAAAAAACTTCTGTGAGCTAGAGGTAAGGCTCAGATGGGGGAGATGAAGAAACCAATGATACACAGAGCAATTGTGTAACTTGCCCCCAAAGTTATACAACCAGTAAGTCACAAGACAAGCCCCAAACCCAGACCTCTCCAATCTCAAGACCCAAGAATACCAAATGCTATATATTATGTCTCCAAGCAAATGGCCAGATAATTTTATGGTAATGTAATTCTGCCATCTTGAGTATTGATTGAATTAAGTGAGCCAATATATATCTGCTATACTATAATTTAATTTTTTGCAATAGAGCTTAATCGAGTCTACAAAAAATGACCTTCCAATTCTGAATTATCCAACATGTAGAAGAGTTGGAACATGCAGAATGTTGGGAATTAAAAGCAAATTAAGTTCTTTTCCTCCTCAGGGATTTTGCATCTTTGCACACAATGCTGTCCTCTCTCTGCTTGAAATATTTTTTAGCACATCCTGATTGGTTCCTTCAAAATCCACTAAGAAATCATCTTCCCAGAGCAGTCCTCCTGCAACCTCATCTAAGATAGATCCTCTCCTCCTCAACTTGTCTTTTCTAACTCAACACTCTGTTTCCTCTCTTAACACAACTTGTAATTATTTTGTTTACTTGTTTTGCTTTGTTTTGTTTTTTCTGTCTTCCCCACTAAATTGTAGGCTCCGGGAGAGAAACATACATTTATTTCCTACATCAGCCCCCATTTGTTAAACTATTAGTTAAACCATAGTTGTTATTAAGAAGTAAAGTGAAATAATTTTCCCCAAGCCAACAGGCAGTGAATTGCTTAAGATTCAGGAAAAGAAGAGAATTGTAAAAGCAAAGAAACTTGAAAATCTGTAAAATCATTTTATAAACAAGCAAGAGTTAAATGTTGTGCCAGAGATGTCCATTTCTCTACCTTCTGTGCATTTCTCTACTCTTTGTACATTCTCTTCCCAAGAATCAGCTTCCCCAGCCTCCTGCTGAGACCCCAGCCAAAGATGGTTAGTCTAAAAGTGGTCACCTGATTGGACCAATTTGGCAATCTTTAGGCCAATCTAATGGTCAATCAGAGTCACTTATTTGGGGGATTTGGCATTGGGCCGCTGGGATTCTTGATAGATCAGGGAAGAGGCAGATACGCTTGGTGCGGGTATGAGTTAAGAAAACCAGTCAGCCAAAGAGAGAAAAGCAAATCAAGCTGACAAAGGGAAGCAGAGACCCTGAGGCCCCACAGGGTAGCTGACATGGCTCCTGGTGGCTTTTCAGTTCCTGGATTCAGACTCCTGGGAGCCCCCATGGCCGTCTCTGCTCCTGGATTCTGTGAGACAAATTTCTTTTTGCCTAAGCCAGCTTGAGCAAATTGTGACCAAATGGTCCCTAATGAAGACAAGTGTAAAGTGATTGTTATTCCTCACCTCCTCCCTGTGTGTGTGTGTGTGTGTGTGTGTGTGTATGTTGAAGGAGAGGTTATTTAACCTCATCTCAAAGGCCTCCTGTGTGTCATATGGAGGATAAAATTCTCTTACAGTCAGGTCCTGTCTTACGCACAAGCAGTGTAAGCTATAGGGCTTGATTTCTGAGACACCCCAATGGTCCTTTGCCCTCCCCCCAAATCCTCCCACTCTTAAAACTGCACCATTACAGGTTAATTCTTGGGCTTACGCCTTGTCTCCCTGAAAACCTGTAGCACATCCACGGCACAGCAGGGTCGTTATAAGCAGAGACTGGCCCCGTTCATATTTGCATCTGCACTGTAATAGGACCACACAGGAGGAGGACCTGGCACATACTCCTGCCGGAATAACTGCATCAAGTGGAAAAACGTGGGCAAGAGGGGAAGGCAAGGGCACCACACTCAGACATCTTCAACTTCACCATTTTGAGCAAAGTTAGTTCCAGTCATAGATGAGCTGTCAGATGACAGCTACAAAGAATTGAGAAATCCTGAACGAGAAGACAGACTCTACATCAGTCTTTGCAGGTTCCTTTTACTTTTACAAGCATTAATGCCACCTGGCCAGATTCATTTAAACAAAGAAGAGCAGAAAGGTTTACGTGTTCTAGGGAATTGAAGGGCACAGAAGGGGAAAAAAGAAAAAGAAAATTGCCAGGCGGACAGGTAGAGCTGTCTGAATCTCTCCCTCTTGCTTTCTCTTCTCCCCACCCTTGCTCTATTTCATAAGTTTTATTGCCATCCTGACATTATCTAAATTATGATTTGAAATTCACTCAAGCAGACTAACTCGTGGTTGCATTCGTAAAATTTGAAAAAACAAATGTAATTTCTTTTTTCAGAAAAAAGCTGCCGAGTTATAAATACAACTAAGGGACTGTTTGTGTGCACCCAGTGACTGGAACAAGCAGATGCATGGTTTTAATATCCATTTTCATAAGCCTGGAGGTTAGCATCCCAACAGTACCCTACAGGATTCCGTATGATTCTTTCGAAGTGCTTCACTAATGAGCTGCCATCATCTGTGCAAACAGTCCTGTGAGAAGGGGGAAGTTGTAGCTGTTACATTTAGAAATGAGAAGATTGAGGTCTGGGGAAGGGAGATGAGTTTTCCCAACAGCACAGCACCCCACAGCTGAGCTCAAAACTCTGAGCTCCCTGCGCTTGATCCCTTGAGGCAGGTTCCTACTTGAAATGAAACTCCCCCAGGCAATTAATTCTCAGATTCTAACATGGCTGTGGGGTAGAATGGAGATAGAAATTCCTCAGATGGAGTAGACTTAAAGCATATGTTATACAACATCCGTGCACATATACAAGTTAAAAATTTTTTTCACATGGCTCGTGGACAAAGGTTTTAAGAAAAACCATAGCAGTCTCAGGAAGAGTGTTCTTCCTAATAAACATGAGTGGGGCACTATTCCACATGGATGTAGGGCCCAAGGAGTATTTCTGTATGCTATTCTTGGTCTAGCACAGGATGTGAATCTAATTGGAACTGTTTAGATCCACATCTAGAATTTTCCAACGAATAGCCCATTGCCTAATTGGCCCCTTGAGTTAGCAAATGGTTGCTATTTTGATGACTGAGTTTTCCTATCTGTAAGGACTTTTTACTCCATTCAATCCAACATTTGTCCATTTATTGGGCAAAGAACTCTTCTGGATACTGTGCAAGGCAAGGAAGGAGAGAGGAGTTAAAAGAAGAAAGATACATAACACATAGTCTGTCGCCTCCAGGAACATAAAGCCCATTTGTAAAAATAACTAACAATTATAAGGCAAATGGAATTAGATACTATAAAAGAGGTAAAAATATCAGGAGGCAGAGGAGGAAACAATGAATGTTATAACAGGATGGCAAGGGGCAGGGGAAGCAAATTATAGGCTTCATGAAGGAGGCAGCATTTGAGCTGGGCCATAAAGAATGAATAAAATGTCAGTAGATGAAGAAGAAAAAGGCATTCTAGACAGAGGAAACAGCATAACAAAGACATAGGTGGAAGTAGAAGGACAAAGAGTGGATAAGTCAGAAGTGTGGGCTGGGGTCAGATTGTGAAGGACCTGCAGGCAGTGGGGAGCAACCAAGGGTGTTTAAGTAAGGAGTCAAGAGCCCCACCCCCACCCCCAGCCTGAAACAACTGGGTTACTTCTAAGAGAGAAATGAGCTGTCTCATTTAAATCACTGTATTTGGGGACCTCTTTGCTACATCAGCTTAGCCTTACCCTAACTAATAAAAATCCCCTCATTTTACAAATGAGGAATCTTAGAGGCTTAGAGAAGACAAGTGCCTTAACCAGCATCATGTTACCAATCTGTGGCAGAACCAGGACTAGACAAGAAAATTTAGGCCAGGACATTCCACTGCTTCAAAGGATGTGATGGGGGTGATGATGATGATGATGATGATGTTGATGATGATGATGATGATGATAATGGGGATGATAACGGTGATGATGGTAATGATGGAGAGTCTTTGTTTTTGATAAGCTGATCTTTAGAGGTTTTTTTTTTTATATCTCCTATTCTTTACGTTTTTCTACTTTTTAATGTAAAGTCACAGAACAGATTATCCATGTAACAACTTTAATCAATTATCTATGGGTGATAATTTCCCTGCAATTTAATTAGCAAAGTTGTTTCCCAGACTAACAATATCTTACAGCACCATCTAAAAGTCACCTCGGAAAGACAGAGCAATTCATTAAATATCACTAATGTCTGCAGGGTTTAAAGATGCAAAGTGTTCATTTGGAGAATGAAAAATCAGCACACACTGGCTCTTGCTGTCCAGGTTTGTCACGCTCTGTGTATGTGGGATGACTCACATTGCTGAAACCCAAGTTTAATTAACATGCTTATTCTGTGGTGGTACTTCCATTCTAACAAATTAAATGTTTAAACAGCCAGTGCAAACATTTAGATCTGAGTCAAAATTGTTTGCACTCTGCCAGTTTAGGCATTTAATTTATTATAATCCTTTCCATAATACATGCCTTGAAAGTCATTTTTTTGCACTGAAAAATATTGTTGGTATTTCAACTGACGATAGTGAATCTGAGACTCAGAATGTGATGTGAGAACTAATTTGGACTGCAGACAAGGGCGATAAACGAGGTCATAAATGAATTTTCATCTGTCCTGACTTTCTCAATTGACCAGGTGATATCAATGACAGGTGCCAGCTCCGGGCCTGACTTTTGCCCCATGAGTCTCTGCTCTTATAGAGATGCTACAACAAGGTGAGACAAGGATCTTGCAAGGCTCTCCAACGGTTCGTCTTAAGAGCCCTTCCCTAGATCCTGACCTTTCCTCCCTGCAGATATTTTTTCAGAATATAGAATTTTTCCAGCTTTCAACAACTTCTCCTTTCCTGGGTCTAAAGAAAGTGCAATGCACTGGAATGAAAAACAATAAGAAAAGCTCCGTTGAAGCAATGCTGACTGCACTGATCAAGATCTCAGGCGAGCAGCAAAAGAAGCTCAACAGAGGATGCTCCAGAGCAGTGACCCTCTGTGGCTCCAGGTGACCACAAGGTGGCAGTGAAGGCCTTCTTCACCCTGCCCATTGGCACCACCCCCCAAACCCTGGACCCCAGATACCCTGCCTCCTCCCCACCTTCTCCCAGGGAAACAGATAAGTGCACCCAGATCTAAAGAGCTGACACTTTTACATTTTAAATAAAGATACCTTTCTGTTTTATTGTGAATAACATGGAAACTGGAAAATGGTTGGACATTCCTTCAATAGCTCTTGCTTGAAGAAAATGGAGCATTGCGGTGGGACGGAGAGGAAAATACCAGAGTAACACATGCTGGTCACGCAAACTCATTAAATCTCAGCGTCCTCATCTACAGAAGGAGGGGGTTGGCCCTCTCATGCCTCTCCAGTGATCCTTCCAGACAGAGAGTAGAATGGATCAAACTCATGGAGTGGGGGAGGGGGTGGGTGTCAGGGGGCAGCAATCAGCTTGTTGTTGGTGCTAATCAAACTCACCAGAAACTGAAAACCTGAATTCATTCACCCTCTGGCTCTTCAGGCTTACATTTCCTGCTTGGTAATCTTTCCAAGGTCTTCCACAGAACATTCCAGATTGTTTACACCTGGAGACTGAATTATCCACAATCAAGCTCGGTCAGATTTCATAATGAGGCTATATCTACCCAAAAAATTGGCTGGTGGAAGAAGGAAGGAAATGGTTTAATTCAGCCAATTTGTTATTTCTAAAAACAATTAACACAGACCTATCCAGCTTTGTTTGTTTTTCCAAATAGTTTGGATCGTTTAAACATACGAGAGGGTTTTCTCCTAGAGCCAGCTCCAGGAACTTTCCATTCAAAAGAGCTCTGAGAAATGAGACTGGCTCCCTGTCCCCTCATTACATATTTACTGTTTAAATGCCAGGAGGGTTAATTGAGAAATAAAAGACAAAAATCCTTTCTCGTTGAACATTTATGCTGAGGCGTTTTTAAATGTTTTTAATGTCTAAGGGTTGTAATCAAATGACGCATTTGGTTTTTAAAATCACTTTTTAAAAAATTAATCATAATAATAATTAGCATTCATTAAGTCCTTACTGTGTGCCAGGCAGTGTGTTAAATACATTAGTATATGTATCGCCTCATCAATTCTCATTACAACCCTATAAAGAAGGAACTGACATTTTCCCCATTTTATAGACGGCAGAAACTGAGGTTTACGCAGAGGAGATTGCCTGCCCAAGGTCACGCAGCTGGAAAGCACGTATGATTATCTGATTGCAAAGTCCCAGCTCCTCAAGGCAGTTTATCCAGCTCTAATTCTGTTTTCAGTTTTCTCATAATCCTCAAGGCTGAGCCCTCTTTTTTACTGGGACCTGGGGAATTCAATTCACTTAATATTTATAAAATGAGACCACCTCATAGACCGTTGCGGGGAGAAGCCCAGACTTATGGTGGAAAGGATACCAGGGGTTACTCAGGGTCGCTCTCGGGCTCCACGCTGTTTACATCAGACGGCTGCTGGTCCCTGGCTCTGCTTCAAATTTGCCACTGAAGGAGACTCCACACTCTTGGAGATGAGGGATCCGTCCTGTCCTATCTTAGTCCATTCAGGCTGCTGTAATAAAATAACATAGACTGGGTGGCTTATAAACAACAACCATTTATTTTCACGGTTCTAGAGCCTGGAAAGCCCAAGGTCATGGTGCCAGCAAATTCAGTGCCTGGTGGAGGCCTTCTTCTGGACTGCAGGCTGCTGACTGCTCACTGTGTCCTCACATGGCAGAAAGGGGGAGAGAGCTCTCTGGGGTCTCCTTTATAAGGGCACTAATCCCATTCATGAGGCTCCACCCTCATGACCTAAGCACCTCTCAGAGGCCCCACCTCCAAATACCATCACATTGGGCACTAGGATTTCAACATAAATTTTGGAGAGATGCAAACATTCCAACCACAGCACACTCCAAGAGTAGCTCCAGCTACTATGTAAGTGCCTTCCCTCTTGTCTTAATGCTCAGCGACACAGAGAAAGGAAACTACCACATTGCTTCTGATACTAACTTGAGGACTGTTGAGAAAATACACAATTCTTGAGCCAGACATGATATCAAGAGTTCCTCCAGTCTTATCCGCTGCTTCCAGATAGAGACTGTATAACTGAAAGCAAAGTCACAAATCACAAAATATCAATAATAATTGCTGCAGTAGGGGAGACTGAGGTATACAGAGGTGAAGTAATTTTCCCAAAGCCATACAACTAGAGAGTTGTGAAGCTGGGATTCAAATCCACTGTGTTCTGAATTTAATTTGTGAAATCCTTGCTCCCTCTCCCTGGGCTGGGCTGATGGAGAAAGATAAGGAGGCACTTGCAATAGTAGAATCATGGGCAAATTGCTGAAATGAGAGCCCGCACAGGTCCCTGAGAAAACTGGCAGTGTTTCTGTAGGTGAGTCCCCTCACCTGTCTGGGCCTCAGTTTCCTCATCCTCAAAACTCCCTAAGGATCTTTTTAAACTCTGAAATCCAGGATTTAGGTTCAAGGAGGATAGCTGAGTTGAAAAAAGAGGCAGGCAAGGACCAAGTTGGGAAACCAATGGACGAGCTGGTGACTATAGCTTTCCCATGCATTCTGCGAGAACTCTGTACCCCAGGAACTTTTTCTTCCATCCTCCACATTATGCATTCAGCATTAGACCTCTGTTTTATCTTCAGCATGCTAGTATTACACATTTATATTTTGCCAGTTATCTCTTCTATTAACCCGGGCACTCTGAGAAATGACTTGTCATTAATAATGTGAACTGGCTTTTTCAGTTTAGACAGAAAGGAAGATATGGAATTGAAGGCACCGTGTTATCTAATGCATTTTCAAAGAGATTTGTTTGGAGAGAGCGCTTGTTAGAAATACCTAAGCAGAGCGCATCAAATCTTTGACAAAATATATATTAGAAATATTGCTTAGAGGACATTTACGGATTAAAATTTCCCAGCAAGCATTGCTTCAAGTTTTCTGACAAAATTTTAACAGCAACCCTATTAGAATCTTATAACCACGTTCATAAATGCCAACTCCCAAATCATAAACGCCATGCCTATTGGGTGTGGATTTGAGGGTATTTTTATTCAGAGAGGTATTTTTGACTTTATTCTTTGGTTTGCCTGCTTTCTTACTTTTATAAAGACAAGCACAGAATTTTAGAACTGGGTGGGACCAGATAGACTGTCCCCACCCAGTTGTTTTATCGATGAGGAAATTGGACCCAGGTGCAGGACTGTCCCCCAGGTCATACACACAATGCACAGCCAGGACTCAGGGCAGCTGCTTGAGTCCCAGTCCCTCGGTTTCCCCGTTATGCCAGCTGCCATGTTGCACAAAAGGACAGAAACAGAAAAAAAGGGGCATCAGAGGACAACGTCATTAGTCAAGTCATCCCTGAGCCTAGAGATGGAGGTTCCACGATGCTCATCAGAGACCCAGGAAAGAGTAAAGAGATCCAATATAGGGAACCTCTGCAGACCAGGGGAGCAGCTGGGGAGGGCTGAGCTGGCAAGTGACACCCCAGGGGCAGAGACCAAGCCTGGTGATTCACCTGAGAGCGGAGATTTATATGGAACACGTGTCTTATCACAAAGGTGACAGGCCCTTGACAGGCAGTGGAAAAAGGATGGGATGTGGGGTCACAGGAGCCTTTCATGTGAACCCCAGCTCTGCCTGTCACTGCCTGTGACCTTAAGCAACTGCCTCACTTCGTCCTTCTGAGCCTCAGCGCCCCATCTGCATCTTTGTGTGCTGTACAACACTGTACATGTGTAAATTTTAAGACTGCGGCTTATATTTGTAAGTTTTTATAATGCAGTCAGCAACCGGCCAACCAACTGATTTGCCTTCTTTCCAAGGACACAAGCAGCAACCTCTGACTCAGGGAAACAGGGCCTGGGCTTGGATTCCTACAACCAGAGGGGGCCACAAATTATGTAGCGTTGGCCTGGACCCCCGGTCCAGGCTTTCTGTTCCACCAACCAGCTGCTCTGCCTATGTTTGTTTAAGATAATTCAAACAACATCCAAGCCAGGGAAAAACACTGCTGCTATTGTAAGGGAGGCCCAAGAGCGGGAGAGAGAATGCTCTAAAGAGCCCCGGCTGGCGGCCGCGCCCTGCGTGTGGAGGAGTGGGCCTGCAGAGCTACCCGCCCCCTGCAGGCTGAAAGGAGCAGCTGGGTTTAAGAGGCAGGAAAAGACAGCTGGCTGCCCTTCCTGAAGGCACACAGTCCTTCAAGACCCCGCCAGAAGGTCAAGTTACCACGGAGGACCCAAAAAGAGCCCAAGGCCTTTTAGGGACACATCTGCTATCAATGTGACTATGAAGCTAGTTACCTGAGGGTTACTGTAGATATTCAATAAGAACATGATTGCCTTTAGACCTTGTTATGAATCTTGTCAATTTGCTGTTTTTCTTGTTTAACTTGAGGGGTGACTCAGGTCTCAAGGATTTGTGAGTTTGTTTTGCAGAAGAAAGAGAATGCCTTTGGGGAGGTTGCCTTCTAGGAGGTTGCCATCAATCACCAGATGGCCACCACCACCCACCCCCACCCCCCCACCCCCCCCCACCCCACCCCCCCCCACCCCCGCCGCTGTTGCAGATTGCCCAGGGGCTTATGGGCATGATCCCTTTGTTTCTCTGAAGCTCCTCCTGCCAAGCCCCTTAGTTCTATAAAACCCATGAGCTTTTTGCTCTGGTTAAGGTGGATTTGGGCAAACCCATGTTCCCCCCTTCTCTTCTTGGCCAACTTGAATGGGGCCTTCCTCCGTCTCCAAGCACCCATGTCTCAGTGTTTGGCTTGCTGCTCATCGGGCACACTAACTTGAGATTAAGAGGTTCGGTATCAACCATGTAATGTTTTGGATCAGCTGCCGAAACCAAGAGACCTCCACTGCAGAGCCTGTCCGAAGGCGGATAATGAGGAAGAAGAAAAGGCCAAAGGGAACATAAAGCCCAGCTGAAAGACCCAGAAACTTCGCAGACTAGGTAACTCCAGGTTTGTTGTATTAAAAGATAAACTGAAGCATATTAAAAATTTTTAAAGTCTATTTGAGCAAAATCGATTGGAATCAGGCAGCATCCAGTCTAGCAGATAGAAAGGAGCTCTGAGGAGCTGTGCAAAATGAAAGACTCTTATAGGCAGAAGAGGGTGGGACAAGGAAGTTATACTAGGCAAAAAGCGGGTTGTTTATTGCAAGGTCACTTTCCTGCAAGGGATGGCAGGGGTCTCTCAGGCAGATGACCTCACTAGTGCTGACCAGGCCATTTCTAATTGACTGGTTTAAGATGCCCTTCCTGGGAGGCCAGAACTATAATTGTCTCCATTTGGTGACATGGGGCTTAGTGACTCCATTTTGGGCCTGGTGTCTTGTTTTTAACAATTGTCATGGAAGGATAATTTCTCTGATGGTGGAAAACCTGCAGTCCAGTCACTAAACAAACTGACTTGTACGTCAGTTTACCTGCCTGGGCCTCAATTTACCTCCTCAGACCTCAGTTTACCTCCCTGTGTCTCAGTTTTTCTCATACATAAAAGGCAAACCCTCGATTATACAATCTCTTGGTTATCTTTCACTTCTAACACCAGAAGTTTCTCTAATTCTAAATGGAAGGAAACATACAAACAGTAAGTAAACTAAATAATAAGTTATCTTGAAATATTAATCAACTGTGCTTTTCTTTTTGTGACTCTTTTCTTTCTCATGCAGAGGCATTCATGTGGCCTCAGGGAGAATTAAGACCACTGTAGCAGGAATGCAAAAGGAAAGAGATATCTTTTTACTTTCAAAATAAGCTGTTAGAGCTCAAAGTGTAGCCCTGAGGGAAGCCATAGAGTTTTTGTCATAACAATGGATTGGAAAGAAGAGCAGGACTGGCCACTAGCTGGGGGTTACCTGGACTGGGACAGGGATCAAGACCCAGGCTCTAATGCCAGATGGGGTTGAGGGGACATCAGACCCGGTGGGAAGGGAGGGCACCCCTTGGAAAGGAGCAGTCATCATGAGCAGGGACCAGACCCAGACAGTCTCAGGCAAGCCAAGCCGTTCTTGACTCCTGTCTTCGCTCACTCTCCACATTTACCCCGTCAGGAAATGCTGTGCTATCTGCAAAATGTATCCAGATTCCGACTACTCACCACCTCCACTGCTACCAGCCTGGTCCCAGCCACCAGCATCTCTCCCTTGGTTTTTTATAGACCTCCCAGTGGGTCTCCACACTTCTATCCTTGCTCCTGTGGAAGATCAAAATTGGCCACCCCAAAATGTGTCTCTGGCATAAGGATTATTTTGGGCTGGTTACTTTTTTTGTTTGTTTGTTTTTTGTGAGGAAGATCAGCACTGAGCTAACATCCATGCCAATCCTCCTCTTTTTGCTGAGGAAGACCCGCCCTGAGCTAACATCTATTGCCAATCCTCCTTTTTTTTCCCCTTTTTCTCCCCAAAGCCCCAGTAGATAGTTGTATGTCATAGTTGCACATCCTTCTAGTTGCTGTATGTGGGACACCACCTCAGCATGGCCAGAAAAGCGGCACGTCAGGGCACGCCTGGGATCCGTACCCGGGCCTCCAGTAGCAGAGTCCGTGCACTTAACTGCTAAGCCTCGGGGCTGGCCCCTGGGCTGGTTACTTTTAAGAAACTGCAGAAGGGAAAGAAGCTCTGAAAAATAGAAGATACCCTTTGTAAGAGATGTTTACATTTATAAGGGAAATCTCCATTTGTAAAGGTATCTCTCTCTCTGTACCAGGAAGAAGGGGGGATATCCTTATGTCTAAAAACTCTCATCAGTGTGGAAGGCAAGGATTTAAATCTGCATACTCTTGTTTACTGTGCTTTCTGGTAATCTCCCATAGCTGAATTCCCCCACCCCCCAACATCCTCCTTTGTCTTTAGCTGAAGGTAGTATTTAAGGTGAGAACCTCTGCCATCTTGTCGAGACACTCAGTTACCCAGTGGGTCTCTCCCATGTATACATGTTATAAAGCTTTGTTTGATTTTCTCCTACTATTCGGTCTCATGTCAGTTTAATGTGTAGCCCAGCCAGAAAGGACCCAGAGTGGGTAGAGGATAGCAGGAGAAAATCAAACAAAGTTTAATAACATGTATACATGGGAGAAACCAGGGAAACTGAGTTTCTTTACAAAATGGCAGAGGTTCTCTTCTTAAATAGATTTAGGTAAAGACAAAGGAGGATGTTGGGGTTGGGGGAGTCAGTTATGGGAGATTACCAGAAAAGCACAGCAAGGTTATGCAGCCTCACCTTCCTCATTGATAAGTTTCTAGAGATGAGGTCATCCCCCCTTCTTCCCAGTACAGAGAGGGAGATACCCTTACAAATGGAGATTTCCCTTACAAATGTAAATGTCTGGTAAACAGAACTGTGATAAGAATGGGCTTAGCAAGAACCCTCCCAGTCTGTCGCTTTTAGGTGTAAGTTTGGGGGAAAGTCAAAGTTTCTTTCAGAGAAAATAATCAAGGTAAAGAGACATATTTCGAGGTGGCCAGTTTTGATCTCCCAGTTTTCCTCCCCTTCACTCCCTTCAATCTAGTCTCAACACAGCAGTTGGAGCTATGTACAATGTAAGTCAGATAAGAGACTCCTCTGGTCAAATCCTCCAATGACTCTTCATCTCATGCAGTTGAGACAGAACAGGGACAGGACTCTGGCCCTCACCTTTAACCATCAGGTCCAGCGCCTCCCAGCCCAGCTATTTTTGAAGTCAAGATAAGCAACCTTCCAACTGCAAAACTTCCCCCAAGCAGTCAACCCAGACTCCCGAATGCATACAAAGCATCAAGATGATCAATATACGACCTTCCTAGGGTAGTGGCATTGACCAACACCGCCATGTTGGACCTACTGGGCAAGTGCCGGGACTGCAACCCCGACAGGGCATGCACATCTGACACCACCAGGAAGAGGGAAGCAGAACGCTTCTGGAGGTGGAGAATCCTGATGCCAGTCCACTCCCCCTCACCCCATGACAGACTCAGGACAGCTCCCTGTTGGGGAACCATCCAGAGAGCCACTTCTCCTGTGCTTTCTCCCTCGTGCTGAGCATAAGCCCCAATAAAACCTTGTCTGAGACTTTGGTTGGGCCTCTTGTCAATTTCTATTACACAGAGAGCTTAAGAACATAGATGCGGTATCACAGTGTCGAAGCAAACCCCTCAAGAGAGCCTCAAGGCCCTGCCATGATTGGGCTCCTGTAGCTCTGTGACCTCCTGTTTTCCTTGCTGCTCCCTGAACATGCCCAACACCTCTCACCAAGGGCCTTTGCACTAGCCCTTCCCTCTGTGGATGTTCCTCAGATACACTCATGGCTGCCTGCTCATTGCCTTCAACCTCTGCTGGAGCTCATCCCCTCGCCCTATTGCCAACTGCCCCCAAACACTCCTGATTTGCCCTGCACTGATCACCTTCTAACATACTACTCAATTTAAGGATTTATTATGTGTATTACTTATTGTCCATTTCCCCCAGTGGGATGTAAGCTCCATGAGGACAGAGGTCTTTGTCTGTTTTATTCATTGATGTATCTCAAGTGCCTAGAAGAGAACCTAGAAGGTGCTTGATAAATATTTGTTGAATGAATGAAGACCATCCCCACCACTGGAGCAATGTGTCTGTGGTCCAGGCTGAAAAGCCTGGAAATCACTGTTGGGTAAGATCTTTCAGTCAACAGCTGCCTGTGGACTGTCCAGCAGGATGAGGCCCACCTGGACCCTGAGGCTTTTCCGAACCTCATCCAAACTTACCCCTTATGAATACTTCCCCTTTAACTGCTCAGGAGGCTGTGGTGGTGCGGAAGGGAGGCATTGCATAGCGGCGAAGCCCACCCCAAGGTTCAAGGTCTGACAGGCTTTGTCCTATTTTATGCAGCAAACTTTACTGAATGTGAAAACCAATAGTGCTCAGGGCTGTGGAGAAATTTTTAAATGAGTTCACACTGGAGTATGTAAAGAAGTTTTATAAACCAATAAGAAAAATACGGAAAACCCAATAGACAAAAGAGCAAATGCCTGCAACAGACACTTCAGGAAAAAAATGATATCCAAACAAGCAAAAAACATAGTAATGGTGTTCATTAGTCATAAGGGAAATGCTAACTAAAGCTGCATTGCGATACCACTATACACCACCAGAGTGACAAAAAAAGTAGGAAATTAGCAAGTGTTGGCAAGGAAGCAGAGCAACTGGAACTCTCATACACTGCCGGTGGGAGCGTAATTGGTGCAATTACTTTGGAAACCATTTGGCAGTATCCTCTAAAACTCTACATACACTTACCCTATGACCCAGAAATTCCACTCCTATGCATATACCCATCAGAAATGCATCTGTATGTTCACCAACAGACATGAACTGGAATGTTCACAGCAGCACTATTTGTAACATCACAAAACTGGAAACTACCTAAACATCCATCAACAGTAGAATGAATAAATAAATGATGGTTTATTTGTGCAATAGAACACAAAAAGCACAGCCTTCAACTACACACACGTACATGATGACTCTCACAAAAGTCAAAGACAAAGGAGCACATACTATATGATTTTAAGAGTAAATTACAAAAACAGGTGAAATTAATCTGTAGTGGTAAAAGTCAATATGGTGGTTACCCTGGTGGGAGTGTGAGGGGGTTCCGGGGTACTGGCTACGCTCTTTCGTGAACGTTTCTTTCTTTCTTTCATGTTGGTTACACACATGTGTTATGTTTGTGAAAATCCATTGAAGCAAATATTCATTCACTGTGCACTTTTTTTGTGTATATATATATATATTTTTTTTTCCCCCAAAGCCCCTGGAGATAGTTGTGTGTTATAGCTGCACATCCCTCTAGTTGCTGTATGTGGGACGCGGCCTCAGCATGGCGGGAGAAGCGGGGAGTCTGTGCACGCCCGGGATCCAAACCCGGGCCACCAGCAGCGGAGCACACGCACTTAACCGCTAAGACACGGGGCTGGCCCGTTTTTTGTAAGTATATTATACTTCAATACAAACTTTTAAAAAAATGAGTTACGTCTGGCACCTCCCTTCTAACGAGAGAAACAGACGCGAGCCACTCCCCATGTTGTAAGGTGGAACCAAGAAGGTGAAAAACAGAGATGAAGTGATGTGTCATGAAGGCGAAGTGGGGAAGGATTCATTCTGACTTGGAGGAGAGGCACTTCACAGAAGAACCCGGGGCTTTAGGAAAAAAATAGAATCAATGAGTGCAGGACAATCCGGGCAGAGCTGTGTAAGTAAAGGCCAGAAATACAGTACAAAGCATACTCATCGGTAGACTGAGCTGAGAGCTGAGAAGGGAGAGAAAACAGTCTACACGGAGCCCCCTCCCTTTCCTACTTCATCCCTGAGACTCAACACCCACCCCTGTTGTACGCTAGCTTTCCTCTAACTGAATTCTACAGAACTACAATTTGTTCATAAGGTTTAAAAAAAGCATTACATGGCCGAAGAAATTCAGAAAACACCATATGCTAAATCTCCCTTGGAGATTCATAAAACACTTTAGCATATTAAAAGTCTGTACCTACTGCAGTCATGAAACCTGTTGAATTCACTGTTTCCAAAATTTAGTTGACTACAGAATCTTTTCATTTTCTTTTTTTATCCAATATTTATTAGGATGCTGCCCCCATCACACCTAGTAAGTTGGTTAGGGTAATGGCAGCTGCTATAATAAAGAAACCCCAAGTTATCAGTGGCTTCCTCAATGAAAGCTTATTCCTTACTCATATGGTGCTATTAGTACAGTGCAGGTGTAGGCGTTACTGCTCAGTGGGTGACCTTCCACATGGTGATTCAGGGCCCAGGTTACTTCCATTGTGTGGCTTTTCCCTTGCCTAGGATTCAGAATCCTCAGTGTCTGAGTCAGGAGACAGAGCAGACAGAATAGAACTCATCTCTTGATGGTGTTAACCATTGATGAGAATTAGTCTCATGGTCCCACCTAGACGCAAAGGGGCTGGAGAAATACAGTCTCTGGCTAGGCAGCTAGTCTATGGTATTAAAGGGACAGCATGAATTTTGGTGGGCTATCTCTACCACATTGAATAACTAAATATATTCCTAAACCATTGGGTTTTTTTTTATCATCATACCTCTAATCATGCCATTCTTTTTACCTAGAAAGCCCTTCCCCCTCCCACAAATTCTCTTTCTCCAGTTAACAAATTCCTGTTCTCCTCTGGAGCCCAGTTAAAAGGTTGCTTGCTCCATGAATCCTTCCCCGACCTCGACCCCATTTCTCTTCTCTGTGTGCCTATAAGACTTTGGACAACGGTTCAGCAAAACCTTGTGTCTATTTCCAAACAGCTGGGGAGCCCCATATGGACCGGGACAGCCACCTTCATATCCCCAGTGCCCAGAGCTGTGTTTGATAAACAGTAAGGGCTTAATAAATAGAGAAAGAAGGAGGGAGGAGAGGAAGGAAGAAGGGAAAGAGGGAAGGGAGGGAGAGAGGGAGGGAGGAAGGAAGGAACGAACGAAAGAACGAACGAACGAACGGACTGTGGCAAGTGAAGGACTACAGCAGGAGAAAGCAGCCCCCTCCAATCTGTTACTTTGTAATTAACAAGGGCAAATGAGCTTTTTATAAGAATTTTGCTTGCTTAGGAGCCCAGAGGAGTTCAATATATGACACTGTAGGCAATTTATGCTCTCATCTTTTTCTCTGAGTGTTGGTTTGTTTGTTTGTTTGTTGTTTGTTTTTCTAGTTTTGGAATTTTCTTTGTTTTTTTTGTAATGTATAATTGACATAAACATTATATTAGGTTCAGGCGTACAACATAATGATTCAATATTTGTATATATTGTGAAATGATCACCAGAAATCTAGTTAACATCCATCACCATACATAGTTAGAAATCTTTTTTCTTGTGATGAAAACTTTTAAGATCTACTCTCAGCAACTTTCAAATATGCAATACAGTGTTATTAACCATAGTCCCTGAGTGTTTTTTATAGATGACCTTTAACAGCATGCAAATTAGCACCACTGCACTCTTTCAATCTTGAGATTGAAACTAATGCAAACAATTATTGAAGTTCATATCTGAAAGATGCCTGGGCTCTTGTTTTGGTCTAATTGCAGTCAGCCTGAACTTGATGATATATAATTTAAAATAACATAATTAAAATAGATTCTTAAAAAATCTGGGCAAGATTTACTGCTATATAAAGAAACTTTCAAAATACAGTCTCAGAATCTCTTTATTGATATTCTCAGGATAAAATATTATGCCTAGAGAGGTATGTCAATCTTGCTTCCCTGCATACCAAAGGAGGCACCTGACCTAGGTGCGGGAACTGGAGAGGCTTTGCCTGCCTAAGCCCAGGGTGGTGCATGAGTCAGCTGCCCCCACTCGGCCCCAACCCCCAGGATTCAGGGTTCCTGATTCAGTGTTCACTTTGCACGGCTCAGGCAGGATTCGAACCCAGAACCACAGAGTGAGCCCTTGTCAGGGCTTGTGCTGAGTCAAAAATGAAAAAGTGTGCAGGTCCTGAGGCCAGTTAGGTGAACAGCAGGATTCCTGAGAGATTCCACTCCAACTGGCAGGTCCTGACTTGTTTCTAAGACATGGCATTAACAGTTACTTAACCTTTCTTAGTCATATTTTCCTCATCTTTACAAAGGAGTTAACTATATCAGTGCTTTCAAATGAGATTGTGTATTTACATCAGCCAGGAAAGACCAGGGGAGAGGAGAAGTGTCCAGATGTTCTTGCTACCCTGTGAGCTCTATGTCTTTCCAAACAGGGGGAGCTGTGCCACACTCACTCACCCTAGGGTGTCTCTTATGGCATCTGTTATTGCCCATCCACACAGAAAGGACCCATTCAAAAGAGCTGCCATGGGGGCCCGGCCCGGTGGCGTAGCAGTTAAGTTCACACTCCGCTTCGGCGGCCCAGGGTTCGCTGATTTGGATCCTGGGCGCAGACCTGTGCACCACTCATCAAGCCATGCTGAGGCGGTGTCCCACATAGAGTAACTAGAAGGATATACAACTATGACATACAACTATCTACTGGGGCTATGGGGACAAAAAAGGGGAAAAAAGGAGGAAGATTGGCAACAGATGTTAGCTCAGAGCCAATCTTCCTCAAAAAAAAAGAGCTGACATGAATCAGATCTGGAGCCTGAGCTGATTAATGTCGCTGGACAGGGATATGTCAAGGATTGACAGTGGATATCTGTTTGGCCAGGGTCATGCTGGGTATTGATGATGGCCATGTTCTTAATGCCTGATCCCTCATTTCACATCTTGACCCGACTTGGAACAAGGCTATCCCCCTAAAATTCAGTTTAGCCTCATGCTTGATGCCTTGTTTTCAGTAGCTTTCCTTCTCAAGACACGCTGGCTTCATTGATAAGTGTTACTAGCTCTTTATCTACATCTTTTTAGAATAGGTTGCCAAGGCAACAGGATTCAGAAATGATTCTCATTACTGTACCTTCCCCAATAAATGAGCTGTGTTTACATGGTCTCAACCAGTATTAGCTCTCCCTTCTCTGAGATAGAACGCCAACACATACAGTTTGCAACACACAATTCCAAGTGTAATTATATATTGTCTCCTAATAATTGTACATTGTCTTAGTGAACAATACAGATATGGGCATCCATGCCAGCCCACATTAACACCTCCTACATTAACACTCTCCCTCATTGATGGGCCAATAATACACACTGTTAGATTCCATAAAGAAAAGCAAGATATTCACAAGAGTATATTTATAGACCAAAACTACACTCTGATTCCTGAACACTGCCTCAGTTTCCATTATGCGAAACTCTGTGATTCCCAGTCCTGGAATGGACCAAACTGTTATTGTTTTGTTTTAGCCATTGGTTTCCCAAGAAGCAAATAGCATTACCTTCAGTGTAGCCAGGGTTTGACAAAGACCTAGTGAGCCAATTCAAACTGAGACAGATTCCTACATATTTTCTGAAGGTATGGAATGGGAGTGAAATCACAATGTCAAAATAGTCTCCAACTCCAACATGGATGCTTCGTTTGGATCATGTGCGTGCTCTGTACTGAGGATTGTAAAATCCACACTAGCCTCTTAGAGATGTCACACTCTACATTTCCTCTCCTCGAGGCTCTGAAGGAAATCCATGGTGACAGTAGAGCCGAAGAGGGAAAATAAAAATAACTTAAAATCTCTGTGTAGGTTATAACATATGGCTCTTCCCCACTCCAAAAAAAAAAAAGCTTTAAGAAGATAACTGGTCTACAGAAGTCTGGGGTTGTGAGCAATGAGTTGCATATTAAAAGAATTGGTGGCTCCAGGTCATTTTAATCAAGGTGCATGTCAGCTTTCAAATTTTCCAAATTAGCTGTAGCTGGAGGAGAGCAAGATGTTGTTCTTCTTTCCTAAAGAATAAAAACAGATTGTTGCGACATGTTCTCAGTCATAATGACAGATTGGAGCCGCTGTTTGTGGTACAAGTCAGAAAACAAAGCAACTTTTTTTTTCAAAATTGTAACACTTGATTGATTTCTGTTGAGATTTGGGCATCTCCCAGTTTGTCAGTGATGTTGATGAAGTTCACAAAAATCTTGAAAGCCAAACGCAGACACAAAGACTGATTTAAAATGAGGTTGATTTTCACTGGGAAAGGAAGCCTCTTGGTCTTGAGGACAAGTCTTAGGAATGCTTAGTTTGGATGTTGTTCAAATGTTGAAGGGTAGGGAAGAAGGGATAGTTGACATTCCCCTATCCCAGACACCTCTCTGCTTCTGAAGCAGGAGTACTTATCACAAACAGAAGCTATTTCAACCACCCTGACTAAGGCTGGCTCTGCACATCAAACCAGTGGATCATTCCCCAGCTAAGGGTCTATATATCACCCCACCAGTCCATTCAAAGGTCGAGCCTACATCACCTCTAGTCAGAATGGCTAGATGTTTGGTTTTCACAAACCAGGCAGGAAAGGTTTTAGAACTCATTCATCATTAAATCAATGAGTAAACAACACAGCTTAAGACTATGGTTCCAGAATCCAATAAAATGGAATGTTTAATTAATATTTGCATAATGTAAGGGAGGAAACAGGAAACGACAGAATGAATAATTATGGAATACTCTGGAGCAACCCCTTAAAATACCAAGAAACCCAAAAATAAACCAGCTCTTCCCATATTATCAATATCTATTTCCCTTACCAACTAATTCTTCTTAAAGCCGCTCCTTGTCCTAGTCCAGCCCTTTTACACACACACATGCCTTTACCAGGTGTAGAAAGCGAAGACCAAATCTCATGGGGAATTTAAGGATTTCCCTCCTCACCTTTCTGTATATATTCACAGTGAATGGTGAATCTGATGTTTTGATTATTGGGCCAAATTGCCAACAAATCTTTATTGACATTGTACTTGGAGCAAGACATTATGTTAGGTGCACTGGGGGATACAAAGGAACATAAGATGCAGTCATTACCATGAAGGAGCTCCCAGTCTTGTTGGGAGGCCGTGGCTTCCACTCACCAGACAGTTGTATATGATTAAGTCCATTAACAAAAGTCTTGGAGTGTGAGGGTTGTAGGCATTTGAGTGCTGGTGAATTACCAAGGACTTAAAGAGACTGGGGGCATGAGGAGGGTCTGAAGGGTGAAGGTGGAAATGAGCAGGGTGTGTCTATAGAACACTTAGGCCACCTGGACCAGAGCGTTTGAGTGGGTGAGAGCTAGAAGATGAGATTGGGAAAATAGGTTGGATTTAGACTGTAGGAAACTTTCTTCTGCAAGCAATGGTGAATATATGAAATCCACATAAAAGTGAGGCTTAAAGATCACTACCGTTGCCTTGAGATGAGGAGAGCAGTTCAAGGCCAAATACACTATCCCAGCCTGGAGCACCGAGGGCCCAGGTGAACGTGAAGGACTCAGAAAAAGAAATGTGGGATGGAGACACAAGATGAGATGGAGGAAAGAGAAATACATCCAAGGGAAGTCAAAAGTTTTGAGAATGTATGCTTAATAACATTTATCAGGCACTATTCTAAGAAATTATGTGTATTTTTTCAATTAATCCTCACAACAACCATATGAGGTCAGTTTTATTATTATCCTTATTTTGCAGGTGGGAAAACTGAGGCAGGCAGAGGGTCAATAATTTGCCCTCTGTCACGCAGTTAATAAAGGTGAGGGGAGGCAAAGGGAGACTTGGAACATAAATAGTCTGGCCTCAGCGCTCACACACTCAACTACTCCGTTATACTGCCTCGACGTGATAATTGTGCTTTGTATAAAGATACGGATGACAGTCCAGTTTTGCCCACATCCCTTGTGAGGTGTTGAAAGACTACCCAAGTGGAAAGAATGAAGTTATTTAAGTCTAGAACTTGGAAAATAAGACAAAACTAAAGATGCGGCTTTGAGAGTCAAACTCCCATAGAGCTTGGAGACACGAGTTTTCATGAAAGCTTGAGAGTAAGTTTTCAGAGGAAAAATAGAAAACATGAGAATAATGTATTGCGCCCTGAAGATTGTGTAGATCTGGGGTGAAAAGAAGAAGAGACGTCAAGGGAATGAGAGACAAAAACAGGTCAGATGTGGGAAGAGAGCTGAGTTGAGTGTCACAGAGGCCCAGGGAGGAAAGAGTTTCAAGGAAGATAGGCTGTGAAGAGCGTATGTCCATGGTTACAGCACACTGAGTGATGAGCGTAGTGCAGCTTGACCACTCAAGGGACACTTCTGACCTTCAGGGGTGCCATTTGAGTAGAATCTAGGGAAGGGTAGCCATTGAAGGTTTGAGGGGCCCCAGGGGTGAGAAGGCAGTGGTGGCAGATGTTGATGACTGGGTAAGAAACTCACCAGTAAAAAGAAGTAGAAGTTGGGTTGAGTGCATGTCTGAAACCCCGGAAGGCACCAGGGGAGAGAAAGAGAAACTATTCAGCCTAGAGGAGAAAAACCAGGGTCCAGTACAAAAGGATGGCGTCAGAGGCTGGCTCTGTTGAAGAGAATGCCCACCTCATCTTTTTTTTTTTTTTCTGGTGAGGAAGATTGGCCCTGAGCTAACGTCTGTTGCCAATCTTCTTCTTTTTGCTTGAGGAAGAGTGTCCCTGAGCTAACATCTGCGCCAATCTTCCTCCATTTTTTGTATGTAGGATGCTGCCACAGCATGGCTTGATGAGTGGTGTGTAGGTCCACACCCGGGATCCGAACCCATGAACCCCAGGTCACTGAAGTGGAGCGTGTGAACTTAACCACTATGCCACTGGGCTGGCCCCTCCACCTCATCTTTTCACGCTGGAAAAGTGAGGGAAGATGACAAACCAGAGATATATTAGAGTGGAGAAGAGATAACCAGAGATCATTCCAAGGAGTCACAATCTTCTTAGGGAAACCAAAGACATGCCCATCTACTGAGTTGGTATGGGAATGAGGAGTACCTGAAGAGAAGGGATCATGTCTTCCAGAACCTTGGATGGAACAGAATGGAAGGCACCAAAGTAAACATTTAGCATGGGAGGCAGATGGTAAGAATTTGATAAAGAATCAAAGTGAGCTGGGTGGGAGAATAAATGCGTTAAAAAACCTGAAAAATCAGCAGTGGAAAATATTCCCAGGCACTCTCCCTCCCTTCTCACACTGGCCTAAAATGAGGCTACAGTCCAGTCAGGCCTCCTAATGTCCAATAAGATCAGCAATGCGCAGGCTGCTCCTCGGGGCTCAAGTCCTAGACTCAAGCCTTAATGAGTCACCTGCTCGATATTTTCCACTTCAGGCCTTTGGCTTTCTGGGACCTCAGTCCACTCAGCTGCAAAATTGACTTACAAGATCATGTCAACTGCCAGAGGATGCAGAGCAGAGCAGGAGAGTCTAGCTTCTGCAGCTAAAGGAACTGCCTGAAAGGAAATGAGCAGTGATTTCCCAGGGAGTCGCTTCTGCAATGTCATTGTAATGTCAGCTTTTGACAGCAAAACGCTTTCAGTGGAAGACTCTGGAGTATCCCATGGAAGTGCCTGAGCCTTATTAAAATGATGTCTGTGCTTGCTACGTTTCATGTCTCATGCACATGAAAACCCCACAGTGGGAGAACTCAGTCACTCAAACAAACTACCATGATGGCTAGACACTTGCGTGTATTTGACCTATTCTGTCCCCATGACCCTTTCAGGAATATCAGATGGAAGACAAGCAATCTTGAGCTCAGAGAGTCAGCCAGCCCAGAGGGGAGTGTTTTCAGCTTAATCTCCAAATGCCAGGATTTTTGTATCTATGAATCTCCTCCATCTCCCCTACATTCTTCTCCAGGCAATAGGCCATGGAACGTGGTGCCTCCGGGCCTGGTACCTTTTATTGAGGACCTTTTCTGCGGCCTCTACTACAAGCTTTGCACGCCTTACCTCATGTTGTCTTGATGACCATCCCATGAGGTTGGTGTTATCATCCCTATTTTTACAGAAGGGGAGACTAAAGCTCAAGGAGAATGGGTTACTGGTCATGGTCACATGGCTGGTCAGTGAAGGATTGAACTGATGTCTCTGTGGCTCTGAAGAGCCTGCTCTTAACCACTACACTTGCGAATGACCACGGCATGGTGGGCAGATGGACTATAACCAAGCACACGGAGCTGGATCCTCCACTGTTAGGCGTGGATGAGGCCCAGCACCATCTGCACTCCCAGATCTGCAGCCTCACCCAGGACTGAAGGACAGTCCTATGGAGGATCTTGGAGGTCCCCTTGGACCTTCTAGCCAGGTGAGGGGAAAGCCATCTTGTTTAGTGGCCCAGCCCTAAAGGCCAGCATGTCACCTCTCACAGAGGCACCAGGGCTGTCTGCACTTTCCCAGGCCCCCAGTGTCATCAGCATCAGCCCAAGGACACTGATAGGGTGGAGCAGACTTGGAGTCTGAGTAAGATCAGGTTGCCCATCCATCCCTGAGGTGTCAGAATAACTTTCCCAATATCCCAGAGCTGCTGTGAGCAGCCCTGGCCAGCTGGACCTGGGTTTGATGCCTCCATCTCCCTGGCTCAGTTATTCCCTCTCAGTTTATACTCTCAGCACTCTAGGGACACTACCTCAGAGCTTGGCATCTATGTCCCCCGTCTTCAGCAAAGGGGGCTGGAGGAGAGAGAAGAAAACAGCATGCAGTGATACTTTAAAACATCATCCCATCTAATCGTCATAGCAACTGGGAGGCTATTATTATCCCCATTTTAATGATGAGGAAACTGAGGCTCAGAAAGGTGGGGTCACTTGCCCAAGGCCCCCTGGCTAATCAGTGACAGAACCACGATTTGATCCTTCAATTCTCTGGCTCCAAAGCCCAAGCACCCAGGCCCCTGTTCTAATCCACCCCATGGACCTGCCAGAGAAGACAACTCAGCTCAGAGTCTCCGTGCTCACCCTGGCCTTGACCCTAGCCCTGCAGGGAGCTGAACTGGCCTGAGGTTAGCTGATTTGGTATTTGCATCAACCAGCCAACAAATAAGTGTTTTTTTTTTAAAGCTCCTTCTGAGCTGAGAAGCAAACCAAAAAGAAATGAGGGTGTATTACTTCCTCCCAAGAGCTCACAACCAGGATGGGGAGAACAAGCTGGCACATAACAGGGGCAACAAAAGAAAAGCAAACCAGGCTGGTCCTGGAATGCAGGGTGAGGAAGCAGGGGGCAGGGCAGGGTGGGACACAGAGCGCTGGGCCTCAAAATCCAGCAGCATTTGGGCCAGCCCGGTGGCACAAGCGGTTAAGTGCGCGCGCTCCGCAACAGCGGCCTGGGGTTCACCGGGCGCGCACCGACGCACCGCTTGGCAAGCCATGCTGTGGCGGCGTCCCATGTAAAGTGGAGGAAGATGGGCACAGATGTTAGCCCAGCACCAGTCTTCCTCAGCAAAAAAAGAGGAGGATTGGCAGATGTTAGCACAGGGCTGATCTTCCTCACACAAAAAAAAATCCAGCATTATTTGGATATGTGGAGGAGGACGGGCAGGGCCAGGAGACGTTGTCAGGGCTCAAAGTAGGCTGTGCCCTTCCTTCTTGGGGAAGGTGGTGATGGTGCTCAGGGCAAGCTACCCCAGGAAGCACCACTCTGGTATGCGGATTATTTCGAGCTGAAGACAATAAGGACTCAGAGAACTCAGGAAGAATATTTGAGTTTCCCCTCCCAAACTGCCTAACGAATTTAAAACAAAAGATCTGTTTCAGGAAAGAGTTATTATCATGACGGCTATAAAGATAATGTAGGATAGAGGTTACAATAGAAAAGGCACCAACAAGCCCATCTTATCGGAAGTTTTGTCTCTCTGGCCACATGCTCTGGATGGCCCTACGAGGAGTTACCAGACAATCATTTACAAGGGAAGTCTCCATTTGTAAAGGTATCTCCCTATCTGTATTGGGAAGAGGGGGGATGACCTCATTTCTAGAGACTTATCAATGTGGAAGGTGAGGCCTTAAAACTGCATAATAAACCTTACTCTTGTTTACAGTGCTTTAGTGATGATCTCCTATAACTGACACCCCCACCCCCAACATCCTCCTTGTCTTTGGTTAGACATGGTATTTAAAACGAGAATTTCTGCTAGTGTATTGAGAAACGCAGCGTCCCTGCTTTCTCCCATGTATACATGTTATTAAACTTGGTATTATTTTCTCCTGTTAACCTGTCTTGTTAATTATTTGGCCAGCCATAAGAACCTTATGGAAAAGGGCAGAGGGAGATTCTCCCTCTTCCCCCGACAGTGGCATGACCCAAAGATGGAGCTGACTGTGGGGAAGAAAGAGGGTTCAAGGAGACAGAGGGGGACAAAAGGTAAAGAATGTACAAATAAAAGAAAAGGTTAAGGTAGAAGCAAAGAATGGCAGTGAAGGAAAGGGAGGAAGATGGAGGAAGGAGAAACGAAAGGGGACAGAGAAAAAGCCACCTTGGAAAAGGCACAAAGCACATGGGACAACTCGTAGTCGCTGAGTGTGTGTGCTCAGCCCTCTGGCAGGAACAAGAAGGAGGGCCTGGGGGATCCCCACCCCATCTTTGGAGAAGCCGTCCTCTCTGCTCTGAGCTTGGGGCAAGCGGATGTCACGGTAGAGGGACATCTGGTACAAGAGGTGGCAGATACCAGCCCTGCCCTGGATGATAGACTTCTCAGCAACCAGCTTCTAGGGAGTGAAGGCTGCCTACCCTGTTGGCACCTTTAGGGCTGGAGGAATAGAGCGGGGCATGAAGGGGCCTCTGTCTGCCCGGGCCCTGCTGGGCAACGCTGGTACTCTGGTTATTCAGGAGAGCTCATTGGACCCCAGAAACACCTGAAGAGACCAGAATTCTGGAATGCTCCTTGGCCAGCCTGGAGAGTAGTAGAGCTTGAGCAAGGGCTGAATCCTACTGATCTCTTCTCTACTGGCAGAGAAGCTAAGAGGGGGGAACCTGAAAGCCTTAGGCACCACCCTCCTCTCCTCCTGGGGAACTTCAAACCCAGCTGAGTGGAGGGACACCCTCCACTATTTACTTTCATTTCTCCAGCATCTTCTCAGCATCACGTCTCTTAGGCATTTGGAATGAGATTAAGATGCTCAAAGACATTCACATCCCAAAGTTCTCCTGGCTCGTGGCTCCTTTTCTTGTGGGGAAACTCCGGACCACAAAAAAAGATATTCCCTCCCTCGGGAATTCCCTCTCCTGGGGATTCTGGGTGAAACAACCACTGGGACATGAATGGAAATGAGGGATGGACAGCTTCATTTATCTGATGTGATTCCAAGCTTTATTGACATTATTCCTATATTAATTAGATTTAAACAAAACTTCCAGATTAGCCTAAAATGCAAGATGTAAAAATATAATTTTTTTTTTGAAACTTGCCTAAACTTGTGGCCAAAATGAACAGGGGGAGGGAATTTCTTCAGGAGGAGTGGGTGGCATTTTTGGTTTTCCCCTTATCATCACCTGCAAATGCAGACACTGAAGGCTCACCACTTTGGAGAAGATCATTACATTTAATAACTGGTATAACCTGGGCACTGACCACTCAGAATCAGTGCTGGCTCTGACAACCATATGGCTGAACATTAGCTCTAGCTGCATCTTGTTCACACACACACACATGCACACGCACATACACACTCACAGACACACACATCGCTCACGCCAGAGGGCTCTGCCCCAGCCTGCTCATTGCAGAAGGACCCAGGACTGAATACCAGATGCATTTCCAATCTAATTGAGTGGGGCTAGCAATTGTCTAAAATTAATGCTTCATGCGAAGGTTCTTCAGTCCTGTAGCTGCAGTTTTTAGACACAACTCCTCTAACCTTTTCAGATTCTTGCTATACAATTTGCCTCTTGTTCAAATAATTTGCAATTACCAGACACAAACTGGCTGCTGATAAAGGCTAAATGTAAAAGACCAACGGTATCCACCTTCAAAAGGGGCTTAAGATGGGAGTAGTTACTGACAACAAGGGATCAAGGAGATGGAAGAAAAGACCCTGGGTTTAATTATCTGTTAGATGATGCCACCACCGCTCTAGGACGAGGGCTCCAGTTCTCTGTGAGAGAATCCTGCACCCACCAGCTCGCAGGATGGGAACCCGAATCCACAGGGACGTATACACCACTAGCTTTCCTTTAGACTAGCTGGAATTAGTTATTAGACTAGTTGGGAAGAGCAGAATCTAGGTGCCTGACCATAATTCTTCTTTCCTCTCCTCCTCCCCCTCCCCTTCTTCTTCCTCCTCCTCCTCCTCCCCCTCCTCTTTCTTCTCCTTCTTTTTCTTCTTCTTCTTTTCACCTGTGTTTGTAATGAGCTGGGCACTGTACTAGACACTAGGGATATAAAATGAGAAAGACTTTCCCTGCCGTCGAGGAACTTACAGCCACTGGGAGAAGAGACACATAGGGAATTCGAATACAGTGATGGGGAGTACAGAGCACTCCAGGAGCACTGAAGAGAGATGCCCCCACTCAGACAAGACTAAGGTCCAGCTCCAGCATGAGAGAATGCCCCTGAAGAAGGTAACAGCAGCCTGGGAGGGCTCTGGAAGGACGAGCCTGTTCTGAGTGCTCTGAGTGCTCTGAGCACAGGCACCCTGGGGCTATGAAAGATCTGGGGAGCAGGACGCAGAGGTACAACCAGGAAGATGCTCTGTGCCCTCAGCCCAGCATCCAAGGTGAGACAGGAGCTGAGCCCAGTCTAAAGCAACCCCTGACTCCCTCGCCTCCCTGCCCAGTGGTTCTACAAGAAAGCTCCGAGGTGTCTGAGGCAGCAGCCTCACTCATACAGGAAGAAGAGAGTTGAGAGAGAGCACAGTAAATCTCGAGACAGCTCCTCTTCCACCTGAAAGGAGTATCTGAAATTCTACCACTGGAATTTCCTTCTTTGGAATCCAGAAGTCTTGCTTCCTTATTAAAGTGCAGAGTTACCTGGAAAGCCCTGGCCTCACGTTAAGAGAAGATCCCACCTAAAGAGCTTCCTGTGAGACCCCAGGGAGCCTGGGAGGGTCCTTGGAGAACAAGAAGCTGGGCAGAGTGGGCGGGAGCAGAAACATACCTTCGGAAGCCAAATGAAGCCAAAACGGTACAAAAAGAAAAAAAAGGCATTTTTTCTTCTGTAATTTCAAGAGGAGTGAGTGGCATTTGTAGTTCTCCCCTCATCTCCATCTGAAGCAAATGTAGACACTTAAGCCTGACTGCTTCAGAGCACCTCACCCTTTCATCCTGCAGACTTTATGGAGCACCCACTGTGTGCCAGGCTCTGCGCCAGGGGCTGGCGGCTGGGGCAGGAGCGGTGGTGTCCTGAGGGCTTCTTCCTGCTCTCGAGTCACTTGGTGAGGTTGGAGCCTCCCTGGGGCTCGGGATCAAAGGCCACGGCCGCAGCGGGTGCCCTGTAGACAGGCTCCCTCCAGTTGACTTCTCCCAAAGACCACGCAGCGAGTGCCCAGCAGAGAGGCCTGGCCAGCTGTAGGACGCATCAGCAAACAGCCCCTCATCAAAAGGCTTACCTACAGCCCAATGCCTGCAGGTTAGAGAAATAAACCAACAGGTGAAATGAACATTAGAGTAGCAACCTGCCAAGCCTCTTAATCTGTCACTTAAATCTTGGGCTTTTAGCTATAATTGAACATCCTACTGTGACTATTAAGAGGAGGAGGAGGTGTCAAAGTTGTGGTTTAGGAGGGCAGAGGAATATAAATTTCCCTTCAAAACTAGTCAATAACAATGCCTTTGTGTTAAAGGAATTGAGTGCTTGACTGCAGAGGAAAACAATACATCCCAGGCACTTAGGAGGCGGCTGAGTCCCTGGCCAGGCTGCCGCTATTCTGTGCGAGTCTTGAGGACTGCTGAGAGCCCGGAGACTGGAAAAGTACCACGGCACTTTTTTTTTTTTCTTTCGTGAGGAAGATTAGCCCTGAGCTAACATCTGTTGCCAATCCTCCACTTTTTGCTGAGGAAAATTGGCCCTGGGCTAACATCTGTGCCCATCTTCCTCTACTTATATGTGGGACACCTGCCACAGCATGGCCTGATAAGCAGTGCACAGGTCCATGCCCAGGATCCGAGCTTGCAAACCCTGGGCTGCCAAAGCAGAGCACACGCACTTAACCACTACACGCCACCGGGCCAGCCCCTGCCACTGCACTTCTAAAAACTTGAAAAGAAGCTGCCCGGTAGATGACTATAAGCGTGTTATGCTAACTGCTTAATCTTACTAAAAGAGAAGAAAAGAAAGGAACGAAGGAAAGGAGGGAGGGAGAAAGGAAAGAAGGAAGGAAGAGATGCTTCACATCATATGTCATCAGGGCAATGCAAATTAAAATAATAATGAGATACCACTACACATCAAAATGGAATGGCCAAAATGCAGATCACTGACAACACCAAATGCTGGCGAGGATGCAGAGCAACAGGAACTCTCATTCATTGCTGGTGGGAATGCAAAATGGTACAGACACTTTGGAAGACAGTCTGGCAGTTTTTTACTAAATATACTCTTACCTTAGGATCCAGCAATTATGGTCCTTGGCATTTACCCAAAGGAGTTAAAAACTTATATCCACACAAAAACCTGTACATGGATGTTTATAGCAGCTTTATTCATAATTGTCAAAACTGCGAAGCAACCAAGGTGTTCTTCAATAGGTGAACGGATAAATAAACTGTGATACATCCAGACAATGGAATATTATTCAGTGCTAAAAAGAAATGAGCGGGCCAGCCCCGTGGCTTAGCAGTTAAGTGTGCGAGCTCTGCTGCTGGCGGCCCGGGTTCGGATCCCAGGCACGTACCGACGCACCGCTTCTCCGGCCATGCTGAGGCCGTGTCCCAGGTACAGCAACTAGAAGGATGTGCAGCTATGACATACAACTATCTACTGGGGCTTTGGGGGAAAAATAAATAAATAAAATTATAAAAAGAAATGAGCTATCAAGCCACGAAAAGACATGGAGGAAACTTAAAATGCATATTACTCAGTGAAAGAAGCAAATCTGAAAAGGCTACTTACTATATGATTTCAACTATATGACATTCTGGAAAAGGCAAAACTATAAAGACAGTAAAAGGATCAGGGGCTGGGCAGGAGGGGAGCAATGAATAGGTGGAGCACTGAGGATTTTTAGGGCAGTGAAATACTCTATATGATGTTATAATGATGGATACATGTCATTATACATTTGTCCAAACCCACAGAACGTACAACACCAAGAGTGACGTAAACTAATACAAGGTAAATTATATTAGGTAAACTAATGATATTGGGTAATTATGATGTGTCAGTGTAAATTTATCAATAGTAACAAGTATTACATCCCCCTAGTGGGGGATGTTAATAATGGGGGAGGCTATGCATGTGTAGGGGCAGGAGGTATATAGAAACTCTCAGTACCTTCCTCTCAATTTAGCTATGAACCTAAAACTGTTATAAAAAAATAAAGCCTTTAAAAAACAAAAAAGGAAGGAATGGAAGGAGGGAGTGAGGGAAGAGAAAAGAAAAACTCAATAAAATGTAGCATCAAAAACTCCAGTTACACGCTCTAAGAAGATCACAGTGTATGGGGATGATTTTGTGAAAATCAAATCCTTTCAGTTTAATCGCACTTGGCCTCCTGAGAGTTCAAGAGGGATCAATGGCGCTTTGCCTTCTGGAATGAGAGAGGATCTTCAAAGAGTCCCGGCCCTCTGGAAAGGCAGTGTGACGTAAATACAGGAGGCAGTTATGGTGCCTGTATTACTATTATTATTGGACTGAATTGTCTTTGAGAGAGTGTTCTCCTGACTAAAAGAGAAATTAGAGCTAGAGAGTGAATTGTTTCTCCAAATCTCTTCTTTAAAGAAATTGAGCTCCTGGGGTTTGAAGAGACATACTGAGGGGATCTGCAGATACCTCAGCAAGCAGAATCACTGCATCCTAATCTTCACAGAGAACCAACTTGAGCACTGGATGTCTGACCTTGTGAGAAGGTGGGTGGAACTAATTTTGCTGTAACTCTCTTCAGAAAGGATCAAACTAATTGTACTCTTCACATCAAAGCTTTTCTTTGGAGCACCAAGCGAGGATCACTTTCCTGCTCATCCAGAGTCATTGCCTCTCAAGAGATCAGAGGAGATCCTGAAACCCTCCTGCCTTCAAGAATCTTGGTCAGACCCAAGGTGAGAGGAGCCATGGCCTCCTTTAACCCTCCTTTGAATAAATGTGAGCTGCTCAGAACACTCCCTCTGTCACCATGCCAGAAACACAATTGTTCATGGCTTGTATGTGATTTGAATCTGAATTCTTACCCCCTATAACACCTCATTGAGCCCTTCGTTGTCAGGGGATGAGGCGTTCTGGGAGAGTGAATGTGCCATGTAATTTAGGCTTACCCCTTAAAGCACTGAATCACAAAAAATAAACAAGGAGACTGGTTGTATTGCACACTTTCCTGCTGAAATAGAGTACATTTCATACTTGAAATTTTACAATTCAGGCCATCATCTTGAACGATAATTATATTGTGTGGTTGTAATTCATATGTGGTAGGTAATAAAAGGTTAAAAGATGTGGTGGTTTCTGCCTGTCTGGCTGATGCCTTTAATGTAACTTGACTTTTGACGCATTACGTGCTATTAAATTCTCTTCTGTGTGTTTGCGCCAGGTTTATCAGGGTTCATGAAGGAAGCGTTGAAAAGATGGAGCACAGGTAAGAAGCTCCATTACAGAGATTAGAAACTGTGTCAATAATTAGTGTCCAGCATAGTTCTGACCAAGGAGACCTAAGTAAATGTTCTTTTATATAATGATGGTGGTGGCCATGAGATGGAGAGACAGCGTATCAGTTAAGATCCTTTGGTACAAGCAACAGAAACCAATTCTGAGTAACTAAGCCAGGAAAAAGATGTGTTGGAAGAATTCTAAGTAGGTCCCAGTGTTGAAGTTGTTGCTGAACACACAGGCCCAAGAAAGGACTGAATGAGGGCTGGTCCAATGAACTCGAGGACACTGACCTCCCATGACTCCTCTCTAGTCACTTCCATTGCATGTGTCTCCACTCAGGAGTCGATTCCTGGGAGAGAGATGGTCTAATCAGCCCATTTTGGGTCATTGAGCTATACCTATGGCCAAGTAGGTAGAATCATGTGACTGGAAACCCCATAAAATCCACAGAGAATGAAGAAGGGGCATTTCCTCCAAAGAAAGGAATGTTGACTGGACAAAAACAGAGGTCCACTAGAGACAGCCTCATTAACTCAATCTACGTAGTCACATTCCATAACGTCTAGTTGCTCCTGGTTTCATATGAATGTAGCTTCCCGTCTCAAGAGTTTGCCTCTGCCTGCTCTCCTCTGAGAGGCCATAGTAGGCAGAATGTACCCCCTCCAATGATGTCCATGCTCTCATCCCCGGAGTCTGTGAATGGTGGACTTTGCAGATGTGATTAAGGTTATGGGCTATAAAATACAGAGATTAGCCTCGATTATCCAGGTGGGCCTGATGTAATCACGTGAGTCAGAGAGATGCAGCAGAAGGAGAAGCTGGAGAAATTCTAAGCATGAGAGGGACTCAATCCCCTGTTGTTGGAGGGGGACCACATGGAAAATATGAGAAGGAATTCAAGCAACCTCTAGTAAATATCTCCAGAAAACTTGGCCTCTGGCTGGCAGCTAGCAAGGATACAAGGACCTCAGTCCTACAACTGCAAGGAACTTAATTTAGCCAACAATCTGAATGAGCCTAGAAGTGAGTACAGAGCTTCCAGAGCTTCCAGAAAGGAACTCAGCCTTGCTGACTCTATGTTTCAGAGTTATGAGGCTCTAAGCAGAGGACCAGCTGAGCCACATTCTGACCTACAGAATTGTAAAATGATAAATTTGTGTTGTTTCAAGCCACTGAGTTTGTGGTGATTTATTCTGGCAGTGATAGAAAACCACTGCAGAGGTCATGAAGATGTTTCACCTACTGCAGCACTAATACCAGCAACTTATGATTTTCTTGGTGGCTATCTAAGGGGATAAGTTCTCTGGGTTTATCAACCTGGCCATGATTCTTCTTCTGCATCTTCAGCAACAACAACAACAAAAATAAACAAGCAAACAAAAAAGTATTTATTGAGCACCTACCATGTGGTAGGTACTTTATAGCCATTACAGTATTTAATCCTCACTCAAAAAATTTTTTTACAGATTAAAAATCTCTCCATATCACTGCAGCCTAGAACAAGGGGAGAGTAATAATGCCTACTTCACAGAACCTTTCTAAGGATTGAATAAGATAGGGTGAGGTTACATAACTCACCCAAATTCATACAAATAGTAAGAGATAGAGCTGGGATTAAAACTCCATTTTGTCTGCCCCAAACCCATGCTCTTTCTACCACTCCGCATTGCTCCACAGCACCATTGTGAAAGCACCCAAGACAACATGTAGCTAAACTGACAGCCAGTATCACTTCAAGGCCTCGAGATTCTCCAGAGTCTCAGACATGCGGGGCAGTGCAATAGGCACTGGACCAGAAGTCACCTGGCCAGGTCTTGATCCCTTTACCAATAGATCTGTGTGGGGGTTGAAGAACACATTGAAAGTTGCAGCCAGATCTCAATTCTCCTTGGTTTTCAGTGTTCACTGGGCTCTCTTGGGTCTCCTCCATGCATGCGTAATTTCCCAGTTAGTCAGGAATATGTGGAGAATTTTTCTCAGCCTCTCTGTAGCACTCTTTAATTTCTAGGACTTCTCCCATTAAATTTCTGGCAGATCCACTGCTTACTCCAACCAAGAATGAAACCTTGGGCTAGTGAAGTCACAGGTTTTTCTCATTCGTTCCCAATTGAGTCCTCCACTCTTAGCCAGCAAAGCCACAGGTTCACACACACACACACACACACACACACCCCCAAGCTGAGTCTGTCCTTTCTGGCAGAAAAGTTGTTCATTTTCAGGACCAGCCCTGCACTTTTAAAACTACAGTTCTGGCCAACTGAGCTCGAGGAAGGGCATGGAAGCAGCACCAGGCAAGGAGGCCACAGACTCCTGCTGTTGTTACCTGAAACTTCAGCAGTTTTTCGAGAATAAAAGCTTCTCAAGTTGTTGTCTACCTTTGGTCAATTTACAGTGCTTTGAAATGGTTGTTCTTGACAATTTTTTCCAGTTTTATGCTTTTTTTGTGGAGAAGAATCACCTGCCTCTCATGCTACCATCACCAGGAGTCCCTCCCACCATCTTCTCTCAAGACACCACCATGGAGGCCCCAGAAGAAACCAGCAGTGGGGAGTTCTCACTCTACTGACCCAGACCAGCCCCAAAACTGCTCCAAAGAGGCAGACGCCTATGCCTGTCAGAACCATATCCCAGAAACACTTCTCTCTTTCCACATTTTCTAGCTCTGCTTGGGGATAAGCAAAATGGAGTCAAGATTTTGCAACTTGAATCTGTTTCTGTCATACGTGTATTATCTGATATCAGAAAACATACCACTCTGGCTTTTGAAGCTCCAGTTTTGACTGTCACTCTGTGTTTTTCACTGCCGTTAATGAACCATAGCTGCCCCCAAATACTTTGGCTCTCAGACTATCAGGGCCAACATTCCCAGTTGGGCATCAACTTACCACTGCATTTATATGAAAACACAAGAAAAAGCTTTGTTTGTGTGTTTTTTTTTTCTACTCAAGCCTCATTCCTTGTAGCTGAGAGCTTAGCTTTGGACCATTTTAGAGAAAGGACCAGAATGTTTTAGCCTGCTGCTCCTCGTTATTTTTGTTACATTACCTCTACATTAGTATCCTCCTTTGGGAACTCTTAGAAAATAAAGGAAAACACCAGCCTCCCATGGCAACAGATGCGTAAGTCATTTAGCGAGGTGGTGGAGTTCTTGCAAGGTGTTCATGAATCTACATACCGTGCAATCATTATTTGTAGTCTGAATAAATAATGTAGGTACCACCTCTGTTCAAATGCATGTACATCTCCACTGTAAAGCGCTGGTATGTTTACAATTGCTAGCGTTATAGTACATTTTATCTAACATTGGATATTTGAGTCTACAGCTTCTATATCATGCCGGAAAGTGGGGAGGTCTATAAAATTTATCGATATTAGAAAGTATTCCTCATTCTCAAATAGATTGGGAATCATTGCTCCAGGGAAACGGGATCTCTAGCAAAAGCATCTCTTCCCTTTTTTGGCCTAGAGAAGGGGCAATATCAGAGACAGTGGGTCCCTCCACCACCACCACTGGCTCATGCTCATGACACTGGCCAGCTATGGGGTGTGGTGCTCTTATGGAATAGGCAAGACACTGATCTGGAAGTCTGAAGCCTCAACGTTTTCTCCAAGGTCTGCCATCAACTTGCTGGAAAATCTTGCGTCTTTCCCTTTATTTTCTTGGGCCTCCATTTCTTCATCTATAAAATGATATCACTAAATAACGTCAAAGACCCTTGTCAGCTCAGCCATTCTTTGACTCAACACATTGTAATTCTAGGCACCTTGCACACATCTCCCTGCTCATAAGTCCCAGAATGGCCACAGGCCCTTTATAGATAATTGTATTTCCCAGCTAAGTGCCAACAGCCTCTTCACTTGGCTACTGAGCATAAAACAAAATGCAGCTCAGGATACAAGTGACTGACAGCATCAGGGTTCAGGTTGAGGAACACACATAGCCTCACCTGTCCCAGCAACAGCCACCATTTACTGAGCACTAACTATGTGCTGGGCACACTGATAAGCACTTTTTGTGTATTAAATCATTTGAGCCTCACGACAACCCTGAGGTATCCTGTTATTTATCCCCGTTTACAGGTAAGAAAACCCAAACCCTTCTCTGGACTGATTCTGCATCATCTTCACATTGTTTAGATCATCTTCCCCTTACAGAGAAATAAGGTAGGTATTTGTTCTTAGAATATAATTCATAAACACCAAGCCATCAGCATGTGGGTCCCCGTCATGAAACACGGCAAGATTCAAGGAAGAAAATGAAAGGTTCATTTAGCTATTACCATGTAATACTTCCTTCTCCAAGACAAACGTCAAATGTCTATGTAATTATCCTTAGCTCTCACTGGAAGCAGAGAAGAGTTCAGTGATTCCAACTTTGCCGCTCTTTTTCGTTAATCTTAAAGCAAGAACACCTAAAACTGTGGGGACGGCTTAAACTGGACAAAGTTCTTGGCTGTTGGAGGCCTTCAGTGTTGAGAGAAATCGTGACATCTGCAGCTGGGTCAGCCAGTCCCATCCATAACCCTTTCAGTAACCGTCTCACCAGCACCCAACCCAAAGAAAACTGGGCTCACCCTATACACACTAAATTAGAACAAATATAAGCAAACAATGATGACACACAGAGTTAGAGACATTGCCATGAAGGGCCATCCCCCATATAGAGTTCTTGCATATATAATATATGGATGACTAGAGACAGGTGCAGAACTTTTGGAAAGGAACACAACAAAACCAAACAATAATTCTCTACAATCCTACCCCTGAATGTCTATCCCTGATAGACATTTCTATCCCAATGATAGAAAACATATCAATAAAAACAAGAAGATTCATACGTGAAAATGTCCATTGCAGCATTACCTACGATAGCAAAACACTGGAATCCACACAAATATCCACACACAAAAAAACAATTTTTTAATATTCATTGAACACCTAATGTGTGTCAGGCACTATGTGAGACCCCAACATGAACACGACTCTCCTAGAGGAGTGTGCTGAATATTGAGGCTGTTTTGCTTTGTTATGTTTTTATCTGATCATTATCAACGATTAGTACACACCCCTTTCTGGCTCTCCTGTATATCGTGGGGCTGGGAGATGGGGAACTACATGGCATCCAGGTTCCTGGATGGGATTTGCATTCTGCTGATGAGATATGCTTGCATGAGATTTGGAAGGAAGAAGGGAGGCAAGAGGACCTATTATTATTCCTCCAACACCAATTGTGGACACATGGACTTTGTCAAAAACTTGTGAGTTTCTGCAGAAACCAGTGAAACTCTTGCTAACCATCCACCTGGCTGTTGTGGGGCAGCTGAGACCATTGGCAGCATTTTCTTGCAGTTTTCTAACCTCTGCTCTAAGCAGTACTTCTTGATTCTCTGCAAGCCAGCAGTGGACCTGAAAGTTAAGGAGATCCACCCCTCACACCACCACCTCCGCTGCTGATTTTCATTCCTCCAGCCTTAGTTTTGTAAGCACCTAATTCCTTGTGTTAAATCCCTCTCTGATTAAAATAGCTAGAGTAATATATATTTTCCTTGATCCCTAACTTATTGCAGAGAGACTACAATCTAGAGCAGCACTGTCCAGTAGAAAAATGGACACATTTTTCTACTGGACAGTGTGTAACACACACATACACCACATGTGTAATTTAAAATTTTTAAGAGCCATATGAAAAAAGTAGAAATAAACAGGTGAAATTAATTTAATAATATATTTTATTTAACTCAATATATCCAAAATGTCATTTCAATGTGTAATCAATATAAAAATATTAATTAGATCATTTACTTTTTGTACTAAATCTTCAAGATACAGGGTGTATTTTATACATATAGCACTACTCAATTCAGATTAGCCACATTTCAAGCACTTAATAGCTACATGAGACTAGCAGCTCTCATACTTTATAACATAGATCTATATAATAAACTATGGCACAATATAATAACAGATGATTGTGCTGCTATTTAAATGAACTGTGGTTGGCTCATCTGTCCACCTGGTTCATTAGCTGTCTGTCAGGTGAGATCTGGTTGATACTGTTCCCGCACAAAGGGCACAATCTGCTCACTACAAGACAAAAGCCAATCGTCAAGAGGCAAGATGGTGGAAAAGAAAGGGCAATTTATTACAGCTTGCTAGCAAGGGGGAAGATGGCCAACTAACATCTCAAAGAACCATCTTACAGAACAAAGACCACAGGCTGCTTATATTGAAGGCTGGTCTCCGAGTGGGGGAGACATCTGGTCTCAGGGTGGGGGCATCCATCTGATCTCTGGGTGGGGGCAGACATTTGCTCTTAGTTCCCAATAGTCTTTTGTTTTACTGGGTATGCATCAGAGACTGGAGCAACACCCTCTACCCTGATCTTTCAGTTGTCCTTGCTGATGGCTATCAGCATAGACTCTCTGTCCGGGGGTCATCACATTCCTAAGGAGCTCAAGAGAACAAAGTTACCGACTTATGGCAGCTGGGAGGGGCCATAAAATCCACAGAGCACGTCTGGGTTAGTTAATCAGAGGTCATTCAAAGTTGCCATATGGTTTTTTTCCTACAGTATGGCTTCTGTTATGTCAACCTTGTGTTGAGCTGATATCAATACGCACGTTGAATAGAAGGCACCGTTTTGGATGAGGAAGAATAAAGGCTCTGTAAGCACTCCCAAAAACTACGTAAGAAATTCCATCAGGCAAGAAGGGGCCAGGTCCAGGGTGCTGGGAGGGGTCTGCCTCGTGCTGAGGTGAACCCAGGTGCAGGGTAGGAACGAGGCAGTTCCTCAATGGTGTGGCTTTCTGCTGAGACAGCAGACACACTGGCCTGAGCTCCTCCATCATGCCCACTGCAAATGGGTGGTCTGACAGGAGAAAGTCAGCAAGCCTTGTTTGGAGAGGCACTGAGCTGGCCACATAAGCCTAGACCAAAAACCTTATTTATAGGCAGGTCCAACAGCATAAACAATAGAAACCCAGCTCTGGAGACTATATTTTGCCAACAGTGAATCTGAACCAGAAAAAAAAAAGAAAAATAGATGTAAGGACGGATTCTGGAAAGAGCAGCAGTTACCAAGGTCAGGTCAAGCCAGGAGGGATGTATGTAGACCTTGGACTACAAGAACAGATTGAGAGCAACTGATGATCCAGTGACCAGAAATAGGTGTGGAAGGAGCTGGGTGTGCCCACCCTGAGGCTGGATGGACTGTGTCCTGTGGCTGCAGATATCTGTTTCTGCCGGCTGCCTTTTGTATTGTTTCAGCCTAAAACAGCCATGTACAGCTTCTGACACATCATAATAATAACTAATAGCTTGTTTGTGAGTTCTTACTACATGCCGAGCACAGTGCATAATTTTGCCTACATAATCTCGATTTCATTCTCCCTGAAGCCCTGTGAGGAAAGTACTATTATTAGCCCCATTTTATAGATAAGAAAAATGAGGGATTCAGAACCTTACCTGAGAACATATACTTCGTAAATGTTGAAGCTGCAATTCAAACTCAAAAACTTTAATCTGGAGCCTTGTGCCTAATCACTATGCTATGATGCTTCAGTAAAAGTTTGCTGACTTTACTTGAACTGGAAAAGGAAAGATGTAAAGGCGGGGAGTAAAGTGTCAAAACTCAATTTTGCCAAATTCACAAATATTGTATTGAGGTTGGACCTGGGCTAGGGACAGGGGGAAGAAACAGGAATGACACTGTCAACAGGGGCAGTGGTGTCCCCCCCTAACATTCCAGAAATGACTGCCTGTGCACACAGGGACCTACCCACAGAGACTCGGGGAGGAGTGTAGGGCTGCAGAATGCTGCATTACTTCTGAGAAAAAGGAATCATTCTTAGGTAGGAGAAGGTGCTGTTGCCGTGGCGACCACAAAATCTTGGCCCAATCCTAGGGCAGTAGCTTGAGTCCTAATTCAGAGAGGCTTGGTTTTCAGAAAAAAAATGAAATAAGAAAGAATCAGTCTCTCTCGGCCAGAGCAGCCTTCCACAAAGGGGCAGTGTCTCTGCTGGGCTCTGGGCTCGAAATCTAAACAGAGGAACCACAAATGCCCAGAGGCCGATGAAAAGCACGGTGCGGAAGGTGAAACGCCCTTTCATAGCTGATAGTATCCCGGCTGGGTCTTAGCATGGGTTTACCAAGGATCCTGCCAGAATAAATACAGCATGCCTTTCCAACAGGATCCACATTCCAGTCATGGGCCTCCCGCAGTAGCCAGCAGTCGGACCATCACAATGCTGGCTTTTTCCCTCCCAGTCAACCCTCGTTTACTGAACCAAGCTAAGCCCTGGCAGCTCTGAGTGCTTTCCCACTCAGCCCCCCTCAGTTCTGCCTGCAGCTCAGCCTATGCCTAAAAGCCTCCAGTTTAAATAGGCGGGTTGTGATTCCTCTCCAACGAAGGCTGGCTCATTCTATAAGAATTCAGGCCCAGCATGAGGAGTCCTGATGCCACCACCCTGTCCCCCCGGTCTACCTGTTCACTGCCCCCACCCCACTGCCAGGCACACATACATGCACTGTTTACACACCTGGAAGGACACTCCAACGTCCTAGGACCAGGACACCAACCGCGGGAGCTTCCCCTCCTCAGCAGGTTGACCCACCACCACCACCATGCTATTCCAGGACACAGCCACCACCCAGAAATTGTATAAGCCGGTCCTGCTTTTGTATCCTTTACTCCTGCACTGAGGTGCCAACAAAAGTACTCAGTGCCTAGAGTGGAAAAAAAAAGAAAAAGAAAACTCTACCCAAATCCTAGAGCTTTCTGTACCACAGAAGGAGTCAAAAATAGTGGAGCCAACTAATTAGAACTCGTTGACAACAGGTTCCATAATCCTGTATTTTTACATTTATATTTTAGCTCGTGCAGAATTTATTGACGCATTAAACAGAATTTTAAATAAGTGAAAGAAAATATTTATCCTATTTTTGGATCCCAACGGGGTAAACTGTTTTCATTTGTCTGCACTCAACTGCTGTTGTGTTTTTATCTGTCCAGAGAACTTTCACTATTATACCTCATCTGAAGTTTAACTAAGAAAATGGGAAGAGTAGAGAAGGCATTATTATCCCCATTCCCTAAAAGAAGCCCAGATGACCTAATCACGGCCAGGGGCTCAGCTGTTCTCTCAAGGTCAGGACCAGAGCACAATCTTAGTGAGTCTCGGGTCTAGGGCTCTATCCAACTTTCCAGAATATCGTATGTATCAGCAGGGTTCATGTCCTGGATTGAACTGAGGACTGAGTGGATTAGGGAGATAGGTTTCCTTTCATAACCAGTAACAATGAATGCCTCTAGGAAGGGGAACTAGGTGGCTGAAACCAGGAGTAAGAAAGAGACTTTCCTTTAACTCTATACTCTTTTGTGCCTTTGAATTGTGTACCATACGCATGAATCAACTATTCAGAAAACAACTAACATTTAATTTTAAATGTTAGTTTAAATGTAGTTTAAAAGTTAAATGCAGTTTTTAATTTCCTTTTATAAATCAATTTTATCCTACCTCCAAATTAATGGAGTTGAAACATACGTTGTAATTATAACGATCCTTAAGTCTGATTAGAGCCGTGCCTGGATGAGCCCACAGCCAAGCTCAAAGGGCATAGACTTAGATGGGAGATGCTGGACTCAGAGTTACCCCTCTATACCGAAAAGGTGTATAGTTTAGTGGAAATAAAACAGCCAGCTCACGATTACCTGTGTTGGTAAAGGAAATTCATGGGATAGGTAGTCTAAAATGTAAGTAAAGATTAAAAGTTATATTTAATTTATACTTGGCATTGGAATGTGTTTGTACACTTTGGAATATGGATCTGTTTTAGTCCATGAACTTATAACACTGCAGACTAAATAAACCCAAAACACCGAAATATTGGGAAACTTCCATATTTGCCCTCTGTATCTGTTAGAATGCTTTTGGCTGCAGGAAACAAAAATACCGACTGAAGCTGACTTAGACGATCAGAAAATTTACTGTCACACAAAACCGAGAGACTGCAGGTCAGGTTCCTGAGGTCTGATGGTCTAGCGACGCAGCAATGTCATCGAGATCCCAGGTCCTTCAAATTCTCTGCTCTGCTGTTCTGGATACTGGCTTCATCCTCAGGCTCATAGCAGTATGGTGACAGGACTTCCAGGCATCGCCTCCAGACACGGCAAGGTCAAGGGGAAAGGGAAGCCATCTTTTCACAGAACAAGGGAAACTCTCAGGATTCTCCCACCTCTACACCACCCTCAGACATCACTCCATGCCTTGTTTCATCACCTGCCATTCCAGAACCAATCACTAGCAGGGGAATAGGACAATTGCAATGGACTTAGACTAACTAAAGGCCGGGGAATGGATGTTGGCCTGTCAAACATAACATCCACTGCATACGCCGTCATCCCCCTGAGCCCCTTCCTGCAGCCACTTTGTGAGAGGCATCACAGGGGAATAGACTGAGATTTTTTACTAACACAGAGCATCAGTTTATATAGAGATGCCTCCCTCCCACCTCCTTCCTTTTGGGTTTGCTCCTGCTGAAGAGTGGTTAGAAACTAACTACGTATTTTAGTTTCAAGTTCCTTCTACCTGTGTGCTGTATGTAATGGAAATAAGTATAAACAAAGATAATGCTCACATCACTAAAAGACAGTTTACACTGAGTAAGTGGGAGTTCAGTAAGCCATGAAAAGCAAGATTCACCATGAGGGAACACAGTAATAAGCATCCAGCCCATGCTCAAGGTGGAAGTGTCTATTAGGATGGGTATTGTGTTCATTATTGTCCTTTCCAGAAATCTACCTGAGCCAAAAGTATTTTTCAAGGCTAATGATCAGATGAGGTGTGTAGGATACAGGTGTCTGGGAAGAGTCTCATTGACTCAAAGTTTCCTTGTGCAAAGGTCTCACCCTTGGCTACTGCACCCACCCCAGCATCTCAGAACATGGACACTCGGGTAGTGTTCTCATTAAAGTCATATGACCCCACAGGAGAAGGAATGGATTAATGTCACTAACTTGCTGAGATAATAACCACCTCAGCTGCACAAAGCCCCAGTTGGTGGTTAAGAAGAGAATTTCCTACAAGCAATTTACACAGAACAGCTAAGAAATAAAACACAGCGTCAGATGGGCCACTGAAAACCAGTGTGGGAAACTGTTCCTTTTTTTTTCTGGAAAGAAACAGAAGGTACAGCCACTGGCTACGTTTATTTTGGGAGCAGGGAGAAGGGAAAAGAAGAGACATAGATAGAAAAAGATGTAGACATATGGATTGATCTGATTCAACCCTGGAGAAAAACATCCATCTCAGCATGTCAGAGTTAAGAAGAGCCATACACTTGTGACATTGCCATCAGAACTGCACGGTTTGGTCTTGCTTTTTAATAGCAGAAAGGGCAAGAATGCCAGGATGGGGTCATTCTAGAATCAAAAATTTTAAAAAACAGATTCATTCATTTTATGTCTTACACAGCCACCCTGTGTTCTAAAGTAGTGCTTCTCAAGCTTCGACGTTGTCTGAATCGCCTGGGGACCGTGTTCAAATGCAGAGTCTGACTCAGACGTTCTCAGGTGAGGCCCAATATTCTGCATTTCTAACAAGCTCTCAGGTGATGCTGATGCTGCCAGTCTGGGGACCACATTTTGAGCAGCTAGTTTCTAAGCTATCTGTGATAGAGCATAAGGCTTATTGAGTTAACAGTGGGTATGGTTTTAATGTGGTTTTAAGATGTATAAAAGTTAAGATACGAAGAAACTTTAAAAAGTCAAATAACAGGAATTAATATCCAGAGTATATAAAGAACTTCTACAACAGAACAACAGCAAAAAAGAAAAACTCGGTTTTAAAACGGGCAAAACTTGAATGGACATTTCTCCAAAAAAGATAGATAGCCAATAAGCACATGAAAAGATGTTGAACATCCCTAATCATTAGAGAAATGCAAATCAAAACCACAATGAGATGCCACTTCGTATCTATTAGGATGGCTATTATAAGAAGAAAATAACAAATGTTGGCAAGGATGTGGAGAAATTGGAACTCTTGTGCCTTGCTGTAGGGAATGTAAAATGGTGCACCCTCTATGGAAAACAGTATGGCAGTTCCTCAAAAAGTTAGAAACATGGAGAGAGGGTTCTAGGAAGATGGCAGGTAGGAAGCACTAGGAATTGGTTTCCCCACCTAGACAGCAATTGCACTAGCAGAATCTGTCTGACATAACTATCTTGGAACTCTGGAGTCTATGGAAGGCTTGCAACTTTCAGGCCCAGGCTTGGATGGTAAATTGTAGTTAATTTCAGTCAATTTCAGCTCTTAGCACAGGAGCAGCTACCCATCCGCCAACCCCAGCCACATAATGGGTAACTGGGTACATGTTCCTGGAGGAGCTTTCACGTAGCTTGCTGGAGCCACGGTAGGCAAAAAGGACCCTGTCCTCCAAATATCAGGGATCTGTGCTCTGATCACTGATTGCTGCTTCTGACCACAGAGGTGCGGACAAAGAGGCAGGCAGCCATTGTTACACCTTCCCCCATTGTTGCAAGCCCCTCTCCCTCCAACTGAAGTGACTTCCAGGGAACTTAACAGGCCAAAGCTTTTCCCCCTCACCTTCATTTTTCTCCTTTTCCCCATTTGGGAGCCAGACATTAAAGACTAGGACATTCAAAAACAACTGCATATACAAGGAAAATTAGACAGTAACCATGCACATCCAGGGAAAGACTCAGACAGGACCAGAGAAGGCCTTAGGTTTACACCTCAGGCTGATCCTCAGCACAGAGACAGCCTACAATAACCAAAAAACAAAAACAATAACCAAAAACAGCAAACCCTGGGGAAGGGGGAGAATCTGATTTCCAGAGTTACCACATTATTAGATTCAAATGTTCAATTTTCAACAAAAAAAAAAATCACAAGGTATACAAAGAAACAGGAATGTAAGGCCCATTCAAAGGGAAAAAAAATCAACAGAAATTGTTCCTGAAATAGACCTGATGGCAGATATACTAGACAAAGATTTTATAACAATTGTCTTAACAATACTCAAAGAACTAAAAGAAGATGTTGAGAAAGTTAAGAAAACGATGTATGAATAAAATAGAAACATCAATAAAGAAATAGAAAACCTAGGGGCCAGCCCAGTGGTGTCATGGTTAAGTTCGTGTGTTGCACTTCAGTGGCCCGGGGTTCGCAGGTTCAGATCCTGGGCACAGACCTATGTACCACTTATCAAGCCATGCTGTGGCAGGCGTCCCACATATAAAATAGAGGAAGATGGGCACAGATGTTAGCTCAGGGCTAATCTTCCTCACCAAAAAAAAAAAAAAGAAAGAAATAGAAATAGAAAACCTAAAAAGAAACCAAAAAGAAATTCTGGAGCTGAAAAGTATAATAATTGAAATGAAAAATTCACTAGAGGAATTCAAAGGCAGATTTGAGCAGGCAGAAGAAAGGATCAGCAAACTTAGGATAGGACAATGGAAATTATTGAGGCTGAGGAACATAAAGAAAAAAGATTGAAGAAAAATGAACAGAGCCTAAGGGATCTGTGGGATGTCATCAAGCAGATCAACAAATGCAAGAGGGAGTTCCAGAAGGAGAAGAGAGAGAAAGAGGCAGAGAGAATATTTGAAAAAATAATGACTAAGAAACTTCCTAAATTTCACGAAAGACATGAATATAAACCAAGAAGCTCAACAAATTCCAAGTAAGATGAACTCAAAGAGACCTACACTGAGATGCATAATCAAACTTTCACCAAGACAAAGAGAGAATCTTGAAAGGAGCAAGAGAGAAGCAAATCATTACATACAAATGATCCTCAATAAAATTGTTAGCACATTTCTCATCAGAAAGTTTGGAAGCCACGACACTGTCAGCTGATATATTCAAAGTGCTAAAAGAAAAAACTATGTCAACCAAGAATCCTATATCCAGCAAAACTCTCCTTCAAAAGTGAGGGAGAAATTAAGACATTCCCAGATAAACAAAAGCTGAGAGAGTTTGTTACCACTAGACCTGCCCTGTGAGAAATGCAAGGAGACTAGATAGTAACTCAAAGGCATATGGAGAAATAAAGATCTCAATGAATGTAAATACATCGGCAACTATAAGAGCTAGTATTATTGTAACGGTGGCTTGTAATTGCACTTTTTGTTTTCTACATGATTTAATAGACTGATACGTTTAAAGAAAAAAAAACAATTATTAATCTAAAAGCTAGTATGATTGCAACTTTGCTTTGTGACTCCAAACCTTGTTTTCCACATAATTTAAGAGACTAGTGCATTTAAAAAAATTATTAGTTTATGTTTTAGGGCACACAATATATAAAGATGTAATTTTGTGACATCAATAACTGAAAGGGGTGGGGATGCAGCTGTAAAGGGGCTGTAATAACATACAACATTTTTGTATGTTATTAAAGTTAAGCTGGTATAAATGCAAATTAGAGTGTTATAACTTTAGGATGCTAACTGTAATCCTCATGGTAACCACAAAGAAGATAGCTGTAGAATATATACAAAAGGAAATAAGAAAGGAATTTAAACATTTCATAACAAAAAAATCATCTAAACACAAAAGAAGGCAGTAATGCAGGAAATGAAGGACAAAAAAGCTATAGGGTATATAGAAAACAAATAGCACAATAACAGAAGTAAGTCCTTCCTTATCAATAATTATTTTAAATGTAAATGGATTAAACTCTCCAATTAAAAGACAGAGATTGGCAGAATGGATAAAAATACATGATCCAACTACATGCTGTCTATCAGAGACTCACTTGAGATCCAAAGACACAAACAGGGTGAAAGTGAAAGGATGGAAAATGATATTCCATGTAAATATTAACCAAGAGAAAGCAGGGGTGGCTATACCAATATCAGACAAAATAGAATTTAAATCAAAAACGTTTACCAGAAGGACATTATATATTAATAAAAGTTTCAATACAGCAAGAAGATATAACAATTATAAACATTTATGCGCCTAATGACAGACCAGACAAATATGTAAAGCAAAAACTGACAGAATTGAAGAAAGTTCTACAATAATAATTGGAGACTTCAATACGCCACTCTCAATAATGGATAGAGCAATCAGACAGAAGACAAGTAAGGAAATAGAGGACTTAAACAACAGAAAAATCCAACTAGATATAACAGACATATACAAAACATTCTACCCAACAACAACAGCATACACATTTTTCTCAAGTGCACATGGGACATTTTCCAAAATAGAACAAGTTAGGCCACAAATTAAGTCTCAATAGATTTAAAAAGATAGATATCATACAAAGTATGGAGATATAACTACTGATTCTACAGAAATAAAAGGGATTATAGGAGAGTACTATGAACAATTGTATGCTAACAAATTGAATAACCTAGATGAAATGGACAAATTCCTAGAAACACAAAACCTACCAAGACTAAATTATGAAGAAATAGAAAATTTGAATAGACCTAAAACTAGTAAGGAAATTGAACCAGTAATCAAAAATCTCCTGACAAAGAAAAGCCCTGGATCCCATGGCTTCACTGGTGAATTCTATCAAACATTTAAACAAGAACTAATTCCAATCCTTCTCAAACTTTTCCAAAAAATTGAACAGGAGAGTATACTTCCTAACTCATTCTATGAGGCCAGAATCACCCTGAAACCAAAGCCAAGGACACTACAAAGAAAGACAACTATAGACCAATATCCCTTATGAACATTGAAGTAATAATCCTCAACAAAATGTTAGCAAATCCAGCAGTATATTAAAAGGATTATATACCATGACCAAGTGCCATTTATTTCTGGAATGCAAGAATGGCTCAACACACAAAAATTAATCAGTGTAATACACCACATTAACAGAATGAAGGGAAAAAAACACATGATAATCTCAATTGATGTGGAAAAAACATTTGACAAAATTCAACATCCTTCCGTCATAAAAACACTCAAAAAACTAGGAACAGGCGCCGGCCCCGTGGCATAATGGTTAAGTTCACACACTCCACTTCAGCAGCCCAGAGTTTGCAGGTTCGGATCCCAGGCACGGACCTACACACTGCTCATCAAGCCATGCTGTGGCAGCTTCCCATATAAAGTAGAGGAAGATGGGCAGGGAAGCCCAGGGCCAATCTTCCTCAGCAAAAAAGAGGAGGATTGGCAACAGATGTTAGCTCAGGACTAATCTTCCTCACACACACACACAAAAAAACTAGGAACAGAAGGAAACTACCTCAACATAATAAAAGCCATATAGGAAAAACCCACAGCAAATGCCATACTCAATTGCAAAAGACTGAATGCTTTTCCTTTAAGATCAAGGCAAGGATGCCTGCTTTCACCACTTTTATTCAACATAGTACTAGAAGTTCTAATCAGAGCTCTTATGCAATAAAAAGGAACAAAAGGCATCTGAACTGGAAAGGAAGAAGTAAAATGATCTCTGTTTGCAGATGATATAGTCTTACATAGAGAAAACTTTAAAGATTCCACAAAAAAAGTTAGATCTAATAAATGAATTCAGCAAAGTAGCAGGATACAAAGTCAACAACAAAAATCAGTTGCATTTCTGTACACTAACAATGAACAATCTGATAAGAAAATCACAAAAACAATTCCATTTACAATAACATCAAAAATAAAAAAAAAAATACTTAGGAATTAACTTATTCCAAGGAGGTGAAATATTGGTACAAGGAAGACTACAAAATCTAAATACTAAATAAATGGAATAAAATACTAAATAAATGGAAACAATCCCATATTTATGTTGGAAAACTTAATATTGTTAAAATGTCAATACTACACAAAGTGATCTACAGATCCCATGCAATCACTCCCAAAATTCCAATGATGTTTCTTGCAGAACTAGAAAAACCTATTCTAAAATTCACGTGGAATCTCAAGGGACCCTACTAGCCAAAACAATCTTGAAAAAGAAGAATAAAACTGGGGGATTCACACTTCCTGATTTCAAAACTTACTACAAAGCTACAGTAATCAAAACAGTGTGATATTGGCATAAAAGTAGACATATAGACCAAAGGAATAGAATAGAAAGCCCAAAAGTAAACTCTCACATATTTGGTCAAATGATTTTTTACAAGGGTGCCAAGACCATTCAATGGGGAAAGGACAATCTTTTCAACAAATGGTGCTTGAGAAAACTGGATATACACATGTAAAAGAATGAAGTTGGACCCTTACCTAACACCATATACAAAAATAAACCCCAAATGGATCAAAGACCTAAATGTAAGACCTAAAACAATAAAATGCCTAAGAGAAAACACATGACAAAATTTCATGACATTGGATTTGGCAATAATTTCTTGGATATGACACCAAGGACACAGGTAACAAAAGAAAAAACAGACAAATTGGACTTCATGAAAATTTTAAAATTTTGTGCATCAAAAGACACTATCAACAGAATAAAAGGCAACCCACAGAGTGGGAAAAAATATTTGCAAATCACATATCTGATAAGTGATGCATATCTAGAATATGTAGTGAACTCCTAAAACTCAACAAGAAAAAAACAACACAATTCAAAAATGGACAAAGGCCTTGAACTTCTCCATAAAAAGATATATGAATGACCAATAAGCACATGAAAAGATGCTTAACTTTACTAATCATTAGAGAAATGCAAATCAAAACTACGAGATACCACCTCACACTCATTAGGATAGCTACTATAAAAAAAGGAAAACGACAAGTGTTGGAGAGGATGTGGAGAAATTGGAACCCTTGTACACTGTTGGTGGGAATGTAAAATGGTGCAGCTGCTATAGAAAACAGTATGGCAGTTCCTCAAAAAATTAAAACTAGAATTACTCATATGATCCAGCAATTCTACGTCTGGTATATACCTAAAAAAATTGAAAGCAGGGACATGAATAAACATTTGTACACCCATGTTCATAGCAGCATTATTCACAATAGCTAAAATGTGGAAGCAAACCAAGTGTCCACCAACGTGTGAATGGATAAGCAAAATGTGGTATATACATACAATGGAATATTATTCAGCCTTAAAAAGGAAGGAAAGTCTGTAACATGCTACAACATAATGAACCTCTAGGACATTATGCTAAGTGAAATAGGCCAGTCACAAAAAGACAAAAACTGTATGATTCCACTTATATGAGGTATCTAGAGTAGTCAAATTCATAGAAACAAAGTAGGATGGTGGTTGCCAGGGGCTAGAGGGGTGGGGGCATGGGGAGTTAGTGTTTACTGGGTACAGAGTTTCAGTTTGGGAAGATGGAAAACTTCTGGAGTTGGACAGTTGGTGATGGTTGCACAACACTGTGAAGGTACTTAATGCCACTGAACTGTACAACTAAAAGTAGTTAAAATAGTAAATTTTATGTTGGATATATTTTACCACAACAGAAAAAAGTCAGCTAACTTAGCTCTCTGGTTTCATATACGGAGAAAGTAAGAGGAAGGATTACTGTAAGTGACTGAGCAGAGAGGCACAGCCGGCGGGTGATGGAGACCAGATGGAGCTCCTGAGACCTAACTCCCAATTCCACGTTCTTTGATCTCAAAACTAGTTTCTCAAAGTTCTGCGGGATATTTTTAGGTGTTCAGAAATAAAAGAGGAGGTATTCCATGGTCATGTAAGTTAGGGAAATGCTGGCTGTAGCAGATGCTGCTGGTGCCCCGCTCCAGCACAAGAGACTGACTTCCGGTAGCTCTTGTCTGTATCTCTTTGTCTAGGGCCCTTTCTGAAGCCATAGAGGACCAGTCTGTCCTTCCATAATGTGCCAGGGGTGCCAGGGGCTTGACCGCCACCCAAAGCAGTCCTTAAACTATGACTGGTGAGAGCTGGTGTATAAACATCCCAGCAATCTCGCCCCTCAGGTGGGATAACTGAGGTGTGAGTTCCACACTGGGTCCTGCAATTACCCCAGTGGGACTGAACTCCAGTTTAATAATCCATCCTTCAAGGCTGCCTCCCCTTCCCTGTCTTGCTTCCCAATTGCCTTACCATACTTCCCTTCACTTCGCAAATCAAGTACCTGCGCTCAAATCCTTGTCTCAGCATCTGCTTTGGGAACCAAAGTAAGATAGCTGGGTAAAGAAAAATGAACAGGTTTCTTTAGTACAGAACTTGCCAGAGCCTTTAACATGCTAATGTGCTTTGTGACTAACCAAGAGGAAGATTCAGTCTGCAGCATTTCCCAAATATTTAACTACAAAACCATATTCCGTGCCCACCCCACCCCCGCCTCGCCCGGGGAAATCTCTTGAGACCAGTATTCCAAGCAAGATGTTTGGGGAGACATTCTCTTTTATTTTATTTATGAGAATGTTGTCAGTCTCTACATCTTACTGACAAGAGGACTATTCCAGGAAAGTCAAGTATATGTCTAAAATATCACAGCCAGGAGTGGCAGAATTATGCTTAGAATCTAGGTTTCCTCTTCTCTCTTCACTACACAATTTTGCATCTGTACGTCAGTCCAGATCAGCACAGCCTAGCTAAATTCATTTACTAGTTCTAACAGTTTTTTGTGTGTGTGTGTGTGTGTGTGTGTGTGTGTAATCTTTAGGGTTTTACACATGTAAGATCACACCCTCTGCAAATGGAGATAATTTTACTTCTTCTTTTCCAATTTGGATCTCTAAGATCCCTCTGGTTCTAATGTACTCTGATTTTAAGTTACTTAAAAGTAACTTACGATGTCCATTCGGAGCTGAATTGCCGTTCTATTTCAAATCCGTGACCCTCCTCTCACATGCCAGACAAGGCTGGCCTCCTGCCGGTTCCGGTGGGGAGACATACTGTGTCCAGGCTCCAGGTGGGAAATCCCAGGGACTGGCTTTGTGCTCCCGTCCCTGTCATCCCTCAGATCCATGGGTGTCTGTTTCTCCGGCTTTCCTCCCAAAGGAGAATGGAGAAAGCTGGCAATCTCATCTTTAAGCACACCCATGCCTTTGAAATTGACAGTTCTCATCTAAGTTCCCAAGTTTGTGTATTTGATTTTTTTTCCCCCACAGCAAACTGACCACCTGAAATATTTTCTTGTGTTCCAGAAGAGAACTCTTGTCTGAGCCTGTGGAAAATTTGAGGTCAGAGATCAGTCATTCAGATCTAGTATCATAACTGTTTGTAACGAAGAAAAGAAAGGACAAATCCTTAACTGAGAAACTTGGCCAACCCCTCCAGACAAATGGGCTGTCTTTAAGGCAGCACCCGGCGGAGCAGCCAGCCCATCCAGTGCTGCTGTCAGCATCCTCCCTCAGAGCTAGGAGTATGCAGGCTTGCTTTGGGTGGAAAAAATTACATTGGCCTTGGTTCAAGCCTCCTCACCCTCTTTAGCTGACAAGTCTTAAAAGAAACCAAGAACCAGAAAGAATTAGAGGTTTGCCTATTTTTCCTCGCTTTCAGAGGCTTTATTGCTTCTAGGATTCATCTTAAAGTTCTGTTTTCAACCTTTCTCCCTGCACAGACAAATCAATAATTGTCCGATTATACACACACCTGAACTATATTTACAAAGTCTGAGTACGAATTATCTGGCAAATCGTTTTAACACTGTGAATAAATTTAAAGGCATTCGTATGAGACAGCAAACCAGCCTATTTCTAAATACCAAATGCCAGCGTGCAATCACTTCAAGTAGGTTCAGCCAAGAGCCTGGCACTATGCTGAGTGCTCAGGAGAGAGCAGACTGGACTCAGACTGGACGCTGGGGACCTGTGGTATTTATAGGCAAAAAAGGGTCAGATGTGGGCAATTTAATATGGTTCAACCTCATGCAAAAATGAACAACACAAACCTTGGGTTCAAGGAGTTCACGATTCAGGAGGAAAGATTAATATGTTAAACAACCAAGATTAAAACAAGGATTTAAAAAGGTACCAGCAATGTGCTAAGGAGCTGACGGGGATACCCACAGAGATGCACTGAGGAAGTAGGGTTTATGCCTTTTGCAAAAAAGTCAAATATTACAAAAGTATTGAAAAAAGAAAAAGTCCCCCATAGTCCTACTCTCCAAAGATAATTTACATTATCAATAATTCAGTGTATTTCTAGATTTTTCCTATGCCTGTGCTTTGATTTCTTCTTTTTTAAGACAGTTTGCTCATACAACCCATATTGTTTTACAACCTGTCTTTTTCACTTAACCATATATCTTGAACATCTTGGTGTGCTATATCATTCTCATTTTTTTGAAACTGCTGCATGGTCTTCCATTATGAGGAAGTATCATAACTTATTTCACTCTCCCTGTGAATGGACATTTAAGTTGTTTCCAGTTCTTGACATTTCAAACGCAGGTGCAGTGAACAACCTTGGACTTA